>NC_071507.1:77224953-79716203 GCF_027887155.1 Malaclemys terrapin pileata | reverse complement strand
ACAGCGCACTTCCCGCTCGCGCTCCTTCGCGGCAGCGGCCGAGCCAGCGCGGCGGGGCTGTTCAGGGAGCCGCTCCCCGATGGACGGAGACTTCCTGCTGGCGCTGCGGTTACAGGCGCAGTGGGAGGAAGAGGAGAAAGCGGCGGCGGCCTGTAGCGCGTCCCCGCCCGGCTCCGCAGCGCCGCCGCCGCCGCTCTCCGTGGTGGACGAGGCCTGGGAGCTGCTGGACCCGAGCCCCGACGTACGCGGCCTCTTCGTGCAGTTCAACGAGACGCTGTTCTGGGGGAAGCTGGCGGCCGTGGCGGTGACGTGGAGCCCGCGCATGACGCTGTACGGTAACGGCTGCGGAGCGGGCCGGCGGCGGGGCTCGGGCGCTGCCGGGGGCGGAGGGAGCAGGAGCGAGCGGCTCCGGTGAAAGCGCGATCGCCGCTGCCGGCCTGTAGACGGGAGGGGGTCTCGGGGACCCTTGGATCGCAACCTGGGGAAGTGGTTCAGGCTGTCAGGCTATGGCTACACTTGCCGATGTAGCGCTGGGAGTTAAACCCGCCCGGGGAGAGCGCTGCTCTGTGTTTACACTGTCAGCTGCAAGCGCCGTGGCGGGGCCGTAGTAGCAGCTCTTGTAAGGCCACAGAGAGCAGTGCATTGTGGTAGCTATCCCAGTGTGCAAGGGGCTGCAGCGTGCTTTTCAAATGGGGGAGGGGTGGTGGAGTGTGACAGGGAGTGTGTTGTGTGCATGTGGGAGGAGCGACTGTGTTTTGGGGGCAGAGTGTGTCAGCATGTTGTCTTGTAAGTTCAGATAGCGGTAGGGGGAAACCCTGACATCACCCCCCTTGCCCCTCTCTCACAGGCTGCCAGGCCGGGGGGCAGCAGCATTCCACATTAATGGTTGCTTTGTGTCCCAGAGTAGATAAGCAAGCTGGTTGTCAGAAACAGAGCTTTGAAAGGGGATATCCGCATGCCTGCAGCCCAGTTCAAAACAATGCCAGAGTGGCCACTTGACTTCAGGAGATTATGGGATGTTTCCGGAGGCCATTCACAGCACAGTAATGCAACATGTCCTCCACATTGACACCTGGGTGTTTCAGCCAGGGTGCAGCAAGCTCTATGCTTCTTGTGGAGGTGGATTACCGGGGCGCTCCAGCCGTGGGGTCCAGATGCTCAAAGTGCCTTGCCAGTGTTAGGGCGCCCAGGGCTGATTTAATGCGCTCTAACTTGCAAGTATAGCCAAGCTCTCAGAAACTGATTTGCTCCTGGAGGGGGCAATGTGGGGAGAAACCCGCCACGCGTCTGCAAAGGCAGAGGGTGCCTCCTGGGCCTACAGGCAGGTCACTGAGCCAGCAGAGAGAGATGTGCAGTGGATGTGCCTGGGTCTTTCAGACAGACTTCTGTCAGCAGCGCCCCACGAGGTGGTGTATAATGATGAGGTGCAAGGTCAGGTGCTGGTGTCTCTCTAGCAGCTCACTTGGAATAGTTAATTCCTATTACCTCTGCTCAGGACGTGACCTGTTCAGTGACATCATGTGTCACACTCTACTGACTGGACACTTACAAACTGAAAATCCCTCCTTGGCTTCACACCAGAAACGTGTTTCCCACTAGAGTAGATAAACCTGGCGGGGCATCATAACAGGCTGTACAGTAAGTACTGTTAGTCTGTGTGTGGTAAACTCAAGATGTGTATGTCTGCATATTACACTTACTATAAGATGTAGCTCTTCTGTTTCAGAAAAGGGAAACTCAAGTGAAAGCAGTAGCAATACTGTATACTCATATGTTTTGGGACTATTTTAGAAGGAATTTTTTTGCCATTTCCTAGTTTGTACTGTAAAATTATTGATTAAATTCTGGATAATTCTTGCTTTTTGGACTTTAGCAATGTTGTGTTCTTTGGAGAGTTGTTAAAAATTCTTGGTTTACTTGGCAATGTTAAGAGGATCAGTATTTGTGTATTCTCAGTTCTGCTCCACCAGCTACAAAAACAAATAGAAGTCTACCTTCTGCTTATTTTTCTTTTTAAGATGTGCTGGAGTGTGCAGCTATGAAGGAAGAGGTGGGATGTGTTCCATCCGCCTCAGTGAGCCACTCTTAAAGCTAAGACCAAGAAAGGATCTTGTAGAGGTATTTTAAGACATTTCATCTATGTGTAAACTTACTGTAAGTCTCCTGAAGTGTATCCTATCTTAAATTTTGCACTGGAATTCATAATGCACAATGTCATCTAGATTATAAAATAGTCTTTGTTTTGATAAGAAACTTGTATTAATTGCTTACTGGTGGTTGTGTACCATAATTTTGCATACTTAATCTCAGTCATAATTTTTCTGAACTGACACCCTTATGGGTAAGGCCCAAAGTCATCCACCCATCTTACTCCCAAAAATAGGAAAAATATTTTTGAGGGATTTAAAATATCCCCTTCCTTAATGTTAAAAATGTAAAGTTGGCTTCAGAATGCCAAATAAAATGATTTCAATTCAATCTCTTGGCTGAGCAGCCCAGTAACACACAAACTAGGATGAAGGATTTGATCATACATGTAAGTTTCATGCTGTTCCTCAGTTCTTTGCCAGTTCTGTTGTTGTGAGCTGGTTGGAAATTAAAGTTGGACAAGATTCCTATTCTGAAGTGCTCAGAATCTGCATTCCGCTGCTGGCTCACAAGCATCACTTTTCTCCTGGGGAAATAATTTTTTAAAAAATTCCTAATTCAGGGGAGATCAGATTTTGAATATGTCATTCTTCATAGTAATGTCCCTTTGAATGCCCATTAGGACATATGGAGAGAACGTGTGGATTTTGCAGTTTGAGACAGGATGATTTTTTAGCAGAAAGTTGTTATTGTATTCTTATGACCCATACAAATTTTATTTCCGTGCATTTGCAATCTCAGTATCAAGATGCATAGAAAGTAGTAAAGCCAAAACAAGCTATTAGCTATATTTTAAAATAATATATCATATATTTTTCAGAAAACATCTAGCAATTAAATGATTTTTGTTTCAGACACTCTTACATGAAATGATTCATGCCCTATTATTTGTCACTAACAATGACAAAGACCGTGAATCCCATGGGCCAGAGTTTTGCAAACACATGCGTCGTATCAATCGCTTGACTGGAGCCAATGTTACAGTAAGTCATTTTTACTTAACAAAATACAATCTAGAAAATTTAAACTATATTTTCTATTCAGGTACTATGTAACTGGATATTTCAAATACAGTATGATAAATATGTTGGCATTTATTGTTAGCCAATCCATAGCTGGTATGAACAGCTTTTGGTAGAAAGAGCTGTGTACCAGCTGCACTAGTTATGGGGGGCTGGGGAGCAAGCAGGTTGAGGAGAGTGCAGTAAAACCTGTTTGGGAATATGTAACTCTTTTTTTATTTTATTAAAATTTTATATATATATATATATATATATATATATATATATATATATATATATATATATATATGGAGCCATTTTGGTTGAATATTTGTTTTTAAACTTTTAGTGTTATGAACTCTTAAAGGAAAAAGACTTCAACTTCAGGATACAATTTGGGAACTAAAAATCCAGTTTGCTTTTAAGACTTAATAAAAGAGAGACTGTTGGGTTAACCAAAAATGTTTTATTTTAAAGCTCACATCTATGTTATTACTAATGCCTTTGATAAATATGTTAAGTTTTGAATAAAACTCCAATTTACATTTTATTATGGTGTTTCCGCCTCCATATTTTTTCTTTTTAGAAAATGAAAACCAAATCATCAGTTTCTTTTGTTCATAGTCAGAACTTGATATTTTACTTCCTGGTTTTCACATATTCTTACTGTAGTGCACTGATTGGGAGCAAACAGCAGTTGCAGATAGGGCTTTTTAATGAATTCAAACAAAATATCCAGCAAACATTTCTATTGGTCTTAAGTTTTATAAAAGCCTTGTTTTTACAGTATCTAAATTTTGGGCCAAATTTGACCCAACAGTTTTCCTTTAGCTGAATAATAATAATAGAAAACATTAAAATTCAAGAAGATTCTTTACTCCAGTTACTAACTTAACGATGCAAGGAGAGGAGTTGATTTATTCCTCAGCCTAGGTGCAGAATAAAGCTTCATGAAAGGGAAACAAGCATTGATCCATCATTGCTTAATATCTCTTAATGCACAGAGTGCTAGTTAATATTTAATGGTTATTAGTATGCAAGACTGTGTTGTCCATATATCAGGCTTTTTTATTTTTGGAGGGAGGGAAAAATTATACTTATTTGAAAGTGGTTTCTATGCATACATATGCTCTCTGCTAGCAGGTAAGTCATGTGCTATTTTCCTCCTGGCTCTCTGGGGATTTTCCCCATGAGTATCAGTAGTAAGTAGTTAAAGAATGCTAGCACATCTCAAACACGTAGAGTTGAATGATTAATATGAAATAGAAATGACTGTTGTGTTTTTGTTTTACGCTTAGATTTATCACGACTTTCATGATGAGGTGGATTCATATCGCCAACATTGGTGGCGATGTAATGGCCCATGTCAGAGTAGAAAACCTTATTATGGATATGTGAAACGTGCAATGAATAGGGCACCCTCTGCACGAGACTTCTGGTGGTCTGACCATCAACAGACCTGTGGAGGCACATTCTCAAAAGTAAAGGAGCCAGAGAACTATTCTAAAAAAGGCAAGGAGAAAACCCAGCTAGCCAAGCTTTCAAACGCTGAGCCATCTGATACCAAAGGTATGTGTCTCTGTTTTCACTTTTCTTCCCTTCAGACCCACTCCTGCCCTATACAGTACTCCAACAAATGCAAATAGGTCAAATACTGGAGAAATTGAGTATTAAGATTTTCTGTAATGTTGGATTTGGTTCACATGTTTTTTTAA
The DNA here is from genome assembly GCF_027887155.1 of Malaclemys terrapin pileata. NCBI lineage: Eukaryota > Metazoa > Chordata > Testudines > Emydidae > Malaclemys > Malaclemys terrapin. Next base: position 79,711,339 of record NC_071507.1, on the reverse strand, counting down.
TGCTGGTGTTCCATTAAAGTTATAGCATAGCTAAAGGTCTGTGCAGTACTATGTGGTCATTAATATTTTTGCTCTAAAAATATGAAGGACCAAATAAATAACTCAGATTTCTGGATTTACCTGTGATCTGTCTTACTATTAGCGAATCATAATTAAAATCACAGCACCTGGCCATTCAAAGGGACGCAGCTTATGAAAATATCATTCCATCAGTATTAACTTTCATCCCAGAATTTTAAGCAGAAAATTTGTTATGCAGCCATGGCCCTGTTGTATTTCAGGGCCACAGAACTTGTAGCAGAATCTTCACCCTGCACAGCAAAATCAAAGGCTTAGGTTCTACAATGCTATTAGAAGTTTCTTGTCCTTATCATTGTGAGGCGAGCCTGCTAAGCCATGTTATCTTTCTGAATCTGTAACCAGCCAGAATTAATATGAATTAACCACCTTATTTATCACAGGGGGTTGCTAATTCCTGAAAATGAGTGTAAAATTTCAGTATTCACTATTTCACAGGTGATGACTTTAGCTGAAACCTTTAGCTAATATGATTAACCCACAATCCCCACCTCTCTCCCACCTGCCAAGTGGTACAACTGTCCTCTATCCAGCTTCCAAAAATCAACATTTTCTCCCCAGCCCCACACTTGACAACTATTGATGCATTACTTCATTATCAATATGAAAATATACAATATATTAGACTGAAATATGGTGACAGCATAAAATTGAATATAAAAAACAGGAAGGGTACTGTATTGATCATATATATTTCCTGCTTATATTAATTAAAAAGCTCCTTTTTATTTAAATCAAGCTGCTGCAAAAGTTTGTCTGCCACACGAGTGTATCAGAATTTGGGGGATCTTACCACAGAACTTAGCTCCAGCCTGCTGTGAAATAACAGGCTAGTATTCAAGTCCTATTTTAACTTCTTAAAAGTTCAAACAGCAAGTTGTTTAGTTAACAGACTTGATACTGAGCAAATGTAGTAGATTAGAACAAAGTTACTAATTACTCCTCTTTTGCAGGAAGGATACATGGAGGTGATATACGAAGCCTAATTCCTTTTAGTGGAAAAGGATATCAGCTTGGAGGAGCAGGCCTTTGGTCCTCCGAGAGACACAAAAGTTCCAACAACAGTATTAAGGGCAAAGAAATACCCAGTCCACAATGTTATTCAGCAGCTGGAACTGCAAGATCAGTTCCTAAAAATGAACTAAAATTTGAACCAAACATATTCAGTACCAGCATTTCCCATCCAGTTTTTACTGATAGCTCCAAGCATAAAAACAGCTTTGCTTTGAACCACAAGTTTCCTAAAATATCTGTCGCTAATACAAAAGCTTACAGGAATGTTGATGGGTCGCCTGTTAAAATTCCTCCTGTTAATGGAGGAAATTTGAACCAAAGTCCTACAAACGCTAAGTCGGTTTTTCCATCTTTTGAGACACCAAAACGAACTTCCTTTGGACAAGCTGAGACAACTCTAAGATCCTGGGTTTCATCCCAGGGAAATAGCAGCTTTGAAAGTGATGGTATACCACAGAAACGGCCAAAAATGGAAGACAAATCTGCCTTTGTAAACTACTTTATAAAGAGAGAGAGTACTGATGGCACTTTTAGAACTAGCACTCCTCTAAAAAGCAATGCTGAACCAACAGTGTCCTCTGAAAGTTGTAGTTCTGCTGTTAGTCCGGATAAAAAAGTTAGTTGTCCTGTTTGCCAGACCGAGGTTTTAGAAACCAAAATAAATGAACATCTAGACTCTTGTCTGACATAACCTTTGAAATGCAATCTCACAATTAAGTGCTAAGAATTGTTTGAAATCTTCAAATTACATTGCTCAGGGTTTATCCAATTATGATTGTTGTCATGTGTCTGTACACTGGCCTGTATTGTCCAAGCTGGAAACTTTCCTATATGTGTAAAGTGGAGTCTGAATTTCAGCATGAAGGGAGGGCAATTCTGATTTTTTGGAGTTACATGTTAGGATCTGATTTATGTACTCTCACAGTGCTTGTGTCCCAAAGAGCCTAAGGCTATATGTACACTACCAAGCCTACATCAGCAAATATATATGCCAGCACAGGTGACAGAAGGAGGAATTCTGTTGGTGTGGGAAAAGCGCCTCCCCGAACGATTTTAGCTGTGCCAACAGAAACCCTATTCTGTCCATATAGCTGTGGTCTATGTCTGTGGTGTAGTTGGAATAAGTGTGTCGGTATGAGAGACGGTTTTTCTACACCCTGACCAACATAGCTATGTTGGTATAAAGTCGGAAGTGTAGACCAGGCCAAATACACTCCTGATTTTGGTAAATGCAATTGTGGTTGGGTTATATTTTGACTGCAGAACCTAAGTATGTCTCCTCCCATGGTAATACTTACTAGATTCTGAAATCTTAGATGAGTTCTAAAAGCAGCTTAACATTTTTAACCATGTTTTGTCTTTTTGTACTTCTCCTTGGTCCCCAATGTTCTTTAACTTACGCCTGGCCACCTTTTAAATTTAACTTCTAAACTGGCCCCTTCCACATACACTGATACCAACTTATCAGTTTACCACAATGAAAATGTGTTAAATGGTGGGCATTTTTTATATTATAACACCAAATATTGTGTTTTGGCCACAGCTACCAACTCTCCAGAGATCAGTTTCACCCAAAACTTTTTAAAGGGCAGGTAGGAATGAGGATGGAATTAGATTCAAATTATCGCTATGTCCACATTGCCAGCGAGGAGTGTGATTTCCCCTGCTCATGTACACATACTCGCTCTAGCTTTCTTCAATACATACCCACTAGTTTCAGGTGGGTAGGCACTCAGCTCAGCCATATCTCTGCTGCTGCTACCTGTGTTACTGCAGCTCCATTGCTATTTATATTTGCACTAGTTGGATGAGAGTGTAAGTACGTATACACAACCAGGGGAATCACACCTCTCGCTGGCAGTGTAGACATAGTTTAAGTCTTCATCAAAAATGGGGAGCAGCTTAGAAGTTTAAAAAAAAAATACAAGAAGTCTATTTTAGTATAATCTTGAGTAAGTGAAAGCATGGGTAGAAAATTAGTGATATGGGAGGGATTCTAGATACTTAATACTGCTTGGTGCATTTGATGAAGCATTAGGCTGTAGACTTAAGGACCTATTAGAGATACATATTGGGTTTTGAAGCATTGGTTGTTAAGAGGGACAGGAATAGGAGCTGAGGAATTTAAACATCCTTATAGTGTTACGGCATAAGATTATTAATTTTTGTTTGGCCACTTTGGCTTGTTTTTAATGTGCATTGTTGGCATGCAGGCAGTAACCGCTGAATCATGGTCCAACAATTTCCACTTTTTTCCTTCTCTCCCTCGCACTGGCCTTGCTGCTTATATTGACACTTCAGTGGCTTTCACTCTTTAACTCCAAGAATGCGTAGTATGCGTTTCTGTATATTTGAACCCTAAAGGCTAAAACCACCAAGAGTGTAAATAGGGGTGAGTACAAGTAGCAAAACTAGAAGACATTGTCATATCACTAGTCCTGCCACAGAATTCTAACTGAAGACCTGAATTTAAATGAAGATTTCCAATTGAATTCACATTCCAGAAAGGCATCAGATTGCAATCAGTGACAGAGCTTTGCTTCTCTTCCTTACCAGCCTGATTAATAGTTCAGTCAGTATATGCTAACAGCATTGTATTACATGTTATGAATACCAAGTAAGATGTATAAAGCCTACTGAAATGTCTACAGTTCTGTTGGTGCACTAAAGGTATTTAACTGACTGGTTTGTAGGTGACTAGAGCAATACTTTCACAGTTTAAACTAGCTTTCCAGACAAACATATTATACACTAGGTTGATTTTTGTACTGCTGGTAGGTATATAGGGTGACTATGATGCAGACAAAAGTGTAAATACAGGTTGTCTTGTTATAAATGTAACGTGGTTTACAGTTAACTTCCTCTGAAATGAGGAATAAACAGATCAGACAGTTATGGAATTTGACCAGTGCTAACTAATATCTGGTTTCAAAGTATAGGGAAAAAAATCCCTAAGAATGCATAGAATGTACATGTTTTTTTGTAGAAACTGCATTTTAAAATACTGACATTACAAAAATGTTTTAATAACCTTAACAAAAATGTCTTGCATATTCTGAATAAATCATGATGCTGAACCTTGGGTGGTTAAGTCTGGTTTTCACATGGCTGTCAATGACCATCTTTTTTGCTCTTTAGACACAATTGTACAACAATAGTCACTTTTAACAGTTTACTCCAACATCTGCACAACCTTCCCTTCTTAACTACCCCACAAACCCAAACCTTGCTATGGAATTATATTTACTCCTGGGGGGATTCTGTGCCACTGCACATGTACGCAGAGTTCATGTCCCCTGCAGCTTTCTTTGCTTTCCTGCAGGAAAATGATTTCTGAAGGCAAAGCAAAGGGAAGCCATAAGAGCGCTCATGCACCCCTCCATGGGTGCGTCAATTTGGGCATCCGGAGTAGCCGAGGGAGATGTAAATCACTGCCAGAGAAGTGGTGGTAGAGGAGGGGGAGTGGGAATATGCGAGCGACTCTGTCACTCGCTATTACAATGGTCCTGGTGTGGAGGGGCCAGGGTTCAGGGTGTTTCTGAGGAGGTAGGTGTAGGCTGGCCCTGGCCCCCTCAGGCAGAGCAGAATGTTAACACTGCCTACTTAGTGAATTGTTCCCATTGTTAGTGAATTCCCCCAGGAGTATAAAACAGGTGTAAAAGTTTTAAGGTTCCCTTACAGTGCCAGAGTGGTTCAAATGGCCAATTTGAAACTGACAAGAAAGCCGGGCAGCTACAGCCCAGCTGCCCCCGCTCTCTTGGAGAGCTGGGTGTCTGGACCCCATTCCTGAGGGGGAAAGGGGAGCCGAGAAGCCCTAGGCAGCCCACCAGGAGCCTGTGAGGTATCCAAGCTCCTGGCAGGAAGCTGCCAGCAGAGCTCTCAACACTGCCCCTCTTAGGTTGGTGGAAGCACTCCTGGTGAGGATGTGCACCGCTGACCTAAGGAAGGTATTGTGGACATGAGCACCGCAGTAATTACTGTGGTGGCTCTAAGTTGACCTAATGTAGGTCCACTTCTCTTTGTAGTGTAGACATAATCTTAGTGATTAGAACTGGTCTAAATTTTTTGACTGAAAAATCTTCCTATTAAATGTTCTCCATGAACTGTTTACTACTGATTTTTCTGGAGATGGTCAGTAGGCAATATAAATTGTGAGTTTGATTCCACAGCTCTCACTTGGTCTTCAGTTGTCTATGATTTAATATTGAGCATATGGCTGCACATATTTGTTGACTAATAACTAGAAATAGTGTCAAACCTAGATACATTACTATTAGACAAAGGGATTTTGTCTCCAGTGCTCCCCACTCCCATTCTCCAGCCATCTCAGCAGTTCACCTGAATCCCTGCCTGAATCATTTCTTCTTCCAAAAGGATGTCAGTCATCTGCTGCAGGCACCATGAACTCTTGAACATGGCCCAGAATCCTCTGATGCTGCAAAGTAGATTATAGGCAGCCCTTAATCCTAGCTGCTTTTCTGTCATTTTCTCATTGGACTGGCTTCCCATTTGTTTTTGGGTGCAATTCCAAGTTTTATTTCTGATCTACAGTGCAAAGCATTACATGGTTTAGGACTTGGTCTCTTTTTCCCTGTGCACCATCAGAGAACAGCAGAGATCATGTGGAGGCACTTTTGTTAATAGCTTAACTTTATTGGCCCCTGAGTGGTACAGCCATCTTCTTGGTCAAGCACATGCTTGATTTAAACTCATCAATACATTATTTATGATTGGTAGGGAGTACAGGGAAGGGGGCTGTTATTCCAAAATATATCAGCTGGCGGGTCCACAGTGGGTCATCTTCAGTTAGGGAAGTGCATGAGTGTAGCGTGCTCTGACTGGGCTCCTTCCCCCACCCCTCCCTGTTTCATGTGTAGGGATTGGCATTGGACAGGAGTCAGGACTCTTTCATACCAAGGGAATTCTCAGCCAGGAAGAGCTATGTGTTTTCTGGCTCTTTTTCCTGTGCCAGAGTGGCACAATGGGGCTAGATTACAGCTCAGGATCTAGTTTACATATTGTGCCTTTTTTTCTGTATTGTCGTTTAAATAAATTACCAAAATAATTGAAATTGGTGTGATTGTATTGTTATTTTGACAAATAAAATATGCAGAATTTTAAAATACTTTGTGCAGAATTTTTTTTTTTTTTTGGTACAGAATTCCCCCAGGTTAAACAGTGTAGAGATGGTTAAAAACAGGCTATACTGTCTTCCCCGGTCTCCATCTTTTACTTAACATAGAGTTATAGGGGATGTTTTGCCATTAATAGTGAGTTTAAAATGATTACACAACTACTGATCTTAGGACTTGATGTGACCTGTTCTTTATCATCAGTTTTGTTTAGATGGACATATATGTATTTTAGTTGTACAAATGCCTCCACAAAACTTAATATATAGTGAAAGAAAGCAAGTTTCCTGACTTACAGGACATTATCAACTTGAAATCCTAGTCGGTTAAAAAAATAATTTAATAGTAGTTTCAAGTATGCACCTATACACTTCAAGTTCTGTCCTAACAATTACACAATCTTCCCCCTCATAATTTTTTCTCACCTAGTACAGCATAAAAGACCTACAGAAACAGGAGAAAGTGAAACTGCATTTGCCATCATTTTTTTGTATAGTGTCAAAATAAACAAATTGAACACAGATTTTTTTTCTAAGCTGCTAAGTAATTTTAGATGTTACCTATACAGTTGTCAGTAACAACAAATTTAACAAATGTTATTTTATGTACTACTGGTGTTCTTTCTTTACGGAATCAAAAACTACCACATCAGTTATTTGGGGGAAGTTTATAGGATAGTGAGTTTTTCTAAATTCTATCTTTGACAGTGTGAAAGCATTGTGAAAAATCTTTTGGATTAGCCTGTCACACCTTCAAAAAAAATCAAATCAAAACTGGATTGCCTAAAGAATTTGGCAATCATGGACAGCATTTTGAAAAAAAATCTGGCTTTCTGCCCATGCAAATCTATATGATTAAGTATAATGGTATGGTAGCCAGGCATTTCTTGTGCAACAGTTATATAAGACAGGTTTCAGAGTAGCAGCCGTGTTAGTCTGTATCCGCAAAAAGAAGAACAGGAGTACTTGTGGCACCTTAGAGACTAACAAATTTATTAGAGCATAAGCTTTCGTGGACTACGAAATTTATTAGAGCATAAGGGTTTTCGTGGAAGTGGGCTGTAGTCCACGAAAGCTTATGCTCTAATAAATGTGTTAGTCTCTAAGGTGCTACAAGTACTCCTGTTCTTCTTTTTTTAGTTATATAAGAGTTTCAAAGCTCTTTAAGCAGCAGAGACTGTAGTTATTTTATACTGGAAGGTATTAGCATGTCTCTAAGCTCCCATTTTAGTGTGTTGCTGTGGGTGCTTCTTGTAGAAAGGTAAGTTTTGCACTTCTATCCGTGATTCAACTTTATGTATGAAGAATATAGTACCTCCTATGATGCTAGGTGATTAAAGATGACCATTTATATTACCACTGTTACACTTTGTATAAGATTGATAGTAATTGTATATCATGTAAGGTGTCAATGGAAACGTTACAATCTAACAAGTATGATTATCCTGGTTAAATCCCGTATCCTCTTTGTATCTGAAGTTATGAATATTGGCTATGTACTTGTATCAGAAACCTGTGTTGTATCCCTGGATTTACTTCAGGGCTAGACAGCTATGTATTGATGGCCCATCAAGGACACTCAGCTCTCACAATGGGCCAGTGAAGAAACTCATCCCACCCAGTAGCTCTTCCTGAGGATACCTGAGACAGTAAGAATCATCCCCTGTGATTCAGCAAATCATGCAAGGGCATGTGACATGCTCCCAAGACCCTGGACTCCATCTTGGGCCAGTAACTTTCCACGTACAGAGGCTGTGGGCTTTGTTTGGGACAGTAAACGTCCATGCACACGGCCACAGGATATAAAAGCACACCTGAGACATCTCCATGTTGCCTCTTTCCTGCTCTGGTTCTCTGGACTGTGGCTTTACAACTAAAAGGAGCATTTTGAACTATGTATTGAGGAGCTTCCATTCTTTTGGAAGTTACCAGAGAGATTTTACAAGCCAACAGTCTATTCCATCCCTGCTACAAACCTGATATAAGGACTTTGCAATCTTGTATGTATATGAGCTATTAACCATTTATAATGCTTTTCTTTTCTTGTATGATTAAAACTTTAGTTAGTTTACTAACTAAAATGATTGGGTGACAGGGTGATATTTGGGTAAGATCTGAGATTCATACTGACCTGGTGGGGGGGGGGGGGGGGCGTGTCTGATCCTTTGGGATTAGAAAGAACCTCACATATGGTGAAATGGGTTTTCAGTAACCTCTCACTATATTAGATTGGGTTTCCTCAGGGAACCAGGGGCTGGAATGCATTAAGGGGATTGTGTTTGGCTTCTGTTCAGTACCACACTTAACTAGTGTGGTACTGCAGAAGCTCTTTTGTTACTGGTTTGGTCACTCTTAAGTATAGACTAGACCATCAGTTTTGGGGGATTGTCTACCCTATTTCTTGCAGTCTGCCGTGAGTGTGGCATTCCCAGTGTGGTCTATCCCAGACACCTGGTCACACCTCCCAAAGTTACAGTATTTTGAATACAGAATGAAATTTGGTAAGTTATGCCATCAGTTAAAATAAATCCTTTTAAAGAAATTTAGCACCTTGTATCAGACACTTTTTTGTCCCTCATCAGATCTGGTGTGATCTACTGGTGCACGCTGGCAGAGAGGTGTATTTAATTGATATTTAAGAGACAATTTTATGAATGGAAGATACCAGATATACATGTTGCCTTATCTTGTTGGTTAAAGGTTGCCCTACAAACTTGAGAGGAAAAAGTCTTATTTGATGGTGGGTTATTGGATTAACTTGCTCATATACCAAAAAGCAAGAGGACCTAAACAATTCATAGTATTTCTTTTCCTGCCAGGAAGATAAATGTGGATGTAGTATCACCTGCCTACCCAGTTATGAAAGGGGTTTGTTCCTACTATAGAAGTGCTCCCCAGGCATAAGTACATTTTGATGGGCAAGGGTGAATAGATTTCATACCTCAGCTAGTAACTTTTCATAACACTTTCTGAACAGGTGCTTTATAATCCTAATGGGGGAAGTAAATTTGTCTGTAAGACCCCATTTCCAGATATTTACATTCATAAACTCCTACAAAACACGCTGCAGTTCTACTGTACCTCTTGTAAAAGGACATCAAGAGTTTGCTTTACAAACATTTTGCAAAAACCTCTCTCAGGTCAGCTGCCCTTTAAAAAATGCTAACAATGTCAAAATACCTAGATCACCTAAAATGCAAGTTAATCGTGTTGGCTCATCCCTAGCTGTGGGAGATAAACTAATTCATCTGAAGCTTAAAACCAGGCTATACTATAACCAGGTCTACACTACACACTTACATCAATATAACTATGTTGGTCAGGGATGTGAAACATCCACACCTGAGTGATACAGTTATACTGACCTAACCCCCAGTGTAAACAATGCTGTGTCGATAGGAGAGCTTCTCCCATCAACACAGCTACCACCTCTCATGGAGGTGGATTAACGACGCTGAGGGGAGATACTCCCCTGTCAGCATAGTAGCATCTTCACTAAAGTGCTACAGCACTGCAGTTGTGCCACTGCTGCTTTTTAAATGTAGATCTGCCGGTGGCTCTTTACATCCTGTTGGTATTATGGTTCTTACCTATCGACTACTGTATTTTAACCCTGCTGGTAAGATACTCTTGGCAGGTTCTAACACAGATGGAACCACTTAATTGTATAGTAGAGCGACAAGGTGGGTGAGGTCATCTCTTTTATTGGACCAATTTCTGTTGGTTGGAGAGACGCTCTTTGGGGAGACGCTCTTTGGAGCTTACACAGAGCTCGTCTCTGGGAAACTTAATCAGAGTGTCACAACTAAATACAAGATGGAACAGACTGTTTAGCATAAGTAGTTAATATATATATTTCAATGGACCATTCAAGGTGAAATAGCCCATTAACACCCCTCCAGTCAGTAAGGGAGGAAATGAAGGGGGGAGAAGCAGCTGGGGGCAGGGTTGTTCGTTGGTTGTAGATTGTTGTAATAAGTGGCTTTTTTACTCCCTATGACTAGAGTGGTATATTTCAATCATAGAACATTTTTTTTCAATTTCAGCTCCTGGTTTAGAAGATGCCTCACACGTATCTTCTGCACCAAGATTCTGATATCCTGTTTGCAGGAGACCTGAGAAACAGGTGTTTAATTTTTTCCTAGGGCATTCAGAAAGCAGAATTCCTACACTTGTTAGATCTCTGGTTTCTAACACAATTGTGGCTAGACCCTTTTCCTTGTCTACAGACCATAACTGTTAGTCTAATTCCTCAGAAGGGAGGAACAAGTTCAAAGGGGCTTGGAAGAAAATTTAGGCAACTTTTCAGAGACCAAGATCTTCATCTTACCTCACGTGCAAAGAAAAATCCAGAAATGAACCATCTTGTGAGCATTCTGACTGTTGCTTTTATAAACCCATATGCAGGGTCCTGAATGGGTGGGTGCTGTAGACCCACACTGAGGAGGAACCCAACACCCATAACACCTAGGGATTCAGTGGGAGTTTCAGCTACTCTGCCCTTCTCATGATCAGGCCAACACAAGGTTTTCCCTTCCCTCAGGGACCGAGCATGTTGCCGGCTAGTGGAAACAGGCTCTGCCAGCCATGGAATAAAGGGCTGAGATCTTTTGAATGGTGAATTGTGTTAACTCCTGGGGCCACTGCAGGCAGGCAGAATAGGCTGCAGGCTGATGCAACTTCTGTATCATTCTGCTAACCTCAATAATCGCCCTCCTGTGCCTGCATAACCATCCTCTGCTCCCAGCCCAATTTCTCCCATCATCCTATGTACAACATTGTGTCCTACCCATGGGTGTGCACCCAGCCCAGAGCTGGAGTTAAGGGAAGCCTTATTTATTGTGTTCAACTGAAGAGTGAGAACACAGCCCACTAGAGAAAAGAAAAAAAGTAAATCCACTCTAAGGGGGGGCAGGGAATGAATGCAAGTAATTTATAGCTGCTTCAATGGTATTTTGAAGAAATTAATTTTTGATCTACCTTGAGTCCAAGTGTGATCACCTCCAATATATGCTTTGGTACAGTCTTGATTTTCTGTATTACTATTAATGCCCTGCCTTAATGGCAGCACTGTAGTCCGCAGCATGCTGCAAGCATGCACAGTGCTGTCAAATCAGATACAAGACAAATTCCCTGTACCAAGGCTCTTGTCAATTGACTCAGGCCTTGGCTACACTTGCAGCTGTACAGCACTGTGAGGTAAACCTGTCTTCGTACAGCTGAGTAGGGAAAAGCGCTGCAGTCTGTCCACACTGACAGCTGCCAGCACAGTGGTGTGGCCACACTTGCAACATTTGCAGCTGTGTTGGGAGCGGTGCATTATGGGCAGCTATCCCAGCATTCATGTGGCTGCAACGTGCTTTTCAAAACGGGGGTGGGGTGGAGTGTGACAGGGAGTGTGGGGGGAGAGAGTGCTTTTTGGAGCATATCAGTTCTCTATTTTGCAAGTTCTGAACTCCCGGCCCCCTCCTCATTCATTCACTCACTCAACGCAAACAGCAAAATGTTTGTTTTTTCTCTGTTGTACAAGCTTTGAAACCAGCACTTCCGCATTCCTGCAGCTGGTCACAACAATGGAGAGGATTGGCCACTTGACAAGATGATTAGTACAGCGCTGCAAGCGTTTACACTCACACCCGTGAGTCGTAGCCATTCCGCTGTATCTCCGCTGTACATCTACACTTACTGGAGGGTCCAGTGGCAGGCAATCGATGTTCTGGGATCGATCCCGGAAGTGCTCACCGTCGACGCCGGTACTCCAGCTCGGCGAGAGGAGTATGCGGCATCGACGGGGGAGCCTCCCTGCCGTGTCTGGACCCGTGGTAAGTTCGGACTAAGGTACTTCGAATTCAGCTATGTTATTAACGTAGCTGAATTTGCGTACCTTAGTCCGAAGTGGGGGCTTAGTGGGGACCAGGCCTTATGCTTCTTGGGGAGGTGGAGTACCTGCAGCGGTGTACCCAGGGAGATACAGCGCTGTAAGGGCCCTGCCAGTGTGGACGGGGAGAGAGTTACAGTGCTGGGGGAGGCTCTACAGCGCTGTAACTCGCAAGTGTAGCCAAGGCCTCAGACTAATATGGTTCTTGGATATAGGGTTACCATACGTCCTGTTTTTCCCAGACATGTCCGGCTTTTTGGTAATCAAACCCCCTTCTGGGGGGAATTGCCAAAAAGCCGAACATGTCTGGGAAAAATACTGGCCGGGCACTTCCCCTCCCGGGCTCCAGCTGCTCTGCTCCTCCCCTGACTCTTTGGCTCTGTTTCAAAGAGCCGAGCTGCCCGAGCGCTCCGGCTTCAGACCCCGAGCTGCCGGCCGGGCACTTCCCTTCCCGGGCTCCAGCTGCTTTGCTCCGGCGGCGCAGGGTCCGGAGGCAGATGGGCTGCCTGAAGCTGGTAGCGCTCGGGCAGCTCGGCTCTTAAACAGAGCCGAAGAGTCAGGGGAGGAGCACAGCAGCCACGGGAGGGGAAGCGCCCGGCCGGGGGCGCAGGGTCCGGAGGCAAGGGGGCTGCCCGAAGCCCGAGCGCTACCGGCTTCACGGTTTGCCGGGCAGCCTCCAGACCCTGCGCCCCCGGCTGGGCGCTTCCCCTCCCGGGCTCCAGCTGCGCTGGGGAAGCGCAGGCCGGGGACGCGCAGGCCGGGGGCACAGGGTCTGGAGGCTGCCCGGCAAACCATGAAGCCGGTAGCGCTCGGGCAGCCCTTTTCGCATGGCTGGGAGGGAGGAGGGGGAGTTAGGGCGGGGACTTTGGGGAAGGGGCGGGGAATGGGCAGAGTTGGGGGCAGGGAAGGGGCCCGTGGAGTGTCCTTTTTTTTAAATTTTTTAAAGATGGTAACCCTATTGGATAGCACAACAAGGGGTGTAGTATAAGGCCTTGGCTACACTTGGGAATTCACAGCGCTGCCACCTCTCCGAGGGGAGTAGCTTGCAGTGCTGTGAGTGAGCGTGCAGCGCTGATTACACTGGCGCTTTACAGCGCTGCACTCGCTGCGCTCGGGGGGGGGGGGGGGGGGGCGTTTTCACACCCCTGAGCGCAGCAAGTTGCAGCGCTGTACAGCACCAGTGTAGCCAAGGCCTAAGAGCCTGGAGAGGTAAACTGCTGGATAGACAGTCCAAGGGATAACGCTTCAAGGATAAGACAGCAGATCTGATGAGATCACATAAGGAGGCTTTAATAAGAGGATGAAAGGAAGAAAAAAATGCTTGATGGCCAGGAGGCTCTTCCAAGCAGCATGAAAAGCATTCTAGGGAGCATTGAAGAAACAGCGAGCCAAGTTATCTCCATTAAGGTTTCTCAGACTAAGTGCTCGTCTGCTCTATCTCTACCAATGTAGTTAAAAGCCCCATAGAGTGGGTGCAGTTATACTGGTATGGAAAAGTGCTTTAGTGGTATAGCTTATTGTGGTTTGGGAAGCAAAATAAGCTATATGGGTGTAAGGTAACGTTTATAGAGGTATACATTTATCTAGACCAGTGCTTATATTATTACTATATCCGTTAAAAAAAAATTTCCATACTCCAACTGAGAGTTATAGCGGTATAGCTTTTCTAGTGTAAACCAGGCCTTAGACCACTCTTCATGGCTTAAAATACATAGAAGAATTTGACTTTTTCCCTCCTTTTAATTACCCCAAGACATTTTTAATAGAGAACAATAGGAAACCTAAAATACTTTTTTTTTTTTTTTTAAATGATATACTTATTTTAAACACAACCACCAGAGGGACCCAGTTCCCTTGTCTCACTGTAGGACTTGGCAAAAACAGAAACATTTTCTAAGTATTCTACATACAATAGACAGTTTGGGCAGCCTTTGCTGAGGCATAAGTGAATATGATAAAGAAAAACATCCTTGTTTCTCCCCTGGACTTGTATGAGCTTTATTTGCATTTTCTTGCTTTTGGGGATGGAAGTCAGATCTTTGTATTTTAATTATGTTGGATGTATTTCTATTTAAAAGCAAGCAGACAGCTTGCTGCCTACACTACTATCAAAAATTGGCACAGAAATGAAATCACACCTGACTAACTAACAGCAGTGACATTTATAGACAGGTCCAGAAGGGACACTGGATGGATCCAGATCCTGAACTTTGGGGGAACAGAGCTAGATCTCACTTTCTCAGCTCACATGCTACTTGAAAGGAAGGATGGCCTTGGGTTAAGGCATTGGACTGGAGAAATGGGTTCAATTACCAGCTCCACTGCAGATTTCCTGTGACATGGGGCAAGTCACTTATTTAGTCCATCTGTAAAATGGGATTACTACCACTTCCTTTCTCCCATTCTATCACCTATTTAGATTATAATCTCTCTCTAGGTATTTGTACAGTGCCTAGTATAATGGGGCCTATCAGTTGTGGCTCAAGCATTACTGTAACAGTCTGTTGCCTACCTCTCCCTCATTCCAGTCAGGTGAAGCTAATGCCAGAATACTCCCACTCATCTTTGCAGCCATCTCCAAACCTAGCACAGCAGAATTTACCCAACACCTTATTCTAGGTAGTGGACAAAGATCCCAGGAGCTCTATTGGTCCCTCCTTAAGCAAGAGACTCCAGAACTCCCAGCCCCACGAGCCAGGACTAAAAGATGGCTCTAAGCAGAGCCACTAGGAAGTTTAGTCACCAGACAGCTAGGAGAGGTTAGTAGACCTGAAACCCAACGAGACCTGAGGGCATCTGCTGCAGCTGTGAAGAGACACTGTTGAGAGATAATAGGAGTCTTGGGGGGCGGGGGGAAGGAATGGGTGAGGAGGAAGGAAAGTGATAAATTTATTGGGTGAAGAGAGAGAAGAATCAAATCAGAAGAGAAGATAGTTGACTAATTTGGGGGAAGGAGTTAATGAATTTGGGGGCATGCAGAGAACTCGTGTCAAGGTGAAGAGTAAGCGAATGAAGAGGTGGTGGAGTTGGGGTGTGAACAGTGGGGGGCAGGATGAATGGGGTTGAGAACTGAGTGAGGCCGAGTGGGGGGTTGGTGCAGAAGACCGATGAGAGAAAGACTGGCATGAAATGTGTGTGAATGAGTTTAGTATGAAATGTGAATAAAAGCAGGTCTCTCCATGAGGGGTGAATATACAGGGAGAAGGTCATGAGAGTCCAGGTGTATGCTTGTGAGAGTCCATCTGCACTGTGCAGGTGTGCAAGAGAAGTGTGAATATGTTACAGAGACAATCAGTCCATTTGTCCATGAATGTGTGTTTGAATGGGGAAAAAGGAGATTGTTCTCTTCATGGTAAGAGTGGGCAAGTAGATTTTTTTTTTTTTTTTTTTTTTTTTTAAAGAATAGGTGTGGCAAGCGGCTATACGTCCCTTTTTTAATTTGGCTTTCTTGAACACATTAAATGATTTGGATCAGATACTTGCTTTTATTCGTACTTCAGGATTTTTGAAGATTGGTTTATAGTGACTGCAAGTGTACATGGATATTGATAAGTGCGTGTAACCCTTCCAACGCAACATTGCTATTAACCATGATAGTATTGCATACCAGATGACACCAATATTAATGGTAGTAACAATACTCATTTTCCCATTGCATGGGCCTAGGGAAGCCAAGCTCACAGAAGAACCTACTGCAGAGTGAACAGAGCTCCCTCTACAGTGACTATGTTGGTTGCAGTAGCAGTTCACATTTAAAGTTTTCTTCACAAGGACTAAGGAAAAAAAATTTTTTTTAATGGCAGCTGAGATTCGGCAGTAGTTAATGGCACTTGTAAGTCTCTTGAAAAATCTCCTACTGAGCTGGGGACACTGGAATTTTGCAAGGCTGATCTATATAGAAATAAAGACATTACTGTAAGATACACTTTAGAACAGTGGTGGGCAACCTGCGGCCCATCAGGGTAATCCACTGGCGGGCCGAAAGCCAATTTGTTTACAGTGACCGTCCGCAGGCATGGCCACCCACAGCTCCCAGTGGCAGCAGTTTGCCATTCCCGGCCAATGGGAGCTGTGGGAAGCGGCGGCCAGCACCTCCCCGTGGCCTGCAGCTCCCATTGGTCAGGAACGGCGAACCGCGGCCACTTGGTGCTGTGGGCGGCCATGCCTGCAGACAGTCAATGTAAACAAACTGTCTCGCAGCCTGTCAGAGAATTACTCTGACGTGGGCCGCAGGTTGCCCACCACTGCTTTAGAAGGTAAAGCCAGGTCAATGTAAGCAAGACACACTGTTAGGTCACCTGGGCTCTTCACCCTCTGAGGTTCATGACCAACACACAGGACCAAGTGCAGATGGTAGACGGAAGTCCCAATAATGTCTTCATTAACTTAATCAGATAAATGGCTACCTCATTTCTAATAGCTGTTTTTCTAACTATTACCACTTTATAGCACTAAACTGTTTTTCCTCACATAGATTCTTTGTACAGAAGTTGTTTTCATTATGTGTCTTTTGGGTTAAGCAAAAGTGGTAGGAAGTAATCTATATTCTATTAAAATAGAAATTTTAATACCAGCAAAAACTATGCAAATTTGTAGAACTAAAGCCAGACAACAGATCCCAATCAGCACCATGATTTCACTAGAAATATTAACACCATCAGAAAATTAGTTCAGACAAAACGTATTAGTGAGTGCCTACCTACAAAACAAACTAACCACTTCCCCCACCCAGCTGACTAGTTTGTTTCATTGTGCAAACATAAGACAATTTTTTGTTTTGGTTCTGAGACTCCATTTTTGTATAATGTTACATGTTTACTTTCTGTACAAATACAAAAAAGAATAATGTTTCATTGTTTGGTACATCAGAACAAGACTCCATGTGTCTTTGAAGTTTTGGTCCTGAATTATATAGCCCGCAATTCTAATACACCACTACCTCAATATACGCGACCTGATATAACATGAATTCGGATATAACGCAGTAAAGCAGTGCTCCGGGGAGGCGGGGCTGCGCACTCCGGTGGATCAAAGCAAGTTCAATATAACGCGGTTTCACCTATAACGCGGTAAGATTTTTTTGGCTCCCGAGGACAGTGTTATATCGAGGTAGAGGTGTATTGCAAAATACTAGTTAAGACTCCTATGGGAACCTTTGGAAAATGGAAACTAAAGATTAATCCCCTAGGAACAGTGGCATAAAAGACAGGGCAGCGTTAAGCTTGTCTGGTTGACTCAGTGCCTGATTTACTAGGGGAATTGACAATGTGTTTGAGAGTGTCTGCAGCTGTGTATGTGTGAGAAGGCCACGTACACGGATATTGCTTTAAACCATACTGCCTGGGTTTTGTGGTTAGTATTATAGTCCATTAGCAATCTTTGCTGTTTTTTGCAATTGTTTGTTTGAATAGATTGTTAAAATGTAATTTTTTTTTTTTTTAGCCTGGTTTCAAGACACTAATGTGACTCTCAAGAGATGTGTGTGCATGCAAACATGGTCATTTCACTTCCCAGTCCCTGGACTAAATTACGGTAACCCGAAGTCTTGACTGCCTCAGGCTTCTGTTTGTAGTATTTCTGCTTGAAAGCACTCTGAACTGGCCTGCTACCAGGCTTACAGGTATCTTCCTTCCAAGCATCCAGAGACACTTCTCACCTTTCTTTAGTCCATTGTGTGACATCGATGGCAAATCTGATACCACTGCACATCATGGTCGACTCTACAATAAATATGTCAGTCCATCACAGACATGATCTGAAGCTGCCAAGAGGCCTTTTTCCTAATTAGACATATCTGACAGAAAGATCACACGAAGAACAAGTTACCTGGCACTGAACTACCGAGCAGACCTCAAAGCACTGAGGTGGTCTGCTGAAAAAGTGCTTTAATGTAGCCATCGACGAACTGATAAAAGAAAATGGAACAGGGCAAGATTGAGTCCAAGTGCCAGAAATACCATGGATGTGCCAAAGTACCAAAAAAACCAGGTACTGGAGCAGTACAAACCGAACAGAGGCTGATAGGCCTAGAAAAATCAGGGCACTGTTACTGAACCAACTGCAAGGAAGACTAGTACATTTAAGAGAGTTTTTAAGAGCTGGAGTGATGCAGAAGCGCAAACAGAAACCTGTTCACCAAACAGTGGTCAGGAAAGGACTGACTAGAAGGCTTTGAGAACAGCATATATAACCTGCATGGATTGGTGAACAACATGTAGCTGGAAGCCTGGCTCACACTGTACCAGGCTACTGCTATCCTCAAGGGTCAAAATTCAGGGTTGGGCTTTTCCCCCCCCCCACACCAGCGTAGCTACACTAATACAAACCACCCACCCTGTGTAGACTAATTGCACTGGTGTAAAACATGATTTGCATCAATACAGCTCACCCACTAAATCTAAAAATTGACACCAATCTTTTCTCAACCTCCTCTCAATTAAAAAACCCCCACACATCCAGATAATTAAAAACAGAATTTACCAAGGAAACAAATGGCAGACCCTTGACTGTAGCTGTAGTGTCACTGAATGCTAAAAACAGACACCCCCCCCACCCATTTTATCAGATTATAAATTAGTTGCTGTGGAGTAGGCTTTAAAAAGTTACATAATTACAAATAACCACCACATTGTTTCCAAGAACCTTTATACATCTTTTTAATTAGATTAGCTTTACAAGCAACTTGAGAGCTCTTTATAATGAACACTGCTTTTCAAATTACATGACTTTATAGGCAATCTGTAAATGAATCCTGAATTTCTTTGCCTGTTATAGAAAAAGGTCTCGTGTTTTACAGCTGGCTAATGTCATGAATAAAAATAGTATTATGAAGCTTTATCTTTAACCAGGACTAAACACATACAGGTCATAAGACAGTTTAAAAAATAGTTTTAAACAGGGACCTGCTTTGTGACGCTCAAGATTGAAGATTTCAACTGACATGAAATGAACAGATTCTAAAAGGATACTGTTAAAGAAATGGCTGCTCTGATTTGTTGACCCTTTTGTAATGATTGACAAGAAATGATGAAGCAAAAAATTAAGCACTTTTTTGTTTAACCTGTCTGGCAAGCAGAAACCTATACAGTGATTAGAATTTGATACTTTGCATACCTGCAGCAATAGAAGTTTGAATTACAGAGGGACTAGAACAGAATTGAAAGGTTTATGCTGTACATTTTTGAAACAAAACCAATCAAATCTCCATTAAAATAATACAAAAGCAGATAAAATTAAAAGTGGTGGCTTTTTTATGTGTTTGTTTTGTTAAAGCTGGCCTAATGCAATGCACTGCACTGCAGACCATGTAATGAAGATTTACACTCCTTGGTCAGGCTGGCAGAGGCACTTACAGTAGAGGTGTCTTGTCTGATTTTCTGGGAAGGGAGGAAAGAGAAACTAAGCTGTAAAGAGTGAGAACTAATTAAGGTCTGAACAAAATAAGAATTTTTCCATAAGGTCTCCTCCATTGTATCACAATAATAAGTTTTCCCCTGCCCCCCCTCTCCCCCTCCCCACCGGTCAGTTTGTCACTAAATAAAATAAGGGTTGTTGGGTGGTGGTTGTTGTTTTTTCATGTTTTACATGAATAGTAATCTTTTTAATAAAAATTACTGAGCTTTCCATAGAAAAGGTTTCTGATTGAATACAAACTATACAGATGCTAAAATTGTTGAAAGTTGTAATATTATATACAGAAATATTTCTGTACACTCACATTGTTTTGGCTATGTAAGGAAATCAAGGACAGATAGAAAAATGGAAAAGGGTGAGCTCAAATACCAAAGACATTTGTAAATATGGATGCTGCCTTTTAGGATTTTCTTTGTTCTCTCAAACTTTAAAGCTCAAGACTAGAACATCCATCTCTTAAGTAACAGAATTTCAAAGCTTTTGGATGCCTCATCTTTATTTCTGTAAAGTCCGTTTTTATTTTAAAAAAAATGAAAGTGTAAAAATAAAGTAATTTTTTTGCGCTAAACACTCAGGACTGATCAAAGGCCAGTGCCTTTTTGGGGAAATCCTTCAACAGAGTGACAATCTGAAAATGTATTACACATGAAGCCTGTAGTGATGCACTTCAGCCTCAATGTATTGAATGTTCCCTTGATACTATATAATAGACCAAGGAGCCAGCCTGCAGATCAGACGGGACACCAATATTCAGAAAAAACACAAAGTTTGTGAATTTCAATGTTCTATTAACTTATGTACAGTAAAAGAACAACTTTCAGAAAGGAAGAAAAAGGTGGAATTCTCCTGTCAAATACATAGGGAGGAGGTTCTGGGTACCTATAAAAGCCTAGGAAAGCCCTTATGTATCCTAGGAACTTGACGGTATTTACCAGGTCCCCAAAGCCATCTACATGGATAGTGTCGAGTTCACTTAGTGCCAGTCACTTAAAAAAAATAAAAATAAAAATATAGAATCCTTCCCCTCTGTGGATTCAACATACAACACCATGAATTAGAAGTTGCTGATAGTAAGATAATGATTTGTTTCTGTTAACAAGTTTCAAAAAGGACAGTCAAAAACAATACAGCAGCAATCTTTAAAAGTTCAAATTAGTGTGAGATATGAATATAAAACAATCAGGTTTTTAGCTGGTAATTAAAGTGCTCCTTTTCTGACTTTAGATGTAAAGAAAATTAAAGTGATCATCAGTTACTGGCAATTCTTATATTAAATTAGGTCTTTCATGGCAGAGAACAGTATGAACAGTTTTACAAAAATAGATCAATGATATTTTGGAGAATACTGTATTTTTTTACTCAAATTTTGATAAATTGTACCTGGTCATACAAAAATTACCCCAAATCCAAACTTTACCATATAAAAAAAAGGGAGAAATGAATTGGATGACAAGTCTGGCAAAATATAAGAATGGAAAAATTCTACGTAGGGCACTTATTTCATGTCCATATGTGTATGCTATTTCTTACTGATTGCTTATCTTCTTTACATAAGCAGTCACAGGTCTGGAGTCACAGTCACATAGCACAATGGTTCAGCAGTCAAAATCTTCTGTTTGATGCAACATTGAAATGCTGTGTTTGTTTCCTTATTAAAACCTTGATTTCTTGTCAATTTTTCTTTATCCCATTATTCACATTCAAAAGTTAATAGTTTACTGGGGGAAGTCGCAAGGAAAGTTGCTAGATGAAATCCTTTATAAAACGTCTTTCCCAATTGAGTCAGAAGGTTTATTGAGTTCAACCCTCACACCTTTTTCACCTGCAGGGAAAAAAAAAAAAAAAAAAACCATCAACATAATGTTTAAGCATTTGCTAAAGAGTGTGCTATAATAAAACTACTGTGACACTTCTATGCCTTCCTGTTGAAAGTTTGGTACCATGCAAAATAGGTATTTTCAAATGGTATTCCACACACTTCAGAAAATAAAATACAAATTCATATACTTGTTATCTCCTTATGGGCCAAATTCTGAGCAGCTATTTTTATATTCAGGAGAAAATTTTCAAACTTTGGTGCTTAAAGTTTGGATCCTAGGTGTCAACTGACTGAATTATGGCTGAAAATCGAGTCAATTGTTTAGCTGATCAAATATGGAGTTAAGAGCCTAACTTCAGACAGTCCATTTTGAAAGTGTAGGGCTCAGTCCTTACACAGGCAAACTCGCAAAGAAGTCAAGTGAACCTCAGAATTTGGTCCATCATCATTTTACTTTTGTGAAGAGAATTACTGAAGAGAAGAGTTTGTTATATATTAAAAAGGATAAAGATTTAACATCCTAGCTGAGGTATATCCTAAATTGCCATCTTTCCTGCCCTTTTCGTTAGAAGTGAACTGTAATACTTTAAAGTAAAATAGAACTGTTTAAGTCTCCAAATCATTAACAAATCAAGTATTTAGTTTTGTGATTTTTAAATCTATACATATCAATGGTAAACCAAAAGAAAGACCCATCAGCTACCAAGACCAGAGTTGAACTGCTCAGATCTCTGCATTCCTTGGAAAACTGACACCTAAAGCAGAGAAGGAGCTACATTCCTCATACTGCTTTAGTAGTCCGTGATGTCATCAACTGTACCAGGGAAGATAGGAATCGTAAGCAGTGTGTGCATCTGCTCCCACATTTGGCTCCCATTTAAATCAGTGTCAAAACCCTCATTGACTCAGAGGAAGTCACATTAGAACCAGATTCTCAAGGTGGTGAAAGTCACTACAGAGCCACTGACTTCATTAGTGCTATTCTAATTCCCAGCAGCTGGGAATCTGGCCCTATAACTATATATGCAAAAATATTTAAATTGACCTTTACTGCCAATGCCATCAATTACTTCACATTAATTTCATGTAGGACAACAGAACTAAGCTGCTCATTCTGATAAAGCCTGCTTATTTGCACAGGAAAATTAAATCAACTTCCTCTTGAAGGGCAATCCACAAGACGAAGGCAGATTTTAGCTAAGTGTGCTTAGGGCAGCCTTGCAGAAGAAGCGACTATCACAAAAATCAACATTTGTAAATGAATACATTCTCAATTCTTTTATTCCAGATATTCAGTTTTAGCTTTCTTTGCTTTTCAATACACACACTCCATTCAAGCTGATTTATCAAGTCCTGTCCAATTGTTAAAATTATCTTCTATTTTAGGTACTTGCATGGCCCCCATTACTCTCCAATGTATTTATCCTAGGTATTAGGGATGGGGAGAAGTAATATCCCAGTTTTACAGACCAGGAACAGACACACAGAGGCTAAGTGATTTGCCCAAGGTCATGCAGAAAGCATTTGGCAGAGCAGGGTACTGAATTTGGGTCTCCCAAGTTACAGGCTACCTACAGCCCTAACCATCTGACAACCTTTCTTCTAAAACATAACTACACAAATCATGTTAACCCTCTCTTGTTACAAAGTAGCACCCTCTCTTGGTGGCTGGTATTGACTATTTAGATTTTTTTCCCAGAAAACCAAGAATACATATATAATATACAAAAGTGATTATTACCAGTTAGATATTTTACTTTAGCTCGTGCTCTTTCATCTGCATCAAAATACCACACTGTTATTGCGTACCTATAAAATGGATGAAAATACAACAAATGAATTCCTGAAGTCTGGAAAACAAATACAACCCATTTAATTGTTAGTTTTTTTCAGTACATTTGATAGAATAGGATTAAGGGGAATGGCGGGGGGGGGGGGGGGGGAGAAGATTTTGTTAATTTCTACTATTTTAATATCATTTATATGAAGGAAATTGTTATTTGAAAAGAAAGTGGGTTTGCCATTGATGCTATGAATCTGCATTTTCCATTAAATGCTATAAAATTATTACCCAAATCACATTCAAGAAACTGTATTGTATAGTCTGCAGCCAGACCATCTTAGGTTGTGGTCTCACATTTCATAAATTAAGCAGGTTCAAGGTAGCATCATGCTGCAGGAAGTCATGCTGATCATTCACTGGGAGGGAGAAGTAATTATCCCTTCCAGACAGATCGACCAGCATTCTATAGCCCATGTATAGTGCATGATAGGCACTTCAGAAATATTTTAGTAGTTTCAGTAAGTGGCACCCTTCCATCTGAATCGGTACTGAACCAATGCCCCAACAAAGCTTCTGGGAGTATTGTGCCTTTGGAAATACAATGTTTCAAACAAGACAGAATAAAGAGGAGGTCCTGCACACACGTATTTAAAAATCCCATGGTACATTTTGCAAAGGAAGTGGGGTGTTGAACTAAATAGGCTAGAGCATAAAGGTTATTACATTCTGCCTAATCAAAAACCCATGAATTTTCAACAAGCTGCCTGTCCTGCGCTGTTGTGTAGTGTTGCTGTACATTGTTAAACAGTAACATGCTTCAACCAGGAGCAGCTGATTTCTGTACATTTAAATATGTAGATTGCTTTATGACTCAGATTAAAAAAGTGTTCCATAAATGGAAGCTATTTATGCTTCTAGTTTACACTCTTAGCATGTAGAGAAACATGAATTATCCAATTCCTGTTGCTTGCATTAGTCACTAAGGTTTTCTTTCAGACAAACAAACAAAATACAGCCAGAGTATTTCTGCTTGACTTGAAAATTTAATGTTTAAATATACATTGATTTATTTAAAGTATTAGAAGTAGCAAATAATTTGAAGTCCAAAGTCTCAAAATGATGTAAAGGGGAATTCCCCTTTATTATGCACCACAGCTTAAGTATAGTGGAAAATCGAAGTTAAAATCAGGTCCAGATAAATTGTGAGCAAATTTTTGTGTTAGAATTTTTTTCTACTCCACACTTCACATAAAAACAGACATCTGATTACATAAGATAAAATTATATTTTCTGTATGATCCAGGTACTTGGTTCTGGATGCGAGATTCTCCACAAAATAGATTTTGAGGGAGTAGCAGCAATGCCATTAGACTTTCATCATTCTTGTTCTAGAGTTGAAATACAGTAACCTTTGCTGCCACGAGTAATAATGGGTAACATTGACCTTGATATTTCCTAACTTTTGAGTACTTAACTGTGCAATCAGAATATTCACTCTCTGAACAGGTTTAGACTTTTTTTTTTTTTTTTAAATGGACTTTCCCCCTCTCCCTGCCCCCATTTTTTTAATATATGAAATTTCATAGTCTGGAATTTTTCTATTTCACTAGTTACCACCAGAATGCCCTGTTCTGTGCAAGGTGCACAGTAAATCTGCCAAGGGCTCCTCCTCCTCACACACTTCACCCGATGTGCATCTTGCTCGAGTGCACACCTTAGAAGGTGCATATTGAGTGAGGTGTTGGTCTTACAATGCAATTCATCCCATGCACTCCCTACAAGATCAAACACATGCACTGCGCACCCAAGTTAGTCTGACACACATATACCTACATTCCTTTGGGGTGTTGCTTTAAAAAGTGCTTTTGTTCTGATTACTTGCACACCCAAAGTGGGATAATCCTAAACGCTGCCAAACAGTATGTAATAATCATCATCTAGCTTTTATAAGGAGCTTTTCATCAGTAGAATCTCAAAGCACTTTACAAAGGACAATATCATTACCCCATTTTGCAGATGAGGAAACTGATGCATAGAAGTGATCTGCCCAAGGTCACCCAGCAGGCCAGTGGCAGAGCCAGGAACAGAACTGACATCTCCTGATTCCCAGCCCTCTATTGTATCCTTTAGGCCACACTGCCTCACCAAATCAATGTAACCAAAACAGTCAAAAGGTTCAATGGGGGCTATTTCATCTTTTTTTTCCCCTCCTACCTAATTTCAACTTTCTGCTCCCAGCAGTTTTGACTATAGCCACTCAAAAAAAAAAGATAGCAAGAATTTAAAAACAGGAAAACACATTTTCTACCTATGATCCTTGTCCTCAAAAAAGCCTGAACAGTTTGGCTCAAGTTAATTATCCTTTATGCAAAGAGCAAGGACTTAAAATTAAAATGCTGGGCAACATTAAGTATGGGTGTCACTACTAGCATCCCAGCTTTTACATCTTGACATATCAAAATGTTATGTGCAACATGAAATGTGGATTCTACAGAATTAATAATTACAATGATTTAGTAGTTAAAGTCACCACTCCAGTGGATTGGCAGATAGCATCTGGTAATGCCACATTGGAGACACAGGTTTGGCAGTGACCGCAGATATGTTCACCACCATTACCACTCTGCCGTAGAATTAGTAGCACATTGGCGAGAGCGAAGTTCTGTTTGCGATTCAGACAAGGAGCAACATAGTACTCCCTATCCATGTAATAGAGAGAGCGGAGTACAGAGGAGCACCTCATCCTTTCCCCAGCCACAGCCACTTTTGTGGTGTAAAACTGGCAGGGGAAAACGAAGGAAATTTTAAAATAAAAAAAGACAGTAACCTCCCCAAATTAAAAGAACGCCAAAGAAAATTGCTATGGCTAGCCAATCTTAAACACATGTCGTCTAACTAGGAGCAAGGAGGAAAATTAATACAATATAGGCCTAATAAAAAGCCAGTTGTAATCAGTGAGAAGACATCACTGACTATGAGTAGGACCCTACCAAATTAACGGCCGTGAAAAACACGTCACGGACTGTGAAATCTGGCTATTATAGGGGAGGGGCAAAGCTGGGGGCACCCCAGCTAGGGACTCATATTGTGTACCAACCTCCATCTGCTAGTCCTGGCCTGGGCTAGGGAGGGACGGGACTTCCTCTTCCCCTGTACGGGCTGCTCCTGGAGCCGAGTCAGACCCACCTCCAGGAACCTCCCCCAGCTGCAGGAAGCTCTGTGGCTCCTGGCTGGGTGCCCAGCTCTGAAGGCAGCACGGAAGTGAGGTTGGCTGTCAGCCCCCAACCCGAGCAGAAGGCTGCAGCTCCAGCTGTCTGTCCTGGGCACGAGGCTGCCAGGAAAACCCAGACATATGGTAAAGCACCCCCACATACTCTGTGACCCTCACTTCTGCTGGCTTTAGAGCTGGGTGCCCAGTCAGCAGCTGCTGCTCTCCGGCTGCCCAGCTCTCCAGGCAGCACCCCAGCAGCAGCACAGAAGTAAGGGTGGCAATCCCACGACCCCTTACAATAGCCTTGCGCCCCCCCCCCCACCCTACGACACCCCCTTTTGGGTCAGGACCTACACAGTTACACCACTGTGAAAGTTCAGATGTAAATATCTGAAACTATGAAATTTACTTTAACTCCCATGACCATGAAATTGACTAAAATGGACAGTGAATTTGGTAGGGCCCTAACAATGAGCTCTGTATCCGGCCCTTTATGAGACTGATATAGCTTTGTGAAATCAAAATTACCAGTGGTGTCCTTTTTTGAGTATTTATGTACCAAAAAGGATTTTCCGAATACCCCAAATTGTACCCAGAACTAGATTTTCTAGAAAGAGGAGAAATTGCATAGGAAGACTACAGTACGATGGCACTCTGACATCAAGCATCAATAGTATATTTGCAAAGGAGCCTCAAATTGTACAAGAAATGGGCTGTTTCAGGCCATACTATATTAAAATTTCCTCCTTGCTCTTAGTTTGTCATATGTTCTTCTACCTCTAACAGAAGCTTTATGAAATACATTCCTACATCTCATTCATCTTACCTTGTAGCAAATGCTGGCTGCACTTCATGAGGGTTGCGGCGGTCAGACCAGAAAAACAGCAATCTATCAAATTTGGGTTCAATATCAGCAAATTGAGCTTTGCCTTCTGGGAATATTCGAAGAATACCTCCACTTACCTAAGTGATTTAAAAAAAACAGTCTTAAATATTTATTTACTCTTCATCCAGTGATTTCAAGGTGCTTTACAAATAGCAACTCTCAACCCCTGTTTTACAATAAAAGGGTTTTTTGTTTTTGTTTTTTAACCACTATGCATTTGAGGAAGTGAAACAGATGTTAAGGTGGTGACCGAAACCACAAAGCAAAAAATCAACACAGCCCAGTATAGCAGAGTTCTAATTCTGAGTCCCACTAGTTTCGCTCTCTCCAAGGGCAATTATTGATTTGCTAATGATACATTTAAAAAATCATGAACCTGTAATTTAAAATAAGAAAAAGTTGACAACTCTTTTTTTAAGCTTTTGGGGAATCATTGTTCTTTGGATGTCATGTCACTGTCCATTTATTTCAAGCCCTTCCAAACTTGGAGCTCTTAAATAGGTGGGTGAGTATGCATATCTACAGAATACCAACATCAGAAAAAGGAGAGAGTTACTCACAATGAATATATTTCTAAAGATCCTGGTCATCTTTGGTCACATTGCGCCTCCCTCCAGCCGGTTGCTCTGAGGGTATCATATCCCTAGTTTTTTAGCAATACATAGCCATTCTAGTACTTTAGTACATACGCTAGCGTGGCATCTCTAGAACTATGACATTGTTTTCAATGAGCCTTCATTTTCTCCAGAGGAAGACAGTAGTTTGTTGATTATGGGGAGGCTATGGTTCTTTTTTTCCCCCTCCTTCTGTCCCTTCTCCACCCAATGATGCCTCCCTTCTACGTCACAAGAGCCTGCCCATTCTTTATCCCTGTAATCCGTTCACCCCTCTCCTTGGAAGGCTGCTGCTACTGTCAAGGATATGGGGTGGACTGGCTCTATTCTGCTCCTCCACCAATTTGTGCCTCTCCTTGGGGCCAGAAATCATACTGGTAATTCAGGTGAGGCAGGTCAGCTACAGGTAGTTTAATCAGTGAACAGGAAAGAACTCACCACATCTAGTGAAAGCCTCCTCAAAGCCATGAGCTAATCTTTGCCCCTTCTCTGTGGCATAAACCCCCCCAATAAAATTAAAGTCATCAGTGCTCCAAATGCCAGTCTGGGCAGCTGCTGCTAAGACCCTGGAGTAAACCACGATTTTTAAAGGAAAAATCATCAAAATGTTCAGCCCTACCAATCTCTTTACAGTTTGAAGGATGCAGCCATGCCAGAATGGGCTAGTAACTTACTTTTTAAATGAAAGCGGTTTACCATTTTGCATAGAGGGGTCAGAGGTGTAGGCTTTGTGGGCTCCCCCTGACCTGGTTACTTACACTCACTCCAACTCAGTTTTCAGATCTTCAAATTGTACACAAGTATACCATCTACTCCACAGGGCTGTAGAGTGAAGTAGACAGTGTCATGAAAACCTTTGAACATGAAAATCACCATCACTGAACTCAGCTGTGGCCAGTTAAGCACAGGGATTTGCAGATCAGATCAGATTGGTTAATATTCCTCACCATTTCAGTTCTCTCACTTTTAAGGTGCTAAGCAACAGAAATGTATTGATAAATCACATGACTTTTCAGACAATCATGAGTGAGCTTTCCTTCTGTACATAATAGGGAATAATCTCTGCATAACTGATTGCTCCTTAGTCTCTCAGCAACGCAATCTTTGCAATCTGAATTCATGTTATAGCTCTGCATATCTCGTTCAGCTGTACTGAACCAGGATTAGCTACCAACACTTCCATAGTGTTAACTGCATTTAGACATGTTAGTCAAGCCCCAAATCCTAGAGAGTAACTAGAAAACTACTGGCTAAAAGCCAAATGGAGATTTCTATTAGATCCTGCACACAGAATGATCAGAACAGTGATCGCTACAGCCATGGTACCCATTTAGTAGTCTGTGGGCTAGTTTATATCACAAAGGCTTTGCCAGTATATCAACAATATAGTGAAGACATTATCTTATACTGCCAACAAGATTCCAGTCAAGGGAGACATCCTTCAGAACCTGAATTTATTAATTCTGCCATGAAGTACATTAGACTTTTGGGGAGCTCATAAAAGATCTTTTCTAAGTCTTAGGCCTGGTCTATAAGCTATTTTTGTACTGGTATGACTATTTTGATTGGTGGTGATTTAAAACAACCCAACACAATAGTTACGCTGGTACAACCCCCTAGAATGGTTGCAGTTATGCAACTATAAAGGTGCTTTACTGGTATAGCTTATTCCTCTTCCTGTATGAGTATATATAGCATCTTAATGTTGGTATAATTGAGTCCACACTAGACGGGGTTGTATTGCTTTAAACTCTACTGATATAGTTAAAATGGTACAACTGGTGTTTTTAAAAGAACTCCTTAACCTCCAGCTTCTCCCTTCAGGCAGAATGGGTGTTGGCTACGGTAACGCCAGCTTGACTCAAAATTAAAAAAAAATTAAAAACCCACACGCACTACAAAGTTGAAGCAAATGTAGTATCTTTCATTTGTACTTTCATACTAATCTCATTAATACATTCCCTCTTCAGTTACTTTTTGTTTAATATCAATTGGGAAAGAGGTTTGTTCTGTTTATATTACTTTAATGCAGTGGTTCTCAAACTTTTGTACTGGTGACCCCTTCCACATAGCAAGCCTCTGAGTGTGACCCCCCGATAAATATATAAAAAAAGTGTTTTTAATTTAACACCATTATAAATGCTGGAGGCAAAGCAGGTTTGGGATGGAGGCTGACAGCTCACAACCCCCCATGTAATAACCTTGTGACCCCCTGAGAGGTCCCGACCCCCAGTTTGAGAACCCCCGCATTAATGTGTATTCATACATATGCATATCATAATTTTTAGGTATCTGGGGTGCTCAGATACTAGTGTAATTGGCTTATTTTATGTCAAATAAGACATACAAAAAGTATATACCATATTAAGCTTATTAGCCCTTTCCAGACTTCCACTCCAGGGACGTTCTATCAATATCCTTCAAAACCCTGAAGCAATAATGCTTACTATTTGGTACACCTCACCAAGGTGTACAAGGAATTCTCTTATTTTATTTAAATTAAAATATAAAGTAAGTGATATGGAGCTCAATGAAAAGCTTCAGGAGCAGGAATCCTAAACACACACACACACACACACACACACACACACACAGTGGAAAAAAAATTGTTAATTTCTCTCATATAGGAAGAGAAACTACATACCTTGGCATCCCAGTCTTTATTAAGATAATATATACATGTGACACATCTTCCGTCTCCATTTGGATTATCAACATGACGCACATATCCTGTTCCATTGCCTGGATAACAAGCCACCATTGCCTGCAATCAAAGAATCACCATATGAACCAAACGGACATTTCTCCTACCTGTAAAAATGGATTTCTGCACTTCATCTATGTCAGTTCACAATTAAAGCTTTTACTCCAACTCACACCTGTTAATAGGCATCAGCATCCATTGAAAGCTCCCTGAACTGGTGTAGCTATGGAAACAATTTACAAGAACAAAAAACATTCTCTTTACTTTCAGCTCCACAAGACCTGACTCACTGAAAGACTCTGAACAAAAATCCTCGAGACAGAAGTTCTGCTTGATATTTCCTTACTCCCTACCTGTTTGAATGACTCCACAATGAAAGGCAGATCTGCAAATGAAAACTTAAAGCCTACATTTTAAAAGTCATTCCTTCAAAATGTTTTTATATATAAAACAAACCTCCCACAGAAGAATCCCTAGTATGCTTTCTAAGTGATAGTTTGTCAAGGTGGGTATGGACAAGTGGCAGATTCCATTTTTTGTGAATTAAGTCAATCTGAATTATTTCCCATGATAAGCAATTTCACATGAAAATTTAAGGATTTTATACTGCCACCCATCATCATAATACCCGAGTACCTATAATCATACACAATATTTTTTATTTTCCTTTTAAACTAAAATTATGACTTTTGCATTTTTGCAAAGAGTATGATGGCTTCCTCTCTGCACTCTCCTCCCCCCAAACTAGACTTAAATGAAGGCCCATTGTCTACAGATCCTTTCTAAGCCTAGGCATCACTGATTGAGTTAAAGTTAGACTAACAAATTTAGCTCAGAATTTCAAACCCTAACCCTAAATTTTCAAATGGCTGAGCAAAGTTTCAGTCATTCTAATCCTCTTATAATCAACAAGAATTGTACAGCTTATGCCTTGCTTAACATTTTAAAAACATGCCCCTCCCAATTTGAAATCTTTCAGTGCATGCTTTGCTGGCACTATGTTTTGATATTGTGGTTGGGAGAGGATTTCTGGAGGCAAAGCTTTTTTTAAAATATTTCTTTCTATAATATATACAAACATAGGGTATTATAGAGGTTATTCCAAATGCAAGAAATTTCTGCTTGGCACATAGATGGGAGGATATTTTAATAGCAGGTTTTAAAAGCATTTAAGGTTCATTCAGTAAAGACTATTATTACAGCCTAAAGTTTCCATGCCTTAATTATAAATAGGAAAGAAGATCTTGCTACAAGAGTAAAAGCTAACCTACATATTTTAACATTTAAACACAAATATAGTCCTACGTAGAGAAATTAGAATATACCCTTTGTTAAAGATGGTGTCAGTAAATACAAGTTTAAAATTTGGTGAATCTTAAAGTATGGACATATAGTTACATTAATGCAAAAAGCTAAGTTAATATGACATTACGGCAGAAGTCTCAAAGCCACAAAACCCACAAAATTCAGAGTTTGCTTAATCCCTTAAATGCATGCACTGTTACAGGATCTTACATTAAGTAAACATATTACACAGAGAAACATGACCTAATATTTGGCAAGGTCAACATTTATCACTGTTGCCACAGGAAGATTAATTCAGTATTGTTTAGATTTTGTGGGTTTATGATACCAAACAATGTCATATTAGTGTTCTGTAACTTCCTGTTTTTTATACACAGGAATTAATGAATGAAAAATGAAGCTAGTTTTGAAAAGGAAGACATTGGCTGCCGCAGAAAGACAACCTCTCTTTGGAAAAAGTGTCAGACTACCACAGAACCAGTATCTGGTATTCTAGAACTTGCACTGCTTTGAAAGCTGAGTCCAGTTTTTGCTGGATCCAGCCTCACCCACACCTATCCCCAGCTGTTATAATTTCATCTGCACCTCCATCCAAATTTAAAGGAATACTAAAATATATACAATAAGTTATTTGAGATGTTTGGATGAGACGTGCCACATATGTCCATTACAGATATTAAGCCTTAACACCCAGATGAAACAGGTACTACTAAACTCATGTAACAGAGCCTCTCTTTCTCAATTTTCTCCTAATGACTTGAAGATCATTCACTGAGTCAGTGAGAATCAAGAGTAAAACCTATGAATCCTGCTTCCCATACCAGGCCCTTCTAACCATGAGAAAATACTCCCTCAAAGACACTTAAGTGCATCCAGGGAAGAAAAGTTAGGGAAGAAAAGTTACATAGTTAGAAAAACATAGCTTCCACAAATTTGTAAATCTGGAAGGAAACCAAATGAGTAAGTTACAGGAAGATTCTCTTAATTTACTGTTTCTTAACTTAATCCTGGAGGCTGGATCGTACAATTTAAATTCTGCCTATTGAATCTATTAAAGCCATCTGAAGACGCAGATCCACCAGCCCTTTTTAAGATAGTACAATGAAAACCCCATTATCACCATCTAATCCTTTAATGTAGAATTTCCAATAAATATGTTTAAAGTTAGTTGTCAGTAATGCTTGAGAGTGTTTTCTATGATTCATGTGAATCTAAAATACTGTCAATGCTTAGAAACTAGCTTTACTTATTTTTACTTTAGAGTCTATTAGTAGCAGAAGCAAATACTAAAAGAAAATAGCTAGATAAAGTGTCACAGCAAAACTAATATATATTGGTCATATCAGTAACAGTGACTGCAAAATGAAAAGCAAACTGCAATAAACCGATATTGCACACTATATTTACATATAGTGCTTTATTATTCATTCCCCCCTCGCCCCAACTGAGTTACTCTAAAGGAAAATTAGAAAGCTTACAGTTTCCATAGTGTCTGTGAAATGTATTTTTTTCTTTGCCCAAAACAATATAAATATGTTCTCATGTACTGCAAAGTTATTCATATTTAAGAGTTTTCATTTTGCTTTTTAAGGATACAGCAGTTATACATATGTACAATGAAATCACACTGTGTTCTTCCATTATATATGTGTGTGTGTGTGTATATATATATATATATATATATATATATATATATATATATATGTGTGTGTGTATAGACAGATAAAATTAAGGTGTAATACCTTTATTTTTATTTCTATCTAACCCTCTGGAAGGCAATACTGAAAATAATGCAGAAGTAAATGCGCAGCAGAAAGTCATACTATTTATTTTTGGTGCTCACTAACTCCAAGCAAATCTCCAAACCTTCTGCGGATACACTTTCTTTGTCAAAATTGGCAGACGTTAAAAGCTTTTTAAAGAGAATGACTATAGGTGTGTCCCTATCTTTTTATTAATTTATATATATTGTTGATGTAGGAAGCTTATGTATTTCTTACTTTGGACTTTCCCTCTCCTTCCTCATACAGCTAGGACACAGACAAAGTTCTATTTATTTATAGTACCTCAAAAGTTTGTAATTACCAGAAATAAGGTGTTCTATACCATAATAGTCACAACCCCCCCCCCACACACACAAAATAACATGAGCATAGGGCATTTGTTAAATGTTCATCTATAATCTGTAACAAACGTTTTAGTGTTTTACTTTGTACTAGAAAAACTGGAAACATTTTCCATAGAAAAACAGACCCCGCTCCTAAAGCTATTCCTGCATTCATTAACTTGGAGCTTTTCCCCACCCAAGACTTTGAAACAGAATTTACAGTATAGATTTCAGGAGACTAAGTTAAGTGCTTGTATAAACAGAGAGTGTATAAAAGTGTTCCACTTCCTTCAAAACCCGCATCTGGTACCAATGTCCCCTATAGGTCCAAATAAGCATGTTTCCTTCCCTGTAATGCAGAACTGCAAGGCCTTTTCCTGACAAACAATCATAATACAGAGTAGATGTTTAAGATTTAACCAAATTTAATCTCTCTGCAATAATCAACAGTGTGTGGTTGAAAGACTAGCAGTGTCGAGTCATGCATTTATGTCAAGTCATGCAATCTATACTAGACCCCTTATGAGTACCATCCTTGAATAATACATTACAAATTTCATATAGGGAGTTATGTTTAAAATTAATGATTTCCCCTCCCCACCCAATGTTATAAAAGATTAGAAGGATAATTCATTATTTCCTAGTACCAGGAGACACTTCATGAATAAAAGGAATCACTAATACTGGCTTTAGTCATAGGATTGCCAATTTTGGTTGAATGCATTCCTGGAGATTTCATCACACGACAATCTTTAAAGATTAATCTTTAATTCCTGGAGACTCCTGGCCAATCCTGGAGAGTTGGCAACCCTATATAGCTAACTGCTTCATTCTTTGTTTAAAATTTATCTTATTTCTAATTAAAGGCACAACAGGAACTTGAATACTGAAATTTAGCTTACAAGTTAGCTTTCTTGACTTAAATAAGTTTTGTGCAAAGAGGGTTAGTAGAATTGGACCCACTTTAATAGGAAGGTTAACATATTAGTATATGTTTGTTTTAACACTGTTGAGGTACACAGTGTATGTTTGAAAACAGATTAAGATTACACAATCTATGATTAGTGCTCAAGTCAAAGTCTCAGTGACTAACTAAAATTCTTAATGAACAGAAAGGCTTGCTGCTATAATCACACCTCTTTAAAACAGGTATTCAGCACAAATGTGTAAGAAGCACATTTTAAAGTGGACAATTTGTACATATTGTATAGCATTTAATGCTGCCAACATCTGTTCTCCAGTCTAGGTATGACATACTACCCTTTATTTACTCTGATTATCTGGGTAGCATCTTGGTGCTTATAAAATTTTTGAATGAAAACGAGATAAAAATGTAAACAGTAGTTGATTACATGGAAAGGTCAGGATGGATAAAAACAATGTTTGTTAAAAATCTCAAAAATCAGATTTTTTTTAAAAAATTTAAATTAAATACAGTTAAAAAAAAAACAGATATTTGAAATTATGATTGCCTATGTTAAGGCTTCAACTTACTATAATTATAGAATTTACTACCCACCTTTTAAGTAGATGCAGGACCAGCACCAAACCTAGAGAAGTCACAAAATCATAGGCTTTAAGGTCAGAAGGGAACATTATCATCATCTAGTCTGACCTCCTGCACAACACAGGCCACAGAATCTCACCCACCCACTCCTGTAACAAACCCCTAACCTATGCCTGAGTTATTGAAGTCCTCAAATCGTGGTTTAAAGACCTCAAGGTGCAGAGAATCCTCCAGCAAGTGACCTGTGCCCCATGCTGCAGAGGAAGGCAAAAAACCTCCTGGGCCTCTGCCAACCTGCCCTGGAGGAAAATTCCTTCCCGACCCCAAATATGGCGATCAATTAAACCCTGAGCATGTGGGCAAGACTCACCAGCCAACCCGAAAAACTATCAGTTCTACCATAGAATCAACTGAAGCAGTTTGTAAGAATTTGTATTTGTTGTGATTCCCTAGTGTATACACCACTTCAGAGTGCAGAAGCTCTCAGGCTTTGTTACAAGGATAGGTTCCTGGGTCAATGTTTTTGTTCAGTGATGTGTGGTTGCTGGTGAGTATTTGCGTTAGGTTGGGGGGTTGTCTGTAAGCGAGGATAGGTCTGTCTCCCAAGATGCCAACTCTGTCCACATATCTATTAAAGTGACATCATCATAGGACCTAATCACATCAGCCATACCATCAGGGGCTCGTTCACCTGCACATCTACCAATGTGATATATGCCATCATGTGCCAGCAATGCCCCTCTGCCATGTACATTGGCCAAACCGGACAGTCTCTATGCAAAAGAATTAATGGACACAAATCTGACATCAGGAATCATAATACTCAAAAACCAGTGGGAGAACACTTTAACCTGTCTGGCCATTCAATGACAGACCTGCGGGTGGCTATCTTACAACAGAAAAACTTCAAAAACAGACTCCAACGAGAGACTGCTGAGCTGGAATTGATATACAAACTAGATACAATCAACTCAGGATTGAATAAGGACTGGGAATGGCTGAGCCATTACAAACATTGAATCTCTCTCTCTTCTTGTAAGTATTCTCACACTTCTTATCAAACGGGCTGTACTGGGCTAGCTTGATTATCACTTCAAAAAAAAATTTCTCTCTTACTTAATTGGCCTCTCAGAGTTGGTAAGACAACTCCCACCTGTTCATGCTCTCTGTATGTGTGTGTATATATCTCCTCAATACATGTTCCACTCTATATGCATCCGAAGAAGTGGGCAGTAGCCCACGAAAGCTTATGCTCTAATAAATTTGTTAGTCTCTAAGGTGCCACAAGTACTCCTGTTCTTTTTGCGGATACAGACTAACACGGCTGCTACTCTGAAAAAAGTCTACTAGGCTGCCCTTTACCATTATAGTGACTATAATGAAAAAAGAAAGGATATCCCTTCATAAAGATTTGCTCTTCCTATTACAATGGGGGATAGGATTCCACAAGGCTGACAATCTTTCACAGCAAGTAATTATTAAGTTTATTGACTAGAGTTCTGTCACAAGAGTCAATCATAATTGCTGTGGACAACACTGGGTAAGTGCTACCGTGTGAGGGACAAAAGTGAGAAAACAAGTTAAGGAAACGAAGCCAAATAGACACCATTCAAGACAAGAATGAACCAAGGAGAAAGACTAGTTAGCAGGAACTGAAAGCTAAAAAAATTCCTCTGAAATAAAATTTAAGTAAAAACAGTTTTTATCCTCTTCCACCCATTTGAAATAATAGTAGGGGGAAATCCCCCACCAGACAAAAAACAAGGAGACTGAGTACTTGGCAACCTTACAAAACAGTAGATGCTCATTCTTAAGCCATCTTACAAGTCTTGAATTTGGAAGAAAGAGCAACACAATGATCTGGACACAAGAATGATTTCAAGATAGCAAATATGCACCTCCATCCTCTCAGATGTATTCCTGCAAGATGAGAGTTCTTATATACATGCCACCACAAGTCCAATTAGCAGCAACCTTCTCAGCAAACTGGAGGATAGTCAGGCTTTTCAATATACCATACTTCCTAGAAAAAGACTAGTTATAATACTTCAGATCAAAGATGTCATACACACAGCCCATGGGTAGGATCTAGCCCATACAATATATTTGTGAACAACATGGGAGATTCAGAATTTGCAGAATCTAAGTTTTCATTTTAAAAAATGTTTCTAGTAGTTGTAACACAAGTCTTCCAAATGTCAGAGCATAAACCAATGAAGTGTCAGCCCAAGGCTGCAGAAACCTTGAAACAATGGCTCAAAGGTGTGAACTCCCCATTCCACTAATTTCACTGGCATGTTGATTCTAAATCCTAATGATATTTCAAAGTGTAAACTAACTATTTCACAACTTATTTTAAGCAGTCAATGAGGAAGAGTTGGGAGTTGCTGCAAGGAAGGAAATGCAAAAAGGACAAGACACAGGGAAGCAAAAAAGAAGGGGAAGGGAAGAGAAGCAAAACGCCAGAAATAGAAGTGTTCCTAAATGAGAGCACATTTTCCCCATTCAGTAATAATACTGAATGCAATGATAAAGTATTGAACAAATTAAATAATAAATCAGTTTAGTTACTACATACCACACTTGATCTCTGGGCAAACCTCCCATTGAAATTAATAGGAGATATGCTATGGATTGAGGCGAGTATGTAGTCCCAAATTTTTACTGCAACTCAAGGACTATAATTAAAAAATGGAAATTAGCCCTCCACGGAGAATGGCCACACACAGTCTTTCACATTCCTTTAAGAATTATGTGTCACTGATGTGTCATCCCCACACTGTGAATGCTAGTCTCTTAATGGCAGATGAAACTTCAGAAACACTACCTGTTGGTCAGCAAATTGAGATACTGAAGTAGTAATTTTTAACTGATGGGTTTTAGTATAGTACAATTAAGAACATACTGATCCCAAAACTTAAACACTAGTACCATTCATAAGCCTTCACTGACTTAAGATATCCAACAAACAAGACAAAAAATATTGAAACAAGAATCTGACTTAAGGGAGATGCGGGGGAAAAAATAGACTTACAGCAGGATCCAAAGCTTGCCAAACGCAGGCTTTGATGATCGAGGGAACAAGTTCCAAAAGCATGTTTTTTTAATTGTGAATGCCCTGCTACTGACCCCATGAAACCAAGTGCCAAGCACTGAACAACTGAACCACCCCACTGTGCCTTAACTATAATTGCACAACATAGGAAAGAAGGCAATCTTTTAAAGAAATGAATTACAAAAGATCTCAGATTTGGGAGCGTATCAGTAGCACCTAGAAATGCTCCTGGAAGTAAACAGGAAACCAGTACAGAGCATATAGCTGAAGTACTGTGTGCTTGTGCCTATCCAGCACACTCAGAAAGCAGGCCATGGAGTTCTGCACCAGCTAATGTCTACACTACAGAGATTTCTCAAAGGCCACCCCACATAGAGCACATGACAATAATCCAGTCTGGAAGTGACAAAAGCATGGATAACTCTGGTCAGATCCAGATCAAAGAAAGACTGCAACTTCTTGATCAATCACAGATGGAAAAAGTACTATGAGCTACTGCTGGTAACTCCACATTAAGATACAGCCAAGGATACAAAAGTACCCTAAGTTTGCAAACCATACTAGAAAGGGGCAGCCCTAAACCCTCACTTGAAGCTGATGACAGTTTCCCCTCTAAATGAATGACCGTAGTCCTCTAAATGAATCCTGTAACCCATCAGCTTTACTTCCATCTTCTACCGAATTTGTCACATCTAGTTGGTTCCTATCCAGGTTCAACTTCAATAATCAAAGACACAAAGTCCAAGTTCTATTAACAGAAGCAATATCTCACTAGCTGCTTTAAAATTTTGAAAATTTAAATTTAATCTAAAAAATGCAGAATCCTGTTATACAGTAGCTTTTCTTTAAAAGCTGTGTTACCAGCTTATTTCCTATATTTACTTAAATTTTTCAAATTTTGTTTTTTCAAGTCCATGAGGTGAGATTAGACTGCTAAACATAGATAA
Organism: Malaclemys terrapin pileata; assembly: GCF_027887155.1. Classification (NCBI taxonomy): domain Eukaryota; kingdom Metazoa; phylum Chordata; order Testudines; family Emydidae; genus Malaclemys; species Malaclemys terrapin. The sequence goes on along the minus strand of NC_071507.1, from coordinate 79,671,887 downwards.
AATAATGGGACATCAATTCCTTCATCTATAGGTCTTTTCTTTTGTAGTTCTGTTTACTGACAGATCAACAGTTCAAATCTGGCCCAGGTTAGCAACACTTAAGAGCAGGTACTATCTGATCATCATACCCTAGATGAATGGGGTAGCCACAGATCGGCTCCAAGTGGAAAGTTCACCATAATTAACACCTTTGTTAGCAGTCTCCAGATAATATAACAATGACAGAATGGGCATGGACAATGCTCCCCCAAAACATGCTCCCCCTAAACACGGCTGAAACACAGTGTCAGAAGAGCAGGGGACGCTCGCATTGGTATTGCCTGAAAAGGCTCTATATTCTATGGTTAAAAGGATTGCTTCCGTTTCTGTGCTTTAAGTTTGGCACCCCTTAGAACAGAGGGGGGCAAACTATGGCCCGCGAGCCCCATCTGGCCCGCAGGACCCTTCCCTCTCGCCCCTGAGCTCCTGCCAGGGAGCAGGCTCAGGACAGGCTTGCGGAGGAGCCAGCCCAACTCTCCAGCAGCAGCGTGGTGAGTGGGGCTCCCCTCCCTTCCAGGTGGCTCAGCTATAGCACCACCAGATCTGATGCTCCAGGGCAGCACGGTCAGAGGGCATTGCAGGGGGGCGGTCAAGGGGCCTGGGCCCTGCTGCTGGGGCCAGTGGCAGAAGAAGCCAGAGCCCCCTTCCACCCCTCACATGCTTGGCCCCTGTCCCCAGCAGCCAAGCCCAGACAGGGGGCGAGCCCTGCCCGACTGCCAGGGAGAGCAGCCAAAGAAACAAGGGAAATGCACAGGGAAAGGACTGAGCCCCCTTTTCCACCACCCCACAGGTAACGTGGGGCGGGGAGAGCAGGGGGGTTGGATAGGGCATGGGGGGCCCCAGTGGGGCAGTCACGGGGTGGGGAGCAGGGGGGATTGGATAGGGGACAGGCGTCCACAGGTGATGGTCAAGGGGCAGAGAGCAGGGGTGTTTGGATAGGACGCTGGAGTCCCAAGGGGAGGGGGCAATCAGGGGTGTGGAGGGGGGTGTGTATTGGATGGGGTGAGGATTCCAGGGGGCTGGATACAGGGTGGGGGACAGGCCACACCTCACTGTTTAGGGAGGCACAGCCTCCCCCAGCCCTCCATATAATTTCTGTACCCGACGTGGCCCTAGGGACAAAAAGTTTGCCCACCCCTGTCTTAAAGCACAAATTTAAATTTACCACACACACACCCTCTAATTTACACTGACTTTTTTCTAATTTAACAGCAGCGGCAAAGAACAGAAAGCTATCTCCAGAACTATTTTAAGTCAGGACTTCACTTACATTACTTACCTAGACTGTAAGCTTTTCAGACCAGAGGCTGTTTTTGTTATGTTTGCACATGCCTAGCAAAACAGTCTTGGACCTCTAGACAGTACCACAATATAAATAACAATGGTCTCCAAAAAATAATGCTTTCCAGTTAAGTTCACAGATTTGAAACAAAAACTATTTACCTTAAAGAATTGTTGACAAGCTTTTTAAAGGGTATTAAAAAAATGAAATGTTAAAGAGAAGTCAGAATAGAGTACTTGACCATGTTCCTTTCACTATGGAATCAAAGAGGAGTTGCACACTGTTTCATGCAGTGCGGGGGGGAAAATGAAGGTGCCTAAATTTAAGTGAAATAAAAACATTTTTGGAGAAAAATAGTCCCTTTTGTAACCTATTTAAAGAAGCCCTGATTCATCTTTTCCTTTGAAGCTAATCTCCAGACTCTAGCATGTACCTACACGGCAAAAATTTGTGTTTTTCTGCAACAGTACAGAAAAACTTATTAGTGGGGTCAAGACCCAGTAATGCTTTGGTTGGTCATTTTCAAAGGGATACCATCAACTTGAAACATTGTCAATTATAAAGAAAGTTAAATGTATCTTCAAGTACTACCCCTACTCCCAAGTCCCCTCTGCAAATTTTGTAGTTTTACCTCACCCTTTCCTATATTAGTATTAACTATATCTCTTCCTTGCTGATGTGTGAAAGATTCAAGACAGGGGAGATTGAATGATTAGATAACACAATCGAGGAAACTGTTGATACACAGAGACCTGTCAAATGCACAAAGAAAACTGACAAGAAAAGTATGTATTTTCTCCTATCTTAAGCATAACTAATCTTATGCATTACAACAGTAGGTCAAACTTAGTCAAAAAAATGTGTTTTAACTTTGTGTCCTTTTAACACAAGAGCTTTGAATTCCCAAATCATCCCATACTTTTTTATTTTAACTTAAGTATTAATATTATGAATAAAACTAAGCATATCCTATGCAGGTACACCTCTACCCCGATATAACGTGGTCGTGGGGAGCCAAAAATCCCTACCATGTTATAGGTGAAACGCCATTATATCGGGGTAGGGGCGGCAGGGTTCCAGCGGTGATTTAAAGAGCTCCGGGATCCGGGGAGCCCGAGCCCTTTAAATCGCTGGCCGAGCCCCTCTGCCACAACCCCAGGGTAGCAGCGGCAGGGCTCTAGTGGTGATTTAAAGGGCCTGGGGCTCCCCGCAGCAGCCAGATCCCCAGACCCTTTAAAGCGCCGCCCGAGTCCCACTGCTACCGCGCTATATGCGAACCTGTGTTATATCGGGTCACGTTATAGAGGGGTAGAGGTGTAATTCTAAAACAATAACTGACTTAACTAATTGGTAAAATTACTCAGTTATGATAGGTTCTTTTATTTTCCCCCCAAGCACACTAAATGGAATGGAAAGCTAACATGTTGTTCTACCTCCAGAAACAGTTACCATTTGTGCTTGTATAAACTGTTATAGCAGATTGTTATAATACTGACTCACTTTGACAGAATTGCAATATTATGACCAAATGGTGATCTGCTGCTCAAAGATAAGTGCAGAAACAATTTGAGTGTACGTTTGCTAAAAATAGGTATAAAATTAGATTTATATTTTTCAAGTACCAGGCTAGTCCATTAACAATGTTTCATTCCCATAAATTCATTACTATTATAGGAAAAAGTAATTAACACCAAGCCCATCAAAGTGACTGAGGCCTGTTACCAGGCTCCAACATTCTTAAAAAAAAAAAAAAAAAAGAGTAATTTTCTAGCCTTTGTGATTACTAAGAAAGTCTTCTGAATGCAACATAGCCTTCATCAGTCGGTAGACATACGAACTGAAACAACAGCTTTAATGGCCAGATTATCCATTACAGTGGTCAAAGCCACAAGAGAAGACTTGTTGAGAGGGAGTTTCTGAGAGAATCTCTTCAGATTCCCATGCATCATCCCATCAGAGGAAGGGTCTGGTCTCCAACCAGACAGATCCTCTGGGAAATTCCACTTCCTTCCTGCTGTACATGGACAACTTAGATCAGTTGGGATACTCACCCACGCCCTCCTAAACCACCAGTTTTGTACAGAGTCCTCCACTGTGGAGTCTGCTCATCCCACTGGTATCATGGAGCACATAGGAGACCTATCCACTTTCACTGCATTTTCTCCACTGAAGCCTATTCGAACATATCAGTTTTTACTTAAGTTCCTTCTCATCCCTATCCTTTTGGTTTGAATTTCAATGAATAGGAGTGATTAAAAACCAGCATGCTTGGGAACGTAATGCAAAAACTTCCCGACATTACTCAATCCTAACCTGAAACATTCCTCTGGTTCCATTCCTGGCTTCTCTCAAAGAACGGCTACCAAACGTTAGCCATGTAATGAGGACAAATGTCCACTAAAGTTTAAAGTGATTCCATGATGCTCATTTGCATGGAATGTAAACCAAGCATCCAAAAGTGACAATGAATTAATGTACAGAGTGCCACCTTTCCTTATATAGAGGTACAGTATCAAGTTACTAACTGTGTTTCCCTATGTTGCCTATACCCAAGATTTAAAAATATTTTAAAATTATTTTTCCACTACTGATACTAGTCTATTTTTTTAAATTTCTCTCAGCTCGAGCAAGATAAATGAAGTCAGTTTTAGTCTTGTTTATAATCAGTTTCATTTTCAAGCTCTCAATGCTGCAGTGTTTGAGGTGCAAATAATGCAGATAAATGTTTAACAAGAAACATTTTTTACTTAAATATTGATTGAAACATTTCAGTTTATTGTGGGTTTTAAAAGAGCTTGATTTTGTAAATTATAAGGTAGGACTCTGGGGGGGAACACTCCTATGTGAAGATGTTTTATCTAGTCTTACAAGTAATACCTAAGTTTACTGTTAAAAACAAAAACAAAAACACGAGAGGTTTGGGGAGATTGGGCCATTCTCCCCCCACATTTTGTGCATTTGAAAGTTTGGGGAGGGGGGGTTGTATCATTTCATTGTAGTCAGCTTTCCCTTTTCAGTGGGTCTTTCACACACCAATAGAAAAGGAATATTTTTTTTAAAAATAGGAAAAAATATAGCTTTACAACCACAAAAACTGGCAAAAGTACTCATGGCAGGTTTAATATTGGAGACTCTTTAAATTAATCAGATTTCAAGTTGACAGCACACCTTTAAAAGGTAAGAAGTAATCAGACTTTCGGCCAACTCACTCTGGCAGCATTGTAGTACAGCAACAAATACTCACTGTGCCTTTATTGAAAAGATGCATATTGACTTGCCATAAGATTAGCTTCTTCTGTTTCCACCAATCAAAATGACAGTACTTTAAAAAAAAATACAAAATAAAAAAAAAGATGGATTTACTTTTATGAATAAAAGGGTTTCAAAACTGGCTGATGCTCCACCCCCCATTCAGACCATAAGTAAGGTTAAGCCATCCAACAGTATGACTGACCATTTATTTCACTGGGCATAATATAACATGCCAGCTGAAATTTAATTAGCTCAAGATTCCCTTATCAACTGGCCACAGTTTCCTTTCTCACAATGCCAAGGCTATGCGCCAGCTATCTTAACAGCAATGGAACAACTTCAACTGAAATGAATAAGAGCCTGATACCCTTTACCAAAAACAGATCAAATGTTCTAATGAAGCACAAGCTGTTTGTTGAGTTTCACTGTTGTGGTGAATATTAGCTGAATGGATGTTTAAAATGAGACCATAAAGAATTAACTCAGGATTTAGTAAAACTGAACAAGAACAGCTCTGAAAACTTTTCTTGCCAGTACATCATCTCCTCTTTCCACATTACAGGATCTTTAAGAAAGCAGAGAAGTCTATTGGAATTTGAGTGGAAGATTCTTGTCAGTATGGGGGTATGGAGAGTTTTAAGACCTACAGAATTAAAGTTCTACATTACATAACTTCCAAGCACATTCAACTCCTGAATACTATCAACTTAAATTATTCATTTTTATACCAATTAAAAAAGCTGATCTAGACAAAAATATCCGCAGCCTCCTGAACTGCAGAAGTACTGGAAGGTCACAGATCTTGGCTCTACAACAGGTCAACCTAGTAGTCACAGGAAAGGCATGTCAATATAGAAATCTCCATCCTCCATCCCGTTGCTAAGAACCCCAAACTATTAATCTGACAACTGAAAATGACAAGTGGAGGGCTGTGGGATGGAATCCCTCAGTAGCTGGGTTTAAAAAATATATTTATACTTAAATTGAAATCTTTGGTCCATGTATTGCTTATTAGAAACTCTACTCCAGCTAAGCATCCACTCCCCGTAAAACATAGTAGGGGTCCCTAAAATGGTTCATTGCACTCATCTGACATTGTTTTAAAGATCCTGACTGACATTTACTGAAATGCAGGATAGCGTCAGACTCTGGTTTTGGGAAAGAAATGGTGCAGACATTCTATGGGTCCTCAAAATTCTGAATAGCCTCTGCTGTAGAGGTTAGAACTTTTGTAGGCCAGTCGCCATAAAAAGTAGCCTTTAGCTCGATCATGCCCTAATTGTGTTTGGACTATATTAACTGAACTATAAAAATAATCCTCAGTCTTAAAGAGTTGTTGTTAGTGCCCACTAGAAATTTGAGATGTTAGGCTGTAGAGTTTTGTAATAAAGGGATTTTGTATTATTTATAGTGACATTCCTATAAAAATATTAATTTTGAGTTAAAATTGCTCAAGTATTTCTTCCCACTGTGAATAGTGAAAAGTAACGAAAGCCTAACTTAAAGCACTGGTTAAGCACGTAATGGTTACTGAGTTTGTCTGCAGTCACTGCACTTGAGTGTCCAGTTCAGCAGCTTTCAACCCGACATTATGATCCCAATTTACCAGCAGTTTTTGCAGGGTCATGAGCCAACTAATTCTGATCTTCTACTGAAGATTTGCTCAGCAAAATGCAACCAGTCATCCTCAGAATCCAGGGGTACGTCTATACTTACCTGCTGGCTCGGCGGCAAGCAATCGATCTTCTGGGATCAATTTATCGCGTCTCGTCTAGACGCGATAAATTGATCCCGGAAGTGCTTGCCGTCGACGCCGGTAATCCTGCACGCGAGAGGAGTCGGCGGAGTCGACGGGGGAGCCTGCCTGCTGCGCGTGGACCCGCGGTAAGTACCTTTAAGTTCGAACTAAGATACTTTGACTTCAGTTACGTTATTCACATAGCTGAAGTTGCGTATCTTAGTTTGAACTGGGGGCTTAGTGTGGACCAGCCCCAGGAGAGGTATCTTAAATGACTAAGCAATTAGCACTGCAGTGCCTCCTTTAAAGAGCCATGAAAAACTATGCAAAAAGGAACGGAATTTGAAAAGGTCCATTGAAAGTGAATATTGAGTCCCTGAAGGGGGGGAGAGAAAGAAAAGAAAAGAAAAAAAAAGAGGCTGTTAAATTCATATGTAACCCATTGCTTTCTATACTATTTTTACCATCTAAAGGAAATCTATATTCTAATAATTTGGCATTCTGCATCACCAAAACCCATCCCTATAGGAATAAATATTCTCTACATCTCTCCCCCACTTCCAAGATGGACCTTATTTCATCCTCTCGTTTCTTCACATGCAAATGAAAAATGGCTATAGTTGCCAAAGAAACAATGTTAACAAGATGCATACAGAATTATTATGGATTATAATATAATATCCAGTATATTCATAAGTAGCAGAAGCTGGGGAATTCACATAACTTTCTTTGTCCATTCATTGAAAAGGTCGATTCATTTGCTAGTCTGTTAATGTAATATGTTACTTTATTAGCATTAATATACAGTAATCTGTAAGTCTCTTTCTGGTATTACCAAGCGCTTCCAATCGTGGTTTGAGAAACTCCAAGAACCGTTCATCTGATTACATATTAGTTATTTCCCAAACAGCACAAGAGGTAGAGGAGCCTTGATTAGAGTATTAAGGGACACGAGTTAAATCAGTGGTTCTCAACCAGGGGTACATGTACCCCTGGGGGTACACAGAGGGTACATCAGCTCATCTAGATATTTGCCTAGTTTTACAACAGGCTATATAAAAAGCACTAGCAAAGTTAGTACAAACTAAAATTCCATACAAACAATGACTTGTTTAGACTGCTCTATTTACTATACACTGAAATGTAAGTACAATATTTATATTCCAATTGATTTATTTTATAATTACATGGTAAAAATGAGAAAGTAAGCAATTTTTCAGTAATAGTGTGCTGTGACACTTTAGTATTTTGTATGTTTGATTTTGTAAGCAAGTTGTTTTTAAGTGAGGTGAAACTTGGGGATACACAAGACAAATCAGACTCCTGAAAGGTGTACAGTAGTCTGGAGAGGTTGAGAGCCACTGCGTTAGGTTACAAAACCTACTTAAAGCCTTCTTTTCAGTCAGAGTTTTCTGAAATGTTATTTCTTTGCGGATAAAATATATGTTTGGCCTTCACCCTAAGGAAAGATTTCCAAATAGTTTTAGGAAAGCCTATTTAGCTGGTTTTTGAATTATTAGTGAGAGAAGAGAACTATTCACCTGAAATGCTGCTTCTCTAAAGGTATGTTTGCTTGGATTCCTACTCTTGCATATTGACTCCTGGCCTTCATAACATTAGGAACAACCTTAGCTCTCAAAAATTTCAGGCCCTTTGAGGCACTGGCAAAGAGAAATTACTTATCTGCACAGTAACTTGAGTTTGAGATGTGTTGTACACACACACACACCATGCTCTTGAGTAGACTGGAATCTTTTGGCCAGCAGTGTCCGTTAGGGCCAAGCATGCACCAAGTGTCTTTGTGCTTTGCACTGAAGGCATAAAGGGAGGTCTGACCCAACCACCCCTCAGTTCCTTCTCCACTGCAAAATCCAGATGCTATAGAACTCCATAACAGAAGGGATGGAGGGTGGGTCTTGGAATATATATTTATATGGAGAACAAATCTCTAAAAACTCCAGTTACAAATGTTTACAAAAGTTTAGGCTGGAAATTAGAAGGTTTCTAATTATCAGACAGGAGTGATGTTCTAGAACAGCCTTCCAATATGAGTAGTGGGGGAAAACCAACCTAACTAGTTTAAATTTATCAAGCTACATCTTAAGTGACTAGGTTGCCTGCAATAGCAGGAGGCTGGACTTTCTGATCCAGGAGGTCCCTTCCAGATCAGGAGTAATCAATTATTTTTTGTCAAGGTCCAAATTTCTTGGTCAAGGTCCAGTCTCCAGAGAAAAATAATATAAAAAAAAACAATAATGATGATAATAATAAGTAAATAAAAAGATTTCAGTCTGTTCAAAAGTTTTTGGCAGTCCAGATTTGGCCTGCAGTCTGCCTACTGACTACCCCTGCTTCCAGTCCTGCGTTCCTACACAGGTAAGCAATTGCTTTTTCTTCAAGTGCTATATATAGTCCACTCTTAGTGACTCAGAAGCCACGACCCATTCTAACAAGGTATGTACTTCATTCAACCCTGCATCCAACATAGGTGTAGTCTGGCATGCAACATAACAGAAATGGAATAAACTATCTGGTCCAGTACACTGACAAGTCCTAGCTGTTCTTTGAGGAACTGTCTGAAGTTGAGTGATTAGCATGGACATGGTCTCCAATTTTCCCTGAGGCAGGCAACTTCTGGCTGTCTTAGGGTATGTCTATACTGCAATTAAACACCTGTGGCTGACCCATGCCAGCTGACTCAGGCTAAGGACCTGTTTAACTGTGGTGCAGACTTTCAATCTAGGACCCTCCCACCAAACATTCATGCTGAGCATTCTGAGGTCTGGAATAGGTCCCCAACCACCATTCTTCTTAGATATGAAGTAGTATTCGGAACAGAAATCTTTTCTTCTGTGTTGTGGAGGAACCTCTTTAGCTCAGAGAGGAGGGCGCTCAGCCAAGAAGTGACTAGTCTCATGTGAGATGGATACCTGACTAAGGACAGGGAAGCTGGGTTGGGGATAGGTGTAGTGCAGAACTGAACTGTATAATTAGACGTAATGATCTCTCAGACCCACATCTGTTATAATTAAGGCTAAGATTTTGTCACTATTATTTTTAGTAAAAGTCACTGACGGGTCAGGAGCAACAAACAAAAATTCATGGAGCCCAGGACTTTTACTAAAAAGTACAGTACAAGCTGCGGGGCAGGAGTGTATGGCCCCAGCGGCGGCCCCTGCCGTGGGGCTATGTGGGGAGCGTTGCCTCAGCTTCAGCCCCGACAGCTGAAGAAGTCAGAGAGGTCCAGTAAAATTACGGAATCAGTGACTGCCGTGACTAAATCGTAGCCTTAGTTATAATGTTCCATAACCCCCAAAATAGGAAGAACTGGTTTCCAAAATATTTTAGAGAAGGAGGAAGAGGAGTTAGAGTCAGGGTCAGTTTGTAGCTCTCACTCAACAAATCAGAAGGATTGTTTACTGGAAAATTTTGACTGTGAGGTGATAGTTGCTGTTGATCTTTTTTCCTGCCCCCCTCAATCTGTGCCACTTCTTAAGAAGCTCTGAGGGTTTCTGGTAACAGAAGGAGCTTGGGGGGTTGTTCTCAGCCTTGAGTAAGTCTGGGACTTATCATGCTTCCTTTTCACTTCAGATGTGTATGGCACTCAAAGGTAGTGCAGAAATCCTTAAAGAGTGTGGAGGGCATCATCTGTCTTTCTACTGAATAAACTGGGGCCCTCGAGCAGAAGATCCTCTACCGTGGATTGGACCTCGCTAAGTGACGCTGCATCACCACTGATCCTGCCATGGAGCATGAAGCAGTATCTGCAGCAGCCAGAGATGCTCATAGACACTCACTATTAACTGACCATCAGTAATTACAGAAACTGTTCTCTATGATCTTGTGGCAATTTCTTAATAAAGTCTGCAAATTCAATGTAGTTGAGAAAAAAAAAACATACTATACTACGAGTGCTCGATAATTACAGATTCTCAACTGCAAACTTGGAGTTAAATAATTTTTTGAGCAAATAGGTCCAAACATTTTGGATCCCTTTGAGTCAGGGCTATTTTAGAGTGATGTTGTCTGCTCTTTTTGTTTGCAGCTGCTACTACAAGAAAGCCTTACTACAAGAGAAGAATACAGATATACAGCTCCCCCAGAAGATACAAAATACCTTTTGTCAGCTTTCTTGGCTATTGGGGCTATAGTAGCTGGCATCTGCCAGACAGTTTTTTTAGGTTCTAAAGGGGCCTCATTTATTGGGAGAGTAACCCATCCTGGCACAGACTGATGTCCTCCTCCTCGTGACGTTGTTCCTCCTCAGAGGGTTCTTCGGGATGTTCCTTCTCAAGAGGGGTTTCTTAAGGCTGAGCCGTTTTCTGCCTCCAAATAAACACACTCTCTCTGGAATGGTGTATGTGAAGTGTGTTTCCAATAAGGAACCCCAGAGCTCCAGTATGGCTATGAAAGGGCATTATAAAAGAATGAGAGAGGGCCTTAGTGGGATGGATACCAAGGTACATGGAGGAAGTAGACTCTTACAATGTCTAGAATAGGACACCACTCTGGAATCACTCTCCAAGTCAAAATCTGGAGAGGGGTCTTTAGGAGAATAGGTGGACAACTCGCCTTCACTGTTGGGATTCTGAAGTAAGATATTTTCATCACCAAAGGAGAAGCTGCAGAAGAAGCAGTGGTTGGTCATAACCCTCACAGTCCTTCAAAACCAGGAACCTCATTGGTACTTATGCTGAGGGGGACTAATGTAAAACAGGTATTTTTAAAAGGGTAATGCCGAGACACTGGCAGTTGGTCTCAAAAGGAGGCAGGCCCATTTGGGTCTCCAAGTGAAAGGGTCAAGAATCTTTTCAGACCTAGAGGAATTCTGGCCTGACTCAAGCCAGGAGCAAAGACCTAGTCACTATGCCATCTTTAAGAGAGGAAAAATAAGTTTGCATCTAAAAGAAGTGTATAACTTGTTTCTCCACCAATAATTCAAACATGAACTAGATGCCAGAAGGGGGCTGCACATCACAACCTTTGTGGGAAGGAGCAGCCAGAGAACAGAAGAAAGTAGGTCGTACTTTGAATGTTGAACAAAGCATGGATTGAGAACAAGGGACAAGAAAAAAGAGGGCAAGGAGAGGCTGAGAAAGGAAACAATGGGACTGAGATGTAGTGTTTCTGTTCATTCTTAAAAAAAATCTTTAACATTACATTAAGGTTACAAAAGTTAAAAACAATTAAGTAAGGCTATGCAAAAGTATAACTAACCGACATTGCCTTTATTATATATTAAATACACATTATCAATTTAACTACATACAAAAATATTACACAGGTGTACAATGTGGTTATGTCAGTTCTCAGGTTACACAGTAAAATGCAGTTTTTTAATTGCTAAACCATTGTTCACAAAAATGAGGGAAAGCAAATGGCCAAACATTCTTTTTCTAAAGAACCCTGGGCAGTGAGTACACATGTAACAGAGGGCCATTTGAGGACCCGATATTTAAAAATAAAAAGGCTCTTTACCTATATAATCACCTTTCGTAAAAGCAAGGATCAGGGTGAGTAAAGGATGAGTGAAGGATGGAATAAAACATTCACTTCAATGCTGAATTAGCACTTTTTTGTGCTTAACATATAAACCAGCCTCATCACCCACTGAAGGTGGAAGTAGACACTATGAGAACCTATAAGTTTAGGCCACATCTATGCTATGGGGACTACACTAGCACAGCTATGGTGCTGTAGCTATGCTAGCATAACCCTGTAGAGCAGACACAGACTATAGTAATGGAAGGGGTTTTTCATTCTCTGTTAGACCACCACCTTCCCAAGCAATGGTAGCTAGGCTGACAGAAGCATTCTCCCATCAACCTAGCTACACCTACAGCAGGAGTTTAGGTTGGCATAGCTACATCACTCAGGGAAGTGGATTTTTCTCACCCTTGAGCACCAGAACTATGTCAACCTAAATTTTACGTGTAAACCAAGATTTAACCATCTGTGATAGGATGAAATAACTGTGGTGGTTGTGTTCAACCCCTTGCCCTACCAAAAGGCAGAGGAGAGTAAAGATCCAGCTAGTCCAGCCACATCACATACTGGAATATGAAATATGCTTTCAATGAACCACCACACAGGGAAAAAGGTTTCTCCATAGCTTTGGATAAGTAAAATTTTACCAGAAAGGACGACTAGCAATCTGACAGCAGGAGATTAAATTATGATTGAGTAGACAATATAAAAGCTGAATAAAGTAGGGAGAGACTTTGGGGGCATATGTACTATAAGAGTTAGGACATAGATGCTGGAGCTCTCATAAGATTAGATTGGATTTACTAACTTTCTAGAAATAATTTTGACTTCTTAGAAACTAACTTTCCAACAGTAATATTATTATGTAATCATACTAATGTAACCAAGTTCTACAGACTAGGAACAGAAAAGACCTTTTATGCAAAGCCTGCTCTGTGTAATGGTTGGGAAAGACCAGAATCATAGCCAGAAATTATACTGCCAAAAAAAGAAAATCCCCAACATGCCAGGAATACCTATAGCAGGAAAAACAGTGCGGAGAGTACTATGACACATTATCAGAATCTCATATGGTGTAATTTAGAGGGAAAACATATGAGAAGGAGTCCAAAACAGCATTTTGTCCAGAATGCAACTTGGCTACAGACTTGGAATTAAATCCAGCGATGCATGCTCTATCACTGGATTTAATTCCCCATAATACTTAATTTAGCAAGATAATGGTTATTTTAGAAATCAGTACATTGTTATACTTAAGGGTTCAAAACCAATAGTCCAGAATCTCCAGTCCACAAAGTTCACTTTCCACTATTTTTGTGGTGAAAAGTGAATTTATACGGTGCAAAGCACCCAGGAGATTGTCTCTAGAGAATTCCCCCTGTGTAAGGGGAATCTCCACCCCCAGCTCAGAAGCCTTCTCTGCCAACTCTACTGCACCATGTGTTGGAGCTTTACTCTAGTGTAAAGAGAAGAAGGCGACACTTGGGCAGGTAAGGGGCATGCCAGAGTGGGGCTCTAATACACCCAATTCTCCACTGGACTAAGGACCCTGAGAGACCTTACATCAACGGTGTAAATTATACTTGCTCACCTTGCAGTTTTAACTTAAGCCAGGACAAAATAGCTGAGAGACCACCTTTTTGTTCCATGTTTGTATAGGGCCTAGCACAATGTGGTCCTGCTCTCTGAATAGAGCCCCTAGGGGCAGCAGAAATACCTGACTTCCTCCCAGTCTCCCCTCCCCATTGCTTCTAAGCAGAACCCAAGTGCAGTGGAGATCAAGCACAATTTGTTTTGTTTTAAATGTGCTACCCACTTTTTAGTCACTGCTCTAGGAATACATTCTTTCTGATTTTAAAAAGGGCATGCTTTGAAAAGAATGGTCACATTTGTACCTTATCTTTGCAAAAGAGTACACAGTGAAGTTCTGACTACCTGAAGGTCATCTGAGACACCTGAAACTTTCACACAGTGATGTTAAATGTGATCAGGAATGCAAATACAGCAGATTTTAATGTCACTGTGGTTTGAGGAAATTGATTTTAAATTGATCTACTTAAACCAGCGCAAGCCCCTAATGTAAATAAACTCTTGTTTACTTTTAAGTCATTTTAGTTTGCATTGCTAACAATCTATTTAAACTGACTGAATTAAACCTAGCCTATTAACTAGCATAAGAAATATTTTTGTAGTGATGTCCACAAAGCCACACTCCCTGCAATGTAAAAAGAGTACAACAGATGAGTATTGCATTTAATTGTAACACATTATCACCTTTATTCAATAAACCTTAAAAAATACAACTTACTACACCTCTTGCTTTTGTTCTATAGTCTTTTCCCTTCCTGGACTGCACTTCACTTTTTTTTATTTTCCCTGTAATAGATCATAACTCTCTCTCTTCCTGGGTCATCAATGTCGGTCTCTTTCTCTGTCCCTCCACTTGCTTATGCATCTTTCCCTATGTTGTGTTCTCTACCACCTCTATATTTCCTTTCTTCTTCCTCTCTCCCAAAATATCAGTCTACTCTCCCAAATAGAGACGATTCCTCAGGCTAGTAGATGTTGGATAAATATTTCAAGGCCCAGCTACTACTCCTTTTCATACACTTAGGGCTTGTCTACACTGCCCGTTTACAGTGCTGCAACTTTCTTGCTCAGGGGTGTGAAAAAGCAACAAGTTTCAGCGCTGTAAAGCACCAGCGTAGACAGTGCACCAGCGCTGGTGGCCTCGCTCCCAGTGCTGGTGGCCTCGCTCCCAGCGCTGATAGCTACGCCCCTCGTGGAGGTGGGTTTTTTAGAGCGCTGTGCCACGACCACACAAGGCACATTTAAGTGCTGCCAGGGCAGCACTTTAGCGTTGCCAGCGTAGACTAGCCCTTACTAAATAGCCTTCTAATGGTAATGACCCCCTCTCCAACCACTATATAAGCCTTGATTAAATCTGAACGGACGATCTTGTGAATGATCATGTCTCAACTGCTTACTGAGGAAAAACTTTCAGTACTGAAATCAATTACTTAAGTTTTTGGATGTTTTTCAATAGTATTAGCCATTAAAATGGCATTTTGTCCTTTTATCAGCAATCCACTCACTTCTGTAAAGACACCCAGTTATCACCTAAAGCAGAGAGAGTTTTTGCTTTTGCATCTCTAGAAAAAAGAAGGTAGAAGATTGAAAAAGGTGTAAAATATTACAGTTGTTTTCAACCAATGAAACATTTATGAAACAACATAATTCCTACCCTTTTATTACAGCAGGCTATGGACTGGAGTCATTTATGATTCATTCCTTCTCCTAACAGAACAAGTTTGTTTACAGGGCTTGGACCAGTGCTGGTAAAAGGTCAAATATTCAATAAAAATGCTGTGGTGACTTCTGTGCCAATACTCACCCTCGCCACACCCTCAACAACAACAAAAAAATCTATTTTCTAGACACTAGTACAAAAGGCCAGACAAGAGATTTTACTGAATCAGGTTGTAAGGACTGTTTTGACTAGGTGTATAAACATCAAGGTTAGAGTCAGAAAAACGTAAAGAAATCTGCTGAGAGATAAGTGTGTGCATTAAAAGTACATGCATGCTTTTTTACCAATACAAAAAAATACCTTCAATATTAAAAAGAATTCTGAAGGCCAACTTTTAATTTTGTATTTCAAATTTTTTTTTACAAAAATCCTATTTAGGGACATCACTTAGTAGGACTACTTAGGCCTGGTCTACACGGGGGGGAGAGGGAGAGGGGGAAATCGATCTAAGATACGCAACGTCAGCTACGAGAACAGCGTAGCTGAAGTCGACATATCTTAGATCAAATTAAAATTACTTACTTCGCGTCCTCGTGGCGATGGATCGACAGCCGCGGCTCCCCCTTCGACTTTGCTTCCGCCTCTCGCACTGCTGGAGTTCAGCAGTCGACAGGAGAGCGATTGGGGATTGATTTATCGCGTCTACACTACACGCGATAAATCAATCCCCCGATAGATCGAGCGCTACCCTTAGAGTGCTTGTGCTATGGGAGTATACTGCACCAGACCTTGCTGGTAAAGCTGAGCATTCTTGTCCTGCCAGAGCAAAGGCCAACTCTAAAATGATCCCTGTAGCCCATAGTATTTTATGCTGATTTACCTACTATCCTGTTAAAGTACTTTGTTGTCATGAATATCAAACATTATAAGGCTTCTTTTACATTCTCCATACATCCATACTAAGCAATCCAAAACATTACAGACACAATGTTTGGAAGGCAAGATTGCAACTGTCCCTATAACAAGCCAAATGTACTTAATACAGTAAAAAATATGTAAGCTATAGCACGGCAAAGTGCATTATACCAGATACCTATGTATGCTGGGGCTTACACAAAGCTGGATCAGTAGTTATAGACGGGAATCTAATATAATCACACTTCTTCTAGTGTGCCATTGTTTGTTTTAAAAAAGAAAGGCAGTTTTTGCTACCAAAGAAAAGCACACTTTTGGTGTAAGGACTGTTCAGAACAGGGCTTGAAAATTTACTAGACTACACAGTACCCAGAACTAAGCCTGTTAACCAAAGGTCAAAATGAAAGGTGCCCCACCAGCAAGGCCAAATGGCAGTGACCCAATGTGGTTCCCCACCCCTTATCCCTCTGATCTGCCAGGAATGTGGATGCTCAGACTCTTAACATACTGCAATTCCCTCAACCCTGGGACAAAAAGAAGGGGGAAGGAAGAAAGAGAGACATTTTTCATAACAGTTTTTATATAACAGTTGTATAATAATGTGGAGCCTTCTTTCCCTCTTCCTATCAAGCAGCCAGTGGTGGAAAGTCTCCACTACTCTACTCCTCCCCCACCCTTTACTTTTTGGGTTCTCCCCTACCATGAATAGTATTTATTATACTGCTGCTGGCGCACAGCCAGTCCCCTGCTGTTCAGGTGTCTCAATCATCCTCACACCTTCACCTCTTTGTCTCTGTCCTATCCACCTTGTGTGTGTTCCATCTCTACTATTTTCCTCCCCAGAACTGTACTACTCAATCAGGTGATCGCGATTAGTTTCACTATGCTACTCTTGCCAAACAGAGAAAGCACTCTGAAGGAGTGGCACAAGTGCAATTCTGTACAGTTGGTGGAAGCTGAGGTAGGAAGAAAGATATATTCGTTTTCATAGCACTCCTAGTCCCGGTTAGCTGTGGGAGTAAGTGAATAAGCTTGGTTCAGAAATATACACTAGACCAGGGGTAGGCAACCTATGGCACACATGCTGAAAGCGGCACATGAGCTGATTTTCAGTGGCACTCACACTGCCCGGGTCCTGGACACCTGGGGGCTCTGCATTTTAATTTAATTTTAAATGAAGCTTCTTAAACATTGTAAAAACCTTATTTACTTTACATACAATAGTTTAGTTATATATTATAGACTTATAGAAAGAGACCTTCTAAAAACATTAAAATGTATTATTGGCACGCGAAACCTTAAATCAGAGTGAATAAATGAAGACTCGGCACACCACTTCTGAAAGGCTGCTGACCCCTGCACTAGACTGAATACTTTGGCAATTTTAACCTTCCTTTTCCCTCTTCTTTCCTTTTGTCTATCTCCTAACCCACTCAAGAGAACGATTCTTGTCAATTCACTGACTTCCACTTTGTCCCTGCTGAAGTTGCTGCGGAAGTAAGTTTACCCCCAGCAGCACAAGCATTAGCCTCAGAAAAGCAACATCTCTCTAAACCCCTCTCTCTAGGAGGGATCTTGTCCCTAACACAACCCCAGAGATTTCAGAAGGTACAGACTGCATCCAAGTAGGACTAACCACATCCCATCAATCTTATTCTTACTCCATGTAGAACTAACTGCAGGAAGGAATTCTCTCCTGCCCATTTACATCATTTCACAATTAGCCAGGTGGTTTCTGAGGTGGAGGTGTAACCACCTTTGACGCATCAGGTATCTGCCACTGCCAGAAGCTGGTAGGATACCAGACTAAATGAACTAATAGTTTGATGCTGTATGTCAACTCCAATAGTCCTTCTTCTAAACCCCAGTCTTGCTATTTACACCATACCACCCATTTATCGTAAACTGCAGGATTGGGGTCTGAATTACAAAAAGGCAGAGGCCATGGAAAATGCAGGATTACCATTCAAATAGTACTACTCCAATTTTAAATCTAACAATACTACAGATTTTAGAAGGCTGTTTTGTAATATTTTAACTTTGAGGTTTTTTTGAGTGGAATACTTACTGGAAGGATGAATTAGCTAACAAATGCCACGCTATGGAGTTACGCAAGAAACCCACACAATCATAGCATGTCAGCCAGCAGTTTCCAACATACCCTGTTTCCCCGAAAATAAGACAGTGTCTTATATTAATTTTTGCTCCCAAAGATGCGCTAGGTCTTATTTTCAGGGGATGTCTTATTTTTCAGAAATGAAAAATGCCTTATTATCGGTGGATGCCTTATTATCGGGGAGGTCTTATTATCGGGGGGATGCCTTATATTACAACGAGAGGCAAAACTGTAAGTAGGCCTTATTTTCGGAGGATGTCTTATTTTCGGGGAAACAGGGTAATAGCCTTTCAAATTAAGTGTCAGTACACCAAGGTACACAAACAAATTCCACACACACTCTCCATCAGCAAGGAAATCTATTTAATTTACAATATCCCAAAGGAGGCCAGGGCTACCCCCCTTCCAGTTTCTCCCTCTCCCCCATAGCTTCCTACTAGCTGATGCTCTGCAGCAACAAGAATCTGTCACAGTGCAACAGACACACATTGCTTCTTAGCAGTTCACACTAGCATTCTTATGTTGCAACAGAAGTAGCAAGTTGTCAGAGATGTCTGAAAATGATGTTTCAACTTTTTTGCAAAAGTTTAAAATGTTTGATATTTTTTCTTATTACTAGTCCTTTATTAAACTTAGAGCTGTCCTATACAGTCTCCTGTAAAGGCTGTGATTTTTTTCTTTAAGAACCCAAAGAAAACAGTTGCAAGTCAGGATGACTATGACATGAAACTTTGAATTCCAAAGTAAGAGGGCTAGTGTCTCAAAAAAACCCACTAAGGAAAATATGAATGTACTCATTTTTGGCAAAACTGGCAAAGAAAACATCTCACAAACAAATCACACCTTTCCTCTCCTCACCACTTACAATTTAGAGTAGGTTATAAAAACAGCACTGCCTGATGACTCCACTACAGGTCAACAAGTTACAAACTTTAAAAACACACACACACACACACACACACCTGGATACTTACCCAATAATTTCCATTTTGTTGTATTCATAAGTGTGCCAAATATTGCAATCTGACATATTATAGTCACTCTGTAAGCCATAGTCCCATATCTAGCAGTTTTATGCAAACACCTATTTACAGCACTTTCTGTATTACTACACCAATGCAACTCATGGTAATTTAATAGACTACATACACGCTAAAGCCTCCATTGCCAAGAGCATGTTCATAAGCAAACACCCACTAAGAAATTCTAGAAGTATTCATAACAAGAATTATTATTTCAGAATTTATAAACTGAAGTAATCATGAGAAACTGATCAAACACTGTTGTAGCATGAGATCTCCGAAGTGGTCAAATTACTTAAGATCAAAAGGGGAACACTACAGACAGACCATCACATTCCAAATTTTCAGGGACCACAGTTCAAATAGAATTTAAAGGAGGATCATTTTCACCCTTGTGTAGAGTGTGAGAGTTTCCACAGCAGATACTGTATATCTTCAGACCTGTCTATTTCCCTGTACAATATGAGTTTTCTGTCACTTTCAAAACAAAAAACTGCTGTGCACATAAGAGGATAGAAAAGAGGAAAATTGGAACTAACAAGTCCTCTAGCAACCTCGACATTACAGACCTGCCTCATCTTTTTCATGAGGAGAGAGACCTCTATTTGAAGCTGTGTTTCCTAAGCGGTGTTTCTTGTACTTTCACAAACAAGGATTGTGCTGTATGAGTTGAAACATTTAATACAGTATTACAGTTTTGCATATGGGATGTAGCATTCATGAAAGCATGCCCACTGACTGTCCTAGAAATGGAAGTCAGACACAGAACCAGCACAGCACTGACAGCAGCAATCACTGTTGTATGCAGTGTAGTTTTAGCCATGTGGGTCCCAGGATATTAGAGACAAGATGGGTGAGATATCTTTTTTTTTTTTTTTTTTTTTTTATTTCGAGCCACACAAAACTCTTCTTCGGGTCTGATATTTCCCAGAGCTCTGTGTGGCTCAAATGCTTGTCTCTCTAACCAACAGAAGCTAGTCCAATAAAAGATATTACCTCACTCACCAGCAATACACATTACCCCACCCTGACATTTAGGGACAACCCTCTAGGAATGAGAAGCTGTTCAGTTCCCAGGACTATCCAATCCTTGGCCCCTGCCAAGCCTATGATTACACTTGCAATGAGAATTTTAGAGAGTTCTAAACAGGGTTAGACAACACAGCAGTTAAAACGCTGTTCATGTAATCCTCCTGTTGCTATTTCCAGCAGAGTTTCTTTGGTGCTGCACAGTGACAACATTGACTAAGATGCTCAATATTAGCATCAGTGGAGCTCAACTGTCAGTGGCGTTTTTTTACCAGAGGAAACAAACTAAACTATTTTATTTTTCAGTTCTCACTTGAGTTGCCCCTTCGGAGTGAGACAGAAGGGCAGCGAGAGGTGATGATCTAACTCATTAACCCTGCTTGGCCTTAGAGGAGCTGCTAGAAAGGTGGATAGGATCATAGACTATTAGGGTTGGAAGAGACCTCAGGAGGTCATCTAGTCCAATCCCCTGCTCAAAGCAGGGCCAACCCCAACTAAATCATCCCAGCCAGGGTTTTGTCAAGCTGGACCTTAAAAACCTCTACTGATGGAGATTCCACCACCTCCCTAGGTAATCCATTCTAGTGTTTCACCACCCTCCTAGTGAAATAGTGTTTCCTAATATCCAACCTAGACCTCCCCCACTGCAACTTGAGACCATTGCTCCTTGTTCTGTCATCTGCCACCACTGAGAACAGCCTAGCTCCATCCTCTTTGGAACCCCCCTTCAGATAGTTGAAGGCTGCTATCAAATCCCCCATCACTCGTCTCTTCTGCAGACTAAATAAGCCCAGTTCCCTCAGCCTCTCCTCATAAATCACATGCTCCAGCCCTCTAATAAGACTCTCTTCAATTTGTCCACATCCCTTCTGTAGTGGGGGGGACCAAAACTGGATGCAGTACTCCAGATGTGGCCTCACCAGTGCCAAATAGAGGGGAATAATCACTTCCCTTGATCTGCTGGCAATGCTCCTACTAACACAGCCCAATATGCCATTGGCCTTCTTGGCAACAAGGGCACACTGCTGACTCTCATCCAGTTTCTCGTCCACTGTAAACCCCAGGTCCTTTACTGCAGAACTGCCGCTTAGCCAGTTGGTCCCCAGCCTGTAGCAGTGCATGGGATTCGTCCTTCCTAAGTACAAAACTCTGCACTTATCCTTCTTGAACCTCATCAGATTTCTTTTAGCCCAATCCTCCAATTTGTCTAGGTCACTCTGGACTCTATCCCTACCCTCTAGTGTATCGATCTCTCCCCCCAGCTTAGTGCCAACTGTGAACTTATGGAGGTTGCCATTCATCCCATCATCCAGATCACTAATCAGGATGTTGAACAAAACCATGCGCAGGAGGAGGAAATGGGCAAGGAGAGAAGCCCCAGGTATTGGGGAACTTGGGGTGGAGGCCGAGCCGCAGGTGTGTGCGCGAGATGAATGGGGGGAAGGGAGGGTCACTCACTTTCGTCCTGCCGTTGATTTTGTAGTTGCCCAGCTTGCCATTGCAATGGCGGATGAGATCGTCCATGCTGTTCATGAGGAGCCCGATGGTCTGGCAGCCCGGCTCCTTGCCCTCCACCCAGGTGATCTTGTCCCCGCGGATGTCCTTGGAGGAGTCGCTCTTCTGGCTGACCAGCTGCCCGTCGGTGAAGCGGCCGGTGTGGTGCAGGGCCCGCACCTCCCGGGCGATGCGCCCACCCACCTCCTTGCCCAGGAACTCGTCCACCACGCAGATGCCGTGCTTGTTCATGCAGGGCACGATGTACTCCAGCGCCAGCCGCTGCGGCACCAACGACTTGGTCTGCCCGTTCGGCCGCAGCGCGCCCCCGCCGGCCCCGGCCTGGCCCCCGCCCGGGTACAGGTTGGATTTGTCCCGGTACACGAGCCCCGCCTCCCCGCCCGGAGCCGCTGCTGCCGCAGCCTCCTCTTCGGCGGGGGCCGCCGCCTCAGACAGCGCAGCAGCGGCCGTGGGAACGTGGTTGTTTGTCAGAGGCGCCGCAGCCGCAGCCTCCTCCTCAGCGCCGAGGCCCGCGCCGGGCGGCACCTTCTTAGCTACGGCTCCAGCCTCCCCGCCGCCGCCTCCTGCTCCCGCGGCGGCCCCGGCGTGGTGCTCGGCAGCGCCCCCTGCCGCCGCCGCGCCGCCACCGCTGCGGCAGATGAGCTTGTGCTTCTTCCAGTCCTGGCGCTGGTGCTCCTTGCTGCAGTAGAAAGAGCTGCGGCAGCGGCCGCACCGCAGCAGGTTCTCCATCTTCCCGCACAGCTCGCAGTACTGCCGGTCCCGCTCGCTGCCGCCACCCCCGCCGCCCTGGCCGGCCCCGCTGCCCCCGCCGCTGTCATTGGCCATGGCGCCGCCGTCCCTGGTGCTCCGGGGGGTCGTGGGGGCCAGCAGCGCTCAGGCGGTCCGCGCTGGGAGGGAGCCTGGGAGGGCGGGCAGCTCTCACTGCATCATGGCCGTCCCTGCTCCGCGGCGGCCTCCGCTCCCCTGCCTGCCTCCCGCGACGGAGCCCGGGCCTCCTCCTGGGTGGGGAGTGGGCACCCGCGGGAGCCGAGGCCGCTCTGATCTCCCCAGGGGCTCAGGCTCGCCACCGCTTCATCGCTGCTCCGGCGAGGGAAGCAGCGGGGAGTGCCGGAGCCACCGCCGCCGCCTCTCCCCTCTGCGACGGGAACTAGGGTCTCCTCCTCTTCCCGGTGCGGGTCGGCGTCTCCTCCCTTCGCCTCGCCGCTGCCTGAGTCGGGGGGGTTGCGGGGGCGAGGAGGAGGCGCCACTATCTCTGCCCGCTTTGCACGTACGCCACTTCCAGCCAGCCTGCGCGGCCGGGGCGGGGCCGCAGAGTAGGGGGAGTGCGGGCCAGCTCAGCACTGCTGCAGCGTTGGGGGTGGGGCTGTAACACCCCTCCTGAGGGAGGTTTTAGTTCGTCAGCCACCTTAAAGGCCGTGATTTGTTTGTATTAGAGCAGATGGGGTGGATTTTGCCCTCAGTCACTTTAAGCAGCCCTGCCAGGACATGAGTAGACACCCTTTTGCTCTCTCTCCGGAGCCCAGTTGGAGCTGAGGCCAAACCAAAACCTTGGAACCAAGCACCCACATTTTACAAAAATCTGTTCTGACCTCCTCGCCCCGCCCCCCCTCAGTGCTTTGCGCTAAATGAACTACAGTTATTTATCTAATAGCAGCCATGTGCTCAGTGCTGTACAAACATAAGAAGTGGTGTGTCTGGTACATAGTAGGACACTCGATTTATAGTCCCAAATGCTGCCACTGATCTACTTAGTGGCCTTGGACAAGTCACTTAAAGAGAAGCAGCTTGAATTCACACTTCTGTCTGAAAATTATTTATTTACTATAGTTATAAGACCTAAGGTTACTATAATGGAAAGGTTAGCAAAATTGTGCATTTGACAACACTTTCTGCATAGTCAATTACACTATGGTTTCTCATGTACACATTTTCCGCTCATTTATTTATTTAGGATGGAGGGGGGTGTTTTGCAGAGCAACTGTGGAGAGGAAAACACTTTACCCCTCCCCCAAGAAAGACAATTTGGTTGTTAAATGACAACAGCTACCAGGGGGATAGAAACTACTTTTTAAAAAATTAGATTATAGATTAATGGCATCCCTTTAATTTATTGGTGTCTCAGTACCCTCATCCATAAAAGAATGTTAATAATACATATCCACATTAGTAAAGTGCACCAGGCTCCTCCACTGAAAAGCGATACACATAAATAGAGCCCTACCAAATTCACAGTCCATTTTGGTCAATTTCATGGTCATAAGATTTTTAAAATTGTAAATTTCATTATTTCAGCTTTTTAAATCTGAAATTTCATGGTGTAACTGTCCAGGTCCTGACCCCAAAAGGAGTTGTGCGGGGGTCGCAAGGTTACTAGGGGGGGTTGCATTATTGCTACCCTTATTTCTGCGCTGCTGCTGGTAGCGGTGCTGCCTTCAGAGCTGGGCAGCTGGAGAGTGGTGGCTGCTGGCCAGGAGCCCAGTTCTGAAGGCAGAGCCACCACCGGCAGCAGTGCAGAAATAAGGATGGCATGGCATGGCATGGCATTGCTACTTTTACTTCTGCGATGCTGCCTGCAGAGCTGGGCCCTCAGTCAGCAGCCACCACTCTCTGGCTGCCCAGCTCTGAAGGCAGCAGCACAGAAGTAAAGATGGCATGGTATGCTATTGCTACCCTTACTTCTGCTCTGCTCCTGGCAGGTCACTGCCTTCAGAACTGGGCGCCCTGCCAACAGCCACCGCCCTCTGGCTACCCAGCTCTGAAGGCAGTGCAGAGGGTGACCCCTCTGCAACTCCCTTTTTGGTCAGGATCCCCAATTTGAGAATTGCTGGTCTCTCCTGAGGGTAAAAACACAAAAGACCAGATTTCACGATCCATGATGAGTTTTTCATGGCCATGAATTTGGTAGGGCCCTACACACAAGTACAAAATATTATAAAAATGACAGGCAAGAAAAGCCAAGATTTAGATCAACAGCATGGATGTTTTGAGATAAGGAGAGCAAATCAAAGATGACATCTGCATTCTGGGCTTTAGTGACAGGGATGATTCCTAGTGGTGTTATTGACACTGATGGAGAAAGGAGGAAGTGGAGAGGGCAGACTAGATGGTCAGTTTTTGCCATTTCAAACTGATGATGTGAAAGTCAAAAGATGTCAGCTAAATGGACCAAGATGTAGGTATGGTTGGAGGTAGCCCAGCCAGGGCGGCTGATCTAGTAAGTAGCCTAGGACTTGAGAGACCCAGGTTTGAGTTTCTGCTGTTCAGAGCCATCCTGTCTATTGGACAGACTGGGGCAACCACCCCAGGCCCTGTGTTTTGGGGGGGCCCTGCGCTTTGGGACATGAGATCCAGGGCGGCTTGGGGGGTTAGCGGGGGGCCTGGTGCCAGCAGCAGCAAGCAACCCGGCCCCAGCGCACCCCGCTCCGCCGGATCCTGGCATCACTCGGGAGGAGACAGAAGCCAGAAAGAGGTGGGGTGGGGGTTTGGGGGAAGGGGTGGAATGGGACTGGGAGGGAGTGGAGAAGGGTGGGAAGAGGCAGGGCAGATGCTTGGGGGAAGGGGTGGAGTGGGGGTAGGGCCTGGGGCGGGGGAGGGGTTGTCCTTGGCCATTGACCTTAAGCAAGTCATTTTGGGTGGGATTCACACAGAGATTTAGGCACCTAACTCCCACTGATTTCAATGGTAGGTGCCTAAATACCTTTGTGAATCCCACCTTTATCCTCTCTGTGCCTCTGTTCCCTATCTGTAAAATGGGGATAATAGTACTTCCCTACTACAAAGGGGTGCTGTGAGGATTAAGATTGTGAGGCAGTCAGATACTATGGTAATGCAGGCTGTATAGGTAACTAATACAGATAGGAAAGGTAGCTTTAAGAGTTATTTGCATAGAGGTGATTAGTGGAACCTGAGCAGATGCAGTCACCTAGATAAAGGATGTAAAGGGAGGAGAGAAGTGTGCCAAGTGAGGGATACTCCCAGAAAGTGGGAGGAGGGAGGATTAAGTAAATTATTAGAGTCAGAAGGAGAATTAAAAGAGGACAGGATCATGAAAGCACAAAGGACAAGATTTCAAGGGGAGTGTGACCAGTGGTGTCTAAGGCAGCAAATAGAATAAAGGCCCTAAGATTTTGCCACGAGGTTGTTGAAAACCTTGGAGTTTGAGAAGGGTGGGAATCAGATTGGAGGAAATCAAGAACACAGTTGTAGGAAAGGAACTTGAGGCAATGCTTGGGTACAGGATTTTTAATGGCTTTAAAGATGAAGGGAGATGCGGTGGTAGTTGGGAAGGAAGGTGGGTCAAAATGGGTTTTTTAGACCATTGTATAAAGTGGGAAGATGTTATAACCTGGGTTTTCATACTTCGCCTGCCAGTGAGAGATGTTCTTTAACTACAAGCAGAGGAAACTGAATTTCTGAAATTTTGGGCCTGATTCTCCCTGCACTGGATTTAAGTCAAGAATAACTCAGTTGAAGTCAGTGGCTTTACAATGTTGTAAAACTGGCACAAGTGAGAGGAGAATCAGGTCCATTATTTTCTGAATTTTAAGAAATGATTGTAATGATGCTATATTCTGCCAGAGAAAAACTCTACTGTTAAAGATGAATGCATTTGTTGCCTTCTGCTTCAACGAATATAACTCACTATATCTAGGCATGAAGCTGAAGGCCACAGAAACTCCAATTGTTGCAATGCTCAACAGCTCATCTTTTAAGCAAGAAAAAGCACCATGGTGCAAATTTATCTCTGGGGTAACTAGTAATACTCATTAAGCCAGGAACTAATTTGGTTCTAAGAGGCCACAGTCCACTGGTTCCACCACATTTGTTAAAGGAGACAGTTCACGGTCCTGGTCCTAATTTTTAAGGTTCCTAATTATCTACAACTCCCCCCAAAACAACAGTACTACACAGAAACACTAAAGCTGATAGAGTCAAGCTTCATACTTGTAAAGGGTCAGATATTTTTCATGACTATGCAACTCACTACAAGGGGAGATTAGCTTCAGCACAAGCCCTAATGTGTTTAGAGTACAAAACAAAACTGCTTAATAAAAATCTTCCTGTAATTACAAAAGCTGAAGAAAGAAGGTAAGAGAACTGACTGGAAAGAAATGTATTATTTATATTGCTATAGTGCCTCCAATGTGCTAAGTGCTTTCTTAGCACATTGGAGGCACTATAGCACTTATAAAGACCGTGTTTTTGCCCCAAAGAGCTTGTCTGAAACAATGGATGGAAATGATGGGGGAAAGGGATACAATATAGAAGCATAGTGTGCAAGGTGATAGCTGGCACAAATTGAAAATTCAACATTTTTGTGGAGGGTTTAGTTTAGTTTGTTTTTTTTTCCCCCCTTCATAAATTATTCCCCACTCTCTTACCTAAAAATTATTAGGTGCCTGATTTCTTGTAGTTATCGTGACAGAAGTCAGTATTGAAAAGAGATTTGAAAGATGACAGGATAGTAGTCAGATGTATCAACTTGGGAGAAATACAAACAAAAGATAAAAAACAAGTAAATAACTTGTCCTGGGCAGGATTTTTTAGCATACACTTAATGCAAGTTAATAGTTTTTGTAATATTTTAGATTCTAATGTGATGGGAACATTAGAAATACTTAAAATGGATAGATGATTGAGCCAGATTTCTCTTTTCAGAGTCTAGTAATAATAACTTGGCATTTATATAATTGCTTTATATATAAACACTATGAAGACACTATAAAGTATTACTAGATGCAGAGGCTCTATAGGTATCCAGAAAGAAAGTTCAAAGTCTCTGGGAGGTAGATCAATAAGTATTGTCCCTATTTTGTAGATGGAGAAGTGGAGACAAAAGGTTAAGCCATTGTTCAAGAAAAAACATGGAACAAATCAGCCTTTTAAAAAATTAATAAAAGACCCCAAAACCCTACTCCAAGCATACTTTTTACCCAGAGTATGTCTACACTGAAAATGCTACAGTATAGCTGCTGCTGTAGCACTTCCATGTGTACACTACGTACTCCGAAAGGAGCGGTTCTACCATCAGCATAAGTAATCCACCTTCCCTAGAAGTGGTAGCTAGGTTGATGGAAAAACTCTTCCTATTGTCCTAGCACTGTCTACATGTGGGGTTAGTCAGCATAGCTATGTCTCTTAGGGGTGTGGATTTTTCATGCTCCGGAGAGACATAGCTATGGTGATGTAAGTTCCCAGTGTAGACCAGCCCCCAGAAAAGGCAGAAGTGTCAGACGCCATGAAGTCCAGTAGGGGTTTTGCTATTGCTATTGGTTTTACACAGAAGATACTCAGATATTATGATGATGGGAGGCAATATAAAATCCTAAAATAGATTAGATAGATAAAAGGACAGAGGTCACTGACAAAGCCAAGATTAAAATTCAGGATTCCCTGATTCCAAGAACAACAAAGAGTCTGGTGGCACCTTAAAGACTAACAGATTTATTTGGGCATAAGCTTTCGTGAGTAAAAACCTCACTTCTTCGGATGCATCCGAAGAAGTGAGGTTTTTACTCACGAAAGCATATGTCCAAATAAATCTGTTAGTCTTTAAGGTGCCACCAGACTCTTTGTTGTTTTTGTAGATACAGACTAACACGGCTACCCCCTGATACCTGATTCCAAGACTTGTTCTCATTCCTCCAGACCTCACTGTCATCTATCTCTCAGCTAGACTGGTTTCATTCTGCTAAAAGAGTTGAATCACTGACATAAATAGCGGCAATTTTCAAGCTTGCTTTTCATCCTAATGAGTGAACTGCAGTGAGTTTGCAGCTCTTCCAGGTAAAACTAAAGGATTGTTTTTCTGAGTTTCATTCTCTGTTAAGCTCACATCATTTCTAATCAGGAGATACTGTACAAAGTACAGCCACAAGTCTATGCAAGTGCTCTTTTGATGACTGCATGTTGTTGTCCTCATCTATTCAAAGGGTTAGTGCAGTTTGTCCATTCAGTAATACCTACTACTTCCTTTCTGCAAAGCTAGGAAATGTTCTTACACAGGAGTTTAACACCACCACTTTGGGTTGCTTTTTTAAAATTAAGAAAAGTCAGCTTAATAATCATAATGCTCTTATGTCTTCTTACTTTGTACAGAAAATAGAGAACCTTATCCTGTGAGTTGCTGAGACACTTCAGTTCCCTTTGAGGTGAATAGGAATTCATGAAACTCAGCAGCTTTCAGGATCAGGTTCCTAGTTCTCAAAAATACAGCGGGCCTGCTTCCCCACTGTCTTGCACCTTATGTGTGCAAGGGGTGTGTAAAATGGTACCAAATCAGAATGGTAGCATTTCATAACCACTTTTTAAAGGTGTAAATTACTGCACAAGATTCAAGATAATGGAGAATCAGAGACAAAATCTAGTTAAGATTTCAAAATGCCTTGGGCCAAATTCTGCCCTTGAAGGCATGACACATAGGGATTTGAATTTGGCTCTATAAGATTCATGGGTGCATCTACACTCCAACCCCGCATGTAGCAACCTGCGGACATGGGCTTACCTAGGACCCATGTTGCCCAGCTCCAGTTTGAGGCTCTGCCCCAGTCCTATTGGGAGAGTCCCATTGGCCCTACTTAAGCCAGCCGGTGTCCCTGTCCTTTTCGTAATAAAAGACAGCAGCCTCGGGCTCTGTGTCAATTACTGAGCCCTAAATTAGATGATAATCTGGAACTGCTATTCACTACCTCTAATCCATGAGTTGTTGGACCATGAGGTGGCCCCCTGCATATTCATCAGACTGGATCTTCAGGGAGCTTACAACATTCCAGCAATTCATTAATGATGTGCTACAATACCTACTGGACCAGTTTGTAGTAATATACTTAGATGACACATTGATTTCCTCAGATTACTTGGACCAGTACACCACACACATCCGCATAGTGATGGAGGGACTACGACAACACAGTTCCTAAACTGAACTTGAGAAGTGTGCATTTGATCAGACCTCAGCTTAGTTCCTCAGTTTCATTCTGTCTCCAAAAAGGAATCAAGATGGATCTTTGCAAGGTCCAGGCTGTCTGTAACTGGGCAGCTCCCGGCAATGTGTGTAATCTACAACATTTTTTAGGCTTTGCAAACTTTTACTGGATGTTCATCTTGAATTTTTCAAAACAAGCCAAGCCCCTCACTACCCTACTCCATAAAAATGCCCAGTTGCATTGATTGCCAGATGCCCAGCATGTATTTGAGCAGCTAAAGCTTGCCTTCACCATTGCTCCAGTATTAGTCCATCCAGATATGATGCAAGTTTTCATTGTGGAAGTCAACAACTCTAGCACTGTGATCAAGGCCATCCTCTCCCAGAAGCATGGACCCAAGAAAATACTGCATCCCATCACCTGCTACTCAAGGAAGCTTACCCCTGCTGAGAAGAGCTATGAGACCTTGGACAAAGAGCTCTTGGCAATTAAGACCACCTTCGAAAAATAGCGACATTACTTGGAAGAGGCCTGGCATCCAATCCAAATGTTTATTGATCACAACAACCTGGAGTACAGTGCAAGGCCAAGGCCCTAAATCAGCAACAGCTCTAGTGGTCTCTATTCTTCTTCCAGTTCAATCTTACCTTGACCTGCTGCCCTAGAACTAGAAGTGGCAAGGCTGACGCCTTGTCCCAAAGGCATGGCTCTTAGCAATGAGAGCCCAATTCGGAACCACATTCTCAAGTCCTATAATTTCCTTAATGCAACCCACTGCCAGTACCTGCTCATGCTCATCTTCTCTCCCTCTGTCTTTGGAATTCCACCTGATGAGTTGGCCATTATCAACCAAGAACCACATGACACCCGGGAGGGGATCACACTTATAAGGGACTGCATGCATGTTCACCCCCAAGACCTCCAAGAATGGTGGTTCTTTAACTGTGCCATGACACCACCCTGATAGACACTTGGTGCAACATAAAACAGGATAATTAATGTCCCGATACTTCTAGTGGCCTCGTATGCGCTCCACAATAGAGACCTTTTTCACTTCCTTCCAGGTGTGTGCCTGCACCAAGATGCCATGCTAGATACCCTGCAGTCTCCACCAATCTCTAGACACCCCATCTCAGCCCTAGAAGGCCATTTCCCTGGTCTTTATGGTGGACCTACCAGAATCCCCACAGGGAAAACTGCCCAGCTCTGGATAAACAATGTGGTCCATCTTCATGGCTTTCTAGATCAGGTCACCTCTGACTAGGGGCCCACTTCTGGCATGACACCCTACATCTATTAGGGTTCCATGCACACCTGTCTTCTGCCTACCATCCTCAGTCAAATGGCCAAATTGAAAGAATCAACCAGATCCTAGAAAAAAAAATTATGGTGATACATCAACCATCACCAGGATGGCTGGTCCTCACTGTCACCATACACTGAGTTCTCATATACTAATGCAGACCATGAATCCACAGGCCACGGTCTGTTCTTTGCCAACTATGGGTACCATCTCCCCCTCTCCCCCGCCCCCGATTTCACTCACAACTATCCAACCTCCTTCCCCCCAACCCATTGACCTCAGATCTAGTACAATACATCCATCACATCCAAGAGGAGGTGAAGGGACACCCTGAGAAGGCAAAGGAGGACTACAAAAAGCATGCAGATAAACATAGACAATAAGGCCCCACCTACACCGTGGGACAAAAGGTATAGCTTTCTACACGACACCTCCACATGGACAGACCTTCTTGGAAACTAGACCACCATTTCCTTGGCCTGTACCAGATTCAGCGACCAATCAACCTGGTCACCTTTGAACTGCAGGTCCCTTGATCCCTTAGAGTCCACACCATACTCCATGTCTCACTTTTAATACCCTATTCTGAGAACACTTTCCCCATAAAGTCCAATCACCACCAATGCACTACCATTGCAAGTACAAGGTCAGGATGAATATATTATCCAAAAAGTCCTCAATTCTAAGATCAAGCAGGGCAAATTACAGTACCTAATTGACTGGGAAGGTTATAGTCCAGAAGAACACACTTGGGAGCCAGCTGAAAACATTCTCACACTCACCCTGGTATGGGACTTCCACAGGCACCACTATGAGAAACGTGGACCCACATCACCCAGAAGGTACTGGTAAGGGACTGGGGGTGCTGTCATGACCCATGAGTCTCAAAACTGGGTCCATAGGAGCAGCCACACTCCATCCCTCCATGTGGCAGCCTGCTGACAACTGCTTATCTAGGATGCATGAAGCCGAGCCCCAGTTTGAGGCTCTGCCCCCTGAGGTCCTAGTGGTGGTGTCCCAGAACAGCTGATTGGCCCACTGGCCATACTTAAGCCAGCAGCAGGAACAGGAAGCTGTCTGACAAAAGGGCTCCTCCCTGTTCTGGAGTGTGTGCCTTTTGGCTCCAGCTCGATTTCCTGACATCCTGACCCGGTGTGATTCCTGGCATCTGATTCAGGGTTCTAATCTTTAGTTTGTCTCCTGCCTCTGATCTCCCAGTATCCTGACCCAGCAGATTCTTGACTCCTGTGTCATGAGTGTTGACTCTGGCTCAGACCACTAGGTCTGACTGCCCATGACCCAGTTCTGACATGTGCGTATTCTGAGTTTACACTAGTCTGAAGTCCATTCAATTTCTTCAGATTTAACCCTATGTAACAGAAGAATTTGGCTGCTAATCATTGAATTTCATAATATTGACCAACTTTGAATTTTAAAGGAAAAACTGTCATAATCTCACTCATTTAGTCCAATCCTCTTGACAAGTGAGAATGGTTCTACAATATTCTCTCTATAAACTCATTTAGCCTTGCCTTAAATATTGCAGGATTCCTTCAGGCTCTTCAGTTAAAATTGCCCCACCCTCTGTAACTTTAATGCATTGCCCTTCCCAGAATACAAGTTGATCTTGTACTGAAAATGTAGTGGCCTGATCTAGGGGAGGGGTTGATACACATTTATATGGAGCGTCATTAAAATGCATTTATGACCGCTGTAAGAAATTGTTTACTCAGTATGTTTAGATTTTGATAAGGAAGAATAGATTGTATGTTACAGAACAACATGTTTTTGAATCTGGGGATACTGCTGACAGTGATCCGTAGCTGTCAGTCTATGAAAACGTAACCAGATTTTACAAGAAGTTCAAGACCATCTCATTCTGGTTTTTGTCTTCATTTTAAACTTTGTATTGTGAAAAGCCAAAGGCATATAGTGGGCTGCATATGCAGCTCTCTGTGTTACGTGGGCCGCATCCACACAATATAAATATACACACACACACACAGGCCGCAGCTGTGCTGATTTGACTGCAGGCAGCCTGTGGCCTGCGGGTTGAGAACCACTGCTCTAGAGGGAGGGTCATTAACCATTGATTTTTCTAGAAAAAGAACTCCCTCTCTAACAGTCATACATATTTTTTACCCTCTGGTTCAAGCAAGCTGTCAAGCTTTGTGGGTGCTTAAAGTCTGATTATGGCCAGAAAAAATACCTTTTAAAAACATTTTCCTGAAATTTACTGTTTGAAATGAATGTGTTTATCAGCATATTTAACAAATAAACAGCTCTGTAAACAAAAGTCCTTTTGTATAAAACAGGTCAGAAGAGGCAGCATCAAGGCAAGCTTCTGTACTGGCCACAGCAATGTTCCTCAAACCTGCTGTCAAGGGACACTTAGAATTAGAGTAGTAACACAAATCTAAAGTGAATCCCTTCAGCATTGAATGGAGTTACAGAGTGCCACAAAGTAATCATAACACAACTTTTTTACTTTGCATTGTGATGTTTGTTTCATGTCCTTGTGTCAGCATGATTCAGCATCATAACATACTGAGAAAACATCAAGGTGAAAACAATTCAAAGTAATGCTAGGATTCCATGCCAGGCTATAATTATTTTGCATTTATCTTTAATCTATTTGATGCTATCTTCCCATTCCTCCTCTTTCAGCTACTGGGGGACCAGCACTCTCTCTCTTTCTCTCTCTCTCCCCTGTGTTTCCTGCTACCGAGAGGGGATAGGAGGGGTCCTGATTACTCTGGTGACTTTCACTTCCCCTGCAACCTCACAAGAAAATGTGTAGTAGAAAGGTTCTGATCCTACCCAGGGAATCCTTGGGAGCCGCATGCAGGGCCTCAAAGAAACACGTGGCTTTATAGCTGAGAGTTGTATCTCACTGAATTACAGGGTAGTTCAGTCCCCATGCTCATTCAGTCCTTGATCTTTCAGACATTGCCAGCAAGGAAGCCAAGCATAGTGCTAGTCTTCATCTCCTAGACGTTGGATGGAGCCCATTAACCAACTTCATATAGACAGCCAAAGAGCAATCAGTTAGCAATGGCTTTCAGTCACTACCAGACTGGGACAGATTCTAACCAGTGAACTGGAGGTGAAAGGCTCTGTATCTTATCACCAACTTCCTCTTTGGGCTTGTCTACATTGGGAAGGTTTTTTAATTAAACTGCCTTGCATTCACACACAGAATTTTTTTTTCAAATTATCTGGCGACATTGTGAATTGGAGAATCCATTTTTAAAGTGAATTCATTTCAGGATGAGTTATTTCAGAAAAAGGTTCATTCGGACACATCTGTACTTTGGATTAACTTTCTGCCTCTGGCAGTCCTCCCACTGCTATCCCGCAATGCATTGCGTTCCACCTGGATCAACCTGTCTGTCAGACTAGCAGCACTGCAGGGGTTGAAAAAATTGTAAGGCAGGCTTGTTTATGGAAACAGCATATAGAAAGAAAAAACAAGATAGAAAAATACTTTGCTTCCCAGCATGAACAATGCCCTAGGCTTTTAGCTATCTTGGCATTTAAACAAGGTATATTTCCAACATGAGACATTTCATAATGCGTAGAGATTATAAGGCACTCATGGCTATTATTAATAAGCCTCTCATCATTGTTAATCCCTTGGGTTCAGAACTTATTTTGCAGGGCACTTTGTGCTGATCTGCGGGTGTTATAAAAGGTAATTTAAGGTAGAGATAGTGCTCTATTTTGGCACAAACATTGCAAGACGATGCAGCAGTCTCGGGGCTGCCTGTACAAACAGCACTGCCTTTCCAGTCCTGCATCACCTCTAGGGGATCCTTCTGGTGAATAACATCACTGCACCTCTTGCTGGTTTGCCCACTGCCATTTCAAACAAGAGCCTTCTTCTCTTCCTCTTGGTGACACCCCTCAGGGTAACATCCTCCAAAGTAAAGGCAGCCTGATGAGGTGCACATGCAATTACTAACTTGTCCCTACTTCCCCAAACCCTTCCAGCCCACCACAAACTCAGGCTTGGCACATGGGTCCTATACAAAAGGGAGGTAAAGCAGAAAAGTATCTCCAAGTTCACCCAGGAATGGGAAGAGGCTTCTCATTTATTTATTTCTGAAGTTGAGGAACAAGCAACATTTTGTCCTTGTCTCTATGACAACAAATGATTGGTATAACTACTTCTGTTTCTCACCTCCCCCAGTTCCTGCACCTGAAGCAATGCAGCCTCCACAGACTGGAGTATTATCATCCTCTGGAAGTTTGACAAATCTCTGGATGAAGAAAAAGAGGACAAGGGAGGAACTATTTGCATGTCTGCATTCCAAAAAAAGGATAAGACGACAGAAAAGTGAAGGGAATGGTCTTTTTGCAGAGAGAGAACAGAAAATTGACAAGGGAGAGCATGGAGAAAGATAGCAATATGCAGTAACAGCTGGTGGAGTTGATATAGAAGCAGACAGTCCTGCTGGAGAACATTTTGGTACAATGTTCCCACCCAGCAACCTCACTCCAAGCCCAACCCTGCCATGTCCTGAAGCCCATGGAGAACAATGCCTACTGGGAGCAGCACTACACTACAGTGAAAACTGGGGCCATCTTCACTCCTATAACTACGAGTGCTTGTTTCTTCCCTCACTATTTGAAATGGGGTGCATAGACCCCACACTTCAGCTGCCAGGAAAGGTTTAATAGATTGATCTATTACTTCTCCAGCTGCGACCAAGTGACCAATTAGCAACAGTTGACATAAAAGGCTGCAGGTCTGGCAGAAGGGTGGTCACAACCTCGCAGGGTCCTAGAATCCAGGCTGCAGCCTGAGCCCAAATGTCCACAGCAATTAAACAGACCCTTAGCCCAATCCCTGAGAGCCTGAGCCAGCTGGCATGGGCTAACCATGGATTTTTAATTGCACTGTAAACATACCCTAAGTGACCTGGCCAGAGGGCTGAGTCACAAGAAGGGACAGATCACCCTTTGGTCCAAGGTGCTGTTGGCAGGACATGACTGAAATAGAGGAGGTGCTACACTATGCCCAGCCATGAGGAGGCACACAAATCACGGATTGAAGTTTTGACACCATCCTACATCCCAAGCATAGGGCAGCAGTCAGAAGCCCTGCACCTACACACATTTGTGACTAGGACAGCACTTTAAGCATGTGTGCCACATCTGCACTATGTTCCATAAAGGTTGCACTATTCTTTGTTGTGGTTTATATTCCACTAGTCTAACTTGGTGTTATATTCAGTTAAGGTTTTTATTAACCTCACTACTTTACATTCACTATATTATTGACAGAGGTTCAATACAATTTCATCAAATCACATGTGCTAGACAGCATAACAAAATGTCCTTTCATGGAATCATTGTGCAAAGCATAACAAAATTGCATTTCATCAAATTTTACAGACAGACTAATGAAAACCTTACATAATGCATAATAAAATTTCATTTTAGTTTCTAGCTTCCAAGTGGAAGCACAGGTCATTCCTGATTGTTTGCTGCAGTCTGCAGGGGCAGCCTTTCCCTGACGTTCTTCTTGTTGCTAACATACCTGTAGAAACCCTTCTTGTTACCCTTCACATCCCTTGCTAGCTGCAACTCCAATTGTGCTTTGGCCTTCCTGATTACACCCCTGCATGCTTGAACAATATTTTTATACTCCTCCCTAGTCATCTGTCCAAGTTTTCACTTCTTGTAGGCTTCCTTTTTGTGTTTAAGCACACCAAAGATTTCTCTGTTAAGCCAAGTTGGTTGCCTGCCATATTTGCTATTCTTTCTGCACATCGGGATAGTTTGTTCCTGCACCGTCAATAAGGATTCTTTAAAATACAGCCAGCTCTCCTGGACTCCTTTCCCCTCATATTAGCCTCACAGGGGATCCTGCCCATCAGTTCCCTGAGGAGGTCAAAGTCTGCTTTTCTGAAGTCCAGGATCTGCATTCTGCTGCTCTCCTTTCTTCCTTTTGTCAGGATCCTGAACTCTACTATTTCATGGTCACTGCTGCCCAGGTTCCCACCCACTTCTACTTTCCCTACCAATTCTTCCCTGTTGGTGAGCAGCGGGTCAAGAGTAGGGTTACCATATTTCAGCAAGCAAAAAAGAGGACGGGAGGAGCCCCGCCCTAGCCCCGCCCCTGCCCCTCCCACTTCCCGCCCCCTCAGAACCCCCAACCCTCCCCCCGTTCCTTGTCCCCTGACTGCCCCCTCCTGGGACCCCTGCCCCTAACTGCCCCCCAGGACTCCACTCCCTATCTAAGCCTCCCTGCCTCTTGTCCCCTGACTGCCCCAACCCTTATCCACACCCCCACCCCCAGACAGACCCCTGGGACTCCCACGCCCCATCCAACCACTCCCCACCCCCTGACAGCCCCCCCCCAGAACTCCCGACCCATCTAAACCCCTCTGCTCCCTGTCCCCTGACTGCTCCGATCCCTCTCCGCACTCCTGCCCCCTGACAGCCCCCCCGAGAACTCCCAACCCATCTAAACCCCTCTGCTCCCTGTCCCCTGACTGCTCCGATCCCTCTCCGCACTCCTGCCCCCTGACAGCCCCCCCGAGAACTCCCAACCCATCTAAACCCCTCTGCTCCCTGTCCCCTGACTGCGCCGATCCCTCTCCCCACTCCTGCCCCCTGACAGCCCCCCCCCCAGAACTCCCAGCCCCCCACCCCCCCGCTCCTTGTCCCCTGACTGCCCCCTCCTGGGACCCCTGCTCCTAACTGCCCTCCAGAACCCCACCCCCTACCTAAGCCTCCCTGTTCCTTATCCCCTAACTGCCCCCTCCTAAGACCCCCCCAACTGCCCCCCAGGACCCTACCCCCTACCTGTACCCTGACTGCCCAAAACTTTCTCCACTCCCCCCAAAAAGCCCCCCCCCCGTTTCTTGACTGCCCCCTCCAGAACCTCCCTGGCCCCCTTACCCTGCTGCTCAGAACAGGGTGTTGGGCTCTGTGCGAGCCGAGCCGGACACATGGCTGCGCTCCCCAGCACAACAAAACCCGGTCCCTGGCCCTGCACAGTGCTGCTGGACCAGGCTGCAGGGGAGAGCTGCCGGCTCAGAATGCAGGGCGGATCCGGCTCCTCTACAGCTGCTCCAGAGTCCAGCCCGGGACTTCCCTGCAGCCCTCCCAGCCGCTCGCTCTGCTCTGCCGGGGGAGGGGGGGAATCCCGGACATTTTGAGTGTTTTACAAATTCCCCCCGGACGCTATTTTTAGAACAAAAAGGAGGACATGTCCGGGTAAATCCGGACGAATGGTAACCCTAGTCAAGAGGAGCACAGCCCTTAGTTGGTTCCTCCAGCACTTGCACCAGGAAGTTGTCCCAAACACTCTCCAAAAACTTCCTGGATTGTCTGTGCACTGCTGTATTGCTCTCCCAGCAGATGTCAGGGTGATTGAAGTCCCCCATTTGAAGGGAAGTAGGTTAAAACCGGCAATTGAGGTTCACTTATTTCCAATTAGTTATTTCATAAATATTTATATGCAAAAAACATATTCCAAAAAAAAATTCCCCATGTAGACAAACCCTTAGCATTTCATATTCTTCATCAATAGTTTTCATACCACATTTAAGGACTAAACTTGCTCCCATCAGAGACAGTGGGAGTTCTTCCATGGGGTGCATGAGCAGGTCTTTAATTAGCAATCCTGCCAGGCGCTGATCATCTCCTGTGTAGTAGCAAACCGTCAATTCCCAGAAAGTCAATGAGAGATGAACATGCTCAGCACCATCCCTAAGACTAATGCAGAGGCTCTTTGAGAATATATAATGTACAAACAGAAGTCAGAGGGAATTGAGAGCTTCTCTAAGAAGGCTCTTGGCAACTTGCAGGATTGAGCATTTGAAGTGGACTTGATTTTGTAGCATTTTATGCAGACACCTCAAGTTGCTGTACACAATTTAATTAATGCTGCTTCAAAGACACAGTCTCTTTAAACCTTGGCGGTCTATAAGAAGGTAGAGGGTTAACACCCAACTGATTTTTTTCTCCAATGTCAGATCATAATAATGACTTTTATTGTTAACAATACTGCAGGAGCAGGGGGTTCCCACTCCACCCCATCCAAAGCTCTGGAGAGGATTTCAAAAGCAATTAAGGAAATGGTGGAGACTCCTCTGCTAGAAGAGCTAGAATCTTTGGATGAATGCACAGTTCTTCTCTTTTCTTCTGTTGGGCAGCTAATCAATTTTAATTTATCTCCTTTTACATTCTTCACTTCTAGTGAGGACAGTCATCTACCATAAGTAATAGAAATTCCAAGACAAGAAAGATCTTAACATTTGCGGCTATGAAAGGGGAAACTTGTCTGTGTGTTTCAGTAATCTAAGAGAGGAAGGAAAAGACAATAGTCAGAGTTTTTGTACTGATAAACCTAACTGAGGAATTTGTTATTTCTCAGTAAATGTAGATCTCATGATGGGCCAACTTCTAGACAAGAATGGGTGTGAACTTAGTTTTGTTTGTTTGTTGGGTGAGCAGTGGTCTTTCCCTTCTTTCTTGGAAAATGGAATTACAATATCATTTATGTAATGCTGCAAGCATGTACAATGCTTTGTAAAAACAAACCAGACACAATATTTACCCTGAAGAGCTTACAAATGAAAATAGAGAACCCCTGTGTAGCAAGGTCGAGACTCACCGGTGCAGCACCTCCTGCTGGTTATCTGGGAATTAGCTCTTTTCCACCCTCAGAGCACCCTCTGCTGGCCAGTGTCTCACCTGCCTCAGGCCCCATGTCCCTCCCAAACCGCAGTGCCCCTTTACCTCAGGGTTCTGCTCCAGCAGTACCCTCAGTCTCTCGGTCTCCCCTCCCAGTGGAACCCCCAAACCCTCTATCCCCACCTTGCCTCAGTGGCTACTGCCAGTCATCATCTAGTCTACGCTCACTGGGGCACACTACAGTCTGTAAAGGCCACTCATCATTGGCAAGGGGGTCAGACCTGCTGCCTCTGCCTATCCCCAGGCTACCCCTCTGCAGCCCCAGTACCTGTGTGCTCCTCCTTTCCCTCTATCCCCATGCCTGGGTCTCTGTGTGTGCCCCCATACCTCCACACCACCTTCTCATTTATTTCTTTCTGACTGGGAGAGAAGTCTTTCAGGCTGTCAATGTTTTAAACTGTACTGGGCTGGGAAGATCAGCAGTATAGGTAAAATGTGGGATGTTGTTATGTTGGAATGTGATACTGGCTGCCTGCCATCAACTGGTTCTTTGATCTATAGTTAATTACAGAGGTGGTAGAAACTGCTGCCTCTGCTAGCCAAATGCAAGTGGCTTTGTGTGTCCCCCATTTCCTCCTCCTGTTTTTTTCAATGTAGTTCACCAAAATCAATAAGATTCTGGCAATTGATGCCTATAACATTTCCTGAAATTTTGAAATTGATTGGATGAGGTGTTCAAAAGTTATTACATTACAGACAGAGAAATGCATTGAATTAAATATAAGTACTCACTTCTCTCAGCCAACCAGTATAACCGCTGTGTAGATGCTCTTATTCCAGTATAAAATGACTGTGACGGGGCAGATCAGTCCTGCACTGGTACGGCAGGCATTAATCCTTCCCTCCTTGCAGAGGAAGCCCCACCCCTGGGGCTCTGCTGGGCATGCTCCACCTGGAAGTCAGGTATAAAAGCTGCAGAGCTGCTCAGTCAGGGAGAACCACTAGAGGAGAAGAGTGGTTGTGCTCTCCAGCAGAAGTGAGGCCTGCACCCTAGGATGCAGAGGCCAGATGTGCTGCAGAGGGGATGTAGAGGATGCCAGGGATCTGGCTGAATCTGAGGAATGGGTAGGAAGTGACCCAGGGAGGGCTTAAAGCGGAATGGTGCTGAGACTGTTTGGGCTGGTGTGTTTGGGGAGAATCCCTGTCAGACCACTGGTGAGGAGAACTTGCCACCAACAGGGCCCTGGGTTAGGACCTGGTGGAGGGAGTTCACCTACCTTGGCCACTCATCTGTGAGAGGGGTGGCCCACCCAGTGAGTTGGTTGGATTCTGGCCACTAGGCTGCACTACCCTAGTGGGGCATTGTATGGACCCCAGCCACTAGGATGCATTATCCCACTAGGAAAGTGAAAGTAGATGGACTCTGGCCATTGGGTCACAGTGTGATAATTAGAGGGGTTTAGAACATGGACTTGGGTGTAGAGAGGTGGTGTTACCCCCTTGACTTATGGGGCTGATGAGGTACTAACACTACCACAGTGACTTTTTTGAGTTTAGT
This sequence comes from Malaclemys terrapin pileata, assembly GCF_027887155.1. Taxonomy (NCBI): domain Eukaryota; kingdom Metazoa; phylum Chordata; order Testudines; family Emydidae; genus Malaclemys; species Malaclemys terrapin. Next base: position 79,630,804 of record NC_071507.1, on the reverse strand, counting down.
TTAAGCCATTCCCAAGCTACCACTTTACAAGTACTCCTCTATTGTGCTGAAACATTTCTGATGGCATACTGTTTTACCTGAACAATGTTGTTAGGGTTTCTTCAAGAGCACCCCAATGCTATAGACTCTGGCCGCTAGGCCAGGCTGCCCTGCACTGAAGGGTGGTGCTATAGACTCTGGCTACTAGGCCACGCTGCCCTGCACCGAAGGGTGGTGCTATAGACTCTGGCCGGTAGGCCACACTGCCCTGACCCCAGGAGCGTGGACTGTCACAAGCCCACTCATCTCAATGAGATGTCCTCAGCTGAAAGAAGAACAGGAGTACTTGTGGCACCTTAGAGACTAACAAATTTATTAGAGCATAAGCTTTCGTGGACTACAGCCCACTTCTTCGGATGCATCCGAAGAAGTGGGCTGTAGTCCACGAAAGCTTATGCTCTAATAAATTTGTTAGTCTCTAAGGTGCCACAAGTACTCCTGTTCTTCTTTTTGCGGATACAGACTAACACGGCTGTTACTCTGAAACTTGTCAGCTGAAAGAGAATACCTCAGGGAGATGAATACAGCCTGAAACATCAGCTCTGTTCCATTCACAGACCTGTGTGTTCCCTCCCACCCTGCCTACTGCTGGAAAGATTCTGATATGTGTAAAGCGTACCTATTCTCAGCTCCTTACCCCTCTCCCTCACATGAGCTCCACAACTCCTCTCACTTCTCCTATAACTAGGGCTCTACCAAATTCACGGCCATGAAAAATGCATCACAGACCGTGAAATCTGGTCTTCCTCCATGAAATCTGTTTTTTTATGTGCTTTTACCCTATCCTATACAGATTTAATGGGGGGGACCAGTGTTTTGCAAACTGGGGGTCCTACCCAAAAGGGATTTGCAGGGAGGTTGCAAGGTTATTTTAGGGGTGTCACTGTATTGCAACCCTAACTTCTGGATGGCAATACCATACCATGCCACCCTTACTTCTGCCTTCAGAGCTGGGTGGCTGGAGAGGGGCGGCTGCTGACTGAGGGCCCAGCTCTGAAGGCAGCAGCGCAGAAATAAGGGTGGCAATACTATACTATGCCATCCTTATTTCTGTGCTGCTGCTGGCAGCGGCTCTGCCTTCAGAGCTGGGCTCCTGGGCAGTAGCTGCCACTCTCCGGCCACCCAGCTCTAGAGGCAGCACTGCAGAAATAATGGTAGCAGTACCACAACCCTCCCTACAATATCATTGTGACCCCTACACCCCACAACTCCTTTTTGGGTCAGGACCCCTACAATTACAACACCATGAAATTTCAGATATAAATAGCTGAAATCATGAAATTTACGATTTTTAAAATCCTAAGTTACGCAACTTCCGCTATGTGAATAATGTAGCTGAAGTCAACATACTTAGATTGACTTACCATGGTGTCTTCACCGCGGTGAGTCGACTGCTGCCACTCCCCCATCAACTCCTCCTGTGCCTCTCACGGCGGTAGAGTACAGGAGTCGAGAGGAGAGCGCTCGGGGGTTGATTTATCACATCTAGACTAGATGTGATAAATCAATCCCCTCTGGATCGATCGCTGCCCGCCGATCCGGTGAGTAGTGAAGACATACAAATAACAATATGTTAATTCCTTAGTCCATGCATGATCAGTGTAATCTATGACAGCGCTTCTCAACCAGCGGTCTGTGGCAAGCAGGTTTCAAGGGGGCTGCCAAGCAGGGCTGGCATTAGACTTGCTGAAGCCCAGGGCAGAAAGCCAAAGCCCCACCACATGGGGCTGAAGCCAAGGGCTCCGAGGCCTGCCACCTGGGGCTGAAGCTGAAGCCTGAGCAACTTAGCTTCACAGGACCCTCTGTGGCGTGGGGCCCTAGGTAATTGCCCAGCTTGCTACCCCCTAACACAGGGGTAGGCAACCTATGACACACGTGCCGAAGGCAGCACGCGAGCTGATTGTCAGTGGCACTCACACTGGCCACTGGTCTGGGGGCTCTGCATTTTAATTTAATTTTAAATGAAGTTTCTTAAACATTTAAAAACCTTGTTTACTTTATATACAACAATAGTTTAGTTATATATTATAGACTCATAGAAAGAGACCTAAAAACGTTAAAATGTACTACTGGCACGCGAAACCTTAAATTAGATTGAATAAATGAAGACTCGGCACACCACTTCTGAAAGGTTGCCGACCCCTGCCCTAACGCAAGTCCTGGCTTTTATATGCAGAAAAACAGTTGTTGTAGCACAGGTGGGCCATGGAGTTTTTATAGCATGGGGGGGAGGATGGGATCCTCAGAAATAAAAAGGTTGAGAATCCCTGATCTATGAGGCATGAAAGGATCTTGGGTTTATTCTAATGCTTATCTGGAGAAGTAAACTCTTGTCTTTTTGAAAGAGCATTTTAATTTGATTTCCCCCAAAGGGCTGGTGTTTGCAAGACACTCTGTTGGGGTAACCCTTGCTTTTTGGAAACTCTAGTGTGATTATTTGAGCCCTGGTTTGAGCTCTCTCTCTGTTAGCAAATAGGTTGCCAAAATCTGTCAACTTTAAGAAAAGCATTTTTTGTGGGGGGCTGTATCTTGGGAACTACTTGGTCAAATAGCGCCAAATTTGGATCATTAACAGAACCATGCACCCCCCAGAGGCATACCAAATTTCAAGGCAATACAAATAGCCACGTAGCTTTAAGAGCAATTATAAGAGTCAAGCTTTAAATAAAAAGAATAAATATTAATAAAATAAATATAAAATAAAAAAATAAAAAGTTTTAACCTGAACTATAGGAGAGTGAATCTGGATTTTTAACACTTTGGGACTGCTCTGAGAGCTGGAATGTGTGGTATATTAGGTATATTAGCTGTAATTAGGGTTGGGTGGTTTCTGAATCTTACATATTTACTCCTCATCAGAACTAGCTAACTATTGTCCCAGAGATAAGATGTAGTCATGGGTGATAAAAGAAACAGGTTTTCATTTCGATATACTGTATAAACAAAAAACAGGTCAGGCAGCAATTTGCACTCTCTTCATCTACCCACTCTGCAGTGAAAGATGATAGTATTTATCTTTTCAGGAGGATTTCACTTTTAGTTTCTTTCTTTCGGTGTGCTCTAATTTTCTCCAGGGCACTGTTGGTTTTTTCAACTGGCTTCTGTCTCTAATGTCACTGTGCTTCTTATATCAGGGGGTAGCCGTGTTAGTTTGTATCTACAAAAACAACAAGGAGTCTTGTGGCACCTTAAAGACTAACAGATTTATTTGGGCATAAGCTTTCGTGAGTAAAAACCCGAAGTGAGGTTTTTACTCACGAAAGCTTATGCCCAAATAAATCTGTTAGTCTTTAAGGTGCCACCAGACTCTTTGTTGTGCTTCTTAGAAACTCTCTTTAAAAACAGATTATTAAAAGGGTTTCGCTGAGCAGTTTCATCCCCCTGCGGGCAGGGCATAGTGTGATTAAAATATTTTTTTGAAAACTTGTCAAGACTAGAGACCAACCATGCCTGGCCCCTGTGTGGGTGAGAGGAAGGGGTGTGGTAATCACAAAGATCATTCCCCCCTCCTAGAAAGGGCCAGGCAGACACCTGGCCCTTGCACATGAGGTTGTGTGTGTGTGTGTTTGTGTGTGTGATGGAGGGGAAGGCTGGTGAGGAGGCAGGCCTGTGGTCCTGCTTTTCAGCCCCACTCTGCACCAGTCAAGGACAGGGGGCAACAACACTGGACCAGTCTTTAGGAACATTATTTCCTACTCCTGTGTGCATGTGGGCAGGCATGGGGAGTTATGTCTCTGACTGGAGCTGTCACAGTGAGATCACAGAATCATAGAATATCAGGGTTGGAAGGGACCTCAGGAGATCATCTAGTCCAACCCCCGGCTCAAACAAATCTTTGCCCCATATCCCTAAATGGCCCCCTCAAGGATTGAACTCTAAACCCTAGGTTTAGCAGGCCAATGCTCAAACCACTGAGCTATCCCTCCCCACAGTGTGGAGTGGCTCTGCCCTGCCTCCCAGGTTAGCCTGTGTGTTAATTACATTGTGGCCCTCGGTCACTGCCTACAGGGCCAGCTTTAGTAAGTGCAGGGACTGATTTGAATACCCAGCGGCGGTCCGGGTCTTCAGAGGCACTTCGGTGGTGGGTCCTTCACTCGCTCTGGGTCTTCCGTGGCACTGAAGGACCCGCCGCCGAAATGCCGCCGAAGACCCAGAGCGAGTGAAGGACCCACCGCTGCTGTGCCGCTGAAGACCCGGACCGCCGCCGGGTGAGTAAAAAAATTCAAAAGGCGCCTAAGTTAGGTGCTCTTCTTTAGGGTGCGGGGCCCTCTTAGGCGAGGGGCCCGATTCAGGGGAATTGGTCTAAAGCCGGCCCTGACTGCCTAGACCTGGAACAGGGAGGGTATAGGGTATATAGGACAGGCGCCGATCCATCCCCACCCCTCCCTTGCTCCTGTTCATTCCTCCCCACCTCTAGAAGGTTCTGCTGCTGCCACTGCACTTTCCACCCCCATCCAACTGCCCTGCTCCAATTGTCATTCCCAACCTCCATGGAACCTTCTGGCCCCAACATTCTGTTCTTTCACACAGAACATTCTGTGCCAGCTTGTGCCCAGCCCCTCATGGGCATGAGGTGCTGTGGTGTGTGTGTGTGTGTGTCTGGTATCACGAATGTAGCACTCTGTTTCCAACTCCAACAGACGCTTCTATGCACAGAGTCCCTTCGATGTACACATCCAAGGGAAAGTGTCCAGGCCAGCATTACCAACAAATGAGAGATCTGACCAGATACTTACCCTGGTTCAGAATACTGGAAGTTAAACCTAGCCAATTGATGTAGCTTAATCTCATGTAGCATCATCTGTGTTTAATATTTTATGTAAATATTCTGTTCTGGGGTTCAATTCCCTGCTCTGCCACAGACTTCCTGTGTGACTTTGGGTAAGTCCCTTATGGCTTGTCTATACAAACATTTAGTTCACAGTAAGCTGGTATGTAAATCTACCCCTCATTAGCCCTGCACTATTGGCCGGAATGGGTAGGGATGGTGTCCCTAGCCTCTGTTTGCCAGAAGCTGAATGGGCGATGGGATGGATCACTTGATGATTACCTGTTCTGTTCGTTCCCTCCGAAGGACCTAGCATTGGCCACTGTCAGAAGACAGGATACTGGGCTAGATGGACCTTTGGTCTAACCCAATATGGCCATGCTTATGTTCTGCTGCACACTAAGGTCATATCTGCATTGTTTTTTAGTGTTTGACTGATGTGTCAGTCAGTGTTTGGTTGACGCAAGTCATGCTGAACATAAGCCTGCAACTTTGAAGTTTGAAACCTACCTGGGTTGAAATCTGAGAATGAACTGTAAACATTTGAGAAAAATCTGCCTCTGTCAGTGTTTGCTTATTAGTCTTTGGTTGACGCATCAGTGTTTGGTTGACGCAAGTCACAATGGCAGAAAGCCACCGCAGTTAGTATATCACTTGTGCACGTACATACTTGGCTCCTTGCATCGACACTATGTATACTCACCAGGAGTTGTTTCAATGCACAGTGTGGCAGTGGCAGATTTAGAGTTAGTGGGGCCTTGTGCGCAGCTTCATTTTTGGGGGCCACCCCTTGGGACCCAGCCAAGAAAAAGAACATTATCTCTTATCTCCCCACGTTTTTCATTCTTTTTTCTTCATCCTCGTCCTATAAGTAATGGAAGTAAATGAAAATAAAGTGGGGTACCTTGATTGGGGCAGGAGGTTGGGGTGCAGGAGGGGGTGTGGCAGTAGGGCTCTGGGAGGGAGTTTGGGTTCTGGGTGTAGGCTCTGGGCTGGGGCAGGGGGTTGGGGTGCGGGAGGAGGTCAAGGGGTGGCACTTACCTCGGGCGGCACGGCTCCCCTCTGGCAGTGACTCGTAGGCAGGGAGGGCCAGGAGGTCTCTGCACACCGCTGCCTGCAGGTGCTGCCCCCACAGCTCCCATTGGCTGCAGTTCCTGGCCAATGGAAGCTGCGTAGTTGGCACTTGGGGCAGGGGCAGTGCGCGGAGACACCCCCACCAGGGACACGCAGAGACGTGCCAGCAGCTGGCTGCTTCTGGGAGCAGCGTGGGGCCACTGGCCGGGAACGCAGGCAGCCTGCCTGCCTCAGCTCTGCTGCGCTGCAGTCTGGGACTCAGGGGCAGGTTGTCAGATGAGATTTGTCCTGCATTTTGGGGGGCCCCCCGTCGTTGGGTGTCCCGTACTACTGCACGGTTTGTTTCATGGTAAATCTGCTTCTGCAGTGTGGTGCATCATGGGGAGGTATCCCAGTGTGAAACCCACCACCATCCCGAGCACTGTCTTTTAGGAATTCTTAGCAATGCATAGTGGGATGGAAACGAGTTGTGCAGGGGTCACTGGGAGCAAGGGGTCAACTTCCCAGCATGAAACTTTCTCCATCCTGTAATGTCATCTATATCCCATAATTTTCATGCCTTTTTAAAAAATCCCACAGAACCATACCATCTATGTCAGAAGCATGGAGTCTGCATAGGTCTGCACTATTGTCATAAGCATTACAAGCAATCCTATGGTATTCGCAGAGCTGTAAGAAGAACTTCAGGGGGATGTGGGGTCCAGAGTGGCCTGGGGGATTAGTGGGGGTTTGGTGGAAGGGGTGGAGTGGAGGGGGGGGGTCAGAGCAGGTGTGGGAAGAGGCAGGGCAGGGGTGGTGGCTTGAGGGAAGCAGTGGAGGGGACGGGGGGTGGGGTGGAAAGAGGCGGGACAGGGCCTGGGGTGGAAGGGGGGGGTTATCCCAGGCTCCGAACCCCTCTAGGGACGGCCCTGGAAACAAGTACTCACTAGTGGCATTGAATCGTAATGCAGGTTTGGGACAAGGATCAGTGGCTACAGAATTTCTGGATGTGCAAGGCCACATTCCTAGATCTGTATGCCAAGCTTGCCCCGGCCCTCCAGTGCAGGGACACCAAAAGAAGAGCTGCACTGATAGTAGACAAGTGAGTGGTGATCACACTGTGGAAACTTGCTGTGACGTTGCACTCCATATGCTTTATGAAAATATGCTTATGAATGTGAATATGATGTAACTGGAATATGCTTTATGCAAAAGTCTCTTGTAAGGTATTATTACAAAGCTTATAATCTACTGATTGCATAGTTGCCAGTTCCGTCGGTGTTCTGGGGCTGGAGCACCCACGGGGAAAAATTAGTGGGCACCCACCAGCAGCCAAGCTTCCCTCCCCACCCCACCTCGCCTCTGCTTCCTCCCCTGAGTGTGCCGTGTTCCCACTTCTCCCCCTACCTCCCAGCGCTTGCCGTGTTTGGCAGCGTAGCAAGCTCCAGGAGGGAGGGGGGAGGAGTGGGAATGCAGCATGCTCAAGGGAAGAAGTGGGGAAGAGGCGGGGCTGGGGTGGGGATTTGAAGAAAGAGTTGGAATGGGGGCAGAATTGGGGCAGGGACTGCGGGGCCGGGGTTGGAATGGGGGGGGGGTCGATCACCCACTGGTGCGAGCAGACATTGGTGCCTATAACTGTGTTCATCCTATATGTTTGCATGTATTTCTATGTCTGGAGTCAGGAGAATAAGATATAAACTTGTATTACTGATGTAAACATATTAAGTGGAAGCCATTAAGGGTACTTCAGAATCAATGAACTGTAAATGGCTTCTGTTTACTTCCTGAAGAATGGAGGCTGGGGTCTCACAGGACATGTGACCATGTTACATGATACTGGAATCCATCTTAAATCTGGTACTTTTCCATTTAGAAGGAGGGGTGGGGATCCAGAAAGACAAAAGATTCTCACCTTGTGCCAAAGCTATACAAGGGGGTGGAACAGAACAAAGGAGGCTTCCAGTCATGTGAAAACCCCTTGTTAACACCTAAGATGTCTGCTGGAACTAACAAGGACTGTACCAGGGAAAGGATTGGGGCCCAGTCTAGGAAGAAGTCTAGTCTGTGAAAGAAGCTTATTGGAACATCTCTGAGGGTGAGATATTACCTGTAATCAGTTTCTTATGTATTAGGCTTAGACGTGCATATGTTTGCTTTATTTTGCTTGGTGGCTTACTTTGTTCTGTCTGTTACTTGAAACCACTTAAATCCTACCTTTTATACTTAATAAAATCACTTCTGTTTATTAATAAATCCAGAATAAGTGATTAATACCTGGGGGAGCAAACAGCTGTGCATATCTCTCTATCAGTGTTATAGAGGGTGGATAATTTATGAATTTACCCTGTATAAGCTTTATACAGAGTAAAACGGATTTATTTGGGGATTGGATCCCATTGGGAGCTGGGTGTCTGGGTGCTGGAGGCAGGGAACCTGTGGGGCGTTTTTTAATTAAAGTCTGCAACTTTGGGGGCATGGACCAGACCTAAGTCTGTGTTGCAGCAGGCTAGCATGTCTGGCTCAACAAGGCAGGGTTCCGGAGTCCCAAGCTGACAGGGAAAACTGGCTTAGAGGTAACTTCAGCACATCAGGTGACAGTCCCAAGAGGATCTCTGTGACCGAACCCATCATCCTTGCAATGCTGGATTGCTACCAATTAGTGGGAAATCATTTTGGAGTTGGAAAATCCACTGTGGGGGCCGTTGCCATGCAAGTGCACAGAGCTAATAATCATCTTCTGCTACACAGGAAATGTGGACTCTTGGAAACATGCAGGACATAGTAGATGCATTTGCAGCAATGGGGTTCCTTAACTGTGGTGGAGCAATAGATGACACACACAACCCTATTTTAGCACCAGCTCACCTTGCCACAGAGTACATCAACAGAATGGGCTGCTCTTCTGTGGTTATGAAAGCGTTGGTGGATCACTGGGGATGCTTCACTGACATCAGTGTTAGCTGGTCAGGGAAGATGCATGATGGAGGTACTGGATGAGAGAGGGAGAAGAGTGAGGCTGCGGCGCACTCAAAGGAGGGTGCAGAACTGGGTGGGAGGAGGTAGGGCGGGGGCTGGGGAAAAGGGGTAGGGGTGGGGGCAGGGCCTGGGGCAGAGTGGGGGTTTGAGTACCCCTGGGGCCCAGAGGAAGCTGGTGCCTGTGCCAGCCATGAAGGAAATTAGGAGGGAATTGCTTGGTTGCAATAACTATGAGCATAGGGCAATGGCACTGAATACTCACACTATTTTCCCCACGGGGTAGTGGTTTTAGCTGATATTTCACTCCTGATGATAACATAGGCACAGAGAGAACAGCTGCTGTTGGTGTCCCAAGGCCACCCAGGCCTGTATGCAGCTAGGCTGTGTGCTTCAATAGTCCCTGCCAAAGTTATCACCGACTGGCATGGGAAAGTGTCCTACCGTGGAGGAAGAAATGAGGCTGCCATCCTATAGAAACCTTTGGGAGGGGATTGCAGAGTACTTCCATGAAAATTTCATCAAGATCTGTCAGGAAGATTCAAGGGACATCCCTGTGTCCATAAACAAACTTCTCTGCATGGCCCATCCTGCCTAATGGTACAGTGGAATGAAAAGCGGATAATATTACCTTTCTCTGTTGTACCACTACCTCTTCTAGTACGAGTAAATTAATGAAAAGTTGACATCAGTGTCCTGCTAAGTTGGGAGTGCCCTCAGTACATCATTGTAATAAGAAATACAATCCACATTTCCCTGAGTTTCTTCCCCTGCATCAGGCTCACCTGTGCTTGAATGCCGGGACTCAGTGGAATGCACGGGAGTTTTAAACAGGTCCCGGCTTGCCCATAGCTGAACCCCTGGTCCCATAGCCCCCATTCTCTTCCTCCTCCTTGTCCTAACTGTTCATGCCTGGGCCTAGGACTTGGGCTCCTCAGAGGTACCCACAGTGTTCTGGGGGTGGTGGTGGGGTCTCCACCGAGTATGGTATGCAGCTTTTTATAAAAGCAGCAGGTCTGCAACTTTGCACCAGATTGGCATGTGAATTGGCTTCCCTGGCCTTTTAGTGTGCTTGACACAGTTCCTTGGCTTTCACATGGCACTGCTGCTGATCCTTGTCATACTCCTTCTCCTGAATCCCAGTGCAATCTGCTTGTAGATATCAATGTTTCTACCACTGGTCCATAGCTGTGCTTGTACAGCTTCTTCTTTCCGCAAGCCCAGGAGATCCAATATCTCCTGCCTACTCCAAGACAGAGCATGTCTGGACCATGTAGCTAGTGTGGTCGGCTGGGGAGTTGTATATTTAAGTGTAGACACATGCAGAACTAGGTTGACGCAAGGCAGCCTATGTCAACCTAACTTTGTAGTGTAGACCAGGCCTAAGAGTGTGCAGCAGCTGGGTCCACAAGCCCAAACACTTCCCTAGTGTGCTTTGATCTACTCCCACATCAAAAGCCCAGCACCAGCTCTATTGCCAACTGAAACTCCAGCTACTGTCCAACCTCCATGAGCTCAGTCCCTTCCATACTACCATGTCCTTCAGTCTATGCAACCAATAGATAATTATGGGACTGGCTGACCCCAGGCAATGAACAATTTTGTACCCACTGTAAGTCCACCCCTGTGCAACCAAGGCCCACAAGTGCAAAGCTCTCCAGAAGGGGCAAGGAGAAACAGGAGACATACAGTTCCAGTACCTGTGATACTGTAGTGGTTGCACAGTACATAGTTTGGAAATTTTGAACTTTTGTTGCTTAGGTGGTTCATTCTGCACTTTTGTTTTGTTTTGTTTTAATGGCTTTTGTCTCTTTTTTGAAGCTGGTCTGCCTATAAAGTTTGTTAGTTATTTAAATACAGGTACATGTTTCAAATCAAGTGTTTTGCAAACAAGAACAAACAAGAACAAGTCCCAAGGTTACATGAATAAATTTTATTGATGTCTGTCAGGACTGAGATCCCCACTTTGAACTTTAGGGTACAAATGTAGGGGCCTGCATAAAAACTTCTAAGCTTAATTACCAGCTTAGCTCTGGTTCGGCTGCCACCATTTTCAATGGATTCCCTCCCTGGGAAACCTTGAAAAACCTTCACCAAATCCCTGGTGAAAACAAATCCAACCCCTTGGATTTAAAACAAGGGGAAATTAACCATTCCCCTCCTTCCTCCCACCAACTCCTGGTGAATCAAGATCCAAAACCCCTTTGGATCTAAAACAAGGAAAAAATCAATCAGGTTCTTAAAAAGAAGGTTTTTAATTAAAGAAAAAGGTAAAAATCATCTCTGTAAAATCAGTATGGAAATCAACCTTACAGGGTAATCAAACTTAAAGAGCTCAGAGGACTCCCCTCTAGTCTCAGGTTCAAAGTACAGCAAACAAAGAGAAACACTCTAGTAAAAGGTACATTTACAAGTTGAGAAAAACAAAGGAAAACTAACACGCCTTGCCTGGCTATTTACTTACAAGTTTGAAATAGGAGAGACTTGCTTAGAAAGATGTGGAGAACCTGGATTGATGTCTGGTCCCTCTCAGTCCCGAGAAAGAACACACTCCCAAACAAAGAACACAAACAAAAGCCTTCCCCCCCCAAGATTTGAAAGTATCTTGTCCCCTTATTGGTCCTTTAGGTCAGATGCCAGCCAGGTTACCTGAGCTTCTTAACCCTTTACAGGGAAAAGGATTTTGGAGTCTCTGGCCAGGAGGGATTTATAGTACTGTACACAGGACAGCTATTACCCTTCCCTTTATAGTTATGACAATGTCATAAAAAATAAAACACCAGCATAGCACTATATAAGCTGAATAGATGGAGCTTCATGAACAATTTTTATTAAATTTCATAAACTGCATTGGCCCCTAAATTTGTGGGATAATTTAAGTGTGAGAAAACTGTACTATACTACACTACTTCATTCCTTCTTATCCATAGCACCCAGTAAACCCCTCATGCAGGCGCACAAGGATCCCTGATTTCCATTGTGAATGGGGATCCCACCCCAGTAAGGATAGGTGCAATTTCTGGTTTCATGTAACTTTTCTGTAATCCAGCAGTATCTTGCATCCACTCCTGGTGAAATGGCTCTCCTTTCACCTCGCAAACATTGTGCAGTCTGACCACAATCGTCATGATCCCTTGGAGTTTGAGGATGATAGTCCTCCATAAAATGATAGCCAGATATTGCTGGTGGATCCATAGGTGACTAATGAGATCAATCCAGGATCCACAGATCTTGTCACAATTGGGGCAGACATTTCCCAATGGAAGGGGCGGATCTGGATTGTTGAGTCACAAGAACGGCCTTACTGGGTCAGACCAAAGTCCCATCTAGCCCAGTATCCTGTCTTCCAACAGATGCCAATGCTAGGTGCTTCAGAAGGAATGAACAGAACAGATAATCATCAAGTGATCCATCTTCTGTCACCCATTCCTAGCTTCTAGCAAACAGAGGCTAGGGACACAATCCCTGCCCATCCTGGCTAATAGCCATTGATGGACATTTCTTCCATGAACTTATCTAGTTCTTTTCTGAACCTGTTATAGTCAGGCTGTGCCATACGCAGCATGCACAGCCAATTTGAGCACTTTCCAGTGGTCTTTGGGGCTCTCCATCTCAGTTTTGATATTCATAAGTTTCTTGAAAAAAGAAGAACAGGAGTACTTGTGGCACCTTAGAGACTAACAAATTTATTAGAGCATAAGCTTTCGTGGACTACAGCCCTTAAGTTTCTTGGTGAGGCACTGCTGGAAAAGGTCATGTTTAATTGGGTCCTTAAGAGTCCTGATGTTGATCTTCTGTCTGGCTGATTTGTTCGGCATTTGTCATTTTGGTACAAGTTTGATGGAAGTGATGGAGCGGATAAGGCGACCATCTGCCCAACAATCATCGGCATCAGTCTTCGCTTTGGCAACATAAATGTCTTCATGATCACGAGCACGGACTATGACATAGTAGATCAGATGCCGATTGTGGGTGTTCCCATGATGTCTTATTCTTTCAGCAGAACATGGTGTTCATGATAATTAGGTCATGTTCCACACATTTGGTCAGGAGAAGAATTCTGTTGGAATTGGTCTGGCACATTCCTCCCCATTACAAAGCTCCAAGGCACATCCAACTCTTGCAAAATTGCCAAGGAGTATGAACTTGTCCTCTTTGGGGATGGTGGAGAGAATTTGGTCAAGGTTGGCAAAAAATCCTTCTTTGGTTTCATCATCAGCATCAAGGTTTTGGAGCATTTGCACTGATGAGTGTTGCATGCTGATTCTTGGCAAGTTTAAGGCAGAGGGACAGGAGTCATTCACTGATACTAACTGGTAATTCACAGAGTTGGCTGATCATTTCATTTTTGATAGTGACACCAAGACCGTAGATTTGTCATTCATCGTCACCTGCTCCTTTCCAGAAAAAAGTGAAACTATAAGTAGGAGGTCTTCCAGTGGTGCTGGATCCATGACCTGACTCTGGTAGCAGGGGGCATGCAGACAGCTGTATGTTTTGGCAGGCTAAGGGTACTTCTAATCAAGTGCTGAAGGATGGAGAGACAATTTCTCCAACAATTTACTGGTGGTGGTGGTGGTGGCTGTAGCACCCTTCCGGGACCACGCTTACTAGAGCAGGGGTCCCTGCCTTAGTCCGCAAGTTTTGGGCTGCCTCCCTGAAGCAGGGTGGCCCAAGCCATAAGCTCTGTCAGTCTCTAAACAGTTAAATAACAAACTCGGAGTTTGGCTGACTGTGCCTTTAAATAAACAAAACCTCAAAGGCAATGAGTTGCAATGCTAGAGTTCTTTCAGGCATTACAGTGCTAGGGCAGAAGCAATTATAACCTGATGGACTCAATGGTGTGCCCAAAAGCTGTAACTTTCTTTGTGTCCTGTTGAGTGGCACTCGGGGAAAAAATGGGCACCTTTTCTACCTTTGCAAACAAAATACATAATTTCTAATTGAACACCTAATCTCCCCTTTTCACTGCAGTTTGTCTATACTAGGGACTTTTTCTAAAAAATTCTCACCATTGCTAGCACTGATTCAGCTCCACAGTGTCAGCAACATGGAGAACCCTTGTGCTGAAGGATTGCATTTTGAACATTGTATTGCTTGAACCTGCTCTGAGTCAGTTTACATGACACAGTACTGAAAATGGCTAGGACACCCAATATTCCTAACTGCCTTGCAACTCATGTAGTTGTTTACACCTGTATTCACTTGCACCATTCCTATTTGCTCTCACTCTGCACAGAAATAAATGACTACACAGAGCACAACGTGGGGGAGGTAATATCTTTTATTGGACCAACTTCTGTTGGTGTGAGAGACAAGCTTTCGAGTCACACACAGCTCTTCTTCCGGTCTGTGTAGCTCAAACACTTGTCTCTCTCACCAACAGAAGTTGGTTCAATAAAAGATATTACCTCACCTACCTCGTCTCTCTAATAGCCCAGGACTGACGTGGTTACAACTACACTACATACACAGAGCACAAGGCAGTGGAGGATCAAACCTTTTTCATTACCCTACCATGATGGAATAGGGCTATTCAGGCAAATATAGTCTATTGCTGCAAAATAGTGCAAGGCCTACCTGAGTCAGAAACCCTGCCCCATGCACACATTACCCACCACCTAAGTTCCCTGTAAGCTGTGTGGCCGCGCAGCAGGCTATCAAGGGCCGCAGAGACGGGGAGAGGCGCCCCTCGCCCAGCCCAGTCCCACTGAGGCTGCCAGGGAGAGGAGCCCCTCCCACAGCCTGGCCCAGGCCCACTGGAGTTGCCACTGCTGGGGAGAGGAGCCCCTCACCCAGCCCAGCCCTGCCCCGCCCCACCAGAGCTGCTGGGGAGAGGTGCCCCTCCCGCAGCCAGGCCAGGCCCAGCCCAGCCCCGCTGGAACTGCTGTGGCCCAGGAGAGGCGCCTCTCACCCGGCCCCAAGCTGCTGCAGCAAGAGAGGGTTGGGGAGAGTCCTCTCTCCCGGGGCAGCCTGCACCCCAAAACCCTTATCCCCAGTCCCACCCCAGAGTCTGCACCCTCAGCCAGAGCCTTCATCCCCCCCGCACTCCAACCCTCTGCCCAAGCCCTGAGCCCCCTCCCACACTCCGAATCCCTCAGCCCCACCCCCACCACACATCACCTCCATATTGATGCACATAACAAAATTAATTCCGCACATGGATGTAAAAAATTAGAGGGAACACTGCCCACCACTATTAGAAAACTTCTGGATGCACCCCTTCATTACCCTTGCCTCAGAACTAGGGTTGCCAATTTTGGTTGGGCATATTCCTGGAGGTTTCATCACATGACATAATCTTTAATTAAAGATTAATCTTTAATTCCTGGATACTCCAGGACACTCCTGGAGGGTTGGCAACTGTACTCAGAACAAGTGTCCTAGTTATGCATTTTGAAACTCCCATTACTCTCTTTACATTAATAAAGGGTGAAGCCAACAAAGGAGGAAGTAAAGTTGATCACATTTATTCCATATGGGTAGATTACTTGTTCTTTTTCTATGGAACAACTGTGTTGGCTTTTTTTAAAGCAAAATCTGGCTAGGTACCAACTTCAGCTAAACCACTATATGACAGATATATCCAGCTGCACACTGGCTGCTAAATGATCCATCCACGGAACTGACCACATGCTGGTCACTTAGTTCTTTGGGATTAACTGTCCCTTCCATCAAGTTGGTTTAGACTAATGTTGCTGTTCATCATGTAATGCAAATCTTCCCAAGAAAGACACTTATGCTATTGATTACAAAGGATGTCCATTTCGACAGCCATTATATAACAAAGGTCAAACCTTGTGTGCAGCACATTTGCTGCATAAGCTTGTGAAATATCAGTGTCATGAGATAATTCTCAAGTGTCACAAACTATTTAAATGTGCACCCTTTATACTAAATGACATTAAATATCTAGCTTAGCACCATTAAGGGCTCATTTATGCCACTTAAGAAGATCTGAGCTGGGAGTGTGAGGGTACGCACTGCCTGAATGTCCACCTGAGACATAATGTCTGAGAAATGCCCAGGGAGAGAGGACATGCCATCGGTGCATTGATTTGAAACATAATGGCTGAGAAGCAGTAGGTGTAGCTGTAGGGAGGGCAGATATGCTGCCTTATATCAAAGGTCAGATCCTGGGCCATGCTATGCCCTCCTTGTGCTATTCCTGTGCTGGAAACAAGCCACCAAGCTGCCGTAAATGAGCAGTTTAGGATTCCCCGGGTGTGGGGGAATCCCCAGCCAGCAGAGAACCTGCGTAGCCAGCTCTACACCTTCTTCTGTTCTCCCCAGCATAGGCGCATGTCTGTGGTAGGAGAAGATTTGACCGGAGCATGCTACATTCAGGCCTGGTGTACGCTAGGAAATTAGGTCGGTACAACTACGTCGCTCAAGGGTGTGAAAAATCCATACCCCTGAGCAATGCAGTTAAACGTACCTAACCCTTGGTGTAGACAACACTAGGTCAATAGGAGAATTCTCCTGTTGAGCTAGCTACCACCTCTCAGGGAGGTGGAGTACCTATGCTGACAGGAGAACCCCTCATGTTGGTGTAGGTAGTGTCTTCACTAAAGCATTAGTGTGGAGCAGCTGCAGCATTTTACGTTCACAGACAATCCCCAATGTGGTAACAGTCCCTAGGGATACATTGCAAACCAGCATAAGTGAGAGCAGCCCTGAAGCTGAGGATTGAGGCCAAAGTCTAGAAGCTCTATGAGGAGCACAGTGAGAGCCATCTTTGCTACACCTTTAGGAAGATGTAGTCAGTAATCACTAGTGCAACAATTCTGCACTATAATTTGGCTACAATGAGATCTCTGCACCCTGAGCAGCTCCAGATCATGGAGCAATTGCAGGTGTCCTCTGCCCAGAGGCTTACACCATGCTTAGTCATTTTCTAGATAGGATGTAGAGCAGAGTTATACAGCATTAAGGACTATTGTATGGTCAGGATTTGGTCCTTTGGTTTGAAATGCTTCCTTCTAAATGCAAATTAGCTGTAGGGACATGTGGGAGTTTTTCCACTCTTTTTCAAGAAAAAAGACAAATCAAAACTGAATTAAACCACAGAAGAATATTTAGTGCCCACAAAAGATCTCATGGGGCCTGACTCACCAATGCATTACCCCTATTTTACTGTGGTGCCACTCCATTCACATTGGTGAGTCGGATCCATGGTCTATAAACTGCTTGTGTGCCCAGGAGAATTATCAGTCACCCTGACTTTCAAAACAGAGTTAGCAGCTGTACCCAATGTATTATTATTATTATTATTAGTTATCTGTATTGTGGTAGTGTCTAGGAGCCTCAGTCATTAACCAAGGCGCCTCTATGCAAACACAGAATAAAAAGACCAGTCCCTGCTCCAAAAGAATTTGTTCTAAACCTACCCTATCAGTAATGCTTTCTAGGTATATTTGAGTCTGATTCTCTCCTCACTTGTAGCAGTGTAAATCGGGAATGACCTCAATGAAATTAGTGGAGTTACACTGGCATAAAATTAATAACCCACAGTGGTTCACCAGCCTGGGAAGCAGTCTAATAAGTGGCACTGTGGTTCACCAGCAGATATAAACCCAATCTGACAAGCCAGAGAAGGCATGTCATACTGGCAGCGTCAGCAGGAATCTGAAACACACTTCTTGAGCTGAAGAGAGTACTAAGGGGGCTGAGACTCATATATTCCCCATCATCACATGTGTAGCCAGTTTACATGTGTCAGCCATAAAAATATTAGTGTTGCTGAGGCCAGACGTTAAGGTTTTGCGTTATGGCGAGTTAATGAATGTGTTGTTTAGCATGTATCTTTATCTATTGCAAATGGCGGGGAGTTCCGTGTGGGGTGTTTATGTATGGTAAACAAGGCTTTCCTAACCTGTCAGCTCCCTGTGTGGAGCGCATCTGTAGCTGGCATGATCAGTTGGGCAGTTGCATATAACAATGGAGAGTGGCTAGGTGTGCTCACCAAGCTGGACAATCATTTGAAAAAATATGTGGACTTTTTAAAGGGGGGAATTGGCTTCCTGTGCATGTGATCCCTGGGAAGTGGTATTCATAATTGTGATCAGAATGGTCCTTGTGGGACAGCTGCTGGAGGAATGGCAGGGTCGACATAGGTGATGCAATGTCTATACTCACACTGAATCAACCACAGTAGGTTCGACCCTGGCTCAACACCAGGCGTGGAGGTGAAGTTACTGTGTCAGTATAATGAGGCACCTACATCAGCAGAAGACAAATCTGAGTGTAGACACATGCACAATTAGGCTGATACAAGGTAACTTATGTTGCCCTAACTTTGCAGACCTTAATCTACACTACAAAGTTTTGCCAGCATAATGATGTCCTTTAGAAGTGTGAAAAAAAATCACACCCCCAGCTGACATAGCTATGCTAGCAAAAACCCTGCTGTAGACACAATTACACTATGAGAAGAATGGTTCTGTCATCTTAGCTAATGTTGTTTGGCGAAGTGATGTAGGTATGTAGACAGAAATCCTGTCAGCTTATCCTATGTCTCCAATAGGGGGCTCTGCCAGGATAGCTATGCTGGCAAAGGCCCTGTCATGTAAACAAGGCCTGCATTAACCACATTTTTGAGCAGTTCATTTCCCTTGTTTCTTGAGGAAGAGGTGTTAGTGAGGGGGCATGATTGGAGGGCACCTGTGGGAGGGGAATGATCTGCCACTTTAGCCTCCAGCTCTTTCCTCCTCCTGCCCCCGTGCCCCCGGTAGGGCTGGAAGGTCCATGGGAAGAAAGGAAGATGGTAACTGATGGGCTGTGAGGAGTACATCTACCAGCTGGAGGCAGCAAAGGGAATAGCAGGGAGCCCCTGGTGTCCTATCCAGTTCAGGGAGCCACTGCCAAAGAAGGAGCTCTATACTGCCCTCTGCATTACAGGAGTACTGTAGATGTGTGGAATGGCCCATTCACCTCAATGGGGTGTGCTCAGATGAATTAGGACACCCCAAAGAGATTAATAGTCTCACACAATAGCTCCAGGTGGTGTGAAATGACCCATTCACCTCAATTGGAGTTCCCTTCTATCTCAGTTTCAGTTGTGGAATACTATTAATCAAGGTAATCTCACTATGCATGTTGGTTTTAGAGCAACTGGAATATTAAAATCTTCTTACTGGGGCGGGGGTGGACAGTATCTGAGCAACACCTGAACCAAATTACTCCAAACTTGCACCATTGCCTCTGTTGTGGCATACCACTATGCTAGATAACCTCATTATGCATGTGGATTTTAGAATACTTTGAAAATTAAAAGACGCTCATAATGCGGGGGAGGACATATATTGGGAACCTCTTGACTTGATCAAATGACCTAAATTTGCAGCATACGTTCTATCCCAGTCCTTGAATAGCTTTTGAATCATTGCTTCCCCAAAAGGGAAGTGAGTGGTGAAGATTATCCACGATTGATCCTCAGAGAGTAATATCAGGATCAGAACCATAGTTTGAGCCCCAAGTAAGTTTTTTTGTTTTGTTTTGTTTTTTTTACACACAATCAGTGTAAAATTTGGATGCCGCGTGATTTTTTTTAGTGGGACTGTATCTCACTCAAACGATTTCAAAAATCTCGACTATTAAACCAACCCTATGGCTATTTTCAAGACAAGGGTTTTTTGAGGGCCTCTTTCCCCTAATGGACTTTCTCTTACCCTAACCTATTTTTCTGTTGTGCCCTCAGCACTCTGTTGTCTATGTACGGTACATGCAACGGTAGAAAGGGAGAAATTTTCACACCCAGATCCAGTCTTTCAGCCCCACAAAGTCAGCGGTTACCCTGATTTTGGGAAATGAGGAATGTAGAGGATAATTTCATTTTTAAAGGTGATCTGTAAACGGGCAATAACTGAGACTGTGCCTTTGTTTCATTTTTTCGGATGTGTAAAGAATACATGAAGATTTGAGGGCCTAGATATTTTATGTTTGTGTTTGTTTATCTGGCGTTTTTTGGGGAGGGAAGATATATTTATGGGGCCTCTTTTTATATTAAAAATCCATATCCTGTCTAGCCTGAGGGATTTATGTTTTGTCTTTGTCTAGACTAGAGTTGGTGGTCCTGTTATAATTTGAGCTAATTGATCGTAAATGCTAATTATGTTGATAACTGAAGCTCTCCACAAATGTTTGTTCTGGAGCACAAAGTTTTGTGGTTTGTCTGAGGCTGAGCCTCCATGTCCTGATACAAACATTTGCAGAGTGTCTAGATTAGCATTTACAATCATTTAACAAGCAATTGGCAATCAATTACAACAGGAGGACAAACACTAGTCTAGACAAAGCCTATGATAACAGGAGAACTAGTGAAATGATGACATGTCAAGAGACAGAAAATTGAGCAATGGAGAGAGGGGAAGGGATTTTAAATCACACTATGAAAAACTCTGTTTTGTCTGATTTTAACAACGGCGATTTAACGTCAGTGCCAAATGAATATTTTGGATAAAGGGTGCATGGGTGCAATTACTGGGAGGGATGAGAGAGACCAATTTGCCTCCAGATTTTTACTATCCTGGAGATGTCAATGTAGATGCAGGGTTAATGTTGTATTCTCATTCCTGATTCCACTGTAGCATTTTTTAATGTAGACTGAAGGGTTATCTTTGTTAGACAGCCAGCACCACCCAGCCATTCACAAGCCAAACACTAGTTACTTGGGCCTAGGAAGAAACTTCCCATATGGGTAGGTTATTTATAACTGATCACTTGCCAAAACTGTCTTGAAAGTGTCTGGTGGCACCTTAAAGACTAACAGATTTATTTGGGCATAAGCTTTCGTGAGTAAAAACCTCACTTCTTCGGATGCATAGAATGCATCCGAAGAAGTGAGGTTTTTACTCACGAAAGCTTATGCCCAAATAAATCTGTTAGTCTTTAAGGTGCCACCAGACTCTTTGTTGTTTTTGTAGATACAGACTAACACGGCTACCCCCTGATACTTGTCTTGAAAGTGTAAGCCAATAACAAAGATTGAAAAGAATGAATTGGGTCTATTTCTGCAGCAGGAGATTGCAGGAAACCTAAAGGTTCTCCCTCTTTGAGGCTATGTCTACACTACAGCTTATGCCAGCATAATTTATGTTGCTATAGGGTGTGAATAAACCATCCCCTTGAGTGACATAAATTACACCAGCATAAGTGCTCGAGTACACTGCTATGTTGGTGAGAGACCCCTCCCACCCCCAACATAGTGTCTGCTGCTCGCAGGGATTTTGTTATGCCGATGGGAGAGTTCTCTCCCCTCCCATCGGCATAGAGCTTCTTCACCACACACGCTGCAGCAGTATTGGTACACACACATGCACAAACAGTTTGGCTATAAATCAGCTAAGTCTAGGGTGTATAGCAAAAATCATTTTGCTAACCCTCCCCAGAAGCTATTTGCACAGTGTTGTAACAATGGAGGGTGGGAATTCATGGCTTCCAAGGGAAGTCCCTACTTCAACTGACTGAAAAAGTTTTATAATTTTCAAAAACTATTCCAGTTAAAGAGAGAGGCAAAAAAACAAACCAAAAAAACAAACCACCCCCCGCAAACCAAACCTCTGGTTGCAACTGCCAACAGGCTCTGGGCATCACAATTGCCTGAAAAACATAACAGGTTGTTGTTATAACAACCAGAGACCAGCTGACTGACCTCCCATTTCCTTTTGTTAACCAGCTGCAAGGCTTCTAGGTCAAGCAACAGCCTTGAATTGCACATTGACCACAGTTTACATGATTCCCTTGTGACAGCGTCATACACTTTTTGCCATTTCACTTTACTCAATTATTTGTTTAAACATCCGAAGTTACACTGCCTGATGTGAACATTTCAGTAGTATGATAGATAGCCTTATGCTTACACTTTTCATCTCCAAGGCAACATCACATCATCACTCTCTGTGCGTACGGTGCAGTGAGATAAAAAGAAAAAAAAAAGATACAGTAAATTTCAAATCTAGCTACCTAATGGGTGCTAAACCATGAGAGCAGCAACTTTAATAAAAACTTCAGATTTGCATAAGGGTGATTCAACCATGCGAGTGTGTTACAAATCTGTTTAAGCCTATGCAAACTCTGCACGTCCATTTACAGTGGACTAAACCCTGCAAGTTCACTTGGGGCATGTCTATACTGCCATTAAAAACCTGCAGTTGACCCGTGCCAGTTTACTTGGGCTCATGGGGCTCGGGCTAAGGGGCAGTTTTGATATAGATGTTCAGGCTTGGGCTGGAGCCCAGGCTCTAGGACCCTGCGAAGGGGAAGGTGGAGCCTGAGTCAACTGGCATGGGCCAGCTGCAGATGTCTAATTGCAGGGTAGACATACTCTTGGCAGTTCTGGTTCTAATGAACCCTCAACCTCCACAGGACTGGATTAAGGCAATCTGAGGGCATAAACACACCATACATGGAAACCCCATGGCCCTGCCTGTACACAATGGCCCTTCCCTCATACAGTGGCCCCACCCCTTCTTGGAATTGCAGATGTTGAAGTCACCCATGCAAGAGCTGTCTCTTGGGGGACCTGTCACCACTCCTCTTCGGGCAAGCTTTGTCTGCTCCTCTGCTATCTTCAGTCAGACAGAAGTCTGGTCTTTCAGAGAGAAGGGAGGACTCCTTTCATACTCACCTGAGAAGGGCACTTTGTGAGGTAGCCTCTGTTGACACCTCCCCATCAGAGCTATGATAGGATGGCAGCAAGAAGGTCTCCCCATCCCCCATGAGCCCTTTGTTGGGCTGTTATTGGTATGGCACTCTTTAGAGCAGCAGGTTTCAGGGTTACGATGAATGGGGCACGTCACACCCCTGGGAGCCATTGTTTCAAGCAGTGTGCACACTCAGAAAGGTATCAGTTATATTTGGTCCATGTTTTCAAGCTTTTATTCATACTCATGAGAGTTAGAAACAATTTTTTTTTTAAATGAAAGTTGAGATTCTGATCTCATCATGAGACTCCAGGAGCTGGGGTCTTAGACACAGACCTACAGAATTTATGTCTTAATCTGGCCCTGAATCCCCAAGGAAACTCTGTTGTACCCCACCCTCAAAACAACAACAACTCTGCACCACTATCAATACTCCCTCTTAGCTATCACCTACTGCCCCAGGTCCTGTTATCCCTCAGTTCCTACAATGGTAAGTGAATATGCCATACTCATCAGTTATAAGAAAAGAAAACCTGCTGGAGATATAACAGGAGGTAATGTAATACTTACAGCTAGGAGAGAGAGAGACAGATGTCTAGCAGCCAGCTGCAAACTAGAGGGTTGTAGTTTGTCTCCACCGCATTTAAAGGACTAGCCCTAGATAGGCAGTCCTTACTCAGGCAAACCTCCCAACGAAGTCATGCAAGGTTGAACAGCTCTTAGCTGAGTGCCTTTGATGCTCTCAGAAGTCAGTGGGAGATGAAGGTGCTTAGCACTTCCCAGGATCAAAACTCCACTGTCTAGGGCAGCGTTTCTCAAATGCAGCCACCAGGGGCTTTTCTTGGGGCCACAGCCTCCTGGGAAGTGACTGGGGCAGGAGCGCAAAGCAGTATCTCTCACCCAGGGCTACCAGAAGGGGTTGTGTCCTCCCCCAATCTGGAGCCACAAACGCCATATGAGCATGCAGCCAATGAGTTTCCCAACTTCCCAGGGGTGGTGAGGCTTGGGCTTCGAGTTTCAGTTGAAGGCGGCAGGTGGCAGGTTCCAGTCATGGGACTTTGGGCTCTGGCCCTGGACCCCAGCCACACGGTGGCGGGTGCCGGCTCTGGGCTCAACCCCACCATTGTCCCTGGCCCCCGCAGCCTTCTTCGGCTCCAGTTGTGCGGTGGCAGGCTCTGGCCCTGGACCCTGGGTTCACTGCCCCCCCCCCATTGCCCCAGCCCTCATTGTCTCCCTACCACCTCCCCATCCAGGGCTTAATTTGTCCCCTGGCTTGCCAGGGCTGAGTAAGTTTGCTATGAAAATTGATATTTGTACGATTGTTAATATCACTTTTCACAGCCTCCCAGCTTGCTAGGAAGTCTGCTATGGAAAGTGATATTAACAAACATACAATTATTACTTTTTGCAGCAGCAGACTTACTAGCTAGCAAGTCTTTAAAAATAAAGGCAACCAAAAACAAAAGAAACAACAACAAAAGACAAGAATGGGCAAAGCACCTCATTTCTGTTTCTATTCTGTTTAAGTCCAGTAAAGAATAGAGAACTGTACATTATTTTTATTATTGAGTCTGCAAAAAAACCAATACCCTACATAAATAAATTATAATGATTTGCACATATATAGGTGCATATTTATTTGTTTTTCCTAAAATTAATTATTTTAAGAAAAATTGTCAGAGCGGCCACCAGCAAGAGTTGATGGCCACACTCTGAGGCCACCAAAAAATGTATTGTGAGAACCCTTGGTCTAAGGCCAACTGAAAATTTCCGAGTGCCACAAAATATTCTAATTCCAACATTTTTCCCATTCTCCTGGTGAAGGAACATCACATAAAACATTCTGGTTTTGGTCTGAACAGCTGTAGAGAACAGGGAAACAGAACGGTAAAAAGAGAAGGCATTTGTTTCTGAAAGCAATTTTGTACTTCTTCCAAACCAGAAGGTCATGCTTAAACGTCTGTAGCAATAACAAGATGAACACACTTATTCCACATTTGATTGTTACTATATATAGTGTTACTATATATAGTTAGCTCCTCAGTAGATGGCACTCCAGGGATTAAAACTGCTGAATAGCCCAATATGCAAATCAGGGCTGGGGAAGATCTGCTGCTGGGATTTACTTTATATTTGTTACATGTTATTAATGTTATTTTTCATAGCTTAGGCATTTGGGAAAGGTTTTGTTAGGTTTTTGGAGCAGTTCTGAAAAGCACTGGAGTCAAGCATCACAAGTGTAACTTGATCAGCTAGGTAGGATGGGTGGCTGCTGGCAGTAAAATGACAGATTTGTATATCTGTTCCAGACAATTGGAGAGATCAGTCTTTGGCAACTCCTGTTTAACTGTTTAAGAGACTTTCCATAGGGTTTTATATCATAGCTTTGCTACTGTTTCCATCTTAATCTGGCCAAGCTATTTTCTTTCTGATGTTGTAACTGGGTAGTCTCACAGAGCATGGAAGTTTGCTATTATTTATATTACTTATTTTTTATTCATACATCACCCAAAGGCCCAGACAGGATTGGGCCCCATTGTGCTAAATGCTGTACAAATATAGCAAGAGCAGGCTCTGTCTCAAAGAATTTACCATCTCAAAACTCAGGCCTGTAACTTGTTTCATGCAGGTGGACTTCCAACTTCAATGGGGTTCTACTCAGGCACAGGATCCAGCTATTTGGAACAAATTGCAGAATCAGGGTCTAAGTAGACAAAGGACATAAAAAAGAGATGCAACATACAAGCAGAGTGATCAGGTTGATGATTTGCAAACAAATATATGTTACACATTTTATGATTTTTAACATTTTTGTTTGTGTTTTTTTCCTTACATAAATGTGTGTGTATTTGGGGGCGGGGGTGAAGGACAGGCAGGGATAATTTAATGGTGTAACTGATCCTACTGAAGAATATCGCTGTGACTGTTGTGGAACACCAATCTCTTCTGGATGCTCTGTGTACCACAATCATGGAGGCACTTGCCATAGGCACTTTGAGCTCTGTGAGCTCCAGCCATTGGTGGGTTCCCATAATTACTCTTACGTTTCAAATCAGTAACAGAGGAGAGGATTGCTCTGTAGGGCTGGCAAAATAAAGAGTGCAAATAAAGGCACAAGGACTTCACCACTTACAGTAAAGATCAAAACAATAGTTCCTAACTCAGCCCCCAAAGGTAGTCCAGTAACAGGGGTAACAAGGTAAAATATCATAATCCCTCTTTACCCTACCAACCCCTTGCCTGCTGGGCACTGGTCTGTATCCTCCTACTATGGCTACAGCTGGCCCCTTGCCAGCAGCATGAGTTTGGGTATGTCTACACTATGAAATTAGGTCGATTTTATAGAAGTCGATTTTATACAGTCGACTGTGTATGTCCCCACTAAGCACATTAAGTCGGCGGAGTGTGTCCTCACTACCGTGGCTAGCAGCGACTCAGAAAGCAGTGCACTGTGGGAAGCTTGTCGAGGAGGGCAGGCAGTTGTACAGTGGATGCAGCTGCGGTCTGTGTTCTTGTTGGCTTTCCTGCAGCTCCACCAGATGCCTGAGCATGTCCGTTTGCTCCCCCATTAGCCTCAGCATTGCATCCTGCCTCTTCTCATTGTGCTCACTTAATGCTTTCCTGGACTCTGCCACTGGATGCCTCCATGCATTCAGCTGTGCCCTATCAGTGCGGGAGGACTGCATGAGCTTGGAAAACGTGCCCCACCATGGAGGATGAAATAAGGCAGCCCACCCCAGAAACCTTCGCAAAGGCTTTCAGAGTACCTTCATGAAGATGTGTCTGGGGATGGAGCGGGAATCCTCCAGGGACATTAACAGACTTTCCCAGTAGCTGTACTGGCCGTGAATGCATCCCAAGTCTTCAGGGCAAATCAAACATTAAACACTATTGCTTTTAAACTCTGTAGCGTAGTTACAAATGTGCACTCACCAGAGGTGCCTTCTCCGCCTTCAGGGTCGGGGATCCCGCCTTGGGAGGGTATTGTCTCCAAGGTGATGAAAAGGTCCTGGCTGCCGGGGAGAACGGATTCACCACTTGCCTGCTGTGCATTCTCCTCCTCCTCCTCCTCCTCCACAAAATCCTCCTCTGTGTTGCGTGAGACTCCCCCCTTGCAGGTGACTACGGACAGTGGTGGGGTACTGGTAGGGTCCCCCCTCTAGAATGCAATGCAGCTGATCATAGAAGTGGCATGTATGGGGCTCTGACCCAGAGCGACTGTTTGCCTCCTTTGTCTTTTGGTAGGCTTGCCTTAGCTCCTTGACTTTCACGTAGCACCGCTGTGTGTCCCTGTTGTAGGCTCTGTCCATCATGCCCTGTGTGATTTTGGCATATATATTAGCATTTCTTCTTTTTGATCAGAGTTCTGCCTGCAGAAATTCTTCTCCCCATACAGCAATCAAATCCAGTGTCTCCCGTTCGGTCCATGCTGGAGCTCATTTGCGATTCTGGGGGGACTGCATGGTCACCTGTGCTGCTGAGCTCACCACACTGACCTGCATCCGAAGAAGTGGGCTGTAGTCCACGAAAGCTTATGCTCTAATAAATTTGTTAGTCTCTAAGGTGCCACAAGTACTCCTGTTCTTTCTTCAAACAGGAAATGAAATTCCCAGGGCTTTTCCTGTGTACCTGGCTAGTGCATTGGAGTTGAAAGTGCTGTCTAGAGCGGTCACATTGGAGCACTCTGGAATAGCTCCCGGAGGCCAATAATGTTGATTTGCATCTGTACTACCCCAAATTCGACCCAGCAAGGTTGATTTTAATGCTACCTCCCTCACCGGGGAGGAGTACAGAAGTCGATTTTAAGAGCCCTTTAGGTCGACGGAACAGGGTTGCTTGTGTAGACGTATTAATTATAAAATCGACCTAACACGGCTAAATTTGACCTAAACCTGTAGTGTAGACCAGGGCTTTGAGAGTTGGAAGTGAAAGATGAGATCGGAGCAAACTGCTTTGTTACTCACTCCCACAAGCCAGCTTTCAGGCTGCTGCCTCCAACCTGCTTCTCCTCCTCGCACCCTGGTTCTCTGCCAAAGCCAGTCTCCTGTGATCTGCAGGATGTGCTTTCTCTAGGGATTATGGAGCCCTCTACTGGCTGGGTGTTGAACACACAGTGCCCTGCACCAGCTAGATCCTCTCCTTCCAGCTCAGCTAGTCTGGAAGGAAGGAGCCAGAACATTCATTACACTTGGTGCAAGGGAGTGGAACGGAGAAAGAGAGGGGTATGGAAGAATAGGGAAAGCGGCAAATAGAGATGGATTAAGGTTTCCTAAGGCCCTGGGCCAGAGCAAGTGGGGGGCCCCTCCCCATCCCTTTTGCCTGCAGCCCCGCCCACAGCCCCACCCCATTCTGCCCCTTACCGCCCACAGCCCTACCCCTGTTCCAGCCCCGGTCCTGCCCCATTCCATGCCCCACGCAACCTGTTTGCTCCTTTCTCCCCAAACATCTAATCACACACCCAACACACATGTATTTAATATACCGTGTACAATAAAAAACTTGAGGGTCTAAAGGATGGTATAAGAGCAGCTAAGCACTGTACTGGGTCTCCAGGTCAATTCTTGGTTGAGCCACAAACTTTCTGTGTGACATTGGGCAAGTAATTTAATTAGGGCTGTCAATTAATTGCAGTTAACTCACACAATTAACTCAAAAAAATTAATCATGATTTAAAAAATTAATTGTGATTAATCACCATTTTAATGGCACTGTTAAACAATAGAATACCAATTGAAATTTATTAAATATTTGTGGATGTTTTTCTACATTTTCAAATACACCTCCACGCCGATATAACGCTGTCCTGGGGAGCCAAAACATCTTACCGCGTTATAGGTGAAACCGCGTTATATTGAACTTGCTTTGATCCACCGGAGTACACAGCCCCGCCCCCCCGGAGCACTGCTTTACCACGTTATATCCAAATTCGTGTTATATCGGGTCACATTATATCGGGGTAGAGGTGTATATTGATTTCAATTACAACACAGTAGACAATGCTTGCTTTATACTGTTATTTATTACAAATATTTGCACTCTAAACATGGCAAACAAAATAAATAGTATTTTTCAATTCCCCTCATACAAGTACTGTAGTGTAATCTCAAACAAGAAGCGGGCAGCATTATCGCCCATTAATGTAAACAAACTTGTTTGTCTTAGCGATTGCCTGAACAAGAAGTAGGACTGTAGGCGCTAAAGTTTTACATTGTTTTGTTTTTGAGTGCTGTTATGTAACCAAAAAAAAAAATCTACATTTATAAGTTGAACTTTGATGATAAAGAGATTGCACTATTGTACTTGTATTAGGTGAATTGAAAAATACTATTTCTTTTGTTTTTTACAGTGCAAATATTTGTAATAAAAATAAATATAGTGAGCATTGTATACTTTGTATTCTGTGTTGTAAGTGAAATCAATATATTTGAAAACATCCAAAACTATTTAAATAAATGGGTATCCTATTATTGTTTAACAGTGCAATTAATCATGATTAATTTTTTTAATCACGTAATTAATCACGATAAATTTTTTAATGGCTCGATAGCCCTAAATTTAATCTATCCTGTGCCTCTGCTCCCCATCTGTAAAATAGGGATCAAATCCACTAATAACTGGAAGATGCTCAGCTATTTCAGTGATGAGATCCAGATAAGCACATAGATAGATAGCAGATGTACCACTGAACACAATTTCAGGACTTCTTCTTTTGCAAAGCAAACTTACAAAGCAATATTAAAGGTCGACATCCCAGTTTATCATCCACTCTATGGCTTTCAGTGAAGCAAAATGATAAGGCTGTCATTCTGGAGAAGAATCTTAGAGGGTAGCAGTTCACTAGATGTTCCATGGTTTGGATGTCTTCTCCACATTTACATATCAGGCTGTCCTTCATTTTCCATTTGGGTAAATGGAATTTTAGATAATTCAGTGCCCATCTGAGGTTCTGATGCAGTTCACTGTGATCCATATCTTACGTGGCATGATGAAGCCACATGGTTGGTCTGTAGGATCCGTGATCAGATCTTGATTCTTGACCCCACTGCTTTCCCACAGCCTCTGCCACTTGTCTTTTAGTGATAGTCCCAAGGTTTTGAGAGCTTTGACTGCTAATCAGAAGGAGCTCCTGAACTTAAGGCAGCATGTCAGAGGGTTTTGGAGATCTTCATAGATGGGCAAGTCCGGGTTCATTATTGGGTGGTCATATTCTCATATTATTGCTGCTTCTCTTCAGAGGAATGGTGGTAAAATATGTAAAAATGACAGGGAGACAGATTATCAGTGCTGATTTCAGTACTCCAGTGACAATTCTCATAGCAGTATTCAACTGCACATCAACAAGTTTTCTACTTGCCCATACTGGCCTGCAATATTCAGCTACTGAGAAGACAAGGGTGAAGGTAGCTATCCCCAAGATGTCAGCACTTGCTCTCCAACTGGTCCTGGCAAGTTACATAAGAACATACGAATGACCATACTGTGTCAGACCAATGGTCTGTGTAGCCCAATATCCTGTCTTCTGACTGTGTCCAGTGACAGATGGTTCAGAGGGGATGAGCAGACCAGGGCAATTACTGTGTGATCCATGACGTTGTCCAGTCCTAGCTTCTGGCAGTCAGAGGTTTATGGACACCCAGAGCATGGTGTTGCATCCCTGACCATCTTGGCTAATAGCCATTGATAGACTTATCCTCCATGAACTTAGCTAATTTTTTTTAACCCAGTTATACTTTTGGCCTTCACAACGTTCCCTAGCAACGAGTTCCGCAGGTTGACTGTGTACTGTGTGAAGAAGTTTATCCTTAGGCAGCAGATTTAAAACAAACATATTAATTTCATTGGGTGATCTCTGGTTCTTGTGTTATGTGAAGGGGTAACTAACACTTTTCTATTCACTTTCTCCACACCATTCATGATTTTATAGACCTTTATCATATCGCCCCTTTAGTAGTCTCTATTCTAAGATGAAGAGTCCCAGTCTTTTTAATCTGTCCTCATATGGAAGCTGTTCCAATCATTTTAGTTGCCCTTTTCTGTACTTTTTCCAATTCGAATATATTTTTGTATTAGATGGGGTGACCAGAACTGCATGCAGTGTTAAAGCTGTAGGGTGTACCGTGAATTTATATAGTGGTATTAGAATATTATTTGTCTTATTTGTTGACTATATTATTGGTAGCCTTTAACTTGGCAGCAGTCTTTGCCAGATGTACATAAAAAAAACATAAGAATGGCCATATTGAGTCAGACCAAAGGTTCATCTAGCCCAGTATCCTGTCTTCCTACAGTGGCCAATGCCAGGTGCCTCAGAGAATGAACAGAACAAGCAATCATCCAGTGATCCATCTCCTGTCACCCATTCCAAGCTTCTGGCAAACAGAGGTTGGGGACGCCTCTGAGCGTTCGTTCTCTGTGAGGCTGTGATCTAGAACCACTCTAAGATAATTTGGAAAATTCTCATGTCTGAGTTTGGTATCACAGATGATATTCAGGCCAGGAGCGGCGAGTTGTATGGGCCCGTGGTGCCTGGTCTCCAGCAATATTCAGGGCCCGGGGACCCAGCTTCACCAATATTTGGGGCTGGGTCTCTCCCCCGGCCCTGTCTGCTGCCCCCACACGCCTTCCCTGCGTGTCCCCCGGCCCCCACTTGCTGTCCCCTTGCACCTCCCCCAGGCCCAGAGGTGTCCCTGCCTCTCCCCTGCAGCTCCCCACAACTCCGCTCTGCTGGTTCCCGGCATCAACTGCCGCTGCAGGGTCCTAGTGCCCCCCAACTATTAGTAGCAGGGCAGGCTGCCCTCATCCTGCCCTTCCACCTCGGACCCTTCCCTTTTCCAGCAGGAGCCTCCACCAGCACAGGGCCCCCCCTGCCCGCCGTCACCGCTCATGCCCCACTCTAGGTCAGGGGCAGCCCCATCCCCCACCCCCAGTGAGGCTACAGGGAGGCGCAGCAGCAGGGGAGGAGGTGCACATGTGATGGTAGCCCCCCCCCAGCATCCACCAGAGGGGAGGCGAGGGGGCTTCCTGGACCTGAGAGGGGCCCTAGGAGCACGTGCAGTGACAGTAGTGCGAGGTGAGTGTGCTTCTGGGGGAAGAGCGGGGTCCCTCCCCAGAGCTCACTGCTGCCAACGGGGAGAGTCCTCCTCTCTGGCCCCAGCCCCGGGGCAGCCTGTCTGCACCCCAAACTCCTCATCCCCAGCCCTGCCCTACCCCAGAGCCCACACCTCCAGCCAGAGCCCTCACCCCACCTGCACCCCAACCCTCTGCCCTAGCCCTGAGCCCCTCTCACACCCCAAACCCCTTATCCCTGGCCTCAGCCAGAGCCCTCATCCCCTGGCACCCTCTGCCCCAGCTCTGAGCCCCCTCCTGCCTCATGAACCCCACAGCCCCACCCCACAGCCCTCACCCCAAACCTCGCCCTAGCCCTGAGCCCCCTCCCAAACCCGTCATCCCTAGCCACACCCCACAGCCCTCACCCCTGCACCCCCTCCCACACCCAACTCCCTCCCAGAGCTTGCACCCCCTTCCTCTGCACCCCTTCCAACCCCAAACTCCCTCCCAGAGCCTGCAACCCTCACCCCCTCGTACACCCCCACCCAGAGCCTGCACCCAAACTCCATCCCAGAGTCTGCACTCCTCACCCCCTTCTGCAACCCCACCCCCGCCCCATCCCAGAGCCTGCACCCAAACTCTGTTCCAGAGCCTGCACTAGGGTTACCATACGTCTGTATTTTCCCGGACATGTCCGTCATTTTAGTTCTTAAATTGCAGTCCAGGAGGAATTTTTAAATATCTAAAAACGTATGGGAAAATACGGACATATGGTAACCCTAGATGGAAGCTGTCGGAACCGCGGAGCGGGGCTTGCAGGCGCTGGCAGTGCACAGAAAGCCCTCCACCCCCCCCCCCCGACCCCGAGAGACCTGCCAGGGGGTGAGGTGCGGAGTCCCGGCGGTGCTTACCTGGGGCGGCTCCCAGGAAGCATTCGGCAGGTCCCTCTGGCTCCTAGGGTAGGGTCGGGTCGGGTTGGGTCGGGTCAGGTGGGAGGGAGGGCTCTCTGCCCATTGCTGGTGCCTGCAAGCCCCGCCCCTGCAGCTCTGATTGGGCAGGAGGGAGCTGCTGCAGCATGTGGAGACCCCCTCTGCCTCTGTGCCTAGGGGCCGCCCCACTGCAGGCTCCTGCTCTGTGGCTCCGGCAGCTCCCATTGGTGCTTTTCTCGGCCAATGGGAGCCACAGAGCTCACGCTTGTGGCGGGCGCAGCACGTGGAGATCCCTTGGCTGCCCCTGATCCTAGGAGCCGAGGGACCTGTGGCAGGAGCGGTGAGTAGGCGAGCGGGGCGGGGTGAAGAGGTGAGCAGTGAGCCAGCAGCGGGTGGGAGGGGTGAGTAGGCGAGCGGGGGGTGGTGGTGGTGAAGAGGCGAGTGGCGAGGGAGCCAGTGGCTGGCTTGGCTGTCTGTGTAATGGGCGGGCAAGGAGGCAAGCGGCGGGCGGGGAGGGTGAAGAGGGGAGCGGCAAGCCAGTGGCGGATGGGGGGCGGTGAAGAGGTGAGCAGTGAGGGAGCCAGCAGCGGGCGGGAGGGTGAGGAGGCAGGCAGCTGGTGGGGAGGGTGAGAGGCGGGTGGCGAGCCAGCGGCAGGTGCGGGGGTGTGTGAAAAGGCCAGTGGCGGGCAGCGGGGGTTCAAGAGGCAAGCGGCGAAGGAGCGGGCAGCAGGTGGGTGGGTGGGGGTGAGGAGGCAAGTGGCGAGCAGGGGCAAGTGGGGGTTCTCGGGGCACGCATGGGGATTTCTGGCAGTGGAGTGAGGAGGTGAGTGGCAGGTGGGAGGAGGTGAGCGGTGGGTGAGGGACTGAGGAGGGACGCAGCAAGCCAGTGGCGGGCCAAGGGGTGAGGAGGGGTGCGATGGCAGGGCCGAGTGAGGAGGGGATGGGACCTGGTACAGAGTAGGGTCAGAGTGTGGGAGAATCGGGGGTGGACTCTGGGCGGGGCCGACAACCCCCATGGAGTGTCCTCTTTTCTTGAGAAGTTGATCACTGGGGTCGCCTGCGGACGGGAGGTGCTGGGAGGGGGAGGAGAATCTTGGCTGTCAGTGGGTGCTAAGCACCCACTAATTTTTTTCAACTCGGGGCCTATGGGTTGGAGTAACCATGATCAATGGTACTCCAGTTTTCCAGATCTTCTGTGAGGATGTGATGCGTTTTACAACTCATGCATTTTCACTCTCACTTTCCCCTTTGTTTTTATATTTTTTTTAGTCTGGTGGCACCTCTGAAAAAAAGAAAAGTATTTTTTGCAAAAGCAGATGAAAGGTTTTTAAAAAGGTGATTTAAAAAAATTTGGTAAAAGTGAAACATTTTAAAATTCGTGGGATTTTTTTTTAAGAACTAAAAGGTTGCAAAGGCGACAGGGCTGTCTTTATCCTGGAAGGAAAGACTTCCTGAGCTAGTTTCTGCTTAGAAAGGAAAATGCGAGGCTTGAATTTTGCGCTGCTGGCGTTTTGTCCAGGTAGTTCACCACGTTCACAGCAGAGAACTACATTTCCCATCATACACCGCTTTCATCGGGCCTTAGAGAGGGTCCTGCACGTGGGACTACTTTAGCCACCAACTGAGTGCCTGTTTGGAAACATGACTAGTTTCCATAGCCTAACCCTTTCGCAGACAGTAAGGCCGATTCTTTCCCTCTGCGACGACGTCTCCGCTCTGACCACTTCCCGCTTTATGACAGCACTTTGGGGTTGGCTCTCGCAAGTGGGGGCATGGTGTCAGGCGCCTGCGTTAGAGACCTGGCTGGGGGTCCTGACGGAGCGGGGCTCACGGCGCGGCTAAGGTTGGGGCTAGCCTGGCAGCTCTCGAGACTCCCGGCGGCGACACGACAGCGGCGGCCCGGGCGCGCGCGTGAGAGAGGGGCGGGGCGTCGCCTCCCCCGTGGGCCGCAGGGAATATGAGCAGCAAAGAAGGTGACGCCGGGGTCGCGCTTGGCGGTAGCGCCAGAGGTTCCCCCGCCCCCGGGGTCACGCCGTAGCTGCTGTTCCCGGGGGTGGGAAGGCCCCGGCGGGCCCCTCCCTTCCCCCGCTGCACTGTGACTCCCTCCCGCGGGGCAGGCAACAGCCTGCGCCCCCCTCTGCTCCCCGGCCCGCGAAGGTCTCGCCCCCAGCCCCGGGTTCGCGCTGGCGGGAGGCGGGCGGCCAGTGTTTAGCAAAGGCCTCTTCCCGCTCAGCCCCTGCGGGCGTCTGGTTTCAGCAGAGCTGCACGGGAGAGAGCTAAGCGCTGTGGCCAGTGCCCGGAGCCCCGGGTCCCCATCCCGGCGCCTGGGCAGCCCACCAGGGCACAGCGTGGTGCGGGGCACCGGGCTGCCTCCCGCGAAAAAGAAGCGGCGAAACAGCTTGTTAAAGGGAGGAAACCTTCAGAGAGCGCAAAGAAGCAACCCGGGGGTACAAACACCTCCCCTGCCCTTTGCACTCACCTGCGCTGCTGCTGTGTAGACGCTTCCGCTCGGCCCGTCGCCTTTTGGTCTCTTTCATTCCCCAAGCTGAGCCCCAGGGTTTGTCTGCCCGCGCCTGGCACTGCTCTCCTGGTAGAGTTATAGCGGTGCAGCTCCCCAGCTGTGGCCACAGTTGTAAATGTGCTTATCCTATTAAAGCTTATGGGGGCACTAACCTAGAGTGGTGCATCTGCATCATGCCTAGGGGCCATACCTGCATAAATGTCAGGAAAAAAATCCCACACCCTCACTGTCGTAGTTATACCAATACAAAATCTGTGTTTAGACCAGGGCTTAGAAGAGGGTGGTGTTTGTGCTGGTAACTTAATTTTTCATAGTGCTGTGTGTCAGTATGCTTCCTGCCAGCTCCATTTTGGGCCAGGTATCCATACAAACCACTTCCATCATCTCCCTTCGACTGTGGAATGGAGTTAGAAGCTAAAAAAACCCTTAAAATTCAATGAAATGTAATTTTTTTTTAAATATTCAGGTTGTGGGTTTACTTTGTGTGGTAGGTAGATTTAACCATCCCTTTTATGGGTTGCCTGTGGTTTTCCTGTAGCTGGTGGTGGGTGATGTATCTGACATTCAGAGTAGAGCAGAGAGCTTCAATCCCTGTGTAACGGGTTTGGTCACAGAGACCTCCTTGGGACTGTCACCTGATGTGCTGAAATTACCTCTGAGCCCGTTTTCTCTGCCAGCTTGGGACTTCCAGAACCTGTCTTGTTGAGACAGACACGCTAGCCTGCTGCAACACAGACCCAGGGTCTGGACCACACCCCCAAAACTGCAGGCTTTAAGTGAAAACTACTTAGCAGGTTACCTGCCTCCAGCATCCAGCTCCCAATGGCATCCAAGCCCCAAATAAATCCGTTTTACTCTGTATAAAGCTTATGCAGGGTAAATTCATAAATTGTATGCCCTCTATAACACTGATAGAGAGAGATGCACAGCTGTTTGCTCCCCCAGGTATTAATCACTTACTCTGAGTTTATTAGTAAACAAAATCAATTTTATTAAGTATAAAAAGTAGGATTTAAGTGGTTTCAAGTAAAAGCAGACAGAACAAAGTAAGTCACCAAGCAAAATAAAACAAAACACGCAAGTCTAAGCCTAATACATTAAGAAACTGATTACAGGTAATATCTCACCCTCAGATGTTCCAATAAGCTTCTTTCACAGACTAGACTTCTTCCTAGTCTGGGCCCAATCCTTTCCCCTGGTACAGTCCTTGTTAGTTAGGTGGTAAGCAGGAGCTTTCTCATGATTGGCAGCCTTTGTCCTGCCCCACCCCCTTTTATAGCATTGACCCAAGGTGGAAATCTTTTGTCTCTCTGGGTCCCCACTCCTTCTCCTAAATGGAAAAGTACCAGATTTAAGATGGATTCCAGTATCATGTGACTTGGTCACATGTCCTGTGAGACCCCAGCCTCCATTCTTCCTGGGCTGGCCCACACCTACACAGGAAGGTTTGCAAGTAAACAGAGCCATTTACAGTTCATTGATTCTGAAGCACCCTTAATGGCTTCCACTTAATATGTTTACATCAGTAATACAAGTTTATATCTTATTCTCCTAACTCCAAACATAGAAATAATACATGCAAACAAATAGGATGAACACACTCAGTAGATTATAAGCTTTGTAATGCTACCTTACAAGAGACCTTTTGCATAAAGCATATTCCAGTTACATCATAATCACATTCATAAGCATATTTTCATAAAGCATATGGAGTGCAACCTCACACCCTGCACTGTTGTAAAGGTCATATATGTGATCTTTCAACTGTTGGAGAAAAAACAGAACCCTGAATTAATTTTCTGACAGGGATGTGAAGAAAATATTGATTTTCGATTTCCTTGTTTTGAAAATAACTATGTCCACATTCTGGTTTTGGTTTGGGATAATAAACAGTTAACTGAAACATTTAAAATCCTGTGTGTAACTTAAAATTGCTTTCTTTTTGAAAAATGAAAATTAACAAGACTAGAAGCATGTATAAAGTTAAGTAGGTATATAAGTGTTTGTAGGATCTGGGCCTCAATCATTTAAATATAAAAATGAAGATATCTTACAAAAAGGAGGTAGGGAAAAGGAGGTACAAGTTAAAATGAAGATATAGCAATGTGTGTTGTGCAGTAAGTGAATCCTAAATTGTGCTTTGTCTAAAGCATAGGTGGTGGGAAGACAAGAGGAGCACGTAGCACAGGAGTGGAAGTTAGTAGGAAAATACAAGTTAGAAGAATGGGTTTTGAGGAGGGATTTGAAAGAGAAGAATGAGGACATTTGGTGTGTTGGAAGAGGTATGTGGGTCCAGCTCTAGGGAGCAGCCCATGGGAAAACATCACATAGATAAGTGAGAGGGAAGACAATAAGAGTGGCTAGAGCACAGGGAGCTGATATGGGAAGCAACAGATGAAATTAATACACTGAACAATAATTGCCTTCTTAAATTGCTCCTTCTATTCTCCAAAGACCAAAGTTCTGTGGTGAAAGAGGTACAGTGAGACAGTGGTAATAATTTTACAATGATATGGTTCCACTCATTCTAAAGATTTCAAAACACTTTACAAGGTATGGAATCAATCCTGCAACCTGCTCAGTCTCATCATATTTAGTGGGTTAAAGGTTTCCGGGATCAGGCCTTATATATATATGTGTGTGTGTATATCTATATCTAGCTCTAGCTCTATGTCTCTATATAATATATATACGGACGCTCCTCGAATTTTGCGTAAGTCGGAAACGTATACCCGACAGTTATGCCAAAAAAAAACCCCAAAACCCCACCTCCTATTTCTAGCTTCCGGAACTTTTTCCGTAAGTGCGGATTTGCGTAAATCGGGTTTGCGTAACCCCGGGGGGGCATCTGTACATATATCTGTGTGTGTGTGCGCATGTGCGTGCCTAATTTTATTTATATAGAGGGAGAGAGAGAGAGATATCTCTAAAAGTGACGGGGATCTTTTGGTGCTCCATCATGCTTCAATTGAAATCAAGAGCAGGCTTGCTATTGATTTCAATGGAAGAATAATGGAGTCCATAATGTTTACACAAAGCAACCAAGACTTCAGTTTTTATGTCCCTTACAGTATTCTTTACAGTAAACTGGATAGAGTCGAATTATAGTTACCTTGGAAGGATGAGGAATCCGGTGGCACCTTAAAGACTACAGATTTATTTGGGCATAAGCTTTCATGGGTAAACCCCCCCACTTCTTCAGATTAAAGCTTATGCCCAAATAAATCTGTTAGTCTTTAAGGTGCCACCGGACTCCTTGTTGTTTTTGTGGATACAGACTAACATGGCTACCCCTCTGATACTTGGAAGGATGGATATAAACTATTCAACACTGGATATGTTAAAAAACACTCCTGAAATGAATGCCATGACATCTGGTCAAGCTGTTATAAAACTGGTACTCAATAATATTTAAATCTCACATTTTTTTCTGTGTGTTCTATTTATAGGATCGGGTGGGTTCAGAAAACGAAAGCATGACAATTTCCCACATGGTCAAAGAAAAGATGAAAAAAACAATGTTAATTCGTCTTCATCTTTGATGGTGTCTTTTAAGTGTAAGTAAAAGTTGAAAGTCCAGATCATAGCAATGTATACAATAAAAGTTAGTGGAAATAAAATATTTAGTGATGGGGTAATATGGAGCTGTCTATAGGCAAAATTAAAATCAGTGAGACTCTCTAAATTTGGGACGTGATCTATCGCTTTCTAAGCCAGCAGAGTGCTGTGGTAGAGATGATTCATAGATTCATAGATTATAGGACTGGAAGGGACCTCGAGAGGTCATCGAGTCCAGTCCCCTGCCCGCATGGCAGGACCAAATACTGTCTAGACCATCCCTGATAGACATTTATCTAACCTACTCTTAAATATCTCCAGAGACGGAGATTCCACAACCTCCCTAGGCAATTTGTTCCAGTGTTTAACCACCCTGACAGTTAGGAACTTTTTCCTAATGTCCAACCTAGACCTCCCTTGCTGCAGTTTAAACCCATTGTTTCTGGTTCTATCCTTAGAGGCTAAGGTGAACAAGTTCTCTCCCTCCTCCTTATGACACCCTTTTAGATACCTGTAAACTGCTATCATGTCCCCTCTCAGTCTTCTCTTTTCCAAACTAAACAAACCCAATTCTTTCAGCCTTCCTTCATAGGTCATGTTCTCAAGACCTTTAATCATTCTTGTTGCTCTTCTTTGGACCCTTTCCAATTTCTCCACATCTTTTTTAAAATGCGGCGCCCAGAACTGGACACAATACTCCAGCTGAGGCCTAACCAGAGCAGAGTAGAGCGGAAGAATGACTTCTCGTGTCTTGCTCACAACACACCTGTTAATACATCCCAGAATCATGTTTGCTTTTTTTGCAACAGCATCACACTGTTGACTCATATTTAGCTTGTGGTCCACTATAACCCCTAGATCCCTTTCTGCCGTACTCCTACCTAGACAGTCTTTTCCCATTCTGTATGTGTGAAATTGATTTTTCCTTCCTAAGTGGAGCACTTTGCATTTGTCTTTGTTAAACTTCATCCTGTTTAACTCAGACCACTTCTCCAATTTGTCCAGATCATTTTGAATTATGACCCTGTCCTCCAAAGTAGTTGCAATCCTTCCCAGTTTGGTATCATCCGCAAACTTAATAAGCGTACTTTCTATGCCAATATCTAAGTCGTTGATGAAGATATTGAACAGAGCCGGTCCCAAAACAGACCCCTGCGGTACCCCACTCGTTACGCCTTTCCAGCAGGATTGGGAACCATTAATAACAACTCTCTGAGTACGGTTATCCAGCCAGTTATGCACCCACCTTATAGTAGCCCCATCTAAATTGTATTTGCCTAGTTTATCGATAAGAATATCATGCGAGACCGTATCAAATGCCTTACTAAAGTCTAGGAATACCACATCCACCGCTTCACCCTTATCCACAAGGCTCGTTATCCTATCAAAGAAAGCTATCAGATTGGTTTGACATGATTTGTTCTTCACAAATCCATGCTGGCTGTTCCCTATCACCTTACCACCTTCCAAGTGTTTGCAGATGATTTCCTTAATTACTTGCTCCATTATCTTCCCTGGCACAGAAGTTAAACTAACTGGTCTGTAGTTTCCTGGGTTGTTTTTATTTCCCTTTTTATAGATGGGCACTATATTTGCCCTTTTCCAGTCTTCTGGAATCTCTCCCGTCTCCCATGACTTTCCAAAGATAATAGCTAGAGGCTCAGATACCTCCTCTATTAGCTCCTTGAGTATTCTAGGATGCATTTCATCAGGCCCGGGTGACTTGCAGGCATCTAACTTTTCTAAGTGATTTTTAACTTGTTCTTTTTTTATTTTATCCGCTAAACCTACCCCCTTCCCATTAGTATTCACTATGTTAGGCATTCCTTCAGACTTCTCGGTGAAGACCGAAACAAAGAAGTCATTAAGCATCTTTGCCATTTCCAAGTTTCCTGTTACTGTTTCTCCCTCTTCACTAAGCAGTGGGCCTACCCTGTCTTTGGTCTTCCTCTTGCTTCTAATGTATTGATAAAAAGTCTTCTTGTTTCCCTTTATTCCCGTAGCTAGTTTGAGCTCATTTTGTGCCTTTGCCTTTCTAATCTTGCCCCTGCATTCCTGTGTTGTTTGCCTATATTCATCCTTTGTAATCTGTCCTAGTTTCCATTTTTTATATGACTCCTTTTTATTTTTTAGATCGTGCAAGATCTCGTGGTTAAGCCAAGGTGGTCTTTTGCCACATTTTCTATCTTTCCTAACCAGCGGAATAGCTTGCTTTTGGGCCCTTAAAAGTGTCCCTTTGAAAAACTGCCAACTCTCCTCAGTTGTTTTTCCCCTCAGTCTTGATTCCCATGGGACCTTACCTATCAGCTCTCTGAGCTTACCAAAATCTGCCTTCCTGAAATCCATTGTCTCTATTTTGCTGTTCTCCCTTCTACCCTTCCTTAGAATTGCAAACTCTATGATTTCATGATCACTTTCACCCAGGCTGCCTTCTACTTTCACATTCTCAACGAGTTCCTCCCTATTTGTTAAAATCAAGTCTAGAACAGCTTCCCCCCTAGTAGCTTTTTCAACCTTCTGAAATAAAAAGTTGTCTCCAATGCAGTCCAAGAATTTGTTGGATAGTCTGTGCCCCACTGTGTTATTTTCCCAACATATATCCGGATAGTTGAAGTCCCCCATCACCACCAAATCTTGGGCTTTGGATGATTTTGTTAGTTGCTTGAAAAAAGCCTCATCCACCTCTTCCACCTGGTTAGGTGGCCTGTAGTAGACTCCTAGCATGACATCTCCCTTGTTTTTTGCCCCTTTTAGCCTAACCCAGAGACTCTCAACACTTCCGTCTCCTATGTCCATCTCTACCTCAGTCCAAGTGTGTACATTTTTAATATATAAGGCAACACCTCCTCCCTTTTTCTCCTGTCTATCCTTCCTGAGCAAGCTGTACCCATCCACACCAACATTCCAATCATGTGTATTATCCCACCAAGTTTCAGTGATGCCAACAATGTCATAGTTGTATTTATTTATTAGCACTTCCAGTTCTTCCTGCTTATTCCCCATACTTCTCGCATTTGTATATAGGCATCTAAGATACTGGTTTGATCTTTCCTCCCAGTTTTGTCCTGACTCTCCTTTCTCTCTGCCAATATAGCCCACACTCCCTCTCGTTTCCGACCCATCTCCCCGGTCTCCATGTTCCCCACTTACCTGTGGGTTTTGCTCACCTGTCCCCGTCGAACCTAGTTTAAAGCCCTCCTCATTAGGTTAGCCAGTCTGTGTCCGAATAGGGTCTTTCCTCTCCTCGAAAGGTGAACGCCATCTCTGCCTAGCAGTCCTTCCTCGAATAGCATCCCGTGGTCTAGGAAGCCAAAGCCCTCCTGGCGACACCATCTTCGCAGCCAGGCATTCACCTCCATGATGCATCTGTCTCTGCCCGGGCCCCTACCTTTGACAGGAAGAATCGAAGAGAATACCACCTGCGCTCCGAACTCCTTCACCCGTACTCCCAGAGCCCTGTAGTCACTCTTGATCTGCTCAGTGTCACACCGCGCAGTATCATTTGTGCCCACATGGATGAGTAGCATGGGGTAGTAGTCAGAGGGCTGGATAATCCTCGACAATGCCTCCGTAACGTCTCGGATACGGGCCCCCGGCAGGCAGCATACCTCCCGAGATGAAATGTCAGGGCGACAGATGGGCGCCTCCGTCCCCCTCAGCAGAGAGTCTCCGACCACCACTACCCTACGTTTCCTATTCGCAGTGGTGGCAGCAGACTTTCCAGCCTTAGGGGTACGAGGCTTCTCCTCCTTTACTGTAGGGAGTGATTCCTTCTTTCCTGTATCAAGGAGAGCATAACGGTTACCTATAACCACGGCAGGAGGGTTCGGAGCAAGGGTGGAGCACTGCCCGCTGCCAGAAGTAACCAGCTGCCAGTGTCCACCCTGAGCCATCTCCTCCTCCACCAGTGGTGTATCAGCAGTCCTGTGTACTGGGACAGCTACCTCAGCTGTCTCCACATGGACACTGTCGAGGAATTGCTCGTGGATTCGGATGCTCCTCAACCTAGCCACCTCCTCCTGTAGCTCTCCCACCTGCTGCCTGAGAGATTCCACCAGCAGGCACCTCTCACATTGGATGGTCCCCGCAGCCTGGATATCAGTAAGTGGAAATTGCAAGTTACAGTCTTTGCAAAACCACACCAGGATCTGGGTAGAGGCATCCATGCTCAGGCGCTCTGTCTGGCTACAGGCACAGGTGGAGGAGACAGTAGCAGTGCTGGCACAGGTGTTGCGGGTCTTCCTAACCATCGTAAGCCTCCCTCTGTCAAACTCCCGTCTGCAGCCCCCTGTCAGCCCAAAAGGGTGCTGTATTGCTCCTCCTTCACCTGGAGAACTCCCTTGCGAAACTCCCTGTTAGCAGCCCCTGGTCGCAAAGCTGATGGGGTCACTTTTTAGTTAGGGGAAGAGTGAGACAGAGCACTTCTTGCTGATCACTAGGAATATGATTCTGTCATGGATCTCTGTTACTTCTGAGGCAGTGCTGGAGCCTTGTCCACTGGAACACTGCTGCCGGAGCCGCTGGCCAGGCCCAGAGCAGTGGCCCCCAGAACAGCTCCCGCCACCCCCGTATTTTTAGTAGAAGTCAGGGACAGGTTGCAGGCTTCTGTGAATTTTTGTTTATTGCCTATGACCTATCCCTGACTTACTAAAAATACCCATGACAGAATCTTAACCTTGCTCATCACCTTTGAAAGGAGAGCTTTGATGCTCACAACTGACAGTTGTAGTTATTTGAGACTAGGGCTTGTTTACACGCAGAAGTTTTTTAACTAGTTTAGTTGTTAAACTAGTGCAAACCCATGTGTAGACATTTATTTTGGTTTGAGAGTCTTATTTTGATTTAGCCTTAAACCTGTTCCTAATTTAAACTAAATCAAAATAAGCTTGGTTTAAACCAAAATAAACTATCCAACCTTTTTGTCATAATGATAGACTTAGAAATGCAACCCAATAATGTGGCTTGTACCTTTGTCACTGATTTTTCTTTATGACTCTTCTTTAAGTGATTACA
Organism: Malaclemys terrapin pileata; assembly: GCF_027887155.1. Taxonomy (NCBI): domain Eukaryota; kingdom Metazoa; phylum Chordata; order Testudines; family Emydidae; genus Malaclemys; species Malaclemys terrapin. The sequence goes on along the minus strand of NC_071507.1, from coordinate 79,587,259 downwards.
CAGTGCTTTGCACTAGTTCAACTGCTTTTAAAAAAATCACCTTAAATGCACCTTTCTTATGTAGACACCTGCAAGGTGGGTTTTGTAGGGGAAACTGACTTGATTAAAGCACACTGATATGATCCAGACCCCTGATTTAATATCTCAACAAGGTTGCTCCACTTTTCTTTTAAGGGTTGAGTACTGTGAAGAGGGAAGAATCCAAGGATAATTGTGTGGGGTTGGGGAGTCCTTGCAACATGAAAAAAAGCTAGGAAACAGAAATTGGTGTGTGTAAATAAAACAATGGAAAATAATTGATCTGATCAGAAAGTTAAACCCATATCTTGGCATGATTTAAAATTATCTATTGGTAGAAGACTAATATAACTAAGATAAATAAGCTTTTGTAAAGTGAAGACTTCATTATTTGGAGCACATAGCTGCTATTAGAGAAGGTTTCTACTGATTGTCAGTAATTGATATTGTTGTTTTTCCAAAACTAGATATTTTGTATGTCTGTAAACAAATAAAAATTAACTTTGTGGTGCAGCTGTAGCATGATTATTAATGGTATCCGGTGTTATATGAAAATGAGTGATTAGAATTCTTCAAAAATAAATTCACATGAATGAAACTTTATATTTTGTTAATCTTTGTGTGCACTGTTAATTGTCTGATATTAAGGACCTCTAGTTTATCATGCTTTAAACCGTTCCCTTCCCTGAGGCCCCTATAATACCACTATGCAGGCATTAGTATGAATCTATAAATAAGGCCATGGTGAGATTTGCATTTAAAGAAGAGCAACAATCCGATTTCACACTTTAATAATTGACTATAGGTCTTGTCTAGACTGGGAAAATGCATCCTGTTAGGAAATGTGTTGATTAACATTTTGTAACTAGCACAGTGTTCAAAATTATTTTTCTTTTAGTGTGAACAGAGACAGTTGTGTTTAGAAACATGCTAACTGGTCGAACCACAGAGTTGCATGTATGTTTACACCGCAGCTGGGAGTGTGCTTCCCAGCACGAGTCGGCACACATGCTCTTGCTCTACTCAAGCTAGCGTGTTAAAAATAGTTGGGGTTGGCATAGGTGGCAGTTCAGACTCCCTCCCAGATCCCCCAGGGATGTACTCGGGTGACTAGCCTGAGCTGCTGACCATGCTACCACTGGCTACACTGCTATTTTTAGCACACTGATTTGAACAGAGCTAGCATATCTGTCTACTGCTGGGAGGCATGCTCCCAGCTGCATTGTAGATATACCCTTAATCAACTTGTTTTCTGATATGTTTTCTCAGTATAGACAAAAGCCTTCCTCTCCAAATTAGGCACAATAATATTCAGAGAACAATTGCATTTTCTGTGTAATATTTTTAGTAAAATATTTACTAACCCTTGCAGGGGGAACATTTAAAAATTCTCCCTTTTTTTAAAAAGATGCCCTGTTATCAGATTTCTTGTACTTTGGAATTGATTAACTTTGCCCTTTTGTTGTCCATTATATTTAATAAACATTAATCCCAATGCTGACCCTACACTATCTAACTTCTCTCCAATCTGAAGAATAGCTGTTCATCATGAATTTGTTACATCGAAAGAGGCACACATATTCGTATGTTTGACTGCCTTCTGCGGGATTGAATGTATGTATATGGTGGCAAGTTAGAGAGAATGTAAGAGCCCTAATACAAATGAATTGAGGAGAACTGTCAGAAAAAAGAGAGAAAGTAGAAGGTAAGGAAGAACGAGCAACAAAAGAAAGAAAGTGAGAACTGTAAATTTTTTCTTGATCACAGTCAAAACATTTTGAATGTTTCACAGGTAACTAAAATCCTTTAGGAATCATCATTATTTCTAAACAAACTGTTCACATAGACTCATAATACAGACATAACATGTATTCCCGATGTGTCTACCCTCCAAAGAGTGAGCGTGGCGGGAGGAGGTGTTGAGACATGAGTGGAAACAGAGATTAACTAGTACAAACCCATTATAAGGGAGTAGCAGCTAATTAGTCATATAAGTTATGATGAAGCTAAACCAAACAAGCTAAACCACATTGTGGCAGCAGGATCAGGCCATAAATTAGTATATTAGGAATAAAAATGACTTTCCTTACTGCTTTTAAAATGTATTATTTATTGTATTTTCCCTGCTGTAACCTATAGTAAAGCATTGTAATTGTGTGACCTTCTGTATATAAAAAAATCTAAAACAAATGTGAAATAATGGAAGATTAAATGTTTCTGTTACACAAATAGTGTAGGAATAGAATACTTAATATTATTGTACTAGACTACACATGAGAATTATTTTTGTGATCATCTGCATTCTGTTCTTAGCATTTCAACTGGAGCTTGATACAAGACATGATAAATATGAGAGGCTTGTGAAACTTAGTCGTGATATAACTATTGAAAGTAAAAGGACTATATTCCTACTTCACAGGATTACTAGGTGAGTCACAATATTAATTCCCATTTCCATGCTGACCCAGAAACTTGCTATTGCCTTGCAGAGTTTTCTCTATCTATGAGTAACAGATGCAATATTCTGTTGAGCTAGACATCAAGGAAGATAAACATAGGCTCAGTTCATTTCCCACAAGCTGTTGTGTTTTATTTCCTCTAAAAGGATATGTAAGCCAGTTGGCGCGTGCACCAATCGGGAAATTAAAAGTAAGGACCAGTCTCTAATTCATGTCAAATCCATTTCCTTAGAGATGGCTTTATTAACATAAAGAATATTCCAAAACAAGGCCAGAGTAACACGGAACACTTGGTAACAGCCAACAGAGACCTTTCCAGCAAGCTGGGAGGGGAAAGAACACACCCTTCTAGGTAGCTGCCTTTGAAATAACTTGCCCATTTCTTTTATAGTCCCACCCCAGATCACCCATGTGATGAGCCAGGAACCTGGGTTCTACTCAGAACCCCATACATGCTGGAATTTAAGGAGTGTCTATATACATAGCTGTAGGGTGCCTTGCATTTTGTGCCCTGATCATTGGAAGCAGTAGGTGCTGTGGGAGAACAATGGAAAAAGTTGAGGCTTGCCACAGCCTATTGTATAAAAGATTTACCTGGAGAATTACATACGTAATTACAGACACTGGGCTTTGTCTGTATTCGTCTTTTTTCCCTAAAATTTCCCACTGTTGTTATCACCAGTGCAGCTCCACAATGGTAGCAACAGTGTAAATGCTATTGTAGGTAAGATGCTGGCAGCTGCCGTTTTTTAACCTTGATGCTGTCCAGACTTGCTTGGAGCAGAGGTAAACAACATGGTGGTTTATCATTCTAGTGGCCACTAGAGCCTTTGCTGCACTAGCGCTGCCTCTGTTGCTGCACAAAGAATAGCAACGTTGGAACTTTCAGGGGGGGAGAAGGCTTGTGTGTGTAGACTCAGCATAAGCTTTTAGATTTCTTTGCATCATGGAATCCTGTTTTGTAGAAGTGTACTAATGGTGGTTTGCCATACTGTGTCTGTACTTCCCTTCCCCTCTCTGTCTTAACTATTCAGTACAGAGCCCAGTTTCAGAATTCTAACCATCTTTAAACATTTGTTCATAACCAAACTACAGTAAAAGCTTTTTTTATCCGTCCTGTTGGGGGAATAGAGGGGTACTGGTAAGTGAAAAATTTCGGTTAACTGAGAGGGAGTTTGGGTGTGGGAGCGGTCTTGGGACAGGGGATTGGTGCGTGAGAAGGATTTTGGGGTTCTGAATCCAGGGGGTGCTCACCTCGGGCAGCTCCCTACAAGCGGTGACCTGTCCCTGCTGTTCCAAGGTGGAGGCGCGACTGCCCCTGCCCCGCCCCAAGCGCTGGCTCTGCAGCTCCGATTGGCCAGGAACCGCGGCCATTGGGAGCTGCGGGGTTGGCGCCTGTGGGCAGAGGCTGTGTGCAGAGCTGCCTATCTGTGCCTCTGCCTAAAACAGCAGGGACAGGTCACCGCTTGTGGGGAGCTGCCTGAGGTGAGCACTCCCTGGATCCGGCAGCCCAAAACCCCTCTCGCGCCCCTGCCCCAAGCCCTCTCCTGCACCCAAACCCCCTCCCTGAGCCCACACCCCAACCACCAGCCCCGCACCCCTTCCCACACTCTGACCCCCTCATGGCCGTTCCTCCGCCTAGAAGCAGCAGGGACATATCTCTGCTTCCGGGAGCCACGCGGAGCCAGGTAGGGAGCCTGCCAGCCCTGCATCAACCAGACTACAAACCAGACATTCTATGAAGATTAGAAATGCCAATTTATAGAGCTTTTTGGTTGGTAGAGGGCTGGATAACACAGCTTTTACTGTAGCCGCTAAATCCACAAAATAGTAATTTAAAAAGAGATGTCGTAAACCTATAATACTGTGTACATCGTCCGGGCTTTTTAATTATAATAGATGAACTGTCCTTTAAATGCTGTATATAAAATCTAATGTAACAATAGTTGTGGACCAGATACTGTAGAGGGTTCCTTAGTGGCATATTTCATAAATACTGCCTAAAAACATTTATAAAGTAGATCCTTGTGCTATGTTAATCTAATGTATTGCAAAATGCTGTGGATTTTGTGTATGGGAGAGAAATCTTCTGCAGATTTTTCTAGCTATTTTGCATATTTATTTTGAGCCTTGTCATGAGGTTCCTCATTACTTCTGCTTTAGTCATAGTTAAAGCTACAGCCTGAAATAAGCAGCATGCTATTCAGACTGGGTTTGAATGGTTGATTATCTTAAGGGCAATTCTTTTTTGAATCTGCAATGGAGAACAAAGGTACCTACTTACACTAGATCAGAAAGATTCATTTTAAATTTGGCTCATTCCAAAATATTTAATTTTGACTGCACTAATTAAACATAGGGTGGTTAGTAGAAGATAAAGTATGTAATTGAACTTTTTTTGATGTTCTAACAGCTGTCACTTCGTAATTTTATTTGTATTTTGTGTTCACAGTGATCCCAATGGGGAGGAAATACTAAATGAATCTGAGGCCAAATTAGAAGCCGTCAGACAGAAAATTAAGCAAGTAGCACAAGAACTGATAGGAGAAGACATGTATCAGTTCCACAGAGCCATCTCTCCAGGTAAGTCTACATTCAAATAGGATGGGCGCACACATTAGGTGCAGGTCCATTACTTCAGCAGTAATGCATTTGCTTACACCAGGGCTGAATTTGGCTCACCCTTTGCACTTTAAAACATAGATTGTGATTTTCCTCCTTTTGAAGATTAAAAAACATGCTCTTGGTTATATTTCATAACACTCAAATATGTAAACACATTGTATAGATATGAATATCAAGCACAAACTGTACTGTGTGCAACCATTCTAACTTCCCTCCTCCCCAGTCTGTTTCAACTTCTCTGTGTAAATGACAGTCTTTTTATAAACAGTTTCAAAGGTCATCTTAACATTTCAGCTACACTGATGGAAGCAATATGTTGAGTTTCCCCACAGTATTTTTATATCCTCTCACATGCAAAACAACTGTATTTAGGCACTGTTTGTGGCAGTAGTGATCAACAGAAACTCTCCGGCTGTAAGCATCACTTGGTCTTTAGTAGATGCATCAGTACTGTTCCACTCCTGGGTTTCCAGTCAGTGCACTCAGTCTCTTTCTTTTCTGTTGTTCAGAGTGTCTGGCTCCTCCCTAGACTCAATTTCCCAAATATGTGTACCTTTTCTCAGGTGCTCTGCAGGCCTGCGGCCAATATGGAAGCACCTCACCACCAATCCAACCATCCTACGTTTTTCCAACTGCATTTGGAACCTTTGGAATTCAGTGTCCTGCTGGCCTTCTAAAGAGGCCATTACCTCAAAAACTTTCTTTACCCCTGCCCCCCCAATCCCAACCCCCCCCCCCAAAAAAAAAAAAGAAAAGAAACTATTCCTGCTGTTTCAACCTGTCTATGGTTCGGCAAAAAACTGTGGACCCCCCATTTTTCATTTGGGTGCTTGTATTGGTACTCTTACTTGAAAGTGTTTTTTTGAGTACCTAAGTTCCAGTTTGCTCAACTAAATCAGCAGTTCTCAAACTTCAGCAACCCGAGGACTCCCATTTTGATTTAAAAGTTTTCAGGGACCCCAAGCCTCCCCGCTCAGCCCTAGGCCCCGCTCACACTCTACCCCTTCCCCCAAGGCCCCACTTCACCTCTTCCTGCCCCCTGCTCACTCCATCCCCCCCTTCCTCTGTCGCTTGCTCTACCCTACTCTCACTCACTTTCACTAGGCTGGGGCAGGAGTTGGGGTGCAGGAAGGGGTGCGGGCTCCGGGAGGGAGTTTGGGTGCAGGAGGGGCTGAGGGGTGTGAGAAAGGGTGAGGGGTGTGGGCAGCGCTTACCTCGGGCAGCTCCCAAAAGCAATCAGCACATCTCTCTGGCAGCGGCTCCTAGGTAGGGGGTGGGGCAAAGGGTCTCTGCCCACTGCCCCTGCCTGCAGGCACCACCCCACAGCTCCCATTAGCCGCAATTCCCAGCCAATGGGAGCTGCAGAGTTGGTGCTTGGGGCGGGGGCAGCATGCAGAGACCCCCTGACACTTCCCCCACCCCTCTCCGGGCTGCGGGGATGTGCTGGCCGCTTTCAGGAGTGGTGCAGAGCCAGGGCAGGCAGGGAGCCTGATCAGCAGGGCCCGCGGACCACAGTTTGAGAAACACTAGTCTAAATCTATAATTGGGTATTCTAATTTAGGGACCCGGGTATCTACGTTTGCAAATTAGGCTCAGATTCTGCAGTTGGGGGTTACGTTGTGTTTTTTACTAAATCTATTGGGGATCATTGCACAAGTTAGAGTCCCTGACTACACCATTTTATATAACATGGGTAAACATGTTAATTGTGGCCTTGCCCAGCATCACACTCAACCGGCTCTGATGTTTCTCCAATTTCTAGGGCTAAAAAAACACTTCTCATTGTCATTAACACTTCCAGATATGTGCATTAGAAGAAATAACAGGCAGAAGTGGTAGAGAGAGAAGGAGAAATTTGCTGAGATTTATTTAAAAAAATAAAAAATCTGAGATACTAACTACCAGTGTATTTGCACAACCTGAATGTTACTAACATCAGCTGCAATGCCTATTTTATTGCATCTCACGAGAAAAATCAGCCATTATACTTCTGTCTCCAGGCTTCTTGCTTGACAAGCTTTTTTTAAAGAAAATCTTGAGTAATTAATCAATACGTCAGGGTTCCTGTTGTCATTCTTTACTCAGGCAAAACTCATCTTGACATCAATGAGAATTTAGTTTGAGTAATGAGTGTTGAAAAGGTGCCCCTGAATGGCTATAGTAGTTAGCAAACAAAAATCCCTAAAGTTATGGTCATTATATTATTCCCCCAGTTTACAAAACTATCTATAAGGGATGTAACTTGCAGCATCCAAGTTAGGGCTGTGGATGCATACTTATTCATGAATTTACAGCTCATTTGTCAATGTAATTCCAAACTATGGTTACACTTAAAATTCGTCCTTAACTTGGATCATCTGCACTGTGACAGCCAGACATCAGCAGTATACCATATTGCAGTCTTTCACTGAGTCAGGACTGTCACTGTTTCTTTACCAGTTATATATTTGTTTTAGTCCAATTAAAAAGTGAACGTGACTTTTAGTAGAAACTACGCATTGTGTATGTTTGTGTATCTTCATGCCACTTGTAGTTTAGTGTTCTGTGGAGCCAGAGACGATTAATTAGTGTTAAGAAAGTTTATAAATTGCTCTGTAGTGTTGCAGAGTAAATGCTCAAAGAAATTGTGAACAGTGTGAGTTGACTGTAATGTGAATATTTTTGTTTTTATTTGAAATCTTTATTTGGCTATGTAAGTTGCCTTTGCGTTAAGGTAGTGCTTAATTCATCAGTGAATCTTTAAATGCAGTTCTCAGGGGGTTATGACCTGGTATCAAGTACGAACAGAACAGTTTGAGGCCTGATAGAAACACAAACTTTGCCAGTAGAACCTATGAAACTCTTAGACCCCTTTTGGCTCACATTCCAAGCCTTGTTATAATCCCACATAGCTGGTGGTGTGCACAGCATTTATAGGCTCTGCTCCATACTGCTGTCAGTATACATTCTAGGTGTAAAAGGACTGAGAAATTTCACTGAGCTCAGAATACTGGAAACCCCATAGCAGAGGCTCAGAAAGCAAGTGAGAAAACCTGACACCCTCTGGGTCTGGGAGAATGCTCTGGGGGGAGGGAGGGAAGTGAATTGGTGTAGTTCATTTTAAAGAGACATCATCGCCAACTTGAAAAATCACATTTTTGTATGAAATGTCTGTAAACTTGCTATAATTACAAGTAGCACCTAAAGTCACTGTAACTGAAAGACAGGAATGAAAGTGGCAATTGACTATTGATTATTGTGCTTTAAATAATGTCATTCCAGTGACAGCACCCATGATAAAGCAACAGAGGGTCCTGTGGCACCTTTGAGACTAACAGAAGTATTGGGAGCATAAGCTTTCGTTAGTCTCAAAGGTGCCACAGGACCCTCTGTTGCTTTTTACAGATTCAGACTAACACGGCTACCCCTCTGATACTTGACACCCATGATAGTTTAATATTAAGATGTAATGGCAGGGGGCCAAGTGCTTTCTGTTCTGGATATATCAAAGGGGTTCTGGGCTATCCCTTTTCATCCTGAGTGTTGGTATAAATTTGCGTTCATGTTCCAGGGAGAACAGTTTATTGGATGAGGGTTCCTGAAGGGTACCATAATGCCAGAGTATTTTTCATGGACATGTGACAGAAGTGTTGGACAAGGTACAATGGAATGTAAATGTCACTGAATATGTAGATGACCTATTAATACATATGCAGAATTTTAAACACCACCTAGTAGTCTTGAATGAGGTGTTGATGGTATCAGGCAGGGCTAAAGATTAATGAAAAGTGCCCAGCTAGCACAGAATTCTGTAAATTTGTTAAGTATCATCTTTGATGCCAGGGGTATAAATCCAGTGGAGAGTGAAGCTGCCTAACTGATGTTACCTGTCTAAGATATTAAGGTACAAGCTAGCGGTGGGGCATCAGCTGTGGCATACGGTCTGATATATGAAGGAGAAACACTGATGTATGAAGGATTCTCCTTCCTGAAGAATGTGGATGGAATCTTGTTTATTTAGAAGGTGGTATATGAGAGAATGAGAGACAAAATCAAGAATCAGGACAGATGTGGTTTGTCGATAGATCCTCTTATTTTTAAAGGGGAAACCTAAAATGGGATTTGCCTTAATAGACCCAAAATCAGAAAGCAAAATTCAATATGCTGTATGTGGTACTCAATCTGCACGATATGCATAGTTAGCAATGTTTGCCTTAGGATTGGAAGAAACCCCAATTATACAGAAAGTCATTTTATTCACTCCCAGATTGGGTCTGTCAAGCCCTGGTAACCTGGCTTCATCGCTGGGAGACCCAGGACATGACCTCCACCAATGGGAAACCTCTAAAACATAACCTCATTATTGCAGTATATCGTCCACTTAGCCAAGCAAAGGGAAAATAAGCAAAGAAAATCAAGGTAAGAGCTCACAAGAAAGGTAATGGAGCAGCTTATTGGACTAGCACGGCTAACTAATTAGCTAAGTAGGCAGCATGGAGAAACCGTTTTGGGGGAAAACCTAAAGAAGAGGGCCAGGTACAGGCAGTAGTTAACCTCAAGGTGGAGCTTACAGATCATGGCCTGGTATAGTTACAAGAAACCAGTGAGGAAGTAAAACAGATTAAAGAGGCTATTTTGAGGGTAGGAAAGTTTAATAAAACAGAAGTGGAAGTGACTAAAGAAGTCTTAATCTTGATGAAAACTGGAGAAAATTGGGAATGGGTAATACCTGAATTACATAGGATTAATTTTATGGTACTGGTTCACAATAAAGGAGGACATCAGGGAATCAATAAAACTAAGGAACTTATCAGATGAGATGGTAGTTAAATCAAGGCTGGAATGTAGAGCAGTATGTTAACTGGTTTCTTTGTGCAGCAGTGAATTCAGATAGAAAGGTAAAGAACTCCTGATTATCTTAAAGGCCATCGGGGCCACCACCTGTGATTCACATGGACTCTCACCCAATGACATGATTACAGGGTGGGCAGTGAGATTACCAAAAATCTGGTTTAGTCCAGTTCCTTATGAGCTTCAGCCCCTGGTTCTAACAGATAAGTGGGTTGAAAATCTAGCAAAGACCATGGTGTCAGCTCATCGAAATGTAGCATTCAGTCTGGGGGATACTAAGAAGAGAATGGATAAATATTTTAATAGAACTCAGCAGACAATGGAGTAGCAAGTAGAAGATTCAGTAGCAGTAAAAAGAGGAAATCATTCTATTACTGCAGGCTGGGAAGGGCCATATCACATCATAAAGCTAGTCCAACAGTTTATATAGTATATCTAGGTAAGGGGAAGAATTCTGAACGGTGGTTCCACAGTAGTCTATTTAAAAGATTTGTAGGGAAATAACTAACTTATTTTCTAGAAAGGCAAGTGGTTTTAGTATCTTTAGCCTAGGTGTGATCCTTACACTGATGTGGAACATCCCAAGACCTTGGACCAAGAACCCAAACTCATTGGCTTGGATGTGGAGACAAACTGCAGTGGTAGGAGATGGAAGCAAAATGTCGGTCCAGTCCCAGCTAGCTTTCCCAAGGGGCTAAAACATTAGTTTTGGCTGTTAGGTGTCTTTAAGAAATGCAAAGGATGGAGCTTTAGTAGAAGAACATGAACATTGGTTTGGGTGGTTGTGGAATAGGATCATAGTGAATGCTTCTGAAAGTCTTCCATAATGCCACCTAGTGGATGGGCAGCTGCCTGGAAAGGGTGGTTGAACTTCATAGTAGGTGAAGATGTAGCAGGAAATTATACATGTTGTTGGTTTTTTACAGGTAGGAAAATAGCCTATTGTAGAGAACCTGTTGTTATACTAAAAGTTCCAAGGGTTACTACTCTGGGCACCGTAATCATCAGTGCCAAGTAATGGTGAGGAGCAGGTGCTGAGAGGATGATGTGTTAAGATAATAGAAGCACAACCTCTACACAGTTTAAAGCCAGTGGCCAGCAAACTGTTCTAACCAACTTTCAATGGTAAATCTATACATGGAAAATTCCCCAATGGAATTTGACTATCATGTATACATATTCAAATTGTTCCCAGTTTATAGCCACTCAGCAAGATCTGTTCCAGGATGGTCAAATCAAATCCTGGGACCAGTAGAATGACATAATCCACACAGAAGGGCTAGAGATGTAGGAACAGTTTTAGGAGGAATAGGCCCAGGAGTAGATGTATTGAATACTATGAATTTAGAAGTAATTAGGAATAAATTGATTAGCATCACTAAGGATGTGGGACAAGCCCTGTCGAATCAAGCAGGAATGGATCAAGAATTTCAAATATTACACCATCAGGTGTTAGAAACAATGGCACCATTGACAAATCTAATTATGGGTAAGTTACGATCACTGGTAGATGTTCAGAGGGGTTTTAATGAAGATGAATCTTGAGATCTAGCATGCTGGGAAGGAGAATACTTGTGCAGGAAATAATTAAGAAAGTCACAATATCAGTAAAGCTGAGTGCATTACCTGCAGTGTTAAGTAATTGGATGCAGGATCAGGTTTCCAATTATGCTTGGTAACATCAAGTATGGTGATCAATTTTAACACGTGGGTGTGTGTGCACCCATTGTCGTGCCAGCCTTGATCCTGCATAACAGTACTGTATCCAGTAGTCAGTGTGGGAAAATTGATGAGTAAGTTAATCCTGCACTCCACATAAAGGCCTCAGTGTTTATTTTATAACAACTCAGGCCAATGGCAACCAGTGGCTTTATCCTTACACCAGCAGCCACTGACCCAAGAATATTGGATTCATTAGGAAGTGTGCGGTAGAGGGAATATGGCCAGATGGAACTAACATCTTTTACCTTGGAGAAGGGAATGTGTTTTCATTCTCTTGTAGGTATAGTGACTTTGGATGGAGAAGAGTGCCTGATAGATCCAGGTGTTGTGTTAATACCATTGAAGTTGATTCCAGTATCACCACCCTTCGGGTAGATGACATCTACTTTTGAGTACCTTCCGTCATGTATGAGAATGAAAAAGTGGACTTAAAATTGAAAATCCACTTACAGCCGATTGATTTGCCACCATCTACTAGACAGTTGCAGCAACTGCTGGACTTTTCTGAAATTGCAAGACAGACTTCTTAGGAAAAGAAAGAAAAAAAATTGCAAATTAAAGTAACTCATGAGGTCGGACAGTTGAAAGCTGTTGCACAGATAATTGAAAAGGAAGGACAAGTTAGCTGGTGGAAAATTTTCTTAGGATGGTTACCCACAGGAATGGGAATGCTAAATTTCATGTTACATTCAATTGTACTGTTTGGTTCATAAGTTTTAGTTATGATTGGAAGGATAATGCTTGGTTGCTGGATATGATGTATGTACGTAAAATATCATGTTTAAGGGAAGAGGTAGCCATGAGGCAAGCACTCCCTTCTAGAGATTGAACTATGATGGGCACCATGTCTTTGATGGTCCCTCACAAGCATGCCACCTGGCAGTGATGCCGGATGGCATGGCATGGCTTCATAGATTTCTGATTCAGAGAGGTGACATTTGACTTAGTCCTGGACATCAAGGTGGGGAGTGTAGCAGGAGCAGAAAGAATTCTCTTTTGTCCCCTTCTCTGGAACACCTTGGGCGAAACCGACCTTGCTGCTTGCAGAGCTGAGTATTAACTTTGAGAACATGTGACTTGCTCTGCCATGCTGATTTTTGAATTGAGTGTTAACAGTGTGTTTACCTACGCTGCCACATTCATTATAGAACTGAATGTTCTTGATTATAGTTTTTCTTTTCTTTACTTTCTCTCAAGTGGTCAGGAAAGGATTAACAAATATTTTAGAAGTTGCTCTAGTTGATTGTTGCTAGTTTGAATGTAACATTAAAGCTTGGCGCTGGGGAGGAAACCTCTCACTGCAGCTGTCATAGGAAAGTTATAAATAAGTAAGGGGGGAGCTGAGTGAGGTTGAGGAAGAAAGGTCCAGACGATGAATCCATTTCAGCACACTGAGCTCCCCAGTCATTGTAAGGTGAGACTTGCATTGATTGTCATGGATAGGTAGCTTATAGTTAAGGAAATGACTGTATGATTGCCCTTTGCTGTTATATAAAGTTTTGAAAAAAGACTCAGGCCATGTCTACACTTACAAGCTTACAGCAGCCGCTGTAAGAGTGCTTGTGTAGCTGTATTATGCTGACAGGAGAGCTCTCTCATAAACATCATAAAACCAGCTCAACGAGTGGTGGTAGCTATGTCAGTGGGAGAGCGTCTCCCACAACATAGCGCTGTGCACACCAGCGCTTATGCTGGCAAAACTTACGTCACTCAGATTGTTTTTTTCACACCCCTGAGTGACAAAAGTTTTGCCGACATAAGTGCTAGTGTAGACATGGCCCTAGACTTTATGTAGTCAGCCTATGCATGACCACAGGTTAAACTCTGGGTGAGTTGGTAATACCCCTCTTACCACCTTGTTCACAGGGACTTCCACTCTCCATTCAGGAGTAGGGGTGGCAAAGAGAAAAAGTATTGGCTCATGGACCGATGGAAATGTGGTGAGTTTCTATGGATGATAGTGCTGATGTTGGTATCTAAGGGAATGGCATACTGTCAGGAATATACAGGAAATCAGGAGGTGAATGAAGTGTGGTTAAGCAACAATACTATTGGGATAGAAGAGACCAGTTTTCCCTCCTAAAATTTATCATGAATAACCATAATTGTAAAGAAGAGTCATAAAGAAAAATCCGTGACAAAGGTACAAGCCTTATTATTGGGTTGCATTTCTAAGTCTATCATTATGACAAAAAGGTTGGATAGTTTATTTTAAAAAAACTAAAGGCTAGATTAGTTACAGTGGAGCTTGTAAACTTGCTAGATGTTTCATGAAAGTTATAATATCCAGGAAGCCTTTACATACCTCCTAGAGTTTTAACCTTGACCTTTTAATAACTTTAAAATTTTCCACTACAAGTTAGTATTTAAAAAAAAAGCTCTTTGCACTTGTTGTTGTTGAGGACTAGTACAAAAAACACAAGCAAAGTTTTTGGACCAAAACATTTTTGAATTAAGCATGAATTGACAAAAGAATTTTTAAAAAAGACAGTGTCCCATATCTCAAAAACAGCTTGTCCAATTAACCTCACGCTTCCTAAAAATATTCTCCTCTGGCTAGAAATCAAACATGAGACATCCTCTCGCTCCCCACCCTACTTCTCCCAGAAAGAATAAGGAGGGGTCATAACTGGATTTGTAATAGAAACCATCTTAACCACTTTAATTATAGAGTCATGACTCTAGCTGCATAATAAAGCTGGCTGATATGTATTTTATTTGGTATAATAACTGTTAGTCTATAAATAGAACAGTGCTAGATGCTTGGGAATATTATTTGCCACTTTAATTGTTAAATGTTTTTTTTGGGATTACTCCAAACAGTTGTTCTTTTGACTTGAAGATAAAACAATTCTGGCAGAGCACTAAAGGAGTTCCATGCTCTCCCTCATTAAGAATAGTGCTAACGGCACGCAGGATGTTTCCCTAAAGGATACATGTATGAGCTCAAACACTGAGTATAGCACTAATAATTGAACAACAAAAACTAATGCCTGTTTTCTACACTTCTCTTAACAGTACAGATTATCCCAAGGGATGATTAAACAAGCAAACAGAGATACTGAAATAACGAGTCCTTTTTTTAATATACAACTCTTAATTTGTTATGTTGTGAATGTTCCGCTTTGTTGATATTTTGAAAATGTTAACATTTGGAATATAGAATTCCTGCCCCTTCCCTCAATTTGTAATATATACCAAATATATCCTGTGAGGAAATGTGTAAAGTTTCTTTAAAATTTTATCAGGAAGTCAGTCAGGAGAAGGACTGGGAAAGATTCTAGCCATAAGCTCTATAGTGAAGCAGAGAAGTTAGCTTTTCATGATGACTGTTTTGCCTATTCTAATAAATTAATACTGTTACACGGTCAGTAATGTACATCAAATGCACACGCCAAACTTAAGCACCCAAAAACGCCTGCTTTATAAATAATAAATTTTTATATTTGTGGAAATATTTCAAAGTATATTCTGAGACTAGTTTGCATAAATGTAATAATTCCATTATGCTCAAAAGATGAGAAGCACTTAACAAGCTTTACCTCCTTAGGCAACTGAAAGCAAATATTGAGGTAAATTAGGGTAGCCATGCATTTGATAGACATTCGTACTGCATGTAGTTAGGACTTGTGGGTGGTGGAGGAGCAAATGCAGTGTTTCGTAAGGACCCAATTCTAGATATTTGTCTAAACATTAACCAGTTGGGGCCTGATTCTGATCTCTGATACATCCATGAAAGTCAAGGGACTTGTAAGATCTACAGGACAGGGATGGTCTCTTCTGCAGGATGCCTAGAACAGAGGGCCCCTAATATGTTTGGCACCTCTCTGCCCTACTGTAATACAAATTAATAATAATGAGTGTAGGTAGGGCCTTGTCTAGCTGAGCTTTTCCATTGCATTATCGCTGGTATGCCTTTACTGGTAATAGCAGTGGTAGGAACTCTTGCAAAGGAGATCATGAGTTACTATCAGTGTTTTACCACCATGTCTACACTTTCTCTCAATAGGATTAGATGACATTGTTATAAAAAAGTCAGCATCTTGTCTTGACTGGCACTCCCGTGGTTGCTGTGCGTGGTGGAGCTGCAGTGATGGGTGCAGCCGTGGAATTACTTATGAAAAATCTCAGTGTTGATACAGCCTAAGAACACAGAATTTCTCCTCTCTAGGCACTGCCTATACTAGAAAAAGAAGTACATTGTGACATTTAGTTGTGGCCAAACACAGGGAGCTCATATGAGTTCTGTCCCTTCTCTGCTGTGGTTCCTGACCATAGTGCAGCAGCTAACCCAGGGGTCAGCAACCTTTCAGAAGTGCTGTGCCGAGGCTTCATGTATTCACTCTCATTTAAGGTTTCGCGTGCCAGTAATACATTTTAACATTTATAGAAGGTCTCTTTCTATAAATCTATAATATTTAACTAAAGTGTTGTTGTATGTAAAGTAAATAAGGTTTTTTAAACGTTTAAGAAGCTTCATTAAAAATTAAATTAAAATGCGGAGCCGCCCGGACTGGTGGCCAGGAGCCGGGCAGCGTGAGTGCCACTGAAAATCAGCTCGCATGCCGCCTTTGGCACCCATGCCATTGGTTGCCTACCCCTGAGCTAACCAGTCACTTTGTTGCTACTGCTCAGTATGACCACTAGAGGGATTGGTGAGGCTGGCTCAGGGCACCCCTCCATGGAATAAAGGAGTCTGTGCACCTCCTTAGTTTTGGCCTCAGATTTTTAGGTAGTGTAAGATTTGTCATAGAACAGTGAATGTGACATCACATCTGATATCCCATCCTCAGCATAGGCCTAGTGAATACTTTCACCCCCATCTGCCATGCTACGATGTACTTGACCAGTTGTGCAATGCTGTACAAAGGGGGAAATTCCTTCTTCACTCCTGTATTGATCAGCTAATGCCCAATGGGATTTGATTACTCCTATTAGCATATCACAAGTGGGTAAGCTTAGCATTTGATTACCCCCCAGCTCAGGAAACCTTAACACTTGTTTACCACAATTTTTATTGGTCATAGTTTTCCAGTCCCCTTTAAAAATTCATCTAGAATATTTGACTTGTTGAATTCAACAGAATGACTAAATTGTGTCACAAAAGTCAATGCAAATGAATAGAATTGATCATGGAACATCTATCAGAGATGCTTCAAGTAGGAGCAAAACACAGGTACAAGGCCACAGGTGTATAAAATTGTCACTAAGTATGAGCTTTTTTTAGTTGCCTCTTTTATCTTTGAAATTTTGTCTTTAAATTAGCTGTAAGACCAGTGCTGTCTTCATTTCTTTAGTTCAGCCTTGCAGTGTGTATGAAAGCCTGTAAGCAGAGCAGAATTGTGACTCAGTTATACAATAGTGGAAAGGATGCTATAGAGACTGTTAAAAACTCAATAGATTTTTCACCTGGTTATTTCAATGCTGAATTTATACCTTGTACTTTAGTTAACAACAAACATGGTTGCATCATTGTGTCTTCATATAGTTGGGGAGAAAAATTAGAGTCTTCACTCAAGGTGCCATTCTATTTTGGTAACTTTTAAATAAAGGTTTTTGGATAAAATAAGCAAATATATAAACAAAATGCCAACAAAGTACTAGAACATGCAGATATGAGCATTTTAGTACCTCAAATAAACTACTGCAGCATATATAGCAGAATCTATCCTTAAAAAAAAAAGAGGGTGGGTTGGGGAAGAGAAGTGGGAGGAAGGGAACACAGAGGAATTATAATTCTTGATGGTGAGAAAGCATTATGTTAACTAGCAGAGCACCCCTCAGGAGCATACCATAATCACACTCAACATATTTGGGTCTTGTCTATATGAGACATTTTCAGTGGTTTAACTAATTATATGATATTACACCAGTGTACTTAAACCAGTGCAAAAGGCTCTGTTGATATGCTTATTTCACTTTAGTTTGTCACTTAAGAATCTGTTTAAATGGAGATAAACATTTCTTAAACTGCATTAAGATTGTTTATGCAGGTTTGCACTGGTTTAACTAAATCGGTTCAAAAGCTGATTTGAGTAAATCTAGATGGAGCAGCTTGCCTACGTAGACATGGCATAAGTTGTATTCTCTCCTAAAAGTTGTTTCAAGACTCCAAAAGCTGTATAACTCAAATTGGCGTACTGACTCAGTCTTTGAAGAGTTGCTACAGTGAATCAAAACAGTAGCAAATAAAATATTAAAGGCCTCTATGAAGATTTTGGTTTAATGCTCTGTTTGGACATGTTAGTTGTCTCCATTGTGCAAGGGTCAGTGTTTAGTATTACCAGAGCTCTTTTTTTAAAAGCTGTTCTCACAACAGGATATCCAAGTCACTGGTGTCTGAGGAAAGCTGGCTCTAGATTCAGCTTTTTTTCGGTAGGCAGTTATAAAATTAACCTTTGACTTCACTCCATCCCCAAATATGTAAACCTTAGGACACTCCCACAGCAAATAAGCAGCTGGTGGATAGTTTTACAGAACTTTAAGCTTTCGTATAATCAACTTCAGTTTCTAGCACTTATCACTGGAAACAGAACTTTGTTAATGTGAATCTAATAAAAGCTATTTTCCTGAGTCTGCAGAAAACCTGAATTGAAACAAAGCCTGAGAAGGGTGAACTGCCATATTAATCTTAATAGGGGGTCAACTCTGAAATCTAATGATCACATTTAAACTAGGGCTGCTGATTAATCACAGTTAACTCATGCGATTAACTCAAAAATTAATCAGGATTAAAATTTTTTATCAAGATTAATTGGTTTTAAGCGCACTGTTAAACAATAGAATACCAATTGAAATTTATTAAATATTTTGGATATTTTCTCCATTTTATATGTCTTATTCTGTGTTGCAATTGAAATCAAAGTGTATATTTTTTATTATAAATCTTTGCACTGTAAAAATGATAACCAAAAGAGTGTTTTTCAGTTCCTCATATAAGTATTGTAGAGCAATCTCTGTCGTGAAAGTGCCACTTACAAATGTAGATTTTTTTTGTTACATAACTGCACTCAAACAAAACAATGTAAAACTTCAGAGCCTATAAGTCCACTCAGTCCTACTTCAGTCAATCTCTAAGAGAAACAAGTTTGTTTACATTTACAGGAAATAATGCTGCCCTCTTCTTATTTACAATGTCACCAGAAAGTGAGAACGCTTGACACTTGTGTAGCCGGCATTGCAAGGTATTTACATGCCAGGTATGCTAGACATTCATATGCCCCTTCATGCTTTGGCCACCATTCCAGAGGAGATGCTTCCATGTTGATTACGCTTGTTTAAAAAAAGTGTGTTAAATTTGTGACTGAACTCCTTGGGGGAGAATTGTATGTCTCCTGCTCTGTTTTACTCGTATTCTGCCATATATTTCATGTTATAGCAGTCTTGGATGATGACCCAGCGCATGTTGTTCATTTTAAGAACACTTTCACTGCAGATTTGACAAAATGCAAAGAAGGTACCAATGTGAGATTTCTAAAGATTAGCTACAGCACTCGACCCAAGGTTTAAGAATCTGAAGTGCCTTCCAAAATTTGAGAGGGATGAGGTATGGATGCTTTCACAGGTCTTAAAAGAGCAACACTCTGATGCAGAAACTACAAAACCCAAACCACCAAAAAAAAAATCAACCTTCTGCTGGTGGCATCTGACTCAGATAATAAAAATTAACATGCATCAGTCTGCACTGCTTTGGATTGTTATCAAGCAGAACCAGTCATCAGAATGGACGCATGTCCCCTGGAATGGTGGTTGAAGCATGAAGGGACATAGGAATCTTTAGCACATCTGGCACATAAATATCTTGTGACGCTGGCTACAACAATGCCATGAGAATGCCTGTTCTCACTTTCAGGTGTAAACAAGAAGCGGGCAGCATTATCTCCCGCAATTGTAAACAAACTGGTTTGGCTGAACAAGAAGTAGGACTGAGTGGACTTGCAGGCTCTAAAATTGTACATTGTTTTATTTTTGAATGCAGTTTTTTTGAACATAATTCTGTCTTTGTAAGTTCAACTTTCATGATAAAGAGATTGCACTACAGTACTTGTATTAGGGGAATTGAAAAATATTTTTTTTACAGTGTAAATACTTGTAATCTGAGCATTGTACACTTTGTATTCTGTGTTGTAATTGAAATCAATATATTTGAAAATGTATAAAATATCAAAAATATTTAAATAAATGGTATTCTATTGTTTAACATTGCGATTAATCGAGATTAATTTTTTAATCATGCGATTAATTTTTGTAATCACTTGACAGCCCTAATTTAAACATTAATGCATTTGACTGTTTTAACTGCTGTTTGTGTTAATAGAAACATCCAGTTAATTGTCTGATCTGGTTGGATATTCCAGGAGTTTTTTAATTTTGTCATCCTGGGGACGAGCTTACAAGAGAAATCCTCTGATTGACCCACATCAACCCATTAATTTGCCATTGCTTTATCAGTGTTTAATTTTGAAGATCAGGAAAGGCACCCCACTCTGCTGGTGGCGAACACTGGTGTATTCCAATTTTTTGAAAGGATGTTCCACAGGAGTCCAGTTACAGGTTTTAAATGATAGGGATGAGGGGGTAGCTTAGTGGCCTAAACATCAGATTAATCTTTCTAGACCAGTACCTATACTGTCTGCAGGTTCAAATCCTAACAGACAAATTTCACATGACTCACTCATTTACCCTTGAGCGATGCCCTGCCTTCCCCCTCCCATCCTGCAGCGCTGCTGATAGCTCATTCCAGTTGAAGTGCAAGGAGTGAACAGGATTTCCCCTGCTGTTCTTTCTGTGGCCACTGTGTGGTGGCAGTAAGCCACAGTACAGTATTTCCTATTGCTGCATTCAGTGCCCTGCGTCCTGCTGCACAATGTAGGAGGGAATCAGCACTGTCTCGTTTAGCCATCGCCCAGCAGTGGCAGGATTAAGAGATTAAGAGTGGGGAGAAGAGGAAGACAATGAGAAAGAGAATGGAAGGAAGTGTGGGAAGAAAGAATGAAAACAAGACTGAGGGGGAATAGGAACAGACAATATGCAGGAAGAGAGAAAATAGACCCATTATTGCCAACCCTGAGAGCTCAAGAGTTATGAGTTACTGGCTGAAAGCATGAGATTATAAAAATGTTCTACATTCAAAATTTACACTTAAAGTTTAATTGGCTATGTTTTTTGGTCTCCTGTTTTTTAATCTTAAGGAGGTAGCCTCTAAGCCCCAATTTGGGTGCAATCATTTCAAGCTGAAATTTCAGTATGCATATGCAGAAATGTGAATCCCCACCACACCTCAACAGTCAGAGGGAGTTTCCATTTACCTACTCTAATCCCTCTGATTGGGCAGCTGCAATTCTGTCATTGTCCATCCCCTTCCCATAGCACTGGTCTGTCTCCTTCACAGCTCCTTCCCTTAATTTCCAATCTCTCTCCTCAGCCTCCTGGCCCCATCTTCCTTTCTGCTGCTCACAAATTCCTACTTCTTCTGTGTAATTCTCTGGCAACATTTTATGTAGTTGTAGTTTCCAGCTATACTAGTAATGTTGAGATGACTGTCTGTTTTAGGGGGCATGCCCTAGTTGCTCCAGCTTTAAGATGAAATGAACCGTGAAAGAAAATTAGCACCAACAGTAATGCAAACTGAAAATTTGGCTGTTTGTTTAGATTTCAGTGGGGAGTGACAAGAAGTGTGCTGCTAAAATCTGTTGTTGGTTTTGTTCTCTGAATTGGGTCACTGTAAGAACTTGCTTGAAAATCTTTCTGCTGAATATTTCTACTGAATGTATTAGAACTGTGTGCAGAAGATCTGTCTGCTAGAAAAAAATTACTCAATCTTTCAGTTTTCAAAATACACGAGAACGTTAGCATAGCTCATTACTGCCGTTTGTTGCATTTCTCAAGTAGGATAACTGATGGTGATGGAAGATTAAATGAACCATTGTTAACATACAGTAAATGTAATAAAACATGCCAAAACCTCTTCAGTTCTGGTACACTGTATTTGTAGAAAGTGCTACCAGAAATAATTATAGAGATCTTTAATTGGACTTCTCCATGTGGGTACAGGGAAAACAAAATAAAATACATAAAAGCAGCCTTATAAACTACTCTGTTACTGGCAGCACAATCCATAAATAATCCTATTTTGGAATAAATCCAAACAAGAGCAGAAGGGGAAAGGTATTGTTGGATGGAATAGTGAAATGGGATGGAATTTTTCACCTTGGGGATTATTTGCTGAGAGTAGCGGATGTCCTTCCATTAAGCTAAAACATAATATATTTAAACATCCTTTTACCTGCATATAAAAACATATTATTTCAAGATCATGGGTCATTTAAATGTCATCTTTGAACTACTTTTGGCAGACAGGAGACTTTTAAAAAGCCTTATAACAGGGGTTCTCAAACTTCATTGCACCGCGACCCCCATCCGACAACAAAAATTACTACATTACCCCAGGAGGGGGGGACCAAAGCCTGAGCCCTGCCGCCCCGGGCAGGGGAGCCAAAGCCCAAGCCTCACCAGCCAGGGCGAAAGCCCTCAGGCTCTGGCTTTGGCCCTGGATGATGCGGCTTGGGCTTCGGCCCCAAGTCCCATCAAGTTTAACGCCAGCCCTGGCAACTACATTAAAATGGAGTCACGACCCGCTCTGGGGTCCTGACCCACAGTTTGAGAACCGCTGCCTTATACTATACTAATCAAGTTTGATTATTTTTATGGAATAAATAGCAAAGTAATCATTACCAGGGAACCCAGAAATGCTATTGGAAATGGAAACAGCTCCAAATATGTGAGTAATTTGAGCTACCAAATAAACTAGACATATTTGGAAGACAGTAATATACAGGACATTATGTAAGCATAAATCTTATAATTCTGAAAGAAGGGGACTTAACCAAAATCATGGAAGGGTTGAATGAAAGTAAATGGCAAACCAGATGTTTTTGTTTAATGCTTCTGTGCGAAAGTTAGTGAAAGTGAAACAGTTAGGCGGTGTGAGAAGTGGGAGTTGAGAGGTATGTGGGGATGATCAGAATGTAGGACAAAGTAAAGGAAAGAGAAACAGGATGTGTGTGGGAGCAGGAGGTAGAAATTGAAGAAGGAAAGAGGAAGCTGTGGATGAGAGAATTTAGGGAATGGGGTGGTGTGATCAAGGGAATGACGAATAGGGAATTTGGGAGCTCACTTGATCTCTTTTGGCAGAAGTACAGTAACTTCTCACTTAACGTTGTAGTTATGTTCCTGAAAAATGCAACTTTAAGTGAAACAATGTTAAACGAATCCAATTGTCCCATAAGATTTAATGTAAATGCGGGAGGTTAGGTTCCAAGGAAATTTTTTTGGGGCAGACAAAAGGCATTATACTGTATACTGTACAGTACTGTACTGTGGTTGGGAAGTGCCCCTGACTTACCCCACACAGGCACAGCCCGCTGCAGGCAAGGACGCTAGGAAGCACCTTTGCAGCAGCAGCAGCAGCTTCCCCGGAGAACAGGCTCAGATTTTGCCAGGAATGCTCCAGGCTCATCTCTTCCTGTCCCTGCTCCACTCCAGGCCCACCTCTTCCCACCCCTACTCCATCTCCTCTCCAGAGCACGCCACATAAACCCCCCCCCACACACACAAGTCCTAAGTGCCGCCAAACAGCTGTTTGGCGGTACTTAGGACTTTCTGGGAGGGTGGGGGAAGAGCGGAGACGCAGCACTTCCCCGCTTCTGCCCCTCCCTCCCAGAAAGTCCTAAGCCCGAAGTGCTGGGAGGGAGGGGGAGGAGCAGGGAAGCCCTTCATCTCCACTCCTCCCCCTCCCTCCCAGAAAGTCCTAAGCGCCGCCAGCTGTTTGGCGGTGGGGGAAGTGCTGGGAGGGAGGGGGAGGAGGCGAAGAAGCAGAACTTGTGCAATGCTCCCTTGTAAAGTTGCTGCTCTTCCACAGAATCTTACAAGCAGGCAGCCAAATGACGTTATAAGGGAGCGTTGCACAACTTTAAACGAGCATGTTCTCTAATTGAACAGGGACGTAACATTGAAACAATGTTAAGTGGGACAAGGTTAAATGAGGAGTTACTGTAGTTGGTCAGGCCCTGATCCTTCGTTCCCAGTTGATTGTCCAGTCCGAAGACACCAGAAATGTGCTCTGGCAGAGGTTCCCATGTGTAATGCTGCTATATGTGGTAGCTGTCTGCTTAAAAACAGAATTAGAGAAAATGTCATAATGAATTGTTGGTCACATAATACTGCATCATAACGGAGTACAAGATGAGCCTGGGAAAAGATAAGTGGTGAAATCCAACAGTTTCTAGAACTTATAGGTTAATAAAACTTTTGGGGGATTCTGATTGAGCACATTCTTTTTAGCAGCCTTTTACACTCATGCTCAAAATGCTTTATCTCCATTGTAGATTTTTAGGTGTAGCCTTAGATTGGGGAGAAAAAGCTAGAACAATCACAGGGGGCATAATCAGAGGCAGCCTCTAATGGCTCCTCACCAGTGAAGAGCATTTTAAGGTGGCTTCTGAACACTGAACCTATTTTCCTTACCCTGCCAGAGTCATAAAAAAAAGCATAAAAAGGATACAGTTGTTCTTAAATATCCTTGTAGGTCACCTTTAAGCCCTTTATTACGGCTATAGTATGACAGGCCTTCTATAGGCTGATCTTCCCCGCCCAAACCCTCTCTCTGTCACCCTCTCAATCACATTGAACAGCACCACCATTTTCCCTGTTGCTCATATCCATATTCTTGGCTTTATTTTTTGACTCAGACCTTTCCTTTGATCCAGGCTGTATCTTTCTGTACAACATCTCTAGGAGTGAAATCCTGGTCATGCTGAAATCAATGGCAAAACTCCCATCAACTTCTGTGGGGCCAAGATTTCCCCCCAAGATCGAATCTTTCCTCACTGCCCACACTGCCAAAACTCTTGTCTAAGCCCATATCATCTTGTGCCTTGAATACAGCAGTCTCTCCTCTCTGGCCTCCTACAAGTGTATTCAAAATGCAGCTGCTAAGATAATTTTCCTGGCATGTTGCTGTGATTGTCACCCTGCTTTTTTAACTCTCTCCTTTGGCTTTTTATCTTCCAACATGTCAAGTACAAACTTCTCGTCTGCATTGTCAAAGTTCTTCACATTTTAGCCCCACCATGCCTATCCGTTCTATTACCTTATTACAGTGGCTGTCAACCTTTCCAGACTACTGTACCCCTTTCAAGAGTCTGATTTGTCTTAAATACCCTAAGTTTCACCTGACTTAAAAACTACTTGCTTACAAAATCAGACATAAAAATACAAAAATGTCAGCACACTGTCTGAAAAATTGCTTACTTTCTCCTTTTTACAACTATAAAATAAATCAATTGGAATATAAATATTGTACATACATTTCAATGTATAATATATAGAGCAGTATAAACAAATAATTGTATGAAATTTTAGTTTGTTCTGACTTTGGTAGTCCTTTTTATGTAGCCTTTTAGAATACTAGGCAAATATCTAGATCAGTTGACATACCCCCTGGAAGATCTCTGCATACTCTCAGGGAGAATGACTGCCTTAAACTCTACCAACCATGCCAGCCTCAATTGCCTGCTTATGGGCACTTCCCACATACTTTCCCCAATTCAGCCCCTTACAAAGAAGGGCAGAACTCCCAGTCCAAATCTGTAAAGCTACCAAGACTTGATCTTCCTTCAAGACCCTCCTTAAATCTCACCTCTTCTGTAATACATACAGAAAACTGCCATCTGGTAACTGCTAAGCAGGTAGTGAGTTGTGTTTACTACAATTCACTACAAATTATATACACAGCTAATCTGTGCTGAAACAATATACTATTTTGACAGGTTTCAGAGTAGCAGCCGTGTTAGTCTGTATCCACAAAAAGAACAGGAGTACTTGTGGCACCTTAGAGACTAACAAATTTATTAGAGCATATCTTTTCTTTTCCTGCTTGTCCCCACTTACTTGTTCGTTTTATCTACCTGTAATGTCTTGCTTTTTTAAGTTGTAAGCTCTTTGGGACACGGTCTATGACTTATATCCCATATGTTGCTAGAGAACAAAGCCCCCACCTGGTGGTACTGCAATATAAATGATTAATATTAAAAGATCCTCGGGACAGGTGTGAATTTCACCCAGACTACAGGATGTAAGGAATGAATCAGTTAATTGCTGTGATATATCTTGATTTTAGTAGGGTTTTTGACAGTCATGCATGACATTCTCAAACTAGGGAAATGGTCTAGATGAAATTACTACACGGTGGATGCAAAACTGATTGAACAACCTGTGATGTGGTACAGCTCGCCACTGCGGCACCCCCTGCTGGCTGTCCTGGGGTTCAGCTCTGCTAGCCAGTGCGCCCTCTTCTAGTGGTGTCTCACCACTGTCACTCCCAGGAACACAGCATCCTCTTCATGTCACAGCCCTCCAGCTGTGCTGCACTCTGTGTTCCCCCTTCCTGGGGACCTGCAGTCAGCTGTCCAGCCACTTTCCTCAGCAGCAACTGCAGCTCAATGTCTGGCCACTTCCTCAGTGGCAAGGGGGGGAGGGGAATGGACCCAGGCCCACTCACTACTCTGGGTGCTGGCCCAGGGACCCTGTAGATGGCCACCACTTGTTGCATCCCCTCTAGCTCCTTAGTAGAGTTCCCTGACCCAATTCCCCACAGCCCCAGCACCCTCTGTGTCATTGCCAGGACCTCAGCCTGCAGATCCCTGCAGCTCACCAGGAGCTGCCTTTTGCTCCCTCAATCTCTGCCTGCAGTACTGCTCTATCCAGGGTGCTTGCTGCCTTCAGCCTGCAAGGCAGCCAGTCCTCCGCCCTCTTCAAGCTCCAGGGAGTGACTGAAGGTATTTTGTCCTGCAGCTCTTCTTATATGGGCCTGCCGGGCCCTGATTGGCTGTTCCTTTCAGCCCTTCTCTGATTGGCTGCCTCCTGCGCAGCCTCCCAAGGGCTCTGTTAACCCCTTGGAGCCCAGTGTGTGGCAGGCGCCCCATCACACCCCCTCTCCCTTAAGACCGACTGCCCTGGTTGGTGGAGGTTACCTCCACTGCTGCCCCCACAACTGTGCTTGCAGGGTGTCCCTCTGCTGTCTCAGCTTCTCCACTAGGAGGAGCAACTTGTCATTCTCCTCCCTGGTGTCCCTAAATTTCCTTATGTGTGCCTCTGCGCTGTCTTGTGCAAGGCCAGCTCAGTGACTTTCAGCCTTTCCCATAGCCTTGGCCCTTGCTCTGCTGGCTATCCCAGTACCCCCTTCTCCCAGGGTCTGAATTCCCAGCTCCCTTCAATTGGTCTCTGTATAAGTCCCCACATCCTGCAGCTGGATGTCTAAGGGACTCTTCCTTCTCTTCTGTTTCTCCTTTCTCTCCTGCTCGGCCTCTTTGGCCTTCTCCACCATCTTGGTGCACCCCCACTGGGTATCTGGCACCTCCTTCTGTTCCTTTCTATCTCTCTTGCTCTTCTGCTGGCTCGGGTCCCCTTTCTCATCCCCAATTGGGATGCTGCCATTCCCTGGGCTCCTGTTCTGTCTGTGAGGGCACTTCCTCTTCACATGCCCTGATTCCCCACAGGCAAAACAAGCATCCCCCCTTCCTTTTCTCTTCAGAGGTCAGGGACTGGGGGTTTCCCTGCTCTCTTTCCCTTTGGGATAGACTTCTCCTCTTTCCAATAGGGGCACGCTCTCTTGAAGGGTCCCCTCTGCCCACAGGCGTAACACTGCCCTGCTGGCCTGACCCTGGGACTTGGCTTCTTGCCCCAGGCTCTCTGGCCCCTGATCACCTCCTGGAGGGTCTTGAGCAAATAACGCTGCTCTTCCATTAGTTGCCTCAGGCATTCCTGCAAGTATCTCTGTGCCTCCCACTGATGCCGCTGGTTTTCCAGGATCTACCTCACCAGGGCCTGAATCCCTCTTGGTTGCTCTTCAACCCCCTTTATTGGAAGCGGCAACTCTGAAGTCTGGGAAGGTACACCTGCCTTCTGCCAAAAAGGTCTCTGTACATGGCAGCTCCATAGTTCCTTTACCCCCGCAAGTATCCCTTAAATAGTCTTTCAAACTCCTCTTCTAACAAGGGCAACTGTCAAACAGTCTCTGAGTCTCTCACTCAGTCCCCTTCCCTCAGGGGCAACCAAATGCCCACATTCTCCACCATATGTGATGTCGTGTGACTCACCACTGCGGCGCCCCATTCTGGCTGTCCCAGGGATTGGCTCTGCTAGCCGGTGCACCCTTGCGTCTCGCTACTGTCACTTCTGATCCAGGGACCCATGTCACTCCCAGGATTGCAGCATCCTCTTCATGACACAGCCCTCCGGCTGTGCCACACTCTGTGCTCCCCTTGTGATTTTTAAGACCAGAGTAGATATGTGATGAATGGTCTGGGTATACTTGGTCCTGCCTCAGCATGGGGGATGGACTCGATGATCCTTTGAGGTCCCTTACAGTCCTGCATTTTTATGATTCTGTGATTTCCTACAAAAGATGATGTGGGAGTCTTGGGCTTCAATCAATACTTTCCAGTAATAACTAGATGGAATAATGCAAATTCACATTTCTTCATTGTTATTTGGAGAGCAAAAATCAAATTGTCATGCAGCTCTTGGTCCCCACACTATGCACCTTGGCTCTGTACTTCACTTAGTCAATTTCACCACAGGTTGTGTTGGAGGAAAGAACAGCTAGAAAGACTCAAGGAGAGAGAAAAATTACCTGGAAAATTGGTCTTTTAGCCATTGTGTGTATTCACTCATCAAAAATACTCAATAGTGGAGATTTTGCTTGAATAAAGAGTGCAGTGTCAGTCTTAACATTCCTGCAAATGCTGCTGTTAACGGAAACTATTTTTTTCCTGAGCCTTTCAACTGTGCTATTCATTTCTTTTTCTATCAGAGAAATAGTCTGTTAAAACAAGTTTCTTAATACCCCACTGTAAGGAGCTGCTGTTTAGTGAGAACAGGCCCGAGAGGTCAGTGGGAACAGCATCATGCTTTATATTACGATTACAAAAGCATCTGGATGGAAAAGAGGATCTATGCATAATGTACCCTTCTGAATAAAATACGCTGAAAATGCATATCAGCCATGATGTTGGTTTAATGTCTTGGTTTGTATATGGGGGAAGCATATTAGGTTAATAAAATTATGTATTCAGCTCCCATTTCTGTCTTTTGCACCATTTTCACTTTCCTTTTGCAGGTGACCTTGAAAATAATCTCTTCTAAAATATTTCTGTAATTGTAAGCATGGATCTCTGTTGAGAAGTTTCATTAGTTTGACTGTTTTGCTATTCCTACAGGGCTTCAGGAATATGTAGAGGCAGTGTCTTTCCAATATTTCATCAAAACACGATCACTAATTAGTGTTAAGGAGATCAACAAACAGCTAATATTTACAGTGGAAGACAAAGAAGAAGAAACAAACACGGTAAGAATTGTTTTGTTATTCATGGACCAGGCTGAGCCCTTTTCATTGGGAAAAGGGGCCAGTATATTAGCATACCATTTGATAATTCTGGAGGAACTATTCTAAATTTTGTATTGCATATTGCCTATATGATTATATCCAGCAGGCACTCAGATATCATACTGATTGGGGTAGCATAAGAACCTAAATAGAAGAAGCAAATGAATGTAAGGGGTACAGTAACTTCAACTGATTCAGTCCCATTGCTCAACAATGAGCTAATTACAGGAGCCAACAGCAGAGAGTGATGAGAAGAAGGGTGTTGTCCTCTGTCACAGTTTTATCAACTTGCAATTTTTTCACTATAACCAGCTAGTATTAAAATACGTGTTCTGTGTCCTAGCAAGGTCACTGATATCTCACTTAGAATTAATCTTGAACTTCCCCCCGCGCAACAGACTTGCTTTCCTTCCTTTCCTATGCCTAATACAGCATCTTCCATTTCTTTCCCTTCCTCTCTGCCCTGCCCATCCCTAAATAGAACATTTTGTATATGGCCAAAATACAGCCTGGCCATCTTTTTTACGCAGCCTTTGGATGAACATTCTATTTTTAAAATTTATATTCGGATGTAAAGTGGATCGATGTGTGGAATGCATAAGGTCATTTTAATTGCTGTTCTAATGAGACATTTTGCAGTCTTTAAAGAGAAAAATCTCAAATGACACTGAATGAAGATGCATGGAAATGTCCACACTGGATAGTCATACCGGTGGTCATCAGCATCAATTATTTAAAAACAAAGAAACAGCTGCAATTCCTCCCCAAAATTTTTGAAAAAAGAATAAAGTCTTAAATAAGCTATGATGCGATATTAGCATTGCCTCCAGAAAGTGACTGAACAGGTTTGTTCGGAGACAAAAGTTAGTTGGTCAAAGGAAATGATCATTATTAGACTATAAAAGCTAAACTCTGGTGTCTACAGCCAGTTGTGAAACCAGGCTTATAGTATTGTTTTTTTCTTCTGTAACAGGGGTAACAGTGCACACATTTTTCCATGGGCTTGACTTGGCTTAATTTTTGGATGAATGACCAGCTGTTGAGGTCATGAATGAAACTCCAGTAGATACATTCATATCTCTAAGGGCTTCACTATGGGGAGATCGACGCTGCTGCAATCGATGCAGCAGGGGTCAATTTAATGGGTCTAATAAAGACCCACTAAATCAACCGCAGAGCGCTCTCGGGTCGACCCCAGTACTCCAGCTTCCCGAGAAGATTAAGGTAAGTCGACAGGAGAGCATCTCCCGTCGATGCAGCGCAGTGAAGACACCAAGGTAAGTCGACCTAAGCTACATCGACCCCAGCTATGTTATTCACGTAGCTGGAGTAGCATAACTTAGGTTGACTTACCCCCTAGTGAAGACAAGCCCTAAGAATGCTCATAGAAATTAAACAGTGTAACAGGTCACTGCGTATACTTAGGACAAGAAAAGGTTTTATGAGATCCTGAAAATTAAGGAGCATTGTTGTGTAACTCCCCAGGAAGAGCTCCATAGCAAAGTAATAGGTATGTATTGTATTACGAATATACTAGTAAAAATGGTCAGTGCCATTCAGAGGTATCCCTTATGCCACTGCTAGTTGAGCAATTGCAGAGAAATTGGAACCACTGTTAGGAGATCCAAAGTACTCTTGTACTGTAATGTCAGCTGGACACAAAGAGATTCAGTGTTGCAGTCAGGTTGTTCAGACTTGAGAAATAAATCCCTTCCCACTGGCACTGTAGGCATGCCACACTCTTCCTCTAGCTATAGGAAGAGAAACCTCTGCCACCACCTGAGCCCTTGGCTCCCTCTGTGACTGTAGTGCTTGCCATTATGGATCCTCTTGCCCTTCCTTCCATCGTGTGTGTGTGTGTGTGTGTGTGTGTGTGTGTTTCAGAATGTCTTTCTGTGTTTCCCCCTCTTTTCAGCTCATCTTTCAAAAGCCACAAAGGAAAAAAGTCTCAGCCATTATGTTACTTTAGTTTCCAGATGAAAGTGTATTTTGCATTTTGCACATACCTTTGCCCACAATTGTTGCTGAAATTTCATGGTGACAGTGATACTTCAGCGGCTCAAAATGCCAAAAATGTTGGAGAAATTTCCTGGAAAAATGTTTGCCACTTTAACACAACATTATCTGTGTGTTATCTAAGGTGCAGGTATCTTTATCAATAAATATTCTTTCCCCTGAAAGAAATGCTGTAAATATAATATGAGGTGTCTTTAGATTGCTAGCCTTTTGAGTTGAACGCTCAAGCAGGCAGCTGCATAACATTTCCAGGCAGCTGGAATTCAACTCTAGGTATAGTATTAAGCAAATATCTCTAGAGAAAAGCAAACGTCTTGAAGACAGATGTTCAAGGGCTGCCTTTACTGAGCAATTTGAAACCATGATGTCCTAACATTTTAATACATTTCAGAATGGTCAGGCTTCAAATACTACCACTAACTGCAACAAGTGTTTTGTCCCATTTGAACTGTTGACAAGGGCGACTGGGAGTTCTACATGGAGGAGCACAGCACCAGTTCTGCTGCTACAGATTACTCATGGAAAATCATTTTATTAGAAGAAATTGTGTTGTAAATCATGCTTTTTCATAGTTCTCCTCTTATATTCCTTACTACTAAGGATATTTGCAAGGAAACCAGATCTTTATTTGAGTTCATCTGCTCCTGCTGAAGGCAGAACCCTCTGTTACCTACTCATTTTCACAACAAATTGTGATGTCATAAATACAGGATTTATGACTTCGGGTGGAGAAAAAGTAGCAGCAGCAGATGAACTCTTAAGAACAAAAAATCAGTTTTTCATATACCATGATGTCTCGGGGATATAGAATGTGGGAAGAGATATACAGAAATTATATGATTTAGGAGCAGAATTGTTTCTTGATAAAACAATATTTCAAGTACTCCATGAGGTATTAGTTAATTTTAATAAGATTGTAGAGTAATGGATCTGGGGAAAATTCCAGAGAAACACGTCCATTTATTCTTGAGTCCTGCTTTTTATGGTAACTATATTTTGAAATACTGGATTGTGTTACAAAATGGTATGATTTATTTTTCCTAACCCTGGCTCTTACATTTCCTAACCCCGCACTAGCATTGGCAGGTCAGTTAGGGCCAATTTTTTAAATCTGGTGGCCTGAGGTCTGTGCACAAAAATGTAAATACAAGTAAACATACATGCAGAGACAAATTTGGTAACGATGTGTACAGATATAGATGGTAGATATAGGGCCTGGATCGCTGTCTTCAGTGTTTAAAAATGTTTGTTAATGCATTTGCCACTGTTTTCTCATCTGTGAAATGTAGAAGATACATACACCTGTAAAGTACAAAAGTAAGGGTTAATGAATTTTATAAAGTGCTTTTGAAGCCTAACCTGCTACTATATAGAAATACTGTGTAGTTTAATTTTACTGAACATTTTTTAGTTGTTGTTGGTCTACGGTTATGCCAGTTAAGCCAATGTGTGTTTAAACTGGTGCAAACCACCATTTCTTCACTTTTCAATATTCTATGTTGTGTTTTGTCCTCAGCCCTCCTCCAATCCACATGATGAGCAGCTGTGCACTTGGAGCCTGAAGGTAACACCTGTCGATTACCTGCTGGGTGTGGCTGATCTAACTGGAGAGCTCATGCGGATGTGTATTAACAGTGTTGGAAACGGTGATATAGACACCCCATTTGAACTGAGCCAGTTTTTACGTCAGATTTATGATGGTTTTTCCTATATTGGCAACACTGGACCCTATGAAGTGTCTAAGAAACTATATACCTTGAAGCAGAGTCTGGCCAAAGTAGAGAACGCCTGCTATACATTAAAAGTGAGGGGTTCTGAAATCCCAAAGCACATGTTGGCTGATGTATTCTCCACCAAAGCAGAAATGATTGACCGAGAAGAGGGTCTTTCCTAAAACAGTGAGACAATCATGGCCCTGAAGGGCCCTAGGCTGTACAGTTGGAAGCTTGTTAATATTTTGGATTTGTTTTCAGTAGACCCTCATCATGACTTGTATGTAGGGATGTTTTTAGTTTTACTTAGCAGAGCAAGATTATTTGCAAAGGTAACTTGTAACCAAAAAAACCCCTTAACATAATGTGTAAGTGCCCACAGAGGAGAGATTCCAATATTTGTTCAATCTCCTGCTTTCCTCTACTCTATGTGCTGTCATAATGGCTAAATGTCAATGCTACACTCAGTGCTGGTGTCTTTCAGTGAAGTGGACTCACTTCAAACTGCCTGGGCCACTGCATCAGTTTTCAGCGATCACATGATGCTCAGAGCAGGTTGTGAATAATTAAATTTTGTGATTCTGATTTACCCACAATTTCTCTTGGGCCCCACACCTTAATGTAGCCTGTGTCTGTGTACCCCCCGTGTCAGAATAGGGGGTGGCCAAAGGCCTGGAGAAGCAGTTGCCTCGTGGTTTAATCAGAGCAAAACAAACCTAGCATCCTAGCATCTAAACCTACCCTGGTCTTTGATGCATTAGATTATTGGGATCAGAATGTTTTCATAGGCCCATTTGAGCATACTTCTCTGATGCTGGATCTCCACATTGTTTAATTTGTATCTGCTTAATTCAAATGTTTATCTCACTGGAGCTGAAATTGAAACAGAGCCAAAGGTGCTATGTAACCTGTAGTTTGGTCTGACTACTATTTTTGAACGTGAAACTGAAACTAACAGTTTTCTGCTCATTGATAAAACTCATAATACCTGGTTAATATTACTGTATACTGGCCATTTCAGGGCTCACAGCTTTATTTTAGCTCTGCCTTGTTGCCTTACTGTTTTGGCATCATTTGGAAAATCCTTTAAAACACTGAATTTATTGTTTTAAATTTAAAGAATAAAAGCTTTAACTGATGCAGAATCTTAGTTTGCTGAATAGACCCCTTCCTGGACAAGTGCAGAAACGTAGCCAAACAAGTTTATCATGGATTCAGCAGTAGGACAGACTTGTTGCGCAATGCTGGTTGCATGCTTGTCACCTAAGAGAATACAGGGTTAAGACAGTGGGTAGAATTCTGCCCTCCACTATATTTGTGGAACCCCCAAGGGACTCCAGTGGAGTTGAACTGGTGTTAGCGAAGAAAGAATTTGGTTCAGTGTGTTAAGTGAGATGTGACTTATTCCTTTGAAATGTGTTGCCTTTTGTATTTTAATACTATTATGAAATAGAAATTGCAATAAAAATAAGGCAGATGTGCAAATTCCTTGCATTTATTTGGCATTCTTGAGCTCATTGGCAGATAATCTGAATTCTCACTTGTGTCCAAAGTTGTGAAAGCCCCTTGAAACTGTATATTATGCTGGGGAGAAACAGCAGATAAAATAATACGCTCTTAAAAAAAAAAAAGCTACTCCAGGAAATAGGCCCCTCAAGCACAAATGAAAATACTGCATGTTTTTTATTTCCACTTCCATATGATGTAGTACTGCCAATATTTTTCCCGTTAGCATGGTATGTCCTAGTTAACTGGGGTCATCTGATATATGACCAGAACAGCAGTTACTTACAGTGTTTATCACAGGTTTTCCCATTGTTTCCATGTAAAGAAATATTTGGTGAGTTGAAAAAAGGAGTGTTTTTCCAATTGTTTAATACCTTTTAAAGTGCTTTTTTTTTAAACAATAAAATCATTAAAAAGCTATTGTGAATGAGTGGTAGTTCGTTTACCTATCAGTCTTATTTGAGAATACTTGACTAGTAATAGGTGAGTGCATTCCATTCTTACAGTTCAGGACTCTATTCAAAGGTCTGACTCATTCCCCATACTGTACTTGTACCTCATGATTGGCATTCACCAATACATGATCTCATCATTGTTTCTCCCCCATTATTTAAAAAATAATAATGCAGCTATGACTGCTCATGGGCCTTGCACGTGCATAATCAAATGTAGAGCTCTTAAAGAAGTTGACAGTCTGATGGCAAGACAAGTTTATTCCTGGGATGAATAGAGAACAGTACCAAGGGGCTGTGCCTGTTGTACCTACAGCCTGATTTTTCAGGTGTGCTGAGCACCTAGAGCTTCAGTTCAAGCTGGTGAGAGTATGGTACTCTGCATTTTGGGAAGAGGGAACTTACATCTCTCAGAAAACTTGCAGTAAGATGTACTTGTCTGAAGCAAAACCATGAAGAGATAACTGCTAGAGACACCATGAGATATTAAACAGAAGTCTCTTCTGTCTGTTCTGGCAGCTATCAGGTAGGAGTTAAAAATTCCATGGCTCTTTTTAAACACACAATGAAATGAACCCGGCTGCCCTGGCAGTGTTTCCCTCTTTCAGGAAAATAGATTCTAAAGCCCAACCTGCTGCATTTGCCATTGATGAGCACATAATGGCTACTGTATTTCACAAAACAGCCGCTGCACTAGTACTGTCTCTCATTGCTTTTAAAGCACTTTGGAAACCTTTGAATACGAAAGGAGCAATTCTTCTCTTTTCAGTCTCTTAAGAACAGTTACACATTCTGCCTAATATACATTGGGTTTAACAATTTTGAGATGGGAATAAACTTTCAACATGGCTACAGAAGATATTTAATTTTTGTAAATGACGTCAGGCATGATTTTTAAGCCTCTTAGGGGCCCTCTGGTCCACCAAATCAAATCCATGAGTAATCATTAGTAGGAACAAAGTGTGTGTGGTATATTAAAGCACCATGAGAGATGGGAAATAGCTAATGGTTTGCAAACCTCTTGCTCAAGGAAATATTTCCCCCCAAAAAACAATTGGACTGTAGTTGTTTGAAAGGTGACATTTATCAACCATACAAGCTGCTAAACAAGCAATGGCAGTTTTCCCATTTTTTATCCTATTACTCTGTGGAGCCACTGATATGCTTCGTATTGAGCCAGAACAAGGTGACGTCATAGCAGATGTTTCATGAAGGCTGCCTTGGGTGCTAAAATCATCTGCCTTTTTAAAATCCTCTTTCTCAAGAGAAGTGAATTTTCTTTTTGGGTTCACATTTGTACATAAACTACTCATTTGCAATAGGGAAAAGAAACCCATCATATTTTAGCTTTCCTTAACTGCCAGTGAAGTTATGCAAGAGAACAGCTCCCTGTTGACAGAACATGTAATATTATTTCGACTTACTGTCTTGGTTATTTCGGTTTTGCACAAGGTTTACCATAATCACACACATACATTTTAAACTTGGTATCTATACAGTCCCCAAAATGTATATAGTGCCATATGGAATATAGAGCAGATGTGGCCTTTGCTCCAAGCAGTTCACAACCTAAGATTAGACCAAACACAGCAAGGAAGATGATAAGTAGAAGGGAGGAGATGGAGAGGAAGGGAAGATGAGGTTTATATCAAAAGAAAGTGGTAGCTTGGTTTAGTGCTTGCCTGATTCTGAAAAGAAGCTTTAAAGTTTATCAACATTTAAATAATTATAGTAATTGTTCTGTTGTTGGGATGGAGAAGAGAGTCACAAAAGGGGAGAAGGAGAAGGTGTTTGTGTGAGGAAAGTGAAGTGGAGTGTAAAGGGAAATGAAGGCAGGAGGGCTGTGGGGGAGGGTAGCCAAGGATGAAGATATCAGGGTGAGGTGCAAAATAAGCTAGATGCATCTGGTGATGTGAGGTGAGACCCTGGGAGGGTTGTGCGGGTCAGGAGTGACTTGCAGAAAGTTAGACAAATCATTTGAAACCAGATTTTGTTAAGAAACAGATTTTTAAGGGAATCAATTGAAAAAAAAGTGCTGCAAAAAAGGAAAAGGGTGATGTCAAGGCTGAATCCCCACTCTTGTCACTCCGAGTGCAGAAGGTGGGGGCCCACAAGGATTTTAAAAATTAATACTTGCCACTCCAGTAGGGTGACCAGATGTCCCGATTTTATAGGGACAGTCCCGATTTTTGGTTCTTTTTTTTTATATAGGCTCCTATTACCCTCCACCCCCATCCTGATTTTTCACATTTGCTGTCTGGTCACCCTGCACTCCAGGTTTGTATTAAACTCCCAAGGTTACAGCTTCTCTCTGACCTTGGCTTGGTAAATGCTGTCACCATCCTAATGCAAAAAACCCTCCTTTGAATCCAGGAAGGAGCACTTGAGAATTCCTCCCTGTGGGGTACCCTCAAGCCCTTTCACCCCCCCTCCAGGGAAGAGCTGAGAGAAAAAACAAAGGAGATGACCTGTGGCTATCAGCTAATCAAGCAACATGCACAAACCTCAGGACACCAAAAATCCAATCCTATTCTTAAAAAAAAAAGTAAATTTTATTAAAACAAAAAGAAAGAAAAGACATCTGGAACTTAGGCATTTGCTAGATTTTAAAAGAGCAATTCCAAAAATTAAGCACCCAAACTAGCTTTCTTGGTGGTCAGCTTAAAGGTTACATGCATACAAAAGTATCGGGTTAGCACAGAGGAGATCCACAAGCCAAAATAAGAAATAAACCTGATAGCATCTAACTAAACATTCTATATCCAAAGTATGCCTTCTAGGTATGGAAAATACTTTTTCATACCTGGTTCAAACCTTACACAGCATTTCTGCTTGTAGCATTGCAGCTCCATGTCGCTGCAACCCAGAGAACAACAGAAAAAGGGAAATTTCTTTTACCATTTTAAAAAGTTCTAGCCTTCCCATTGGCTCTTTTGGTCAGGTGCCTACTTTTTTTCTTTACCTGGGGGACTTTTTAACCCTTTACAGATAAAGCAAGTAAAGAACAGCTACCAAGAGGGATTTTACAGCTAACTGGCTGGCTGGGTGTCCATCAAAGGGAGCTCCCCCTCCCCTTTATTTATCACAGGTGATTTCCCCCTCCCCCCATCCTTATGCCTTCTCTAAATGAAGAGAGCCTGGTTTCACAAGGTGCTGATGTCCTACTGGAGTAAATATGAATTTCACATATGGAGCAGCAGCGCTTGCAAGATTACACCTCTGCCAAAAATTAACAAAACTTACTTTTCTGTTTTTATTTACACACACAGCCAGGGGCAGGAAAATGATCCCAATTCACAATTTTTAGTAAGTACAAAGAGAACATTTTACATCCACCTGTATTTTGGCAGCCACAATCTTTGTTGTGAATCACAAGCTTGTTACATACCAAAATTAATATGTTTACCGCTGCTGCTGTTTCTCTCTTGTTTCCCCCTTTTCATTTGGCTCCCTCATTCTTTTTCTGACTCTTCCTGTTTCTTAACGTCTTTGTTTCTCAGGCTCTGGCCAGCAGGTGGGAAGGAGCTGCACCATCCTCCTGAGCCATTGGCTACGATGGTCCCATGAGTTAGTCATTTCCATCCTAGCTGACACCCTTGGTGAAACAGCTCAGTGCAGGAGCATGTCTATTCCAGCTGCCAGAAGCAGAGATCTGTTGGGCTCTGAATGCAGGTTGGTTTTGCTCATGACTCCGTTTTGAGAAACGCTGCTGAAACTGGTGGGTCTGGGTGGGCTTCTATTTAGTTCAATGTGCCTGTCTGCATACTTCTATTACAACCATTGTACCATGTGACAGTGGGTGTCTGGATGGGTTGATAGGGCTCACGGTTGCTTCTGTAGACAAGCAGTCCTTGGTTATTTTTAGGTTTGTAATCTTCACAAGCCAAAGTAAAGTTTGGGAAGCAGGGACCATGTTTCTAGTTTAGGAGAGAGTCATTCAGGATCACCATTTTCCACCAGTTTACTTTCTTTTTACCCCACTTAACAAAACTTTTAAAGGGCTGTTTATGGAACCTAGCAGAGGAGGAGTACTGGCCAGTACTGATGTCATGTGTCTTCTCCCAGCTCCTCCCATAGGCTAGCAGGCTGACACTTTGGTGCTATTGTGCCTTGCCTCTGCTGTCTGCAATCTGAACTCTGAGCCCCTGCTATTAGATTTAGATTTCTAAAACCAGCTTCTAATATATTTTTACTGTAATTACCTTCAAGGGTTTCCCCTTTATAATCACACTCACCCCATATTATTTAAATAAAGGGGTTTCTGTCATGTAGGGTCTGGGTCTGCCCTTCATTGCCAAACAAGATCAGACAGCTCAACAAGCCCAATGTCCTATGTTGGCCGCCTTGGCCTTGCTTAGCTTATGACATAGGCACCAACTGCGTGAGTGCTTAAGGGCTCAAGCACCCACCGGAAAAAAAAAGTGGGTGCTCAGCACCCACCAGCCATAGCTGTTTGGCAGCTCTGCCGATCAGCTCTTTGGTGACTTGGGGAGGCACTT
The DNA here is from genome assembly GCF_027887155.1 of Malaclemys terrapin pileata. Classification (NCBI taxonomy): domain Eukaryota; kingdom Metazoa; phylum Chordata; order Testudines; family Emydidae; genus Malaclemys; species Malaclemys terrapin. The sequence goes on along the minus strand of NC_071507.1, from coordinate 79,547,974 downwards.
GAGGGAGGGCAGGAAGCAGTGAGCGATGGGCGGGGTGGGAACCTTGGGGGAGGGGGCAGAGCAGGGTTGGAAAGAGGTAGAGTGAGGGTAGGACTCGGGGAAGGGGCAGAGCGGGGGCAGAGTTGGGATGGAGCACCCTCAGGGGAAAATAAAAGGCAGCGCTTATGGCTTATGGTATCTGGTTGGACCATGCTCCCATTTATTCACTTGTCCCACAGCTCTTCGCTTTTCTTGCCACTCTTCCCTGTAGGCATGATACTCCCTCCTAGTGCACAAGGCCACTACCTTTTCCATGTAATCCTTCCTCTAGACCCACTTCTACCAGGATGCCAGAGGACATTGCCAACAGAAATCCAGCTGGGGATAGTTGATAATTTTTAAAACCAAACTAAATGCCTTTGATTGTATGTTGTATCTCATTCACTATTTGTTGATTCAATATTTTAATTATTGACTTAGATAATGGAATGGTGAATACACCTATAAAATTTGTGGATGACTCCAAGCTGGGAGGGGTTTCTAGCACTTTGGAGGACAGGATTAGAATTCAATGTGATCTTGAGAAATTGGAGAATTGGTCTGAAATCAATAAGATGAAATTCAATAAAGACAACTGCAAAGTACTATGCTCAGGAAAGAAAAATCAAAACACAACTACAAAATGGGGAATAACTGGCTAGGGAGGTAGTATTGCAGAAAAGAGTCTGGGGGTTATAATGGGTCACAAATTGAACATGAGCCAACAATGTGATGCAGTTGTGAGAAAGGCAAATATCATTCTGGGGTGTGTTAACAGGAGTGTTGTATGTAAGAACTGAGAGGTAATTGTCCCAATTACTCAGCGCTAGTGGGGCCTCCACTGACGCGTTGTATCCCATTTTGAGCACAACACTTTAAGAAAGATGTGAACACGTTGGAGAGAGTCCAGAGGAGAGTAACAAAAATGATAAAAGGTTTAGAAAACATGACCTATAAGGAAAGGTTGAAAAAACTGGGCATGTTTAGAGAAGGATGAAGCGGGACATAACCCTTCAAATATGTCAAAAGTTGTTATAAAGAGGATGGAGATCAATTGTTCTCCATGTCCATCAAGGACAGGACAAGAAGTAATTGGCTTAATTTGCAGCAAGGGAGATTTAGGTTAAATATTAGGAAAAGTTTTCTAATTCATAGAGATAGTTAGGCACTGGAATAGGTTACATAGGGAGGTTGGGGAGGTCATCGGTCTATCACTGAAGGTTTATAAGAACAAGTTAGGTGTAGGTATACTTAGGCTGTCTACACTATGCACCTTACAGCAGCACAGCTGGGCCCCTACAGCCATGCCGCTGTAGGGTCTGTAGTGTAGCCGCTCTTTGTCACCCAGACAGAGCTCTCCTGCTGACAAAATAAAACCACCCCCAATGAGGGGTGGTAGCTTTGTTGTGGGGAGAGAATTTCCTGTCAAGAAAGCGCTGTCCACACTAGCGCTTTTCGTCGGTAAAACTTGTGTTGGTCAGGATGTGTTTTTTCACACCCCTTACCAACAAAAGTTTTATCGACGAAAGTGCAGTGTAGACATAGCCTCAATCCTGCCTCAGCATGGGGGATGGATTAGATAGCCTCTTGAGGGCCCTCCCAGCCCTACATTCTATGATTCTGAAAATTGGACTAACTGTGGTGTTAGCTCAAAGGTACTGGACATCAGTTTACTAATTGTGCTGGGGATGCAAAGAGCAGGATGTCCTTTCACTTCTATTATTCTGTTTTTATAATGATCTGCATTACAGCTGTGCCTTTAAGCCCCAACCAATGTGCTAGGTGCTCTACAGACACATAGGGAGAGACAATTCTTGCTCCAAAGAGTTTGCAATCTAAATATACAAGACAGACAAAATAGAAGGGGAAAGAGAGGCATAGAGATAGATGAAGTGACTTGTCCAAGGTCCCACAGCAGGCCAATGGCAGAGCCAGGTCTCCCAACACTAGACCACACTGCCCCTAATCTTGAAATACTTTGTACACACACGCCACCAGTATGTACACAGGAACCAGCTAAGATCCCTTTGTCAATATATCAAAATGTAAATAGTATTTGTATGCACCTTTTACCTAAAATATTAACAAGCAAAATTCAAAAGGCAAGTATAGCACTGTTCATTTAAAGTATTTACAGAGAATTTCAAACCAGCTTTAAAAAGTTATTCTTGTATCCACTTTTTTTTGCGCTACATATTTTCCCAGCTTGTCTTCCCTGTTTTAATCTGTGTCTGTATTTGTGCTGAAATGGATACACAGTGAAAATAATCAGAGAGATACATCATCTGCTCACTTTAACAGAACCCATATGAAACCTCTCCTGTGAGTCCCCCAACAGCAGAACACATTCCATTCATAACATGTAGCATGAGCAATCAGACAGGTCAATGCTACCATCTTGTGGTATGAAATATTTTCTCTTTCCCACCCCCCATGCTTTCTCTTCCTTAAGGATTCCAATTCTGCTTCTGCCCCTTGTGGCTATAACTTTATACCCTTGTTGTCTATTATGTTTCTCTATATATGTGTAGCAAAAGATGAGCTTGAATGTGAGGTGAAAGAATGATTATTTTAGGAACTGGGACTCCGGCATCTCATATATAATAAATATTGCTTAATGGGTGTGGAGTTTAATAAAGGAATTGCTAAGTAAGTTAGACCCCATTTATTGTTGTTTATATCTTTGACAATAGCTCCTCAATCCCCCAACTGGGGATGAAGGTCCAATTGTGCTCAGCATGGTACTCACACAGGGTAAGAATTTTCAAAAGTGCCAGAGTTACTTAGGAGAACAAGCCACTGAGGAGCACAAGTCTCTGTCCCTGAGAACTTTCAATTTATATTTACAACAACATAACAGATGCTATTTAATTACCTTAAAAAATGTGGGGTACAATTTGCGTGAAAGACATACAAAATTTGCATTGTATTGGAAGGGTGCTCTTTTTTAGTTATGCTAGGAGAGCTACTACTGTGGCTGTAGCATTAAAGAAGGGGGAGAGAGTAAAGGATGAATGTTGATGATAAATTAACTAAAAATGTTTAAATCCAATTTAACAAATCCTGTACTCTAGACTACTGGTATTGGTCAAAAAAGCTGCAGAACATCTGGCAGTAAGCATTTACAAGTGAGTGTTGTTTTAGCTGTTGATGCTCTATACCATTGTATTCAGGCCATTTTTGGTAAAACAAGGTGGTACAGCTCTGTGAATTATGTACAGAGAAAATATTTTACCTGTTGTTCTGCTACCTGCAATGTCCATGAAGAGCTTAATTTTTAGGACTTGACCCTGAAAACACTTAAGTGAGCAGTCTTTGCTTGCATGACACCATTTGAAGTCACTGCTTTCATACATAAGGATTACACATACTAATAAGTGTTTGCAGAATTGAGCCCTACATTATCTTAATTTACATGATGAGAATGTTACCTGTACAAGAAGAGTTTATGAGCCTTTTTGGGTGTTGAGCTTTAGGTATAAAATCAAAGGCCTTTGTGTATCTGTGTTTAAATCAAACAAGTGGGGGAAAACCTCAGAGATACTACAGTGATGGGTGCTACAGGCAATCCTAAGATTGAACCTATATGTAACTTACAAATCACAAGACTTCACATCTACATATAAAATAGGTTGGTAAAACATATAGTCTCACTCCCTTAGTGAAATATGATAATGAATTATTTAAGCACAGACAACTCTACCCTTCCAGGCAAACATTCAGCTTCAGGATTCTTACAATTGTTTTTAGGAGTCTCACTACGTCATGATCAAACTGTTATTCCCCTCCCCACCCCAACAGTGTTCTGTAGCCTGAGGAGACTCCAATCAGAATGCTTCAGTCTCCTTCAGTCCCTTTTATCAGAGGGGTAGCCGTGTTAGTCTGAATCTGTAAAAAGCAACAGAGGGTCCTGTGGCACCTTTAAGACTAACAGAAGTTAGTCTTAAAGGTGCCACGGGACCCTCTGCTTCAGTCACTTGGAATCACTTATTCATACTAAAGGGATATATTTTAAACTAAGCCATTGCTTTTCTACCTTCACAGGCAGTGGAAAATGGGTTGGGTTTGTGCAGTTATGCAGCTGTTGTGGTCTCTCTAAAATTAAAGTCAGAACAGGGAGGTATTGCATTGATGGGTGTCAATTCCTCTGCTCAGCACCTGCTTCCGTTCTTCTCCTCACAGTTCTGCTTCCACTTTCTTCCTGCCTCCTGCACCCCATATATCCTCTAGCCTCTCTTGGTAGCAGGGCATCCTTAACATGCAAGCAGCCAGGGGCCACACACACATTTTTCAAAAAAGTATTTTAGTTCATCTTTAAAGGAGATAAGAAATTATTCTACCTTAGATAATGTAACCCAGAGTTATTATCTGGATAACCCCAGTGGAAGAACACTTATACCAGTCACTGATGAGGTTAAATACACATTGAAAGTGCTGGAAATATCACTGGGAAGATGTATTTCTTTGTAGAGGTGGTCAAAAAGTTGCTTATGAGGCACATCCCTAAATAAGATGTATTAAAGTACTGGAACGTCATTTAAGCCATTGTCCTATGGGCACAACCCTGCAAAGGCTGAGTGGCCCCTGCAAGCTGAGCTCCATGTTAGCTGAAGTTGTTCAGTACCACACAGCACCAGGCCCTCAGTCACAGCTAATCCATCCAAGTAGTTGTACTGTGTTCATCACTGTCAGATCTGAGCCCCTTTTAGCCTTCTGTAGCTTCAATGGGGCCAGACACCGCTCTGTAATACAAAATGCTTTTTGGATTATTGTTGCAGAACGAGATGCTGGCCTTATTGGAGACCAGGTTACATTGCCTTGGGGAGAGATCAGTTTTGAGAGATGTTTTCCAGACTGTTTTTGCCTCAAAACAACTTAACAAAGACTGGGATTTTCTCTGGGGCCAACAGAAGTTTGACATCCAACTCCCATTGTATTTAAACATGAAGTGGCGTGCTCAAGCCCATATAAGCCTTTTTGAAACCCCCTGCCAAAGTTCCAGGTGGTATCTCCAACACACTAATAAAGCTGAAAGCAATAGTCCTCCAATGACACAAACTCTTATTAGAGTCATTAGGAGTTTGCTTGAGTACAGACTTGCAGGGATTGGCTCTGAGTTTTTTATTTCTTATGTGCAACAGGAAAGCAGTGAGTGGGGTTCTATGAATTGTAGACAAGCACATGTAAGTATCTGACATACTGATGTTCAGCTAGTAATAAGGAAAGTTGTAAGACTCCTGAAGAGTAACAGAAAAATGAGGTGATAAAAACTACACACGTAACCCTTTCTGCTAAGACAGCTTTTTAGGGGATGCCTGCAGTGCACACTAAGTCTGGGTCTGGAGCACACATGGAGTTGGAGCTTATGCCTGGCTTCCATGGAGAGATGCCTTCCTACAGAAGCGATGCATGGGGGGGGGGTCACATGCCCGCCCAGATTTGCTGCTTGGTTTGTACAGAGCATGCTCACATGAACAGAGCATGCTCAATAACACTGCTGAAGCTGGTTGCTCTCACTCTGACCCCCCACTATCGGCAGGCATGGGTCGTCTCTACCTTCCTACCACCTTGTGTCATCTCTAGCCGGGATGCTGTCTCTGTGCCATTTCTTGATGCAATACTGTCTCCATATCATCTCTCATCATAATGTTCCCTATAAGCCATTTATCACTGCACTGTTGTCTCTGTCTGTGATGCTGAGTCTGGGTCCTCAGACCCTAACCCACCAACAGAGATTTCAGTTCTATAGGTGCTGTGTAGGGGCATGTTGCCGCTGCCTCTGTGATATCTATTGTCACTCAGGACAAAGAAAGACAGTTCTATTGTATTTTTGTCACACAATAAGGATTATAACATTTCATTACCTGTACCCACAAAATTTAAATGAATCTTAACCAAAATGACCAAGTTGTTCACACTGGGATGATGGGAACAATATACACATAAAGAAGAACAGGAGTACTTGTGGCACCTTAGAGACTAACAAATTTATTAGAGCATAGCTATATGCATCCGAAGAAGTGGGCTGTAGTCCACGAAAGCTTATGCTCTAATAAATTTGTTAGTCTCTAAGGTGCCACAAGTACTCCTGTTCTTCTTTTTGCGGATACAGACTAACACGGCTGTTACTCTGAAATATACACATAAGGTCTGGCCCATTCCACCTCTTCCTCCAGTTCACCATTAGATGGCAGCAGAGAGCGCCTTCCCCAGAGCTCCAGAGTTGCCACAGGCAAGGAGTAATTTTCTATCCTGTGGTGCCCAAAACTGGAAGATAAATATCACTATGGAAATTCAATACAAATTAAGCTTTTCAACTGAAATGACTAGGTTTTCTAGCATTGAAAGGAACACAGAGGTCACATATCAGTAAAACAATATCCTATAAAATCCTTCTTCAGACTTCCCTGAGCCTCTTCCATGAAAACAATTAGTGGATACTCTAGATTCGAATGCTATGACTCACTCCCGCAATTCAGTTAAGTTTTATGATCATGCAATTGCTTGATTTAGTGAAGGGAAATAGGCAATTGTGAGAATTTCCTGCCTTTTCTTTTTTGCCTCTTTGTAATTTTTCTGTACATTATACCACAGGCACATATGATTGCAGCAGGGACTTCCAGATGCTATGGGGAGAGCTCACTCTTCACGCAGCTTTTATTCAAAAAACCTTTGTCCAACAGCAAATGTATTTCAAAATATTTGTCAGTGCTCTGTAGTCCAGCTGTTGGCACAATACCATTTTTTATTAAAATTATTAAACAATCAATCTGTAACCACCTAGAGAATAATAAGCTTATAAGGAATAGTCAGCATACAATTGTCAAGAACAAATCATGCCAAACCAACATAATTTCCTTCTTTGATAGAGTTATTGGCCTAGTGGATGGGGTTGTGGGGGAAGCAGTAGATGTGATCTAGCTTGATTTTAGTAAGGTTTTTGACACAGCCTCACATGACATTCTCATAAGCAAACTAGGGAAACGTGGTCCAGATTAAATTACTATACTTAAAGAGTAGTTATCAATGATTTGCTGTCAAACTGGGAGGGTGTATCTAGTAGGGATCTGCAGGGGTCTGTCCTGGGTCTAGTACTATTCAATATTTTCATTAATGACTTGGATAATGGAATAGAGGTTATGCTTATAAAATTTGTGGCTGACACCAAACTGGAAGGAGTTGCAAGCACTTTGGAGCACAGGATTCGAATTCAAAAGAACCTTGACAAATTGGAGAATTGGTCTGAAATCAACAAGAAGACATTCAATAAGGACAAGTGCAAAATACCTCACTCAGGAAGGAAAAATCAAATGCACAACTACAAAATGTGGAATAACCAGCTATGTGGTATTACTGCTGAAAAGGATCTGGGGGTTATAGTGATCACAAACTGAATATGAGTCAACAATGTGATGCAGTTGTAAAAAAGGCTAATATGATTCTAGGCTGTATTAACAGGAGTGTCACATGTACCATGTGGGAGGTAACTGTCCCACTTGGTTGGAACTGGTGAGATCTCAGCTGGAGTACTGTGGCCAGTTGTGGGTGCACCACTTAAGGAAAGATGTGGACAAATTGGAGAGAGTCCAAAGGAGAGCAACAAAAATTATAATTGGTTTAGAAAACCTGACCTATGAGGAAAGATTTTAAAAAATGGTCATATTTAGTTTTGAGAAAAGAAGACTGGGGAGGGGGCAGGCAGGGGAGGCTGGTAACAGTCTTCAAATATGTTAAGGGCTGTTATAAAGATGAACGTGATCAATTGATCCCCATGTCCCCTGAAGGTAGGGCAAGAATTAATTATCTTAATCTGCAGGAAGGGAGATTTAGGGGAGATATTTGGAAAATCTTTCTAACTATAATGGTAGTTAAGCTCTGGAATGGGGAAGTTCTGGAATCCCCATCACTGGAGGTTTTTAAGAACAGGTTGGGCAAACCCCTCTCTGAGATGTTCTAAGTTTACTTGGTCTTTCCTCAATGCAGGGTGCTGGTCTGGATGACCTTCAGTGTACCTTCCAGCTCTACATTTCTCTGATTCATAATTTTCTTAATAATAGTTGCATTGCAGGTTGGCCTCAGGGAAGTAATATTTCCACATAGGTATCTTGAATGTATTGATTTTTTGCATAGACAACCTGTGCCTGCTGACAGTGTGGGGGGGCACAACTCCAGAAAAGCTTGAATCACACCCCCACATCCTCCAGGCAGTCCTCCCCATTCTGGGAAACGGGCCCCCACTTCCAGGAAAGCTGCAGCCCCTCCCTGCAGCTCCCAGCTGTTCCTCTCCCTCTTCCAGTAGAATTAAAGCAGCAGCACCTCTGAGCAGCTCTCAGCTGTTCCTCCGCTCCTGCCTCTGCCTCTCCCAGTTCCTGCCCTGCACAGCTGGATGGCTCAGCTGCTGTGTAGGGAGGTGGCCTGGTCGCACCGTGTGACCCCACATGCCCTCCCTGCCTTCATAAGTTGCCTCTGCTTTTTTGCATATTTGTAAATCTCCATTAAAGGCAATGACACCCCCGCACTAAAACAATTTAAAAATTGTTAATATTCACCACAATATTACACGTTAACTCCATCTAACTTTACAAACCACTTGCAAGATTTTAATTGTAAATATTTTGCTGAGTGGTAAAATCTATAATTATTAAGGGGCTGTAATGTTTTATGTAGCTTTCTCTAACTTCCCCAGTATACTGCTAATAAAATAAACACTTAAGTCTTGAAACAATGCAAGATTCCAGTGACACTGGAAAACTGAGAAGTTTTTTGGTGGTGTATGTGCCGGGGTGTTCATCTGTTCCAGCAAAAAAATCTCAAAAAGATTGGCAACTAATCATGTCCTAAAAAGGAATTTAAAAAATGTAAATTAGAAATTCTGTTTGTACATACTTTGTCATTTGGACTGCAGCTTCCCTATTTGTTCTGCTAACAGCTGCACAGCACGTTCAATTTGCAGGGATGTTCCTTTCTTCTTACACTGACTCCTGGCCAACTGATTCTCTTCTGGTGTCACTACAAAAGGCAGACAAGTTTGAAGTGTATTAGGAGTAGAGATGAATGAATAATTTATTTTTTGATTTGGTAGCAGTTCAGAAAAAGATTTAAGCAAATCTGAATATTTCTGAATTTTCAGTGCATCGATAAAATCTGTTTCAGGTCTGCTCTAGAGTGGGGATTCAAATCTGGGGCTCCCCTGCCCACATGAGTGTCCTAACTGCTGGGCTAAAGATTATAAAAGTGAGAGGGAAGCATCAGCACTGGGTCACCACTACTGCCTCCTCTTCTGGCTGGTTTGTGAATGGCTGGAACTATTGGTGTCAAGTTCACTAATAGTTTTGGATTGACCCAAACTGTTTTTCACCATATAAACTACTTGTCCAAAAAAGTTTGCCCAACTGTAACCAGGAGTGAACTGGAACAGTAAGCCTATATCTAAAGTAACCTGCTCATCCATGGGATCTTCCAGGTCTGATGGGAGACCAAGAGTTCTACTGATCATTAATGGGAAATCCCACCCTGTTTCACAGGAAAGGTGGAGGAGATGGCTTCTCCTGACAAGCAGCAGTTGCCCCTTCATAAGATTATGTGGAGGGAGAAATTGAAGGTTTTGGTGCAAGTCACCGTGTTGCTCAGCTATCCCCTTTTGCCTTCTCTTTGCCTCTTCCCTATTCCCAGACATTTGGGTTTTTTTTTTCTAACCTCTTCTCCATTTTCCTTTCTCTCTCTCCCTTTCCTCTAATGACTCATCTCTTTTCTTTCATTTCCCACCTTTCCTCTTTTGACTTTGTCCTTCCATTGCTCTTCCTTCATCCTTTCCTGTCTCACCATATACTCCCTCTTCTGCTTTTCTTCTCCCTTTTGTATGCAGGTACATTTTCACAAGGGCTGAGGCATGGCTTCCCTGTTCATCGGTGCAGTTTGTAGCAGCACATTTGGTGCCATCTTTTGGCAATGGCAAAATTAACCGGGGGCACAAATCTGAGAATTTGCCCACTATTCAATACAATGTAATGAGGGTGCAAACTGCACTTGAAAAAGAGAGGCTGCCCTTCTGAAATGTACTCTGTAATATCTTTTCCCCACCCCACAATCCTCAGACTCCATGCTACAGACCTGAGAATCTGAAACCATTTTGTTCTTCTTTCATAAGCCAACTAGATATCTTTGTTCCTGTTCCTTTTAAAGACATATATATAAAGGAATGAGGAAATAATAGTGTAAAGGGGGAAGCAATACTTTCATTTTTTAGAAGTTGACAGCACACTTCTCGACAGTTCTAATGGCCTTCATTTGATTTAGAAGACTATTTTGCAGAGGCCAGCTTTAATATTTTGAATGGTCCCATCCCATGTTTAACGTTTTAAGCAGCATATAGTTGAGAAATGTGGCCCTGTCAAGACCCATACATTCCGTCTCGCTGGGATCCTTCTGTTTTCTGTGATAGCATCCAGAGAAAAATCCATGTGATAATTAAATTATAATAAACCTGATAACACTGCTATACCTGGACATCAGATTGTATACTGAATATGTTGGCATGTTTGTATGTTTCAAAGGCATGTGCAAAGTCTGGGTTTAGCCTATTTTACAGGCTGAGGGCAAAATCCTAGCCCCATTGAACTCAATGAGAGTTCTGCCATTAGTTTCAGTGAGGTCAGGATTCTATCCTGAAACAGGAGCCGAGTTTGCCCTGGTTATTGGTTTAGCAATGGAACAAACTGCAGCAGGTCATAGAATTCATTCCTGCCCTGGGTTTGTTTTGTTTTGTTCTCTTCCTTCCTTTGACTGTTCCTTTTCCCTTAAGATGTTGCCAAGTGAACGTGTTGCTTATGAGAGGTGCTGGGACAGGCACATCAGGCTAGGAACGGCTGTGCATATTTTCCTCACACTGCTTTGCCTCTTCTCTTTTCTGGAGGGCTTTTCTCCAGGGGGAGGAGGGCAGTTCAGTTTCCAGACCCCAGTCCACTTTCGGAATAACTCTTTAGGGTATTTTCTATTCTTGTGAAGGTTTTATTACAGAGATCAGGATTTTGCATCACACAAAAGTGAAGTTACTTGGCATTGTATCTAACCAAGATGAATATTTTGGCAGCAATCACTACAACCTTCTCCCCACATCCCCACAATTGCTGTTCTATGTGCAGCTGGCTGTTTGGTGTTGCTGATCAATATTTTATTTGCCTGTTGAGTAAAGTGTAGGCCTTAGGCCACTGGCCAATTTCTAATGCTGACAAGTGGTAGGAAAAGTAATTCATTCAGATGGAATATAAGTCTTTTAGAGGTGTTTGTACTTTCTGAATGGAAAGTAATCCCTTATTATGGATTTGGCTTAGATTAGTTTAGAGAGAACAATACTCTCGGCCTATTATTTTACCACCAATGCATTAAAGTAGGTCCATAAATACAGGCAACAGAATTAGAACATTATTGTAAAAAGAACAGGAGTACTTGTGGCACCTTAGGGCTGGTCCACACTAACCCCCCAGTTCGAACTAAGATACACAACTTCAGCTATGTGAATAACGTAGCTGAAGTCGAAATACCTTAGTCCGAACTACAAGGTACTTACTGCGGGTCCACACGCGGCAGGCAGGCTCCCCCGTCAACTCCGCGTACTCCTCTCGCGGAGCAGCGAGCACTTCCGGGATCGATTGCTTACCGCCGAACCCGGAGGTAAGTATAGACGTACCCTTAGAGACTAACAAATTTATTGGAGCATAAGCTTTCGTGGGCTACAGCCCACTTCTTCGGATGCTGTAGCCCACGAAAGCTTATGCTCAAATAAATTTGTTAGTCTCTAAGGTGCCACAAGTACTCCTGTTCTTTTTGCGGATACAGACTAACACAGCTGCTACTCTGAAACCTAACATTATTGTAGTAGGAGATAACAATACACCATAAACAAGAGTACATCATATCTTCAGTTAGAAATCCAACAAGTCCAGCAGGCAGACTTCCATGTATTATCTCACAATAATTACCCATAGCCAGCAGATAGTTTGTACTGCCTAAGACACGTTATTTATATTTTATATTTAGCCTAAAACTGTAATAACATCCTCTGGCAATGGCATTATCTGATGGTGTCTGAAATTGATCTCACTTCCTATTTCCAGGCCTTAACAAATGACAATCTTTGTGTCGTCTGATGTTATTTCCTGAGTCTGAGATTAAAATGAGAGGTTTTTTAAATTCATCTAGCTGAGTTTTTTGAAGTAAAGATCTATTTTAGACAATTATATTTCCCAGAATTGTTTAAGTGTGGTTTCTATCACCAACCAGAATGTTTCCTTGAAAATTCTAATCATATAGCCAGCAGCATTACTGCCAGCAGAGGTGTAATACAGGGTTGGCTACTGGCTTAGCCTATAGGCAGTCAGAGAAATGTTTATGCCTGGTCAACGAGCAAGGACTTGTGAAGCTCTGCTCACCAAATGTAATTTATTTTTTTCTATTGACTAAGGGTACATCTACACTACAGCGGGGAGTCGATTTAAGATACGCAAATTCAGCTACGTGAATAGCGTAGCTGAATTCGACGTATTGCAGCCGACTTACTCCGTTGTGAGGACGGCGGCAAAATCGACTTCTGCCGCTTTTTGTCGGCGGCGCTTACTACCACCTCCGCTGGTGGAGTTAGAGCGCCGATTCGGGGATCGATTGTCGCGTCCCGATGGGACGCGATAAATCGATCCCCGTGAGGTCGATTTCTACCCGCCGATTCAGGCGGGTAGTATAGACCAGACCTAAGACATGTAGATTCCTGTCATTTTACTCTCTGGCTCCCTTCCCTCCCCCACCCCGCTCCAGTTGTCAGATGACAAACTACATTGGGGTGTAGGGAAGGCAGCAATTAGAAATAAAAACAACATCAGGGAAAAATCTATGGCTGGCAGGGCTAAGGACAGTAAAAAGGATTTTAAGTATATTAAGAACAAAAGAAATTCTAATATTAGTATAGGCCCATCACTTGATGGAGATGGTAAGATTGTTAATAACGATGCAGAAAATCAGAAGTGTTCAATAAATATTTTTGTTCTGTATTTGGAAAAAGCAGGATGATGTGTTCGTATCCCCTGAGGATGATGAAGTACTTTCCCCTCCATTGGTAACAAAGGAGGATGTTAAACATCCACTAGGGATAAACATTTTTAAATGAGCAGGCCTGGATAACTTGCACTTAAGAGTGCTAAAACAGTAGACTGAGGAGGTCTTTGGGCTGCTGATGTTAATTTTGGAATACATCTTGGAATACCAGGGAAATACCAGAAGACTGGAAGAAGTGCTACCATTGTGTTAGTGTTCAGAAAGGGCAAGCAGGATGACCTGGGTAACTATAGGCCAATTAGACTGACATCAATCCTGGGCAAAATAATGGAAAAGATGATACAGGATTCAACTGATAAAGAATTAAAGGATAGGAATTAATGAATAATGAATACCAGTCATCATTGTTTTATGGAAAATATGTCTTCTTAAATAAACCTGATTTTATTCTTTGAGATTAAAAGTTTGGTTGATAAAGGTAACTATGCAGCTGTAATATACTTAAACTTTTGTAAGGTGTTTGACTTAGTACTGCATGACATTCTGTCTAAAAAAATTAGTGCTATGCAATATCAATAAAGCATATGTTAAACAGATTAAGAACTGTCTAAATGACAAATCTCAAATGGGATGTTTCTAATGGGGTTCCACAGAGATCAGTAGTAGACCTGATACTATTCAACATTTTCATCAATGACCTGGAAGTAAAGATAAAAGTCACTGCTGATAAAATTTGTGGATGATGCAAAGATTGGCAGAGTGGTAACGATGAGGATGGGGAAGATATACAGAGCAATCTGGATTGCTTGGTAAACTGGGCCTATTCAAACAAAATACCTTTTAATACAGCCAAATGCCAAGTTATACATCTAGAAACAAGGAATTCAGACTGTATTCTGGAAAGCAGTGACTCTGAAAAAGCTTTAGGAGTCAGAGTGGACAAGCAACTCAACGTGAGTTCCCCCTGCGAAGGCAAGGATAAAAAGGGCTAATGTGAACCACAGATGTATAAATAGAGGAGAAAGGAGATAATTTTTACCGTTGTATCCAGTATTGGTGAGACAGATATTGGAATACTATGTCAAGTTCTGGTGTCCATATTTTGGAAAGGATGTTGGAGAACTGAAGAGGGTGCAGAAAAGAGCCACAAAAATAATGTAAGGGGTGGAAAAAATGTCTTCCAGTAAGAGACTTAAAACACTCAAACTGTTTAGCTATTCAGAACGAATGATGAACAGGTGACTCGATCATTGTCTATAACTACCTAAATAAGGGAACAAATATTTCATAATGGGCTCTTCAGTCTAGCAGACAAAGGTATAACAAGGTCCAAATATTGGAAGTTGAAGCGAGACAAATTCAGATGGAAAATAAGGTGTACATTTTTAACAATGAGCATAGTTCATTTATCTAAGGTTGTGGTGGATTCGCCATCACTGGCAATTATTAAATCAAGATTGGATTTTTTTTTAAAGATCTGCTCTAATTCAAACAGGAATTATTTGGGGAAAATTCTATGGCCTGTGTTATACAGGAGGTCACTCTGGCTTATCACAGTTGCCCTTGGGCCCTGGAAGCTATGAAAGAAGACTGAGAGGTGTCTTGATTACAGTGTGTAAGTGCCTTCATGTGAAGAAAATATCAGATAGATTAAAGAGCCATTTACTATCAGAAAGCGACATAACCAGACCTAATGGCTAGAAGCTGAAGCCAGACAAATTCAAATGAGAAACTAGGCACAGTTTTTTAACAGTGAAGGTGATTAAACCATTGGCCCAAACTATCAAGGGATGGGGTGGATTTTCCATATCTTGCTGTCTGGATAACAAGGCTGGATGCATTTCTGGAAGACATGTTTTAGCCAAACAACTTATTGGGCTCAATACAGGGGTAACTGGGTGAAATTAGGTGATATACACGAGATCAGACTAGATGCCCTGGCTGGGATGATTTAGTTGGGAATTGGTCCTGCTTTGAGCAGGGGGTTGGACTAGATGACCTCCTGAGGTCCCTTCCAACCCTGATATTCTATGATTCTATGATCTAATGATCCCTTGTGGCCTTAAACTGTATGAATCAATTCATTAAACTAGAGTTAAGGTTCAATGCATAGCAATATCCTAAGAGTAAAAACCACACAGGGATCTTGTAATTATCTCCAAAACAAGGGTTACAAACCCAGGGATTTCAGAATCACAGTTAAATTTAGAAGAAATAAAAACTTTTTAAGGCATGGAAGTACACAGTTAGGGCAGGGCCGCCCAGAGGATTCAGGGGGCCTGGGGCAAAGCAATTTTGGGGGCCCCTTCCATAAAAAAAAGTTGCAATACTATAGAATATGATATTCTCGTGGGGACCCCTGTGGGGCCCGGGGCAAATTGCCCCACTTGCCCGCCCCCTTTCCCGGGCAGCCCTGAGTTAGGGCACCCAAACAGCCCTAGCTCTGCCCTGTAGTGACACTGTGCAATAACCACACAATTATGTTTAGTGCATAACAGTTTTTAGTCCCAGATTAGATTAAACTGTTTTTTTAAAAATACATGATTAATTCCAATTTTTTGCCTTGTGGTGTCACTATGGGTCAGAGTTACGGCTGGTTGCCTGCCTTAATTGTGCACTTTCAGACCTTCATGTTTGGATTTCTTTTAATCGTAACTCTGAATTTCCTAATATTGTGAGATTTGCAATAAATTTGGGACAGTTGGCACCAGTGATTTTCCTCTTCCCCCCCCCCAATTTGTTTTTGTTATGCATTTGACAGTATTCTGGTTAATGATCAGTTGAACTTCCTGTCCCAACATCACTTTCTTGCACTGCCCTGGGGAACATTCACGTGCGTGCTCTTCCCCAGGCTTTGCAAGAGGGTATTTATCAGCAAAACTGAAATGAAGAGCCAGCCAAGCAGATGTGTATACGGACAGGCAGGAAGTGTGGAGGAGAGGTGGCCCCAAGAACGTTCGCTGGTGTTATTCTCTCATCCACAAAAAAGATCTCTATTAACATCAGCAGGGGAACAGAAAAACCCCTTATAACTCTGTCACAGGGTGCTATTTCAGTTACCCCGGGTTGTGCTGCTTAACTTGTTTCTGTCATCTCACTGTCATAAACACACCTGAGCTGTTTTCCTTCCACCATCTGTACATTTTATCCCTTTGCTCTTTTATACAGAGAGCCTAACACAGACTTCTTGTAGCAGGCACTTTCTACCCAGCTCACCTCCTGAGCTCCCCTTTGCTTCCTGTTCCTTCTACTTATATTCTCTCAATTATATCATTACCCCAGTAATTGCCACCTAGATGCTCATAATCCCCCAATAAAGAGTGGTTAACTGCCTCCAGCTGAGCCTGCAGCCTTCTCAATGCTGCAGCAATGTCAGTGATCAGGGTGCTGCTGCTAGTACTCTGGCATAAACTCTTCGTAAGGGCCTATAAACTGGGAGCTGCTGAGAGTGCTGTGCTACTCCTGTCTCTTGGGGTATGTCTACACAGCAAACCTGTGGTTGGCACAGAGCTTTTTTTCTTTGCTGCGCAGACATACCCTTAGACGTCTGGTAGCATGCTCGGTGTGCCATGCACTCAGAGTCAAGCACTGTGGGTGCTGCAAGCACTAGGTCCTGCAGGCTCCAACCCTCACTGGGTTCCCATCAACCTCACAGAGTCTAATGAATAACGAAGAGCTGCTTCACTAGGGCTGCCAGACATAACCCCAACAATTACTCTTGGCACAATCGCTTTAAATTACAAACAAAATATGAACCAGCAGTCCCTAATCCAGCTCTTAGGGGTAGTCCAGTACAGAGGTATGAAGATGGGGCTCCTCAGGCCCAGTGCTAGGAATTCTCTCTGCAGGAAACTCTCAGCTAGAGGTAACAATGTATTGGCCTGCAGATCCTCTGGCCAGAGTCCAGTCCTTTCCTCTGTCTTGCTGAGACCTATCTGCACAGCCCCCTTGTTTGAAGGTCATTCCTCTCACTGCTGCTGCTCTTGCCAGTAGGGTTGCCAGCCCTCCAGGATTGTCCTGAAGTCTCCAGGAATTAAAGATTAATCTTTAATTAAAGATTATGTCCTGTGATGAAACCTCCAGGAACACATTCAACCAAAATGGGCAACCCTGCTTGCCAGAAACAGGCTTCCTTCCAGCCCAGCTGTTAGCCTTTTGGTCCCTACTCCCAATTTGCCTGATTTTCTCTCCACAACTAGCTCCTGTTAAAGGAGGACTGTAGCCGTTTCTCTTGGATTACGATGTTTAAGACATATTTAAGACAAAATATTTTCGGGGGTGGGGGAAATGCTGGTCCATTTAAATCAATAGGAGTTTTGCCATTGGCTTCATTGGAGCCAGGATTTTGCATCCAGTGCTGATTTTTAAAGAGAATACAGTTTTATAATCCTGCATCTTAGCAGGGGGGCTAGACTAGATGACCTTGGCTTGCTTCTAACCCTATGGTTCTATAATTCTATAATGAAGAACATCTTTCATACAAACAACATCCCAGAACACTCTACAGAGTCGTTGTGAACATTTACAGAGTTAAATAATACACACAGCCAAATTTAATCTCATCTGCTCTGTCCATGATATTTCTAAGCTCCTGTCACTGGGGTATCTAAGGTAAGTGCTGATAGCCTAGTGGGAAAAAAATTAAGAAGTGTAAGGAAAGGAAGAAAAGCAATGTTTGCAGCTGTTTTGAAATGAGAGGAAGGAGGTGATGAGACACAGAGCTACAGGAAACCTGTTCCAGATGGCAGCAGCTGCAGAGGAGAGTACTCTTACAATGATGTCAAGGTTGCATGAAGGTACTGTACAAAGGAGAGGTCAGTTCCAGACAAGCAGAGGAACAAGAAAGGGAGAGAGGCCCATGGAAGGGTTGAAAAACGAAGAGGGCAATTTTGCACTGGATTCTGTAATTAGTGGAGAGCCAGCGAAATTGTTAGAAAATGAGAGAGTGATGGCCTTGCACCTTATAAAGTGGTCACCATTAAAGAGGCAACATTTGCCAAAATCACACACCAGTATCTGAGACACTACAGTTCCTTCTCCTCCAATCTAAAATAGGAAATAACTGTGTGGCATCTGCTGGCAAATGTTGGCTTTTTAAAGGCATTCACTTTATGTGGGAAGACAGCAACATTCTGCATATGGATTAAAAACCTGGGACGTGGAGGTATAAAGAATATATGTGAACAATAGTAAAACTGAGGGGTGATGAATGTATTGATGATGATTACAGAAGATGCTGAATCCAGGCACTGGTGTACATGGATAATGTGGTGATAGAGATGGTGATAGGAAGATATATAAACACAGGAGATATGAAAGAAAAAAGAAAGCAGAATCCAGACTGAAGCCAAAAGAAGAGTAAGACAAAATCACAAATTTACCTAGTCCAGGTAAGCAATTAAAGGTATCAAAAGAAGCAAAGTTGAGTTTATCAGTGCAAAAGTGGGGGTGATGGCTCAAGGTGGAAGGGGAGTTAACTAAGAGGGAAAAGGTAAATAAAAAATAGAGATGAATAAAAATAAAAAAGAGAGATGACAACTAGCCTTTGTGGAACTCAAACTAGAGGAGGGGTCTCAGGATAGATGCTGATGGCTGCAATAAGATGGAAGGGAAAAAAAGACATCCTCAGAAAAATGATAGTGTCCTTAATACACAAATGAGGGCAGTTTCCTTGCTCTATGGCCTGATTGAAACCTGAAATATACATTGCAAGTTCCTCAGAGACTGATGGCATGGGATGGCTGTATATTATAATGCACCTACAACACTTAATGTTTCTGACATCCAAATCCACAGACTGAGAAATTCAAACAGCACATATAAACAAAACTACTTGAAAGGATTAGTTCAAGAATATAAACCAGATATAGTTAATCTAACTTGAAATAAAATAGAAAAGATCATGAGACACATCAAAAAGGAACATAATTCTTAGTGAAGAATTAGTTAATGAAAATCATAAGCCACCAAGATGCATGCAGCACAGTGATTGCTTCCAATATCATATCACATAATTGTATGCATGCTCCCTTGAATGTGAGAAGAAAATATTCTACTGCATACAAAATACAATTTCAGCAAAGAACTCCTGTGTGTGCACAGTGACTGCACTATCAAAGTGATGCACTGTAGATTTAAATTTAAAAGCAAAACATTCAGCATGTAGTATACACATAGGCACTTCCCAAAGTAAGGGGTGGGGTGGAATACCCAGTGCTTCCAGAAGTGTATGGGAGGATGCTTACTATTACAGCCCTTCATATAGTATAGTTGATTGCCCCTGCACACTGGTCCCTCTTTGCAGGCTGGTGTAGAGGAGAGGGCTTGGGACCCTGGTCTTACCTCCTCTCTTCCCTTCACTGGAGTACTGTGCACCTCTAGGGGAGTAAAGACAGAGTAGCCCCTGGGCTATCCTGAGTGCAGAAACTGCAAATTGACCTGAATTTTATTTGGGCCAAGGAAGTAGGAATGAGGACAATCTGGGCCTCAGTGACATGGCTGTGTATTAATTTTAATTAACTGCAAGCATTCTTTTACAATGTAAGACTTGTACACATCCTCTTTTCAAAAGAGTTGAAAAAATGCTGTTAATCTTCTATTTTATCTTATTTTACCATATAATTTCAATCCATAGAAGTCTGAAATTTCCAACCATTCAAAATCCATACCAACTGTGGATTTTAATCTCCACACACAAAGGCAGATATTTCTCTCTCTCAGAGGTTTCTCTAACTTATAAATAAGGCTTAGCAGAATTCGACTTATACTGTTGTATAATTTCAAGAGATACTATAGATGTTTATTTTTAAGCATTTTTTATTTTTATTGATTTAAATTTTCACACTTGTGGGAAATTATGGGAGTTGTCAGACAATAATTATTTAATGACAGTAGATGTTGAGATTTAAAAAAGTTAAAGCTTTGTAACCATGAAACCACAATTTGTCAGCATTACATGTCAAAATATATTAAATGTTTGCAAGCAGCACACTTTGCCTATCTTGTAAATTTATATTATTACTGATGGCAATATTTCCCCTTGGTTTGTGTGTGTACAATGAAATTGACATTTACGGACATTCACCAACAAAAATCTAATTCTTACATGCCTTCTCAAAGCTACATCAAGCTTAGGATACTTGGACATAGTCCATAATAAACTAAGTGCTAAATTGGCCAAAATTGGTTAAAATGAATTAATTTCAAAGCGGAATCTGGAATATGAATCAGTCAGATATGATGTGTGCAACTTCAGTCCAAAAGTAAATTAAAAGCCAATCAGGAGATATAAACTTTAATATGTCTACTTATCTAAATAAGAATACTCATGTGCATAAAATTTTGCAGCTCCTTAGATTGCAAGCTCTTCTGGGCATGGGCATGTCTATAAAGCACGTGACAAACTTTGGGTGTTATATAAATAAACATATTCTATTACACTGCATCTTTTACATGTCATGCAAAGATAAATCTCATTCTAAATTTCATTATACAAATTACTACAGAATTAAATGCTTGAATTTTGCAATTGTGTATGGAAGTTGCAAATTGCACACACTGGCTGGCACTAATGAAAATTTCCCCTAAAAATAAAATCTCTTTAAAAATATTAGTTTTGCATTTTTATTTGATATGTGTGTGTGTAGAGTGTATATGTGATTTGAATACATCTGTGGTTGCTGTGTGGGTGTGGTGTGTATGTATTTATGGGTGTGCATATGTCATGTGATATGTATGTATAATATATGTATGTAGCATGTATGGTGCACCTTTTTCACCACACAACCCTGACTCATTCCTAGAGCACTGTCCATCCTCTGCAACGAATGAGGCAGGGGTCCTGTAGAAAAAATTGTATATGATCATGTAATTAAATCCTGTATACATGGGCAATCTTAATTCTTCCATTTTCTAGCTTCAGAGTGGCTTAATTTTGCAACCTTAATGTTCTTTTAACATACACTTTTTTGGATGTAATATATGTGATGTGCTAAGCTGTGCTGTGTATGTATATATGAGTGTATATATGTGATATGCAGTGTTGTCAATCTTTGCAATCTTATTGTGAGTTTTGTTAGTTTATGTTTTCCTTAAAGACAGAAAAGCTGGAATTTATGATTAAATCAAAAATCTCTGCTCTTATTTCTCTCTCTCATAGTTGTGCAGAAAAGCTTGAAAACATGACCTGAGCACACCTTAAAGGCTCAAAAACCAGAATACAAATACCCCCCCATATATATACTTCTTTTTTTAATTAAAAATCATGATATTTAAGCCAATCTTATGATTTTTGAACTCTTATGGCTGGCAATACTGGATGTGTGAGTATATATATGTGATATTGTGTGTATGTGTGTGGTGTGTATAACTGATGTGGTGTATATGTATGGGAGTATACATGTGGTGTATACATCTGATGTATGGGAGTATATATCTGGTGTAAGGTGTATATATATATATATGTGAGATGTGGATATATATAAGTGATGTGGTATGGGGTGCATGTGTTGGTGTGGTGAATATACTGTAGGTGATGTGCATGTGTGGGTATACATAGGTGATATGGTGTGTGCTGAGGTGGGTATATATATGTGATATATGGTGTAGATAGGTGGTGTGGTGGGTGTGTGGTATAGATGTGATGTGGGGTGTGTGACGTGGGTGTGTTGGTGTATAGATGTGACCTGGGGTGTCGATATATTCGGGTGGGGGTATAGATGTGGGCTGTGTGTGTGATGTGGGGTGTAGATATGTTTGGGTGAGGGTGTGTGATGTGGGGTGGATAGCTGTGATGTGGGTGTGTTGGTAGCTGTAAGTAGGGCCTGTCTATCCCTGTGTCCCGGCGAGGGCGTGGCTCGGGGAGACCCAACTTTCCGTTTGTCGCGGGCCGTTAGGGGGCGCTGCCGGGCCGCGTCTGAGGCCTCGGGCCGGCCGGCGGCAGCGAGTCAAGCGGCGGGTGCGGGCGGCGCAGGCGGAGGATGTGGTGCGGCGCCGGCGGGGAGAGGCGGCGGCAGGAGCAGCCCCAGCTCGGGTGCGGAGGGCTGAGCCCAGGTGAGCGGAGCGGGGCCGCCACGGCCTGGCTCGCGGCGCAGGGAGCCGGGGAGGCGGCGACACTGGCCTGTGCCCGCCCCCTCGCCCGGCCCTGCTCCGCCTTGGGAACCGTTGGCTTGGGGCGGCTCCGGGGTGCGGCGGCGGGAGGCAGCAGGCGAGTCCAGCTCCGACCCTCGCACCCGGTACCGGTCAGTGGGGAGCCGGCAGCGGGGGCCGTGTTAGTCGTTATGGGTGCTGCGCTGGCACCCAGGAGCCCCCGGCCGGGCGAGGACCGCGCTGTGCTCGGCGCTGTACAAGCGGGGAACCCAGAGTGGCGCCCGGCCCAGCGAGTAAACGGGAGAGGCTGTAACCAGATAAGCCTCAAACCTGTGGGCGTCCGGTCAGTGTGACCACCGCGCCCATTAGCTAGTGCTTGGGAAGGTCTGGTCTGGGTAGGGTGACCAGAGGTCCTGTTTTGGCCGGGTTGGCCTCTTTTTTTTAAGCTCGGTCCCGGAGTTCAAGCCTTTCTGGGGGGCAAAACTGGACATTTGTTCCCTTTGCTCTTGCTCTGGCGGAGGAGGGTTCAGAGGAATGTTTGAGTAGCAGCAAATGGGAGAAATGTCTAGTTTTGCCAAAAAAGTCGTGATGGCTGTAACATCAGCTCCGGAGAATGGCCATGCCAGGTGGTCGGGGCTGACTCGAGCCACCCGGTGTCACTGCTTACCCGGCTTCTTGTTTTCAATTTAGGGAAATACGGTTATCTTAGTTCTGGGTCCTCCTGTGAGGGCTCCCCACTTCAGACCTTGAGGCATCCAGTGGGAGCTGCTTTGGACTGGCTTTGGTGGGCTCCTCTAGCTCCAATATTCTTTTCATCTTGAACAGAAGATAAAAACTTCCAGTTTTCTCGCCATAAACACCCAAAAAATCTCAAGTAAAAGAAAAGATTGGGTATTTATCTCAGGTGGGATGTTGGTGTGTGTCCCTTGCTCATGGTAGGTGACTTAGATTTCAAGGCAAATTGTCCTCTACTTAAATATGAACTACAGTATCAAAATAATATTTAAAATAAACTATATTCCTTATACTGTCCCAAGAGACCTTGTAATGGCACTTCTGCTTTTCCTGCTAACTTGTCTACTATTCTGTTGCTTTTCTAAAACAAATCTATCTGTGAACTTTTTATTCTCCTGCTGAGTGTCCTGAAATAAATAATACCTGGTCTTTACCATGTGTGAATCTCAAAATGTCATGAACATTAAAAAATGTAAGCCTCATAACCTTCTTGTGGACTATCATCCCCATTTTGTGGATGGGTCTTTAGTCTGTTTCACTGTGTTCTCTGTATCCAGTTGGTCAGTTTCTCTTTAGTTTCTAGGAAGGCCATCTGGGGGGAGAGAGCAATATTTTTAAAAGTAGGAAAAGATGTGATTGTAAAACAACAACAAATTGACAGACTTAGGAGCGGGTATAATGCATGCAGTGTAGTTATAGCTGTGTTGATCCCAGGAGATTAGAGAGACAAGGTGGATGAGGTAATACCTTTTATTGGACCAACTTCTGTTGGTTAGAGAGACAGGCTTTTGAATCACACAGAGCTCTTCTTCAGGTCTTCGAACCAAAGCTTCTCTCTCTCACCAACAGAAGGGGTAGGGGTAATGTCAGAAATTACTCTTGAATAATTAATATGTTGATGTCCCTTTAAACATGAAGTAGCTTTTTTTTCTTTTGCAGCCCCAGTACCTTCCCCTGATGTTATAGATCAGATAAAAACATTAGTGGTCAGCCCTGAGACTGTTGGTGACCCTCACCCTGGTGATAATCTACCAATTTACAACTGTGTTTGTCCCCTGAAGCCAGTTTGGTCTCCTGCTTCTGTGATATACTCCCACAAGTGTATTAAGTATGTTGAGGGTCCCTTTGTTTCCGATGGGAATGCAGTGGTCAAAATGAGGTGGAATTTTAGGAAGATACCACTGTATTTATTTTATTGCTTTTGTTCACTCAGAAGGCCTGACAGTTTTGAAATATTACAAAATGTACAACACAGAATTTGTGTGCATGGAAAAGTTTCCAGCACTGTTGGAAAAAATATTCTGATTTTCAAACTGTGCAATTAGAGACCTACAGTTTCAGCACACTGATGCCAGTAGTTAATCCACAAATAAGGCAAGCATAGTAAATGTAAAGACACTTTTAAAAAAAAACATGCTACTTACAACATGCTATACTGCTGGTGTAAGCCTTGTCTACACTAAAAAGTTGTACTGCTTTAATCATACCGATATGGTTAAAGCAGTACAACTCCTAACATGGCTGAAGTTATGTCAGTATAAAGGCACTTTGTATTGGTATAGCTTTTCCTCCATGTGAAGAGGAAAAAACTATATTTGTATAAATCACCATTATACTAGTATAACTACAACCATACTAGGGCTTTTACTGTTATAACAATTTTGGTTAAAAAAAATAAATAAATCACACCACTAACTGAAATAGTTATACTGGTAAAACTTCTAAGTATAGATCAGGAGTTCCACTAACATTAAGAATGTTGGGAACCCTAATGTAGTTTGACCACTGGCATTTTAAGCACCATCTCATAACACTGCTGTGTTGATTGCCAGCAGAAGGCCACCCATCCATGTTAGAGCTCCCGCTATTATTAACACTGGTTGAGCTGAACTAGTGTAAGCAATGGTGGGAAATTTTTGAAAAACTTCCCTACTGTAGGCTGTACCTAAGTGAAACATTGGTAATGGTTGAGTGGACATTCCAGCTACTGTTTTGCTTTTTTAGAGATATACTTGTGTTTTTATATTAAAGTTCTACTAGTCTAAGAAAACCCCTAGACAGACTTTTCATTATCTTTGCCAATATTACAGTAGAGCCTTACTACTTCACACTTACCAGTCCACACCAGTTTTTGTGTGCAAATTAGATTACAGTGTCTCTACTTTTGGACGAAGATTTAAGAGTGTTGTAATGAGGTGTCTTATTACAAAGATTGTATTACTTTTACAAAATGTACTACAGAACATATACCATGAACTATTGTCATTAATTAAAACTAAATTACACTTGTCAAATAATTGAACAAAATACATTGTGATGCATTATCTCTGCTTTTTTCCCCGATTGTGTTTGTTCAATTACTTATTTGCAATGAGCCTTTCAGTAATTAGTGCAAATTAGTGAGGTTCTACTGTATTAAACTTTTCCTGGTTGGTTAAAGGGATTCAACATTTAATTATATAGTAGTGGCAGAGCCTTGTTCTCTTCACTAAAGTTTAGGCTGTGGTAGATTTCAGATTCTCATAGACATTAAGGTCAGAAGGGACCATTATGATCATCTAGTCTGATCTCCTGCACAACGCAGGCCACAGAATCTCACCCACCCATGCCTGTAACAAACCCCTAACCTATGTCTGAGTTATTGAAGTCCTCAAATCATGGTTTAAAGACCTCAAGGTGCAGAGAATCCTCCAGCAAGTGGCCCATGCCCTACGCTGCAGAGGAAGGTGAAAAACCTCCAGAGCCCCTGCCAATCTGCCCTAGAGGAAAATTCCTTCCCGACCCCAAATATGGCAATCAGATATTATAGAGGCACTGATAGTGGCTCCATAGTTAAGGTTGTCTTAGGCTTTTCATATTGACAGGACTTGTAGGCCCCTGTGGAGCTGAAATGGTGGATTGTTTTAAAAGAAACCATAGTAAAAAGTACTCTTGAAGGGGTTTTGGTCACTGGCAGATGTGCCTGAGAGGAGAAAAGTTTTTTTAAAAAAGTAGACATTTCAGAAATTTTGTATGTAGTCTCAAATTTCATATATGTTTTGCACAAATAGTGTCTGGAAACTTCAAAATTCACTTGGGCATTAGCATCACCTTCTTTTGAACTACAAACCCCATTTTCTTCCACAGAATATTTTAGCTGCTCTCTGTAGGAAAGTAGCATAAAACACCCTTCACCAGTTCATGCATGTCCCTACATCTATGGATGTGAATGGTGCTGAGGTCAGTGAAGGTTTACGTTGTAATGTTTGTGAGAAATGTGGTGTGTTATACAGAATGGAGGTTGTTTTAAGCTTATTTATAGAGCAGTGGGGTTGTGTTGAATTTAAGATATCTTAGAGAAGGATAGTGTAGCTGGACATTTTCTTGCTTGTAAGGGTTTTATGGGGCTCTATATGGGCACCTGTGCCTACCTGCATCAAGTCAGCTCCAGTATTGTGGTCCGTGTGTGCCAAGATCCAAATAATCTGAGTACCTTCTTATAAATTTTACATTTAATGGGTAAAAATATTTTAATAAAACAATTTTTCCTTAGCAGTCTTACTTATAATGCCTGGGATTATTAACAATAATAAAAAAGAAAAAAATCTAGTTTTACATTTCACCATACTTTCCACCACTTACACTATCTATTTTATTTTATGTTATTGTTATTTATTTTGTTTATTTAGCAAGTTTTAAGAAGTTTACAAATCTTTGCCATGGAAATATCAGAAGCAAAACAATCATTACAACAGTTATATTTTGTTTAAAGAGACCTTATACAGGAATACAGTCATCAGACCTTTCTGTTTAACAGGCTGTTCCCATATTACAGAGTGAGCATCATTACAATACCTCATTTCTAGTGATTTTGTTACATTGAGGGAAGTCTCTATATACACATATTTACCAGATCAGGTATGTTGGTAATGTTTATATTCAAATTCTAAGTATTTACCTGTCCTCTGTCTATTTTACTGGGTAAATTATCAATGTGTTAATTTTTAGCATAACCACAACCTCACATGTTTTTTTTAACCATTCCTCAATAGCTGGGATATTTTTCTTTTTCCAGTGAGAGGCTACCAATAGCCAAGCAGTTACTAGCAGATGAGAGATTAATTTTTCATCTCCTTTTGTATGACCATTTCCACTAGGAAGCCTCAGCAGGATTACCAAAGAATGATTTGGTAATAAATATCCAATAATTTGTGGTATTTGCTTATGGACTGCATCTAATGACTGGACATGTCTACCATATATGCATAAAATCTCTAGTTTTAAGCCAGTTTTTCCAACATGTATCCCCGTTCAGTCTATATATATATTTTAACCTGACTGGTATGAGGTACCATTGAAACAGTATCTGAAAGAAATTTTCTTTTATTGTGCTACAGACTGAGGTTGTGGATCCTCTTTTCTAGATCAAACCCTATTACTCTGTCTGCAGTAATTTGTCTGTCCACATCCTTTCCCCAGTGTTGGACGCTTTTTTATTAGGAAAGCTGTCTGCAAAGATTGATATAAATGTTTTAGGTTCACAGTGTTTGGGCAGTGAAAATAAACTACTCACATGCACTTCCTGGCTTGCATGTACGAGCACAGTGCTGCTGCATCTGGACTGTAAAAGCTTGCAAAGAAATGACATACAGACATACCGTCTTTGTTGATTTTTTTTCTCTCTTTAAAATGTATAACATGTTTTATTCGCTTTTGTTCTTTTTTTTAAACAAAGACTAGATTCTGATTCTAAACTACTGTATCTGATGATGTTGTTTTGAGGCAAATACTATTTACACTAGTGGACAGTGAATACATAAAAAAAAAAAGGACAGAAAACACAGCAAATAATATTTAGTAGTTCTGAACACACTAAACAGATGGTTAATTCTAACTGTATTCAAGAGTTAGGCACTCACTGTTTGGTTGTTTTGTTCACCATAATTTGGGCTTCCAACATTTACGGAGCCATCCAACCTTTCAAATAAGATTTGCTTCAGAATATACAACCCCACTGGTACCCCTCAGGGGCTATGATTCCTTCATTTCAGCATTCTGACATTTTTCAGCTTTCTCTTTCCCTATCCTTCAGGGAGAGAGAATAATCTTCAGCCCTCTCTAGTTTAAAATCAAATACATATTAACTCCCCCTATTGAAACTGGGTTTCTTACCTATTTTGGAATATCAGACCCAAAGGTAAAGAGAAAGCAGCCTGTGGAGTTGCCATAGTGATTTCTGAATTTACCCCTTAGCATGTTGTGTATTTTTACAGAGACTAGCCCTTACTGTGCCATTTAGATCAGGATTGGAGACCATGGTATGTTGTAATAACTTCATTGTTCTGGAGGAAAGGCTGCTGCAAAACCCATTATAAACCTCATTTATAATGTGGCCTATTATAAATGAGTGGATTTACACTAGGGAAGAGTTTGGTCCACTGGGGACTGAGCGAAGCATGCTTTGGCATCCTTAATTTGAAATATATTTGGTTGTTAATTTGATGTAATTTTCAGAAACTGTAACCCCCCCCCCCACAACACCTTTTCTCAGTGTTAGCTTATGGATACAGTTTCATTTACCAAATAAAATTCTTATCTGGAAAAAAGCTTTAAGATGAATGTCTTTTGATTTCAACTATTAAAAACAAATGGTGATCCTATGGGAGCAAGTGCCAGTTATTTACAAGTTTCTCGTTGGTTTACTTTATGAGAACTATATTAGCATAGCTACTGACATTAAGATATTTCCAATATATTGGTGATGGAAATTAAAATAATTTAATGCCCAATTTAAAGTCTACAGACGCATAGCAATTCTATAATGTGCAAATCTGAAATACAATTGCTTTGTTCGGTGTGATTCCTTAGAGGAAAATAGTATTTGGTTTGCACCTAGCCCTCTATAGAAGATCTGCATGCTGCAGATCAGAATTCTGCATTATACCTCTTAGCTATTCCTTCATTTTAGACCCACATTTACCTCCATCCCACATACCCTCTATTATCTCACTTTTAAAATAGTATATTACTAGTTGGGAGCCTGTCTCACAATGAACATAATTGGTGCTACTCTCCAGCCTCCCCTCTTATCCCTCCTCTCTTTTCCTTCCTCTGTTGCTGCCTTACAGACTGGTCATTGTTGGGTTGTATGATCATGAAATCAGACTAAATAATCTAGTCATTCCTTTGCTCCTCTTGCTTTCTCTCAGTTTGTTTGCATAATGCAGCCCTGGTGGGTAAAAATCTTAAAACTTTTATATCTTTTTATTTTTAAACATTTCAAACAGCTGTTTGTGACTTGTCAGGAATGGGGGGAGGGAAATGTGTATGACTAATAATAGCTTATATATAGCACTTTCCATCTACCAAGAGCTTTACCTACATATTTTGATTATACTGAATAGCACCTCAGTAGGACAAATTGGAACTGTAACAGTAATTTGCTGAACCATATATACATAGATTTAGGTGCTAGAACCTTATTATTAGGAGTTGTATGAGAAATGCAGCATCATGAAAATGAGTATATAACAAATGTTATGTCATTGTAAGTTTTTTTTTCTTGTCTTTTCTTTATAGTGATAAGTGGATTGTTTATGTTGAGGATTTAGATGGGGAGAATGAGTAGGCTATGGTTGAAGGGATTTTTCTTGTTGGAGTGAGAGGTCAGCAGGGTGGGAAGTAATTAAAATCAGAATCCTTTGGTGGGAAGGACTTGGAGCAGGGAGGCTGCTTGTAGATGATGGTAGGGTTAGAAGTTTAGAAATATGGGGAGCCTCTGGTTTGAGAGGCCAGGAGGTGTCATAATGTTGAGTGCAATCTTCTCTCTTTTTGAGGATGAGCGTGTTAAAACTGAGAGAGTTTGGATGAAAGAGTTTGTATGGGTGTGAGAGGCTCTTGAATTCTTTTCTCTGCTACTTCCAGGATAGTGGGGCTGGCAGGGTAGAGTTGCTGAGACCAGGAAAGTGGGTGATTGTTGCTGTCTGTCTCTATCTAGCCAAGGTGATAGTATGGTTATAGCGGGGAGTAAAGGTGCAATGGTTGTTGTAACAAGGGGGATTTTTGTTTTGGAGAGGGCTGGCATTGCAGAATGTTGAAGAGGCCCTTAAGTGTGAGAGATGGTTGACGTGAAGTAGTAGTGAGGGGGTGGTGAATTAGGAAGGTTTTGAGGTTTAATAATGACTTTTGCAGCTAGCCCTGGAGTTCAATCTTCAGGTACCCACCTGTGGCGCTTGCATCCCTTTTTGATGGGTAGGTACTGTCATCTGGCCAAGAGGGTGGAACAGTGTTACCATGTGTTGGCAATATGGATTTCTGGGACTAGGGAGGAAGGAGTATGATTGTGGTGGGCTTTGGTTCCTCAGTCCTTAGGTAATTGGCAGAGGTAGACAAGGTAGTAATAGATTTGTAAGGAGATAGTGTAAACCAGGAGCAAGATGTTTAATCTGTGTTCCTTTGGTTTTGTTTATTCCTCTGGAGATTGAGTTGTCAGGAAGCTAAGATCCCAAGCTTTGGTTCATGGTAATTAACCTTCAGTCGTTGGGGAAAGAAATCTATGATCAAATAAAAACAGAGGTTTCTAACTTTGCATGTATTACCACAACCTGGTTGGATGATGTTGCTGGGACGGTTTCGCCTTGTGATCACTTTGGTTGATGATCTTCTCTTGATGATGTATAAAGATCAAGTGTGCTTCCTGTAATGAGTGGTTGGAAAAGAGTTTTAATTTGCAGGTGGTTGGTCAGCAGGATTCTTGTTTAAATGATTATTTTAATGTTGTTGGGGTTTTGTTTTGTATTAATTATGTGTTAGAGTGCATAGAGTCTTTTACACTCTATGGGATATGTCAAGTCGTTTCATTTTAGCATTATTATGGGAATGAACGACTTTAATCTTAGCTCACTGCATTTTACTTATATATAAAATAGTAACTTATGCTTTAAAACCACAGTAAAAAGTGAGGGAAGTTTAAAATTTTTGAAAAGAGGATTAAAAAAAGAAAAGAGGCAAAGGGAGTTAAGTAGGGAATAAAATAAATCAGAATTGTCTAAAGCTACCAAAAATGTGTGGCTGTGTGCTTTAAACCCACTCTAAAGCAACCGGGAAAAAAACAGTGCACAATTTAAAAATTACCCCCCACCCCTTAAAAAAAAATCAACCCCCCCAAGTAAAAACAGTAAAGAGAAAAGGAGAAATTTATGAACAATAATTATGCCATTTGACATAACTGTCAATAATTGTGCATGTGTGTATCTTTCTGTCTCTACATACACTAGTGGTCAAGTTATGGTTGCTTCAGCATGAGTGTACGAAAGTAGGAGAGGATTCAGGTATTCTTTCTTCACAGCGCACTTGGCACAATCATAATCAGGCTTCAGTGATCAAGGGAATGCAGAGCCACAGAAGAGACATTTTTCAGTAGCATGAAAGTGGGGCCCGTCTCTCCTGTCCTGTCCCCTTTTGCCAAGATATCAGTGCTAGAGGAAGCCCTTATTACACTTGTTGAACAGGTGTGATGTAAGATGCTTTCTCTTGTGGTCCTTTGGTACCCAGTGAAGCCATTATGCTTTTGAAAGGCATAGTGCCTCCTTTGTGGTGGTCTAGCAAGTTACCCCCTTTTCTATCCCCCTGCCTGGCTCAGCCTAGAAAGAGATATAATGAACCCTATATATTCAAATTATTTTTAATAATAAACTGAATAATTTGGCATAAATATGTCTTGAGGGAAATACATTTTACAGCAAATTAAAAGCTGATTGATAAACAAGAACTTTTTAGTAACTAATCATAGTAGATCAAAGTGTCATTTAAGTGTCCACCAGCAAGAGCAAGAAAATCAGTTAACTCTTAAGGTCCACAGCCTAGGCACAATGGAGGCCCCTCTTCAGTGTGCACTGTTGTGCATATCCATCCATCCATCCTAAGGCACCTATTGCCATGATATAAGCCCATGATATCTCAGTGTATAAATACTGGATGTTTAATAGTCATCTGAGAACTTGCTTTTTGGACTTGTTTCAAATACTGAACACTTAATTGGTGTTTGTTGAAAAATTATTTACTTTGGTTTTTTACCACATCTTGTATGACTAGTTTTACTAACCATCTAACACTGTCCCTTTCTTATTAAAAGAATATGGCACCAATGCACTGGCCTTTCACTATTTTTTGCATCTGATTTGATACATTATTATAGTTTGACATGGAAAAGAGCTAATTAGATCATAGTCTAGCCGAATGTAATTTTTCATACAGGATGTATTGGATCTTTTGTAGTTTGTATTCTAAAGAAGTACAGATAACTAATAGAAAACTATAGTTCCTGGAACTTAGGATTTCTAGGTCAGGTATGTTTTAGGATTTTTTTTTGTCCTCATAAAAATTAATTCTTATTATGTTAATATGTAGCAGATATTTCCACTGATGCAAACAGGAGAATGTCATGTGTAACTTATAATATCTTTAAAAGTTCTAGTATGCCACAGTGTGGCCTTTTGATTTCTTTTCTTGTAGCATAAAATAGCATCTGTGTATGCTGAAATTCAGTATTTCTGTCAGTATATCTGCATACCCAAAGAGGGCATTCTAACCTTACAAAATTTCTCAGTTCTATAGGAGTTCATCTCAGTCTTTTTCTCTCACATGCATCTTTGCTTTTGACTCTGACTTTCAGGTATCTGAGTCCAGGGAAGAAAATGGCCAAATTTCATGTCTACTAAGCATAACTATTACAAAGTTTTTCTTCTGCAAAAACTGCAGCATCAAGGCAGATCATAACTTTCATGTTCTTAGCACATGAAGAAGTTGGTAGAGCTTTTAAACATCTTTCTGTAAGACTGCTCATGTGAGCAGTTCCCACTGAGTGAAAAATTCTTTAAATTGTGGAGCCTTTGCAAACCATTTCAAAACTCCTTTGGGTGTTTCTTTTTCAGTTGTGTTCATAGTCTGAGTAACTGTCAAAAGGCTTTCAGTTTCAGGATAATGGCCATGCTGTTCTACTGAAATTAAAGAAGCCAGTCAATAGACCCCTTTATTTTATCAATGGAAGAACCCACAAGAACTCTCTGAGTCAGATATTTTATTAAATCTCATTTGCCATATCAGATCTGAGAATAAGTACAGAATTTCAGGCATCTTTAGGTTGTGTTCACAGTACAAAAACTTGTAACCTGGTTTGGTCTTGTTTCTGTGGACAGGATTGAATCATGATATAGCCATATTAAAGAATCAAGTATAAGTATGGGAGCCCCAAAGTAGAGGCTAGCCTGTCAGTTCTGGAGTCATGATGTCACATTTGGTTTAGATTACCATTGAAAATTTGTCTTAAACTAAATCCTTGATGAATTGTTTTTTCACAACATGAAATCCCACACAATTTGGTGTGACCAGCAGTCTTGGCTTACGGGAGACCCATGACTTGAATAATAAAGAAATTACTACTATTTGTACCTCCAAGTATTTTTGAGAGTGCCTTGGGATTCCACAGAAGCGCTAGGAAGGAATTAATTTTTCTCCAGTCTTTAAGATAAACTCTTAAAAAACAATTCTGTAAAGACACAAGTTCAAAAGGTACTAAGCCCTGGGGTGTCTCATATTGTGAGGCAATCTTTTTTTAGTGGTCATACCAGGGATATGGAATTTGCCACTCCTGGCTTAGTTACTGGTTCTACCTCTGGCATGCTTTGTGACCTTGGGCAAGTCACTTAACCTCTGTCTGTGTCTGTTTACCCACCTGCAGAATGGATGTAATAATACTGTCATGCATCACAGAATTGATGAGGTTTAATGTCTTTAAATACTTTACCCTCCTTGGAAGAAAAGGATAATAGAAGTAAAAAGTAGTATTGTTTATAACAATGACTTTCAAGAGTGCTATACCTAAAACCAACACGAGCAACTCTGGTAGAACACCTAATATGTTTCTAGGCTTCTGCATTAGGCACAGTGCCAGCATTCATCCATTTGTTAGCCAGCTGTTGCATCCAGACTCTGGTTTTCCCCCCAGTGCTTTGCAAATTATCATTCCTAATTTTAGAGTTAATGTGTCAAATTCAGACTGGTGTAAGCAGCAAATCAGTAGCGTTGCACTCACTTGCATCAGTTCTGAATTTGTCCCAGACAATTTAGAGCTTACCTTAGGGGAGAGTACATCCCCTGGCTCAGCACTTCAAAAGTCGTTGCAGATCTTTTGCAGCCAGGATTGGGACGGTATCTGTTGTCAGCATGCTCCTATGTCTGGATGACCCTTCCTATTTCCTTGATGGGTATCTATGAAATTTGCTGTGAACTTCCTGCTCCAAAATGTCAGAACATCTCATATTTTTTAGCTAGCACAGCAGATTTATTTTATATGATTTGGAGCAACAAGAACAGGGTCACAGACAAGTAGGAGGTAGCAGTTAATATTGAGAGTGCCTGTAAGAAAAGAATGGGATAGACTCTTGTTTGCTACTTCACAAAAGGCCCTGCAAATCCTAGGCACAGCTGTCAACACATTAACTCAAAAGCCAAGACAAATAAAAAACCCCCAACATACAAAATACAATATCTGTATTTATAAACCTCTGAACTTGAAATAATGTAAACACCAGAACAATGTGAATGTTGTCATCCACTAAACTCTCTATTGATATACACATTGGCAAGACTCCTTTCAGATATACTTTTTTACCCCTACGTGGGCTAGTCATTTCTATATCCATTAAAATTCATCCAAAATGTACCAAGATATGATGCATGTCATTTACTTACGTTTTGCATGATAATCACACGTACATATATAAAAGGCCAGTCTGATTCATGTTTTCTCCACATTACTTTCTAAATCTAAAGATTTCACTAAAAACTTTGTTTCATTACATATGCTTCATTGATGCCAAGGAGTTTGTGTGATACAATAAACTATCTCATAGAAAGATAAAGAGAAAGTACAGTATTAATCTCTTAAAGGATATGTTTAAATATTAGGATAATAAGGAGATGCGGAGGAGAATCTGAGTGAAAGATGGCAAATTCTATACTCTTTTCATCAAAGTAGCTATGGGAATACTTAGATGACACACACATAGGATGTGACAGTCATCAGTTAACAAACCTCTGGCAAAATTCTTTACTTTTGTTTAAGTTCCAAAGGTATAGTATCTGTTAATAAATGGCAACCTGTATTTTTGGTTAATATATGTAAAGGCAGAGAGATTGCCAAAGTAAATTGGGGAAGATAATTGTCCTAAGGTCTTTGATTTCTAAGATTTGAATGGTAATGATTTAATGGGTTTCAAAATAGAAGGTCTTATAAACTGTCACTAGTGTAATGCTCTCAAAAGGAATGAATGGAGCCAGTGTGCTTTTAGAGATGAATGTGGATAGTGAAAGGGACCAATGAAGAGATTCAGCCCCATTTATTTTGGGGGAAGTGAGTAATTGGTTCCTGAGAACTAGTCAGGACCTAGGAGGACCAGCTGGGTCACAGAGTATGGAGGTAAATGACCAAGGAATTGGAGAACTGCAATGGAAGTTGATGGAAAAGGGTGGGTATGACTACAGCATCCTAAGATGACTGAAAGATGTTGGAGCTGACACACCAGGATGAGCTTGAGGGAGTGAAACTGACCCAGAACTAGAGTGCGGGAGAACCAAAGAGAGGTTCTCTGTGCCTCAGTGAGGATCTTACTGTAGCTGCACATATGCTCCATATGCGAGATTGGATATTTTTTGAATAGCAGTGCTGTGCATGTGCCTGGGCCGCCTCATGCTCCTATACAAGGGCATAAAGGGCAGGATGGCCTCTTCCTTCCCACAACCCAGCATTTATCTGACACACTAATCTCTCCAGAGACCCTAAACTGGTTTTCTATCAACCTCCTTGTGACAACCTCTTATCTTCATACTTTTTCTTGCAAGGGATATTGTCACATGACTGGGGTGTGGACAATGATGTCTAGTGGTCGGAGTGGGAGTCAGGCATAATGGCCAAACCGGTAGTCATGCCTAGTGGTGAGAACTGGGAGTCGGAGCGGTTAGCATAGGAGTTGATAGAAATCAGAGGTAGGACTGGAGCCAGAAGTCAGGGGCCAGAGCCAAGGGTCACAGCTGGAGCCAGGAGTCATAGTGAAGGGTCAGAACTGGAGTCAGAGACCACATGGACGTCTCAAGTAGATGTGGCTAGAGCTGAGCATCCCAGGACTTATAGGTCCTGATGGAAAAACACTTGCACACAGGCATTGACTGTATCCATTCTTGATGGGGATCAGTCTATCACTGGACAGGCAGGGTCTCAACCCTGAGGGGCTGGAGTCTGCTGTGAGGAGTGGCAGTCAGTGCAAAGCACCTCACCTCGCTGTACAGGGGAGTATGCAGGGACCTGCAGCAGTGCCAGTCTCTGGACAATCTAATGAGTGCAGTTGGCCTGCAGTAGCCTGCCTGATTGGCTATGCCAACTGATTGGTTTGAAGGGTCAGCAGACTGCCTTTTAAACCAGTAGTTGCAGCACTGAACTGGTGGCAGGACCTCAGAAGTGTGTGTGGAGGGGTGCCATTCTCTTCCCTGTCCCTGACAAAGACCTTAATCATGGATGCATCAGGTACAGGTTGGAGATCCCATCTGGACCACCCATAAATTCAAGGGCCTGGTCCCCAGGGGACAAGGGGCTCCACATCAATGTCTTGGAGCTCAGAGCCATCAGGCTAGCCTCCATGGCCTTCCTACCTATTATTCAAAGCTCCACAGTGCAGATCCTGATGGACAACACCTCCGTGATACTCTACATGAACAGGCAAGAATGCTCGTGATCATCTCCCCTCTGCCTGGAAGCCATCAAACTCTGAACATGGTGCTGTCAACACAGGATAATCCTGACGGCTCTTCACCTCCTGGGTGTCAACAACCTGGTGGACTTCCTGAGGTGGCAGACAGTCACCACTCATGAGTGGGCTCTGCTGAAGTGTATCTGGAGCCAGTGATGACCTCATTGATAGACCTGTTCATTACTGATGTTGTTGACAAATGCTAGAACTTTGTTCCAGTGGGGGCATGAGTCCAGGATCATTACTAGATGCCTTCCTTTTGCAGTGGTCCCAATGTCTCTTGTTCGTCTTTCCCCCGACCCTTCCCCACAACACCCTTGATACACAGGGTGATTTTTCAATATCAAAAGGGACAAAGCTACAGTCATTCTCACAGCTCCGTACTGCACCAGGCCATTTTGACTGACAGACCTACTATAAATGTCCATCCAGTCTCCTATCTAGCTCCCACACTGCCCAGATGATCTTGCAGCACCACAGCCAGATGCCCCATCCAGACAAGAAGTCACTTCACCAGATGAATTGGCTGTCGGCTCGCAGAGTACCACAGACGGATTGCACCGTGCAAGTCCAGAATATCCTGATACAGAGAAGGAAAACATCTACCAGAAGAACATAGTCAAAGAAGTGTACCATGCTTTGGAGAAGAAAGTGGTGAGTGTTGTGATGGTCGTTAGTTCTTGGGGGAGTTCACTCCATGGTCTTGGACCACCCCCGAAGAAAGTTCTGTCTCCCACACAGACAAACTTTACTCTTGTTGAAAGTTTTATTGTGCCAGAGGAGCATAGTTGTTGAGCATAGTTTTTGTCTCCGAGCTTTAGATGGTCTCCTAGATACCTGGGTGCAGGCTATAGAGCACTTTGAAGATAAGGACTCAGTTCTCTGTGTGTTCACGTCCGAGGAAATAATGTGGTTACTCGGTCTATCCAGAGTCTAGATGGCATTGGGATTTGGAAGAGAGTTAGATTACGCTGACTTTATAGCATGACCTCCTGAGTGAGACTACAGGGTAAACTTCCTGTGAGAGACAAAGGAAGAGAATTTATACTGAGATTTTATTATAATAAATTGCAAAGTTAGGAGCCGATTCCTCACCCGTGGCAATATAGGACCTGCCATGTTTTATTTTCATTATGTCTGATCACTATTGAGCTGTTAAGAGAAAATTGCTATTTCAGTAAAATCAATTCTGGTTTCTGACTGACTGTGTGTCAGACACTTAATTTGGAACTCAGTCTCTTGATTAAAATTAAAAATTAAAATCTCCAGGTAGGAGCACTCAAACTGTGTTTGCCTTTGAAACTGGCTGCTGCCAGTGTGTTGTCACACTTTCCTTTATCCCTGTGATAAGCTTTATACTGGAGCCTGCTGCAGGTGATCTATCTGACTGAGCCTAGGTGGGGGGAATCCACTGTCACACAGCCCATAGAATGATGTGATTTATTAAATAGACCTCACAGAGTACTGTTGTACTGCTGTTATAATTACATGTGCATTAGGTGGAACCCTTTTGTTATGGCACATTATTGCTGTCTCCATTAAGTATTGTTAAATAAACGTAGAGCCTTAACGCAACTTTTTCCTGATTTTTTTTTTTCTGTAAACATCATGGACTATGACTTAAATGTGTTTGAAAACTCTATTTTAAACTGAATAAACCAAAGATACTTTCTCTAAACTCTTTCTCCTGTACAGCCTTTTCCAAGGGTACGTCTACACTGCCCATGTTACAGCGTGGCCGCGGTGATGTGGGCAGTGGAGACACGCTTTATCGCCAGGTAGAACTCTCCCAGCGATTTAAAAAAAAAAAAAAAAACCCACCCTGAACAAGCAGTGGTAGCTTTATTGCCGGGAGCATATAACTCTACACTACAGAGCATAGGAAATACCACGCTGGATCAGAAAAATGGTCCATCTAGTCCAGTATCCTGTCTGAAATTTATCATTGCCGGATGCTTCACAGGAATGTACGAAACCCCCATAATACAGAGTTAGGCAATAATATGCCCATAGTGAGTGAGGGGAGGAGTTTTTCTAACCTCAGATGGTTAATGTTTGGCCTCGTGGTGACCTGCCTTTACTCCAAGACCTTAAAAGCATAATTTTCAGTATAGATACACAACTCCTTAAATATTTTCTGTACATACATTTCACAGTGATTCTGATGATCAGTGAGCTACTGGCTCTCAGTGGTGATCTTATTTGTGTCCCTTCGGTGAACTATTATTCGACCAAGGGGAGTCCTGTAAAACCCTATGCACCCTCTGTGCCCTCTGCCAGTTGACACCAGGGGGTTCCTGGGTCACAACAGATAAAAACAAAATAAAGGTAACGTTAGGAGCAGTGTAATTGCATTCAATTTTAACTTCTAGAAATAACCCCAATTCCATCATCATGGTAGATTTGTGGATCTCTAGCTGCCGACTATCACGCATGTTCATTAGTTATTAGACAGGTTCTCTCAATAGAGTTGTAGATTTTCACAAACTAAATGATTGATTATTGTATCCTTCAATTAAAATAATTTCAGAAATCTACATTTCAGGGATTTATGGAAAGAGTAGGATTATAGGCCCCAGTTTAGCAAGGCATTTAAGCAGGTGCTTAAGTTCAAGCATATGAATAATCCCATTGACTTCAGTGGGATTTACACACATTTAAATGCTTTGCTGAATAGTGGTGGATTTAGGCAGGTAAAATTAAGCACATGCTTAAGTGCTTTGCTGATTCAAGGCTTAATTCTGAATAACAGGTGAAAACCAATATTACAATACAACGTGATTAAATTTTGGACTGGTGTTAAATTTAAATACACTTTATAATAAATTATTGGCTTTTATTAAGTGTTTTAAATATTAAGATATTTACTGGCCCATTTTTCATAGGTAGCTGTAGAATGAGTTTCATGTACTATGTGATTTTTTTTTTTTTTAAACAGGTAACACTACTGACTCTGTGTATTTTAAAAAAAAGATAGAGATGGATATATTGAAATTCATATAGACTAATGTGATGCTGACTAATGTGCTGCGTTTTGACCCAGTGCTTTAAAGATGGTCATTGCCATATTTCTTTGTAAGGAGATATATGGATTAAACATGTCTACAATATTTTGTTGTTTGCCACAATGTGGCAAACGTCAATAAAAATAGAATTATTTGAACGTTAATGCAGTTAAGGAAGTCCATTCTGACATCTAAAATGCATTACAATGTTAAGGCTGTTTTATAGTTAAGAATAAGACTAACAAGCATTTAATGATTTCAGTGAAATCATGACATCTTGGAAATTTAGCAGTTGAAAGACTGAACCCAGCATGTGATCTTAGAAACCACAGGCGTCTTTGTGAGGAAAAAAACATCTTAGATGGGAAATAAAATAATTATCTAATCACTTTGTTTTTCTCAAAGTTCCACATAACTACAAAATGGAAGTTAAGCAAAAGTATAGCTAAATATAGCTAATAGAAATTAAAACTGAGAAGGTGAGTATTTGACCTTGAATTTTAAGAATTTATGAAAATCTATACACAAAAGGAACTTTCCCTGAAAGAAATTCCTGTTTCTATTAACTGTTCAAGTATTAAAATACTTCATGTTCTACCATTAGTAGCAAACTTATTTAAAATATTGTGCATTGTATTTTAATTTTTGCAATGTGGCAAACAGACATGCCACTAAAATATAAAAATGCGCTTACTAAATTATAAACCTTGTAGAAAACATTAAGAAGATAAAATTGTATCTTCATTCTATGTTGATGGCATTTATGTTTGATGGATTTTGTTTATTAATGTACATCAAGAGACTTCTTGTTTCTATTCTCATTTGTTAAAAATAAATATTTCCTTGAGAGGAGAACTCCCCCATCTCATGCATGTTTTATTAAGGCAACAGTAAAAAATTCATTAAAGAAGCACAACTACAGATATCATTCTGTGTGTGTTTTGGACAGTGGACGTTGAGTGGTACCAAACATCTCCCCCCTCCAACTCTGTCCACACAGGGTAATTCTGGTAACAAATAACCAGATTAAGTTAGAATTACTTAAGTGTATTGTGATAATCAAGCTCTATTAAAACTCTATTATAATGTACCAGTTATGTTTGTGTTCAACTGAAAATGTTTATAAACATTGCATGGTGTATAAGTAGCCACTGCAGATTTGTGTATTGATTTGTAAAGTGTTTTGGGATCATATAAGATGTTGGATACTGTACTAATTCAAGATGTTTTTATTACATCTACATACTACTCGGGTTTTTGGTCAAACAACTAAATTTCCACTCGTTTTCAGTCACAAATGAGGAGTTTAACTCCAATTCTGATCCCACTGTAGTCAATATCAAAACTTCCATTCACCATACAGGGAGCAGGATGTCTAAAGTTGTTCAATGAACTAAACAAACAAACCAAAAGAATAAAAATATCACTTTTTTTTTTTTGCATACTGTTAAGTACAAGAGAATATTTTTCACCTAGGAACCTCAAATGCTTTGTGGTTTTGCATCCCAGTATCCAATCTTATTGATGCAATTGAGGCTCAAGTGATGTTGGCCATTACATTCCACCTTCTTTCTGAAGCATTTACACCTTTAGATTTTGCATTTTTTTGCCCTGAGTAGTTACTTTTAATGAATCCTTGACTGTCAGAAGAAGATTCTTATGGAATATCTTCTTTAATAAATACAAGTCTTTTCAGAATTTCCCATGATCAGGGCTTGAATCACTTTACTCAATACCTACTACTCCAAGGAATAAGCCTACTAGGCAGGGCAAAAAAATACCTGTGCTTCCACAAATTGTAGGTTCATACTCCCTAGAATTTAAAGGACTAAGATAGTTGTGTAGTGTTTGAACTGTATTTAATTGTAATAATGTTTATCAACTTTCTACTTAAACTTAACTTACTATATCTGTCTTTTTGTTACTCTTTTCCCTTCTTGGCTTCATTTTACCTTCTTTTTCCTTCTCTTTCCTATAACAGATCATGGTGTAACTCTTCGAGTTGTCTTCAGGGGGGATCTGGCAATTTTAGAAGACACTTCAGAGGATTGTGGCAGATTGGCATTAATTTGTCAATTAGCAATATTTGATGTGGAGCAGAAAAAATTAGGAAGGAATTGTAAGAAAATGAGTCTTGTCTTTTTATTAAAGACCAGCTGAGGTGGATTCAGGTTGATCCCTCCAGTCAGAACAATGAACATGGCAAACATAGTTAGTAGGCTAAAGCAAAGAACAGATGGCCCTTCAGAAAGTGGAATGGTTGTTTGGAAATAAATTGCAAAGGTAGGATGGGAAATAACTCTTGAGTGCACATCTTATGAAGAATTTTAAGTTTTTACAGATGTGATATAGGAGCCACAAACTGTTTATCCTAAGCAGTGAATAAAATCTTGACAGGGTTTGAGAAATCTCCAAAAGACATTTCATAAATGATTGACATAGCCTCCTAGAATAGTACATTAGGCAGTTCCTTTGTGGAGGAGGAGGATTTACACCTCCCACACCTCCAGGCTCAGTGTGAGTAGTGTGAGAGTGCTACATTTGGTCGAACCACAGGGAGAATGTGTTTCCCATGTAAAGGAGGTGAAGGAGAGCCTGGGTGAGCATATGCCTGAGAAATGCACCCCCCCACACCCTAGCACAACAGGTTGGGAGGGGGGGGATGTTGTAGGTGGGACCACAAAAGTGGATTCCTTGCTCTTGGTGGGGAGAAGGAAAGAAGGGAGTGCATGCCTGAAAATGCCTCAAAATATCAGAACCCGACATCTCCCTGCCTCCATGGTTTCACTGAATCCCACTGGATGGGGGGGAGGGGGGAGTGGGAACTGATTGGCCCCTGCACTCTCCTGCCCAACAACTTCACACCACTTGGCTACAAGAATGCTTGTTTCAATGCAGTGTGGTGCCCCGGGGGCGGTATAATAATGTGCAAATTGCCACTGTCCAGGGCACTGACTTTTGGGATGTTTTGGCAATGCATGGTGGGGCAGAAACAAGTTGCACAAGGAAGACCAAGATGGCGGGGTCAAGGGCCCGTTATGCAGCTTACTCACCCCCTCCTGACCAGTTCTATCTCATAATTTTCATGCCTATTTTGAAAATCCCATGAACCTGCATAGGACTTGTTGCTGTCCACCATCTCGGACAGAAGTGTGGCGCCTGCACAGCTGTGCACTATTGTCATGAGCATTGCAAGCATGTGACGCACAATCTTCTGGTATCTGCAGAGCTGCAAGAAGAGCAGTGGGGAACATGACAGTTTCCTGGAGGTCAGATTCCTGTGGGACATAGTGAGAACCAATTCAAGATTGTTGGTGGCATTCACGGAGCAATTGCAGATGATGGCGTGCCATTTGAGCCTGAGAAACGAGCACTGACTAGTGGCATCACAT
Organism: Malaclemys terrapin pileata; assembly: GCF_027887155.1. Lineage (NCBI taxonomy): Eukaryota > Metazoa > Chordata > Testudines > Emydidae > Malaclemys > Malaclemys terrapin. The sequence continues at coordinate 79,504,912 of NC_071507.1, read as the reverse complement.
TGTAATGCAGGCTTGGGATTATGAGCAGTGACTGCAGAAATTTCGGATGCACAAGGCTTTATTCCTGGGTCTCTGTGTCAAGCTCACCATGGCTTTCCAGTGCAGGAACACCAAAATAAGAGCTGCGGGTGGTTGCACTGTGGCAACTTGCAATGCTGGATTGCTACTGGTCAGTGGGCAGTTAAAACATCCACTGTGGGGGCCATTGTCATGCAAGTGTACACGGCTGTTAATTATCTCTATGCAGGACTATGACTGTAGGCAATGTGCAGCACATAGTGGATGGATTTGCAGCAGTGGGGTGCCCAAATTGTGGTGCAGCAATATATGGCATGCATATCTGTATTTTGGCACCAACCCAACTTGCCACAGAGTACATCAATGGTTATGCAAGCACTGGTGGATCATTGGGGACTCTTCATTGACATCACTGTTGGCTGGTCAGGGAAGGTGCTTGACACACTCATATTTAAGAACACAAGACTGTTCAGAAAGCTTCAGGCATGGACTTTCTTTCCTGACCAGCGGATTACTATTGGCAATGTTGAAATACCGGTAGTGATCCTGAGGGACCCAGCCTACCCTGGTTCAGGAAGCCGTACACCGGCTACGTGGACAGCACCAAGGAAAGATTCAACTACTGGCTCATTGGGTACGAAATGACAGTTGAATGTGCTTTTGGTAGATTGAGGGGAACTTGGTGCTGCTTACTCACTAGATTGGATCTCAGTGAGAAAAATACGCAATGGTTATAGCTCCCTGCTGTGCACTGCATAATACCTGCAAAGCAAAGGGGGAAAAGTTGCCACCGGGATGGAGGGCAGAGGTGGAGCAGCTGTCTTCTTAGTTTGAGCAGCCCGATACAAAGTCTATTAGAAGAGCTCAACACAGAGCTATATCGTTCAGGCATGCCTTGAAAGAGCAGTTCAACACTGAGCCACAGTAATGTGTTATGGTTACTGTGCTCTACCTGGCCCTGCAATTTCGGGGACTGTTAGGAATTGTGGAGAGCTTGGTGCATGGGTGTAACACTGACAGTGCACCTATTAATTTTGTGGTGCTTGCTGTACATTTCTGATTGTTACATTATGTTTGTCACTGATCCTCTGAGTTGTCACTTTAAGTGGGTGTTTCCAGTACTGCCAGTCATTCTGCAGCATATGTTGGGAACTAATAAAGATGAATTATTTTCCAAACACTAGAGTTTTATTGAGTAATAAACACTTAAAAAATTCTCTGCAAGTTAAAAGTAAATACACTAGAACTGTAACAAATTTATGGAACAGAGCTTAAAGAAAGGGAAGGAACATTCATGTCCATTTTACCTAAACGTACATCAACTGTGCCTCTCTCAGGTCAGGGTATGTGAAGCTATAGTTGTTCTTAATGTCCCCGGGGTAGAGTGGTAAGAGTAGGGATGCAATCATGTGAAATGTTGAGGAGGGGGCTATACAGTAAATCCTCACTTAGTCATCCTGGTTAACGTTGTTTCATTGTTACGTTGCTGATCAATTAGGGAACATGCTTGTTTAAAGTTGTGTAATGTTCCCTTCTAACATTGTTTGGCAGCCGCCTGCTTTGTCTACTGCTTGCAAGAAGAGCAGCCCGTTGCAGCTAGCTGGTGGGGGCTTGGAACCAGGGTGGACCGGCAGCCCCCCATCAGCTCCCCGCTCCCTTAAGTTCCCTGTGCAGCAGCTGCCTGCAGTTCAGCTGTGTCCCTCCCCCCACTGCCATGTGCTGCTCCTGCCCTCTGCCTCGGAGCTGCTCCCCGAGACTCCTGCTTGCTGTGCGGGGGGGAGGGGAGAAAGAGGGGGGGCTAATGTCAGAGTGTCCCCCTCCCTCCTGCACCCCACTTACCCCATATTCCATAGAGCAGGGGGGACAGACCAGGACTCAAGACAGAGGGAGCTTGCAGCAGCAAGCTGATCTAATTAACAAGGTAGTGTACTTAAGGGAAATGCGCATATCTCCCTCCATTCCTGCTGCCTTGTGTAGAGAGAGAGTTAATCCTTGAGGGCTCAGTCATTGCTAGTTCATCATTTAGCAGTAAGGGAAATATCCCACCCTCTGACTCCTCCACCTCAACCAAGCTTCACAATCATCATCACTATGTACCAGTATTAAATTGTTTGTTTAAAACTTATACTGTGTGTGTGTATATGTATATATAATAGTCTTTTTTGTCTGGTGAAAAAAAATTCCCTGGAACCTAACCCCCTCATTTACATTAATTCTTATGGGGGAATTGGATTCGCTTAACATCATTTTGCTTAAAGTTGCATTTTTCAGGAACACAACTACCACGTTAAGTGAGGAGTTACTGTACTGGAGTTCTTTATCAGGGCATGGCTACACTTGCAGATGTAGAGTGCTGTGAGTTAAACCCGCCTTTGGAGAGTGCAGTAGGGAAAGTGCTGCAGTCTGTCCACACTGACAGCTGCAAGCGCACTGGCGTGGCCACATTTGCGGCACTTGCAGCAGCATTGGGAGCTGTGCATTATGGGCAGCTATCCCACAGAACACCCCTTCCCATTCTGGCGCTGTGACTTGTGGGAAGGGGGCGTGGAATGTGGGGCATTCTAGATCCTGTCCCAACGCCCCGTGATGCATTGGTTCGCATCCCAGCATTCCCTTTGCTTCCATCCACATTTGGTGCCATCTTTCAACATTTTTTGTACTGCGCGCTTTGTCTTCCCTTTCAGTCGGGAATGGAGCCCGAACTGCTGAGGAGTATGCTGACGAGTTTTGCCAGCACTTCACGTTTGGCAGTCGAGTTATTTCTTATGATCCAAAGTGGCAGTGAGAGCTCCGATGATATCGACTCGAGTAATGCATATGACACGAGCTTGCTTGTGGCATTCACAGAGGTGCTGACCACAGTGGAACGCCGCTTCTGGGCTCGGGAAACAAGCACTGAGTGGTGGGATCGCATCGTCATGCAAGTCTGGGATGACGAGCAGTGGCTGAAGAACTTTCGGATGAGAAAAGCCACTTTCATGGGACTGTGTGAGGAGCTCACCCCCACCCTGCGGCGCAAGAACAAGAGATTGAGAACTTCCCTGATGGTGATGAAGCGGGTGGCTATTGCAATCTGGAAGCTGGCAACTCCAGACAGCTACCGACCAGTCGCTAGCCAGTTTGGAGTGGGAAAGTCAACCGTTGGAACGTGTTGATGCAAGTTTGCAGGGCCATTAATCGCATCCTGCTCAGAAGAACCGTGACTCTGGGTAACGTGCATGACATTATGGCTGGCTTTGCACAAATGGGTTTCCCTAACTGCGGAGGGGCGATAGATGGCACGCATATTCCAATTCTGGCACCAGCCCACCTAGTCTCCGAGTATGTTAATCAGAAGGCTATTTCTCTATGGTTCTCCAGGAGCTTGTGGATCACTGTGGGCATTTCATTGACATTAACGCAGGCTGGCCCGGAAAGGTGCATGATGCACGCATCTTTCGGAACACTGGCCTGTTCAGGAACTGCAAGCCAGGACTTTTTTCTCAGACCAGAAGATCACGGTAGGGGAAGTCGAAATGCCCATTGTGATCCTTGGAGACCCCGCTTACCTTTTAATGCCATGGCTCATGAAACCCTACACAGGGAGCCTTGACAGCAGCAAGGAGCGGTTCAACGACAGGTTGAGCCGGTGCAGAATGACTGTGGAATGTGCTTTTGGCCATTTAAAGGCCCGCTGGCACTCTCTGTATGGGAAGCTGGACCTGGTTGATGACAGCATCCCTGCGGTTATATCCGTGTGCTGTACCCTACATAACATTTGTGAAGGGAAGGCTGAAAGATTCACTCAGGCATGAAACTCGGAGGTTCAACACCTGGAGGCTGAATTTGAACAGCCAGAGAGCAGGGCTATTAGAGGGGGCCCAGCACGGGGCTGCAAGGATTAAGGATGCCTTGAGGGAACAATTTGAGGCTGAAAGCCACAAGGAATGTCTGGTGCCCTGCACGGGAGTGAAGTGCAGTGGTTCCAATGTTAGTAGGAATCTGTGTTTGCTACTCTGACTTGCAGTGCTGAAGTGCAGTGCTTTCCTAGGCTAATATCTTTTACTTTATGCAATAATAAAGAATATTTTCAAAGCCAAAAATCCATTTATTGAAAAGAAAATTCATTTATTGAAAAGAGACACAACTGCTTGGGAAACAGAAAGGGCAAGGGGGTGGGGTGGGGAATGGTATAATCACAGATTTGCATATGTCCTGTCTGGAGTGCTGTGCAATGAGTGCTGCACTTCAGGATGGCTGTACTGCATGGTGATGGGGGTTGAGTGCAGTGGGTAAGGGTCATAGTTTTCAGGGCTGGGTGGTGAAGCTACAGGTGTTGGAGGCAGCTGGTTGCGATAACCTGGATGTTGGGGAAAGTGGGTTGGAGGTGACATGGGGGCACAAGGGAAAGAGTTTTGGGACAAGGGCTGCGGACGGGTAAGGGGTGGGCATGGTAGTGCTCTGCCTGCATTGCTATGAGCGTCTGTATCGAGACCACTTAGCGCTCTGATGCTTAACTGGTGCTCCGTGCTTTGGTGCTGGTGATCTGCATTCTGCTGGGGGACTCTCCTTTCACTCTTCCGCCACTCCTGCATTTTTTGATTTTCATTACTTGAATGCTGCATTACTTCATGCAACATGTCTTCCTTGCTTCTATGTGGCCTCTTTCTGATTCTTTGGAGTCTTTTGGCCGGTGATAACATGGACGGCTGAGATCTCAAGGTTGCATCTGTAAAGGCAAAATGCAACGCTTAAGAGAGGCAGCATTGTTCACACCAGACAGAGCAATGATTTCCCCTGTACTTAAGAAGGGCAAGCACAATCTACACAATAGCATAATTTGCCCATCCCAAAGTGAGCGCACACAACCCACGGGAGCCCCCAAATGGTGAGTAAGCACAGGGTCAAGCATGACTGATTGTTTTACGTCTGTACTGTCCTTTGGGTTTCTGTGACTTGGGGAGAGCCAACAGCAGCAGGGGTCCCCTATACCGAACACTGTCCCCATGTTTTCCACAGGAGTTCGTCCTGGAAGATATCTTGCTGCTGAGGGTGACCTGGGAAGCAAGGAGGGTCTTCTTCTGCAATGCGGCTTCTGCCCTGGCCCATATGCAGCTTGCCTGTGTACAGCAATGGTCCCCCCAACCCTCATGGCACAGTAGCACGGACAAGTTAGCTTGACTGGGTCAAGGATCATAGTAGTTCTCTCGAGAATCCTGCGTAAGCGCGTTGCCCAAGTTCTGGATGAGATCTTTGAAGAGATCACTGAGGCCGATTACCGCGATATGAGAGAGCACATCAACATCTTATTCCATATAGGCATGCATGCAGCCCTAACACTCCTCGCCCTAAGAGCCTGCACCAAATAACTTCGTTCCCAAAATAAAAGCCACTTACCGGGAATCTCCTCTGGTGTTTGTCCTTCCCCAAGCGCCGGTTGCCGTGACTGGCTACCTTCCCCCTGGCTTGAGAATGACACCTGGCTGCATGCATCTAGGGATTCTGGGGTGTCTTCCTTCACCTCACACCCTCGCCCCCGATTTGCTCCTCCTCCTGCCTTGTTGCAGTGGTCTCTGCAGTGTCCATGGTGGTCCCTGGAGTGGAGGTGGGGTCGCCCCCAAGTATCACATCCAGCTCTTTGGAGAAACGGCAGGTCACGGGGGCAGCACCAGAGCGTCGGTTTGCCTCACGGGCTTTGTGGTAGGCATTCCGCAGCTCCTTCACTTTAATCCTGCACTGCAGTGTGTCCCGGTCATGGCCCCTTTCCATCATGTCCCTTGATATCTGCCCGAAGGTATTGTAATTTCTACGGCTGGAGCGCAGCTGGGACTGGAGAGCTTCCTCCCCCCAAACACTGATGAGGTTCAGCAACTTGCCATTGCTCCATACTGGGGCTTGCCTAGTGCGTGGAGGCATGGTCACCTGGAAAGATTCATTGATAGCACTCCATGCCTGGCTGAGCAAACAGGAAGGGATTTTTCAGAATTCCCAGAGAATTTAAAGTGCAGGTCTGATGGTTGGTCACCTGAGGGCAGGGCAGTAGAGTTCAAAGTAATGACCAGAGTGACTAACACAGACATTGTGGGTTACTTCTAGAGGCCGATCAGAACGCACTATAGGACCAGGGCGTCCACACTGGCGCCACGGCCCTCCGGGGGGGGCACAGCAAACATTACTCCACTTGCCGAAGTGGAGAACCAGCAGTGCTGTAACCATGGAATCAGAGCACTCTATGTGTCTTGCCAGTGTGGACGGGGAGTGAGCTAGTGTCCCCGGGACTCCTTTATTGCGCTGTAACTCGCAAGCGTAGCCAAGGCCTCAGTGGGAGACTCATTTAAATTTAGACACATGCACAATGAGGTTGACTTTGTTGTGTAGACCAGGCCTAACTCTTTAACTTGTAGTATGAGCTTTATCTGCAGATCTGTATTTATAGCTGATTTTCCTCTTCAACTGAAGTCTTGTCTATATTAGAAAATTGTACCGTTTAACTAAAATAGATTTAGAAATTTGATTTAGTTAAATTGATACATACTTAACGCCGTTTAAACCTTGCTTTATATTAGTTTAGCTTCAGTCAAAAATGTAAACAGATTTAAGTTTCTACATTTGGGGTTTGTACTAGTTTAATTAGATCAGTTTTAAATTGGTTTTAATTAAACCAGTGACAAGGCCTGTTCCCAGACTTTGGAATAATTTACGTTACAAACTAGTGTGAAAAATATTTTCTTCCAGACTTTCAATACGGTTTGCCCAGAGATAACATTTGAGCTTCTCATCTCTTTTTCTAAAGGAAAGAATTAGTTTTAGAATTGACTGACCTTTTCCTGGATTGTGGATTGTCTTGCTAGAGACAGATTTTTACTGTCCATTAATCTCCATATCAGATGTTTAAAATAGAAAACCTTTCCTAAATTCCAAAGAGCCTTTCTTCATTACTAGTTTGTCTTCTTACGTCCAGAGCAGATTCCACTAGGTTATCATTTTTTTGCCAGATGACAGCAAATAGAACATCTCACTATTTCCTAAATAGGCGAAGTGATTCACTGCATGACGTGTTGCCTTTTTCATTGCTAATGTTTATGATTCTTTCTACTGGGCAGAGGAAAATGTGGAAATGACTAAAATTGAGTTAGTTAATCTAATTTATAGTATTCTGAGGTGAAATATGGAAGTTGAACCACAATCCCATGGTACGATACTTACCTTGTAGAGTGTGCAGAATGATTAAGATAATCTTCAACTAAACTATTTCAAGAAGGACAGTTAGAAGCTAGAGGAAACTCTTGGAAAAGTTTACCAGAAAGCTTTAGCTATTATACCTTTCATGCTTTATTGATCATATTTATGTATTTATAATTATTAGTGTTCTAGCGAAGTGTATGTGAGATTTCAGTTAGAGGTTGGTGAAGTTTGCAGAATGTTTTGTATACAAATTTATTACAATAAGTTGGATTACAGAAATGTACATGATTGTGATTAGATCTAAATAGCCAATACTCAATGTGACGGAATCCCTGGGATGTAGCCTGAGACCGTGGGACCGCTGTGCCCCCGAACCCTCTCCAGCCTGGGTTGTCTCTCACAATACCTTGCTAGTGATCAGCAGCAAGCCCCTCCAGGTGTTATCACTCAGCACAACCGCATGTGGAGCCCCACACCCAGCTAGATTGCATGAATGTTCTCAGAGGCATTCATGAATCACACAGAGAAAGGCACCAGCCGAATCCCTGCCAGCTCCCAGAACTGTACCTCAGGAATATACTGTCTTGAACTGCTCAAGATGGGCACTGTAAATTTATTAATTGGTTCACCAATTCATCAATTGAAAGTGGATGTACACCAGCCTTTGAGAACCTGAGCAATTTTACAGCATACTTCATACAAACTCACTGGTAAGATAAACAGTAAAACAAATTTAATGACTACAAAAGATAGATTTTTAAGTGATATTAAGTGATAGGCAAAAAGTCAGAGTTAGTTACCGAAAGAAAATAAAATATAAGCGCACAGTCTAAACACTCAACCCTAGTAGACTGGGCAACATCTAGATTAAGCAGTTTTTCTTACCCCACTGGATATTGCAGTTCATAGTACACAGTTTTCACCCTGGAAATCTGGGCCAGTCCCCTCATTTGGAGTCTTCAGAATGTCCTTGTTGCTTGCAGCGTAGAAGGGTGAAGGAGAAAGGCCCAGCATGTGGTCTCTGTGTCTGTTTTATACTCTCAGTCCTATGTGCTTGGGGAACACAAGTCCAGGCATGTCTGGTGGCATTGCTGAGTCTCCAAGCAAGGTTGAGCAATTCCCTTGGTGTGGCCTCGTGCAAGTGAGTCACTGAATTGTAGCTCCCTTGCTGGACAATGGTGGTTATTGGGTTGTTTGACACCCTGCCCAGGTGTTGGTTACTTCCCTTGCTGTTGCCTCTGGGGAGCTAATATCTGGCTGATTGTCCAACTTACAACATGTTTTAGTGAGAACCATACAACACAATTCTCATAACTTCATATGCGTTAAAGATATACATATATGGATAGAGAAATGACTTTCAGCAGATCATAACCTTTCCCCTGATACCTTACAAGGCATGCTTTATATGTAAGATCATGATTATATAAAAATGAGGAATAGGGGGTTACAGGATGCTCCCCCAAGGTATAGAATGTCACACTCTGTATTAAGATGTGGATGGTCTCTCTAACTTATATTGTTAAACTGGCCAAAAGATCCTTTATCTGAAATCTTCAGCATCTTAAGAGAAATCAGAGCCAAAACTCATCTTATTCTAGTGGCTCTTGCGATCTGAGAAGGTCAGGTGTCAGTGTTAATCAGTCAATCAGTATATTTTTGCCCAGGAACATAGATCGATGCTGTGCTATGCCCAAGACCATAACCCGAGGAATGAACAGAGCTTTTTGAAAAGGTATTCTAGAAGAGAGGCCATTCCAGTCTATAGTTGTAGCACATAATGAAATAGTGGATGGAAAGCTTCCATTGCCACTGCTTGTTCTGTATAGGATTTTTGCACAGTCCATCTTCATCTCTCACAAGCACTGAAATTCACACAAAATCTAAAAAAAATGTAGACCCCAAATGGTAAATTCTTTTCTACTTTGGTGCACCTGATTTTTTAAAAATGAAAAGCTATTTATAGGTTAAGGATACAAAGAAAAATGAAGCAAAATTATTAGGTAGAATCAGAAACTACTGATTTGATAACAGAATTATTTTGTTTTCCCTTTTTGATTTGTGTGTGTGTGTCTGTGTCTCAGATGGTTTAGAACTCAACTCTGTGTGCCATTGAATTGTGGGGATCTCTTCTTAATGATATATTGCAGTAATAATCTTAATGACACAATATGGCAGTTGAGCACTGTGTGGAGGACCATCTGTCTCCCAAAATTAGCCTTTGTTACTTTATTATTATAATGGAAAGTACTTGATTTGATATTTTTGGTACATACAGTATTGTCTACATTTTTAACTATAAATAAAGTTAGACTTTAGGATTTTTTCACTTTAGAATAACATTTACACATGCCACAGTGTAATAATTGTTACAGGTTTGGTCACAGAGACCCCCTTGGGGCTGTCACTTGACGTGCTGGAATTACCTCTGAGCCCGTTTTCCCTGCCAGCTTGGGACTCCAGAACCCTGCCTTTTTGAGCCAGACATGTTAGCCTGCTGCAACACAGACCTAGGTCTGGTCCATCCCCCCCAAAGCTGCAGACTTAGGTTACCTGCAGAGCTGTTTTCACTTTATCTCCATCACTAGGTGTTTTCTCATGACTGGAAGTCCCCTTTGTTCTGCTCCACCCCCTTTTTACAGCTGTGACACAAGGTGGGAATCTTTTGTCTCTCTGGGTCCCCACCTCTCTTTCTAAATGGAAAAGTACCAGATTTAAGATGGATTCCAGTATCATGTGACATGGACACATGTCCTGTGAGACCTCATTCTTCATTACCCACAGGCTAGCTCACACCTATACAGGAAGGCTTGCAGGTAAATAAACCATCTATAACCAATTGTCCAGTTAATGGGAGCCATCAAGATTCTAAACCACCATTAATGGCCCACACTGCATAATTACGATAGGACCTCAGAGTTATACTTCATATTTCTAGCTTCAGATACAAGAATGATACATGCATACAAATAGGAGGAATATATTCAGTAGGTTATAACCTTTGTAATGATGCCTTATAAGAGACCTTTTGCATAAAGCATATTCCAGTTACATCATATTCACACTCAAAAGCATATTTCCACAAAACATTATGGAGTGCAATGTCACAATAATATATGCTTGAATTTTTAGGGAGAAAATTAAAAAAATAGAAGACCAAGTTATCCTTGTAAAATATGCATGTGAACTTAAGTAGCTGAGTGGGAGCAAAAGGTGTATGTAAAATGCAAAATTGCTGTGCAAGTATTTATTTTACATATTCAGATTTGTTCTTTTGTAAATGTGAGCTCAGTGCTATACAAGATATTCAAATGTGTATTTTGAGCACACAGTTGCCTGTTCGTACATATACATGTGCAAATCATCCCAGATCAGAGAGCTGATGCCAGGCCAACAGAATAACAGAACCCTCTTTCCCCCTTTAGATACCCATTCTACAGTATTGTCAATTTCTGTGTGTTTAAAAAGAAATCAGTGTTCTGTTTGAATGTTCTGAGGTAATTACTTTCAGATGCTACAGTAGTTTAAGTCTAGAAAAATCACACAAACATTTTAAAGACATTTTCTTTTCTTTTTTCAGATGGTCAGGGACATTCACTGCCTCCTGTCTCTTTTCATAAAAAGAAGTTGGCAAAGAGACCAGGATACATGAGACCACAAGCTCCACAACAGATAGAGTTTCAGCCTCCTGCTCACTGCAAGCCATTCAACCCAAAGGGGCTTGAACATGGCAGAAAGCATTGTGAAGACTTCAAGAACTGCTCTCTGCACAGACTATGCAAAAATGACTTTGAATTCTTACATTGTAATTCATCTGTAAACAGTACCATAGTTACCACTACTGTGGTAACAACATCGACCACTGCTGGAAATATGACAGGAAGCCTCAGAAATCTGTCAGATCTCAGGATTCAGCCATCAGAAAATGTAATTCTTCCGGTTTGTCGTGCAGCTGCCACATGTAAAAGAGACTTTTCACCCGTATGCAGTTCAGATACATGGCAGACTAATCTACTAGCAACTACGTGGAAGACAATCCACGGTGCTAGAGTAAAGGAGCCACAGAAAATATACACTTTGGATCAGAAGGAAGTGAACAATAACTGTGTATATAACAACAAAGAAGTCACTTCTTACTCGTCCAGTACTTGGGATAGCTTTAATTCAAGTTTCAGCTTCATTCAGCTCTCACTGAACTCAAGTTTTGAAAAAAGTGACACTGAAGGCCAGTCAGATGGCAGGGCAACGGAACACACACTGCAAAGAAATGCAACAGGACAAACAGAAAATGTTAATTTACATGAACCAGGGGAGAGACTAAGAAGTTCACATAAAGACGTAGGGGCTTCATCTTGCATTTGTAGGCATGGTGAGGATTATCAGTGTGCACGAGAGACCATAGTGAAAGATAAATTGCAGGATTGTGAGATGGTATCTCTTTTGGATACAGATGCAGCATTTTCATGTTCCACAGATTCCTCAGATGCAGCATCTGCTGGTTCTTCTGTTACCTCAGGCTATGAAAGTAGCTTTACTGTTAGTGATCACAACTGGGACACCCTGATGAGGAAATATGAACCGGTGCTATTGGACTGCTTGGTTGGCAACCGTAGTACATTAAAGGTTGGTAATCACACTGTTTGTTCATGTTCATTTGGTGCTGTGGATTTTTAGACAAATCAATCACTGAGCTGTTGCAGAAGACAGGAAATGTCTGGCTTTTGTGGCTTTGTGGCATTTCTTTATATGGATTTACAGCAGCATAGTGCATGGTTAGAAATGAGAGAGAACCACTACTCTGTTTCCTTTTCCCAATTTCCTTCTTAAAATAACCAATTTTAATCTTTCTTGTAATGGTTAAAATTGCAATTTCAGCAGAATACAGTAATCTTCATTTCCTTTCCTAATAAACTGTGGTGTTTCTGTATCAAACAGCTGCCACTTCCTCCCAGAAGTGGCTGTATTTTGTTGATGGATGAAGTGACTGGTATAAGTGTGTGAGGGGCCAAATTCTGGCATGGGTTGTGCAGTTGAAACCAGAGGCCCACACAGGGGTTATTGTCCCAGTTTTGAAGAAACTAGATCCATGTAGACATTGCTCTGCAGGTCTTTCCTATGTAGCACCTTGAGGGGCATTTTGGAACAAGGCTTACAAGTCAAGGGGTATGGTCAACTCACTTGAATACATACGTAGCCTGACCAAGTCTCACAACTTCCTGCTAGATTAATTTTGTACCGTGGATTAAATGTGGGACTGAAGATGGCCAGAAATCAGGTTCACAATAATGCTGCTTTTGCAGCTTTCGTATTTGCTCACTAAGAACGATTACTTTGGTTTCAGGTGTGGAACAACAGTGTGGCTGTATTAATTTAGGATAAGGGCCTGTAAAGTGTAAAATGATATTAAGCTTCTGCTTGTAGGAATGGTGCTTCAGCAGTTGCATGTCCTGCTCCTGCTGGCTGTCGCCACCTTGCTGCGCTGTGTGCGCTGTGGAGCGAGTGACCAAAGGAGTTGCAGCACCTCTCTGCAGACCACATAAGGGGTGGTGGCCATTAGGAATGGGGAAAAATGGATGCTGCCGCACTGACCACACAGGAAGTAGGCGGTGGCTGCACTGGTTCAGGGGAAAGGGTTAATGTCAATCTGGAAAACAACTCAACCTTCCTGGGGTCAGGTTGGATCAGGTGGGCTTCGGTCTAGTTTGGGTCCAGGTTGGGCTTAAAAATTAGACCCGAGCAGACTTCTGTTGTAGGGAGGAAAAAAAAAAGCACCCAAACCCACTCACGAGTACCTATTGTTGTAGTTAAACTTACATTTTTGTATTGATACAGATAAAATCCTTAATGTTAAGGCTTCAGAGGCTTCAAGAAAAAGCAATAGGGGAAGATGACTATGATAAAGGTGAGACTTTTTTCATTATTGTTTTCATACCAGTTTCAGTCTATTTTCTTTCTCTTTTTAATTTTGTTTTACAATTGCTACACGACCGTGGTTGGGTAATGGTGACAAAAGTTCAGTGAGCATGTGATTGTATTATTTATTATGCAGTACAATGAGGTATAGAAATTAAAGAAAGAAGTAGGACAGCATGCAGGTAGTACAAGAAGCAATGCAGCAGTTTATTATATTGAGCCACCTCACGAGGCAAGTATCCACCATCTGGATCAGATACCTTTAAACAGCATGACTTAAAAATACAAAAATGAGTGAAAGACTTAAATGGGGCAAGGTACTGATTGCTGATGAAGCATAATTTTTTGTTCACCACAATTAGTCACCACAGTGCAGTGGAGTTCATAAATAGAAGAAGTGAGGTCAGCAACTTTAGAACACAAGTTGCAACACCAGCTCTTATAAATGTAAATTGTGCCAACTTGAAGAACAAGCTGAATATCCACCAAATTGAATCAAATAATCTCAAGTAAAACAATCTAAGATTGCAGTATGCATGGTTATTGTCTATGAGAAGATACAGCTGCTGGTGAATACTCTATATTTAAGAAATGCTTGTCAACTTAAGTGCTTTATAAATGTTGTATAATGTGTTGTATGTACATCTGAGCATGTGTGCATGTGTAATTAAATGAAAAAAACTTTAACACAGGTTACCCAGTGATAGCTCATGCCCTTCCAGAACACAGAGTTCAGCAAAACTCAAAATTTTGAAAATCAGGAAATAGAGTTAAAATAAATGCTTAACTCTGCCCCTGTGAAGCTGCCAATAGCCACTGGGAATTATCTGCATCATTCCCGCTGCATTCACTGGGTAAGGCGTAGCTGCACTGAATGGAGGAGGAATAAGTTGGAAGAGCTGTGATTGTATATACGGAGATCTGGGGATTAGTTTGATGGGCATGCTAGAGCTGTGTTTGTGATATGAGGAGATCTGGGTCTGAGTCCCCCAATGTGTGCTATCAAAGGAAAGAGGTGCTTGTGTATCTTGAGCCTCCAGTATGCATCATTTCAGTACAGAATTGTGTAGGTTGGGTCGTTAGCAGGGCACTGGGGTCCTCATGCCATGGGTATTGTCAGTAGTGAGTTGGGATATGAGAACAGTCTGGGGATTTAATGATAGAAAGGGCAAAGTGTAGGTTAAGTTGATATCCTGTGTGCAAGTGTGAAGGGGTTGTAAAGGGTATGAACTGGTTGTTAAATTTTACAGATATGGTATTCTCTTGGGAGTAGGCTCAGTGTTTCAGTGTATGGGCCGTTTAGGTAATGCCTGTCCATTACAGTGAAAAGGCAGAGTGGGAGAGTGCATGTTATGGGCATTGTGGGGAATTGCTCAAAGAGGGCAGAGTTAAGGTTGTGGGCGTGTTTACCTTACTCTATATTGTCTGGATTTCAGAAGTTTGAGTTTGGCTGAACTTGATGTTCTGAAAGGGCGTGGGCTTTCACCAGGCAACCTTAACTCTGCACTAATTATGTGTTTTGCCATTTAATTTCCTGTGGCTTTTTTTTTTTTTAAAACCAAGGAACATGCTTGTTGGTCAAAGTTAGAGGTCGTTAAGGCAGTTGTAGTTGTTACCTAGAGTTGCGGCTGATACGCTACTGTATCTAGTTTATAATCAAAAGACCTAGCTTTTGTATAGTGCTTTTCATCACTAGATCTCAAAGAACTTTATTATCCCCATTTTACGGATGGGTGAGACAGAGAGGTGAAGTGACTTGCCCAAGGTCGCTCAGCAGGCCAGAGGCAGAGCTAGGAACAGTCCCAGTCCAGTGGTCTTTGCACTAGGCACATGGTTGCTATTTGATTCCTCAGTGCTCCTCCCTCCTTCTGTGCATTTTGTTATAGTGGAATGGGGATAATGGTCGTGCTTTGAACTGTTTCCAATTTGTAGCTGCTAACAGGGCTGGTGAGAGAAATCTCATCCATGGTTTGTGTCCCAAAACCATGACATTTTAATTACAAAGTTGTTCCACCAACTTTAAGCGTGTGAGAGAAGATTGGTGTCTGTCGCGTTTTCCCCACCACACTGCCATACCATTTCCTGCAACATGTAGCCTCCCCACTTCTCACTAACATTTCCAGCTTCCCTTTCCATCCCATTAAGTCATTTGTTGGCACTGCAGAAGCCATCAACATGTAAGAAGTTGCTTTTTGCTGTCTCCTGCTCTATGCTGCTACACACATGTATCATAAGCAGCAACTTAATGGAGGGCTGCACATGTTATGGGCAGATGCTGGTGCACATATGGGGGCAGAGAGTGGGGCTCAGACACCCCTGGAGAGGCAAGCCCCCCCCAGATTCCAGCTGTCATGGGGAGTAAGAAGAAAGGCCCAGCTCCTGCTACTCACCCCCATGTCAGCTTCCCAATGTCCATCCCCTACCGTCCATCTCCATTTATTCCCCTCCCCTTGATGAAGCCCCAACTCCCTTCCCCCCTCTTGCCCTTCACTCTTCCTCTTCCAGCAAGCATTCACGTCTAATTTCTTTTACAAAAATACTTTGATTTAATCCCTTCCCTCCCTCCCCCCAAACAAAACCCTAACCTCTGACAGAAACAGATTTTAGCAATATGGCATCCAGCCTTTTCCAACATTCTGCCCAAAGTGGGACTCAGACTGACAGTGACTGGGTCAGGTTCCTAGGACTACTACTTATCTCCTTCAGTATCCAACTGGTGTGAAACTTTGAAGGCTAACAGTCCTGTTAACTTCTCTGTCCATACATGGTCAGTGTAATCCGTTATGTGCCTAACCGGAGAAACAAACATTTTGAAATAACAATTTAATTTGATTTTCCCCAGAGGGCCATGCACACTGTTGGAGTAACGCCTGAGCGTTGAACTCCCTGGTGTGATGATCTGAACCCTGGTTTGATCTCTAAGGTCTGGTCTATACTACCCGCCTGAATCGGCGGGTAGAAATCGACCTCTCGGGGATCGATTTATCGCGTCCCATCGGGACGCGACAATCGATCCCCAAATCGGCGCTCTAACTCCACCAGCGGAGGTGGTAGTAAGCGCCGCTGACAAAAAGCCGCAGAAGTCGATTTTGCCGCCGTCCTCACAACGGGGTAAGTCGGCTGCAATACGTCGAATTCAGCTACGCTATTCACGTAGCTGAATTTGCGTATCTTAAATCGACTCCCCGCTGTAGTGTAGATGTACCCTGACTTAGCAAAAAGAGGTTGCCAGAATCTGTCAATTTAAAAAAAAGCTGTTTTTTTTTCAAGTGCTGTATCTCAAAAACCGCTTGGTCAAATGGCTCCAAATGTGTATCACTAATAGACCACTGCGCTTCCATGAGGCACACCAAATTTCAAGGCAGTGAGTAACCACATAGGTTTTAAAGCACTTAGAAGAGTTGAGCTTTAAACAGAAAGCTGGTCTGAACCTTAATTATAACTGAACTTTTGTTCTGCTGTAATAAGCATAGGGTACTGTCAGGTAATTTTGTCAAATTTTTTTTTTCATTTTCAGGGTTTGAAGTGGGAGGGAGATAGTCTTTGGTAAAGAGGGTACTTTTTTATGTCCCTATGAAATTGGGTCCAGAGTTGACTAAACTATGAGCTGCAGAAAATCACAATTTCTACCTGTTTAATTTATTACCCACTTTCCAACTTCTGCTGCAATTGAGGATTACAAATGAGGCAGGGGTTCTGCAGACAACTGTTTCCTTCACTGCACAACATTGCCTCATTTACTGTCCATTCTGTGCAATGAATGAGGGATAGGCTCTGTGGAAAAAATATGTAATCATGTAATTGAAGTCTGTGGGTAAAATTCTCAGAGTTCCTATTCCATTTTAAAAGTTACTTAGTGACTTAGACACTTAGGAACCTAAATCTCATTGACTTTCAATCATACTTAGACTATTCAGTGCCTAAGTTACTTTTGAAAATGAAACTTACTCCTAAGTCACTTAGGTGTTTTGTTCTGTTTTAAACTTTACCCTATAACAAAATGCATACCTATGCATACTTAATTCTAGCACTTCCTAACTTGTGAGTTCTTGACCTACTTTATCTCTTGTGGGTCTTTGTTCCTCTTCTGATGCAATATTCAGCCAATTTTTATGACTACTTTTTATCATTTTCCTAACATCTGAGCTGACTTCTCTAGTTTTTTCTTTGTGAAATGCACATTGCTCATCTCAAGGGAAAGACTCTGATTGAGAATGTATGGTGTAGCAAGAAGAATTAGAACCGTGACCTCTCTTTCTTTTTGTGAGGTGGTGTTCTTTCAGTTTTGCTTTTAGAAACTACTTTGTATCCTACTGAGAGTAGCAAAGTCATACCTGGTGAAAAGTTAAGTTTTAAAACTTATCAAAGAGCTGACAGATTTATTTAGTGCCAGTTTCTGTCTACAGTGTCTGAAATCTATTTTTTTCATGCATATTGTTAGAAAGGGATGGAGATACTGAACATCTATTACTAGAAATGTGACGTAAAAATGTAAATAGGTATATAGGTATGAAAGGGAGAAAAACTGAAACAATGCATACAGTGCTTTGAAGGTATACTATGTTTTAATAAAAATATATCTTTGGAATTTTGGGGTTTTCTTTGTGCATGTAGTGACTTTTCTAGTCAAAAGCAGAACTGCCATTCAAGTGTATTAAATAGCCTGTAATATTTGCCACATAGAGTTAGACCACTGCTGGTCCATCTAGTCTGGGGATTTTCAAAGGAAGGAGAAACTGTGGTATAGTGCAGTTAGCTGTGCAATGCCATATGGGCGTGCGTGCATGTGTGTGTGTGTGAGAGAATGAAGGATGTGGGCAGGTGAACAACGTATACCCTGAAATATAAAATCTGATTACTGCCATAATTGTTATGGTTTGCATAACTGCAAATGTTATCACTCTTTTTAGGATTATTGAATCCTCTTCAGCTGCACTAATAGACTATTGCTAAAACAACAGATTTTCAAACTTATGGTGCTCACCCTTTAAAATTCCTCTCATCCTGCAAGAAGGGATTCTTTTTTTTTAAAGGAATACAATGGAAGGAAATTCTCTACAGTACAGAAGGAATTCTAAAGGCCTGGGACTATAGGTCTGTACTCTAGGCTTTAGAATCATGCAGTTTTTCTTCTGTAAATAAGACCATATAGTGACAGCCAAGGAAAACATACAGTGATTGTATATGGAACAGAAAAAAGCCAATCTTTTATTTAAAAAATGAGCAGAAGTTATTTGAGGAAACAGGCACAATTAATTGAATTTTATAGAAAAAGATGCTAAAATGAGACTGAAGGACCAAATAATTGCAAAATCTTGCTTTTGACACCTCCTCTCTTTTCTACTTCTCCACCCCTTTAATTACTATAGTTTTTGACAAATTATGGAAATTAAAATGTAAATTCAATGAGATCTATGCTGCTGGGAGGTGAAATGACTTTTCTGTTCAAAAGCACTCTATTCTCCTTTGTGTTTTTATCTACTACTGTTACCACAGACAAAAAAGTATTATATAAACATATATTGTTAATGGTGATACAAAAGGAAAGTGCTTGCCCTTGATTCCCTCTAGTGAATGTCAAGATACTTGAAAGTGGAAATTAACAGTAAACCCTAAATATTCAAAGCAGTAGATGGTGGTATAGCCATGAAACTCACTTTAGCTTTAATGGATGTTTGTGCAGCCACAGTTCTCCACAAATTTGAAACAGTACATGTGAATATCTTTTAGTATTATTTTCAATAAACATAGAGGTTCTAGCACAGTGCTACATATATAATAGTGCCAAGCCTTTTTACGTAGTGTACCTTCCCTTGTACACAGATGTGTTTCCAACACACATACTTCCCCCTGTGGTATTTCTTTGTCAAATGCATATTCAGTTAGATGGATCACCCCTGCTCCCTGTTTAATTTTAAATATAAAATGTAAAATATTAGGATTTATTACACCTTTTATTACCTGCTTTACAATCTATGTGGTTAAAAATAATGAAATGTCTCATTTGTTTCTGTATTTACTTACAGTCTCCTCTTGATGGCCACATTACTGTATTTTTTCCAAGCAGGTATAATGCCCTGGGAATGTGATAACAGCATTTTGCCTTACATAGCATATAGTAGAAATTGGTCTGTTCTCCATGGATCGCTTCGAGTGTTGTCATGGCTCATTATTCATGATGGAGCTTGACAGCTCCAAGGTTAAACATGCTGCTGGAAAAAAAAAAAAAGCACATTTTTATGTCTATGGGAGTTGGGCTTGCAAGGATAGCAGTATAGGCTTTTTTGTTTGGCACAGTTGCATGTCTAAACATTTAAAAACCCTTTTATTTTCCTTTATTAGCTCCCGAGAGCTCCTTGAGTAATTTTCATTGCCTTCAGTAGCACCAGGTGCTGGGGGCAGACTGTCTGACATGAAGTTTCAGGGTCAAGTCTGCTGCTGAGTTCCACATCAGCTTGTGTAGCCAGTTGTTACTTCAAAATTAACTATGTACAAATAGTTTAAAAAATAACTAAATCTCATCCATGCAGGAATGAGAACACACACACTTCCTGCTTGGAACTGGAGAGAAATGCTGACTTACCCTGCAGAACTAGGTTCTGTTGGGAGTCTGGATTCTCCAAAGCAGGTGGTATAACAGAATAGAACAGTTCTTCACAGAACCATTGTGCCAGCTTGAATGTAGAGAACATACAACATATGTCATGACAGAGTCTATCCTACCTCTGCAAGTATAAATAGTATGGTAGGTATTTTTGTACATAGTATCCTATAAAGCCTTCAGCCTTTTTTTTTTTTTTTAGCTATTTTAGCTTCTACTACGAATACAGTCAATACTCATAAGTTAACAGGGCTTGATAATATAAGCTGGTGGTCTCTCTCACTGGCCGGTACACCAAAGAAGACTGTCCAGCCACATTATTCCAGTTTTTTCTGTTAAGGGTGTGCCCCTAAGAGCCCCTCAGTGCCAACTAGTAGAGGGCCCTCAATACTGTAACTCATATCAGGTCGGACTCACTCACTACCCCCAATGCACTGTTGTCATATGTATCTAAAAGGTGTCATATAAGGTCTCATGTGAAAACTGATCACATGCTGGACCCAAAAATCACTGTATGATGTGTGTAAGTTATATATAGGGCCCTACCAAATCCACAGTCCATTTTGATCAATTTCACGGTCATAGGATTTAAAAAATCATAAATTTAATTATTTCAGCTATTTAAATCTGAAATTTTATGGTGTTGTAATTGTAGGAGAGGTTGGAGGAGTCGCAAGGTTGTTGTGTGTGGGGGTCACAGTGCTGCAACCTTTACTTCTGTGCTGCTACTGGTGGCGGTACTGCCTTCAGGGCTGGGCAGTTGGAAAGTAGCAGTTGCTGGCTGGGATCCCAGCTCTGAAGGCAAAGCTGCTGCCACCAGCAGCGCAGAAGTAAGGGTGGCATGGTATGGTATTGCCACCCTTCTGCGCTGCTGCCTGCAGAGCTGGGCCCTCCAGCAGCAGCCGCCGCTCTCCAGCTGCCCAGCTCTGAAGGCAGCAGCAGAGAAGTAAGGGTGGCAATACCATACCATGCCACCCTTACTTCTTCACTGCTGCTGATGGAGTGTCTTTAGAGTTGAGCGCCCGGCCAAAAGCTGTTCTCTGGCCACCCAGCTCTGAAGACAGCACAGAAATAAGGGTGGCAATACTGCTACCCCCCTTAAAATAACCTCGTGACCCTCCTGCAATTCCCTTTTGGGTCAGGACCCCCATTTGAGAAACGCTGGTCTCGCCCATAAAAACTGTACAGTATAGGGTAAAAGCACACAAAAGACCAGATTTCACGGGGCGGGAAGACCAGATTTCACGGTCCGTGATGCGTTTTTCATGGCCGTGAATTTGGTAGGGCCCCAGTTATATTTGTGTGATTAAAATGTGCTTAGGAGGCAGTGCATAAATCAGGCGTGTGCTAGACAAAGCAACGTGGATTCACCTGTCTGACTGGCTTGATTACAGGCAAACAGTGAAAGTACATTTATATATAAGATAAACAAAGCAATTAAGCTAACAAGCAACAGAGGAGAGAATTTAGTGAGTCCACTGGGGGTTTGAGTCTGCTGCACCCCCAGGAAGTCTTCCTGGCTTTTGAGACAAGGACAGTGGACTTTGGAAAATTTAAAGGGGAGCAAAATCTGTCACTTAGGAGACATAGGGAAGAGCACCCTCTGAGCCTGTGAAAGTTATATTCTCTTGGCTTGAGGGGCGGGAGTTGCTGATAACTTGCTGTAAGTTAGAAGCTGTTTTCAGCAAAGATGTAACTTCCAAGAATTAAGTTCAGTCATTAGAAAAAGCGTGTTTTGTTTTTAACCATACTTATCTCTTTATCTCCTGCTTAGTATAACAATCTCTGTTCTTTGTTAATAAACATATTCTTAGTTTTACTAGAAACCATTTCAGTGCTATTATATTGAAATATAAAATGAGTCCTCAGCTAACCTAACAGGCTGGTGTGTACACTGTCTCTTTGGAGGTACAGACTTAATAATTTCTGTGAGTGTCCAATGCGAGGGACTGGACACCACAAGGAGATGGCTCTGGGGATCTTGGAAACTGGGGTTCACTGATTGCCTGCAAGGCAATGTTTGGATTGGCAGAGTCTCAAGGAGTTTGCTGGGAAGACAGATGTGACTGGGAACATGACACACAGTCTAATCTCCTATAAAACTCACTCTTGCTAAGGCAGAGGGATAACACAGTGGCTTACAGTTCTGGGTGTCTTGAACAGAATGTCATACAGGGCTTAAGTTTAATTTATCTACTTCTGCAGGCCATCTGCCTGGAAGTCAAGGAGAGTCTGTCTGTTCTCTTCTCCTTATTAGCTTGGTCCCAACTCTCCTTAAAGGACCAAACATCCTTTGACAGGTAGTGTCAGTACTTGGAAGATTCTAGTCCAAGGAATGCATAGGTATTGAAAAAGGTGTAGCTTATTAAGTAGCTGCTACTCTGTTTCAGTGCTGCTGCATAAGAAAATGCCATGGTGTGGTATTAGACAGTGCTTTTAGCAGCACAGCACAGTATTCCCTGTTAGAGGAGATCTAAGATGGAGGTCTTGAGCACTTAAGTTCTGATGTCACTTTTTGCAAGAGCCAGAGGTGGGTTAACCCCAATCTCCTGGCCAGGTTAGTACTTGGATAAGTACATTCTGCCTTCCTAAATTTCTCCCTGTAGTTTAAATTGGCTAAGGCGTTGAAATAGATCTCTGTGTCTGTAAATACTAGTCATAGTTTTGTACTAAACATATGAGCCAGTTTGATCTTAAGTTATGAAATTTTTGTTGGCAGAGATGTTTACAGCCGAGGGTGAGCAAAATCCACGTTTTATGTATTGTTTTACTAATGGCCTGAAAGGGACTGTCTGATCTTCTAGTAACAAAGACTTGTTTGCAAGGTGTTCATTTCAACTGGCTGTCAAGGTGAAGGAAAGATAATTCTTGTTTTTGAGGGGAGGGAATATGCACTTAAGAGGACCTGTTTGGAAATGGCCTTTTGAAGAATATACAACCTGGGGTCCATGCCTGTTTCAGGATAGGAGGATACAGGAGTCTGATTAAACTGGTTTTGGTGGTAATATCTTTTTAAAACATGCATATATGCTTGACAATGAAAAAAGATCTTTAGTATAAGATGTCCAGTCAAACAAGGTTATTAGGTAAGGGGCTTGTGACACAGAAGGGACAAACCTCCTGGCACAAGAGCGAAACAGATAATCTTGATCATGTGGTTTACCACTGAGGTGGCAGGTTGAAAGCAATTTGTCTTGGGGTTTGTGGGCCAAAAAGGGCTTCCTGCTGTGTAAGATTTTCAGGTATGTTAAGCAGTGCTTCGTATTGTAGGCTTAAAGGCAATATGGAGATGCTTTTTATAATCAGCTAGGCAAACTTTCTTTGACTCTCCTTTCTTTCTTGGATTTTCTTTCTCTATTTCTATAATTTGCCAGCTAGATCTGTTCTTTCTTAAAAAAACCTGCATGGATCCTGTTTTTCTTTAACAAACATAAATGACTTTGAAAAGGAAGGAGCTGCATGGTTTCCAGTTTCGTAGATGATACTGGGATCAATCGGGGAGATTTTCACGAGCACTGAAGTTTTTTATAAGTATGACTAGAGACTGAGCTATACTGTCCACCAAACAGATACAGCACAAGTAGCAGCCATGTAAACTTTTCAACCCTGTCCCTTTTTGAGAGACCAGTTCTATAGGAGAGATAGAACTTCAGTGTCCATATCCAATCAGGCTTTCACTTTCCTGCTGAAACTACCAGCTAGGATACCACACTGCAAACACTGAGGATGGCTTTAGTTAAATAGCAGTTACATTGCGGCAACCAATTCATTTTATGTAGGGTGCAAAGGAGTCATCCAGATGGTACTGACTTTGTGGCTGTCAGTCTGGACAGGATTTGAACCAGTAGTGACTTAAAGGTGAAAAGCTCCTTATCCCACTTTCAGTCTATTAACTACCTGCCTAATCATCATCATCATGGCAAATCCCAAAGGGACGTGGTCTCATGAGGTGGTCTGGTTGTATATTCAGTTTGTCCATCACTGGCAATATTGTTACGCTGCCGAAGCTTTTGATGCCCGTGTGATTGCCACCTGTGCAGCGACAGTCCTTGGTGTACATGCTTTGGAATTCATTAGTTTTCCATTTTAATAATATGTCCATACCAGAAAAGCTGCCGAACCTCAATCAGTACTGATGTAGATGGTTGCTGGGTTCATCTTATAATAATCTCATTTCTGATCTTGTCCTGCCACTTCATATGGAGCAGCTAACAAAAACAATGAGAATCTAAAACATCAATCCAGTGTTTTTGAACCTTCCTCAATGCATGCATTTCATTTCTGTATCATAGAGTTGGTGTAACTATGGTTCTTAGATCTGGAGCTTTATGGTGAGCTTGGTGTCCTGACATCTCCTCAGAGGCTGCTGAAGGGCCTGGAACAAGGTAGTAGCTGCTGCTATATGAGTGTCCAAATCTTTCAAGTATCAGGGGGTAGCCATGTTAGTCTGTATCTACAAAAACAACAAGGAGTCTGGTGGCACCTTAAAGACTAACAGATTTATTTGGGCATAAGCTTTCGTGAGTAAAAACCTCACTTCTTCGGATGCATAGAGTGAAAGTTACAGATGCAGGCATTATATACTGACACATGGAGTCATGTACATACATACATCACAAGTGGAGAACCAGTGTTGACAGGGCCAATTCAATCAGGGTGGATGTAGTCCACTCCCAATAATAGATGAGGAGGTGTCAATTCCAGGAGAGGAAAAGCTGCTTCTGTAGTGAGCCAGCCACTCCCAGTCCCTATTCAAGCCCAGATTAATGGTGTTGAATTTGCAAATGAATTTTAGTTCTGCTGTTTCTCTTTGAAGTCTGTTTCTGAAGTTTTTTGTTCAATGATAGTGACTTTTAAATCTGTAATAGAATGACCAGGGAGATTGAAGTGTTCACTTACTGGCTTATGTATGTTACCATTCCTGATGTCCGATTTGTGTCCATTTATTCTTTTGCGGAGGGACTGTCTGGTTTGGCCAATGTACATGGCAGAGGGGCATTGCTGGCACATGATGGCATATATGACATTAGTGGATGTGCAGGTGAATGAGCCCCTGATGGTGTGGCTGATGTGGTTGGGTCCTCTGATGCTGTTGCCAGAGTAGATATGGGGACAGAGTAGGCAACGAGGTTTGCTACAGGGATAGGTTCCTGGGTTGGTGTTTCTGTGGTGTGGTGTGTAGTTGCTGGTGAGTATTTGCTTCAGGTTGGGGGGTTGTCTGTAAGCGAGGACTGGCCTGCCTCCCAAGGTCTGTGAGAGTGAGGGATCATTTTCCAGGATAGGTTGTAGATCGTGGATAATGCGCTGGAGAGGTTTTAGCTGGGGGCTGTATGTGATGGCCAGTGGTGTTCTGTTATTGTCCTTGTTGGACCTGTCCTGCAGTAGGTGATTTCTGGGTACCCGTCTTGCTCTGTCAATCTGTTTCCTCACTTCCCCAGATGGGTATTGTAGTTTTACGAATGCTTGATAAAGATCTTGTAGGTGTTTGTCTCTGTCTGAGGGGTTGGAGCAAATTCGGTTGTATCTTAGGGCTTGGCTGTAGACAATGGATCGTGTGATGTGTCTTGGATGGAAGCTGGAGGCATGTAGGTACGTATAGCGGTCAGTAGGTTTCCGGTATAGGGTGGTGTTTATGTGACCATCAATTATTTGTACTGTAGTGTCCAGGAAGTGGATCTCTTGTGTGGACTGGTCCAGGCTGAGGTTGATGGTGGGGTGGAAATTGTTGAAGTCCAGGTGGAATTCTTCAAGGGCCTCCTTTCCGTGGGTCCATATGATGAAGATGTCATCAATATAGCGCAAGTAGAGGAGGGGCATTAGGGGACGAGAGCTGAGGAAGCGTTGTTCTAAGTCAGCCATAAAAATGTTGGCATACTGTGGGGCCATGCGAGTACCCATAGCAGTGCCACTGACTTGAAGGTATAAGTTGTCCCCAAATCTGAAGTGGTTGTGGGTGAGGACAAAGTCACAAAGCTCAGCCACCAGGCTTGCTGTGGCCTCATCAGGGATACTGTTCCTGACAGCTTGTAGTCCATCCTCATGTGGAATATTGGTGTAAAGTGCTTCTACATCCATGGTGGCCAGGATGGTGTTTTCAGGAAGAACATCAATGCATTGTAGTTTCCTCAGGAAGTCGGTGGTGTCTCAAAGATAGCTGGGAGTGCTGGTAGCATAGGGTCTGAGGAGAGAGTCCAAATAGCCAGATAATCCTGCTGTCAGAGTGCCAATGCCTGAGATGATGGGGCGTCCAGGGTTTCCGGGTTTATGGATCTTGGGTAGCAGATAGAATACCCCTGGTCGGGGTTCTGGGGGTGTGTCCATGTAGATTTGTTCCCGTACTGTAGCTGGGAGTTTCTTGAGCAGATGGTGTAGTTTCTTTTGGTATTCCTCAGTGGGATCAGAGGATAGTGGCCTGTAGAATGTGGTCTTGGAGAGTTGCCTGGCAGCCTCCTATTCATAATCTGACCTGTTCATTATGACTACATCACTTCCTTTGTCAGCCCCTTTGATGATGATGTCAGAGTTGTTTCTGAGGCTGTGGATGGCATTGCGTTCTGTACGGCTGAGGTTATGGGACAAGTGATGTTGTTTGTCCACAATTTCAGCCTGTGCACGTCTGCGGAAACACTCTATGTAGAGGACCAGTCTGTCATTTCGACCGTCAGGAGGAGTCCACGCAGAGTTCTTCTTCTTGTAGTGTTGGTAGGAGGGTTCCTGTGGGTCAGTGCACTGTTCAGTGGTGCGTTGAAAATATTCCTTGAGTCGGAGACGACGAAAGTAGGCTTCCAGATCACCGCAGAACTGTATCATGTTCGTGGGGATGGTGGGACAGAAAGAGAGTCCCCGAGATAGGACAGACTCTTCTGCTGGGCTAAGTGTGTGGTTGGAAAGATTGACAATGTTGTTAGATGAGTTGAGGGTACCATTGTTATAGCCCCCAGTGGCAGGTATTAGTTTAGATAGCTTACGGTCCTTTTTCCTCTGTAGAGAAGTGAAGTGTGCATTGTAAATGGCTTGTCTCATTTTTGTAAAGTCCAGCCACGTGGAAGTTTGTGTAGAAGGCTGGTATTGTATGAGAGTCTCCAGTTCTGAGAGCTCATTCTTGATCTTCTCCTGTCTGCTGTACAGGATGCTGATCAGGTGGTTCCTCAGTTTCTTTGAGTGTGTGTGGCACAGTCTCTCACCATACTCAGTGTAGTATGTTGATTGCAATGGATTTTTTACCTTCAGTCCTTTTGGTATGATGTCCATCTGTTTGCATTTGGAGAGGAAGATGATGTCTGTCTGTATCTGTGCAAGTTTTTTGTTGAGGTTGATGGATTTCCACTCCATACGGCTAAATTTAGTGCCTTGCATGGTGTCAAGTATCAGGGGGTAGCCGTGTTAGTCTGTATCTACAAAATCTTTCAAGTGTCCAGTGCAATATTAACCTGTCTGGATGGGACATCAAGCAGGCAGCAACTGTAAAATACTTGGGCAGTGTTATAGAATCATAGAAATGTATAGCTGGAAGGGACCTCGAGAAGTCAAGTCCAGCCCCTTTTGCTGCACCAGGACCAAGTAAAGCTAGACCAACCCTGACAGGTGCTTGTCCATATTGTTTTTAAAAGCTTCCATTAATAGGGACTCCACGATGTCCCTTGGAAGCCTAATCCAGAGCTTAACTACCCTTTAGTTAAAAAAAGTTTTTCTTAGCATCTAACCTAAATCTCCCTGGCTG
This sequence comes from Malaclemys terrapin pileata, assembly GCF_027887155.1. Classification (NCBI taxonomy): domain Eukaryota; kingdom Metazoa; phylum Chordata; order Testudines; family Emydidae; genus Malaclemys; species Malaclemys terrapin. The sequence goes on along the minus strand of NC_071507.1, from coordinate 79,477,496 downwards.
CCGATTAAGCCCATTACTTTTTGCCCTACCTTTAGTGGACATGGAGAACAATTGATCACCGTCCTCTTTATAACAGCCCTTAAGATATTGGAAGACTGATATCAGGCTGCCCCTCAGTCTTCTTTTCTCAAAACTAAACATGACCAGTTTTTTCAACCTTTCCTCATAGATTTTCTAAATCTTTTATCATTTTTGTTGCTCTCTTCTGGACTCTTTCCAATTTGTTCACATCCTTCCCAAATTGTGGTGCCCAAAATTGGACATGGTACTCCAGCTGGGGCCTCACCAGAGGCAGTGTTAGCCCATTGGGGGCCCTAAACAGGAATATTTTTGGCCCCCCGAACACATACTACAAAAGTGAATATGGGCCCTGCTTAAGCTGCTTGGGGCCCTAAGCAATTGCTTAGTCTGCTTATGCCTAGCGCCGGCACTGGGCCTCACCAGTGCCAAGTAGCACAAACAATTACCTCCTGTGTCTTATATACAATACTCCTATTAATACACCCCAGAATCATATTAGCCTTTTTTGCAGCTGCATCACACTGATGACTCGTATTCAGTTTGTGGTCCACTGTAACCCCCCAGATCATTTTCAGCAGTACTACCATCTAGACAGTTACTCTCCATTTCGTAGTTGTGCATTTTATTTTTCCTTCCTAAGTGAAGTACTTTGTACTTGTCTTTAGTGAATTTCATCTCGTTGCATTCAGACCAATTCTCCAATTTGTCAAGGTCATTTTGAATTTTAAACTTGTCCTTCAAAGTGTGTGCAACCACTCCCAGTTTTCTGTCAGCTGCACATTTAAAAAATATACTCTATACTCCAAGTCATTAATGAAAATATTATATCGTACTGGACCCGGGATTGACCCCTGTGGGACCCCACTAAGTACATTCACCCAACTTGACAGCAGACCATTGATAACTACTCTTTTTGAGTATGATCTCTCAGCCGGTTATGCACCCACCTTACAGTAACTTCATTGAGACCACATTTTCCTAGTTTGCTTATGAGGTTGTCTTGCGGATCGGTGCAAAAGCCTTACTAAAATCAAAGTATATCACATCTACTGCTTCTCCACCATCCACTAGGCCAGTAATCCTATCAAAGAAAGAAACTAACTTGGTTTGGCATGGTTTGTTCTTGACAATCCATGCTGGCTATTCCTTATAACCCTATTATCCTCCAGATGCTTACAAATTGATTGTTTAATAATTTACTCCAGTATCTTTCCAGGTATTGAAGTTAGGCTGTCTGTTTTTTAATTCCCCGGATCTTCCTTGTTCCCCTTTTTAAAGATAGGTACTATGTTTGCCCTTTTCCAGTCTTCTGGGACCTCTCCCATCCTCCAGGAGTTCTCAAAGATAATTGCTAACTGCTCTGAGGGTATGTCTACACTACGAAATTAGTTCGAATTTATAGAAGCCGGTTTTATTGAAATCGGTTGTATACAGCCGATTGTGTGTGTCCACACATAAAATGCTCTAGGTGCTGTAGTTGGCGGACCGCGTCCACAGTACAAGGCTAGCGTCGACTTCCGGAGCATTGCACTATGGGTAGCTATCCCACAGTTCCCGCAGTCTCCGTCGCCCCTTGGAATTCTGGGTTGAGATCCCAATGCCCGGATGATGCAAAACAGTGTCGCGGGCGGTTCTGGGTACATGTCGTCAGGCCCCTCCCTCCCCCCTCACAGCAACGGCAGACAATAGATTCGCGCCTTTTTACCTGGGTTACCTGTGCAGACAACATGGAGCCCGCTCAGCTCAGCTGAGCTCACCGTCACCATATGTCCTCTGGGTGCCGGCAGACGTGGGACTGCATTGCTACACAGCAGCAGCTGCTAACTGCCTTTTGGCAGTAGACGGTGCAGTAGACTGGTAGCCTTCATCGGCGATCTGGGTGCTGGCAGCCGTGGGGCTTGCCTTTTGGCAGTAGATGGTGTATTACGACTGTTAGCCATCCTATTACAAGTCGGGTCATCGCACATTAGCAGAGTCTTCCCCAAGCACCCGATCGTGCAATAGGCCTGAAGACCATCGTCATACACTAACTGCCAAGCGCCCAGTATTTGCTGCCAAGCACCCAGAAAGATGCCGAGGGCTATCAGTCACGCTGCACCGTCGTCTTAAGATGTAAAAAATAGATTTGCTCTGCATTCATTTGCTTCCCCCTCCCTCCGTCAAATCAACGGCCTGCTAAACCCAGGGTTTTCAGTTTAATCTTTGGGGGGGACCATTCTGTGCGACAGTTGTTTGTGTCTCTCCCTGATGCACAGCCACCGTTCTTGATTTTAATTCCCTGTGCCTGTACGCCATGTCGTCACTCGGCCCGCCCTCCCTCCTTCCCCTAGTCCGTCAGATACTACGTTTGCGCCACAGCTCAGAGAGCCGAGAAGCGGTTCGCGCCTTTTCTTTGAATTCTGGGTTGAGATCCCAATGCCTGGATGATGCAAAACAGTGTCGCGGGCGGTTCTGGGTACATGTCGTCAGGCCCCTCCCTCCCCCCTCACAGCAACGGCAGACAATAGATTCGCGCCTTTTTACCTGGGTTACCTGTGCAGACAACATACCACGGCAAGCATGGAGCCCGCTCAGCTGAGCTCACCGTCACCATATGTCCTCTGGGTGTCGGCAGACGTGGGACTGCATTGCTACACAGCAGCAGCTGCTAACTGCCTTTTGGCGGTAGACGGTGTAGCATGAGTGATAGCCGTGGGGCTGGCAGCCGTAGGGCTGCATTGCACCAGCCCCTTGCCAGGTGATGGTATATTATGACTGGTACCCATCGTCGTCGTACTGGAGTGGCTGTCAATCATGGCCACCTGGGCAGACATGCTACTGTTTCGATGATGATGGCTACCAGTCGTAATATAATATTTTCTGCCAATTGCCCAGTATTGTCTGCTAAGCACCCAGAAGAGGCCGAGGGCGATGCTGGGTGCTGGCGGACGTGGGGCTGGCAGACGTGGGGCTGCATTGCTACACAGCAGCAGCCCCTTGCCTTTTGGCAGATGATGGTATTTTATGATTGGTATCAGTCATCATCGTACTGGAGAGGCTATCACTCATGCTGCACCGTCGGCTGCCAGCTTAAGATGTAAAAAATAGATTTGTTCTGTATTCATTTGCTTCCCCTTCCTCCGTGAAATCAATGGCCTGCTAAGCCCAGGGTTTTCAGTTTAATCTTTGGGGGGACCATTCTGTGTGACAGTTGTTTGTGTTTCTCCCTGATGCACAGCCACCTTTCTTGATTTTAATTCCCTGTTCCTGTACCTGTACGCCATGTCGTCACTCGGCCCTCCCTCCCTCCCGCCCTCCCTCCTTCTCCTGGTCCATCAGATACTACTTTTGCGCCTTTTTTCTGACCAGGCGTCATAGCTAGCACTGGGATCATGGAGCCCGCTCAGATCACCGCAGCAATTATGAGCACTATGAACACCACGCGCATTGTCCTGGAGTATATGCAGAGCCAGGACATGCCAAGGCAAAACCCGGACCAGCCGAGGAGGCGATTGCAGCGCGGCGACGAGAGTGATGAGGAAATTGACATGGACATAGACCTCTCACAATGCACAGGCCCCAGCAATGTGGAAATCATGGTGTCACTGGGGCAGGTTCATGCCGTGGAATGCCGATTCTGGGCCCGGGAAACAAGCACAGACTGGTGGGACCGCATCGTGCTGCAGGTATGGGACGATTCCCAGTGGCTGCGAAACTTTCGCATGCGTAAGGGCACTTTCATGGAACTTTGTGACTTGCTTTCCCCTGCCCTGAAACGCCAGGATACCAAGATGAGAGCAGCCCTCACAGTTGAGAAGCGAGTGGCAATAGCCTTGTGGAAGCTTGCAACGCCAGACAGTTACCGGTCAGTCGGGAATCAATTTGGAGTGGGCAAATCTACGGTGGGGGCTGCTGTGATCCAATTTGCCAGGGCAATGAAAGACCTGGTGATAGCAAGGGTAGTGACTCTGGGCAACGTGCAGTCAATAGTGGATGGTTTTGCTGAAATGGGATTCCCAAACTGTGGCGGGGCCATAGACGGAACCCATATCCCTATCTTGTCACCGGAGCACCAAGCCACCGACTACATAAACCGAAAGGGGTACTTTTCAATGCTGCTGCAAGCCCTGGTGGATCACAAGGGACGTTTCACCAACATCAACGTGGGATGGCCGGGAAAGGTACATGATGCTCGCGTCTTCAGGAACTCTGCTCTGTTTCGAAAGCTGGAGGAAGGGACTTTCTTCCCGGACCAGAAAGTGACCATTGGGGATGTTGAAATGCCTATCGTGATCCTTGGGGACCCAGCCTACCCCTTAATGCCATGGCTCATGAAGCCGTACACAGGCAGCCTGGACAGGAGTCAGGACCTGTTCAACTACAGGCTGAGCAAGTGCCGAATGGTGGTGGAATGTGCATTTGGACGTTTAAAAGCGCGCTGGCGCAGCTTACTGACTCGCTCAGACCTCAGCGAAAAGAATATCCCCATTGTTATTGCTGCTTGCTGTGCGCTCCACAATATCTGTGAGAGTAAGGGGGAGACCTTTATGGCGGGGTGGGAGGTTGAGGCAACTCGCCTGGCCGCTGATTACGCGCAGCCAGACACCAGGGTGGTTAGAGGAGCACAGCAGGGCGCGGTGCGCATCAGAGAAGCTTTGAAAACGAGTTTTGTGACTGGCCAGGCTACGGTGTGAAACTTCTGTTTGTTTCTCCTTGATGAACCCTCCAACCCCCCCCAACCCAGTTCACTCTACTTCCCTGTAAACCAACCACCCCACCCCACCCTCCCCTCCCCAATTCGAGCACCGCTTGCAGAGGCAATAAAGTCATTGTTTTTTCACATTCATGCATTCTTTATTAGTTCCTCACAGAAGTAGGGGGATAATTGCCAAGGTAGCCTGGGATGGGTGGGGGAGGAGGGATGGAAAAGGACACACTGCATTTTAAAACTTTAACTCTTATTGAAGGCCAGCCTTCTGATGCTTGGGCGATCATCTGGGGTGGAGTGACTGGGTGGACGGAGGCCCCCCCACCGTGTTCTTGGGTGTCTTGGTGAGGAGGCTATGGAACTTGGGGAGGAGGGCTGTTGGTTACACAGGGGCTGTAGCGGCGGTCTCTGCTCCTGCTGCCTTTCCTGCAACTCAACCATACGCTCGAGCATATCAGTTTGATGCTCCAGCAGACGGAGCATTGCCTCTTGCCGTCTGTCTGCAAGCTGACGCCACCTATCGTCTTCAGCGCGCCACTTGCTCTGTTCATCCCGCGATTCAGCCCGCCCCCTCTCCTCTCGTTCATATTGGGCTTTTCTCATCTCCGACATTGACTGCCTCCACGCATTCTGCTGTGCTCTATCAGTGTGGGAGGACATCTGCAGCTCCGTGAACATATCGTCCCTCGTCCTACGTTTTCTCTTTCTAATGTTCACGAGCCTCTGCGAAGGAGAAACGTTTGCAGCTGGTGGAGGAGAAGGGAGAGGTGGTTAAAAAAGACACATTTTAGAGAACAATGGGTACACTCTTTCATTACAAGGTCGCATATTTCGGCTTGCAGGCAGCCATGGTAGGCCACAGTGTTTTGGCTTTTTTAACCTTCTTAACATGCGGGAAAGGTTTCAAACAGCAGCGCATTTCCCATATCAAGGATGAATTGGGTTGTCCATTTAAAATGGGTTTTCAATGTAAAAGGAGGGGCTGCGGTTTCCCGGTTAACATGCGGCACAAACACAAGTAAACCACCCCCCCCCCCCCACACACACGATTCTCTGGGATGATCACTTCACCCCTCCCCCCACCGCGTGGTTAACAGCGGGGAACATTTCTGGTCAGAAGAGCAGGAACGGGCGCCTCTGAATGTCCCCTTAATAAAATCACCCCATTTCAACCAGGAGAGCTTTCTGGAGATGTCCCTGGAGGATTTCCGCTCCATCCCCATACACGTTAACAGACTTTTGCAGTAGATGTACTGGCCGCGATTGCCAGGGCAAATTAATCATTAAACACGCTTGCTTTTTTTTTTGTAATGTTTACAAATATTTACAAAGTTACACTCACCAAAGGTCTCCTGTGTGCCCTGAGGGTCTTGGGTGAGTTCGGGGGTTACTGGTTCCAGGTCCAGGGTCACAAACATATCCTGGCTGTTGGGGAAACCGGTTTCTCCGCTTCCTTGCTGCTGTGAGCTACCTACAGTACCTCCATCCTCATCTTCCTCGTTCCCCGAACCGTCTTCCCTGTGTGTTTCTCCAGTGAGAGAGTCATAGCACACAGTTGGGGTAGTGGTGGCTGCACCCCCTAGGATCGCATGCAGCTCCGCGTAGTAGCGGCAAGTTTGCGGCTCTGCCCCGGACCTTCCGTTTGCTTCTCTGGCTTTGTGGTAAGCTTGCCGTAGCTCCTTAATTTTCACGTGGCACTGCTGTGTGTCCCTGTTATGGCCTCGGTCCTTCATGGCCTTGGAGATCTTTTCTAATACTTTTCCATTTCTTTTACTGCTACGGAGTTCAGCTATCACTGCTTCATCTCCCCATATGGCGAGCAGATCTCGTACCTCCCGTTCGGTCCATGCTGGAGCTCTTTTGCGATCCTGGGAGGACTCCATGACGGTTACCTGTGCTGATGAGCTCTGCGTGGTCACCTGTGCTCTCCACGCTGGGCAAACAGGAAATTAAATTCAAACATTCGCGGGTCTTTTCCTGTCTACCTGGTCAGTGCATCTGAGTTGAGAGTGCTGTCCAGAGCGGTCACAATGAAGCACTGTGGGATAGCTTCCGGAGGCCAATAACGTCGAATTCCGTCCACACTACCCCAATTCCAACCTGCAAAGGCCGGTTTTATCGCTAATCCCCTCGTCGGAGGTGGTGTAAAGAAACCGGTTTAAAGGACCCTTTAAGTCGAAAGAAAGGGCTTCGTTGTGTGGACGTGTCCAGGCTTAATTCGGTTTAACGCTGCTAAAGTCAACCTAAACCCGTAGTGTAGACCAGGCCTGAGATTGCTTCAGCTAGTTCCTTAAGTACCCTAGGATGAATTTCATTAGGCCCTGCTGACTTGAACACATCTAACTTATCTAAATATTCTTTAACCTGTTCTTTTCCTATTTTTAACTTGCATTCCTTTCCTCTGGTTGTCGGTATTAATTATGTGTGAGTATCTGGTCATCATTAACCTTTTTAGTAAAGTCTGAAGTAAAATAGGCATTAAGCACTTCAGCTTTCTTGATGTCATCAGTGATTAGTTCTCGGAGAGCTGCTCTCCTTCCCCACTAAGTAGAGGATCTACACTTTTTATTCATTTTTCTCTTGCGCTTAATCTCTTCATCTGGAGTACTGTGTCCAGTTTTGGGCCCCACACTACAAGAAGGGTGTGGAAAAATTGGAGAGTCCAGCGGAGGGTAACAAAAATGATTCGGGGGCTGGAGCACATGACTTATGAGGCGAGGCTGAGGGAACTGGGATTGCTTAGTCTGCAGAAAAGAAGAGTGAGGGGGGGATTTGATAGCTGCTTTCAACTACCTGAAAGGGGGTTCCAAAGAGGATGGATCTAGACTGTTCTCAGTGGTGCCAGATGACAGAACAAGGAGTAATGGTCTCAAGTTGCAGTGGGGGAGGTTTAGGTTGGATATTAGGAAAAACTTTTTCACTAGGAGGGTGGTGAAGCACTGGAAAGGGTTACCTAGGGAGGTGGTGGAATCTCCTTCCTTACAGGTTTTTAAGGTCAGGCTTGACAGAGCTTTGGCTGGAATGATTTAGTTGGGGGTTGGTCCTGCTTTGAGCATGGGGTTGGACTAGATGACCTCCTGAGGTCCCTTCCAACCCTGATATTCTATGATTCTAATGTATTTAAAGAACTTCTTTTTGTTGCCGTGCCCCAGGTGTAACTCATTTTGTGCCTTGACCTTTCTGATTTTGTCTGTACATACTTGTGATGTTCTTTTGTACTCCTTGTCAATTTGATCATGTTTCCACTTTTTGTAGGATTCCTTTTTGATTTTCAGGTAAAAGAAGAGCTCCTAATGGAGCCACATGGGCATGTTACAATTCTTCCTAACTTTCCTTTGCATCGGAATAGACAGTGCTGGGTTATAAGTTCGAAAGAGGTCTAAACGCATATGGCAGTGAGCAAAAGACTTGAAAGTAGAAGTGTCAAGGCTGATTCCCCACTCTGGCACTTTGAGTGCAGAAGGTGGGGGCCCGCAAGGATTCTAAAAATTAATACTGTCCACTCTAGGCTTATATTAAACTCCCAAACTTGCAACTTTTCTCTGACCTTGGATGGGTAGATGCTGCCATCACCCAAGTGCAGAACCCCTTTGAGAGCCCAGGAAGGCGCACTTGGGAATTGCTTTCTGTGGGGTACCTTCCAGCCCTTTCACCCCCATACCCCCCCAGGGAAGAGCTGAGAGAATAAAAAAGGAAATCAGCTCTTGCCACCAGCTAATTAAACCTCATATGCACAAACCTATTAAGACACAAAAACATAATTCTGTTCTAAAAAAAGGTAAATTTTATGAATAAAAAGAAAGAAAATACATCTGGGAACTCAGGCTATTGCTAGATTTTAAAAGAGCAACTACAAGGATTAAGCATTGAGAATAGCTTTCTTGAGGTCCAGCTTAAAGGTTACAATCAAAACAAAAGCACCTGGGGTTAGCACAGAGGGATCCACAAGCCATAACGAAATAAAAGGGATAAACCTAATCACATCTTCCTAGATATTTCCTAATCTACTTACATATCTGGGGTTTTAAATGAGTAGTTTCTAGGTATGATACTGATGATTTTTTCATACCTGGACCAGGCTTCTTACAGCATAGCTCTGCCTTGTCCGCCTCTCCCCGGGAGAACAACAACAGACAGAAAAAAATGGAGTCTTGTTTCAATTTTAAAGAACTTTAGCCTTTCCATTGGCTCTTTTGGGCAGGTGCCTACTCCCTTCCTTTTACTTATGCAAAGCAGTGAGACTTTTTAACCCATTACAGGTAGAGCAATTAGAGAACAGCTACTAAGAGGGATTTTATAGCTACTGGCTGGCTGGGTGCCCATAAAGGGGAGCTACCCCCCCTTCATTTATCACAAGAAGTCAGTATCTATGAATGTTAAATTATTGTTTTAAAAAGAGTGAGCTGGGAAGCATAATATGTTCTTGAAATTGCATTTTGAAAGACACACAGGAAGGGAAAGAGATCGGCCTTTGGCATCCGCAGCATACATGGCTGCATAGGGCACCCAAAAATTTGGGGCACCCGTGGGTCTTAGTGTCTACCCTGACCCTTCCTGCAGGCTCCCACCACAGCTGGCTGCTGCAGCCTGGTGAGTCTTCCTTCGGAGGGGATCTAGTACTGAAAAGTGAAAAAGCCTTCCAACCTGCCAGACCTAGGTAGGGTGACCAGACAGCAAGTGTGAAAAATCGGGACAGGGGGTGGGGGGTAATAGGAGCCTATATAAGAAAAAGACCCAAAAATCGGGACTGTCCCTATAAAATCGGGACATCTGGTCACCCTAGACCTAGGGTATGTCTTCACTACCAACATGAAAGCGCTGCCACGTGTGGCTGTGTAGTCGCGGCTATAAAAAAAAAACAACAACCCACCCCCACGAGGGGAGTAGCTACCAGTGCTGAAACTTGCATCGCTCAGGGGCATGTTTTTTCACACCTCTGAGTGAGAGAGTTTCAGTGCTGTAAAGTGGCAGTGTAGACAAGGCCCTATTAGCACAACATTGAATGGCTCTTTAACAGTTTCAAGTGGTAATGAAGCCATTTAACAGGCATTTTCCAACCTCCAGGTATATACTGTCAGTTTCTGAATTTACTGACAAAAACAGTTGTGCATTACTGTAATATTTAGTCAGAACATGTTAGTCTACAGGATTTTAGTTTAAAATTTGCTTTAAAAATATTTCATTAGCGTGTTGCTGAAAATTATAAAATCACATCTCTCAAAAAAATCCTTGCATAGATTTTTAGATGCACAATCTGAGTATTCATTTTTAGCCTTAAATGCTTGGATCTTCAAACATATAGTTTTTAAAATAAATCCTTCAAAAGACCACCCTTATCTAAAATACACATGTGAGCCTGGGCTGCCGTCGGGCATAGGGGCACCAGTTTAATAATACTGTATAGGGCCCCATAAATTCTAAGGATGGCCCTGAAGGGAAGGAAACAGCAGTAACAAAAAAAATGGTATTTAAGACCTGATTATCAGAGGTTCTGATCACCCCAAATTTCAGTTGAAGTCAGAGGGAACAGCAGATGTTCAGCACCTTTGAAAATCAGGCCCTTAAAGTTATAAAATAATAACTTTATGCCAAAATAAATAAGGGCATAAAGTGCATCAATATTTATAAATCTAGGTAGATAATGATTCCCCTTGAGTTAGTCCAGATTTGGAGTCTTGGATGCAGTATTGGGTACCAAGCCTAAAGGATATTGAAGGCTAAATTGGGGGCTCGAAATACTTGAAGAAATCTTGAAGTCCCTGGGGTTGTGCATGTAAAACTGATGGCAGAATTTGCCCTGTTTTGTGTGGGTGCTGGTGTGGGGAAGAGGGCATGAAGTGCGCTAGGAGGGGTGCCCAACTAATACACTTGGTGGCACTTCACAGCCCTCATGGCATGAAGTCAACTGGTACTGAAGCATATCCAGATTTACTGGCCACTGTGCATTTGCTGTGCTTGGTGGCAGATGCTGTACTGGCTGCAACTTTCTAAAATATTATTATGGGTGTGTATTATCCCCAGTGCCTCTGAGCCATGGTGATCTGTAATGACAGCATGACTCCTGAACCTTCCACTTGGTCACTACTGTTTAGTTTCCCCCACCCCTGGAGTTCATTTTAGGCGAGTTAGGGCAGGATTTTGTGCTTGGTGTTTTAGGGCTTGTCCACTGCAGGTGAGCCACTGTAACGCTTCAGTGTAGACCCTACCTATGCCAATGGGAGGAGTTATCCCGTCAGCATAGGCAATTCACCTCCCCAAAAGGCCACTAGCTAGGTAGACATAAAAATTCTTATATTGACTTAGCCCCATCTTTGTGAGGACCTATGTTGGTTTAACCACACAGCTCAAGGGATCTAGATTTTTCACACTCCTGACCAACGTAGTTAAACTGACCTAATTTTCTTACTCCCTCACTTTGGAAAGCATTCATAGATTTTTCTTCTTCTGGATATTAGCTAAGGAATCATAATGGAAGCTGCTTTAGTCATACAGTATCTTGGCTAAACCATCCAGCCTTAATATTGCCAGGAGACTTTCATTTTGTGAGATTCATATGTTCCGTCTTCCTTAGTTGTGGCCAAGACTACCTGTTGTGCTTCTGAGAGTTGTTTGAGGGGAAAAAAAAAAAGTTTGCTGAAGTTTTAGCATCTCTTCTGCTTGGAAGCTGACAATACACCCAGCCTAAAACTGACACCGCAGTCTGATAGTAAAGCTGTATGTCCCAATTCATGATGCAGCCATGTTGTTCTCAGCCTGGACAACCTTATAACAACAACCACCACAATAAAATAAGTAGTTCTGTATAATTTAGTAGACTCCTTGCTAAATTTTTTTTTTTTGGGGGTTGGGAAGACTATAGCATTCCGAGGTGTAACTTACAACAATTAATGTTGCCATTCAAATGGACAGTGCCTGCTGACTGAACAACATTGCCCTCCAGTTGCCCAGCTGGTCTTTTTAACTTTGACTTCCAAAAGCATGTACCAGATTTCTGTGAAATAGGAATGTCTCATCCCACTGATATTTTAGAGCAGTGTTGAAGGATGAGTAGGGTTTCTGTGATGGACTGATTGATGTGGAGTTTAGTTGCACAGGAGAAAAGGCAAAATGGCCCAATGTAAAAATGAAGGCTTCCTTCAGCAAGAGCACAAGCCAGGGATCAAATTAAGGAAAGGCTAAGCTTCCTGGAATGTTACAAGACGCTTAACTCACCTCAGCATAATTTTAGAGAGTAAATGTAAGGAGCCTAAACATTTGGCCGTTTCAAGCATCTAACACAGAATCTTCCAGCTAATGCCCTGCTGGTTTTCCCACTGTCTAGGGAATTGCTGCTGGCATTTAACCATGATAAATCAGCAGAAGATTCCCTGAGGGAATGCCCACAAGCTTAACTGCTAGCAGCAGATGTGGGGTTGCTGGCTGCGTGGGAGGAGGCTTTAACCCTTGGTTTACCAGAAACTGTGCAAGGTTCATCTGTCTTTGAACTATGATTATATCAAAGGTATCATGCACAAATCCCAGTGGTTCATATAGCACTGTCCAAAATCCCAGTGAGACTAGAGACGGTATTAGAGAAAGAGCGCTAATGATTTGGAAAAGTACAGAAGAGGGCAACAGGGATGCTAAAAGCCCTTAAAGATTATAATTAACGCTATGTTTTAGTCATGGGTATTTTTAGTAAAAGTCACGGACAGGTCACGGGTAGTAAACAAAAAATTCACGGCCTGTGACCTGTGTCAAGGCTGGATCCCCACTTTGAACTTTAGGGTACAAATGTAGGGGCCTGCATGAAAACTTCTAAGCTTAACTACCAGCTTAGCTCTGGTTCTGCTTCCACCATTTCAATGGATTCCATTCCTGGGAAACCTTGAAAAAACCTTCACCAAATCCCTGGTGAAAACAAATCCAAACAAGGAGAAATTAACCATTCCCCTCCTTCCTCCCACCAACTCCTGGTGAATCAAGATCCAAACCCCTTGGATCTTGAACAAGGAAAAATCAATCAGGTTCTTAAAAAGAAGGCTTTTAATTTAAAGAAAAAGGTAAAAATCATCTCTGTAAAATCAGTATGGAAATTAACCTTACAGGGTAATCAAACTTAAAGAGCTCAGAGGACTCCCCTCTAGTCTCAGGTTCAAAGTACAGCAAACAAAGATAAACACTCTAGTAAAAGGTACATTTACAAGTTGAGAAAAACAAAGGAAAACTAACACGCCTTGCCTGGCTATTTACTTACAAGTTTGAAATAGGAGAGACTTGTTTAGAAAGATGTGGAGAACCTGGATTGATGTCTGGTCCCTCTCAGTCCCGAGAAAGAACACACTCCCCAACAAAGAACACAAACAACAGCCTTCCCCCCCCCAAGATTTGAAAGTATCTTGTCCCCTTATTGGTCCTTTAGGTCAGATGCCAGCCAGGTTACCTGAGCTTCTTAACCCTTTACGGGGAAAAGGATTTTGGAGTCTCTGGCCAGGAGGGGTTTTATAGTACTGTACACAGGACAGCTATTACCCTTCCCTTTATAGTTATGACAACCTGTCCATTACTTTTAATATATACCCCTGACTAAAACTTGGGGGGTGGTGTGTGTGCGGGTGCTGGTGGGAGCGGTGTGGGAGCTGAGGGGGCAGGTGACGACATGCGGCCCAGGACCCTCGCTGGTGCTGGGGGGGGAGTGGGGGGTTTGGCAGGGCTGGCAGGCTTCCTGCATGGCTCTGCACCTCCTCCCCCCCCCCCCAGCAGCAGAAGAGTTTGGGTATGGGAGGGAGCAGGGGTTTGGGGCACAGGATGGGGTGAGACGGGTTCTGGGCGGCACTTACCTGTGGAGCTCCCCAGAAACAGTGACATTCCCCTTGCTCAGCTCCTAGGCGGCGGCGTGGCCAGGCAGCTCTGCATGCTGCCTCTGACCAGAGCACCGAATTTACAGCTCCCATTGGCCGGGAACTGTGGCCAATGGGAGCTGCGGGGGCGGTGCCTGCAGGTAGAGGCAGCGTGCAGAGCTGCCTGGCCACGCCTCCGCCTAGCCGCTGAGTGAGGGGGATGTTAACACTTCTAGGGAGCCCCCCAGGTAAGCGTGGCTCAGAGCCCACCCCACCCTCTCCCATGCCCCGGCCCTCCCACACCCAAACTCTGCTGCTGCTGGTGGGTAAGGGGCATGGTGATCTGAGACTGCCCGAGCAGTGGCTGGTGCGACTGGCGCAGGGACTGCCTGAGTTGCTATCGGGCCAGGCGCACTGTTTCGCTGTAAAAGTCACAAAGGTCATGGAAAGTCAGGGAATCCGTAACAAACTCACAGCCTTAATTATAATCATGAGGCAACTTTTATACAGAAAATTAATTAAGAGGAGACTTAAAAATTTATGCAGTTCTGTAAAATATATAAATAGAGGGGAAACTGATTCACCTGTGTATTATGTAATTTTAAACAAGATCAGGCAGTAAAGGAGTTCAGGAGATACTTTATTATTATTTTTTTTACACCTAGAGGATAACTAGTGTACATAATGGATGAACGAAGACAGCAACAGGAAATTTAACTGTAAACCCATTTAAAAAATTGAAAAGCAAAACACTAGCGCATACAAATTTTAAATAACTGTGTGGACCTAGATAGTCTTTCCTTCTGTCCATCCGCGTACCTAATCTTAATACTAGGACTGGACTTTTATCCTGGACATAGGGTGACCAGATGTCCCGATTTTTATAGGGACAGTTCCGATTTTTGGGTCTTTTTCTTATATAGGCTCCTATTACTCCCCATCCCTATTTTTCACACTTGCTGTCTGTATGTGGTAATAAGTTGAACAAACTGATTGGGGAGCTGCAGAATGAAATTCTAAGCTGCGTGGGAGGGTAATAGAGAACAGGAGAATCTCGTTGACAAGGTTGTCACAACACAAGGGACCAGATCAGTGAACTCTTCATGACTTTTTCCCTAGAGTTGCAGCCTTGATGATTATTAAATGAGAAAACTGAGTGCCACTCACACCACTCTTGATGATAGCCTCCAAAGCAGGGTAACCTGGTATACTATGAACTTGGTAGAGCAAATGCAAAACTCTTTAATTGTAAACTAAATTCCACTCTCTAGGCTTACAAAAGTAACAACAAGAGGAATTAAATCTTACTAAACTAAAAATGTTGGATTCAATGCAACTAACCTGTGAAGAAATATAAATACAATAGCTAAATACTGAACAGTCCTCTCTTCAACTCTGCTCCTTATATGTATTATCTAGACTGGGATTTAAAGGCATGTGGTGAGTATGTATTGGCTAACGTGTACTATAAGTCTAGTAAAGACAAAGCACACATGCTAAGCTGCTTGAGTGAAAGCCTACATGGGAGCCCATGCTTTAACTCAACCAGTGTAGTATCTGCAAGTCTACACTCTTATCTACACTAGATTTGTAAACACACATTAGCTAACAAGTGTTTAAAACAGGACTTTTAAATCTGAGTGTAGACAAGACCATAGGAACAGTTTGGGGGTGTTTTATTTCTCAGTCTTGGCTGTCATCTCACAAGACAGTCAGGTAGGGTTAATTTTGGATTGTAGGCACATTTATTAATTATTTAATTTCCTGAGTTAAAATGTTTTCATTTCTGAGAGTAATGATAGAAAAAGGGTAGCACAGATCACTTTATATGGCAATATTCCACCACAAAGGATGACGTAGGGCAGAGCTAATGCATTTAGATAGACTGTCCAATCTTTTAATTAAATCATGCAATATCTTTATTTAAAAAGAAAAAATGCTGAATTGGGCAATGAAAGAAAGAAAGGGGAGGCGGTAGTGATTGGATCAGAATAGTAGCTGATATCAGTGTCAAGTTCATTTCAGGTTTTATATTTTTTTATTTATTTTTGCTATTGTAGGATTTTGGGTTACCCAAGTTCCTGAAATTATGATTAGCCAAAGAGTTCTATGAGAGAGTAATTCTGGGTCAGCTAAATGCTTGAGCTTTGAAGCTGCTACTGATTTGGAATTTTAAATTTATTTTACTGTTGGAAGGTACAAATTTGACTTGTGAAATAAAGTTATGGCTTTCTATAAAGTAATTGACAGATATTATAATTATAAAATTATTTATTGGAGGATTACACTAGCTAAGTTTCCAGATGCAATAGGCGGGAACTTTTCATTTGAAGTAGCAGGAAGTTGAGATGAGAGGAAAAAACATACATACAAAATAAAGTATCACTGTTTGAAAACAAGACTATATAACCTTGAGTAACTGAACTGAAAATCTGGAATATAAATGTGTTTAGACTTAGCTTATATCCATTAGGTTGATGGATTTCTCCTTAACTCATGGAGGGAAAAGAAACTAAGACTTCAGACAATGAATCATTTTCATTTTCCTCTTCAGTATGGCTTATTCACGGTTTTTCTTATCCATGGGAAAATCAATTGGGCAACCTCTCCACATTTGTAAAATAGTGCAATTTTTGAAATGAACAACATCACGGAGAAATGAAATATAAACCTTAAGCACAAGAACTAAACAAATTCTGTTTGATCTGGCTTTTTGTTCAGGTCAGAAGAGCTTTATGCTTTTAAAGAGAAGTTTTAAAAAACACTTAGCATTTGGAAATTATTTTCTTCTATCATATCAGATGACTGTGAAATGTTCTTGTCTAACTTAGGGCATGTTTACATGTACGTGCGGCATGTCTGGTGAAGACACTCTATGCTGATGGGAGAGAGCTGATTGGAATAAAACCATCTCTGTGAGCAGCAGAAGCTATATCTGCAAGAGAAGCGCTCTCGCTGACATAGCGCTGTCCACACTGGCGCTTATGTCAGTGTAACTTATGTCGTTCAGGGGGTTAGTTTATTTATACCCCTGAGTGACATAAGTTCTGCCCACATAAGCTGTACTGTAAACCTAGCTATAGCCTTAGAATTTTTCAAAATATCAACAGAAAACTTGGCTCAATATTTCCATATTTCACATTCCTAATTTTTTTTCTCTATTTCACAATTCTTTTGCATTTACTATCTGGGATTTATTGGATTTCAGGAATACGTACACTAACTTTATTTTCAAGATTATTCAGAAGAAATAAGTTGGCTGACAATTTAACAGGTAGTTTCTCCACAAACTTCCTTTATTCTTGTGTCTGTATTAATTGGACCTGATTCTACGATGTTCATTACACGAGTTCCCTGGCTGATCCCAGAATTGGAGACCCGCAAGAGAGATTTTATGCCACCTTGGCCACCAACACCTAGTCAGGTCCTGCACCAAACACACCTTGGCTGCACCTGAGAAATATGGCTGTTGAAGATTACAACTCTAATAGAGAAGTCCACCCCCCCCTCCCTGGGCTTCAGAGCCGGAGTTCCACCTGAGTCCCAACATCTAATGCTGCTATTTTTAGCACTGTAGCACGAGCCCCGTGAGTCCAAGTCTGTAGACCCAGGCTCTGAGACTCACTGCCGCAAGTTTTTGCTTGCCATGTAGACGTACCTGTCTGTCTTTTTGCTTACTTGGATGTAAACGTGATAACTTTTAAATGCTATATTTGACCAATTTGAAAATGTCAGGGAATGTTCCAGAGACAAGGTGGATGAGGTAATATCTCTTACTGTACTAGCTTTTATTGGAGAAAGAGACAAGTATTTGAGCCACACAGAGCTCTTCTTCAGGTCTGGAAAATGTACTCAGAGTGTCACAGCTAAGTACAAGATGGAACAGACTGTTTAGTATAAGTAGTTAGCACATATTTCAAGAGACCATTCAAGGTGAAGTGGCCCATTAATCTCTCCAATCACCGGAGGGAAAGGGGAAAAAAAAGCTGGGTGGGAGTGGCTTATATATTGTTGTAATAAACTGTAATTCCAGTGTGTCAGGTCAGTTCATGATTTGTAGTAGCTAGCAAAGTTTTATAAATTAAAGCTTGTCTTTTGAAGGTGTTGTGCAGGTTCCCTTGTCTCTCTAGTATCCTGGGACCAACATGGCTACACCACCACTGCATACAGGGCATGTTTCAGTCACAGTGGGCAGAACCCTACTGATTTCATTGAAACCTGGAAGAGGTGAAAATAGGGGATTCACTGAGCCCCTGGAATGTGGTTAGCAGACCCAGGGCTTGTTTTCACATATAGTGCTGCTATAGCACTTTAGTGATGTTACTACTGTGCTGACGGGAGAGCGTCTCCCGTTGGTGTACTTAATCTACCTCCCCGAGAAGCGGTACTACATGGGGGGGTTAGGATTTTTCACATCCCTGAGCGATGTAGTTATACTGATGTAGGTCTGTAAGTGTAGACCTGGCCCCAACAACTTCAACCAGCTCTGCTGTTAACTACAGATCAAAGAACTGGTTGATATGGCAGCCATTATCACATTCCAACAAAACAATACCCGCCACATCACCTCTATCTAACATCTGAATACAATTTAAAATGCTGACACCCTGAGTGTGTGTGTGTGTGTGTGTGTAAGTAAATGGGGGCCATACGGAGTCCCTGGTGGTGGGGAGAATGGGGAGCACACAGAGCCTCTGGCATAGGGGAAAATGAGGGGCAATGGTATGGGAGGAGGAAGTGTGGAGGACACAGAGCCCATGCAGGTGGCTGAAGGGATCATGGGGGGGGGGCATAGAGCCCCATATGTGAGACCCTGGCATATGGGGAATGGGGGACACAGAGCCTTGGGTCTGGGGAAGGGGAAAAGGGACTACAAACAGTCCCTGAAATAGAGGAGGGTGGGAACTTGTGGGGAATGAAGGGATGTAAGGATCCTCTGGTGTGTGCCTGCAGAAGCAACAAAGTGCATGACATACTCCACTCCCCAGTTAATCAGATCTCAAATAATCATGAGACTGGCCACAAAATCATGAGATTTTATAAAAAAAAAATAAATCTTGTTATTTGGTTAGTTTGATTTCCGAACCCTCCCCTGCCCACTCCCAGTGTATGCATGACAATTAGTGTTACCAGCTTTCAAAAATTTATAGTGAGGTGATTTTGGCCCCTGCTGCAGGAGCTCTCAGGAGGTTTCAGCTGTGATTAAGGCCCTATTGTACTAGGCAGCGTGTAAACACTTAGCAAGAGACAGACCCTGCTGTGAAGAGTAATTTAGTGCTAAATATAGTGGTGGGTTAGAAGTTGGAACTGGGACTCATCTTGTATAGGGGCTATCCAGCATCTATTAGATGGGAACAATTCTTCATCCATACTGAACTGGACTGGACAGGATTCAGACTGTGAAGTCTAGATGAAAGGCTTTATAACTCATTAGTGATGCTGTGAGGCACCCAGTACCCTGTAAATGGTAATGTTACACCTTTGAAAATGAGGCTTGCTTTCTGGAGAGAACCTTTTATTAAATCAAGTTCTGGTCTCTTTGCAGTTTACACAGGGAGAGTCTGGAGGACAGGGAGGCATAATCTCTTCCAGGCTCACAGGAAATCTACCATGCCCTATGCTTAAAGAGACAGCTCACATTAACAAATAAAAATGCAACAGTAAAACACATACAACGTATTAGCACAACATTCAAATTCATGTCTAAGTGCAAAGTTTTGCAATATAAAATAATTCCAACGAATACTCCAGGCCGCAGCTTCTTGTTTCACTGGGAGACTAAAAGCTGCTTGTCTCCACTGGCAATTTACAGCGCTGCAACTTTCTTGCTCAGGGGTGTGAAAAAACACCCCCCTGACCGCAGCAAGTTTCAGCGCTGTAAAGTGCCAGTGTGGACAGTGCACCAGCGCTGGGAGCCGTACCCCTCGTTGAGGTGGGTTTGTAGCTCTTCCAGCGCTCTGCCGCAACCACACAAGGCTTGTTAAAGCACTTCTGGGGCAGCACGTTAGTAGTGCCAGTGTAGACGAGCTCTAACTTTAGCATGAGCCAAAATCTTAAGATAAAGTCATGAGTGGCATTGTCAACAGTGAACCGAGAAGTAGGGAGGGGAGAATGATTCACAGGAAAGAACAGAAATTTTGTTGAGACCATGCTTTTTGCCCCTGCTTTGGTTTCTGAGTGGTGAACATGGCCCTTGTTTATCTGGGCAACGACTGAGCCAGCATGTTTTGTATTGGCTCAGATCAAAATGAAACGTTGCATGTTGAATGTGTGATCTCCGGAAGCAGTTAAAATGAATTTGGTAGCAGGCTACTTTTGTCCCACAGGTGACATTTTTGCCACCCCTCATGTATTTTGTACTTTGGGCCTGATTCTGGAAAGTACTGAGCACCCAGCTCCCAGTGAAGACGGGAGGAATTGAGAGTGGAGAGCACTTTGCAGGAGTGGGTTCTTTACATGTGATGCAAGATGACTACAGGGATGACAAGAATTTAAACTGGGAGGAATAACAAATGAGGCTGGATTAAAGGCATTTTTTTTTTACTGTAGATATAGAAATAACTGAAGTATTCTGATGAAGTGGAAGAATTAGTATCCTCAAAGATGAGGTACATGGAAGGATGTTGAAAAATGAAATTCTTAGCAGGGCATGATTGTGTGAGATTGTGCAGGGAATCAGATCAAAGAAATTTGAATTCTCATATTCTCTTTCTGAAAGAGAACTTGCAGAACCTTCAGAATCTCATGGGGGGTGGGGGAAAGAGAATCTTTTCTGTTTGCCAGGAAGATTGGCAATGTTGAGACTGGAAGATGCAGAGGCATCTGTGTCTATGCCTGCTCTAGAGTGATTCAGAGAATGCTAGGGCACCTCTGGTTCATGCTCTGCCTGTCTTTTTTTCTTTTTTGTTAATTATTGAGGAGTAGTTTGTGTAAAAGACAAACAAAAAACAAGAAAAATGCCTCCCAAACATTTTCTGTGTTTTCTGAGATGGCAGTGACTTAAGTAATTGGTAGGGCTCTGACACCTTTGCCTCCTCCCCATCCTCTCTCCTGGATCGGAACCTGCCTCCTGCCGCTTTCTGTCCTTGCATCCCAGTATAAAGTGGTCCTAGAAAGCTCCTTCATGTTGACTCCTTCCCTAGCCCTTTCACCCTTATTGCAGAACCTCCTACTGCAACCGTCTCCCCTCTTCAGTCCACTGTATACTCCTGGGGGAATTCTGTGCTTCTTCACCCGTGCATGATTAATGAGCCCCGCAGATTTTAAATTTTTTTGTGAAGAAAAAAGCTTCTGCAGAAATGTTGCTGCAGTTCTGCCTTTTGCCCACCAGAGGGCGCTGTGGTGATAGAATAAAGCAGCAGCTCCCGGCCAGCTAAGGAAGAGAGAGCCTGACTTCTTCACAGTGCCTGTCAGGCCAGTTAAGGAATAGATGCTATGGGGAGACAAACAGCGTGGCATGCTGGGGGGATGTCAGACAGGGGCTCATAAGGACTAGTCGTGGAGGACAGACTGGGGCAGGGGTTGAATGGAAGTGAAGGCATAGGGCCACAGTGGGGAGGGAGGTGCAGGGCCACATGGTGATGGGAGTGGGTGCAGAGTTACATAGGGACAGGGGGTGGCTGAGTGGGGGCACAGAGACTGGTGCCGTAACAAGGGTGAGGCGAGCGAGGCACTTGCCTTGGGCGCGCAAAGCGAAGTGGCGGGGCGGAGGGGAAAAAAAAAAGTCATGATCGGAGGGACTCGGACCCGCCGCCGAAGAGCCTGGAGCCGGCCCTTGCCTCGGGTGCAAAAATTCCTTGTTACGGCTCTGACAGACACATGAGGATGGAGGAGGGGGCACAGAGCCACACAGGGACAGGGGAAGAGGGTGCCAGGACATGGGGGGAGTGGGTGTCGGAGTGGGGGTGGAGGGACATATGTGGATAGGGGAGAGGTTAGGGGTCAGCCAGGTTCTGCACGGGGCAAGCTCCCTAACAATCCCTCCTTCCCCCCCCCCCCCAAAAAAAACCTGTTCCATACTTTTCCCACCCTTACCCAACAACCCTTCAAGTTCACAACCCAGACTCTTTCCCAGCAATTTACTGGCCTCTCCCTCAGCATCTCCATTACCCCTGACTCCTTCAAGCCTTTGCACCGCTTCTCAGGGATGTGGGAATTACGGTTCAGTATTGTTGTTTAAATGATTTATTACTCAGAGTTCTGTATTAATATGTCTAGTAAGAAATCTATTTGTCCTGAATCTTTTTTGTTGTCTGTATTGTTACAGACATACTTGCTGACAGGTATTATGAAATAAATGACCAAAAATAGTT
This sequence comes from Malaclemys terrapin pileata, assembly GCF_027887155.1. Taxonomy (NCBI): domain Eukaryota; kingdom Metazoa; phylum Chordata; order Testudines; family Emydidae; genus Malaclemys; species Malaclemys terrapin. Next base: position 79,455,657 of record NC_071507.1, on the reverse strand, counting down.
GAAACTGGAGTGATTAGATTATGTCATTTTGACAAATAAAATATGCAGAATTTTGCAGAATTTTAAAATACTGTGCACAGAATTTTTAATTTTTTTTGGTGCAGAATTCCCCCAGGAGTAACTGTAAACCCATGCTCCTTCATTGCCTTCTTTCTTATCTCTGATTCCAATGACCCAGCCCAGCAACCTTTCTGCTCCCACTGCTGTCTGCTTGCCTCCCTTCTGACCTGGCTTCAAAGACACCCTCTGCAGCTACCCATTCCTTCCCTTCCCACTTACTTGCTGCTGACTGAGACACACACTATCATCTTCCAGTTTATGCTCTAGTGTGACAGGATATCTGGTAGCAGTTTGCTGCACTGTTGACGTTTGACTGGTGTTGCACATCGCTGCAGAAGTAATCAAGAGAGCTAGAGCAGCATCAAACCCAGTTGGCCTGGAGTATCTGCACAGGAATTAGGGAGCTCAGACCAAAAAAATCTTGCCTTCAAATAATTAATAGGGCTAGCTGACTTGGCGAAAAGCCCATTTTGCCACTTTCCTCCAGAATTTGGAGAAGTTTGGGTCCAAATTTCCTGGCTTGAGCCTATCTCTAATGTATTAGGTAAATGAAGAGACACTGAGGGAACTGGGCTTGTTTAGTCTGCTGAAGAGAAGAGTGAGGGGGGATTTGATAGCAGCCTTCAACTACCTGAAGGGGGGTTCCAAAGAGGATGGAACTCGGCTGTTCTCAGTGATGGCACATGAAAGAACAAGGACCAATGGTCTCAAGTTGCAGTGGGGGAGGTCTAGGTTGGATATTAGGAAACACTATTTCACTAGGAGGGTGGTGAAGTACTGGAATGGGTTACCTAGGGAGGTGGTGGAATCTCCATCCTTAGAGGTTTTTAAGGCCCAGCTTGTTGGACCTGCTTTGAGTAGGGGGTTGGACTAGATGACCTCCTGAGGTCTCTTCCAATCCTAATCTTCTATGATTCAAAACATTGTACATGTATGTAAAATAAAGCCAAGCTAGAAAAGAAAAATTCAGCCACATAAAGATAGGATAGCTGTAAAACCAGCCACATTAGAAAAGGATTACTCATTTAATGAACATATTAAATAAGACATACACAGTTCTAACTTGTTTCTCCCATTCTACTCCAATTGTTCCCAGGGGTTCATTCATGAAAATTAGGAGGGGGGGAGAGAGGACTACAAGTGGCTCATCTGTCCCTTTTCCAACTTGACCCTTTTTATTATAAGTGAAGTTTTTTGGATGTCACTGTTCCTTTTGTGCATTTTACATTAATTAATTACAGTGATGGAAGAAAATTAATAGAAATTATAATTCTAACTGTACAACTTTAACAGTATTATGGAAAAGTCCTATAGAATTTAATAGGGATGAAATGAAATACGATTCTAAAGATATTACTCTAGAAACAAAGAATTTACTAGGAAATGTTACCCTTTCTATAGGTTGTTTGAACATCCTGTACAGTTTGATAATGGATATAATCTCTATAGGATATTCAAAAAGCCTGTAGAAAGGATAACATTCTATAGGAATTTTCTATAAGGGCAGCATTTTAATTCACTATTTCTGAAGCATGATGCAAGCACTTTATATATTACGCTACTCTGTGCTTGGTTTCCATTCCAGGGGAGCAGTGTTGTGCCTGGTTTCCTACTTTATACCAAGGTCTTGTCTGTGCAAAACAAACATACAGCTTGATCCTGATTGGCGCTGAGCATCTGCAATTTCAGTGGAAGTTGCAGGTGTTTAATACCTCAGTATTTTGATCCTGGTTTACTTTAGGCCAAATTCTGAAATTTTGATTTAGTTTTTATTAAAGCACAAGTATTATTGAAGTTGTGTGTCTTACTGGCCAGTTGTTTGTGTGAACACTGCATTTGTGCGTACAGTGTTGGCAATTGGGAATGCATATTGCAAGCAATGTAACTACAGGCTTACAAATCTGAAAGTCAGTCTCAAAGACTTCATTGTTATATCTTGGAGATGGAACCAATAACTAGCAATGGATAGGAATGGCTGATGCTGCTTTTTTTGAAGCACACTGCCACAAGAGGTTATTTAGACATGTACTGTGGCTGGATTTTTTTTAAAGGGTTTGGATAACTCCATTATCATCTTTGACATTTCCAGCTTTATAATCTACAGTATTCAAACGTCATAATTCAGGGTGTTATCTGATTGCCTGAAGGGGTCTGAAGGAAATTCCCAACATCAGCACCATAGATAGCATTGTCTAGTTGCATTAGTGGATATTTTTTGCCTTTGAAGTATTGAAACATCTGGCACTTGGTGCTGCTGTAGGAAAGATACTTGCACTAAATGGTCCATAGTCTAATCGACAGACAACTCTTGTTTTAAGATTACGATTATATACATATATATATATATGACAAACATTTTCACACTTGGGTAGCAAAAATTAGGCTCCTAAATCCATGTTTAGGCTACTAAATCAGAGTCCTGATATTCAGAGATGCTGTACACCTCAGGCTCCCATTGATATCAGTGCGATCTGTGAGTTCTCAGCAGCTCTGAAAATCAGATTCCTTATATTTAGGCAACTAAATGTGGATTTTGGAACCTACCTTTGGGCACTCAAGTTTGAAAATGTTGTCCAGAAGTAATTTTTCTTTACACAGTAATGCATTTATTAAATTAAATTTCTGAGTAAATGTAGATTATGTATGCAGAATAAGAAATAATTCATTATATAGAGGTAATACACCTGGTATAAAATATCCATGTCTCAAGGGAATTTCTGCAAGTGCAATGATAAGAGAGCCTACAAATTTGAGTCTTTCTTATAAATATTTGGTTCCCTGTCTTGCCTTTATTGAATAGCTAGAAAACAATACATTTTTCCTTGTGATTCTTTTATCCATTTGTTGCTAAACCTTCATACATAATCTGCTGCTGCTACATGATAGCACTGGAACCTCAAGTTGAACCAATCACAGTGCTTGTCAGTGAAGAAAACTACAACTCATAAGAGGTTTTTTTTTTAGTTTCACAGCACAGGTCTTGATAGTACCATTATTGAGAATCTTTGAACAATTAGACACATTTGACCCATTGTTGCCAGAGGGCAAAACAAAGAAATACATATAGCTGCACTTCCTTACTGTGGCACCTGATGGCAGTACTGAGGCTGTTTCAGAAAGAATGCCACATCATCTCTTGCATTGCTCCAGGCTCCTGAGTTGCACTGTGAAATGAAAACCCAAAAGAGATTTACAGTAGTGTGTAGTGCTGTGTTTTGTTTAAGAAAGTGAAGTTTTAAAACCTGAAGAGACCATAATTTCAGAATTGCTTCATAATAACTGGAACTTGTGCTTGCTTGTACATAGGATCTGATCTTCCTGCCACTAAACTCAAAGACAAAACTCCCATTAGCTTCACTGTCAAGAGGATCAGGTCCGTATTGTTCAGCCTGTAGTGTACATACAGAACTGTGGGTTGAGCATTGGCCTGCTAAATCTAGGGTTGTGAGTTCAATCCTTGAGGGGGCCACTTAGGGATCTGGGGCAAAATCAGTACTTGGTCCTGCTAGTGAAGGCAGGGGGCTGGACTCGATGACCTTTCGAGGTCCCTTCCAGTTCTAGGAGATAGGATATCTCCATATATTATTATTATTATTATTATTATTTTATTATTATATTATGTTTGGTCTCTTTAACTCCATACTTTAGTGTGTGTGCTCAAGGTATGTGAACTTTCTAGCCAGAATTGTATTAGTGCAACTTAATCTGGCATTTGGGAAATTAATGGCTTTTGAACAATTTCATTAAGTGTTGGGATTCCAGCTTTGTTGCAGTTAGTGTATTAACTGCAGTATTACTTAACAGTAGAGTGCTGCGTGGTATGTTGAGGAATGGATTTTTAACCCAGCATGTAGAATCCCCCCAATTTTCTGCTTGTTGACTGGGACATAGCTTCTCCAAACCGTGCCCTGCCACCACTTGATCTGTGTCCCATTGGTTAGTGTTTTGAATCTTGTGCTAATCCTGGGCTCTGAGTTTATACTGTAAGGCACAGAGACCTATTTGAATTGCAGTAACCATATTAGATGAACTCATGCATCTTCTCTCCAACTCTCCTCCATTATTACTTAAGCAGAGTCTTCTACATGTTCTGTGGTGATGAGGGTTATGTAAGCACTAGATTAAACAGATTTCTCCCCGTTCTTGCATTACAATCAAATCGCTTTAGTTAACATTGCATTAATTTCCATATGAATTAATTTTACATTGTATTAAGGGTAACTTACTGTGATATCACGAATAGGATAATGATTTCACTGGAGAAGCAAGTTGAAGTCATAATATAATGGAGAATGCTCTTATCCATGCACAAATGGCTGAAAACATAGCAAAGAGAATACAGATATTAAACTTTTCTTTTGTGTATTAGCTTGTTTGGTCTAATGATTCCCCTGGCTTTCTGTGTAACCTTAGGTAAGTCACTTTTCTTTGCCATAGTTTACTCATCTGTAAAATGGGCATATTATTATATACCTTGCAGATATATTGTGAAGCTTAATTAAAGATTGTAAAGCCCTCTGAGATCCTCATATGACAGGAACTTCAGAAATGTCAAATATTATTTCCAATAAATGTCCTGAATTTTTGGGATTTGATAGAGAGAGTTACTGTTAATAGCTATGGGAAATCTCTTCATTATTCCACATATTTACTGCCTAAGCAAAGACAATGGATCCTGTAGGTAACCTGTTCTAAATGGATTTACAGTTCTTGTATGGATTACAAGAAAAGGACAACAGGAACGTTGGTTTACTATGGTTTCGAACAAACATTTGAGAGAAAAAAGGTCCTGAATAGTTTTCTCATGATGTAGATTGCAACAAAGTTATTTTTTATAGTTGTGATGTATTAGATGGAATGACCTTTACCAGTTGATGACATTGATGTAGTGGAAGTGACATTTTTCCACTTGACCTTTACACGATGTGTCAGCTTGTCCTGTAGCGCAAAATAAGTTGCAATTGACAGATTTGATAGAACGCTAACTTGACAGAAGCTTATTGTTTGGAAGAAGATACGTGTTGAAATGTGAACCCTTTAGCAATAACATGGTGAGGTTTTCATGTACCCTCCATTGCTAAGGAATAGATGGCTTAGAAATGACTACTGTTCAAATCACAGCTGGAACACTTATTTTAATTAATCTTTTTATAATTGGCACTGTTTTCCTAGAATGGACTTTTAATGTTAAATCTACTTGCTTTGTTTTAACCTTTTCTCCTTTTAGATACTCCCTCCCTGAACCTGTTAACACTTTATTTTCAAATTCTAACTTTCCTTGGTTGTTTCTTTTCTTCTCTATACATTCACCCCCCTGTATAATTTATGTTTTTATCTTATGTCCATAACAAGGCAGTTAAACATAGTAAAGATTTCAGCGTGCAGTAAAACCTGTGGAGAACCTGTCACTCAGGATGGGAGGGGTGGTGTGTGTGTGTGTGTGCTTGCGCGCGTGTAACAGTTTCTTTGTTTTGTATTTACTTTGTGGTGACTATTAACCAGAAATAATGCTGGAATAGAGTAAAGGGCTGGTGGGCAGTGAACAGCTGACAAACTATAAAGCAGTGATTGTGTGGGGTATGTTGAGAATGATATAAGCAGGGTGGAACTGTTGCCTTTCCACAGTTCTGGCACTTCAGCTAAAAGAGTACACATTCTAGCCAGACTTTACTGAAGAAAGAAGACTTGCAGTTGCACAGAAGTAGCTTAAAATTAGAAAATGACAGTCAGTGATTTCACAGACTGACTGCTATAATTTCAGCCTTCTCTTCTACTGTGGTCAAAGGTTCTAGTGCTTTTTGTGAGGTCTGATTGGAACTATTTGACCATTTAGTAGGTAAGAGAAGCAGTTGTGGGATCTAAGCCTGTTTGTTTGTAAGCCTGAGAGACTCCAGTTACTGAGCTATAGTGAATTAAATAAAAGCCTCTGAACTGCCAGGAATGATAAGAGCAGTGAGAACAACTGTCTGATCGGTCTATGCTACCATGACCTGGCTCAAACTGTCCAGTCATAGGCAGCCAAAAGGATGGTGGAGGCAAAGAGAAGCAAAGTGAGTCTGCAAGGGGAAGTGCAGTCTTCCTACCATGACATTTCTGGGATATATAAAATGTTATACTTCCCCAAATACTCACTAAACAGTTTTATTAGCTCCTAGGAATCGTGTAATTTTACTATGCAATTTTGTATATGTATTTTACTAAAGACTTACCCTCTGCCTTTGGCATTTCTCTTTGGGTGGATATTTATTTTATTTTATTTAGATTTATGCAAATACTAAAAAGGTGCTTTTGGGGTAACTTAGAGCATTTTTGTGTTGTATTTTTAAGTGCAGCAGTACAATTTAATTTTAACACACATCCAGTAGGTAAAGTGGGGGAAAAAATATTGTAGGACTATATATAATAATAAAAATCTCTAGCTCTTATCTAGTACTTTTCATCCATAGTTCTCAAACCCACTTTACAAAGGAGGATAGGCCTTTGATTTATAGATGGGGGAATAAACTGGTACAGAGAGGTGAAGTGACTTGTCTGACATTACATAGCAGGTCAGTTGCAGAGATGGAAATAGAACCCAAGTCTCCTGATAAACAATTCAGTGCTCTACCATTGTGCCATAGATACTAGTGAGGCTGCATTAGGACTGTTGTACTCCATTCAGGTTAGTTTAATATTCCAAGCTATGCAGAATGCTATGTGTCTCCACGTGCTGTTGTAGTAATAGTAGTTAGGAGGAAGGGTATTGGTGGTTGGCCTCCTTTTCCATCTTATTTGGAGCAGCTGTCATTGAATAGCAACTGCTATCTCTCTGTGCCCTCAGTTGAACAAGGCCCTTAAGCACATGCTTGAAGTCAATGGGACTTAAACACATGCCTAAAGTTATGCACATGCTTAAGTGCTTCATTGAATTGGGAACCAAGTGGAATTTTAGTCCACTAAACTTGCACAAGTGAAGCGTTTTTGGCCTCCTTTACATTGACCTATCTGAAGGCCCTCCAGTGCAGTCCTAGCCGGTGTCTTACGTGGTTCAGAGGGCCTTTTGTGCACCCTAAACCGTATTTTGCGCTGAGAATATAACAGTCGTTCTGACTACTGCTGCAGAGCTGAGCTGAAAAGAATATTATAAAAATGAAAAAAAGATGGTGGGGATGTAACTAGGATGATAAAAGGACCCAAGGATCTTTTGTTGTTCAAATAGGAAAGAGAGAGTAGGTTTTATCTTCCTTTGAAGTGAGGAGATTAAGAGGTGACTCCATGAGGCTAAACAGCTTTCAGTAGGGAATAGGGTCCTATAGAGGAACAAAAGGGCACTAACTTTTAAAAAAGGGCAGATTACTAAAGGGATATAGACAGACATTTGTTGTGCAATGAGAAGTTAATATTTTGCAATTATAGCAGCGCCTTTTATCTGAGGAACTCAAAGTTTTGCCAACATTAATAAACATAATAAGGCCTTTGTGGAGTAGGTATTATAATTCACCGTTTATGGATGCAGGAACTTGGAACACAAAAAAATTAGGTGGCTTGCATAAGCTCATATCACACAGTAAAATAGAGTAAGTGCTGGGAATAAAACCCAGGAGTCTGGACTCCCTGTCTTATGTTCTACCAGTAGACAGTACTCCCTTCGAGAAAGTATCTTTTTATAACTCTCTTTGTACAATTCCATATATATTAACATTTTTTAAAAAGAAACTTCATAAGTATCCTGATAAAAATATTGTGGGCTATAGAAGGGAATAGATTTCTATATGGACTTCTTTGACACTCCCCTCTTCTAAAAATAGGCCTGTTTATTTTGTTTAGTATTATTTTGTGCCTAGAGTTTGCAGGGTCTTATGATATTTTGGCTGACAGCCACTGTTCTGAGGCTGCTTCAGGAACATGTGTTGAGGAAACCATAACTGGGTTTGTGAGGTTTTGTGTTTTAATGTCTTCTGGGTTTTTTTCAGTGAAAAGGAACTTTCCCAGCAGGGATGGAATTGATTATTTTGTCAGGATCCCATAGGGAAATCAAGGAATTCTACATTTTATTTTTTCCCTCAAAAAGGAATCTCATGAGATTTAGATACTACCATGATAAATTCTTTAGAAATGCAGAAAGATAGATGGAAATTTGAGACTCTACTGACACTTCTAGAACATTAGTTTTCAGTCCCTGGCGCGCACACAAGTTTTGATACTTTGTGACTGAGTCTTTAGGTTCTTGCTTCCAGTCCTGGCTCCCTCCCCTACATGCTGTTAATTGCCTCCCTCCTTCCCTTTCTGTTGTGTGCACTCTAGCTGGCGCTGGAATTTGGGCTTCTCCAATCCCCAATCTGTCAGTATTCCAAACTGCTTTGTGGTTTAAAGCACATGGTCAGTGCCTCTGATGCCATATTGAAGTATTGGTTTAGTACTGATTCAGAGACACAGGTGCTACCTACTAAATCACCAACATCAAATTCTGCCGTATTCTCCCACATTACAAATTATGTCATTTTTATGTGTTGTTTTATGGTAGTGCCCACAATTTTCTAGGCATCTGCCATACGTAGTAAGATAGTCTCTGCTCCAAAGAGCTGTATGTTGGGTCTGCTCTTCTTCCACAGTGAAGATCCATAGGCTTATAGGGAAAAGTTTGGCCAAAAAGATATTTTTAGCATAAGGAGCTGCAAATTTGGAATTTTTCCATTCTGACATGGGTTTGAATGAAGGCCAGTTCAAAAAATTATTTCCTCCTTTAAGTAGAATATCAGATTTGCAGCAGCCACTTTGAGTGCAGAGCCACCAGTTTAGGGAGATGTCTGGGTTTTCACATATTTCCACACAGTGTATATCTGCTTATGTAAAAGTCCCAGAGCAAACATTAATATTCAAGAACATAATGGATATGGGTCTCTCTCTCTCTGGAAGATTTTAAATCCATTAAAAGACTATGGTAGTTTGGGGACAGAACTCCTACTCCTGTCTGTTTCTTTGCTAGTTACAGGGAGCTGTTTGCCTAGTTCGGAACAATGGAACAGAAACTATTTATCCAAAATATGAACAGGGTGGAAGCACATGATGGCATGTCATATGCATGTCAGGGAAGAAAAACCATTTTGGACACCTGATTTTCAGTTCCACTATGACACAGGTTAGCAAAGACTTACATACAATCTGCTGCAAAATTCTTTAGCTATTTACAAAGTAAGAATCACTTGATGGATCATCTAGCATAAGAGGTATATGATGACCATACTACTGTATAACCATATATGGTTATACAGTAATGTTTCAGGTTATTAAATCTAGTCAAATTATTTGTTGTGAATAAATGTAGCTCTCTGTGAATTGATCCAAATTTCTCTGAATAGTTTGTAAACAAATTTCAAATGTTTGTAAACTGTTCTCTTTGTTCAATAACCATAAATGGTAGGCTACAATGTAGAATTGTAGAGAGAATGACTTCTGTTATCACAAAAAGAACAGGAGTACTTGTGGCACCTTAGAGACTAACAAATTTAGTTATCACAGTTTCTCTTGCCACAGAAGAGAAAAGATCATGCCTTCTAATTGATCTGTGTTTTCAAGTGATCCTGATGTTCAGCTGGTGACTTGTCTTCAATTGGTGACTTGTTTCCTCCACATAGAATAGTCGAGAGGGGCATTTCAGAATATAAATTTAAAAAAATCTACTTAATCCTCTGTCAGATTTCAATTTTGGCACTTTTGATAGGTGACTTTATCTGCACCTGTTCATTGATGTTTCTTAGACTGGAATATGTGCTTTTTTGGTGTGCTTTTTCATAGCATGGCATATTTTAAATTACAGGGATAATCCATTGTGGATCACTCCTTCATGTTATCTATTATATTCTTGGACTTCCATCACAAAAATAAATGTGTTTCAGACAGTCTAGTTAAGGATGGTATTCTGTGTATACTCAAGTTAGAAATAACTAAGGAGTCTGTTCTTTGTTTGAAGGGGGAACAAAGAACCCATACATGGCTAAATAGAGTATAGGACAATATATCTGACTGACTCCATAATCATAAAATTCCTGAATTAAAAACCCAGACAAATGCCTTTTATTTATTCCTTAGTGCTCAAAACTTGCTTTTTGAAAACAATCATCATGGCATATTATGCAACTGTGTGTGGAAAGTCCATCATATTTCACTGACATTGATTAATTATAGTCATCTCCAGTTTCCCATTGATGACTTGCAACTTTTCTCGAAGTGATGAGGAAAGGGAGATTTTGGCTTAGAGATTTTTGTCAATGTGTGGGGGATTTTTGTTCAGTCCCCCTCAATATGAAACTAACAGATAGTTGCCTCCTGACCTCGTATTTGAACAATGTGGATTTGGAAATCTCTCCTACAGTCTTTCTCTAACCAGATCCACATAGAGAGATCTGAACTATAGGCAGGTAAAGATCTGTATTGCTTTCTGCTGTCTTCCTTGTTTGTAGGAATCTCTTGAAGAGTATAATTTAGCTGTATAATACATAAAGCATAATATAGATTATTTCTACATGTTAATGCTGTATATATTTTCTTTTTTTAATGAAAATTCCTACTGGAATCTATAGGGCATGTTTATCTTTATTTCTGTAGGATTTAATGTAGTAAAAATAATATGTAATGACACTGTCAACACTGCTTACAAAATAATGTGGATATCAAATAATGTGGATAAAACACCTGCTTGTTTTTACTCTAAAGCATCTTTCAATGGCATCTTAGTCTAGACTATCCTTACTGTAAAGCCATATAGGAAGTTCAAACATCACATCACTTTAATTGGAAATGAGATACCGACAAGAAGTATGAAAAGCAAACAGGGCATGATTTATTCAGTATATACATTAGATTAATACAGGGCTGATCATTCCAAAAACTTGACACATTTAAAACCATTTTGTGTTTTGTGGCACCTTACATGTAAACAAGTTTCAGATACTGTATGAATCAATGAAGAACGGGAGTAGATACACTCAGTACAGTACTATATTATTTTTATAGGACTGGAAGGGCCCTCCTGGGTCATCAAGCCCAGTCACTGGCTATCGCAAGCATCCCCATCATAGAATCCCATCCAATACTCCTATATACTGATGATGCCTTTCAACTTTGTGTGATCAGTCAATTTCATTAGCATACTTCTACTTTTTGTGCCAAGATTATCAATGAAAGTATTAAATAAGATCAGTCCCAAGACCGATCCTTGAGGAAAGCCACGAGTAACAGTCCCCCCCCAGCACAATGATTGTCCTTTCAGCTTAACCCATTGTTATCTCTGTCAGGCTGTCTGGAGTGGCTTAAGAGCATGAGTACCAACCTCAAGGCAGACTTTTAAGAAGCAGGGCATAAACCCCAAACTGGTTGTGAGTTCTCTCCTTAGATTTCACCAACCAAGTATGAACTTCTCAAGCACTATAACAGCCCTAACGTGAAGTCACAGACTGAAAGGGGGTTATGTGATGGCTTTGGTAGTATAGACTTCTGTGATGTAGGGACATGTCCGGGGCTTACCCTGCACCAGAGCCATTCTCCTGGTAACCTAATGAGCACAGCTGCTCCTGATAGAGCTGGACTAGCTCCACCACCAGGCCAGACCATCCACGACTCTGTCGCTGACGGAGCACCATCCAGATGGATGTGAACATCAGCTGAGGCAGAGGGAGGGGGCCAGAAGCTGCTCGCCTGACCTGGGATTGAACCAGCACCCTTCAGGTGAAAGGCTTGATGTCCTGTGCAATATTCCAGATTTAAAACATAAGCTACAGTAAGCTTGTCCAAGTCATTAACAAAAGAGTATCTGAAACATTGAGAATTTTACTTTTGTTGAAAGTTTAAATGAAAACTAGCGGATTCAATTTAAATGTAAAAGGAAAAAATCCTTAACTGCCAGTATGTCATGTTTCATTTTTTTATATGATTTAGAACAACTGAAATATTAAACTCCAAGAATGGGTTTATTTATGCTGTCAGACTCTTAAGTAAATCTGCTATAAAACTTACATTCTATACTCTTAGGAAATTCTAGTGTTACACACTTCAAGGACTTGCTAGTTTTCTGGATTGTTACTAGGGTGTGCGTGTAGGAGGAAAAGATCCCTGGCGGCTGGGAAGAGAAGGATCTGGGTTGGGAGCCTTAATAGGAATCATTTCAGACCCGCATCTCCATTTCTCTTCTGGTGGAAATTATTCATGTTTGCTTGTCTCTATGCCTAATGTTTTCTTCTTTCCCCTGGTACTGCATCGCAGTCTCCCTATCAGACAGGAAAGAGACAGGAAAAGGTGGCATGCAGCTAATATTGTAGGAAAGGAAAGAGCTGGAACTTGAGGAGATATTGGAACCAAACCATCCTCATGGTGTCTGGATACTCTGGAGGATAGGGCAGTAGACAGGGATTCAGGAGATTTGAATTCAGTTCCTGGTTTGGCCATAAGCATCCTATGTGACTTTGGGCAAGTCACTTACTCTACCTTGTCTCAGTTTTCCATCTGTAAAATGGAGCTAATACTTTTCTGCTTCATAGGGGTGTTGTGAGAATAACTCCCATGATGATGTGCTCAGATATTATGCTGATGAGGACTATGTAAGTACCTAGACAGAAATATAGGGCAGTGGTTTAACAGCATGGGTTGTCTGGAAGCTGAACAAAGGGATGCTGTGAGTCTGAGGCTGTCTGCTCTCTTAGGGTATGTCTACACTGCAATTAGACGTCTGCAGCTGGCCTGTGCCAGCTGTCTTGGGTTCACAGGACTGTTTAATCACAGTGTAGATGTTTGGGCTCAGGCTGCAGCCCGCGCTCTGAGACCCTCCCACCTCGCAGGGTCCTAGAGCCTGGGCTCCAGCCTGAGCCTGAGTGTCTACACCACAGTTAAACAGCCCCGCAGCCCAAGCTCCGTGTGCCTGAGTCAGGTGACATAGGCTAGCCACGGATGTTATGTTGCAGTGTAGACATACCCTTAGAGGGAAGGGAACTGAGTGGTGAGTGAGGGGGTGATAGCAAGGGCAGGAGCAGAGATGGTGGCAGGATTCCTGCTGTAAAGGATAGAGAGAGACTGAAGTTGAGTTTTTTTTAATCCCGGTCTTTCAGCATTGACTTCAGTAGGGCAGGAAAATAGGAAAACGAACCCATTTGAGTTTCCACACATTAGTGCATCCCTAAATGACTGGTTCAGGGGTCTCATTAAATGAATGAGAAAAATGGTTACTTTCAAGGCTTTAAAAATACCTTTGTCAGCTGTGTTGCTTGTAGCTGCTTCAGACTGTCCACCAATGTGAACCCCTGCCAATTGTAAAGGATAATCAATACTACCTGTGTTCTTCAGTGTCATCAGTAATAAAGGCACAACAATGCCCTCATTCTTAAAAAAGAGGAGCTTGTGTTTGGTCCAGCATTATAATGTCTGAAGCTTATCTGGAAATGATCCATCTGATCAGCCTAATACCACAAAGAATCCTCAAACAGTACTTCCTTTGTCTATCTGCAGTGGCCCAAGCACAGAGTCTTTATCCTAGTCATCAACAAAGACTCTCAATTGCACAGGAAATAACACTCATGCAAGATATACTCTTTAATGAAAGCCACCTCACTGCTGGTTCTTCCCTCTGTTGGTGTTAGATTGGGTGCAGATCTGGGGGGGAAAAGGAGTTTGATCCTCTTATATAGAATATTTTGCTTGATTGTGAGTGTTTTGGAGAAGCTTGTTATGGTTGTCTGGTTGTCTTTTGTTAATGGAACCGATCATTTATTTTTAGAGAGAATATTTAGATCTCAGTTTGTTGCCTGAGCCTGTGGCACATTTACCCCACGCCTTTAGGGATAGTGTAGCCAGCTGTGGGAGGATCATCATAGCAAAGGGTTGCACAGCATTGAATGCATGTCAGTACAGACTTGGTCCTGCTAGTGAAAGCAGGGGGCTGGACTCGATAACCTTTCAGGGTCCCTTCCAGTTCTAATGAGATAGGTATATCTCCATATATTTATTTATTTGGCTAGAGCCAAGGATTGGGTCTGGAATATTTTAAACAAAATTTACATTATTTTGGTGGTGATTGATGTAAAGCACTCAGGGCTAAAGGCTTTTTCCCTAATCCTTCTTAAGATTTTATTGTAGCATTTGTTGAGGGCAATTGCGTTAAAATGATTCCATCCCATCTCAGTTTCTTTCATTGTAAACAGCACAAAATCCATAGATTGATGTGGCAATAAAAGGTCAATTCTTTGTTCTAACATAAAACTACTATAAGAAAGTGTACACAGAACGAATGATTATGAAACAATAGACACATTTTGGCCCTACTACTTTCAGCTGAACTCTGAGGCAGTTGCTTCAGTATCTTTAAGATGCTCAAGAGCCAGCATCTCAATTTCCCAATCTATGGCACTTGACTGCAATGCTATGCCTCACCAACTCTGTTTTTTGGGAACTAGAAAATGTAACAAGTTAGAGCATGCGGCCACGAGATTATTGTTTTCCAGGTTCCTATTGATAGGAGTTTTAAATGCCATTGGGTGAAAGGGACATTTTCAGTCACATCAAGGGCCAGCAAAGTTGCAGTCTTCTTGTTCTCAAAATCCATAGGATTTGATATCGTCTTCATAGTCAGAAATCCAGCAGTATTGAAAACAAAACATTAGTTTTCCTGTGATGTTTGAGATACCATTCTCTTCTCCATGCTTTCAATGTATTTAATCATTAGACTTATATAGGCTTTGAATTCAGAAAAGTAGGTACTTAATGGGTTTGATTCTTCTTTGCCAACCTCAAGTGCACAAAAATCATGAATCAGGCACCAAAATATTATACGATTGGCTTAAAAATCATGACATTTTAGAAAATGATAAATTTGGGGTTATTTTTGTCTGTCTTCTGGTTTTTCAGTATTTGGGGTATGTTTTTAAGCTTTTCTCTGCAACCTTGAGGACTAGAAACGTGCTGTTTTTAAAATGAAAGTTGGCATTTCTGAATAATCATGTGGCTTCAAGACTGGAGCTTTAAGATACCAGGTATCATGGCAACAATATAACACCACTGGATTTAATTGATCCACCCCTCTCCCCCCGCCCTCCCCCCGATTCTCACCAGTGTAAGTGATAGGGCAAATTGAGGCATGTGAGTTTAGCAAGGTCTTAGTTGAGGACAGATGACTTTCCACTTTGATTATCTTATGCCCTGTTTTGCACAAAGACTTTCCAATTTATCCTCTAATGAGGTCTAGAAATGATTCGTTCTGACATGCAGGGCCTCAGTTTGGTGCCAGCGAACTTTCTATCCTTGGTGATGATAGTGTCTGTGAAGCAGATGGCAGAGCATAAATTCATGGTTGTGCTGTAAAGGAATCATTTCCCCCCAGCTTTGTTTTATAATTTTCAGCTTATTATTGCAATACCAGCAAGACCCTCAGTGAATTCCAGAGCTTGTTGATGAATTGGGGAGTTAAGGTGAAGGCTCAAACATTTAAATAAATAAAATATTGAAATAAATCAATCCCAAATAAAGGTCAGAGATAATGCCTCTGTTTCCCAAACACTAACAGATTCTGCACCAAAATAATGGTCATTATAACCTGTAGCTTGCTTTCCAGATCTAAACAATTTCTCAATTGATTACCTAGTGTGATAGCAATGTAAACAGTTCATTTACTTCTGTTTTTATATGAAGCAATTTTGAAGTACTTAAGATGCAATTTCAAAGCATCAGTATATAAAATATAAGGTAGCAATTGCTTTTTACCAGCCATCAGTTAAACTATTTGCTTTATTTTTGGCTTGCATCACTGCAGGAAGGATACTTATGCTCAGTGTAAACAATTACAGTTAATAACTAAACATAGTACTTGGCTGCTATGTACATTGCATATAGTTACATTTCCTAAGAAAAGATGTATTTTTGCTGTTTGTATTTTGCTGCTTAATAAACTGATAGATAGGCTGGTGGTTTAAAAAAAAAAAAAAGGAAAAGGAAAAGAAAAGAAAAGTTCCTTTAAAAGGTTGATTAGAGAAGACTGCAGGATTATAGTGACTAACACAGAAAGGATAAAAGATTGTTTGGTTTTGAGAGAGGAGTAGCAGATGAGGCCAGCAACATTTTTATAAAACACCATCAGAACAAAGTATTTTGAAATGTCTGGTAGTAGAAATTAATTGAATGCCATGTACACTTGCAAGTATGAAACATAGTACATCTGAGAATTAATGAGACAGAGAGATAATAAATTGACCTTTGAATTCCTTCATCTGTATTTCTTCCAAAAATAACCTCTATGATATCCTGAGGTCTAAGAAGATAAGTGTAGGCTGGTGAAACAACTCGACACAAAAACACAGGGTTAGCAGTCATGTTACGGAACAACAGTTAAAGCATCGGAATGTAACAATGTTTTTCTTGATCAGTTCAAGGTTTCTAACCCATAACTCTAGGTTAGACAATAGCCTCTCCCTGCCTGTTCCTAAAACAGTTAGGTTTTATACCCCCCTCCTGAAGCACCTGTGTAAGCCTGAGTTGTTAACTGCTTATTTGCCATGGTAGTGTCTCTGTACCCTGTCATACTTACTTACTAAAATGGTCTCATTTTTTCATGCACATTTGAAAAGACATAGGATGCCAAGCACTGAACAAAAACCATAAGTAATCATTTGGGGCCTGTGACACTAAGCATTCATGCCTTGCACACCATTGTAATGATCTTTGTACAAAATATGCATTGTGTGGTATCATTTGAAAACTAATAATTCACTAGTCAATAATATCATAGTGAAATGTATGTAGTGACATTATATGTAAAGATATGAATATCCCCTGTATGGGAGAGATTCCAGAAGACTGGAAAAGGGCAAATATAGTGCCAATCTATAAAAAGGGAAATAAGGACGATCTGGGGAATTACAGACCCGTCAGCTTAACTTCTGTACCTGGAAAGATAATGGAGCAAATAATCAAGCAATCGATCTGCAAACATCTAGAATATAAGTAAAAGTAACAGTCAGCATTGATTTGTCAAGAACAAATCATGTCAAACCAACCTGATAGCTTTCTTTGACAGGTTTCAGAGTAGCAGCCGTGTTAGTCTGTATCCACAAAAAGAACAGGAGTATTTGTGGCACCTTAGAGACTAACAAATTTATTAGCGCATAAGCTTTCATGGACTACAGCCCACTTCTTCGGATGCATATAGAGTGGAATAAATATTGAGGATATATATATACACACATACAGAGAGCATAAACAGGTGGGAGTTGTCTTACCAACTCTGAGAGGTGTCTTACCAACTCTGAGAGGCCAATTAAGTAAGAGGAAAAAAAACTTTTGAAGTGATAATCAAGATAGCCCAGTACAGACAGTTTGATAAGAAGTGTGAGAATACTTACAAGGGGAGATAGATTCAATGTTTGTAATGGCTCAGCCATTCCCAGTCCTTATTCAATCCTGAGTTGATTGTGTCTAGTTTGCATATCAATTCCAGCTCAGCAGTCTCTCGTTGGAGTCTGTTTTTGAAGTTTTTCTGTTGTAATATAGCCACCTGCAGGTCTGTCATTGAATGACCAGACAGGTTAAAGTGTTCTCCCACTGGTTTTTGAGTATTTTGATTCCTGCTGTCAGATTTGTGTCCATTAATTCTTTTGCGTAGAGACTGTCCGGTTTGGCCAATGTACATGGCAGAGAGGCATTGCTGGCACATGATGGCATACCTTTGACAGGGTAACAAGCCTTGTGGATAGGGGGAAAGTAGTAGACGTGGTATATCTTGACTTTAGTAATGCTTTTGATACTGTCTCATATGACCTTCTCATAAACAAACTAGGGAAATGCAACCTAGATGGAGCTACTATAAGATGGGTGCATAAACTGGTTGGAAAACCGTTCCCAGAGAGTAGTTATCAGTGGTTCACAGTCATGCTGGAAGGGCATAACAAGTGGGGGTCCCACAGGGATCAGTTCCGGGTCCTGTTCAGTATTTTCAATCATTTAGATAATGGCAGAGAGAGTACATTTATAAAGTTTGCGGATGATACCAAGCTGGGATGGGGTTGCAAGTGCTTTGGAGGATAGGATTATAATGATAAATGATCTGGAAAAACTGGAGAAATGGTCTGAAGTAAATAGGATGAAATTCAATAAGGACAAATGCACAGAACTCCATTTAGGAAGGAACAATCAGTGCACACGTACAAAATGGGAAATGACTGCCTAGGAAGGAGTACTACGGAAAGGAATCTGGAGGTCATAGTGGACCACAAGTTAAATGAGTCAACAGTGTAACACTCAACAGAGGGTCCTGTGGCACCTTTGAGACTAACAGAAGTACTGGGAGCATAAGCTTTCGTGGGTAAGAACCTCACTTCTTCAGATGCAAGCACTTTTATGCCCACCCAAATCCAGGGTCCTTGGTCATCTCTGCAATGCAAGAGAAATCGAAGTTCACTAAAGGTGCTCCTAAGGACGAGCACACTAAGATATTACATCTGTATGGACAGATTCAGACTGACTTATACACATGCAACTACCACTAACAAATTTGGTTAAAACTGGAGCAGCAGAGGGTAGGAATTTTCATAGAAGTCGACTAGTTTAGAATAATTCCTCTAGGAATACTGCATGGTTGCAAATCATAGGCTAAAAGTTCCAAGGCTCACTGATTTAAAATTCCCAATTGAGGCCTGCAGGCTTAGCTTTGTATGTCAACAGAAGTAAATAGTTTGACATTATAGATGTCTCTGATGTTATCCAGTTCCAATCTGAGTAATTTAGAGCAAAATACTGTAGCAAACACTTCCCTGTTTGATAAAGTATGTTATTTATCTTTCCTTGATGACCATCCAACTTTCTTTCTTTCAAGAAAAATGTAACCCTGTTTATTAAGTAATACCAACTTTTTGTACTTTTGTATTTAGCTGATAAATTTAGAAGGAAACTAGAAGAACTGGAGCGAGAGAAGAATTCTTTAAAATTTCAGCTTCCTTCCAGGCATCCTTTAATTATCAGCTTCTTGGACAGATTCAGTGTACAAGTTCAAGCAGCGTTGTACTGGGCTGGAGATCGGTAAGTTCACTGGAGCCTTATAAAAAGGAACTGTATTTCTGTTTTTCTTGAAGTACTGTGTACAAGTTATGGCTAGATTTTAATATTTAATATTTAATATAAAATTTTAATGTTAATATTATTTGTTATAAACTATTGTATTTCGAGAGACACTGTCAACTTGAATTATTGGAAACTAATTATAAGAGATTTGTTTTCTGATGGGGCGCCCTCTAAATTGTATGTCCTAAGTATTTAGAAAAAAATGTTCATGAGGGTTTTTCTATTCCCCTGCTGAAGACTAGGGCCTTGACTACACTTGCAAGTTACAGCGCTGTAAAACCACCCCCAGCGCTGTAACTCACTCTCTGTCCACACTGGCAAGGCATTTGCAGCGCTGTATCTCCGTGGTTGCAGCGCTGCATGTACTCCACCTCCCTGAGAGGAATAGCGGGTATTCCGCCGCGGCGGCAGCGTGGCGGCACCAGTGTGGCTGCCCAATGCGCTGTGACTGGCCTCCAGAATTATTTGGCAGTATCCCACAATGCCTGTTCTAGCCACTCTGGTCATCAGTTCAAACTCTACTGCCCTGGCCTCAGGTAACCAACCATGTGACTCTCCCTTAAAATTCCCCGGGAATTTTAAAAATCCCCTTCCTGTTTGCTCAGCCCGGCGTGGCGTGGAGTGCTATCAGTGAATCTTTCCAGGTGACCATGCCTCCACGTGCCAAGCGAGCCCCAGCATGGAGCAATGGCGAGTTGCTGGACCTCATCAGTGTTTGGGGGGAGGAAGCTGTGCAGTCCCAGCTGCGCGCCAGCCGTAGGAATTACGATACCTTCGGGAAGGTATCAAAGGACATGATGGAAAGGGGCCATGACCGGGATGCCCTGCAGTGCAGGATTAAAGGGAAGGAGCTGTGGAGTGCCTACCGCAAAGCCCGCGATGCAAATGGCCGCTCAGGTGCTCCCCCCGGGACCTGCCGATTCTACAAAGAGCTGAATGTGATACTTGGGGTTAACCCCACCTCCACCTCGAGCACCACCATGGACACTTCAGAGCCGGGGTGGGAGGAGGAGGAGGAAAAAAGGAGTGAGGATGGTGGGGCGGATGGAGACTCCCCGGAATCCCTGGAGCCATGCAGCCAGGAGCTCTTCTCGAGCCAGGAAGAAGGTAGCCAGTCGCAGTGGCCGGTACTTGGTGGAGGACAACAGAAGAGTAGGTTCCCGGTAAGCGTTTTTTTTTTCTGGAAGGAATTTTTTCGGTGCGGGCTCTTTGGGAGAGGAGGGTTAGGCATGCATGCCTAAATGCGGAATAGCGCATTGATGTGGTTTATCATATCGCGGTAATGAACCTCGGTAATCTCTTCGAATGTCTCATCCAGAACGTGTGCAATGCGCTTGCGCAGGTTTATCGGGAGAGCCACCATGGTCCTTGTCCCAGCCAGGCTAACGTGTCCGCGCCACTCTGCCGCGAGGGGTGGGGGGATCATTGCTGCACACAGGCAAGCTGCAAATGGGCCAGGGCAGAAGCCGCATTGCAGTAGAAGACCCTCCTTTGCTTCCCAGGTCACCCTCAGCAGTGAGATATCGTCCAGGACGAACTTCTGTGGAAAATGTTGGGACAGTGTTCAGTGTAGGTGCCCCCTGCAGCTGTTGGCTCTCCCCAGGGCACAGAAACCCAGAGGACAGTACAGCCCTGAAACAATCCGTCCCCCTTACTCACCATTTTGAGGCTCCCGTGGGTTATGTGTGCTCTGTTTGGGACAGGAAAATTATGCTATTGTGTAGATAGACCCTGTGTGTGCCCTCCTTAAGTGCAGGGGAAATCATTACTCTGTCTGCTATAAACAATGCTGCCTCTGTTAAATGTCGCATTTTTCCTATACAGCTGCAACAACCTTGAGACCTCAGCCGTCCCTCTTATCGCTTGCTCAGAGACTGCAAAGACTCAAGAAGAGACCGTGAAAAACCAAAGAAGACATGCTGCAAGAAGTGATGCGGCAATCTATTAAAGAGAATGAGAAAGCACAGGACTGGCAGCAAAGCACGGATCGGCTCATAAGCATCCTGGAGCGCCAAGCAGATGCTATCCAGGAGCTCATAGCTATGCAGAAGGAGCAGTAATGCAAACGCCCCCCCCCCCAGCCCTTGTCCCAAAACTCTTGTGCCCCACTGTTACCTCCAACCCACTTTCCCCAACTTCCGGGTTCTTCACACCACCAGCTGCCTCCAACACCAGTATCTTCACCACCCAGCCCTGAAAACCCGACCCTTACCCTCTGCACTCAACCCCCATCACCATGCAGTATAGCTATCCTGAAGTGCAGCACTCACTGCACAGCACACCAGACAGGACATACGCGAATCTGTGATTGTACTGTTCCCCACTCCACCCCCTTGTTTCTTTTCAATAAATATTTTTTTTTCTTTTCAATAAATGGATTCTTTGGCTTTGAAAACATTCTTTATTATTGCATAAAGTAAAAGACTCCTTAGCCAAGGAGATAAACAAGCACTGCAAGTCTGCTTGTCTGCTTAGCAAACACTGATTCCTAAAGATTGGAACTACTGCACTTCACTCCTGTGCAGGGCACCAGATATCACTGCTGGTTTTCAGCCTCAAATTGCTCCCTCAAGGCATCCCTAATCCTTGCAGCCCCGGGCTGGGCCCCTGTAATAGCCCTGCTCTCTGGCTGTGCAAATTCAGCCTCCAGGTGTTCAACCTCGGAGGTCCATGCCCGAGTGAAGCTTTCACCCTTCCCTTCACAAATATTATGGAGGGCACAGCACGCGGATATAACCGTGGGGATGCTGTTTTCGGCCAAGTCCAGCTTCCCATACAGAGATCGCCAGCAGGCCTTTAAACGGCCAAAGGCACACTACACAGTCATTCGGCACCGGCTCAGCCTGTAGTTGAACCGTTCCTTGCTGCTGTCAAGGCTCCCTGGGTAGGGTTTCATGAACCACGGCATTAACGGGTAAGCGGGATCTCCAAGGCTCACAATGGGCATTTCAACTTCCCCTACTATGATCTTCCGCTCTGGGAAAAAAGTCCCGGCCTGCATCTTCCTGAACAGCCAAGTGTTCTGAAAGATGCGTGTGTCATGCACCTTTCCTGGCCAGCCTGTGTTAATGTCAATGAATCGCCCACTGTGATCCACAAGCGCCTGGAGAACCATAGAGAAATGCCCCTTCCGATTAACATACTCAGATGCTAGATGGGGTGGTGCCAGAATAGGAATGTGCATCCCATCTATCGCCCCTCCACAGTTAGGGAAACCCATTTGTGCAAAGCCATCCACTATTTCCTGCACGTTCCCCAGAGTCACAGTTCTTCTGATTAGGATGCGATTAATGGCCCTGCAAACTTCCATCAACACGATTCCAACAGTCGACTTTCCCACTCCAAACTAGTTTGCAACCAACCGGTAGCTGTCTGGAGTTGCCAGCTTCTAGATTGCAATAGCCACCTGCTTCTCCACTGGCAGGGCAGCTCTCAATCTCATGTGCTTGTGCCACAGGGTGGGGGCGAGCTCCTCACACAGTCCCATGAAAGTGGCTTTTCTCATCCGAAAGTTCTGCAGCCGCTGCTCATCACCCCACCATGACGATGTGATCCCACCACTCAGTACTTGTTTCCTGAGCCCAAAAGCAGCGTTCCACGGTGCTGAGCATGTCTGTGAATGCCACAAGCAATTTCGTGTCATACGCATTACGCGGCTCGATAGCATTGTCGGACTCCTCACTCTCACTCTCACTTTGGATCTTAAGGAATAGTTCGACAGCCAAACGTGACGTGCTGGTGAGGCTCGTCAGCATACGCCTCAGCAGTTCGGACTCCATTTCCCGCAGACAGATCATGCTGCACAGAAACCGTTGAAAGATGGTACCAAAGGTGGATGGAAACAAAGGGATTTCTGGGATGTGAAGTGATGCATCACGGGGCGTTGGGACAGGACCCAGAATGCCCCGCACCCACATCCCCTTCCCACAAACCACGGCGCCAGAATGGGAAGAGGTGCTCTGTGGTATAGCTGCCCATAATGCATCGCTCCCAATGGCGCTGCAATTGCCGCAAATGTGGCCACGACAGTGCGCTGGCAGCTGGCAGTGTGGACAGACTGCAGCGCTTTCCCTACTCAGCTGTACAAAGACAGGTTTAACTCAGTGTAGTACAGCTGCAAGTGTAGCTGTACAGCTGCAAGTGTAGCCAAGGCCTAGAAGAGTCTTTTGTGCAGGTCTGAGAGCAACAGTACCAACCACGGTCAGACCTAGTTCTTGCTTTTCACTCTTATCTCTGTGCATACGACTCTCTGCTGTCTTTTCAAATTCAGCTTGGCTATTGTTTTTATTGTTAAACACGTAGTCTTTTGCATTTGACAGCACTTTGTATATACTTTCTCTGTTTTGCTGATAGAATGTACTCTTCCTCAGGCTCTGCAAGAAGGTATTTAAAAATCTTTTAGGCACAGTAATAGTTTAAATAGGGCTAGCTGGAAAAAAAAAATCTGTTTTGTGAAAAATGTTGAAATTTTAAGACTTGTTTTTGTTCCACAGTGAAATAAAATCAAGGTCTTTTGAATTTTTCATGGGGGGGAAAAAAAAAAGAGAGAGAAAGAGGAGCAAGAGAGAAACACTCAGCCCAGAACAGCCATAGCTTGCTGGTTAGGGATGTGGGAGATCCAGGTTAAAGAACCTAAGTCTCCCATATCCCAGGTGAGTGCCCTAACCACGAAGCTATTGGCTATTCTGGGCTTAGTTGGTCTGTTGGTCAATCGATCTATCTGGTTTTGATGAGAAATTCCACACTGGATCAGAAAGAACTTTTCCACAAAAATTTCATCAGAATTAATATATTTCTGTGAAAATGTTAGGTTTTAACAAATTCACATTTTCTGATGTAAGTTTTTTGTTTAAAAAAAAAAAAATCCTGGTTGGAAGTAGCTTTAAGTTACTCATAGTAACACAAGAGCAGATTCAGGATATTCAGAGGAAATATGATTTCCAAGTTTAAGAATAACCCTTGTTACAGTGGCGTGTTTGTAGGTTCTTCACCAGCCAGTCAGAAATCTTCACCCTTTTGAGAGCTGTATGAAATGTCACTTAGCAAAAACAAGGACACTTCAGAGCTTCTGGGAATCCTGTACAATTTGGCTGGTGAGGAGGTAATGATTTGTAATCAGTGTAAGGCACATACACATTAATGGTCTAGCACTTTAAAATGCTACACATAGATGGTTGCTTCTTGTACTTTGTTTTTGCCTAAGTACGTGTATATAATGGTCATGGAACTTTGTGTCCTTGCATTCTTGCTGATCTTTACATTAGAGCTAGACTTTTCCAGTCATGTGGGATTCTTTTCTAATGTGTTTATTTTTACTTAATGTTTATGAAACAAAAAAAGCATTCAGGTGCACCTAAAAGTATCATTCCAACAGGCCCTCTTGACTGCTCGTTCAAAACATTTTTTTTTTTATTACCCATTTCCTCCTCTCTTCACTAACTTTGATGTTGTATCGCATCCATCCTGCACCACGTGTCTTTTTTTCTCTCTCTGTTGGATGGTATCATTTGTAATCCAACATTGCTTTTTCATTCTCCTTAATCCCATTTGTTCTCCAGCAATCTCTGTGATAGACTCCCGAAACAAAGTCTATTCTTCCTCCATGGTGGAATATTATTTGGAAATCGCTACAGAGTAACTATTAGCAATCACTTCATCATGAAGCTTATCACCATTGAAGCATTTTGATGCAATAGATATCCATCTGTGGAACTCTATTAAATGGAACATCATTGTTGCTATTAAGAGTCATTGATCAGTTTCTGGAGCAAGATTAGCACTTCTAAATATATGTACCTCCCAGATGAGTTTAGTCAAGTATTTCTGAACTAGAAGTGATCCAAGGTTACCCTGTCACCCGATGGATAGTTAAATGTATACATACGGCAATTCTTGTGCTGAAACCAGGTAGCTGTTAAAAATAGGCCATATGTAAGAAGCAAATTCTAATAGACACACACCATTATGGATTTCTCTTCCAGTAAGCTGTGTGGTCCCAGTACCACCTCAAATCTAATTTTGTCATGGCCAATTCTTGTGTTCATATCTCCGAAGGTGGCAATATGAACTTGGGGTGATACAGTGTCATCTAACATAGCATAAAAGCATCTTTTTCAGCATCAGAACTTGCCTCAAGTGGAGCATACCACATGTCCTACCTTCAAACTGAAAATAGCAGCTTTCAGCTGTCGAGAATAAACCTGTCAAGTCAATAATACAGATTTTGTTCTCGGGGACAAAACCAGAGCAACACCAGTGTGCCTATCAGATGTATTGCAGGCATTCAACAATCAAAAAGTCTGACCCACTATGAATCAGAGCTGTGCTTGTGGTGTTCAAATTCCACCCTGTCTCCTGTGTGCTGCCTATATCAGCTTTCAACCTTTTCAGTTCTTCAGCCAGGAGAGAATCATAGAATATCCGGGTTGGAAGGGACCTCAGGAGGTCATCTAGTCCAACCCCCGGCTCAAACAGATCCCCACCAAAATGTAAACAACTTAATTCAAAAATGAATCCAGCAAAAAACAAGCTGGTGATTTGAGAGGAAGTGATGCTTTCAGTCAAACAATTATAAAATGATAAAGCACCTTGTTTTGACAATATTCCATCAGATCTGCTAAAGGTTGGTGGCCTGGATTTAGTTCACTAGCTTCATAGAGTTGTCTTAAGAGTTTGGGAAACTGGGTGCATTCCAGAAGATTGGAAAAGGGGCTGCCATCATTTTAAAAAAAAAAAGTCATCAGTTTGTTCAAACTGTAGGGAAATAACGCTGCTGTTAGTCCCAGGGAAGGTGTTCATGGTCTTACTACTGAACTAACTGATATATTGTGTCAGCCAAAAAAAAAAAAAAGAGACAACCAGTGTGGTTTCCATACAAGTCAATCTAAGATCCATGCTATATATGTGTGACAAAGTGGTGTCATAGAAATTTCTGTTCGTTCCAGCTGAGGAATAAGGAGAGACGGACACAGCTAGCCAAGCAAGGAGCCCCGGGAGGGGCGATCCGTTTATTTCAATTGCAATTGGGTTCGAGCTCATAAGTCAGCAAGAACAAAGAAAACACTTACACCAAAGCATTATATGCAGTTGCTTACGATAATCTATTGCTCTATGATTGGCCAAAATTTGCCATCATTACCATACATAATTAGCAAGCTACGTGTATCTGCCCCTCTTATGACCCCTTATTGTTCATCTATTTGCCCCCTCCTCCTTGCTTATTTTGCAAACTAAGCAGTTAGCTATCTACAGGACGCAGGCACAGAAAGGTCCATTGTCTCCAGGTTTGGAGTTTGGCTATATTTCCTCTTGAAGGAACTTCCTGACTACCTATAGCTGACCCTGCATTTTGTCCTTCTTCTTTCTCCCATGTGTGCGTGACAAATTTGCCCCCTGGCAGTTAAGTAGAATAATTTTATATCAGTGGGAATGTTCTTAATGTTTTCTCTGAGTGCTGTGTGGGTGCCTCGGTTTCCCCTATGCAGTTCTTAAGTATCTAGGTGGTGGGATAAGGGGGTGTGATTTTTGCAGAGCCCGAGAGGGCCAGTGCGATGGTGCCTGCACAGAGAATGGCCGACACCCTGTCTCCTGGCAGCTGATGGCTTGGGCCCCTCCTCTGCAAAGGTGCCAACTGAAGGTGTTGGAGAACAAAGAAATCAGGTGACCTCCTGGCCCGGGAAAGAGCAAAAGGCGAGAGGAGGGTCTGGAGAGTTGTCAGTTTGGAGCTGGCTGGGAAAATGGAGGGGAGCCCAGACAGGGCTCTGGCCTCCCTAGCCCCCCAAGTTGGACCTGGCTGAGGGGGTTCTGTTGTCTGTACCTGCAAGACCTGTCTTGGACTGTGTTCCTGTTGTCTAAATAAACCTTCGGGTTTTACTGGCTGGCTGAGAGTCATGGTGAATCGCAGGAAGCTGGGGGTGCAGGGCCTTGTTTCCCCCAAACTCTGTGACAATAGGCTCTGTAGAATATTACTGAAAAACAAATAGAGTGACAAAAGAAAGTTAACACTGTGTTTATAGACTTTGCAGCTGCTTTTGACTTAGTGTATTGATCAGCACTGTGGATACTATTATGCCAGTCTGGGGTGCCTCAGGACTTGGTGTGCCTAGGGAAGAAACTACCACAGTACTTTTAGCTGTGTGAGGATCTACGGTTATATTATAGATTAGTTTAAGTAGAAAAAGGAGTACACCAGGGATGCATTCTTTTACCTACATTATTTAATGTTCAAATAGACTATGTGATGATAAAGGTGATTGAAGCCAAAGTAGGAGGTATGAAGTTTAAATATTCATCATTAGAGGATGATGTTTCTTTACTTGGAAAAAAATACAGACCAACTACAGCTAGTGCTTGAAGAGCTGTGGAAAACTGCAAAATCTGTGGACTTAAGATCAATGGTGATAAAACCAAAGCTATAAAATGGAAATGAACAACCTACAGGTGCTGCATGTAGATGGCAATGATGTTAAATGGGTGAATAGTTTTCTGGATAGTCAATTGACAACAGGATGTTCTATATCTGAAGAGGTCACACATCAGATCAGTCTTGTGTCAGTGGCATTTCAGTGTCTTCAAAGGCTGTTTGGGCAGCAGGATGTGTGTGTGATAACTACGATACAAGTGTTCAACGTGGTAGTGATGACAACTGTGCTATATGCAGCAGAAACAGGGCTGTTAAAACAGCTGAGGAGAGGAAACTAAACAGTTTTCAGTGTCAAAGTTACAGCATATTCTTAGCATCCAATGGTTTATCACAAACAAGGAAACACTTAGATGAATCTGGCAAGCTCTAGTTTTGTACCAGTTCAGAACAAGATAACTGCAAAGGTGGGGTCATGTCCAGTGTGCAGAAGAAGGTGTGCTTTTACAGAAGGAAGTAGAGGCCAACTATGAATGAGGTTGGAAGATGCATTTCTGAAGGATGCAAGCCTAAAATCTCCCATGCTGACTATTGCTGAAGGAGGATTTACAAGAGGCCATTCAAGATGGAAGTCCATTCTACATGCAATCATGGCAGCAACATAGCCATGTGAATTTGCTGCTGTTGCATCTGAGATGTGTCTGCAAAATGGATATGATTTGCCTTTTCTGTGTGCAAGATACTCATTTATGCATGCAGTCAAATTAATTGTATATTTATTATGTATAACAGATATCTAAGTAATTTTGCAGGCTTATCTTAAGAAGTCATGTTTGAAAATTTGACCTTGACAGATGTATTTATTTGGGACCACAGTTTTTCAGTGAGATGTTAAAAATGCACCTGTAATATTTATGGAAAACCCACATATACTTGTATGCATAAATGGACAGAGAAATGCCATTACTCGTTTGCTTGCACAAATATAGGGAAATACATAAGGAAACATGTCTGCACTATTTGCAGGTTCATTTTGAGAGGCCCATTATAAATTTGGCACTTAATGTACTGTATTGATTACCTTAGGGCCCAATCATACAAACATTTCTTACTGAGCATAGTGCTTACTACTGTGAAGAGTCCCACTGACTGTAAATTTGAAAGAGCTTTCTGTATAGGAGAGAGGCCAAAGTCGGCATCATATAGCACAGACTCTGGCTGATCTCTAGTGTGATCTCCAAAAGCTGACAAGCCTCAGAAACGGTTCCAGATAATTTCTAAATTTCATTTCTGAAGATTTTTCTCAATGGTGATGGAAAATTGCATTCCTTAGCCATTCATCCAAGACAGTGATGAGTGAATATGCTGAAAAATGAAATGGCTGGGGGAAGCCTGAAGCTATACAAGTCATCTTCTTCCTCTTTCCTTTGAGATGCTGTAAAAACAGAGTCAGTGTTTGATAAAATAAAGGGAATATGTAAAGGAAAAAGCACTCTGGTTTCTTAAATAATGTTGTTTTAAAGATTAAGACACTGTTTTGATGATGGGCCATCACAACTCCTAGGGTGGCACGGTACATTTCCTTTCAATCTTCCAGAACTGAATACCCAATAGTCGCATTAAATATAAATGTTTGTCATTTTTAAAGGGTTGGAAGTGAAGAAGCACAGCTCTGGCAAAAAAATGAGCAAAAGCTTTTGAGTCCTGCTTACCAAAAGAGGATGCAGGTTTCAACCACAAAAAGAAACCAGCTTCTTCAAGAAAAGCAATGGTTGCAGGTAAGAAGAAAAGTAAAGTTGTGGCAAAAACCACTAGTGGGGGGAAAATGTAGCTTGTGGGCGTTCTTGCTGAATTAAACAAACTGATAGTATAGCATACTGCTTCTGTGCAGCAATTAGAGACTTGGCTGTAGTCCAGCTGATTATCTCAGTGATGACTGGCCAGGGGTAGTGTGAATCTCATTGCAGACAAGGAGGAGTTGAAGGCTCAGTTGCTCATGTGCATGCTTTAGCTTTCCTCATTATCTTTTAAGTATACTCTTTATGTTCACAGGTCTGATTTGCTTTCTCTCTGCTTCACTGATCTTTAGAAGTTTTTATTTGAAGACAAAAAGAGAGTTTTGAAGAATACAATCTCCTAGTCAATTCTTTTCAGATTTGATTATCAGTATGTGATTTGCCAGCTTTTGTTCATGAAAGATGATCCGTACATTTTGTAAGGACACAGTGATTCATTAAAAAGTCAGCATTTGCCAATAGTAACTAAGCACTGATACTTGAGATTACCATGGTCTCCCTGTCCATTTAGAATAGGAAGCATCTGTGTGGTAATGGTTACAAATGTTAACTGTTTAAATGGCTGCTGCTGTAATGTTTGTGTAAAAATAATTGCAAATTCTTCAACTATAGGTTAGATCCTTTATTCATATCTCCACCACCCAAAAGGCTCTATTCCTTATTGCCTAAGAATGAAACCCTCTTTTCTGTAATATTCCTGATCAACTTTAGTGATTACACTGCAGAATGAATTATCCTGGAGGGCTAACTAGAGGCTTGCAGCCATACTCTTCTGATCTTTACTTCAGGGCTCCTTGTTTATAATTTTGTTCAGTGTGTCCCGTGGTAGGAAGAGGTGAGGTGAGAAGCATATAAATTAAAGAAACAGAATTTCTTAGATAATGCTAAATTAAGGTCCTTTCTGTCATCTCGCGTGGCTGCCCAAGAGGACATTAAAGATCCCATGACACTTCTGGAAAAGCTCAGGAGATAACTGCAGTTTACTAGCCAAAATGTCCATTCTGAAAAAAATAGGTTTCAGTCCCCCAAGAATGCATGTGAACTATTCTTAAGTGTAGAGTAGCTTTCTCTTTTGCTTATGCAGGCTCTGCAATATCCGTATCTAATTAATTGTAGTGTACTAGGGTTACCATACGTCCGGATTTCCCTGGACATGTCCGGCTTTTTGATACTCAAATCCCCGTCCGGGGGAATTGCCAAAAAGCCGGACATGTCCGGGGAAATAGGGAGGCAGCATAAGCCAGGGTCCGCCTGGCTCCAGCACGATCCGCTGGGTCCGCAGCGCAGCCCAGCTGCCCGGCTACATTGTAATGAGCTCGGGCAGGGGAAGGGAGGGGGCGCAGCCGCAGAAGGCAGCGAAGGGACTGCTGCTGCCCCCGGAGGCCGGGCGGACCGTGTGCCCCAGCTGAGCCCGCAGGACCATGGAGAGGCCGGGCCCAGCCAGCGGCTCCGGCTTCCCTCACAGGCGGGGACTCCCCGGCTACTGGGGGACCCTTCCTGTGGCCCCGTCACCCCGCGCGGCAGGAAGGAGGCTGCGGCGTGGGGCAGAGAGTGCAGAGTGTGCCGGGGCTGCAGGGACCCGCGCTGACTCGGTCGCTGCTGAGCATCCGAAGCCCCCGCCAGGCAGAGGCTGCCGGGGGAGCAGGGCAGGCGCGGGGGTGCAGAGGCTGCAGGGCGAGGAGGAGCAGGGGGCACAGAGGCTGCAGGGGCGTGCAGAGGCTGCAGGGCGAGGAGGAGCAGGGCAGGCAGGGGCAGGGGGGCGCAGGGGCAGGGCAGGCAGTGGGGTGCAGAGGCTGCAGGGTGAGGAGGAGCAGGGCAGGCAGGGGCATAGAGGGTGCAGGGGCAGGGCAGGTGGGGGGCGCAGAGGCTGCAGGGGTGGGGGGCTGCAGGGCCAGTGGGGAGCAGGGGGTACAGAGGCTGCAGGGGTGGGGGGCGTGCAGGGGCTGCAGGGCGAATGGGGAGCAGGGAAGCACTTAGCAACCCCCAACCAAGATCAGAGCGGGAGGGAGGAGGGGGAATGCGGGGTGCTCAGAGGAGGGGGCAGAGTTGGGGCAGGGACTTTGAGGAAGGGGTTGGAATGGGGGCGTGGCCGGGGGCGGGACTGGGACCCTGTGGAGTGTCCTCTTTTTTAAATGTTTGAATATGGTAACCCTATAGTGTACAATATTTTATGATACCTTGAATTTGAAAACTGTATTATAAAACCAGTTCTGTTCATCTTCCTGTACATTCCCTTATAAGTCTCTTACTGCACTCATTACGGTTAGTACATTTTCAAAGAATGTGAGGGCTTTGTATTAAGTGAGGCTAACTAAAATTCTGGCAGTATTCCCAAACCAGTAGTACAGAGAAGGAAATGTTCTTTGTGCACACTAAAAACCTGATTTGAGACTCACAGAAACAAAACTGATGTTTTTGGCCTGCTGACCTTTGTTATCTCCTTGACAAATGCCTGTGGGATGAAACATCAGCTGCTCTGTTCTCTTGTTGCTACTTCTAAGAAAAAAGAAAATAATTGATGCATCTACTGTGCAACATTGCAGTAAGTTGAATTCTTTGAGCTAATTTGGTCCTTTAATGTGCAAGAACTGTTTCTTCTTATGCTAAGTAATACAAATATAAAGTTGGAATAATTTTTACTATCTGGCAAACTTTAAAATATACCTTTTACAAAGTGAGCATTACTGCCCTTCTGAATATTGTTAACATTTAAATTATATACAAAAAACTATATTAAAAGAATGTTAAGGTTGCAATGTCAAGCTTTCAGAAATTAGGAAATTAGGCTACCTCTGCATCCTTAATTCAGCCCTCTTGTGTATATGCATTATGACACAATCTTTAATTATGTGATCACATACTATGTTTTTGACAGGACCCTGGCCTCAATCAGTGCACAGGCTCAACAGTGCTTACTGAATGAACAGCTAGTCAATGTTCCATTTTATCCTCATTATTCTTCAATGTGTAGCCCCAACACACTATTCAAACCCTGCTCTGAATACAGAATTATTAATTTCCTCATGGGTTTTTCTATGGTGCTCATCATTAGAGTATGAGTGCTCCACAAACATTAAAGAATTTATCTTCATAGTACCCCTAGGAGGAAAGGCAGTATTATTCCCATTTTACAGATGGAGAATTAAGACACATTAATTAAATGTCAAAATACACATTAATTTTCAGTGCCCATTTTGAGATGCTTAGGGCCTGATTTTACAGAGAATGCATCATTTTATAACACTTAATATGTTCAAAGCACAGCTATCATTGACTTTGTTTGCAGTTATGAGCACTTACCATTTCTACAAATCAGAGCCCCCAGGTGTGAGACACCCAGAAAATGAGAAACTGTGTGGCACAGGCAAGGATAGAATTCAGCTGTCTAGACAATGAGATCATTCTTTCTCTTCTGTGCAATCCTCTGCCTTGCTCGCTACCCACCTTCCAACTTCTTTAACAAATGAGGCAGTGGTGCTAAGTCAACAGCCTCATTAACTGCACAGCCCTGATTCCGTACCAGAGCACCATCCATCCTGTGCACAAAATGACACAGGAGTCCTATTGAGAATTAGTGCGTTATCATGTCATTAAAGACTATGATAATGCACAAAGGGCTGAATTAAGTTTGGACAAGAGTGCTTGACTTTGCAACCTTGTAATGTTTTATTAATGTAGGGTTTTTAAGGTTATTTCTTATGTTTTTTACAAACTTAAAAACTGTGGCGTATTGATGCACAGGAGATAGACTCCCTTCTTTCTCTTCCTCTGCCTGACACCACGCTGGCAGATGGGAGGAGCAATTGCAGGGAAAGTCTTGCTCAGCTCCTGCAGCCCAGCACTGATGTAGATGGAATGCTTAGTCTAGATGGAATCTTCAGAGAATTTAGCTGCCAAACTCTAACAAGTCTCTACTGAGCATGTGCAAACTGAGATTTTTCATAGGTCCATATCTTGGCCAGATTTCAGCAGATTTTCACAGGGATGGCAAAAGGCATATCTCTGACACAGGGCTGTCCTCCAGCCAAGTTTCAAGTGCCTGCTCCAGAGCATGGAGTGTTAGAGCATCTCAATAAAATGTCTATAAGAAATTATTAACACAGGTAAAACAATGCATTTTTCCCTAACTTTGTGCTGAGAAACAGTGAAACTGTTTTTGCTGAAAATTTCCAAAAAAATTCAGCCTCAGGCAGACGCCCATGGTTTATGGAAAATTTCAGACCAAATGGTCAAAGTTTGGCAAAGTATTTTCAGTTCCTTATAAAAGTCTTATAATGGAAAGTGCTTGGCACCTTTAACTATAGACTGTCATCTGCACTGCCTATAATATACTGCATTTTATTAGCAGCAGAGTTGTTTTCCTTAACCAGGTTAATGAATACACTTTGGTCTGTACTCCATACAGAAAGAAATTGAAGACCTCAGAGCAAGGCTGGCTGTGCTAGAAGCAAAAGATGAACAATTAAGAGGAGATATTGAAGAGCAAGACAGGCTTATTCAGTCGCAGGACTGCGAGTTGACTGCCTTGCTTAGCTGTGTATCTTTGAGAGAGCTACAGGAAATAAGCAAGGCCTTAGATGACACGGTAGCATTGTCATATCAAATTCCATTTAGTTTGGATCTCCCTGAGACCCTCAAGAGGTATTTATGCATTTTAATTATTTTCCATTATACTGTATTTTCAATGACATGTTGAATCCATACTGCTGAACCATTGCATCAGCTGCCATTTGTTTTCCTTCATGCTGCTCAAAGGTTACCTGACTCAGAGGAATGTATATATAAATAATAAGCCAGATAATCAAAAATATGTAGAGAGAAAAAAGAAGCCTTGTGCTTGCAATATAAACTTTAAAGGGACAATGTCAGGAAAAAAATTCTTTTTCTTTGTAAAGCACCGTTTTTAATAACACCGATTATTTTCATACATCTTTCAGACTGAATAAACTTATTAGCTTCTTACTGTTACAAATTGTCTATTCTTTGCATTTTGCTCAGTTTGGACAATAAACACTTTTTGTTTATACCTGGTTCAGTTTAACATTTATCAGTACAAAATGTTTTGGATTTGCAATAGTGCTTGTTGTTGTTGTTGTTGTTGTTGTTGTTATTGACATTCTGACTGTGCCTTGTGTTGTACAGATAAATGTTGAAATTGTTTTCCCAAATTCATTAATACTCAACTGCTCAAACTGAGTTTAGTAACCCTTCTTCTCCTTCCTTCCTTAGTCTTGTTCTGATAATGGCTTTCATGAACATCCTTTCTGGGGGTTCTACCAGGGGATGCCAGCATTAATTTGTGGCCACCTGCAGAGGCTGAATTAGCATCTCTCCAAGGCTTCTTTGTCACACCCTTTGCACTATTAGAACTGCCCACTTTTGGGGTGAGGGGGGGGCTGGCCAGCTGAACAAGCAACCTTAATTCTGGCATTTCCTAACATTTGAGTGCTTGACTTTTTAACCTTAACATTCTTTCAATGTAGTTTTTTGGATATAATAATACATTCATTAGCTAACCCTAACACACTTGGAATTATATAATCTGATCAAGTTGCTTTACACATGGTCAGAGTTTCCAAGGATTGATATAGCCACTCTTTATCAATAGTAGGGCTGTCAAGCAATTAAAAAAAGTAATTGCGATTAATCGCATGATGAAAAAAATTCATCGCGATTAATCACACGATCGCACTATTAAATAATAATAAAATACAGGGCTCACTTTATATTTAGTTTTTATTACAAATATTTGCACTGTAAAAAACAAAAGAAATAGTATGTGTAATCTCTTTATCATGAACTTGAATGATATTGAACTTACAAATGTTGAATTATGTACAAAAAAAATAACTCTTCAAAAATAAAATAATGTGAAACTTTAGCGCCTACAAGTCCACTCAGTCCTACTTTAGCCAATCGCTCAGACAAACAAGTTTGGTTACATTGCAGAAGATAATGCCCGCTTCTTGTTTACAACGTCACCTGAAAGTGAGAACAGGCGTTCGCATGGCACTGTTGTAACTGGCATCACAAGATATTTACGTGCCAGATGCGCTAAAGATTCATATGTCCCTTCATGCTTCAACCATCATTCCAGAGGATATGCGTCCATGCTGATGACGGGTTCTGCTCGATAATTATCCAAAGCAGAGCAGACCAATGCATGCTTATTTTCATCATCTGAGTCAGATGCCACCAGCAGAAGGTTGATTTTCTTTTTTGGTGGTTTGGGTTCTGTAGTTTCCGCATCTGAGTGATGCTCTTTTAAGACTTCTGAAAGTATGCTCCACAGCTTGTCCCTCTCAGATTTTGGACGGCACTTCAGATTCTTAAACCTTGGGTCGAGTGCTGTAGCTATTTTTGGAAATCTCACATTGGTACTTTCTTTGCATTTTGTCAAATCTGCAGTGACAGTGTTCGTAAATCAAACAACGTGCTGGGTCATCATCAGAGACAGCTATAACATGAAATATATGGCAGAATGTGGATAAAACAGAACAGGGGACATACAATTCTCCCTCAGAGAGTTCAGACACAAATTTAATTAACGCACTATTTTTTTAACAAACATCATCATCATGGAAGCATGTTCTCCGGAATGATGGCAGAAATATGAAGGGGCATATGAGTGTTTAGCATATCTGGCACGTAAATACCTTGCAACACCAGCTACAAAAGTGCCATGCGAACACCTGTTCTCACTTTCAGGTGACATTGCAAATAAGAAGCAGGCAGCAGTATCTCCTGCAAATGTAAACAAACTTATTTGTCTTAGCGATTGGCTGAACAAGAAGTAGGACTGAGTGGACTTGTAAGCTTTAAAGTTTTATGTTTTGTTTTTGAGTGCAGTTATGTAACAAAAAAATCTACAT
The DNA here is from genome assembly GCF_027887155.1 of Malaclemys terrapin pileata. Lineage (NCBI taxonomy): Eukaryota > Metazoa > Chordata > Testudines > Emydidae > Malaclemys > Malaclemys terrapin. The sequence continues at coordinate 79,419,502 of NC_071507.1, read as the reverse complement.
TTGTAAGTTATACTTTCACAATAGAGATTGCACTACAGTGCTTGTATGAGGTGAATTGAAAAATACTATTTCTTTTGTTTATCATTTTTACAGTGCAAATATTTGTAATAGAAATAATAAGTGAGTACTGTACACTTTGTATTCTGTGTTGTAACAGAAATCAATATATTTGAAAATGTAGAAAACATCCAAAAATATTTAATACATTTCAATTGGTATCCTATTGTTTAACAGTGGGATTAATCGCAATTCATTTTTTTAATCTTCGTTAATTTTTTTGAGTTAATCATGTGAGTTAACTGCGATTAATCGACAGCCCTAATCAGTAGATATTTTTACAAGACCTTGCTTCTTTATCTATTGTTTAAAATTCTTCCCCTTTTTTTGTTTTGATCAAAGACACATTTACAAAAAGCATTTCATTCCCTCAGCTATTAATGAATCATCATCAGTTTCAACATGCTCCTTATTTACTAGCACATACACTTTCTCCCCTGCACTGGCAATGTGGTAAGTATAATTTATTCCTTGCATGCTCAAAATATGTGCTAGGCACCATACGGACAAAGATTAAAAAGATATGTTTGCTTCCAACCTAAATAGAGAGAGACATTCTGAGTGATAGGAACAAACAATGAAGAAGGAAGAAAGGTGCATCTTGGGATGCATAATTTTGTTAGGTGCACAGCCTGGTGGCTTCTCTAAATGTATATACAGGAGTATAGACATATTGGGTCACATTTTCAAACGTGCCCAAGTCCCATTTACAAAAGTGACTTGAGTCACTTCAGAGCCTAATATTAATGGGACTTAAGCTCCTAAGTCTCTTTTGAAAATGTTACCCGCTGTCTTTATATGCCAGTAGGACCTTAGGAAAGAATCCTGCTTATCATAACTTTATTTTCTAAATCAGGGGTTGGCAACCTTTCAGAAGTGGTGTGCCGAGTCTTCATTTATTCACTCTGATTTAAGGTTTTGTGTGCCAGTAATACATTGTAACGTTTTTAGAAGGTCTCTTTCTATAAGTCTATAATATATAACTAAACTATTGTTGTATTTAAAGTAAATAAGGTTTTTAAAATGTTTAAGAAGCTTCATTTAAAATTAAATTAAAATACAGAGCTCCCCAGAGGCCAGAACCCAGGTAGTGTGTGTGCCACTGAAAATCAGCTTGCGTGCCGCCTTTGGCACCCGTGCCATAGGTTGCCTACCCCTGTTCTAAGTGATCACCTATATACATTTTTATCTTCTCCTTCCTTTTTACCCTTCACATTTACTGGGTTTGTTTTGGTTTTATTAATATTAATGAGGTGTTGCTGTTTGTATGTGCTAATTTATTTTAAAAATTGTCAGAAGAATGTCCAAAGAAAGATTCATCTCCGAAATTTTAGTCTAGAATGTGACCAATGGTAACTTGAATTATTTTGTTGTTCTGTAGCTCCTGTGCCTGTTTTTATTCTGTGTGAAAATTTGTCTCTACTGTCTTGCAGTTTGGTGGGCTAGCAGTTGCCAGAGACCATGCTTTGATTCCAGTACCTTCTGTTATTTTTGGATTTGGTTACAGGAGCATATTCAATCTTCTTTTTCTTCTTTCTTACATTGTCAATAAGTGATTTTAATTGTACTTGACATGTTCTATCTTGAAAATGCTTTAAAAACGTATACACTAAATAATTGCAGATTGTTATACCACTATATGAGTAAGTAGGGACTCTTGCAATGGCATCTCATGGTACCAGCATCATAAATAATGTTTCTGCTTTAGGGAAAAAATGTGTGTGGGGAACATCATTAGTAATGGGCTCAGAAATAACCCAACAGTTAACTTGCTGCTGTATACCTTTTCTGTCATGGTTTCTTTTTCCCTCCTGTTCCCTCTTGAAAACAATGTGGTGTTTTTTTACCTAATTTAGATTATAAGATTTTGGGGACAGGAACTTGTCAGATTTCGTGTCAACAAAGATCATGCAGACATATGGTACTACATAAATAAGAATAATGGATTCAAATCCTGCACTCACCCCTTTGCTCAAATCATGTTCTGTGTGCTGGCACCTCTGTGTGGCTTGAGTGGGAATGCAATCTCCTCTCCAAGTTACTTTACTGCTGAGGTTCTCTCTGGCTTAAGTAGCCTTTGCTCCAGCTGTTCCCCACAGTCCTCCCTCAGTATAAAGGAAGGCGAATTTGCACTGATTTGCCATACCTGCCCTGTCTCTTTTCTGTCCCAAAACCATGTGCTATGTTGGATTGCAGAAAGCCTCTGCAGAGGTGTGCTGTATGGAGTCAGGCATTGCAGTCTCCCAGCATGGGCTCCCTGCTGCTTCCACAGGAGAACCTTGCTGGTTCTGCTGTATTCAAGGCTTTCTGTGTCCTGAGGGGTCGGGAGGGATATGTTCCTACAATAAATGCAGTTCGTTCATCATAATAGGTACATTTTCAATCTTCTAGGTTGTGCCAAATGATTGGTGTTTTTCTTTAAGACTATAAAGTCACTCATATCCAAGGTCACAATGATCTATACTTGGTCCAGTAAATGCTCTGTTGCCCCTTTGTAATGTATTAAAAAAAGCTACAACTGTAAAATAGCGCAACTGGCATAAATATTAATTTAAGGCTGCTTGTACATATTTGAAATTATATGTGCCTGAAAAAGTCCTTCACTTCTAGTCAACTTATTCTGAATTGACATTCCTTGGGGAAGATATTTGCATGTCAATTAACAGGTTAAAATACCCAGTGAAAATTAGCAGAGTTTAGTAGACTGTTGTTCAGTTTTGAGTTTGTAACCGTTGAGGTTCTTTATTCCTAATGTGAAAGAGATTTAGCTGGTAATGTGGATTTTATTTTATGAAGCATAAAAAAGAAATATTTCAAATTCTTTTAAAGATAGTTCAGCGCTATTTATATGATCAATGAATCAAACTTCAGCCACTTATTGTTATTCAAATGAATCTATGCCTATGAACTACAGTGCTAACGCTTACACCTGAGCCTCATTCAGCACTGATGGGTTTGAAGGCCAGCTGGCTGGGTACTAGGTTGCAGATATTGTGTATCTGTTCTAATAACTGCATCATGCCAGCCAGTAAAGTGTTGCTGTAAAGGGCCCTTTCCTTATTTATTTTATCCATAAATCACATTCAGCAATAGAATAATGCAAGCTGCTGTCAAGTATCCCTTAAAACAATGTGTAGTGTAATTAAATTCATTCAGCAACTCACAATTGACTGTAAAATAAAATTTATTTTCCTTTCCTTTGGTCTAAATGTTATTAATTATACAATAGGAACATAATAAAGCAAACTTTGGAGAACAAGGAAAAAACTCTTAGAGGGAGACTAATTGCACAAATATTTTTGTGCAAAAGCTAGAGTACAAAGTATTTAATGTCTATTTATTGTAATGTGGATTGAGTGTTGTTCCAAGATAATCAATTTTCTTTTCAAACATTCTTTTCAAGCTTACTAATGCACCTTTGTTTTTTCTTGTTCATCTTTTCTATGTGGTGGGTTATTTGAAAACAAAGGCTTTACAGTATATAACTGTAATACTTAGCACTTACATTGCTCTTTTCATGCTCAAAGCATTTTATATACACTACTTTGGGCCCTATCTCGGGGGACGGGGGGGAATGCTATGCTAAAACATGGGCACCTGATGTGACTTCAAATATGTTAGCTTGCATCTTGATGATGCTTTCTGTTGTGTTAAGCTGTTTTGATTGAGCTAACATGATTGAAAAACATGGCCTTTTTGGCCAATAAGCCAGGGCCCCAAACTACTCTGTATAACAACTTTGTGAGGGGCCTAAGTATTGCTATCTATATTTTACTTATGAGGAAATTGAAGTACAAAGAGGCAAGTCACTTGCCCAATGTCATACAGTGAGGCTGTGGCAGAGCTAGGATTGGAACACAGGAGTTCTCAGCTCCACACTTCACAACATACTTCTTTCTCATCTCAAGGAGACATTTTGGAAATAGTCAAAGAAAGATGGGTCTGTGTTTTGAAGCTCTTTGAATACCTTGTGATGGGACACAGAGGGGATACTGTCAATTTAAAAACTATATGTTGTAAACAAAAAAAAAAATTCTTTATGTAACTTATAATCACAGATTAAGTGAAAGAATTTTAAATATTCAGTTCATTTGACACCGTACTCTTCGTTTACTTTGTTGGGCAATGAAAATCAAGGAAGTCTGTTTCACTTTTGTTTTGTGTTCTGTTTCACAGTTTGATTTAGTATTTTGCCTCGCATGATTTTACCCACATCTACGGGTGAGACTGGGCATGTGACTCTGTAGCACATTGTCCCCAGAATGGATTTCACCGCACTGACTGTCTGTCTGTGAAGCTGAATGCCAGTCAAGACAGAAATTCAATTAAATATCCTTCAACACACTTGAAACACTCTGCCTTCCTTTCCACCCTTGCCACATGCCAAACGCTAATTGGTAGAAATTAGTTCCACAGTGTGTGTGTGATCTTTTGAAGATACGGAAATTCTCTATTCTCTGGATTAGTTATTGCAATACTGACGTGGCCAGGGGCTCTAGGAACTGAACTTGAAGTTTAGTTTAACCAGTCCACTCTGCTGTAATGTTGCCTGGGGCTTATCTGACAAAGATTAATTCAAAGTGAAGTGCAAATGCTCAGAGGGTGAAAACGTTATTAGTTGGAATATTGTTGAACCATTCAGCAACTCAGTTGAGGACAAAACCGGATTGAGTCAAAGGATCTTGTTTTTTAGAAAGATTGATTTATTTGAGAAAGGAGGGAGAGGAGAAGAAAGAAAAACATGGTTGCTCAATATGTTTAACAATATGAAAAATAGATTTGCCATTCAGACTGCACTGTACATACATATGGTATCATTAGGGGATTCTGCTGTACCCACAGTTTGTTTTACAGCAGAAAACTTGTTGACCTGTTGGTTCAGTTAGCAGGGCACATGGAAGGCAGCCAGGAAATCTGGCTTCAGTCATATCTGGTCGCATCTGCATTTAAGCCAAAATGTCAGTTTTAAAGAGCTGTAGTTATGGAGAATGTAGAGTTAACTATACCTTACCATTTTGAAAGGATTTCTGTTTGTCAGATAATATGCTGCACATGTTGTAGGTTTTTCTAGTGTTATCTTTTCCCTGGTATTTCTGTAAATATATATGGATATAAAAACACTCTATGCTTTTGGGCTTATTGATCTACTTATTCACCCTGTGTGGAGGTAAAGGCAGTATGTATGGGAGGTGCAAGTGTGAGGAGTGGGATAGAAGTGCAGCTCTGTAGCAGCAATCAGTTTCTGCGGCAGGAGATAAGGCATGTACCAGTGTTTTTGTTTGTTTGGAGAGGTCTGTGCTTGGAAGGGCAAGAAGATGGTAGTCGTTACAAACCAAACTGTTCATGACATCTTACAGTTGCCTGCTCTGGAGTCTTGCAGTCTCACCTGACCTTGCCACCCTTGCATTTTTACCCAATAGTTAGGAAGTTATATCCATTATATTTGGACACAAACGGAATAATCTAAAGATATATTTTTATTCTTTCTACATATTTTCAAGAGAGGCTCTTTCGCCTTTATGGAACAAACCATGGAGACTAGATGGACTAGAAGACAGCTAAGCAAATTGAAGCTTTATCCATTTTTAACCTACCCCATCCCCATGATTAGTTACATAATAGCACTTGGGGGTCTGTTGACTAATATATGCTGGCTAGCATGTCTGTCTGTCTGTCTCTCTCAAAGTAATAGTATATATTATCTGCTATATATATTAGTATGCATTAATCACAAATAGCATTGAGCACAAATATTATAGCAGTTATATAGCCTAAATTGGCTTATACCTTTACTTATAATCCTGTTCTCTGATGCTAAGTATCCCATAGTACCATGCGTGAGCTAAAGTAAGCTTTGGCTTAAGTAGATAATAAAGTTGTCAGGATCAGGACATATTATTATTTTACCATATCAGCTGGTAGGGGAGGACAAGACGAATGATCGTTCTACCCTAGTACAAACCTAGGGTTTGCCTTCATGCCCCTTGATATTTGAAATGTATTTGTTCAGAACAAGAGATAAGGGGTACACCACGGTACCAGGAAAACAAGGTAGAAAGCTGGTTGGTTAATGTAGTTTCAGATGATGTATACAGTACCTTGTAATTGTAAACAGGTTGGGTATAAAAAGAGGCTTTAGGTGTGTAACTTTGGGAGCACACCTGCTGTGTAAGGTGAATGTAATATTTCCGCATAAAACAGCTTCCTGGAGACTGGGGGAGGGATATCTTAGTGGTTTGAGAATTGGCCTGCTAAACCCCAGGGTTGTGAGTTAAATCCTTGAGGGGGGCCACTTGAGGGATCTGGGGCAAAAATCAGCCCTGCTAGTGAAGGCAGGGGGCTGGACTTCAGTTCTATGAGATAGGTATATCCCCATATATAGAACCTTTTTCCTGTCCCATATTATCATTGGCTTATAGCTATAAACCTGAATGACCTTGGTTATTTGGTCTTTTGAATATATTTCATAAAGAACCAAAGTTCAAAGCAATTGACTGTACAATTTATAAATAGGTTCCAGTCAGCAGTCTTTATCCTGCCAATGCAGATAAAGGAAGTTTTGTGTTTTATTGTGTGGGTGTTCTTCAGATAAGACCTTAAACTGAGGTCGTCTCTGCTATCTGTGAACATTAAAGATTCTATGGCACTTTCTTAAGAGTAGGGATCTGTCCCAGTATCCTTGACCAAAATAGCCTTATTCCCCCAACTGTTGTGTGGCTGCCTAGCTGCCACTTGCTTTCCCAGAGGTGGCTGCATTTCAGTGGCGCTGTTTGTATATAGCTAAATCCTGAGGTCCTAGTTCATTTCCCTTGTTCTTGCAGTGTGAGAGAGGTTGAATAGATGTTTCTGACCACTTTCTGTGTACCATTCATTATTCTGTACCCCTTTACTATATCCCCACTTAGTTTTTTCCTCTCTTTTCAGCCTCTCTCTGCAACAGTTTATTAGAAGTCCAAGCAAAGGAGCCACAATAAAGAGGGTAGAGGGGCTGTCAATTAGTAAGTCTTTTGATACTGTCTCACATGGCCTTCTCTTAAGCAAACTAGGAAAATATGGCCTAGATGAACCGTACTCAGTTATCAGTGGATCACGGTCAAGCTCAAAGGACATATTAAGTGGGGTCCTGCAGGGATCTGTCCTTGGGCCGGTTCTATTCAATATATTTTATAAATGATTTGGATAATGGCACAGAGAGTACACTTACTAAGTTTGTGGATGATACCAAGCTGGGAGGGGTAGCAAGTGCTGTAGAGGACAGGATTAGAATTTAAAATGATCTTGACAAGCTGGAGAACATGGCCTGAAATAAATAGGATGGAATTCAATAAGAACAAGTGCAAAGTACTGCACTGAGGAAGGAATAACCAATTGTACAAATACAAAATGGGAAATGACTGCCTATGAAGGAGGATTGCAGAAAATGATCTGGGGGTTAGAGTGGATTACTGTCACAAAAAAATTGAACATCATTCTAGTATGTATTAGCAAGGGTGTTGTAAGCAAGACACAAGAAGTAATTCTTCCCCTCTACTCAGCACTAATAAGGCCTCAACTGGAGTAATGTGTCCAGCTCTAGGCACCACATTTTGGGAAGGATGTGGACAAATTGGAGAAAGTCCAGAAGAGAGCAACAAAATGATTAAAGGTCTAGAAAATGTGACTTGTGAGGAAAAATTGAAAAAAATGGGGTTGTTTAGTCTGGAGATGAGAAGACTGAGGGGTGACACAACAGTCTTTAAGTATGTGAAATGTTGTTAGAAAGAGGAGGGTGAAAAATTGTTTTCCTTATCCACTGAGGAAAGGACAAGAATTAATGGGCTTAAATTGCATCGAGGGAGATTTAGGTTAGATATTGGAAAAAACTTCCTGTCAGTGTAGTTAAGGACTGAAACAAATTACCTAGGGAGGTTGTGGAATCTCCATCATTGGAGGTTTTTAAGACCAGGTTAGACAAACACTTGCTGGGGTTGGTCTAGATCAGTGTTTCTCAATGACCGGTCCATGGACTGGCGCCAGTCCCTGAGATCTCCATGACACAGTTTAGGGAGGCAGCAGGCTGGTCCTTAGTATCAAAAAGTTTGAAAAACATTAGTTTTGATAATACTTCATCCTACTGATTGTAGGAGCGTGGACTAGATGTTCTATTGAGGGTCCCTTCCAATCCTACATTTCTGTGATTCTGTGTCTGAAAAAGCAAAGGAATTTGTCAGTCCTCCCCTCCAAATGAGGAAAATTAGGCTGAGGCAGATGTACCTGGGCAGCAAGTACCATTTCATAGCATCCACTGCAGCTAACGATAATCACCCACTGATCTAAGGCATCATGGAAGTGAAGAAGAGCTCGCTCTTAGTGTAAAATTGATGTTCTTTCCCAGTCTCTCACATGGCCTGATTAATTTAGCTTTGTGTGTGAAAGCCTGCAGGGGTGGGAGACAGTATTCACCCATTTAATGTATGGGCAGACTGCAGAGTTGCTCTCCCTCTTGCTGCTCTCTCTGTCGGTCATTCTTATCCCCTATCTGGGAGTTTGGGGCTATTGGATCTGCATAAATAAGGATCCAACTGCTCCTCTCTTGTCCAACCCCAAAGGACCCACTTGTGCTCACCTTTATGAATTCCCATGCCTCCCTCCCTAAGCTTCAGAGCCCAAAGTCCAGTCTGAGCTCCAACTTCAAAGTGCTGTCTACACAGCTGATTTTAGAGAGCTGGCTTGAGCCCCGCTAGTCCAAGTCTGTCAGCCTGGACTGGGAGCCTGACTTCCTCTGGCTGCGTAGACATGTCTTTTGTGGCCAACACTGAATTCCTCCATGGCATGAGGTGGGTGCAGAGGTCACCTTTCATGATTGCTCTGTTTGTGTTTCCCTGTCCAGTGCCCACTCCTCATGGAGACTGTTGCAGAGGTTAAGTGGCGTAGAGGGCTTTATGATGGGTCCCTTCGCACTAGTGTGATTTCACCTTTAAAGCTTAGCACAAGGCTATAAAATGTTCTCTGTCGGGGTGTGTATGTGTGTGTGTCAGTTAGTCTAAATTATGTGAAATGAGCCTAATTATTAATATTATGGTGTTCTTAAAATACGAATATTTTATTCTATCCTGTTTGGTTTGCTGTAACTCCCTGTACAGTGCTCTGTCTACTTTCTTCTTCATGTTAAGGTTCACAAGTGTGTTACAGTGGGTACTTCAGCCTGCGTGCAGCTTTGGAGTAAACCAGACCTGTCAGTCGCTGGTAGCAGGGGAATGCCCTGCTCCCATGGTAGCCTGCAGCTCAACCAGCCCTTCCAGTGAAGAATTTTTCTGAGGGAAATTCCAAGCTTTATTTCAAATGTCTTGAATAACAGTTTGACTCAATGATATGTCTAATTCTCAGATGCATCCAAAAGGCTGCATTTGCCTTTTGGGGAGACTGTCTCATCTTATCTCCCCTTCTGCCCTAAGGTATTTACAGGAGCTAGCACCCCCACAAGCTTTTGGGAGAAAGCTAGGCTGACAAAAGCCAGAGGCAAAAGTAAGGGCCTGTGTCTTTTGCCTCATCACCTCATTGAATGTCTTGTTGAGAGGCTCGGTTGGCTCTGCAGGCAGAGAACAGTTTCTTTCACAGCCTAATCCTGGCAGGGTTGCTTGGGGCCTACTCTTTGGGCAGAAAAGGAATCAGGCAGATTTGGAAAAACTGGCTCCAGGGACAAGTAGTTCCCTCTCTTCCTTCTGTGTCAGGAGAATGACTGCAGAAGAAAGATTGTGCCTAAGTCCCTAGAGGCCACACCAGCAGCCATGCTTGTGACAGTGGAACCCAGCAGCCTCCCCTCAGGTGACCGAGGCTGTGGATGGAGATAATCAGACACAGTACGGATGCTGCCAATTCTGGAAGTCACAGTAAGGGTTCCTTTGGGCCCAGCTCCCTCCCACTGCCCCTTCCATGGACCACAGACTTTTTCTGGTCATGACCGTCAAAATGTCTGATGAGGTTTTCATAATAAATTAGGAGGAACATGATCAGCCTGATCCGAGAGAGAAAATTGACTTCCTTGTCCTCAGCAGAGCAATTTTTGTATCTCTATGTGCCCTGGCCGGATGAGCATCAAGACTTACATGTCAGAAGTTGGACTAGGCAGAATGTAATTTGCACCCAGGAATATCCTCATTCATTGCAAGTCAACTTGATGGCCTGGAGATTGGCCTCTTTGCATCTGTAAACAGCAGTAGTGTGCTGTGTGGCCTCTCCATGTGTCATGACCTGGGATGTGAGATAGTGAATGACCTCTCATAAAGCTGGGCATTATCTCTGCTATATGCCATATCATCTTTTCCACTGCTCTCTAGAACCATGCAAAAGATAGGAAGGAGAGAGAGCAGCATTGTTACTGTTTGCTTTTCTGGCTGAAGAGGCTGTGTGGGTCTTATGGCTGATGAACCTAGCATTGATCTTCCAGGTGACTCTCTTTAGCAGAGGTCTGCTGTTGCAAAAACCAGTCTATCTAGGACAAGGTTCAATATGGCTATTTAGATTAAATGGTTATCACTTTTGTGGATCCCAAACAGAAGTCACCAGATAGAACTTATTCTGATGACTGGTGCAAAGTCCATAGTTTAACCACTTGTTAAACAAATGAAACCTAACCTAGCTTTGATTTCCTCCAGGAGAATTTTATTGTGTGTGTATAAGAGTGTCCAAACAAAAAGGTCAGGTCTCTGTTATCAGCATGTTCAAGAAAAGGAAGTTTTATACAAATTTGAACATTTAAATGTTTCCTGGGGGCAAAAATACTTCCTGCCCCACAAGGCCATAGAGAATGACCTCAGAATCTTATTCTACTCTTTTCAGTACTATATAGATTGAATTCCTGCAGGAGGCGGTGTTATGCTTCCTATCCATTGGAGTAGATCTCCCCATAGTTATTGTCTCCAATCAGATGAGCTTTGAAGTTGTGAATTTTCTCCGATGAGACCTAGTGTTTTACTTTTAATTCAGATAGGTAGTTCTCACAGTTCTCATGGTATTCATTCCCAAAGAAAATTGAAGAACTAAAGTGAACTAAACTAAATATTTTTCATTCTGTTAAGCATCAAACTGTAGTTCTTAGAAAAAGTGACAATCTAAGGGTACAAAAATCATGTCTTCTGCATTAAGATCTGATAGGCAACCACATGGCCATCAATTCATAAATTCACCAAAATTGTACATATTGGATCAATCTTCAGCCAGTACTGTTTTTTGCCAGAAGTCTTCTTCATCTTGTAGTGCCAAGAGAAAATGCAGGATATATAATATACCTCATTTTGTATGTCCATATTTAAGGGTAATCCTGTTTCCCACCGAGGAGACACATTGCTGTGAAAATCACATTGTAATGGATCTGTGGACATTAGCAAAAAGAAGAATAGTAACATCTATCAGTGCTTACCTTAAATTATCTTTCTTTGAGTAATAAGATCCATCTAGCCTACCCTTCAGACAAGCTGATAATACTGAAGAAAGATGGAAATTGACATCTAGACATTTGAGTTTATTTTGTGAGGGGGAATTTCCTAGGCTCTGTGTTAGAAGAAATTGTTTTGCGTTTTCATCTAACTATATTTAACACAATCTGTAATTTGGGAAAGTAGATTTGAGTTATCCCAGTTGTGGAAGTTGTCTTAATTTGAAGGAATTTCAGGGGGTGGGGCATTTCCCTTCTGCCATGACTGCTGGTTCTGGTTCTGCCTTCAAGCTGCAAACAGGCTGACCTACCCATGCTAATGGATCTGTGGGCCTTATTACTCAAAGAAACAGAATTTCCAGGTAAATAGAGAGATTTTTTTCTAATTTCTCTCACACACTCAGTCCTGGCTATTTGTGTGTCTAGTCTTAAGTGTCCTTTTATTTAGTATAGCTTTGTCACAATGTAAAAGTTGTCTTTTTACCTGTCCTCAGAGCATTCTGAGATGCTTTCATAGAGGGAATTATAAGAGTGTGAGGGAATTATTGATTGCTTGATTGATTTATATTGTAGAGTCTGCTGAAGGCCAAGAAACATCTCTGCATTTCTGACTTCTAAATAGAATTTTGCTATATTTCCCCCTTGATGTAGGCTGCAACATATGGTTACCCTTGAGTGTTGTTTTTGACTTCTTTCATTAAGAGTTGGACAAAGGCTTTTTTGAAAGTCAGCACTTTCAACTTGCCATTAGAGGTGACAATACAAAGACTTTCATAGAGTCTGATCTGTGAATTTTCATCTTTTGAACAAGTCAAAACACTTTTTTTTCCTGGGAATCAGAAAAGTGGCACTGATGGGGAAGTTGAACTTGTTGTTATAATGTGTTCACTTTTCAAACCTCTAAGAAATTGTGGTTCTTCAATATCTCATTCTAAACTTCATATCTGGTAGGGAAGTCTAGATGCACTGACTTGTGGATTATTGGTCTCGAGTGGCTACCATAATGGCATGAGCACAAAGTGGTCTTAAAAATAATCTCAAGCATTTTTACAAAAATCAGAAATGTAATTCTTTCAAATTCTGAAGTTGTGCTTAATTTTTCTGTTTCAGATCTTGAAATGATAGAATTTGAAGGAAAGTTTCATACATATATTATGGTGAAACGCTTTCATACATTAAAAGCTTTAGTATATTCCAAATTGTGTATTAAACAAATGTTTTATATCTTTTTGGGGTGAGGGATTCTCTAAAGGGTTGTTTTTTGAATTCAAGTTGTCCATTGCACATAATCTGAATACCATACCAAATTCAGATCTGTTGTGTACTACTTGATTCTGCTGAGTGCAGTGGAGATGCACTCGCATCTGGTATGAATTTGGCCTTAAGGCTATGTTTTCATATGGGCTGAGGATTGGTCCATCCTGTTTGCAGTTGAAATTTGTTCCTGCAGAATCTGTCTACATTTTTGAGCTGTCAAAATGAATTGTAGGTGCAAAGATGAATAGTTTTAGTTCTACCTGATTTACACTCAGAGTTGGATTGCAGGTACAAATTTTGTTTGTCCAGTTTGTACCTGCAAAAAGGACACTGCTCTTTTAGAAATTGACCCCATAATGTATATACGCTGTGAGGTATATGAGAAAGTGAAAGATGATTCATGGCTTGCATAAGGGACGAGTCCTCGATTCAACAGTTTCACTTTTCACTTTATTGCAAATTGAATATAGACCTGGTTGTCAGATTAGGTGACCTTTAACAGATTACTGTTACTGCTAAACATTTATATTATAGTAATTCCCAAAGGCCCTACTGAAGATCCGGGCCTCCTTGTGCTCATTGTAGAACAAACACAGAAAAAGAGACAGTGACTTCTCCAGAGAGTTTACAATCTAAAAGACTCAAGAACAGAGGATAGGGATATAATATTCGAGCAAGTGAACCCGGTAATGCTTGGCATAATTTTGTTGTGTTGTGGGTGGTTTTGTTTTGTTTTATTTTAAGCAGGGGTCGGGTGAGTGGAATAGAAGGAAATAGAATGAACTTTTAGGTGAAGGTGGTGGTACAAGGATGGATACTTCCTGCTATGAAGTAGTATTGTGTCTTTCAGTCCTTACAGGATCAAGGTGGAAACAAATTCACAAAGGGCCTGTCTTCACTGCATTGTTAGCTTGAGGTACAGCTCAGGTTTTGCCCCACACTGACTCCTGTCCATCCACTAAAATCTCTAGCTCCAGTTAACTAGTGCTTGAAGGTTGAGCTAGCTGGCCTGTCCCGAGAGAGGCATGTGGAGCACTAGTGCTGCTTGAGCTAGTAATGCTGTGAGAATGCAGCAGCTCAAGTTACAACAGCTCATTAACTGCTAACTCATTCGCTGTGCTGCTAATCATATCACTTTTGTTTTCACACACACAGAGATTGTTTTGCAGTGTGGTCACTCACTGGAGTGTGCTAACTCAGGGCTTGTCTACACTGGCACGTTACAGCGCTGCAACTTTCTCACTCGGGTGTGAAAAAACACCTCCCTGAGTGCAGCAAGTTTCAGTGCTGTAAAGCGGCTGTGTAGACAGTGCACCAGCACTGGTAGCTACACCCCTCGTGGAGGTGTGTTGTTGGTTAGAGCGCTGGGAGAGCTGTCTCCCAGCACTCTGCTGCGACTACACAAGCCACATTAAAGTGCTCCGATGGCAGCGCTTTAGCATTGCCAGTGTAGACTAGCCCTCAGCTAATTTGTAGTGAAGATCAGCCCGCAGTTTTGCACCAGTGTAGGAATTAAATTATTTTTGTACTGGATGCTTTCCCATATATTCTTAACCAGCATACTGTAGTACATTCCGTTACTGTGTAATTATGGTGACTGTTGTCTATATTCTGTATAAATCTTTTATCACAATAGTGTATAAATATTTCATCATGGCATATAAACTCCCAGTTGGGTAGAAAAGGTTCATCCATCGGTGAGTCTCAAGAACATAGAAATAATCTTGTCTTGATTTTTGCCTGCTAGTTGGTGTCAGGCTCGCCCCTCCTCCCTCTTTCTTGGAAGGCTAAGTATCTGCATATAATACCTTAATATGGAGAGGTGGGAATGCAGACAAAATTAAAGGAAAGAGACCAGAAACTTGCCTCTAATTAGTAGAAAGCAATCCTTCCTATACTGTACTATTCAGTTTTCCTTTGAGCAGGGCCATTTCCACTATACGGGCAGGATAGTGGCAGGGAGGTGACAGCCTCTCAGAATATTCTTCATGAGACCAGTCAAGCATGAGCTGTTACATCATAATGTTTAGGGGCCCCTAAAATTCACATGGGAAGTCTGTGGCAGGGCCACGAACCCAAACCACACTCCCAATTCTTTTCTTTAGAAACAAGATTATCCTTTCCTCTTATTCCAAAACTATGCTCCTTCTATAGGATCCTTCACCATAGATGATGTAAGATGTTTTCTGGTGATTTTTCAGACTGTTTCACAATTATTTGAAATATCCATAAATATTATCTGTTATCTATTTTCTGTATCATGTCAACTGTGCAGAGTATTAATGTGTGACTGGCTTGTTTGCATCCATTGAAGCATTTGGTAATTTTAAGTTTTCCTATAGTCTACTGTTCAGTGTCAAGTCAGTAACATATTCTAAATCTGTGGTATTCCCAGTCTTTCCTGAAGTTCCCTGGCTGAATCACATGTGTCTGCCAGTATATTACATCATTCATCATCCAGTAATCTAATTTCTTAGCTTATGCTTCTTAAACTGGAGACTGTGTATATGTGGGGAGGCACCAAGATACATTCTGTAAATCTGTGCTGCTTTTCTTTTAGGATCACCTTATTTTATCCCCCCAAATGTGTCCAGATCTGTTGCTGGAGGTTTAAATAATGAACCTACCTGGCTATCTACATGAACGGAAGAAATTGCATGCTAAATATAGATTGCTGTCAATTGTGTGAATGTCAAAAACATTTCCTTTCCTGCATTTTGTCAGCTAAATCTTGTATTAATTGAATTCCTGTCTCATTCCAGTCTTTTGATCAGTTGGGTCAATAGCCTAGCAATCTCAGTGTGTGAGTTATACTATATAGGATAGCAAAAATAATTTTTAAATGGTCCTATGATAGGATGCAGAGGTCCTATCTGAGCATCAGCAGATAGGCAGTTAAGTTGCTTCTTAACTGTTCTGCTAGAAAAGAGTGAGGTAATGGCTCAGAATATAGCCTAGTGGTCCAGTCAAGACCTTAGTGCTAAATTAGGGAGCTCTATAAAAAGTTGTCTCTGGTAGTCAAAAGGAAGACTAAGCGAGTGAGCTTCTGAGCAGGCAGAGTGCTACTCTTGTAGTAACAGTGTGAGACACAGGAGTACTGGTAAGAGACTGAATTTTATTTCCTGGCCTCTGTCATCTGAATGGGTCTGGGTTATTAAAACTTCACAGGCTCAGTATCCACTGACACATTCCTGTTGTTATACTTGATAGCTGAAGATCTGGGTTGTCTTACCACATGCTTTGAAGCTTTTTGTTTTCTCTTGATGTAAATTCTCTTGTTTCTTTCTGCTATAAATTGGGAACCCAAAAACCTGAGGAAAATCCTCTTTTGGTGAAAGACCGTTTGTAGCCAGTGGACATGGTTGTATCATTCCAGTTGTGGTGCCATCGATTAGATGATGGAATATTCTTTAAGATACATAAGTGATTCCCCCTTTTCTGTCTCTGGCATACGGCATCTGCAGAGCAACATTCTGTAGATGCAGTTGTAGGTCCATAAGCCATTTCAAGTTCTCCTCTGTGATGTTGTGGATATCATCCAATTCACCTTTGAATCCATATTTGGGGCACTACATTATGATGTGTTCAGTGGTTTGGATGTTTTCACCAGTCGTATGAAGGGCAGTCTTTGATTTTCCACTTGTGCATCAAGTAGCTGTATCTTCTATGGTTTGTTCGGATTCATTTCAGTGTGGTCCAATATCTGCATGGCAACTTGTTGGGTCAGTAACCAAGTGCTTGTTTGGAATGGTAGATGAGGTCCAGACACATTGCCATTCCCTGTCCGGATCCAGAGACCTGGGGTGGTCACAGGTGGTCTATAGTGGTGTTTGTGATTTCAGGTGTTGTTAGGGTATGTTATCCATAATCCGGCAGATGGGAAGTTCTGAGTAGTCTTCAGCACATTTAAGTTCTTGCGATGTAGCTATATCTCGATGGATAGATGGAGGTTCGATGTTTGCTAATATAAAAAAGCCATGGTAGAGGTGTTGATTTTAAAGTTCCCAGGATGATTTGCATGGTCTGATTCAGCTGCCTACCAACAAGTTGGGTATGGCAACTTCTTGTCCACACTGGCACACAGTACTCTGCAACTGAGTACACCAGGGCCAAGGCTGACGTTCATAGCACCGGGGCAGTTGTTCCCCAGTTTGTTCCTGCTAACTTTTGAATAATGTTGATGCGAGTCTTCACTTTGGAGGCTACTTTCTTGAGGTGCTCATGAAAGGTCAGTGTGCAGTCAAGAATGACACTAAGATATGTTGGCTTTGGGTTATAACGCACGGTTTCAGCATAAACTCGATAGAGTGTTTTGTGCAAGTCTATTGTCAAGTGGAAGGTAGAGACTACAGATTTGCTAGGATTTGGTTTCAGGTGCCACTTTTGGAAGTACTCTTCCATGATCTTAAGGTCAGATGTAATGATAATGGTTGTGAGTGCCAGATAATCAGAATACACAAACTTCTGTGCTATTGTTTCAGGCATATCACTTGTGTATACATTGAAGAGTGTTGGAGCAAGTACAGGGCCTTGTGGTCGCCCATTATTCAAAGTGCACGGCTTGCTGGTTTGACCTCCAAGGCACATTGCGCATCCTTCAGCCGCTAAGCGTGGTGTTCAGCATCCTAAGAATCCGCGCACAGGGGATCACTTTGGTCGGTTTCAGTATCAGACCATCCTTCCAGACTGTGTCATATGCTGCTGACAGATCAATGAAAGCGGTACCGGTCTTGAGTTTTTGCTGGAATCCAGCACTGATGCTTGTAGTGAGGGCCAGGAACTGGTCGCAGCAACTTTTGTGCAGAAGAAAACCAGCTTGTTCCTTAGGTAGGCTGGTGTCCCCAGTGGGCCTATTTGGGTCAGACTCATACACTCCATCACCTTGTAGATGGTGTTCAGAAAGGAGATTGGTCTATAACTAGAAGGATAATCTGCAGGTTTAGGGGTGCAATGTTCTTTGCTTCTCTCCACAGGCAGGAGATTTCACTGGTCTCCTGGATATTTGTGAAAAGCTCCATCATTCATTTCTGTGCCAGTGGACCCAGATATAGGAAATCAGGATAGATACCATCTTTCCCTGCTGCCTTTCTGAATTTCTGGTCTGCATTGATATCCTTACTTGTGAATGGTCCAGATCATTGGGAAGATGGATTGCACGTGGACATCACTTGCTAAAGTTGATGCTGGACTTGTCTGCGATACTGTTTATCCACTGGCTGTTTTTATGTCCACAAAAGTTTATCACCAGTGGCATTGGCTTTCACTTGCGGCCTAGTGACATGTGGGATTTGCAGCCTCCACGTGTCTCAGCAAGTGCCAGGTGCATCTGCTTGAGTGTGTGAAGTTTAGACCTACACAGCCAAGGCACCGTTTCTGCCTTGCTGCATCCAGTGACAGTAGGAGGGTCTCTGCACTCATATTTGTGGAGGAGTTTTTGGCTTTCTGCAGTCCAGCAAGGAGTGTACGATGACATGTGTCCTTGGAAGATGATGATCTTTGTAGTGGAGATTACTAGGAGCGTAGTAAAATGGTCACAAGTATTCGCCATTGGGGGAATGTGGGAGATTATGTTGTCCACAGTCATAGAGAAAGTGGCCCAGTCTGCTTTTTGCATTTCCAGTGTAGCGCTGGTTTTGAGTAGAGAACTGGAATTTGAATGCCAATATGGTCAGTACTGGTCTGTGTAGGCAGTTTGGGAAGTCATCAAGGACAATCCGTAATGGGGGTATTAGCGTACCTGTATCATCTTTAGAGATGAACAACAGGTCAGGGCAGTATCCTGTCCTGTCTTGCAGAGTGGAAAGTGATGCACTGTTTCGCATCTAAAAGGAGGAGCATATCCTTTGCTGATGCCCAGTGGCCAGTTCTTTACCTGCAGTGTTGTTTGCTGCATAGCCCCATTGTGTGTGGTGCCTATTAAAGTTGCCTACAAAATACAGCAGGATCCTGTGCATGCTGTAGAGCTGGTTGAGGCCACTGTACACCAGGTGATTCCTGCTATAACTTTCGATTAAACCACCAAAATCGGAAATGGAAAACTAGTTCTTCTTTGAGTGATTGTTCACGTCCATTACACATTAGGTGTACGCGCGCTGCGTGCACGGACGTCGGAAACTTTTTCCCTTAGCGGTTCCCGTCGGGCCGGCGGGCCCCCCCTTCCCGCCAGGGCGGCGCCCCGCTCCAGGGTATATATATCCCTGCCGACCCGACCACTCCAGTTCCTTCTTACCGTCCGTGGCAGCGTTGGAACAACTCTGTCTCTCGTCTGAGAGTGTCCCTTAGCAATAGTCAATTAGAGTTCTAACAGTTATCAGTTAGTTGTTGTAGTGTTTAGTCAGTAGTTAACAGCTCATTAGAGTACTTAAAGTTCCTGCCGGGGTTGTTTTGTTCAGCCCCGGCACCGGCCCCGGGCGGTGGGGTATGCCACACGCCCAAGGCTTCAAGGCTTGTGCCACGTGCCGCAGGCCCATGCCATTGAGCGACCCCCACGCTTTGTGTCTTCGTTGCCTGGGGGAGGCTCACCAGAAGGAGCGCTGCAAGATCTGTAAGGCTTTTAAGCCCAGAACTAAAAAAGAGAGGGACTTCCGCCTTAAGCAGCTGCTCATGGAGACGGCATTACAGCCCTCCACTTCGACGGCACCGTCTGCCTCCGTGCGGAGTGCCCCTGCCTCGGTGCGAGAACTGGCGCCGGTGGGTCATCCGAAGACCGCGGCACCGACCCAGCGGGGAAATACACGACGCCGATCGTCTTCGCCGGCGAAAGTGAAGGGCCAACCTAAGGCCCGAGGTCGCTCCCCGCACAAGAGGGCGGCACCGGCAAAGACCTCGAGTGCCCCTAAGGCCAATACGGCCCCAACACGGACCCCGGTAGTGGCTCCGGCGCCAAAGGGCCCGTCGAGCCCCGGGATGGGCGCGTCAAGCGAGGAGGAAGGGCTGGAGGAGCTCGTGGAACAGCCCTCCACTCCGGACACGTTTGAGGCAGCTAAGGACCTCATTGCCTTGTCCGTCGAGGCCCCGGCACGCGCTGAAGGCGCCCTGCCTATGCTGCTGCGCAGAGGCAAGCCGGCGATGGTGCGCCCATCATGGTCGCCATCCCGGCACCGTTCCAGGGACCGGTCCCGATCGAGCTCCGCCTCGGTGGACTCCCGGTTGCCCTCAGCGCAGGAAGCACCGCAGCAGTCGGGCTTCAGCAAACGGTCGGCACCGACTCAGCAACCAAGCACGAGTCGGCACCGCGAAGCGTCGGCGGTTCGTTACCCGAGGCCGACCAGCCGTAGCCGTTCCCGGTCCCGAGATCACCGGTACCGTTCCAGGTCCAGGTCGGCAAGGCACCGTTCCAGATCCTGGTCGCGGAGGCGCTACTCCCCAAGACCAGACCGGCACCATCCGATGGCGCCGCTGTGGCCTTCCAGATCACCGTCAGTGGTCTCGGGGACTGACTCAGACCGATACGGCGGGTATGCCCATAGGTCACAGGACAGCAGGGACTACGGTCAGTCCCAATGGAGCCAGCCGAGCCAATGGCCATTCTGGACACCCTGGGCCTACCACCAACAAGGGCCCCCATCGAGAGCCTCGAGATCCGGGCCATCCCGGTACCGATCCCGCTCCCCGCGGCACCGCCCGCAATCGTATAGGGAGGCAACGGTCTCTAGACCACCGGAGCGGGAAGGAGTGGACTCGGCACCGAGTACGGTACCGTCCCAATCCCACGCTGCGGGGCAGGCCGCAGAGGAACAATTGGCTGACGCAGGTTTACAGGACAATGAGGATGGGCAGAAGGCCCCGACCTCTTCCTCCTCGCCAGATGAGGCGGTAGCGGGCACACTGGTGTCCGGCCCTCCCCCGATTGACCACCGGGCACACCAAGACCTGCTTCGCCGGGTAGCCCTCAATCTGGGCTTACAAGCGGAGGAGACTGTAGAGCAGGATGACCCCATGGTCGATATCCTGAGCCCAGAGGGCCCCTCCAAAGTCGCACTCCCGATTATACGGACAGTACAGTCCAACTATAAGACGGTGTGGCAAACACCGGCCTCCAGTGCTCCAACCGCAAAGGGAGTGGAGAGGAAATACTTCGCCCCATCTAGAGGGTTTGACTTCCTCTTTCTGCATTCATCCCCCTGTTCTTTGGTGGTCTCGGCGGTCAATGAAAAGGAGCGGCATGGCCAGCAAGCTCCTGCCCCCAAGGGCAAGGAAGCCAAGAGATTGGACTTATTCGGGAGAAAAGTCTATTCTTCGGGGGGCCTTCAACTGAGGATCGCCAATCAGCAGGCGGTTCTAAACAGGCACAATTTTAACTCTTGGGCATCAGTCACCAAGTTTAAGGACTCCCTCCCATCTGACACGCATCAGGAGTTCAAGGCCCTGGTGGATGAGGGAATGGCAGTGGCCAAGACCTCTTTACAGGCCGCGCTAGACTCAGCAGACGCTGCGGCTAGAACAATTGCGTCGGGAGTCGTGATGAGACGTTCGGCGTGGTTGCAGGCTTTAGGTCTCCCGACGGAGGTGCAGACCACGCTGCAGGACCTCCCGTTTGAAGGTTCGGGCTTGTTTTCCGACCAGACGGATGCCAGGCTACATAGCCTTAAGGACTCCCGAGCGACCCTTAAGTCGTTGGGTATGCACACCCCGGTAACGCAGCGTAAGCCCTTTAAACCCCAGCCGCCGCAAAGGCAATACCATCCTCGACCCCGACACGAGCCGTACCACCCTCGAGGCAGGGATAACAGGCGGAGACGTAACAATACGCCTAACCAGGGCCAGAGTCATGGCTAGGGCAAGCCACAACCAGGAAATAAGCCAGGCTTTTGAAGTTACGCCCGAGGACAGCGTACCATATCCCATTCCGGATCCTCCTCTGTCTTTCAAAGACCGCCTGTCCCATTTCTACCGGGCATGGTCGCGCATAACATCGGACCAATGGGTCCTGCGCACAGTGAATGCGGGCTGTACCCTTCAGTTTTCCTCGCCCCCTCCCTGCCATCCCCCTTCCCCGTCCCTCTTCAGGGACCCTTCTCACGAGCAACTTCTCAAGCAGGAGGTTCAGTCCCTTCTTGCTGCTGGAGCAGTAGAAGAGGTTCCAATAGACCTAAGGGGAAAAGGATTCTACTCCAGATACTTCCTGATCCCCAAGGCAAAAGGAGGCCTCCGTCCTATTTTGGACCTGCACGATCTAAACAAGTTTCTGATCAAAGCTCGCTTCCGTATGGTCTCCCTGGGAACTATTATTCCATCCCTGGATCCGGGGGATTGGTATGCTGCCCTCGATATGAAAGACGCCTACTTTCACATCTCAATCAATCCGGCCCACAGACGTTTTCTGCGCTTCGTCGTCGACCAGCGCCACTTCCAGTTTACGGTCCTGCCCTTCGGCCTGGCGTCAGCACCACGAGTGTTCACAAAGTGCATGTCCGTGGTAGCAGCCTTCCTTCGAAAGAGAAGGATGCGTGTATTTCCGTACCTGGACGATTGGCTACTCGCGGGCAGGTCGGAGGCCGAGGTCCGGTCTCACGTGACGCTGGCCCTGCAGACGTTCGACAAGCTCGGCCTCCGGGTCAATGTGCCCAAGTCCACGTTAGTCCCCACACAGAGGTTGGACTTCATAGGCGCAACCCTGGACTCGGTAACCGCACAAGCGAGCCTACCAGAGGCACGGTTCAGGTCAATTCACAGAGCCGTAAGCACAGTCCTAATGTTCCCCACGACAACGGCGAGGTGTTGCATGCAGATTCTGGGGCATATGGCAGCTTGCACACACGTGGTCAGACATGCCCGCCTGAGGCTTCGGCCCCTACAGTTGTGGTTCGCCCATACGCACCGCCCCAACAGAGACCCATTGGATCAGGTAGTCACGATCCCAAACCAGGTGCTCGGCTCACTACGCTGGTGGCTAGATCACCAACAGGTATGCGAAGGGATCCCCTTCGATGCCCCACAGCCCATTCTGACGTTGGTAACAGACGCATCGGACTTGGGTTGGGGGGCACACCTGGGAGAACTGCGGACCCAAGGGCTGTGGTCCAGCGAAGACAAGCTGCTTCACATCAATCTGAAGGAGCTAAGAGCGGTTCGCCTCGCCTGCCAGACCTTCCGCGCCACCTTAAAAGGTCACAGCGTGGCAGTCCTGACGGACAACACTACCGCCATGTTCTATATAAACAAGCAGGGCGGGTCACGGTCTTCTCTCCTCTGTCGCGAGGCACTCCAATTATGGAACTTCTGTATAGCCCATGCGATACACCTCATCGCGACGTATCTTCCGGGGATTCAAAACGGCTTAGCAGACCGCCTCAGCCGATCCTACCGAATGCACGAATGGACGTTGAGGCGAGACGTCCTGCATTCGATCTTCCGGAGGTGGGGCTTTCCCCGGGTGGATCTATTCGCCACCAGGGACAACAGCCAATGTCCTCAGTTCTGCTTGTTCCAGAACCTCAGCCGGGGGTCATTAGCAGACGCTTTCATGATTCCATGGGGAGGGAGCCTGGGATATGCCTTCCCTCCATTCCCACTCATACACAAGGTTCTCCTCAAAATCCGCAGGAACAGGGCGACGATCATACTTATCGCCCCGGCCTGGCCACGCCAACATTGGTTCACGTCCCTGCTGGAGCTGTCAATAGCCAACCCAATCACCCTCCCCCTCCATCGCGACCTAGTCACGCAAGACAAAGGTCGCCTACTCCACCCGAACCTGTCTTCGCTGCATCTCACGGCATGGCTTCTCTCTGGCAGAGCATAGGTGCTCCCACCAAGTCCAGCAAATCCTCCTTAATAGTCGGAAGCCCTCGACAAGAGCGACCTACCTGGCAAAGTGGAAAAGGTTCTCCCACTGGTGTGAGCCTCAGCGCATACAGCCTTTACAAGCCTCGGTTCCATCGATCCTGGACTACCTTTTGCACCTAAAGAATCAAGGGCTTGCGCCCGCCTCTATTAGGGTTCACTTAGCTGCAATCTCGGCCTTCCATCCAGGAGAGTTGGGAGTGTCAGTGTTCTCCAACCCCACAGTGGCCCGGTTTCTCAAGGGGCTGGAAAGGGTGTTTCCCTACTCGCGCCCGCCTGTCCCGACGTGGAGTCTGAACCTAGTCTTAACAAGACTCATGAGTTCCCCCTTTGAGCCCCTAGCCACTTGCTCCCTTACGCACCTCTCGTGGAAGGTGGCGTTTCTTGTGGCCATCACTTCGGCCAGAAGGGTATCGGAATTGAGAGCCCTCTCTTCGGAACCACCCTATACAGTGTTCCATAAGGATAAGGTGCAACTGAGGCCGCACCCCAAATTCCTCCCAAAGGTGGTAACACAGTTTCACATGGGACAGGACATTTGCCTACCGGTGTTTTTTCCTAAACCCCATACGGACCCTCACCACCGCAGCCTACATACCCTGGATGTCCGCAGGGCGTTGGCTTTTTACCTGGAACGGACCAGGCCGTTCCGCAGATCGCCCCAGCTGTTCGTTGCTATTGCGGAATGTATGAAAGGCTTGCCTATCTCGTCACAGCGCTTGTCGGCATGGATTGTGCATTGTATACGCACTTGTTACGAGCTCGCCAATGTTCCGGCCCCGGAGATCCGGGCCCACTCGACTAGAGCCCAAGCTCCTCAACGGCCTTCTTGGCACAGGTCCCTATCCAGGAGATCTGTAAGGCAGCCACCTGGTCGTCGGTGCACACGTTCACAGCCCACTACGCGATCCATCATCAGACCAGAGAGGACGCGATGGTCGGTCGGGCCGTGCTACAGTCAGTTGTATCTTGACTCCTACCCACCTCCAATGGTAAGCTTGGGAATCACCTAATGTGTAATGGACGTGAACAATCACTCGAAGAAGAAAGAACGGTTACTTACCTTCTGTAACTGTTGTTCTTCGAGATGTGTTGTTCACGTCCATTACACTTCCCAACCTCCTTCCCCTCTGTCGGAGTCTCCGGCAAGAAGGAACCGGAGTGGTCGGGTCGGCAGGGATATATATACCCTGGAGCGGGGCGCCGCTCTGGCGGGAAGGGGGGGCCCGCCGGCCCGACGGGAGCCGCTAAGGGAAAAAGTTTCCGACGTCTGTGCACGCGGCGCGCGTACACCTAATGTGTAATGGACGTGAACAACACATCTCGAAGAACAACAGTTACAGAAGGTAAGTAACCGTTCTTTTTTATAGTTAGCTCTGAAACTGAATAATAATTTGTCCACAAACACCAAAAACAAATTAAAAACTGGAAACCCTCTTTGTAGTTTAGATTGTGGAAGGGTAACTTGGTCGGTATTTACTTATTTGGTCTGAAATCAACTGGATGAAATTCAGTAAAGAC
Organism: Malaclemys terrapin pileata; assembly: GCF_027887155.1. Lineage (NCBI taxonomy): Eukaryota > Metazoa > Chordata > Testudines > Emydidae > Malaclemys > Malaclemys terrapin. The sequence goes on along the minus strand of NC_071507.1, from coordinate 79,394,469 downwards.
AAGTGCAAAATACTACACTTAGGAAGTTAAAAATCAAATGCACAACAACAAACGGGAGAGCAACTGGCTAGCCACTAGTACTGTTGAAAGGATCATGGGGTTATAGTGGATCACAAATTGAATGTGATGCAGTTGTAAAAAAGGCTAGTATCATTTTGGGATGTAATAACAGAAGTGTCAGTTACCCAGGAGGTAATTGTCCTGCTCTACTCAGCACTAGTGAGGCCTCAGCTAGTGTGTGTGGAAACCTGAACACAATGCAATACCGATATTGTAAGCTCTTTGAGGCCAGAGTCTCTCTTTTTGTTATGTATTTGTGCAGTGTGTCACACAGTGCAATGCTGTTCCAGGGTTTGGGCTCCTGGGCACTACTTGTACAAATAATACAAATTATTAATACTACTGATAATAATAATTAAAATAATAATAAATATTATTACTGAGTATGTGGTACATGAAAACATATTGGTGAAATACATTGTAGGCTAGTTTTACTATCCATGCTGAATAAAGTGTAAAAGTAAACAAATAGGATCAGTTGAGGACAAGTAAACTAGACTGAAAAAAAATCCTTTAGTTCTAATAATCTGCAGCGCAGTGTTATTAGTATCACAGACTAACTGAAGATTTTAGAGAAATATGATTTTTATCCTGACATTGGTCCTCTATGCTTGGAAGAATCATCTTAAAGCCTTTGTGTACTTATTTATGAAAAAATAGATTGTGTAACATACCATGGTTAGTAAAGAAGGTCAACATTTTTCTTTTCTTTTAATCCTTCTAGCCTTCAGGAAAAAGAACAATCACTGAGCATGTCCATTAAAGAAACGACTGCCAAAGTAAGTGCATATCAACTATCACTTTTTTCAGTACATTTAAGAAACAAAGATAATGCATTGCATTTTTTAATATAATATTGTGTTTTTTGAAAGGCCAAATGTATGGTATTTCTTCTGAATATATTTAACATATAAATATTCTTAATATCTGTTTAAAAAAGAAATCTAAACCTGGTCAAGGCATTCAAAAATGTTAGTGTGTCTGCCAAAGGAATGGTTCATTAAATGTAATATTTCTTGGCTCATGTTCACAATAGAAACCAATCTGTTGGCCTCATCTTAGAAAAGAACTGTCAGCTTTATGAAATGAAAGTGAAATCTGGTCACAATTGAATGTCTTTATTCTCAGGAAAAAAGCCATATTCTCATATTGGTTTCACTGGTGTAAATCCAGAGTGACTCCATTGAAGTTAGCGTTGTTACTCAGGAGTTACAATAGTGCAAATGGAAATCAGAATCAGACCCAGGGTAATTATGATAAATGAATTACATTTTCATCCCAGCTGGGTAAAGTTTAGATATACTCACACATATTTAAAAAAAAAACAAAAAAAACCCAACAACATATAATGCATCATAGTTTCCAGGACGCTTAATGGACTTGAGTATTGTATTTTCTCCTGTTGACTTTCATTTTTATATCATCCTCCATTAGGTCCTGATTCTGCAAACACTTATGCCGTTGCTTAAATTTAAGCATATAAATTGTTCCACTGATTAATGTCACTTTCTCATATGAATACATTTAAGCAATGCATAGCTGTTTGCAGACTCAGGAGATTAGTTACCATGTAATCCATGTGTTTATATGGTACTTGTGGCCTGGTGGTTAGGTGCATTAAGGGTGAATTTTTCAAAGGTACCTGGGGAATTAGGTGCCTAATGCCCAGTGAATTTCCAGTAGCGAAGCACCCATCATGTGTACTATTAGATTTGAGGCTTCCTTTTCAAACATCAGTGCCTTAAATGGCATGTACAAAATACTGATTTGTTGCTACAAACCGGTAATGGTGTGCAGGAAATATGCTGTTACTCATGCAATCACCCACTTGCACATACATTTGCCTGTTTTCTCATTCATGCAAAATATGCAGACACACAAGTCTGTTTGTGCTCACTGGCACATACTTTGTATGTGACGTATATGCAAAATATCTATTTTTGCATTTGTGACCTATAATATCTAACAAATGTAGATACTTATACCGTTATTTTTTTTGTGGGAAGTTTTTGGTACTCCTCTCACAAAAGGCATAATTATTCCGGTAATTTCTCCAAACCCTGGACATATGAAGAATAGGAGGAGTGTGAAACTTTTGGGTTACCACTATTGCTTTCATCTGAGATACTGCTGCTACTCTTTCTCAAATGTGATTTTCAGTTTCTTGTTTTCCAAATCCTCTAGCCACTATAAAGAATTGTAACAAGATGGCCGGTGTTCGTATGGTGGGTCCCGCACTTTTCTTGGGGTGGGGTGGGGCTAAGACGCAATCACTTGTCCCTGCTCTTGGGCGGCAAGGGCCCCGCTAGTGGCCCAGGAAGGTGGTAGAGGAGGGAAGCGGGGGAGGGGTCTGGGTTTGCTCCTTGCTCTGAGTCCCAGCTCCTCTCAAGCCCTGCGGGTTTCTTACCCTCTTCCCCCTTGGGTGGGGTCACCCTCGGTCCTTAGACATTGGGGGAGGGAGTCTCCTTGCTCTGCCGGGGCAGGGTCTCCCTTACTTCAGTTCTCTGGTCTTTCAAATCTCACAACACACCTCCAAGATCCAGTCCTCTATCCTTCCTCCTCCTCCTTGACTACTGAAGCAGGGGGTTTTATTAGGTTCCTGACAGGGCCTTAATTGACTACAGGTGCTCCAATTAACCTGTATCAACCCTCCCTAGTCTACAGGGAACCACGCCTTAATTAGCCTATGGTTTATAAATGTAACCCTTCTGCCCATCTAAGTTGGCAGCAACAGGGGCCAGGTTCTGTATCTAGGGGTTCCGTTTCAATAACGCAATGCAAAACTGGCTTGAGCCCCCACCCAGTGACCTGGGACAACTACATACCACCTGTAAGAGGCAATACTTCCCCTCTCACAAGCACAGAGTCTGAGTGTAGCAGAAAATGTTTAATAACATGAGGTAAACGACATCAGCATTAAATTGGGAAAACACCACAAACAGGATTTATAACACAAACCATGAGCAAAAAAACCCACCCCAGCAAATTGGGCTGTGTCCTTTCCCTTTGGTTCTTGAATCCAGCAACCCAAAAATCACCCAATGTCCAACAACCCCCAAAGTCTCTGTCCCTGGTCAGTGCAGCCCCAGAGTAAAAGGGGGGCACGCAGGGTGTTAAGGGGCACCTTACGTGATCAGAGGTCGGCTGGCCATCTCTCCATGGGGTTCCGCCGCAGCCTTCACCATGAGCCAGTCCACTTCCTGCTGTCCCACGAGCTGCTCCGCTCACCGACCTGTGAGCCGCTCGAGCCGTCCCCGCAAACAGCTCCGCTCGCCATTCCTTGGGCCGCTCCAACCGTCCCCGCAAGTCTCCGTGCCACTAGCTGTTCCTCCAGTTGTCCCCACAAATTGCTCTGCCAGCTGCTTAGCAGTAAAACTTCAGGCTCCCCCACTGGTTAACACAGCACTTAAAACTTTAACTCTTTTGTGATTTCAGCTCTTAGTGATTTCAGCTCAGAGTAGGGGAGCCCCAGTACTGGTGCACCATTGGCCCAAAGCGAATTCAGCTCAGCAGCCTGGAACTAGACTTCTAATGGAATCAAAGTTAGCTCTGACATTCAGCAGTGGGGAGAGGAGGTGGTGCAATTGGTGTTTCAAGCCCTCAGAGGGGGCCCATACCATCAGGTACAAATACCTGTCCCCATCCTTTCTCAATTCACTGGGTTTTGTAACCCATGCCCCTTGTCAAGCACGTGCTACTTAGGTAATGGTGAAGGACTCACTCAGTCCTTCTGTCATACAACAGTTCCACTGGCCTTGATTCACAGAATCAGGGTAACCAAACTTTATTCTTCCTGCCCCAATAACAGAGAAACTCGGGATCCCACACCAGCCAAAGTAACCACTTTCAGTTGCTGTTGTTTCATGCCAGGCGGGTGGGTGTGCCTATGCAAACAAGATCAGCCCCTGGAGTTCTTTTCCACACTCGCCATAATTCACCACCAGATGTCAGGGTAGAGCTCATCCTGACTCTGCTTACATCTATTTCCCCTCTCCCATTCTCCCACTGCTCCCTGGCCCTCCTGTATCACAGAATGTAGTGGTTCCTTATGCCATAATGGATCAATGATCCACTAGTCTTCTCTGACAGTGACTGGAGAATGCTTTAGATGGAGAGTTAAAATGCCTTAATATGCTTAATTCCACAATGCTATATAATTGGAGGGGAAATTCCTTCCTGATTTTGGCAAATATGTGGTTTATATCCTGAAACACAAAGATTGCTAGTCCATCTCTCTGTCTCTCTCTCTCTCTCTAATATACTGTTTCTCAGCATCTCAGAATTTTCCCAAACGTTAGAAAGCTGAATCCACACTTAAGGAAAATCATAGAATCATAGAATATCAGGGTTGGAAGGGACCTCAGGAGGTCATCTAGTCCAAACCCCTGCTCAAAGCAGGACCAATTCCCAACTAAATCATCCCAGCCAGGGCTTTGTCAAGCCTGACCTTAAAAACCTCTAAGGAAGGAGATTCCATCACCTTCCTAGGTAACCCTTTCCAGTGCTTCACCACTCTCCTAGTGAAAAAGTTTTTCCTAATATCCAACCTAAACCTCCCCCACTGCAACTTGAGACCATTACTCCTTGTTCTGTCATCTGGTACTACTGAGAACAGTCTAGATCCATCCTCTTTGGAACCCCCTTTCAGGTAGTTGAAAGCAGCTATCAAATCCCCCCCCATTCTTCTCTTCTGCAGACTAAACAATCCCAGTTCCCTCAGCCTCTCCTCATAAGTCATGTGCTCCAGACCCCTAATCATTTTTGTTGCTCTCCAGCTGGACTGTTTCCAATTTTTCCACATCCTCCTTGTACTGTGGGGCCCAAAACTGGACATAGGACTCCAGATGAGGCCTCACCAATGTCGAATAGAGGGGAGTAATCACGTCCTTCGATCTGCTGGCAATGCTCCTACTTATACAGTCCAAAATGCCGTTAGCCTTCTTGGCAACAAGGGCACATTGTTGACTCATATCCAGCTTCTTGTCCACTGTAACCCCTAGGTCCTTTTCTGCAGAATTGCTGCCTAGCCGTTCGGTTCCTAGTCTGTAGCAGTGCATGGGATTCTTCCGTCCTAAGTGCAGGACTCTGCACTTGATCTTGTTGAACCTCGTCAGGTTTTTTTTGGCCCAATCCTCTAATTTGTCTAGGTCCCTCTGTATCCTATCTCAACCCTCCAGCGTATCTACCACTCCTCCCAGTTTAGTGTTATCTGCAAACTTGCTGAGAGTGCAGTCCACGCCATCCTCCTGATCATTAATGAAGATATTGAACAAAACCGGCCCCAGGACCAACTCTTGGGGCACTCCGCTTGATACCTGCTGCCAACTAGACATGGAGCCATTGATCACTACCTGTTGAGCCCGACGATCTAGCCAGCTTTCTATCCACCTTATAGTCCATTCATCCATTCCATACTACTTTAACTTGCCGTCAAAAATACTGTGCGAGACCGTATCAAAAGCTTTGCTAAAGTCAAGGAATAACACATCCACTGCTTTCCCCTCATCCACAGACCCAGTTATATCCTCATAGAAGGCAATTAGGTTAGTCAGGCATGACTTGTCCTTGGTGAATCCATGCTGACGGTTCCTGATCACTTTCCTCTCCTCTAAGTGCTTCAGAATTGATTCCTTGAGGACCTGCTCCATGATTTTTCCACTGTCTGAGGTGAGGCTGAATGGCCTGTAGTTCCCCGGATCCACCTTCTTCCCTTTTTTTTAATGAAAAATGAAACCAGTCACTCTCCAACAGCTCTGCCCTGTGTTATTAAATGACAACCTGTCTTAATTTATATATCACTGTATTCCTTCCCCACCCACACTTGGGGAAATGCTGGTGTAGATCTTCATAATATGATGAGATGATATTTCCTTTCCTTTCTTACATGCTTTAATGAGCAGTGATATAATTAACAGTGGTGACATTTAAGATGTTGCCATTGGCATCTGAGGGCACACCACTGAAATGAATGGGTCATTTCACACCTCAGAACTATTGCTTCAAGCTCTCTCCAATTTTAGGTAGAAATCACTGATTTAGATACACTTTTTTTCACATTTTGAATGTTTATTTTCAACCATCTGGAGACTTTTTACAATGAAAGCTGACACCTCACTAACAATTGAGAGGTCTGTCTGTTCTCCACCTTATCCAGATAGTTTGTCGCAACTTTATAGGAGGTGTATCTCATGTTGTGGGAAACAAAGTTCTAACTGAAGAAACTCCCAGTTGCCTGACATGCTGTATGACAGGGGTCTCAAACTCAAATGACCGTGAGGGCCACATGAGGACTAGTACATTGGCCCAAGGGCCGCATTACTGACACCTCCCCACCCGCCGCCCTCGGCCCTGCCCCCACTCCATCCCTTCCATGAGGTCCCACCCCCGCCCCGCCTCTTCCCACCCCTTTCCTGACCCCATTCCAACCCCTTCTCCGAAATCTCCACCCCAACTCTGCTCCCTCCCTGCCCCCAGGGGGTGCAGGAGTGTGGGGTGTGGTGGGGGGCTCAGGGCAGGGGGTTGGGGTGTGGGGTGCAGGAGGGGTGAGGGGTACAGCAAGGGGCCAGGGTGCGGCAGGGGGCTCAGGGCAGGTGGTCGGGGTGCAAGAGGGGTGCAGCAGGAGGATCAGGGCAGTGGGTTGGGGTGCAAGAGGAGTGTGGGGTGTGGCATGGGGCTCAGGGCAGTGGGTTGGGATGCAGGAAGGGTGAGGGGTGTGGCAGGGGGCTCAGGGCAGGGGGTTCGGCTGCAGGAGGGGTTTGGAGGGCAGGATCTGGCCTGGCGTGTACCAGGGGCAGGGCAGGCTCCCTGCCTGTCTGCCCTGCCTCCGCAAGAGGCTGGAACGTGGGGAAGGAGGGGCGGAGGGGCTGCGTATTTTTGCTGCTTGAGGCACTCCCGCGGATCCCCGTTCCCGGCCAATGGGAGCTGCTGGGGGCGCTGCCTCAAGCAACAGACACACACAGCCCCTTCGCCCCCCCCTTCCCCACGTTCCAGCCTCTTCCCGGAGCTGCGCAGGGCAGGCAGGCAGGGAGCCTGCCCTGCTCCCGGTGCACGTCCGGCCGCTGCTCTGGTAAACGCGGGGGGAGGGGGGGACTGCGAGGGGCTCGTGGGCTGCAGAAAATCACCCCGCGGGCCGCGTGTTTGAGACCCCTGCTGTATGATATGGAAAGGAGCAACTTTAGATCGCTTTAGAGCTCGGCCCAGCCCTGTGGCGCAAGGATACCAGAATGAGAGCTGCCCTTTTGGTAGAGAAGCACTGTGTGGAAGCTGGCAAGTCCAGACTACTACTGGTCAGTTGCAAATCATTTTGGAGTTGGGAAGTAGATTGTTGGGGCTGCGTTAATGCAAGCGTGCAGGGCAATTAATCGCATCTTGCTACGGAGGATGGTGATTCTGAGAAATGTGTGCGTGAAATAGTGGACAGCTTTGCAGAAATGGGTTTCCCTAACTGTGGAGGGGTGATAGATGGCACCAGGGCCGGCTTTAGGCCGATTCAGCCGATTCGGCTGAATTGGGCCCCGCGCCAAGAGGGCCCCGCGCTGCAGCTGTCCACCCCGCCCCCAGCTCACTTCCCCGGCCCCTCCTCCCCTCCCCTGAACGCTCCGCCCCCTCCCCTGCTTCTGAAAAGAAGCAGGGGCGGGCCAGCAGCACAAGGTAAGCTGGGGTGGGGGTGGGGGTGGTGGGGGCACAAGGGCTCCGGGGAGGCGCGGCCCGTTCCCGCAGGCCCCAGCGGCTCTGGCCCGGCCCGGTCCCCACGGCTCGGGTCGGGTCCCCCCCCCCCCCCCCGCGGCGCGGCTCGGGGCTCCCCCCCCCCGCAGCGCGGCGTGGCTCGATTCCTGGGGGCGGGGCTTGCAGCAAGCCCCACCCCCAGGAATCGGGCCCCGCTCTTGCTAAAGCCGGCCCTGGATGGCACACACATTCCAATTTTGGCACCAGACCATCTTGCGACGGAGTACATCAATAGGAAGGGGTACTTCTCCATGGTGGATCACTATGGGTGTTTCACTGATATCAATGCGGGATGGTCTGGGAAGGTGCATGACACACACTTCTTCAGGAACACCGACCTGTATAGAAAGCTACGAGTGGGGACTTTCTTTCCAGACCAGAAGATTACAGGGGGGATGTTGAAATGCTCATAGTGGTCCTGGGAGACCTGGTGTACCCCTTACAGCAATGGCTCATGAAACCTTACACGGAAACCTGCACAGCAGTAAGGAGCTGTTCAACAACAGTCTGAGTAGGTGCCAGATGACAGTGGAATGTGTCTTTGGCAGATTAAAGGTGCGCTGGCAATGCCTTTATAGCAGGTTAGACCTCAATGAGGATAATATTCCCATGCTCATAGCTGTGTGTTGTACGTTGCGTAATCTTTGTGAAGCTAAGGGTAAAAGGTTTGCTCAGGGGTGGAGTGTTGAGGCAAACCATTTGGCTGCATATTTTGAGCAGCCAGATACCAGGGCTATCAGAGGGGCCCAGAGGGGGGCAATCTGAATCAGGGAGTCCTTGAGGCAACACTTTGAAAATGAGAGCCAGTAATGTATACCTCTGTGATTGGTGCTGCAATGGTACATTACATGTAGTTTTTCTAGGAAGCAATGGTGAAATTTGGGGCCTTATATTCCAGTAAGCAAATGATTAAACTGTCTGTATATGTATTGGTAGTGCCTGCTTTTTATTGCACAAGAAACAACACACACACCCATGCACAAGAAACAACATGCGTGCACGCACAAGAAGCAACACGCGCACGCACCCAAGTGCTTGGTGGGAAACGAGGTACCAGGGAAGGGCAGACTTTCAGAGCTGTGTGTAGGTCCAGCTATCATTTTGAAAATTGTCCAAGGGGCTGGAGTGAAGGGGAAACGGAGAAGTCCCAGAAAGCGGAAAGGACTGTGCGGGCGGTGTTTGGGCGGGGGCCACAGAAAAGAGTTCTGAATGTGCTGCAGGGGAGGGCAGGCATGTATCTGCGTTTGCTCTTCCATAACTTTAATCATCCACTCAGTAGTGTCCTTAACAAACTCCTGATTTTCTTTTCTGTCCTGCCTTTCGGCTTCCCTCCACATCTTGAGTTCCCTTTTCTTTGCATTGGAGAAGTGCAGTACCTTCCCGAACAAGTCTTCTTTTCTTGGTCTTGAGCACTTTCTTATCTGGCAGAGACGCTTGGCCAGCGTGTTTGGGGTGTTCCTCAAGGCCACATCTGCCGAAGCACAAAGAACAATGCACAGAAACATGATTAAGTTCATGCACAGCATCGAAACATTTCAGTAAAATACACCTCTGGTAACATACCATCACTTTCTCATTGATCCTTGGCAAGCACACATCTCGGTGAACATCCAAAGCATGGTGAGTGTTAGCTGGGTGGTGGTGTGCTACATGATGGAAAAGAGTACTTGGCAAGGATTGCGGTGCAGCCGAATAGGGAAAAAATTCTAAAATTCTCCCACACTTTTCCACTGGAGGGAGTCATTATAATAGATATCTCACTGCTGAGGGTAACCAGGGAAGTGAGGGTACATCTACTACACGCTTGTGGCTTCTGCCCTGGTCCCTATGCTGCTCCCCTGTGTGCTGCTTTGGTCCCTGCACAAGTGATTGCTGAATGGCACGGGAAAGTTTCCTACAATGGGGGAAGGAACAAAGCAGCTCTGCCAAGGAAACTTTGGCAGAGAATTGCTGAGTACCTCCATCAAACTTTCCTAGAGATCTCTCTGGAGGATTCCTGTGAGATCTCGGTGTGCATCAACACCCTGTTCTGCCTGTTCCTGATTAGCTGCACAGGCAAATGTCCAGCACACAGAAACACAGCCAGCCTTGTCAGGGCCAGCTCCGGGGTTTTGGCCGCCCCAAGCAGCCAATAAATAAATTAAATAAATAAATAAAGCCGCGATCGCGATCTGCGGCAGCAATTCGGCGGGAGGTCCTTCGTTCCGAGAGGGAGTAAGGGACCGCCCGCCGAATAGCTGGACGTGCCGCCCCTCTCTGGAGCGGCCGCCCCAAGCACCTGCTTGCCAGGCTGGTGCCTGGAGCCAGCCCTGAGCCTTGTACATTTCTATATCCTGAACCCACCTCTGCACTACACAAACTGCAGCCACTTTACCAGCCGTCTCTCCTGCTTCTTGCTCGCCAGAGAGCAACTGCTGAGACTGGCTAGACACCTCCAGAGTGGTGAACAGTTCCTGGCTGCTTGCCTCACTGGGTGACCCCGCTGGGAGCTCCACATCGTCATCTAACCCCACCTCTTCTTCATCTTGGATTAGGTTCTCTTTCCGCTGCCTCCAGGCCCGCCGAAGTATCCACGGGGCTCTTGGCGGTGGAGGTGGGGTCGCCACTGAGTATAGCATCCAGCTCCTTATAGAACTGGCAGTTCTTGGGTGCAGCACTGGAGTGACAATTTGCCTCCCTCGCCTTATGGTATGCCTGCCTCAGCTCCTTTATCTTCGCTCTGCACTGCAGCATGTCCCAATCACAGCCCTTTTCGCACAAGCCTAGAGAAATCTGCCCATAGGTATCAAAATTCCTATGGCTCAAGCACAGCTGGGACTGCACAGTCTCCTCTCCCTGTATACTGAGCAGCTCCAGCAGCTCTGCAGTTGTCCAAGCGGGAGAGCATTTGCTGTGATAAGCCGCCATGGTCACCTGGGAAGATGCAATAAGACCTCTCCATGCCAAGCCAAGAGGAAATGGAATTTCAAAAATTCCTGGGGTTTCTAAGGGGGAAGGGTGGATGGTTGTTTACCTGGCTGCAGGGCAGTGGAATTCAAACTGCTGACCAGGTGGGCATTGTGGAGGCCATTGTGGACACCTTTTGGAGGTCAATTAAAGCAATAAAATCAAGTGTGGTGTCTACAAACTGGCACTTTGTCGACAAACATGTTGCGCAAAAAGCCTTGTGTCTCTTGTCGGGTGGTTTTATTTTGTTGCCAAAACAGGGCATTTTTGCCGCCAAAAGTCGCATCGCAGTCTGCGTGTATCCACTGTTTTAACTGTGAAGTGTAGACAAGGCCTCACCAGCAGAAGTTGGTCCAATAAAAACTATTACCTCACCCTACTTGTCTCTCTGTTAAAATTGTCATACTTCCGGGGTTAACTGCATTTCTGCCTTCTCTATGGTCTGCTAACAGCTACTGCGTCTCAAGCATTCAACCATCACCTCTCTGTGGGTGGGGACCTGCATCCCCCTCCCTTCAGATCAGGAGTTTGTTTGCGGTCTCCTAGCAATTCACCAGCGACCAGCACCTGCCATTTGCTCTCTCTCAGGGACAATGTCAAGGTTGCAAGTGACCAGCCAGCTTTTACAGAGCACAATACATTTATTTTAGGATAGTAACATTTAATATAAAATGAAACAATAGAGTGTACATGCATACTAAGTTTACTATCTTCTAAAATGAGACTCTGGCAGGTTCCAGTCCTTCAAACCCTTCTAGCAGGGTTTTGCCCTCTTGGTTACAAACTCATGACAATTTTTTAATCAAAATGAGGGTCCTCTCAGACAGTTCAGGCTGGCTTTTTATACCACAAGCTATTTCTTGTCTCCTGGGTATCTTGAATGCAGTCTGAACTAATATATGCAATTAACTGCAGAGGGTGGTACTTCTCTGAAGCTGTTTACCTGTCCCAGGATCTGCAATAATCACGTCCCACTGATTTTAGTTCCTTGGCAAAGCTCAGTAACCCTCACCCTTGGAGCTAGAATACTGTCCCTAGTTCACAAAGCTACCTATAACATTTACAGATACAAAAGTGTATTATTAATACCAGTGGCTAGTATCTGGCACATCTGAATCTAATAGCTTTTTGGAGTTTCCATGCTTACTAGGTCACTCATCTGTCACAAAAATTACTTAGTTTAACATGCGGTAGTGAATTCCACAGATTATATCTGTTTCTTAAAATAGTAAATGTTAAATAGATAAAATATTTTTAAACATTTCATTGCATTCCCTCATTGTTGTTTGTTTATTCAGAGGATAAATAGGAAGCACAATATTGCCCTTCTCCAACTCATTTATTTTTATATACTTTTATCATATCTCCTACTCCTCTCTCAAAGTAAATCTCTCTCTGATGATCGCTATCTTCCAGTCTCCCGTGCGTTTAATATTTACATTGGCTTTTTCTATCTTTTCTGTTTCTACTACATCATTTTTGAGTTGAGGTGGCAAAAGCCACACACTACATATTAACAAAGTGAACACTCCTCCACCCATTCTCTTCCCTTGAGAAGTAATACAGGACTTGAGCCAATAACAAGCAGTGATGCTGAAGTATATTATTGTACTTGGATGTATGCTTGTTGACAGAGTGCTGCCCTTTGCTTCAGACATTGAACAGAGCTTCCATCTCCCTGTTTTTCTAAGCAGTTGTTACAGTGAATGCTGAAGACTGTATTCCACTTTTGAAAGAATGTGTTAATTTTAGTGTTCTGGCCCACATTCCCCACCCCATTCCTGCCACTGTAGATTAACATATCACACATGGAAAAGATGTAAAAGGATGTTACTATGCAAATGTTCTCATCAGTATTTCCTTTCTTAGGGCTTGATCCTAAGACTCCTTTCTTGCCTGGGCCCCAGTTGTTGTGCTGGGACTGCTTGGCTGAGTAAGGATTACTGAATAAGGATTTGCAGGATTAGGCTCTAAATTAAGATGGTTTTTAGTTGCTCTAAAGCTCTTTGGAAACCTATATATGAAAAACACAAAGAATATTTTTTAAAAACCCTATTAATGATGTATTGTAATATAAACCCCAAAGGTGCATTAAATATGAAGTCACACATGGCCTGGTTCCATACCTTTTACACATTCCAAACTCCCTTTGACTTCAAAGTGAGACTTGTCTATGTGAGGAATATGGGATTGGGCCCCTAATATCCAGTGGTATAAGGATAGTACTTTTGGGCTTTTTTTCATCTTCAGAACACTTTTTACAAACATTAACTTCTGTAGGTAAACCTCTTAACAGCCTATGAGATAGGTAAATAAGTATTTTGTACCCATTATACAGATGAGGAAATTGGCAAAGGGGTAAGAGCAAAATTCTAAATCCTTACTTCCAATGACTTCAATGGGAGTTCTTGAGTAGAGACTACAGGATTTGGCTGTAAGTAACTGCCCTAAGGTCATGGGCAGACTCATTATTAAAGTTAGGAATAGAATTCAGGAGGTTCCTAGCTCCTAGTCTTTGACTTACATCACTAGGTATGACTGATGTATACTGTGTTGGTCACTGAGAGTAATGGAAAGTTGGAAAGTAGAGTTGGGATTACAAAGACGTGCTGTTTGAATCAAGCAAATCAGAGAAAGAGGAGAAGGTTGCTGGATTTTTTAATCTTCAGCATTTTCATTACCTATGGAAAAGGCTTTCTTTTGTAGCAGGACAAGTTATCATAATGAATAATGGTAGCCACTGTGGAGATATCAAAAGGAAAGCTTAGTTTATGTAGAATATAACTAGTATAAAATAGCAGTAATATGATTAGCTAAAGAAAGTTAAGTGAGTAGTTTGTTCCCCTATCTCTTTCATTTAGTTTTGTTGAAAGAGATCATTTGACATCCCTGATGATTAATGTCCAGAATTTATCCATAGAACAGATATGTCACAGGTACTTGCAGAGCCTTACCTGCAAGCTTCTATCCTTGTCTAGAGGGACCATCTCTAGATGTAGGTTAAGCCTCCATTCAGCCCATGGCTTCTCTACTTAGGCAGTTAATAAGACTGCCAATAACCACCAGTTCTGACAGTGGAGGTTATGATTTGGACACACTGTTCACTTGGAACTAGATTTAATCTACCAACTCATTTCACATAATTATCAAACAGCTGTCTGATGGTAATGACTTTAAGTTCATACTAGCATTGGACATATTCACACTTCCTGGAGTGGAAAGAGTCCTTGTGTAATTACCAATCCCCTGAGCAGGGCTGGCTCTAGGCACCAGCCCACCAAGCTTGTGCTTGGGGCGGCACCTGGAGGGGGGCGGCGCGGTGCTCCGGCCGCCGAGGAGAGCGGAGCTACAGTGGGCTCGCTGCCCTCCCCCGGCGCTCTGGCTGCCGGGGAGAGTGGAGCCGCAGCAGGCTCGCCGCCCTCCCCCCGGCGCTCTGGCCGCTGGGGAGAGCAGAGCCCTGGCCGGGCTCTCCGCCCTCCTCCCGGCGCTCTGGCTGCCGGGGAGAGCGGACCCCGGCCGGGCTCGCTGCCCTCCCCCCTGCGCTCTGGCCGGTCGGGGAGAGCGCCCCTGCTGCGCTGGGGCGGGGGGAGGCGGAGGGCGGCGTTGGGAGGCTTTTTTGCATGGGGCGGCAAAAAAGCCAGAGCCGGTCCTGCCCCTGAGCCATCCTGTACCCAGAGAGAGAGAGAGAGAGAACCACTTTGACAGAAATCATTAAAAAAATTGATTTATTTTGGAGAGTTGAGAAAGAAAATGGATCCTGTTTTTTTTCTGGCACATTTGTAGTAACCTGGCCCAGGCACTAGCACCTGAAGCTGTGGTGTAGAAGTTCAGAATACTGTCCTGGGGGAAGAGTCAGCCAGAGAAAGGGTGGCTCGAGCTGGAGAGGGGGTTCAGAATCTGTCCAAATGGGCAGTTGGAAGGCGGTTAGAAAAAAAGGAGGTGATAAGAGGCAGCACCGGGTAAAATGGATTTTGCTGAGGAAGCTGGGCCGTGAAAGACCATGTGCAAAGCACAGAGTATATGACTGGTGAGATGGACCATTGGGACATTGACAGAGGGAATATAGTTTGGGTGCCTGGGGAATGAGTGTGGCCCTCTGGGTTAGGAGCTGTCATTTGTGGATGGAAAGGAGTCTTAAGATCAAGCCCTAAGAAAGGGCTGGAAAGAACTGTGATTAAGGATGCCAACTGTCTAATCGCACAAAAAAACAGAAGAACATAAGAATGGCCCTACTGGGTCAGACCAAAGGTCCATCTAGCTCAGTATCCTGTCTTATAACAGTGGCCAGTGCCAGGTGCCCCAGAGGGAATGAACAGAACAGGTAATCATCAAGTGATCCATCCCCTGTTGCTCATTCCCAGCTTCTGGCAAACAGAGGCTAGGGACATTATTCCTGCCCATCCTGGCTAATAGCCATTGATGGACCTATCCTCCATGAATTTATCCAGTTCTTTTTTGAACCCAGTTATGGTCTTGGCCTTCACAACATCCTCTGGCAAGGAGTTCCACAGGTTGACCATGCATTTTGTGAAGAAATACTTCCTTTTATTTTTTTTAAATCTGCCTATTAATTTCATTTGGTGACCCCTAGTTCTTGTGTTTATGAAAAGTAGAAACAACACTTCCTTATCTACTTTCTCTACACCAGTCATGATTTTATAGACCTCAGTCATATTTTCCCTTAGCTGTCTCTTTTCCAAGCTGAAAAGTCCCAGTCTTATTAATCTCTCCTCATACGGAAGCTGTTCCATACCCCTAATCATTTTTGTTGTCCTTTTCTGAACCTTTTCCAATTCCAATATATCTTTTTTGAGATGGGGTGACCACATCTGCACACAGTATTCAAGGATTTATATAGAGGCAGCATGATATTTTCTGTCCTATTTTCTATCTCCTTCTTAATTATTCCCAGCATCCTGTTCGCTTTTTTGACTGCTGCTGCACATTCAGTGGATATTTCAGAGAACTATCCACAATGACTCTAAGATCTCTTTCTTGAGTGGTAACAGCTAATTTAGATCCCATCATTTTATATGTATAGTTGCGATTATGTTTTCCAATGTGCATTACTTTGCATTTATCAACATTAAATTTCATCTGCCATTTTGTTGCCCAGTCATCTAGTTTTGGGAGATCCTTTTATAGCTCTTCATAGTCTGCCTGGGTCTTAACTATCTTTAATAATTTTGAATCATCTGAAAATTTTGCCACCTCACTGTTTACCCCTTTTTCCAGATCATTTATGAATATGTTGAATAGGACTGGTCCCAGAACAGACCCCTTGGGGACACCACTATTTACTGCTCTCCATTCTGAAAACTCGCCATTTATACCTACCCTTTGTTTCCTATCTTTTAATCAGTTACCAATCCATGAGAGCACCTTCCCTCTTAGCCTGTGGCAGCTTACTTTGCGTAAGAGCCTTTGGTGAGGAACCTTGTCAAAGGCTTTCTGAAAATCTAAGTACACTATATCCACGGGATCCCCTTGGTCCACATGCTTGTTGACCCCCTCAAAGAATTCTAATAGATTGGTGAGACATGATTTCCTTTCCTAAAACCATGTTGACTCTTCCTCAACAAATTATGTTCATCTATATGTCTGACAATATTGTTCTTTATTATAGTTTCCGCCAGTTTGCCTGGTACTGAAGTCAGGCCTACAGGCCTGTAATTGCCGGAATCACCTCTGGAGCCCTTTTTAAAAATTGGCGTCACATTAGCTATCCTCCAGTCATCTGGTACAGAAGCTGATTTAAATGATAGGTTACAGACTATAGTTAGTAGTTCTGCAATTTCACTTTTGAGTTCCTTCAGAACTCTTGGGTGAATACCATCTGGTCCTGGTGACTTACTGCTGTTTAATTTATCAATTTGTTCCAGAACCTCCTCTAATGA
Organism: Malaclemys terrapin pileata; assembly: GCF_027887155.1. Lineage (NCBI taxonomy): Eukaryota > Metazoa > Chordata > Testudines > Emydidae > Malaclemys > Malaclemys terrapin. The sequence continues at coordinate 79,377,841 of NC_071507.1, read as the reverse complement.
TACCTCAACCTGGGACAGTTCCTCCGATCTGTCACCTAAAAAGAATGGCTCAGGTTTGGGAATCTCCCTCACATCCTCAGCCATGAAGACTGATGCAAAGAATTCATTTAGTTTCTCCACAATGGCCTTATCGTCCTTGAGTGCTCCTTTAGCACCTCAAGCATCCAGTGGCCTCACTGGTTGTTTAGCAGGCTTCCTGCTTCTGATATACTTTAAATAAAAATTGCTATTACTTTTTGAGTCTTTGGCTAACTGTTCCTCAAATTCTTTTTTGGCTTTCCTAATTGTATTTTTACATTTTATTTGTCAGTGTTTATGCTTCTTTCTATTTTCCTCACTAGGATTTAACTTCCACTTTTTAAAGGATGCCTTTTTGCCTCTCACTGCTTCTCTTACTTTGTTGTTTAGCCACGGTGGTTCTTTTTTGGTCTTTTACTGTGTTTTTTAGTTTGGGGTATACATTTAAGTTGAGCCTCTATTATGGTGTCTTTAAAAGTTTCCACGCAGCTTGCAGAGATTTCACTTTTGGTGCTGTACCCTTTAATTTCTGTTTAACTAACTACCTCATTTTTGAGTAGTTCCCCTTTATGAAATTAAATGCTACATTGTTGGGCTGTTGTGGTGTTTTTCCTGCCACAGGGATATTAAATTTAATTATATTATGGTCACTATTACCAAGCGGTTCAGCTATATTCACCTCTTGGACCAGATCCTGTGCTCCACTTAGGACTAAATCAAGAATTGCCTCTCTTCTGGTGGGTTCCAGGACCAACTGCTCCAAGAAGCAGTCATTTAAGGTGTCAAAAAACTTTATCTCTGCATCCTGTCCTGAGGTGACATGTAGCCAGTCAATATGGGGATAATTGAAATCCCCCATTATTATTATTGAGTTTTTTTATATTAATAGCCTCTCTGTTCTCCCTGAGCATTTCACAGTCACTATCACCATCCTGGTCAGGTGGTCAGTAATATTTCCCTAACGCTATATTCTTCTTATTAGAGCATGGAATTTCTATCCATAGAGATTCTATGGTACAGTTTGATTAGTTTACAATTTTTACTTCATTTGATTCTACACTTTCTTTCACATATAATGCCACTCCCACACCAGCAAGACATGTTCTGTCCTTCGGATATATTTTGTACCGTGGTACTACTGTATCCCATTGATTATCCTCATTCCACCGAGTTTCTGTGATGCCCATTATATCAATATCCTAATTTAATATGAGGCACTCTAGTTCACCCATTTTATTATTTAGACTTCTAGCATTGGTATATAAGCACTTTAAAAACTTGTCTTCTTTTAGCTGTCTGACATTACATGACGTAATTGAATGGGACTCTTTTTTATTTGATTGTTTCTGATCAGACCCTGCCTGTATTTTATCATTTTCCATCCTCTCGTCCTCACTAGGACATAGAGATTCTCTATTATTAGATCCTCCCATAAGGAATGTCTGAACCACGTGCTCCTCTGCGCCCAAACACCTTGCTCCGCACCCTTCCCTGTCCTTTCCCCTAGGCCCCGTCTACTCCATCCCCCTCCCTCCGACGCTCGCTCGCTCTCCCCCATCCTCACTCACTTTCATTGGGCTGGGGCAGGGGGTTGGGGTGCAGGAGGGGTTGCAGGATGGGGCTGAGGGGTTCAGAGTATGAGAAGGGGCTCTGAGCTGAGCCTGGGGCAGGGAGTTGGGGTGCAGAAGGGGGTGCGGGGCGCAGGCTCTGGGAGGGAGTTTGGGTGCAGGAAAGCGCTCAGGGCTGGGGCAGAGGGTTGGGGTGCGGGAAATGGTTCGGGGTGCGGGCTCCGGCCGGGCGGTGCTTACCTTGGGTGGCTCCTGGAAGTGACTGGTGTGTCCAGCTCCTAGGCTCAGGGGTGGCCAGACAGCTCTGTGTGCTGCCCCTGCCTGCAGGCACGACCCCCAGCTCCCATTGACCGCAGTTCCCGGCCAATGGAAGCTGTGGAGTTGGCGCTCAGGGAGGGGACAGCGCACAGAGCCGCCCGGCTGCCCATGCACCTAGGAGCCAGAGGGATGTGCCAGTTGCTTCTGGGAGATATGCAGAGACAGGGCAGGTAGGGAGCCTGCCTTAGCCCCACTGCGCCGCCGACCGGACTTTTAGCAACCTATTAAAATCTACCGGATTGGTTTCAGTAGCCACCAGATTGGTTTCAGTAGTTAGCAGATCGATTTAGATTCCGGGAGGGTTGGCAACCCTAGGTATGGTCATCACAGAGTTGAAGCAAAGGAGCATCATAAACCGAAGAGAGGTGAAGGTGGGACAACTGGGGTGAAGCAGGACTTTGCAACCAGGGAGAGGAGGAGTTTATTACCTCTTGGTAATAAACAGCATGTTGTTGAAAAATGTCTTTTATTGTGGTGGTAACTTAGGGTTTATTATTTTCCTAAGTGAGTATTGGATGTTGATATAATATAAATAATAGAGTAATAATATAAAGTATTGTTCCTGACAAATTTCTGTGTTTTTCCTTAATACATTTTTAAAATTTAAGGTTATTTCCATTCTGTTGGTTTGCCTCTGCTGCTCTTCACAGTAGGCAAAGCCTAGCTGAGGCCTGGGTCATTGCACATGTTCCCACCTGTTATAGTTCTTCACCATTGCAAGAAAATTATTGGATAAATTAGATGGAATACAGAGAAGAAAATAAAGTGGACTATCTGGAGACTGGGAGAAATTAAATTATGTACAGCAGTGACTAGAAATATATGCATTACAATTTCATAGGAAGATTTAGAAAGGGGTTCTATATTAAAAGGGGCAGCTTGAAGGATAGTTTTATTGGCTAAAAGAATAGCTGGCCCAATTATGATTAACAGATGCTTTTAGCTGAAATAAAGGGATATATGTAATAAATAAATAAATGGAATGAGTTCTAAGCATTAGTTAGTTTTATATAGTTAAAATAAGCCTCCTGGATGCATCTGGTGATAGTCTTACAATAGCTGGGTGCGATGTATAATTAATTTCCCAAGAGATAATCCATGTGTGTATATGTAACAGACAGCAGTGGTATTTTTGTCTGTTTATATGTACATTGTATTGCATCACTGAGGAAGGCAGTGCATCAAGGAGGCTGGGAAAGGCAAGCAAGCCTTCACCTGAAATTTCAGTTCAACTCCATTTTCTCCAAAGATGGCTAGTGCCTATTTGCCTAATGTTGTACACTAGGTTCCATCCACTTCTATGGTTTCCCTCCTAGTGGTTAGAGTCTATAACGTTGGCTCCGCCTAGCAGTAAGAGTCTGTGGTGGCAGCCCTGCCAAGCCGTAGCGGGTAGGGGTAACCAGCCCTCCCACTCCACTGGCATCTGACCCAGGTGCTGTCTTGGGCACTGTAAGGAAGATGCCTGCTATCTGTGGTCCAACTAACACCCTCCCCTGGGTCTCTTCCTATCGCTTTTTCCTTCCTTGGGGCACATAATAGTTTGTGGTTGTCCCGTGCAATGCAGCCAAGGGCCTCTGAAGGCTGGAGAGTCCCAGCTTCATGCCGCAGTCTTCCTCCTACAGATACTCCTGGCGTAACGCCTCCATAACAGTGAGTGCAGGTCTGTGTCTCTCCACCTGCCACCCTGCTGTGCTGAAGAGACTCCCTGGCTGGCCCCAGAGTTGTTCTGCACCCCTCCTCCAGTGTGGGATTTATGTACCCCATTATAGTCATGTTAGGCAACTGCTTGATGATTGTCTTTAAAGCCAAGCGTGTTGACTGCCACACTGATATGAACCTTTACAAGAATGTTTTGTTTTGTTATTTTTTCCTTTGGAGCTCTAAATTCTGATAAGTAGAGCTTGGAAAATGTAAGAGTGGTAAATTACTTATGATCTGCAAAAATTTTCAGAAGTGGTAATGTACATTAAATATATTGTTTGTTTTCTTATCAGTTTTCTCCTCCCTCTATCCCCCATACTAGCTATTGTCCTGTGCTTTGGCTTTTCACAGTCTCTCTGGCGGATCCAGTTATATTTTTGAACCTGGAAGTTGTGACCCAGGGACTTGGTGCCAAATGGCAAAAGGCACCGGAGGTGCATATGGTTTTACAGGAATACTGTGGGTTAGATATATGCATAATAGTTCACCAAAGGGTAAGATGTGAGGTCGCTGCTGAGAGCCAGTGGCTCACTGGTCATCATAATCCTTGCAAAATGTACTTTTAATATGTAAGGAATTATTAATTCTGGAAAATTGGAAAGAGTCCAGTGGAGGGCAACAAAAATGATTAGGGGTCTGGAGCACATGACTTATGAGGAGAGGCTGAGGGAACTGGGATTGTTTAGTCTCCAGAAAAGAAGAATGAGAGGGGATTTGATAGCTGCTTTCAACTACCTGAAGGGGGGTTCCAAAGAGGATGGAGCTCGGCTGTTCTCAATGGTGGCAGATGACAGAACAAGGAGCAATGGTCTCAAGTTGCAGTGGGGGAGGTCTAGGTTGGATATTAGGAAACACTATTTCACTAGGAGGGTGGTGAAGCACTGGAATGCGTTTCCTCGGGAGGTGGTGGAATCTTCTTCCTTGGAGGTTTTTAAGGCCCGGCTTGACAAAGCCCTGGCTGGGATGATTTAGTTGGGAATTGGTCCTGCTTTGAGCAGGGGGTTGGACTAGATGACCTCCTGAGGTCCCTTCCAACCCTGATATTCTATGATTCTATGAATCTATACTAAAAATTATGATCTTAAGGTCTTGGAGTTTAGGCAGGTCACCAAGAGGTGACATACCTCGGAAATGTTCCTTTCAGGCAGGAGGTAACATATCTATTTTCCTGTCTGGTCATTTGGGTATTATTTATTGTATGTCTATATGCATACTGAACCCTTCCAGGCTAAATAAGATAATGCAAAATCTACAAGATGAAATGGACAGCAGGAGGTGTCTTCTTTATGAAAAAAGACAAAGGACTGTTCTGGTATATCTAATGGGGGCAAAGAAACACACTGAATCCTTCACGTAGAAGGCAAGCTGACAGCATGTCAGCCTCATGAAAGGAGGGTCGCAGCCAAGGCTGGGTATAAAACACTGAAAGGTGTTTGGGTGAACCAAACTCTACAAGACATGAGAGTGTTAATTAAATCTGGGATCTAGAATGTTGCCATTTGTTTCAAATACTTCTTGCTATTGTTTGAATCGCTGTGCTTTGTTAAATAAACTTATACTTGATTTCACTATAAACCTATCTAAAGCTATGTGTTAAGTGGAGAGGTGATCTGAGGTGGACCTGGGAAACTGGAGGCCACTGTTTCTTTGAAAAAAAAAGTGAATCTGTGAATACTGTGAGTGCCCACTGCACCACTGGCTGGACACTCCAGGGAGATGCTCAGAGGGCTTGAGAGTGGGACTGTGCCTATTGCTAACTTGTAGAGAGACAGTGGGGCCTGTGAGGCCTAGAGGGGAGTGCTTGTGTTGCCTGTGGCCAATGGAGTAGGGGAGCTGACTCCTGGCAGGCACAGACAAGGCTTCCTCAAGCTAAGGGCGGGTGGTAGCGTGGTGCTTCACAACCTTGAGAGCTCCCGGGAGGTGTCACAGAAGTCTTTCAGCAGAAAACTCTGGGCTACATACTGATGCAGTAGCAGCTACTGAATATGAAACTAATGTCTTGAACTACTGTAGGCTCTCTCCATTGCCCACCCATAGTAGTATAGCAGATTTTGATGTTTCAGTTAAGAAGGGGTATGGGAAGTTATTTTTGATAAACAAATTACCTGTACATTTTGTGTTACTGACTTTTAAATCCCAAACTTCTTTTTAATTCCACTGGTTACCAGACATCATTATTGAAAATAGGCCATTGGTGCAAAGTTCATAATCTTGGCCTTTTGCTTAAACACTCACGATATCTACTACTGAAACATCCTCTGTGTTAGTTCTCTCATGTGGATAGCGAATACAATACTGTTTTCTCGTTTTTATATTGGAATGTGTTGCAAAGCCAATGAATTCTGATACATGTCTTTATAGACATATCACACATCACTTTTTATTATTTTTTTTACCTTATGGTAGAATGTTATGTCATGTCTGGAAACCAAGAACATTTGAAGTCCTATTTAAATTGCCTTTATATATTTTCATGAATGAATTATATATCATGGCTGTCTGCCTTAATTTAGGTTTGTGCAAGTCAGAAACTATGCAGTACTTTGAGGAGGAAAGTGAGTGATATTGAGACCCAACTACCAGCTTTACTTGAAGCCAAAATACTTGCTGTATCAGGTAAGGTTTACGTGATAAGAGATATGATGGTAATGACTTTAAGTTTATACTAGCACCGGGCATATTCACACTGATTTCCTAGAAAGGAAAGATTCCTTGTGTAATTACCACAATGTCTTAGAAAATGTTTAGTGAGGGGGATATGTAATAGTCATACTGAGAATGTGGTATCTTCGCCATAGTCCAAATGTATAAATATGTGATTAGTAGATTTCCTGACTTTTACACGTTAAAAGTACCTACCACTCTTCAGTATCAGAAGAGCCATAAAAATAACAAAAAGTATAATAATTACATGGATGGGTTTTAAATGATACCATAAAATGGAATACAATAATTGGTAGCTTCTGCTATTTAGATCATTAAACAACTAATGTTGGCAGCAAAAGAGCAATTTGGTCCTTGGAAGCACTTGTGCATATTATTTACAACCTGTAAAACACTGAAATGTGAATACAGAGCCTGATTCATGACAGGGTTACATGCCACTTATTTGGGATTACTGCACCATTTACTAGGGAAAAAAGTCTAAGCAGAATTTTTGTTAAAGAGCTGGCTTTTGTAGTTCAGCAAGTCTTTCCCACACATGTAAGTAGATACCTCTCCATTAGGCACCTGCTATAGAGGACAAGCCAAAGTAGAGGAGGTGTGAATTCAGGCAAAAAATGTATTCAGTCTTGCACCAAATTAAAGGAAGAGGTCAGTGTGTATTTTATATGTGCCAAAAGGACACACATGATCTGTGCTTTCTTAATTAGAAGCTATAGTACTATTTACAAAAGCATACATAATTTTAGAATAAAGTATCATGAGGCATCACATGTACTGTTTTCTACAGCTGAATAATGTAAAACTTGAATGCAGACTTCATGATCAAACAAAACCCAAATGGAAATAATTAGGGCCCTGATCCCTGTAAGATGCCAAACATCCTCAATTTCCATAGTCTTCCATGAGGCCCTTACAGACTACAACCCCGTATGTTTTGCTTGGGTAAGGATTGCAAGGTCAGAGCTGTAATGGATTTTCTTGTGCATATGTTAAAGAAACATGGATCTTTGTATTTTTTGGAGCCACGCGCCAGATTCACCAGTATTCTCCAGCTGCTTTGTGCAAAGTAGCCAGAAACCAGATTTACAGTTCTTTGTGTTGCGAGAGTGAAGAAGCCATAAAGAACTGGTGCATCAGATTTTGACACTTTTAGAAAATAAAATGTGTTCATCAAGTGAAATCTTCCGTAGCAAAGCATTTTGTACTAGTTTTTAAAAGAGGTTGCTTAGGGTTCAGCAAGGGATGCAAGAGACAATTTAATGCCTCTGTAAACTGTCTTCTCAGTGCTATGAATATGTTGCTTTTTTAGGAGTGACAGCACTGTTTCTCAGCAAATTACCATTTTTTCACTCTGGCCCTCTGAAAAGCTCTTCTAGTTCAAGAGTATTTCAAGGATTTTATAAAGTGTTCCTTCATTTTCCCCTTCCCAGATGTCTATATTTTGCTTTCATATGCTGGCAGGAGTGATAACTGTTAACCTCTGACAAAATAGGAGCAAATTATTCTGAAGTTTGATATTTGACAGAATAACCTGTTGGGTGCAATCTTGCAATCCTTACTGAGACAAAACTCCTATTTACTTCAGTGGAAGTTTTCCATGAGTAAGGATTATGGGCTCCAGTTCTGTAAGTTTGTGCTGTTCTCTTCCATTGGCTCTTTTTGTTTTTCTGCACTGGCAGTGTTTGTTTGATATGTGTGATTCATGTGACTTGATTTCTTTACATTTCTTTACTAGTGGAGTTTTGAAGATTATTTTTTTTCCGAAGGTGTAATAAAACTTCGTAAAAGGACAGAAACCTGACTGCTGTTGCTAATGTCCAGTCATGAGGCATCTGACTAGAGATTTTTCTTTATGCAGTTGTGCTCTAGGGAAAAGAAAGAACAACAGAGGTAGAAAGTGAAAAGCCTTTGACACTGTCAATCTGAGGAGTATCTTTTCTCCTTTCCCCTCGGGGAACATCAGGTCAACCCATCGGATTCCTTGGGTTGACCTGGTGGCCGGAAAGCAGTTTTATTTTCTGAATATGAGCCAGTTCCTGCAAAGTGCTGAGCTTAGTGTAAACCACAAATCCCACTGAATTCAGTGGGAGGTGCTGTGTACCCTCAGCCTCCGCTGAAATCAGTGGGAGAAGTTGAGGGCACTCAGCACAGCATCTTTGCAAGATTATGCCCTATGTGATGTGTTGCTACTGTTTGCTTTCGTTTTTACCATGGAGTAACGGGGATCTGTGAGCAACAGAGTGAGACAATTTGAAGTAGAGAGGAAACAACATTATTTTAATTTTTGAATTAAGTGTGGATGTGATTTGATGACTTGGATGCTGTGGTTCTTCTGCTGATTTATAGCTAAAGTTTGATATGGCTGTTGATAAAACCTGCATACTAGTTGAAGAGAAGAAAACTAAATATCCTACTTACTGTACACTCTTTAAGATACGGCAGGAAAGAGGCGGACATATCTGTAATGGTGGGTATTGATCCACTGTTTCTCAGTGTACTGACCTGGATAGTTTATTTACCATTCTTCTTTTCTCTTCTTTCAGATTTGTTAGCTTTGCTCTTTCATGTGTGTGTGCACAAAAATGTAGCCATGCAGCCAGTGGGGTTCCCAGTGGAATCAATTGGACTCCATGGTTCCCATTTATTCTCTGTTTACTTTCCCATACTCCACACACACACCATTTGGTGCTAAATCACAACAATGTCCCCACTAGCTAAGTATGCGTGGTTTTGCTCTTTCTGGAATTCATAAATACCACTCTGACTGTCAGGCAATGTGATTATTTGGAAGAACTGCAGTGTGTTCTTTTCCTCAGAAAATGAACACCATGCCTCTTTAGAGTACTCTCAGCCTTTGCTGGCTTGAGCAACGAGAGACCAGACTCCTCATAGGGCAACATAATAACCTGCTATTAAGTTGTCTAGAAAGTTTGTATTAATTGAACTTTTTTCTCATCTGTAGATAAACTTCACTTTTATTTCCCCTTAAGTTCTTAGTTTCTTCGTTGATGCATGCACTTGGAGGACTCATAGATAAAAAGTTACTAGAAAGAAATAATTAAGGGTTTCATATAGGATGATGCCACACTATTTGAAACATGTATTGCTGTAAAATATTCCTTGTGGGTCTTCTTATGTGCAACTCCAAAAAGCATTCAGTTTTTGTTACATTGTGAGGAGAAATATTTTGCTTCCAGCAATAGGTACACTATGGTAAAGTGCAGCAGTACTAGTTTAGTATTGCAGGATATGCATTATTGTAGTCCTTCAAGAATGTAGCGTTACCAGAAAAATTGAGAGACTAGGCTATGTGCAAATATTCCCATATAAAACAATGCAGGGGAATGGTCCGTGGTAGTTGTCGCTGTCCCAGCCGGGCATTGCCATTCGAGTCACAGCACCAAAATTGTGGAAGAAAACGAAGTCCTCACTCTGAGTTTAAAGCAACAAGCCAGAGGCAGTTTTATTATGAGCAATTGCAATTGGTTGGGAGAGTACACACAGGCAGAGATTTCGCTACCTAGGCAGGTCTCCGCCAGATAAACAATTAGGACAAGCATTTATACCTTTTGTTACATACAGTAATCAACAGCTGCATTTTGTTTATACATATTCCTTCCTGATATATTACTTTTCTCAGCAATTTTCTGCTACAGTCTGCGTTTCATTCTTATCTAACACAAGGTCAAAATAACCTTTCTCAGTTTTTTTCCCACTCGCCCAGGCCCTGCATTAAAGTCTCGCGTTATTAAATAGAAGAGTTAGCCTGATTCTTGCTCTTCCTGGAAGACTAAGATGTCTTTTCCCAATTTCCACAGAGCCTTGGCACCGTTCACCATCTTCAGTGCCAAGGAAGAAGCAGAAGTCTGAGAGAGGACATTCCCCGACCCTGAGGTTGACAGGGGATGGAGACGTTTGCAGAGTGCGACCTGCACCCTGACACTCCGTGATTCCAGCAACCCATGCAGTGTCATTGACTTCAGCCCTAATGTGGGTGCTGTTGAGCCTGGCACCGGAGGGTCATCGTGGTACCAGCACTTTGGCGGTACCCTCCACGCCGGAGGCATTTGTCACAGTGAGAGACCTATTCTCAATATTGGTACTCATGTCTCTGGCTATATAAAAGCCGATGATGTTGGTGCAAGTAGGAAGGAAAGAGCAGACTATGGTGGTACTGAGGTCCTTGTTACCGTCTAAAGGGAAACCAGCAATGATGACCCAGCCCTGATTTCCTCCTCTTCGGCACTGCTCCTCCCTGGTCTCCAAACAGAGACTCACCGGAGTCAGAGTCATATGCTTTGAGCAGGAGCTGGCACCGGCATTCGAGTCGGCACTACCCTGCAATGGACTCGCGTCAAAGTATCCCATCAGCTGCGTGGCCCCTGGACAGTCGTAGATACGGGTACAGTGGCCCTTCTGGAGTCCCTGGGCTTTTCCCCAGATGCAAGGCCCCCAGTCCAGACACTCCTACTCGGTGGCCTCCAAGGCAAGAGCACTACTGCCATTCTGATCAGAGCCTGATCAAGGCTCTGGTACTGAGGCTGGCACTGACTATCAGGAGCCAGCCCCACGAGACCCAACTGATATCCTTTGTTACAGATGCAACAGCAATGGGCTGGGGTGCTCACTTGGACTCCCTTAGAAGTCAGGGCCTTTGGTGTCCAGAAGAATTTTCTCTACACATCAATGTCAAGGAGCTCAGAACAGTCCACTAGGCTTCCCAGGCATTCCAAACCCATGTGGCAGGCAAGAATGTGTCAGTTCTCATAGACAACACAATGGCAATGTTTTATATCTCAATTCACCTTGAGGCCTCCTAAGTACCGGGAACATAGAACGAACTAGCGGATCACCTCAGCAGATCCTTCTCCAACCACCCTGAGTGGTCCCTTTGCCCAGATGTCGTAAAAGACATTTTTGAGAGATGGGGAACACCCCACATAGATCTGTTCGCGACAAAGCGCAACACGAAGTGTCTCCGTTTCTGCTCCCTCCTGGGCCGCAGTCCCAGATCTCTTGCAGATGGTTTCCTCCTTTCTTGGACGGGACATCTTTGTTTCCTCCTATTCCATTCATACACAAGGTCCTGCTGAGGATCAAGTGAGAACAAGCATGAGTCATCCTGATGGCCCCGGCCTGCCCCAATGCCCCCCCCCTTTGCATTGGTTTGCCACTCTCCTGGATCTCTCTGTGGAGACACAAATCCTTCTGCATCTGTATTGAGATCTAATCTCCGATGACCATGGCCATGTGCATCACCTGAACCTCATGTCCATCCATCGGACAGTCTGGAAGCTCTATGGCTGAACTCTGCAGAACTAGCATGCTCGGAGTAGGTCTGCAAAGTCCTCCTAGGAAGCAGGAAGCCACCCACTAGAGCTACTTACCTGGCAAAATGGAAATGTTCTCTAGCTGGGCTTTCCAGAAGGGTGTCTCACCTACGCAATTGTCACTATCTTTCATTCTGGAATACTTACTTCACTTAAAACAAGGTCTAACCATGGCTTTTGTTAGAGTCCATCTGGTTGCAATCTCAGCCTTTCACCCCTATGACATTTTTAATGTTTTTTGTAAGGGCCTTGAGAGGTTGTACCCCCATGTGCGACACCCAATAGCCCCTCCACCCCCCGGGACCTCAACCTGGTTTTATCAAAACTGACAGACCCCCTGTTTGAACTGTTGGCAAATTGCTCCCTGCTGTACCTGTCCTTGAAGTTGACCATCTTAGTGGCCATCACTTTGGCCAGAAGAGTTTAAGATCCATACCTTCATGTCAGAGCCACCTTACACTGTATTCTTCAAGGACAAGGTCCAATTGTGTCTTCATCCATCTTTCCTTCCAAAGGTGGTTTCCCGGTTCCAGAGCAATCAGGCTATCTTCCTACCAGTTTTCTATCCAAAACCACACGCAAACAGGGAAGAGCAGAGATTCCGCTTGCTACATGTTAGGCATGCTCTGGCTTTCTACATAGAAAGGACCAAGCTGTTTCGGAAAACTACGCAACCATTTGTAGCCATTGCAGACAGGGTGAAAGGTCTTCCTGTCTCAGCCCAGAGAATTTCATTATGGATCACGTCATGTATCCTCACATGTTATGACCTGGCAGGGGTTCCTGCCCCATATGTTCTGACAGCTCATTCTACAAGAGCACAAGCGTCTTTGGCAGCGTTTTTAGTGCAAATGCCTATCCACGACATATGTAGAACAGCAACTTGGTCATCAGTACACACATTTACTTGTCATTGTCACTCAGCAGGCTAGAGATGATGTTGGATTTGGCAGAGCAGTACTAGAGTCAGCATGTCAACTAAACTCTGAGACCTCCACTTGTACAACTGCTTGAGAGTCACCTACATTGGAATGGACATGTGCAATCACTCAAAAAAGAAAAACTGTTACTAACCTTTCTGTAACTGTTGTTCTTCGAGATGTTGCACATGTCCATTCCAAGACCTTCCCTCTTATCCCTCTTCAGAATTGGCTGAAAAGAAGGAACTGAAGGGCCAGGGGTTGGTGAGGCCCCTTATATCAGTGCTATGAGCACGTGGCACCAGAGGGCGCCAGAGCTGACCCAACAGATACCACTGATGCAAAAATTTCTGGCAACTGTGCTCGGGGTGTGCACACGCCTACTTTGGAATGGACATGTGGAACACATCTTGAAGAACAACAGTTAAGGAAAGATTAATAACCGTTTTCCCCCTGCGTGTCTTCCACTGTAATTTTGGAGAAATAGAATTGTCTCCACAAAACATTTTTACTTCCAATGAAATCAGCATTTTCTGACAGAAAAGTTCCCTGTCAAGGAATTTTTGGCCAACTCTGTTCAGAATGGACATTCACTCTAAACTAATGGATATAGAAAAAAGATACAGTTGAGATCAGAGTTGGAGAGGATGCATATGTACTAGTGAATCTGCAGGCCAAAGTCAAGCAGTTAAGAGGAAAATATGGGGTAAAGTTTTAAAAAGAGACTTAGGAGCCGAAGTCATATAGACACTTTTGAAAATTTAACTCATGTTCTCTACAGTTGGTGATCTGGAGAACTGTGAAAGAAGGAACAATGTGAAAATAAAAGAAAGGCAATCTTATGTTGTTAGTTAAGAATGAGGACATGTTAAATCTTAGTGCAGTGGAGGAAGTAACGACAGATAGGGCTCACAGTCTTCTCTCTTCAAGCATAAAAAATTGTTGCAGGGACATAATTGTACACTTAGGTTACTGTCAACAAAAAGACCTCTTGATAGAAAAGGTCAAGATTTATCAGCTAATATACTGAGGTTGTGCAGAAAAATAGTCAACTGAAGAACTGCAGGTGGCGGGAGGAAGGAGGGGGAAATCCCTAAGATACAGATGCAGTTTCTGATTCAAAGTTATCTTGTCCTACAAGAATACAACCATTATGAAAGATCTAAAAGAAGAGAAGTATCTTATTCAATCTTTCTGGATACTTGTAGAAAAAAATACTGAGTTGCCAAGGAAGGACATTGAGGATGAGCAAGAGAAAAAGAAAATAATTCCCAAATAAATGCAAGGATCTTACTTGAGATGAATAATCAAGACAAGGCTAAATAAGGTTGACTATAATCAGAAATGACATTTAAAGCAGGAATCATATGTACATTAATGGTCCATTAAAGGGACACTAAGACACACATAAAGAGATGCAGAATATTCAGTTATTTTACTAAACATATATTTAGAAACTAATGATTAGATGGTGTATGGGAAAGCTCCCTTGAGGGTGTATGCTGTGTTAATTGGTTTAGTGGGCATGATGTTGAGGGGCAGCTATCTCAGGTTTTAAATCAGATAGACCCTCTAGTGTAGATTGGCATCCTCTCTATAAAACTATTCAAAAAGTGCTAATAAACCCATTGGCAGATGTTTTCAATACTACATTGATAGGGAAGAAGCTCACAGCATCAATAAAAGAAGCATTTCTACTAATCCTCCCTAAGTCAGTAAATGTCTAACTGTCTGGACATCCTACTAACTCATCTCTCTCAATCTCCCAAGGCCCAAATGTGGATCATGACGTGCAACAGACCCCAAATGGGAGGGAGGAGGACAGTGGGGGGCAGGGCTCCATGGATTCCCCCCCCCAGGTCCCACTGTCTGTTGCTTAACCTCTCTTTTCCCCCAATTGGCGGCCCTTGGGGGAGCTCTCTGAGGGCAACCACCCACAGGCAGAGGGTTGGCTCCGCCTCTTCCCTTCCCCTTACAAGAGAGGAGGATCTGGCTGGAAAGAGGGCCAGTCTCCCAGGCAGCCCCTAGACATTCAGCTCTAAGGGCTCAGTCCCTTCCCCTGGTAAGAGAGGAGGATCTAGCTGGAAAGAGGACCAGACTCTCAGGCAGCCCCTAGATATTCAGTTTTAAGAGCTCAGTCTCCTTTGCGGGGTTTACCTTCTATGCCTCTTCCTGAGCACATTGCTTTGCTGTCAGGGCGGCTTCAGGAGCGATGCATCTTGTGGCTGTCTCCTCCTCAGCTGAACTACCTCTGTTACCAGCAGCCTCTGGGTGGAGCAACCTTCTTCCTTTTCACGTCCTTCCTAGGTAAATTCCCCCCTTAAACTCCTCCTCCTCCTCCTCCAGGCTGAACAAGCCTTGCAGGTACATTAGTGTGGAATAGACCCACAGGAGTTTGCTAGCCTCTGCCATACCACTGTGAGTGCATGTCCTTTCACAGTAACACAATTTTATTCACAGAGGAAACTTAAAAGATAATGGAGCTTTAATATAAATAACTGTACAATCTGTTTAATGATTATTTATTTTTAATGTAAATAATTTTCAGCAGTAAAATAAGGGGACACCAAATGTGTGGATATTAATAACTTAGGGACTAAAGTGAGTGACATCCCTCAACAAAGACACAATTGAGGGGTATGAACTGACCTGTAAAAAAAATATTGGCCAAGGTTTAGGCTAGTGGTTTAAACAAAATATCATCCACTTATATATGCAAAGAAGAGACAGGCAGGTAACAGACTGTTAGATGGCGGTTGAGGGATTATTTTATCTGACTAATCAAATAAATGATTCTGTATTTTAGCATTAGAGGCTAAGAAAGCATTTAATCAGGTAGAGTGAAATTATTTTAGAGCAGTTTGGAACAATATGGAATTGTGGATAACTTTCTTAGATGGACAAAAACTTCTTTATATCTGTAACCTGCTGTGAAAATGAAGAACAGAGGATATAATCAGAAGTTTTCATTCAATCTGGAAGCACGAAGCAGGGATGTTGTGTGTTACCTGTGCTTTTTACCTTGACAATGGAATCACTCGCTGAAAGAATCCACTGCAACAACATTGTTAAAGGATACCCAGCACAAAATTTCCTTATATGTTGATAATGATACTTTGTTCTTAGCCAACCCCATAATTACTTTGAGGGAACAGTCAAAAAATATAAGTAGTTTTGGAACTATGTCAAAGTAAAAAGTTAATCAGATGAAGTCTGACATATTGGCCCAAAGGTTCAGTTAGATACTGGTACCTTGGAATACAGTTATCAAATAATATATATATTAGTTATATGAATTTAAATATAAAATACTTACAAGTAGGAGAGTTGGAAAGGCAATACTGTTTCGTGGATGCAGGGTAGTTCAAAGAAAATTAACATTTTATCTACACTCACCTTTGTATTCCAGACACATTAATTTACAGTACTGGGCAAAATTCTCCACAAAGTGCAAAAAGATATTTAATCTTTTATATGGCAGAAACAAAAACCCAGAATAAATGCAATCTCAAACATGAAAGTCTAGTGCTGCCAGTTAAACTTGGTTTAATCTTAACCTAGACAAGCATTGGAACCATTTCAGAACAGAAGGAATATTGTTTAGTATTAAACAATAATAACTTAGCCTGCATTTCAATACCCAATAAGTAACAGCCATTCTGCTGGGGTATAATATCATACAAACTGAGTAGTTTCCCCTCTTTATTATATCCTCATCTAGAATTTAATCAGCAAAAATGTTAGGGAATCTTCAGTTTTAGGAAGGTATGTAATAAATACAATAGGTCAATTATATCATAAGTTTCCAAAAAAATTAGAAACCACTTTGGATGTTCATGTCTCCCTTCTACCAATATTTACAGCGCAGATCTTTGAAATCAATGGAGCTGCACCAGTTTACACCACCTGAGGCTCTTGCCCAGTATTTTTTATAAAACATAATAAATAGGATGTTGGTAGATAATGGCTTTAGAATCAGTAGCTCTACTGGAACTGGAACAGGAGTACTTGTGGCACCTTAGAGCTTATGCTCTAATAAATTTGTTAGTCTCTAAGGTGCCACAAGTACTCCTGTTCTTTTTGCGGATACAGACTAACACGGCTGCTACTCTGAAACTTGTCTACTGGAACTGCAGTTAATAAGAGTACCATCTCACAGATAGATACGTAAAGTAATGGAGAGTCAAAGAAAGAAGAATGCTAGCTTCTTTGGGTTGGGTTGGGATGGGGGTTGGGGGAGATGCTAATAAAGATACAGCCACTGAGAAAAAATTATCAATGCAGTCTTTTTGGTCAGTGTCTTTTATATGTACCATTGTAAAAGAAAACTATTTTGAGATATTGTATCAAAGCTTTAAAAAGTTTATAAAATAGCCTGTGATCAGTGCAGGAAAGGGATGTGGAAAGATAGGAAGGTTTATTCTTATCTGGTAGGATGGCTCAGAGGCACAAGAATTATTGGGGCAAGATTACAGATCAAATCAATTTAATGCTCAAAAATAGCAAGGAAATATAAATTAGCTAAGGTTAACTTGGTAACCCTTTGTAATGCAGAATATTGCACTGATCCATATAAGTAAAAATTACTGTAGCAATATTTATTTTAAATTCATTTTCACTATTTTGAAAATTTTAGGTTAATGTGTGATGAATGGTACAATTCTAATTTTTGAATAGTAAGAAAATAAGGGGTAGAGTGGAAGATCTGAAGTAAAGCACCATTTTAGGTAATATTTTGTCAATTTACTAGCTGTGCAGATGCGAGATTACATGTATGTTTAGGTATTGTAACTGTGTGAAAACAATTTTCTTGAAAATAATAGTAATGAAATCTGACAAATGCTTAGACACAGCTGAGGTGTGTGTTCGAGAGAGAGAGCCACTAATTTTCTTCACTTCCTTCATAGTTAGTCTTATTCTTGCAAGTGTAAATTAGACCCAGATGTAGAAACTAGGCCAAGAAGGTTTATACCTCATTTGGAAAGAATATTAAGATCCTTATACTGAATAGAGATCTTATGCCATCATTTCACTAATAGCATTGAATAACTGTTTTATTAGATATATAGTAGCTGGTCTGAAAATGGGAGTTGGTTGGGCGATTGATAGTGATATGACCTCCAGCATTTTTAAAAAGATAAGAGCATCCCTCTTTTGTGACTTATATCTGTGTAAGGTGGAGGTACAGGTTAGTAGCATGGCATGTGTATTTAACCACTTCCCTTTTACCAAATGTACTGTGTTGGCACTGTTGCCTCTCATAATAAATTTGGACATTGGAGACTAGGGAATAAGATTATTTCCAGATGGCTCTAAAAGGCTTGCAACAGGTTGGCTTTTAGTTTAAAACACTTTGTCTCTTAATGATAATTGAGATTAGGTAAAACAGAGCCATCAGAGTAGAAATTTGCCTATGCCTGGTGGTGAACATATGATTAACCACCACTTCACATGTTTATGCTAATGGGATGTTAACTCCTTTGTTTGCTTGAGATCATGCTGCAATCTGCTTAATTTTATGCAAATTAGATATTGTCCTCAGAATCCTAGCAAGTTGACAAAATGGCCTTATGTTAGGCAAGTTTGCTCAGTCTTTCCTCACATGATTCATAAATTGTGCTGCTGTTCCATCAAAAGACACTGGTGTTCCTCTTTCCTCTTTTGTAACTTTCTCACTGTCAAGAAATGCTGGTAAGAAAGGGGAAGAAAATTCAGCTAATGTCTGTGTGCCTATTGCATTTCAATACTCCTCAATATCTTGGCTAATTGGGCTCCTTGGGAATATAGGCCTTAACATATAATTGATCTATCCCATTTGGTATCCTGCCTCATCAGTGGTGACCTATACCAGATGCTTCAGAAATAGATGAACCTCTCAACCCAAAAGCCATTATTCCCCTAACCAATTGTGTAATGTTGTATATTGGGGATAAATAGATCAGGGGGATAGAGAATGAAAGGATTGGTGAGTAGTAATTGGATAGGTGGTAGTGTGTAGTGGGAGGATAGATGGAAAGAGGAGAAGGAGGGTGTGGAGAATAAGCAAAGAGCAAGAGATTACTGGGAATAAGATGACAGAGAAAACATGAAGAAGGGAGAAAATATAATGCAGGGAAGATTATATTTTTGTGCTTGTGTGTGCGCACACCATTCACATAAATTCATTCCACTTTGCACTCCTATAGTGTATTCTCGGTCTGACTCTAAGGCAGAGATTCACAATTTTTTTTGTAGATGGACCCCTTTTCAAATGCAGTGTTAATCCCAGACCCCCAACTGAGAAACTGATTGACAAAAGTATATGTATGCTTCATATAAACACGTACTGTTAGTAATGCTTTAAGTAAAGGAGTATAAGAGTACTTACAGATATCAGTGAGATGGGTGTGTCTGTTTCTTGCTGCAGAGTCTGTCTATCCTTGGGTGGTGGTTGACTTGTAAATCATTCTCCACTTCCAGTTGGGACCTGAACTTTGTCTTTATAAATGTCATGGTAGAGAATGATGCTTGACATATATATGTTGCTGGCAAAGGTAGCAACATTTTCATTGCTTCTGTAACTAATACTGAGTACTCCGCAGCAACAGTTGACCACAACTGGCCAGGTGTCTGTTCCTGAAACTACAGGACAGTTCAACCAGCTCCTGTTCTGCTTTTCCACTCAAACAGCAAGACAACATATCAAAAGTTGAGAACAGATCCCAAACCCAATCATATTTCACCATGTTTATATTTTTAAAGTAAACACTGAAGTACTCTGCCAAAGTTGAAAGGTGAGCAGTGATCTATCACTTAGTTGTCATGCTGTTAGTATCCAGAAAATCTGTCAATGGAGGAAACATATCTGAGATTCCACTGCTCATTCTAGTTTTCCAAACCTCTACTTTATTTTGAAATGTTGTAATCTTGTCACTCACCTCAAGTATGGTGGTATTGCCCTCTTGTGTGAACAGGTTCAGTGCATTCCACCAGTTAAAAATGTCTGCGAGGTCTGCAAGCTTTGCAATCCATATTGGATCAGAAAAGTTTGCGGCAATCTTGGGATTATGCACTGAAAGAAAACACAGCAGCTCTTTGTGAAGCTCAAAAACTCTTTCCATCACTCTGCCATGAGATAGCCAACTCACTTCCGTATGAAACAATGTGTCGTATCCTGCACCCATTTCTAAACATAGCTTTGCAAAAAGGTGTGAATTCAAAAGCCAGGACTTTACAAAATTCACAACTGTGTCAGCTGCATTGAGCACATCATGTAATTCAGGTTCCATTTTCTTTGATGAAAGGGCCTGGCGATGCAAGGTACAGTGTGTTACAATTACCTGTGGCTTTATGGCTCATATTCTTGCTATACCACCACTTCTATTGCCTTTCATAGAATAAGCACTGTCCATGCAAACAGCAACACATTTCTCTCAATTCAGTGATTCAGCTTTCATGAAATCATCCAATAATTTGAATATTTCCTGATCTGTTGTCTGTTTTGGTAACTCCTGACAAAAAAAGAAAACTTTACAAAATTTCCCCCAGTCAAACATAACGAACAAAAACTAATAATTGTGCTGCATTACCAACATCAGTTGTCTTATCCAGGTGAATTGCAAACTGTTCACACGTACGTAGCCTTTCAGTTAGATAGCATTTTACATTATTTGAAAGCTATTCAATTCTCTTACTAACTGTGTAATTAGAAAGTGTTACGGCCTTAAGTTTCTTCGCTGCATCTTCCTTTACCATCACTTCGCACATTTCTACAGCAGCTGGAAGAATCGGTCCTTCTCCAGTGGTACAGGATATTTTACTCTTTGCAATCTGAAGCACCGTTAAGAAAGATGCTTTCAGATCCTTTTCTGGAACCGATGTTGTGTTTGTCATTTGAGTTTTCTGTTGATTGTTTCTTCTTTCTCATTGAAAAAAGTCTCTGGATTTGTCTTTATACTCAAGTTGCTCTGTTGCGAGGTGTCGTTTCAATTTTGCAGATTTCATTGCTTTGTTTGATAGGATTAATAAGCATAGAACGCATTGCGGTCGTCCATAACTAAATTCCATAAAACCAAAATCAGTATAACTTTTGTCAAACTTTCTGTTCATTTGTTTCTTACTCCTTCACTCTGCATTGTCCATGACTTTAGCACAACTAGCAGTACTAGTATGAGGACATTTTAAAAATTCATCAATTTTTCAATGTAATTTGCTCACACACTGTAAAAATATATTCCACTTCCACCCACCGTCTTAGTCGTAAAAGACGTCTTAGTCGTAAAAAAAAAAAAACTGAACATCACTTCTGAGTTGCTGTCACAAAGCAGAGAGATTTTTTTTATGTTGATGCTTATGCCATGTGAGTATTACGGTGTTGTTCACGCACCATTTGTTGGTTTTAATTGTTAGGCAATGCAGACGTGGTGAAATTTTTTTTTCATAATATTTTGCGGACCCCTTGTGCAGTCTCTAAGGATCCCAGTTTGAGAACCACTGTTCTAAGGTAAAATCTGGTCTCTCTATACTGCTCAGGCAGCTCAAAGGAGCCTAATTCTGGGTATAATTAGTCAGCTGAGAATTTCCCTGAGTGTTTCTCTCGGCTAGGGTAAAGATATCAGAGTCAGTTCCTGATACAGCCTCTCAGCTTCCTCACTGGCACAGAGCATGTGCTGGGGAGGGAGGAGGTGGCTCCTTAGATGGTGTAAATTACAGTAGCCCCTAGATTGCCCTAACTTGCTCTGAGGCTGAGGCTGTTGCAGAACAGCCCACCAACTCATGGACCTGTGTAACTGACCTTTCCCCTGTGCTTAATAGATCTTGGATGTAGAAGAAAATCTACCCCTCCATCTTCAAAGTATAGTCAGTGATTGAATTGACTTGAGCACATATAGAAATTACAGGGAGAATGAGGGAGGGATTTCCTTGTCTCCTTTGCAATTCTTTCCCCTCTCTGGATACTGCTATTCCTGCCAAGAATGACTTTTATCCTTGATTTATAAAAGTTCTTCTGGAGAGCCAACTTTTTGGCTTTGAAAATACAATAGAGTATTCCAAATTAAATGGGTTTTAAGGAAATTTCCTTGGGTAAATTCTCTCCAGAAACTCGAACTTTTATTTTCTCTGCCCCACTACAATTAATCGCTTTTGTGAGCTGCTCAAAAGATATTTCCTGCTTTGCACCTGCCGATTTGATCCTGGTATAATGTTCTTGTGTGCCCTCTAAATGGCATTTCCTTCTGTCTGTCTCTTTCAACTAACTTTTCTATAGCAGATCCTGTAAATGGGCCTTTATACAGTGTATTTTCAGGATCAGGTGGACAATTTGTATTGCATTATGCCTCATAATAAAAATGGTTGGTATCATTTCTTAAAAATGATAATTGTGATTGGGCCTCTTGTTTTTTGAGGTATGTAGGTGATGAAGGCATCTTATTCATTGTTCATTCCTTCTTGTCTACAGACCCATCAGCACTGCTGCTTTCAGAATCTGGTATATATCACTACATCTAATTCCCCCTCTTTTCTTTGCACTAAAAAGTGACAAAGAGTCCTGTGGCACCTTATAGACTAACAGTGGAAATTTTAGGAACCAATCCATGCAACAATGCCAACTCTGCCCACATATCTACACCAGCGACACCATCACAGGACCTAACCAGATCAGCCACAACATCACCGTTTCTTTCACCTGCATGTCCACCAATGTAATATACGCCATCATGTGCCAGTAATGCCCCTCTGCTATGTACATTGGTCAAGCTGGACAGTCCGTACGTAAAAGGATTAATGGACACAAGTCAGATATTAGGAATGGCAATATACAAAAACCTGTAGGAGAACACTTCAGTCTCCCTGGACACACAATAGCAGATGTAAAGGTAGCCATCCTGCAGCAAACAAACTTCAGGACCAGACTTCAAAGAGAAACTGCTGAGCTTCAGTTCATTTGCAAATTTGACACATCAGTTTAGGATTAAACAAAGACTGTGAATGGCTAGCCAACTACAAAAGCAGTTTCTCCTCCCTTGGTATTCACACCTCAACTGCTAGAAGAGGGCCTCATACTCCCTGACTGAACTAACCTCGTTATCTCTAGACTGATTCTTGCCTGTATATTTATTCCTGCCTCTGGAAATTTCCACTACATGCATCTGATGAAGTGGGTATTCACTCACAAAAGCTTATGCGCCAATACAACTGTTAGTCTATAACAGGGGTCGGCAAACTTTCAAAAGTGCTGTGCTGAGTCTTCATTTATTCACTCTAATTTAAGGTTTCGCGTGTAATACATTTTAATGTTTTTAGAAGGTCTCTTTCTATAAGTCTATAATATATAACTAAACTATTGTTGTATATAAAGTAAATACGTTTTTTTAAATGTTTAAGAAGCTTCATTTAAAATTAAATTAAAATGCAGAGCCCCCCGGACCAGTGGCCAGGACCCGGGCAGCGTGAGTGCCACTGAAAATCAGGTCATGTGGCACCTTCGGCACGTGTGCCATAGGTTGCCTACCCCTATAAGGTGTCTATAAGGTGCCACAGGATTCGTTGTCACCTTTTACAGATCCAGACTAACACGGCTACCCCTCTGATTCTTTGCACTAAGCTTTCCTTATGTGCTCATAGACCCTCACTTTATCTATTGAAGTCTAAGTTGCAATCAAACTCTGTATCCTCATCAACAACTGGGTGGAAGATTTTATGACTTGTATTAGTGGCATTGATGGATACCATAATGGTGATTGCCCGGAGGAAGAACACCTGTTAGCTCTTCAGTTCTTATTATTGCTCCC
Organism: Malaclemys terrapin pileata; assembly: GCF_027887155.1. Taxonomy (NCBI): domain Eukaryota; kingdom Metazoa; phylum Chordata; order Testudines; family Emydidae; genus Malaclemys; species Malaclemys terrapin. Next base: position 79,354,547 of record NC_071507.1, on the reverse strand, counting down.
ACAGGTGTTGATCTTTAAAAAGTTTTGTTTAGTAGAGGAAGAAAGGTGAATGTGTGCTTTGTGCTTAGTGTCATTCCCCCCCCCCCCCCCCCGTTGGCTTCCCAGTATTCACATTTTTCTGTTTTGCAGAAATCATTCCTTTGCCACATGTTGAGTAACATGGGACATAGCTATAGCAAAGCTGGTAGCATACTTCTCTAAATGCAGTATAAATGACGAACCTATAGTTGCTGCCTGGCTTGTTGCATATTAGAAGAATTCACAGTTAAAATCAATGATGCATGATTCCCTATCTCCAGATAATGCCTAGATTTTTTTCTCCTGTGAGAGTCATACAATGGAGAGGTGGTGTCATTGCTCTGGCCTGAATTCCAGGTACTGGAGCAACACTCTGGACCACTGCAGCAGCACTACTCCCCAAATTGCGCGGGCCCCTGTGCACTTACTTGGTCGCACTGGTTATTCCTCCACCAGTGCTTGGGATCCTTAACAATTATGCTTTTTGACAGGATTGCGGAAGTCATTTATACTGGTTTAAAGTATGAGCCCTCAGACTTCCACCAAGTAGCCCTCATTTTGTCTGCTGACCACATAAAGCTTTATATAGTATCATTATATGTGCCTCATGTTGCAGTATTGATCTCTCACTGCACAAAATAAAACCCAGTACACCATTGTGGATTTAAATGATCACAAACCAAGCTCTCAGTTTCCCCCTTGCTACTATATTGCTTCTCAAAACAGATCATTGTGACTGTGGTGTGTAATGGGATGACAGGATTTTTCTGTTGGGGCCCCCCCTGCTGGTGTCAGAACCTTGTATAAAACTGCTGGTGTTCCAATGGCTCATTTTGGTCTGTACTGCTCATTAAACACCTCTGGATATAAGGGAGATAGGAGTGGCTGTCTACGGAGTGAGAACTGGGGATATAGGAGGGAGGCGGTCGCAGAGGAAAACATTAGGTACCTCCAAACTCAGGGAGGAAGTTTGGGGGAGGTTTATTGTGATGTTGCTTTTTGACTACCAATAAAGCCAAACCCCAGAAAGGAACTGAGTTTGGACGCACAATTCAGGGTCTGTGTGCTCCGTTGAGCATAGGGTAGAGACTGAGACCATTCATAGAGTGTCATGAGTGATTGATAACTATGATTAGTTCCTGTTCCAAAGTGGAAAATTCATGAATGATTTTGGGGATAAATCCTTTTATATCTGATGCTCCTGGTAATGGAAAGTAATAAATCACAGAGTTGATTTGACAAAGATCACTTAATTAATTACAGGTTTTATTATAGTCTCGGTTTCCTTTCACATGGTTAGATACTACTTTTTCTACTGAATTAATAAATTCTATGAGTGAGTGTTGATTTCATATATTTATTCGAGTTAAAAAATTTAACATCTTAAAAGTAGCACAGTAAAATTCCATGAACCTGCCAATGTTTTCATGAAATTTATTAAGCTGTTAATTTCACCCATCTGGTATAATATAATGTGGGTTTGCATAATTATACATACATTCTAGTGAAATGCAGTCATTGCTGGTGATGAACTTGGTAGTCATTCAGCTCTCATTAACTCTCCACAATAGTTTAGGACAAAATGAAGAATATCACATTTAATGGATATTGCCGGGGAATTTTGCCTAGGTAAATTACTTATCTAAACTGGAATTTGGCCCAGGCACTGGAAGTAAATATCAGAAATGCCATGGGATCTTTAATGACCACACATGGGGTTATTAAATCTTGGTTTTAACTGAAAGATTTATTTATTATTTTGATAGACTACCACTTTATGCATAACCAGCACTACTTTCTTCAGCATTCTAGGTTTTCCTTACAAATTCTGATAAGGGTTTATTGTATAAGATCCTGGGCTTTGCACCAGGGCCTGAGAGTTCCTAGACCATGCTCAGACTGTGGCTACCACCCAGTAGCTTACCCAAACTAGTGGAGAAGGGGGTTAGCAAAGCTCTAGCTCACAAAGGCTCTGCCCACAACACTGATTGAGGAAGATGTCCAGCCCCACTGACTGGCTGGGATGCACTATTTAAAGCAGATAGAGGTACGGGAAGTTGTTTGAGCAACTTGATGAATCCCTGGTTACTACAAACCCTGCCTATTTGCCTGACTCCTGAACCCTGCCCCCCAGCCTGTTCCTGTCCCCTTTATTCCAGACCCCTGTCTGTTGATGGTTCCTGCTTTCCTGATGCGCTCCAGGTCCCTGCTTCTATGCCCTGCCCCTAACGCTGTCTCTGGCTCTGACCCTTGGCTTGGCTCCTGAGTCTGACCCTGGTTCCAGTTCCAGGCACCTGCTTCTAACCATTAGGCCTGACCGCCTATTCCCCGGACCTTCAGTGAGATCCAAAAGAACACTGTCTAGAGTACGGTTGTAGAAATTTAACCCCATGTATGCAGGAAAGTAATAAATTATCGTGCTCAGTTTAGGTAAAATAATTACTTTGTCATCAAAATGAGACATTTTATCAAATTTATGATATTAACAAAATGAAATATTTTGACAGGTGTCTAAAGGATATTTCTATAATAACTAAAGTGACTTGTGTTTTCTAAAAAGCAGAAGGGCATTTTTTTATAATGTTGGCAGTAGTGATATAAATATAATTTTAAAATCAACCTCTTGTGGCATTTAGAAAGTGCCTATTTTAGTTACTATGATTGCGGTCAGGAGTTCACTGATGGCACTTTTAGAAGGTGGTTGCCAGATCTGTATATGCTTTTCTGATTTTTCATCACGGACTCACAGGCATATTTCTGCTGTCAGGAAAAGCTACATCAGGGAGATTTGCCTTATGGGCATATACTTGATGCCTTTTCATCATAGCCTGAGTTTTGATATTAACCTCCCCTCTGGGAATTCATAATCATTCAACATGTATAAAACTTTCATGTATAGCATCATACCTTCTCCCTAGCTTTTTTTCAGAAGTAGAAAGGAGGCTCCAGATTTTAATTAAGAATCTTTTCTTTTTCATGTTTTATTAAGGATCCTGTGCACTAAGACTTGTAATGAGTTCTATTTTCTTTGGAGATACCATTGTTTTATTGTCAGCCTTGCTGCCTTAGAGACATCTGAATATTTACCATTCATCCATTATTATATGTCAACTTTTCCCTCGTTCTTCCCCTCCCTCCACCTCTGTGGAAGCAAATCACAGATTAGGTTTATAAAACATTTATAGTGGCTCGGGGTGGGGGGGGGAAGGGGGAGGATGACAGTTATACACCCTAATGTTAGGGGTTATTTTTTGAGTTTTGAGGTGATAGATGGCTAATGTATGCACAAGTGGATGTGCTTCACATTAATTTCTAGAAGCAGCATTTCATCCATAACCCTTGAATGCCTTTGCTGGTTATGTCAGAGCCCCTAAAGGTTATTTTATAGATCTGTCTTTGTAGGTACTTATATGGCCACCTTAGGGCTCGTCTATATTTAAATGTTTTACTAGTATAACCATTTTGGTTAGGGGATGTGATTTTTTTTTTACTGAAATAGTTATACCAGTGAAATCCTTACTGTGAACACAGTTACAATTGTGTAAAAATTACTTATACTGGTATGGTTATTCCCCTTCCCATATGGGAATAGCTGTAGTGGTAGAAAGCTCCTTTATACTGCTATACCTGCATCCACACTAGGGGGATTGTGTGATTTTAACTATACTGACATAGTTAAAATGGTACAACTTTCTAGTGTCATTAGTGTAATTATCTTTGTGAGGTAGGGAAGTACTATTGTCTTGATTTTTACAAAACAAGGAACAGAGAGTTTAAGGACTAATATCACAAGCAAGCCAGTGGTAGAGCTGGGAATTTAACTCAGGACTCCTGACTCCCAGTTCTGATTCTCTAACCGGAATCACACGTTGCTCAGGAACTGTAGGCAAAATAAGATGGGAGTATCAGGAACCCTGCATGGCTCCTAAACTACACATTTCAGGGAGAGAAAGAAGTGGAGATACCTGATTTTTAAGCACTTATCCATGCAACCTCAGCATTTTCTTAATATATTCTTAATATATTATTTTTAATAGGTGCATACCATTTACAAACACAGTATGTCCTATATATAAAAACCTTAAGGAAATAATGGTATATGGTATTTATCGTTATGCAAGAAAGATATTTTCTGGAGTCTAACAGATTGATGGCACCCATTTAAATGTACTATATCATCTGGCAATTATGAATTGAGGTACACTATAAAGCCTGATGATGATCTGATGGACTACAAGGTAATGACCCATGAATTACAAGTGGGAAATTTTCTTCAACTTAAATATCAGACATGGATTTTCCCCACAAATGTAAAAAATAATTAAAAACTAAAAAGGAAGGAATGTTTTCTGTGTAAAAGAATCTAGGTAAACCATAATTTTGCACATCTTGTTCCAATAGCTTATTAAGAACATTTCCTGTAATGGGATTCAGTGGAGCAGAAAAATTAAACAGAATGCAAAACTCTTCTGTCTTTTATTACTGTTGTTTTAGCTGCTGCTTGGGTGTTCAGTTGCTTAATTTCCCGTGTTTTCTGTGCAATCTACTGATGTTGCAAATGTTTGTTTCCTTCTCTCTTATTCTCCCTCCAAATGACTCTGCAGGAAGTAATTTCTGTACTGCTAAGGATCTTGCAGAAGAAATAAGATCATTAACATCTGAGAGAGAAGGGCTGGAGGGACTTCTCAATGAGCTGTTGGTGCTGAATGCCAGAAATGTCCGAAAATTAGAGAGAATTAAAGAAGATTACAACAGATTGAAACAAGAACTGGAGCAGGGGGAGTCTGCCTTTGGTAAGTAGCTCACCAGCTGTTAGGTGATTGAAGCTTTGCTTTTGCTATATTGTGGGCAGACCAGTATTCTGCTTGATTGGATGAACATCCCTGTGATGTGTGTGACATGCAGAACATACCATTTTTAGGAGGGAAATTTTGGCAGGACCTTGATAAACAGTAGGTTGTACATGCTGTCAGGCTTTGTCTTGTTATTCATGAGTGACATTTTTTCTAGCTTTGTGTATATTAATTTTGTAAAGTGCTTTTAATATCTCTCTTAGCCCTGATTCTCAAAAAGTCTCTTGTGCTGAAACCTAATTAATAATAATGCCTTGTGCATGTACATCATGTGCATAATCAAATATCTTGTACATAAATGTTCTTGTACTTTTCATCTATGGAAAATGTAGGTTGTCCACAACAATAGGAACCTCTGCCTTTAACATAATTGGATATTTATTCAGGATGTTTGCTGGGAAAGTGTGTAACCCATAGAGGGCGCAAGGTTTTGAAAGCAAGAAGTCTTTATTTAAATAAGTGGTTTAGCGAGAACAGCTAGCAAGTCTACATAAGCAGTCTTTGTGGCTTACTGTTTTAAAGCAGAAACAGGAAATTTGATCTGCGATTTAAGTGAATGCAACTGACAAAGTAGCGCTGCTTCTAATTTCTGTAGAAATTCTCCTCTGTCTTCTGCCTTCCCCTCCTGAACCCACCCAGTAAGTTACCAGATAAAGTGGCTATGTTGCTTAAGTAAAAGATGGAGTAGTGTTTAATTGATTACAAATACACACATACTGTAGTTACCTCTGCCTGCTAAACATAATCTTAAAATTGCTTTCTTGAGAAAGAATTAGAGATAGTTCCAGAGTTTGACACTTTTTTCCTACCTCAAAATTTTCTGAGCAGTATGTTGGTAGAAGAGACAAAAGCATTGCCCTTTTGGAAGGATGCTGAGTTGTGTTTCCTAGGTGACCAGACAGGCAAAGCTATGTTAAAAACAAAAAGATGGATTTTGTAGGCCATTAAAGAGATTTAAAACAACAGTACTCTTGAAAACACATGTAGGAAGGGAAGGAAGACGTGTTCTCTACGCTACTAGACAAGTATTTATCCTGCTAGAAACTAGAAAAGATCCAGAAAAGTGGAGCAAAAATTTTAATGGTCTTCCTCCAACATTAATGTTCTTCAGCATAAGCAAAGTGATCCAAAAGCAGATGATGAAGCATGCTTTCTAATTATTTGGGGTTGCCAGTGCATTGAAGAGTTATTTTTGGTCCCCCAGGCTGTGCCCTTCATATTGCTACTTGCTCTGTTAAAGAAAGGGAACTTTCCATAACACATAATTTTCCAAATGGTACATTTTTCAAATGAGTTCTTCTTTACTGAGCTTTCAGACTGTTTGTGTGAGCTTGTTGAAGCAACAGAACTGGCAGCACTTCAAAGACTGCCCCCCCCCTTTTTTGAACACCGAATATATGCAATGAAGCATCATACTGTGCTGAAATTTACTGCAAATTATGACAATAATATATTGTAAAGCACTGAGATATGTCAGAGATTTACTATGCAGATTGTAGTTTGATTTGTTGTGATTCCACAAGAATAAGTGAAGAAAGTTAATTCTGTATGAAATAAAACCCTATGGAGCACAAATTGCTGAAAGCTGTATAAACGATTAAAATTATTAGTTCTTCATATAATCTACACCATTTTACTTTTTGGAAGATAGACACTCCTTTAGATTTGAGAGCATCTAGCATGTGAATTTTGGTTGGAAACAAACCTGTGAAAAGTGGTAAATATCTTGTATTTTAAAAAAAGACATGGAGTTTCATGAACCAGTTGTCTTTTCACATAGTACTTTTATGCTTGTAAAATAAAACATGGAATAGTCTAAACTGCAGATGGCACTTTATCATTGAGAAGGCTTTCTCTGTGATTGCTGCTGTTTATTGAATGTCGCACCCTGTTTTCTATGGCAGACTGGTGATGAGGACTTTTTTTTTTTTTCAAGGTTATTACTGCATTTAACCTTTAGCAACTGGCAATTGAAATTAGTTGAGTGACTTTGACTTTGGGATGTTTTGGTGTTTATCACAAAATATAGTCTACGAGCATGCATATTTAGAAAAATGGAGGGAGAAAGAATAGTAGAATAAAGATGAAGATACCGACTATATAAGGAATATCGATGATAGTAGGGATTGGTAAATACCCCAGTATGCACACCTCTCATTTTTATGATAAACAGGAATATTTTGAAAAACATACCTTGGAAATAATGATGATAGATGAGAGCTCCTGAATGATGGGCAGGGAAGTTTGGAGGAAGAATATCTACATCACAAAGAGCAAGCAGAGAGAACCAGAGAAATGAGATTCTCTTAAAAATATTATTATGGATGATTATTTTTATTATATCCTTCTGGAGATAGTTGTGGCAGAGAGAAACAGACCGCTGGAGGCATAGCAACAGCAAGACTGCACCCAGTCACTAAATAAAGGAGGAATGATGATTGCAAAATGGCTGTCATTGAAGTCCCATGACTTCAACAAACCCTGCTGCTAATTGACTAGTATGGTTTTGTGAAGTTTAGGAATCTCCCTGAAACCCCAATCATGCACTGATGCAAACTCCTAAATAAAAGCTAAATGATTTGGGGTTAATGTTGGGAAATCAGATTGTTCCCCCAAAATGCCAATATTCTGGCTATTTAGGAATTTGCAAAATTAGTATCCCATTCCTTGTTGATTTGCGTTTAGAAAGCAATAGCAAAAACAGCAAAATGAGGTAAAACATGCATTAGTTACCCTCAGAGAACGTAGTCTGTCATATTTCACATAAAAATAAGTAGTTAAAATCATATGTCATTTGATTAGAGAAAAAGCAACATAACATTTTCATTTTTTAAAGCAAAGATTTATTCTTTTAAATGAGGCAGTAGATTTATTCTTTTTAAGGGGGGAAAATAGCTCAGTGGTTTGAGCATTGGCCTGCTAAACCCAGGGTTGTGAGTTCAATCCTTGAGGGGGCTGTTTAGGGATCTGGGGCAAAAATCTGTCTGGGGATTGGTCCTGCTTTGAGCAGGGGGTTGGACTAGATGACCTCCTGAGGTCCCTGCCAACTCTGATAGTCTATGATTAATAAAGATAGAAATATATCTGAACCTCTTGATTCAGTTTTCCCAGAATCTGTAACAAAAATATTTTGTTAATTCTAGACCATTTTTCCCCCTCCTGCGTTTCAGAGTTGTATATTCAGGTATTAAGTGCCTCAGAGGGCTCATCTTCACTGCAGTGCTAGATTGAGGTATACCTCAAATGTTACCACAACCCGACTCCTGTCTATGCACAAAAATCTCTAGCTCAAGTTCAGTGGTGGTTTAAACGCGAGCTAGCTGGCCTGTCAGGGGGTGTGGGTTGAAGCTTGAGTTCTGCTGACTCTTGACCTAGTAACACAGTGGGGGCTCAGCCACTCTGGGCTGCTAATCCAATCATTCTGTGTGACTGCTCTCACTTGAGTTTAACTGGAGAGGTGTTAATTTGAGCTAACACTACTATGAAGACAAGTCAGTTTCCTTTTCTGAATCTTTATACTAGTTTAATTATTTCAGTGGTGTAGTTGATAGTCTTTCATTGTAGACAGCAGATGCTTAATTTTTCTAGCTAGACAATCAGACCATTGGCGGATATTGGTTGCTTTCTCTTCCCACTCTTGCTCTGTGCTTTTCTTTCATACTACTTTCTATCTTTAGAAAAACCTACTACCCCTGCATCAAAAGCCCCCTCTATTCTCCTCCACACCTCTCCTTGAAACCTACTACTTTGGCAAAGCCTTCCTGTGTCTATCTCTTCATTGACTGTTTCTGCACATCTCCTCTTTTGAACTGTTATATTTTTTGATTTGTGAGCCTTTTAAGAATTGAGTTTTGTTTATTGAAATAACACTTTTGGTAGCTTAGAAGGAGCTGTTTTTCACAAGAAATATGAAACACTGACTAGAATGTAAGTATGTGTGTTTCTTATGTTTAAATTGGTCACCTGTATTGTACTTTATTAATATTGTTGATTTCTCACTGTAACTCCAATATAACAAAGCAGACGTCAAGGGAAGAGATTTAATCACACAATAATCAGGGCTGGAATTTTAAATAGGACACATCATTAGCATGTAAATGGATTTTCTCACTTTTTGCCAGCTGCCCCAGTATAAAAGATATTGCAAATGTAGTGCAAAAATCTGGGTTGGCTTATTGTGCTGTGAACTGTCAGGGCTTCGTGTAGGAGACTTAAAAAATACAAAAGGATTTTTAATGAGAATATCAGAAGTATTTTAGATTGTTTTTTATAATAGCGATGTCAACTGTTGTTAGATGTACTTATTTATATTTTAGGATGAGATAATATTGTTTTGCACTTATTTTCATCTGAAGATCTCCAAGCTCTTTACAAAAATGGCTAAGTATTATTATTACCATTTTACAGCCAAAACCAAGCCATAGAGAAGTGAAGTCATTTGCTCGAGATCATATAGTGAGCTGGTGACAGAGCAGGCAATAGAACACTGGTTTCATGACTCCCAGCCTCTTGCTCTAACCACTGGAATTCATTATAGTAAATAGATGAATTTGAAATGATCTGCCAACCAAATCTCTCTCTAAAGCAGTGCAGTCATGGTAGGGAAAAATTTATTGTATGGTAGCTCAAGACAACCAAAACCCTATTTCAGAAAAGTGATATTTAATTGGAAAAAGCACAATGAAGGGCTACAAAATGATCAGGGGTGTGGAACAGCTTCCATATGAGGAGAGACTAAAAATATTGGGACTATTCAGCTTGGAAAAGAGACGACTAAGGGGGTGTGTAGAATATTTAGGGTTGCCAACCCCCCTGAATTGGCTGAGAGTCTACTGGAATTGGCATCGATCTCCCAGTGACTATTGAAAGCAATCTGGGAAATGTTAATAGGCTGCTAAAAGTCCGGTTGGTGGCACTGTGGGGCTAAGGCAGGCTCCCTATGTGCTCTGGCTCCGCTTGGCTCCTGGAAGTGGACGGCATGTCTGGCTCCTAGGTGGAGGGGTGGCCAGAGGGTCTCTGCCTGCTGCCTCCAGGAGCCTGAGTGCCGACTCCGCAGCTCTCATTGGCCAGGAACTGCAGTGAATGGGAGCTGCGGGGGCAGTGCCCGCAGGCAGGGGCAGCGCGCGGAGCCACTTGGCTGCCCTTGTGTCTAGGAGCCAGAGGGACGTGCTGGTTGCTTCCAGGAGCCACTGAGGTAAGCACCACTGAGTGGGAGCCTGTACTCCTCACCCCCTCCTACACCCCAACCCCCTACCCAAGCCCTGAGCCCCGTCTCACACCCAAACTCCATCTCAGAGCTCGCACCCCTCCCACACCCCAACCCCTCTGCCCCAGCTCTGAGCCCCCTCCTGCATCCCAAACCCCTCATCCCCAGCCCGGAGCCCCCTCCTGTACCCCAGAGCCCGCATCTCAACCCCCAGCCTGGAGCCCCTTCCCACACCATGAACCCCTCATTTCTAACTTCACCCTAGAGCCTGCACCCCCAGCCGGAGTGCTCACCCCCTCCCACATCCCCTAACTCCCTGCCACAGCCCGGTGAAAGTGAGTGAGGGTGGGGAAGAGCAAGCAATGGAGGGAGGAGAGATGGAGTGGATGGGGGGAGGAGCCTTGTGGAAGGGGCAGGGCAAGGGCATGGCCTCAGGGAAGGGGGCGGGGCAAGGTGTGTTCGGTTTTGTGTGATGAGAAAGTTGGCAACACTAGATATGATAGAGATCTATGAAATCATGAATGGTGTGGAGAAAGTGACTAGGGATGTGTTATTTACCCCTTCACATAACACCAGAACTAGGGGTCACCCAATGAAATTAATAGGCAGCAGGTTTAAAACAAAAATGAGGAAGTACTTCTTCACACAATGTACAGTCAACCTGTGGAACTTGTTGCCAGGGGACATTGTGAAAGCCAAAAGTATAAAGGAGTTCAAAAAAGAATTCAATAAGTTCATGGAGGATAGGTCCATCAATGGCTTTTAGCCAGGGTGGTCAGGGACACAAAACCATGCTCTAGGTGTTCCTAAACCTCCAACTACCAGAAGCTGAGTATTGGACAACGAGATGGACCACTCCATAAATTGCCCTGTTGTGTTCAGTCCCTCTGAAGCATCTGACACTGGCCAGTGTTGGAAGAGAGGTTACTGGGTTAGATGAACCTTGGTCTGACCAATATGGCCATTCTTATGTTAATTACTTGCCTGCCTGCCAGACAAACTGCTGAATTGCACTTAAAAATCCTGTTTGCATTGATTGGCATGTCTCACCTGAGGCTGGAGATGAAACCTGCCCGCCTCTCTGTTTGCCTAGTTATAATCACTGGAGGGCAGATTTGCCTGCTAGGTTTGCTGAATTCCTCTTCTTGGCTCTGTTCAGCAAACTGCTGTCCATATTACACTTTTGGAAACGTGTATGTACCTAACTAATATATGGCTACACAAAAGTGGGAGAACTATATTTTCTTGATTTAAATGCCAGATTGTCTTTGCCAATTCACTTTAGGGTGACCAGACAGCAAGTGTGAAAAATCGGGACAGGATATGGGGGGTAATAGGAGTCTATATAAGAAAAAGACACAAAAATCAGGACTGTCCATATAAAATCGGGACATCTGGTCACCGTAATTCACTTTAAGTAGAACTTTCTAGCATGAATGATTTTCTTAAGGAGGTACCATCCATGTGGCATTAAAATAAAAAAATTCCTTCACACACACATCAAAACAATGTTTTAACTCTTTGATTTATCTCTCATTTTTGGGCTGATCCTGCCCTCCTTGCTTCTAAACTCCTATTGACTTCAGTGAGAGTTTTGTTTGATTAAGGATTGCTGGTTCAGCCTTTAAAGCTCTTACCAGCTCACTTGCAGAGTGGCTGGGGCTTTCTGTGAGTGAACATCATTATTTATAAAATAAACAAATTGAGTAGAACAGATGGGAAGTTTAAGGAGTCTGGAATTTTCTTTTCAGAAGTACAAGTATGAAGCATATTTGCCATGTTCAGAGCTTCTACAATCATTTACTGTATGTTTTGCAATGTTGGAGTAGCTGAGTTGGTCCCAGGATATTAGAGATCAAGGTATGAGGTAATATCTTTTAGTGGACCATCTTCTGTTGGTAAGGGCTTGGCTACACTTGCGAGTTAGTGCGCAATAAAGGAGCCCCATGCGCACTAGCTCACTCCCTGTCCACACTGGCAAGGCATGTAGAGCGCTCTGACTCCGCAGTTAGAGCGCTCCTGGTACCCCACCTTGGTGAGAGGAATAACGTTTGCTGCACCTTGGCTACAACTCATGGGCGTCAGTGTGAATGAGGTGTTGCATTACTGTGCTTTGATCGACCTCCGGAAACGTCCCATAATCTCCTTAAGTCAAGTGGCCACTCTTGGCATTGTTTTGAACTCCTGTAGGAATGTGGAAATGCCCTTCAAAGCTCCGTTTCTGACAGCCGGCATGCAAGCCGTTACTGTGGAATACTGTGTGAGAGAGACGGGGGGGGAGGGGGAGGTCTGCTGCTGTCTGAACTTACAAGACAGCATGCTGACGTGCTCTCAGCCCCCCCCAAAACCCACTCTCTCTCCCCCCACATACACACAACACACTCCACCCCACTCTACCCCACCCCATCCCATTTGAAAAACACGTTGCAGCCACTTGCCTGCTGGGTTAGCTACCACAATGCACTGCTTTCTGTGGCCATTGCAAGAGCTACTAATGTGGCCACGCCAGTGCATTGTCAGCTATCAGTGTGGACAGACTGCAGCGCTTTCCCCACTGCTCTCTACGCAGGCTGGTTTAACCCAAAGTGCTCTTCATCTGCAGGTGTAGCCATGCCCTTTGACAGACAAGCTTTCGAGCCTATGCAGACCTGAAGAAGAGCTCTGTGTAAGCTCGAAAGATTGTGTCTTTCACCAACAGAAGGTGGTTCAAAGAAAGCGATTACCTCACCCACCTTGTCTCTGTCATTAGGTATACACATGCTACATGTTTATACAGTATATTTATAAGGGACTTTTAATGAAGAGAAACCTATGCAGGGTTCTGGTTTTTGAATACATTTCTTCCAAATATATGGCTTGTACTTGGGTGCTGAAAATTAAAATATACAATTATAATTTATTAAAATTTACCTCAAAATATGGTAAGAAATTTGTCCTATTGTTTTAAAGTACATGGTAACCCCCTTGTGGAAAAACTTTATTTATTTAAATATATAATATTAATAGTAGCTGTTAGAGTGGAAAATAAGGAAGCCTTTTATAGCTTAATTTTTTCTAATTTTTTTTAGAAATATCTAGAAATTGTTATAAAACATTACAGAAAAAAGGGCCATCTGAAAAGCTGTTCTATCATACTGTGACAAAATCATCCCAGGTGTAGTTTAATTGATTTCCATGGAGCTATTATATAAGAAATGATTTGGTCTAATATGTTTGCAGCATCTGCACAAAATAAGTTCTCTGAGCTGAATAGGTTCTCCATAGAGTTTCCACAATTAATCATATATTTGAGAATGACTATTTGATCCTAAACTGAAAAGATGAACCTTTTGATTGCATCTTTTTAAAGAAATCATTAAAGGGAGATGACCTAGTGTGTAATAGATGGTCTTCCATCAGAGGGAAGCTATTCCCAATCACATTATATATCCACTTCCAATTTGTACAAGGTTATTACTTTCTACAGGACCCACTATATACTCTAGAGAAATTATATGAAATGCTTGTTGCTAAAACTAGAAGTTGAAGGAAGTGGGTTATTGCTTTTGTCTACAGCTATATCTTTTTAAACTGTGACCTTGTCAGATTTCACAAGGTAAGTAGAGTGAGCCCTCATTGGTAGTTGGTTATGAAATCCAAGATGTTGTAGGAAATGGTGATTGGATTGGTGGCATTCTTCCTTCTGAGCTGGCATTCAGCTGGTGCCCCAGCATGGTGCTGGGCAGCTTTCTTTCAGGCAAGATATAAAACCAAGATCCTTAATTGTTGTTTTTTAAAATAAAAAGATCTTACTCCTATTCTTGCAAAGATAGTTATATGTTACCCAAATTCCAGTTTGAGTGATTAAACTCTGATGGTTTAAATTCCCCCTGCCATTTCTTTTGGAGAAGGTGTTCTTCACTTTCTGGTCTTAATTGTTGGGTATTGGTAAATATCTTCCATGCTCCAACTCATTCGTAGCAGGTCTGAGTGATTGTTGAAGAGATTCCTGTGTTTATGGCATTTCTGAAACATTTGGAATCTTTCTGGATAATAGCACTATGTAAAAGTTTTATTTTTGTGAATTTCAAATATAGGATTGATAAAAGAACAATTTAAAACTGGATGACCGTTACAGCAGAGTAATACGTCTTCTATAGTTAAGACGTATTACTTTTTGTTTAAAGCCTGACTCTTCTGAGTGCTCTAAAAGCTACAGAGTTACTTAAAATTTGGTGTGTTTCATGAGTGTGTGGAGTTCTGTTAGTCGTCCAAGTTTGGGGCCATGTGACCAAGGGGTCTCGAGATACAGTGCTCCTCCCTCCTCCCCCATCCCCCCAAAAGGCTTTTCTTAAAATTTAGAGACTCTGGCAACCTTCTTTCTCTCACAGATAGAGAGCAAACTAGGGCTCAGAGCATCACACCACAGTGTTCAATGCTCCAGGTTATCCCAACAGCATGCATGGCTCCCACCAGCTCTTTGGAGGAAATATAATTAAAATGTTATTTGAAAAAGATTTTGCTTCTCCTGTTAGGCTAATTGCAAGCCTCATGTGCTTATTCCCCCTCCTAAGGGATTATTCTGAGCATGGGCGTGGGGGCTAACTATCTGGAAAACTATGTCTACATTGCAGGACCTTGGTGGCTCCAAGGACATGTCATTGCCATTGAATCTGAGCACCAGCCCACAGCAGAAATCTGAAGTTTAAAAAAAAGCATGTGTATTGCTCCAGTCTGCCTGTATCAAAGGGGGGATTTTTATTTTGGGGAAATGTAATCTGAGTACAGCAGAATATTCAGAAGACGATGCAACTATTTTTGGAAAAGAGAGAAAACTACACAAGAAAATGTTTGCTAGGCGGCGACGATGATTAGGGGTAGAAGTGTAGGTAGCAATAAGGGGAGAATTGCAATTGGGGAATTGGGTGAGGGGGAGGGGCAGAACACTAGGAAGGGAAAAATGGGGGCGAGTAACAGGTAGACTTGAGGGGAGAATAGTGCAGGGGTGCCGGTCAGTTTAATGGGATGGTGACGGGAGGCTGGAAATGTTGGTTGGGTGAGGCTACATGTTGCAAGAAATGGTGTGGCAGTGTTGTGAACAAGGAGAGACAGACACCAATCTTCTCTCACGTGCGTAAATCTAGTGTAACACTCCTGTAATTAAACTGTCAAGGTTTTGGGACACAGACGATGGATGAGATTTCTCTCACCAACCCTGTTAGCAACTACAGATTGGAAACAGTTCAAAGCACGACCATTATCCCCATTCCACTATAACAACATGTACAGGCGGGGGTGAGGGGCGGGAGGAGCACTGAGGAATCACATAGCAACCGTGTAGCAAAGACCACTGAACTGGGACTGTTCCTAGCTCTGCCTCTGGCCTGCCACATGACCTTACCTTCACCTCTCTGTGTCTGTTTCCCATCTATAAAATGGGGATAACGATGTAAAGTTCTTTGAGATCTAGTGATGAAAAGCGCTATACAAAAGCTAGGTCTTTTGATTATAAACTAGATACAGTAGCATATCCGCTTCAACCCTAGTTGAGAACTACAGCTGCCTTAATGACCACTAACTCTGACCAACAAACATTTCTTTCTATTTAAAGACCTCGGAAACTAAATAGCAAAAAAATTAATTAACTCAGAGTTCAGGATGCCCGGTGATAGCTCATGCCCTTCCAGAATGTTGACTTCAGCAAAACCCAATCTTCTGAAACCCAGACAATACAGAGTGAAGATAATAGACTCCCTTTAACTTCAATGGACTTTGGATCAGGCTCTTCATGTGTTGGATGCTCTTAGGTGAGCCTCTACTCCATCCTTCCTTATGAGTAGCGTCCTACCAAATTCACAGTCCATTTTGGTAAATTTCATGGTCATGGCATTTTAAAAATCTTGAATTTCATGGTTTCAGATATTTAAATCTTGAATTTCATGGTGGTGTGACAAAGCAGGAATACATATTTAAAAATGGCAAAATATACACATGTAAAGTCTTTAAGTCAGCATTTCTCAATCTGGGGGTCCCAACCCTAAAATAGGCTTGTGACCCCCTTTTGGCTCGAGACTCCCAGTTTGAGACACTGTGTGCTTTTTTTATACTTTTACCCCATAGTACTATAGCATAGGGTAAAAGTATGCGAAAGACCAGATGTCATGGCGGAGACCAGATTTCACTACCTGTGAACGTGCTTTTCACGTCTGTGAATTTGGTAGGGACCTACTTATGAGACTTGTTAGTTTAGGAAATCTTCACTTAAATCGAAAAAAATGTTTAATCAGTACTTTATGCTGCAGCGATAGAGACATGGTGAAATCTGACCACAGAACAGAGGTGTTAGTTCTTTAGGTATTATGGTATTCACAAGGTAGTAGAAATGTAGCTACACGAGGCAGAGTTTGATCAGCACTTTTGGGATAACAACAGTTTTCTTTTGAAAATTACCAAGGATCTTTAGTTACCACAAATGCTTACGGCTGCCAGATTTTACAACTTTTATTTTGTTCCCTTATACCAGTATAAATATAATATAACTCTATTTGAATCAACCATATACATGAGCATAAAAATTGTCCTCTAACACTATGCTAGGGTATTGGTTTGGTAACCACATAGAAAATACTGGAAACCTACTGACCTCTATACTTACCTACATGCCTCCAACTTTCATCCAGACTACATCACACGATCCATTGTCTACAGCCAAGCTCTAAGATACAACCACATTTGCTCCAATCCCTCAGACAAAGACAAACACCTACAAGATCTCTTTCAAGCATTCTTAAAACTACAATACCCACCTGCTGAAGTGAAGAAACAGATTGACAGAGTCAGAAGAATACCCAGAAGTCACCTACTCCGGGACAAGCCCAACAAAGAAAATAACAGAACGCCACTATCCGTTACCTTCAGCCCCCAACTAAAACCTCTCCAGGGCATCATCAAGGATCTACAACCTATCCTGAAGGATGATCCCTCACTCTCACAGATCTTGGGAGACAGGCCAGTCCTCGCTTACAGACAGCTCCCTAACCTGAAGCAAATACTCAACAGCAACCACACACCACACAAGAAAAACACTAATCCAGGAACCTATCCTTGTAACAAAGCCCGTTGCCAACTCTGTCCACATATCTATTCAACGGACACCATCATAGGACCTAATCACATCAGCCACACCATCAGAGGCTTGTTCCCCTGCACATCTACCAATGTGATATATGCCATCATGTGCCAGCAATGCTGCTCTGCCATGTACATTGGCCAAACCGGACAGTCTCTATGCTAAAGAATAAATGGACACAAATCAGACATCAAGAATTATAACAATCAAAAACCAGTCGGAGAACACTTTAACCTCCCTGGTCACTCAATTACAGACCTAAAAGTCGCAATTCTCCAACAAAAAAACTTCAAAAACAGACTCCAACGACAAACTGCAGAATTGGAATTAATTTGCAAACTGGATGCTGTTAAATTAGGCTTGAATAAAGACTGGGAGTGGATGGGTCATTACACAAAGTAAAAACTATTTCCCCATGCTAATTTCCCCCCTACTGTTACTCACACCTTCTTGTCAACTGTTTGAAATGGACCATCCTGATTATCACTACAAAAGCATTTTTTTCTTCTGCTGATAATAGCCCACCTTAATTGATTAGTCTCGTTAGAGTTGGTATGGCAACACCCATTTTTTTCATGTTCTCTGTGTGTATACATCTTCCTACTGTATTTTCCACTGCATGCATCCGATTAAGTGGGTTTTAGCCCACGAAAGCTTATGCTCAAATAAATTTGTTAGTCTCTAAGGTGCCACAAGTACTCCTCGTTCTTTTTACTTAATGAGTTACCATAGCAACTTCATATTGGAGGTTTCTTTGGAAGTATTCCAAACAATATCAATATAATGATCAGGCCTGCCCCAGTTTATGACCTGACAAGGACAAGACAACAGCATAAGGTAGTCTTAATTCCTCTGATTTTAATTGAATAAGATATAATCAATAAATCACTTGTAGATCTTCTGTGATTAAGGTACTATAAAAATCAAAGCTGAAGTTTTCAAAACTTACAAAGTTTTAGATGCTGAATTCCCATTAAAATGAATATGAATTGGTCATCCAAAACCTCCAGGCAGCTTTCAGAACATCAGCTGTATGATATTTACCATTAGAGCAAATATCATCATCATTTGAGCAAATCACTGTAATTTCACAAAAGGCAGTGTCACAATTCAGCACTTAAGTAGGTGCTCAACTTTAAGTATGTACTTAAGTCCATCTCTGTTCATGTGACAAATGTGCTTAAAGTTAAGCACATTCTTAAGTACTTTGTTGAATTGGGCCTGATATACCTTATTTGGGAAAGGATTTGATAGTCTTATTCTAACCTAGAATTTGGAGCATTTAGAATAACTAACAAAATACTGTGTGAAGTAGTCTTTTGTCTTGATTTTTTCTTCTTCCTTTCTTCCCCAAATATATAAGGAAGAACCTTTCCAAAGCACTACTTAATCCTTTCTCAGAGTTAAAAATTTGGATTTGTACCCAGTGTTGTGATAGGAATTAAGAAGTGTTGAGGAGCACCAGCCTCAAAACAGAAAAACACTAGCAGATTTTCTAGGAAAATGTCCTCTTCATTTCCCTTTCTTTTTTTTCTTTTAGCCTTGAGATGTTGACCTTTGAGAGTGTCTCTTGCAGTCATGTAACATTAAATACAAAGTTATTTCTAATGCTGATTTAAATGGACATGTAGGTCCATTTTCAAAGTTAAGGTTGTCTTGTGTAATTTTTTTAGCTTGTAAATCTTTAACTAGTGTATTTAGATTTTGATAAGAATGTCTTTTGTAGGATTAAAAATTATATCTCAAACATGTTAGGCAGAAGATCATTTTGGTTTCCACTTTCACAGCTGTGGAGACAAATGAAATGAAATTCTAAGAACCAAATTCACTGGTGAAGTTAATGACAGTGCATATTGCATAGTAGGTATAATTTGATTATAATGATGAAATTCACCTTGGCTCAGGGGGCCAGAACAAGGCTCACCCACCATTTAAGTCCCATAGAAGGCTTAAAAACAGGACTTAAATGTTGCATATACTCTGTGTTGGCTGCTTGCACAGGGGTGATTTCACCCAATATGAAAGTAAGTG
The DNA here is from genome assembly GCF_027887155.1 of Malaclemys terrapin pileata. NCBI lineage: Eukaryota > Metazoa > Chordata > Testudines > Emydidae > Malaclemys > Malaclemys terrapin. Next base: position 79,335,331 of record NC_071507.1, on the reverse strand, counting down.
GTAAAGTGTGGAGTAATTGCCACTGAACCGCCTTTCAGAGTGTGTTTAAAAAAAAAAAAATTGTATTTCTTGCTAGCTCCTTTCTGTCCCTCACTTCATTGTTTGTTTTGCACACCCATCGAATGTCAAATTATTGCAAGTTATTGCTGCTTTGCCATTTATAGGCCAAGTCCATGTCTGTGTTACTCCATTTTTAGTTTGATGTAAATTCATTTAAAACAGTGGAGTTATACAGTAGAACCTCAGAGTTACGAACAGCAGAGTTACAAATTGAACGGTTGACCCCCCACACGTCATTTGGAACCAGAAGTACACAAATAGGCAGCAGCAGAGACTCAAAAAAAATAAAAAAGTAAATACAGAACAATACTATATTAAATGTAAACTACTAAAAGATAAAGGGGAAGTTCAAAAAAAGATTTGACAGGGTAAAGAAACTTTCTGTTCTTGTTTTATTTAAATTAAGATGGTTAAAAGGAGCATTTTTTTTCTGCATAGTAAAGTTTCAAAGCTCAATTAATGTTCAGTAGTAAACTTTTGAAAGAACAACCATAACATTTTGTTCAGTTACGAACATTTCAGAGTTATGAACCTCCATTCCCGAGGTGTTCAGAACTTTGACGTTCTACTATACTAACATAAAATTGGAGTAACAAAGTGGTGAATTTGGCCCTCATATAAAATATGCAAACTTTAGACCATTTAGATCCATGTTGAATTTGATTCTAATTCTGCAGTGACTTCTTCTGAAGACATATTAGGCCAAACTCAACCGTGGTGTAACTCATTTGTGAAGATCACGCTGCAGACTCACTCTTGGCTTCATTGTCCATGAGTAATATGCCCATCCCAAACTCATGCTGATAAAACCTTCATACCAACATGCCATCGTATATGTGCTGAATACCCCACGTTTGTTCTGTTGGGAAGCTGGGAGGCTCTTCTGATATTTTATAGCTCTCATTTCTAGCCTTGCAGCATAGTAGATACCATTCTTTGAAAATATGAAAGTTTGAAGTATCAAAAACCCACCACTGGCCCAGGAATAAGTTTGTTGCCCTCAGGGTTGGGGTAATTTTGAGTGGGGAATTACACATCTGGAAGAATAGTAAAAATTATGGCTGTTGGAAGGTGTGTAGAATGTTAAAGTAAGTCCCAGAGAGATGGATTACTTGACCAAAGGCCCAATGATGCTGTCAACCTGTATAGCTACATTTACATATAGCTGCAAATAGATTTCGAAGTGTGTTTCAAAGAAAGGTTAATATTATTATCTCTGTTTTACATCTGAGGAAACTGAGACACAGAGTAGATTGGTTTTGTGGTTCATTGGATAGCGTTGTACTTCCACATGGATATTTTCTCCATGCATTTCGCTGAGCATGTATATGAGGACTTCAGTTCTATGACACTCTGATCCTGAATTTTTGATAGGTTGAAAATGTGAAGGCAGCATTTGGTGTATTGAGAAACAGAAGTTGTATTGAATAAAATTTGAAAATGAATGATACAATTGGTACAGAATTCTTTGTGTTTATTTTTATATTAATAGCAATTAATTTCATTCTACATCAAACATGTATTTGTCACTGTGCTACTGATTTTTGATTGACTGCATAATTACATTTGTGAAGTTGCCAAATGAAAGAGTGGAGGTTTTGGTAGCAGGGGAGGTCAGTTGACACTTTTGGCACCCAAGAAAGTGTGAAGAGTTTTTGAGTATGCTTTGCCTCATTCCCTTTTCTTTGAGGACTGGGTGGAAATGACTGGAATATTGGGGAGTTGTCCTCATTCAGTTTGTCTATGCACCAGTGAATCTAATTAGGCAATTCAAACCTGTCTGAACTATTGTATCAGGTTGTTTGCAGAAGATAACACTGCATTGGTTTGCATTCAGTTTATATTTTGAAAGTTTTATTCATAACTATAAGGGCTTAGAAATTTTTTGAGAGGGCCCACAAGTCTTGAACTCAGGTCTGTGGGTCTGCAGGCAACCTTCACATCCTGGCTGCCAACTGGCAGCTTGGTAGTAACTTGTGGACTGATTGGAGGAGTGCCTGATCCCACTGATTGGTCTGGCTGTACTATTTAGGCCAGAACGAAGCATAGGAAGTCATTCGTGCAACTGGGTGAATTCCTTGCTGGCTGCTACATCAGAACCTGCCCTTTTTTCCTGTGTCCTTGTCCCTGATCTTCTGCCTTGTTCCTGATCCCTGCCTCTGGTCTCTGACTCTGGTTCCGACCCTTTGCTTGACTCTCTGACTCTGATTCCAGCTTTGCCCCTTGGTTTGACCCCGGACTCCAATTCCTGCTATAGCCAGTAGGGATGATGGCCCCAGCCCTGATCATGACACCCTTTTTTGTTGTTGCTTAAATGGAAACGTAAGTGCTGCTGTACAATTCTGTTATAGGATTAGATTCTAAGGCAAATTCTGCAGCAGCAGAAATGTGGAATATGCTCTTTGGGGCAAGTATTGGCTTTTTGTTCTGTGTTTGTTCAGCACCTAGCACAATGAGGTTCTAGTTCATGACTGGGGCTCCTAGATGCTACAGAAATACAAATGACAATAATAACACATGGGGCCTTACCTATGACTTTGTTTCTATGAATCTTCATAATGTCTGCTAATACTGCTATAATTGTACTGTTGTTGTAATAAATATATGTTTAGAATTTAGCTTATGGTACAATATCACGGCCTATTAGTGAATTTTTTCCCCAGCAATATCCATCCGTAAATTTTGTTAGTGTTTTCAAGTGACAATATATGGGTTAAAATCTGTACTCTCATAAGAACGTGGCATTCTATGGAAGTCAATAGAGTTGAGTTCACTTACACCAGTGGCAAATTTGCTCAGTGAGCGAGCTAAAAAATCTGATCATTTTCTGGGACATGAAATTTCATTTCTGCTTTGATATTGACTGACAATAGTCTGAAACAGCAGCTGGGAATATGAAAATCTAAGCACAAGAAACCCTTGGGATGCTGATCCTGTATAAATGTAATACAGGATGTCACTCTTTTTATGAAATATAATATTTTTATTTTTCATTGCCTTTCACAAAGAGTAGCTTGATCTTTCTTAAATAAAAATATTTTTGATAGAACTTTAAGGCTATTTCACAAAGATATGAAATCCAGGGAGTACAAGTTTGAGGAAGCTTGCTGTTTGTTAATTTATTCATATTTTAAAATAGAAGCATTATATATATGTATGATAAATTGTGCCACAGTGAAAATTCACTTTCTTGTTGTTCTTACCATTTATTTTCTTGGGCTATATCAAGTTATTGTTCTTTGTATTTCAGCAAGTCCTAGTTGATGGCTATGAAGTAAACAGAAGCCTAATTTTTTAATTGAAACCAAAGGGTTGATTCTTTTTTTGTTTTTCTTTCTTTCATTGTATAAGCTGAAGTACAAGTTTGGAAGATGCGGGAATGGTGTCTAATAGTTGGAGCAGGGAACTAGGACTTGGGTCTGGTCTACACTTAAAAATTAGTTCAGATAAATATGGTGCTCAGAGATGTGAAAAATTCTAGTGTAACCCTATGGGTAGATGGATGGAAGAATTCCTCTGTCGATCTGGCTATTGCCTCTCGGAGACATGGATTACCTACAGCAACAGAAAAAACCCATCCATCACTGTAGGAAGCATCTATACTACAGTGCCGTAGCGGCATGGCTACAAAGCTGTAGCTGTGCTGCTATAGTGCTCATAGTGTAAGACATGGCCTTGGTATTCTTATGCTTTATTTCTATTCACATCTCTGACTGTATTACTGTGAGAGTTTGGTCAAGTCACTTAACCTATCTGTGGCCTGGTCCACACTAACCCCCCACTTTGAACTAAGATACGTGAATAACGTAGCTGAAGTCGAAGTACCTTGGTTAGAACTTACCGCGGGTCCAGACGCGGCAGGCAGGCTCCCCTGTCGATGCCCCGTACTCCTCTCGCCGAGCTGGAGTACCGGCGTCGACGGCGAGCACTTCCGGGATCGATCCCAGAAGATCGATTGCTTACTGCCGGACCTGGAGGTAAGTATAGACCTACCCTGTAAAATGGAGATAATATTTGCCTGCTCACTGGAGTGTTGTGAGGCTTACAGCCACAGGACTCTGCTCAAACACAGGAGCCTGTGCTAGGAGATTGCATTGCAAAATCAGGGCTTAAATCACAAATAATCACAAAAAGCTTGAGATACTTGGATAGAAGGTACTATAGAAGTGATTATTATTATTATTTATGATTACCTGTCAAATCTTTACTGGTGGACCTAAATCTCAGAGACCAATTTTATGGGAATGGGGGCGAACATCAGAAAAGGTGTGGTTTTTGCCTGTTCTTTTATCTGTTTAAATCCTGATTTAAAAAAATACATTAAAATAGTGGAACATAAAACTTAAAATGCTGGTAAGTGAAAGAGGATTCAGTCGTCATATCTGTAGCAAATGTATTTGGTTTGATGTGCACACTGAAGGAAATGTATTTGGTTTGATGTGCACACTGAAGGCTTGGGTAAAGATAAACAGAGGCAATGTTTTTTCAAGCTGCGTAAGATTAAACAGTTCATTACCTGCTGGAATTATCAAGCGGAAGGCACACTGCATAATTTGGACTATAATCTTTATATACTTTTAGCTGGATTATACTTTTATCTAACAAAGTATATTGAAATATGATTAATAATGTGAAGCATGGAGTTAAAAATGACAGGGTGGAACTAGATGTAATATTGTAGAGCCAAAGAAACCTGGATCTAGTGTCATGAAAGCAATATGTAATCCTTTTTATGCTGGAGTTTTTCTTACCTAAATTTTAAAACCTGCACATGTGAAATTTCCTGTGCCACATCCCAAATGAAGGGCATAACAAAATCAGCCACTTCAGGAATCAAGCCTACACTTCTTAAAGGTGCTGAGAGCCCCCAACTCCCATAAAAGTTAGTGGGAGTTGCAGGTATCCTGCATCCCTCAGTATCAGGTGCTTTATTTGCTTGAATTGTGAACATACACATACCGAGCGAAATCCTGGCTCCACTGAATTGTTTTGTTATTTTAAGAATCCCAGGGGCCAGAGCCCATTTCTGCCCTCAGTTACATAGGTGCAACTTTCATTAACTTTGATAGAAGTTCCACCCCTACAAAAAGGGGCAGAACTTGGTCACAGATTATTTTTAACTAGAAAAACCCTGTCATTGCATAGTCAGCAATCTGCTGTTACTAACAAAGAAGATCCTCTCTAGCAGTTTTTATTCAGGCTAAAATGTATGTTATTTCAATCATCTTTATTTCATTGAGTTTAGAATCCTTGTCCTAAAATAAAAATTTAATTGAGAGAGTCAGTGTTTTTCTGTAGCTAGAAGAGACCATTTGTGTTTTTTTTTAGTTCGGGGAATTAACAATGTAGAATTTCCAGACAAAACTATGGCTAGGTCTACACTATGGGGGGGTTCGACCTAAGATACGCCACTTCAGCTACGTGAATAGCGTAGCTGAAGTGGCGTATTTTAGGTCGACTTACCTGGCTGTGAGGACAGCAGCGAGTTGACCGCTGCCGCGCCGCCGTCGACTCCGCTTCCGCCTCTTGCCGCGGTGGATTTCCGGAGTCGACAGAAGAGCCATCAGGGATCGATTTTATCGCGTCTTCACTAGACGCGATAAGTCGATCCCCAATAGATCGATTGCTACCCGCCGATTTGGTGGGTAGTGAAGATGTGTCCTATGATTAGCTCTGGCATTTATTCTTGTTATTGCAAAAACAGGATTGACCTAAAGAAAATGTGACGATTTCTCATTTCCAAATCTCAGATGTATCATACTTTATCTTCAAACATTGTTACTATTATTTGTTATTTGCATTATGGTAGTAATGCCAGGGTACTATGTAGTGTCTCCATTTATGGAAAGAGACAGTCTCTGCCCCAAGGAGTTTACAATCTAAGATGTCAAGCAATGGGCAAAGGGTGTGGGGGAGAGAGAAAATATATAATCAGAGGTGGATTTTTTTTTAATTAGTATCAACTGTCCTTCAACTGACCTCTTCCCTACCCATTATTAGTTGGCTAATGTCCTGTAAATTTCATTGTGCTGTAAGTAAACCAGATAATGAACACAACTGAATGCTTAAAGACAATTCTTGATTTTAAAGGTGACCTTGATTTTTAATAGTAAAATTAAAATCTTGTAGTGAAATTTCCTCAATTTGTAACAGTATGTACCGAATACCATCAATAGCCAGGCTAGGTGATGTGTACATTATACATCACATATTCAAAGGCCTGGTCTACACTACGACTTTAATTTGGATTTATCAGCTTTAATTCGAATTTACCCTGCAACCGTCCACACAACGACGCTATTTATTTCGATGTAAAGGGCCCTTTAAATCGATTTCTGTACTCCACCCCGACGAGCGGAGCCAAAATCGATTTTAACATTTCGAATTAGGGATAGTGTGGCCGCAATTCGATGGTATTGGCCTCCGGGAGCTATCCCACAGTGCATCATTGTGACCGCTCTGGACAGCAATCTAAACTCGGATGCACTGGCCAGGTAGACAGGAAAAGCCCCGCGAACATTTGAATTTCATTTCCTGTTTGCCCAGCGTGGAGAGCACAGGTGACCACAGATAGCTCATCAGCACAGGTAACCATGCAGGCTGATAATCGAAAAAGAGCACCAGCATGGACCGTGAGGGAGGTACTGGATCTGATCGCTGTATGGGGAGAGGATTCAGTGCTTGCAGAACTTCGTTCTAAAAGACGAAATGCCAAAACTTTTGAAAAAATCTCCAAGGGCATGATGGAGAGAGGCCACAATAGGGACTCAGATCAGTGCTGCGTGAAAGTCAAGGAGCTCAGACAAGCCTATCAAAAAACAAAGGAGGCAAACGGTCGCTCCGGGTCAGAGCCGCGGACATGCCGCTTCTACGCCGAGCTGCATGCAATTCTAGGGGGGGCTGCCACCACTACCCCACCTGTGATCGTGGATTCCGGGTCGGGGATAGTCTCATCAGCGACACCTGAGGATTCTGCCGATGGGGGAGAGGAGTAGGAGGAGGAGGAGGAGGATGAGCTTGCAGAGAGCACACAGCACTCCGTTCTCCCCAACAGCCAGGATCTTTTTCTCCCTGACTGAAGTACCCTCCCAACCCTCCCAAGCCAGTACCCAAGACTCTGACCCTATGGAAGGGACCTCAGGTGAGTTTACCGTTTAAAATATAAAACTTGTTTTAAAAGCAAACGGTTTTTAATGATTACTTTGCCCTGAGGACTTGGGATGCATTCGCGATCAGTTCAGCTACTGGAAAAGTCTGTTAACGTGTCTGGGGATGGAGCGGAAATCCTCCATGGACATCTCCATGGAGGTACTCCAAAAACCTTGCCACAAGGTTTCTGGGCAGTGCATCCTTATTCCGTCCTCCATGGTAGGACACTTGACCACGCCATGCTTGCAGCAAGTAATCTGGTATCATTGCCTGACAAAGCCTGGCAGCGTATGGTCCCGGTGTTTGCTGGCATTCAAGCAACATCCGTTCTTTATCTTGTTGTGTAATCCTCAGGAGAGTGATATCACTCCTGGTAACCTGGTTGAAATACGGGAACTTAATTAAGGGGACAGAGGTGGCCGTTCCTACTGGGATGTTTGCCTGTGGCGGAAAATAAATCCTTCCCTGCAGTTAGCCAAGCGCAGATGGGAAATTGGCCCTGAGCTTTTCGCGTTTGGCTAGCAGGGATCTTCCCTGTTACCAGCCACGCGGTGGGGGGGAGGGGTACAGCGATCATCCCAGAGAATTCATGGCGCGGGGGGGGGGGGGGTGGTTAGTTTGTTTTCTGCTGCTGCTGAATGTTAACAGAAAAACCGCAGCACTCTACAGGCTATGCTTGGTATGTGGGAAAGGAGGGCGCAGAAGCTGTAAGACAATGGCTTACCATGGCTGCATGCAAGCTGAATTCTGTTGCCCAGACCTGTGATCTCTAGCAGCAAAGCCACAGGCACTCAGCATTAAGAGGTAAAATGCGACCTTGCACAGAAATCACATGTGCTATGTAATGTGAATAGTGTTGGTCACCGTGAAAGAGTATAAGCATTGTTCTGCAAAATGTAGCTTTTTAAACAATTCTCTCTTTTTTCCCCTCCCTACAGCAGCTGCAAATTCCTCAAGCCTCCCTCCTCCATCCCGAAGGTTATCACAGATAAGGCGTCGTAAGAAGAGAACGCGAGACGAGATGTTTTCTGAAATTATGGAATCCAGCCGCAGTGACAGAGCTCATCTGAATGAGTGGAAGGAAACAGTTTCAAAGTATAGGAAAGAAGCCAGTGAACGTGAGGAGAGGAGGGACCAACGTGAGGAGAGGAGAGACGCTCGAGATGAGAGGTGGCGGCAGGAAGATCAGAGGAGGCAGGATGCAACGCTGGGGCTGCTGCGTGAGCAAACAGACATGCTCCGGCGTCTGGTGGAGCTTCAGGAACGGCTGCAGGAAAACAGACTGCCGCTTCAGCCCCTGTTCCACCCTCCCCATGTTCCGTATCCTCCTCACCCAGACGTGTAAGAACGCGGGGGGGGGGGAGGCTCCGTACACCTTCCCATTCCACCCCAGTAGACAGCCCAAGCAAAAGGCTGTCATTTTTTTAACCTTTTCTTAGTGGCTTTTTCCTTCCCAGCAATCCTCCTCCCAAATACCACCCGGGTTCCCTCCCTCTTTTTCTAATCTATTAATAAAGAATAAATGATTTTTAAATGATAGTGACTTTATTTGGTTTGAAAGAAAGCTGGGGGAAGAGTGAGGGTGGGTTCCTTACAGAAAATCAGTCAATAAAGGGGGCAGGTATTCATGAAGGAGAAACAAACAGATATTTCACACTGTAGCCTGGCCAGTCATGAAACTGGTTTTTAAAGCTTCTCTGATGCACAGCGCTTCCTGGTGTGCTCTTCTAATCGCCCTGGTGTCTGGCTGCGCGTAATCAGCAGCCAGGCGATTTGCCTCAGCCTCCCCCCCGCCATAAAGGTCTCCCCCTTACTTTCACAGAGATTGTGGAGCACACAGCAAGCAGAAATAACAATGGGGAGATTTCTTTGGCTGAGGTCAGAGCGAGTCAATAATGATCGCCAGCGACCTTTTAAACGGCCAAATGCACATTCTACCACCATTCTGCACTTGCTTAGCCTGTAGTTAAACAGCTCCTGACTCCTGTCCAGGCTGCCTGTGTACGACTTCATGAGCCATGGCATTAAGGGGTAGGCTGGGTCCCCAAGAATAACTATTGGCATTTCAACATCCCCAATGGTTGTTTTCTGGTCCGGGAAGTAAGTCCCTTGCTGCAGCCCTTTAAACAGAGTAGTGTTCCTGAAGATGCGAGCGTCATGAACCCTTCCCGCCCAGCCCGCGTTGATGTTGGTGAAACGTCCCTTGTGATCCACAAGTGCTTGCAGCACCATTGAAAAGTACCCCTTGCGGTTTATGTACTCGGTGGCTTGGTGCTCCGGTGCCAAGATAGGGATATGGGTTCCGTCTATCGCCCCACCACAGTTAGGGAATCCCATTGCGGCAAAACCATCCACTATGGCCTGCACATTTCCCAGAGTCACTAACTTTCGTAGCAGCACCAGAGTGATTGCTTTGGCTACTTGCATCACAGCAGCCCCCACAGTAGATTTGCCCACTCCAAATTGATTCCCGACTGACCGGTAGCTGTCTGGCGTTGCAAGCTTCCACAGGGCTATCGCCACGCGCTTCTCAACTGTGAGGGCTGCTCTCATCTTGGTATTCTGGCGTTTCAGGGCAGGGAACAGCAAGTCACAAAGTTCCATGAAAGCGCCCTTACGCATGCGAAAGTTCCGCAGCCACTGGGAATCGTTCCACACCTGCAACACTATGCGGTCCCACCAGTCTGTGCTTGTTTCCCTTGCCCAGAATCGGCGTTCCATGGATAGAATCTGCCCCATTAACAACATGATCTCCAAAGCACCGGGGCCCGCGGTTTCACAGAATTCTGTATCCGTGTCCGTGTCCATGTCAATGTCCTCATCATGCTTGTCGCTGCGCTGCCGCCGCCGCTGCCTCCTCACCTCGTTTTTCTGGTCCTGGCTGAGCATAAACTCCACGAGAACGCGCGAGGTGTTTACAATGTTCATGACTGCTGTCTTGAGCTGAGCGGGCTTCATGCTTGCCGTGGTATGGAGTCTGCAGTGTTCACCCACCCAGGAAAAAAGGCGCGAAATGGTTGATTGCCGTCCGTTGCTTTCATGCAGGGAGGGAGGGGGGAGGGAGGAGGTGAGGCTGTACCCAGAACCACCTGCGACGATGTTTTTTGTCCCATCAGGTACTGGGATCTTAACCCAGAATTCCAATGGGCGCGGGAGACTGCGGAAACTATGGGATAGCTACTCACAGTGCAACGCTGCAGAAATCGACGCTAGCCCCGGTACTTGGACGCACACCACCGAATTAATTTGCTTAGTGTGGCCGCATACATTTTGACTTTATACAACCTGTTTTTCAAATTCGAATTATATAAATTTGGATTAATCCCGTAGTGTAGACATACCCAAAGATTTACACCTATATTTCCCTGATTACATCTGTACCGGCAGAATTTCCCCAAGCACCTGTTGCCCGTGAAAATGGGATAACCATTTGTTTATGCAGCTAGTGCTACCAGTTTACATTCACATATGAATGTTAGGTGTCCATATATGAGATTATGTACTCGAGTGCTTGCTCTAATTTTGTGGGTGCAACGTAGGCACCTGCTTTTGAGAATTTGCCCTTGGACATTGAAATCTTACAGGTTTTTTCTTCCAGAGTTTTTAGTTTCTGTGCTATATGCCTTTCATTTAGCTAGACTCCTGGGAGCATTCAAGACCTATTTGAATATTTGGGAAAATATGGCAAAATGTCTTCATTCCTAAGTACCTCAATGTTAGCAAAAATAGGTAATAAATATTAACATCTTATCAAGTATTTGACGCACTTCCCTCATGCATAGACCAGTTCATCTGTCACTTTATTATTTTTTATATATATATATATATATATATATATATATATATATATATATATATAAGGCACCTGTTGTGAACTGTAGGAACCTCCACATTTATCATAAAAAACCCACAAAAATTCAATTCAGGTGACCCACTGTCGGCAGTAAAACACATGCCAAGTAAGACTTTCCCTGCTAAACCCACTCTTCCAGGAGTGACTGAAGATCCAACAAAACCCTCGAAGTGTGAACATATGTAACAAAAGCTAGGCAGTACCAATCAAAGAAGCAGATATTACTGATGCTGTTTTCTTTGATTTTCTACAATCTTATCATGTTGCTAAACTGAGCATCAGCTAGCTAGATCTCATCCAAACACAATCCCCATTAGATATGGGGAAAACTGATCAACCGTACTTCTTGGGACTGACTAACTAGAGATGTAGAACTGAGTATTCTCATCCTACTGATGTCATTATACTCAGACACATTCAATGTCTTCCCCTTGTAAAAGATTGAATAGAGTCAGAATAGAACCATGTGTCACTCCACATCAGAGGGTACTCCTGGCAAACAAACCATCGTCTATTACTATCCATTGGGCCCTCCCTGGGAGAGAACATTGGAGGCACTCAGTTCTGTCTGTCCCTGCCAGGGTCTAAATGTGTGTCAGTTCCTTTGTAATCAAAGCTATGTAAAGCAGCTGATAGATCTAAAATAATTTATCGTGAATAATCAATTTTCATCCATTACCAGAAAGAGATAATCAACCAATGAGAGCACTGCAGACCTGAAGCCAAGAAAATCTAAGGGCTCTAGATATTGCCAGAATTACTTTGCTATAATCTTCACAAGCCTGTTCCCCTCCAAAACAAGCATTTGATGATAAGACTATAAGAACAACCATACTGGGTCAGACCAAAGGTCCATTTATCCTGTCTTCTGACCATACTGGGTCAGACCAAAGGTCAATATCCTGTCTTCTGACAGTGGCCAATGCCAGGTGCTTCAGAAGAAATGAACAGAGCAGGTAATCAAGTGGTCCATCCCCTGTCGCCCATCCCCAGCTTCTGGCAAACAGAGGCTAGGATTTTCTAAAAGCTTTATGGAGCAGAGACCTAATAATTGCTGACACTTTGTCTTCCTAACAGGAGGCATTCTCAGTTGCCATAAGTAATGGGTATAGTATCTCTCCGCTCTCTTTTACCAACCAGAAAGAACAGGGGTTCTATTTTCAGGTTGTAGCCTGAAGCCTTCCATAACCTTGATGGACAAAATTGGCCATTAATCCAAGGAGATTTCATGCTGGTTTCCCATATCCTTTTTGAGGTATGGTTATACATCCATGAAGAGTGAAAATCAGGTCTATGTAGCTGAGTAATTTTGTCATTGAAATAAATTGAAAACTCTTCACAGCATGAGCCTCTTGATTCTACTTTTGAGTGGAGACAATCTGCATTGTCATTAAGGGGTCTATGTCCTCCCCTCGCAACAGTTGTCTATCAGAAATTATGAGAGTGGGTCCGTAAGGAATAATGTGTAGATAATAAGTACAGAGTGGTGTTTGTTTAAAAAGACCTACAATATTGAAATGTGTTTAATATACATGATTCATGTTTGTTCATAAATTCAGAATCATACCCTCTATCTGAGGAGGGAGGGAGAGTAGGGGAAATGCTGGACTTGAGTAAATAGATATATGTGGGTTATTTGCACTGATCCTATTGTTAGTAGTGATAATAATCAGACCAGAGAATTTAAAATAAATAAAACTGATTAATGGACTTATAAGGTTGCTGTGCTTTTGGCTAACCAATTATTTTTCTCATTTTTGTCCTGAAACAAACACTTTATGCTCTAAGTGAATAAATATTTTCCCTAATATTCCCTCTAAAGATAGAACTAGTGTAGTAAAGACCTTTCATTATGTTAATTCTAATGGACACAGAGAGTATTTAAATCATCTGTGTCCCCTGCGGTCCCACTCCTGATAAAACTCAATACAGCAAGCTGTTAAACAGAAGTAAAAAAGGGCATACAGTAACTGGAAGTTTCCTCTCTTCAAAGCTTCATGGTTAAAACAAAGTCATTAATTTTTGTCCCCTTTCCTGCTGTTCTATATCTTTTTTGAATGTCCTAGATGGCTTTTAGCGGAAGAAAAACTTCAAGACATCAGTTTATTTGTAATTCTGTATTCTTTGCAAGTAGCTCCCGTAAATGTAGAAGTATAAGCTTTTCCAGCTTCTCACAGTAAATGTGTGTAGCCCTCACCACTCAGTGCTGTTGATGATGAAATGAACTACTACATGAAAAGCTGAAAACTAGAAGAAGGGATATAAATTAAGCATAGGGATGCTTAAGGAGTGCGAAGAATTGTTCTTTTGAACCTCTGAGGATACGACAAGCAGCAATAGGCTTAAATTGTAGCAAAGGAGTTTTAGGTTGGACATTAGAAAAAACTTCCTAACTGTCTGGGTAGTTAAGCACTGGAATGAATTGCCTAGGGAGGTTGTGGAATCTCCATCATTGAAGATTTTTCAGAGCAGGTTAGACAAACACCTGTCAGGGGTGGTCTAGATCAGTGGTTCTTAACCTTTACTGCAGCCTGCCCCCCTTTGGTTCTCAAAATATGTTCTCGCACCCCTTATCAAAAGACTCTAGATAATTGTTAGTCCTGCCATGAGTGCAGGGGACTGGACTAGATGACCTCTCGAGGTCCCTTCCAGTCCTATGATTCTGTGCTGAGGAGGATATGGTCTAAGGATCACATTTTTAAATGGGCATCCACTCAGCCTCTAATTCTGCACCTACTTTCAATTGAAATTTCTGAATAATTTCTGAAATTTCCCCTGCAATGTCAATTGCATATATTGTTCATCACTTTCTGTTTTAACTTTTGCAGAGTATTGATGTTTGCCATTAAACATTACTGGAATACTATGTCCAGTTCTGGTGTCCACAATACTAAAAGCATTTTGAAAAGTCAGAGAGGGTTCAGAGAAGAGCCATGAGAAGGGTTAAAGCATTGACAAATACGCCTTTTAGTGAAAAGTTCAAGGATCTCAGTCAAATTAGTTAGTCGAAGAGAAGGTTAAAGGGTGACTAATCATAGTATATAAGTACCTATACGGAAAACAGAAATTTGATAATAGAGATCTCTCGGTCTAGCAGACAAAGATATAACAAGATCCAATGACTGGAAGTTGAAAATAGACAAATTTAGACTAGAAATAAGGTACAATTTTTAAAGTGAGGGTAATTAAATATTGGTACGACTAATTGTGAATTATTATTATTATTTATTATTCATTTGTATTACCATGGTGTCTATGCACCCTAGTCATGGACCAGGACCACAATGTCCCTGCCCCAAGGAGCTTACAGTCTAAGTATCAAAGGTGATGGTGGATTCTCCATCACTGGAAATTTTAAATTCAAGATTGGATGTTTTTCTAAATGATATAGCCTCATTCAAACAGAAATTAAATTAGGGAAGTGCTATGGCCAGTGTTATACAGGAGGTCAGATTGGACAGTCATAGCGGTCCCTTCTGGCTTTATAATCTGTGAATCTATGAACAGTAGTTGTGTTTTCAATTTAGCAGTGGCTGAGTTTCAATAATAGGAGAAGTGATTCCTATGCTGGTAAATTTTCTAAAACAGTTTGGGATCCTTCTGAATGAAATGCTATCTCGATATATTATATAACTATTAGCATTTTCTATTTTTATTAGTCCCATCATTCTCCTGAAGTAGAGTAACTGTTCTCTGTTTTCCTTCCTTTTTTCTTTGTTTTAATTTTTGCTAGCTCGCTATTCACTTTTTTCTATCTCTGCATCATTCATTTTTGTTGTGCAGCTGAAATGAAGAAACTTTTTGTTTTTTATAATTCAGAAGTTCATGCTGGGGAAAAGTGCTAAATTTCTGCTTATTTGAGCTCCTAATCACGTAGAGCATTATTTCGTGCCTTTTTCAGGACACCTTTCACCAAGATCTGTTTTTCTCTCTTCCTCCAATTTATTTATTTAAAAAAAATGCTGCAATGTCCATCTCTTCCCCAACTTGTTTAATTCCGCAAAGGCAGAGTATGTAGGTGTGTTATCTCATTCTTATGCTTCCGGCATTTCGTCTCTCATGGTGACCCCTGCCGAGGTTACTTAGGTAGCACATAAGTGGATTGGATAGGGAAATGAGACTGTGGGAAAACAGAGAGCACTCTAGAGTATGTAACATTTTACAAGGTGCCTGCCTGACCTTGAAAAACAATATTTGCTGGTCTAAAGGGAATACATTTTCATAAATTTGAAGAATAAAGCACCAAAATGCAAGGATCTCTTCCTGTATTAAAATACTTTATCATAGCTTTAAAATGCCAAACTGCAGCTGAGAACCATCAGGGTACATTTCTTAGCTATTTCTGCCTCTATACAGTTCCCCTAAGTAGGATACCATTCATCAAGTAATACCTTCTACAAGAATATAAAGAGCTAAGAAAACCTAGATCTTTTTTTAATATCCTCTTGGGTTCTGAAATTTGTTTTAAGAGTTTTTATTGAACCACTGAAGTCTGTCTTCCTCAGCATCCCTATGTTTATTTTATAGCCAATTTTCAAGCGTTCAGTATCTTGTGTGGACTGTAGTTTAATACTCATTATCTACATCTTTATTAAATGTTCATCCTTCTTTAGGGCCTCAGAGATTTAAACCTGTTAAAACCTGATTTAAACTGTTTAAATCCTTCTAGTTTTTTCCCTTACCTGTTACTAATAGCTCTTCCCACCTCAGTGATGTTTTTACTTCCACTTTACCCCATGACCATTTCTAGGTCCTGTCCAAACATATTCTTTTATTTACCTTTTCTTTTATACCTTCTCTTTGTTCAACACCCATTTTATTTTCCTTATTCTTCTTGCCTGCATCTTTCTCTCATTCTTTTTTGTGTACCTACTCCCATTATTTTACTTCACATATTGCACTGTTTTCTAGTTTGCTCTCCACTTACTGTAAGCTTCCTCCTTCACAGATAATTCCTGAAGGAGGCCTCATGGTCAGACCTTTGTTCTTAACTTCATTTTCCATTTTATTAATTATTCCAGTACTTGTCTGTATACAATCCTGTACAACTGAGGTTTTCAAACATGATGAATAACACTATGTTCCTTAAAATGTTTTATAATCAGAACAGACTTGCTTCTCATAGAAATCTATACACATCAGTGTTCAGATACAGGCAGATCCTCTTCCAGTTGCATGCTCTGACTTTGTGGACTTGGTAATTAGATGTTTACCTAGTGCTGATGAAGACTCTTTCAATTTCCTTTCCTCAAAAGGCCTGTTTGCACTGAAAACTGCCAACAATTTTGAACTATGCCTTTTCCTGTCTACAACTTGTATCCAGTGTGTAAGGGAACAGGCTGGATAGACAGGTGGTTTTTCCACCGTCTTTATTTTTTATAAGCCATATCCTACCCTTCTCTCGCTGTTAAAGATCATGGAAGAGGTTATTGTACAGTATCTTTTCCCACAGCAATAATGCATCTTAAGTTGTCAAAGGGAAAAGAGGTCAATTAGTAAAAGGGCAAAAGTGTAGAGTGCCTCTGAGGAATACACAGAGATGCATGCCCTAACTTGCTGTCTGCAGACATATTCAAGGGAGGGATCCTGCATGTCTGTTAATGATGTTTATCATTGCTAGGTTCTTTGCTGTTTCAAATTAGATGTACCCATTGATTCACTGGATCCACCGTGAGTGCTGATTTCACGTTGTACCAAGTAATCTGCCCAGTTAACGATGAGTTGCCAGTGTTAACTTTGTATGCAGTTTCAGTTTTATGCTGCTTTCAGATGGGTATATACCACATACAATTGTCTGTAGACTTGGAAGGATTAGATTTTTATTGGTAAATGTTGATTTACCATACACACAAACTGATGAAAAAATATTTGCACAGACAATGATCAAAATGTAGACAAAGTAAGAAAATTGTGCTTGAGAACTTGTTAGAGTTTGATTTAAAGGTAATTATTCTTTATATTTTGACAGGTGATGTTCACAATTTGTGTTTTCACAGTTATAAAGCTGTAACTTTTTTGAATTTCAATATTTGCTGTCAAATAATTTAACCCTCCCCCCCATTGTCTGACACACTCTGCAGTTTTCTGCAACTGTGAACATTTAAATAGACAAAAGTTTTTAAATGCCTAAAGATAAACATGGATATTATCAGTTGAAATTATGAAAAAGTAAAAATAGAATTCTGCCAACCCTAAATATCTGTGTCCTGACTCCGTCCCACTTTTTATCTCACCACTTACCCCTTTGAATGTGGTCCTCCTGATACTCAAAGCTGGGTGAGGATGGCCTACTTCTAGGTATGTGTGATACGGGATAATACACGTTCCATTCAACAGGAGTTTCCAGGGCAGTTTTCCCACATAAATTATGTCCATCTGCTATCTCCATGCTGCATCAGAGAAGGAGCATATTGACTTATGACTATGTATTTCACTCCTTTGGTGGAGAGTGGGGAGCACTGAGGAATACTGCCACTGTGTTAAGTTGCACAGTCCCCCAAGATGATTTGGCTTAGGAACGATGGTCTCATCCTTTCTCTACAGTTTCTTGTCTGTCTGTATTTGGATACAGAACTGTAGTGCTCATGACACACTTATATGCCCTTGAGATATTTTGGGATATTGTTAGATGTAATTTTATAAGATGAGTAGAGAGATTTCTAGAAACAACCCACCTAAAATGATTGTTTAGATAAGAGTCCTGCCTGAATCTGTGGGGTATCCAGCTGGGATTGCTCTGAGTTTTAGTATTATGAGCTTCTTACATTATGAAGTAGACAAAAATAACATTAATAGATGTGTTGCAGTCCAAGAATAGCTCTGCAAAGGGGAGTTGGGCAGGCAAATGTTATCTGTCTAACATTCAAAGTTCACCCAGGCAGACTTAATGTAGCTTTTCTTCCAGAGTCACGCTGCTACTGTAAATAGTACTTTTCTCAGATGTTACCTTTATTATTAAAAATAAACGGTGACAGCATTCTTTCAGTTAGCACTTCCTGCCTTGAGATAAAAATCTGCCTCTGTGGAATCACAGTCTTTCAGTTAGTTTTGATAAGGTGTACTTTTAAGTAGAGCTTACACTGCCATCAGTTATTTTATGAGATAGGAATATACCCCAGATACCTGGTCTGCCCATAGGTGTTACCGAAACAGTCATAGTGAGCAAAATCCAGATTTGCTGTAAGTAGGTGCAATACCCATGGAAATATCTGGGCCATATTCTGCTGTGATAGAATACTTTGGGTGTAAATTGGTCAGAAAACAGGTATGATTTGCTGCAAGGGGTAAAGTAGTATAACTTGCACTGGTTTGGCATATAGTGGGGCCTAAATCCTCAGCTATGCCAGTGGATGGTGGGGAGCATCAAAGATGGCTTTGCACCACCTTTGCCCCGCTCACATCCCCTTGGGCTGGTCCAGCCCATGGTGTAATTTAGAGCAGCCTCAGTAGTGATCTAAACTATTCCCAACTGAAATGGCACCCCAGGGGGCCATCCATGGTCAAGACAGCACAATGACCAAGCCCTCTCCTGCGCTTGGCAGGTGGTGATATAGAGTTGGCATAGCTGACGCTATGCAAGACAGGGATTTCCGCATAGGAAGGGAAGCCCCAGCTACTCTGCTAGGACAGTTTTAATGTTTTTTTTTGTGTTGCTGATGCTGCACAAAGCAGCTTTGTGGGAGACTAGGATCTTGCTTTGGACTCTTAAAATACATATAACATACACACTGAAAGGATGGAAGTTAAGGTGCTGCAGGAAAAGGAGCTAACTGGAGGATGTAAATATAAAGCAGGCCTCCCCATTACAATTTGCACCTTCCTGTTAGTTGCTTTTCACGTTACAAGCCTCCTTGAATAATCTTTGAAAGCCATATGTGTGCAAGTTATGTTTTATATCACTTAGACCCAACATAGAGTCCACACACCACAATATACTCTGCTTCTGAATTTGACCCATATATGAGTGTGATGTTTTTCCAAAAAGTGCAGACATCTTAGAAAGAGAACTTCATATGACATAATTGGCCAATCAATATATTTTGTTTGCAGTCACGTTCAAGAAAGTAATGTTTTTCTAGGCCATGCTTTCAAGAACAACAAAAAAAAAATAACTTCTTTTCCACTTGAATTTTAATTTTGGGGCACTAATGGGTCAATATTTCAGTACAGAAGAGCAATGCATTAATGGTGTGTTTATATGTCACAGACAATCTCCATGTTCATTAGGGCTGAAACAGCAAATTTTACGTTTGAAGAAGAGAAATTTTTTTTAATTGTGTATCTTCCACATCATAGCCTTTATGCTGTCTATAAATGTTCCTTCTGACCTTGATGAAAGGCTGTAATTAATCTGTAATTAAAGTAATGATAGGCTTTCAGGGGAAAAGAAAGATCTCCTTTGCATCCTTTTGACACAAGAGGGCAATGTTGTAGCAATATACATACAGAGTTACAGACAAAAAAATTATTAGCAGATTACAAGGGGGACTCATAAAACAGAACTTCAAAAGAAACGTCATTCCAGAACCTTATTTATCAACTTCAGATAACCAGCCATGATTCCAGCAAAATGCAGAATAAAATAAGATAAATCATCAAAATTACATTCCTCTTTGATAGTAAGGCCACTTCTCTATTCTTAAGACCTCATTTAAGATAATTGTTCCTTGGTTTTGAATTACATTGTATTCTGTGTAGATTCTTCCTTAATATCCACCTTGCTATAATACTCCAGATGGCTGTCGTCTCAACAATAGATAAGAATTAAGAATGGTAATAAGGGATATTTTATTTAAATCCACATCTTTATCTTTCGTTACTTATTCACATATTATTATACCACAGTGCTATATTCAAAACATGGAAGGATTTAAAGGAGAAAAAATAACTGTTTAAAATTAGGATATATCAGTATCTTTTCTGTTGATAATTTTTTAAAGAAATCATTGTAGCACGGAAGAGGTGAGACTGCTGTATATGACAGTGAGAAGCATCCACAAATTCAAAAACTTAATTCATATTCCCATTAAAGGATAAGAGTTGGTTCAAAAATAGGAAGAGAGATATTTGATAACTCACCGGCAATGTCACAAATGGGTGCACTTGCAGAATTTGTGTGTGCAATTTAAGAGGCTCATTTCCCTCAAAGTGAGATGACTTAGCTACTGCTTATTAATCACACAAGTGATGGACTCTGTTAAAATTGACACACTTAAGAGGCTGGAACACAAAATGTCTCACAATATACACCATTTTTACTGCTGTACAATGGAGTTAGAAATAATATTAAGCTTAGCCTATACCTACCCCAAAAAAAGATTTGTAGTAAGCTAAACCCTTCTATTAATCAATTCCTTTAAAACAACGATTTGGCTGGAAGACTGTGTGACGCTATATAAATAGTATTTAGAGCTGGTTGGTACACTTTGGATTAAATGAAATTTTGCCGAAACATGCTGTTTCATTGAAGCTGTATCACTTTCAACAAAATTTCTCAAGAAAGTGAGAGGGAGGGAGAGGGTGGTTAGGTTCGGATCCCTGCACTACCAGATTCAGAGAGATCTGGGATGAAAAATTCTTTTCTGTATCTGACAGAGGAGCGAGGAGTTGTCTGAGTTACCCTAACCACCTGGGGATGGACAGGGATACACATGACATACCCATGAATCGAAAAGCTCAGATTTCAGTCTGAGAGTGGACATGCTGACACAATTTTGTTTTCATGAAAATGTTGGAAAGGTTTTGTTTTTATTCCAATGTGGAACAAAAATAACCTTGAAAGTTGCTGCAAAGCAGAATTGTCATTCTCCAGTCAGCTCCAATAGTATTGCAGTGCGTAACAAAGCCAAGTTTAAAAATGTCCATTCGTCATGGATAATTGGGATGGTTAAACTGTCTCTACAGTGGAGATCTATCTCTTCAAGTGCCAGCATGGGGTGTGGAGAGGAATGAATGCACTAGGAATACCCTTAGCATGAATGAACTCCTAATGCCTGCTCACAAAAGAACAGCATTGGTATTGCAGTGGCAATCCCATAGCACTGAATAGATTTGATTCTGCACAGCTAGTGGTTAAGCAAAGACCAGATCTCTGTAAATAAATATTGTAGGGTTGTGGAACCACAGGGACAGATAAAGGCTTTTTTCCCCTCCTGTCACTCACATGGAGCTACTATGGATTTTGAGCTTATCAGAAAGGCTTGTTTGGTTTGTTACCATATCTGTTAATTTAACAGTTACTTTCATAAGGGTGACTGATGTGGTTTATAATGGAACATAGAGCCTCTAACCTCTACATTGCCTGTTTAATCTAAGCAGGATTTGGTAGTGACAAAGTTGTTGCCATGGATCTTAAGTGGTCTGTGTGAAATGAGTTGTTGGTCTTGGGCCATTTTCCTGAGAAGAAGTAAAGACAGCACCAAGTTAGCTCAAATTGACATGGCACTGGACCTCACTGGCAGTCGTACAAGAGTCCAGGTCGTGGAGACTGAATTATCTTCTTACTCCTAGAAGTGGTCCATCAAAAGCCAGGATTAGATTCATTGGTAGGGTTGAGTGGGGAAGCTTACACTGCTGTTGCTCTTGCTATATCTGTATAGTGGAGACATAGAAGATTTCAGGCTACAGGGATGTTAATCTGGTACCTGTCAGCACCACTAAATTCGCACAAGTTATGTTAAAAAACAAAACAAAACAAAACAAAAACACTTTAGATAGGATTTTTACTAAACACCTAGCCTGAGATCTTTTGGCTCCTGTTTATTTAAAATGTAGATTCTTGATAATTTGATCCAGGTTCAATATAATCTGTTTTCATGAATGCTGTCGTTTACTTTGTGTATCCTGATGTGTGTGCAATATGATCTCTGTACTCTGCTAATGTAAAGTCAAATTTATTATATAGTTACCCTATATCAACCAACCCACACTGGAGTTTAATGACATCAGGCTAGAATAAAAACTGTTAGTTTTAAGATCTCTCCTGCTATTATTCTAGCAATGATTTGCCACAAACCCAACATACAATATCTTTTAGAAAATCTTTGTCTCCCCCATTTTGGTATAGTAACACCTTCATTGCAGATATAAATATACAGCTGATTTTGGTGTTGCTAAATCTATTTTAAAATGTTCTGGACATTATGACAGTAATAAGGCAGGCAAATTACCCTGAGAGAAATCTGGGTTCTTTCTGTTTGGCATACACTGGCTGAATATTTTTGGACCCCAGCAGAATTGCAACATGGGCATGTGTAACTAAAAGCCTCATCAGGCAGATGGAAACATTCATAAAACTCCCCTGATCAATGGAGTGAAAAAAGTATGAAATATGGTTTAGGTGAAGGTATTATTGTCTGTGAGAATCAATACAAATGTTGCGGACAAGAGTTTCTGTTTCAAAACTTGACTCACTATGTTGAGTTATGCACCCATTTTTTCCCCCAGTGTAAGTTTTTTTTTTAAAGTAATGAAAAAAAATGTGTATGTCACACTAGCCCTTATTGTAAAGTTATTTTCCCCCATTTGTTTGAAAACTCTCTTATTTTTCCCAATCTACCATATTGATTTTACTGTATCAGAGCCCTGCAAATGTCATCCATTGATTCAGTGTTATGTGTTATAGCTCCCTCTTCCAAGGTCATTCAGATTTCTCCCTTTTTGTTTTCTTCCTCTGACTACCTAGAGAACTATATCAGCACCTGACAGACAATGAAGCGTAGAAAACTTGTGTTGATATGAGTTCATGCATTTTCTTCTATCCTGTTTATGATTGTGACGGTTGGAGAACAGTCCTTCAAGTAGAGAAGAATGAGAGAGGTAATACATTGTTGTGTTGAGTCTATCCACCAACACTCAGACTTATACTTCCATAGAATTTCAGGCCAGAAGGGACCATTAGATCATCTAGTGTGACGTCATGTTTATCATAGGCTGTTACATTTCACCCCAATACCACTATATTGAGCCCAATGACTTTAGTTAGACTGAAGCATTTCAGTCCTAAGGAGACTAAACTGTTGTGTGACACAGGCAGATAACAGGAGAGACTGAGGTGCCATCAGTGCCAGAGGACCCTGGAATGGCAGAGAATTGGTTAGGTGAGATATGTCCAGGCAATCCATGCTACAGAAGAAAGCAAAAGCTCTCCATGGTTCCTGCCGATCTAGCCTGGATGAAAATTCCTACCTGACCCTGTGTGGCCGTTGAGGAATCTGTGTGTACAATTTATGAATTCTGTCTCAGATTATGAACTCTGTGATGTATTTTTACCAAACTGCAAACTCCATTTTGAAGGTACAGCCTTTTGTCTTCTCTTTTGTCCTTTTGCTCCCATGTTGGGATGAAATTCCAATGGATAGTGATACAGGGCTGACAAAATCGGTCCTCTAGTCCAGTGGCTTTCAAACTTTTTTTTCTGGCGACGCAGTTGAAGAAAATAATTAATGCCCACGACCCAACAGAGCTGGGGATGAGGGGTTTGGGGTGTGGGAGGGGCTCTGGGCTGGGGCAGGGGTATGGAGGGGGTCAGGGCCCTGGCCAGGGTGGATTTGATTTAAATCTAATTGATTTAAATCATGATTTAAATAATAAATCACTAGTCAGGAAGACTCGATTTAATCATGGTTTTCTATATAAAAGTGCATTCTTGTTGGTTGTTATAACCTTAATGCATATTCTTCACAACTCAGAGATAGATGTAGGTTTCATTTTTATAAGGTACACACTATACATTTTTAAAGTGATTTATTTTGAAAACTTTTCAGATTAGTTTTACAACTATATCCGAAATGAATGATTGTTTGGTTATTTCATTTACCAAAGGTAATTGAAGCAGATATATATGAAGTCATTGGGAGGTGAACTATCTCCAATTCAACAGGTTAATCATTAATATTTGGAAGATTTTCTTGCCATGCTGTATAGGAGGAGAACATCACCAGACAGACATTTAAATTGTTTTATTTAACTAAAACAACAATGTTAAGTATTCTGGATTTTTTTCTTCAACAGCAAACATATAGTATTTTAACAAAACAAGCATATGTCCCTCGCTTCTCACATTTATCTCCAGACTTCTTCTCCTTGACCACATCTATTCTGCCCCCAACACTCTTCCATTCATTGATCTTTTTCAAACTTTGCACTTTTAGAGAGAGGTAAGGAATTGACTCTGTGTACACAAATTTGTAGAGGGACAATAGAGTTGAGGTTTCTTTATTTCTCACCTCTATATGTTATTTATCTAAAAACATTTTTGCTGTTAACAAGTATTTTACCCCTGGAGACACAAAGCCACAGTTTAAGGATCTGCAAAACTAAGGATCCTTGATGGTATCTTTTAGACGGAGCACTGAGTCCCATTGGGTAGATAGAAAGATTAACCTAAATAATCTATAAAGAAGCCTGTGGAACCCCATAAGATTGGGTCCCTAATCCATGAAGTATTGGAACTCATTTACAAAATTTTCTTAAACATTACATGAATATATTGTCCCATACTATAGAATTAGAATTTATAATCCCTATTCCATGATGAGATATCTTGGAGCTATCGAACGATAGTTTTAATTAAGATACATTATAAGTATTTTCCTCAAAAAGCATTTTATCAAAAAAATCAAATTTAAATAAAAAAATCGGACTTTTTTTATTTAAAAAAAAATCATTGATTTTATTCATCCTGGCTCTGGCATGGGGCTGGGAGGTTTGGGGTGCAGGAGGGGCTCTGGGTTTGTGGGGGCTCAGGGCTGGGGCAGAGGATCAGCGCATGGGATTACCTCGGGTGGCTCCCAGTCAGCGGCGCAGTGGGAGTGCTAAGGCAGGTTTCCTACCTGACCTGGCACCGCAGACCACGCTGTGCCCCGGAAACGGCCAGCAGCAGGTCCGGCTCCTAGGCTGAGGCATGCAAGCAGCTGCCCGGGCTCTTGACCGCAGGCACTGCCCCCAAGCTCCCATTGGTCGGGAACCAGCCAATGGGAGTGCGGAGCCAGTGCTCAGGGTGGGGGCAGCGCGCAGAGCCCCGGGGCACCCCCGCCTAGGAGCAGGACCTTCTGCTGGCCACTTCTGGGGCGCAGCATGGTGTCAGAACAGGTAGGGACTAGCCTGCCTTAGCCAGGCAGCACTGCTGACGGGACTTGTACGGCCCAGTTGGCGGTGCTGACCAGAGCCACCATGACCCAGTACTGTGTCGCAACTCGCAGTTTGAAAACCACTGCTCTAGTCAAACATACTAGACAATAAACTGTCTCCCATCCAGGAGAACTGATTTATCAGGGGAGAGGTCACTTAGCAACAAGGTAATTTTCTAGGGGTCTGGGATCACCTGAGACTTATCCAGGAATCATCTGATAGAGAAACTGGAAGGTTTTAAGAGGCATGATCTGATCTATTTGGGGTCTTCTGCCATTTTCTACAGTTTCAAGCAAAGGGAAGCTGCTGCAGAAGTCTGAGGTGGGTGTGGGGGGAGCCCTGCTCTCCTGAACTCAGATGATCTCCCAAGGGAAAGGTGAGCTAGTATGAAGGTGTGATGGGGTGGACTAGGCCCTGAGGCCCCCTGCTGGAGGCCTTATGGTCCTGTCATACCCTGCCCCAGAAAAAGGTAGTAGAGAGGTCCTCCAAGCTGCGTAAAGCGGCTGTGTGGGAAGCAGCCATTCAAGGCCCAGCAGGTTAGTATAAGAAGAGCTGCAGGACCAGAATGAGTTCAGTTCCTTGCTAGAGCTGAAGGATTGTGGATGGTGCTACAGAACTCCACGAGGACAAGGCCCTGAGGTAAGGGTGAAGAATGTGCTGGAGCCATGGGGAAGTGGCCCAGAGAATTGTAGCAGCAATGCAGTTTATTTAAAGGGACATGGTGGATGGCCGCTATCTATGAAATCCCTGGGCTGGGACCTGGAGTAGAGTGGGCCTGGATTCTCCCCCACCAGGCACTGGGAAAGTGGTATGGACTTTGATGCACCTTAAAAGGGGAACTGAACTCTATTAGTGGCCCAGCTGAAGAGCTGGGGCCAGAAATGACCAAAGAGGCGAAGAGTA
This sequence comes from Malaclemys terrapin pileata, assembly GCF_027887155.1. NCBI lineage: Eukaryota > Metazoa > Chordata > Testudines > Emydidae > Malaclemys > Malaclemys terrapin. Next base: position 79,309,236 of record NC_071507.1, on the reverse strand, counting down.
TCCATGGAGGGAGCCCAGGGGGATTGGCCTACACCACGGCCAGGACTGCTTGAAGAGCAGGGACAACTTGAGAGAGCCCAGAAGGGGCTGAGACAGTTCAAACCAGAGTACTGTGATAGGCCTGCTGGACTGATTGAGGAGCGAGCCCAGAGATAGGCCTCAGATCAAGAGACATTACTGAAGGCTTTGAGATAGGCCCGGCTGGACTCGTATCCTGGAAGGGGTTTGGTTTTTATTTCACATACAGACTGTATGTGACTTGGCTGGAGGGCTGAGTCAGCAGAGACCCACCACAAACTGAGTGTGTGTGTGTGCAGGCACAAGTATCAGAGCGGTAACTGTGTTAGTCTGGATCTGTAAAAAGCAACAGAGTGTCCTGTGGCACCTTTAAGACTAACGGATGTATTGGAGCATAAGCTTTTGTGGGTGACTACCCACTTCGTCAGACGCATGTCCCCTCATGCGTCTGATGAAGTGGATATTCACCCATGAAAGCTTATGCTCCAATACGTCTGTTAGTTTTAAAGGTGCCACAGGACTCTGTTGCTTTGTGCAGGCACACACACTGATACAGAGGGTGCTTGCGAGAGGTGAGTGCACCCCATTAGAGAGGAAATTTCCACTACATGCATCTGACGAAGTGGGTATTCACCCACGAAAGCTTATGCTCCAATACGTCTGTTAGTCTATAAGGTGCCACAGGACTCTTTGTCATTGTTTTCTGTATGATTGTACTCTGTGTATTTCTCATGCTTAAGTAAAGAGCAATAGTGTTTTAGAATCCTGTGCAAAGTGACTCTGTGATATGTGCTACATCTACCATAGGCCCTTTGAAGAGTTAACTTGTGGACCCTGATCATTCCCACAGTTACAGTTTTGGGAGAGGGTATGTTTGAGCTAGGGGGAAATCTAAAGAAATCAGCATTGATAACAAGGGCTAGGCAGTTGGACCATGAGGTCTCAGCTCTCAATACTAGATAGAGGATCTGTACCCCACGACTATGCCTAGAATCCTCAAGAAGGTGGCCTCTGATCACATCTAAAGCACAGGGGATTCAGAAGTCTGGTGAGTGGCCAAGATTGGTATTTGACTGGATCTGTGACATCTTTAGTATGTAAGCAAGACACTTCTAAGAAAGAAGATTTGCTTCCTCAGAGTGAAGGTTCTCTCTATTCAGTGTCCTGTCTACAACAGTGGCCAATCTCTGGTGCTTCAGAGAAAGGAAAATAAATCCATCAGAATACTTCTGGCCAATTGTGTTTCAGGAGGAAAATTCCTTCCTGACCCCTGCATGGGAACTGTTGAAGTCCTGAAGCATAAAATTTGATTGTAGTCATTATCCTAATGCATAGGTGCAAATGTTATGAGCATGTTGAGGGCTATGCAGTCAATCTAGTTCTTCTCATAGCCTGTGTAGGAAGGGAATGAATAGAGGGATTCATAGTGTGAGATTCTAAGGCGAGAAGGGACCACCACGACCATACAGCCTAATCCCTTGCACACACAAGCTGTAGAATTTCTCCCAGAAGCTGGATTAAATCATATCTTTTAGAAAGATAGCCAATCGCCTTTTAAGTATTATATAATAAGGATTATGCCTTGCCAAACATTTTGAAATTTTGCCATCCTTTGCATGCAAAGCTTTGCATTACACACCTCTCCCTCTCTCTCTCGTTTTCAATTAGCAGTAAATGTTCATGGTTCCTGTGGTACGTTGGCATCCATTATAAGAACATTCTCATTGAATTACTGATCTGTTAAATTATTTTTGAATGTGTTCTCTAGTTTGTTCAGTGTACAGGTTGAGTTGGTTTGTGTACACTTATGTATTTAGACCTGGATGCTACAAAGATTTGCACACATGCTTAAATTGACGTGTGAAGTCCAGTCAACTTCAAGGGTAGTTAAGCATGCATGTATATCTTTGCAGAAGTGGGTCCTTGGTCTTTGCAAAACTGTTTTGTTTCAGTATTTTTCTCTTACAGTTCAAAAATCTACTACTGTGTATAGGTCCCTTTCCCCAAAATAAACAGGCATTCCAGGAGTTTGTGGAATTCTGTGGGTGAAATCCTGGGCAGGTCCCTTTGAAAACCATGGCGAAACTCACACTGACTTCAATTGGGCCAGGATTTCACCTTGTGTGTTTCATCCATAGGAAGAATGGTGCAAAACAAAGTGCAAGTGAGAGAAGAAATAAAGTACTGTGTTATGGATTATACTAGCTTGTTCTCTTTGCTTTCAAATTCAGAGGGATAATTTCATTAATTTTGTTATTGCTTTGCTGTCGAATACAAAAATGAGATTAAAGATGTGAAACTATTTCCAGAGACCTCTGAAATTCAAAATATAATTTTCTCCTCTTGAAAGATTTCATGACACAAATACTTATTGGATAAGTTTATGGAATGCCCAGTCCTTAATCCTGAAAACTAACAAGCTTAATACATTATTTTAGCTTAGTGTAATATATATGCAAGACACTGAGATATAAAGGTATATACAAGCTAAAAGAGGTCTTGTCCTTCAGAATAAGTTTGAAGGGCTGCAAAATTATGTGGAAAAATGCCTACTAGAATTCATTGGCTTTGCCCAGAGAGATCTAAGTAATTTTTAGCTTCTGCTAACTTTAATCCTAAATGAGCTCTGATGATATCTCAGGAGATACATGAATGAAGATGGGGAGGAGGAGTTTGAAATGACTAGTGTTTCAGATGCTGACACATGAGTATTCTCAATAGTATACACATATATACCAGCAACTGTGGAGGACTTTCTGATTTTTTTCCCTTTGGTTGAAGCATATGCATTACTTATTTGTAAAACTGTATATTGTATATTCTCACGACTAGGCAAATAGTTTTTTTTTCAAGCTGCCTGTCACAAAGATCTCTGCCTAAGTGTGAGCTTTTGATTTGAGATCATTCACACTTAAATGGAATTTATAGCATAAATATACAATCAAAACACAGCTGTCACACACTGGCTTTCACAGGGAGTTAGAGTGAAGCAGAAGCAGTGTTTACCTTTTTGCTCCAAAATAAAGAGAGCCCCACCACCCCGACCAACACTCAAGTTCATGTTTTACTCAGAGGTGCATGAATTAAAGGCAACTGAGTAATATTGTGTCTTGTAAGACTACGTGTTTGCAGGTTATGTGTTTTCCGTGCCAGTTCTCTCCTGAAGCAGTTGCTGCCACTTCTGCCTCTCTCTTTCCCTCTCCCCACCCCCTAAACTCTCACTCTTCCTCCCTTCCCTGAAAAATAACACGATATAATTCTGACCGCTCAGACCCTAATCTTTCCTCTCAGTCCTTGAAATGACAGGCTTTAGAAAAAGTAACAAAAAAATTGGCTTGGAAATCTTGTGAGTATAGGTTTTCTCATGAAATTCCAATCTAATCTTTATATTTAATAGAATTCTGTTCATGTATGAAATACTCATTGCCATGGTATCTGAATGCCTTTGGTATTTCTAGCACATTTTGGTTTTAGCCAAATCTAGGAATATTAAAGGCACTGTAAAGGTACAACAAGTAAAACAATATAACCAGGTGCTAAAATTAATTAGGCTTCAGGAATGCATGTGGTCAGTTCTGGGGTTTTTTATATGAACTGTTTAGTCTGCTGAAATAGTTGGTGATTGGTCCTAAGGTAAGATAAAGCAAACTATACTTATTGGATCACTCTAGCAGTACAAGCACTTGCTGTCTTATGAAGTTGCTTTGTGGAACGTCATTTAGGGCTGATCTACACTGGGAACTTACATTGGAATAGCTACATCTCTCCGGGGCCTGAAAAATCCACACCCCCAAGAGACAGAGCTATACCGACTTATCCTCGGTGTAGACAGTGCCAGCTCGATGGAAGAATTCTTCTGTTGGCCTAGCTACTGCCATTTGGGGAGGTATATTAGCTATGCCAATGGGAGAACCCCTCCCATCAGCGTAGGTAGTATCTACACTGAAGCACAACAGCAGTGCTGCTGTCGCAGTTTAAGTGTAGACATACTCTCAATCAATTTCCTGCCATTGTAGGAGCCTCAGGCATTGGTGTAACTTGGTCCCTCCTGTTCTCTGCTTGTGGCAGATAGCAGTTTAGTCTCCTGAGGGCTGTGATACCTTGGTCTAATTTCAATGCTTGGGTTTATTGTGCGGCTGATGTGTAGTGTTGGTGGCCTGTGATATACAGAAGGTCAGGCTAGATGATCTGGTGGTCCCTTCTAGTCTTCAGTTCTGTAACTCTGTGTGATGAACCTCCAAGCCAGCAGCACAATAGTATGAAAGTCTGGATTAGGGTTCCTATAAATGATATGAAGCAATCCTATGCAAGGCAGACTACGCTGGAGAAATTTCAACTTCAATTGGGTTGCTAATCCTCATTCTTGAGAGGCACATATAAGCATTGAAGTGCGTTTTTTTTTACCCATGAAAGTTTATGCCCAAATAAATCTGTTAGTCTTTAAGGTGCCACCGTACTCCTTGTTGTTTTTGTGGGATACAGACTAACACGGCTACCCCCTGATATAAGCATTGTGGAGGGGAGGGGAGAGGAGATTTTGTTTAGTGGTAATAGGGCAATCCTCTACTTACCATTGGGCAAACGCTACAAAAAAAAAAATTTGCAAGCATTCAGTGGAATAAAAATTGTGAATTTGTGTTGGCAGTATACCCAATTCCCTTTATTCACCCTTTGTAAAAATTCAGGTTAGCAAAATCTAAGGGTAAGTGTTATGAATATTCTTGTGCATATATATTTCCATGCAAATACATGTGCGCATGTTTATTCACATGAGTACTCATGCTGGAAGTGTTCACACAGCCATCCTTATTGTTCTTTTTAGGTTAGGAGGATTCATCTAATCTGGAAGCAGTAACAATACTATGTGAGTTTAGATGACCAATCACACAATAAGAAGAGCAAATTGTGAATAGTAAAAACTTCTAAGCAATAGTCCCAGTAAATAGTGTCTGAGCAGACTATAGGCTGAAGTATATTCCCAGAACCATTTGTGAAATAATTTTTAATAACAACCCATTTTGTATAAAATAGAGTTTTCAGATAATTCACAAACAGGAAAAGGGACTCAACTCATTACATTGTTCCCTGTGAACACTTTGCTTAGCTCTATCCCTACTCTTACAAAAGTATAATGGGATTTTTAAGGTACACAAAGAGTATGAGACCTAATTTTTTAAGGTCTCCTCCAAAAAGACCTCCACACAGTAAATTACATGAGTCCACCAGGTCAGAATGAAAACCTGTTTTGTCTTTTTAGTGACTCTAGAACTGGACTTTTAAGCCATCTCCTCCAAGCTTTATTTTTATTTTGGTTTGTTTTTCATTATTGGTTGATGGCCTATAAAAGTTGATGACTGAACACATTAGTCATTTAGTATGTGTCATCAAGAAGTATATACAGACTCCTCCATATTTTCCATCATACGAACTGTTTTGAGTTAAATGGAATAGAAAGAATTTTTCCCATAAATGTTTTGATGAACCTCGGAATCCTGCTTAGTGTATATTATTACAGGCTTTGGTTACTGTATAGGTTACAGGTGATGTCACCAGAACGAAAGGGTAGTCTAAAGTCTCTTGTAAATTAAAGTCTTCATAACCTTTTCTCTTTGCTGCAGAAAGTCCCAAGTATAAGTTCCACTATTTTCCTTCTTTGCTTTTTGGGGCCCAGAGCATACACTATTGTAGAGGTTCTCAAACTGTGGGTCGGGATCCCAAAATGGGTTGCGACCCTATTTTAATGGGGTCACCAGGGCTGGCTTAGACTTGCTGGAGCCTGTGGCCGAAGCTCGAGCCCCACCGCCCAGTGCCATAGCCAAAGCCTGAGGGCTTCAGCCCTAGGTGCGGGTGGGGGGGCTCAGGTTAAAGGCCCCATGCCTGGGGCTGAATCCCTTGGGCTTTGGCTTTGGCCCCCATACCTGTGGCAGTGGGGCTCAGGTGGGCCCAGGCTTCGGTCCCCCCTCCTGGGGTCGTGTAGTAATTTTTGTTCTCTGAAGGGGGTCGCAGAGCAATGAAGTTTAAGATCCCCTGCTCTATTGTAAAGAAAGCTCTAAACACCTCTAGATGGTGAGTCAGAGCTCTTCAGGAGAATCCTGTACAGGATTTGCAAGGCTTTCACCTGGCCTTAGTTGTTTCAAGTGGTGGTTTGCCCTTGAATAATCCCTGTCCCTTCTTCCTGTTTCCCTCATGTGTATAGCTCCATCTCATTACATGCCCCTGTGGTGGGGAGGTGGAAGGACAGCTATCTTTTTAAAATTATTTTTCTAATGGACTAGCTGATGTTATGGGTGGGAAAGGAGGACTGCCATTCAGAGAAAGTAACTCATGGGCTTAAAATGTCAGCTCTTACAGTCAGGAGCTAGAGGATGAACATCCTCAAGTTAATTCTAAATTAGGACCTGCCACTGAGTCAGTTCTCTCTCTCTCTCCTTATCTACCCCTTCCTCCTTCCAAAGTGAGAGAGTGTATTGTAAATGGGATAGTCACGTGTCCCTGAAAAATGGGAGTATCCTTGTTCTAGGGCCTATTCCCCAGCAGTTTTGTCCTGATTTTTGTGAATGCCAGAAAACTGTCCACCTAAAAGTGCTGTCAGGCAATTTAGACAATGAAATTGACAGCAGGCTAGCCAAGAACAGATATGCCTTTATAACCTCCATCTACTTAACTTTTCACATGGGGTAAAATTTTCAAAAGTGCCCAAAGTCCCATTGACTTTCAAGGAGACTTAGGCTCCTAAGTGACTTAAGTGCTTATGAAAATGGGACTTCGGTTCCTAGGTTCTCAGGCATTTATGAAAATTTAACCTATGGCCATCAGTTTTCGAATGAAAGAAAAGTGAAAAGTATTTTCTACCGTATTAAATCTTGCAAGTTTAAAAAAAATTAAAAACCAACATTTTACAACTCTAGCACTGAAATGACTATTGTAGAAAGTTGCAATTTGGCAGGAAAATAGGCCTCAATGAGAAGTGCCTTTAAGTGTTCATGTGAAAATTGTTTTTAATCTCACTGAGTTATGAGCATTTGAAATTCAACCTGGAGACATGCAGAATTCTGGGTATTTTTTTTTTTTTTTAAGAACACTTCTTAGCAGTGTTCTATAAGCAAGGGAAAGCTGCACTGGAAATGTGCATGTTGCTAAATTAGCTGCTGAGTGAATGTGCACATCATTTGAGGTGTGCAGTAAATGAGACAAGAGCAAAAAAGGAGGCAGTGTTGCCTAGTGGATAGAGCACTGGACTGGTACTTGGGGGAGGGGGAGTCTCAGGAGTCTATTCTTGGCTCTGCCACTGATCTGCTGGGTGACCTTTAGCAAGTCACTTAAAAAATGTCACTGTGCCTCAGTTTCCTCACTTGTTAAACAGGGATATTGATATTGACATCCCTTTAAAGCACTTTGAGATCTATTAATGAAAAGAGCTATATAAGAACTAGGTATTATTATTTTTATTATTCACTGTTCATTTTGTGTATAAATTACTTTAGTTCCGTTGGTATACACAGACGCATACACATGCTCCATATGTGCATCTTAGAAAAAACTGTGTGATGCTGTTGTCCCTTATGGTAAATTTTAGATTATATTTTTCCTTCTTAGAAGGAGAGAGAGAAGCAGAGAAAAATAATCCTAACCCACCAGAATAAACATGATGATTCCCAGACCACTAGCTGATTTGAGAAATCATTCCGTGAAAATAATGTTGCTCTCCTTTGTAGTAACATACCCTCCCCATTTTTAGTGGATTTATTCATTATTTGTTGAACTCTGACCGTGTGCTCGGCCCTGTTCATTACAAAGAGGAACATGTGGTTCCTACCCAAAAGGGTTTACAGTCTACATAAGATACCGAAAACAGATCAGATCTCACTAAATACTGCAGTGGATCAGATAAGGACCAGTCTCAGAATGTCACAGGTTTTCTTTTGAGCTGACTTGTTTCTGTGGTGGATGCATCATGTGCTTTAATGAAAGCGTAAAAATACAGTTGGTCTCCCCAAAGATTTTACAAAAAGCTACGTGTGAATAACTGACAGGGAGGATCTATCATGCCAAGCTTAAGCTTATTGCTAATCCAAAATATCTGATACGATGGTTTGCCTCGTGGCAAAGAATTAATTGGATTTTATGCTTTGCTGTCTGTTCTTTCTCTCCATTATCATCATTGGGTTTCAGAAGTTAGCAGCAGAAAAAAACCTGTATGGTCATCTAGTCTATAGCTTTCTCAATGCAAAGTTTCCACTGCTTTCTTCAGGAGGCTATTGCTCTCATGATGTGTTTTTTTTTTTTTCTTGGTATTCAGCCTAAATGTTCCCTTTCTTAATTTCATCCTGTTTGCAGTGTTGTTGCCATGTTGGTCCCAGGATATTAGAGAGGCGAAGTAATATATTTTATTGGGCCAACTTCTGTTGGTGAAAGAGACAAGATTTTGAGTTGCACAGAGCTCTTCTATATACAGACTTCTAGAGCTCTGTACATCTCAAAATCTTGTCTCTTTCACCAACAGAAGTTGGCCCAATAAAAGGATACCCCACCCACCTTGTCTCTTTCTAATTTCATCCTGTTATTCTTAATTGTACCTGCTTGTACCACTCTAAATAATTCATTTCCCTCCTTGGCATTTATACCCTTCAAATATTTGGAGGCTATTATCATGTCCCCCACTAAGTTGTTTCTTAGCCAAGCTGCTTGTAGTTAACTTTTAATCTCTCCTTGTAAATCAGTCTCTCCAATCTCCTCTTATACTTTTTGTAGCTTTTCCAATAACTCCCTCCAGTGTGTTATCTTTCTGGTAATGAAGTGTCCAGAACTGAATGCTGTATTTCATGTGTGGATGCACCAGAACTATTTTCGAGAGGGACTGTTTGCTCCCTGCTTTGTGAGTTGATGCTTCTACTATGTAGACCAAAGCTGAGCTTTTTTTGTGCTGTATTGTGTAGCAAACTTGAAATCAATTTCATTCATATTTCATTGGTTTTGCCACATTTGAGGTGATGAGACAATATTGTGTTTGCTTTTTGGACTGTAAGATAGCCTGTGGCTACACTAGCTAACCCTCTCTATCCATCCCTGGTTGGGGGGAGCACAGAGGGAGCATGATGGGCTGTTGCTTCACAACTTGGGTTTGTGGCATGTATGAAAGAGAAAAGAACTGTTCCTCTGGCCTCTGCAGAATCATCCAGTTCTCATCATATCTTGTACATCCGAACTATTTTGATGGAGTTATTTTTTATTCTTTTTTCCTCTTAAAAACATACAACATTAAAAAAGAGAGAAAATGGAGTGCCAAACAATATTAAAGTAACATTAAGACCTGGAGCAGGTTGGCAGGTCTCTGCTGTTCATCCGTTCTGTTAGCAGCTGTGGGCATCCCAAAGGAAGATGGACTGATTGCTGCTGACTCATTGTCACAGGTGTGGCTTGTTAACTCCAAACTGGTCATGAGGGTGGTGGGAGTGGCCCTCTGGGGAGAGGGGACCAGGACACATAAGGGTCTCTAGAGTTCTAAGTAAAGCCAAACCCCAGGAAGAGAGGGAGTTTGAACACTGGATTGGGCTTTCTGGAATTGGGAGGGAGAGACTCTGCTCATGTGCAGGGTTCTCGCTATTTAGAGCAGACGTGCTGGGTGAATTAATACGTTGCTGATCTCTGCTGGGTCAATGGCTGGGCTGAACATGGGGTGCGCGTCCCGCTTTACGAATCCTCCAGGGCCAAATCCTGCTGCCTTCTTGTAGGCCATATGAAGGATGTGCCAGTGTGGCTCTGTTCTCACCTTGTACCACAGAGCAGTGCAGCTCTGTGCAGCACAGCAAAGTTTGGCTTGGAGGGTGAATGCAGGAACAGACTGTGTGAGGGCCTTTGGCTAGTGGATGTGTGAGTGTGGAACTACTAGCCAACCTTCTCCATCTATCCCTAGATAGGGAGAGCACAGAGCGAGCAGCACATGCTGTTGCTTCACAGCTCGGGTTTGCAGTGTGTGTGAAAGAGAAGGGATCTGTTCCTCTGGTCTGTGCGAAGATCCTCTGTGCAATGTCTGTTTTCGTGGGTATTTTGTAGAGGAATTTAAAATGGAGCTGTGTTTGCCCTTGTATTGCCTGTGCCACTGACTCTGGCATATGAATGGGGAGGGGTGTTGCCAGTCCTTCAAACTGGTAGACCATGCTTCTTTGCAGTATTGCTGTACTGACCTTGGAGATGGCTTGTCTGTTTTCCTAACTACTTCATGAAAACTAGCTTACAAGTCAATGCTGCTGTTGCTTAAAGTATGTGGGAGGAGGATTCCTGTGCCCTCTTCTCCTGCAAGGAAACATAACAGAGGGAAGCATTTTACTCTCCAATTGTACCTTAAATCAATACACCGATACTTAATTCAGTCCAATTTGCCTTGGACATCTACAAGTGATATTTTTGTCAATATCTAGGAGTAACAGTGTAAACTAAGGGTGGAATAGTTGTCTTCACTTTGAGTTTCCTTGTTCTTCTAAATTTAAGTTGCAACTCTAAAGTTAATTTAATTCTTGATTTAATTTTAAGGTACTAGAAACCAATATTTAAGGAACTTAGGACCAATATTTCATGAGAACACCTCGCTCCTCAAGATATCTCCTCAGTGAAAGGATCCAGAGGATCTATCCCTCCTCTGTGTTATATTGAAACAGTCTTTTGTTTGTATTCACAGACATCAAACTCCTGTCTTGCTCCTTTTTTACCTTGAAGGGGCTTGGACTGTTTATAGTTTCCTCTGCTGGTTTTCCATTGATAGTCTTGGTATTGAGCAAGTCTAAATAATTGAGTCTTGCATTGCATCACCAGCTAAACAGGGTGGGGTGACAACTCTCTCCTGCCTGACTGGGTAATCACTGAGACCTAGGGGTGACTAAGGGTATGTCTACATTGCAATAAAAAACCTGTGGCTGGTCCTTTACAGGGGCTTGGGCTGCAGCACTGTTTAACTTAGGTGTAGACTTTGCAGCTCGGGCTGTAGCCCGAGCTCTGGCACCCTCCAAGCTTGCAGGTTCCTAGAGCCTGAGCTCCAGCCCAAGCTCGGACATCTACATGGCAGTTAAACAGCCCGGCAGCTCAACCCCCAGAAGCCGGAGTCAGCTGGCACGGATCAGCCGTGGGTTTTTATTGCAGTGTAAACACACCCTAAGTTTTACTCCATGTCCATGAAGCCTACTTTCAACATAATTACATTATTTTTTAAATATTACTTGTGCATACATCTTGACAAGGTATAAGCGTTCTGTAGATACAGGGGACACATCCATAAAAAGTAGCATGTATGTAAGGTAAGACGTGTTTGGATCAATGAGTTTGTGAGGTCTGAGGTGAGAGTTGCTCGCAAAGAACAAGGGACCCTTTGCGACGGAGTCTCTGTGTCACATTTACTGCTTGGGATGTCAGTTTCTATTCAGTGGAGATAAGTGGCTGAATTGGAAATATTTTTGTTATTGACTAGCTCATTTTGGTTGAGAAAATATGGTTTACTTTCAGGTCAAAGTACTAGGAGATTTGCCAGCAGATTATAAGGCCACAAGTAATGTTGGTCATTAATTGTTTTAAATGATCTCCCACATGGATTTTAAAATGCCAGGCAAATAGCAGAAAGAAAATGTAGTGAAATATGATTTAGGAAAAGTTGGTTCTCTTCCAACTTTATTTTTATTTATTTATTTTTAAAGTGGCAAGGGTTTTTTTCTTTTCTTTTTGTGTGTGTGAGAGAAAATATAAAACCTTTGCCCATGAATCCCTATTGAAACATCATCAAAACATACAGTACAAAGGACTGGTAAATTACTTTGGAATCTGTTCTGTTCTTTGTAACTGTAACTCACTGCTGTCTGTCATTCTTGCTAAGATAGCAATGTATTTCTTACATGACAGACTACTCTAACTTCCTACCTACAAATTACTGCAGACATTATGGAATAAATTTAAATTATAATGCAGAAAAACATCAACTGTCAGAGAACAACCTTAACTTAAGTTTGATGTTTTCATATCAGGACATACTGCATAAGGTTTGACTGCTCTTCTGTTAGGAGTTAAAGTTAAAGGACTGTATTCTCCCCTCAGTTACATCAGTACAATCCCATTGCATTAAATGCGGCTGTACTACTGAAACACGGGGAATAGGGAAGAATTTGGCCTACGAGTGAGTATTGAGCTGTTTAAACAGCTGCTTTTTCCATCCCAAAGGTGGCTGCATTTCAATTAGAGGTGGATTAAAATTAAATATGATATCAAGATTTTGGATCCTGGTCTCTCTATTGGAGGGGCAGGGGATATTCAGAGCCCTCCCAGTTAGACACTTCATGCAACTTTGCCCCCTGGATTGACTCTCCTTGTCACGGATTCACAGATTGTGCCCACTCTTGGCCCCGTGCAGTCTGTGGGGGATGCCCCTTTTAGTGAGACAGCCCTTCTCGGGGGTCCACTCTCTCTCGGGGTCTCTCTCGGGGTCAGGCCCCTCCACCTCCTGGATCCGCACCTCTCGGAGCCCTAGCACACCTGTTTCTTGCCGTGGGCCCCCTCGGGGAGTCCACTCGCCCTTGACCCCCCGGGCCTCCACCCCCAAAGGGGTTGATGCCACCCTGTTCTCTAGACTGGAGTGACTCTCAGCCAGCATGAAACAGGAGGGTTTATTGAGAGTTGAACACAGCACAGGAAACTCTCAGGGCCTCAGGCCTGGCCTCCCTCAGCCCAGCACATCCCAGTCTCTCTGAATCCAGGTGGGCTCTGCCTGTTCCCCCTCTCCAGCCCAGAGCCCCCCTGCTCCCAGCTGGGCATCTGAGATCACCGGCCCCAGGCCCCGCCTCTGTCCATTGTCTTCTCTCCAGGTAAACAGGGTCGTAAACCGGGGCCTCCTCTCCTCGCTTCTGTCCTCTGGCTGGAACCGGCTGGTTAGGTCACTGGGTCCTCACTCTGCAGCCCATTGTCCTCCCACTGGCCAGAACTGGCTGCGTCTCCTCAGTTGGGCCTCCGGGTCGCCAGGTCACCAGTCGCTGGGGTATCCATCCTCCCGGCCATCGGCTGGGTCCCCGAGTCCTCTGTCCGGTCCTCTGCAAAACACACTCCCTCTCCCCTCACCTCGTTAAACCAGTAACACCCAGGGAAACTGGGTCCCACCCCCTCCGCATGCAAACCGTTGAAACTCCACAGAAAAAAAGAAAAACCCCCACTTTGTCACACTCCTTCATGCCTACAACTGGACTCTTGTCTTCCTCTCTATTCTGAGCCTTTAACTTTCCTCTCAGGTGAGGCAGCTGAGTCCACTCTAGTATGTGACTAGCCAGTGCACTGCCTCTGTTCTGCTTGTAACTTTTTGCTCTGTCCAAGTCTCCTTTAATTATAGGCTTTTTATCACAAAGTTCCCAGTTTATGCCCTGATTTTACATGGGATTTATGTTTGTGCCTAACGCTAAGCAGGAGAGTAGTCTCATTGACTTTAATAGAATTACTCACATGCTTAAAGTTGGGCAAATATTTTAGTAACTTGCTAAATCAAGTCTCTAACCCACTTCTGATTTCAGTGGCGGATGAAGTGATTCTTTTATACATTTGTATATTGTTAGATAAAGCTTACAGAGCAGTTTGGGATCCTTCAGGATGAAAGATGTCAAAGGGAAGGAGGGGGCGTTATGGTTTAACGGCTTAAGCAGAAGGCAAAGTCCTGAGATCTGGGTTTAAATTTTCAAAAGTACCTAAGTGACCTAGAAGCCTAAGTCACATTTTCAAAAGTGACTTCAGCACCTAGGAGCCTAAGACCTATTGAAACTCAATAGGATTTAGGCTCCTAAAGGCTAGATCCACAAAGGGGAATTAGATTCAGTGTTGCAATGCCTAATTTTAGGCACCCTGCTGCCCAGTGGAATCCTTAGCCTGAGTTCATTGCCCAGCTCCCTGTCCAATGCATGGGAAAAGTTGGGTACCCAAGAATGGTATTTATAAAAGCCGACATGCAGAATGAGGAGCTGCTGAACCTTGCCAGGTGGAAACACCTATCTCTGGGTTGGAGGGAGGTGCCTAATTCCAAGAGAGGGTTTATAGGTGGAAAGTTCATGCCTCAAGCAAGGTCAGTTCTTTCTCACAAAAAATTGAGAAGGAGGAGCCATTTCCCCCTTATACCAAATAGCTCAGTGATTAGGGTGTGGGAGACCCAGATTCAAGTTCCATCTCTGCCAGATTCAGATATTGGGTGAGTGCCCTAACCACTGGGCTATAAGGTATTCTTGGGTGAGTTTTTCTCAGTCTCTCCTGTTGAAGCTGTTCCACTTTGTATACAATAGTTAAATATTCATTGGGCCAAAGAGAGCATGAGAATAACTCTATAGCCCAGGGGTAAGGGCACTCACCTGGGAGACCCATGTTCCAGTCTTTGTTCCAATGACTATTGAAGTATTGTATACAAAGTGGAATGGTTTCAGCAGGAGAGATTGAGATCCCCACCCTGGAATATCCAGTAGCCCAGTGATTAGAGAACTCAACTGGGAGGTGGAGACCTGGGTTCAAGTTCATGCTATGTGTCAGGCAGACAGGGGATTTGAACCTGGGTCTCTGTGAAGGAGTTCACTCATTGCAGGGGTGCCTCCTTGTGCCCAAGCATGGCATAATAGGTCTGTCTGGTGCCCCGTGTTGACAGTCACTGCAGCAGCACTGCCATGGTCACTTTTCTTGTTACTTGGCCCTCTGGCTAGGTCACATATTCAAGGCTGTGCCTTTTAGGGTATGTATACAGAGTCGAAAGGGGGAGGCTTTGGGATTAAGTGGTCCCCTTGGTAACAATCTCACAGCCCAGACCCTTTTATTTTCACTCTTCTCCCACAAGGTAGGTTCCCCACATCAAGGCTAGGCCTCTGTAATTGTCCCTCATTAGGAGTTGGTAGGGCAGCGTAGGCCCACCTCCACCAGGCTCCAATCCAGACCCCAGTGTTAGGCAGCTAAATCCCACACAATGGTGTGCTATGAGGCTGCTTCCCTAGATCACTTTCTACCAGTTCCCTCTCTTCCCACAGGGTATTAAACCACAAAGATAAAGTCTCTAACCTTCAGAGAGTCCCAGATCCCTTAAAACGGTAGGCTTGGTCAGGTCACTGTAGTCAGGCCTCAGCCACAGCCAGCTCCGGTGGTGCTCTGTCTCAGGAGATCAGAGTGGATGTTAACTCACGTTCACTGTGTGCTCACCAGTGAGATACTCTCTTCCCCTTTTAATTTCCTCCTCCAGCCTGCGCAGGCTTTGCAGGTGCAGCTTCCTTTCTAGTTTGGGATTTGTACACCTCATCACAGTCTCCCACATCTTGAGTGAGTGCTCTGACCATAGGGCTATAGGGCATGGGCACCACCATCTCCTTTTCCTCCTCCTTGGCTCTGTTTAGTGTAGGGCCTGATCTGATAGGTGTGCTGTTAAGTGGCTTCTGAGCATGCCTACTGGATTGGGTCCTGCCGGAGAGGTAGGCTGGGGAATGTCTAATTTAAAGATCTTGCTGGGGCTTAGGCGTAGAGTAGCTTGGCAGTGTCAGGAATTAGACAGCTTTGCGTATGCCCACTGGAAGGAAGTTAGCTGCCATGGGTACTTTAGTGGTGGAGATTTAGGTACCTAAGAACCCTAGGTGCCCTGCAGGATTAGGGAGAATCTGAGCAGCAGTTTTGAGGATCTAAATTTTGGATTTGGGCACCTAAAGTGTCCTAAATCACTTTTATTCTCATCACTGCCACAGACTTCTTGTGTGACCCTGGGAAAATCTATTAATCTTGGTGCCTCAGTTTCTTCATCTGTAAAATAGAGATATTTTCCTGCCTCACAGATCTTCTGAGGCTTAATTCTTAAGACTTTCATTAGACATTTCAGCTTGGATTTTCAAAAAGTCTTAAAGAAATTAGGTGCTCAAGTCTCATTAACGTTGGTCCCTTTAAAATCCAATCCTACATCCATCATTCAAGTAATTCTCACAATCTCCTCTGGACTTCTTAAATTACAGAATGTACATCTAATAACATAAGAACTGCCAAGCTGGGTCAGACCAATAGTCCATCTAGCCCAGTATCTTGGTTCCGACAGTGGCCAGTACCAGAGCCTCTTGGGGAGGGCTGTACAGAACAGGGCAATTTTGGAGAGATCCACCCTGTCTTCTGGCCTCCTGGCTTCTGGCAGTCAGAGGTTTGGGGTTGCATCCCTAACCATCTTGTCCAATAGCCATTAATGGACCTATCCTATGTGAACTTGCCCAGTCCTTTTTGTAAATCAATTATACTTTTGACCATCACAACATCCCATAGTAAAGAGTACTTCCTCTTGTTTGTATTAAACCTGCTGCCTATTAATTTGATGAAAGAGAATGTGGTGTATTGTGTGAAAGGGTAATTTCTTGCATTCCTCACTTGTACCAGCTCCCCCATCAATCTTGGTATCATTGGCAAATTTGGTTTATATAGAAACTCCTAATGGCTTCAGTTTCACTTGTATAAATGTTAATATTGCTCTAGTGCTGAGACTTGGAAGACTTGACCATTACTTCTCTCTGTGTTGGCTTATTGTTATATTGCTATTTATTGATTGTATAGCAATAGCATACAAAAGACCTCAATCAGGAATTTATAAACGTTATGCACCCTTCCTTCTACCCATGTGAGAGTTTGATCCTGTAAGGTGCTGAGCACTCTCAACTCCAGTTAAAGCCAGTGGAAACTGACGTTGAGTAACACCACACAAGAACACTCTCAATTGCAGGATCTGTCTCTTTCTGTCCAAAACTCAATTATGAATACCCAAATGTTGACCTTTCTAATTAGTTTCCTGTGTACTAATACAGTGTATCACATGCCCAAGGAGATCACTTATTTTCATTAATCAGTTTTGTTGGTCAGTTTTTTTTAGGAAGTCTTGTTTGACAAAACCCACTGTTTTCAAACAAATGTTGGCAATTACCTAGTCTTCGTGCCAAGCATTATAGTTGTTAATTTCATTCCTTATAAAGAATTCTAAAATGTTCCCTTGATATTGATGTCAACCATATGTTGTTTCACCTTAATCCTTTTTCAACTGATATTTCATTGTCTTTCTAGTTCTATGAGCCTTTTTAGTTTTGAATTTCATATCAAGGACATGTACAATACTGATCTTGATATGTTGGATGTGTAATAGTGGCAGATGGAATCTATTCTTTATTTAATTCATTTAAATTTGTAGAGAATGGGAATGGGATTGTGATGGTGAGGTGAGGGAAGGAATGAGGGGCAAGCTGCTCATTGTGTGATTTGGTGATTTTCTTTTTTCCTCAGAAGCACTTTTTAGTCTGTTTTATTCTGTGCCTCATTGAACTCTGGGGTCTTGCCTGACTGTTTCCTGTGCTGTTGAAACTGAGTGAATGAAAGAGATGTGGAGATCGGTTGGAACATAGTTCGATGAAGGAGTCGGGAAGTAGGACCAAGGAAAGAGAAGGATCTGGGAAGTTGACTGAAGGAGGAGAAGGTCCTGAGGGCTACTTGTATAATAGGGGAATATGTCAGAGGCTCCTTCACCATTAGGAACTATTAATGACATCCTTTGGGCTTCCTCTCCTGACGTTATTCCACTCTTTGACCATCCCCTCCAGTCTCTTCCTTCTCTCCCTCCTTTTCCTCATCATTCGAATGGAGGGATCTTGTCTGTAGGAGCAGACTCACAGGTCTTTCTAGGTCTGGCTTCCCCTGTGGAATAGAAAATGGGTCACAAATCCTCATACGAACTGCAACATGTCCCGTGGGGCTTGTAAGGCCCCAAAGTAATGAGCCTGTGTCACAGTAACAGTACTAGCTGTGCTTTAGACCTCTTTTAGTCCCCCTTGAGTACACACCACAGGTGACAGGCCTGGGATCCTGTACCTCATAGAGATTGATCCCCGTGGTCCCAACCACTCTAGGAATGGGTCTCTGGGCTACAGCTCTCCTTTTCCCAAATGTGTTAACATGACAGGGCCAACTGTGTTTGGCATCTGTAAGTCCTTTTCCACCAGGGAACTGTGATCAGCAGTTGATTAAAGTAATCCAAAACCAGCTTCTTCCAAACAAAGTATCTTTTATTTATTTATACAAAGGTACAAAGCACACAGAGCAAAGGGGGTAAAGTGATAAAGGTCTGTATGCATATTTCCCCTTACCTAAACCTTAATCTTACCTTGCAAGTTCGGTAAGTTTCATTCAGCCCAGTTACCTCTGTCTCTGAGAAGCAGACTGCCCTGCTGTTGCATGTTCTCTCTGTCCAAGACTCATCTCCAGCTGCTGCTGCTGCTGGCTGCTCAGTCCTGACTGTCCCTTCTTTATGGGGTCTTTTAAACTCTTTTTGATCTCTAGGCTTTCAACTTTGGCAAATCAGTTGTGTAACTGTGCCTGGAAAATAGCATCTTCCCAATTAGTAATGGCCCAGCCACTGTTGTTTGCTTTGTAAAGGGACCACTCAGTGTGACAAAAATAACACTTATCTCACATGACTGAAAGCTGGAGAACTTGCTGCTTTATTAAACTGTATCACAGCAACCTGAGTAGGGGGAAATCTCCCACTTACAAACAGGAGGTAGGGAAGAGTGGAGCATGACTCCATCTCCTAATATTCTGGGTAACCCAGTTAACCCCATGCTGACCACTTTATTACAATCTTTACTCTCTTGAAGATGTTTACCCATGTGTCATTTCTAACATTGTTTTGTTTCCTGATTGCTACCCCTTCTAATAGCCTCCTTTGGTTTAACTCTATGCAGTCAGGCAGGATTGTATCAAACAGGTAAAGTGAGGTGTACATTATAGCTACAAAAGTAAAACAGATATTTCCCTCGTTCTCCACTGCGTGCAATCAGGAAGTCAGGCCCCACCCAGCAGTAATGGAGGGTGGAAATAGTTAAAGTAATATTTACATTTTTTATTTTATTTTATTATTATTTTTTTTTTGGAATATGAGCTGTTGCCTTTGTTATCCAGAAGTCTTCCAAATCTGAGAAGGATAACAAGGAGGCAGAAACTACCATGTAATGACTTTTCTCCCTCCCTCTCTCTGTTGTCACTGTAACATTTGAATAGATATACAATGATTTGTTAGTGTTTCTAAAGAGACAAACTGTAGTTCTTTATGCTACACAAATCAAAAATCTGTCTGCATAGGTCACTCATGTCTTGAATTGTTTCTTGTCTGATTTATGTAGAGTGGCACACATCATGAATGCAAAAATACCGTCACTGAGGTTCTTTCTCCAACAGTGGCGTGCTTTAACACACAATGGGCATTTAACATGAGGAATTTAGATCAGACATTAGGGAAATAGCAAAGAATCTAAGCTGGGCATGAAAAATAGAAGCTGCCTTAAAAATACACAATAGGAGAAACTTTGTGTAAGGCTCTTTATAAAATAAAATCATTTGGGTTTCTGAATTTTCACTACATTGATTCATCATATGACTTTTGGTGTTCAGGTGAGTTGCACCTGTGAATGTGATCTTTCCCAATTGGATTATCCTTTATTTTCTTTAGATGCTGTAAACAGTATTTCATTTTTCCATTGCAGAACTGCTAGCAATTTTTCTTTGATGGCAGCTGATCCATCTTAGTAACAGGAATAAATGCTGTAGAATCAATTTCAGCATTTTTAAAAATACTCAGATATCTCCTGGAAAAAGTTGAAAGATATTATCTGTGGAGACCATTTTATTTATACAATAGCAATTATACTGTAATTTCTATATTTCCCTCATCCTATCAGGGGTCTTTGCAGGAAAGCAGTTCTTTGTTTCTTATGGAGTTCATTGAACTCTGATACTTATTCCCTTGCTGAAACTATCACCCTCTGTTTGTAATATTGTCAGAAGTTGCTATGGAAATTACTGTGTCATCGCAAGCTGAGGATGATGACTTCAAATAGGGATAAGCAGCAAAGATTGATAAACTCCACAAGAAACAAAGATTCAGAATTTACGCAAATATCCTTAAGAGTAACAACCACCACCACCACCATTGATTTATAGCAGACCTGTTTCTAAAAAGATTTCGATGCTTAACGGAATATGTAATCTTAAATTAGTTATGGAAGATGACTTTTTTTATTTGCATTGCAAGATTTATTGGGCCAAATTCTATCTTCAGTGGGGTCCCACCGGCATGACTGAGGACAGAATTTGGGTCACTGTGATTACTAGTCCTAAATTCCTGTACTTAATGTATGGTTGTCATAGGCATGTATGTTTAAATCAACCTTTAATAATAAGAAGAAATAAGAAATAATCTAAGAACGAGATCATGACTAAATGATGTTTTCCTGTTTCTTTAAACAATTATCAGTATATTCTCTAGTGCATCTTGTAATGATCAGTCAGTTCAGAAGAGCCAGTAGCATTTGATGAGGATGCATCTATTTTGCCATCATTCATAATGGGCATATTCATCAATCTGCTCACATTTAATTTTTTTAAAACAACCATATCAACCTGTGCACTGTAGTTTGTTTTGAATGTAGTATTTTTTGTTCTTGTTCCAGATTGTATATTTTTAGACGAAGTTACTTTCTCAAATATCTTGGGGACAGTTTTTGGTGTGTGTGTGTGTGTGTGTGTGTGTGTGTGTGTGTGTGTGTGTGTGTTAAAAATTGAATTATTAACATTAAAGCATGTTGCAGTTGGGTACAAATATATTTGTACCCATCATATCTGAATAAAATCTAATAAAACATGTGCCTAGGAAATTTTAATTCATTTTATCATTGTTTGTTTTCATGGAAGTCCCTGGCTTATGTTTTCTTTCGTATGCCTTTACTTTTATCCTTAATTCTGCTTCCATCAGAATGGCGGCGGTGGTGAGTTTTTTGTTGTTGTTCGGTTTCTTTTTATTTATTTATTTTTTATTTATTTTTATTTTTAAATCCTGCCTGGCTCTCACAGGATTTCAGTTACCATTTATGGAACAAATCCAGGCCATTTCTTTCACACATGATATGCTGAATGAATCATCCTGCTCCCCCCTCTATTTCAATTTTCAGGATATTTGTATTGTCTGAAAAACTTCCTTGCGGTGACATTTTGCAGCAGTTCATTATATAATCTCCAAATTTGGGCTGCTGTCAGCATTCTGCAGCAAACTTATTCTGTTTATTTTTAGCCTCTTACAATTTGCTGCTATAATAACCACAGTCTTTGATGCCTTTGAGATATCACCTTTAGTTAACTAGAACAAGACTAGGGAAAAGAACAGATGAAGCATTTGTTTGTCACTGCTCCCTTTGAGGATTAGAACTTCACATTAGCTTAAACAAAGGGTTATCCTTACCCACCAAAATGACAATGAAATAAAGAATCATAATGTAGGCTATTAACTTTTTTCTGTTTCTCCTTATGTTAAGGGAAATCTTATGTATGTAGTCCCTCAGGAAATTTCTGTGCAGCCCTAGCATGAAGTGTTTTTATGCATTTGATTCCATTGATTAGTTAAGCAGAATCTATGTCCACAGCAGGAATCTGTATTTTTTGTCTGTTGTTCATCACTGTCAGTTTTACCTAATTAAAATTCCCTCTATGTTTTTAAGTACTATATCAAATCACCAGTTTTACTATGAATATTCATTTGGTTCACTCAGTCCTTATGATTTTATTTACACTTGATACTTAATAATCACTGCATGTCTTAATAATAGTGAATAAGAATCTTAAAATTAAAGAAACTAGAAATAAAGAAAAAAATCCCAGTGACATGTTCATTGGTAAACTCTTTTTACCAAATGGTAACTTTTGATGCTTAGTTTTTTGGGGTGTCATTATCAGATATCTTTGTAATTAAATGAAAAATTGAGAGTGCTTTCTATTTTTGAAGTAATAACTCTATCCTGAACTAAATAAACTCAGGCCAAAAGCCAAGGAATTTGTTATGCAAGGTGATGTTATTACTGAATTAACAGAGAGCATACCCTCAAGTTATTAGGTTGAACCGTACATTTCAGTACATCACTACTGTGCTCTGATTTGGCTTTTTCCCTCAAGTCGCCATCTATGCCCACATCAGGTGTGGAAGCCACAACTTCTGACCTTACCACCTTTTGACCTCTCTCTATCACCACCTGTAACCTCAGTCTTTTAAATCTCTCCCTCAACTCTTCCATATCTGTTGAGGACAGCATAGTTTTCACCTTTACTCCCTACTAAAAGTAATTTCTTTTCCGACATCTCTTTTTAATGTCTTGGCTGGAATAACTGGGTAGAGAACGGTTCAGTAAATGAAGCATTTCTATGGGCATCCCCAGATATGTTCACATACATTTCTTCATTCTTCTGTTTTCTTCACGATACATCAGTGACTGTATAAGTATGATTATTAAATAGAGAATGGGAGAATTCTTGTGCACCAACACAAAAGATGAGCAATAAATACATTTAAAATGCAGCATTATTTCTTAATTTATGGTAATCACTGAACCTCAAAAATAGAAGATGCTGCAACCATGCTTGGAATGGATGTTTAAAGACAGTAATCACATAGAGTGGCGGGATTCCCATAATTATTATAACTGGATGAAAATTATGGAATTGTGTTCCAGAGGAAATGAGAATGGCCCGAAGACTCAGTGCCAAACCAACTTCTTTAGCTTGGACTTCCCTCAGCAACAGTAACAGCAATGGCAACAAGAACAATTTAGGAGGAAAAGATGAAGTGAGTGCATGCATACATTTTAAAAAGTGTTCAGCAACTTTCAAGGTAGAAGAGACATTTTTAGTCTGTTGTTTGGGCTCTTTCTGGTCCAGTTCCATTTTGTGAAGTGCTCACCTATTACAGTGATGGGGTATATGTTGAGAACCTTAATTGATAGATCACATTAGCTAATAGGAAGAAAAACGTAGAGAAGAGTAATTTACATAATGTACAGTTACAGAGAAATAAACGAGATCATTATACTAATCAGACTTCCATCAGCCAATTAGAGTACAGAGAATTATAAAATTGAGAAATAAGTGTAGAGTTATGGGTTAATAACTGTACCGCATCCCTGTACTTTGAGTAGTCGCAACAATTCTATTTGTCTGATTGCTAATAAAAATAAATGTATTGTTTAAAATGCAGAACAGAAGGGTTTTGTGCACACTGACAAATCTTAGAGACATTGCATGCTAACATTGATATTCCCTTCATTCTTGTTTTGTTTACCTCTCTATTTTCTTCATTCTTGTAATAAACACATAATGATACAAAACTACATTTGTTGAATTTCTGTAACGCATCAAGAAAGATCTAAATTATTTTAATGTATGTGGACTAAAGGGTTTGTTCTGAAACCACTCACTGAAAATTAAATTATTTTATTTATTATGACACTGACTTTGAAATTTTTTTTAAACTAGGTAATGTCATACTTCGAATGAGCATCCAGCTCTTTCTAATAAAACTGCTTCATGCAGACCATCTTTTCTATTTTTTTTTTAACTCTGTTTGCTGTCAGCAATGTTAAACCCCAGGTACAGAATATCCCTTATGTCTGAGGATTTCAGTCTTTCTGCCATAAAGGTGTAGTATTGTCGTCCAAAAGTTAAAATGCAGCATCCCCTTTTCACCTGAGAAATAATATAGTTTGGGAATGCTGAGTACACAATCCCGTACTCCTGCTCCTATCAGTCTGGGCAGTACAGTGAATGGGGCTGCAGAATTTAAGCTGCGGCATTCCTTTTCACAGCTGCTTCTCTCCCCACTCATCAGATACCCAGCTTCCTCCGGTCCACTTCAGTTTCTTTCATATCCAATTCCATTCTCCCTTGCTAGCCACATCTTTCTTGCCCTGCTCTCCCCCAATTTCTGCCTTTGGTTTAAGCCCACTAATTTTCACCCTCTTGATTGGCCTGATCAAACTTCTTCCCTTCCCTTCCTTCTCCTATCCTGGTGCTTCTTTGTACTACTCTGTACAATGGCTTTATCCTACTAATTTTCCATTTTGACCCCTATTTTCTGTCAGAAGTGGGACACTGTCCCGTTCAACAGATTTCTATAAATTCCCCCTGCAGACAGCATGCACTTCAGTTGCTAAGATTTCATCAAGAAAAGTTTACAGTATTTTTAGCCATACACATTTATATCACCTTGATACATTGTAGTTCCCCAGTTTGCAGTTGTTGTTGGTCTACCACAGAGAAAATTGCTATTGAAGGGATGGCTGGCTAAATACTAGGAGAAGATAAACGGTAAATATGACTGTGTCCCCAAATCTAGGAATTCTCCTTATTTTGGCCTGTCTCAGTATCCCTGTTGGTTTTACAAAAAAAATCTTGCATTCCAGACTTCGCACAGTTTTACAGACTGGTCACAAGAAGAAGAGCTGGTAAAATCACCACATCTTAGCTGAATGCATATGAATTTCAGGGACACCCAACCATGCTTATCATAGGTTGTCATGTACCTTTCCCCCTCCATGCCTTCCAGGGGTCTCCCCTCTGCACAGGTCCTCAAGTCAGTCATCTTCCTTTTTGTTCCATCTATAACAGTCTATCAGTATACTATGACAACCTGTTAGGATGAAACTGGTAAAAAAGATAAAAGATGATTATAACACTCATCAGATTGATAGCATGGTCAAATCAGT
This sequence comes from Malaclemys terrapin pileata, assembly GCF_027887155.1. Taxonomy (NCBI): domain Eukaryota; kingdom Metazoa; phylum Chordata; order Testudines; family Emydidae; genus Malaclemys; species Malaclemys terrapin. The sequence goes on along the minus strand of NC_071507.1, from coordinate 79,284,649 downwards.
ATTTATCTCCGGAGTCATCTGAAACCAAATAGGACAGGCCAATAAAATAGGTCACTTGTCTCACAAATAGAGATGCACGTCTTCCTTTTAACTGGATCATGGTCTGTCTATTACCAAGATGTAAATTCCATCTCTCCAATTTCTAATACCAACCCAGAAAATATGATCCAGAGTGTGGTCAGCATTATATATTGAGTCAGAAACCACCTGGCATAGCTCCATGCTTGTAATGGAAACCATGAGATCTTGAGCTGTCATAGATGGATTGTCTTCCACGTAGACAATGAAATCCCCCAAAAACATCCGACTCAGAGAAGAGAACTTGTCCATCTTAACTAGGGCCTTTGCAGTACTATGGAGAAATGTATACACTAGTACTAGTCTCATCTTAAATCCATCCCAGAATTCACACAATATTAAATCTAAGTTAAAGGTGGTAGACATACTGCCATTTGAAATAGGATGCACATAGCATAGCCATACTACCTGTCTGACCCTTCCTCATTGTAATGCTGACCTGAGTACCTAGTATATAATATTGAGGACAGCAAAGTAATATTTCTACCAAGCTTATGGAGTTTCAGTTTTGGAAGTCATCTCCTCAGGGCAGGGTTCAGTGCAGCGCCAGTCCAGCCGGCAGAGTCTGAACTTAAACAACAGTAAAAAGATTCAGACTAAATTGTCTCCATTGCTGTAAAAATGGGAGGGTTTAGTCTATCAGTATTGTCCAAATGAGTGGATGCCTTCATATGAGAATCAAAAATCACAAACAAGGAAACAAATTTTCCCTGTAGCCCTTTCTGAAATTAATCAGTCTTAGTTTTAAGTACTCTTGGCTTGGTCTGTTTGAATCACTATCTTAACATTACTTCCTGTATGTGCCAGTCTGTGACTGCATCTGTGTTCCAAAACAACAGTGCCCGCTGCAAAACGAACCAGTGTGCTATAATTTATCAAAGACAAAATTAAATATTCCTTATTTTAATGCAATTTCAAGTTCTAGAGATGTATTGGGTCAGAATGGGTATGTCATGAAAATGTCACTTTCTTTTTAAACTCATCATCAGTATTCTTAGCGTAGCTATCTTAACTGAAGAAAATATCAAAAGATTAGCCAAGGATGATTTTTTCCCTAATTCCCATATAAAAGCTATTAGTGTTAACTAGATACAACACAGTTATGTGGTTAGTTCTGAGAAAAACTATATAAAGCTGATTTATTAACTAGATGAATACAACAAAGTTGTCCTCACTTGACCTAAAATTATTTTTTTGCCTTTTTTTCTGGATGCTTCTAAAAGCATTTAAATGGAAACATAACTTGTACTTGAAAATAAAAATCACACTACTGCAGTTCCTGTTTTATTATTATGGTTAATATAGCAAATGATCATGTGTTTTATTACTCAAATTAAAATCAAACTATATAATGATATTAATGATATGCTGCTATTCTTTCAAAGAAACAGATTAGTGCCACTAAGATGCATACTTTTTAAAGTTTCATCAGACAACAATATTATTCAGTGGAGAAGATAGAGGTTTCCTATTTCTTAAAATTATTATAATCATAAATCCATTTACAATAAATTATAATATGGCTTTGGTTGTAATGATATTAAACAGCAAAACTATTTGGATAGCTTTACTGCCCTATCAGCACCAATCCTTTGTATTTCGACTGAGCCTAGAAGTAGTGAATCCTGCTTATTTCTGGAATATCATTACTGGTACTGAGTTGTAATTGGCTTTCCCTTCCAGACAGGGTGCCCTAAGAGAAGGGGTTCAACTCTGGTTCTTCGCTTACCCTTATTGCTGCTGCTTGTGCTAGATGTCTTCCTTGTCTAATGGTGATCTTCAGAAATCAAACAGTAGGCTCCTAGATTAGCAAAAAGGTGTCAGGGCATCTTCTGTACAAGCATTAGATGCAGATGGACACAGGAGCTATGAGCGAGGCCAAGAGGTTTTAATTCTCTACAGTGACAGCACTGTGAGCACTATACATTTGAGTTCTTTGACTTGATCTGGATTGCCTCACCCTCATCAGTAGTTAGTTCCATCAGTCTCTATGATAGATTTCCTATGTTCTTCATGGAAAAGATGGGACAGATCCTGCATCTCCAGGAATGAAAAGATTTGGGTAGCACGGTAGTTCATATTTGTGTTCTTTGATTTGCCCTCACAGTTTAAAGATGCCACAGTTTATAATTGTCATTCTTCATCTGGAATGTGATGACATTCCTGGGAATTTGCAAAGCAGGACTTCAGAGGCATTACTGAATGCTTTGGAAGGGCTAGTGAGTCGGAAACAAGTTATCCTAAATTATCTAGTTCAGTGGTCTCCAAACTTTTTTGATCGCGCATCCCTATCAGTAAAAAAAATTTTGAGCACGCACCCTCTGCTGCGCCAGCTCTACCATTTTTGCCAAAGCACGCAAAAAAAAAAAAAAAAAAAAAAAGAAACTAGGACTCCCACCAGAACTGACGAAGCGCAAAAAAAAAACAAAAACAAAAAAAACCTCCTCCTGCCGTGCACCCCCAAGGATCCTCTTGCGCACCCCACTTTGGAGAAGTTCTTGGTGTTGCAGTATTGTCCCCTGGGTCCACATATGCATGAAGCTGTAATAAGTATGAACTGGAGACATTGGGAAGCAGCTGCCTGAGAAGAACACTGGGAAAGGAAGATTCAAGGCTGGGTTTTTAGCGAACTCTTTTTTGAGAACTAAGCAGTTCAGGGGTCTTAAAATGAGCTCCATGATGGATAACACTTGGAGATAATACTATGGAGTGTTTCTTCTTTATTCATTTCTCCAAATGTGGGAAGAAAAATTCCCATATGTTCTGATCAGAAATGCTGTACTTAGATAACTCAAATGTGGTGAAACTTAAACTTCAAACTTGTGGTGTTTTAGATGTCAGTGGGACTTGTCTTCAAGTCTTGCTTGGTTGTTATTTGGTTCTGGTAGGAGGGGTTATTGTTCTTCCTTTTGTTTCATTCTCCTTGTGTCTTGTGTGGCTTTAATCATCAACTCTTTAGGCCGGATATTTAGCTGTTATATGTTTTGATGAGATTACGTGTTTGGTTGATAAAGGTAATAGTGCTGATGTAATATACTTAGACTTCTATAAGGCATTTGACTTGGTACCACATGAGATTTTGATTAAAAAACTAGAATGATACAAATTTTACATGGCACACGTTAAATTGGTTAAAACTGGTTAATTAATAGGTCTCACAATGTAATGGTAAACTAGGAATTGTCATTGAGAGGGTGTATTTCTAGTGGGGCTCTGCAAGGATTAGTTCTTGCACCTATGCTATTTAACATTTTTAACAATGACCTGGAAAAAAATGTAGAATCATCACTCAAAATTTGCAGATGACATAATGATAATAATGAAGAGGACAGGTCAGTGATACAGAGTGACCTAAATCATTTGATAAACTGGACTCAAGCAAACAATGCGTGTTATACCATCAAATGTAAATGTAAGGAATGTAGGCCATACTTACAGGATGGGAGACTCTATCCTGGGGAGCTGTGATTCTGAAAAAGATTTGGTGATTTTGGTGATAAACAGCTGAATGCGAGTTCTGAGTGGCCAGAAGGATTAATGTGATCCTTGGATGCAGAAACAGGAGAACATTTGAGTAGTAGTAGAGAGGTTATTTTGCTTCTGTATTTGGCACTGGTACAGTCTCTGCTAGAATACTGTGTCCAGTTCTGGTGTCCACAATTCAAGAAGGATGTTGATAAATTGGAGAGGATTCAGAGAAAAGCCATGAGAATGAGTAAAGGATTAGAAAACATGCCTGATAGTGATAGACTCAAGGAGCTCAATCTATTTAGCTTAACAGAGGGAAAGTTTTGGGGGTATCTACAAGGAAAATAAATATTTGATAATGGGCAAAGAAAAAAAAAGATCCAATGGTTGGAAGTTGAAGCTAGACAAATTCATGCTGTGGAAATAACTAAGGTACAAATTTGTAAAAGTGAGGATAATTTATCACTGGAACAATTTACCAAGGGGTTGTGTTGGATTCTCCATCACTGACAATTTTGAAATCAGGATTGGATTTTTTTTAAATACATGCTCTAGTTCAAAAGGAATAATTTTGGGAAAGTCCTATGGTCTATGTCAGTGTTTCCCAAACTTGGGATGCCACTTGTGTAGGGAAAGCCCCTGGCGGGCCTGGCCGGTTTGTTTACCAGCCACAGTTTGCTGCTCCAGGCCAATGGGAGCTGCTGGAAGCAGCGGCCAGTACATCCCTCAGCCCGCGCTGCTTCCAGCAGCTCCCATTGGCCTGGAGCAGCGAACCGCGGCTGGTGAGAGCTGTGATCGGACGAACCTGTGGACGCAGCAGGTAAACAAACCAGCCCGGCCCGCCAGGGGCTTTCTCTGAACAAGCGGCGTCCCAAGTTTGGGAAACGCTGGTCTATGTTATACAGGAGGTCAGACTAGATGTTTACAATGATCCCTTCTGGCCTTTGAATCTATTAAAAGAGCTGACAATTTTCATCAAAACAAAAATTTTAAAAGAAAAAAAATACAATTTTTCTGACCAACTCTATTAGTAAATATGAAAATTCTAACACTTTTCAAGCTTAAAAGTATAAAGGGGCAAACTTAAATTAAAATGAGAAAGAGAAATGAAAAATTAGGGTAGCACCAAAAAGAAATCAAAATGAATAAACAAAAGAACAGCATTGAATAAGAGAACATTTTATTTGTGCGTGGGTTGGATGCTTCCCTCACACCTGCACTTTGGAAAATAGCTTTCATGTTACATATTGTGCAAATGCAGCGGTAGCAGTGCACATACAGCTGTGCACACAGAGACTGTATATTATATTTGCTAATCATTTTAATTCCTGGGTAGATATTACTGTTGGGTTCAAGACATATTGAATAACACAACCACTGCTTCTCCCCACCTCCCACAAAAAAGAAAAAAAAATCCCACTGAAGTTATTCATAGCAGCTGTAGATGTAGACCTTATCAATCACCATATCACTCACCAATACTAGAGTGGGAAGATACAGGGCTTGTCCATACAGAGACTTAGTGTGTGGCAAGCTGGAGTGTGAATCGACAGTGCACATGCTTGCTGTGTGCTAACTCGTCATGTGGACCTTGCTACTGCGCACTAAAGGCTCCATAAGAGCACACGGACCTTTTAGTGTGCAGTAGCAGGATCGGCATGGCCAGTTAGTGCGCTGCAGAGTCACACCCCAGCATGCTGCACACTGTGTATATGTAGACAAGCCCAAAGAGTGTGTTCACGTAAAAATACTCTCCCTCCTTTTTGCACCTTCTCCATGGTCCACTAACATGAAATCCTTTCTGCCAGAGAATCCACTGGTATATTTCTACACACCACCAGCTCAGGATAAAGATTGAACCATTCTGACTTCACCCTAACCACCTCTGTTTGTATAATGTCTCTTGTTATGACACATGAAAACACCACCTTGCCATGCCTTTTTCCACAAGTCTGCCTCCCTCCCAACCTCCTTAGTTGCAACCGTTGTGTATGTAATTCTATCTAAGGCAAATAATCACCTCAACAGTTGCCTGATCTAGAAATTCTCTCTGTGTAGGTAGTTACATCTTTTTTTGTGTTTGCAGCCAGACAAAGAAATAGCCCCCCCAATGTAACAAGCTGTCGTCATATCAGTAGTTTGTTACAGTGAAAACTTTTGTGTACCTACATATCAGAACTTCATACTCATTCAGACTACTGATATTGAAACAGTTATAAGTTTGAATGATTGACTGTCCCTTCTCTTTTCTCAACATCTCACTTGCTGTATTTCTTCCCCCATGTTCATCACACATTTGTGGTTTCAGAGACAAAATGGTGTGTGTATTGGCAAAGTTGGGCTCATCTAATATTAGGGTGGTCTTATCTCATACGAAGGCAGAACAAAATTTCTGGTCAAGGGGGTAGAAGGATGGCGGTGGCATCAACTGCAGTGTACTGATGGGACATTTTTGATATCTGGACTTGCAGGGACTTTGCCGACTTAACACTGTTGTACCTTACATGTTTTGTATAACAGCATACCAACAGCTATCTAAGTGATATTTCTATCTATTGGTATGAGACATATGGGAACAGAATTATATTTTCCTAAATGTTGCCCATATCACATTGTGAGTATATTGTGATCCATACTCCCCAGCCCCTGAGGCTCTGACATCCATGTGGAGTTCTAGGTTGCCGCTGATTGTGATGTTACCAGTCATCTGAATAATACTCATCAATGTGCATGTCTGCCTATCCCACTGTGGTCACTTATTCGGGTTCTATTGCATACCAGTTAGTTACCCTCAGAAGTGGAATATGTTCAGCACACAAAATGGCCTTAATTTTGGTCGGGGTTGTAATGGAAGGGTTTGAGTTAAGGATGTAGAGGCCATGTGGTCAAGAGCAATATACTGAGAGTTGGACTCTTGGGCTCTATTCCCATCTCTGCCACAGAGTCTCTTGACTTATTTTGGGCAAGTCACCCAAACCTCTCTGTATCAGCTATCTAACCAAAAAGTGGGTATAGTAATACTTAGCTACATTGTGGGGGTGTTTATAAGACTTTGGAATCCTTAGAGGAAAGATGCTTTATAAACATTAAGTAGAAGGTTCACCAGCACAGGTCTTGGCACACTGGGTGATGGTATAGGTGGCTCTAACCCAGAGGCTGTTGGTAGTGATCTGGCACAAGCTGGAGCAGCCTCAGGGCTGTTCTAACTAGTGCCAATAGATAGATAGAAACTCCAAGGAGTTGCTCCACTGGCCAAGATTGCCAGACCACATAGCAATCCAGCAGCATTGTCTTCCACCCCAAGACACCTCCAAGACATGCTGGAGTGCCCTATATGAATGCATAAATTCTCATCGGCTGCCAGTTGCTGCGGGATATTTGCAAGGGACTGAGGATCTGCCCCTAAGTGTTATAAAAATATTTGGTTTGGTGAAGTCATGAATCTTATTCTAGATAGAACATGTTCCTCTGATGTACTTGTGGTCCCACCAGTTGAGATTCCATCTTAGAAGCTAACATAAATTGGCATGTCTTCTGTGTATCTTACAGGATGATTTTGACCTAGACAAATTTATTTTTGACCATTGGATTTTTTTTCATTGCCATTCTTATACCTTCCCCACTATTCCTGTGACGTGATTATCCTATCCATACTACCATACTTTAAGATCCTCTAAGTAAAAGAAAAACAGCAATAACTATAGTCATAAATCAGTGTAGGAAAAAGGTACACCACAATCAAACATAGAAATTGTGCAGGCTGTTTCTTGGTCAATGTAGGTCAGAGAAACAAATATTCCTAATGTAATTGACAGAGCAGAAGAAATATTTTTGTTTTTGTAGGGAGGGGAGGTATCATTGTTATGCTTTCTGTACTCTGATTGGTAGGAAGCAAGTTGTTTTAACACCTTAAAAACCAGCAAGTTCTCACTACAAAAGAAAACCCCATCTTCACTAATTGCCTCTGTCACTCATCTTTTAGCTAAGGAATCTGTTAATAGTTTTTCACATTAGCTGCAGTCTGGTGATTTTAGGTCAGTTTTTCCTGATAGTCAGTACTAGTTTTCAAAGTGTAGACATGATTGCATGGGCTAGTGTCCCCAAGTACATACCCACAAGGCCCAGGTTAGTTTGTACTCGGGGTGGCTAGCCCATGCCATCGCCTGCTGCTTCCCATGGTACCACGACTCCATTTAGAGTTTTAGCATGCTAGCTTGATGAGAACAGGAAGCTGCTGGAGCCTTTCACTGTGGAGTGTAGCTGCACATACCACACACATGGCTGCAAAGTGTAGGCCAAGTCTAAATGAGTTTTCCAGTACCTCTCTCCTGCACCTCCCTAAATCATTGGTTCCACTATATATCACAACCCCCAGGTCCCTCCCCAGTATCGCTAGGGAGATCTGCCACTTTCATATCCAGTAGGTAAGTCACCAAACAGTTCTCATTTTCACCACATACCCAGATATCAATATTTCTAATGATCAAATTCCCTGTCTCAAGCTGTATCCCCATCTCCTGGTAATGACCAACTCGGTGCACAATGTCATGTGACCAGGATATGGGCAGACATATCTAGTGATGGGAGCAGGAGTCCAGTTCAATGGTCACAGCAGGTGTCAGGTTTGGTGGTTGGAACAGGAATCAGTAGCCAGGAATTGGAGCACAGGATCAGAACCAGAGCTCAGGTGCCATAACCAAGAGTCACAGCTGGTGTCCGGAGACAGAGCCTAGGGTCAGAACCAGAGTCAGCCCAGTTGTCAGAGCTAAGGGTCAGGAATAAGAGCCTTGGGTCAGAACTGGGTTACCTGGAGTGAGGCAAGGCTGGGAGCAAGCAGGAGCTATCAAAGCCTTGGATAAATACTCTGAGCAGCCACTGAACTGCTGCAGCTACTGGGTTTAAGAGCCAGTCTTCTGACTCTTCCAACTAATCATGTGGCATAGCCAATCAGGCAGCCTGCAACAGGCCAGCTGTACTTATTAGGTTGCCTGGAGGTTGGCTGTGCTGCACCCTGATTGATCACTCTTGGTGTATCAGCAATCTCCTCTACCTGTAGTGGAATTGCTGGGACTCATCTGAAGGAGGACTCCATCCTAATCTCCTCCCATATTGACACTACCTTCCTCAAAATTTCTTATGCTAAACTTCCTGGAAGATTGGGGCTGCTAGTCTTGGGGTAGACCCTCTCTACAATGCCCCCTTTCCTGCTGTCTCTGGGTATAATTTCTTTTCTCTCTGCTCCTCCAGTTCAGCAGCTTTGATCCCAAAATGCTGTATTGATCTCTGAAGACCATTAACTAAACCAGGTGTATACATATGCAATTTTCCCATAAGCAAGTAGTCCTAGATCCTGCACTCTGTGCACTAAGCTGGGTATTCCCCACCCTGTCTAATCTGTTGAGGGTTTTCCACCTCCACTGTTAAACTGAGATTTTGAGTCTGTAACTGGGTATTAGGTTGTCTTAGCTTTGTCTTCATTTTAGAAGCTAAAGTTTTTTGTTTCTTATACAGATTTTACATGAGTCTATTCCTCTCAGTGCTAAACTCCCAAATACTCCCTCATGCAACCTTATCTTTTTTAATTTTGATCAGAAAAAAAAAGGTGTCTTTTTGGAAGCCTTGAGGATCCATCCCCTATTTTTCCATGATCTACTCTCCCTGCTCCTTTGGAGCATGTCAGCCCTGCCTAATCAGTCATCAGGCTTACTGTACAGTGGTGAGAGCTGAGGCTCCCAGGGGTCAAGCACAGTGCCTTTGTAACATTCCCAGCCCAGGAAGGCTACTTAGTTGTTAGAATTTGAATCATACCCTTTATATTTTTGTCCAGACTATTGTGGTTTAGAAGCTGGGCTAATTGACCTGATGTTCTGGTTTTAGATTTATGGTCGTAACCCTCAGAGCTGATTTACACAATGTGCTTTGAACTGAACATTCTAATGCAAATATAATGTCCTATTAGTAAACTACAAATGGTTACTATGGGGGGTTGTACAATGATTTGAGCTCAATATTACTGACATTCCGTACTGCAGATGTGTGTGTGGGAAGAATAATTAACAAAATAGTGGTATGAGCCCCAGAAGGAGCATCAAATCAACAAAGATGAAATACTAGCAGCCTTAACTTGCATTTAATGTGTACGCTATGTTGTGGATATTTATATGTACTCAGCATAGCGGCCCAATCTAATTGGATGGAAAAATTGCTACCTAGTGAGTCATTTATTTTCCCCAAACTGTTCCACTTTTCTACTGACTCTAAGGATAGTAACTTACACCATTTTCAGCATAAAGAGATATTTTGTTGTAATGTAATTGCCCTTTGAATATAAGCCATATTTCCAAAGTGATGCTTGGGGATTTAGTGTGTGGCTCCCATTGATATTACCAGGAGTTGAATAGATGAAATCCACACTCAGCTTTGAAAATGTGTCCAGTAACACAGCTATGTATATCATTGGCATATAAACATTTTTTATTTCTACAGCTACGTCTACACTATGAGCTCAGGCTGCGATTCCCCTATGGGCTCATACACATACTGGCACCAGCTCATCGAGCTAGCGTGAGTATAAATAGCAGTGTAACCCTGGTATCACGGGTAGCGGATGCATGATTGTGCCATACCATGTGCAAACTAGCCTGAAACAGGTGGGTATGTACTTGGCACAGCTCAACCATATCTCCAGTGCCGCTGCCTGCTTACTGCATCTACAGTGCTATTTATACTCGTGCTAGCTCTGAGAGATAGTGCACATACATGTACATGAGCAGGGCAGTCACGCCCTAGCTCATAGTCTAGATGTAGCTTAAAACTTGTCCAATATTGCTTGACAGAAATGTGATGAAATGTTAGTCGCAGAGCTGAATGCTAAGGTAAGCTAATGAGTCAAGAAAACATCACACATCCCTCATCTGTATCTACTGATTCCTTTGGGTTTATTAGAGGACCCATCCTAACCTCTAGGCACTCTCACAAAGTTTAATATACAGTTCCTAAAGAAACCCCAAACAATCAAAATGAGACCATCCACCCCCACCTACTCAACCTACTTAGCACAATAAACTGACCAATCTGACAAATCAATTAAACAAATTTACTGCAGCGTCTCCAGAACCCAGTCACTCCACAGCAATTGGCTCCAGATTACATCCTGAATATCTCAGAAATGAGTTTGTAGCATGCCCTGAAAGTTGTCAGATTCAGCCTAATCCAGACAAACGGGAGTGAGATCCAAAGTCCACAGCCCTTCAGAAGGTGCCCTGCCAGCTGCTCCTCCTTTTAAATCCAAGGGGGCAGTAGTTTGAGAGCCTCCAATAATTGCAACTATGAAAGAGCCGGTGTCTCAGAGAAGATTAGGGGCCAATTTAGGACTTTATAGGTCAAAACCAGCACCTTAACATATGTTGTCGTCTATTAAATCCATTTTGGGTGTGGGAATTGCGTTAGGAGGCACTATGTCAAACACTGATTTAATAACATCTTTATACACAGGACTGACTCAATTTGATGTAGTTTATTACAGATACATCCAGCAGTGCTTTCAGGATGTGTGGAAGTGCTTCAAAAATCTTGAATATACTTGGATGCAATTCTAAGCATCCCAGATGGGGTGAAATGGAGCTGCCTGGGAAAAAAATTGGTACAGATTTTTTTATTTTTATTTTTTTGGAAAGTGAAAAGGTTTTGTATCCCAGTAATAACTAAAAAAGAGATTTAAATTTAACTACAGTCAAAATCATATTCAAGTAACACAAAGCCTGATTTAACTCAACTACCTGAGAACAAATGTACTTGTTCTCAGTTAATAGCATCTCCTCATCCCTCCCTCTCTCCCTTTCCTAAGCACTGATCCTTCCCTTACCTCAAAAGGTTCTTATCACAAAATATCTTTTATTTTTTTTAGTACTTGCTCCCAGTACTTCTGTTAGTCTCAAAGGTGCCACAGGACCCTCTGTTGCAAAATATCTTTTGTCTCCCTTTCCATCCCTGGCATGCCCACACCCAGCTTCATTCCTCCCTGCAATTACTTGTCTAGCTCACCTCACCTGCCTCCTCACCATGACCTGCCTATTTCTACATTCTGGCTTACTCCAGATTTCTGCCAGTTCCCTTTATCCATACAGACATATGCTCCTGACCAACCTGCCTCCCCATTCTTGTTCACAGCCTACTGATTCAGTCCGGGAAACACAGCAGGGAGGGAGATTATGTGAAAAATGCAGGTTGGGCATCAATAAAAGTTTCTGGCTGTGGGGTGTGGTGAGACTGACTGCTGGAAATACTCTCCAATCCCTGGACCTAGTGGCCCTAACTGATTTCTCCAGAACTTCTAAAATTAACAGCTTCTCAGGTATCACCTGGAAAATGGTCAATGTCAAAAGAGTTAAACTAACGAAAGCATTTGAGCTCATAGTTACGGTTAAAACTACATTAGTTTCCATATGAACTCTTTTCTGCTAAAACAATGGTTCCCAACATCTAGGGCAAATCCTCCAGGGACTTGAAACCCCTCTGGAAGTAGAGAAGCACAGGAGTTTCACTGGTGCCACTCAGCCTGCAGTACAGGTGTCTAAAGACACTGAAAAGGGGCTCTGAGCTCCATGGGCTGCTCCTCTCTGAGTGCCCTGAGGCTACAGGAGGAGATTGGATGTAACAGCTGGCAAAGCTAGCAAAGGTTAGAGGAGAGGAGCAGTGGAAATGAGGAAACTGCAAGATTCCTGTCCACATTGCAGAAGGTGTGGGTGGGTGGGTGAAATCAGTCAGTAGTGTGAGGGCTCTTGAAGCATTCTGGTGAGTTGGAGGTGGGATTTTTTCTGCTTTTATCTCACTTTCTAAGAAGCAGTCTAACATTGAGTGCCCACAAAACTGTCTTATTGGCTAAGGGCCTAGCAGCCTCCAGACTCCCTGTATATTTGGAGAATTATCCTTGGCAAATATTTGCACATATTGCTCATTATATACGGGGAGGGAAGGGGAGAGAGAAAAAGAAGAACTGGGGGAAATAATGTAACATAGAAAGCAAAATTGCCCGTGCACCCCCCCCCACACACACACAAAAGTGGTGTGGGGGGAGAGGAGGCTTAGGAAGAAGGACTGGGGCCAGGTGGAGAGAGACTGGACAGAAAACATGAGAAGTAGTGACAGTGCCAGGAATACGGGAAACCCAGGTGCAGCTCCATCACAAATCGGGATCTTTAGTGCAAGAAAATTAGAACCATTGTGCTCAATCAGCGTGGGGTTTCTTAGCAATGAATGACTTCACTTATCACATATGCAGTAAGAGCTAGATGCTGTGTTAGGAAACTGAAACCCTGCTCTTTTCTTTTGTGAGTTTACTTCAGATTCTGGAAATTACTGTAACAGATCTCTTGTGGTTTAATTCGAATAAATGCTTTTCCATTGATACTGAAACTGTCCATTTCAATCCAGAAAGAGATTTTGAACTGCTAATAGGACTGCTTCTTTCATTATCTCTTTAAACCAAAATATGTATTAAGTCTCTCTTTTTATCAGAAAGGTTACCAGCCAGCTCAAATATTTTATTATTTATCCAGGTGATAAGGAGAAACTGCATACTTATCTCTGACTCCAGTGACAGGGAAGGATATCAAGTAAAAAACCAAACCACAATCCCGTGTAGAGTAATATAGGTGGAAATTAAACAGCAATCTGCAGTATAACAGATAATCTCTCGTCCATTAAAATTACATCCCTTGTTTTATTGTACAATTGAATAGGGTAGATATAACTCATTTGGAAAATGTACTTTATGATCTTGTTATAAAAAAAATCCCTTCATTTGGACTCTCTTAAACCAATGTTATTAAAGCTATCTCGGTCTAGAGGTCTAGCACATTAACTTTTTGCACTAAAAAGTATATATAGAAACTGGCAATCTTTTTATACTGTATTATTTTTAAATCAACTGACTATACATTAATGGCCATATTTTCAAAGCAGGTAACAAGGGGTCTGGCTGCTGAACTGTGTTTGCCCTCATTGTACCTCCAATACATCCTGTTTAGGTAACTATGGTGCACACAAGCAAGTTTGGGTTTTAAAAGGGTTCTGTGTACGCACACATTTTTGTGGCTACATCTGTTGTGCTCAGCTTTGAAACTTTAACCCCACTGTCTTCTCACTTTTATATTCCATACAGCTTGACTCTAGCATTTAATGTAATCAGTAGAAACACACTTACTTAGACATAAGGCTCTATTGTCTCTTTATCCTGAAGTCCCACATTGGGAACAATTCAGAGGAAGGGTGCATAAGGACCAGGCTGTGCCTAGCATCTGTGCTGGGGTACGTGGATGGGTGGGAAGGTTCCTTGTGAGTTCTCCTCCTCACCACCAGCTCCTTACTCACTTGCATAGGGCTGAGCACAATCTAGCCCATAGAAACATAAACTAATGTATGTTAAACTCACAGTATGCACTTTCTAAACTACCATGGGTCTTACACACTTACTCTGCACGCAGTCCATGTTTTGAGAGTTGAGAGAATGCACATTAATTAGATGCTGATGGGATCTTACATACCTGTTTATCCTGGAACACACCTTCATACAGTCACTTCAGTTTCATGTCAAAAATCAGTCCAAAATAGCTCTCACGCTGTCTGGAGTGGCTCAACACCATGAGTGTCTACCTCTGGGCAGACTGTCAGAAAACAAGAGCAGATACCTCAAACTGGTGGTATGTTCTATAATTTAATTTTACCAAATCAGTAACAAATGTAAATTCCCAGATCGCGATAATAGTCTTACCATGGAGTCACAGATAGTCCCCGTAGTCTAGCTTGGCACCCAGCCAGACTGGACTTAGTGATAAATGGTCACTTCCACCAAAAATCACACAGTCTTCAGGTTGCTTCCAGTCCCAAGAGACCAGGCACTTACCTCAGGTCAATGGACACTCTAGATCAGGGGTCTCAAACTCAAATGACCATGAGGGCCGCATGAGTACATAGTACATTGGCCCGAGGGCTGCATTACTGACACCTCCCCCTCACTCCACCCCTTCCATGAGGCCCCGCTCCTGCCCCGCCTCTTTCCACCCCTTCCCTGCCCCCATTCCAACCCCTTCCCCGAAATCCCCACCCCAACTCTGCCCCCTCCCTGCCCCCAGGGGGTGCAGGAAGGGTGTGGAGTGTGGCGGGGGCTCAGGGCAGGGAGTTGGGATGCAAGAGGAGTGCGGGGTGCGGCAGGGGGCTCAGGGCATTTTGTTGGGAAGCAGGATGGGTGTGGGGTGAGGCAGGGGGTTCAGGATAGGGGGTCGGGGTGCAGGAGGGGTGCGGCATGGCGCTCAGGGCAGTGGGTTGGGATGCAGGAGGGGCAGAGGGTTCAGGGCAGAGGTGCAGGGTGCGGCGGGGGCTCAGGGCAGGGGGTCAGGGTGCAGGAGGGGGTGCAGGGTACGGCAGGGGGTCGGGGTGCAGCATGGGGCTCAGGGCAGTGGGTTGGGATGCAGGAGGGGTGCTGGGTGAGGCAGGGGGTCGGGGTGCAGGGTGCGGCAGGGGGTTAGGTTGCAGGAGGGGTGCAGGGTACGGCAGGGGTTGGGGTGCAGCATGGGGCTCAGGACAGTGGGTTGGGATGCAGGAGGGGTGCGGGGTGAGGCAGGGGGCTCAAGACAGGGGGTTGGAGTGCAGCAGGGGGCTCAGGACAGTGGGTTGGGATGCAGGAGGGGTGCGGGGTGAGGCAGGGGGCTCAAGGCAGAGGGTTGGAGTGCAGCAGGGGGCTCAGGGCAATGGGTTGGGATGCAGGAGGGGTGCGGGGTGAGGCAGGGGGCTCAAGGCAGGGGGTTGGAGTGCAGCGGGGGGCTCAGGGCAGTGGGTTGGGATGCAGGAGAGGTGCAGGGTGAGGCAGGGGGTTCAGGGTGCAGGAGGGGTTCGGGGGGCAGGATCTGGCCCGGCGCGTACCGGGGGCTGGGCAGGCTCCCTGCCTACCTGTCTGCCCTGCCCCCGCGCTGCTCTGGGAAGCCGGAACGTGGGGAAGGGGGGGCATATGTGTGTTGCTGTTGCTTCAGGCAGCGCCACCCCAGGAGCTCCCATTGTCCGCAGTTTCCCGTTCCCGGAGTGGGGCAGGGCAGGCAGGCAGGGAGCCTGCCCTGCCCCTGGTGCACGTCCGGCCGGAGCAGCTCTAGGTAAACACTGGGGAAGGGCCAGGGGCGGGGCTGTGAGGGGATTGTGGGCCACAGAAAATAACCCCACGGGCCGCCCGTGGCCCGCGTGTTTGAGGCCCCTGCTCTAGATCTTACACCAAAGACAATGCCTGTAACCAGTCCTGTAATAAACTATCTAAACATTTCTTGACTAACAAAAGGAAGAAGAGAGTTATTTACAGGTTAGAGCAAGCAAACATACACACCAATGAGTTACCATCTATCCTAAGAGTGAAAAAGTTGTAGTGATCTGTCAGTTCCAAGTGTCTTTCAGGGCAGACCCAGGAGGCAGCTCCTGGGGATCTCTGGCTTCAGTTTGGTGGTTCTGGCCTTGTGAAAGTTCAAACAGCAAAGAGATGTAAAATTTTCCTGTGACTGTTATTTCCTTCATTCAGCTTCCAAATCCACAGGATGCGCTTCTTTGCACGTATCCTTTCTGATGTGCAATAGGACCATTAACCAATCCTTTGTATTGTGATGTTCCTTGATGGCTTATCTGATTTTGAGAGTCTTTCTGGATGGCTGGGGGAATGATTCCTATGCCTGGGTTCATAAGTTCAGAGCAAACATTTTCAAAGTTATAAAGCAAAATTTACATAATTTCTTATAGCATTGAGTACAACGATTACTATGAGGTTAATGCATGCAGCAATTTACCAGCATTTCATAGAGTCTAAACACTAAATATATTCTTATAAGACTAATGCCTATTTTAAGCAAAACTAGCATACAACTGGTTTGGTCTCCAGCTATGAGTTTGTCAGTTCTTAGCTCATGCCTGCAGAAGGGCTGAGTCTAGGCATCTAGCGGCTCGGTCTCTAGAATCCAATACTGGGTTTGGTACTGATCATCATAAGGCGATTCCAAAGCCAGACCAACAGCCGGTAGAGGAGATTCTACCCCCACCAGTATTGTCTTCCTCTTCATCGTCACCAGACAAGGCCATTTTGTCCAGCATGACTTTACCTCCTCCTGATTATCTTAAAGTTTATCCGGCATTGCTAAAGAGAATTACTGCAGGTGTACAGGTCAAAGAAGTCAGGAAGTCTTCACATTGCCTGGTTGACATTTAATCATCCATGGGTCTCTCCAGTTACTCTGCCAATTAACAAGGTGATACTGAACCTATATAGGTTATATGGCAAACTCCATCTTCACTGCCTCCCACCTCAAAAAGGGCAGAAAGAAAATATTATGTACCTCCCAAGGTTTTCAGTAACTCTGCACTTGCCCACCAATGGGCTCCTTAGTTGTGAAAGCGGCTAATGAGAGCATGTCAGGCACACCAGCCTGCCACACCCAAATCAAAGGATGCTAAAAGGCTGGATTTATTTGGCAGAAAGATTTATTCAACGGGGTCTGCAGCTGTGTATTGCTAACCAACAGGCTTTGCTGAGGTGGTGTAATTTTAATTTGTGTGGCTCCAAGGAAGAGTTCAGAGTTGCTTCTGGTGGAGAATGCTAGAGCGGCGTTCTATTCCCTATAAATAAGGGCAGACTAGTCACGAGAATATCACTGCAACAGGGCTGAATGCAGCAGACTCAGCAGCTAGAGCCATGGCTTCTGCAGTGGCCATCATGGATCATCCTGGTTGTAGTCTTCTGGTCTTCCCTATGAAATACAGAGTATTATCCAGGATTTGCGATTCGAGGGGCCTTCTCTATTCTCGGACCAGACAGTAAGCTCCACGGACTAAAGAACTCTAGAGCCACCCTGAAGTCCCTAGGTCTGTACACACTTGCCCTGATCAGAAAGCACTATCGGTCACAACAGATGCACTGATTTTCCACTTTTCCTCTTTGCCAGGACCTGTTTTTTGTTTGTTTGTTTTTTAAAAAGGTCCAGGGGGTTATAGGTGTAGGCCTCCCCCTCCTATTGCTTTGGCTCCTGGCCCCTCAGGACACCCAGGAACTGCGAAGCAGCCATTTTGATGGACCAGTAGAGGCTGACATACCTGTTTATATCTCCAGACCCGAACCTACTCATCTTCACAAACTGTCTGCCCCACTTCCACGGTGCTTCGTCTTGGATCACTTCAGACCCGTGTGTCTTGAGCACTGTGGAAGTAGGATATAATCTCCAGTGGCACCTACCCTTTCCTCCCACCCTCCAGCTCTGTCCCTCTTCAGGGACCACTCACAGGAGAAACTCCTTGTCCAGGAAGTTCAACACCTCCTTTTCTTGGGAGCCATAGAGGAGGTTCCATGTGGTCTGAGAAGGAAGGGGTTTTATTCCTGATATTTCCTAATTCCAAAAGCAAAGGGTGATGAGTCTCAGATGAATTTTAGACCTGTGTCAATTCAACAAATTCTTAAAAAGGATAAAATTTTGCACCCTAGCTTCTATTATCCTTTCCCTGGATCCTGAGGACTGGTATGCCGCCCTTGACTTAAAAGATTCCTACTTCCATTTGGCAATCAATCAAGCTCACAGGAAGTACCTCCGATTTCTAGTAAAGCAAAATCATTACCAGGTCACCCTACTACCTTTTGGCCTGTCAGCAACTTGCAGGGTCTTTATCAACGCCATGGCAGTAGTAGCTACATTCCTCCAAAGATTAAGAGTGCAGGTTTATCCCTGCCAGATGACTGGCTTGTCAAGGGCCAGTCCAAATGTCAAGTTTAGAGCCCTGATCCAATCAACATTCAATGCTCTGGGACTGTTAATCAACACAGAAAAATCTCTTTTCTCCCTGGTCCAGAAGATAGAGTTTACAGGGGCTATACTGGACTCAACTGATGCCAAGGCCTTTCTTCTGGACTCCAGGTTCTAGGCAATTCGGTCAATTGTCAGAGGTTTGAAGGCTTTCCCAGTCACAATTGCATGAAATTGTTCACCTCTCTTGCACCTACATGGTTCAATATGGCAGACTGTGACTCGGAACTCTGCAGGGCTGACTGGCATCAATCTACTTGCCAAGCTGTCATCAATTGGACTCCATGGCAAGAGTGCCGTCCCATGTCCTCACCTCCCTAGATTGGTGGAGAGATCCAGCCAATGTATGTGTAAGCATTTGCTCACCTACAGCCTACTCTCATGCTAGTGACAGATGCTTCGGCCCTGGGCTGGGGAGCCCACCTCAGTTCTCTACAGATGCAGAGTGTATGGTTTTCAGAGAACTTAGCTTTACACATCGATGTCAGGGAACTGAAAGCTGTCAGACTGACATGCCAGGTATTTCTATTGCAGATCAGGGGAAGCAGGCTGTTGGTACTCACAGACAACACAGCACCAATGGTTTACCTCAACAAGCAGTGAGAAGTCCACTCTTCTCACTCTGCCAAGAAACGACTCTACTACAGGAGCTCTGTATTGCCAACACAGTAGATCTAGAAGTATCGTACCTGCCAGGCAAGCGTAATGACCTAGTAGACTACCTGAGCAGCTCATTTGAGTCACCATGACTTGTCTCTTTACTCTGATGTGGCCAGATACAACCCCCAGCCTAGGGGTTTCCCCAAGTAGACCTATTTGCAACATGATCCAACAGAAAGTGTCAGCACAGATTCCAGGACAGACACCTTTTATTGATGTGGTCAGGCATGCTCCTCTATGCTTTTGTACCAATCCCGTCCATTCACAGGGTATAGCTAAAAATAGGATGGGACCAGGCCGGAGTCATACTTCTAACCCTAGCATATGGGCCCATCAGCATTGGTTCTGCACTCTCCTGGCACTGTCAGTGAAACTTCCAATTTCACTTCTGCTGGACTGAGGCCTAATCACCCAGGGATCACAACTGCATTCTCCACCCAAGCCTACAATCCCTTCATTTAACTGTGTGGATGCTCCATGTCTAGACACTAGAGAGAAGGCTTGCCCGAAAGGCATTCAAGAGATCCTGCTAAATAGTAGAAAGCCTTCTACAAAAGCACTTGCCTTGCTAAATGGAGATATTTTTCCAACTGATCCCAGGCAGTATGGTATACCACCAACCAGTTCTTCAGTTCAAGTACTTATTATACCTGAAGCACCAAGGTTTGGTGGTTAGTTCTATTAAAGTACATCTGGCTGCTGTTTGTGTTGCATCATAAAGTGGACAATTGCTCTTTGTCCAATGACATATCCACAAAGTTTTTAAAGGGCTTAGTCAAATTATACCCTCAAGTGCAGGACCTGTTCTCCTATGGGATCTAAACTTAATATTGCCAAGACTTATGTGTCCCCTGTCTGAACTGTTGGCTACCTGCCCTCTGCTGCTTCTGTCAGTGAAGGTGACATTCCTGGTGGCCATTACCTCAGCCAGAAGAGAAAGAGAGTTGCTGGCATTAATGTCGGGGCCACCATATATAATCTCTTTTCAGGACAAGATTTGCCTGCGCCCTCATCTGAAATTCCTCCCAAAGGAGGTTTCCTCGTTACATCAAACAGCTAATTTATTTGCCTGTTTTGTGTCCAGAACCACATACGAGCAGGGAGGAAGAGCGTTTGCATACCTTGAACGTCAGAAGAGCCTGGACATTTTACATAGATAGAACCACACACTTTTGTAAATCTTCCCAGCTGTTCATAGCAGTTGCTGACAGAGTAAAATGTCAATCAGCGTCCACCCAGAGAATTTCTTCCTGGATTGCATCCTGCATATGCATGTGCTATAATTTGGCTAATGTTGGTCCACATGACAGTCACAGTTCATTCAATGAGTTTACAGTTGGCCTCGGCAGCCTTTCTGGCATAAGTTCCAAATGCAGACATTTGTAGAGGGTTAACATGGTCCTCCGTACATGTTTGCCTCCCACTTTGCTGTGACTCAAGACTCCAAAGACAATGCTAGAGAAGGTCAACTTGTTCTCCAAACGTTATTGAAGTAGACCCCGATCCTGCCTCCTGTTCTGTGGCCTGTGAGTCACCAAGAGTGGAATGCACATGTGCAATCATTCAAAGAAGGAAAAAAGGCTACTAACCTGTTCCATAACTGTTCTTCAAGATTTGTTTCACATGTCCATTCCATGACTCGCCCTCCTACGCCTCTACATTAGAGTTATGGCAAGAAGAAACTGAGCGGGGGGGGAGAGTCAGGGCAGCTCTTCCTTTTATACCTGCAAGCAGTGATACACAGGAGCAGAGGGTGTTTGAGCCACCCAATGGGTACCACTGAGGGAAAAGTTTCTGACGGGCATTCACTGGGCGCACAGACACCAAGAGGGGAATGAACATGTGCAATGCATCTTGAAGAACAACAGTTACAGACCAGGGTTGGTATCTGTTTTTGTCACTCAGTTGTAATGAGTGATCTAATGGCCCCATATTCCCCCTTCTCTACACTTTTGTTTGGTGCTATGTGCTGATTGCCTGCTATTTTCTCCCCAGAAGTGACTGCATTTCCATGATGGTGAATATCTGTAGTTTGAGGACCACTTTTGGATCCTTTGGAAAGAATACCACTGTAAAATTGTAAATCATTGTTGTTTGCAGTTATGTGTAAGTGTTGGCACAGGAATTTATTGCCTTAATTGATATTTCAAGGTGGTTGTTGTCTGCAGTGCTGAATGTTTTTTTTTTCCTCATAGCTATGTGACAATATTCTACTTTCATATTACTTCTAACCTTCTCTGAAGGCAAGCCTACACTACAAAATTAAGTGGACTTAAGTTACATTAACATACAGCCATTACAGTAATTAAATTAATTTTTCATATCCACACTAATCTCCTTCTGTCGGTGGTGCACATCCTGACCAGGAGTGCTTCCATCGATTTAACTGAGAGTGGGGTCAGTGTGGGGCCATCCCCATTGTTGGAGCCCCCACTCTTATCCCTGGGGGGCAGGGCTCCGGGCTGTCAGCTGACAGGGCTGACAGCCAGAACAGTCAACACAGTGTCTACATCGATCTAAGTGCTATGCCTTTTGTGGAGTTGGAATTATTAGGACGGTGTAGTGGGCTATTTACATCGTCAGGAGGAACATTATAGAGTTAGGTCGATGTAAGCTGCCTTAAGTCGACCTAAATCTGTAGTGCAGAACAGGCCTAAGTGATTCTGGTCCTCTTTCCTTGCTTTAAAATAACCTGAAGGACCAATGTCTTAGCCACCATGTACTGTACTGAAGTGAAGACAAATGCTTGTCGTAGTCCTTTGTCACTTTCCAGAGTGACATCCTTTCTTTGCCACATTTTGGTCTTCACCACTTTCCAGAGCCCTTACTCTTGTTCAGGGCCATCCCTAGATATTGTAGTGCCCTATGCAGCCCCCAGGCCTCCGCAGGGCAGGGGGGAGCTGCAGGAGCGCCGTCAGCTTTTCTGCCGCCCTAGGCGGCAGAAGGTCCCGCCCCCAAAGGCCCCCCCCACAGAGGCGGCGGAAGGTCCCGCTGCTGAAATACCACCACGGTAGCCGCCCCCCAAATTGTAGCATCCTAGGTGACCATCTAGGTCGCCTAATGGGTTGTGCCAGCCCTGGGGAGCTGTGCCCAAGGTCTGTGGGGGGCAGGAGTTGGCTTGCGGGGCAGGGGAAAAACCGCCCCCCAGCATGAGACAGCGGGTCACTCCACTTCCTGCCACCCAGTGAGTGGAGGGCATGCCCGACACCTGCTGCAGTCCCCCGGAACATAGCTCCGGAAGGGGTGGAGTGGAAGTGGGGCTGGGGCGGAGCAGGGATGGAAAGAGGTGGAGCAGGGGCTTTGGAGAAGGGGTGGAGTGGGGGCAGAGCAGGGGTGGGAAGAGGCGGGGCTGGGGCGGAGCAGGGATGGGGGCTATGGGGAAGGGGGTGGAGTGGGTGCGGGGGCAGCTTTCCTGGCCAGCTCAGCCGACTGGAGAATCACACAGCTGTGTAGGGCACCAGGAAATTTGGGAACATTTTGGTGCCCCAAATTTCCTGGTGCCCTATGCAGCTGCGTAGTTTGCGTATGGGTAAGGGCAGCCCTGCTCTTGCGCTTGTTTTCTCCCTTGTCTCTTTCAGTAACCAGAATCCATGGCTGTTGGGAACCAATTCCACTCACATCTTCTTGGCTGTGTGCCTACGCAGTGTTTGTGTTCCATAAATGAGTCTGTAAGGTACAGAGACCTTCTGCACCAGTAATCACGTTTGGTGTAGCACAAAATTACATTTTGTCCTTTTGGCTGAAGAGGAGCCTGTCTGTGTAGTTGGATTCTGCCCAGATTGTACAGCCAGACTTCCCCACACGCTGAGCAGCTGCACAACTAATAAGAGAAAAGAGACTTTCAGCAGCAGCATTATGGCTGGCATAAAATTCTGAGCCTTTTCTTGTTTTGGAGAATTTCTAGAGAGACTGTTTCTGACTGTGACTTGTATTTAAAAGCTGATATGGGGCCACTCATTTTAAGTGGTGTGGTCTTCAATTTAAGAGCTAAAACCACACACACTCTCTCTCTCTGTTTCTGGCTTAGTTGCAGAACCACAATGAGAAGAAATCAGCATAGGCCACCATGTGTTTCAGTAACCTTTGGCAGACATACAGTATTTAGCTAGTACCTAATGTAATGATTCCTCAACTGTGGTCTTATGACCACTAGCAATCCACAGAGAGCAGGTTGGTCATATGTGATCATATGGTGCAGACTGTCATTGGTTTCCAGCTGCTTAAAGAGGTGTCCAGGCTCTCCATTGCAAAGAACAGTTTGTAGCACTGTAAAATCATCTGGAAAGGAGGAGCAGCCAACCTTGCTGGATCTATTGAGGAGCTGTTAGTAAGAGGAGGAAAAGAAATTGGGGTCACAGGTAGGATGAGAGCTGCTAACTACTAGTGGGAGAGAAATGTCCAGGGTAAGAGGGAAGAGGTTTTCAGCAGTGTTTCCAGCAGTACAGGTGAAGAAGATCAGAGGGCTGCAAGGAAAAACAGGTAACAGGGAAGCAGGGAGGGGGACCAAATGGCAGAGAAGCTTATGCAGGTTGAGCAAGGGGAGAGAAAGGAACAGAGTGGGAGGGTAAAATGAAATGGAAAACAAAAGGAGGCCATGATTAAGGTTTTCAAGAAGGGCAAACCACTTAGACAGTTATATCTATAAATGTTCTTCTAATATTGTGTGTAACCGAGGGCTGTAGTTGCTGCAGAGAAGTTATAAGACAGCAAAATGGATTGGGGAATTGGGAGGGGAAGTGGCTCACATGATCACAAACAAGATGGGTGGTCATGAGACAATCACTCTGTTAAGATGTGTTTACCCCATGAGAAAGTTTGAAAACCCCTGCCCTAGGAAATCTATTCAGAGCTTTTTTTGGCATTTGTTCCTAGAGCAATACAGTATGGGGCTCTAATATGTCAGGATATTGAAGCTAAACAATGTATAGAAAAGGTTTGGGTTTCATGAGATACTTTAACTCCTTAATTCTACTGATAACAGTTTTAAAAAGTTAACTTTTCCAGAGGACAGTTGCTTTGTATTTCTAACAGAGATGGACCAGAGTCACATAGTTTTGATCCAGATTTGGAGCTGAATTTACATTTCTCCAAAGGCACTCCAGTAGACCGCTGAGAGGGCACATTTCAGATCTGGGTCCAGATTCAAACTTCCTCTTGGTGGTGGGCCCCAAATGGATTTGCTGAGCGGTGTTAAAATATAAACAAACAAACATACAATAACCTATGCTCAACAAGTCCACCTACTCTACATATGATTATCAGAGAGACAGCTTGCCTAGTCGATAGGGCACTGGGAGTTAGGAGATCTGACCTGATCTGCTGTGTGACTCTGGGCAAGTCACTTCATCTTTCTGTGTTCTTTTAACCCTCTCACCCTCTGTGTGTGTGTGTGCTGTCTATTAAAATCATCAGCTTTTCAGGACAGCAACTGTCTCTTCTTATGTGTTTGTTCAATGCCTCACATAGTGGAGCCCCAGTTTTGTTTGGAGCCTTTAGTTACTATTGGAATGCTAATAATGTTTATAATGGCTTAGTTTAGAAGTCCTAAATTTATGTTAATACATAGTCAGTAATGAAACTTAACTTTAGCAACATTGACCTATTTGGTTTTTAAAGTTATATTATTTACTAAAATTATGTCGAGGGTAATTTCCCTCCCCCCCAAATGCTATGTGAGGAGCTACCATATGTTTAGTTTGCTAGATTTACAAAACTCTAAACGAAGCTTAAAATCCATATGGAGCTATGGTAATTCCATTCAATTTGAGCAATTTAATCATCACTGAACTTGAAAGGTCACTTGTCTTTTTAGATGAAAAGTACCATGTACAGTGCAGTAAGTTCAGCCGGCAATTTCTGGGAACATCTGTTTCAAGTGTCTCTTTTTATGTAGAATGTTTTATATCCCTACTTCCCACTCCTAAACCTTTTATGCCATATTCTGAACAGAACACGATCTTTCTTATGGTAGGCGGTGGGGCTGAGAACACCACCTATTATTTAGGTTGCCCAACACGCCCCATTGTAAGACCCTGGTTTCGGTTGTTCAGAACTTTGCCAAAATGTAACCATTTGGGCTGAAAATTTTCATGCGAAGCGTCTGCCTTGGTCTGAATTGTTTTGGAAAAATTCAGCCAAAACAGATAAGGAACTTGGGGAAGGAAGAATTGAGACTAGCTGGGTGAGGAGACTGTGGCTGGCATGAGACACCTGAGGAATGGAGAGTGAGACTAGCTAGGTTAGGAGAATGGGACTGGGATGACGAGCCACTAGTAGGGAAGAGACATGACCAGGACAAGAACAAGTTGGTGGGAATGGGGCAGAAAGGTCTGTGCCCTCTAACACACGCACCCTTCCAGAGCCTTCAGTGGAACCCATGATTCCCGAGTCTCACAATTCCTCTACTGTCAGCAAATATCTGTGAAAACCACTGGCAAAGTATATGTCCCATCCCTCTCTAGTGCTGGGCCACAAAGAGAATAATAACCTGCTGCTATCAGTTATTCCATTAGCTCAAATGGCAGAGGTCTGTGTCATGGATCAAAAGGTTCCAACCATGCTGATGATCCATGTGGGTGTCAATCGGATACCATATGATAGATTTTTTGGGGAAATTACACACCAATAACTATAGTAAAAGAATGTTAAGGTTGCAAGGTCAAGCACTCAAAAGTTAGGAAATACAAGAATTAAGGCTTTCTTTGCAACCTTAACTTGGCCTCCTTATTTGTATGCAGTATGGCAGTCTTGAATCACATGATCGCATACTATTTTTTCCCCACAGGACCCCGTCTCATTCAGTGGACAGGCTAGACCTGCTCTGGGGGTGAATCAGCGTTTTGTAATGTAGAGGTCTGTGCAAACTTGTCACATTAAAACTAGGCAAACTTGCCTGGTTGTAGGTTTCAATGGAAGCTCAAAACTCATCAAGCTTCACCAAAACTTGAAGTCTTGGCCAGTTTGCTGCCAGATAGGGAGCCTGGAGAGAGAGAGCAAGAGACTGACTTGCCACCAAAGGCTTAGAGAATGCTTTTTACCCTTTTTTAACCCAGAGGAACCCATACCCCTTCCTCCAACTGAGCAGGCACCAGATCCCTTAGGCATCTTCTGAGAGGACCCCATGGGGGTATTGCCCTCCTCACCCACACTGTGCTCAGAGGGTGGTTAGATTTCAAATTCTGCCTTTCTGTATGTTCAGGGTGTCTCGCTCTCTTATACAGGGAGTGTTGGTAGGCTTGCTGTATCCAACCTAAATCCATAGGAAACATCTTAAGGAGGGTGAGCTGCTTGTGCTCCTCTTCCCTGTCCCCCTTCTGTTCAGCAGCAACGAAAGCAGGTAATGCTTCTCCAGTTCTGCAGCTTCCACTTTAACAGAGCTTCATAATGTTCTGTGTCTGAGATGTTGGAGAAGGCGCTCAGTGAAATCTCTATTACCATGGTGCATTCTGATATGTGACAAATTCAGAATATGGTAAAGGCTAATAGCCATGGTAACCTAAGAACCATAGAGGTATTTCCTGGTCCTGCTGCTGAATGGACAGGTGAGCTAGAGCAAGTAAAAAATCCCATTTTCCTGAAGAAGTTTGATTCAGGGAGGAACGAGACAACCAGTAGTCCCTATAAATGTAATGGGGGAATGAGCTAATTAACCACTCCCAGAAAATCCATTCATTTCCTAGTAATTTGTTATTTTGACTTTTTAACACATTTTTGCACAGTTTTTAGAGGGGAAAGTTAAGGTTGGTTGTGAGGTGTAAAATGGTTGAGTTGAGAGTACAGGAAAGATTATATGGTAGTGGAGATTTCTCAGCCTAGATCCCTTGACTATAATTTCCAAACATCAGGAATTGCCATACTGGTTCAAAGCGGTGGTCCATCTAAGGCAGTGTCCTGTCCCCAACAGTGGCCAGTGCCAGATGCTTCAGAGGAAGAAAACCTGCAATATGCAATTTTGAAATAATCTGTCCCAAGTTGAAGTTTCTTTTTAAATCCCATCAAGTAAGATTGACTTACACCTTGAAACCTAAGGATTTAAAGCCCTTCCAAACATCTGTTTGTTTTCTTTTTAACTCTTATTATTATTATTATTATTATTATTACTGGAAAATAACCTTTAAGCCTGGAAAGAAAGAGAACCTTTCTGGAATATTTTCTCTGTTCTGTGTAATTCACCATTTTCCTTTCTTAATTCTTGCCTTTTCCAGAGGGGGTTCTCCTTCTACTAATGTTTCCCATAGAAATGCACTGGTTAGACTCAGTGCGTCTTCCCACAGAGCATGTTCTTTTGGATTTTCCCTCCTTTGTCCATGGGGTGCAAAATTGCTTGCTGCTTTGTGATCCAAAATCTTGCTACTGTTATTGTGGCTTGATAAATCAGTTTGACATACATTCTGAGGAGTTGAAATGTAGTCTCTTGAAATTTGACTGGCTTTTCAAGTTAACCTTCAAATACACTGAAGCTTTGCCAGTTTTCAGAATATGACTTCACACATTTCATTCAGCAGACCTTCCACTATAATAGAAAAGATCAAATACTTTCAGCTAATCGTGTGCTTCTTTGTTTTTTAAAAATTCCTTTTTACATTTTAAAAGTCAAATCCTGCTATGCTTACTTAACCCGTACTGTAATTCTCTTCTCTGTGTCATCCAGGTAGGTCCATTGAAATAAATGCACTTACTTCAGACTTACCCCAGTATAACTGAGAACTGAATTTTACTCTCAGACCTTTCCCAAACAAAATTCTCAGTAAAGTCAGTGGGAGTTTTGCTTAAGTTGGCCCAAAAAACCCTTGGGAAGGAATGTAATGCTTATGAAAGGGAGAGACTAATTGTATGGGCTTGCACCACATAGTGCAGGCAAGGCTCTTCACATTCTGTTCTTTCCTTCAAACCCCAGTACTATTTCAATCCTAGATTTAGAATATGGATTATTCCTAACTGTGCCAAAATGAATGTTTGCATTATTTTACTGGCAGATGTTGTATGGTGGTTAAAAAGGAGAATGGCGGTATATCATTGAGAATCAGCTGTGCCTGACCTTGATTGTTTGTAAGACTGGACTCAGGCTGTCAGGCCCCAGGAGGAAGAAGAAAATGTGATATAGACAGAACAAAAATGCTGAATCATTTTTCTCCAGATTAAGCTTCTATGGGAAAATCCTATTTCTAGTCTCAGCAAATACACTGGGGTCTATTCTTCTATGAAGATTTACAATATTTGTCCCCTTAATTGGCAATAACAGCGAAGTACATCAATCCCCAGAGCACTGGTGGAAAAATAGGCCCTTTTTGCTTTAATTTGAAAATAAACCTTTTTACATGTTCATGCAGTACACAGTCTCATAAATTATTTTCTCTGACACCATCAAGCACTTTCTGAGCTACATTTAAGAGACTCATGCATAGCTTTTGGCTTAAGTTTTCTTGCACTAAATGGTGATGATTGGTTTTTATTATATTAAAACAAAATCTAGAAATCTGCTGCTTGTCCTGTATTTCCAATGGATGGTCCAACGGTCTGAAATATTCATGTACTTGTCCTGGTGCTTCTTGAAATTCATTATCAGGAAAGTAACACAAATAGAATTTTTAAGTAGGTTTTTTTTTTTTGTTTGTTTGTTTTTTTTTTTTAAAAAGCCCTCCAGGTCACAACCCTTTCAATTACATGCACAAGAAAGCAAGGAGGCAACACTAGTCTGCTGTGAGAGGAGAGAGCCACAGAAAGTTTGCGTTTTTCTTAATTTAGTTAAAACATTTGGCAGAGGTGTACGTGGTGTAGCGATGTGAGGATATTTTCAAAAGAGTGTTAGCATTTAACTGGCCTACTTTGGACTAGTGGTGTTCTCTTGTGTGTTACTTTTTGTCATTGAATAATGCTGATTTACTAAGCTGTGTGCTTCAAGGGCATTGTAAAATAACAGGTAGGGGCAGGACTGAATTGTGAAAGCGAGAATTACTGTATCAGGTCATGTCCAATTAAAATATGACAAGCACAGCAGGAGAAATTGGAAGTAGGGTTTATCTTTCATGTAAGAGAGGAAGTCACTATATCAGTTAGAGAAACAAAGTGAGTGTGAAACAGATTCTCCACCCTTTCTCATACCTCTCCAAAAATTAATATCTATTGACATTTATATCGGGAAGAAGTTGTACTATCTCATGTTCAAGGGTATAATGGCAATTGAACTAAGAGCATTGCAGCTATACACATTAAAGCTATTCTTTCTCAAAGTACGTGTCAAACCGTAAGTCAAAACATTTGTAACTGACAGATAAAAATAGTTTGAAAAATTAGGTTTTCTTTTAGCTAAAACTGTGGTATGTGATTAAAGGAAGGCTTACAGTCTTGCAAGGTCTCTTGGGCTTCGCAGATAGACCTTTCAGGAAAAATAGGAATTAAAAGTATTTAAAAAACTAGATGCTTTTTACAAGTTTTGTAGTATAGTACAGTGTTACCTAATATAACAAGTTTTGATATAAAATTCTCTTTATTATGAGGTAGAGAAACTGCATTGGCCTTCCTCACCATTGCAATCCTTTATATAATCTATTTGTATAACATTCATTAGCACTTTGCTTACAGAGATGCAGAACTGTAAATATAAATAGATGCAATTCTTTACATGTAGACGTTTTTGGTCCTGGATCATAGCATGTTGTTGTGTTGTATAGCACCTCTTGAAGGTGACTTTGAATCGACAATGCTACGGAGAGCAACGTGAGGCTTTGCAAGAGTATCATTTATAGAAACAATCATATCTGATTGCCTGAGCAAAGTGAGACCTTTCACTCAACTTTATGGAATTTCTCTGCTTGTCTGCCTGTTTGGTTGTAACACGATAATTTTTGAACACCACATCTGATCAATTCCCAAAATTCAGGGAATCTTCTAGGTATCAGTGGGCACAACTCAACTGATTTTGGGGGAAATTGGAAAACTGGAAGGAAAAAATGGGGTGGGGGGACGACACAGCTCCTGGTATCTGGTTGTCACACCCATCATCTTTACATATGTCTGTAATTGTCTATCAATTACGGAACTTCCAGCCTAACAACACCCACCCCCTTTCAGCTCTGTCTGTCCTTCCAATGAACCTTAAAATTTTGCCTCCTCCACCCCCCTCCCAGTGACTTCTCTCTGAGACAGAAAGAAAATAAATAATTTAACAGATTACAAATTGTTGGGTAGATGAAGGGATGTAAGGAGCCCCTGGTGTGTGCAATGAGTTTGGCCTACAGAAGCAACAAACTGTAAAACCCTGTAGTGTATTTGGAGGAATAGTCTATCAAGAGTTGATAT
Source organism: Malaclemys terrapin pileata (assembly GCF_027887155.1). Lineage (NCBI taxonomy): Eukaryota > Metazoa > Chordata > Testudines > Emydidae > Malaclemys > Malaclemys terrapin. The sequence continues at coordinate 79,254,329 of NC_071507.1, read as the reverse complement.
CGTTTACATTATCAGTTTAAGAAGTTAAATATTCCCATCTGACCTAGAGACAGTAACTTTGCTTAGAGACAAAAATGAAGAACTATCTTTGCCACAGTATGGAAATGTTGATCCATAGGATGCTTCTGTTCTTCAAGAAAGGACTTAAAATCTCTTTCACATCTTGTCCAGGTTGGGGCATATGAATATTCAAAAAAGGACATTTTTAGTGCAGTGCATTAGAAATTTGCATAACATTCATTGAAATTAAGGCTAAAAATATTTCTTCCTTCCTTCATGTGGAATAAATGACATGCAGCAAACTCTTCAGATGTGAAGTCACCAGGAGATAGGTGGACATATGTATATCCTTACACATATTTGGTAATGTCCAGGTCCCACTGTATACAGGAGCTAGTCAGTGTTCTTTTGTGTAATGAGAAGAATCTACCTGTGCCCTCTTTCTTCTCTCCCCACCATCTGCACTACACAGTTGAGGGCAGAATTTAGCAATAATAATAAATTAAACACATTAATATGTGCTTTAGACTTTAAGGTAGGGATAAACATTCAGATCCTAATTTTAATATGAAAAAACTAGTAGAATTCACCTTCAAACTGATACATATATAATATAGTGTGTAAGGGATGGGATGTAAAAAAATAATAAACCAAGGGACATTTTTCACTAATAAATCTATGTATTTTACCTCTTCATCTTGATTCCTTAGTAAATAATAGGAGTAGACAAGTTAAAATTAAATAGCTACAGCACTCCCTAACTTTGACTTTTATTTTGCAGAGACAAACGTGAAGGAAGATGCTGTGAAATTCATGGAGATGCTGGAGGATAAACTACATAGGTAAGGATGGCATGGTGGAAACCTTTAAAAAAAAATCTAAAATGTTACTTTATAAATGTAACTGTTGCTTTAGAGTGTTGGTGAACACTTTGGAATATATTTTTTTAAAAATAGCAAAAATCAGAATTTAGAAAGGAATAGTTCAAAGGGAATTTTTGTTATTAATCTTTCATCCCATCATCCTGAAAAGCGTAACAAAATCTTATTTAAAAAAAAATATACAAAGGCTTGGAAGTACCATAAGTTTCTACAAATTCATGGCCCTGCTGCAGCTGCTTTGCACTAGTCTGCCAGTGTAAAGTGGCCATATAGATCCGTTGATTTCCCTAGTGTAAGGGTATTCTTCAGGGGCATAGACAGGTCATATACCACGTCAGCCTACCTCTGACATAGGGGTATGACAAGACAGAAGGGGGCATGGTCAGGATATCACTGCATCCACCTCAGCACAAGTGATTAGAATGATCACAAGGCTGTTCTATTTTATGTTGTAGACCAGCGCAGTAGCCAGCAGTTCTGGGTTGTGGGGAGCAGCACAGCATTGATTTAAAACCACCCCCCCCCAGCAGTTGTACACAAAAGCACAAATTAGCTGGGCCAGATGATTTCTCCCATGAACTGTGTGCTCTTATATATTAAGCAATGATCTACTTAATTTTGAATAGTTCTGAAAAATATAATGAAATCTTTCTTTCCTCTCTAGCCCCCACAAACAAACAGAAACCAAAACAACAATATAGCTGTTTTAAGTATATAACCCTACTCCAAATACATATTTTTTAAACTAGTGCAAAGATTAATATTTAATTCTCTTGCTATGTGAAGAACTCTTGTGCCTCCCTCAAGGGTTGCCTTGCCTTTCCATAGCTTATCACCAGGTGCTGTGTTGCTGTTGTAATGGAACCAGCTGTTAGAATGGACTTTGTTTTAAAGAGGTATTTACATTTTTAAAAGTCTGGCTACAGTCTGTATTATTGATTTGTGTAAAAATCTCCTTTGTACTGCTGGGCTGGAATAGAGAACGGTACTTCTACCCATGCAGTATTTACCATAATGGCTGAGGGAAGACTCCCAAGTTTTTAGACCTGTTCATATGTGCTTTTGAATACTAAATATTTAGTAGGTTGTAGGTTCCATCTTTAGCATTAAATCAAAACCATAGTGCAAAATCTTGTTTGTTTTAAATTTTCATCAAGAATACAAATTCCAAAGAATATGGTGTAGCAACACAGTTATGTTTCTGGGTTTCGTAGGTTTATAGCAACACAACAGATCCCTCAACAAACAAAATCATCTTCTCTTTAACAGTTAACCACAGGGAAAGTCAGAGAAATGTCACTTGCGTTTTCTTTTGAGGGAATTTTCTGGTTGTGGGCAGACAATTGTGCTGCTAGCTTTGTAGTTAAGTATTCAATTGCTTTAAAGAAATTAAATATTGCATTTGGGTTGTTGGGTTGTCTTATCAACTCAAAACTTTTTTTCTGCATTAATGTTGTTCTAATCCTAGAAATTTTTTCGGTGTGTTTTGTATATGCTGTGTGCTGTTAATGGGTTTTGAAAGAGTATGTGGCATGCGTCTCTCACCCACCCCCTTCTCCCAGTACTCATATTTCTGAGAGTGAAATTTGTGCTGGACTTAGCGATGCCGTCATGCTGGTATTCATCCTGTTTCGGTGAAGTGTGTCATTTCTGGGAAAGGATTGAAAGTTAAACCCTCCTGTGGCACTATACTATATATTGGAAGCCCATGCTGTCAAGTCATTTCTTTATCAACAAGGGGTGAACATTTCAAACTGGTTCTAACAGACTTCAGCAATATACTGTGTTGTAATGCAACATGTTCGAATTGTATTGATAGGTTGCATTCCGTAGTACCATATAGACTTTACTATGTCTGTTTCAATCTTTGTTTTTTACTGAAACTACACTATAGGTCTTAATGTGTTATTAGTTAGAGGTTACTGTCATCAGGTTTTACTGAGAATAAATACATGTAGTTGAAGTTCTACAAGTACATTCCTGCAGTCATATTAGTTCATTTGTCATGCATCTTTGACTGTTACCCCAGCCCGCTCTCACTCTCCATCTCCCTGGGACTTAGTCTAACATTGCAGACACTTGAGCATCTTCAAACAGCTACCATTTAAAAAAATTTATCTGTCAGAAAAACAGGTTCTACCAAATATGGAATCTCTCCCCCACACCTCTCCCCCTAAAAAAACCCAACCCTATTTCTATCCAAGTCCCAAGATGGGCAAGATTCAGTCCTGCACTAGTGGTAGCTTTTCTGTACATATAAATGTCACAGTTCTAAAAATCTCCTATCTCAAGGAACTGCAGGTCTAGAAATGGGAGCTTTATTCACTGGAAAGAGGAGATTCCTAACTTTTCAGTGGTAACAGCACCGACTTCTAAACGTAGATGGGCCTCAGATATCATCTCTCTCAAATCGTGATATGTTTAGGTATACAAAAATATTTTAGGTCTTTTTGGAAAGTTTCTAAGACTCTCTGAGCCCTGCACAAGTTGGACTTATGGTAACTAAGGCATCTGATTTTATAGGGAGAGGGATTAAAAAAAAATCTACTTTTTGGAAATGCACTAAAACTTTCCTAAAACAGCTTTTCTATAACCTGTGACATATACAGAGTATATGAAGTATGATATAATGGTTTTATCAGGACTTGCTTAGGATGATGTGCAAAGCTCACTTTCAGCTTAACTGTTTGCAATTAATATGACTCTGCCAAACTCATGACAAAAAAAAACTTTTATTCCGCAATATATCATCATGTTTTGTATCTCAACCACCTCCCCCCCCCCCCCCAAAAAAAAGCATATTTCTCCTACTTTCTTATGTCTACAGTGAGTTGTTCCTTCTCTCTGTTACTAGGAGGCAGTTCAGATTTGCCACTCTTAAGCAGAGAGCTAAGATCCTTGCACTGTATTAATCAACAGAATTGTTGTATCTCCTCAAGAAGTAACCAGGATGTTTCTGTCCTCCCTTTTACCAGAGTAAAAGAGTACATTAATATTAAAATGGATAAATTGAATTCATAGGAGGATTTCCCTTCAGCCTTAGTGCAGGTGCAGTTTTCAACAGTGGCAGAGCCCATCCCCAGAAGGGTTGCCAAAGTTAAAAGATCTAACAGCACATCAGAAAATGTATTCATTTTAGCACACTCCTCCAACCGTGAACTGTGAAACTGTTTGTTTTGTGTCCAAAAGGAAGTATCTCCTGAAATTCAAGGTACTACTCAGTGCTCACCAGAAGAAGTGAGGGCCTCTTGAAGAGAAACAGAGAACTTACCAACTCCTTCCTGTCATCAAGGCTACCGGGTCCCTGCTGAACACAGGGTGTTTTCTGATTAGGAAAAAGAGGTGTGATCTTACCTCATTGTATCCAACATATGGTAACAAACACTAGGTAAAATCCTAGTGAAGTCAAGACAGTTTTTAGCTTTCAGATGTGTTAGCAGGTCAAGATAAAGACTATGAGGGAGCCTACTGTTTACCTGAACCTCATGTTAAAATTGCAACTGCCTTGTCTTATCTAGTGTTAGTTACCATGTTTTTCCTAGCATAGACCATGCCTAAGAGGGCCTCTGCAGCTGCCAAAAGCAATGAGGTTTAGTTATGTTCAGTGGCAATCCTTAGCTGACTCTTAGGTGGAGTTCATTTTCTTATGTGTGAATGCCTAGCATATCAAGGGATCGAAGAACATCACAGCAGATGTGACTCATCAGATGCTACCTTAACCTATGTGAATGGAATTTGCACAAGTTCACATTCCTTCTTCTTACTTTCAAGTGGGAAGTATCAGTGGAGGAGCTATTCATGTCCAGAATGAATGCAATGTCTTCCCTTCTTGTTTGACAGATAAAAGATGATTGTGAACTATGATAGCTGTGGGCACTGTGCCATACTTATGACCTGCGGGTTTGCTTTATACAGTAAAAGCTGTATTATCTGGCCCTGTACCAACTGGAAAACTCTATAAACCAGCATTTCTAATCTTCATAGGAAGTCCGGTTCATAGACCGGTTGATGCAGGGCTGGCAGGCTCCCTACTTGGCGCTGCGTGGCTCCCTGGAAGCGGCGACATGTCCCTGCTGCTCTTAGATGGAAGAACAGCCATGAGGGGTTCAGAGTGCAGGAGGGGGTGCGGGGCTGGGGGCTGTGGTGCAGGAGGGGGTGCAGGGCGTGGGCTCTGGGAGGGAGTTTGAGTGCGGAAGGGGGTTGGAGCTCAGGAGGGGTTTTGGGGTGCCAGATCCAGGGCACCTCACCTCAGGTGGCTCCGCAAGCGGCAACCTGTCCCTGCTGCTCCAAGGCGGAGGCACAGCTAGGTAGCTCTGTGCACTGCCCACGCAGCTCCCATTGTTCACAGTTCAAATAAACTAAGTTTTTTGGCTGAAAATCTTTATTCAGTTGGTATTCATAAGAATGGCCGTATTGGGTCAGACCAAAGGTCCATCTAGCCCAGTATCCTGTCTACCGACAGTGGCCAATGCCAGATGCCCCAGAGGGAGTAAACCTAACAGGTAATGATGAAGTGATCTCTCTCCTGCCATCCATCTCCACCCTCTGACAAACAGAGGCTAGGGACACCATTCCTTACCCATCCTGGCTAAAAGCCACTAATGAATTTATCCAGTTCTCTTTTAAACACTGTTATAGGCCTACCCTTCACAACCTCCTCAGGCAAGGAGTGCCACAAGTTGACTGTGCGCTGTGTGAAAAAGAACTTCCTTTTATTTTTTTTAAACCTGTTGCCCATTCATTTCATTTGGTGGCCCCTAGTTCTTGTATTATGGGAATAAGTAAATAACTTTTCCTTATCTACTTTCTCCACATCACTCATGATTTTATATAAGTCTATCATATCCCCCCTTAGTCTCCTCTTTTCCAAGCTGAAAAGTCCTAGCCTCTTTAATCTCTCCTCATAACGGGACCCGTTCCAAGCCCCTAATCATTTTAGTTGCCCTTCTCTGAACCTTTTCTAGTGCCAGTATATCTTTTTTGAGATGAGGAGACCACATCTGTACGCAGTATTCAAGATATGAGTGTACCATCGATTTATATAAGGGCAATAATATATTCTCCGTCTTATTCTCTATCGCCTTTTTAATGATTCCTAACATCCTGTTTGCTTTTTTGACTGCCTCTGCACACTGCATGGACATCTTCAGAGAACTATCCACAATGACTCCAAGAACTTTTTCCTGATTTGTTGTAGCTAAATTAGCCCCCATCGTATTGTATGAATAGTTGGGGTTATTTTTCCCAATGTGCATTACTTTACATTTATCCACATTAAATTTCATTTGCCATTTTGTTGCCCAATCACTTAGTTTTGTGAGATCTTTTTGAAGTTCTTCACAGTCTACTTTGATCTTAACTATCTTGAACAGTTTAGTATCATCTGCAAACTTTGCCACCTCACTTTTTACCCCTTTCTCCAGATCATTTATGAATAAGTTAAATAGGATTGGTCCTGGGACTGACCCTTGGGGGACACCACTAGTTACCCCTCTCCATTCTGAGAATTTACCATCTATTTCCTACCCTTTGTTCCCTGTCTTTTAACCAGTTCTCAATCCATGAAAGGACCTTCCCTTTTATCCCATGACAACTTAATTTACATAAGAGCCTTTGGTGAGGGACCTTGTCAAAGGCTTTCTGGAAATCTAAGTACACTATGTCCACTGGATCCCCCTTAGTCCACATGTTTGTTGACCCCTTCAAAGAACTCTAATAGATTAGTAAGACACGATTTCCCTTTACAGAAACCATGTTGACTTTTGCCCAACAATTTATGTTCTTCTATGTGTCTGACAATTTTATTCTTCTGACGTTAGACTTACCGGTTTGTAATTGCCGGGATCGCCTCTAGAGCCCTTTTTAAATATTGGCGTTACATTAGCTATCTTCCAGTCATTGGGTACAGAAGCCGATTTACAAACCTTAGTTAATAGTCCGCAACTTCACATTTGAGTTCTTTCAGAACTCTTGGGTGAATGCCATCTGGTCCCGGTGACTTGTTAATGTTAAGTTTATCAATTAATTCCAAAACCTCCTCTAGTGACACTTCAATCTGTGACAGTTCCTCAGATTTGTCACTTACAAAAGCTGGCTTAGGTTTGGGAATCTCCCTAACATCCTCAGCCGTGAAGACTGAAGCAAAGAATCCATTTAGTTTCTCCGCAATGACTTTATCGTCTTTAAGCACTCCTTTTGTATCTCGATCATCCAGGGGCCCCACTGGTTGTTTAGCAGGCTTCCTGCTTCTGATGTACCTAAAAAACATTTTGTTATTACCTTTTGAGTTTTTGGCTAGCCATTCTTTAAACTCCTCTTTGGCTTTTCTTATTACATTTTTACACTTAATTTGGCAGTGTTTATGCTCCTTTCTATTTACCTCCCTGAACCATTGTTCTCTCATAGAAACATGGACTATCTAGATAAAAGTATTGTCGTATCCACATTAGTTAAGATGTCTTTAATTATAGCCTTAATGATTTTATTCTTTGAAGAACTAGGAAGTCCTACTAATTATGGATATAAGCATATGTCACAAGTCCCTTCATGGAAAAAGCCTTCCTTAGACTGAGGCTCCAAGATAGAAAAGAAGTTACACACAAATATTGCAGGGTTATTAGAGCAGTAAGTTTCTAGCCATTATTTACAAACCTGGGGGCCTAAAGTTAGTCTCCTAAATCCATATTTAGGCACCTAAATTAAAGTGGCCTGATTTTTAGAGGTGTAGAGCACCCATAAATCCTTCTGAAATCAATAGAAACTGTACTTTTGAAAATCAAGCCTCTGTTATTTAGGTCCCTAAATATGGGAGTCTAACTCTAGGCACCCCGATTTTCAAATTTTGGCCTTCCTTTTTTAGGCATGCAGAGAGAGTCACTCCTCTTCAGCTGGGTTAAAAAGAACCTACCTTCTATCAAAGTTCATTCAGACTGCTTGAGTGGAAGAAACTTCCTTCCAGGTGTAAGAGGCCTAAAATGTGTATCTCCATACAAAAATTTTCATTAATTTTGAGCTAAGGTTGCTAGATTATCTATCCTACCAATGCAAGCCATAAACAAGAAGGAAATAAGCACTAACATATTCAGCATCCCATCTTTGTCTCATTCATTAGTTCCCCTTCTTAGCCTCAACCTCAGCTACCTCCCTTCCACTGCAAGCAGCATAAGGTATTATAAAACATATGTGTGCAATGGTTGGAGTTTGTGGCTGACAATTAGAAGACGCTGAAGAACTTTGCGAAACAAAGTAGAATTTCAAAAAGTGAACATTTAAAAATGTTTTCTCTATAAAAGTTAGAAAATATCTCACTAGAAAAATTACATAGAAAATTTAATTAGCCTATGAAGAGTCATGCCAAATTGTAAACTAAATTAAATAATTAAAATATGAAACATGGATTTGATTGCTGCTTTAAGTGAAAATCTCAACACAGCCTTTACTGTGAAGTCACTACTGATGCTTCTATGAGTCAAATGTCAAGTAAAATATTTAAATAATTTTAAAATGTGACTTTTCATGCTAATGAAAGCCAAGTATCATTAAAAGGTGCAAGCTGTTTATAAGAGTCAACAATATGAGAAAACAATAAGGTTTATTTTTAAAAGTTCCATTAAAGCTGAAAATCTCTAGATATCTGTTCATTTGTTTCAAACATTTATAATGAGTCTTCAGTGGGGTCCATAAAAAAATATTTGGAATGTACCAGCTCTTATGATACATGAGAGCAGCTTCTAACATCCCTGTCAGTCACTGATAACCTATAGAACCTCAAACCGTTGAGCAAATTGAGCAAATATGTCAGAATCAGCCCAAGAATGTCGTTGTCTTGGTCTGTGGGTTGCAAGCCATAAGTTCTGCCACATGACAACCAGGTTTTATGGCATACTTTAAACATTTTTTGGATGGCACTGTATTTTAACATGAGTCTTTCCTTATCTACAGCCTATTATTAATGATAGATTTACTGTGCAGAAGCATCTACCAAGAGAAAATATATCTTGATGGAGCAAGTCGGAAAGCAAATAGAAAGTCAAGAGAACCCAAAAATCGTAATACCATCACTTATCCTTTCCAACACATTCAGAATGTGAGAACCAGAAATATCATGGAAAAATTAAACATAGTATCAGCACAAACCCCAGGAACCAGCTCCATTATTAATTAAATAACTAGACTTTTTTAAGGTATGTTGTCAAAGTTGTCTGCTATACTTTAGGTCACCTATCCTACAAGTTGTTCTGCATTAGCAGACTCCTACCATCTGAAGCCCTGTTCAAGGTCAGAGGGGCTCTGCTCAGACACAGGGTCCATGTGTAACAACCTGAAGTATCAGAGCCTAAATTGGTAAGAGCATAAACCTGTAGACTTCAGGCATTTTGTTAAAAAAGCACCTCTTATTTAGGTGCCTAAATATGGGAGCCTAACTCTAGGCATCCAGATTTTCAAATTTTGGTCTTGCTTTTTTAAACATGCGGAGTCATTCCTCTTCAGCTGGGTTAAAAAGAACTTGCCTTCTATCAAAGTGGGTTTTCATGCACAAACTTCTTATATACATAGTGGATGAGATTTCCCTCCCATTATGGCTTCTGTATGCTGCTGCACACAAAGCCCCACAGCTTGCTGGTGGAGGATTCCCTTGGTGGAGACACTGCATTGGCCAGGTGTAGGTTGACCAAAATAAGTCCCCTCACAAGTCCCAAAGTGGGGGCCATTCTGGGGAGCACAGGATGGGCTGCAGTAATGTGGAATAATCCCCAGCCTGCCTAAATAATGTGGGGGGCTGTTTTAGCCTCTTGAGTGCAGATGCTGTTTTAGCTTTGAAAATGAGCTGCTATGATATAAAGAAAACCTTATTAGACATAACCACATCAAATTCTGAAAAACTGAGTGCGAAAACTGAAGCAAAATCCTTAGCAGAAAAGTTTGAAAAGTATGATATTGCTGTTTTTACTTTTTTGTGGAACCATTTACTTCGAAGAATTAATGCCATTAGCAAATCACTGCAAAAGGTTGATACACATTTATTGAATGCTGCACAATTGTTAGCCTCAGTTAAAAGTTTTGTCATGGAAGTTTGAAATGACTATAGCTTGGTGGAAGCAGAGGCATTAACATTAACAGAAAATATAGGTTCCTCTGATATATCTGATGAGAAGCGTAAAAAAGCAGGAAGTTAATTTTCAATGAAACTTGAGACAATGAAATCAATTTAAAAGAGAAAGAGACGATCATTGTTGAGACTGTCCATATTATTTGTGACACAATAATAGTGCAATTGCAGAGTAGAAGTGAATCTCTAAAGAAAACTTATGCTTTATTTTGCATGTTTTTTGACAGAAGTATGGACGAAAATGCTAAAAGTCACTACAGTAAGAAATTAAGTGAATTCTACCGAGAGGGCATAGACACAAATCTTTTTGAAGATAAAATGAATGAAAGGTTTCAGTTGATCAAAAATGATGAGATCTGTGCTTCGAGATTACCAGTTGATTTGTATAGACTTGTACGTGATGGTTTGCAGGCAACCTTTCCAAATGTGGAAACCATTCTGAAAATATTTTTAACAATACCTGTCACAAATGTTTCTGGTGAACATTCTTTTTCTATATTGAAACAAGTTAAAAATTATTTGCGAAATACGATGAGTCAGGAACATTTGACAAGTTCGGCAATATTGACAATTGAAAGTGCCTCTTTACAAAATATTACTTACGATGACTTATTTTTTCTTTACAAAATTATCTGAATAATTTTTTTTTCAAATTGAATAAGTTTCTTCAGAGGAAGTTAACTTTTATTTTTCCATTCATGCATCATCTATACTTTTTATTTTTACACATTTTTCACGTAAGCGTAATGCAAATACAAGCTTTCATCTAGACCAGAAGTTCTCAAACTGTGGTCCGAGACCTCCATTCAGGTGGACCGAGGAAAGGTTAAGATTTTTTTTATAAAGCGCTCTTATCCAAAGCACTTTACAATAGTTAGCTAACGATACAAACAACATTTGGAAAGATCATTAATTGGTCCACCGAAACCCTCAGCAATTTTCAAGTGGTCTGTGGGGAAAAAAGTTAGACTACAAAAATAATCAAGATACCTCACTTTATTTTCATTAACTTCCTATTACTTATAATATAGGAGGTGGATGAAGAAAAAAAGAATGAAAAATGGGGGAGATAAGAGAGAATGTTCTTTTTCTTGGCTGGGTCCCAAGGGGGGCTCCCCTCAAAAATGAAGCTGCACACAGGGACCCACTAACTAAATCCAGCAGTGTTTGTTTTATCTTAATAGTGGCTTTTGTCAACTCCTGGACACAGTACAGGTAATGATAACAGTCTTACTTTGGTGCAAGGCTGTGCTCATTTGTCTAGCTGCTTGCTTAATGGAGCATGAAGAGTGTGTTGTTTTTAGGATAACCTGCACTCATATTTACTAAAGGAGCAACAGTCTAACACAGAGCATGTTTCACCTGATCGTATATATCTGCAAGTGATTAGTTATACTTTAAGATGTTCACTCTCCCTCCCTGTCCCTTTTCAGTGATCCTTCTTATAAAGGTCTCCTAAGACAGGAGGTACAATCCCTTCTAACCCTAGGGGACATTGAACCTGTTCCACCAAACTTTGTAGAGAGAGGATTTTATTCCTTGTACTTCATCATTCCCAAGAAAAGTGGAAGATGGAGACCAATACCTCATGATCTGAATTTGACTAGTTCAGAACAAATTTGGCTATAGCCTAGCCGTTCAGACTATCAGCGCTTAGTCATTTTTACATAATGTACATGATCAGTACAGGGGGGATGGCAATGCAGTGTTAGGCTTGCTGAAATAAAAAAGAACACTGGAGTAGTTACAGGCCTCAACTCTAATTCTGATGAGTGTTTAAGGGACTTTACAAAATCAAATATAAATGGGAGTGTTTTCATGACTATAATTGATAGAAACCGTTTGGGGGATTTAAAATGGTTCCTTATAAGGTTGGAAACAGAAACTTACAACAGCTTTCTGCTAATGCATGAAAACCAGAAAGTGACACTGAGTATAAGCTGAATAGTCTACTTTCACTATGCAAGCTGAATAAATAAAAATAACCACACTTGCATAAATGGGTAAATGAGGCTAAGATTTTCACACCTAGGTGCCTAAAGATAGGCTATTAAGCCCATATTTAGACACACAAATAAGTTGCCTGAATTTAAAAAGTGCTGACATTCCAGTAACTCCTGTTGACTTGAATGGGAGTTAAGGTGTTTGTCTTCATCTGTTACAAGGGACTGGATTGGGCTCTCCTGTAGAAAAATCCATGACAAGAGCAGGAAAATATAAAATTCCCCTCACTGAGTTCCCAATATATCATGTGGTTTAAGAAGCAGAATTTGCCTGACCAAATATGGGGCAGAGGGTTTGTTTCTCTGAAGTATGGATGTCCAGAAACTGCAGGGAAATTGCAAGGTTCCTAGGCTATCCTCAGAGGGTTGAGCCATGGTATCCATACAGAAGACCAGCCCCTCTGTGTTATATCCTCCCAGTCCCACCAAACAACTCCCTGCACTTTACTTTCCTCTCTGAGGGAATTTTAAAGCTTACAGCGAGGACCAGTGAGAGTCTGCCATGGGATGATGTCATGTAGAGTGACCTTCCCCAGGTTCCTCACCCACCCTGTCCAGCCTTACCCACATAACACATGGAGCCTGGGGGAATGATGTTACCATGGCTTCTTTCTCAACTTCATCCCTTATATGTTTGCCAGTCACTGTTGGCCAGTATTCTCATCTCTGTGCATAGAAGTGGAGGGAACAATACATCCCATTGTTATTGAATATGATTTTTATCTTACCAATGTCCCCTAAATGTTTCACACCATGTAAGGATCACCCTTTTCACCAAACCATGAGACCAAGTAAAGATTTTAATTATAAACTCACCCTTTTGAAAGAATGTTGCAGAGAGCCATGGGATTTGTATGCTACAGGGGGAAATATTGCACAGAATAGAAGATGCTCATTTACTCTGGTAATAGGGGACATATAGTTACCTAGAGCTATGAGAAAATATCCGTGGGGCTGCGGGGTAAAGGATATGTACTTTGGAAACCAAGCTTATGATTTTCTAGAATACGGTGTTTTTAATTTATCTGAAATTCTCATCTTCAGTGGGATAAACCTCTTGAGACACTCTCTCTGTGTTCAGTAAATGTCCTGCTGCTCAGGGACTAGTTATGATTAATTACAACCACATTGCATTCCATAATACTCTGAAAATTAAAAATATCTCAAAACAGTATTAAAATTATTACACTATTGTGCGTATTCTGTCATTTTATATGCCACATAGCATGGCCTTAATAAAATTACTGTTTTTGAGTAGAGAATAGAGCATATAAAAGTAAAAACAAAAAACCCTCACACCAGGGGCCAAAAGCTGTAAACTATTACTTGCCTGAGTAGTCCCTACCCACCTGAAGAGAGCCACTGACTTCAATGGGACCACTAGTGTCAATAACTATGTAACTTCTGTAACTAAGGTTTGCAGGGTAAGCCCCATATAACTATCTTGTATATTGAAAATCTAGTATACTAGTGGCAATTGCTGTCATAGAAAGTAAATATCATACATAACTTACAAGATAGGTTTATGACATGAATAGAAGATGACACCTTTTAGTGGCATCTGAAAGCATTCTGATACAGAAATATTTTACTGTGATTTAAAAAATCTCTGATTTTAAAACGTTGTTTAGACAGTTATCTGCAGCTGATGAGCTCTAAAAAAGAACAAAACCAGTTGGCTCCTGAAATACTGATGTAAAAAGCTGTGAAGTGCTGCTAAAGCCACATTGAGAAGATTGAAAGCCATTCTATGGAGAATGAATTCTGCTTTTTTTGTATTGCATATTTTCTTTATTTCCATTGCTTTGTTCTATCTTCATCTTGTTTCAGATGGTGTCATGAAAATAGGATTTTTTTTCTTACAGGCTCATCTTCTCATGATGTTCATTCCTACTCTGAAATATAACCCTCTGTTTGTGACATTACAGTTGTTTGCTGTGGAAAAGGTTATGATGTCATGAATTGAAGGATTATCATTTCAAGTAGGTAAACAGCAGCAAGAGCATATGAACTTGTAAATAAAAATCTTGTTTTCATACAGATTTCTTTAGGAGGAAAAAATTGTAGCAATCTAGGATATATTTGCAGAGTTGTTTTCCCTTTCCTGTTCACAAATTATTTACAAACTTTTATAACTGTTCAACTAACCTATTGTATGAATCATTCCAAATGGCCAATAAAGTACTTCCTTTGTGAGCATTCTTTGGAATATTTATTCCTGCGAATGTTCATGGTATTTTTTGTTTCCATAAACATTCTTCTGAATAAAAGCTCATCCAAATGTTTGAGAAAAAAGGGGTCATGAATAGTGACAAAGTGAATTGGTAGGTTTTATTCACAAGAATATTCTTGAATAATTTTTGCTGTATTTGCTTGGCCCTATTGAGGAGGTATCATCTGCTCTTTAAATCAACTTTGAAAACTAAGTGTTGTAAAAACAAATGTGAGCTCACTTAAATATGAGTCATTCTTTCCTCCTTTTTTTGTCTTGAAAACTTCTCGCCCCATCCCATTTTCCTACCTTTATCTCCAACAATTTGATTTCAGCTTCTGGATACAAGGCTTCCTATTTCTCCTTCTTGTCTTTCTTCTATTTGGTTATTTTTCTTTCTTTCCTCTTTGTGTTTCTGCTTGTCTTCTTTCATCTCCATTTTCTGTGTTGGATTTTCTCCCTTGCATCTTTACATGTTTTCATTTTGTTATATTTCATCCTCTGTGCACATCACTGAGGGGAAAATATAGATGCATATAAGAATAGGCTTACTTCACAGAAAGCCTGGTCTCACCTTCATTACTTGCCTACCCTTAGGGCTAGGGTGGGGAAAAAATGGCGATTTAAAAAAAAATCTGATTGAAATAAAAAAAATTAAATACAGGATATTTTTAAAAGCAAACTTATTTATAATTAAATATGAAATTATGGAAACCTATGCTAAGGCCTAAACATTACTATAATCTATTAAAATCAATTAAAATAATATAAAAAAGTAGTACTAAGCATTATCGGTTTGCTTCCAAGATCTAAAAAAAAGTCAAACCACTGCACTGGTGGCAGTCACTGGCTAAGCAACCTGGAACCTGGGTTTGTTGAAATGCTAAATCAGCTTTTGACATCAGTAACCTCAGAGAAAATATTTTATCTATTTCAGTGTATTCAACTACTTCAGCTCAATTATTAGTACATTCAAAGTTAAGAAACCAATTAGGAGTTGAAAAAGCAGGAATGATTTCCTCTTCCAATCTCTCAATAAAAAACAGGTGTGAGGGAATGAGATTTACTAGTTCAAAAATCATGAAGGACATGGTGACCAAGAAACAATCAAGTCAATTCACTAACTACAGGATTTTCTTATTTGGTTTAGTAATTCAGTTTGCTTAATATGCAAAATATGTTTTGATAAACTTTTAAAAATATATTCAGTACTTTTAAGGTAGTTTTATTTAACTAATAAAAACATTGAAATGCTGTTTCTGTTCACTTTTAATTGAGATTTAAATTCTATCCACATACAGCTAGACACAATCAATCATCCAGTAAATAAGAAATGTACTATTCAGAATTTTCTAACGTATAAAATATAAAAAAATTAAGAATCTGAATAAATGCGAGTTAAGCTTTAATTGCTTAAATAAGTGTGTATAGATATAGTGTATAGTAGCAAATCAACATATTTAAATTATCAGTAAATGAGAATTAATCTTTCTTTAGGAAAATAACTAAAAAGTACAAATGCAAAATAAGATTAAAATCAATTATTTAAATCAAGGTTTCCTGCTTGCTGATTTTAAATCATGTTTAAAATCAGTGATTTAAAAAGCTTTGATTTAAATCAATCCACCTTGTTTAGGGCAGAGCGGGATATCTTTAATGAACATCCTGGGTTGTACCAGAGCAGTACAAATTTCCTGGGTCTTAATAAACTTGAATCAAGGGCACCCCCTTGAGCCCAGGGTTGCAGTTCAAACATGTTCCAGTTTCTCTTGGCTATTGAGAGGAGAGAAGTTAAGCACCAATGTGTTCACAAGAACAAATAGATATAAACTGGCCATCTACAAGTTTAGACTTGAAATTAGATGAAGATTTCTAAAGATCAGAGGAGGGAAGTTCTGGAACAGCCTTCCAAGAAGACAATGGGGGAAGAAACCTAACTGGCTTCAAGACTGAGCTTGACAAGTTTATGGTTTGAGACTACGTACAATAGCATTTAGTCAATCTGTGACTGCTAGCATAAGAGGTATCCAATGACTGGTGATGGGACACTAGATGGGGAGGACTCCGAGTTACTACAGAGAATTCTTTCCCTGGTGTCTGGCTAGTGGGTCTTACCCACATTCTCAGGGTCTAACTGATCACCATATTTGGGGTTGGGAAGGAATTTCCCCCCCAGGTCAGGTTGGCAGAGACCCAGCAGTTTTTTCGCCTTTGCAGCATGGGGTACAGGTCACTTGCAGGTTTAAACTAGTATAAATGGTGGACTCTTTGTAACTTGAAGTCTTTAAATCATGATTTGAGGACTTCAGTAACTTAGCCAGAGATAAGGGGTCTATTACAGAGGTGTGTC
Source organism: Malaclemys terrapin pileata (assembly GCF_027887155.1). Lineage (NCBI taxonomy): Eukaryota > Metazoa > Chordata > Testudines > Emydidae > Malaclemys > Malaclemys terrapin. Next base: position 79,237,774 of record NC_071507.1, on the reverse strand, counting down.
GGTGAGGTTTTGAGGCCTGCATGTGCAGGAGGTGAGACTAGATCAGGGATCGGCAACTTTTGGCATGCAACTCGCCAGGGTAAGCACCCTGGCGGGCCAGGGGCCAGGCTGGTTTGTTTACCTGCCGCGTCGGCAGGTTCAGCTGATCACGGCTCCCACTGGCTGCGGTTCACCTCTCCAGGCCAATGGGGGTGGTGGGAAGTGGCGGCCAGCACATCCCTCGTCCCGCGCCACTTCCCGCAGCTCCCATTGGCCTGGAACAGCCAACCGCGGCCAGTGGGAGCCGCGATCGGCCAAACCTGCAGACGCGGCAGGAAAACAAATGGACCCGGCCCGGCAGGGTGCTTACCCTGGCGGGCCGCGTGCCAAAGGTTGCCAATCCCTGGACTAGATGATCATGACGGCCCCTTCTGACCTTAAAGTCTATGAGCTAGTTTAAACCCTATCATTCTGTATGTACAGTTGGGATTACGTTTTCCAATATATATTACTTTGTACTTATCAGCACTGAATTTCATCTGCCATTTTGTGGCCCTCTCGCCCAGTTTAGTCAGATCCCTTTGTAATACTTTGCAATCAGCTTTGGACATAACTTTTTTGGGTAATTGTGTGACATTTCTCTGTTCACCTCCTTTTCCAAATCACATATGAATATGCTGAACAGCACTGGTCCTAGTACAGATCCTTGCATTTTGAAAACTGATCATGTATTCCTACCCTTAGTTACCTATCTTTTAACTAGTTACTGATCCATGAGAGGACCTTCCCTCATATCCCATGGCTGATTACCTTGCTTAAGACCTTTGATGAGGGACGTTGTCAAAGATTTTCTGAAAGTCCAAGTACACTGTATCACTTTTCCACATGCTTCTTGATTCCCGCTGAGGCATGATTTCCCTTTAGAAAAGCCATGTTGACTCTTCCCCAATGTGTCAGATCATTCTGTTCTTTACTGTAGTTTCAACCAATTTATATGGTACTGAAGTTAGATTTACTGGCTTGTTATTGCCAAGATTACCTTTGGAGTCTTTTATAAAAATTGGCGTTGCATTAGCAACCTGCCAGTCATCTGATACATGCTGGTTTAAGCATGAGGTTACATATAACAGTCAATAGTTCTCCAATTTCATATTTGAGTTCCTTCAGAACTTTTGGGTGAATACCATCTGGTTCTGGTGACTTATTACTGTTTAATTTATCAATTTGTTTCAAAATCTCCTCTACTAACCCTCTATCTGGGATGGTTCCTCAGATTTTGTCATCTAAAAAGACTGGCTCAGGTGTGGGGAACTCCATCGCATCTTCTGCAGTGAAGACCAATGCAAAGAATTCATTTAGCTTCTCTGCAATGGCCTTGTCTTCCTGGAGTTGTCATTTAGCATCTTGATCATCAGTGGCCTCACTGATTGTTTAGCAGGCTTCCTGCTTCTGAAGTACTTAAAATTCTGTTTGCTGTTAGTCTTTTGCTAGTTTCTCTTTAAATTCTCTTTTGGCCTGCCTAATTATACTTTTACACTTGACTTGTCAGAGTTTATGTTCTTTTCTATTTTCCAAAGTAGGATTTATTTCCAGTTTTTAAAGGATGTCTTTTTGCCTCTACCTGTTTTACTTTGCTGTTTAGCTATAATGGCATCTTTTTGGTCCTCTTACCCCCCCCTTCTTTTTTTTTAATTTGAGGTATATAGTTAGTTTGAACATCTATTATGGTGTGTTTAAATGGTTACATGCAGCTTGCAGGCATTTCACTTTTGTGACAGTTCCTTTTAATTTCCATTCAACTAGCTTCCTCATTTTTGTGTAATTCCCCTTTTTAAAGTTAAATGCTACTGTGATGCTTTCTTTGGTATCTGCCCCCTCCCCCAGAACGTTAAATTTAATTACATTATGGTTACTATTACCAAGTGGTTCAGCAATATTCACCTCTTCGACCAGACCTTGTGCTCCATTTAGGTCTAAATCACTAAATTTGTCCATTACTAGGTGGAAATGGTAGAACTATCAATAATAATGCAGAAAATGCTGAATTGTTCAATAAATATTTCTGTCCTGTATTTGGGAGAAAAAACAGATTATGCAGTCTGATCATATGGTGATGACAACTCTTTCCATTCCACTAGTATCTCTGGAGGATGTTAAGCAGAAGCTACTAAAGTTTGACTTTTTAAAATCTGCAGATCTAGATAACTTGCATCCAAGAGTTTTTAAAGAGCTGACTGAGAAGCTTGCTGGACCATTAATGTTGATTTTCAGTATGTCTTGGTGCATTGAGGAAGTTCCAGAAGATTGGAAGAAAGCTACTTTTGTGCCAGTTTTGGAAAAGGGCAAACAGGATGAGCTAGGTAATTATAGGCCTATGAGCCTGATATTGATCTCAGATAAAATAATGGAGCAGTGGGTATAGGACTTGATTAATAAATAACTAAACCAGGGTAAGGTAATTAATGCAAATCAACATCGTTTTATGGAAAATGGATCCTGTCAAACTACCTTGCTATCTCTTTTTAATAAGACTAAAAGTTCAGTTGAGAAAGGCAATAGTGTGGATGTAATAGACTTCAGTAAGGCATTTTATTTGGTACCACAGGACAGTTTGATTAAAAAATTAAAACAAGATAAAATTAACATGGCACCCTTAAATGAATTAAAAACTGGTTAATTGATAGGTCTCAAAATGTAACTGTAAAAGGGAAGCATCATAGAGTGAGGTCTGTTTCATGAGGGTCCTACATGGACCAGTTCTTGGCATGGTGCTATTTAACATTTTTATTGGTGGCATGGAAGAAAATATAAAGTCATGACTGATGAAATGTGCAGATGACACACAAATCTTGGGAGTGGTAAATAATGAAGAGGACAGGTCACTGGTTCAGAGTGGTCTGGATTGCTTGTTAAACTGGGTGTTTGTTAGAGAAGGCAAGGTCAAAGAAATGCACCTTACCCGGGGGGCAAAAAATAGTGATGTTTCTGATATTCCTTAGTTCCTGTTGGAGTTCATTCCACTGTCTCAGACTGGCCCCCAAGAAATTTCTCTCACACACACAGACAAGCTTTAACCTCCTGGTAGAAAATTCCATTGTGTCTGAGAACCGGAGTTGATGACCATGATTCCATCCTGAAGCTTTAGGTGAGCCCAGGCCATGGAGCTGTTTGAAGGAACAAGACCTGGAACTTGACTCTAAATCCTGTGGAAGGCCATGCTAGAAATTGGAGGACTGGTTTGTTATGCTTGCAGTAGCTTGTGTTGCTGATGAGATGCACTGCAGCATTCTGTACTAGTTGGAGATTCCTAAGTGCTGCAGGCTTTATGGGCAGATACATTATGTTGCTGTAGTCCGGTCAAGAAGTGACAGTGCCATGAATAATTGAGGCTAAGTCATCATCCACCCAGACAGGGTGAATTCTCCTAGCCACCCAGAGATAATAAAAAGAGTTACTTGTGTATGTTGCTATATGAGAGCTTAGCGTCAGCGAGAAATCCAAGATTACTTCTACACTACAGGCTAAGCTGACCAATTGTGGGTATGTATCTTTAACCAAAGGAGGCCGTATTGTGGCTGCAAATTCTTCAATGTGATTTCACCTGCTCACCAACATCACCTCTGTCTTGCTCAGTTTCAGCTTTAGCCAGCTTATTCTACATCTATGAACTAATCTCATCCAAGCAGTAGGTATCACAGATAATTGCAACTCCCCCCTCCTGGTGACCTACTAGGACTGCTGTGAGTGGAATCCAAGCTTCTGCTATTCTGGATTCCAAGGGTGTTTCAAGCACCTTGCAGCACTGGTTCCTTCCTTGGCCTCTATGGCACTTTTCCTGGGCAGTCTTCTCCCCGTTATTTGAAATGGGGCTCCTCAGCTCACCTGCTCAAGGACCCAGACCAGACCAAGATCTCCCAGTTACTTAAACATACACCTCTCCCACAAGTCCAACCTGAATATGTGAAGCTTCTTGTTTACAGTTTAACTCTAATGCTACATCTACCCTGCACACCAGTGTTAGCAGAATGTGGGTACATGTACCTACACGCCTTTGCGAAAAGGATGCAGTGCACCCACTGCAGTGTGTAGCTACATGTCAGTGAAAGGCTCCTGCAGTGGGGAAAGGTTTCACAAGCTCCCTGATGGTCTTTCCCTGCGGCAGAGGAAGGCTTCAGTGACGGAAAGCTGGCAGAGCCTTTCCTCGCTGAATCCTCCTGGCCTGAGCCTTTCCTTGTGGCAAAGAAGGGCTCCAGCAGCAGGGAGGCTATGGGACACAACACTGCTAAAAATAGTGGTGCAGACATGGGAGAGACAGCTTAGGTGTGTAGAGAGATGTGTAGGGTATGTACGCAAGTACATACCCACCACCTTCAGGAATGTCTTTTTACTGGGCTAAGTTGTGCCTCACTATCTACATTGCTGTTTATACCCGTGGTAGGGGGGCTAGCTGGGTATGCACGCTACTCACTGCCAAAAGAAGCATACAGTGTAGATGAATCCTCAGAGACATGCAGCAATTGTGAAGCAGTGAACACACACTCATGCACCCTTCACAGAGTCTAACACATTTATGCTCTTTTAAACTTAATCAGCCAAAGCCCAGGAAGTACAGATCATACAAAACAATAAACATTACATGCCTGTCCCTTTTTATTTCACTCTTCCCTTGTGAGTCCTAAGTGACCATTGGTGTCCAGGAAGGCAGGCAATGCAGGCAGTCACATGGACAGTGGTCTCTCATGAACTGGAGAAAATGGCACCTGAGCCTCTGTCCTTTTAAAACCTTCAGCTCTCTGTGTCAGGTGATACCAGTGCCAGCTTCTCACATGAGCACAGACCACTCCCCACATGTGACTTTATTGCCAATATGACTTCCCCCTTGCTAACCCAGTTCTTCTGGGCAGTAACTGTGTAGAATAAATAGATTTCCAACTAATGGGTATTTAGTCAGCTACCTTTTGTTGTTGTTCTTTTGTCACCAGCCTTTAGAATTTCAACTCAACATGGTGGCAAACAGAGCGAGAAGAGGCAAAAGGCTGGACTTTCAAAATGGAGTTTGCAGCCTGACACAGACTGATAGGGTATCTCTCACAGAATTCATGAATTGTACAGATGTATCCCCTCACACTGGAATGGTCGTAAGTGGTGAAGGATAGCATGACATGTGTCATCTTCATAATGCTGGCATTTGAGCCCATGTCATCTGAATAGCTCACTTAGTGGTTGCATGTAGGTGTTGAGGACTAGAGTGAGAATTGATGCTTGAAAGACTACACAGATTGATGGGTCTAGTAGTGGAGATGCAGTTTCCCATCACATCTCCATATATAGTCAGATGCTCAGCTGGTGTAAGTCTACGTAGCAGCATTGACCTCAATGTTTAGGATCTGGCCCATAATATTTATTTGCATAATGGGGCCCAAAACCTGATTGGTACCACTGTGCACAACCAAAACATAAAGAATGTTTGTTAAAAGCCAAACACAAGGGAAGAACTCTGCAAAATAAAAGTGGATTATGCAGAAAAGTGCATTACAGAAAAGTAGCTAACAGGTTTTGTTAATGTGGCAGAACTATTACTTACAAAAAATAAGGTTCTTTTTCAACTTACAGTCCATTCTCTTTGAGATCTCATTTAAACTCCTGTGTCTAGGAAGCCATGGTATGTCTATGTATTGTGTGAGAGAGGGGGACTCGGATTCTCCAGTTTAATTTATCCCCTGTCTCTAACAAGCTCCAGCCCAGTCAAGTGAAATCTGTCAAGCTTCTCCTACTGCATGAAAGGACCTTTTATTTTTGCTGGGAGTTAAATGGTCTATTTATTTGTAGCCTCCAAAGATAATGACTCCAGCCCTGAGGTTTCTCACTACTTGTATTTAATTGGTTTGCATGCGAGGTGTAGAATTTTGTCTTCATTCACTTAATCGTCACCCTTTTATGCAGAGCCAGCTCCAGGGTTTTGGCCACCCCAAGCAGCCAAACAAAAAAACAAAAACAAAAAAAAGCCGCGATCGCAATCTGCGGCGACAATTCGGCGGGAGGTCCTTCGCTCTGAGCAGGAGTGAGGGACCGTCCGCTGAATTGCCGCCGAACAGCTGGACGTGCCGCCCCTCTCCGAAGTGGCCGCCCCAAGCACCTGCTTGGTAAGCTGGTGCCTGGAGCCGGCCCTGCTTTTATCCCAGGCTCAGGTGAAGATTTTCAGATCAAAAAGAATAATTGAATATTATAATTACAACAAAAATAATAGCCATTTGTCACAATGATATTTCTGGGATGACTTCACAACAGCCCCAAATATATTTTAAGATTTCTGTAGTGTCCGGCAAGCATACAATAGCTGGAATATGCTTAGTCGATTAGGTTTGTAATTGAAATAGTCCCACCGGAACTTTGAAGGAAATACTTCATTGAGGTGAATTGGGTAAGATGGGTGGGAAAAAAATATCTTTGCTGTTACTGTCGTGTTTGGGTATAGAAAGTTTTTCCATGGCTCAGACAGGGTAGGGATTGAGACCATCCCTCTGGAAATTCAGGGGACCAGAGTTCAAAGTTAGTTGAGACTTGACCCTGGCATAAGAGCCTGGCAATGTTCAGTGGCGGAGTTGTGCCAGGTGTTGGGAGAGGGCCCCCAGTCAACCCATTCACATCATGGGCTGCAAAGCAGCTTCTCTTCTCCAACCCAGTTTTTCTTCCTGCCCTCATGTCTTTCAGCAGGGAGCAGAGTTAATGTTTACTCTCTCATACAGCAGAAAGGAAAATTCCACCAGATCTTCTCCTCCCTCCAGTGCACCACACAGTGTGAGGAGGAAATAATATGTACCACTCCTTGCACCAGGCAAGACCGTAAGGAAGAGGGAGATTTATCCATGAATGCCCACGGAAAGGAAAACAATTGCAGTGATGGAACCCCTACTCACATACCCCTGTGGTGGTGAGGATGCTTTAGAGCACCACTGGTGAAGAGCATGGCTGCTGTGGATAGGGGGAAAACTGTATAAATGGTGGGGGGAAATCTTCAGACTGTGTCTGGGATAGGGGAGAGTTTTCAGTGTAATAGTGACATCAGGGCAAGAGAGGAGGCAGGGCCTTTAGGCTGACAGTTATCCAGGAGTGGGAGACAGACTAATACTTTTATTTTTCTACTTCAGACACTAGAGAGTTTAATATCTGATATTAAAGCAATATTGCTATGGTTTGCATTATGCTAGGAACATTTTGTTATGAATATTTAGCTACTACATAAAACAGCAAAAAGTGAAGAAAGACCCCTTAACATTGCGGACGCCACACATTTATTGTGCCTTTAATTTTTTCCATTGTTCCAGTTCATGAATGTTGGACTGCCGATACCGATTTATTTTTTTAAGGAATAAAAGAGCTTTAAAGCATTTGTTTGTGGGGGAAAACATCTATACCTTAAAAAATTCTTGGCAATAAGACAAGATTTTGTACAGATACAAAGAGGAAAAAAAGTATGTCAAAATTGGGCTTGTCGTCCTTGCCAGTGTCCTTTAAAACTTCTGAAACAGTGAAATACAATAATTCAGCCCTTACTAGCTCTCTGTCCATAATAATTCAGAATTTATCTGGTCTGGGACTTTATCCAGGCTTCTGAATTAAATTATCTCATCTTTTCTCTTTGATTGTTCATTTCTTACGACTGACTTACAGTGGGGCATCGCTAACGCCAAGGTTACTGGAAATGGGATTCTGTTCTTATTCATGAAATGAACTGTATTTTCTTCATGCTTTTCTTCTTCCCTTCAAGTCATTTTATACCTAGAATGTCAAAATCAGTCAGAGGGCAGTGATAGGATTCTACCTCAAGCAACAGCAAATATCAGCATTCCTTAAAAAGAAAAAGTCCTGAAAGTTCACAATCCCTCTAAATTGTTAGTCGCTGTTTATTATGTTCCCATCCTTCCTTAGATAGCCCACATCTCTCCATTTCAATCTGCGTGCTGTTCTCAGATTGCCTGGCTCTGATTCTTGACAACTGCACCAGTAATGATACAGTTCAACAATTTAGTGAAGTCAATTAATGTCATTGTAGCCCTTCTCCTGCTGCATCCTCTTAGCTTACCTGAGAATAAGCAATTTTCTTTTATTGTGCTTCCTTTGCAATACTGCGATTTCCATATGTGGAAACTGATGGAGTATGATTTTCCTTGCATTATCCCTCTCATTCGCTTACTTTCCTCTTTCCTTATCTCCTTCTACCTACTTGAATTGTATGAATTCCATGAAGAAACCTAAATCCAAGGACACCAATTTATATTCTCCATTAACCGGTTGCCCGTCACGAGTCTAGAGAGAATCCATTCTGCGAACTCTTTCTTGATTTGTCCAAGACAAATAGTGAAGGATTTTAGTGACAAGTTTCCTTTTAAAGGAGCAGCTGGCTACTATCTTATGTAGTCTCTACCTACAGTTTATGTGAATTTATGTATGACCATAGAAGGAATTTGCATGCTAACAGTGACTACAGATGAAAATTGCATGTATTCCTATTACAGGATTTCATATTCTCAAAGCCCAAATCAACTCCACATCTCAGAGGTACACAGCATGTAAAGGGGTGCAGTTGGCCCATTTAAAACTTAGCCAGTTCCTGCAAGAACTTCAACACTATTAACTAAAGTGAAAAGAAATACCTATAATACACAAATGTTCAAATTACTACTGGGAAAGGTAGAAGTGGTGTATTTTGTTAGAATCGTACACACACCCCAATTCTTTACCTTAACACTTTATTTTTCAGATGCCTCTAAATGCTGCTGTTATGCTAGGTTAGGATATTGAGAATGAAGCTCATTGTGATACGAGTTAACAGATCGGAGTAATCTGAATGGTGTGGCCCAATGAACTCAAAAAAGAGATACCAGACATTTTAGAATGTGGTATTATTCTTTTATCTAAATAAATACATTTTAGGTCTAAATTTAGACTAAGCTCTTCAGGGCACCAGCTATTCTATGCTATATAGGCTTTTATACCACCCTCATTACCATAGGATCTGAGCACCTTTCATTATTGCATTAAGCAATGTGACTAACACTGGTCACCTGTGGTTTGTTTTCTCTCATGTCCCCTCTCCAGAGGGACAATTCTGTGTGCGATGTAGTGTTTTGTTAGTTTTTTTAATGTACTCACTGCTGTGTGTTTATATTGGAGAAGGCAAGAGTAAAGAAATGGATTTGCACTTGGAGTGGAAGGTGGTGAGGTTCATGATGGGCCTTAGTTCTTGTGAAAATTCATTCCCTAGTCTAGACTAGTCCCGAGAAAGCTGCTTCTCCTGCACAGATGAGCTTTTCATCCAGGTCATTAATGATCTGTATGATGGGATGGATTGTACCCTCAGCAAGTTTGCAATGACACTATGCTGGGGGGAGAAGTAGATACGCTGGAGGGTAGGGATAAGGTCCAGAGTGAAGTAGACAAATTGGAGGATTAGGCCAAAAGAAATCTGATGGGGTTCAACAAGGACAAGTGCAGAGTCCTGCACTTAGGACAGAAAAATCCCATGTACTGCTACAGGCTGGGGACCAACTGGCTAAGTGGCAGTTCTGCAGAAAGGACCTGGGGATTACAGGGGACAAGAAGCTGGATATGAGTCAACAGTGTGCCCTTGTTGCCAAAAAGGCTAACGGCATATTTGACTGGATTAGTAGGAGCATTGCCAGCAGATCGAGGGAAGTGATTATTCCCCTCTATTCGGCACTGGTGAGGCCACATCTGGAGTACTGCATCCAGTTTTGGGCCCCCACTACAGAAAGGATGTGGACAAATTGTAGAGAGTCCAGTGGAGGGCAACGAAAATTATTAGGGGGTTGGGGTGCATGATTTATGAGAAGAGGCTGAGGGAACTGGGCTTATTTAGTCTGCAGAAGAGAAGAGTGATGGGGGATTTGATAGCAGCCTTCATCTACCTGAAGGGGGGTTCCAAAGAGGATGGAGCTAGGTTGTTCTCAGTGGTGGCAGACGACAGAACAAGGAGCAATAGTCTCAAGTTGCAGTGGGGGAGGTCTAGGTTGGATATTAGGAAACACTATTTCACTAGAAGGGTGGTGAAGCACTGGAATGGGTTGCCTAGGGAGGTGGTGGAATCTCCATCCTCAGAGGTTTTTAAGGCTCAGCTTGACAAAGCCCTGGCTGGGATGATCTAGTTGGTGTTGGTCCTGCTTTGAGCGGGGGGTTGGACTAGATGACCTCCTGAGGTCTCTTCCAACCCTAATCTTCTATGATTTTCCCTTGTGATAGAAAATTCCATTGTGCTTGAGGAGTGAAGTTGTGAACCACAAGCCTCATCCCAGAGCTTTTAGGTGATCTTTTAGATATCCCAGGCCCAATTCATTGAGCACCTGGGAAATAAGGACCAAGACCTTGAACTTGACTCTCTGTCCTATCCAGAAGCCAGTGTATAAAGTGGGAGACAGGTTTGATGTGCTCACAGTAGTCATAGAATCGTAGATAGTCCATGTTGCTGAAATGATCTGTAGTGGTTGGAGTTGCTTAAGGGCTTCTGGTTTCATGCTTATATATACAGCATTGCTGTAGTCCAGATGGGAGGCAACAGAACTATGTATAATTAAGGCCAGGTCATCAGCCAGGGATGGGCCAATTGCCTAACAAGCTGGAGATGACAGAAATTGTTATTTGAAGATGCTGTTATGTGGGAGTTTAGCATCAGCAAGGAATCCAGGAGCAATCCTAAACTATGGATTGAATCAACCAATTGTGGGTATGTACACTCAGCCAAAGGTGACTATACTGTGCCTACAAACTCTTCAGAGTGCTTTCCTCTGCTCACCAGCATCACCTCTGTCTTGCTCTGTTTCAGCTTTAGCCAGCTTGTTCTTCATCTAAGAACTGGGCCACCCTGGTTGGAGTCGTATGGTCATATGTGGTGGAGGATAGATGAAGTTGTGTTGTCATCTGCATATTGCTGGCTCTTGAATCCATGTTGTCTTGCCACTTCATCTAGTGGATGCATGTAGATATTGAGAAGGACCAGAGAGAGAATTGATCCTTGTGGAACTTTGCAAGTGAGCAGTCTCATGTTGGAGTTGCAGTTTCCCATTATCACTCTTTGGGTTCAAATTACATCCTACCATGTGATTAGCTTGTGGGGGGAAGCAGCTGTAAGGAACAGGTCAAGATCTTTCTATAGTATTTGAAAGCATCTGTTGGTTAATGTGCTGACCTGTGGGGATATCATTTGCCAGTTCAAGAGTATGCACAGGCAACTAGCTGGCTAGTAGGTGTGCCATTGTCAGCAGGAATAGGTAGCTAGGGTGCACGCTGGTCAGCAGGACCCTAGCCAAAGAGGATGCACTGATTGGTGTCTTTTCTTTCACTCTCTTCTTTGAATGTGTAACTGCAATATGCCCAATCCTGCTCTCAGCCATTTCAATGGAGTTCTGCAAGTCTGCTGTCACTGACAACAGAATCTGGTTGTCATGTTTTGGGATGCCATCCAGACCAGTAAGAGGTTGCCCTATAACCATGCCCTATAACCCTGGGTGCCTTAAATGCTCTGCTGCTGTGGCTCACAGCCCAGACACCAGCAGACAAGCACACGTTATCCTGAGTGTCTGTGTGCCACAACAGAGCAGCCCCACCCTGGTTTCCCCAGCTTTGGTTACACCTGGCAAGATGGCCCCAACTTCCGGTCCAGAACATCCCCAGAATCATCTGTCCTGAAGTGTCCAGCCCTCCCCTGGACTACTCAGAGAAATAAGGTTTGTTTGCTCCTTTAAAGAGACAGTACCCAGCAACTTGCACATTAACTGGAGTTAGTAGTCACTTGAATTAAATCACAGCATTGAGTTGGTGTAGATTAAAATAAAGCAAGCTTATTAACAACATGACATAGGTTAAGCCATGCCAAGGAAAAGGTAGAGATAGTTATAAGCAAATAAAAGTGAAAACATGCATCTAAAAGTCTAAAACTTAATCTAGCAAGGCACAGTCTTTGTTTCAGATGGATTTACTCATCAATTACTCTTAGTGCAGCATGGCTGACTGTCTCTTACAGAAGTACCAGGTACTGTGTTCCCTTGTCATCTTAGGTGAAAGATAAAAAGATGGAGTCTCTCTTCCCTTATATTTCCAAAGAATTGACTTTGTTCTCAAAGTTAGGAAGGCCTCCCGGGGATTCAGTCTTCTGTGTCTCTCTGGGGTGTAGGAACTATTTTAATTCTCCCCTACTGGTTTGCTTAATAGCTTTGTTACAGCTATTATGTAAAGTGAGAGACACCCACATTCCTTTCTCTAGGACCCAAACCTATTTATCATCTTTACCTATGCTAGCCTGTCGTCTTAAACCTGTTCTAGTAACATTTTTATAGAGCAACAGAGGGTCCTGTGGCACCTTTAAGACTAACAGAAGTATTGGGAGCATAAGCTTTCGTGGGTAAGAACCTCACTTCTTCAGATGCAAGTAATGGAAATCTCCAGAGGCAGGTATACCTGCCTCTGGAGATTTCCATTACCTGCCTCTGGAGATTTCCATTACTTGCATCTGAAGAAGTGAGGTTCTTACCCACGAAAGCTTATGCTCCCAATACTTCTGTTAGTCTTAAAGGTGCCACAGGACCCTCTGTTGCTTTTTACAGATTCAGACTAACACGGCTACCCCTCTGTTATTTTTATAGAGGAAATTTATAGCTTCACATATAAGGTTTACAAAGATATTAATGACCAGTGCACTATTAGCTTTCAGATGATACTTTACAAGGCATATTTTGTACAAACATCATTGCACTAGTTGTAGGGTATGAATACAGGAGTGCGTAGGGCCACAGTGGTCCGCTCTGTCTGATTTCCAGACAACACTGTAAGCTATTTCTTGTGTCTTCCCAGTTACATCAGTGTGGATTTCAAAGTACATTCTTTCATGATGAGCACATCACATCTCTCCCCATTGCACCTCAACCAAGGACATTTCTTCTTCCTGTCTTTAGTCATTCATTTGAATAAACTCAATTCATTCAGCACATCCCAAATTATGACTCACATCCCAAATTCAATTGACATTTACTGCCGCCACTTTTTTGTAATTTATAACTCTGGTAGAAGGGAGCTTTTTGTAGAATGTGTATTTGTATATACAAGAAGCAAACCTGAAAAACATGATAGTTCTAAAGAAGAAACTTGAACCAGTCTGTGTACTAAGCTTCTCCTGTGTGCTGTTGAGCACTTGCAACCCACAGTGACTGTAATTGGAGTTGAGAGGATCAGGCTTCTTATGCATATCATTTTGTTAAAAGAAACAAGCACTCATTCTCTCTTGTACAACCTAAACAGTGTTTCAAAATGTCAGGCCAGATTTCCCATTGGTGTAAATTGACATAGCTGCTTTGACTTCAGTGGAGCTATGCTGATTTAGATCAGCTGAGAATCTGGCCCCAAATCTCAAATGCTGTGTTTTCTCCTAGTTGCAAAAGTTTGGAAACTGAAATTTTCTGGTAGTAGAGTTGGCAGTGCCCGTGAAATCATAAGTGCTTCTGAATGGTTGAGCAACCTCAACTCCAGCTGAAGTCAATGGAAGCTGAGGGCATTCACATACATTCTGAGGTCCCAGTTTAGGAAAGCATTTAAACATGTGCTTCAGTCCATCCCTATTAAGGCAATATTAGGAGCATGCATAAATGTTATCCTGAATAGAGATGCTTCCCTGAATCGGGCCTCTTATTTAAATCTGATTTAGGGTTATATATTAAATAACATAGAAAAAATCTCATCTCAACCATAGCTGTCTAATGAAAGAAACAAAACTCTCAACCTTTGACATTATGGGGCTTCACTGTTATCACAGGATCCAAAGGCAAGTGACATGGAAATGGACTTATTTGTGCCAGTACCAAACTTGAAGGTACTTTAACAGATTAGATGAATGGTAAAATAGGGTTGAGAAACTGCAGAGTATGCTCAACTACCAAAGCTAAGTTTTTACCCTTATGAGGGGCTATTTACAGTAGAAGTTTTAATGTAGGAACTATATTTCTTCATAAAGAGAAAAAAATGGTTCTTGAGGCAGTAAATTCTGTACATTATAGATTAGATAATGTGGTAAAAACATATTGTACAGTAAGTAGAGGCACTAAATTGAGTAATACGTGCTCACTACTTATTTCTTTGTAAATTAGTTAATTTCCTGCATCTGCAATGTCAGTTCCATCACAACATCCACCTTGCATTAAGAATCAAAGTGGAAACAGTAAACTGCAGCAGTCTATCATTTTGTGTTTCCAGCAGAGATAATTTAACTATAACACAGTGACATTGAATATTGATAGAAAAATGACAGGCCATGATTAAAGTTTTGTGCCAGATAAAATGAATAGCTGGCAGATGAAAAGAAAACAGAAATTAATTTCCCTTCTGACTCCTGTACAAGTGTATTTTCTAATTGTTATTGCTTAGTATTGTACTGTCTTGTTTTTTAATAACCATAATAAAATATCCATTATTGGTTTTCAGCAATAAAAAAAATGGACTTCCCCTTTACTTGCTTGAACAGAAAGAGCAGTTACATAATCTGGCCACATAAAATGCAAGAAATCAGTTATGCCCTCAAGATGTTGATGTTAGTTTGCTTGTCCTTTTATAGGTAGGAGAAAAAAGGAAATAATATTATCAGGCTCTTTTTAGATCTCAATTTAGATTTCAGCTCTTAAATACTATAGACTGTGGATGCAATAGGTGATTTTTATCCTAGCCTATGAGAAATTGTGATCATGGCTGTTGCTGATAGGTTTAATCTTTTAAACATTTGGTAGAAAGCATTGCCAGCCATTCGTGTTTCAGTGTGCACTCAGTATACTGACAGCACAGTGAGGGACTGTATCTTTTAGTATTAATATTGTGTTTCGCTTAATTTTGTTAGCAGACTTCTACACAAAGTTGTAAATGTTTTGACCAAAAAAAACTTCTAAACAAATGCTATACACAAGTAAAATAACTAATGCTATTATTCACTGTAAAGGTCTGAGAAAATGAACCTCATCCACCACAGAATATGTCTATTTATATTTTCCACTATATGTTTTCCCGGATTGAGAATTTTTACAATATTCAGTTGTCCCATGAAATATAGACACATGCACAAGTTTTTAAAATATGGATTTAATTGTATGACTTTAAGCACCCAGTTTTGAAAATGTTTGCCATATAAATTGGTGGGGACGGGCACGGGGATGGAATTTACATGGGGGAGCACAATTTGCTAATACAAGCATGCTGCTATACACACAAAATGGGTACGTGCATTTAGTTTACCGTTCCCCATTCTTTTAGTCTTCTATTCTGTTTTGGTAATTTAGATATGTTTGAAAATTTTGTCCTTAATTTTATAGCAATTGTGAAATAAATTTACAATAATAAACCTATGTAAACTCTTTGTATTCAGAATCACTCTGAAGGCTTGTCTACATGGGAACTCTTAGGAAAGTTAATACAAATGGATTTTTAAATTGGATTATTTGAACTGTATTAAATCAGACTCAACTGTATTAAATCCCTGTGTAGATCCTCATATTCAGAATTAAAGTGGTTTTAATTTGGTTTAGCTCAATTCACTTTGAAAATGTCAACAAAGGGTTTAATACAGTTTAATGAAGCCACTTTAAATTCACACTTTAATTAATTCAGATTAATTTTCCTTATTATCCCTGTGTAGGCAAGCCCTTAGCATATTAAAAGGAATTTCTTTATATGGGTTGAAAAAGTTTCCTTTTACATGCATTGATATCCCAGAGTCCTTTGCAAGAAGATAAAAGAATCCAATGATCATTGTTTACAACTAAAATACTTTTAAAGATATATATAAATCATGTAATTTAGATCTAATCAGCAAAGTCATTTATACAATACAATACACATTTATTTTGTACACCCTCTTTCAGACAATTTTAATCATAAGAAGTTTTACAGAGTTACTTCAAATAATAAAAGTACAGCACTAAATAATGAATAATAGCAGGGGGAGAAAGAAAGGAGAGGAAATTGGAAAAATTGTTTTCAGCTGAGATATTATATGAAATGAAGCACTATGGAGGCTATTTCTAGCAGCCAGAGGTGCAAGAAAGAACATTCTTTACCAATAGTGAAAGGCCTGATGAGTGTCAGTTGTTAAATAGGGGACGGCGCAGGGAGTGGGTAGAGAGAGGTAAGGTCCATGAAGTAGGCAGAGGCAAGTCCATAGAAGATTTTACAAATACAAAGGAAATATAGGAGAGGAAGATGCGGGGGGGGGGGGGGGAGGTGAATGGAGGAGTAAGAAGGTACCAGTGGAAAAGTTGGTTTTGACAGTGGCACATTAGCAATGTTGTAGTATGTAGTAAGAGAATGAAGTAGGTCAGGAGGAGGAACTGGTTTTAAGGAACCAAATGTCCAAGTGGTCCCAGGGTACAAGGGGAGAAGGCAGGGGAGGGAGAATAAAGGGAAAAGAAATAATTGATTAGAAGGATTTGGAGTAAGTGTCAAAGGGGGACGAGAAATTAAAAAAAAAAAAAAGGCACTCTTGGAAGAAAGGAAATAGGATTCCTTGAGCCTTGTTGGGGAAAGACTGAAATTGCAAAGTGTTTAGATGGAGAAGAGAGTTAATAGTGCTCATGAACAAACAAGGGTTGTTAACAAGTTTGGAAACAAGGGAGCAGCAGAAACAAGGTTTTGGTGCCCTGGGAAGCATCAGTATAGCATAAAGTATGTAACGAACTTACAAGATTTCCAACTTTCTTGGTGGCCGTAGAGATGAGATATACAACATTGTTTTAGTAGGCATTGAAATGTGAAATTGAGACTCTGGGGTGTATAACAGGCTTTTCTCATTGACAGTGAGAGAAGTTCCCAGCCCCAAAATCAAAAACAAACTAACAAAACCCAACCAACCCAAAGTTCCCTTCCATAAATAGTCAAAACCAAAGCCCTTTCTTCAGTCTGAGCAAGGGAAAACCAATACCCCTGCTTGAACTGAGTCCAAGTTTTCCATTCCCCCCAATCTATTCTTTTCCTCTTTCTCCTTTTGTGTGTGCCAGCTGAGTCCTGTGGTTTGATGAGCTCCAGCTGTACCTTCTCTACCTGATTATTCCTAAACCCAGCGCTGACAGGGAAAATAGGGTTGTGGGGACCTTGACTGACTAAGCCTCATGTGAGCCAGTCGCATGATGGAACATTACAGAGCGGGTTTGGATGAGCAGTGGAAAGTTGTAGGCATCAAAAAAATACAGGGGGGGGGGCAGGAGGCTAAAGTGGCAGAGTGAATGTTAAAGAATCAAAAGCAAATCAAGCTGGAAAAATTTAGATACAGATGTTTGAGATAACAGGTGTGAGGGTCAATTTCTGAAGGATTAAGCAATATTTGAGTATAAACATAGCTATTAATACATAACATTAATGGTAATATGGTAAACTACATTAAAAGGCGGGGTTTCTAAAAATATGGTCTTCATGGGTTTTTTGAGTGGATTAAGCATTACTTTTCTTGATTTTCTTTCCCTCCTTCTTCCTGGCCTCCCTTAGAGTGGTTACCTTTCTAGAGACAGGTAGACACTGTATGGACATACAGTAAGAGAAAGATCTCTAGCCCAAAGAGCAGAATCTAAATAGATGAAACAGAGAGTGGGAGGGAAAACAGAGGCATGGAGAGATGAAGTGACGTTCCTTAGCTCACACAGTAGGTCAGTGGTAGAGCTAGAAATAGAATCCAAAGCTCCTGATTCCCAGTCCTGTGCCCTTTTTACTAGACCATATTTCCTTCTGATGTTAAATAGTATTCTGTATCCTTTGTAATGACTTTCCCTGGTTATTTCTGTCAGACCCATTTCATCACTCCTTAGACATTTTTTACCTAGGGAAAACTCCTCTTAATGTCAATTCAAGTTTTGCTTGAGCAGAGGGTAAATAAGGCATCCTGAATAGGGCTTGCAGACTGTGGGAAATTATTGGCCAACTGTCTTTAATACATTTTCCAAGGCATACACTGTGTGTAGGATGAATCAATAGTAAACATCTTTCATCTTCCTGAATGTCATTAATTCTAAGCTTTTTTTTCCTTGATGCCTGCACTTAAGCCCTGATTCAGGAAAACACTTGACCATGTACACATGCTTACATCCCTTTGATGTCAATGGGACTTATTCATGTGTGTAAAGTAAGCACATGCGTAGGTGCTTTCCTGAATCAAAACTTTAGTCCTGATTCCAATAGGGTTGCCAATTTTGATTGGACATCTCCCTGGAGGTTTCATCACATGACATAATATTTAATTAATGATTAATCTTTAATTCCTGGAGACTCTAGGACAATCGTGGAGAGTTGGCAACTCTAGCTTCTGTTAGGAATCAGTTATCTAAGTTACACATTTATTTGTTTCTATTTAATTTATGTTTCCACTGCTGGAAAGTTTTTGCATGTGTATTTATTGAATATGAATTTTATTATGCTTGGTTTCATTTTCAGTCTCACTTTATTGGCTTTCATGATATGGCTCCTCACAGAGGTTCATTGTGTCAGTTAAAAAGAACAGTATCTTCTACACAAACAATGTTTTGACCACTGTGGATCGTGAGCCATTTTTCTTCACGTTTCAGTCATCAGAAGACATCTCTGAGATAAGCTGCACTGAGATTTACAAAAAATGCTGCCTCCTTGTTTAGCTCCTGTTACTTTCTATAAAAATATTTTGGCTATTCTTACTTACATAGGCACATGTTTTCATTTAGGCTAACCTGTGCAAGAGCCAGAGATGACGTGTGTGTGTCTGCAGTGCTCTTAGCAGGAAACCTATTTTCCTGGACTTCCAGCGAACTCTCTAAATAGTTTTAGAGCAATATTCTGCTGCTGAGCTACATGCAGAACTCCTGTTGACATCACTGGGAATCTTGCACGAAGCCTGAGGGGAGAAATAGCCTGTAAACTTAATAGAAGATGGAAAGAATCCTCAGGGGACAAATCCCCCTTTAGATATATAATCTTGGGTCATGCTTTTTTATATAAAGAGTACACTATAAATAGCTTATAAAGGATCAGTAAGTGATTAACCAATTCGTATCGACTGTTATAGAGTCCAACAAATCAATAGGTTTCTTGTAATACCTTTGATTGATGTACTTAACACATACTGTAACGTGCATATATAACATCTATTAGTCAATTATGTATTTATAAATGTAACTTAAATATAAAGTGTGACCTAATCTTGACCTGTCCACAATGTAGGTCCAATCCTACAGAGTTATACTGTGCTTAATTTAAGAAGAAGAGTAGTCCTAGCCACTTCACTAGGACTAATTACATTTCATTATATATCTAAAATGCTGACATAGTCAAAAAATTGGACCACATAAAGAATTTTTTATTTATTTGGCATGTGGTTTTATGTTTGCTGTTTGGAATTTTCAAAATATTTGTTTAAAAATGCCCCTAAACTTTCAGTAATTTTAAAATAAAAAAATTATGGAAGTATAGCCCCAAGAATTAAATAGACTAAGAACATCAAAAGCATCTGTGCATTTACTGCTTTCAGTTGAAAAGTTCAGCAACATAGGGTCTATTAACATACATATTTGATAACCTACTTAGGGATACATCAGGAAGTACCAGAGTTTTACTAATATAGTGGCAAAATAATAATGTCCTTGAAATACACCCAAAGCTGTTAGATATGTACGGTATTTATGGAATGCTGAAATCTGTATAAATCTTAATCATGATCAACTCATGATGACCAAATGACTTGGGTAGTGGGTGAATAACATGTACCCAAGACACTGCTGCTTTATGGTAGTTCAAACACCATTTGTTTTTCTGGCAGTAATTATTGCATATATCATTGTTTCTATCCTAATTGTATCAGTGGAGTCTTCTATTAAGTTGAACAATCAAAGTGGGCTATCTGTTAGAAGTTCCAAGTCAAGTCTTGAGTTGTCTTAAATGAATATCTCATAAAATACTATACAGTGATGCTGACAAACTTTTTATAAGGGGCAAGAAAATTGTCAGAGGTATACCTACAGGGAAAGTTTTTAACTACACCTCTACCCCGATATAACACGAATTCAGATATAACGCGGTAAAGCAGTGCTCCAGTGGATCAAAGCAAGTTTGATATAACGCGGTTTCACCTATAACGTGGTAAGACTTTTTGGCTCCGGAGGACAGCATTATATCGAGGTAGAGGTGTATGTAACCATTACACTGTAGTGACAAGCACCATCTAGTACAGAAAATAGTAGGGTTTATTTTATTTTATTTTACTTGGTGGTGGAGTGTTGACTGGAGGGAACATAGAATTCTCATGTGGCATGTGTTGAAGATCCCCCCCCCCCCTTCTAATTAGCATTGCTCAGAACCCATTGGGATTCAGGCAGCAATTTGAAGACCTCATGTCACATTCCACCTTAAATAAATATGCATCCATACAAACTGTAAGCACTAATCCAGTGGCTCCATTTCTGACTCCAAATTATTCACACTTGTATTCTGAAAATATTGCAGCTTTAAGTTTGGGTTGGTATGTTTTATTTGTGCAGTAAAAAATACTGTTGTTCAAAGTAACAATTTGTCACTCAAATAAGCATTTTATTACTAGCTCTGCAATTAATTTATTCTGTGTTCAGAGTAAAAATCTTAAATATCTGTGGTAATCGAATATCTGATTTAGTCAAGAAAGTTGGAATAAAATATTTTGGCTTGTTCAAATTTTTTAACTTATAACTGATAGATCTGAAGGACATTGATAGAAAATGCTGCAGTTATTAGATGTTAAGATAAAATCTAGATATTAGAGCACTGAAATGGGAGTCAAGACTGTGGGGTTCTATTCCCTTCTCTGCCACTGACTCACTTCACTGTACTTCAGCGAGTAATTTAACCTCTCTGTGTTTCGGATTCAGCATTTGTAAAATGAAGATAATATATGCCTGTGTGTCATGATGGTACTGAGAAGTTTAAATACCTGATTCTGCAAAACCTTGCATGCATGGGATTCTCATTGACTTCAACTGAAGAACTGTACATGGAGGGTTTTCAGGATAATATTCATAAAGCACTTAAAGATCTTTGATTGAAAGAAGATACAGACGTGCAAAATATTAAGAAATTCTAAATGGAAACCTCCTTTCAACTCCTTCTTCAGCTGGAAAAAAGGGAACAGTACAATACCACAAAGTGAGGTTGGGGAAAATAGACAAAAAAGATAGGAGAAGGCTGAGGGAGAGTAAAAACAGCCCTAATTTAATTAATAAATCTTGATTGACTGATGCTTTAGATTTTTGTCTAAGTTTCATTCTAGCAAGAATCTGAAAAGTTACATACATTATTTTCTTAAAAGTATAATTTGACCAACATATTTAATGCAACAAATAATATTTTAGTTGAAGTGATAACGTTCTCTCTCAGAACAACTTGAGGAAGATTAAGTGAGTACTTTTTACAGTACAGATATACAGCCACTGGGAATGAGTAAGGCTCTGATCCTGCTCCCATTGAGGTAAATGACAAAACTTCTATTGACTTCAGTAAAATTAGAATGGGGTCTAATCTACCTACTGTACACACCACAGAAGGTAACAGTATCTTAACAGATTTTTCTTGACATCCACTTTGCAGTAGATAAATCCCTCTACTGCTTCTCAGCTTGAAATAACTCATTACCATTTTAAAAAGTTCTGAGCTCTTTATGAGAGCATTGACCTGCCCTTTTGGTTAGGTTTAAAAAAAAGTTGTGTGTTAGGAACTATTCTCCCTGAAACAAATTTTTATTTTTCTTTGGCTTTTATTTCAGCTGTGGGAACCAGCTGCTCGAAAGAGTGTGGGAAGCTGACTTGGAGGCCTGTCAGCTGTTGATCCAAGGGTTTCAGCTGAAAGAAGCTGGTTGCTGTGTTTCAGAGGGAGAAGAGGGCCGAACAGATGAGATGGATGCTGATGATGATCACTGTTCAAACACAGAGAGAGGAAAAGAAAGCCACTTTCCAAAAGGCACAGAGCGGGGCGCTGTTCCATGCCGCATTGCTCAAACCAATTGCCGTGAACTCAAAGAGGTATCTAGAGTTTTCTGCAGATTGTTGAATGTTGTCATTGTTTTTCATTTTGAGAGGGAGGGTTAAGGGTCAGCAAAGCAGATTAAGAATTAACTTTAGATTTGACCTCAAATAAGGACAAAAATAAAATAGCTTTATGAAAACTCTCCCAATCCCTTTTCCTTTCACCATCAATCTTTTTAAGATTAAGAAAGAATATGTAATGTACATATCGATTTTGGGGAGAAAATATTCTCATAAGATTCTTTATGGATTTAATACAAATTATCAACCATGTCTCCTCTCACTTGCATCAGTTTCATGCTAGTGTGACTCAATTCACTTTTTATTCCTGATTTACATTAGCATGAGGGAGAGGAGAAGCAGTCCCCTAATGTCAGTGGAATGGTCTAAGTCTTTCCAGTTCAGATGCTGGCAGACTTCCAGTTTGCATCAAATATTAAAAAGGAAAAAATGAGGAGGCTTAAAGGACTTGACATATTTCTTTTAAGTTTTGTGGTTTGCTTTGGAATTTCTGTCTTAAATATTTACAACTACCCAGTAATCATTTAACAGCACTGCAAGGATAAGCAAGCTGTTAAGGAGTCATACCATCCAACAACACCATGTAATGTGACCCAAAAAAACCCAAACCCTATGACATGCATTGTTTTTATTTCTTTAGAATTTTGTTGTCAAAAATTAAACGTGTGCTTAAGAGCACTTACTGTTAACAGCCATTGAACTCTGCACCATGTAGAAAATTGATATTGAATTGTGCATTTGTATTGACTGAGATTTAGCAGAAGTCAGCCCATTATCCTACTGTAAATTCCCATCTGGTCTAGTAAAATTCTATTCTGAATCAGGCTGTGAATGGTAATTTCAACCTTTTGTAAAATAAAACGTTTTACATAGCTGGACAAGTTGTAATACAGAGGGCATTTTCATCCTAAATGGCCAGCTGTGGTTTTTAATTTTATCTGCTATTCTTGGTGAATCTGCAAAGATAATGTCAGCAATTCTGTTGCTTAGGTAAAGCTTGACTCTTCTTCCAAAAGTACAACTGAGAATCTAGGAAGGTTTGGGATTGATTGTGACTGATTCTTCTACAGTCAAGGCTAGTAGACGCAAATTCCAATCTCCGTTGCAGCAGCATAAATCTGGATTAACTCCATTGAAATCAACCAAATTGCTCTGGAATTACAAAGAAAGATTAAAGATTGTTTTAATGAGCCATAAATCCAGAGTCTTTATTAAGTCCATGATTTTTGGTGTCTAGCAGAGTTATGAATTTAATTTAAGTTCCTAGGCTCATCTTTTGAAGATGATGTTTAGGTTTCCTTTGAGGACCATGACTGAAAGGTCAGACATAGAATGATAATTTTATGAGAAGTGTTCACCCAGGGCCGGCTCAACCCATTAGACGACCTAGGTGGTCGCCTAGGGCGCTAACATTTGGGGGGCGGCGACCGCGGTGGTGGCATTTCGGTGCGGGACCTTCTGCCGCCTCTGTCGGCAGTGGCATTTCGGGGGCGGGAACTTCCACCACCTAGGGCGGCAAAAAAGCTGGCAGCGCTCCTGTGTTCACCCACCAGCAATATGGTGTTTTTGTCTTATTTTTCTGTGTGAGTTTATTCAAGAGCTCGGTGATTGTCTGGTTTCACCCACATAGTAGTTGTTGGGGCATTTAGTGCACTGCATGAGATAAACCACATGGTGTGATAGGCATGTGTAGGACTCATGGATCCTGAAAGGTGTGTTGTGGGGGGTGTTGATAATCGTAGCCATGAAGATATGTCTGCAGGTTTTGAATCTGTTGTTATGGCAAGGTCTGGTGTCACTTTGAGTTATGTCCTGTTCTGGGGGGAGCTTATTTCTGCTGATACTGGCTACACTGGAGGATTCTTTGAAATCCAGAAGAGGGGTTTTGGGAAAGATTTCTTTCAGGATGTGGTCCCCATTGAGTATGGGTTTTAATACCCCGTATGGTTTCCAGGGTGGGGTGGTAGGTGACAAGTAGGGGTGTGCAGTCAGAGGGGTTTTCTTTCCTGTATCGAAGCAAGTTCTCTCAGGATATTTGGATGGCCCATTTAATCATGCAATCTACTTCTCTGGTGGAGTGTCATTGTTTGGTGAAGGCAGTTTAAAGTGCATTAAGGTGCATATCCTGGACTTTTTCCTCGAAGCATATTCTTTGGTATCTGAGTGCCTGGCTGTAGATAACAGATTTCATGGTGTTTGGGGTAGTTACTAGATCTGTGAAGGTAAGTGTGGTGATCTGCAGGTTTCTCATATGTAGTTTCCTACATGGTTCCATTATTGAAGCTGATCATGGTGTCCAGGAAGTTGATGCTGGTGTGGGAGTATTGTAGAGAGAGTTTGATGGATGGGTAGTGGTTGTTGAAGTTGTGGTGGAAATCTACAGGGGAGTTTAGATTATCTCTCCAGAGGATGAAAATATCATTGATGTATCCCAGGACTATCATTGGTTTCATGATGCATTTTTCCAAGAATTATGCTTTGGGGTGGTCCATGAACAGGTTGGCATATTGGGGAGGCATCCTAGTACCCATGGCTGTTCCCATGGTCTGGGCAAAGTGTTTGTTGTTGAACATAAAATTATTACAGGTGAGAATGAATTGGGTGAGGTCGGTGTGGATATGAGTGTTGTCCATTGTCCTGTAGATATTTGAGGTAGGAGGCAATTCCCTCATTGCGAGGGATGTTGGTATATAGGGAGGTGACATCCATTGTGGCAAGATGGTATTTGGAGGGAGGCTGTTAATGTGGCAGAGTTTCTGGAGAAAGTCAGTTGTGTTCTGCAGGAAACTGGACTTTTGTGTGGTGAGTGACTCATAGACTCATAGACTTCAAGGTCAGAAGGGACCATTATGATCATCTGGTCTGACCCCCTGCATGCTGCAGGCCACATGACCCTTCCCTGGACTCTGCCATTGAAGTCCCCAATCCTGTGTTTTAGTGACCTCAGAGTGGTTTGAGGATGGTTTCTCTGAGTCCTGATATTCCTTCAGTAAGCATGCCATGGCCAAATATGATGGGTTTGTGTAGGTTCCCTTGTTTGTGTATATTGGGAAGCATGTAGAAGGTCCGTGGGGTGGGTTCAAGGGGTATGAGGTTCTATAGTTTCTCTTGGAGTTGTTTTGGGAAGGATTTAAGGATATCCTTACATTCCTGGATGAATTGTGGTGTGGAGTCTTCTTACTTTATTATAGTAGGTGGCATCAGAGAGTTGTCGGTTGTCCTCATTGACGTAATCATCACATTTGAGGATTATGAAGGGTCTCTCTTTATCTGCTGGTTTGATCACTATCCGGTGGTTGGATTTCAGAGACTGTATAGCTGTCCTCTCCGCAATGGAGAGATTGTAGTGGATATGATGTTTTGGGATTTCACAGTCAAATTTTTCCCTGACGCAATCAAGTGTGTGGTTTTGTCCACTCTTGGGTATCCAGTCAGATGATTTCTTTTTCTTATGACCATCACTGGGGACAATACTATGAGCAGTACAAGTCTGTCTCATCTTACGCGGGGGTTCCGTTCCACGGTTAGCGTGTAAAGCAAAAACCGCATATAGTCAAAATTACATTGAGTTCAATGGCGGGCGGAATCACCTGCACTACAGGTACTATATTAAAATTGTTATTTTTCTCTTTTTTTTGTTTTTTTTTGTTTTTGCTGACCGCGTAAAGTTGAAATCGCGTATGTTAAATGCGCGTAAGATGAGACAGAGCTGTATTGTCTTTGTTGTGAAAGACTTCTTTGAGGCAGAATCAGTGAAATAATTCTTCTAGTTCTCACATGTTAGTATGGTATCAAATTCTGTGGTGGGGCAGAAGTTCAGTCCCTGAGAAAGTAGATAATTCAGCTCTGGTAAGAGGTAGCCTTGATAAGTTGATGACATTGGGGTGTCACCTAGTATCCATCTGGTGGATCTTGGTGTCATGGTTTCTCCTGGAAGTGGTGTTCTGTAGGTTGTGAATTTGTTGTAGTTATTTCCATTTTTTGTTTTTGTGTTGGATGGGGTGGGGGTGGGGTTATAGTTGTTTTGGCTTTCTTGCATGATCTCCAGGTAGGGTTCCTGGTTTTTTTCTTTTCAGCGTATGGGAACATGTGATGATTTCTTATTTGAGGGGCGTCCCTTCTGGAATATGTGCCGTACTGGAGATGGTTCCTCAGTTTTTCTGAAGAGCTCTTTAGCATATTTAGAGTTGTGTGTAGTTAAGTGGTCAGAGGGTTATAAATGGTTAGTCCTCTGGAAGTCCTCTTGAATTTGCTCAGGAAGTAGAGGACGCTGTTAAGTTTGGTTTCCTTTTTCTTCATGTTGTGGAATTTCCATTTCAGACAGTGAAATCTGATATCTTCCCATGTTGTTTGCCGTGTTGTGGTAGTTGTGTTGGTCCCAGGTTATTAGAGATACAAAATGGATGAGGTAATTTATTTTATTGGACCAACTTTTGTTGGTGAAAGAGACAAGCTTTCAAGCTTACACAGAGCTCTTCTTGGAAAGGTACTCCGACTATCACAGCTAAATACAAGGTGGAACAGATAAGGAGTTGCAAGTTGCACATGTTGCAAGTGACCATTCAAGGTGAAGTGGATAGTTTACACCTCTACAGTTGTATGACAAAGGAAGGTTAGTGGGTTACAGATTGTTGTAATGAGCTATAAATCCAATGACTTTATTCAGTCCACAGTTTTTGTTGTCTAGCAGAGTTATGAACTTAAGTTCCCAGACTCATCTTTTGAAGGTGCTTTTCACGTTTTTTTTTTCTTCTGGCTCATTACAATAATCTGTAATATCCTGGGACCAAGACAGCTACAAGACTGAAAACAAATTTTACCACGATTTTCTCAGTTGCTCCCCAGATAAAGTTGTTGAGTTTCCCAACACTGCCTGCTTCCTATGTTGACCAAGTGATTAGGTGCTTCATTTCATTTTAGAAAAATGAGGCCAACTTACGCATTTTGAGACAAATGAAGCTGCTTACAATGGCATTGGAAATTCAATTCCAGAGCTGCTTCAGCTTCAGTTCTACTACCTTAGCTTCCCAGATTCTTGTGTTTCCCCTATGCCTTTCATTCAGTTTTGGAGGTCTTAAGATCTGACCCCATATGGCGCCTCTAAATAATACATATATACTTATGCCCTTAGTTTGACATTATTACATTTTCAAGATTTTGTTTATTTTTGTGAAGTATAAAATCTGTACAAAAATTTTCATCATTGGTGTTGTGGTTTAGACAGTAGCATAACAGGCTAGTAGCATCTGAACAGGAATGTTGGGCAGTGTATGTCTAGTGAGAGAAGGCATGGAGTGTATCTTTCACAAACACCGCCAGTTATGGGGTAGAATATTTAATAAACACATTACACCTTTCTATAGCCATGGCAATAATTTGAGAAAGAGAAACTGGGTAAAGGAAGGAAGCAAGACCTCTGATCTGTAAATGCACTTACTTGAGAGGTCTGGCATCTCTTTTCCAGCATTTAAACTTTCTGTCATGATGCATAACTGTGGAACTTTTGTGGTTGTTTAAAAATAGCTCTGTCTATGGCAAAATAGGTTGTATTTACTAGTTACTCTTTCATTTGACCACTGAAAGGGTTTTAAGGTATCTCTTAGGGAACAGCTTATTGATGATCATTAGTAATCAACCACATGATAATTTATCATGTGACAAGGGATGGAGATTATAAATACTCACTTAAGGAAGAACGTGCATTTACCAAATTATTTGATGGTCTTCTTTGCGTCCTTATGGAGTCCTTCTAAGGTACATATCTTGATAAGATTGAACTAATTTTTGTGAGGTATCAAAAGAGGAGTGGTATCCTTTGAAGAATATTAACTCCTTTCCAAAAAAGAGGAACAGAGGCATCATTTGTTTTGGAGCTTGCAGAATTGTTAGCTTCAAAACAATGACAGAAAGGATATAATACATATGCACACACACGGCAGCCTGGCAATTGATTCACTTTATACTGAAATGTTATGAGTGAGGGGTTGAAGGCTGGATTCTAGTGGTTCATTTGTCAGCATTACCAATAACTACTTCATATACTTTCACTTCCAGTCATTTATCTTGTTACCTCTGGCAAAACGTTATTGTAAACTGGGTCCTGGGTTCATGGCGCTGTATTATAAATTCAGTTTCCTCACATATGATTAACTTTTGCTCACAGGTTTCATTAAAAACTTAAGACTTATGCAAAAGGGGTTTGAAACAGGAGAAGGGGAACAGCCAGTCATTCAAGATCCTACTGGATTTGCTCCTTGACAATAAAGACTTGTTTATTTTATTATTATTTTTAAAATAAGATATATCCTCAGTAGATCACAGAATATCACATGCTCAGTCATGATTGTTCAGGCTTTGCATGCTTTGAAAGTTCCAGATATCTTACTTTCCTGTGTGATCATAAGTTTATTATCTGACAGCCTTATCCCTGTATTTCTTAAGACCGTTGGAATATATTTTATAGTTGTACTTACACTGAAGACTCAGTGATACTCACAAATACTATTCTCCTTTTAACCTGCTTATGTAGAACTCAGAATTAAATATACTGTGTTTAATGGGACAATAAACTACCTGTGGCATCACGGAATAACCATATCTAACAAACTTCCCCTGCAAAACCAACTGCAGAGCTGGGAAAACATCTATAACCCATGACAACCCTGCTGGTAGAAGCACCTTTACTGGTTTTTGCCAGAACTAAATCAGATGGGACCAGCCAGAATTATCCTGAAACAGCCAAAAACACCTGAGAATAAATGGCACCCCACTGGAACTACCAACAGCTAGTCAGAACAGCAGTCTTCTTTAACTTATTGGAACAAATCTATAAACAACACTAATCAGTCTGAACCAAGCCAAAGAACTCCTGCACCAGACAGAGCCAAGACAGATTCTGGCAACTTCAGGTATGGTTCTTCTATCAGGAACCAAAATTAACTTGCTGGAATTAAGTAAGAACAACATGGAGCCACCTTTAGTCTGAAGGAACCAAACTAGAATCCTGGCAATTGGGTGTGATTCTGCCATGGTCCCAGTGGGTCCTAGATTTGTTCCTTAAATTTTTCTGTAGCTCTAAATTGACTCCAAGTATTTTTACTCTGGTTACTTAGAAGTGGAGGAGGTTGGAATTTTTTTCATAGTTTGTTTCTGGGTAATTTCGGAATTATACCAGGATTTTTCCCCGTCTTATATACAATAACACTTCATTTCTCAAGATATTAACACCTGCACATTGCATCTCTCCTTGTGTGTCCTTGCTTTGACTTTTGTTTGTTGATATTTTCCTTGTAAGCAACATAAGAGACACTGCTGACAACTAATAGCTGTGTAGATTTGTGTGTGTTAAAACCTCCCTAACACCTGGTATCTCTAGGATCATGTATACCCATGAAACTTCACGTTTCATTTCCTGACCTGTCCTTTTTTTCTTCTTCTTCTGGCATGCTGTGCAGTGTTCCCTCTTTAACCTTATGAAGGAAGGAAACACCTACTAGATTTCAAGAGAATTCAGGTGATTAAAGTTTCAAGGTAAAAAAAACAAAATGCAGTAGTATTACCTTTGGTACGCCAACATGTTTGGTAGCTACCACATCAGTCATTTGTAACATGTATAATTCCATCTCAATGCTTGAAACAGTGTGTGTGTTGTTAGAGTAGAGATCGGGTTGCCAGGTTCTCTTCCAGCTGTGCTATTAATTTGCTTGACCTTGAGCAAGTCACCTTTCCTCTCTGTACCTCAGTTTTCCCATCTGTAAAGAAGGTTTGTAAAACGCTTTCAGATCCTTGTTGAAAAGGTGCTATATAATTACACAGCATTTTATTTGATTAACTATGTTTGAGATATTAATACTCTGTGATATTGAAATGGACTCTCACTAAAAAGAAATGACAACAGTATACTTTTTAACTGACAAACGTTAAAAATTAAGTCAAAACTGAATGTGATACAGTGTTTGTCAGAATTTGGTGATAGCAGTCAGCAATAAAGCCTTTGTCAGTGGGATGCAACATATTACCATAGATTAAAGTACCCTCTGATCCAGGAAGTAAATGTGCCAGATGTAAAGGGCAACACTTTTAGAAATCTAAACAAAATGTACTTTCATATTAGTTTAATTAAATATTGTATTTGTAGAGATTCAAAAATCATTTGGAGACTTTAAATTTATCTACCTTAAATGTCAACATTGAACATCAGTGAAGGTCAGTGTTTAAGTATGTTTTCTATATCCTTAATCCAACCTGCAAAGGGATTCTGTAACAACAAGCTTGTATACAGTGCTCAGGTCACCATTGCACAGCCAGCATTTACCCACATTTACTGCACAGCGATGCCTAAGATACCGCTGCCCATTCTAACCATAAGGAAATACTGAGGAGTGCCAGATACCACTTTGTGGTATCTCTGGGTAAACACTAGCTTTTTAATGAAGACCTCTGTATCTCATCAAATTTAATCCTTCCAAGAACATGAAACATAGTAAAAACCAACAAATGCACTAACCAACACACCAACAAACAAAAACTGAAGACAGAGTTAATGTCTTTGCAGAGTTCCCTTCTTTGCAGAGGTGGAGTTCTGAAACGTTCATCAAGAATATTCTATGTTTTATAATTTGTTTCCTATATACAGGTCTCTGATACTGTGTATTGCTTTGTCAAAACACTAACTTTAGCTCTATTCAAGTGAGGGCTACAAATAGTCTGTGTGTGTGATACTAATATATAATTTTACAGTTTCATGACTTCCCCAACTACCCCTCAGCCTAGCCATTTAAATATTTTCTAATTACTTGTATCGTAGTAGAAATGTGCCTTGAAGAAGGAGAGGCTAGTAGCCTTATGGATCAGTTCAGGGAAGTCTTCCATATCTGTATGTGCAGACCATGGGGCCTGCGTGGGACACCAATGGGACGCTGCACTGGCACAAGGATGTACTCGTGCAGTGTCACGTAGATGATTGGGGCCTACAATCTTAATTTATAAATTAGAGTTTAATCTGATAATCGTTGGTTCTTTGTACAATATATTGACCAAATAAATCTAATAATCTACATTTCACCTCTCTCATTCTTTCAGCTTTTTGTTAGAGTGGCTAAAAAAGGTTTGCTTTCCACATACACTTTTTGAACTTATACTGTTCTTTACAAACTTAATAAAAGATTCCACCTCCACCCCATCTACTGGTTTTGAAGATGATATTCGTTTGTTTGTAGATTTGAGGGGGAGGAGCAAAAATCACGCTTATTTATAAAAGAAACTGTAGCCTTAAATATGGCCTGGCTGTCATTCCATAATAAGCTCGATGGAAAATAGCTTTTAGGTTTCTCCTTTGTTGACTTCTATCCTCTTTCTTTATACTTACACAGGCTGAACTCTTATATTGTTTTGCAGCATAATTTTTACTATGCTATACTGCTGCTACACAATTACATTAAAATCCTCATGTTTATACATAATGTATTATGTTTATCTTATGACCTATCCCTAACAGGTTGTGGAGGATATTTCATTTGGTACAGATGATCATTTATATGAGGTAAGTGCTTTCTAGACAACATAAGAGGATTGGGGGAAATTGTACTAACTTCCTTGGGATTCCTTTAAAACAGATAGCTCTTTTTCACCTTTGGGTGAAAATTGCAGAATAGGGGGCAGATATTTAGGAAAGCAAGGCCAAATCCAAAATGAAGGGGACCAATCTTTCTGCCACTGAAGATAATGGGAAAACCACTAGTGACTTCAGCAGAAGCACGATCAGACCCTAAGGCAGTGATTTTAACACAGCTGTAAGAAATAGCATTAATGCATCAGAGAAATAGACAGCTAGAGATAATTAGTTGACTCTAGTGTACAACAATAATGATATTTTAACATGGAGCAAAATCATAATGCTTGTTTCCTCGTCTACCTGTACCATACTTTTTGATTCTATTTGAATCCCTTTGAACACATTATTTTTCCTTTCAGAAGTATATAAATGTTTGGAGTATCGATATTCAATATAAATGTTATCTGGATACAAATCCTGGATGTTTGTCATCTTTTTGGTATCTTGTTTTGCAATCATTTTGTAAATAAAGATGTCAGATCCTACAGTTTGTATCTTTGAGTAAAGTCTAAAATAATTTTGAGATGCATTTCCTGTCAAAAATAAATGGGAGGACAACCTCTTTTTGGCTATAAACTGAGTGGTCAGATAATAAATCTGTAGTTACGCTTATATTGCCCTTAGGAGTAGTCTAAATTCACTATGGCCCAATTCCACACTGGGATACCTTCGGCTGAAGCTTACATATTGAGAAAGTTTAGTTGATATGCACCACGTCCAGCAAGCAAATTAATTACACAGGAAGTAAACCTTATTTCACATCCCATAGTAGTATACATGAGTATATGTACCCCCTGCTGCCCAGCCATGCAAATTCAAACACGAACTGTTCCTGGGTTGCAATATGGGGTAGCCATCTGGACAAGCCACTACTCTGTATTACCACCAGTAAATCCAAAGGCTGCATAGAAGCTGGAAAAATCCAGGCAAGATACTGTACCTCAAGAGAAGAACTCAAATTACTGTCTTTGTGGACAGGCAGACTGTGAGATCACACCTATGAGACTAGATATGCCAGAGAAAGTTCAGCTGTGCATGATGGCAGCATGCGCAGGAAGAAGCTTTTGGGGGTGAAGGTTATCTAAGCAAAAAATGAGTTTGAGATGATGAAAACTGCCTCTCATGCCATTGGCCTCAGCTGTGAATCAGGACAAAGCCATGCATATGCCTCTGAACAGTGTTGACACACAAAAGGAGTACATAATCCCGCAGGCACCAAGACAGCGAAAACACCTGTTGTCAGAAAAGAATGACAACAATGGTACATGGACAGTGTCCAGTCATCAGCCACAGGCAGCTGCCAAGATAGCAGAGTCTTTACAAGATAGTACAGGCAGCATATGGCCTGAGATACAGAATGTAAACACCTCCAGCAGACTAATGCACAGCAGTGATACAGAAAGCTGCAGGACAGTTGCTGGATCATGGTGACTAGACAGAGGAAGAAAAAGGAATTACTTACACTGTGAGCC
This sequence comes from Malaclemys terrapin pileata, assembly GCF_027887155.1. Taxonomy (NCBI): domain Eukaryota; kingdom Metazoa; phylum Chordata; order Testudines; family Emydidae; genus Malaclemys; species Malaclemys terrapin. The sequence continues at coordinate 79,204,643 of NC_071507.1, read as the reverse complement.
ACCTGCAAATCATATCCAGCTATGCTGACTCCTTACACAAATGGATGTGCACATCAGAAAGCAATTTCTATGAAAAGTTCTGGCCCAATGCAGATTATCACTTGCAAACCAGTAGATGACAATACCCACAGGAACTGGAATTATCCCAGGTACATTAAATGAAGCCAGTGTAGTAGCACACTTGCATATTCAAAGCCTGCCCAGACCAGAAATACTGTATCCTTCAGACAGAGGGAATACAGATGATAAGAGACGGGAACCTTCTCTCACACAGAACATGGCAAGGTGTCTTGTGTGACTGAACGCTGGAGGACAGCAGAAAGATATAGACCTGTGTGGATGCTCTTCCAAGAACGTTCTTCAGCAACTGTAATACAGGAAACATGAGGGGACAGAATGGTCAGGGTTGCAGCATGATTTTGGCAGTAATTAACATGCCCATGTGCCACAACATCCAGCATTCCGTACCACTACAGAGGAAGTGGGAGGATAGAACAGACTGAGCTAAAGAAATGCGAGATGTGGTTGTGAGTTGTCACGTAATTACAAAGAACCTGAGTGGGAATCTTAGTACTTGAGTCACTGCACGTAAGAAGAAGCTCTGATGCATGTTGTCGTGTTGAAGCTGCTCCCAAACACCCCCACATGCCCACGCGACAGCTTCATTCTTGGCAAAAGCTTGATGGGATGGCAAGAATTAAAGCATGTATGATAAGCCATGGTTTGCTGTGTTCCTACTTACCTTTTGGAGTTTGCTTGGGTTATGTTTCACATAGCCCCTCTCCTCTCACCAATATGCCAGAACATGCTAATCCCTGTCACTCAGACATGCAGAGAGCTCTGACAAAGTGAAATGTTTGGAGGATGAGATGCACAAGCAGTGATCATCTCTTGTGTCCATAGTCACACAAGACATACTCAGGCTGTGATATACAAAAACAGACAAGTACAGTCCCACACCATCCCACCATTCATCTTGGTCTGTGCATCCAAACTAAGTCACCAAACCCAAAGATGGCATACAGAGGGTCAGCCAGAGCTTCCCATGATGTGGTATCTCTGGAACAGAACTGCCAGGCAGTAGTCAGTATTGGGGCACAGCTTGTGTGGTGGCCGTAGCTGGGTGATCACTCAATGGGGTGATAGCTTTACAAACCATTTTCTCTGCTTCCCATTATGGATGGTGAACCACTGCTGCGTCTGTCCAGTATTTTTTTTAAAGTACAGTAGATTGTAGTCATGTCACTCTCAGACCCTGAGAATGAATAGTGCAGCTGTGGTGGTTTCTTGAATAGATGCATGCAGTTTTGCACATTGATGCTTGCTCTGCACATATTATCCTGGGTGTTGTACATTATGCACAGAGAGAATTTGGACCTGTTCTCAGTAGTCAGTGCCACCCTCTTCTCTACAGTGACTCCCACATTAAGGGATGCAGAACATGGAGAAATGTTTTCTCCTTGTGTAGTTTGACCACTGTGTGGCTAGATAACTCAATGTCTGAGTATGGTATGAGATTACACTACATATGGTTTAGGTCAGAGGTCGGCAAACTACGGCCTGCGGGACGCTCCTGCCCGGCCCCTGAGCTTCTCCCCCAAGAGGCTAGCCCCTGGCTCCTCCCCTGCTGTCCCCCCTCTCCCACAGCCTCAGCTCACTGCGCCGCCGGCGCAATGCTCTGGGTGGTGGGGCTGCAGAGCCTGGGCCTGACCCACTGCTCTGTGCTGCGCGGTGGCGTGGCTGGCTCCAGCTAGACAGCCAGCCACCAGTGCTCCAGGCAGCACAGTAAGGGGGTAGGGAGGGTTGGATAGAGTGCAGGGGAGTTCAGAATGGTGGTCAGGGGGCGGGGGTGTGGATGGGGTGGCGAAGGGCAGTCAGGAGCAGGGGGCTGGGGCAGGAATCCTAAGGGGGGACATCAGGGTGAGAAGCAGGAGGGGTTGGATGGGCCAGGGCCGGGCCACACCTGGCTGTTTGTGAAGGAACAGCCTCCACTAACCGGCCCTCCATACAATTTTGGAAACCCGATGCAGCCCTCAGGCCAAAAAGGTTGCCCGCCCCTGGTTTAAACATATAATCAAGTGTTCATGTCTACGTGTACTTTTTGACATACCTGGCTGTGATTCTTCAGAGGTGCTGAGTACCCACAGCTCTGATTAATTTCATTTGGAGTGGTGGCAAATCAGCACTTCTGAAAATGAAGCCTGAATGTTCTAAAAAAAGTTGTAATGTGAAATGTCTGTCTGACAGCAGAAACCCCATCTTGTATTTTAAATTACTTCAAACAGTTTTTAATGGGCATAAAAGAAATATCAGTTCTAATTCAGCCCAGACGAGAAATGTCTCACTGGGTATGCTGTAGCAATAGTTCTAAGGCTTTTTGTGCTGAAAGTTTTATCAGGGGCACAATTTCATTAATTTGAAGACTAGACAGCTTGCTTACTGTTAGGGACAGGTTTGGGGATGTATCTCGGACTCTCACTTCTGAGACTGAAGAGGAACTTTGTGGTGAAAACAACAGTGACAAAAAAGAGTGTGTTGACTTCACTAATTCCTATATGCAAACTGCTGAACTAGAATTCAGAGAGGGAGGATGGTGTCTGCACTGGAGAAGTTGACCAAACGTATATTTATAGCTAAGTGGTACTGTATAATGACTGCCAGTTGGAAGTAGAGATTAAAATGGCTTTTAAGAAAATATGAACCACAGAAAATAAATGGAAAAACATTCTGATCTCCTATTAAAGCTGATACGCTAATGCAGGTGCAGCAACGTCTGTTGTATACCCACAGCTAAAAAGGGGAGGAGAGGTGAGTAAGTCCACTTTGCATTAGAAAGCTGAGGAAATTTTCCCACCACTGCCAGAAATATATCTTACAACAATCACATGCATTTTGTTTGCTTTAGGAGCAACAAAAATAAACCCCATCAAAAATTACACCCTCTGCACGCACAAAAATCCATACCATAATTTCATCTCTCTTACTATATTAATGTCTCCTAGCAGTAACATTCAGATTCCTAAAAGTGAGGTCAGTGCAAAAAATAATCAAACAAGTCTTAAGGTGCTATCAGAGTTACATTTGCTTGCAGCGTTAGTGTAACCAGCAAGCGGGAGGATTTGTGTTAGTACATTGTGCTTGAGGCAGAGTCCATTTATTTCTCTGAGCTAGTGTTGTGCAGTATACACAGAGCAGATCTCCTACCAGGAAGTGGTTGGAATAGTTTCTATGTCACTGGCAGTGTGTGTGTGTGTGTGTGTGTGTGTGTGTGTACAATACTAGGCATGAAAGATGCTGAAAAGCACTGTTCCCTCTCTATTTTGTAGCTGTTACCTCCTTTTTTAGAAGTAGAGGATTGTGAATTTGTTTTTGAAAATGTAGAATACTCACTTTTATTGAGAGCATTGGTGACTTGTCTCACCTCATATAAGACAATTCTCAGCACTCTGTCCTCAATGTTAAACAACAGTTGAAACTATCTATCTACAGCATGACCTCTCCTCCCCCTCTCCCCAAAAAATCAATACACTGCCTTATACACCAAGGTCTTCACAAGATATGAGTATATTTCTCATGACCTACTAATGTGGTATGCAATGACACTGCTTGTCTAGGGAGGAAATTGTTTATTTTAACAGAAGAAGCAGCTCTCTCCCATACATAGATAATACACCCAGATTAATGTTGTTATTACATTAAGATGGAGTTAAGCTTGAGAGCACATTTCAGTAGTTTAGGGTAAACTATATTACAGGGGTGTTGTTATTACTCACTAGACACCAGGCAGTAATCGTGATTATGAGTAAGGGATTTTAGAATTTGTGGACCCAGATTAAATTAAACTCATTTTTAAAGAAGTATTTGATTTTTTTTTCATTTTCCCCCTTATGATGTCATAGGTCTGGACTGGGTGCTAAATTTATTACAGGACTCCGTATTAATTCATTGTAATTCTGGATCCAGTTATCTGATTTATTTGTAAATTCTCAGAAAATTCATTCCGTACTCAGAGAAAGTGCTGTAATTTTGGGGAAGATGGGCTGTATTATTCATATGTAACAAACCGGTTGATTCCCTTCTTTAAGTGCAAAACTTGACTTACCAATGGAGTTACTATCAATGCATCCATAATAACTGCACACTATTATTTCAGAATAGTTTTTAAATTAATCTACTGATAGAGCAGAAATTGAGTCTTTGCAGTAGATCTCACTTAGGAGCCTAAATTTTAATTTTGCAGTGGCACAAAGGATCTGTAGACATCCTTGTAGTACAGTGTTTATATACAAGGTTAGCATTCAGTATGATGGGAAATAAACTCAAATTATTTTTGGAAAGTTGATGCCTTTCTTAACTTGTGTGTGAATGTTCCTTTTAAAAAAAAAATCAAACACCAAACAGCACAGTGGGTAGTGATACACAGCATCAAAGGGTAGACACTTTGCCTATTGGAATTCTGGGGATTTAGTTATACCTCAGGCCTCTGGGTTCTCTACATCATAAAAACTGTACGATTATCATTGCTGAGCCCAATTTGTACTTTTGTGCCTACATTGCCAATCAGTCATCTCACTGGTGCCCATAATCTCAAGCCCCTAATTACGTTCCAATAAAGGACTGGATTTAAGGCCCCTTTAAACATTTTTCTCATTAATATTTTATTTCAAAATTGCATTGGATGGGGAACACACTTTAAGCTAATTATCTATGAGTCTGAGGTACAGAGCACCTAGTTACACACTGTTCATTATGCAAATCAACAAGAAGAAATATCATTTTGAATAAGTACTTGTTGCAGACCGTTTGGGGTGTTTTCCAGATTAAAGTTTAGAAACTCTTATAAAAGAAGTACATACACTGGAATATGCAATGCTTTTTTTATCTTACCACACAAAAAAAAAAAAAAGACTAAGTCATTAAACCAGTTTTTCCAATTATTTATATTTTGGGGCTTTGCTTTGGCTGCTGTTTTAACATACTGAGCAGGTTAGTTGCCCAATGTTTTATTAATTGTTTATAGGCTAAATCCTGCACCTGGTGCTTTAGTAGTGAGACACCAGCTGGAGCTGTTCTGCCTGATTTGACTCTGTGCCTACCCAACACAGAGAATCGTAAACAGAAAACTCCCTCCCTCTTAGAACTGACCATGAAGAGACTTTGCAGCTATCCAGCCATGCCCCTGTCCCTGGAGGCAGAGTCAACCCACATTTCCATATGGTTATTGAAGGATAGGTCTGGACTGGCAGGCTGAAGCAGCCTGGACAAAACATTTTGAAGGGCTGAATCAGTGGATCTGTATAAATGTTGTAATTGTTAGTATTATAAATTAGAGCACCAAGAGGGTCTCCGCTAACAGAAGAAAAAGCTCAAAACCTACACAAATATTTGCTCTTGAAACATTTCATATGCTCCTCTTCTCCCAACCTACCCCAAAACAGCAGTTATTAACAGTGCTATGGCTCTACCTAGAAACAAGATAAAACTGCAGTAACTCAAGAATGATATATGAAGACTGGTCCACAAACTCACCCATATTTTGGTCCATTCCTCATCTGAACAGCTGAATTACAAGTCTTCTATTTCCCTTATTTATTATTTGTATTACAGTAGCAGCTACTGGCCCTAAAACAAGATCCACATTATACATACACATAGCAAGAGCCAGTCCCTATTTCAAAGAGTTTACAATTGAAATAGACAAGACACTCAAAAGCATTATTATCCCTATTTTATAATGGGGAAACCGAGGCACAGAAGGAGTCTATGACTTGCCCAAGGTCAAACAAGAAGTCTGTAGTAGAGCTAGAAAAAGAACGCAGCTCTCCTAAGTTCCAGACCAGTGCCTGAATCACAAGCCCATCATTCCTCTAAGTATATGTTGTATATTCTGATCTCACTTCAGATTTACATCTGTGTAATTAACTCAGTAGCAGCGAGAATTTGGCATTAAGTAAATGGGTGCTTTTGTCACATGAACTTGAACAGTATACAAAGATGTATCAAAACGTTGTTTTTGTCGGTATGCCAAAAGTAATACTGTCATAGGCCTATTTTTGTTTGGAATGGTAGAAAAATCTCAAGAGTTCCTTGTCAAACCAATTTGACATCTTCATAATTCCTTTCTGAATGCTCATTCTCTCTTTAAAATTTTATTTAGCTCTTTGCAGCAGGAGAAAGCTGTAATGCATCAGAACAAAATTACTATTATAAGACATGCTTGCTAACACAAATAAGTGGGGTGCTAAAATGAAGATAAATATACATGTAGTTTGTGTTTCTTAACGTTGATGCAAATGGGCAAGCCAAATTGGATGGAATGAAAATATGCAGCAGTTTATGTACTGGATCTGACTTTAATCTCACTTACACAGGTGTATGTTAAGAGTAGATCTGTTGAACTCATTGAAGTTTACAGAGGGGTTTAACTGGTTTAAGTGAGTAAACAATTAAGCCCACTACATATTTATGTATTTGAAGTAATTCGATCCATTGATACTAAATATAGTGGTCAGAGTGAAGTGCCGGTAGTTGGGAGTTACGGGTTTTGAGCACAGCTCTACTGCTGTTTTGCAGTGTGGCCCCATGCAAGTAATTTTAAATGCTGTGCCTTCGTTTTGCCATTTGTAAAGTGCAGATAATACTTTCTTACCTTATTAGAAAATGATTGACAGTCTGCCCACTAGAACTGTGAAAACTCAGTTCAGGTTGATTTGCAAATATTTATTCTGTTCTCCTTCCGGCATGAGCCACTTTTTCCATGTTGCACCTAAAAGAAAACCTGACTTCACTGAGTCATTCTGGGACTGAAGAGGGAAGTGGGGTTAGCGGGTTCCTTGCTGTGATCTATGGGGCCAAAGCTAAGTGGAGAATAGTGTTCCTTCCTCAAATGCTAGTGTGTGATGTGGGACTTTTTTTCCTTGCTGTACCTCTTTTCTAGTTGGTAATTATGATAATGAAATTAGAATCTCGCTTTCCTAAATACTTAGCAAACAGGAGTCTGTATGTTTCACAGTTCTCATAAGAACAGACCAAAGAGTCTCAGAGTTGGAGGGGACAGTGCTACTTTTCCTCTTAGAAGACATTAAGGGTATATCTGTACTGCAAGTGAAGGTGTCATTGTAGCACAGGTAGGCATACTACACTAGCTTTAATCTAGCTAGCACAGGTAACGATAGCAGTGTAGATGTGGTGACATGAGCTTCAGCATGTGCTAACAACCAGAGTACAAGCCCTCCAAGGAGCTAGGGTATGTACGATTTTCCCTGCTGCGGAGAAAGGATCCAGCAACAAGGAGCTGTCAGAGCCTTTCCCCGCTGCTTCTCCCCTGCCAGAGCCTTTCGCCGCTGCCTCCCAGCTGCCAGAGCCTGTCCCTGCTGGGGGAGTCTTTTCCCACAGAGGGGAAAGGCTCCATCTGCAGGCAGTCAGCAGGACACTACAATGCTAAAAATAGCAGTGTAGCTGGGGAGGTAGGGCTTGGGTGAGTAGAGGGCCATGTAGGGTATGTACTTGGGTACGTACCCACACCCTTCAGTATGTCTTTGCTTGCCTAAACTATGCCTCACTGGCTACACTGCTATTATACCTTAGTAGGGGGGCTGTGTACTTTATACGACGCGGAAAAACACATGCAGTGTAGCTGTACCTAAAGCTAAGGTGGCTATGCCTATCCGGGCAACAATCACACCTTCACTTGCAGTGTATATCGACAGATCTCCCTTTCCCCAACAGCACTGTTAAATCACCACTCTGAGATGCTTGGATACACTGTATTAGGGACTGCTGTTTCTCAAAAAGGAATGGAAGCTTAAAAATTAGCCATTTCTTTACCTAGCACTTCATCCTGTGACAGTTTTTGTACAGCATCTCTGCAACAGCACATGGGTACATGATTGTATGCATCATTTATCTGGAAACTAACTGCCCTCAAGTTCATTTTAAAGCTGGAAGTCGCACTAAAAGGGTGCTTGGAGCTGTGGCTCCTCAGCCAGTCAAAAGAATAAATAAAGAAAAGCTTTGACATCCTGACTAGCCTGAGGGGTTGAAGTCTCAAGCTAAACCTCAAGTTTAAATGGGAAACATTGGAAATTCCCTAAAGAGTGCCAATGACCAGAGAATGTCTCCAGGTTATCTAAGTCTATCAAGCAGTGCAAACTTGAGGCGTGCCAGTGACAAATCAAAAGAGAAAAAGAGATAAAACATCCAGTCCAGCTGGTACAGAACAGAAAGAGGATTTCTGCTTGTATGGGATGAGCAAACAGGAAAGGAGAAAGATTCTATTTTTAGTTACATCAGTGTACATCTGAAGTAACTGTTGATTTTATTTGAGATTACGTTGATATACAGAGCCTGGAGTGAGACAGGACATTCTTAGTGGAAAAAGAGAAAGGAAATTGGAATTTTCTAAGGTAGCATTTCCCAAACTTTTTAAAGTTGAGGGGTCCCACTTCAGAAAAAGGAAACCAATCATGCCCCTCCAACCCTGACAGGTATTTGTTAAAGTCCTACCTAAAGGGTGCAGACATACCGAGTAGAATGTGCAGATTCTTATAACACAATGCTTCCTCTTCTTTCTTAGTGCTTTGCTGAGCAGTGAAATTGGCTAAAACGCCAATGTTAACATTTTAAACTGCGAAATTGATGGCACAATTCACACTTCTACACTACTGTTTCAGGTTCTTTGGAGACTCAGGCAGACATTGCTGCATAAGTACACTTGGGTCATGTTTTCACATGTGTTTTTTTTTTTAAACAAAGTAACAGCTAGACACTAACTTTTTATAAAAAGAAATAAAAGCTGGGACCCTGGAGAACAGTTGGGAGGTCTGTCTGTGCACCCTTTTCCCCAAGAGGGGCACACCCTTAACCTGGAGAAAAGCTGTTCTAAGATCTGACATGGGCTTGGAGGACCCCTCCGCCTACCCACAAAAGCTAAAAGATAAGAAATACTGGGTATACCAAAAGATGGGCCTTTTCTCCTGTAACTGCTGAATCAGAAAACAAAAAGGGAAAGCAAGGTCTAATTGGGAGCCCACTTCAACTAATACACAGATCATAGCTGCAAAGAGAGGGTGTGGTGGAAGACCTCCTTTTGCATGTGACTTTAGCAGATGATCTGGAGGAGCCAAATGAGATGACCTATGTTGTCAACAGAGTAAAACTTGTCTGAAGTAGACCAACACAGAATAGTTCTTCATTGATCAGGGCATTTCTTCACGGCAGAGTTAACACAGGTTTTTACTTGGGTGTGGCCCTCAACCTCTCTCCCATCCACACACACAATTGTCTCACCTGGGCTAGCTGGATTGTCTGAAGCCATAGCTTAAAATCAGAGTGAGGTTTTCATTTGGATTGATGACCCACCCATTCTGCAATGTGGATGCAAGCTAAACCACTTGAGGGCTGATAGTCCTCCAGTGCTTTCCCACAATTACCCCATGAACCCAGAGGGACAGACAAGTTCTCAGACAATTCACTGGGAAAGAATCATAGCATAGCTCAGTTTCCTGCAGTGCCAAGAACCAGGGCATATGCCCCAGCAGTCCTAGCAACACCCATGGGTGAGTGCACACCACTGAGGACACAGTAATTCAGGTAAAGCTTTGTGGTGTGGCCACACACAGCTGAGCTAGACAAACCCAGATGCTCAGACCTAGGTGCCGATAACCTGAGTTAATGCTGCAGTTAAGATGCCTCAAGGCTCCTGTGTATTTCGTATACCATGAAGCACAGATGAAGGCAGCTTTAGAAAGGAGTTGGGTTCAAGGGACTCTGGAAACCAATCCTGTCTTTCAGCAATTGTGCTAGTTAGGTGACTGATATTAGGGCTAAAACTGGCCATGCAACAGTACTCTAGGAAAATACTCTGACCTCAGACTTGACTTAACCCATCTGAAAATGGGGACGTCCCAATATAACTCATACCCTTATTGTATCATTTTGCTTAAATATAGTGACACACATTTTCAAAGACAATCACTTAATCTACACAATATTTTTTAACTGTTGCCTCCGGTCATGATTTTTTTCAAACCAGCCTTGGAAATCTCATAGTTTTTGGCAGCGTGAGTCTGATCTATAATCTGATATACTAATAGCCCTTAATTAAAGCAATGTACTGTAGTCTGATCCAGACAAAGTACTCAATATATTGATATTATGGAACTAGAGCCTGCTTTTTGTTTACATGTCACTTTAAAACAGCACTTCATGTTCTGTACTGTGGTAATTTATTTTACCTAAGCGTACAGTCCGCAGTGATAGCTTGATTTGGAAAACCTCATTCATATGTTTTATCCATCAAAGCAAATCTGTACTTAAGAGCTTTCAAATCCTAGTTAACAGCTTTTCTTGCTAAATCAAGTGCTCATATTTTATAGTACCGAGCAAACCATCACTGCACCAACCTCCCCCACTCCCCACGCACACATGCAACATTGACACATTTGAAATAATGGCTATATGGACATCTAATTTTCTTATGACTGGTTAACTTCTTTAGAAAAATTGGCATTCAAAGATGGAACTTTTAATAGATAATCATTTTTAGATATACTTTCAGAGCAATGACTGGCAATGATTTACTAACTCTTCTTTTTCTAGCATTAGAGATACCAAAGTTTACTTAGAATGCTGCAATCTTTTCTTGTATGCTTCTCACAAAGCTATTCTAGCCTTCCAGTTGTGTGAATTGCTCAGGTTATCCCTCTCCCTAAAAAAACATACAAGAGCTTGCTGGTGTACGGAATAACAATTTACCAGCTCGATGGATGACTCATTTTCTTTACCCAGTTCTGAGACAAGGACATTTACAGTCAATAGAGAGAGATGCCACCTTCTCCCCACCTACCTCTGAATTTAAAAACAATGGGCCAAATTCATCACTGGTATAAATTCACTGTTACACCATGGATGACTATGTCAATACTCTAAGGATCCACAGAACCAATACAGTTAGGAATCAAAATACTTCACATTGGACAGCACACCCCAGCGAAGAAGAGCACACATGCTTCATAAGAGAAGCCCTGTCTACCTTGGTAACCTAGGCAGTGAAGCTATTTGGTCACCCCAGCTTGTCTCAGTTGCTCCCTGTGCCAACCCACCCACCCCGCTGTAGCTTCCCCCCACACCTCCTGTGTATTTTTCCTCAAGGAAGACATTTCTGGTTTAGCTTATTAGTAGTGAATGCTTGGCTTTCTGCATAGGCCCCAGAATCCTTTGCCATTATTTATGCCATGATTTAAGGAAGCATCACAGCAGCTGGCATTGTGGATTCTGAGGCTCGTATAAGACCCAGGACACTAGCTGCATGTGTAAAATTAACATCACCTGTTTGGATGAATTTGTAGGGGATGCAGCAAGAGAAGAATAGTTCAGACTGACCGGTTAGTGAATGACCATGGTTGTCTCAATACTGTGGTCATGGAAATTCAGATCTGGTACCTAATCACCCATTTACATATACTTTCCCCTGAGCCTGGCCATGTCACCCAGTGTAGATGCAGGTGCCGATTAAAATAGCAAAATTGCCTTTTTTGTGTGTTACTGTTACAATTAATTTTAGAACTTTTTTTTTTTCCAAAATGATCATTTGCCAATTTGTCGTTCACCTAATGAGGAATGACACTGCAAGGAAATATGTTAAGCGAATATTCTATCCCTGGTTAATTGCGAAATTTGATGCATCCTGTAACTGGAAGTAGCACTACACATTTTAAAATGGACTGTGATTGAAATAAAAATGGTGGGAAACAACTAGTTTTTTAAGCTTATATTTTCTTGCTTTCCTTTGTAATGGAATAGCAGAATACTGTTAGTCTAAACCAGGGGTGGCCAACCAGTGGCTGTGGGGCTACATTCAGCTCTTCAGAAGTTAATATGCGGCTCCTTTTACAGGCACCGACTCGGGGGCTGGAGCCACAGGTGCCAACTTTCCAATATGCCAAGCGGTACTCACTGCTCAACACCTGGCTCTGCCACAGGCCCTGCCCCACTCCACCCCTTCCCGCCTCCTCCCTTGAGCCTGCCATGCCCTCACTCCTCTCCCTCCCCCCAGAGCCTCCTGCACGCCACAAAACAGCTGATCGGGAGGTGTGGGGAGGGAGGAGGAGGCAGCGCTGACTGGCAGCCAGTCTGGGAGAGCTGCTGATGTATTACTGTGCTTCTTTGGCAATGTACATTGGTAAATTCTGGCTCCTTCTCAGGCTCAGGTTGGCCACCCGTGGTCTAAACCAACAAAATTAAAGTCTATTATCTTAGATCAATACATGTTGTTATAATAATAATAATATAATAATATATGGAGATATACCTATCTCATAGAACTGGAAGGGACCCTGAAAGGTCATTGAGTCCAGCCCCCTGCCTTCACTAGCAGGACCAAGTACTGATTTTGTCCCAGATCCCTAAGTGGCCCCCTCAAGGATTGAACTCACAACCCTGGGTTTAGCAGGCCAATGCTCAAACCACTGAGCTATCTTAAGATAAAAAACATTAAATAATGGCACATATGTCAAGCCCGCCCAAATTCTGAATTATTCAAGCAAAGTCTGTCAACACTTCAGCCAGACTTTTTTAGTCTTTTCAAAATTTTTTAGCAAATTTAGTGCTTGAAAGAGATGTCAACATTTATAGCCTTCAAGTAAAATTTTGAAAAATACCAGTGACTTCGAAGCCCAAGTGATGTTTTCAATAGCAACTTAGGCACTTAAAAAGTCTCACTGAAAGTCATTGGACCTAAATGTCTAAGTCACTTTTGAAAAATAGGACTTTGATTTCTAAAGTATTTTGGTGGTTTTGAAAATTGTACCCCTAGAGACGATAGTCTGTTTAACGATAGAACATGCACAGCATAGGCAGTGCAAGATTCCCCTTCACTGAAGGGCTGGGAGTGAGAGGGCAGTTCCGTCTCAGTGACCATTTAATTCCCTGCCGAGTATGACAATTATCATGACTTATTTTGCTGCTTGGAGATGGATTGAGACCACCAGCTCATTTCATTTCACATAGGTCACCAAATCATTAGACAATAACAGCTTTCACTCCGTACAAACCGGACCATGGGTTTGAACGAGTGACCTAGCAATGCAAGGCACTATATCCTGTTACCAGTTCCCTGAGTCATCCAGTCTTACTGTTTTAAAATATTTATTTTATCCTTAATTTGCCATGAATTTGAACTGTACTAATGGAATAAATAGCAATCACCTTTTCTTTTCCTTTTCAACTCCTAGGACTTCCACTTATTTTCTGCAGAACTGGGAGAAAAATGTGAAGCAATAAGTGAGAAACTGGTGCAATTAGAAGATCAACTCCAAGCATCAGTCTGCAACTTGGATGACGGTTTTATTCATATCCTTTTGCTACATAGATTAACTATTTATCTCCCAGCTTCATATAAAGCACTAGTTTATTTTAGCATGATCTGGAAATGTTAAGTAAGGTGGAAATGAGTGAATTTAGCTACTGTGGACATTTTTGGTCTACTAAAACATTCCCATAGTGCTCATTCACTGTGGGTCTGATCCAGTTCGTGATGAAGTCAATGACAAGACTTCCGTTGACTTAAATAGGAGTGAGATAAATCCTGTAAATTTAATCTTAGACTAAATGTTGAAATAGTCATCTGCTTATCTCTATCAATCTAATCTCTGAGTTTTACAATGTACACATCACTGCAAGTGTCTAGTGCACTAAGTAGAACACATGTAACAGCCAACACAAATCTGCACTTTCAAACATGATCTATTTAGTCAAATTAAATGCGAGTTCATGTGCAGTCAGAATTGATTATAGATCTCTAATCTAGCTATTGTTCCTTCTGAAATATCCAGTAGTTGCATCATGTGGTAGATACACTAGAGGGTAGGGATCGGATACAGAGGGACCTAGACAAATTAGAGGATTGGGCCAAAAAAAACCTGATGAGGCTCAACAAGGACAAGTGCAGAGTCCTGCACGTAGGACGGAAGAATCCCATGCACTGCTAAAGACTAGGGACCGAATGGCTAGGTAGCAGTTCTGCAGAAAAGGACCTGGGGTCACAGTGGATGAGAAGCTGGATATGAGTCAACAGTGTGCCCTTGTTGCCAAGAAGGCTAACGGCATTTTGGGCTGTATAAGTAGGGGCATTGCCAGCAGATCGAGGAACGTGATCGTTCCCCTTTATTCGACATTGGTGAGGCCTCATCTGGAATACTGTGTCCAGTTTTGGGCCCCACACTACAAGAAGGATGTGGAAAAATTGGAAAGAGTCCAACGGAGGGCAACAAAAATTATTAGGGGTCTGGAGCACATGACTTATGAGGCGAGACTGAGGGAACTGGGATTGTTTAGTCTCCAGAAGAGAAGAATGAGGGGGGATTTGATAGCAGCCTTCAACTACCTGAAGGGGGGCTCCAAAGAGGATGGAGCTCGGCTGTTCTCAGAGGTGGCAGATGACAGAACAAGGAGCAATGGTCTCAAGTTGCAGTGGGGGAGGTCCAGGTTGGATATTAGGAAAAACTATTTCACTAGGAGGGTGGTGAAACACTGGAATGGGTTACCTAGTGAGGTGGTGGAGTCTCCTTCCTTGGAGGTTTTTAAGGTCAGGCTTGACAAAGCCCTGGCTGGGATGATTTAGTTGGGAATTGGTCCTGCTTTGAGCAGGGGGTTGGACTAGATGACCTCTTGAGGTCCCTTCCAACCCTGATATTCTATGATTCTATGTGGCATCTACCATGTGATTTAACCTGCATACAGCACTGTACAGTGTAAATAGCCATAAGAGAGTTGGGTATTTGATTCTCTTCCAGCTGAAAGCCCTTGGATAAAATACAGAAAGAACCAAAAGGCTGCTTACGCCATCCAGCATCTGGGTAAAGGTTGCTTAACCTTTACAGAGCCATCTGCCATACCTACATATGTAGAAATTTCCCAACTTTAAAAGTACGGACTATTTTTTCACCTGTGTTGTCTCATCCTCTTATTGTGTTTATAGAAATAAATTACCTCCACCAAAGGTAGTGATTCTGCTGAGAATGGAAATTAGCCTTCAGAAAGTGTAAATGTAAAAAGCATAAGAACAGATTGGTTGGGCTGGGGTCTTGGCTTAGTATTTATTCTTTGTAACTGCTGAAGAGCTTACAATCTAAGCTATACAAGCCAAAGACATGATGAGCCATGGAACACTAGCTCAAGTAAGAGAAGATGGGAGGAGGATTTGGGTGGAGGAGAAGGTAACAAGCTTTCCTGGAGGAAGGAGCAGAAACAGGGCTTGCTAGAGGTGAGGGGGTTTGCGATTGTTCTTGGCACAGGAGCAATGTGATAGAAATGAATAGGCATGAGTGCAAGAAGAACAATGAAGGGAGAAGTAAGGAAAGAGGTTCAGTAATAGCGTACAAAATGAGAGCCAATATACAGATGGGGCCAAGACTATGTAACACTTTGAAGACTAGGATATGAAACTTAAATACAGATTGAATCCTTTCATTGGCTTTCTCAGAGGGCAGCAATTTTGTTGGAGTGTCAGGAGAGAAGAATGATTTTGAAACACTATATGGATTTGATTGGAGAGAAAAGATGGGAGAGGTGGGAAGGTCTAGAGAAAAAGTTTAAAACAGAAGATAATGATAAACAAGAACTGGACAAGGGTTTTCAGGGACTGGGGAGGAATAAAGACAGGATGGCTAAATTACAGAGAAAAAAGGGGCATGCTTAGTAGAGACAAGTAATGGGGAGAAGTGTAAATATACCACTGTGATTGTAAATCTGGAAGACAAAGTGTCACGGTTACAGGGAGAACGGCACCTTGGACCTCTTTTAGTCCCTCCCTCTCAAGTGCACCTGTTGGTAACAGGGCTGGCTTCCTGCACTTCAATCCAGGCAGAACCACACAGTCCAACCAGTGACCCAGTCCCAGAGTGGGTTGCAGCCTTCCTGGTTCCCAGCCAGGTTAATGACACAGGCTGAACAGGGTTTGGAACCTGTCAACCCTTTCGCTCTGGGAACCTGTGACCAGGGAGTTGATTAAAGCAACTCAAAACAGGGTCTTCAAAACAAAGTATTATTCATTTGTTTCCCCAGAGGCACAAAGCACATAGAGTAAAAGGTAAAAACAATAAGAAAGCTAGACACATTGCTCTGACCTACACCTTCATCATTCCTCATCAGCTTTTGTAGGTTCCTGTTAGCCCAGCTAATCCCCATCGCTGGCTGGGAAAAATAGACTTTCTGCTTGCAGCAGGCTCTGTGTACCCCTTAGCCTATCAGCTTTCATTGATTCTCTCTGGGCAGCCTCACCTTGCTCACCTAACCCTCCTCCCTTTTCTAGGCCCATGCTCCTGTAATGGCTTAGTATTTCCCTTTGGTCTGTCTCTCATCAGCCTTGCCAAACAGCTCTCTCACTAGAGTTGGGACATAGGCATCCCCTCTTTGTGGCTATAAACCTGGACACTGTGTTTTACAGTTTGGTGGGATGCTCCTTATCTAGCCCATTATTTTACCTTTCCTGCTTGGTTCTTTTAACAATGCCGTTTGATCTAACTCTATAGCAATTCCATCATAAATAAGGAGAGTCATGCACCATATTCATAAAAAATAAGACATGTTATTTCCCAGTTTGTCTCACACAAATTCTTAATCATTGTGTTTTCAATGGAGATAGAGAAGAGACAGAGTGGAGAAGTATTGAAAGGAAAGATGAAAAAAAATTCCATTTTGGAGAGTTTGTAATGGTAGCTTGTAATGACACCCAAGAGGAGGTGCTAGAAAGACACCCGGAGATGAGGAACTGAACAGAAGGCATACAGTTCTAAGAAACGTAGATTTGAGAATCATCCTCATCAAGGCTGTAGTTGAAACCATAAAGAGCAGACAAGGTCATGAAGGAAAGACAGTGTAGAGGCTAAGGACAAAATCTTAAGAGACACTAACAGATGGAAGGAAAGAGGAAGATGAGACACTTTATTTGAGATGCTGTATTGTTTTATAGACCTGGAGAGCCATTACCAACCTTGCAAAAGCTTAAAATCATAAAATAAGCCTGATATTCATTAAAAGTGCATAATATTTTTACTGTTTAAAATTCCTATGAGAAACAGAATGATTCAAGCCAATGTAATTAGCTATTTTGTAGTAATTTGTCATCACTTAGAATCCCTCACTGCCCTAAATGTTTGTCTTATTTTTACAGGAAGATAATTAACCTGTGTTTAGCACAGACCAATTTGTAATGTGTCTGTGAGGCATTTGTATAGTATAATTGATCAACCTTAATCCTGTTTGAGATCTCTTTGCAATGCTATATACATACACCCATTTAACTCCCCTATAAGAAATGGCAGGAGGTTCTAACCTTACACCTTATAGCTCATTCTTAATTGAGTCCAGTGTGTCCAATGGGTAGAAGAGCACTGGGAGACAGGAGTCTTCTATTCCCAGCTCTGCCACAGACTTGCTATATTTTCTTTTGGAAGTCACTTTACATCTATATTTGAATTAACCCAGCTGTGAAATGGGTCTGACAATAGTTACCCACCTTACAAGGTTTGTTATGAGGTTTCATACATTTTTGTTTGAAGAGAACTTTTTGATTTTTGAATGACAGACACTACAGAAGCACATAGTATTAGTATTATTTTTATAAAGGCAGTATATGCTTCAATTTAATTTAAATTCTAAATGTAAAAGTTAATTAAAAATCATTTTGAACTTTGAACAGACTTGTGGGTCAATCTCATTTAGAAACACAATCAAGTTTTCACCCAGATTAGCTTTGAGTGTCCCAAACCCCCATATTTCCTTTCCCACCTTGATCACGTTTTAACAGACAATATCTTAACCCTAATATTAAGCAATTTTCACTATTCACAAGATTGATCTTAACATGATCATACACTTTGCAGTTAGCATTAAGATACATACAAGGTTCATAGGTAGTGTAAATAACAATAGTGAAGAAAGACAATTTAATGGAGTTTGTTAAATGCACTATTAGGTGAAAATTTGGTTTCTAAGTCCAGGTACTGTAGATCACAACAGAAATCTGGAGATTTGGAAGTCATGGGTTTGCATCAAGACTTGGCTTTTTGACATCAGTGATTACATAAATGGAGTTAAATCCTGTAATGATGACTGGATAACATGTACATCATGTCCTGTGGGAAGGATGCTGTTATGGCTTCCAAGAGGTGCATCAAGAACAAATCAGAAAACTTATTTAAAGTTTGTTGAATATCTCAAGTGATTGCTAGCAGCATAGAGCCTTTAAACTCTAGATTACTGAGTAAAATCCACTAAAGGTGAACGTAATCAAAAGTTATCAAGTTGTCCTTTTGTTTTATTTAAAAGGGATGAAAAAAATCAAATCTTTAAACCATTATTCAAAATCAATCTGTTGGCTGTTAAATAGCCTATGAAATAATCGTGGTCTTATTCCTGTGTTACAAAAACTAGCACCACAATTGGCACTAGTTACTATTGTCAACAGGGAGGTTAAGGATTGAGCTTTTCACAGCCTTTATTTATTTGACTTCAGTGAAAACACATGTCAAATGGGAAGTGCGTATGTGGTCTTTATTAAAAATACCTTTTAAGATATAAAACTATGTAAGGGCTAGATGTAATTTATTTGTAAAATATGATCTAGAACTTAATGAGTACTGTAAAAACTTCCCAGCAGAACTCTTGCTTGCTCTGTATTTAGATAAAAGAAAGGAAGCCATGAATATACTGAGGAGAAAAAAAAGTATGTATGGCCGAAATTTGCTGTGAAGGTGTATGGATGTCTCTTTTTAATGAAAAGGACTATAAACGTCCCACAGATAACTACATTCCTGCAGCTGTCAAGAAATTCTGCCAATATTTAGTATACATCATGGCTTTGATTAATAATTAAATCTATATTAAAGGAAATAATTCCCAGTTGCCATTGTTTTTCATTATACATTTAGACGGCACATAACGCTCGAATCAGCCATGCTGTTACTAGTAATTGCTGGTGTGACATGAACAAAGGAGAAGGCGATATTTCTTGGTGTTGAATATTTACACAGAGCCTCTTGGGAGTCTCATTTGATATTGAAGTTTCTCACTGCAAATATTAAACAGTACCTTTGTATAAAAAAAGCATCAAACAGAATAAAAAATCCCCTCTGTAGCACTCTGACTGTCTGACATGTTTGCTAAATTATATGTAGCATAACCAAATACAACCACAAAACAGTCAACTATAGTTAATCAGTGGCAAGTGTATGAAAACAGTCTGCATCATTAATTGGAAAAACCAAAGAAGGAGAGGTGACTCATTGCTGGTGTCTGCAGGGCTGATGAGAGGTGTTACTTCACTGACAGTAAAGGCCTAGAATTTCCAGTAAAATTAAATGGCTCCTATATTGCAATTTCACAGTCATTTTTGTTCTTAATTAGCAGTTAGGGTTTGATAGACAATTTGAGTGCATGTAATAGTTCCTTCTAGAGAAAATGCTTTTGTTGAGAGAAAACTGGGTTGGGCTATCTTATGTTAAATGCACAAAATCCCCTCTCCCCCTTTAAAAAACCCAAATAATGATTTTGAAGTTGTAATAGCATGTTTAAATGTTGATTAGACACACATAGGTCCTAACCTGTTTACTTCATCGTGTATTTGGTGAAGACATGGGGCTTGATTCTGGTCTCCTGTACATCAGTGTAAACTGGGGTAACTCTGCTTAGTCAATGGACTTACACCAGTGTAAAAATGATGCCAGAGCAGAATCAAGCCCCATGTCTGCACCAAATATGTGGTGAAATAAATATTTAGTTCTTTACCATACCTTAGTCAGGAGTCACCATCTGGATGAATCTTTAAGAAATTAATGTTCTGCATTACTGCAGGAACTCTCAGGGCAGTAGTAGTGTGGTGTTTGACTCTCCTCGGCCACCATCCCCCACAAACCCCAGCACCACCTTCATTTTTTATTACAGAATTGCAGGACCCAGCAGGACACTTATCATGCATGTACCAGTGGGTTTTGCAGCACTCCATTATGCCTTATAATTCCACCTCCTTATACTTCCATGGATGGCTCTCTTCCATACTCTATGTTGATAAATAAAGTAAGGAGATTCACAGATTAAAATAAGGTCTAGTTTTCAGCTTGGATCCCTGACACTCAGGATGGGAGGGACCAGCCGTAATACATTTTTGGGAGGGGTGAGGAAGGGAACACCACTCTTAGTCCTTGGCCAATTCAAGACTTGGTTTTGACAGACAACAAAGAAAGCACCTGCAGTGCTCCTTTCATCACAGGAAGGGTTGCATTCATCATACAAGGAAGAAAAGGGTGATATACAAAGGCTGGAGATGGGCTTGGAGAACTCCTGGCCTCACTCCAGCCCCATGAGAACAGTGGCAGAAACAGAGAAGAGTAATTGGAAGTAAAGGCATCCCTAGCTCGCTGCTCCTTCAATATAGTGTGGTGGGAATCACAACACCTACAGTATAAGACATAACATTATGTACTAATCTCAGACCACGGCGGTACTTAGAACCACTGTAAATAGGCAGAGTAGTTTGCCAGGTAGAATAGGAAAAAACAACCAAACAACCCACAAACATCTTTCTGCCATTTGTGTTCCTCCTGTACATGTTTCCCCCATGTATTCAGAGTGCACTATTTACAGCAAGCTGATATTACATTATCAGAGATCTAAACCAGAAAATCCCAGTCTAAGCCATCACCACAGCCTGCAGCTCCAAGGCCTTCTGTCACCCAACAAACTATTCTTAAAGAAGCAACAGGGGATCCTGTGGCACCTTTAAGACTAAGGCCTTGTCTACACTACGAGAGTAGTTCGATTTTACTTAAATCGAATTTTTGGAATCGATATTGCAAAGTCGAACGTGTGTGTCCACACTAAGGACAGTAATTCGACTTTGTGAGTCCACACTAACGGGGAAAGCGTCGACATTGGAAGTGGTGCACTGTGGTCAGCTATCCCACAGTTCCCGGAGTCCCCGCTGCCCATTGGAATTCTGGGTGGAGCCGCAAATGCCTTCTGGGTAAAAAAAATGTGTCCAGGGTGCTTTTGGGTAACTGTCGTCATCCGTCCATCACTCCCGCCCTCCCTCCCTGAAAGCGCCGGCGGGAAATCAGTTCGCGCACTTTTCTAGTCAGTGACAGCGCGGACGCCACAGCACTGCGAGCATGGAGCCTGCTGCAACCATCACTGCAGTTGTGGCCGCTCTCAACGCCTCGCAACTTATCATACACCTTTCCCTGAGGCAGATGCAGAAAAGTCAGGCGAGGAGGCTACGTCAACGCGGTGATGGCC
Source organism: Malaclemys terrapin pileata (assembly GCF_027887155.1). Lineage (NCBI taxonomy): Eukaryota > Metazoa > Chordata > Testudines > Emydidae > Malaclemys > Malaclemys terrapin. Next base: position 79,183,352 of record NC_071507.1, on the reverse strand, counting down.
TGAAGTCTGAGAGTAGCACAGACCTCTCAGAAAGCAGGGGACCCAGCGCCGAGAACATCACGGTGGCAATGGGTCATGTTGATGCCGTGGAAAGGAGATTCTGGGCACGGGAAACAAGCACTGAGTGGTGGGACCGCATAGTGCTGCAGGTCTGGGATGAATCCCAGTGGCTGCGAAACTTTCGCATGCGGAAGGGAACTTTCCTGGAACTTTGTGAGTTGCTGTCCCCTGCCCTGAAGCGCAATGACACCCGGATGCGAGCAGCCCTGACTGTCCAGAAGCGAGTGGCCATAGCCCTGTGGAAGCTTGCAACGCCAAACAGCTACCGGTCAGTCGCGAACCAGTTTGGGGTGGGCAAATCTACCGTGGGGGTTGTTGTGATGCAAGTAGCCAAGGCAATCGTTGATGTACTGCTGCCAAAGGTAGTGACCCTGGGAAACGTGGAGGCGATCATAGATGGCTTCGCAGCGATGGGATTCCCAAACTGCGGTGGGGCCATAGATGGAACTCACATCCCTATCCTGGCACCGGAACACCAGGCCAGCCAGTACATTAACAGAAAGGGCTACTTTTCCATGGTGCTGCAAGCACTGGTGGACCACAGGGGACGTTTTACCAACATCTACGTGGGATGGCCGGGCAAGGTTCATGACGCTCGTGTTTTCAGGAACTCTGGTCTGTTTAGACGGCTGCAGCAAGGTATTTACTTCCCGGACCACAAAATAACTCTTGGGGATGTGGAGATGCCTATAGTCATCCTCGGGGACCCAGCCTACCCGCTAATGCCCTGGCTCATGAAGCCCTATACTGGCGCCCTGGACACTGAAAAAGAACTCTTCAACTACCGGCTGAGCAAGTGCAGAATGGTGGTGGAGTGTGCTTTTGGCCGTCTCAAGGGGAGATGGAGAAGCTTACTGACTCGCTGTGATCTCAGCGAAACCAATATCCCCATTGTTATTGCAGCTTGCTGTGTGCTCCACAATCTCTGTGAGAGCAAGGGGGAGACCTTTATGGCGGGGTGGGAGGTTGAGGAAAATAGCCTGGCTGCTGATTACTCACAGCCAGACAGCCGGGCGATTAGAAGAGACCAGCGGGAAGCGCTGTGCATCCGGAAGGCTTTGAAAGCAAAGTTCCTGAGTGAGCAGGGTAACCTGTGACTTTAAAGTTTGTGTATTGAGAAGCTAAACCTGCCCCCGTTTCTTTACCCAGTTAATGTTGACTATCCTATCCAGTTACATACCCCCTTCACCCCACTTCCAACACACGTTTCAAAATAAAAATAGTTCTACTTTGTTAAAGCACACCGTTTTCTTTAATACTGTATTTGCGGGAATTTTTTAAAACTGGGACGCAGACTGTGGTGCGGAGCGGGTGTACTGTAGTGGCGCGAATGCAGCTTCTAAACTCAAGGATTGACAGGCTCCGCTGCGGTGGGATGGTTGTTTCAACGGAGCCTGTCACCCCTCCTGATAGGGACTGTGTGTATGGGGGGGTCTATGTGACTTTGTGGCAGGGGGAGGACGGTTACAGATCCCCTGCTGTGTGGCTCTGTGATCCTGCCTAAGGACCGCCGCTTAAGATCTGTAACTGCCCTCCCCTGCCACAAAGTCACAGAGCAACCCACCCCCCACCACATAACATGAAAACAACCTCCCAGACTAACCAGGGTAACTAGTCACTGCATCACTGCACTATGTATGTGCCCTGCTGCTGTGCCTGCCCCCGACTATATACCCTGCCAAAGGTGACTGTCCTGTCGAATTACCAACCCCCTATCCCCCCTTCCTCCAAAAGAACATGATGGAAACAGTAGTTAACAGAAACGTATTTTTTATTATCAACCAAACATGGAACTGGGAAAGTGAAACTTGGACGGGGGCTTGTGTCAGGCGGGAAGGAAAGAACTTGTCAAATTTTGGGGAATGAGAGCCTTCTGCTGCTCGAGCTCTCTGCAGGGGTGGAGTGAGAGTTAGCAGGGACTCTGCCGCCTCTCCTTCTGTGCACTTTGGGTGAGGGGAGTATGGGACTTGGTGGCGGGGGAGGACGGTTAGAGATGGACTGCAGCGGGGCTCTGTCCTCCTGCCTCCGTTCCTGCAGAACATCCACAAGGCGCCGGAGCGTGTCCGTTTGCTCCCTCATTAGTCCAAGCAGGGTTTGAGTCGCCTGCTGGTCTTCCTGACGCCACCTCTCCTCCCGATCCATGTTGGCTTGGTGCATTCGGGTCAAGTTCTCCCGCCACTGGGTCTGCTGTGCTGCCTGGGCTCTGGAGCAGGCTATAAGCTCCGAGAACATGTCCTCCCGTGTTCTCTTCTTCTTATGCCTAATCCGCGCTAGCCTCTGGGAGTGTGATGACAGGCTAGGTTGTGAGACAGTCGCAGATGGGGCTGTGGGAATGGGAAAAAGGGAGTGAATTCCTCAGAAAGATAAATGTAGTTGTGAACAAAGAACATAGTCTTTCTCTGTGAACAAGGCCATGCACAGCACCTATCACATGCGCACTCAGCACAAGGTCGAATTCTCGGCCTTCGCATTCAGTGCCTGGGGTCTTCTACAGCACATTTGAGAAGCCTCTCAGGAGAACGGAATTTCTGTTGCAGGCAGACATGGTAAGCCGTAGACTTGTGGCAGCTTAAAACTTTAATATTAGCAATGGCCTCATTTCACATTGAAATCAATGTCGGTCCCTGCTGCCAGCAATTCGGCAAGCAGGAAGTCTGCTCCTGTCCCACACCCTCGCGGCTGTCCCCGGGAACGATCCCTTTCGGCTGCCCCTCTCCCGCCTCCACCGCGTGGCTGCAAACCAGCGGTTACAGTTCTGTAAAGGAACGGCAAAGCAGTCCCAACACTAACATTCCCCTACCTCATTCAAAGCAGGTCATCATGAGCGACATCACCCTCATGAGGATCTCTGACAGCGAGAAAGAGCGAATGCTCCGGGAAAGCCTCCAAAGACCAGGGCCGTATGCCGCCATGCTGTGCAGAGCAATGATTCCAGAGTACTTGCTTGTCTCGTGGCGTGGCAACGTGTCCTACTACGGAGGACCCAATAAGGCCGCTCTCCCCAAGAACCTAATGCAGCGGATTTCCAATTACCTCCAGGAGAGCTTCCTCGAGATGTCACAGGAGGATTTCTGCTCCATCCCCGGACATATAGACCGCATTTTACTGTAGCTGCTGTAGCAGTGACTAACCAGTAGAGCGGCTTGGGCAGGACAATCATGCAAAACCGGACATTGCTAGATTTTTTTTCAATAGTTGCACTGCCCATGACTGAACCGTTAAGCTAATCAAACTAATCATGAGAAACCCATTTTTTAAATTGTTAATATTCCTGTTCTGTTACAAATAAATGTTTAGATTTTTACAACACTTACTGGCTGATCCTTCCCCAGATTCTGTGTCCGGGGTAACGGCTGGGGAGGGTTGGTAGGGGATCTCTGTAAGGGTGATGAAGAGATCCTGGCTGTCGGGGAAATCAGCGTTGTGAGCGCTGTCGACTGCCTCGTCCTCCTCATCTCCTTCCTCATCTTCCCCGTCCGCTAACATGTCCGAGGATCCAGCCGTGGACACTATCCCATCCTCAGAGTCCACGGTCACTGGTGGGGTAGTGGTGGCGGCCGCACCGAGGATGGAATGCAGTGCCTCGTAGAAACGGGATGTCTGGGGATGGGATCCGGAGCGTCCGTTTGCCTCTTTGGTCTTCTGGTAGCCTTGTCTCAGCTCCTTGATTTTCACGCGGCACTGCGTTACATCCCGGTTGTATCCTCTCTCTGCCATGTCTTTAGAGATCTTCTCGTAGATCTTTGCATTCCGTCTTTTGGATCGCAGCTCGGAAAGCACGGACTCATCGCCCCACACAGCGATGAGATCCAAGACTTCCCGATCAGTCCATGCTGGGGCCCTCTTTCTATTCTGAGATTGCACGGCCATCACTGCTGGAGAGCTCTGCATCGTTGCCAGTGCTGCTGAGCTCGCCACGATGTCCAGACAGGAAATGAGATTCAAACTGGCCAGACAGGAAAAGGAATTCAAATTCAAATTTTCCCGGGGCTTTTCCTGTGTTCAGCATCCGAGCTCGTACTGCTGTCCAGAGCGTCAACAGAGTGGTGCACTGTGGGATAGCTCCCGGAGCTATTAGCGTCGATTTCCATCCACACCTAGCCTAATTCGACATGGCCATGTCGAATTTAGCGCTACTCCCCTCGTCGGGGAGGAGTACAGAAGTCGAATTAAAGAGACCTCTATGTCGAACTAAATACCTTCGCGGTGTGGACGGGTGCAGGGTTAATTCGATGTAACGGCGCTAACTTCGACATAAACGCCTAGTGTAGACCAGGCCTAACAGAAGCATTGGGAGCATAAGCTTTCGTGGGTAAGAACCTCACTTCTTCAGATGAGTTTCCTGTCTTCCTCCCTGGGGTCTCTGGCTTGTAGCATCCAGCTCTTCTTCTGCCCTTGAGCACTTTGTGCCAGGGGAGGAAGAAGCTTAATTGGGCTAATCTCATTTTCTAGCAGCAAACTAGTAGTAGCCCTGCATCCTGTCAGAGACATGCAATGAGTGTGACCCTCATGCTGAACTCCATTTGTTACCAATAGTGGTTCTACATACTGCTTGAAAGCAATATATGTCCCTTTGCCACAGTATTTCAGCCTTAACTTTACAATTACTGGTGTCCTTTGGTTTGTCATATTGTGAATGTGGTGACATTCCTGAGACTACTAGAATTTATTTCAAGCATAAACCAGTCATATCTCTTGCTCCTCCAGCACACAGCTGCTTTTCTTCATATTTTTTCTTTTCTTTCTTTCTTCCTTCCTTCCTGCCTCATCGATATAATATTCAGTGGTAGTGAAGCATATAATTTTTGCTTCCATTTTTTTCTACCGAAAAACCTTTTGTAATCATTTAGCATATTACAAATAACAGCATGTTGTTCCAGGCTGCATATCAAAGGTAATTAAATCTCAGGGGTTTCTTGGTGTTCATAAACTGCAGGAGCTATGCTTTTACCAGTTCTGATTTCAGCAGAACTTTTGATTAAATTACATCTTGGTATTCAATCTGCAGGGCTGGCATTAGACTCGCTGTTGGCCCAGGGCAGAAACGAAGGAGTGGGTCCCCCACTCTGCCTCCCTTACCTGCTCACACATTGGATTTCTGCAACGTTTCTGAAGCTGAAGCACAAACCCCCACCACACAGGGCCCCCTACAGCATGGGGCCCTGGGCAATTAGCCTGCTTGCTATCCTCTAATGCTGCCCTGGGTCTGAGACCACTTATTACACAATAACAATATTTCCCTGCCTCACAAAGGTGGTGTGAGGCTTAATTCACTAGTGCTTGTAAAGTGCTTTGAGATCACTGGATAGGAAAAGAACAATAATAATATGCATTTCTATGTAATTTATATGAAGTCATAGATTAGATTAATAAAGCTGCCCAAAAATTAAGAGAAATGTACCCTCTACTAAAAAAAAAATGTTTTTCCCCCCATGATAAAGTGTAAAGAGTGAAACATCACAGTAAATGAATATAAATTACATAAAAGATGAAGTTTTGAGGAAGCTATAATAGAATCAAAAGCTGCCAAAAGGCTTTTCAAACTGGTGTTCGTGCCTGCCATAGGAGTGATTTGCATAACTTTCCCATGATTCTCTATAGTCATATTTTCAAAAGAGAGAGAGAGAGAGCTTGCTTTTTACAGTCGCATAACCTAAGGGTGCCTTTTTGTTTTGACATTGCATTGACATTGTACTTGGGTAAAACAACATTTCATAATGGATGAGCTCTAAGAAGGCCAAAAGCAGTATAGCATTTCCTTTCTGTGTATTAAGTTTTGAAAAAAGTAAGGTTTTTGTTCCAGCTCCAGTCTTTTCTCGTTTAGAACTCAGGGTCTCACGAATACCCTATGATGCTTTACTGTTGTAAATTAAGATTTGCTCTTCTCTATTATCTGTTGAATCTGTGTTCGCGTTTTTGGGCTCTGATACTGCAATCTGACCTGTGCAGGAAGATTACTGAATTAAGAAGGGGGAAAAGAGGTCAAGAAATGGTCCAAGAAAATTAGACAATTGGCTTGTTGTTCTTCCTGAGATGGCAGTTCCTCTGACTCATCACCAGAAGGCTCCAGAGCTAAAAGCTGTTTTTTTCGCACATAGAAAGAATAAGCATAATAAAATATTAGATTCCAGTGTAACGTGTCTGGGCAGGCCTCTATGGCTGAACACTTCACATGCAATCAGAGGAACAGAGACACTGGCAGAAAAGGGGGCCCAAAACTCCCTGGACTAACCAGGCACTGCTTATGCTGTGATCAACCATCCCACAACTTCCAAACTAACCAAACCCTGATCATAGGGCAGGTCAGCCATGCCACATCTGCTAGACTAACACAACTCTGCTCATTATGGGTCGTCCATGCCTCATACAGCCGGCTGTAGAGGACTGAGAGGGAGAGCAGCGCAGACATGGAGGAACAAGCAGGCGGTAAGGGGCCTCTTGGCTCACCACTTATGTCTGACTGACTAACTCTGCCTGCTTTAACAAGGAGTGGTAACCCTTTTGGAATCCTGCCTTGTTCACCCTCGGCTTCAGTGCTGTCTGGCTCATTAACAAATGCAGTCAGACAAAGACCCGCCCTATGCAGCTGTTAACCTTAGTGAGCCAGGCATAGCTACTTATGTCTACACTGGGAGAAAAAACACAACAAACCACGCCATGGCAGAGAGTCTTAAAGCCTGGGGTCAACTGACTTGGGCCCGTGCTACAGGGCTAAAAATAGCAGTGTAGACATTCTCAGTTGAACTGAAGCCCAGGCTCTGAAACCTGGCAAAGGAGGAGGATCTCAGAGCCCTGACACCAAGCCGAGTGGGAACATCTACACTGCTATTGTTAGCCCTGGAGAATGAGCTCTGTGAATCTGAGTCAGTTGACCCATGCTCAAACTCTCTGCCAGGGGGTTTGTTTTGTTCGTTTTTTTGCAGTGTGCATGTACCACACAGGAGCCATTGAGACAAAGGGCTGCGTCATGCAGCTGTTATGTAGCTCTTCCTAGCTTACTAAGGAGTTCAGGGCTAGGCCAAAACCATGTTAGCAGCTTAACAATTCGGGGAGCCATTAGATAAAGTCATGACAGAGTCCTCAGCTAAATCAAAAAGACCTTCAGGACTTCCTGATTACAAATGCAGAAAAAGGAATAGCCAGCTCTATTACAGGCTTACGTATCCTTTTCATGGCTAATCCCCTAAATACAGAAGGTAAGGCTACACAAAGTCAGATGGAACAAGTTTAAGGCCGGGAAGAGGCGAGAGCACTCTTCCCATAGTGCAAATTCCAACACTAGAACAACTCCTGACTGTGGTCAGGTGGGTCCAGTAAGCAACAACTGGGGGTGGGGTAGCTATTAAAATTCAAGGACCAATTGCCTCTCAACATTAGACAGATGAGCCCCGGATGTTGTTCCAAAAAAGCGCATCAGAAGATTCCAAATAATTTTCTCCCTTCTCCACTACTCTCAAATCCCTCAAAATGGCAGAATATACCAAAGGCTATAGATCCTCTTTTGCGAATCATTGTGACAAAGAGAGCCACCGAGGCAGTGATGTTCTCCTGCCAATATTCATTCTTATTTCTGGTACCCAAGAGATCTGGGGAGGACAGAGCTGTGTTGGATTAAAAGCGCCTGAACAAGTTCATAAGGAGGCCCAGGTTCAAGATGGACACTTTGAAGTCAATAGTGGGAGTGATCTGCCAGGATGATTACCTTATATCAAGAAGTTGATGGATTTCCACTCCATACGGCTAAATGCAGTGCCTCTGATATAAGGTATCAGTCGACTTGAGGGAGGTCTACCTTCATGTGCCAGTTCATCGGGGCACAGGGGAGTTTTGCAACTTACTCATGAGGCCAATCATTTTCAATACAAATTGCTGCTTTTCAGACTATCATCACAAAATTACTCATTTTGGTGGCTGTTCACAGGCAGTAGTAGATACAGATGTACCCTTTCCTGGGTGACATTTAAATAAGAGCCCCATCCAAGGAGGAGTCCACTTGAGTAACTTGGACCACAATTCATATGTTGCAACAGCATGGATTTATAGTACATTCCAAAAAGGTTCATTTTCAGCCATCTCAGTGCCTAGTTTATCTAGATGTAGAGGCCCACAAAATGTTTCTGTCAGCTGAAAGATAGGACAAGATTAGATCAGCAATTACCCTCCTGAGGAGATGCCCAAGGACATCAGTCAGCACTCTGAGTGTTCTAGGGGTGATCGTGTCCTGCATAGGGATAGTGCTCTGAGCAAGTATGCATATGAAGACTCTCCAGGGCTTCCTGCTGTTGATTCCCTTGTTCTCTGATTTTTCCATCTCAGAAAGTGACCATTTTGTCACTTGTTCTGAATTCCCTGGATTGCTGGATGAGTCTGGAGAGGTTCCAGGGAGAGATGAACATGGCAGAACCAGACAGGTCTGTCATAACAGATGCAAGTCTGGAAGGATGAGGAGTATTCTCCTAGAAGTGTGTGACTTAAGGAACATGGTCCTTTTTTCAAACGAAACAAAAGAAAAGCATAAATTTTCTAGCACTGGTGGTAATAAAGTACTCTCTTCAACGTCTGACCTCAGCATTGCTGAACAGTCATATCCTTATAATAATGGACAGTCTATCAGTAATGGCATATGTAAGCCTTTGGGCAGTATGAGGTTAAGGGATCTACAGAAAGCAGCAGCATCATTGATGCAGTCAGTGAAGGCCCATCTGCTGTCTATCAACACCTTGCACATCAAGGGCACCAGCAATAAAAATGTTGACTGGCTGAGCAGAAGGAAAATCAGTTAGGCATAATGGAGTCTTCACAACAAATCCTTCCAATTGAATACCAAAATTTTCAAAATTCCAGTTCTGGAAGGCTTTCCAATACTTTGCCAGGAGAAGAGAACCAGAAGCCCTGGGCATACATGCCTTTCCCCTAGTGCCCATTGCCACCAGGGTAATACAGATGATTAGAAAGGAGGAAATGGGTGTGATCTTAGTGGCTCCTCATTGGCCTGGAAGGCTTTGGTTTCCTGACCTGGTGGACATGTCAGTGGGAGTTACCATTTTTCCTGAATCCAAGACCAGATTTGTTATCTCAGGAACCAGTTCTTCACCAAGATCCAAGCAAGTCAAATCTAGCAGCTTGGCATTTGAAAGGAAGTTTCTAAAATGAAAGGTTTGCTGGTCTTGTCAAAACTCTGTTGGCATCTAGGAGAAAGTAAAAAAAAAAAAAAAAAACAGGTCTTATTCAAGGATTTGGCTAAATACACACAGTAGGAGACTTATTCAGCATCATTTAACCAAAATGTCTTATGTTCTGGAATTTTTACATGGCAGTTTTTATGTCAGGTTGCAGGCTAATGCCTTAAAAGTACACATTTCTGCACTGTCGACAATTTTGAGTGCATCTAGAAGGTCTTCTGTGTTCCACCATAACAACGTGTGTCGCTACATTAGAGCAGGTCAGCTATTGGGTCCTTCTAAGGTGCAGAGAGCACTACCTTGGGATCTGAACATTGTGCTCAATGCCTTAGTGCAGGTGCACTTTGAACTTATTAAATCAGTTTCATTGCACTACCTGGCTATCAAATTAACCTTTTTCATCCCTACCAGCTTGCCCAGAAGGGTGTCCGAGTTGGGAGCTCTATCAACTGATCCATCCTTCTGCATCTTCCATAAAGATAAAGTGGTTTTGTGAATGGCTCCCACCTTTATTCCAAAAGTAAATTTTATTTTTCATTGAGCATAATGAGCACCATTAAGCATTTTTCATTGCTTTCCTTTTGTCCACATCCTTCTCACCCAAAGGAGAAACTATGGTATTTGTTGGATGCAAGCAAGCCTTAAAGGCATATCTGAAAAGAACTGAGAGCTTAAGACCAGCCTTCCTGGTCTTATTTCATCCAAGGTAAAGAGGAGCTAAAGCATCTAGATCATCAATCTCACAGTGTATACACTGGTGTGTATAGAGCAAAAGGTCTCAATCCTCCAGTGGAAACAAGAGCTCACTCAGTACAAGTGGAGGTGGCATCATGGGTTGAGAAAGTGCAGGCCCCTTCGCAGGCAATCTAAAACTGCAGTTTGGTCATTCCTGCATACATTTTCTAAGTTTTACAACACAGATACTCAGTCTTCAGCTGATGCAACCTTAGGCAGGTAGGGCCTGCATGGTGTAGTGATTCCTTAGAGTAAGAGAATCCTTTCTATGAGTGACATTTTGTTCCCTCCCTAGGAATTTTGTCACTGTTCAGAAAATCCTACATTGAGGATTTGTGGACCTTGCCTGGAGAGAGAATGGGAGAATTTGTGGTTGCTTACCTGAAAATGTTCCCTTCTTGAAAGGGATAGGTCCACAGAGCCAGCCTTCCCCTGGAAATCCATTAAGAGAAATCTGTCAAACTTGTGGTTAAAGTTCTCTGCAGAAGTTAAAATCTTTCTTCTTGTTCATGTTTCTTGTCAAGTATTTTTTTGCAAGGTACTGATGCAGGATGAGACACTCCCTTTTTGTTTCACAACCCAGAGGGCTTAGCTTTGGAAGCATCTTGTAACTGAGGGAGTCTTTGGAAGGTGGAGCAAGTTCTGCCCCCTCTGGCTACAAACCTGTGATGACTAAGGCTATGTTTATGTCACACAGGTCCTGGCAAGGTTCCAGCATAAGGTGACAGACTCCTGAGGGGGCCCTCCTCAGGGTTCTAGCAATGGGTGACAGCCTCACGGGCAGTGGGGGGAAACACTCCTCAGGCGAGCGGCTGGGGGTGTCCCATTTTCTCTTTGGGAAATATGGTCACCCTGTAGCTCCCAGCCACCATGGGTGGAGGGGGGCCCCCTGCAGCTTCCATGAGAAGAGGGGGAACCCCACAGCTCCCAGCCACCGTGGCGGCAGGGGGAAACCATGGAGCTGCAGCAGCAAAAGTCACAGACAGGCCACGGCATCTGTGAATCTTTGTTTATTGCCCATGACTTCTACTAAAAATAACCATGACAAAATCTTAGCCTTAGTGATGACCCATACTGAGGCTCTGTGGACTTATCCCTTCAAAGAAGAGAGAATTACTTGAAAATTATCCCATTTCCTATGTATAAAGTTCTGGGGAGGACTCATGTGCAAGTGTGTGGCTCCCATTGAGTTCAGGCAGCACAATGCATGTGAATCCAAAGATAGTACTTGGTCTTATATTAGTGAGAATTACTGTTCAGGAGCTCAGGGGTTGCCACATTAATAGCAGGAGCTCTTTTGATATCCATTAATAACTGTGCTGAGATTTCAGGTTATTCCAATTGGAGATTGACTGCAATAGTGTCTTTGGGCATCAGAATAGACAACCTCTATATTGATCTACACCTTCCTCTCCCCTCTCCCCCTCCCCCCCCAAAAAAACCCCAAACAAACTCTACAACCAATCAAGTTCTTTTCTAACCCTTATAAGAGAACCGCTAAGTAATGCCATTTGAGGACTTCAAAGTTACTGGAAATCCTAAATAATTAATTAATTAATTAGTTAATTAATTAATGTGAAATATGAATATTTAATCCAAACAGTTTGGAAGAACTTGAAGCCACAATTAGATAGCAATGACCATCTGTTGTGAACAGCAGAACAACAATTTATTTCATAACTTGGAGAGAGAAAAGGGGCTGCCAATCACCTTTAGGTTTATTCCTTAATAAAGCATGTACAGTCGCTACAGAGGGAGATCCAGATGGTGAAGGAAACTCTGCAGGCCATGCTGATGCAGCTCCAGCCGGATAAGGAGGCAGGAGAAGATGAGGCTGGAGACTTCCTCTGTGACAGCTGGTGTCCAGGAAAACAAGACGTAAAGGAATAATATTGAGGGGGGTCTGGTGTTTTAATGGTAATTCACAAAGGGTTGCTTTTAGTAACTGAATACTGTCTTACCAAGCCTTGAGGATCTTTTCTCTCCCTGCATAACTAACAACAACTAAATCAATTATGGAGAAATGGAGCCTGGAGGTTTATCAACAGAAGTGTTCTACACAGCTTCCCATGTTCAGGCACAGACTGGAAACTAGCTTTCAGAGCAGAGGAGCTCCTGTAATTGTGTCGATTACAAACTGATACATTTCCAGTGATTCAGCAGAGTCTCCTTTAATGTCAGAGTGAGATTTTTCTAACTTGTTACAAACAACTTCCTTACTTGTGCATTCTTCAGTCTTTTTCTCCTTCAGCATGTCATGTTAAAGGCAGTATTCTTCAGTATTGCTGAGAGACAGCTGAGGGAATAAGTAATTTTTTGTCTTTGTAACATCTTTCTTACACCCAAGTTATTTTCAGATTCCTACAAAATGTAAGACCACTAGGATAGAATTCAAAATAACCAAATTCTTCTAACTTAAATTAGGGCTACATTTACCCAGTGGCATTCAACAAAGCAGAGAAAATTAACATCAGACGAGAACAATAGCTTTTCAACCATTTTCATTTACATTTTATAGCAAATGCATATTAATACTAAAAGCTCCGAATATTTAAAGTGATAACCTGCTGATTTGTGGTCTTTATATTTGAATAATGTATGAACATTAAGTATTTTTTCTTAATACTATGCTTACTTCTTTAACCTGCCCTATATTGTCATAAAAATGAAAGGTTTTTGGATGTGTATATACATACGTATGTTTGATAAAGTTATAGTATCTGTTTAAACTCTATTTGCTACAGGAAAAAATAAAAGGAATGGAACCAAAACCAGCTAAATATTGGTGATTTACAAGGGTGCAGTATTCAAACAATTAGTAAATTGTGTACTCATAAATCAAAACATTCTTACTTGGATGCTAAAATAAATTGAGGTTATCACATTTTCATTTGGAATCCTATTTCTGCTATTTGCTGCAGAGACTATGAGGGGGGAAATTAAAAATAAATAAATAAAACAGCTCCTTAAAAACTCAATTCAATGTAATCCAATCTTTAATTTTCAAGCCAATTATTCACAACAGTTGATTGTACATTTTTGAAAAATGGACTTTTTAAAAATAATAATTTACATTTGTGCCATTAGAGTTGCTGGGTTTACAAATAAAGCATGTGGTTTCTCAGACATTAATCCCTGGACTACTAGCCAGATAGACCTTCAAAACTGTGCTCATTCTTCTTTGTGTACTTAAAGACTAGAGTTAAAATTTCTACCTCAAAATGTTAAATATATATGTAAAACGCTCCAGGCAGCTGAGATTTATACCAGAGTTATAATTTCATCCAGGGAGGTAAAACTGACAAACCATGAGAGTCAAGTTCCAGTGGTTTGTGTAGTCATCAGATCTTCAGGATGGATTACAGCCCTGTAATTCAAAACATGGTTGGCTTTTATCTTTAGATCAGAATCCGTGTTGTGATGAAGAGTCCTGGGTCAGTGCCTTGCATGGGCTTCTGTTCTCCTTTCTCCCCTTGCAGCCTTTCCCTTACTCATCCACAGCCTCCAATGGAGGGCTCCTGCTGCTGCTTCTGTTTCTCTTCCTTCAACCTACCTGCTCACCCTCTCCAAGCTATCTTGGAGAGTTCCTGCACATTGCCTCTCCACTGCACTTTCTGCAAACACCCATAGAAGTGGATGAACAAAGCCTTAGTTCAGGGATAGGCAACCTATGGCATGCGTGCCGAAGTCGGCACACGAGTTGATTTTCAGTGGCACTCACGCTGCCCGGGTCCTGGCCACCGGTCCGGGGGGCTCTGCATTTTAATTTAATTTTAAATGAAGCTTCTTAAACATTTTAAAATCCTTATTTACTTTACATACAACAATAGTTTAATTATATATTATAGACTTATAGAAAGAGACCTTCTAAAAACATTAAAACGTATTACTGGCACGCAAAACCTTAAATTAGAGTGAATAAATGAAGACTCGGCACAGCACTTCTGAAAGGCTGCCGACCCCTGCCTTAGTTACTAGCCATAGGCAGACCAAGTGCAGACTGTATGCTGCTATTGTTTTGCTAACAGGGTGAAATTCACCCTTATGCATAGGGCCAGTTTACAGCCTATGTACCACTTAAATCCCACTTAATGGGAGGCGGGGAGAGAGCTTATTCTGCACAGTGATGAAATTCAGCCTACCCTCCTTTAAGTTAGTGACAATTCTGGGAGAAAACTGATGGTAGAATATGGCCATAAAACTGGCATGATTACCAAGTTATAATGCTGTTGGGCCTAAATGTGGGCTAACATCTAACAGAGCCAAGGCTCACCAACTGCCAGAAATGACAATTCATGGTTTTACTAATCCAAGATGAGTTCACCCTGCATATATAACAACGCACACAGGCCCAGAGTGTGAACATCATGCTCACTTTGGTTAGCAGTTACTCACATGAGTACCACCATGGGGAGAAGGCAGAGCTTTGTCATTGTTGACTGTGCAGCATGTGTGAGCCAAACATGGCCCACACTGACTATTTATAAATCACAAAGCACAGCAAGAACCAAATGGAACTGCTTTGCAGCGGTTCAAGTCACAGCACTTTTCTCACAATGACTCTCAGCCTTCAAGTAGGGACAGTTAATCCTCAGATTCTGTTCTTTTGTCTAGCTGTGCATTCTAGCTGTATGAGTTTTTGAAGAAATTTCATTTTGATTTAAAACGTCGCGGCTTTCATGTTTCATGTATTCAAAGCATTGTTAGTTTTTAATTAAAAAAAGTATACAACCACTATAATAAAAACACTGAAGTCTTAAGCTATCAGTCATTACTTGATTTGTATGTAATTTTATATTTTGATGTATTAACATTTTATTTTATTACACATCTCTCTCGCTCTCTCTCTTTGTGGCCTATATTTTTAATTTATCATTCCATTATCTTTACTGTTTGTTGTGGGAAGTTAACAGCCAATCCAATAATTGTTCTAAGTCAGTCTGAATAAAAGGTGTAATAAAGTAAATCATTTACTGCACCTCTGTCACCTTTCTTTTACTGTGGATAGGAAATATATTATTCTGCAAATAAAGAGAACACTGTTTATAAAAAATGTTGTAGGGTCTACAAGCATTTATTGTTCATTCAGTTTACCAATGCTTTTAGCTTTAAGTGTGAAAAGTCAGTGTCTGGCAACTTGCAGAGAAGGGAGGAAGAGTCTATTAGGGAAGTTCTGGGAACATCCCATCTTCTGGAAACGTTTCTGAAAATCCATTCCACTAGGTGCAATTTAGTGCAACAGCAAACTATATTGATTTTCAGAAGTCTCTTTGCATGAAAGGGGTAGTAAGGATAGTCGGTAGCTAGGGCACGTACTGGGACTTGAGACCTCAGTTCAATTCCCAGTTCAGCCAGAGACTTTCTGTGTGATCTAGTCACTTAGTTTCCTCAGTTCACCACCAGTAAAATACTTCCCTGCTTCCCAGAGATATTGTGGGAATAAAGTCCATTAATGATTGTGAGGTGCTCAGATACAACAGCCATGAAGGGCCAGTTAAGTACCTAGATTGACTTTTTTTTTAACCTCTAAGCCTTAGTACAAGATCTCTGCAACAGCCGAATCCCAATTAAGGTCTATTTGAGAATGTAAGTGTGAGTTTAGTGGTACACAGGCCTTATCCTGCCCCTCTGAACAGGGGTGAATTTCACCCTGAATGAGCCAGGGATGCAAATCATCTCTTGCAGGGCCGGTTTAGCAGGTACCCAGGGGAAAGCAGGAATCCCACCATGGATAAATCCCTCCCTCCCCACACATCCCACATAGTCCCACATTTAACACGCACCCCCATGCTCCCTCCTTTAATTCATACAGAGCTAAAGTGAGATACAGTGTCATGAGAGGGGACTATAAATTCCCCATCAATTTGGTCTCTGAACATGCACACACCAAAGAGAAAAGAAAATGGGAAACCAAACGCACACCCGGAGCAGAATGTAAACACTTTGGAATAGCTGTTGCTCTCTGTATTTAAAATTTACTTTGGGAAATAAGGGGTGCGGGAAGGGTGGGAGAGAGAAACAGCCTGAGGATGGCTCTGATCTATCCAAATATTTTTGTTCTCCATCAGTTAGCTAATCCCATTTTTTCTAAGGCTTGACATTTCAGTCTTTTACTTTCCTATCATTACTTAGTAAATCAAGATAAGCACCTCTTTTCTAGAGAGGCTGGAGAAGGCAGTTACAGAATGGCTCCCAGGCACGCAGCAGTGCTTCAGAGAGCTTCAGGGTGGAATTAGAATAATCTTTATGTATCCTCTTAGTTTGCTATCCTATTAAAAGTGAGACTGGGACCAAGAGATTTTTAGTTTCAGAGATTTAGCATATGCAACAAAGAAGCTCTAAAAAAAAGTATGCGCATACAGATTTTTTTCTGCACTGTCAAGGAGGATAATAAAAACTGAAGGACGCAGAATATTTCTTCTGCAGCTGAAAACTAGCCCGACCAAAAGCCACGATAAAACTTCTCACTTTTAAATCTCTAAAGGAGGCCTAAATGTGAATCCTGGTTAAAAAGCAGCTGAGGTTTGGCCGAGCAAGGGGGAGTCTACGAGTACATCTACACTGCACACTAAGCCCAGGCTCTGACTCCTATTTGAGCCCAAGCCCCACTTCTGTCCACACACAAATCAGTCAGACTCGGATAGGAAGCGCTCAGGTCCCAGGTCCTACGACCTACTGGGGGCGGTCGGAGCTGGAGTCCTGCTGTAATTCAGATCCAAGCCCTGTCGTTTTGCAGTGTGGATGCAGCTCAAGCCACAGACCCAAGTCACGAGGTCTGCATAGTGCAATATGGATGCTTTAGCACAGCTGAGACTCAGGTCAAGCAGTTGTAAACCAGGTTTACAACTCAGCACGTTTGGGCTTGGAAACACCAAGTCCACAAGCCTGGACAGACCCGGGTTTACAATGTAGTGTAGATATACCCCATGTTCTCCGAATGCACTGTATTCAGTCACGTTCCTGTGGGGAGGGTGATACAGGAGACAACAGGGTCAGGGTCTTGAGAAGAGACACAGGTAAAGCCACTAAAAAAGCCAATGTATCATTTGGGCAGTTGCTGTTGCCAGTATAGATGAACAAACAGCTTGCAATAATAATAATAATAAAAAGCAATGCAAGAGTGTAAAGGGCAGAAAGAGATAATAAGAAAATAATCACAGCACGGCTCAGAGACGCATGATAGATCTTGCTGGAGAAATGGAAAATTAAAAAGACCTTTGCACAATGGCAATCCAATATACAATGCAAAGAAAACAATCTCTGATTTATCACTATTCAGACAATGAGAGAGTGAAATGCCGAAGGGGAATCCCTTGTGATTGTCTTGCCAAATGGGCATTTTAATTTTTTGAGGGCGAGCTGATCAGCTCACAATTACATTAGAGTCTGATGCTAACTTCCAGTAGCTTTAAAAACACACACACACACACACACCCCTTCAGCACTGAGAGAAGCAGCACAGCTCATGTGCATTACTCCTATTTCCCTCCATTGTGTTCTACAAATTCTTATGTCTCCAGAGCATCCAGCTCCACCACTCAGCACAACTGCATGGGTGAAGCTTTTCAGATGGTTACGGATAGAGTAGGTATCGAAGAGAGTCTCTTCTCACTAAGATGCCCTTTCTAGTCGCTGGTGTATGCAAGTCGGAGAATTCTAAAAGATCAGGGTCGGCCTCAACAAGTGGGTAAGCAACTCTTTGGGCCCAAGTGCAGGTCTGGCAACTCAAGTGTACATACCAGCCTTTCCATGTTTTTGCTTGGGATTGCTGTCACACTACACAGCCTATAGTTACCCAGGTCATCCCATTTACGCTTTTAAAATATTTTCACATTAATCTTCCCACAGTGTTCCAAGAGTTGTGACAAATCAACACTATCTTTTCCCAGGGTTTTGCTTTTATTGGTATTTCCTATGAGTTTATTAAGCATCTCTTTCAGGCCCAGTCTCATAGTTTACATGACACTAACCAAGATTGGGGTGTAAACTGCAGCAGGGGGAAGAAGATCAGTAGAGAGGAAGGGCCTGAATTTAGATTCTTCTGCTTCTGTCCTACTACCTGGTGGGGAATTTGGCTTATGAGTTGCTTCTTTGCTCTCCTGCTGCTCAGGGGTCATGGTAGATTACTGCTTGAACATGAGCTCCCAGTGCAGTGTTGTAGCTAAGAAGGTGAACAGGGTATTTGGCTGTATAGGCAAAGGAATATCAAGTCGGAGCAGGGAGGTGCTGTTACCAGTGTTGCTCTGTATACAGCAATAGAGAGACCATTACCGAATGCTGTAACCAGTTCAGGTTCCCACACTCCAAAAAAAGATGTTGAAAAATTGGAAAGGATTCAGAAAAGAACTATAAGAAGATTCCGGGCCTGGAAAACATAACTTATACTGAGAGACTTAACAAGCTCAATGTAGTTAATTTATCCAAGAGACAATTAGGAGGTGACTTGATCAAGGTCTACAGGTACCTGCATGGAAAAGAGATTTCTGAAAGTAGATGGCTCTTTAATCTAGTAGAGCACAGCAAGATCCAAAGGTTGGAAGCTGAAACTTGACCAATTCAAACAGGAAATAATGTGCAAAATTTGAACCGTGTGAGTGATTAACCATTGTAACAGCTTATATGGGGATGTGGGGGTTTCTTCATTGCTTGCAGTCTTTAAATCAAGAATGGACACTTTTCTAAAAGATATACTTTCCAGAGGAGAGCAACAAAAATGATGAAAGGTTTAGAAAACCTAACCTATGAGGAAAGCTTAAAAAAACTGGGCATGTTTAGTCTTTATAACTGTCTTCAAATGTGTTATAAAAAGAACCAGTTGTCCTCCTTATGCGCTGAAGGTAGGACAAGTAGTAATTGGCTTAATATGCTACAAAAGAGATTAAAGTTCGACATCAGGAAAAACTAACTATATGGTTAAATGCTGGGACAGATTACCTCAGGAGGTGGAATCCTAGTCATTGACGGTTTTAAGAACAGGTTAGACGAACACCAGTTAGGCATGGCTTAGGTTTACTTGGTCCCCATGGGCTGGACTAAAGGGTCCCTTCCAGCTCTACACTTCTATGCTCTAGTTCAGTGGTTCCCAAACTGGGGTTCATGAACCCCTGGGGGTTCGCGAAATGTTACAGGGGGTTCTTGGAAAAAAATCCTCTAATGGCGGACAGAGCTGTCCCTAGGGATCCCGGGCAGCATGGGGCCAGCAGCCTGGAGTCCCTGGACTTCCAAGAGCTAAGCAGATCAAAGCAAGCATTGCTATCACACTGAGGAGATTTAAACTTCAAGACTCCTTATAAGAATTGGAAAGGGAGGTGGATATTTTTTGCTGATTTCATAATTAAATAGGCAGCTAGTATTGTTTTTAAAATTATTATGAAGAACAAGTTTAAGCTTTGTTGTAACGTGTGTTGTTTGCCTGGACTGCTCAAGACCTGAATGCTTGTGTAGGAGGAACTCTTTGAGTTGGCTTCTTAAATACCTTCCTGCTGTTTCACATCTGATACTCCTTGATGAAACCTAGGAGTCTTTTCTTATAACAGGCTTATTCAAAGTGATACAAGCTACAAAAGTGAGATCTTGGAAGAGTGTTGCTGTTTTCATAATGTAGTAAAAATACTGTAATGATAAATAATAATTAATAATAGTGTGGAATAAGCATGTCATAAAAACAAATGTTATATTTCCAAGATCACTGCTTTTATCATTTATACTGAGGTAAAGGAGAAAATCCCTGGAAATATTCATTTTTAGAAGGGGGTTCGCGAAACTTGACATTTTAGTGAAAGGGGTTCACAGGTTGTTAAAGTTTGGGAACCCACTGCTCTAGTTCAATGAGAAATAATGGCTTTCATGTAGAAATTATTGCTAAAGTTCTATGCATTGTGTCATACATGAGGTCAGATTAGATTATTATAATGATTCATTCTCACTTTAAAATCTATGAATTATGATTAACAAAGTAATCAACAATCACAAGGAAAAGAAACACTTGACAACTGCTCTACATGCTCTCTAGCTGTATTACGACAGCTAGAATTTAGCTCTAAAGGGCAGCTGAATATAGGCAAGTGAAACTGAGCATTAAGAAGGGGTTTACTGCAAATCTTTCCTGAAATGCAGAGATTGAAGCGATCATAGAATATAGCTCTGTTCAGAAGCCTGACTAGCCAGGCAGGAGAGGACAAAGAAACACTAATGTATGCATTCCATAGACAGCAGGCAGGGCAGACTTCAGGGATCTTTGATCTGCATTACCACAGTGGGCTGTCTGGGAATATTCATGGCCTTCAGGGAATGACATGCAGCTGTGACAGCCATACAAAGGACTGAGAGATTGAAAAGACAGTCTCCTATTTGTAGCTTACTACAGGCTTCTTAACATCAATCTCTTCCATCTCTGCCTAAACCACCTGTGTCATCTGCCACCAAGGGCGTGGACCATTGCAGCCCCAGCTGGGAAAGCCCCAGCCTTAGAGGCATTAGCAGGGAATTGAATTGGAGTGGAAAGCTCTCTCTCTGCAGAGCATTATGCCTTATGCTGGCTTGTCTCCTGTGTGACTGAATAGGGCAGTGCAAACAGAGAGAATTGTTTAGTCGAATAAATGAGTTTATCACAAGTAACAGATTAATTCAACAGGGCTTTATGAAAACTGCACTAATCGACTAATGGAGGGAGAATTTCATGACTGCTTAGTTCCATAGAAACAGAAGTAAGGTATTAAGTTACAAGTATGACACCATCAGAATTAAATGCTCATTGGCTAATTTATCCTGTGGGCAGGACACTAGCCCTGATTCTGAGTTGCTTAGTCCAGCAATGGGAGAACAGAGTTGGCTGCACCCAGCCTTTATAGCTCTGGGATTCTGGGGTTCCCAAAAAAGGGCTGCTTCAGACCCCAGCATAAACTAGAACAACCCCAGGGTGTGCACCAACTTGCACCTCATCTACAACGGTCTCCAAAGGACAACTTGGCAGCCCAGAATAGTCAAAATATTGTGCACTCTGGCCATAAGCCACCCTCCCCCAACATGTCCCCGCCAACTACCAGCAAGTCCCTATGCTACCAGGAGATTCAGCACAGGGCCATTCCAAGAGTCATATACTACATGGGAACTATGCTGGGACAATTCACCAGTGAGGTGGTTCAACTGCTGTCCACCACTGGCACCATATAAAGGGGCCTGAACACAGTCCAGTATTGGAGCCTTTGTTTCTAGCTGGTGGTAGAAGCTGCTGGCTTTTCAAAATTGACTCTTTGGCTGACACAGGGAAGACATGGCAAATGAAACTAAATTATAAAAGAGAAAAAGAAAGCTACTCAATAGCCAATATTTATTATATATCCTATGAACTTACCACTCCAACAAGAGGCTGGGATGCCAGAGTTAGCAGTTTGCTGTATAATTGATGGTTAGCCCATACTACCCTAGAAATAGCTTATGTTCTGCACTGGTTTCTACTGAAATGCTAAACAGATTTTTTCCTTTTATATATATATATACATACATACACACACACACACACACACACACACAAAGTCAATATGTTTCTATTCACTCCTACTTGGCTCTTTTGCCAACCTCAATAAAAAAGTTCACAATATTGCAAAAATAATAATAATAAAAAAAAAACACAAAGCCACCACCTACACAAAACACGACTGATTTCTGCTACACATCCCACTTTCCAAGTTAAGATTGTTTTTTAAAAATCCTCAGCCTTTTTGGAAGAACCCATCTTTCTTTTTTCTTGGTTTTGTTGGGAATTTGTCTTTATTTTTAAGAAGAAAATGTAGTGATCCCTATTATGATTTCAGATACCATTATCATTTGGTACCATTATATGTACCCATAATATGCTGGTGTGACAAGGGTGCTGACCCTTTCTCCAGTCATCAGTCTTTAGGAAGGTTGCTAGGTAGGTCTAGTGCCAGCCCCACCCTAATCAGGCTGCTGCATCCCTCCTGGATGATTTAAAAAGATAAACTGTGGTATAGCGTGCCCAGGTTGGGGTAGGCAGATGGCTGGGGCTAGCAAAATGGAAGGCATTGGCATCTGCTCACATTGGGCTCAATCCAATGCTCACTGAAGACAATGGGAGTCTCTCTGTTGACTTCAATGAGAGATCAAGCTCATTGTTGGTTCAGATTCTTGAGTATCTGAAACTCCTGAACCTGAAGTCAAAGCCTGCAACTAGAGCCATGAGTAACATCCCAATGAGGTAGGGAAGTGCTATTATCCCCATTTTACAGATGGACAGTTATGCTTGTCTACACAAACAATTTGTTTGAGCCAAGTTGGGTTGTGAATCTGCCCCGCACTAGCCTACTGCACACTAACTGTGCATGTGCACCCTGCTAACATACATTCACAATTCATTAGAGCACTTTGAGCTAATCCAATTTCAAAGAGGACTAGATCAAAGTGCTCTAACAACCTATTAATACGCATCAGCAGAGTGCACATGGACAGTTAGACAGTGGAAGGCTTCACACCCCAGCTGGCCACAAACTAATTATTCATGTAGACGAGCCCTAAGTGACAAGATCACACAGGAATCCTCTGGCAGAGCAGGGAATTAAAGTCTGGTCTCTCAAGTACCCAGTGGAACCTCCTGCATTTCTAGTATACAAGTGCTTCCACACACCCCTAATCAGAAACAGTATCATGTGACATATCTGACCAATCACAGTGTAGGGCTGGTCTACACAATGAGTTAGTGGGTGGCAAGCCAGGATGTAACTCTTCAGCACAGCAGCTTGCTGTGCAGTAACTCACTGTGTGGAGATTTGCAGCCTATTGAGATGACTCTTGCTTATGATCTGTAGAAATGTGTTGAAATGTAAATAGGCTCAAAACCTATTGCCTAAAAAATGCACTTGACAATAGTCAAGCCAGGCCTGGTAAAATACGAGGGAAGTAAAGTGAGACAGCCCAGAGGCAAGGGAGAGAGAAATTAGGGCATAATCCCAAATCATGTTGTAATATGTTTTGGGCCTAACTGGTTTTTACAAGTGTTTTAGCTAAAATGTTAGTGTTTTAGAAAATGCTTTCTATACTGATGTTTACTGGTATGGCATTTATGCAGATGTTAATTAAAGATAAGTTTTGTATTAAATAACCAGTGAGGGAGTAGAAGGTATTTTAATTATGGTAGCAGAAATGTAGATAGGTAAAAGGCAGATTTAATACTAATTAATTATGTGGTGTTATTGTAATTGATTATAAAAGGGGTAGCACCCTAATTTTAGATTAGGCCCGCCCACACACCATTAAGGTATCATTAGAGAAAGGATTATACCTATTCTTGCTATACAGGGACTAATCACCCCATAATACATCACTTTATCTTAGAATGTGAGTAGCAGTGCAGTGTATGGCTATATTGTAATGCCTGTTTGGTTTAACTAACACTGTTATTTTATATAAAGTCTTGAATTTTATACTCAATCACAGTCCTCCCACTAAATTAAATCACTGTAACCGTGCCGGAGGCTCAAACCTTAAAGAATTCAGTTTGGTTCTATTCCTTACCTTCAAGCTATTAATTGGGAATACATAAATCAAAGGTTACACACTACTACAGCACAGTGAAAAGTCCTACAGTGTGACTTAGCGTACTGTGCTGTAGCAGTGTCCACATGGCAAGTAACTGTGTGGCAGACAGGTGCCCCGTAGATTCACACCCTGGCTTGCTGCACACTAACTGCCATGTAGACAGGCTCTAAATTAGAAAGCTCAAATTTCAACTATTTACACTCAATGCACAGAGAAATTAAATAAATGGTTGAACAACAAATGCTTTGGAAGAGATTGTGATCCACTCCCAGATGTGCCATGGGCTTGAATATAGGGTAAATTAATCAGATACATTGATCCTTGTGAATTATTGACTCTGTGTGAGAGACAGTGTCTGAAACTCTAAAGAGAAGAACAATCCAGAATCATACCACACTTCACAGCTATGTCCTGCACTTGTCAGAGCAGCCATTGTTTGATCGATCTACCACTGGTTATTGTCATTAAAGAGAAGGAAAAGGTGGAAGGAACACACAGTTTCGTACTGAGGTACGTGGCTTCTTGTTTCTTATTTTCCACAATGAACTGTAGTGACTGCAATAGTCTCTCTGCATTAATCCTGCTGTAGATAAGAAATGTCTCCCTTTTCCATGGCCTTCCACGCCTCCCTCCACTGAATGTACCCCCTATCTGTATTGAATTTATGGCACTACTTGACATTTTATCTTCTGCACTGCCAGTGGCATGCCCTGATCTATAATTGCTGCACCTCTGCATTCATACTCCCTGGTTATGACAATACGGTGCACAGGGAGCAGAAAGGCATCATCAGCCTTCTTGTGTTGTCTGTATTGGTACACTTCTTATTATCATGAATTGGAAATGTAGTATTGATTGGATCTCCTCGAATGTCATTGCTTAATAACCCCATTAAATATAAAGTAGAACTTATGTAGTGGAAGAAATGGAGGACTGATAGTGTCTCCTGCAAGACAAATTAATCATTGTGTGTTTCTAATTAATGTCTACTCCTCTGCAATTTTAATTCACAAAAGAATCTAGCTTTTTAGAGTCATCTCAACAGGAGATGTATGGGGTGGGTGGGTGGGTAGGCAATTGTTCAGAGATTTCTTTAGTTATTTTCCATGTAAACTGGAAACAGTGTCTGCTTATCTGTAGCAAAGAATGGGGAAAGGCTTCAGATTTTGCTTCTAAGGCTATTAATGATTACTGAGCCATTTGTTATAGCAGGTGATTTTCAACTCTAGAGAATAAGAACAAGATCAATAGAAAAAAGAAAACAGTCATGACCTTGTGATATGGACTGTCCTCCTAAACGATCTAAAGAATACGTCGATGTCTCATGCTCAAATATTTCAGTAGCCCCCTTGGGTCTGATCCTCACTTATTCTGTGCCTTCAGAGTGAAATTCACTCTGTCAGAGGGCCAGCAAAAGGCATATGCACCACTTAAAGTCAGCAAAGGCCTTCAATATAAAGCTTACACATGTCTTTAGTGGTGCACAAACCTTTGAGTACAGGATTTAATTTCATTCTAGGATTAGGAACTTCAATAGTCTCATGTTGTTATTTAATTTTCTCTATATATATATCATTTTGATTCTGCTTTCCCTTTTTGATCTCCATAGGTAGCACTATCCCTCTGCCATATACCCAAGCAAGGTCCTGCTATAACTGATTGGCACATCATGTGCAAAATTTGCTGGGTTGCAACATCCCACGCCTCGGGGCTGCACATGCAGAAATTGCATCAACATGGAAAGCACAGAGACCCGATGCTTCAGAGCTAGTTTCTTTTGGTCAATGTTTACTGAAAATCTGATAGTCTGAGGAGAAGGGAGGAATCACATGGGAAGTTAGTCGCTTTCCAGTGATGGTTTAATTCACTCTTCTGCATATGATTTATGCCTTCTGTGGAAGACAGAGGATATTGGGCTTGATGGACTTCTTGTCATTAAAAGAATGACATGTCTTTGGTTCATATAAAACTTTGTTATGGTAGAAAAACAATGAATACTGACAAAAATATTCAACACTGAACAACGAGACAGTCACATAGTATTAAGACAAGGAAGGGAGTGTGTTCTAATGGTTAGAGCAGGGGAGTAAGAGTCAAGGATATCTTGATTCTATTTCTGGCCCTACAACAGGCTTACTGAATGACTGTGGACAAGCCGGTAAACTTTTTCTGTGTCTTGGTTTACCTATATTGAAAATCACTATAATAGCTACACTACAGGGATGCTGTGAGGCTTAACTGATGTTAAAGGGCTTTATAGCACTCCTTTTTACAAAAGCAAAAACTGGGTTTGTCCTCATTGGAGGACAAAGCCTCTGGCCCTGTAACCTGCTGCTCAATTCCAAACTATCTGTCCATCTATTTAAAGATGTTTTTAAATAGATCGCTGGGCTCTCTGAGCAAAACTGATCAGCAATAGTGAATTCACAAGTCCTAACAGTCTCTAACAGTCCTAAAATGCTCTTTGTTCAGGCCAAGTGAGTTGCACTGAGTTTTCTGTTCAGCCTCTTTTTAACTAATGCTAGAATTTAATCTGAGCACCTCTTTCTTTCTGCCAAATGAGCTGTTAGTATATACATATCCCAGCCTACTTACAGCATGCATTCTGCAAATACGCATTATGCACCTGACAGAGACAAGGGGTAACTGTTGGGTCACTTTAATGAAAGTCTCTCTCAAAAACAACATGGTGCCTCAGATCAAAGAAAGAGCCCGTGATAGGGCTTGTAGGCATCATCCACAGGTTGGCAGGGAAGAAGTTAATCACGGGTCGGGTGCCTGCCCTGAGTTCAGGATATTGTAAGGTAGTGCTAGGCTGGGCCAGCTACATGTAATGAATAAATCATGTCTCCTTCCCCCCTCCCCACCCCAATCACATGCTAAAGAGGGATGTGCTGTAGGCAGGTAGGAGCTGCATCTGGCAGTGAGTCAGAATTTAGAGAAATATTGATATAGCAGGAGTTAGTATCAATCAGAGACTAAGACGTCAGCTCACTCTTCCCTTACTTCAATGTAATGGCAGAACTGTAATAAGGAGCTCCTGGGAATCCCTTCCAGCACATCACTGGGCAAAAAACACCCTTGAATTCTAATCCAAAGGATGACCGATCCCCCTAACAGTACAGTACTTCTGCTGCAGGACTTCAGTGCAATGTCAGCTTCAGCATCAGGTATAAATCCAAACTTTAGTGTAAAACAAACTCATGCCCCAGCCAAGTAGTGATTGTGCTACCAGTGAATCACAGTGTAATAGTGATGCAACTAACACACAATGCCTTTAGGAGGAGGACAGTAGAACTTTTATTACAGCTGATATGCAGGAAGGTAAGAACCCCCTTGAAGCGGAACCCAGGCTGAGTGTAAAGTGCACTGAATTCCAGCAGGTGCCATTCACATCAATTAGTTCAGAAAGTGGGTCAGCCTTCCTGCTGCCTTATCCACTTGCTGATTGCCTCAATCTGACTTCCTGCTATTTGTACCATCTGCTGCCCTGTCCACTTCTTTAGAATTTTCCTTGCCAGATCTACCATTTTCCCCACTAAGCGACTTAAAACTGGGTAGTTTACACCGAAGAGCTCTGAACTAAACAGAGGAGAGGACGTCAATATTCAGACTAGTAAACAAAAACAGAGTGTATGCTCCAAAGGTTTTAGAAACACTGCCAAAGATGGGGATTGCTTTCTTACCCTGCGTCCAACAGCATGTGCGCACGCGCGCACACACACACACGCGCGCACACACACGCACACACACACGCACACACACACACCAGCACTGGCGCCAATTCAGATATTTATTGGCGTAGGGGAAATCCAGTTCCCGCCTGCTCTGGCAGGGACCCTGTTCCAATCCCCACTCATCCCCCACCCCTCCTGTAGGGACTCTGGGCCTCCCTTGGCCAGGAAGTCTCACCTCTTTCTCACCCACACACTTTATGAGTCGGTGCCACCAGGTGTCAAGTTCTTGGTGGACTCCCTGTGCTCTGTCGCACAGGAACAGACTCCATATGTACCCAGTCACACCACCATTCGGCCTGGCCACCCCTCTCATCTGGATGAAGGGGTAGCCAGGCCAAATTTGAGTGGTGTTGTGACCCCATGCACTAGATTGCAATGTCACTCACTGAAATTTGACTTGGCTGCTCCGCAGTCTGTAGAGAGGGACAGCCAGGTCAAATTTCATTGCCATTGCAACCACATAGCCAGAGCAATTCGGGAACACTGCAGCAGCAGCAGTACTGATTTAGTATAGGACCACTGCTTAATGTGGAACAAGCGCAAACACCTTGGAAGGGGGAGGCATTTGTCCCCTAATCCTCTTTAATTGGTGCCACTGACAGGCCAAGTTTTGACCAAAACCACCCTCCTCCCACAAAAAGCCTGGTAAACCTACAGTCCAGTCAGCCAAAAAATGTGGCAAACAGAGCAAATTTCAGAGTTGTGTCAGTGTGTCATGACCTGCCAAATCCTGGCCCCTACCTTTAATTTGCAGCTTCCAGTAATCCTTCAAAACCTTTCAGTGGAAGGTCACCTTAGATCTGGAATGGTCCCCAGTGAAAGGCTTCTGGTCTGATGGTATAATATTGATGCAAGAGTTGATTTCAGTGTTATGTCCCCCAAATTCCTCTTCCTGTGGCGATATGGATATCTCCTGATTGCTGAAATTAAACAAAGACAGATGCCTGCTTAGAATTCTTGTGCCGGCAGCCAGTAAATGTATTTCATCACTATGGCTGCACAAACCAATGTCATCTAGAGCAATGTGGTCTCTCAGAATAAAAGAATTAAGAGAAATGGAGCAATTTACCACCTCTAATGGAGTAACAACTGAGCTATTTGGGATGAACGGGTGAAAAAAACGTAATAGATACAGTAAGTGTATCTCAGACCCTATATTGCCTCAACTCTGTTATATTCCTGTATCTGTCATCTTCTCCTTTGATATTTATGTAAGAAAACAACATTTATCTATCGTTCATAAAAATTATGAACTAAAATGTCATTTGTAATTGAAATGCATAGTTGAGCATAGGCAACATGGAAATAAGAACGGCACAGTTTAGCTTCAGACAGGTTTGAGAACTCACGGCTTTAAAGGAGTGAATCAAACATGGCTGTTCGGAGTCAGCCCAGACACTACAAAAGTCCTGCAAATTTCCCCATGAGTCCAACACTCTTTTAATCTTACTAGGCTGTAGATGCCAGGCAAGACTTTTCAAAGAATGCAATTTAGTGTGGTTGATTTCACAGATCCCTTGATGCAGGCTCTCACAAGACCCTGGGGTCCACCACACTTTTACAGTGATGGCACTGTAGTTATTGCATTGGCTGAAAAAAATAATATCTGAGATTTATATAGTGCCTTTCATCTAGAAAGGCTGCGTATATTTCACTCCCCGCAGAAACAGAGTCACCTCTTGTGTGGAAGAACAGAAGTTGTTCTCTGGTAATGACACTACACATCAGTTTTTAAAGGAGAAGTCCCCATTGGTAACAATATGGGATGGGGTGGACTAAGACAGGCAGAAGGTTGCTGGAATGTGATTTGGAAAGGCAGGGTAACATCTTTCTCTTTAACACAAAGAAATAGACACACATTTCTCTCACCAGCACTTCCAGGAAAGAGAGGCCATGTATTTCAGTTTGGACAAGCCATTCCAGATGACTTGCCTTTATTGCAAGAACCCTTTATTGCAAGGTGCTGCCTGTATTACACAATAGTATGACTCCTTCCTCCCGCCACACATCCTACATTTATAGGATAAGGGTCTGTCTCCTTTGTGTAATGTGATAGGATGAAACACATGCCATTCTTTCTCTTTAATTGGCAATTTCCTAAGCATAATTCTACCTGAGAATTAGGAACTACAGAAGTTTTTATACAGGTTTTGCATTGGCCTAACTTCCTGGACTTCAGTGAAGCTATTGATTGAGGGCATGGCTACTTGCAGATGTAGAGCACTTTGAGTTAAACCAGCCTTCGTAGAGCGCAGTAGAGAAAGCGCTGCAGTTTGTCCACACTTACAGCTGCCAGCGCACTGGCGTGGCCACATTAGCAGCTCTTGCAACAGCCACAGAGAGCAGTGCATTGTGGTAGCTATCCCAGCATGCAAGTGGCTGCAACGTGCTTTTCAAATTGGGGGGGGGGGTTGGAGTGTGACAGGGAGTGTGTTGTGTGTATGTGGCGAGAGAGAGAGTGGGTTTTTGGGGGGCTGAGAGCATGTCAGCATGCGGTCTTGTAAGTTCAGACAGCAGCAGACCTCCCCCTTCCTCCCAGCCTCTCTCTCTCACACAGTAATGTTTGCTTTGTCTCGGAGCAGATAAGCATGCTGGCTATCAAATGGAGCTTTCAAAGGGCATATCCAAAACAATGACTAGAGTGGCCACTTGACTTAAGGGGATTATGGGACGTTTCCGGAGGCTGATCAGAGCGCAGTAATGCAACACCTCATTCACACTGATGCTGGGGTGCTCCTGCGGGGGCGCATCAAATGTTATTCTACTCACTGAGGTGGAAAACCAGGAGAGCTGTAGCCGCAGAGTCAGAGCGCTCTACGTGCCTTGCCAGTGTGGATGGGTAGTGAGCTAGTGCGCACGGGGCTCCTTTATTGCTCATAGACTCAGACTTTAAGGTCAGAAGGGACCATTATGATCATCTGTTCTGACCTCCCGCATGATGCAGGCCACAAAGCCATCCGTACCCTTTCCCTTGACTCTGCTGTTGAAGTCCCCAAATCCTGTGGCTTAGAGACTTCAATTAGCAGAGAATCCTCCTGCTAGCGATCCCTGCCCAATGCTGCGGAGAAAGGCGAAAAACCTCCAGGGCCTCTGCCAATCTACCCTGGAGGAAAATTCCTTCCCGACCCCAAATATGGCGATCAGTAAAACCCCGAGCACGTAGGCAAGATTCTCCAGCCTGACCCTCATTAGCCATTATACTATTTACCTGCCATGGCACTGTAACTCACAAGTCTAGCCAAGCCCTAAGCCTGTAGCTACAAAAACAAAAGTGAAGAGTGAGAAAAATTTAATGGCGAGGGGAGGATATGAGGTAGGGAGGCATTTAGGGGTCATCTCCTGACAAATTTGGAAACGCCAGGTGCAATGCCCTGCAGTGTAGGACATTTTAGACTGTAGATTAAAAACCACATTTAGATTAAGACCTGTGACTAATACCAGCATAAGGGCCTGATTCTCCCGTCTCACACCTAGAATAGCTATTTACACCTATTGTAAAGCATGTGCAGAATGTTACCGTTATGATTCACTAGCAGCTTACCCTCACTTTGCCCAGGTGTAAACAACAACTCACAAGATGGGGAAGTGGAGAATCACGCCTCCAAATGGTTTGTTTTATTAGTTGATCAAAAAAGCCAGAGTTAATTTTGCATTTACAACATTGTTTAGATAGCACAGGGAACAAGAACTTTTAGCTCAATTGCTTCCTTTGTGTCCATCTCAAGAACCAGAAAGATGCACTGATCCTTGATATATTTTCAGACCCAGTCAGTGAGACAAATGACATGCACGTGCCAGACAGGTGAACCAACCGCACATGATTCCAAAACAAAACAAAAAAAATCCTAGTGCCAGAAATCCAGCTCAGAGTGAAAATGAAGACGACGACTATTCCTGCCCTTCGGCAGTTTTCAGTGCTGTATAACAGAGAAGAAAGGCAGGGAGCTTACACTGTACACTGTGACAGATACCAAGAGACCAGAGTGCTTAGATTTGTTGCAAACATATCTAGGGACTAATGTGAACTCTAGTTCACACAGAGATCAGGATGGGGCTATCTGGATGAGAGCATGATTATGAAGATAATCAGGACTGGGGACAGACTCCACAATACACACCTTAGTGAGCAAAAGGTCTCTGATTTACCTGCAGGCGCTTTTCCTTCTTCACCTTTTCTCAGTGCTTTGGTACTATCCATTTCCATCTGCATTTATCAGACCCTCCCCCCCACTTCATCATTACAGAGGCTAATTAACCAATTCCAAGAAAGTAATTAGTGGATAAAATAAGCCTTCGTTTACTTTTTGAAAATGTAAATCCAGAGATTCCTGTACAGAAATTGCTGCGAGATGAGCACAGCCCAGCAGCTGAAACGGCACTTTACAGCTGTCCCCACTGTACATTGGCTATTAGGCTTGTATACTGCTTTTTTTTTTCTTATCATCCAGTTCCAATGCAGCATTGTGATTCTAAATGATAATCTGGTGCTAGGGTGACCAGACAGCAAATGTGAAAAATCGTGACAGAGGGTGGGGGGTAATAGGAGCCTATATAAGAAAAAGACCCCAAAATCGGGACTGTCCCTATAAAAACAGGACATCTGGTCACCCTATCTGGTGCCAAGGTTACGTAGTGCTCTATCTTTATGACAGAGAGAGAGAGAGAGAGAGAGAGAGAGAGAAGGGCTGGGCTGGGCTGGGCTGGGCTGGGCAGCTTGATGGGAAGAAAAAGTAAGATGAAAGGCAAGGTGCTGGGTTTCTCCCAAGTCTTATTTTCTCGCCTTACAATGCTACACAGAGGTGCAGTCAAAACAAAATAATAATGAAGTTAAGAAAAAAAAAATCTGTGGCTTCCTGCTGTTGCCTCTCTCTGCGCCGTTCGGGATGTATTTTCCTCAGAGTCATCTGCTAACATTTGTCGATATAACTCAGGAAATCATTCAGGGCTTTTACACCTCCACCCTAAACAGAAATCCAGAGCTTTCTTTTTTTTTATGTTAATGTTGCTATGGACTTAGATTTCCAAACAAATCCAGGCTAAAGACCAGGACCCACTGCCATTCACACACCACCCGTTAAGTTATGGGAGCCTGCTTTCCATCAAGCAACTCCTGAAGCCAGAACTTTTGACCTCTCTAGCTTGTCTCACTAGTTCTGCTGACAGAGTTGATGCCATGTGGCAGACATATTCTTGAGACTCCAGAGTTCCTTATTTGTGACGCAAGCAATTATGAGGCCAACCTGGTGGCAAACACTGAGTCAAACTGCATTATGCTCTGTCCCCAACATCAAGAGGGAGATTGGTATTGACATATGCAGGTTTCAGACATGCTCTGAGACAGGTATTATTGAGAGCTGCTCTGAGGGGATGTTCGCTCCAAGTGAACCAACCCACCCAGAATTGTCTTGGCTCAAGCTAAAAAGTTGGTGTAACGATGATCGTTCTGGCAGGACGCAACTGAGAGTGCCAATTCAGGACAAATTGCTTAAAGCAGGGCAGTTATAGCCCAAGCCTGGGGTTTTTCCACCTCTAAGGCAAACCAAACCATCCAGACAAAGAGGACTTTGGTCTCACCCCACTTGCTAACCACAAGTCACACATGCAATTCCCTTAGACACGCCAGTTTCCCAATATCACCACCAGTACCACTCGTTATGGGGACAAATGGTTATGAAAACCAAAACCCCAGGAAAAGAAAAAAAAGGTTCTCCTGATCCCAAAGGACCAAGCCCCAGACCCCGGTCAATATACAAATCAGATCTTACCCACAAATCACGCTGTCGCCAATCCTTTAGAATCTAAAATCTAAAGGTTTATTCATAAAAGAAAAAAGATATAGATGAGAGCTAGAATTGGTTAAATGGAATCAATTACATACAGTAACAGCAAAGTTCTTAGTTCAGGCTCGTAGCAGTGACAGAATAAACTGCAGGTTCAAATCAAGTCTCTGGAGTACATCCCCAGCTGGGATGGGTCATCAATTCTGTGTGTAGAGCTTCCGTTTGTAGCAAAGTCCCTCCAGAGGTAAGAAGCAGGATTGAAGACCAGATGGAGATGAGGTACCTGCCTTTTATAGTCTTTTCCAGGTGTAAGAACACCTCTTTGTTCTTACTGTGGAAAATTACAGCAAAATCGAGTCTGGAGTCACATGGGCAAGTCCCTGCATACTTTGCATATCTGCCTTCTCTCAATGGGTCAATTGTATAGCTGATGGTCCTTAGTGGGCCATCAAGCAGGCTAGGCAGAGCTTCATAACTTCATCTACAAAATGATACACACATATAGACAGCATAATTATAACCAGCAAACCATAACCTTGTCCTAGACACCTTATTTGACCCCCTTTATACAAGATTTGGTGCCACTACAGGACCTTGGTTGCAACCATGTTCTATATGGTCCCAGTTTAAGTCAATAATGTGACAGTTGGAGTGGACACTGCATGGGGCAAAGACCAAGAGGGCAAGAACAATTAACTCCTGACAGTATGATTTATTTGAACCATTGACCAATTCACTAGCCACAGTGTCTCCGCACATGGGAGCACACTCCTAGCTATGTAAGTCTGCAGAAGTTCATTTTCTAATAGCAACAGATCCGACTTCTGTATTAATAGAAGCACACGCTGCTTGGTAAGCAACTTAGGACTTTCAAAGCTAACCTTGCCAATTCAAGCCAGGCTGCTGTTTTTGTTTTCCAGGATCCAAATGCTCTGTGTAAGTGGTTCATCAGTGTAGCAGCAGCGTACCAATTTAGGGATCAATTGCTCTGACTGTGGCTGCATTGGTGCAGAAGCAATCAGGTCAGAATTCTCCGTAGGTTGATGCCTTGGAGAATTGTTGCTATTCTCTCTGTTAGGAAATGTTGAGTGCAGTCAAGGAGCTGAAGTTGAGGCTGCCACTGCTAGTGCTGTATCTGAGTCTACAGAAGATTCTACTGTCTGATTTGCCCCTTCTGGCCTGTCTGTGTAAAGTAAAGTGCCTGAGCTATCAAGTTACAGTGTGTGTGTGTCTCTCTCTCTCTCTTCTGTCAATCCATGTGAAACCTGTACTGTATGAACTAAGGATTACTGTGTGTGGCTAGCATGCAATGTGTAGTTTGGGACACCCTATTTAACTGGGTGTTACTGAGCAACTGCTCAGTCATTTTCTGCATGAGAGTGCTGGCAAGTCCATGTGTGTTTTTCACACACACTTAATGGATCTAGATTGTTGTTTTGCAAGAGTCATTATTCCAGGAGGTTTATGACTCAGTAGCCATATCATGGGAGGTAGATTCAAATGGATTGAGGATGATTGGCACTGTTCTATCATATTCGCTGAAGTGGGGATTAGGTTAATGTCACCAAGAATGCTTTCTAAGCAGTGTTCTGCATGTAACATTAAGCTTTAGACATCAGTTCACTCTGCAGGAGATATTAAGCTGTGAATACCAATGTTGTATATGGCGGATACAGCATGAATCCCTGATTAGAAACCTATTCATGTCCACATGGTTGGAGCCATGATGGCAGACTGACTCCTGTATTGCAGAAATAAGAAAAATGTAGTAACCACTATATAACAGGTTCAACATAAACAACGGCTTAAGAAACTATAACTGCAAAGTCACACAATTGATTCAACACTCTGCTCAATACATTCAAAGATATCACAATCACCTATTTTACATGGATATATTTCCCCTCACTGCCTCCCTCCCACCAATGTAATTTTTCTATGTATTGTAATGATCCCTGCAGACAGCACCTCCACCATTAGATGGTACTGTATCTTTATTTTAGGGCTAAGTTGTTGTCTTGTTTTGATATTATTTGTCTTGGTTGGAAGGGCAGGGCAGGAGAAGGTTAAATCCCATCTGTAGTTGTTACTTGCAGCATCCCAAAAGTCCGTTGATCTCTGTAAGCAAGTATTACAGTATTTTCCGATCACAGACTTATTGCTGTGTTCCTAGTACCTCTCTATTTAGTTTCGGGTCAGTAGCTAATTAGAACTTCATTCAAAACTCAGTAGGCGTTTCTATGCTAGAGTCTTCATCCCAGATAATTGTGGTGCCACAGCTGTCCATGACTGAAATGCGAGAACATCTCATTTCTCGGAAATACCTTTAAAATCGGAGATGGTTGTTAATAACCATTCAGACTGTTTTTGGATAGGCCATTAATGGTGGTGAGTCCACCACCTCTATGGTCCATTGGGTCAATAATCTGAAAATTAATGAGAATTTACTTAACGATTCATAACAACATTTTTAAAACTACTGAACAAATGTTAGTCCCAGCAAGATTCTGTGAACCAAATCTTACCTCTAGCTCTTTCATTGTACTGAGCCAGCCAGAGCAATGGGGCCTGTCTGGACTTCATTGCCACAGAGCCCAAATAGGGCAAAATCCCATTCCCTCACAGTCATCTCAACTGGTGCACGGTGGAATAGCTTCATTGAAGTCAACAGATCAATGCCAATTTACACCAGTAAAGGAGCTGGCCCAGAGACTCTACCTTGCCAAGCACAAAGAGGCCTGCCAACTCGCTGGGAAATGGGTTCATCTGTGTGACCGTCAGCCAGCTGGGGGAATCTGAATGGGCTGGTCAGTCCAATACAATGATCCAACCAACAGCAATGGG
Source organism: Malaclemys terrapin pileata (assembly GCF_027887155.1). Lineage (NCBI taxonomy): Eukaryota > Metazoa > Chordata > Testudines > Emydidae > Malaclemys > Malaclemys terrapin. The sequence continues at coordinate 79,147,460 of NC_071507.1, read as the reverse complement.
ATGAAGCAGGTGGAGGAGCAATGCCTGACCTGTCTTCCAACAGGAACCAGGATCATATCAGAGTAGGGATTTCTGGACATGTTAAGAGTAAAGGGCTTTATTAGAGACCATTCGAATAGTTCACAAAATGGCCTTTAACAGGACATGTGGAGATCCCTACAATAGTCAAATGCATTGTGCCACTGTCCAGGTGAGGGTTAAGCTGCCTTTCCCCCACACGCAGAATTAATGTGAGAATTTAAGATTTATAAACAAAATTTCTCAGGTCATTACTTTCCACCATGGACTAACTGATTTGCCTATTTTTAGTTTGTTTTTTAAAGAAACAAATTAGTTAGTTATTAGCAAACTAGTTGATATTCTGACCCATTCCACTCACATTCAGTACAGAAAAATTGCTCTTTCCTGAAAATGTATTTGATATTTATGAGTACAAAGTAGTACAGTCCAGGAACTCACTGAGTTTTTTTCTGTCTGGCTTGACTTTAGTCTCTGTGCTAAATTCACAGATTCACATAAAAAATGGAAGAAAATGAATACAAAATCCAGATCAAAGAAATACCAAGCTGAGGGTGAAATATTCAATGCTGGGCTCCAGCCAGACACAAAGGACCCAATGCTTCAGGGTGTGCTGAGAATTTATTGTGTGGTGCTGAGTTCCTTCAACTCTCACAGATTTCACTGGGTTTTCTGACTCAGCCTTAACCATCTTTGACTATAGCTTGCAAGTGAATATTTCTCAGTTGCATCCTCACAGTGTCTCTCCAGCTATTCAAGTCTTTGACAAGTGTGTGGAATCCTGACTCCCTTTGCTGTACCATGGGACAGAGGCAGTGCTGCTGGATAGAATGTTAAAGGGATACTGACAAGTTGATTTTGGTTCACAATTTAGGTGTTGTTAAAACAATATTTTGCATGACGACTCAAGCAACACATTCCAGTGCGCAGTCTAGATTTAACAATCCCTTTGCAGGTTTTGACACCCCAGTGTTGCAGCACTGTGTTTGTACACGAGAGCCAGAAAGTGAAAATGATTAAAAACCAAGATAAAATTAACTGGTCCATTTTGATCGTCCAACACAGAGAGAAATGTAAAAAATAAATAATCAGCCAAACCCTTTCATTTTAATAATGTAAGGGGTTAGGAATATAGGTAAGGAAAGCTGTTTCTTTACGAATATAGGAATTTTCTTTATTCCTTTAAACAGATTTCTGATCATGCCTCAGACAGATCAGATTGTTTTTATGAATTAACAATTAAAACTATTATTCGGGATTTTTTTAAACTGTGTATCAATGAAAACCAAAGCAGTTTAAAGGCACCAGTGCTTCAGACTAAGGCTAAAAAGAACACTTCTATTAGTCAGGCACATCAGATAGCATATCATAGCACTCTACTTCTCCAGCCCTGCATGACCAAGTCCTTGGGGGTTACAAATTCATGGATTATACTAATCCATATAAATGTAATTATGAGTCTTTATGGTCTTAGAAACCATTGCATATTAGCCACATACAGTACTATGATCACTTCTCTAATCCCATTTTTCTGATCTTTATAGTGACTATGACTGTGTCCTCCTTTACTGAGAGTGAAATGTTATGCTTTTGATCTGGCAGGATTTAGAGCCACCTGATCATGGTTCATAGATGGCATGGTTTTGAAGGTTAACTCACTTGCTCTGCCTTGGTTTATATGGAGGGGGATAGGAAATATTCAGGGCAGATTACATTAAAAAATGTATATAAAGATTATACTGATTTTAACTGTATCCCTCTCCCCCACCCATCAAATGTTGCTTGTCTTAGTAGGTTGTGAGCTCTTCAGGGCAGGGCTGCGTTTGAGCATGTGCACACGCAGAGCCGGGAATACTGTAGCTGCTACTGGAATACAAACAAACAAACAATAATACACTGGAGCCAGCCCCTGCTGGTGCATAATGCGGCAGAGAGCTGAGCCTTCTCTTCACTCCACTCTCCCACCTTGTACTCCTCATGCATGGGCTGGGCACTCTTGCAACCCTTGTGCTCCCCCTAGTGCAAGGATCGCTCAGGGCATGACACACTGCAAAGAAGAGCCATTCACCACCTTTCCCCACCTCTGCTAATAGAGCTAGCTAACCAGAGAGGGAAGTAGCTGCACTTCACAGGGGTCCAATGAGGATTTGTGCCTCCCTTAGGGCTTGTCTATACTTACCGCGCTGGTTCGGCGGCAGGCAATCGAACTTCTGGGTTCGATTTATCGCGTCTAGTCTGGACGCGATAAATCGAACTCAGAAGTGCTCCCCGTCGACTCCGGTAATCCTGCTCGCCGCGAGGAGTACGCGGAGTCGACGGGGGAGCCTGCCTGCCGCGTCTGGACGGCGGTAAGTTCGAACTAAGGTATGTCGACTTCAGCTACGTTATTCACGTAGCTGAAGTTGCGTACCTTAGTTCGATTTGGGGGTTTAGTGTAGACCAAGCCTTAGAGAAGAATGTTATCTGGAGCTCCTGCTGGCATGGGCTGGCTCTGCACTGTCCCATCTCAGGACTATGTCTTGATGACACAATCTGGTCCAGATTGAAACACTGACTGGTTTGTGATAGGCCATCCTCTGGATGTCAGTGTAATTCCTACATTCACAGAGGCAAAGATCACACTAAAGCTAACTTCATAGATGCTGACTGAAAAACAGGAATTCTATTCCATGTGTGTGTGTTGGGGGAGAAATTGAATGAAATTAAGAGTTTGTTTTGGTCAACATTTTTCATGGATTTTTTCCAGTTTTTCAGCAAATCGGTTTAAAACAAATGTGTTCATTAAACAACTGGAACATTTAGCATGATGCAAAACAAATTTCATGAAAATTTCTGTAGTGATCAAAAAGTCAATTTTTGTTGGGGGAAAAAAAGCTTTTAGATGAAAAATTTCCAACCAACTATACTCCTCACATTGACTGCTGAGCTCTTTTGAAGATTTGGCCATATAGTCAGCGGGAGCTGGACTCGTTAGAAAGTCTGGCCCCAAATTGTGGTTACTGGGCTCTTGAAAAATCTCGTCTCACGTGTGGGATTGAGCACCTGAACAAATGAGGTCAGATCGGAAGTTATCACAGAATCATAGAAATGTAGGCAGGGCTGGCCTAAGGGAAAATGGTGCCCTGGTTGAATTTTGTATTTGTATTTTGGCACCTAAGGCCCCCGCTGCCTCCCCAAGCTCCCCCCCATCGCCCCTGGCCTTGCTGCCTCTCCTCCCGCCCCACCCTCGCTCTGTGCTCCCTTCTGCGGCCTCACACCCCATGCCTGTCCCACTTCTTGTCTCTTGACCACAGTGTCCCCACTGACCACGGCGCCCTTGGCGGTTGCCCATGTTGCCCACCTGTAAGGCTGGCCCTAAATGCAGGGCTGGAAGGGACCTTCAGAGGTCAAGTCCAGCCCCATGTGCTGAGGTAGGATCAAATAAACCTAGTAACGTGTATGTAGGGGAGAGGGGTGGTGTGCATTGTAATGCTACAGGCTGCCTCTAATTAGCAAAAAAATGAGGGAGTAGAAAAATGGCAACAAGTATCCCCCCTTTTCACTGACATTTTAAAATAAACCCAGAAGCAGAGTCAAATTTGAGGCCCAGTCTCCTAAGCAGCACACAGGTTGTTCTCTAAAATACAGTTCTTTAACAAGCAGTACTCACGAAGGGCACTTATATTGAAAGCCCTAAAGGCTGAAGTTCAGTCCTCTGTATAGTCACAGAACAAGCAGAGCATGAACATTGACAATTCACACTTCCTTCTTTGCACAGCTAGTATGCCTCAACACTGCTCTGGAGGGACCACTTCTAGGAGTGAGAAGGTAGTTCAGTTTCTCTGATCCATTACTTTAATGGCCTCTCTTCTTGAGACTGCCAAGAACAACTGATAGCAATTACAATATGGGAGGGAAGGAATCCTCCTCCCTCCGAAGTCAATAGCTAACCACCCTTGGATGTTAGTGGCAACAGGATCAGGACCATTACAGGAAATAAGGATGTACACCAAAATGTTGAAGAAACTATGGAGAAAAGAAGTTTTGAAATCCTTGTAACTTGGTAAAGTAAGCAAATAAACTACCTTCCTTCTAGATGGGTTTTAGAAGATTTTCACAATGCTCATACAGGCAGAAGTCCCAACAATGTGGCACGGGGATTGCACACACATTTCTTTTATGTATTCATTTGTTTGTAGTAGAGGTAAATAGAAAAACTCCAATGCTATCAGTTCAGCTCTCAAAGGCCTCTTCAGAACCGAATGGGTATTATTACTGACGTTTCTGCATCAGACGAGTTTTACATTTTAAAAGCTTTCCTCTTTCCATTCTACCTTCCTCAGCCCATTCACGAGCCAAGGTTTCTCTTCTGATTGTGATGAACTGTGTGTCCAATGAATCCAGCTTTGGTTACCATGAATCAAGTGTTTGACTGGCAAGCTTGGAGACTACAGAGCTTGATCTATACACACAACATACACAACATGGTTAGCAACAGAGTAAGCTTTCTCACAATGCTTCCTTATCTGATCTCAATCTTGACTGGCAGGAACGATGTCTGGGGATAAGAACCTCTTTGGTCTATTGGTTCAGTCTCCATGGGTTTTTCAGTCTTTGGCCTTTCTACACAGACGGACAATTCTTGTCAGCTTTGATTTTTTGTGATATGGACCCAACTATGCAGGACAGGAATGGAATAAGCAACTCACTTCACAGCTGTGTCAGGTGCTTAACAACTTTATGAGACCCGTACTACTGTTGTGGGCCACATTCAAACTACTGGCCTAGCGGTGAAAGTCTCCTTAGCCTGTTTGTTACCTATCCCCTGAGCTATTCAGTCAAACCCAAGCAGAATGCTTTCTTGTTCTATGCCAAGCCAATCCTTCCCTAACTCAAAAACTTGCTTCCACTACTATCCACTCCCCAGCTCTCCACTCCCGAGTGTGTCTGCTTTGTCTTTAGTTGAGAGGACTCTATTCTTTCTGAACCCTTCGGCATTATATACCTCATTTCCAAGCAGTAAGGCACAGCCAAGCAACTGGCTTGACTTAATCAGAACAGCAAAGCTTTTCTTCAGACTAAGACAGTACAAGGCCACTGCTTTTGAATGCATTCCTAGATGGCACAGACAATCCCAGTGTCAGGAATGGCATAAGACTGCTAGTAGTGCTGTGCAGTTCTAACGGGATAAAATTGAAAGTACAAATCAAACATAATTGAAAAAGTTTTTCCAGTCAACTAAGATGGTGCATTGAGTGTTCCTGTCACAGATGGTGTTTTTTTCCCCCTTAAATTGCCTGAAGTAGCAACAGGACCAAAGAGTTAGAACCTAAGGAAAGGCCAAGCTCATCTTTTATTCCTGATACTGGACAATATTAGGGAAGAAAAGCTCCTTTATTTATTTTCTGTCCATGGTAAAAGTCTCAAAGTGAGTTTCTCAACTGCATCCCACTGCACCAATATAATTCTGAGATCGAATCTCACAAACAGCCACTGGCCAACACTTTCAATCTGCTGGCCTAACATTAGGCTCCTAAATCCACATTAAGGGTCCTAAATATATTGTCTCAATTTTCTACGGAGCTGAGTGTTATGTTCTAAATGTGAAACTTCTTCATTTTAAAAACTAGTTAAGAGACAATGCTTCATACGTTAGTGATTGCAAAATCCTTCAAGTCACTTCCCTTTTAATCTGCTTCAAGACTCTTCAGAACAAAGTTCTTTCCTGGCATAGTGCATAAGTACAACAATACCTGGAAATTCAATTACAGGCTTTTGTTCCCTTTCAAAATGTCATCTCTGATATTTTCCTTTTATTGCGGCTATAACGAAAGGGGTTTTTTCACAGCCTTTTGAAATGTTGACATCAAAGTCCATCCAAGATTAGTGAAGTGCTCCTTTGCCACAACAGTTTCAAGGACTACAGTAGACCTCTCTGTGTTACAGTGTTGCTCTACGAAGCTCCCAGCTCCTGTGAAGTCTCTCCTACGGTCATGGCCAGATTCTGCCCAGGGTTATTCAAATGCATGAGAGGGAGGTGAAGAGGGTACAGAGAGCTCCTTCCATCTCTCTTCTACACAGTATCAAGGCGGGGTTCAACACATTCACTCCCATGCTGCCCATCATGTCACAGCCCAGTGCAGCGAAGGCAGCTGCTAGCCCTTTATTACATACGCAAGCTAGGAGCACACTCGGCTCTTTTTAATCACTTTCCCTTATCAGTTGAGTCACAGACCAAAAGTTTGCATTTCTGAATCCTAAAAATATTTTCTTTCTTTTGGTCCCTCATGGGCCCCTTTGCCACATACAGGTTGGCTGAGCCGAGTGCTCCTCTCCATCTGGCTTTCCCAAAATGTAGTGTGTTCCTCTGAACCAGTTCTTAAGTTGTATGAAGCTCAAATAATAATACTGGACTTTCAGATACTTTTAAAATGCATGTGATGGGGACATATCTCACCCAGGAGTCAGGATGAGACAGCACATTCGTTTTCAATGTATGACCTGAGCAAGGATTTGAACCAAGCCCTTCTAACATGAAACACTAAGGATTGGATTTCAAAAGCCCCTAAGTGATTTAGGGGCGTATGTCCTGTTGAATGTAATTGAAAAATCTCATTCTAGAGCACCAACTCACTGACTCGCTTATCTCGATATCAAGTTTTGTTTTTAAAACAGTTTAAAGAAAATCCACTGCAGACTGTCTCTTTGCTGGTTTTTAAAAAAGGCAGCCATTGGGCACGTCTTCACTACCCTCTGGATTGGCAGGAAGCAATCGATCTCTTGGGGATCGACTTATCGCGTCTAATGAAGACACGATAAAATTGATCCCCGATGGCTCTGCCGACGACTCCGGAAATCCACCGCGGCAAGAGGCGGAAGCGGAGTCGACGGCGATGCGGCAGTGGTCGACTCGCCGCCGTCCTCACAGCCAGGTAAGTCGACCTAAAATACGCAACTTCAGCTACGCTATTCACGTGGCTGAAGTTGCGTATCTTAGGTTGTCCCCCCCCCCCCCCCGTAGTGTAGATCTAACCTAAGGAATAAAGGTTTCATAATTAGGTGCTGTGTATTTTTTTTATTTAAACTATGAAAAACCCACCAAAAAGGTAAGCCAGCCCCATCTTTAAACCTTAAACAATTACATGGTTGCTAGAAATGTTAGTCCACAGTTGGAAAATAGATAATCCATCTAAACACACTGTGGTGTAAAGCTACTATAAAAAATAGCTTTAAGTACAAACTTCAGAGAGGATGTCAACCTTTGAAGATTCTTTCAAGTACGAAGTGCATGGCTGAAATGAATCTGGCATAAACAGGGGGGGGGGGGGGGAAATCAAACACAAACCAGCCAAAGATTGACAAGGGTTAGGGAATGTCAAGCAGAGCTGCCTTTTCATCCCTTAAATCTGCACTTTTCAAAGCATTGGGCCACAAATGAACTATTCCTCCTTTGTTAGCACCTCCCATTTGGTTACCTTTTGTTTTTGGTTCAGCGGAGGAACTCAAGGACAGGACAGCAAATAGTGTAGCTTATAGCTCATCAAAAGTTACCTACCCCCGGGATGAGATTTCCTTTTATAGGACAGGAGAGAGTGGACTGTACTCTGAATCATGCTCCACTGCAGAATAGTCCATCAGACAATCAGAAGGTTCTGTGTCACCTTTGCTTGACCACGCCAAACAGCCAAAGACATCTGAAGACAGGAATGTAATGTGAGAGGAGAGGAAAGAATCTATATTATAAAATTTCAGGATTGTCTCTCGCTGTCACTCTGAAGCCTAGAATGTGTGTTGAGTCAGTTTGAAGTGATGGAAACAGCTACAAGTACATTGGCTCTTTTTGTTCAGAATACTACCAGGAGCAATCATTACTGGGTTTTACAGTGTGTTACTGTTCAATTTTTAAGTTCTCAGCCATTTTGACTTTATAAATTATACCCATGTGATGTATGGCTACAGTAAGACATGGAGCTATGCCATGTCAAGAGTTCTAGACCATTGAGACATCAGAGGTAACACAGCCAGTCACTACACTTACTCTAGTCTACAGCTAATTTGTATGCAGGGCTGGCTCCAGCGTTTTTGCTGCCCCAAGTGGCAGGGAAAAAAATAAAATAAAAAAAGCTGCGATCACCGGCACTTCGGCGGTGGCAATTCGGTGGCAGGTCCTTCCCTCCGAGAGGGACTGAGGGACCCACCGCTGAAGAGCCGGACGTGCCGCCCCTTACCGTTGGCCACCCCAAGCACCTGCTTGCTGCGCTGGTGCCTAGAGCTGGTCCTGTTTGTATGCAACCATTTCATTGGTTGTATGAGGGAGACAGCACAGATAGTGGAACTGCCACACCCATCTGACATCATGGGCTTTCAGCTACTAGTCCTTAAATAATACAGCTCATTCTTTTGCTAAAGGCCTTTGATGGGGTGCACTGGCCAACCCAAACTGGTCCTGGGGAAGAAACCCCATGATCCCTGCCTCTGCTCTGTGAGCTTATCCAGGATCAACTGGCGTTAAACAAGAGGCTGCCAATTAGGAATCATGTAACCTGCGGACGATTTCTGGGTGAGGGTCTGGGAGTTCAGAGACCATCCATCAGCCTGCAAGTGAGGACTGTAGCTAGGAGAGCTGGGAAGGGGAGGTTCTCCTGTTCTGTGGACTAGTTATGTTTCTCGTCTTATAATTGCAGCTATTAAGGACCATAAAGTAATTGCAGCCCTAGGACCGGAGATAGCAGGGCCTATAGCGAGGCTTGTGTTTTTCTTTACTTTACTCTGAAAACAGCCTGAAATAAACAATAAACACAGCATCCCAGGAAGCAGGGAAGACTAAATATTATTGAGCAGAAGGGTCTGACAAGTCTGAGCTCATTTACAGGCCAAAGGTTGTTCCCTTTGTAAAGATAGCTGAGAAAAAGAACATGGTTTCTTTAGTGTGTGTGGATTTTCAGCTCCCAAAATTAAAAAATCCTGTGATTTTCAAAATGCTTTTTAAATAAGTGTTGGGTTCCTAGCTGTCTCCCTGGTACAGCCTGTGTGACTGGACTGTAAGCCTGACTCTCCACTGCCCTGCATCCTGTATAGTCATTCACACCAGTGCAAAGTGGGTGTAAAATGCTACCATATCAGAATGATAGTGTTTTATGTCCATTTTGCGCTGGTAAAAATGCAATGCAGGACAATGGAGAACCAAGCCTTGAGCCGTTAGCCTCCTGCTCCTGGGGCTGAAGTGGCAGATGGATAGGGATCTTTAAAAAATAGATACTTGCAACACAGCAGTATTTACATTTATCAAGGTATGTGTGATATTCCTATATTTAGGGCTGGTCTACACTATGAGGTTAGGTCGAATTTAGTCGCGTTAGGTCGATTTTATAAGCAATGCAGCTACATAACCAACCCCATTCTGTCGACCTAAAGGGCTCTTAAAATCTATTGCTGTACTCCTCCCTGACAAGGGGAGTAGCGCTAAGAGAGACCTTCTTGGGTCGAATTTGGAGTAGTGCAGACACAGCATTGTGCAGTTCGACGGTATTGGCCTCCGGGAGCTATCCTAGAGTGCTCCAATGTGACTGCTCTGGACAGCACTTTCAAATCCGATGCACTAGCCAGGTACACAGGTTTGGTCAGTGTGGCGAGCTCAGCAGCACAGGTGACCATGCAGTCCCAGAATTGCAAACGAGCTCCAGTATGGAGCGAACGGGAGACACTGGATTTGATTGCTGTATGGGGAGAAGAATCTGTGCAGGCAGAACTTTGATCAAAAAGAAGAAATCTAATGTATATGCCAAAATCGCACAGGGCATGGTGGATAGAGGCTACAACAGGGACACACAGCAGTGCCGCGTGTAAGTTAAGGAGCTCAGGCAAGCCTACCAAAAGACAAAGGAGGCAAACGGTCGCTCCGGGTCAGAGCCCCATCCATGCCGCTTTTGTGATCAGCTGCATCATCCTGGGGGGAGAGGGGGCTACCACTACTCCACCACTGTCCATCGACACCTGCAAAGGGGGAGTCTCACGCGACAGGGAGGAGGATTTTGTAGATGAGGAAGAGGAGGAGGAGAATGTGCAGCAGGCAAGCGGTGAACCCGTTCTCCCTGGCAGCCAGGATCTTTTCATCATCCTGGAGCTTTTCATCATCCCAAGGCAGGATCCCGGACCCTGAAGCCGGAAAAGGCACCTCTGGTGAGTGCACATTTGTAACTGCAGTACAGGGTTTAAAAGCAATTGTGTTTAATGTTTGACTTGCCCTGAAGAATTGGGATGCGTTCGCGGCCAGTACAGCTACTGGAAAAGTCTGTTAACATGTCTGGGAGGGGAGCGGGAATCCTCCATGGACATCTCCATGAAACTCTCCTGGAGGTACTCTGAAAGCCTTTGCAGAAGGTTTCTGGGGAGGGCTGCCTTATTTCCTCCTCCACAATAGGACACTTTACCACACCAAGCCAGTAGCAGGTAGTCTGGAATCATTGCAGCACAAAGCATGGCAGGGAATGGTCCTGGGTTTTGGTCACATTCATGCAACATTCGGTCTTTATCTTTCTGTGTCAGCCTCAGGAGAGTGATATCATTCATGGTCACCTGGTTGAAATAGGGGAATTTTTGTAAGGGAACAGTAAAAGGACCCCGTTCATGCTGGGCTCTTTGCGCTTGGCTAAAAGGGATCATCCCAGAGAACAGCCACATGGTGGGGGGAGGGGTGTGCTGCACATCCACCTCAAAACCATAGCCCCTCCTTTTAAACGGCAAACTCAACCGGCATTGCTTGCTTTGGGAAAGGAGGGCACTGCAGTTTGAAACCATTCCCACAGGTTATGAATGCAGAAGAAGCCAACCCCGCGTACCCTTTGGCTTACCATGGCTGCTTGGAAACGGAATTCTGTTGCCCAGCCATGTGTGATGTGTCACCAAACTGGCAGGCGCTCAATATAAAAGGCAAAATGCGACCTTGTACCTAAAGCACACGTGCTGTCTGCTGTGAATTGCTTGATTCACTGTGAAAGAGTCTACCTTTTGTTCTCAGAAATGTATCTTCTTAAATTTTACTCTCCCTTTTTATCCCACCCTGCAGGTGCAAATGTTTGTATGCTCCCCCTATCATCTCCATCCCTGAGGTTATCGCAGATTAGAAGGCGGAAAAAAAGGAATCGTGATGACATGTTTTCCAGGCTCATGCAATCCTCTTGCACTGATAGGGCACAGCTGAATGCATGGAGGCAATGCATTCGGTGGCAGAGGCCAGGAAAGCATTCAGTGAGCGTGATCAGAACACTCAGGAGGAGATGCTGAGACTAATGGGGGAGCAAACGGACATGATCAGGCATCTGGTGGAGCTGCAGGAAAGGCAACAAGAGCACAGATCGCCACTGCATCCATTGTATAACCACCCGCCCTCCTTGCCAAGTTCCATATCCTCCTCGCCTGGACACCCAAGAACATGGGGGGGAGGGTCCGGGCACCCAGCCACTCTACTCCAGAGGATGGCTCAAGCAACAGAAGGCTGTCGTTCAAACAGCTTTGATTTGTAGTGTGGCTACAATAAGCAATATGGCCTTATTCTTCCCTCGTCCCCTACCCCACCCGGGCTACCTTGTCAGTGATCTCACTTTTTTTTTTTAAATAAATAAAGAATGCATGGATTCAAAACAATAGGGACTTTATTTCCTTTGCCAGCTGTGGTCAAAGGAGGGAGGTGGATTAGTTTACAGGGAAGTAAATTCAACAAGCTTTGCATCAAGGAGAAACATACACAACTGTCACACCGTAGCCTGGCCAGTCATGAAACTGTTTTTCAAAGCCTCTCTGATGTGCAGCATGCCTAGCTCTGCTCTTCTAATCACCCTGGTGTCTGGCTGTTCAAAATTGGCCGCCATGTGATTTGCCTCAACCTCCCACCCCGCCATAAATGTCTCCCCCTTACTCACACAGATATTATGGAGCACACAGCAAGCAGCAATAACAATGGGAATATTGGTTGCGCTGAGTTCTAACCTAGTCAGGAAACAGCGCCAGCGGGTTTTTAAAGATCCAAAGGCACATTCTATCACCATTCTGCACTTGCTTAGTGTGAGGGTTCACACCCCTCCTTACAGGGCAGCACGGCCTAGTCCATACAAGCGCCCCTGGTTGCAGGGCAGCACGGCCTCGTGGCCAGAGTCCATACAAGCGCCCCTAGTTGCAGGGCAGCGCGGTCTAATGGCCAAAGTCCATATAAGCGCCCCGGGTTGCAGGGATGTAGGACCTTACTACTGGCTCAGCAAGGGGGTCCTACCGAAACACGCTGAGGCTTACCGGGGTCAAGGTACCAGTCCGTCACCTCCCCCGGGTCGCTCCCTACCGGCTGGGGAGTTGGGGTCTCCCACAGATCTCAGGGTTCTCCGTGAGTCTCCAGATCCATCACCTCCTCTGGTTCCTTCCGCAGCAGGGATTCGTGCCGGCCTGTAGAAGCCTCTGTTCCTGGCAGCTTCAAGAGCGTCGGCTGATCCTCTGCAGGAGCTTCCCAGTTAGGTCCTTCCCCTGTGGCCGCCAGCCCCGACTGAGCTGAGCTCCCTCCTTTTATACTCAGTGAGCATCTGGAGCATGCCCAATACGAACGGGGCGGGACTTCCTCCGTCAGAGCTACTGGTCTGACGCCGCTGGGGCTAGTGCGGGGCGGGGCTGCCCCGTCACACTTAGCCTATAGTTGAACTGCTCCTTACTACTGTCCAGGCTGCCTGTGTACGGCTTCATGAGCCATGGGAGCAAGGGGTAGGCTAGGCCCCAAGGATAACTATTGGCATTTCAACATCCCCAACAGTAATTTTCTGGTCTGGAAAGAAAGTCCCTTCTTGCAGCTTTTTGAACAGCCTGGAGTTCCTAAAGTTGCGAGCGTCATGCACCTTTCCCAACCATTCCACGTTGATGTTGGTGAAACTTCCTTTGTGATCCACCAGTGCTTGCAGCACCATTGCAAAGTACCCCTCACGGTTTACGTACTGGTTGGCAAGGTGGTCCAGTGCCAAGATAGGGATATGCATTCCGTGTATGGCCCCACCACAGTTAGGGAACCCCATTGCAGCAAAACACTCCACTATGACCTGCACATTTCCAAGAGTCACTACCCTTGCTAGTAGAAGGTTAGTGATTGCCTTTGCTACTTGGATCATAGCAGACCCCACAATAGATTTGCCCACTCCGAATTGATTCCCGACTGACCAGTAGCAGTCAGGCATTGCAAGCTTCCACAGGGCTATCGCCATTCACTTCTCAACTGTCAGGGCAGCTATCATCTTGGTATTCCTGAGCTTCAGGGCGGGGGAAAGCAACTCACAAAGTTCCATGAAAGTGGCCTTATGCATGCAAAAGTTTCGCAGCCACTGGGAATCATCCCATACCTACAACACTATGCGGTCCCACCAGTCTGTGCTTGTTTGCCGGGTCCAGAATCGGCATTCCACTGTATCAACCTGCCCCACTGCCGCCATGATGTCCCAATTGCCACATCCCGGGCTTTCAGGAATGTCTGTGTCCATGTCCTCCTCACAATCGTCCTCATGCTGGTGGCTCCTAGTCAGGTTCTGCACATACTGCAGGATAATGTGCGAGGTGTTTGCAATGATCACAACACCAGCTGTGAGCTCCATGCTTGCTGTGCTTTCGTATCTGTATGGGTAACCCAGGAAAAAAGGAGCGAAATGATTGTTTGCCGTTGCTTTCAAGGAGAGGAGACTGATGACACGTACCCAAAACCACCCGCGACAATATTTTTGCCCCATCAGGCATTGGACGCTTAACCCAGAATTTCAATGGGCAGTGGGGACTGTGGAATAGCTACCCACAGTGCACCACTCCGTGGGTCAATGCTAGCCACGGTATTGAGGACGCACTCCACCGAGTTAATGCGCTTAATGGGGACATACATGATCGACTGTATAAAATTGCTTTCTAAAGATCAACTTCTATAAAATTGACCTAATTTCGTAGTGTAGACATACCCTTAGAATGGGAAATGCAGCATTTTACATGTTACTGGTACTGCAGGTTTAAATTGGCTTAGCTCTAATGCCTTCAATTTCTGCTCTAATACTCCAGTTTACATAAGATGAGGGTCCAATGCCCCATTTTTCATGGCTCCAATTGTATTCCATATTCATTTTTGCTGTGCAGCAGGAATGGATAGGCCTGTAATCTTCCTTCTTAATAACACTGGGCAGAATTAAACACACCAGCTGAAGAATGAGCACCATAAATTCTGCTGTTTTGGCGCTCATAACGGTATCTCAGTGTCTGCCTAGATAGATGAAGCATTTTTACTAGTTTGCATTAGTGGCCTCTCTCCTGGCACCCACTATTCAAAGCATCATGTTTGGAAGTAGAGATCTACAAAGAATGCCTGCTGTCTAGTTTGACCCCTGCAATCCAGTAAGGCCCGAAGCGTGTACTTTACAACCTGTCCTGTGTTGGGTGCCATGCAGAGCTGCACTTCCAAAGGTGAAAGTTCAGGTGGGATAGCAGCGGAGGGAAGCACTATCCTTTGGCTCAGCACCCAAGGGCAAAGGGGGAATGTGCCTGCTGTACCAAACGTGCAGCCTACTCCCACAGTGAACCTGGGCAGCACTACTCCTCTCTGTCACTCTTTGCCCGCTCTGGGGTGGTTTGAACCTTTGGGAGTGCACAGAGAGAGCATATGCTGCACTCCTTCAAGTGTAAGGACTGAGATTATCCCTCATCCTTGCTGAGGGTGAAGGCTCTCTCTGCCCCTCCACCCCCACATTCACATAAAGGCCTTAAGTAAGCTAGTAAAATCAGCTCTTGTAAACTAAGGATGGGTGAATTGGTTTAGATAGACTAAGAACCTTCATCCAAAAAGCCTGACTCACCTTCCCAGTTTGGCTAACAACAGAAGTGAATGAGAAGGAGTTTCATTTCTATGCCTCTGCCCTTCCTGGTTTCTGCTAGAAGTGGAAGTGCTGAAATAGGTGAAAGACCCTCATGGAATTACAGATGTGAGTGGAAACCAGAAAATACTGGAAATGTAGTGAGAAAATATTTCTCCTGGGGACTTCCAGAATAATGAGATTTGAACAGGCATCCACACTGGGGGAGCTTTGCTTATCTGAATCAAAGCTCTGAACCTTTTGATGGTCACCATCACTGCTGAGAGGTTATGTGTAAGCATGGTAGCTCATTTAACAAAACCACCTTACAAGGTGCTGCGAGTTACCTTGGGAGTTAGCACATTGTCCTCCTGCACAGTCAAACTAACGTGACTGCTTAGACTTGTATAATTCTGGTGGCTAGTTAGCAATTATTGTAATAACCCACCCAAACTGCCAGCTGTTTAATTTTGGCTCTCTCCTTCTCCTCACAGCAGGTAACTCCACCACATAGCTACAGTACTTTTAATACTACTGTGGCCCAGAGTTGAAGGATCTGTAGTTGCAGGCTAGGGGACGTATTATCATCCATGAAGATAAGAACATAAGCACGGCCATACTGGGTCAGACCAATGCTCCATTTAGCCCAGTATCTTGTCTTCTGACAGTGGACAGTGCCAGATACTTCAGAGGGAATGAACAGAACAGGGCAATTACCGAGTTATCCATCCCCTGTCATCCAGTCCCAGCTCCTAGCACTCAGAGGCTTAGGGACACCTCATGGGGTTGCAACCCTGACCATCTTGGCTAATAGCCTCAAAGTACGGTTGCATTTGAATTGACCACACTAATGGGAGCATTCTACTTTTGAAAAAGCCTTTGCTTGAGTCCAAATGACTCAAAAATGGTACCGTTTCCTTCTGGGGATGTAACTCTACCTTGTGGCCTGGCCACTGACAATATTGTTTATGAAAGGAGTTGGACAATGTGGAACGCACACTGCATGAGGGTGAACTCCCTTGGTGCCTTTTACCAATGACACAGAGCACAGAGCAGGATGGGGAAGTGTTACAAATTGCTTGTTGGTTACCTTTGTTAAGAACTGGTACCTGCCTGGAAGAGGCTATGGGAACAGTTGCACTAGTAACAAGTAAACGTCCTGTTCAATCTGCAGAACAGTTTAAAGCAGATGCTGGACCATGTCCTGCCTTACAGAAAGTGTGAGATTACCTAAAGAGAAGATAGCCAAAAAAGGGCAGAATAATACTGATCCGTAGTGCTGTCCTTCCCTTCAGCTCCATGGTGAGTTAGTCCCTCATGGCATATATTTGATACATGAGCCTATTGTTCTTACTGAGTTTCAACCCATGTTTATTCGCCTTTCTTATGAAGCTCATCAAAATGGCTTCAGCAGGTGGGGCACAATTGCACCCAGACCCCACACTGGATTTGCATGGGGAAATGATTATATTGGTAGGAGCTTTTGAAACAGCAACTGCAGACATCCACTGTGCCACTATTGTAACTTAATGAGTTTTGAAAGACTGTTTGCAAACTGCTGACCTAGAAGAAAAGCCTTGGCAGTCATTTGTCATGTTTCTTACATATAGCCATTAAGCAATTTGACATGCAAGAAGCCAGAGGGCAAATCCTGAAATCCTTATTCAGTTTTGATTCTTTCCTTACCCAGGTAACACTACCATGGACTTCAGTGGGAGTCTTGCTTGAATAAAGGCTTCAATATTTGGCTCCATATAGCTCCTGAATAATTGTTGCATGGGAGGAGAAGGTCTCCCAAGTTTAAATGTTGATCTTCAAAATCATTCTTTGAAGAAAAAGAAGAATACAGCTCAATGCAACAAAATGCCCAAGGCACCGATAGCAGCTGGATAACAGCAAATGGTTGAAAGGGAAATGCCATAATGCTAGGTATCCAGCATTCCAGTGTGCTGCTTTTGTAAATTGTCATAAGCTTGTATTTGTAAGAAAAAAGTATGATCCAAATTTAGCAACCTGCTCCAGACTGTGGAGCACAAAGGCTCTTCTACATAGAAATGATTGTATGGGAAAACATAGAAGGCATTAAACTTTATTGTAAATCAGGAACAGAGGATCAATGTTCCTGATTATTATGATGCATTGGACAATGATATTTGCTCCAGATATTCTCCACTAAAATAAAGCTGTGCTAAGATAGCACAATAAGAGGAGTACCTTTATGGACAAGAGACTATATTTTGTATCAAAGTATTGTAATTACACACACACACGTGCACGCACACACACACATTCCTTGACACCACGTTTGCTGTATTATGTTGCATCATTAATAGAAACTTATTTTTGGTTAATTCATGCATATGTTTGTTAAATGATTTATAGGTCACAGAACTATCTTGGAACTCCTATTTCTATTGAGATACATATTCTGTAGACAGCTACATAGCACCAGAACCTGTGGATTACAGTCTTTGCAGTTAGTTAGAAGCTCCTGTAATGAAAGAAACTGTTCAATGTTTAGATATTGATCACTATAAACTGAGATTTGCAAAATTCTACTTACATACTCAGCTGGGAGAAATATTTTTTTAGATGAGTGAATTAAGTGTCATTAGCTCTTTCATCATCAAGGCAAAGGTTAGGCAAGTAGATTTCATAGCTGGACTGGTTAATTGCCAGGCCCATTTTGTCAGAGCTCTCTAACACAAAAGGGCTGTCCCCCATTTATGGGAGGTCATGACTGAGCCCTAACTCTTCTCTCTGTGTCCTTTCATGCTAACTGGAATTACTTTCAGTTTAGGCCCTGCTACAGCGATACAAGCCCACATCTTCACATTCAAATCTTGGGCGATTTAAATTCTCAGTGCCCAGCTTTAGTTGATCTAGGGTCTGATTGTCAGAGCTGCTGAGGATCCACAAGTTTCCATTGACTTGTACTGCATTTTTGGGTGCTCACCCCTCTGAAAATCTGGTCCTTGTTTTTTAAATAGGGTAATGGCTGCTTTGGAGAATTAATGGCCCATGTTCACTATGAAAATGTCATTGGCTTCTTTCCAGCAGTGCCTGTTCCAGTTTGCAAGGCATTGGCAAATCCAAACCAGCAGGTTTAATTCACTCAGGTTTGAGACCCTTGAGCTTCAGGTGACATGATGAAAGATTCACTCATCTGTAGTTATAATTTCTTCACTACTAACCACTGACTCCCTGTGCCTTCCCCGTATTACAGAACCTTCCTTTGTCACCTCTGGAATTAGTGAGCCAGGATACTGGCTTGCATTTCTACTACTTTTAAATGTCATCTCTCTTACTTCCCCTGCTCACTCTCTCACCAGGCTGGATCCTTTATGTCAAGACTTCAAGAGCGTGGCCTCATTAAAGCCAGTAGCAAATAATGAAGACACATTATGGGGTAGACAGCAGGAAGTGTGTGAAACCATCATGAACTAAATGTGAATGGTATTGATGCTGGGCAATCAGTGTAAAACACAATAAATAACCTGCTTTGGAAAATGGATTAGACTTAAGCTCCATTTGGGTCTTTCAAACCTGGCCAGATATCAAGCTTTAATTTCTTATTTGGCTCTAGATCAAGCCATTCCATTCCATTCTCCTGATGCATCATCTTGCCATCTAATAAATAATTATTAGAATTTATGTAGCACTTTCCACATACAAACTAATCCTCACAACATCCCTAACAGGCAGGGAAGTAAGTCCCGTTAACCATGGGGAAACAGAAAGGGAAGTTAAGTCACTTGCTCAAAGTCACACAGAGTGTCAATGACAGAGCTGGGATTGGAATTTGGAACTGCCTGACGACTCCCAGTCCTCTGCTCCTTTCTCTACACCATGCTGTCTCTTGTGGGTAAACAGAAGCAGGCGGTTTTACTCTGAACTCAATTCAACCTCCTTAACCAGACATTCTTACATCTAACTTTGATCTCTGATTGCTGCAATTCTGCTGCATTAAATAATTCCCTGAAGTGGCTCTGATTTATTCAAAATGCTGCTGTTTAGCCATTTAGCAGCCAATGCATGAGAGAAATATAGTCTTATTGTGATTTGCTTCAGTTACCGAACAGAATAGAAAATACAGTATAAAAACACTGCACAGATGCCTCAGTGATCTTTCACCCTGCATGTCTGAGCTACTTACATCCAAAGCTCTCTGTCAGCACTCACTCTGCTCTGTCTCAGCTATCATTATTGTCCTAGGGTAGATGCCAAAAGGATGTGAAGAAGGGCTTTTTCTCCCTTATTCCATGCCAAGTTTACAGGCTAGAATTTGCAAATAGTATTAATAATACATTCTCCCTCAAAACATTGCTTCTAATCTGTACAAATGGGTTCCTTTCTTGCTAGTGGAGGCCAGGGGCAGCTTGGCTGAGCTGAAGGGAGAGTGGGATTGAAGGCCGCACCTGCTCAGCTAAGCTTCCCATCAGCCTGCCAGTCTCTGGCAGTTAGGCATAGCATTGTAGTTCAGACTCTCCTTCATGTTTCCTTTCATCTTCCTCCCCCAACACTTCTCTTGGCAAATATTAACCAGACACCTTTAATTTTAACTCGCAGTGAGTCTGTTTCTCATTTGCTTCAGTTGAAGGCCTTTTTGGAAGAGCATTTTCCATCAGAGACCATTCAGGGGAGCATCCCTATCTGAACTGTCTGGCAGACATGGCCCAGCGTGCAGTAACGCAGCTCCACATCCAGCTGGGATGCAGCACTTTTACCTACTGTGCCAAGCCCCACAGACCATCACCCTGCCAGGATCAATGGGCTCTGATGTGGAGTGATATGGAATGGGCAGGAGAGCCTGACACAAGCATGGTACCTCACATAAACCTTTGGCACAAACAGACAAAGCTCCCTGACCCAAGTGCTCAGAAAAAATAAAAGTCACCTCATCTTGTCTTATTGCTGCTCTCCTAGCTAAGGAGAAAAGACAGTTTACTTTCCCATATCAGGAAAAGTATCAGCTTATTATAGAAATCCACTATTTTCCTCCAAAATGGTGCTAAATTCACTCAACCCCAATTAGCAGGGATTTGCTCTTCCTTTCTTAGTGATCAGCCTAACAAGGTCCTCTCACTCACAGGGCATTCCGCTGACTCTTCATCTCTCTCTAATAATGATAAGGAAGTTTCTTAAGCTAGTACATGCCTGAGAGCGCTGTGCTGCCAGGGGATCACTTAGGCTATGTCTACACTACGCAGCTTTTAGCGACACAGCTGTGACACTACAGCCGTGCGGTTAAAAGACGCTGTTTGTCGGCAGGAAAGAGCTCTCCTTCCTTCCGACAAAAAACTTCCACCCCCCCACGAGTGGCATTAGCGTTGGCAGGAGAGCGCTCCTGCCAACAAAGCACTGTTCACACCAGCACTTGTCGTGGACAAAACTTTTGTCTTTCTGGTGTGTGTGTGAGAGTGTTTTTTTTTTTTTTAAACACCTCTAAATGACAAAAGTTTTATCTTTCACTTGCCAGTGTAGTAGACAAAGCCAAATGAGGAAACCCCTTCCCCTGAGAGGTCATTCGTTCTTCACAAAAAATACATCTGGAAAAAATAATACAAAATAAAAAGTAAAACAACTAAAGAACAACAAAAAAATATATTTCTCTTCAACACCAGCCCCTCTGGGGAGGAAGGAAAATGATCTCAGTCTGAAAAAAGAGGGTCTTGGCACCATAGGCCTGTTTTAAAGGTATTTAGGCATGCAGAGATGCTGATATAGGTACTGAGTGGGATTTTCAAAAGTGCCTTGCTGTCTAAGTCCCTTTAAAAATCTGGCCCCATGTGGCTACTGCTGTTGTCACACTGTCTTACAAAGAAGAGAAGGATAAAATGGTTACTGGCAAATATCTTCCCTTCAAATTAGAAAACAAAAATTCAGGTCCACTGTTCTATTTCCTCATCTGTGGATGTAATTAATACAGAATGGGAAAGCCCTGATAAGGGAAAAATCAACAAATAATGAAATTTTGTAATCCTCAATGGTCAAAGGCTAATTTAGTTTCTATTTCCCCAAGATAGATGCTGCCACAGCTTCCACACCTAGAGATATGATTAATCCTTCAGAAAAGGATTTTTTCAAAGGACCCCCATGGATAGGAAAATAAAGAAGAACCTTCGATGTAATTCTGAAGCCAGCTCAGCCTGTCTTCAGTCATCTCACACCACAATCTGTTCTGCTAATGTAGCCAAGCCATTGTGTGATGATTTAAAAGATACGGATCAGCACACACCAGCAAGTCAAACTCTTGTCTGTCAAGCCCGGATGGTCCATGAAGTTGCTTCCATCTATCTCAATTTTTAAACTGAGCCCATCATTGTGGTATCAGAACACTTTCCATCCAAAGGCTGTGGAGATCTCAGCAGCATTCCCTAGTCTCCTGTTAGTGCAATCAACTGTGCTCACTGCTAGATTCATTGCTTTAGCAGTGCTGTGAAAGTACCATTTCAGAGCTTAGCAGATACCTCCCATTAGCCACAGATCAGTTATTGAACAACCTCTATTCAACAGCCAACAGACTCAAAAACAACAAACAGCCTAACACAGTTGTCAGTGGGGAGTGGAGCATCTCTTTAGCCCATTGGGGGCTGTGGCTGGCCTTGGCAAGGATACAGAATGAAGGAACCAGC
Source organism: Malaclemys terrapin pileata (assembly GCF_027887155.1). Taxonomy (NCBI): domain Eukaryota; kingdom Metazoa; phylum Chordata; order Testudines; family Emydidae; genus Malaclemys; species Malaclemys terrapin. The sequence goes on along the minus strand of NC_071507.1, from coordinate 79,125,979 downwards.
AGTAGGGAAGAGGGAGTGATGGGAGGAGGTGGTATAGAAATTACAGTTGCAGGAGAAAGATTGAGGAACTTACTTCTTAACCTTCAAACCTGCCAATGTGTGACACAAACAACCAAAACGTATAACAAATAACCAAAATTTAGAACTGTGTTTTGTTGGGCATCATGCCTTACTTGACGGATTATAATGACTTAACTGTAAAACCTGTTTTTAAAGATGCTTCCTCTCTATGTGTATTAAATAAACCAGGTAACCCTTTTTTAAAGGAAAATGCAACATGGAATGTCAGCGGGTTTTGAATGCTGCTCCTCAGCACAGACACATACCAATTGAGCTAGAGGACGGCTCTTTAGCTTTTTACAGACCAGCCACTAGACTGGAATGTGATACACACTTTGCTAGTGGATCTCCCATTTGTTAGACAGCAGTAGAATGCTGGTGATTAGGATTTCTGGGATGCATTCCTGTTTCTGGGTTAATCTTACTGAGAGAGAGGCAGGAGAGCACTTTGTTCCAGACACAGTTCTCATAAATAGTTGCTGTTTGGTGACCAAATTGTTTGTAAGTTTAGTTAAGCTTGAACATTCAACCTTTACACAGCAGAGGCTCAGTGGACTCTATGAATTTAGTAGCCAGGGTTTAGTAGATAGGCATTATCTCTGGTGTACATTCTGATAACCACTGCAAAGAGAACCCATCCTCAGGAAAATGTACAGTTCTTTGAGAAGATCCCATAGACTCATAGACTTTAAAGTCATAAGGGACCATCCTGATCATCTAGTCTGACCTCAGGCACTTTGCAGGCCACAGAACCTCACCCACTCCTGAAATAGACCCCTAACTTCAAATCATGGTTTAAAGTCTTCAAGTTACAGAGAATTCACCGTTTACACTAGCTTAAATCTGCAAGTGACCCATGCCTCATGCTGCAGAGGAAGGTGAAAAAAACCCAGGGTCTCTGCCAATCTGACCCAGGGGAAAATTCCTTAAAAATCCAAAATATGGCAATCAGGTAGACCCTGAGCATATGGGCAAGACCCACCAGGCAGATACCTGGGAAAGAATTATCCGTAGTAACTCAGAGTCTTCCCCATCTAGTGTCCCATCTCCAGCAGTTGGGGATTTTTGCTACTGGCAGTCGCCAATGGACCACATGCCATTGTAGGCTGTCCCATCATACCTCCCCCACCCCATACATTTATCAAGCTGAGTCTTGAAACCAGTTAGGTTTTTTGCCAGAGAACATAATAGCTAAACAGGGAGACAAATCCAAGCATTTCCTTTCAGCTCCTTTTATATCCCCAAAGCAATATTTTTAAATCTCTACCTCCGGGGCTTTGCCTTGAGGTCAGGCTTATTTTACGCACGATAACTAAACCTAACCTAAATTCAACCACTATTCCTTGTCAAAACAAAAACTCAGGAGACTAGGACATCAATAGACTTGGAGGAAGCCTACCTTCATGTCCCACTAAGGCCTTGTCATCTTTGTTGATAATGTTGGCTTTTGTAAGCAAAAGAAAGAGCTGTGCTCTTCACACTCTCCCTCTCCCCCAGGGTAACTACAAAGCTTTTGATTGTCATCACACCCCAGTTAAGAGCCTAAGTGTGACCCCACTCATCTATCTTTTTCTTAGATGCTATACTCCTCAGAGAAGCAGCAGCATGAAATGCCAGTAAGCATAATGAAGTCACTACTAATGATACAGCAGTGCAGGTTCATAATAGAAAAGTTATTTGATCCTATCTCAAAGTGGCCATTTGGGAGTAGACAGACACACTTCACTTGGTAAAGTTTTTCATTAGAGGACCAAGCAAGCAAGATTCAGAGAATCCTACCCTAGATCTTTAGAGATTATAGATCAAATTCATCCCTGGCATAACCCATAATCAATACAGTTAAACCCAGGATGAATTTGGCCAAATGTAGCCTTGATTCTTTCATGTCTATAATTACTGATGTAAGCAGAGTCAGGATGAGCTCTACCCTGACATCTGGTGGTGAATTATGGCGAGTGTGGAAAAGAACTCCAGGGGCTGATCTTGTTTGCATAGGCACACCCACTCGCCTGGCATGAAACCACAGCAACTCAAAGTGGTTACTTTGGCTGGTGTGGGATCCCCAGTTTCTCTGTTATTGGGGCAGGAAGAATAAAGTTTTGTTACCCTGATTCTGTGAATCAAGGCCAGTGGAACTGTTGTATGACAGAAGGACTGAGTGAGTCATTCACCATTACCTAGGTAGCATTTGCTTGTCAAGGGGCATGGGTTACAAAACCCAGTGAATTGAGAGAGGATGGGGACAGGTATTGGTACCTGGTGGTGTGGGTCCCTGAAACACCAATTGCACCTCCTCCTCTCTCCACTGTTGAATGTCAGAGCTAACTTTGATTCCCTTAGGAGTCTAGTTACAGACTGCTGAGCTGAGTTCACTTTGGGCCAATAGTGCACCTGCACTGGGGCTCCCCTACTACTAGCTGAAATCACTAAGAGCTGAAATCACAAAAGAGCTAAAGCTATTTAAGAGCTGAGATCACTGAGGCTGTGTTAACTAGTGGGGGAGCCTGAAGCTATATTTATTGCTAAGCTAACTTAGCTTAGCGGGGGTGAGCGGAGCGGCTGGAGGAGCAGCTAGCAGAGCAGAGCAGAGCAGAGCAGAGCCTTGTGGGAGCGGCCCAAGGGACGGCTGGAGCGGAGCGGCTCACAGGTGGGTGAGCAGAGCGGAGCGGCGCGGCTCACAGGTCGGTGAGCGGAGCGGAGCGGTGCGGCTCACAGGTCGGTGAGCGGAGCGGTGCGGCTCACAGGTCGGTGAGCGGAGCGGAGCAGCTGCCAGAGCAGTTCATGGGACGGCAGGAGTGGGACTGCAGGTGGAATGGAGCAGTTCGTGGTGAAGGCTGCGGTGGAACCCCACGGAGAAGCAGCTGGTTGGCCTCGGATCACGTAAGGTGCCCCTTAACACCCTGCTCACCCCCCCCCCTTTTGAACTCTGAGGCTGCACTGATCATGGACAGAGACTTTGGGGGGTTGTCGGACTTTTGGGACTTTTGTGATTCTTGGGTTGCTGGACCCAAGAGACTTTGGGATGGGTGGACTTTTGGGACTTTGGTGATTCTTGGGTCGCTGGTTTCGAGAACCAATGGGAGAGGACACGGCCCAATTTGCTGGGGTGGGTCTTCGCTCATGGTTTGGTCTAAGAACTCTAGTTCTGGTGTTTTTCCAATTTAATGCTGATGTTGTTTACCTCATGTTATTAAACATTTTCTGTTACACTCAGACTCCGTGCTTGCGAGAGGGGAAGTATTGCCTCTTAGAGGCACCCAGGGGGTGGTATGTAATTGTCCCAGGTCACTGGGTGGGGGCTCGAGCCGGTTTTGCATTGTGTTATTGAAACGGAACCCCTAGATACAGAACCCGGCCCTTGTTGCTGCCAACTTAGATGGGCAGAAGGGTTACACTAGGCATGGTGGCTGGGATTAGAAAAGCACCTATATGATTTAGGAGTAGAAGTCCCACTGAAACTCAGTGGGGCTTCTGCTCTTAAGTCACCTGCATGCTTTTGAAAATCCTGCCCTATGATCTTTTGCATCAGAAATTAATCACAGCTCGATCTAAAATGAGACAAGAACCCCAGACATTTAACTCACAATTCCCTACCACTAGATACATTGTTTATTTATAATGCCAAAATTACATTCACTAGATCTTTGATAGACTCCCTTTACTACAATATCCACCTCCATTTCTTCAGTTATATTTATGAAGGACCTTTAATGCCACCTTTCACACTGCAAAGAGAGGATATAGTAAACAGATAGATTATGCTGTTTACAAGCATGGAAGCTGTAGAGCTACTGTTAAATGTGGCATTATATTGCATACTCCCACATTAATACCAAAATGGTTTACATTTGAATTAAATTGTTCCTTTACTTTACTCTTAATTATGCTTGTTTCAATAGTAGATAATGGGCAAAGGAGCCCAGAAGCAAAGTGTTTTCAATCTTGAAGTCAATGGCAATTGAGGGTGCTAAGCAACTCTCAGAATCCGACCCTCAGGCTGCTTTTGCATCATATAGATTTTGCAGTGGGCGTTTTTAAATTCCCTTGTCTGCATTTACCACTATGAAAGCACCAATATGTGAAGACACACATCAGCTGCAACGGAAAGCTATGTCATTTTCTTAGCAGCAAAGTCACATAAGCATTAAAATTATAGTTTACTTCTAGATTTTATATTCACTGGTGAAGGGTTTTTAAACATTTTTAAAAAGCACTATTTTGTATTTGTTTCTATGAAAACATTAAACTTTGAAACCAGACTTTTGGGGAAATGATTTTTACCACATTCCCTGCTTGAAAGATTCTTTACTTTCTTTTCCCATGCAATAATTTTGGTTGAATTCTCTAGTTTAAACGAGCATGAAATATTAATGATTAGGCTTTTAGGGTAGTAACTAGACTAAGAGACATCTTGAGTTTATAATTTAACTTGCAAAGTCAGACAATATTTACCCACCTGTTAAAGATTTGCATCAAGGTGATAATTCCCTGAAATTTTACAATTGCTAATTGCTGGTCTGAAACTGATAAATAAAGTAATGAAGTAGGAAGCAGCGGTGAGGCAGTAACTTATCCCTGTAGTATGTCAACCTCTTCACCAAATATTTGGATAAATCAGTCATCCATCAACCCCAGTGTTATGTAATTATGTTGGATGTAGCTTTGAACAGATGTCTGAAATCTTTCTGTTTATAGCGTAACATCTTTTATATATTTATTGCATGACATCAGACTAAGCATGGTGAAATGAAGGTCCTTGTTTCCCAGGGTTTACTAATTTACTAATGTGTAGTCAAACAGGACAGCAAAGGAATCCAATCAGCTTCAAAAGCTAGCATTAAAAACAACAACAACAAAAGACACTATATTATAAACCAGGACAAGTTACACTCAGAAACAAGCCCAGCTGGAGTTCAAATAAAATACTAGTGAACATTTAACAAGATCTTATTGCTGGAAAACAGTTTGATCTTGATTGAAAGCACATTCCAGACTAAAGGAACTTATAAGCAAAAAGACTGGGCTGGCCAGAGTGAAAAGATTAAACAACAGCATCAGGGTATAGTGACAAGTTTCTCTACTGACAATATCTCATTCAAAAGCACAAGAGTGGGGTGGAGGGGATGCCTAATATACCTCATTGTCAGTGAGAGGAGAAATGCATGGCTACACTTGCAGATATAGAGTGCTGAGAGTTAAACCAGCCCTCGGAGAGCGCAGTAGGGAAAGCGCTGCAGTATGTTCACACTGTCAGATTCAAGCGCACTGGCATGGCCACATTAGCAGCTCTTGCAATAGCCACAGAGAGTAGTGCATTGTGGTAGCTATCCCAGTGTTCAAGTGGCTGCAACGTGCTTTTCTAATGGGGTGTGTGTGTGGAGTGTGACAGGGAGTGTGTTGTGTGTATGTGGGGGGAGAGAGAGTGGGTTTTTGGGGTGCTGAGAGCATGTCAGCATGCTGTCTTGTAAGTTCAGACAGCAGCAAACCCCCCTCCCTTCTCCGCCTCTTTCTCACACACTTACAGCAAGCAGCATTCCACAGTAATGGTTGCTTTGTCCAACAGCAGATAAGCATGCCAGAAATTGAGTTTGAAAGGGGATATCCGCATTCCTACAGCCAAGTTCAAAACAATGACAAGAGTGGCCACTTGACTTAAGCAACACAGGGTCCTGTGGCACCTTTGAGACTAACAGCCACAGGACCCTCTGTTGCTTTTTACAGATTCAGACTAACACGGCTACCCCTCTGATACTTGACACTTGACTTAAGGGGATTATGGGACGTTTCTGGAGGCCGATCGCAGCGCAGTAATGCAACACCTCATTCACACTGACGCTGGGGCATTATTGCTTCTAGTGGAGGAGAATTACCAGGAGCGCTCCAACTGCAGAGTCCAGGCAGTCTATGTGCCTTGCCAGTGTGGACGGTCCGGGAGTTATGGCGCCTGGGGCTGCTTTAATGCGCTCTAACTTGCAAGTGTAGCCAAGCCCTATGAGTCACAACAGTGTAAGATTTGTGTGAGAGTAAAATCAGGCCCATTCTGCCATTTCAGGACAGATACTTATTTAAGTTCTGTGTCTCTAACTGCTGTCATCTTGTCTTTTGTGATGCAGGGTCCTATTTCCATCTGAGACATCTCTTTGGTAAAACTGGTCAATGAAGGCATCAGAGAGCCATCTGCTTGGGGTCTTTAGACAGCTAGGTAATGTGATGCATGTGAGGGTGAGCCAAGTTTTGCATTGCTGTGACTGAGGGTGAAATGGACCAGGACTGGCTTGTGTGTTTTTAACCGTAAAACCTTTTTTCTTCAGATTGGGCTCGATCTGTTAAATCTCCATGAGATCTGCAAATCAAGTGTGAAGTTTTCTGAAGTGTAAGGTTTCTAGTATAAACACATGGAGTGGGGGAAGGAATTTTTTCCCTGTTCAAAAAAAATTGGCTGAACCAATTTTGCTTAAAACCTTTTTTTATTATATATATTTATTTATTATATATATATATATACATATATATATATATATATATATATATATATATATACACACACACACACACACACACACACACACTCAATCCACCACTGGCCTGAGACCAAGCATGGAAAAATTCATATCAAAAGGGGCATGAAAAGTTGTGAGCAACTGAGAGGTGAATTAGAATGGAACTCAACCTGAATTACAGTGGATGCTAGGCAGGGCCCACTATAACACTGAATATTTTGGACACCTCAAAAACATAACAGTTCTGAGCCATAAATCCCTACTGAACGCTTCCTTGTGGGAAGGAGCCCAAAGTGTTCAGCAGCTACCAGCCAAGTCACATGCACCCAGTGATTCATCGCAGGAGCATGATTCCAGGAACTGTAACCCGCAGTCAGTGTGAACAAACAACTAGCACAGAAGGTTTCACAGAACAATAGGTTGGTACCTGTGGAAACTTTCATTCAAGGACAGTGTCATTTTAATAGCTTCAAAACCACACCAGCCAGTACTTGTGTTACATGAACATTAAGGGCTAGATTCACGAAAGGGACTTAAGTGGCAGAGTCCAATCTTTAGGCACTACTAGCATTTATAAAACCAGCTCTCAGCTGCCACCTATCCCTAAAGGCAACTAAAGTCCCTAGGTGCTCAAGTGTCCACCAATAAAACCCCCAACGCATCTATGTGTCCTGCATCTTGGCAGAGGGTTAGGTTGGATGACTCTTGCAGTCCCTTCTAACCCTGTGGTTCTATATTTCTGCCAGTGGGCATGAACAAAGGTGAGCAACTCAGCACCTCTCTCATGCCTAAACCCTGTCAAGATTATTCAATTAGGTGTTCCTCCTGCCTAGCTCACCTGAGAGACCCAAGCTGTTAGGCACTCCCAGAGGCCATCTCAGAAAGCATGTACTAGACTGGGGCGCTCCCACAAGACACAGCCCAATGGTTAGAGCACTCACCCAGCAGCAGGGAAATCTGGGTTCAAATTCCCACTCTGCCTGATGCGAAGCAGAGACTTGAAACCCACTTCCTAGGTGAGTGGCCTATGGAGTATTCTGGGTTGGGGCTCTCAATCTCTCCTGCTGAAATTATTTCATTTTGTATAAATACTTAAATATTAATTGAAGCAGAGACTGGAACCCGAGTCTCCCAGGTGAGTGCCTAACCACTAGGCTATCAAGTCACTCCTCTCTCTCTCTGTGACTCAGTCAATGGAAGTTTTCAGAGAAGGACCCATGTAGATGGTGCAAAATATTTCAGCGTGGGATGGGCAGGCAGAGGCAATGCATGGGGGGGGGCATGCGGGGTAACGTGCCCCCCCCCAGACTGCTCTGTTACATGGTGCGGCCATGCCCTTCCCTGTAGGGCAGCTGAGCCTGTGAGCTGTGCCAGGCAGGGAGAGGCAGAGGCAGGAGGAATAACTGGGAGCTGCAGGGAGGGGTTGCTGCTTTCCAGAAGGAGAGCTATGGGTGTGTGTGTGTGTGACTTGAGCTGTTCTGGGGTTGTGCCCCCCACTATCAGCAGGCATGACAGAGCCTTCCCAAAAGTGGGGACCTCGCTATCTAAACCCAAGCTATCTTACCCAGCTGTGGCCTTAGGGTAGAGTCCTGTCTCTGCTTTAACTCAGGCTGGAATCCACCCTCTTTGCAGTGAGGATGCAGGCTAAACCACACTCTAGCGCTGATAGTGCTCTGATGCCATCCGACAATTCCCCAAAGAACAGACAAGTTTTCCCCCCCCCACCCCCATTCATACATTTGACTGGGAAAGTATCCTAGAGGACCTCAGAACAAAGAACCAAGGGATATGTCCCCACACACATACAGGTGAGTGCAGAAACAATGAGGACACAGCAACTCAGATATGGCTTTGCAGTGAGCACATTCAGACCTGGGTGCTGATCACCTGAGCTAACTCCGCAGTGAAGACATTGCCCGAATGGGAAATGCGGGAGTCAGACCATAGTTTTGTGACTGTTTGGAAGAGAGTTTAATTTAATCAAGTGGGGGATATTTGCATTTCGAGGAGGATTGCACTTGAGACCTTGTCCCCAGTGGGGATTTGTCTCCATGACAGCATGAGTGAGCAGCTACCATTGCCAACCCCTAGGGTAAATAGAGTCAAACACTCTAAACTGCTATTTGCCCTGGTGAAGTTATCCCATCTTACTTAGACTGTAAGCTCCTCTTTTTATTCTGGGTATGTACAGGGCCTAGCACAGTGGAGCCTGGTTTATGACTGGGGCCCCACTGGTGCAACTGCAATACAAATAATAAATATTAAATATTTGTAGGATCCACCAGTGCAAATTGTGTCTGCTTTTTTACACTAGGGGTTTTTTCTGGTGTAACTACACAGATGACATTGGAGCAAATCTTGCAGACAAGAACTTTGGGATGTTCCCATTTTTGTGAGATTGCTAGAATAGCAACTACAGCTAGCAGAAACAAGATAATCATAACAATAGAAGCTACTTACTTACTGCAGGGAATTTGCTATGAGCAGCAAAAAGTGTTCTACAATATTTGTTTTCGGGAGGAATGGGACAGCTAGGTCAGGGACACTTTTAATAGCTCAGAATAGTTAGTGCGGAAAAGCCTTGTAAAATACTGCTAGTGACACCATTGGCGGAAATCACATAAAGTTAATGGAAATGTATGGAAATTCCACATACCCACCCCCATGGAATACATCAGTTTGAATCTGCTTTCAGGAGACCCTGTTGGGAGTGTGTGGGGCTGTCCATCCATCTGGCAAGGTTACAAACACATCAGCACTGTCTACAACATGCCTGATGTAACCTCCTCTCTGTAGCCTTTGCACTCTTCTTGCAATCTTTGTTTTATACTGAAGAATGAAGCACTGCAAAGCAGAAGCAGTGAACCATGAAAAATGTAAGGGTCCAAACTGCTGGCTCCCATGAGAAGAGAAGAAAAAAAAGCACAAAAGGAGGAAAGGAGGAGGGGGAAGGAGCTAAAAATACAAAGAAGATCCTAAAGGGGAGTTGAAGGGGGGTGGGGTGGGGAGAAGACATGAAGAATGCACCAGAGACGTGCAGTACCCCTTGCTGTGTGGTTCAAGAATAGGTTATTACTTTGCTTTCCGTGTATGTTCCATCTGTCAAAATGTCAGTATCGAACTGTCTAGGTATTTACGTTACACTCATCATCAGAGAGCCTGTCACTAGCTTTTCCTCTCTTCTCTAAAGCAGTTGAGAAGAGAGTAGATCTATTTATGGGCCATCTTTTGTTTATTTTGTGATTTGTGAGTTTTAATTTATGGAGCAGGCACAGGAGGGGCCCCTAGAGTTATATTTTAGTAATCAGAAGGACTAATAATAAAATAATAAGGAAATAGTTACTGCATGAATCAAGAACAGGTTTCTCTACTAGAAAGCTTTTCCTTGTGGTTACCTCCATGGCCAAAGACCTCAGGTCATCAACAGCCAGGGTACTAATACAAACTATAAAACTAGAAAACACAAACAAAACACTTGTTTATATTTCCTACAGAAGGAACTTTCTTTTGTACTGCTAATTTATGGAGCAAATACAGTCCTTTTATCCTGATGCTTTTGAACAAGGCAAGAACAGGCCATGCTTTTCTGGATAGTTTGGGGAGGGAAATTTTGCCTAACAAAGTAGGGGACTCTTCCACTGACTCTCTGAGACATATTGGGCAAGTTGCTCAGGCCTCATTTTCAGAAGATCAGCCACCTTTTTTTGCAGGTGCAAATCAAAGTAGTTACATGTCTAATGATCTGGTTTATATCTGCAGTCAGACAATCAAATATATTAGCTACTAAGATTTGTACCCGTCCCTTACCTGAATTGCAGGCTTTTTTTTTTTTTTTTTTTTTTGGCAAGAGCAATTTGTGCCCAATCTCACCCTGGCCGGAAATTTACTCTTTAATTTTTCTGTGTCTCAGTTTCCAAGACCGGGGACTCGTTGCTAAAAAGCAGTAACACAATCAATAACCTCATTCTTCTACACTTCTAAAAGAAAAGAGATTATTTCTTTGACCTAGCTTTCCTTTAGTCATTCATTATTTACAGAAATTAATAATACAAAAATCAAAGCAAATAAATCATTCCACCCAATGCGGAGCGAGAAGGACAACCTGAATGCTGCTATTGCATGTATTCATAATTAAGTGCAAAATTAGTCTGGAAAAAGGCACGGTATGAAACCCATGGCCAGATCCTCAATTTGCTGAAATCCCATAGATCATCTGAAGTCAACAGAGCTATGATATTTTATAACAGCTGATGATCTGGCCCCTAGACTTCAAAATTTCAGAGAGAGTTAATCCAGAAATTTTTTTCATCTCTCTTTCACAGTGAGCGCTCTCTCTTTAAAAAAAAAAAAACCCCAAACACCTCACTTTGGACTACTGTGATTCTCTAAAGAAGGCCAATTGCCACTGCAAAATCAAAGTCTGCTTCAATATACACAGGAAAATCATGCAGCTGCATGCTATCTTTCATATCTATTAAACCTCATCCACTTTGCCAGGAAACAAATAAGAGATGGGATCACCAGTGTGCTATATTACTCTACTTAAAGGGCTTTTGCTATTGCTAAAGACAATTTGCTATTGTCTGAAAAAAATTACATGCAGTCTTTATTAGTCACACTTTTCCTCCCAAGAACATAACCTTAATTACTGTAACTAGGTTTGTGTGCCTAATGTATTTGGTCCCACTTATTTTGCTTTTGAACCTGTTATTTTCAATCTTTGCCCTAAAAAGAAGTACTTAATTATTATTATTGTGTTGTTTCTTCACAAAATGCCATGATGTTTATTTTCCTCTGGGCTGGAAGGATTGGAGGGCTCTTTAAGCTGCTTCGTTTGGCACGGTAGCATCCTTGTTCTCCCTGTTATTCATAAACTATAAATATAAATGATTCAAATATATTAAAAAAAGCAATGCTGGATCATTCTCCCTTTATTACTAGCTGTGTCTGAAACCCTCAGGCTTGGAACAAGAGCTAGACATGGATCATGATGGTAAAAGTCCAACTACAGTAGCTATGTATTCTAATTAGACTCTAATAAGAAATAAATCCATTCATGTACAAATCCTGGGATTTCTCATATGTGTGGATGTGCCTCATCACATTCCCTCAGCCCCCAGAAAGCTACTGTATAATGAGATGGCATTGCGATTTCTGCTACAATAAGAGACCATTATTCTCCTCCAATCTACAGTGTGGTTGTGATAACTGGTTTCTTTATGTTATTCACTGTTTTTGTCCGTGATATTTTCATTTTAATACATAACCAGAGCACACAGGGCAAATTTTTATAATTGCCTTTTATTGCAATGGATTTTAAACTTTTGTCGACCTTGTTTACTAAGTCGTTGTCATGGAAACAAATTCAGATGGTTGAATTGGTTGTGCCTTTACATTCTGATTGTCAGTGATGGTGAAAATACCAATGATTGGCTAGTTGGCTATTCCACACAGCATAGAGAGAAAACTGCTAGTAGTAGTCAAATTCTCTGGTCAAGTTATTCTCCTTAAGTTTCTCCTGATTTCAAATGTTCCCATTAGAATTTGTTACATTTACTGCTCAATAGAACTTTACTTGCAGTAGGAGAGAAAGAATGTGACCTGTGAGATGGAAAGAAGCAACTTTTGGAAATGACTGCTCATGTGACACGAGGTTCAGAAGGCCACAAGGGAGAGAGTCTAGAGGGAACCAGCTGGTGCTTCAATTGCTTCTCTATATTGTAATATTTGTTTTTAAAGGTTTTCAAGTCTAGCACATTTGTGCAGCATGCTGTCACACTCAGGATGACCTACTTTGGAATTCTCAACAGATCCAAGAATTTACTTCCTTGCTAAAAACCACAGTATTTCCGTTTGCTAATTATTGTGCTTTTCAATTCCATCTGGGTGCCTAAAAAACCATAACAACTTCAAAGCACTAGCGTGTATTGAACACCTTTTGCCCGCTATCGCTAGATACAGTTACACACAGCCCAGGCTAAACAGCTGCTGCTTAAGCAATGGGTCTCTGTCTGTCAACTGTGGTTTGTGGGCAACTGGGTGCATAGTGAGTGGGGGATCATCTCATTAGGACAGAAGAAAGTAACAATAATACAGGTTGCCCTTTCCGTAGAGATCCCAATTGCAGAGTCCATTTTCTCACCAGCATGTTTTCAGCACAGAGCATGCTGCAGGAGAGTGCATGTTTAGAGTGGAAATGAGTCATCAGCACCGCAGATGAACTTGGGAGATCAATGCATGCAACCTGCAGACTGGGCTGTTCAGTGATAGTGCTACTCATGGCCTCACTCTACTGCACAGGCCATTTTGCCTCCGTGAATTAATTAGATGCTCAGAGTAGGTAGTAGGGGAAGATCATCTGAACTCTCATTACCCCCACAAGTTCTGATGTCTGAGGGTTGAAAATTACCACCCGCCTAGTTCAGCAGGGTGACAATTGCAAGCACGATTATTATATTGCAGCTTCATGAGGAATTTGAGGTGAGGCAGCCCTGGAGAGGACAGTGGGCCACATAATTGAGAGACCTGATATATCCTGTTTATATTTGCCTATGCACTTGGGCATCCAAAATATCACAGTGGGTCTATCAACCCAGAGGCTGCTGTAAGTTACATTGGGACTGAACTGGCCCACAGCTGTCGTCAAAATGTGGGGGGCTGAAAAGTGATGTATAGCCAATTTCCTCCTCTCCTCCTTGACTCAGGTGCACCAAGAACTACTCCAGATCACAATGATTCACTGGCTCTTTGAGGCCCCCTCCCTTCTCCACCCTGGCCCTCATCACCCCCACCCCCACCCCTAAACACAGCAGTGGTACTGCTGCATTTTGAGTCTTCTGTGCCCTGGCTAAGGTGCCAGTATTTTGCGTTCAGTACATCTCAATGGATCACTGACTCAGCTTTTTGTAACCGCATTCTAAGATTGCATTATTTTTAGCACTTTCCTGCTTCCTGCGTTTCAGCTTCTACAAAATTGTACAGATTTTGTTGCTAGGTTTTTGAGTATGGTTTCCTGGAGTCCAATCATGCCACTTACTGGTGCATGCTCCAAGATCATGATTAGTAATATCTTTCCTCTTCCTTGGAGCTCTCTAGAAATTAGGAAGATTTAATCATATTCTGGTCTGTGACAAATCAATGCATCAGTTTTTCCTCAAATGGTCTGTATATGATCATCAAAATGCTGTTTACAATTTATGGTCTCCATACACAAATGTAAGTAGACACCCTTCAGGAGAGACTTTACAATGCTATTTCCAAACATATCTTGGAAATACTTACAGACTACTTTTGTTCTTATTAAAGAGTCCTATGGAAACGTGGGCTACAGACAGGACCCAGACAGGATTGTGAAGGAAGACAAGTTCTTATAATTAAATTACTATCGTGTGTTGGCCCTTCAGAACAGTTATTCTCTGGCTTCCAATTATTTTTTTAGTCAACATTAGTTTCTCCACCAGTGCTATGATAAATAGCTCTATAAAAACAGAAAGGGGGAAATGCTTTCAAGGCAATAAAAGCAAAAGCAATAGAATACATAAGAACACAACAGTACAAGTGGAAAATGTTGCAAAATTTTTTATCTTCTCATAAAGACGTACTGTACACACAAGGACCACTACCTTGCCCCTCCACCACCAAAATCCTCCTCTCATTTTTGTATTGCTTGTATTGTATGTAACTACTATAGTTTCTTATAGCCATATTCATCTCTGAGCCTTTCTTATTCTAAGTAGTAGCTTCCTAGTAGCTCCATGACACATGCAGAGCTGCACTGTAAGCATTTTGCAGAAGAAAAGAAACTGGGAAATGTGCAAACTGTTTTTTCCCCCTTCCTCTGACAGAACAAACAAAAACTTCCCAAAACAATAACCAAAAAAAACCAAACACACATTTTGCAGAAGTTATCAATTTCCCCAAAGCCATTACAAATAACTGACAAAATAACTGAGAAATTTCATTTCCCTCCTGGCTGTGGTAATTTTATGACAAGAACGGGGTTGATTTAGAGAAGGAAAACAGAAAAACAGTCTGCAAATATTTCCACTGAGTTTTCCAGTTTCATCTTAATTTCTTGAAGCAGAAACCAGAGTTATATATCTCAGCTCCATGTGCTCTACCAGACAAACATGTCTTCTCTTAACAAAGGAAGTTCTCCAAAATCCATGGTAAGGGGTGAATGGAGACATTTCAGGATTATTATTATTATTTTAAAATAGGCTAGATACCCAAGCGGTATTGTGGGCTTGAGCTCAGGTGGCTAGCTGAGCCTTTGCCATTGCCACAACTTCCACACAATTATTTTGAGCGCACTAGCATGAGTCTGTCCGCACAACTGCGAGGCTCGCTCCTAGCTGCCGTGTAGCTATACCCTGAGAAACACAATTCATTTACTGGTTCCTCCTCGCTCGGGGGCGGGGGGGGGGGGGGGAGGAGGAAGTCATCAGCTAGAAATCTATGCTAGTAGCGGATTACTTCCCCCTCTGCATAAACTCAGTCTTGCTGGCAGTATATTCAGGGGTAGTGGTGGCACAGTCAAAGTTCCACCCAGTTGCCACTTCCCTTGCCCCCATCTGCACAGGTGGGGGAGTAGAAGCCCTGAGAAGGCTACTTGTCCACCTACATGTTGATACACCTTATGCCCTCTTACGTCCCTGTGCAAGTACCTAATGTAAACAGTGACCTTGCCCTCGTGCCTCAGTTCCCCACTCTTCAGCTTCTATGTTCCAACCCTTTCTCCAGCCCTACATCCGTATTGTCTGTTTAGACTGTAAGCTCTTCAGAGCCAGGGCTGTCTCTTATGATTTGTCTGAACAACGCCTAGCATAACGAGGCTCTCTTGTTGCCTGGCGCCTCTAGACATCACCATAAAATATATGGTGATTAACAATAACATCCATAGTGATCTGCTCCGTATTCTACATAAGTGTTTGTAAGAGCCAAATCTGAGATATTCTCTTACAGAATCCAGCATATTTTTCTGTATAGTGCTGGTCTGGGCATTAGGACTGACACCGAGATTCTTGGGCTGAGAGAGTTCACTGTGGGGCATTTCTCTGTATGTTGCCATCAGGAAGATGTTATCTGTGAAAGCTCTTTCCACTCCGTTTTGGCTCAACATGCATACATGATCTTTTTATCTCAGTTGCCATCAGGCCAAAGGTAGTCACTCCAGACATTATACATGCTGCTTCCAGTGGCAACGCCCTTAGGTATGATCAGGCAATGAGACTTTTTTTCTGACGGTGCAATGATTCTAACTTACTACATGTTTCATTGGTTGAGAATGTTCTCATGTCAATTCCAGTTTTGTGTGGCACTACAGAACCCCTAAACCCAGGGATATATCCTTTGCCCACTCACACAGTATCAAATAATCTCAGTTCAATTAACCTCTTGACATAAACTCAGTTATTTTTCTAATGTACTCCAGACACAATATTCACCCTCTTCCTCCAGACTCCTCGCCCCAACACCACAAATACACATGCTCTCTTAGCAGTTGCCCTTAAGAGACAACCTGCCTATGGAAGCCTGAAGCCATTTTTACTGGGTCATACTCTGGTCAGAGCCACTCTTCCATTACAATTCCAGGCCTTCACTCTGGACTTATAGGAATTTCTTTCAGGTTAGCTCTCACAGGCAAAAGTAGAAATAAAGAAAACATTCAGAGAAAAGTCATATCAAGTAACATTGGGCCAAATCCTGAAGGCCTTACTAAAAGCTAGATTTGCAGGTGTTCCAGATCTTAAAGCCACCTTTCTGCCCCCTGATCCTGTGGGTTGTCTGAGGCCAAAGTGGCCCTGGTACAAATAGAGTAGCTTCAGAGTTGCTCTAAGTTGTGCTGGCAGATAATGTTCCTCAAGGCTCTGCTGTCCACCACAGTGCTCTGGCCCCACCCCACCATGCCACTTCTGGCTTTCAGCCATCCCGAAACACCCTCTACATTTGGGGTGCGGGAAGGAGAGAGGCAGACATAAGGAGGATCTGGATAGATAGATTGCCTCCTGTTGATCCCTTGAGGTCTACGTAGATCTTCAGGGAGCTGCAGGATAAGATGGGAGATCCCCCATCTTATTCCATGGGAGCTGAGTGGGGACACCACACATTCCCAACGGCAGAACTCAAAGGAAATTCCATGTGTCTGATTGACAACAGCAGGTGCAAGGCGATGTGGCAAGCCAGGGGGGTGTTAACAGCTGCACCATTCTGATCTGGCAACTCTGCAATTCACTTTGCTGAGGTGTCAATGAGAAAACAAGGTAGAGAATCAGGCTCCATGAGTTGAAGCTTGTGGACTCTCTTCTCCCTGGCATGGGTTATTACACAGCACATAGGGAAGAATGGAGCCTTGTAAAGGTTTCAGATTTGTCCAAGAGTTACACAGTATGAAAAGAGAATATCAACTAATGTGCATCCCTCACTCATTTTCTCTAGTCTTCTTTCGTTAATCTGCCTCTTTCTAAATCCCTCGTAATTCAACAGGTAGTGCTGTATTTATTACTGCCAATAGTGCATTCTTCCACATGAACACCACACCTATTTATTACCCTGAGCTCTCATTTAATTGAATTCAGTGGATGACAACACCATGACACTGCTAAGATTAATGACTCAATAATTTTCAAGACAAGGCAAAATGTGAAGTTAAATTGATTGCATTAATTGCTTCTTTGAGAACACTATCTCGTATCTTGTTCAGCAGTATCCTGGAGTGCTCTCTCTGCTATCACATCAAGGGAGGCCTACTTACCCATTTCTTTTTTAGGGTTTGGCTCTCTGACATTATTTTAGAGTTACTTTTAATGCCTTTTCCTAGCTGAAGAGATGCAGCCTACAATAATTGCACTGAGATCCCAACAGACAAAATGATAAATGGAGAGGGCTTTTCAGAGTGGAAACCTGGGTTATTATTAGATCATTCAAGAGAAGGTGTCAGAGCATGGAATGGAGAATTAACGTTGCCAGACATCTCACTCTTAAAAGGATATGCATGGATTTTAACGTCATGTTCTAGCATCTTGATAGTTGTATGTGTTTATTTAAAAATTCCTCCTTACATAAATGTTATGACAGATGCAACATCTTGTTTTCAGTGCTGTTGGGAGGCCATGAGATGATTTATTTAACACCTTCAGTATCATATGGATGTGCAGGGTAGACACTGCATAGAAAAGTGTCATTTTTGTGTAGTTCCCCTTTCTGAAATTAAATGCTACCGTGATGGGCTGCTGTGGTGTTCTCCCGCTCTCCCCACAAGGATGTTAAATTTTATTATGTTATGGTCACTATTACCGAGTGGTACCATTTAGCTATATCCACCTCTTGGACCAGATCCTGTGCTCCATTTAGTATTAAATCAAGAATTGCGTCTCATCTTGTGGGTTCCAGGACTAGCTGCTCCAAAAAGCAGTCATTTTAAGGTGTCAAGAAACTTTGTCTTTGCATCCCATCCTGAGGTGACATGTATCCAGTCAGTATGGGGATAGCTGAATTCCCTCATTATTACTGACTTTCTTAAATACAGATAGAATCATAAAACTGTAGGACTGGAAGGGACCTCGAGAGGTCATCTAGTCCAGTCCCCTGCACTCATGGCAGGACTAAGTATTATCTAGACCATCTTTGACAGGTTTGTCTAACCTGCTCTTAAAAATCTCCAATGATGGAGATTCCACAACCTCCCTAGGCAACTTATTCCAATGCGTAACTACCCTGATGGTTAGGAATTTTTTAATTTTTTTTTAGAATGTCCAACCTAAACCTTCCTTGCTGCAATTTAAGCCCATTGCTTCTTGTCCTATCCTCAAAGGTTAAAGAGAACATTTTTTCTCCCTCCTCCTTGTAACAACCTTATGTACTTGAAAACTATTATGTCCCCTCTCAGTCTTCTCTTTTCCAGACTAAACAAACCCAACTTTTTCAGTCTTCCTTCATAGGTCATGTTTTCTAGATCTTTAATAATTTTTGTTGCTCTTCTCTGGAATTTCTCCAATTTGTCCACATCTTTCCTGAAATGTTGTGCCCAGAACGGGACACAATAGTTCAGCTGAGGCCTAATCAGCATGGAGTAGAGTGGAAGAATTACTTCTTGTGTCTTGCTTACAACACTCCTGCTAATACATCCCACAATGATGTTTGGGGTTTTTTTTTTTGCAACAGTGTTACAACATTGACTCATATTTCATATGTGATCTACTAGGACTCCTAAATCCTTTTCTGCAGTTCTCTTCCTAGGCAGTCATATCCCATTTTGCATGTTTCAACTGATTGTTCCTTCCTAAGTAGAATACTTTCCTTTTGTCCTTATTGAATTTCATATTTACTTCAGACCATTTTTCCACTTTTTCCAGATCATTTTGAATTTTAATCCTATCCTCCAAAGCACTTGCAACTCCTCCCAGCTTGGTATTGTCCGCAAACTTTATTATCTAAATCATTGATGAAGATATTGAACAGAACCGGACCCAGAACTGATCCCTGCAGGACCCCACTTGATATGCCTAGCAGCTTGACTATGAATCACTGATTACTCTCTGGGAATGGTTTTCCAACCAGTTATGCATCAACCTTATAGTAGCTCCATCTAGGTTGTTTTCCCCTAGTTTGTTTACGAGAAGGTCATATAAGACAGTATCAAAAGCCTTACTAAAGTCAAGATATACCATGTCTACCGCTTTCCCCCCATCCACAAGGCTGTCAAATAAATCTATTAGGTTGGTTTGACATGATTTGTTCCTGACAAATCCATGCTGACTGTTTCTAATCACCCCTTTATCTTCTAGGTGCTTGCAAATTGATTGCTTAAGCAATTATCCATTATTTTTCCAGGTACTGAAGTTAAGATGACTGGTCTGTAATTCCCCAGTTTGTCCTTATTCCCCTTTTTATAGATGGGCACTATATTTGCCCTTTTCCAGTCCTCCTGAATCTCTCCTATTCATGACTTTTTGAAGATAATCGCTAATGGTTCAGATATCTCCTCAGTCAGCTCCTTGAGTATTCTAGGATATAGTTCATCAAGCCCTAGTGACTTGAAGACATCTAATTTGTCTAAGTAATTTTTAACTTGTTTTTTCCCCCTATTTTACCCTCTGATCCTACCTCATTGTCACTGGCATTCACTAGATGGCCAATCACTACTAACCTTTTTGGTGAAAGCAAACAAAAAAGTCATTTAGCACTTCTGCCATTTCCACATTTTCTGTTTTTGTCGTCCCTGCCCCCCACCCCCCATTGACTAACAGTACTATATTTGCAATTCGCCAGTCATAGGTTATAACCCCCAAGTTCATGGATTCATTAAAAATCTTTGCTATTGGACTTTCAGTGTTATATGTCAGTTCTTTTATAATATGCTTGGATGGAGACTATCTGGGCCCCCGATTAAGCTGTTTGAGTTTGGCTTCCAAATCCAATGTAGTAATTTCTACTTCTCTATCCTTGTCCCCATTAGCCACCCTGCCACTGGCTCCAGGCTCCTTGTTACCCTTATTAAAAATTGAGGCAAAATATTAATTTAGGTGTTGGCCCATACCCAGATTATCTTAAATCTCCACCCCTTCTTCAGTGCTTAGTGGTCCCACCTATGGCAAATCGTAGAAGAACCATCACTGCTGGGAACCATTGGTCCATTTATTTTGGGAGAGGTGGTGGGAGGGAGAGCCTTGACATTTAAGATGGTAAAGCCCTTCAAGGCTGGGACTATTCTATGTATGTGTGCATAAATCCACCACAAAAGGGCCCTGACCTTGATGGGGGATACTGGGGACAACCACAATAGAAATAACAATACAAAAGAAAAGCAGAGTTCAGATAAACTACCACATGATAGGTCTTTGACATTTAATGCACACCAGTTGTTCATAATAACTCATATTTTTAGGAAAATACCTTATATGATTTTTCTTCTTTCATGCTCTGTTACTTAAGGGAACTTTATCATTTAAGGTATTTCTATTCATTGCAGTTACTGTACTATCCCGACTTGCTTTGTTTTGCAGGGGCTGAGATTGGAGAAGAAAACATTTCCAGTCTGATAACTGATCGTGTTCTACCTCAGTGGCTAAACACGATCTCCCTCTTTTAGTGCAGTATTATTTGCTTTGCCATCCGGCTGCATGCCTCCTTGTCCAGACCTAAGTGCATAAGAGATTTCATCCACAGGGGAAACGGTTTCAGTAAAGCTACAGCAGTAGAGAAAATTTATGACCCCAAAAAGATGGAGGTTTATAGTCAGAGGCCATTGAGTCATTACAGGTTTTGAAGAAAAAAGGGCAACATGTTTTCCCTGAACAATAATCTTATCAGGTTCAAATGCATTTTGATACGACCTGATGATCAGCACACAACAGAAGAGATTTCATTGCAAAGGTAAGGTTTAAAGAAGCAGAACCTGTACAATCAAAGGTTTCATACAGCACTGTTCATAGAGTCCATGCATTATGAATGGCACTGCTGGATGGAGCTTTGCTGTTGGCACCAGATACTTATAGGCACATTTTCAAAAGAAGCCTCTGATTTTTTTGGGAGGCTCAGATTTTGGATGCCCAACTGCAGTCACCATTGCCTGCTTCCAAGGAGTGCTGAGAACCAACAGCTCCATTCAAAGCTAACAGGAACTGAGGCCCACGGCATCAAATGCTAGGCAGCCAGAAAGGGAAACATCCCAAAATCAGTGGCTTCTTTTGAAGACGTTGGCTCAAGTGAGGTCCATTCCAGAGATTTTTTCCATAGATTAACATTAGCTCATTAATCTCAGTCAGGCAATCCCCAGTAATTTGCAGGTGACTGCTTTGCTGTTGATCCTTGATGGCTCTTACTGTTGGTGAAGGAGCATTCCACAGAACACCTTCAGAAGAATTTGATCCATGGATGATCTTCAGTGACACTAGCTGAATATCTAAGGTGCGTGGAGGGGTGAAGAGCATGAAATGCCAGGGAGGGAACGGGATGTAAAATGGTGGCATTGGGTAAAAACAGGGAGACAGAGGAAGAAACGTTTTAGGAGGAGAAAAGCTGAAAACAAAACCAGGTTGACTTGGAATGAGAGAGCATGAGAACAGAGTACTGGTGGAATGGGGAGGGTAGAAATGAACTGGATTGATGGCGGAGGTCAAGGTGAGGGTGAGTGTGAGTGAGAGTGTGTGGAAACTGAGTTGTGAAATAATTGGATGAGCTGCTACTCTCCCCAGCCAGGCTAGAAAGCCCCACCCCTTTCTCCCTCTGTTTATCTCTCCCTCCCTACTTTTTTCACACTGAGGATGTTGATGAGTACATGGTTGCCAGAGTGAAACTTCTCCGATGCAATCCTTGTTACATTGTCACTAGCTATAGTCCTTGAAGAAACATATACAGATATAAAAGATACTGGGTTTTAATGTGAGGGGGAAGGCAGGGATCATATTAGAACTACATTTGCCATCATTAATCAGAAAAAAAAAAAAAAAACCAGTCCTATACTGATGCTGACAGTACAGTTTCAGCTTTTCACTAGATTTATTCCAGATGTGACTTGAGAAACATGACAATTGTAGTGGAAAATATATTTTTTTCTTGTTTTCTAAGCAAGAAACCTGCAAATGCTGGGCTCCTAATTAAATCACTGTTCTACTGAAGTGTGAAGGTGTAGGAGACAGATGTGTTTCTGCTTCTGGGGTGCAAATTACCATTCATCATCATTCTCTTCAATTCAGTCAAAGCATAGTTTAGATATGCTCTTTTCCTCGCTCTGTACCTTTTTTCATGTCATGACATCATGCTGTGCTGGAAGGAGCTCTCAGATTAAAGTCAGCTAGCCTCCTCCCATTTCCCCTGTCAAGCCTCTGCTGAAAGTCCCACAATGCTTTACAATAGTTGCCAGTGGGCCAGCTACTTGGATTATAAGAGCTGAAGAATATGCTGAAGTGGAGCATACCTTCCCTCAGTCCACTGTACATCAGTGTATTTACAGCTGACAAAGCCCCTTTATTTGGACCATTACATATAAAACATCTCAACCATCCCTGAAACAGTCACCTCTGGAGCGGAAGGCAGAAGTCTTTAAACCATGATTTGAGGACTTCAATGGCTCAGACGCAGGTTTGATACAGGAGTGGGTGGGTGAGATTCTGTGGCCTGCATTATGCAGGAGGTCAGACTAGATGATCATAATGGCCCCTTCTGACTTTAAAGTCTATGATTCTATGAAGTCTCTACCCATACACATGTCAACACTATGCAACTGTTCAATTAAAGGTACCTCTGAGACACTATGCCCCTATATTCTTCATGGAGATATTGTTATGATATGAGTATGGCATAATTATGATGCATTTTGTACAAGATAAGGCATGTGAGGTATCGTTGGAAAAGTAATAATTTATTGAATATTATTATCCTATTTGTATGCATGTATCATTTCTGTATCTGAAGTTAGGAATACTGACTAAGTGTGTTTACACCTGGGGAACACCCACCAGACAAAATGCAATCAGTCTAGATGGCTTGCTGTAAGGAAGAGCCATTAGAGAGAACAATAGGTCTCAGAAGATGTTTATCACCTCCAGAGAAGTCTTCCTGGGGATGCTGCAAACAGACTGAGCCCTGGCTGCAGGGTCACGTGATCAAGTTACCTGATACTAGACACCATGATAATGCTAGTATTTTTCCACTGACAGGGATGAGAGGGTGGGAATCACACTGGAAGACAAAGGATTCCTGTTATACGTAAAACCTATTTAAGGCAGGGGAGTGAGACAATGAGGGTTCATTCTTCACTGCATCCCAGCCCAAGATGACTGCTGTAAACATCTAAGAAACAAAGACTGAATGAGGGGAGAAGGACTGAGCCCAGGCTGGAAGATTGTCTACCTTGTGAATGAAATATATGAAGTTTTAAGCTGCAGGCAAGTGCAGCTGGCCTTCAAGAATCTCTGCAATCTGCCTAAAACAACATTTAGGGTGAGAAATTACTACTTGTAACCAATTTCTTTAGCATCTTAAACTTAGATTGCATTTTTGTTTTATCTGCTTTGATCTCTTTGCTATCCCTTATAATCACTTAAAATCTATCTTTTGTAGTTAAACTTATTTTTGTCATGTCTAAAACCCAGTGTGTGGAATTCATAACTGGGGGGGGGGAGGGGGCAAAAAGCTGTTGCATCTCTCTCCACACAGAGAGGGGGCAAATTTCATGAGCTTACGCTGTACAATTCTCTGTGCAGCGCAAGACGGTATAATTTTGGGTTTATCCTCTAGAGGAGGGTGTGCACTTGAGTACTGCAAATCCTTAGCTAAGCCTTCCCACACAGAGCTGATTTCAGTGTCTGTGTGTGTTTCTGCAGCTGGGCATGTCCCTACCTGTCTGTGTGCTGGTAAAGTGCAGCCTGAAGCTTGAGGGAGGGCTTGGCTGGCTTGCCTTAGCAATGCAGCATGAAGGGAGCCCAGACTAGGGGTCAGGTGGGCTCAGTGGTACCCAAGTTCCAAGTGGCACTCCGGGGTAAGCCCGTCACAACCTCCTTCAGCTAAATTATAAGGACATTTTAGAGGGAGACAAGAAGGGTGTGGTAATACCTTTTACTGGACAAACTTCTGTTAGTGGTAGAGACAGGCAAAAGAGCTCTGTGTAGCTCAAAGGCTTGTCTCTACCACCGACAGAAGATGGTCCAATAAGAGATATTATCTCACCCACCTTGTCTCTGATATTCTGGGACCAACACAGCAAACAAGGAAATTTTAGATATACAGAACATAACAACCCGACTGGAATTTCTCAAGACACTGGAGCTCTGTGGTACTTTGATGGGATTTTTTTTAATAACCACAAGCAGTTAAAGGCAGACCTCTGTTTTACAGCTCATTCAGAAGACATCACCTCCAGCAACATGGTATCCCTTAGCATTTTGCTAGAGCACGGATTCAGAAAGAAAAGAAGGCCAGCTACTGACTCCCCACAATGCTTCTTGTGGCAACATTTTCCTTGTGTTCACTGAAGGGCTGAGAAGACCCAACTCTGCTTAACTTTCAATATCTGAAAAGACATCAGTCCAAGGAGTCCTGGTCCATGACTAGGGCTCCTAAGTGCTATATGGTAACAAATAATAATAAAAACAGCACTGATGGTAAAATACACAACTGGATAAAAAAATTTGCTTGGTAACAGAAGGCCAGAGCAGGGTGGTAAATAGATACAGATCAGGTAGCAGAGAGGTGATAACTTCGTATCTTGGATTACCTACTATCAAGCGAACTGGTGTTGGGTTCAGTTTTAGTCACACTATGCATAAGTGACCCAGAGGAAGGAAAATGCAACTTCCTCTCATTATTCATTGGCATTGACCAAATTTTCAAACCTGGGTCCCCAATGTTAGGCTCCTAATTAGGCCTCTAAATAGGTGACATATTTTCATAAGAACTGAGCACCTACAGCTCCCATTTAAGTCAGAGTTTTGCCAGAGTCAGGACTAAGTAAAAAAACTAAGTAAGGACACTAGGATTTAATTCCCCAAATGGAGTTTTGTTATGAAAGGAGAGGGCCTACATGACAAAAAGTATTTCCCCATCTCCCCACCCCAAGTAGTTGCCAAGGTATTGGTAGCTATGGGAAGCCTCTGGAAAGCCATATTTTCATTTCTAATGAGGAGAAATTACAGCAAACCAACTCAATTCTGTTTCAGTTTCTGTGACAACACGCCTAATTAGTTAGCTTGCCCACCCTCACCCTCGTACTTGTGGGTCTCATACATTGGTTGCATCTTTTTATTAAAGTAGAATGTAAGCTCTTTGGGGGTGGTGATTGTCTTTTTTAATATAGGTTTGAATGGTGCTTAGAACAATGGGATCTTGATCCTGATTGAAGCTTCTAGGCTCTATTGCAATACAAATAACTCCCTAGTGAGGAGGGAGAGGGGGAAATCACAAGACCAGGAGCCAGGGAGTCCTCTGTACCATCCCTCAATGGATAGCAAAGCCTTGTCTTCCCCTCCACCTACTCTTCTGCTCAAGGCCGGCTTACACATAGTCTTACACAGAAATAACAAAAGGTGCAAATTAAAACCCACTTAGTTATTGCCACACAGGTCTGTGTGTACACTCTTATTTCAGAATAAGTGCTAAAGTCAGTTTAGCTACAATTTGTAACAAGCCAATTTTAACCAAGGGGAAAAGGCAACAGTAGCTGGTGTGCACTAGCTACTCCACACTAACTCTGTGTGTGGAGAGACACTTATGCACAATAAGATATGTGTGTGTGTGTGTGTGTGTGTGTGTGTATGTATATATATATACATATATACATATATATACACACACACACACACACACACATACACACACACACACACACCGTGAAAAGATGGGGGTTCATGTTTTCATCTTTTCATGTTCTCTGTATATATATCTATATCTATATCTTCCTACTGTATTTTCCACTCCATGCATCTGATGAAGTGGGTTTTAGCCCACAAAAGCTTATACCCAAATAAATTTGTTAGTCTCTAAGGTGCCACAAGTACTTCTCATTAACTTCACTGTCTAGACAAACCCTAAATTAACATTAGCTATTTTTGTTTCAGAATAAAGTCATTCACACAGAGATTTGCAGCAAAATATCCACAAAGATTTGAGGCAGCCAAATTAGTTGAACTGGTATAAATGTGTGTGTAAACCAGGCCTCAGTCAGAACTAATTTTCCTCCAGGGCAGAAGAGGGGCAGCGTGGGGCACGGGTCACTTGCTGGAGGATTCTCTCCACCTTGAGATCTTTAAACCACGATTTGAGGACTTCAATAACTCAGACATAGGTTTGGGGTTTGTTACAGGAGTGGGTGGGTGAGATTCTGTGGCCTGCATTGTCAGACTAGATGATCATAATGGTCCCTTCTGACCTTAAAGTCTATGAGAACAAAGGAGAAGATAATCCCCTTGTAATGCAGCATTTAACACCAATCAAAAGGTAATAATTGCTTCAATCCAAGGGGATTAGCACATTGTAACCTGGTTATAAAGTGGAGTATAATTTCCCTATGAAAGCTTGTCTACACAGGGAAATTATACCAGCATAAGCTAAAGTGTGAATTTAAATCAATAGTGTTATAACTCCACATATGGACACACTTATTCCATAATAAGGATGACTTTTTAAAGTTTATATTAAGTCACTTTGGAAGGGGTTTAAACTAAACCAAGGGGGGGAAAAACACTTTTATAGTGGAATAAAAATGCTCATGCAGGGAGTTATACCAGAATAACTATATTGGTTTAACTACACTTATATTGGTATAACTATACTCCTAGTAAAACTATCCTGTGTAAACAAGCCCTAGACAAAGTGAAGCTTCAATCTAAATGAGAGTGAATGCCCATTGAAATAAGTTGAAGCAGTTTGTTCCGGTTCACTAGAAACAAGTGTTTGTTTTAAGAGTTCACAGTAAGTAGGTTTCATTGTACATGGATCAGTTCTCTGATTACTCAGTGAGAACAGTTGATGCCAATTTGGAGGCTGGGCAGTGTATACTATGTGTAGTCATATGATTGTTTGCCCCAATGTGCATGTTTATCTATAGGTATCTATGTAATAATGAATGTGTATATGTATGCACACATATACTGGCCAATCGGGTAGTCTTTACTCAAGCAAAACACCAATTGATTTTTACAAGTATTTTTGCCTGGCTATGGACTGCAGGATCAGAACAGAGAACATATGATAGGTTTTTAGTTCTTAAACACCCTGCACAAAGTCCAGTATTGACAGCACATATGTCCAGGCATATGGCTTATAGAATGGTTTCAGAGTAGCAGCCGTGCTAGTCTGTATCCGCAAAAAGAACAGGAGTACTTGTGGCACCTTAGAGACTAACAAATTTATTAGAGCATAAGCTTTCGTGGGCTACTGCCCACTTCTTCGAATGCATATAGAGTGGAACATATATTGAGGAGATTGTATATACATACAGAGAGCATGAACAGGTGGGAGTTGTCTTACCAACTCTGAGAGGCCAATTAAGTAAGAGAAATTTTTTTTTTGAAGTGATAATCAAGCTAGCCCAGGACAGACAGTTTGATAAGAAGTGTGAGAATACTTACAAGGGGAGATAGATTCAATGTTCGTAATGGCTCAGCCATTCCCAGTCCTTATTCAATCCTGAGTTGATTGCTCCAATCCCTCAGATAGAGACAAATGCGGTTATATCTTAGAGCTTGGCTGTAGACAATGGATTGTGTGGTGTGTCCTGGATGGAAGCTGGAGGCATGTAGGTAAGTGTAGCGGTCAGTAGGTTTCCAGTATAGGAAACAAGAGACAAGCACCTACAAGATCTCTATCAAGCATTCTTAAAACTACAATACCCACTGGGCTAGCTTGATTATCACTTCAAAAAAAATTTTTCTCTTACTTAATTGGCCTCTCAGAGTTGGGAAGACAACTCCCACCTGTTCATGCTCTCTGTATGTGTGTGTGTGTGTGTGTGTGTGTGTGTGTATATATATCTCCTCAATATATGTTCCACTCTATATGCATCCGAAAAAGTGGGCAGTAGCCCACGAAAGCTTATGCTCCAATAAATTTGTTAGTCTTTAAGGTGCCACAAGTACTCCTGTTCTTTTGGCTTATAGAATGTATGGTAGTTTGGGAGGGGGGCAGGGAACAGCAAGAGGCTACTGCAGCTCACTCCCTGGAAGAGTTCAGAGAGAAGCCAATGAAGCTCTGATACAGGCTAGAGGTGCTCACAGAGTGGTTTGGAACAAACGAAAGAGACATACCAAAGAGCTGATCCTGCTACCATGGATTCCAATGGCAAAAAACATTCACTTCAGTGGAAGCAGGATTAGGACCCAAGAGTACTGAGAGACAGAGAGCAGCTAGTAGAATTGTTAAAGTAACCAAATCTAGGGAGAAGATTTCTGATCCTGGGAGGGCTCTCTATAGTTTAGCAGACAAAGGCGTAACAAAGCCAAAGACTGGAAGCTGAAACTAAACTAGCAGGTTGCATTTTTGTTGCATCTGTTGGCTCAGCTGGGCTCATTGCATACATCAGGAGCTATCACCCCTCCAGTCATAGGGGGGAAGGAAGGCGGGGTGGGGGAAGGCAGCTGGGAGGGTTGTTAGTGGGTTACAGAATGTTGTAATAAACCATAAATCCAATGTCTCTTTGCAGCCCATGATTTTTAGTACCCAGCAAAGTTATGAATTTCATTTCCCAAGGTCATCTTTTGAAAGTGTTGTGCAGGTTTCCTTTGAGGATCAAGACTGATCGATCTCTTTGTGAAAAGTGTTCGCACACAGGTGATATGTGGTGTTTTTGTCTTATCAATTTCCCATGTGGGGTCATCTGAGAGCATAGTGAGAGTCTGATTTCCCCACGTTGTTGCTTCCTCTCCCCCCTCCAATGACTGGACAGGTATTAACAGGCCACTTCATCTCAAATGATCCTTTGAAATGTGTGTTAACTACTTATGCTAAGTTTCAGAGTAGCAGCCCTGTTAGTCCGCAAAAAGAACAGGAGTACTTGTGGCACCTTAGAGACTCCTGTTCTTTTTACTTAAGCTAAGCAATCTGTTCAAACCTTGTTTTTAGTTGCGACACTGAGTTCCTTTCCCAGACCTGAAGAAGAGCTCTGTATAAGTTCAAAAGTTTGTCTCTCTCACCAACAGTATTTGGTCCAATAAGAGATACTACCTCACCCACCTTGTCTCTAATCTCCTGGGATGGATACAACTTCAACAACACTGCATACAGATAGACAAACAGAAATGCCATCAAGTTGAGTGTAGGGCCTCTGTCTGCCCAGCAAACACTCAACCCTGCACTATGCATGATAGCAAATTTTGCAACAGCCTATTTCAGACTAGAAATAAGGTGCAAATGTTTAACAGAGGGGGTGATTAACCAATGGAACAACTTGCCTAGGGACATGGTAGGGTGACCAGATGTCCTGATTTTATAGGGACAGTCCCGATATTCAGGGCTTTTTCTTATATATTATAGGGGGCGCCTATTACCCCCTACCCCCATCCCGATTTTTCACATTTGCTATCTGGTCACTCTAGGACATGTGTGGAGTCTCCATCACTTGAAATCTTTAACTCAAGACTGGATGTCTTTCTAAAAGATATGCTGTAACTCAACCAGTAGTTATGGGCTTCATGCAAGATGCTCTGTGTGAAATTCTTTTGCCTGCGTTATACGGGAAGTCAGGCCAGATAGTAATCATGGTCCTTTCTGACCTTAAAAATCTATGAAAAAGCCTGTGAAATCTAGGCAGTAGGGGTCTAGCATTTAGATAACGGGTATCGAAAAACAGATTCCACCTCATTTTTCTGGGCTCTCGATCTTCTTTCATAGCGCTCTACTCAACTCCAGGTTGACCCAGATTCCTCCATCTCCAGTGTAGCCTGATTTCTCCCCTCACCCACATGACAACTTGTCTCCCAGGAACAAACATAACTTTGAGCAAAGTTCATAGGCATGCTCCTTCTTTCTCCTGGTCACAGGGTCTTTGCAAAGGAGCCAGTTCAAGGCTTTCCCTTTCCCAACTGTCCTGCTGCTTTCAAGTACTGTACAATGAAGACACATCCCAGAAAGCTCTCAGCTGAATGCTACAGCACTGCAAAGGTGCTAGAAAAAAAAGCTATAGACTTAATTTTCAGAAATGTTGGGCATCTGTTGTTCCCTTTCACTTAATCTGGAGCTGTGGGCACGCAATACTTCTAAAAATGTTTTTGGTGGGGGTATGGGTCACACCCTGCCTTGTTGGTATGATTTATCTGAAATGGAAATACTTGTGTGCAAATGCCATAGAAATCCCATGGACATATCCTTGTTTTAATTCCACAAAGATTAAACAGAAACATTTTAAAATCTAGCACTCTGTAGCGGCATCTGAAAGCAGACAGGCAAAACTGATATACAACTATACGACTCAGAGGCAATTTACAGCAGCCAGTAGAGATCATGCTGTTTGACTCAAAACAGGCCAGGCAAAAAACTGACTGACTCTTTGGCCTGGTCTACACTAGGGGAGGGGGGAGAAGGGGGAAATTGATCTAAGTTACGCAACTTCAGCTATGTGAATAACGTAGCTGAAGTCGACGTACTTAAACCTACTCACCACAGTGTCTTCACTGCGGTGAGTCGACTGCTGCCGCTCCTCTGTCGACTCCACCACCGCTGCGAGAGGCGCAGGAGTACAGGAGTTGATGGGAGAGCACTCAGGGATCAGGTTATCGCATCTAGATTAGACGCAATAAATCGACCCCCGCTGGATCAATCGCTGCCCGCGGATCTGGTGGGTAGCGTAGACGTATCCTTTGAGGGGAATCTCTGTTGGCAACAGGATGAAATCATGTTTCCTCTTAATACTCCACGTGCTCATCACCATCTCTAAGCCAAATATCCCCTTACTCATAAGCCACAAGAATTGCAAATGCAAAATACATAATTCAGATTTGGGGGCAGAGGGACAGAAGTGAAAACAAATATGCACAAAAGCCAAGAATTCAACAATAAACTAAAACTGTTTTATAGTAAACTGTGAAATAAAAGTATCCACCAAACAAATATATTTGTACACTTGATTAGAAGTTAAACTAAAAAAATCCTAGGACTCTATGTCCAAATTAGAGAGGTCTGTCAGTGTGATGGAAGGCATGTCATTAGCCTGTAGGGTCTTGCTTAGCAAGTGGATTAACATGTTTCTAAACACTACAGGGACTCTAGAGTTTAGCACAATCTGCTACTATTTTTATAAACTGATGCTTTTATACACCACTGTCTTGGTTTGCACTAGATGCTAAGTGCTGTTTAAAAATATGTTAACTAATGTGTTACCTAAGGCCTGGTCTACACACCAATTTTGTGCCAGTATAACTATTTCATGATTTGTTTTTTTAAACCAAAGTAGTTATATGGGTACAGCCCCCAGTGTGGATGAAATTAATTGGTATGAAGTTTCCTTATACTGGCATAGTTTGTTCCCCTTCATGTGCAGGAATAGCTATATCAGCGTAAAAGCACCTTTATACTGGTAAGACTGCATCCATGTTGGTGTCATGGCAGAGGGACAGAGGGGAGATGGTGCTTCTTTAACTCTATTTTGGTATAGTTAAAATGGTACAACTTGTGTGTAGACAACACCTAACTTTCCCTGATAGAATCATCATGGTACATAGTTGTTGGCTATTGCCAAATCTTGTTTTTATTTATAAATTATTGCTTAAAACTCATGTATCTTCAACAATAATAAGAAGACACCTTTAGTTCAAGGATCTCAAAGGGCTTTACAAACATTCAGGTCACTGGTGAGCCAATTTGGTATTATACATATTTTACTGGAGGTCTGAACAGGTACAGAGGTGAAATGACTTGCCCAAAAAATCACACAGCAGGGCAGTGACAGAGCCTGGAAAAGTTAGGCCTTAATGTATTCACTAGGATAATGGCAGAATCAAGAGTTTTATCACATACTTCCTTCCCATTTCTCCCTAAGGAGCAAGTGCTGATGAGCTCTCACCTGGCTGTCATTTTATGCATACCCAAGGTCACCATGAATAGTAAAATATGAAAATCTAATCTGCTTTAATAATGCACAATAATTTCTTTCTGTATGTGACCTTACAGAGTTCAGCCGCTCAGCTATAACAGGCTAAAGATTGCTTTCAGAGTCTTAATTCAATTTCAGAAAGCGCTATGTGAACTCCTGGAGAACAATAAGGATTTCTCTCTCTTCCTACCCCAAAAAGAATACATCACAAAGCTGTCCTTGATGAGCTCTGATTTCAGATCCACATATATGCACATAACTCAGCTCAGATGCTTCCTTCAAATTTGAATCACCTGGGGATTTGGTTTCCACACAAACAAAGCCCATTACCCCTTTCCAGGCACTTACATATCAGAAAAGTCTTCTTAAAAGTTGCTTTAATCCTTCTTCTAGCAAATATTCTCTAGGTACAGTATCAGCGTACTCTGGAGGAGCCAAATGTATCTATATTTTTTCCCTATATAGATGCGTATAACAGTATTTTCCATTATTGAAAAAAATTGCACAACATTTTACCATAGCAGCCCCAAACGCAGGGCTGGCTCCAGGCACCAGCCTGGCAAGCAGGTGCTTGGGGCGGCCGCTCCAGAGAGGGGCGGCACGTCCAGCTATTCGGCGGCAATTCGGCGGACGGTCCCTCACTCCCGCTAGGAGCGGACGACCTTCTGCCGAATTGCCGCCGCAGATCACGATCGCGGCTTTTTTTTTTTTTTTTTTTGGGGCTGCTTGGGGCGACCAAAACCCTGGAGCCGGCCCTGCCCAAATACTGCAATATCATTATCGTAAACTAAGCTTTAAAACAGTTACTGTAAGATACTTTAGTCCTTTTATATGGGTCAGGACAAATGTGAACACACATTTGCTAACAGTTCTGTAACATGGCACCCACTCCCTGTAATTAATGGGAGTTAGGTGCTTAGGTGCCTTTAAAAATCCTACTAGGTGCCTAGCTGCATCTTTAGGTGCCTAAATATCTTTGAAAAATCAGGCCCTAAATGCCTATCACAGGGTTTCTTGTATAGGTGCTGACTCCGTGGGTGCTCTGGGGCTCAAGCACCCACCGAAAAAGGCTGGATTAATCTTTGTGGACCCCAGTGCCTGGACCGTGGTCCCGCCTCTGCCCACACTTTGTGCCAAGGCCCCGCCCCCACTCAGCCTCTTCCCCCAGAGGCTCCGCCCACCACTTGCATGGAAGGTAGGGGTGGAGAGGAGCACTCACTGGTAAAAACAAAAGTCAGCACCTGTGCTTTCTTGGACCTTCTTTTGAAGCCTTTGGTACTGGTCACCACTGAAGACAGGATACCCGACTAAATGGATTAGTGGTCTGATCCAGCATGTCATTTCTTATAGTCCTGTGTATCACTGAAGCCAGTGGGAATTTTGCTAGTATCATAAATTGGAGCAGGATCTCAGTCCTAGTTACCTGCTGGGTGGGATTGTGGAAATGACTATCAAAGCAAAAAAAAAAGCCAGACCCTTCTGCTGGTGTGATTTCAATGGAACTACAGCAATATACTCCTGCTGAGGATCTGGTCCAAGATCTTACCAATTGTGATTTATGGACAAAAATCATTCCTTTCCATTACACAGTTTTAAAGCATTTAGTATTGACACTTCTTTACTTATAAACTATTAGCCTCTATCTCAAGCAACAACTGTAAAAACAAATGCATTGTTGGATTTAATTGTATTTATCTGATCAAGCTATCAAGGAAATGTTCTCTGGTAAGGAAGCAGAGGCTTTTTTCCCCTACAGCAAATGAGGTAAATGTTTTGCTAGCTCATTGCATAAGAGCATTAATCTTTTCCTGCTCATTCCCGCCTGAACAACTAGAAGAAATTAAGTTTCTTCCTAATTATTCTGCTGCATGTTTACTACATTATTCAATTCAAATTTAATAACTTAGCACATACAATAGCTATTTTAGATCTTCATAGTTACATTACAAAATTAAATAATGAATCCAGAAATGTTTAGCACTCAGTTAAATGAGTGCACTACTATGGGTAAATAACCATTTGCTTTACATCTTACCCGATATAATGTAGATTAGACAAACACAGATACTCATGGCATTCATGTTAGATTTTTAGGCACCAAGTGGAATCCTAATAAGATAAAGAACTTTAATAAATTGATCTGAATTTAGGAAGTGACTACTTCCACCGATTTACAGGCATGGAGACTCTTATTGTCAAGATATTAGGGACTGAGTACATGGATGGCAAAATGGTGAGTCTGCAGGAAGTAGATCTGGAAGTCAGGACATTACCCCACACTAGCTGCCTGTATGGTACTAAGATGTTCTAATATCACACCTTTAAATCCTTATCTGGACAAGGCCCTGGAGCGATATCCATTCAAACTGCATTGCAAAGATCATTTTCCTAGATTGATATTTTGACCTTTCCTCTCTTTGCATTGCTTCACTGACTATCCTTTTTCCAGTGCATCAGACGTAAGTTACTGATCTTCACTTTCAAGGCCCTCCATGGCCAGGGGTGAAAGTGACTTACAGGACTTACTGATACTGCCGGAGTCCTGAGCGGGGCGTGGCCTCATCCAGAGGAGGCATGGCCTCAACTGGAAGAGGTGGCGCCTTTCAAGATTTAAAGGCCCTGGGGCACTGGCTGTGGCTGGGAGCCCCAGGGCCTTTAAATCAACCCGGGGCTCCCAGCTGCAGAGGTGGCTGGGAGCCCCTGGAGCTCAGGGGCAAATTAAAGGGCCCGGGGCTCCGGCTGCCACGGAGCTCTGGGCCCTTTAAATACTGGCCCCAGCCCGGCCTCTGGAGCTACAGGAGGGATTCGGGGAGCCCAGAGCCCTTTAAATCCCCGCCACGGAAGCCGGTGCAGTCCAGCACGGCGTATTAGCTCTTGCCGGCACGCCGTACCGGACCATACCGGCTTACTTTCACCTCTGTTCATGGCCTATTTCTACCTGATCTACCATCTCTCAAACGCTATCACAGTGTCATCTTCCAGTTGTGCTCTGCCAATGATGCCAGCCTTCATTATTCACTTGGTAAGCCTTCAAGCAAGCATTTTCATTTTTTCTCCCATGCTGCTCCTCACACTTGGGACTCCCCATAAACACCGACAAAGCTACCTCATTGTCCCCCTTCAAATCCGTTCTTAAAATGTTCCTTTGCTGTGATGTCAATAGTTAAGGAGCTAGTGTGCTGAGACCACAGCCCACCATGATGGCCACTATCTTCTCATTATTTCCTTTTGATTCTTCATCTGTCTCATACTTAAATTGTAAGCTCTTTGGGGCAGAGACCTTCTTCGTGTTGTGTTTTTGTGCAATATCCAGCACAATGAACACAGAACTAACTAACTAAATGCAGAACTAATTTCTTCTACTCAGCTTTCCCTCACTAAGCTTTTTACCACAACTCCCACTCCTTCACATATGCTCACAGAGAAAAATTCATTAAGCTATTTATCCATTAGGCTGGGAAAGAAGAGAGTGACAATGAGAGTTATTTTTATTTGTAGATAATTTAGGGGGCAGGGGCACTCAGATATTACAATGATGTGAGCCACACATTAGATAGATATCTATTAATGCAGCTATACTACAACATTAGCCATAACCCATAACAGATGAAATTGTACAAACAAAACTAACACGCTGACAGAGAAATTCTATTTCAGCTATGGTACCCTGTATCTTTTAAATTAAAGACACCAGTGATGTTGATATGACCCTCACTTCAAATACATCTAACATAAAACACCACCAACTGTCTGAAAAACTGGTACTCCTAAAACATTTGAATGCAAATAATTAACACCAAATTGCCCCTTGCACACTGCCCAGCCTACATGGGTTACTTTTATCCTCCTTCCCACCCCATACTGAGATGCATTTCTGTTGTGACCAAGTGGGAATTTTCTGTAATATTTTTATGAATACTATGTGTGCTTCAGTTTCCCCTGTATTTGGCATGACTACCCAGTGGGGGGAAGAAGTACTGTTTGCTCGCAGGGCAGGCTGGGAGACATAGGTATGAATGTTGCTAGCTGTCTGAACCTGAATGGGTCATTAAGAAGGACTGGCCAAGGCTGACCCCATCAGTGGAAAATCCAAGATGACAATGGAAAACCCAAATCGCCTGGACATTGATACCTAGCAACCAACAATCCAGAGGGAGATGGATTTCCCCACCTCTCAGGAGGGAAGCTGACTGAGCAAAGATCCCAGATCAAGAACAAAAGACTAGGAAGGTGGCTGCTGGAAGAAGTCAGGGCTTCCACCTGGGGGAAATGGACAAAGGAGGTTCAGACCAAGAGATGGACAGAGCATGAACGTGGGGTGCAATACAGCTTGGCTGGAGCTCTGGGCTAACCAAAGGATTTCTTATGTTTTGTTCTAGTTGACTAATAAATCCTACTGTTTTGAAAGTGCCACCTGAGTGTCACTGTAAATACTTGGTGAGGTGCATTAAGCCCTGAAGAGCGTACAAGTGTCTACCAGGAATCTCTCTGTTGCTAAACAGAGCTCATGCTGTGAAGCAATGTCAGGATCTTAACAATGACAGTTGGGACCAAGAGTCAGCAGGGTCAAATCCGGGTCTGGGAGTAGCGTAGAAATTTGTAGCCAGGTTCCAGGCCAGGGTCTATACCAAGTGTCAGAGTCTGAGTCAGGTTTCTGAGTCAGGAGGCAAAGTCTAAATGAAGTTGAAATCAAAGCCAGGAGTTCAAGAGCAGGAATGGTCATGGCAATTACAAGAAATCCACACTGTTGCCTGGACACTTCCTGGAATGTCCCTTGGGTTTATATAGGGTGGGGAGCCAATCAGGAGTCACGAGGCTGCTGCCTGTCAGACCCTTCTAAGGCAGAACTTCCCATAGTCTGGTTCCACAGCAGGTCATGAGTAGTCGAGTGCAAGTTGGGTACAGCTGCTACTGGGTAACAGCATGGCACTATCTGTTGCCTGGTAGCTCTGCAGACCTAGGTTCTAGACCCACTGGGCCTGATAAGTAGGAGTATAGAAGCCCCAGAAGTTTGTTCTCCGGAGGTGATGAGACTGTGTGGCTTACTCTGAAGGAAGAGTGAGACCTGTTGAGGTCTGGCATATCAAAAGGGTTCCTGCAAGAGACTGGTCTAAAGCTGAGGCTGTAGCATGCAGCTATGATAGATGCTCTCGTGTCCCGTCCCCTGCCAAAAAAAACAAAAACAAAAACAAAACAAAAACCACACAAACCCACGTAACCAATGATGGCTCAGTGGGGGAATAGTTTATTTCAAGTAAAACAGCAGCAGCAAATACTTTCGGATGATTTGTAAGCTAAACTTACATATACCTTTTACTCCTGTCCCTCCTTTAGTTTATCTAGCTTAGGACTAGTCTACATGGGAACACTCAGGAAAGCCAAGACAAACTGATTAAGGTGTGAAGTTAATGTACAGATGTTAAAACACATTAACTCCCTCCGTGGATAGTCTCATTCAGAAATAAAGTGGCTTTAGTTCACTGTAGCTTAATCCTCCATTCCTAAGGCCACTTTATTTCTGAATGAGAGCACCCACATGGAGATTTAACGTGCTTTAACATATGTGCATTAACTTCAGAGTTTTAGTTAATTAATCTCAACTCCCCGTGTAGACATGCCCTAATTGTGTCACATTTCAAATTAGATCATAAGCTATTTGAGGCAGTGACCATGAAGCAGTGACTGCAGTGGGGCCCCAATCCTGACCATTACTATGACAATAGGGGGCCTCCATTATATAATTAATAAAAACAGCAGCTGGATTGAATCATGAGAACCAAGAGCACTCGTACTGCCATTAGACAAATAGGGCAAGTGTAGCTTTGTTCATTCATTTTAAATTCTGATGCAGAGAGTAACTGCTTCACTAGCAACCATTACTATATAGGGCAAACATCTCAAACTAAATTAGTAACACAATAGCAGGCAGGAACAGACAGTCTCATTGCTGATTTTGCCTTGGGTTATTTAAAGATGACAGAAATTTCTAGGGAGTCCAGGCAGCAAAGACACCAGTATTTTCATGAAGGTTATATTATATATAAGGGTGCAAATGAAATTAGTAGAAAGATATATCACACTGCAGTCAAAAGAAAACGGAAACATTTCACTTGCTGCACATGGACATTTCTCCTCAGGAAATTCTTGAGACTCACTGTTCCTATCAATCAGGTTAATGTGCCTGTACAATTTACCCAACAGAAAATGCATCACAGTATCAGTTACACTAGGAAATGACAAGTACAGCCAAACTGTGAGTGCACTACTGTCAAACACCTTCAGACTGCAATAGACATACACCAGCTGAGGAACTGGCCTGTCCTAGCACCAATCCAAATAAAATACACCAGCCACTTCTAGAGCTGGTGACAATATATGCTAGTTCAGTGACCTACCTCTCAGCACCCTCATTAAGTTCTGTGAGAAGAGACAACTAAACTGCTTGGAAGAAGAGCAGGCTGAGGTGAAATTTGTAGGCCACAGTGTCTTTCTGGCATCTGTCCTTTCATTAGATCATCATAGTGATGCAATGCATAACCTATGCTGACATAATGGGGGTCTTTGTCCAGCTCAAGTGGCTAGAGCATTTATAAAATGGTTTATAGATCTGCTGCTGCCTCCAAGCTAACAGACCCAAACCCTTAGGTCAAACAAGAGGTACTCGGTTTTTAAGACCCAGAAGACTCATGTTCAGTCCCCTGTAGATATCCCAACCAGAGGTGTGATCACTCATTGCCCACAGACTAGAAACAGTACAAACTGAACACTTGGGCTTTCCTCTCTGACAGAGAAACCTGAGCATCTCTGGACACACAGGTTATCTTTGCTTCCTCACTGCAGGTTCTCAACTTCTTTTGCAGCAACCAGGATCCACCATCAATTGCATTGAGGGTCTTTTGGTGTTCTCCAACCAGTGACTGAGGAGTTAGGGGCTCATTAACCATGGTGAGCCTGATATGGGCTAACAATTATCTAGGATGTTTAGGCAGAACAAAAGAGGCATCCCACATTTTTGTTATTACTAACTGCTCTGGGAGTTGTTTGAGTGTTTTCCCTGGGCCAGGACTGGCACAAATGTCTTCCTCTGTGAGATTTCAGGGCTCCTTCAGGGTGGACTGATTTTCCTTGCATTTGTTTTTCACCTTGTCTAAAAGAAAAGGGAATTGGGTAGAAATGTAGGAAAGCAATTTAAAGCAGTTCAGATTCTCCTTTATGCCACAAATACATGCAGCAATGTCTTTTTTAATTTTTTGCTTAGACATCCATGCAGAAAGGATGGGGGAGGAAGGTAAGTTTGCTAAGAATACCTCAAACCAGTCACTACAAAGAATTAAAGGGTTAAAAAAATAAATAAAACAGCAGATTGGTTTTGATCTACTGAAAAAAGGCTGAATTAGAGAGAGTTGCTAGATTGTACCACTTGTCTATACTGTACCTTTTATTCTTCATCCAGTTTGATGTAGCACAGATGTTAGACAGCTAAACACCACATACATCAATCTCTAGAGCCATACCATAAGATAAGCTGCTGCATAAGCCACAATGACCCATTGACATCCATTCAGACCTGTGGCGGGTGCAATCTATGAGCAATCTGCAAAACCCTTTAAAGATCTTTAGCCTTCTGGATTACTTCAGAGCGTCTCCCTTGCCCTATAA
The DNA here is from genome assembly GCF_027887155.1 of Malaclemys terrapin pileata. NCBI lineage: Eukaryota > Metazoa > Chordata > Testudines > Emydidae > Malaclemys > Malaclemys terrapin. The sequence continues at coordinate 79,086,241 of NC_071507.1, read as the reverse complement.
ACAAACTCAAACTCCATTAAGATGACTCACTGGAACTGTCTATCCATCCACTGTTGTCTCTGAGCAAAATCACATCCAATATGTTGAAAGTAGGCAGTTAGCTAGACGAGATAACTAATGCATAAACAATCACCCTCAAGAGATTGGGTCAGTAAAGTTAATAAGAAGCTATTTTCTTCCCCAGAGTCCTCAGAGCTTCTTTCAGAGTCCTGAGCAGTCTTCCATTTTTACTGTAGTCCCCTGTTTCTACAGGCACCTTGATGCTATGGTGACAGTTGCATTAAAAAAAAAAAAATGTATTGACAGAAGAGAGCCCCAGATTTTCAAAGTCACGAGCCAGGCCCTGCAAAATCATGAGATTGGCTTAAGAATCATGAGACTTGAACAAAAATAACCACTAGCAGGTTCTTTTCATCTGCTTTCCAGTATTTGAGCTTTTAGGGTGCATTGGGGTCCCATTTTAAAGTCTTTTTCTGCAGGCATGAAGGCTAGAAACTTCTTGTTCTAAAAAAAATGGACATTAAGATTTTCACAGAACCACTTATTTCCTGGAGCTGGGGCTAGAAGTGAAACATCAAATATTGCCAGCTCTCATTATTTTAATTAGCGTCTTGTAACACAGAGACAGATTATATTGGATCATGACTGATTGAGGAGGGCTGGGCTCAGGAGCTAGCTGACGTCATCCTGACTAGGCCAGAGAGATCACTGCGAGGGAAAGGGGAGACACTCTACTCCCACTAACTATACTGTCTTCAGAGGGCCCCCACCTCCTGGCAGCCCTCCAGCAAAGAAATGGCCTGGTTTCTGACACTTGAATCCCCCAAATTGTTGTGCATCCACTAATCAATTGCACTGAAAGAACTGGGAATTTCCCCACTCCCAAGCGAATATCAGTAAGATTATCCGACATCACAGGGATGATTCTACCAACATTTCTGAGAAAGGAAAATACATATTAGGTTAGGTTAATCTTAGTTGGTTGCTGTTGTGGGTATAGTTATGTGAAACCAGAAGTAGCAAGTGACCTTCCTTTTGCTCTTTCAGCTTTAGCAGAGCTTCTCGGAGGAAGCTATCTGAGGCATTTATGAGGTTGCCTATGTTCTGTCTGCAATCTGCATGTTCTTCAGTGAAGTTTAGATCCTTCTAATGCCTTTCTTTGCTGGTTATTGTTACACTCTGTTTGGGGGCTCTGAGGAAAACATTACATATACTAACTGCGATTGTAACAGAGCAGTCATCTGTTGGCAAATTGACGGTGTCAGTCCAGTTCCTAGTGGAGAGGTGTTCACATGATAAAAAATTACTTCCAAAATTGACATGAATTATCTTTTTTCTAGGCACTCTCAGCATGGAGCAAATGGCTATGGAAATCCACTCAGCCCTCCACGAGAGAGAGAGACAGGTTGGTTGGGTGGCATGGTGAAGCTTGTTCAGCCATTACCCATACTGTGACTGTTCTGCAGAGTAACATTCCTGGGCACTGACATCCTATTGATCTGGTACATGTCATCAGTGCAAAACATTTAAAATCTTGGGAGGAAAAGAAAAGAAGAGCAAATATGGACTACCGCCTTGGTAGTTCATAGCACTGCAGGTGTTGAGTTCTTCTATAGTGATATTCATTGGAAAATTTTCCCACTCATAGGTCCATGCTTTAAGTATGAGGCCATGCCTCAAATCCCCAAAGTGAACAAGTGAGGAAGGCTGCTGTCCCCCATCACACAAGTGGTACATTCCACTCCTACCATGGCCCCTGCGTCCCATAACTGGCAGTTCTCTTTTCCTGCTAATGACAGAGGACGTTTGTTTGACATTTGCTCTTAAAAAAAAAAAAAAAGTCTAAAAACATAAGCAGCTGGTCTTTGTGCTCCATATGGGTATCGAACGCCAGGACTTCAAATGCTTATTTGCACAAGTGGCCCTAATGGTTAGCAATTGCTTAACTATGTATTTATGAAGTACCACTGCCCTACCCACAGAACCTCTGCACGTGCCAAATATATAGGGAACTGTTAGGGATGAACTAAACCCCTTACCCATTACATAAGCCTCTTTCTTCCTCAGGTGGTGCAGCGTAGTGGACACAAACACACACACACACAATGCAGGGGTCACATCAAGAAAGGGCAAGTGGTTATATACAGTGAGCCAGGTTTTCTGCTCTGCCTGACTTGTGCTTGTTGTGAGACCAGAAGGGAGGGAGAGGGGAAAGGTGGCTTTACTATATCCAGTCCACTTCCCTAAATCAAAGCAGTCTAAGACCTGCTCTGAGTTATACCTGTCTGCCTATGCTCCCAAGCAGCCATTCTGGTAGCAAGGGATAGCTGGAGAACAGGAGTGCCTTGGTATGTCCCTTCCGCTGCACTAGTCCTACACCACCCAGGGAATTTATGACAAGGGAATCCCTAAGTAGCTGGTTAACCTGCTTTCTAGCCGCTCTGCATTGTTGGAGTGGTACAAAGAAGCTGGCATGAGGGCCAGAATCTGGTTTCATGTCCTCCCCTTCTGCTTTCTGCCTTTGTGCCCTCTATAAGATATCTGCACACCAAGGTTAATACATCATACATAAGCTGAAAATGGTCCAAACTATTCAGGAATAGAGAATTCATTTGTAGAAATTATGATCAGTTTGGGAATAATTTGCCAACAGGAAAAATAAAAGTTCCATTCACAACAAATAATGTAAACAGTTTGGTGCCTAATATTGCTTGTTCTATATCAGGTCAAATTAGGGCACACTTTGATCTACGTTTTAGCAATAATCATGCAAAGGATCAGACACTCAAATACAACAATGCATATCCTAGGATGCTAGACCTAAAAATAAGCATTGCCCTGTGTTTTTCACACAGCTGTTCTTTTATTTTCTTGAAACATGGATTATCTTGACTCAGGTAACACTTAATCACTCTAGGTGTGTGTGCACGTATGCATTCGGGTGTGGGGGTGCATTGCAGGGAGGGAGAGACCAGAAGGGATGGTAAAACACAGATGCAACTGCTTTTCAACTATTAGCACCACTCCTACTTATACTTCCATAAACTTCATTCCTGCAACTAGAAGACTGGCAAAACAACAGCAGCATAACGCTGTGGAATGAGTGCTTGACTAGGAGTCAGGTAAGCTGGGTTCTATGCCTGGCCCTGCCAAAGCTCTTGGATCTTGATCAAGTCACTCAACCTTCCTGTGCCTAATTTTCCTCATCTGTAAAATAGGGATAAATGATACTTTTTCAAATGCTTTCAAAGGTACTGAGGAAATGTTCTATAACAGCGCAAGGGATCATTTTTGTAAGGGGTTAATATTTCATTTACTTACAGAAAATTGTATGACTATCTAGCATTGTTGTGGGGGTTAATTAGGGAAATTAGGGAAATCAGAACCTGTTCAGATGTATTGTTTATTGCAGAAAATAGTTTCAAAGCAGTTGGAGTCTCAGCTGTGTTATGGCTGGTATTGGTTTCCTCCCCTATTTTGCTTTGTTTCTTTCTCTTTGTGTTTATTCCACCAGTACAAACAGCAGCTATCAGAGGCCTTCTTACCTCAGGCCAGGAGGCCTGCTTCCAAAGGTGACACCACATCTGCCTTGGGGATCAATCAGCCACTGGGCCATAGCTGTCTCTCCTTCTGTGAAGAATTCAACCTCTGAGAACACAATACATCTGCTCTGAGAAAATCTCCTCAGGGAAGCCAGGCAAGCATGGGGTCTCAAGGGAACTGGGAGAGTCAGAACACCACATTCATCACGAGAGGCACTTAAGAAACCAACACACAGGAGATCCAGTTGTAAACATTTTGCTATTTTCCATCAAATGTTTATTATAAGGGTTGTGAATAAAATAAACCACAGACCATTGTAAGCAGCAACAATATAGCAGGGACACAGCTGTGACTCTGATCAGGGCAGACTAACTAAGGGTCTAGTTTCAACAAAATCAAAGCGACCTTTATGGAGAGCGCTGAGGCATATATCCACCTAAAGTCAGAGATCCTTTGCTTCAGTGACCCCTGCAGACACTGGGTCTCCCACAATCCCAAGGCTCTCCTATCCCTCCTCAGTGCCCAGCTCATGGTTCCCTTCCCTTGCCTTCTCTACTGCTCTCCTCACCTCTGTGATCTTCTCAGCTCACCCAGAGCTACTTTATGTCTCCTCAGTTCCAAGGCTTCCCCTTTCCCACTCCCCTCAAGAAAAAAATCATACAGTTTGTTTTCAAACTTACTATTCTTCCCCAGCTCCTGAGGCCACATTAACTAAAAGTGACTCCTTATGATCCAGAGCACCTGCACACCACAGGGTGAAGTTGTGAGAGTACGGTCAGACACCTACATGCTGGCGGCTGAATATTCTGCTTTCCCCTAGGTCACGTGGCTCATGACACATTACCTCGGGAAGAAGGGACACTGATCCTGGATCTTCCCTTTGGGGTATGATTGGCCAAGAGGGTGAGCTGCTGGGCTGGGTTTGTGAGAAAGCAGATTCTTCCCTGCAATGTCTGATTGCGTGCTGGCTGCTTGCTCTAGCAAAAGCCAGGATCCAACTTTAGTAGTGCTGATGGCACCCCAGCCTCTCCACTGTGGAGCTGAAGATTCACACTTTTGGGGCTCATATCTCACTCCTAGCTTTGCTCCTGGATCCACAGATGATGATAAAATATCTGGATTCATAGGCACCGACTCCGTGGAGTCTGGAGCACCCACAGGGAAAAATTAGTGGGTGCTCTACACTCACCAGCAGCCAAGCTCCCGTCCCCACCCTACGGCACCTCTGCCTCCTCCCCTGAGCGCGCTGCGTCCCCGCTCCTCTGCCTCCCTCCCAGCGCTTGCCGCCACCGCCAAACAGCTGGCGTAGCAAGCTCCGGGGCCAGGGGGCGGGGAGAGAGAAGAGCGGGAACGTGGCACGCTCAGGGGAAGAGGCGGGGCTGGGGCGGGGATTTGGGGAAGGAGTCAGAATAGGGGCAGGGAGAGGGTGGAGTTGGGGCAGGGACTTTGGGGAAGGGTTTGGAATGGGGGCGGGGAAGGGGTGGAGTCAGGGCGGGCCCGGGGCCCGAGAGGGGGGGGTCGGATCGAGCACCCACCGGCACGAGCAGAAGTCAGCGCCTGTGTTTGCACTTCACAGATTCAGATAAGTGTAATTACTCCCATTTTACAGATGGAGAATCAGAGGCACTGAAACACTAAGTCACTTCCCCAAAGTCCAATAGGGAGCCAGTAGCTGAATGGTAATAGAACCCAGGGCTCCTCCACTACCCCGCTCCATCATTTAGCATACACCTGTGACAGATGTGCAAAGCAGGGGACTACAACTTCCATCAATACCTTCCCTAGTGCACTTCCCTTTCTCCTGGCCAGGTAAGGGTAGTGGCTGTGTTCTGTTTGGGAGCGGGAGCTCCATGGCAGCAGGGAGCTGGAGAGAAGCTCCCGGAACTGTGAACAGAGCCACATCTGGAACAGGCTGTGACCAGTGGCGGATTTAGAGTTAGTGGGGCCCCATGCTCAGCTTCATTTTTGGGACCCTCCCTTGGGACCAGGTCAAGAAAAAGAACATTCTCTCTTATCTCCCCCATCCCTGTTTTTCATTCGTTTTTTCTTCATCCTCCTCCTCCTATATTATAGGAAATAGGAAGTAAACGAAAATAAAACGAGGTACCTTGATTGTTTTTGTAGTCTAACTTTTTTTTCCCCACAGACCACTTGGTAATTGCTAAGGGTCTCAGCAAACCACTTAATGATCTTGCCAAATACTGTTTGTACCATTAGCTAACTATTGTGAAGTGCTTTGGATAAGAGCACTTTATAAAAACAAACAAACAAAAACTTAAAAAACATTGAGGTGCAGGGTCTTGCCAGGAGTTAGGATGTGGGAGGGGGCTCATGGTTGGGGTGTGGGATCTGGGAGGGAGTTAGGGTGCAGGACCGGGGGGGTTGGGGTGTGGTGTGGGGTCTGGCCAGGAGTTAGGGTGAGGGAGGGGCTCAGGGCTGGAGCAAAGGGTTGTGGTATGGAGCGCTTACCTGGGGCAGCTCCTGTTTGGTGCGAGGGGTCCAAGTGGGGATGGGGGGGGGATGTAGGAGCTCCCGTTTGGTGCTCAGGTGGGGGTGGGGAATGAGGGGCTGCAGGAGTGAGGGCAGGGGGATGTGTGTGTGTGGGGGGGGCAGGGGGGACCACCCCAGCCCCCTGCCCTGAGCAGCTCAGGGCATAGGGTTGGGTGGGGGGGGCGTGTGTGTAGGGGGCAGTGTGTGTGCGCGGGGGGGGGGGTGTTCGGGCTGGGGCAGTCCCAACACTTGTTGGGTCACCTTACCTGGCTGGCTGGCAGACATGTCCCTCCTCCACTGCTGCTCCTGTTGGCTGCCAAAGAGAGCTGTGGTGGCAGCAGCATGAGAAAGCTGAGAACCCCTGGCCTGCTGCTCCCTTCCCCTGGCCTTTTCCAGGGGCCACCAGCAGCAGTGCATGCCAGGGATTGCACCTGCACTGCCCGGCATCCAGAGGAGCAGGGCAGCAGGACAGACGCGGACGGCTGCCCCACCAAGGGAGCACACCCGCCTCCCCTACAGCACGCCCCCAGTTGGCCCCTCACCTGCCTGCCAGCGCCAGCCTGCAGCAGGGGCCCCGGGAGCCAGCAGGAGCCTGGCTCACTGGCTGGGAGAGCGCACCGCACACTGCGCCTCCAGCATGGCTCTTAAACGGCTCCATCCCTGCTCTCCCCCACAGCTTCTGCCCCGCAGCAGTCCCCCCCACAGGGGGTTCTGGACCATGCTGGGTGCCCAGCCCTGGGGCCCCCTGTAGTTGGGGGGCCCCGTGCCAGGGCATTGTGTGTTTCATTGTAAATCCGCCTCTGGCTGTGACTGCCAGACATTACAGCTGTGTGGGACTTATGGGGTGGCAGCAGGGTCTGCGCTGGGCACCAGCACAGAGAGGTCCCAGTGAGGGACACTAACTGAGCCTGGCCTGGAAAGCTGCAAGTGTCTATTTGCTTCAATAGAGACTGGACTGGAGAGGGCATCCCAGGCACTAGGCCTAATGAGCCCAGGTTGTCAATTGGACTGCCCCCAAGGACCCAAACAGTTTAGGCTGTAAATACCCTAGGTACAGAGGCCTTTCCCTTTTTCTGCCAGCCCTAGTACATTACACTTTCACTTAGCCATGTGGCAAGTGGTTACAAGGATCCACCAGGGCTAGCACCTATAAGGCCTAGCTGCTGAAGCACCTACAGTGCTCGCCTACAAGTTGCTGTACACCTGGCATGCTACTGGCACTCTAGGGGTTTGGTGTAGTGGGCAGCCACAAGAATTACACACACTCCCCATGCATTATTCTGGCATCAGGGCTGCACAGAGGTTTTTGGGCATAATCTGAAACTAAGGGTTCCCCGACCCTTCTAAAAGGTAATTTTCACTGAGGGGAAACCCTGAGAAGGGGAAAGAACAGAGGGAGGGGGAACTTAGAGCAGGAGTCTGCCCTGCACTCACCCCCCAATGGCAGCTCCTATCCCACAGAGCTGAGCCAAACTTCACGCTATGGACATTGCGACCTGGTGCTTGGGATTGTCATCATCATTCAGGTTTGGCTTGGCTGTCCCTCCATCATAAGTGGCGCCGCAACCCCACCACCTTGTTACGCCATCACTTGGCTTGGTGGCTCTCTCAAATGGGAAGTTGGTGCAAACAACCCTTTTTGCACTCACCCTCTGTTGGGTGGCCCAGTCTGGGATGGCCCAGATACCAGAACAGTCAGCAGCTACCGGAATGAAATGTAGGGCACTGAAATATTGCACTAATTAAGCTCAAGCCTGTAAGAGTTGGCTTTTCTGTGGTCAGTGTTGTCCCCGAATAATGTATTCCAGAAAAAGTGCCAATAACTTGACACCCATTGGGCTGAAGTAGCCAGCTCCTCAGCCTTGATGGGAGGAATCCCCCCACCCATACATCTGCCCAGCACCCTGCCTGGTTATTCAGGGTTGGTCCTGGTGGGGGATTTTGCCCTTGTTGACAAATGTATGTACTTCTTTAGAATTGCTTATAATACTATAAAATATATTTTGAGTCTGGATTAATTAAGGCATCAGAATGGATCAATGGATTTCTCAGTTACTCTGGTTCATATCAAGAATAAACTGATAAATAATGGGTGTATGTGGGAGCAGAATCTGGCCCAACAAATCTATCCAAAACTTCAACATGCATGGCAAGATCTTCCAGCATCATTAATTACAGACCAGTTATGCAGAAGATCTACAGTAATTAAGGTGTGGGGGGGGGGGGAGGGAAAAATTGTTTGTACCATAAGAATTAGCTGTTGTATCAATTCACATGAGGCATGCAACTTCAATATTCACAGTCATCTACACTAGCTCTCAAATAAACAAGCAGATAAACAAAATAAAGATTTAATTGCTCCAAAATGTCATCTGGCACTTTCCCCCTGTATTCATTGCATCACATTACTAGACTCAGTGGAATTAATATGGAATTGTTGTGGCAGTGCCAGTAAGAATGTGTTGCAGAAGCCTGAGTACAGATTTTTCCCACCCAGTTCTTTGCCACTCTTGTGAACACTAAAACAATCACTGGCCTGCATAAACAGTTGTTTGTTTTGTTAAGGTAGAACTTCAGAGATAGTGCATTTTTAAAGTGACAGCTTAGAATCTCTGGATGCTAACCCTTTACTGTTTTATTCTTCAGATAAACATATCTAGGAGTTGTCATATTGGCTCAGACAAGTGATCCATCTAGGTCAGGGGTGCTCAAACTTCATTGCACTGCGACCCCCTTTGACAACAAAAATTACTATACAACACCATGACGGGGGACTGAAGCCTGAGCCTGCCCAAGCCCTGCCACCCTGTGGGGGCAAGGGGACCAAAGTCAAAGGGCTTCAGCCCCAGGTGGGGTCCTGTAATCTGAGCGCCACCGCCCCGGGTGAAAGCCCTTGAGCTTCGGCCCCAGACAATGGGGCTCGGCCCCATGCTCTAGCCCCCAACAAGTCTAATGCCAGCTCTGGCGACCCACAGTTTGAGAACCGCTGATCTAGTTCAGTGTCTTGTACTCAACAGTGGCCAGTAGCAACAGCTTCAGAAAAAAGTGCAAGAAACCCTAGGTACGTATGGACTAACCTGCCTATAGTTTCTTCCTAATCCCTGTTAAAGTCTGGCTTATGCTCTGAAGAACAAGGGGTGATTATCCCCTTCCCAAACTCTTGTCTCTTTGTAACATTTACTATTCTATTTCTAGAAATTCTTTTCGGTGGTAGCCGCGTTAGTCTGTATCAGCAAAAGAACGAAGAGTCCTTGTGGCACCTTAGAGGCTAACAAATTTACTTGGGCATAAGAAAGGATACCTGCTCCTGTATCTTTTACTTCATATATCTGATGAAGTGGGTTCTAACCCACGAAAGCTTATGCCCAAATAAATTTGTTAGTCTCTAAAGTGCCACAAGGATGCCTTGTTTTTTTTCTAGATATTCTTGTTACCCATATAAATATACAATCCTATTTTAAATCTTTCCAACCTCTTAGCTTGTGGAACTCACTGCCACAAGTGGTCATCAAGGCCATCTTTATGGGTGAGAAAGGATTGCCTTTTATATGTTTAACTCAGTGTTCATCTCAGGACAAATAATGAACTAAGAATAAAAGCAGTTAAAAGCTAGCCCAAAATAAAACCTTTAAGAATTCTTTCTCCAAGGTTTAAGTCAGACAGCTCCAGATATCACTGGTGCATACTGAAAGCAATTTGTGGCAGCTGTGCACAGCTATTTAAGTCTAGGGCCTGCCCATAGCATCTTAAGTTGGAAGAGTATTAAAAGGTTAAAAGGACAGAATTGTGCTGAGGAAATTCTCCCCACAGACATAATATTAGTTGTCCGTGTGGTCTAAATGGTTAGAGTCAGAGGGATGCTGGATTCCAATTGCAGAAGAGTCAAGGAGTCACTTGTGCGACTTTGTGAGTCACTTTACCACCCTGTATCACAGTTGTTAACCCACCTAGAAAATGGAAGGGAAAAAAAAAAAAAAAAAAAAAAAAAACTCTATGAAGACCATATGCTGCTGAAAATTCCAGGGCAATATAAACTACTCCCCTTATAATTAAGCGTGCAGGGCAGAGGAGGGACCCAATAGATAATTACAGACAGCCAAATTTTGACCTTGGATGTGCACAAGTTCAGCTCCCATGGACTTCACTGATACCACGTTTAAGACAGAACTTGGCTCCAAATAACCACAGAGAAGATGAAAGGCATCACAAATACCCCTTTTGACCCATATGTGAAAGAGAATACCCTTCATATACGACATGCCTTCCCCTGCAGTCCCTGATCTATGCACAGGGAGGAGACAAGCTGGGGAGAGGCACTGGGGGAGGGGGATGATGCATTGTCCTCTCTGTTGTGCCTGCCAGCTTTCTTGTTATTAGCTATTTGTACTTTGGTGGTGTCCAGAAACTTCAATGAGGGATCAGAATCCCCTGTGCTAGGCACTGTGCAAACACATAATAAAAAGCCAGTCTCTGCCACCAAAAGATCTTACCCTGTAGGTAGTGAGTGTTCCCCTCAGAAAGGTGATACAATTAGAGAAGTTCGTAGGCCTGGCACACAGCCTATTCCTCCAGGGAAGGGGGAAAACTCTGCCTGAAAAATGGGGCACACAGATTGGGAGGAAACTCCATGGAAGGGAATCTCATGAAGATTTTCTTCTCTGCTTAGTGGCCTCCTCTGGGTTTTCCTATGGGCAGGGAGTGCTCTCAGACAGCCAGTTATTTTAACTTTTTTCTCTTAGACTAAAGCTTAAAGTGACACTCGAGTAGCTTCAGCCCCAAATTTAAGTCCGTCTTTCTTCTTCTTCTTAATTGCAAAACATAAGATCTTAGCCCATGAAATTAAATAAACATAATTTAATTAAAAGCATGTTTTATTTTACATTGAAACATTTTCCTGCACTGTTGGAAATGAAAACAAAGCCTCTTTGTACTAGTGCATGGGAGCCAGCAAAAGTGCAATTTATTATAAATAGGAAATGAAACAGACCAGTTTTGTTCACTGAGTGAAATGCAAAAAGTAGAGGAACACCCTGACTCAGGGAAAAGTAAATTTGATTTTAAATGATGTTTAATGTCATTTCAATACATTATTTACCTGTTAGTAATGTATGGGATTAAATCCTGCTCAGTTACACCTCTATAACGGAGCCAAATTTGGTCTCCAGTTTGTAACTTTAAATTACATAAAAAGTCATCAAAACACTTACAAAATATGATAAGCTTCTTGCTCTATCTTGGTCAGCTTTTCAGGATGAAAATTTGTTTTATTCCACCTGCAAAACCTGACTTCATGGTGTGCACAGTAAAATCACTTGCTTACAGTAGGAGGATAAAAACAAGGAGTGTGACTGGAGTTTCAGCAATAATCTCAGCAGGGATCCCAAACCCTCTCCACCATTTCATCAGCTGCCGCCAACTGAGAACAGGCAAGAGGGTCACTGCACAGGAAATGGGAAGTAGTGCAGCCAGTCTCAACATTTCTTCACTCTCCAAATGTAATCATTGTTCTTCACACCCTGCTTTCTCCAAGCCATATCCTGGCTGTAAAGTAGGTGCTGACATGTCAGGACAGAGTTTTGCAGCTTGTCTTGCCTGTACAGAGTATGCCATCGCAACCTTCATCTTTATCATAAAATGCTTAGTAGGTGCTTTTCTAACTAATGATGGCCGTCCCGGTGAGTCTTGCCCATCTTGGGAGGAGCAACGAAGTTGTCTCTGATGATCAGTGAGAGCATTATAGAGCCTGATGCAGCACCTAGTAAAATCCATGGAAAGGTTCTGGTTGACTTCAGTGAGAATTGGATGGCACCCATAACGAGGAGGCAGCTAATGCTTTCTTTTTATGGGCAAGTGAGCAACAATACTTTACAAGGCATCTGGGGCACGATACCATCTTACTCGTTATTCTGGGGTGTAGTAAAAGGGGTCCATCTTAGCAAATAATGTATTTAACACATTTTGCCTTTATTTACAGTTTGCTAATTGTCCCTGAAAGGATCACAAAGACCTCAAATTTATTCAGTTTTCAAAATTATTCACAAATTTCTTCAGCAAATGATTCTTGTCCAGCAGGTTGCCTGAATGGCAAGTGTTACACATTCAATTTGTGCTGTAACTTAAGCGAGCCACATAAGTCACTTAATGTAGCTCACTTAACTGTTTAGTGCGATACAAAACTTTCACAATCAGTTATACAAGTCCTGCAATCCGGATGCGGAAAGCACATCACATGACAGATGTAACTAACCAACCAACACACAGCGAACTGCACATTTTATGCTGGATATGCAATTTGAAGTTCTTTTTTCAGCAAATCAATAGCAGAACATTCACTTTTTGCAAGTCTTTGTCATCTGGATCATAATCGGAGATCTGCACATGGAAGGAGCCTTGTGCATGTGACTCTCTCACTTCACCTGGATGGCAGACGGGTTAGTTGCCTCCGTGGCATTGTCCTCCCCTGCTCCTCTAGGCATCACAAACAATTCCAGGGGTCCAGGGTCTGTGAAGAGGGGTGCGGATGGACACTGGGCAGGTAGGGGAATGAGTGGATAAGTCAGGGACAGTGTAGTTAGGATGCATGCGGTCCCCCATATGGTACCACAGAGCTTATCCAGGGAAGATAATACAGCCAACTGGAATTTTGCCTGAGCATGGACTGACTGAAAACTGACTGCGCACCAAAGTGCTATTTTGGCTGTTGGCTTTCTAATTTCCTTAGCTGAAAGCCACTGATCAGCTTCTTAATTGGGAATAGGAACAGCATTTAGATACCAGTGTGACATGATCTATTTACAAAATTTAAGATCCATTGATCAAGAGAAAGAATAGAATTTTCTGACATGCAGTTATGTGTCTGTGCTGAAAGACCAGACTCTCTGAATCATTATGGTGGTAACTCCACAGTTAAGAATGAGGAGGAGACAGAAATTAGAGATGGAAAAATCTCTACCCTGGCAGATCATCTAGTTTATTTCCCTGCCAATCTCGTATTGTTTCCTACAATGCAATTACTAGCGTTTCATTTAGTCTAATTTTTAATGTCCCAAGTAACAAGGCTTCTCCTTTCCCTTTGGGAAATCAGTCTATGAACCAAAAGATCTCACTGTCAGGAAGTTTTTCCTCATATTCAGCCTAATTTCTCATTTTTTAACTTTTGTCCCATTAATTTTGTACTTCTCCTACAAGGATTAAAGAATTAAAGGTAACCAAACTTAAGATAAGGAAATAGATATGTGTTGTAAAGAAATGCCGACTAGCACGTACATAGAAGGAAGGCCTTGAAAATAATGAGGTCTGAGGCCCGAAGGAATGAAGTAGGGAGGGTATCTGTCTGGCTCAAAGAATAACTAAAGAGATAAGGGAAAGTTTCTAAAAAGAAGGCCTCTGGCTGGTAGGGGTGACTGAAGATGGTTTTCAAAAGTCAGAAAGAATCTCTCTTAAAAAGGAGCCATCATGGACCTTCCCACCCCACATACCAGTGTTATCTCCTGTGTGAACCCAGGTGCAACGAAAAAGCGGTTGGTCAGCAGGAAGGAGGGCAAGAGATAAGGAGGAAAGGCGGTTGTAAATCTTATCTGGATTAAGACTGGAAACAAGGGTGAGCTGTCTCAAATTGGTTTTTAGCTGAAGTCGGTAATTGGCAATGACATCACTTGTTTGTTAAAGGGTATAAAGAAAGAAAACTCTTATTGCTAATACCTGTCTGTTGGAGCAGACCAACAGGAGTCTAAGCACCCCTGGGTTTAGCCTGTTTGTAAGTATCTTAAAATGCTTATAAGTGTTTTGTTACTGTTTGGATGTAGTAAATTGCTTATCAGTTAGGCTTTTTTGGCATGATTAGAGCAACCATATAAAGTACCATTTGACCTCTGGATTTAAAAAAAGGAATTTATGGTTAAATTGGTATTTGGTGATTTCCCATATTAATAATTTCAAATATTATTAGTAATTCCAACACTCCTAGACATACCCCTTTCTATCAACCCAAATAATTCCTCTTCCTCCTCGACATTTGCACTTTTCAAATGCTCCTAGATGGAGATCACCTCCCAAATTTAGCAAAACTTTGCAGATTAAATCACTTTTAGCCACTCTTGATAAATAAATCTAATCATTTGCCCCCTTTCTCTGCATTTCTTCCAGTTCTATCAAAATCTTGCCTAGAAGAAAATGCAATAGTATTACATGGCCCCAGAAGATAACCTCAGAGTTTGTTTCACAGTACATGAACCCACCTGTGACTGATCCATCCCTGCTCCCTATCCCCTTGGCTAAAGAGTCTGAGAGCCTCCCCAACTGAGATAATCAACACTTCTTTTTGAGGGAGAAAAATCTATTATCCCCTCAAAGGATGCCATAATTCAGCAGTTACTTAAATTGGTGCTTGATGTGACCAACCTCCCCACTACAGTCCAGAGTCCAACTTTTGATTCCTAAATAACCTATTTGAGAGACACAAAGATCTCCTCCAACTCTGCCTCGTTGCTGCTAGAGTCCCAGAAGGCTTCCTGTAGCAGTGTAAGCTTAGCGAGAGCTCAGTGCTATGCCCCCGTGTAAAGTAATGGCAAACTGGCACAGACTTTGCGTCCAGCAGTGTAGCATTCTTCAACTCTTTTCCATATTAGATAATTAGAATGTTTCCACACACTGAAATCCATATAATCCAGTACGATACTACTGTAGCCAGGTGCGGCAGTTTTGGAAGCACTGCACATAATAGTTTTCCTGGCCTACAATTTGTTGAAAGTCCTGGTCTCTTCAAGCCTTGCTCACTACTGGATTGCAAGCCATTGTTTGGAGCCTGTATAACACTCTCTCCTTGCATATGCCAGTGCTTACTAGTAGCTAAAGAGAAAATACATTCTCTTGTCTCAAAATATAAGCAGCTGATATCTTCCATGTGCACCTTGCACTATGTCCTTGCTGAGGAGTGTATATTACAATATTATGTAGGAAGGGTTGAAACATTTTGTGGCATATATCCGTGCAAGTGAGAGGTATGTCACGCACCTGCTTCTTGGCTTGGGATGCTGCTCTCCATAACGCTGCCATGACATTGCTAGCTTGCCATTTAGACTGTGCCATGCTGCAAGTTACATCCAAAAAGCAAGGGCCGCTCTCCTGGGCATGGAAAACAATGCTAAATACTTCTATCCCTGTTGCTCAAGCAGTTTGAATTGGGTTGTTTGCGCTTGTAAGTGGCATTCTACAAGAGTTAACAGAAAACTCTCTCTGCTATGGCCAGCCCTGTTTCAAAACAATACTGCCAAATAATTTTCAGACATAGTTCCCAGCTCATTCATGTGGAAAAGTGCTTATTATCTTTGGAAATTCAGAGTACTGGTGCGAGGAAAATAGATATGGTTTTCTTTTAAATAACATGAGCAATGTTGGAACAGGATTACATCTGTCACCAATAAAAATGCTATATTTATGCCTCACTATAATCCATTCATTGGTTTATGGACCGAAAGTCCTTCAGGGAGTGTCACAAATACACACGATGTTGCCAAGTGTTACATTTTGCATTTGGATCTCTGATTTATCTGACAGATGTGTACAATCACATCTAGCAGCCAGACAACTCCCTATTTACTATACATCTGAGGAGGATCAAGAGGGCAAATTATTCCAGCTAAGGTCAGCATTAACTTGAGCTCAAAAATATTCCCTCCAGATCCACCTGTTTCAGAGAGCAACATGCGAATAAATGTTGTTATTCTTTTATTAATTCCGCCCACTTCCCCATTTCACATCCCCTTTTGGGGCTCTGCCATCACAGATGCAGAAGACATACAGATCCTCAATTAAGCACAGAGACCACGTTCAGCCCACGGAAGGAAAATTGCAGTTCTAATACAGTACATAGGAAGTTGAATATTAGTGACTATATGCATATGTGCTGTATATATAAATACACAGCAGTTCTTGGTTTCTTTAGGGTAAGCGTTATTTATTTAGAACTGTGCAGAAAACACTTAAGTATTGATCATATTAAAAATCAATGTTAAATAAAATATTTCCTAGAAATATGCTTTAAACACTGAAGCGTCTCCAGTTTATCTTTTCCTTTCAAACACCAAGAAACACCTTACTTTCTCACAAGCTACATATGTTGCAGAGTGGCCAAACAATAACTTTATTCCTAATTTGTGCCCAGCTGTTCCAAAGGTATGCAAGGAGTCACCTGCTCATTCTCAACCTCTTGTGTTCCCATGCAACAGCCCAGGCAATTATAGTCCCTGCATTCCTCCAAAACGCAGCTTTTTCTTGCTCCTGTCAATATTGTGCACAAGATAGAGAGTAAAGGAGACATGGCCCTGCCATTCCCAACCAACTAAACAGGCATGTGGTTGAGGACATGCTAATAATAAAATTCTTCCTCTGGTGTATAGGCCTCTTAGATGCAGTCATTCTCAGCAGGGTGGATTCATCTGCTGGATCATAAGCCCTTCACAGCTATTATGTCAGCTACAGTTGTCCTAGACCTATGTTAAGGTTCCTTGGCCTGGAAGAAGGATGAAGGTAGAATTGGGGCATATCATTAGAAGCAGTTCATTGTTCATGAAAAATACCTTATTAAAAGTAATGTGTTTGTTAGAGCCATTTAAGTTAAGTTTGCAAGTCTGAAGAGTTTAGAGATTTTCCTGGAATAGCCACAAAGGCTCTCATGTGTAGATGTCAAAGCCGAGGAGCCCATACCACCATGTTCAAGCAGACAGATTTGATATTTTTATAGTCTGTGCCTGAGAAAGTAATGGCATTAATAGCTGTAACGACAACAGAGAACTGTGGCTCCCTCACAGCAGGTAAACAATCTGTGCAAGTGAGCAAAAATTGTGATAACAGAAGCCTCATACCAATTAGAGAGCTACAGAACAAACTGCATCAGCAAAAATTCCTGTCAGGAAACTCCTTAAGGCTTTCCTTATGTTCTTTAGAAGGATATTTTCCTCATTCAGCACCCTGAAATCTAAAAAGTCTATGGCAAAAATATATACCTACCATTCTTTTCTGAAGCGGAGTAAGTTGTACAGCAGGTGTTGCCTGACATCCTGACAATGATGTGATATTAGCTGCCCTGGGAAATGGCAACTTAAAATAAAACAAAAGCATGGAGACACAAACAGATGGACACACTCACACAGACAGGCAGAGACTAATACACACAGACATTTAAGTTAAAGCTCTAGCCAGCTGTGGGAAGCTGAAACTTCTGCTTGGATGTTTCCATTTGAGCAGCTTTCTTAAAATTAGAGTACTTGGAAAACAGATGGGCCTCGAAGCAGGCCACAAAGGTAATCAGAATGGAGCTATAATGAACCAACAGGGAAAGTGCATATCAGAGCTGAGAATCCATCATCAAGAAAACCCTGTCACCAGACTGTTCTGATTTAAGGAAGAGGATTGTTGGCATGTGGTATCACAAAGAGATAGGAGTGGTCTCAGAAATAGGTAGAACCCAAAATTATATATACACACACACACACGTCTGTTTATGGAGTGCTCTACAAGTATCAGCACTTCACAAACACATAGAAAGTCATGGTCCCTACCCTGAGGAGCACACAATCTAATGAAGACAGACATATGAAACTAGCAAAACAAACAGTGATGACAATGGGACAGAGTCAACATGAAGATCAAAACTGGAAGACTATGAAGAAGGAGGGGGCATTTAACAGACAAGAAGGCTGTTCCACATATAGAGACATCTTGAAAGAATGCCTGAATGCTTAACACTTTGATAGCCTTCTCATCTGTACTGCTTTACAGAAGCAAGAAAACATTACTATCCCTGTTTTACAAAGGGAGGTGGAGATTTGCTCCTACTACAAGTAAAAGAGTGGAAACCACTGAAAGGATTCAAGGAATAGGATGGCACAGGTAATGTGAACAGGTACCTGTTACAAATAAATACATTTGATTCTCTTGTGGCTCTCTGCAACTGCATTTGATTAAAAAATGGCTCTTCTGTGTCCAGAGGCTCAGTCTCATTGGCCTGTGGCATCAATGCTGAGCAGCAATGCCCACTTTAAAGCTTCATAACATAGTTTGAGGGTTCTGTTTTCCTGAGAAAGCAGAACGGTTCTGACAGTTCTGGCCTTTTAAATGCACTTAATACCCTTCTTATACACATAGACTCTAAGGCCAGAAGGGATCATCATGAGCTAGTCTGACCTTCTGCACATCACAGGCCACAGAACCTCATCCAACCACTCCTGTAGTAGGCTCGTAACCTTTGGCTGAGTTTCAGAAGTCCTCAACATCTTGATTTAAAAAGACTTACCCTAGTTCAAACCAGCAACTGACTGGTGCCCCACGCTGCAGCAGAAGGTGAGCCTCCCATCCCAGTCCCTGCCAATCTGACCAGCAGGAAAATTCCTTCCCGACCTCAAATATGTTGATCAGTTAGGTCTCGCCCACATGGTCAGGGTCTACCAGCCAGCCACCTGGGAAAGAATTCTGTGTAGTAACTCAGAGCCCTCCCCCTCTAGTGTCCCATCTCCAGCCACTGGAGATATTTGCTACCAGCGGTCACAGCTGGACCATATGCCACTGTAAAGAACCTCATCATATGTTCCCCTCCATAAACTTATCAGGTCCTAACAGGATTTTCACAAGTAGTGGGTTTTGCATCCAGGGCTGGCTCTCTGTTTTCTTTGCTGCCCCAAGCACACAAAAAAGGGTCCAGAATGCCGCCCCTGAAATTGTGCCACCCCAAGCTGGTGCCTAGAGCTGGCCCTGTTTGCATCAGTTCTACCTCCTACTAAATCCTGTTCTGGTCAAGGTTTTTTGTTTTGTTTTGAAGAACATAAAAAAAGGAAACCTGAGTGAAGTGCTGACCATTTTGTTTTCACAAAAGGCATATTGTACCTGGAAGCTGCCAATAATACATTTGTTGTGAAAGAAGAAAGGAAGCTCCTTTGTATATTGTCTTTGGAAGTTTCCACTAACATATAAACAATAGTATCCTGTTTCACGTTTTACACCCATCTAGTGGAAGTTCAAGAGTCCTCTCCTTTCTAATTCAGCAAATCAAGGGCAGGCAGATGAAAATACTGAAATAAATCATTCCCCTTCTCCCAGTATTATTAGAGGACATTTTGAGTGCCACCGCTTGTAAAGTAGACAATATGGCCTTGCAGTCCAAAACACTAGTTTGCAAGAGCATCATGATTGGTTTACTTTATCAGAAATGGTATGAAAGGATGACATAGGCCACAAAAAGGCCAAATTCACTGCTGAGGTAAGCTCGCACCACTTCACTGTTGCCAACAGATTATATCCACATATGCCAACAGCGCAGGGAGAGACTTCTCTGACAGGAAAGCAAAGAGATATCCAGTCAAGGGATTCTAATGTCAAGGAGAATGATCCCATAGTGTGAATTACATTCTGTTGCTGTTTTCAGGGCTAGAGAATTATATCAAAATCCTAGGATGCTATCTTGGAATTATAGCGGGGATGGAATGGCATGTGGCTTTTGAGTTTTGTGTAGCTTTTGCCTCCATTAAAAACTCCTTGTTTTTAATGGGACTATGGCCCAGCAACTTTCACTCCACTTCCCCAATTAAAATGTTCCAGTCCTGAATTTTAAAAGCTGTGCACAGCTGTTCTAAATTGATTTACAGTAGGCTATGGTGACTGCTGGCCGAAACCTTGGAAACACATTTTTAATTTAGATATTTGGCCAAGCTCTAGCCTACTTGAAGCCTTTAAAAAAAAAAACACACTGGCCCTCACTCTGAACTCAGTTACATTGGAGTAAGTCAGGAGCAAGTAAAAGGAATTTAGCGGAGGTACCCCACTGCAAAATGAGTGAAAGTGGAGTCAGAATAAGGACCAATGTTTTACCATTTGCACAGAGTTTTGGAGGGTTTCTTAAAGTTTTATTCCAGGCTCCCAGCAGAGGCAGACAGACCCTCTGCTGTTTTGTGAGTTTAATGAAATTGAATACATTTTTTTTCTATCCAGATGTGTTAAAAGATATGAACCTCTGCTGCATTATGGCCAGATGCTGGCTGTCCCCTCCATGAATGTGCATAGAAAGGAAGGGTGCAAAGAGCTCTCCCTAGCACACCTGCCGGGGAATCTTTGCTAGTGCCACCACAGGAGCTAATGGTCGAATGGGGTTAGGAGAGTGCAAGGTAACGGTCCACTAGGAATGGAGCAGAGAGCACCAATGCAGCCAGCTGAACATAGAGAGGTGAGCATGCTGTAACATTTCTAAAGGCATCACATCTATTGTTTCAACTCATGCAGCTTGGAGACACCAGCCAGAGTTCCTCCAACAGCTCTAGCCACAACGGGGACCTGCCCCACCATCCTCCAGTGCACAGGGTAGAAACTTGCCCTTGGCTGTTGTGGATGCCTTGAGGTTAAGGCACTGGCCTGAGAATCAAACGCTCTCTATTCTATCCCCAGCTCTGCTATGGGACCTTGGACAAATCATTAAATAACTTCTTAGTGTCTCAGCTTCCCCATGTGCAAAACAATGCCATCCTACCTCCCAGGGGTGTGTGTGAGGCTAAACATACTACAGCGAGGAGCATCACAATAAAGCAAGTAAATAATAAAATAGTTTTGTACCATCACCCACAAGTTACGGGAAGGAAACACCTGGTGCAGCAGTGCCACAAGACCCATAGAGATTTACAAGAAATTAAGTCTTGCATAATTCATTGACCACCTGAAACCTGGTTTCTCCCCAGAACAAGCTTTTCAGTTTTTTACTGCTGTTTGCTTGTCTGTTGCTTAGATGTGGAAATTTCAAAAACTTTAGAGGTCACATAGGGCCACAGCCCAAGCTCAGGGACCCTCCCACCTCACAGGGATCTAGAACCCAGGGTGCAGCCTGAGCCCAAATGTCTACACCGCAATTAAACAGCCCCTTAGCCCGAGCCCTGGGATCCTGAGTCAGCTGACATGGGCCAGCTTGGGGGGTTTAATTGCAATGTAGACGTATCCATAGTTAAAAAAGCAGCAGAGCAGCATTGTATGAGCCTCCATGTAGTGAGTATTTTAATCAGAAAGTCCTCCCCCTGCCTTCTTTAATGGTGGTACCTGCATGATGTGAACCGTTTTTAGTGAACCTCCTGCTTGCGAAAGGTACTGCCTGGGAGATTGAAGTCATATTACATAGCCACAGTAGTAGCAGTGGCATCTTTCCCCATGCTGCCAAGACATGCTGCCTCAACCCTGTTCTAGAGAGTCCATCTCGCAGAGCGGCATTGCAGTTTCCCTGGCCCATGTGTTACTTGGCCTCTCTGTTGCAACTGTTAATGTGTCAATTTGTGATGATGGGTTTTATGATGTGGGCATCTATCTACTAGGAAGGAGACTGAGCCCCACAATGTGTTTTACATCGGGGACACACAGTCAAACGGTAACAACGTTCAGTAACTACTGACGGGATCAGAGTTTAAATTGGTGATTTAGGCATGAAGTGTTACATGAACTCTGCCACTTACCTCAGCAGCTAAAGCCTCAGTCTCAGACCTAAGTGTTCAAAGTTTTTCAACTCAACTGTTTCCCTTGGCATGTGGATGACTTAAATATTCTTAGCTTGATTCTCTTTTACACTAAGGCTGTTCATGCCATTCTGGCAGCGTAGCATAAAGGGCCCTTAGTGTAAATACAAAAAAGGTCTTTTTTCTTCAGATGTACAAAGCACCTATCTATTGCTCTAGGTGGCATTGTTAATCGAGCTCCTCTAAAGATATTTATGCAGAGCAGATATTTTTGGAGAATCTGATGGTGGTTTGAGGTTCTTCGGTGCCAACTGCTTAATATGTAGGCTTCATTGTTCCCTTTTAGCTATTCTGAGCCAATAGCTATTGAGAACCATGTATAGATACATAATTCAGACATACAAGGTGCTGAATTACTAATATATTAGGCTGGAGACTGGGATACTGTCTCCTGTCAGACAAGCCTATGGAAACTGAAACAGCACAATATTCAATGGCATTATCTTGTACATGTTCAATAATTGAATGAAGAATGAGTGAATTTGTTGTGGCAGTTTTATGAATTCCTCCTTAGTTTTAACACACATGCTAAAATTGTATGTTTTCAAGTTTGTGTTTTCTTAGGGCTGTCTCAACAATAGCATATTATGTGACCCATCACTGTAAGGGCAAGGACAGCAGCCAATTTATGCATGTTGCTGTCAGATAGGCTTGTTATGAGATGTCCATTGTAATTCAGCATTTGCTGAAATGTCAACGTGTTGCTTTTTTGAAGGCTAGTGCCAGCCATAACTAGAGGCCTCATGGGCAAAAGAATGGCATAAATCTGCTGTCCTACAATATTTTATTTTAAAATCAGTGAGCACCACAGTCAGTTCTAGTGATGTGGTGATTTCCTTTCTTGTCAATTATTTTTCAAAATAGCAAGATACTGTGTGTGTGTAATCAAGACCAATGACTAATTCTGAAGAACAAGTACATGGGAGGAAAATCAGAATCTGCAGTGAGCACCACTATAATCCAGAGCATATAAGCCTGAGAATAGGACTGCACAGCAGCTGGGAATTGGTCAGCAGCTCTGTGGAGTAGAGGAGGAACACAGCACCTTCACAAAGCCCTGAAGTAGGATGTGATCCTGGAAGTGAAGAAGGGGGGGGGGGAGACTTTGGAAAGGATCAAAGCCCTATAGGCTATAGGACAGTGTGGGAGTAACTCACAAAAACCCAGTGACAGAGAACAGCTCTTCTGGGTAGGGACATGAGCCAATTCCAAGCTTGAGAGAAGGAGAAAACATTGGTGTAAAGTGCAGACCTGGAAGGGAGACAATGTAAAGGAGCTTGGGTAGAAGCTGGGCATCAGAAAGAGAATGTGGCACTCCAACATTCTTTCCGAAAATCTTGTATATTGCAGTTGCCTACGGCTGCAGCGTGAATAATGCTTGTGCGGAATGCACAGTAAGGGAGCATGGACAGGTGCAGGCAGCCACCACTCACTTTGTAGCAGGTATAAGGAATGGTCACAATAGCCATTCCCATCATCACAGAATGCTCAGCCCTTGCTACCTCCCAGGAACAATGCTCTCACAAAAGGGATGGGGAACTGATAGGGCTTGCACAGCCTTCATTCTCTCCCCTGCATTACAATACAGTCTTTAATCGCTATTTTTCCCCACCTGACCCCTATCTCCTTGAGTTTGGATGTACCGGGGGACAGAATTAAAATTGCACAGGTGACCACACAGTGATATTTCCTGAATCTGAGTGCTTGAGTTTGCAAACAAAACATTCTTTTAACGTAGGACTTTTTAAAATGCAATTTTGTATATAAAAAAGGCAAATCTCTCGTACTCTGATGCATTCTAACTTGAAGGGACTATTTAACACATTGTAAGGCACTCATATTCCGTCTGAAACGTTGTGCACATCAATATAAAAATCCAGGGAATGAGCCCTGACTCACTGTCTGGGATTATGAACAAATATGTTTTAGGATACAGATGTTTTGTTTATTATATAAAATTACATCAGTTATGCTTGGCAAAAACCAGAACAGCTACATTGATTGTGCTGAACAAAGTGGTAAATTTTAAATTCAAATTCCTATTTCATGCCTGCTGAGTGTGTGTGAAATGTGAAGCCTAATAATGAAGTACATTTTATATTGTAGAAACAAAAAAAGGTGAGGAAAATAATGCTTAATTTAAAAATAAGTAGGATGTTAAAGGTTTCCTATAAAAATGTTTGTGAAGATTGCGTTAGGTGGTGGGAGAGGAGAAGTATGCTTTGGTCCTCAATTTTGTGAAGGTGGCAGGTTTACTTGTACCCCTCTGCCTTCTCATCCCTAACACACTAAGGGCAGGGTCAGCGTATGCGAGTCTTGGGGATAGCATGTTGATTTGCTGGTAATGGGGACTGTATTTGTGGTGCAGCAGGTGCATCTACTGCTTCCACATACCACATGACTGGAATCCTCTTCTTCTGCAGACACCACAGTCCTCTAAAGAGGAGGAATCTTGGGTGAGGGAGTCACCAAAGGCCAAGATTTCATTTAAGAGGCTGAATGTGCCAGCAGATGTACCTGTGAAATTAGGACATAGAAGCAGCCTGAGGAGGTGAGCACTCATCTGCCCTCTCCAGACAGATCAGCAGCCAGCACTGGTGGTCACATAAGCTGACCGGTGACATCACTGCTCCAGCAACATCCAGGATACTGTAAATGATGAGGACATATGGTGTGTGGGGAGAGGGAGTAATCATAGCTCTAGCTATTGTACAGCTAGTACTGTGCCCCTTGACAAAAGAAGGTTTAGGTAGGGACCCTTTAAATTACTTTCCCCTGGGTGAGGCCCTGCGGGTGCTTTGCACTATTAGAAATGTTCATCAGTCCCTGGTTAGCCGTGGTCAGTGTCCAGATCTCCCAGCCCCCTGATGGGTCACGCTGGGCTGGAGCTGTGGCAGAGTGCCAGAGCCTGTGAGGAGAGCATAGGGATTGATGCCAGCTCTCTCACTCTTCCCTGAAGTGCTGCCAGGTGTTCAGTCAGCTTGGCTCCGTGCCAGAGTTCAGCCCATTTTTTTTCTTTATGCCTTCAGTTTGCCTGTGCCATTGCCTGCATACATTATATGAAGCTCTGGCCCCACAGCTGTTTGTCATGCACACAGCTGCAGAGCTGGTCGGGGACTGTGGGCCCAGCAGCAGATTATATTGGGATTTACCTCCAAAAATCACTATCCATAAAAATAGATTCTCTCTTCTGGCCCATCACATGGGGCCCATAGATGGCGGAGACGAGCCAGAGCAAGGCTACCTCTGCACCAGCAGCCAGCCTGACCCAGCAGGGATGCTTAGCATCTCTCTAACAATACCCTTCCCCAGGGGTGAAAGTAAGTCCAGTGATTTACCGGTATGCTGGGGCCAGCTCTGGCCCCCGGAAGGGGCGGGGCCTAGGGCAGAAGGGGCGTGGCTGAGGGAGTCAAAGCCAGTCCCAGCCCACCCTGTAAAGTAAGTGCCCCTCCCACCAGGGTAGCAGCAGCAGCCCAGGACTCCGGGGGCTATTTAAAGGGCCCGGGGCTCCCCTGCTTCTACTGCCCTAGTCCTGTAAATAGCCACGGGAGCCCTGGGGAAGCAGTGGGGCTCCCACGGCTATTTAAAGGACCAGGGCAGCAGAGGCAGCTGGAGCCCTGGGCCCTTTAAATAGCCCCTGGAGCCGCCCCCCCCCCCCCACTACCCCTGGGCTCCAGGGGCTATTTAAAGGGCCTGGGTCTTCCCTGATGCTACCGCCCTGGCCCTTTAAATAGCCCCCGAAGCCCTGGAGTAGTGGCGGCGGGGCTCTGGCAGCTATTTAAAGGGCCGGGACGGTAGCAGCAGTGGGAGCCCCAGACTTTCTAAATAGCCCCCAGAGTCCCGCAGCCGCTACTCTAGGGGTCCAGCAGTGGGGCTCTGGTGGCAATTTAAAAGGCCTTGGGCTCCAGCCCCTGCTGGGAGCCCCAGGCCCTTTAAATTGCCCCCTGGGGAAGCCAGGCCACCCCAGTATGGCAAAACGGCTCTTGCCAGTACTGTGTTGTACTGGCTTACTTTCACCTCTGCCCTTCCCCCTCTCATACAATGAGGCCATCTGCCCAAACAGACCTGAATCTATGATAGTGGACTGATGAGTTTGCTTGCCGTGTGGGTGCTGCAGATCAGAGGCATTTGCTTATGTGGTTCTGAAAACTCAGATCCCTTCAGAGTCTAAGCATGACTGGCTGAGCAGACAGAAGTCTCAAGCCCCACTGTGCTCACTCCTTAGCTCTTGATAGCACAGGATAAATAAAGTGCACATGAAAAGACATGAATAAGCATACCCTTCATTGTGCCAATGAGACTTTTAGCTCTGTCCTCCATTCAGCTTTACTCCTGCTACTAGGCAGGAAAAACTTCTCAGCCAAACAGCAATGCTCACCTTCATGCTCACTGTCTTGCTAGTCACCTTTCCCCTTGTACTTGTACTTTGCCACAAACCTCCTTACCGGCGTTGTGCAGAATCAGGCCCTTAATCTCATCAGGATTCCTCTTAGGCACTCTTACATACCCCTACATCCAGGCGGAAGAGGTTTCCATTGCTTCTTCCTAGGACTCCTCCTTCACCTGACTGTTCCTGAATTCCTTTTATTGTTTTGAGGGGAAAGGAAGTGCCTCTTTCCTTGCACTTAATGCTTAACCTAAGCTTCTTTTGTGCTGTACAGATGACAACTGAGGCAGAAAACGGTCTTCTAGCCTTCCGCCAAGCACAAAGGTTCTTGCCCACAGGCGGTGGTCCTGGCCTTTGGTGTTCATTTTAAGAGACCCTCTAAAGTGTTTTACATGTGAGACTGACATGTACGTTCAGTGCATGTTCCTTAAAATATCAAGGAAATGCACTGAATTGGTTAAAGAGAGGGAATTCTCTTCTTGTTCAAGGTTTGAAAAAGAAGAGTGAAGGAGACAGACATCACTACTGCAATAAGGCCACAAGCAGACTAAAACCGAATTTCGAATTCCTATAATGAATTGGGTGCAAAGTCTCAGTTTGTAATTAAAGTGACCTGGAGGTTGAGGAGATGTTAGTAATAGTTAAGTTTTGCCTAATTAAAACAGATGGCTGATATACAATATCTTCTTTTTAAAAACCCTTTACACTGTGGCCAGGTATTGGTCTCTGCTGGAAGCAGGATATCTATCTATCTTAAGCATTTGAAGTCTGGCATTCCCTGTAATATATAGGCACCAAAAACCATTAGAAGAAGAATCGATTCTGTCTGGGTTGGGCAAATTGTGAGTATTTTTAAGGGAAACCTGAGAGTACGGATTTTAGGGAAGTTGCATGTAACCCACATTCCACTAAATTGCCCTAGCCAATGTGTAGAAGGGGCATGGCTAGTTTGGTTGGAAGGGTATTGACCTTGTTTGTTACCTTGTTGTCTGTTCATTGGTAATAAGAGCTAATGTTATCAATTAGTTGTGCTATTGTGAAGTGCCTCCAATGGTTTTGAAGACGTATACAGAATGGGTCCCAGCCCACCTTTGAGAGCAATATACAGTGTAGTATTCACAGTACTGTAAGGAATCAAGGAGCCAGTCAGGAAGTGCAGCAAGAACTAGACTGAGAAAAAGGACAGAACCAAAACAAGTACACCATAAGATGAGCACATCATCTGTTTGTCAGCAATCATATGAATAGTTCATCGTCTCCTACATCTCTTTTTGGCTTTTGCCACCGTCTCCCACCCCCCACCTCCCCAAGATCCCTGAGGCCTCAGAGGAGCCTCTGGTAGTCTTGCTAAGTGTATGTGGGGGAGAGTGTGGCTACGTCTTCACTACTTCACTTCAGGTAGAAATCAATCTCTCGGGGATCAAATTATTGCGTCTCGTTGGGACGCGACAATCGATCCCCGAATCGACACTTGTACTCCACCAGCACAGGTAGGAGTAAGCGCCGTTGACGGGGGAGCCGCAGAGGTCGATTTGCCACCGTCCTCTCAGCAGGGTAAGTCGGCTCGGATACATCGAATTCAGCTATGTGAATAGCATACGCGAATTTGCGTACCTTAAATCAACCCCCCCCACCGGTAGTGAGGACGTAGCCTGTAACTCATGCCAGCTTAGTATGGCACTCTGACCATCTTTGGTGATGGCTAGGGGACAAAGGTAAAGGAGACTGCTATAGTCTGGGTTAGGCAAGGTGGGTCTCTTTGCTCATTTAGTAACAGCTCACGTAGTACGATGCAGAGGTCTCATATTCCATCCCTACTGTTGAGAGCTAACCCAATGAAAAGGCATTGCAAATGGTGACCCCTATCGGGGAATTGAGCAGGGTGGACCTCTCAAACTTTTGCTTATATGGCTGATGCATAGCTTCTTAAGCTAAGGCTGCCCAGCTGGGGCTGTAACAGACTCACATCCTTTGTAGATTGGGCATAGAGGGAAACCTGTAAACACATTCAACCGGTGCATTAGCTGTGGACAAAACTACTGCTGAGAAAAATTCAAATGTCCAACCCTTAGGAAATTTCAACATTTGTTTTTGCCTCACAATGAGAGACTTGAAATTTCAAAAATATCTCCACCAAAAAAAAATTCTGAAAAAATTCAGTTCAGAAGTGTTGGGACATTTCACATCAAAATGTAACATAGTCATTCCTGAAATCAAAATGTTTCATTTTGGTCTGTTGAAGTTATCCAAAATGCTTTATTGTCCCCAAGTCATTTCAACGTTAAACTGCATTTGCCTATGGGGCACTGCCTTATTACTACTGTAGTTCTGCTGCCCATTTTTTCCTATGGACCAGGTTCTCTAACTGGACAACCCCTCCCATTATGCACCAAGAGTTACGCTGCTCAGTCAAAGAAAAATGAACACATTGCCTTATGGGAGTTGTATATTTGGCCCCCAGACACTTCTAGGTGCTGGGCTTCCTGGCAGACCTGTCTTTCATAAACAATGTGCTATATTGTTTAGGGATCAGTTTAAAAAAAAAAAACCTGATTATTCCGATGGAACTTTTTTCTCCCCCCAAAAATCAAAATTTCTTGAGGAAAGTTTCCCATAGAAAATGCAGTTTCTGCAAAATTGAAACTCATTCCAATGAAAAATTCCCCACCTGCTATACTGCCTAACATTCTTAAGCATTCAGCTGCCCTTGGGCCTAGTAGTGACAGTTGCATGTAGTCAGACACTCAACCAGTTGACGGGGCTGTCTTAAAAAACAAACAAACAAACAAAAAAAAAATAGATAGATATCTATATAAAAGGTAACAGCAAATAGGGACCTTCATGAAAACATACAATCCTGCAACCTGAGGTCCTACACTGAGCTGGGTCTATACAAGTATTTTTGGTATGGGTGTCTCCTGGAATAACCACAAAAAATGGCAGATAATGGAGATGTGGGTTATCTCAGGAATGGGTGTGTCTCTGAGAAAGGAGAGGCAAGTAGTCAGGTCAGTTCAGTTCTTCATGGAAATCAAGCAGCAATCAAACCTAGGCAGGGCCTGACAGCTGAATGATTAATTCTTTTCTCCCCTCCCTGGAGGGAAGTCTTGGCAGTGGGATGTTGCTGAACCCATTTGTTTAGGACATGGGTGAACCAAGCTGTGTATTCAGCAGAATAATTTAACAGATTTAGTAGAAGGGCTGGGTGGAGATCTCTCTGCCCAGGTAATGGTCTCTCTTGCTTGAGCATTCCCCACTCTCACTCTGTTTACTTTAGCTGGGGTAAGGGAAGGAATCACATTTTGGTTCCACTAAGCATCCCTTTGCATACTGGAATTGGGTCTCAAACGCTTTGCTATATACTGAAACACAGGACACTTTACCTCTTCTCTAGGCTGTTCCAAGGTGTACCACCCCCCAAACACAGTCAGTGATGAGCTGCCAAAATCTTAACAACCGGTTCCCTATAAAAAGTTCTGATTTAAGGGACGTGCCGCAGTATGTATTTTTTGTACCGTATTTTTAAATTTTAAAAATTTCTCCCAGACAACAATTTAAGAACCAAAAAGCCTGACATGTCTGGGAAAATACAGATGTATGTTAACCCTACCTAAAGTTCTTTTTTAAAAAGATGGGCCTGAACTAGAAATGAGCTCCGTTTCACATGGGTAGGTCCCCGCCACTTCTTGGGAGTGTGTGCACATGTGTGGGTCCCAGCTGCTCCGTGCCCCACCTCATTGAAGCCGGTTTGCAGGATTACTGCCCTGGGAACTGCAGGGCACCAGTGAACGTGGGGCCAGCTGCAGACAGGGGTGTGGGGCAGGGCTAGCTGGAGGCAGAGGGTGCGGGGCTGGCTGGAGACAGGAGGGTGCAGGGTTGGCTGGAGGCAAGGGGGTGTGGGGCTGGCTGGAGGTAGGGGCTGGCTGCAGGCAAGGCCGCAGGGGGGTGCGGCAGGGGTTGGCTGGAGACAGGAGTGCGGGGCTGGCTGGAGACAGGGCAGGGGGTGCGGCAGGGAGAGCTGCTCAGAGCATCCCGAGCAGCAGGATGCAGCCCAAGCCCAGCAGAGCAGCCGGGGACCCACCATTAGGGTTACCATACGTCCTCTTTTTCCCGGACATGTCCGGCTTTTCGGCAGTCAAACCCCTGTCCGGGGGGAATTGCCAAAAAGCCGAACATGTCCGGGAAAATGGCGGCTCTGTTTAAGAGCCGGGCTGCCTGAACGCTACCGGCTTCGGGCAGCCCCGTGCCTCCAGACCCTGCGCCGCCGGAGCCCGGGAGGGGAAGTGCCCGGCTGGGGGCGCAGGGTCTGGAGGCAAGGGGGCTGCCCGAAGCCGGTAGCGCTCGGGCAGCCCGGTTCTTAAACAGAGCCTCCAGCGGCTGGGGCTCTGTGTAACTGACACTGTGTCAGTTACACACAGCCCCGGCGGCTGAAGGCTCCAGCCGCCCCCGCTCTGTTTAAGAGCTGGGCTGCCCAAGCGCTACCGGCTTCGGGCAGCCCCGTGCCTCCAGACCCTGCGCCGCCGGAGCCCGGGAGGGGAAGTGCCCGGCTGGGGGCGCAGGATCTGGAGGCACGGGGCTGCCCGAAGCCGGTAGCGCTCGGGCAGCCCGGCTCTTAAATAGAGCGGGGTCGGCTGGAGCCTCCAGCCGCCGGGGCTGTGTGTAACTGACACAGTGTCAGTTACACAGAGCCCCAGCCGCTGGAGGCTCTGTTTAAGAGCCGGGCTGCCCCAGAGCTACCGGCTTCGGGCAGCCCCGTGCCTGGAGACCCTGCGCCGCCGGAGCCCGGGACGGGAAGTGCCCGGCTGGGGGTGCAGGATCTGGAGGCACGGGGGCTGCCCGAAGCCGGTAGCGCTCGGGCAGCCCGGCTCTTAGAGCCTAAGAGGAGCAGAGCCTCCAGCTGCGGGGGCTCTGCTCTTCTTCGGCTCTGTGTAACTTATACAGTGTAAGTTACGCAGAGCCGCCGGAGCCCCGGAGGGGAAGTGCTCGGCTGGGGGCGCAGGGTCCGGAGGTATAGGGGCTGCCCAAAGCCCGAGCGCTACCAGCTTCACGGTTTGCTGGGCAGCCTCCAGACCCTGCGCGCTGGGGCTCCAGCTGCGCTGGGGAAGCGCCGGCCGGGGGCGCAGGGTCTGGGGGCTGCCCGGCAAACCGTGAAGCTGGTAGCACTGGGGCAGCCCTTTCCCCCTGGCTGGGAGTGGGAGGGAGGAGGGGGCGGAGTTAGGGTGGGGGAAGGGGCGGAGTTGGGGCGGGGCTAGGGGTGGGGAAATGGGCGGGGCCATGGCCCGTGGAGGGTCCTCTTTTTTTATTTATGAGATATGGTAATCCTACCCACCATGCAGCAGCGGGAGCCCCAGGGCCAGGGGAGCAGCAGCAGCAGCAATAGGGCCCATGTCCAGGGCCAGGCAGCAGCCCACATGGCTCCTGCAGTGCAGCGCTCCCGGTGGCCAGAGGAGGAATTACATCACTTCCCAGCTGGAGCCCATCAAAGCTGCAGCGCCCCCTCACAGGGAAGCGGGTTAACAACCGGTTCTAAAACTGCTTCAAAAATGTAACAACTGATTCACGCGAACTGGCTCCAGCTCACCACTGTGTGCAGTTACTGTTTTGTAACCTGTTCTCCTGTAGAGAGGTCTACACCACAAGGTGGATTTTGCATTGTGTTTAAGGCTGAAAATTCACCACTGGTGCTAAGTCATAAGGTCTTCTCCTTCACTTAAGCCATGGAGAACGCAGGCAGGAGTGCTTGCACTGGTTGCAGACCCCCTACATACCATGGAAAATGGCAGTGCTGACCCCTCATAGAACAGCATAGAAAGGGGGCAGGCCAAGGACAGAACCACAGAATCTGTACTGATGCACATCTATTGGCCTCAGCACAGAGAGGTTTGGCTGGACAGGCTGGAACAGCAGCCCCAGGGAAGGATTGCAAAGCAGCCTGCGCATTGGCCCTGGGTGTAGGATCAGAATCAGGCTCTATGTGGGTGGAGTGGATTTCACCCTAAAAATTGAAACACAGGAGCTTCCTTGAATTTATGAATAACTGGCTCCCTTCAAAGTCCTGCATCCCCTATGAGCATAGAGGACCTCAGGTCTGCAGGATACCTCCACAAACAAATGTTCAACTCTGTGAAGACTGTAAATTTGGGGCATTTTTATCCTATACTTCATAAGGTCTATTTTCAGAGATTTACTTTTATTCTAGTTTTAGGCCAAACCACCTGATAAAATGCAGAGAAATTCAATTAACTGGAGGTTCTGCATCCACACACATGCCCCTTACAAAATTACTGAACTGTTCTTGCTACTGCTTTCCTGAAACACCCCCACCCCGATTTTACTTTAAAACAAAAAAGGAATAGTTTACAGATATTAATTTAGAGAATACCCTTGCTTAATCTGGTGTTTAGGTTGAGCGTAAACATCAGTAACCTAATGAATAAGAAACCTTACATCAAAAAACAAAGATTAGAAATCCAGAATTAAGATTAAATTGAAAAGACCACCAAATAATTGATACTAAATGCACTCAAACCACCATAACTCAGCCACAGAAGCACTGATGTGGAGAACTCCAGAAACTCTGAAACAACCTCATCTAGCCACCAAAATTTAATCTAATTAGTTACAGAAAAAACTTGGATACGTTTTACTTAACTGTAGTCTAGTTGCACCAGCCATTGATTTATTTACACGTACATAAACAAACACACAATTAGAGTGTTAAGTCCTCACTTATAAGAAAAATGTTACAATATCACAGCACATTAATTGCTCATGGACTTGGAAAGTGATGCTGTTGCTGACAAGCAACATGCTCTGCACACATCTCATATTTGGAAAAGATAAGCCTAAATACAACAAAAACCAAACAAAAAACACCAAGCAAAAATTCCTGCTGCTATAAATTAGAGGAAATCTGCATCCGTCTGCAGTTTCACTTCCCTGTGCAGCTGGGAGTGAGGTCTGGGCATTGTTGGGGGTTGTCAGTCACTGAAACCAATCCAAGAGGGACTATAATTACCCATACCCAACTGTTCAGCCAAAAGCTAAAAAGTCTCTGAATAATGTTATCTTTTTAATTACCTGCAGGTTTCTATCGGTCTTCAAGGGACTGTTTTATCAAGTCTCTATACACAAATACTAGAGCTAAAGTTCATTCAGTGTCAAGGGAACAGCTTGGTGAAAGTGATCATTTCTGCTTTCCTGAAATTTTTAAAAAGTAGTTTTCAGTGGCAGAAGCTGTTTTTCCTCTATTAAAGAAGGGCAAATCTTAGGTTTGAAGATTCCATTCAGATAAGTACCCAAAAATTCAGATGCTCGTCTGTACTTTACCTAAAGTACCTGAACTTCTTGATTCTGCCAAGTTAGTCAGGAAGTTGGATGAGAACAAGCTCTTCTGTGAAATTTCCAGTATGCCTGCTTGTTACTGGATCAGAGGTAACACATGAGCATCCTTCCTTGGAGTACTTTGCGCTTCTTGAGCTAAGAGTGCCAGAGATCCATGGAAACTAATATAGTTATTTAAAGCTAACAACTATTTCATTGCTCAAATAAAGGTTTGGGTGCAAGTTTAAGTTCTAGCTGCAACTTCAGGCCATGCACTCTAGATAGAGGTCAACTATTTGAAAAATAGCGAAGAGTCCTGTGGCACCTTATAGACTAACAGACGTATAGGAGCATGAGCTTTCGTGGGTGAATGCATGTGTGCATGCATCCGAAGAAGTGGATATTCACCCACGAAAGCTCATGCTCCTATACTACGTCTGTTAGTCTATAAGGTGCCACAGGACTCCTCGCTACTTTTACAGATCCAGACTAACACGGCTACCCCTTTGATATTTGAAAAGTACAATTTATTGGATGAGTTTAGCTTTTTTCACAGTTTGCAAATCCACGATGAAAATACTTTGCCACCTTTTCATTTCCCTGAATGTCCACTTGGTCTTGTGTTCTGAGACTGAGAACAGAAACTCCCCATTTACCTTCTCTAGGCCTTTCAAACCCTTTATACAAATAAAAATTCAGCCTATGTGCTGATCACAAACTACTCCTGTTCTTCTATTCACTTGGACTACATTTTCAGCTTTATGCTGTTCTTTATTTGTGATTTCCAGCGTATGAGTGCTCACGTGACATTGCTTCGGCTCCACGGCTGGATAGCTGAAACTTTAGAATCAGGCCCCAAAATATTAATCTTTATACTTAAGTCACTGTGTGCTACCAAAGAGTCAAATTCTTACACAAGTGTGGATCTCCACAATGAAACAAAAACTCAAAGTACCATTTACATAATTAACTATGTTTGTACAGCACCTAAAATAATGAGGTCCCAGTCCAGGACTAGGGCTCCTAGGTGCTATGGGAATACAAATAACAACAACATGTATTTATGTCATTGTATAGCCCTGTATGTAGAGTTAAAGCTTTACATTTAATGGACATTTTAGTCTTCACGCACATTCAAAATTGATTTTCCAGTCACTTTAACTCTTGATGGTTTTTTGTTTGCAGTTTGGCCTGGAGACCAGTCCTTAGTGAGAACAAACCACCTGGAGTGTCTCACTTTGAAAAGTGGAGTCATTTTTGAGTTATACTTATCCAGTGCCCATTGAAATAAATGGCAAGACTCATTAAAGTCAATGAGAGTTACATCAAGTCCCATGTACACAAAAAAGTCTTTACCATAGTTGTACACTAGGAAAATTGTTTTTTTTTTTTTGTTTTTGTTTTTGTTTTTTACATCCTCACTTAACTAAAAAACTAGGTGAATAGATTTTACTCAGACTGTTCATAAAATGGGGCATTTGGGTTAAGAGCAAGCAGAGAACATCTTAGTTTAAAAGAATGATTTTTCAGAAGTTTGTGATCAGCTGAAAACAGGGTATTTTAGTGGAAGTCCTGATAAAACCTCAGCTAAAACATTCTGTACCAAAAGCATGATACAAGGGAGACAAGCTTTGATTCCATACAAGCAAACCAACTTTTTAACAAGCAATTCTTTATTGTACCAATACCCCTCTCTATAAACGATTTTGTGGGCTGTCGAGAGGGGATGAACAAAGAAATCAAAATTATAAATGTCAAAACAATTTATGAATGAACTCAGACTCACTCAAGTGGGATAATCAATACATGCTGTACATCAAAACTGCTTGGAAAAGACAACAGAATGACTACATTAAGTAGAGTATTGTATTGAATTAAAATCAGACCAAATGATGCAAAATAAGTTGTGAAACCATTGAATACACATCAGCTATCAGCTGGGCTTCCCTACTGTATGTACAGTCAAAAATGCCTTTGGACATAATACATTTTAGGTTGGCAGCTTCAAAGATAAGGGGAGAAGTAACCCCATTCCACCGCAAATGTTTGTGGCCTAAGCATTTTACCACGGAGAATGCCTTTTACCATACACACTTCCCCTTCCTTCTCTTAACAATCTATTGCCACCAACTAGCTTTTGGCTAACTGGCAACTTTCAGTACTCCTACAAATTTCTTCTTGACAAGAAAAAGAGCAATGCCCATAGAAAAAAGCATGCAGTGTTAAAGCATTTTTGGGAAACCAGTCATTGAATGTAATACTATTCTGAGGCTCTCCTCTGGAAAATCTCTGAGGGAGAAAAGCATCAACCTCTGTAACTTTTATCCCATGGTGTTGCTGTCACACACTCACCTCCCTCAGAAAAAAGAAGTTTGTTGCCTTGCAAAGGAGGATGAGGTGTGACCTGGGATCTACAAGGAATTTGATTTCTAACTCTGTAGAGGCTGGGGCCTGCCCTCTGCATGGGTAGGTGGCCTGTCTGTGCTGATTCCTGGCCTTCCTCCCCTCTCTGGTAGCACAGCAACCTGAGGAGCCATTGGCTCCCTACTGTGTGACTATATCCCAATCTGCAACATCTGAGGAGCAGACGCTGCAAAGCAGGAGTTAATGCTGGATTGACTGAGAAACCCCCTGATAGAAAAGGGAACATGAACATGCCAAACAGTGTTTCAGCTCCAAACCTGCAATGGCATGAGAGAAAGGAAAGGGGGCACCTGAGCCTCACTTCTCCAATAAGCTATTGTAACACAGAACTTTTTTTTTTTAATTAAATCAGCTTACAGGTAGCCTGACATCCATATAGCCTGAGTCCATGTTTGTATTTTTTTTTTAATTCAAAAGTATTAATGAGTTAGAACCATGTTTCCCTTTGAAGGGCGTGGAAAGGTGTGGGAAGAGATAAGAGCTGCAAAAAGTCACTAAAAAGTGAGCTGTGCAATTGACACATGAAATCCGAGGACACAGCCCTAATTATCTACCGTAATAGGGAACAGCAGTTGTCAGAGCTGCTTAACAATTTAATGTAGTAACTTAGGGCTAAATCCCACTTGTCTTAGAATCATAGAAGATTAGGGTTGGAAGAGAGCTCAGGAGGTCATCTAGTCCAACCCCATACTCAAAGCAGAACCAACACCAACTAAAGCCTTTCCAAGTAAGCAGTCCTACTGGGTAAACAGCTTGGATCAGGTAGGCCTTGTTTACACACACAACTTGTACCCTTTTAACTTTCCCCACTATAATTAAAGCAGCACAACCCTGTCACAGGGTCCACTCACCACTAGAGTGCCTCCTCCTGGCTACTCTGGGGATTAGCTCTTTCCAGGTTTGACACCCACTTCTGTTGCTCATTCACAGGTCCTGCCGCCTCTCTCTGTGACGCAGGGTGCTCTTTCTTCACGGCTTGGCCCTCCAGCCAGCTCACTGTAGTCCTCCCCTTACGGGGTACTAAAGTCCCACTGGACAACTGCCCTAGGCAGTTCTCTGCTTCGCTGCCTGGTCTGTGCCACTTTCCCCAGCAGCTGGTAGGGGAACCCAGGCCTATCCATTACTCTGGGTTCCAGCCAGGGATCTCACAAACAGCAGCCAGGGTCTGCACAGTCCCAAACATTGCTACTATTTCCCTAGGCTGCTCCTGGTTTGTCTCTGTCAGACTCTTTCTCCAACCTTCTCTGGGTATCCTTTTCCCTCAGGGCCAGGACCACAGGGCTTCTGTTCTTCCCGTTTTCTCCTTTCCTTCTCTCAGGCTAGAGAGCAACTACAGCTCCCTCTATTCTCAGCCTGTGCCTGACCATCTGGGTTCTATCTACTGTTAGGGCTTGCCTAGCCAGCCTCATTCTCCCCCAGGTGCAGCCTATCAGATTAATTAGCCCCTTCCATGCTATCTTTACCTTTCCAGGGGCAGGGTGGAGTGAATGCCTCATCACAACCCCCCTAGTGCAAATGTAGTTATACTGGTATAGAAATGCTTATACTGGCATAGCTATTCTCATAAGGGAAGCGGAATAAACTACAGTATTCTGGTTTAACCACCTTTTCACTGGTATTGCTGCATCCACAGTAGGGGTTGTATTGGTATAACTATATCTGTAAACAAATCACACCCATAACTGAAACAGTTACATTGGTTGGTACAAAACCTGTGTAGGCCAAGCCTAAGATAAGGGGGGGAGGGATACCTCAGTGGTTTGAGCATTAACCTGCTAAACCCAGGATTGTGAGTTCAATCCTTGTGGGGGCCACTTAGGGATCTGGGGCAAAATCAGTACTTGGTCCTGCTAGTGAAGGCAGGGGACCAGACTGGATGACCTTTCAAGGTCCCTTCCAGTTCTAGGAGATAGGATTAATTTAATAAGCAGGATTTTGCCCTTGCATTGTTTTTCCCCAGGTACTGTGCACACTACTTTCAATTAGCACAGGTAGATTCTGGCTCCTTCTATGTTGCTTTAGACTTCATCCTATTTTTCTGGAGTTTGCAAAAGTTACAAACAGAAGAGGAGACTGGAACAACCTGAAAAAATCAAAACTCATTTTTTGTTTACAAGAGTTTAACTGACTACAAAGTTCATACAAATGTAAAGATCAAAGCTGCTTTCACTGAAATCCATGGTAAACTTCCATTGACTTCAGTGGGATCAGGACTGTGCCCTTAGTTATCACAATGTATATAGAGCCATATTGTGGCTGACTTTTGTGGAGATGCACAAAGCTCCTACTCTCCACCCTCTTGCATGGCCAGTATAAGGGCCAGCCCCAGCTGCATTCTTTGTGCTCAGAGGAATGGAAGGACTGTTTCCTATGTACCTCAAAGAGGAAAGGAGGCCCTGCCCCCATCCTCACCAGTCCATTGGGAGAGAGTGCAGACAGCACACTGCAATACACACCAGTGAGCTCAAGGAAGGATTGTTTGTGCCTCTAGAACAGCGGTTTTCAAACTTCTTGATCTGAGCCCCTCTTTTGAGTTACAATGTTTGGTTGCACCCCCTCAAGCCAGACAAAAAAAAAGACACAATACCTGCCCCTCAGGTTTTCAGGGTGGAGGGAGGCACCTGTGATGGTCTCTGGGAATGGACTAGTGCCGGGTGCTGAGGCTGTCGGAAGCAGAAATCGACACGGCCACGGCAGATGTTGACACTGACCCACAGGCTGGGTGGCCTGCTGAAGTGCATCGGGGGTGAAGATGGTGCTCCCTCCCCGAGTCCCGCACGGTAGCCCAAACCACCTGCTCATTCCTTCCCCTTTCCAGAACATCCTCCTCACCCCCCTAAGGAGGCGTGCCCCACAGTTTTAAAGCCTTTGCTCTAGGAGGTGTAATTCATCCCCTGATCTTCCCTTGGGGGGGGTGAAATTTAGTGGCATTCCCAACACAAGGCAGTGCCTTAAAGCATGACGTAGCTCATAGGAAATAATGGAAATGAAAAACAAAGCATGAGGTAAACCCACTTTGTTCTGTTTTGTTTTGGCTCTGTTTTTAATGGAGCATAATATGCTTGTGGCTAGGTGATTCATGCCCTTTCAAAGGAATAAGAGTAAGCACAAATATAATTACTGTAAGAAAAGACAGACTATATGGGAGGAGTAAGCATAGAGATAAGGGGTTAAGTGGTTAAGGCATTTGAGTGAGAGTCACCTGTAGACATGCCATTTTGGGAAGATCTTTCTTTCACCCTGTGAATATATCCTGCCTTGGTTGTGAGAATGAGTCCATGTCTTGAGAGAGTGTCATGTTATAACATTTACGTTTACAGAGCATCATGTTAGCAAATGTTTCCAGTAGTCTCTTTGGAATGTTTGAATGCTCAGCAAACATCTGCATAATGCCATCTGAGGCCCTTCCAAAATGCTATGTTGGTTATGTTGAGACCCTGAAGGGGTCAATAAACATGTATAAGAAAACAAGCCAAAACCAAAACCAAACAACTACAATGACAAAACCATTATACAAAGTGTAACCTATGCTGTAACATTTCATGTTACATTTCACTGTAAAACGAACGACAGAGATGAGCCGCACTGGGGTACTGCTTGAGGCACACGGGGACAGCTAAGACATTTGTCTTTTCTTTCATGGTGCAATGGATTCTATTACCGAATTCTTTATTCTTTGACCCAAAGGAATTTGATATTGTTATTTTCAAGTAGCATATCTGCAAATTTTTGAAATTAAAACAATTTGAGGTGGACCAAACCCCAACCCATTCTTATGCATGGGCAAAGTGTTCTCCCGTGAACTCTAAGGCCATTGAGGAAGTAATTGCCTCTGCAGGAAGAGGTGTATGGGACCTTCACCTGTGACTGGTGGTGCCAACATGAAGTTGTCAGCCAGCATGGAACTCTGAGTTGGTAGCTCCTTCATTCCACCCCAGCCTACGACTCAGGTGGAGTGTTCCAGGGCCCTACCACGACTGGACATCAGGGGAAATATTATCACCCCCAATCATTGCCATATATTCCAGCTGGGATGGCAGCAGTGTGTGGGAGAGGCATCATAGTCTCTCCAAATGAGGGGGCTGGGCAGCCCAACGTAGTTATGTGGTAGCTGCTATGGGGCACATGCGTGTTTCCCCCATGGGTTTATAATGTTAATGATAAATAAAAGCAAATGTCTTTTATACATTTCCCCCAGAGGTGCCAACTTTCTAATGTGCCGGGGGAGACTCCCCCGGCTCCGCCCCAGGCCCCACCTCCATTCCACCCTTTCCCCCCAAAACCCAACCCCACCCTGCCTCTTCCTGACCCCTCTCCCGAGTGTACCCCACCCTCGCTCCACTCCCCTTCCCCACCAGTGCCTCCTGCATGCCGCTGGACAGCTGATCACTGGTGCGTGGGAGGTGCTGGGGTGTGTGTGGGGGAGGTGCTGATCGGCGGGGCTGCCAGTGGGCAGGAGACACTGGGAAGAGGGGAGAGGAACTGATTGGGGGGCTGCCAATGGGTGCTCAGCACCCACCATTTTTATTCTTTGGGTGCTCCAGGGCTGGAGCTTCCACGGAGTTGGCGCCTATGATTTCCCTCCCTCAAATATATCCATAACCTGTACCAAATCTTGGATATCTTCATCCTCCTCCCCCATGTAGAGCATTATTTACCTACTGGCCACATTATTGGGCTTGCTATATGAAGAAACATCTCTGCTTTCACTTTAAGTGCTTTCTCTGCAGCTCCCATGGTAGGTAGAAAGAACTCAAAGTATTGTATTGTTGAGAGGTGTCCTTGTGAGTTTATTGGAGATGGAGGAAGTCATTTCCACATCTTTGGCTTGATACAGCTTCTGACACCATATAGTATTCTTTGAGTGCTCAAGAGTTGGATTTGTCCAAGAGGAAAGGGCAGCTCCTTTACTAACTGCACATACCCTCACCTCAGTCTGTGTCTCCTCAGATTTCTGGAACCATCTGGTTCATGCTAAAGAAATAAAGTATTAGTATAGCCACTCCAATAAGAACCTCATTTTGATTGCATAGTTGTACCCGTGCTAAGTGGGAGCAAGACAATCTTCACATGGTGCTTCTGTTAAGTGCTGGTGTTTTTTGTGCTCTGTGTTTTGTGCAAAACCACCAACACGCCAGTGTCGTCAGTTGGCCACTGGATGTCCTTTTACTGACCTCCCAGTGAACGTAGCAATGATTATACTTCCTCAAACTGCCCTTTCCAGGACCAAAAAAGAACAGTTGGGCCAGTCCTCCAAATATACCAACTTAACATAGGAGACATGTCCAGGGAAAAAGCTGATTACCTCTCTAGAACCCTCAAAGACCATCACATTGACATTGTGGCCCTCCAAGAAACACACACGAAAGGAGAAGATAAAGCTGCCAGACATAAAATCTATGGCTATACCAAAATTGCTGCTGTCATCCAGGGCTGTCCCTAGCCATTTTGGTGCCCTACGCTGTGTGGGGCCCCAGGCATCCATGGGGGTGGGGCTGGCCTCAGGCTTGGGAGGCAGAGGGGAAACCGCCCCCCAGCATGAGCCGGTGGAGCGGAGCAGGTTGGGGCTGAGCCACTTCCCGCATAGCCAACATCACCCAATCATCCTCCAGATTGGCCTGGAAGTGCCTCTTCTGCAGTCTGTGCCAAAGCTGTGTTGGAATTTCCGCAAGGCTGACTGGCCCACCTACACTTCAGAAACAGAATCTCAGATCCCCTGGCTCGAACCAATACCTAGAAACTTTGGTCGTTTTACAAACATCCTAAAATCGACCACTAAGAAGTACATCACGTGTGGTCACCACAAGGCTTTCACCCCATGCTGGACAAAAGAATCTGAGTCTCTCCTGAGGGAATATGAAACAAGCGGCAACCCAGATAAAGCCACTGCGCTGCTTGAGTCCTTGAATTCGGCATGCCTGGAAAGGTGTAAAGAGACTGTTGAAAGCCTTGATTTTACCCACTCAAGCCCTAAGGCATGGGCTCTTTTGTGGCAACTTGGAGGATCCCAGCCAGTAATGCAATGCTCAGCAAAGGTGACAGAAAATGCTGTTGCCTCTCATTTTCTTTCTAACAGCAAGACGCCAACAGACAAGATTGCACACCATGAGGTCCAGCAGGAACTCTGCAGAAACCTTCAGCAATGCCCAGAAGAATCCCTACTCTCTTCCGCATATTCTGTTGAGGAGATCAATGTTGCATTGGTGGAAACCAAAAGCTGGAAAGCTGCAGGGGTTGATGGCATTCGTCCAGAGTTTCTCCAGAATCTGGGGAGACGGGGACGGGAATGGCTGGCGGCGCTTTTTACTGCCGTGCATAGAACTGGAGAAGTGCCAACAAGCTGATGACAGGCAACAGTGGTTGCCCTAGTGAGGTCTGAGAAACCCCCAGAGGATGCAGTCAGCTACCTCTCAACCACCAGCAAGCTCATGGAACAGGTGCTGCTCCACTGTCTGTCTGATATTATTGAAGTCATCCTCACAATGGAGCAGGCAGGATTTCTCCAGAAGAGGAACTGCTGGGACCAAGTAGCTTCACTTATCAGCTACATTGAAGCAGGATTCCAACATAAGTTGGAGACAGGAATCGCCGTTGTTGATCTGTCCTCAGCATACGACACTGTCTGGAGACAGGGCCTCCTCCTCAAGGTCTCCCGCGTCATTCACTGATAGTGAGCGATCTGCCTCTTGGTGGCAATGACTGGGGACTGCCGCTTTAAGGTACATCTTAACGTAGGGTGACCAGATGTCCTGATTTTATAGGGACTGTCCTGATTTTTGGGTCTTTTTCTTATATTATCCCCCACCCCGTTCCAATTTTTCACACTTGCTACCTTAACGGCCAGATTAGTAGACCAAGAACTCTTAACTCAGGCATCCCTTGGGGCTCTGTCCTGGCCCCGATACTTTTTAATCTATACACCGCAGATTACCAGCAATGGAGTCAAGAAAATTCATGTATGCGGATAATATTGCCTTAGCTGTTCAGCATACAAGCCTCCATACAATCAGCTGCACCCTAACCCGAGATCTTAGCACAATGGCTGATTATTTCCAATGCTGGAAATTTAGGCCTAATCCAAAAAAACCCATGGTAACTGCTTTCCACCTGAACAATAAAATGGCTAATACCAAACTTGATGTGCAGTTCTGTGGTGAGAGCATCCGCCACAAAGCTAATCCAAAGTATCTTGGTGTTACACTGGGCCAGAGTTTGACCTTTCGACAACACCTTGAGAACACTCGCGATAAGGTCAGGTCTTGTGTCACGCTTATCAGAAAATTGTCCAGAATATCATGGGGCTCCAGTCCACGGACCTTACAAACTGCAACAATTGCTTTGGTATATTCTGCATCTGAAGATTGTGCACCAGTGTGGTCTCATAGCAGTCACACTAAACTCCTTGACACTCAACTCAATAATGCTATGACATAGTGTCAGGGACACTCAAATCTACTCCAGTTGACTGGCTCC
The DNA here is from genome assembly GCF_027887155.1 of Malaclemys terrapin pileata. Classification (NCBI taxonomy): domain Eukaryota; kingdom Metazoa; phylum Chordata; order Testudines; family Emydidae; genus Malaclemys; species Malaclemys terrapin. Next base: position 79,043,065 of record NC_071507.1, on the reverse strand, counting down.
CAAACCTATCGCACATCCAGCCTCCACAGATTAAAAGAGCTGCTCAGACATCTCGCTTTCTTAATCATGTCAATGCAAACATGAGGCTCCCACTGCACCATGGCCTGCAGAACCCGCCAAAAATGAGATTTAAATCCCACAAACCTCTATGGAACCGTATCAAGATCCTTACACCCAACTTCAATGCTGAGGCTCAATGGAGAGTCACATGGAGCACTTCAACTGCTCAAAACAAACAGCTCATCGTTGATCCTGTTGAGGAACCACCTGGTTTTGATTTATGTTGGAAAGACTGGTGCAGATTGAATCGCATCAGGACATCTCATGTGAGATGTGGACAAACCCCCTTTAAATTGAAAATGAGGCAAACACCTGTATGTAACTGTGGTCACCAGGCACAAACGATGGAACACATCATATCTGAATGTCCCCTTCATTCTTTTGCCGGGAGCCTGAAGGACATTCACCAGCTCAATGCTGCAGCAATGTGCTGGCTAGCAAACTTAGACATAAATGTGTAGTTGTTGCTACCTATCCAAGCCATACAAAAGGAAAAGATCCATGCTAAGTAACACGGTGTTTATCACTGCACAGGTTGCACATACAGATGAGCCCAGGAATCACAAAGAAACCTCCACTAACTGGTTAAGGTCAGTGCTTGGTCAGCAGTTAGTCTACACAGCCAGATACAGGGGTATTTCTACTGAAAACAAGTCAATTTCCACACAAGAAGAAGAGCTCATGCTATCATTTTCCTATGCCAGCCCAGAGAGTGGGTTAAAGCTCCTTCATTCCAACAGGGTTTTTTTGCCTTCCTCTGCAGCATGGGGCTCTTGCAGGTTTAAACTAGTGTAACTGGTGGAGTCTCTGTAACTTGAAGTCTTTAAATCATGATTTGAGCAATTCACTAACTCAGCCAGAGGTTAGGGGTCTGTGACAGCCAGGAGTGGGTGTTCTGTGACCTGCAATGTGCAGGAGGTCAGACTAGATGATCATGATGGTGCCTTCTGGCCTTAAAGTCTATGAGTCTGATGGAGACACTATCCCTCTCTGGAGGGCTTGCAGATTGCCAGGTTCCAGTTGAGCCTGTTTTCAGCAGGTGGAAGGAACTTCTGCAGACTGCTCGTAAGCCAGCTCTACACTAAAAGTTAGGATGACCCAGCTAGGTCACTCAGGGGTGTGAAAATTAATCCCTTCCTCTGAGTGATGTACTTAAGATGACATAACCCCTAGCTACTGCCTTTCAAGGAGGTGGATTAACTACAGGGGCAGGAGACCCCCTCTCCCATCACTGTAGTGAATGTTTACACTGAAATACTGCAGCTGCGCCACTGTAGTGGTTTAATTGTAGATATAGCCTAGACCTCAGTCTTGGGATTAAAGCCTTTTGATTTTTATCTTTTTCTTGTAAATATATTAGCCTCCTTTCATTACTTCAATGATTGCAACAAGAAGTTCTCTTTCTCAATCCACAGAAATAAATTTAAAACTAGGGTTACTTGTTTTCAAAGCTGGAGGATGAATCTACAGTAATAGAGCTGTACAACAAAAAAAAGGGTGTGTGTGTCTTTTCTTTGCTTGGTTAACATCAGATTTACTCCTGTGTAATTCTGTTGACTTCAGTGGAGTCACTTCAGATTCATTCTGGGGTAAAAAAGGAATCAGCCCCACAACAGGCTTTGGTACAAAGCATTTTGGGTAAGTAGGAAGAGGAAGCTCTTTTCTAGGGAAAAAGGCTGTACATTTACTCTCTCTCCTGCTTTAGAAGAAAATCCTCTAAAGTACAGGTGACACAAAAGGAAGATCTATAAATGAGCAATTTTATATTCTATGAGGTCTGCTGGATTTCTTGATCTGAAGCTAAGAGTAAATCAGAGTCACAATCAAGGCACCCAGAGATATGGTTGGAAGCAATTAGTTTCTTACTGAGTTTGAAAGATGAGCTATTACATTTAGAGTTATCCACAGCTTATGAGATAACACATACTGGATAACTGTTAGAGAAATTGCTTAAAGGCAGGACTGTGAAATGACTGGTTTTTCATTTTACCTGGACTTGTTCATGAAAACTGATACTTACAGGTACAAACAAATTTGACACATGGTAACATTCTCTCCCAGACTTTTATGGTGAAAACATCAAAATTTTACCCATGTGCAAAATCTCGATTTCAGGATTTAGACCAGGGGTAGGCAACCTATGGCTCAGGTGCCGAAGGTGGCACGTGAGCTGATTTTCAGTGGCACTCACACTGCCCAGGTCCTGGCCACCAGTCCGGGGGGCTCTGCATTTTAATTTAATTTTAAATGAAGCTTCTTAAACATTTTAAAACCTTATTAACTTTACGTACAACAATAGTTTAGTTATATATTATAGACTTATAGAAAGAGACCTTCTAAAAACCTTAAAATGTATGACTGGCACGCAAAACCTTAAATTAGAGTGAATAAATGAAGACTCGGCACACCACTTCTGAAAGGTTGCCGACCCCTGATTTAGACTGTAAGAGCTTCAAGACAGGACTGTCTTGCCCGCTTTGTCTTGTATATCTCCAACTGGCATTAAGCAAGTAACTGTACAGACAAAGAAATTTCCCATTTTCACAGCTTTTTGTTGAAAACAGAATTTTCAGCCTGGGAGCAGCTCTCATACATACTAGCTGTGAACAGTGTCCAAAGGACCAGCTCCCCAGCTGAGCATAATGCACTTGACCACTCCTCTGTGCTCCCAGGATACCCCTTACACAGAAGGCTGCAGAGAGACTTGTGCAGGAACCAGCTACATTAGCTCTGTGCCCACTGAAGACTCCCCATGCCAGAGGACCCCCAGCAGGGTGGATAGGGCCAGATTCAATCTCCTTTGTGCCACCAGATTGGTGCAGAGAGGCGGGAGCAAAGAAGTATATCTGGTCCTACATGTGTGAATGAAAATATGGAGACTTAGGCCTGGTCCACACTAACCCCCCACTTCGGACTAAGGTACGCAAATTCAGCTACGTTAATAACGTAGCTGAATTTGAAGTACCTTAGTCTGAACTTACCGCGGGTCCAGATGCGGCGCGAAGGCTCCCCCATCGATGCCGCGTACTCCTCTTGCTGAGCTGGAGTACCGGCGTCGACGGTGAGCACTTCTGGGATCGATTCTAGAACATCGATTGCCTGCCGCCGGACCTAGAGGTAAGTGTAGACATACCCTTGTGCTCATTTTCCCACATAGGACTCCCCAAACCATGGATTTTCAGTAGCCTCACCGATTCCTCCTTTTCCATCCTTCATGTAGGGACTGTTCTAGAAAAGTCAGAACAGAACAATGCTGAAGAGAGGACAGAAAGGTGACAGTGTAAGCAGAGAACAGAAGTCAGTCTCTCAGGGCATCTGCATCCATGGACCAGAAGATGAAAGCCGGCAGCTACTATGAAAGGAAGGAGGTTAAAAAGACAGACTATCTGAATTATACTAGCTGCAGCAATAAAGCATCTTCCTGCTGAGTAAACCTCAAGTAACCAGTGAGTTTGTTTGGTAAGACTGTAGTTTATTCAGGTTCAACTCACCCTGCCACCTCATAGATGATTCAGTGACCTTTCTTGTCAGCAGGAGAAATGGATACTGATGCCTGAAGTGATTCTGGTGTGAATTATGTACACTTGAAAGGTTTGTTGAATACATAGAATGTGTAAATAAGATCAAGAGAAGAATGTTTTATCTGAGGCAAGAAACCAGGCAGAAATTTCCCTAGTTGTGCAGACAGCTAGGGTCTGATTCTTCACAGCTCTGCACCTGTCTAGGCATTTGCATATATACGCAAAGTGGGTGTAAAAAGCTAGCATGGGAGAACACTGCCTCTTCTATTGTGTAGTCTGAGAATTGGGCCTGCATATATTTAGTTAAAGTATTGAATGTCATAATAGGAAAATATCCTAAATCAAAGGAATATTTACTATACAGCTTTAACCTGACCTTGCAAAAAACAAAACAAAATAAACAAGACCCGAGAAAGGTCATCTCCTTTATATTATGGGAAATAAGAGCTTAAAGAAACATCTTAAGCAATGGACAAGCTCAGTCTGTGGGAATGATCCTTCCATGTGTTCTTGGGATGCTCATCACCTCAAAGGGGAAGAGGAGAGGCTGAAGATTAGTGAAAAGAAAAGAACTAGAATAGAACCTGAGATAGCTTCATAATTTTACTGTGAGAAAATGAACTTTCTCCTGTTAGTTTTTTCCCCCCCAAAAGCATGAACTTTCAAGGACTTCCACACCAGATTATCTCTAGATTTTATTGATGACTAGTGTATCTATTTTCTTAACCTTCGCTATTGACTTGTATATACACAAGGATATAATTGCATGATAGAATGTTAGCAGAATGTGGTTGTTTCTTTGTCCAAGGATGTCAGAAGCCTCCCAGCTGCTTTGGTCTTGTACAGCAGGATTGCTAAGTGCACTTAGTCGGAGGCAGTGATGAAGAGTTCTGCTATCCATCATGGAGTCATTTTTCCAAATTGTGTTTGTTTCAGCTGTAAGAATGTGGTGCATGCAATTTTGTGTAATAAAAATATGTAGGGGGATGACATTCAATCTGTTTCCCTTGTCATTTTGGAACATTGTTTTCCTTTTTCACTTAAAATGATCCCAGATAATCTAAATGAAGTCCCAAGTTGCCTGTATGCTATTGCTAGCAGAGATATTTCTATGGAACACAAGAAAGAAACAGTATAAAGGTAGCAGCTAAGAAATTGAACTTGCCAGTTTAATCTTAGCTTCTTTATTTATACCATTTAAACATTAAGATCTACAGTATACTCCATCAAGATGGGGGGACTTCAACTATCCGGATATATGTTGGGAAAATAACACAGCGGGGCACAGACTATCAAACAAATTCTTGGACTGCATTGCAGACAACTTTTTATTTCAGAAGGTTGAAAAAGCTATTAGGGGGGAAGCTGTTCTAGACTTGATTTTAACAAATAGGGAGGAACTCGTTGAGAATTTGAAAGTAGAAGGCAGCTTGGGTGAAAGTGATCATGAAATCATAGAGTTTGAAATTCTAAGGAAGGGTAGGAGGGAGAACAGCAGAATAGAGACAATGATTTCAGGAAGGCGGATTTTGATAAGCTCAGAGAGCTGATAGGTAAGGTCCCATGGGAATCAAGACTGAGGGGAAAAACAACTGAGGAGAGTTGGCAGTTTTTCAAAGAGACAATATTAAGGGCCCAAAAGCAAGCTATTCCGCTGGTTAGGAAAGATAGAAAATGTGGCAAAAGACCGCCTTGGCTTAACCACGAGATCTTGCATGATCTAAAAAATAAAAAGGAGTCATATAAAAAATGGAAACTAGGACAGATTACAAAGGATGAATATAGGCAAACAACACAGGAATGCAGGGGCAAGATTAGAAAGGCAAAGGCACAAAATGAGCTCAAACTAGCTACAGGAATAAAGGGAAACAAGAAGACTTTTTATCAATACAATAGAAGCAAGAGGAAGACCAAAGACCGGGTAGGCCCACTGCTTAGTGAAGAGGGAGAAACAGTAACAGGAAACTTGGAAATGGCAGAGATGCTTAATGACTTCTTTGTTTCGGTCTTCACCAAGAAGTCTGAAGGAATTCCTAACATAGTGAATGCTAATGGGAAGGGGGTAGGTTTAGCAGATAAAATAAAAAAAATAAATAAAAAAAAAATCACTTAGAAAAGTTAGATGCCTGCAAGTCAGGGCCTGATGAAATGCATCCTAGAATACTCAAGGAGCTAATAGAGGAGGTATCTGAGCCTCTAGCTATTATCTTTGGAAAATCATGGGAGACGGGAGAGATTCCAGAAGACTGGAAAAGGGCAAATATAGTGCCCATCTATAAAAAGGGAAATAAAAACAACCCAGGAAACTACAGACCAGTTAGTTTAACTTCTGTGCCAGGGAAGATAATGGAGCAAGTAATTAAGGAAATTATCTGCAAACACTTGGAAGGTGGTAAGGTGATAGGGAACAGCCAGCATGGATTTGTAAAGAACAAATCATGTCAAACCAATCTGATAGCTTTCTTCGATAGGATAACGAGTCTTGTGGTTAAGGGAGAAGCTGTGGATGTGGTATACCTAGACTTTAGTAAGGCATTTGATACGGTCTCGCATGCTATTCTTATCGATAAACTAGGCAAATACAATTTAGATGGGACTACTATAAGGTGGGTGCATAACTGGCTGGATAACCGTACTCAGAGAGTTGTTATTAATGGTTCCCAATCCTGCTGGAAAGGCATAACGAGTGGGGCTCCGCAGGGGTCTGTTTTGGGACCGGCTCTGTTCAATATCTTCATTAACGACTTAGATATTGGCATAGAAAGTACGCTTATTAAGTTTGCGGATGATACCAAACTGGGAGGGATTGCAACTGCTTTGGAGGACAGGGTCATAATTCAAAATGATCTGGACAAATTGGAGAAATGGTCTGAGTTAAACAGGATGAAGTTTAACAAAGACAAATGCAAAGTGCTCCACTGAGGAAGAAAAAATCAGTTTCACACATACAGAATGGGAAGAGACTGTCTAGGAAGGAATATGGCAGAAAGGGATCTAGGGGTTATAGTGGACCACAAGCTAAATATGAGTCAACAGTGTGATGCTGTTGCAAAAAAAGCAAACATGATTCTGGGATGTATTAACAGGTGTGTTGTGAGCAAGACATGAGAAGTCATTCTTCCGCTCTATTCTGCTCTGGTTAGGCCTCAGCTGGAGTATTGTGTCCAGTTCTGGGCACCGCATTTCAAAAAAGATGTTGAGAAATTGGAAAGGATCCAGAGAAGAGCAACAAGAATGATTAAAGGTCTTGAGAACATGACCTATGAAGGAAGGCTGAAGGAATTGGGTTTGTTTAGTTTGGAAAAGAGAAGACTGAGAGGGGACATGATAGTAGTTTTCAGGTATCTAAAAGGGTGGTCATAAGGAGGAGGGAGAAAACTTGTTCACCTTAGCCTCTAAGGATAGAACAAGAAGCAATGGGCTTAAACTGCAGCAAGGGAGGTCTAGGTTGGACATTAGGAAAAAGTTCCTAACTGTCAGGGTGGTTAAACACTGGAATAAATTGCCTAGGGAGGTTGTGGAATCTCCATCTCTGGAGATATTTAAGAGTAGGTTAGATAAATGTCTATCAGGGATGGTCTAGACAGTATTTGGTCCTGCCATGCGGACAGGGGACTGGACTCGATGACCTCTCGAGGTCCCTTCCAGTCCTAGAATCTATGAATCTATAAGATGTGCTTAATACAGAAATCAGTTTACATGGGGCAACTCCCAGGGCACTGATTCAGCCTAAGAAAAGTGAATAGCAAAGACTACTCCTTAACTGAGGCCTGGTCTACACTGCGGCGGGCGGTGTGTGTGTGTGTGGGGGGGAATCGATCTAAGTTATGCAACTTCCGCTACGTGACTAACATAGCTGAAGTCGACGTACTTAGATCGACTTACCGTGGTGTCTTCACTGCAGTGAGTCGACTGCTGCTGCTCCCCTGTCGACTCTGCCTGCGCCTCTTGTGGCGGCGGAGTACAGGAGTCGACGGGAGAGCGCTCGGGGGTCAATTTATGGCATCTAGACTAGATAGTAGTGGCAAAAGTTCTGTGTAATGGGGTCACAACAGGTATGAAATTCTAAGTTCTGGGGTTTTAAATCCAGAAGCTGATAAATTCAGTGCCTGATTCATCATGGCATTACTTAGGTTTTATATTGGTGTAGCTTCATTGAAATCAACCGGCATAAAACTGGAGTAACAATAGTGAACCAAGTGAGACTGTTACCGTCAATACCATTTTTATTAGTGTGCTTTTGTTCAGTTCAATATTTTGTTTCATTTAAAGTCTTCTCAAACTGTTTTTTTCTCTTCCTTGTCTTATGTTTTGTTATGTTTTTGTTTTAAAGGTCTCTTCTCTTACATGGGACAGCCATTTATGGTTCAATCCTTCTCATTGCTCGCTGCGGCATTTATAAGCACAGGTTAAAAAGTGCGGAGCAGGGGCACTCAATCCTCCATTAATGAGATTGCTGCATAGCCACCAATTTTGTCCTCAGTCACTCCTATTACTTGACTGGGCTAAGAACAGGCCTGATCCAAAAAACTTTGGAAGTCTTTCCCTGGAGCTCAGGGGATTTTGGATCAGAACCCTAAATACCTCACTAGCACAGTCAAGATTGCATTTAAGACCATGTCCCATAGGAATCCCATCTCCATCCATGTCCTGCATGGGAACAGGAGCATAGGGGGCCTGATTCTTGTGCTCAATGTAGAGGACTAGGCCTAGAACTTAACTTTACTCATGTCTCTTGTGGCTCCCACTCTTACTTACACTGACGCACACTAGCCCTACACTCCCCGAGGCATGCCACACAAGGATTTGCAGGATTAAGACTCCAATCAAGACTACAGTTTGTCTACTGGGCTATCTGAATTAAGAAGATTTTACTGTGATACATTATTCTATAACGAGGGGTAAATGAACGATATAAACTGTCCTTGCACCATAGATACAATAATATTACCTATGAAGTGTACTTAATCCATCAGTGTTCCTCTTCAAAAGGAGGTTCAACCTAGCTCAGGTAGCTTCAGAGTGTACTCTAGATTGAAAATGAATGTAGGGCAGAGAGGCAGAGAAAATGAGGTTCTTTCACCATCCATCTCATTTTAGGATTTGTAGAGTTTAAGGTCAGAAAGCACCTCCTGCATAACACAGGCCAAAGAATTTCATCCAGTAGTTCCAGTATCAAGATCTAGTTTAGGTGCCCTAAAATGTGACAAGCAAGATTACCAGACCAAAAAAAAAATAAAAAATAAAAAAAATTGAGAGCTTCTAAGCAGAATCTACTTGTAACAGAGAGGGCAAGATAAGGCAGAGATAAATTATTTGAGAAAGCAAGAGAGTTACAAAGTTCTTTTTTGAATAGACATATTGCTTAGACTGTCAAGTCTAGATTATATTCTTTCTTTGCTAGTGTCAAAGGAATCTGTTTGCAAGTCCCAGAAACCCCAAATCATGGAGTAAATTATGAATACAAATTTAGAGCTGACTTTTTTCAGGGTCTTTTTTAAGTATGTCAGAGAATTCCTTAGTTGTCAAATATTATACATGTAGATGGAACAGCTAACCCAGCATTTTACTGTGTTTTCAATTATTTCAGATAGTAACAACAATTATGCATGGTTCAGAAATAGTTTAAAGTGTATTTCTACTCTGAAAAGTGACTATGAAAAAAAGCTCCTTCTTATTTGGCAGATCAGCTCCCTATGTGCAGTCAGAGTTGGTGGACAGAGTGAGGTTTTACTACTTTTTCTATCGTCAGCCCTGTAGAATCATTCCACTTCTGGATAAGAACATAAGAATGGCCATATCATGTCAGACCAAAGATCCATCTAGCCCAGTATCCTGTCTTCCGACAGTGGCCAATGCCAGGTGCCCCAGAGGGAATGAACAGAACAGGCAATCATCAAGTGATTCATCCCCTGCTGCTCATTCCCAGGTTCTGGCAAACAGAGGCTAGGGACACCCATCCCTGCCCATCCTGGCTAATAGCCATTGATGGACCTATCCTCCATGAATTTATCCAGTTCTTTTTTTTTTAACCCTGTTATCGTCTTGGCCTTCAGAACATCCTCTGGCAAAGAGTTCCACAGGATGACCGTGTGTTGTGTGAAGAAGACTGAACATTGTCAACAAAATTCTTAACTAAATTCCAGCTACAAATTTGCCTGGGCAAACCCATTGTCTCCAAATTATGCCCTTAAGGTTCCATAAGTCTAACTGAGGGTATAACATGAGGATATTGCACTGCATAGGTGCAAGCAAGAGCAACATTTGGAACACAAAAAAGAAGTTGTGCCAGGGTGTTCCACTCACTGCTAGGCTGACGCCTCCTTCTGGCCACTCTGGGGATTAGCTCATGAGGTTGACGCCCCTTCCCACAGTTGCACACCATCTCTCTGCTTTGCTCTCTGGGTGTGCAGCTCCTCTTTCCCTCCACAAGGTGCTGGTCCCTCGTCATGACTCAGCCCTCCGCCCAGGTCACTCTATGCATTTTCCCCTTCTGGGGTACCAAAGGGTTTCAAAGTCTCTCTCCATACTAGCAGTCCCAGGCAGTCTTCCAATTCACTGCCCCATGGTTCCACTCCTTCAGTGGCTGGTAGGCCCACCTTCTACTCCAGGTTCCAGCTCAGGGAACCTCTAGTCAACACTCAAGGTCTGTTCTCCTTTAGACCAAACTACGTTTCCCTGAGCCCTTTCCTTATCATCTGGCACTCTCCTCTCCCTGGGTTTGCCAGCTTCACCACTCCCTCCTCTCAGGGAGTAACTGCAGCTTACTTTCCCAGCAGCCCCATCTGCACCTAATTTCCTTTCTTTGTAAGTCCAGCCCAGTGCCTTCCTCCCCAGTTGGACTCCCTCTTTCAGGCAGGGGATTGCATAGCCACATGATTCCTCTCAGCTGTGGCCTTTTGGGTTAATTAGCCCCCTCCTCAATCTGCCTTACCTCTTTCAGGCCAAGTGTGGGGTGACCATCCCATCACAGAAGCCAATTTGATTTTCAGATCCCAGGCTGAGTTTACAGGACTGGTAGTTGGAAAAACCAACTTGTTACCTGTAGAGTGGGTAGATTTGATATGGAATCACTAAGACACAGTGGGCCAGATTCTACTCTCAGTTGCAGCAGCATAAATCCAGAGTAACCCTACCACAGTGCAACTGAGAATACAAGATAGAATCTGGACCATGACATATGGAGCCCCTATGATACCATTTTTGCCAAGGCTCTTTACAGCATGGAACAGCCCTTTAATATATTTAATAAAACATTTACTGTTACACTTATCCTATATTCTTAAAGAGAGAGGAAAACATTGTGAATGAGAATGCTAGGAGATGAACCAAAAATAATTCACCCAAATAAAACAAGATACCAAGCAAAACAACCCTCCCTCCATAAAATGTTGCCGGCAAGAGTTTGTTACTGTTTACAGCAGCAAAGGACATTTTCTTTGCCTGTTAGCAACCTCTTTGACTCCCTCAAGGAACCATGTTATTTAAGTCTTTTGCCAAGCAGACCTGGGTGGGAGATTCAGGGAGTGGGGATATGTTTGGAAAGCAAACAGACAGAATACTAGCCATCGAGCATTGGGCCAGCCTGCAGGCAGAATTCTTTTTGTAGGTAATCCAGAAAATCTCTGTAGGCTTTCAGTATAGCCACAAAAACATATTTTCCAACTGTGGGTTAGGCAGTGAATTCAAATGAATCCAAAGAGGCGTCTCTGGACAGTTTAACAGAATCTACTTCAAGCTCTGAAGAGCAATGCTGCACATGGCAAATGCAGCATCAGGCATACTGCTTGTTAAATATCCAGTGAACAAACACTGCTGTATAGTTAGAAAATCATTAAACTAAGAAATGTTGAGAGAAAGACATAAGATAAATGGAAATATAATCTGAAAAAGAGAGCACTTTTGGAGAACCAGTCATGTTATATGGCCTGATAAATACTTGTGCCCTTAGATCATTTGCCCATTTCCCATCTGAGTGCACAATTGTACCCTCAAGTCCTTCTGGACATTGCCTGAGAGGAATGCTATAGCCTTCTCTGTTCCTTTGGCTGATTCACAAACTGTCAAGTTCACCTTCTTTACCTCTCTTAAGAAAAGGATTCATTTCCTTTGAAAGCGTCAGTAATTTCCATAGATAACAGGAAAAACATATTTTGATCAAATCAAAGAGCGATTGTCTTTTTTCTACAGAAAAAGATTGTTAAATAATATGCTTCAGGTTATTACTAATATTCTTTATATTCCAAAACATGCACTATAAGAAGTACCTTCAGATTTGTCTATACTGTAAGATAAATAGGAAGAAAGTCAGTGGAAAATCCAAGGCACTTAAGAGCCCTCATAATAATACCTATGCATGCTAAAGCACTTTCAGTTTACAAGTAGGTTCACAGACATTTGTTAATCCTCACAATAGCCCTGTGAGGGAGGCAATTGTAAATATTATCGTCCCTTCTCACTTCACTCAGAGTTAAAAAGTGTCATAGTTTTTGTTGTTCTTCCTATTAGAAATTTGTGCAGTGTGAATATGTATTTGGCACCAATTCTGATCTCTGTTGCATTAGTGTAAACCAAAAGTAACTTCACTGAAGTCAGTGTAAAAACAACCTGAGATTACGATCAAGTCCTTAGTGTCGAAATACCAGCCCACCTACAGTTCATATAATGTCTGATGTGCTGAAGTCAGTATTTACAAAAGTATTTTCCCCTTGTGTGAGATCAAAAATACACGTTAGCTTTTAATTAAGACTCCTGTTCCTTTGAAGTCCTGATCAATACACACACTTACAATATCCTCCTTACCATCATGTGATTTCTCTAAATAGTTCTTCCATTCTTTCAGACTAGCTGAATAAACATCTTAGCATTCATGAATATTCTTCCACTAACTGGTGTTTGGGATAAACATAAATTTCCATTGCCTTGCTTTTTGTTTTACTAATGATTCCTGATAACTCCTTTGTAGAACTTCATTAGTAGACCTGGTTGAATTATTCATTGCAAATGAATTATCCAGTTAATTTGGTATTTTTTTACTGTTCTCAAATAGTTTATTCTGGGTCCAATGTCTACAAATTTGTTCATTAGTTTTAAGTATTTATTCAATAGTTTACGAACACATATCAACCTATGGATGTATTTTTTTTTTGGCAACTTATTCATTTAGACCATTTACTACACATTATTTGTGGCATGCAGTTGATCATATGGTACATTTTCTGCTCACTGATTGGATGCCTGCATTTTTTTAAACAGGGGAATAACAGGTAACAAATCGTGAATAGTAAAAATTGAGTCAGATGAAGATCATGCTTTCTGTAAATTGTTGCTGGTTGGTTGCTGTGTAGAGTGTTTGATAAAACTTAACTGTGAACTTCCTAGTTTTTTTAATGTTTTGGTGGGTGGTTGTTTTCTTTGAGTAACCTCAAGGTGGCTGGGTTCCTGTCGAAATTATTGCTTTAATGCTACTGGGACTGTATTGTGTTTTTAGCTATGTGTTAGGGAACCCAGAGCCTGAAAAAAGCATCTTTTTATTATTATTTAAATCTAAACATAAATTAATAATTATCTGACATGGGAGGTGAACAGTGAGGTGGCAAATCTTGTGGGTGACCAAAATTATTTTGGTTAGTCAAGGCTAAAAGAAATGTTTAAGACCCTCAGAGGGACCTAGGAAAGCTTGGTGAATGGGCACCACAAATGGGCAGGTGAAATTCAATGTTGACAAGAGCAAGGTGATGCATCTTGGAAGGAATAATTTGAACTACTCATATTCATAGCTGGGTTCTAAATTGACTGTAACAACTCAAGGAAAAATGTCAGCATCACTGTTCACAGTTCAATGGAAACCTCTACTCAATGTGCAGTGGTGGTCAAAAAGCATACAAAATGTTAGGATATATAAGATGGGTATAGAAAATAATACTGATAATATTATATAGTTATTATATAAATGAATGTAGCACTCCCACCTGGAATATTGAGTTAAATTCTAGTCACCTTATCTCAAAAAAGTATAGCAGAAATTGCAGAGGTATAGAGTCAGACAAAAAAAATTAGAGACATGGAGAGAGACTTCTGCATGAGGAGTGTCTGAAAAGATTAGGCTGTTTGGTCTAAAGAGGAAATTAATAAGAAGACAAGATATAGGTATACAAGATAGTGAATGATACAGACAGAGTAAATAGGAATATCCAACTTACCCTTCTTGTAATATTAGGTCAAAGGCATTTAGTTAAGATTAAAAAAAAAAAGAAAGGATAAAAACCATTTCAGAGCATAAACCAAACAATTAACTGATGGGGGCTCCATCAACGGGTTGTACCATAATTGTACACTACAGGGTTCCATCTATCTTTTTATTAAGCATCTCATACTGGTCACAATCAGAGACAAAAGTCTGCACTAAATGAACCACAGATCCAGTAGGAATAGAAATATAGGAGTTGCCATAGACACTTTAAAGGACTACATAATACAGTTAAGTTAGCATAATAATAATAGCAGCGGAAGGATAAATTTAAGAGGTTTAGGGCAGGGAGAAAATACCTTTTCATTTGAGATATGAAAATATATGGAGAAGCACTGAGTTAGAGAAATATAAGAAGAGTGTTTCATATGGCAGGAGCTGAAGAGAAGAAGGCTCTTGTGTGAACAGTGGCAAGATGGCTAAGAGGGACGCGAGGCGTCCAGCCACAGACAAATGAAGAGAGAAGGGACGGGTAGCTTAATCTTGTCATGGGAAACCTCTTTCCATCAAATAAGGCCAAGGTATATTGAAGATAGCTTTTCAAATAAATGGGCATTCACCCACGAAAGCTTATGCTCCAATACTTCTGTTAGTCTTAAAGGTGCCACAGGACCCTCTGTTGCTTTTTACAGATTCAGACTAACACGGCTACCCCTCTGATACTGACACAGAGATGCTTCAATCCTCAACCTACATTATTTGCAGTTGGGTAATATAGGGCAAGTTATACAGTATGCAATCCTGGCCCCAACGAAGTCAGTAGCAAAACTCTCATTGACTTCAAGAGGTCTAGGATTTAACCCATGGGCTCTAAAGTACATGATAAAAATACTATGTTTTTCTGATGTGTCTTTAACTTTTTTGTTACTGTTTGGTATGGTTTTAAATATTTTTTAAGAGTTAAAAGATACCACTTTATTTGAGCAGAGAACTTGAGTAGAGTTCTTTAGGATCATATGTTCTTTGTCACATTGCATATAGGGAAGTAGATGTGTATAAATGACATCAAAAAGGGTCTGAGGAACCTCACAAAGTGGAAATGAGCTACCTGACATTTCCAGATGGCACCACACAGTCGCCAACAGCCTTTCTGACTGCAGTACTTGAACCATCATGCAGTGTAAAATGGCAGACAGAGGATCAAAACAGGGAGTATATGCTCTGTAGGACACATTCCCATAGACAACTGGACTCACTGATGGTGAAAACGACAATGGAAGTTAACACTGTTTCTCTCTCTCTCTCTCTCTCTCTCTCTCACACACACACACACACACAAATTAAAGGGGTTCATATGAGCAGACTCCCAGAGAGAAAGCCATGCTGCTAAAGCTGGAGAACAGGGCTAGAGACATAGAAAGGCACAAACCCAAATATACCTGGTCTGGGATTCATTGGTTTGAGTTTGAACTTTTCTTCATGGATTCCTCATCCTCTGTTCACTTGCCAGACTATGCCCATTGCCCCATCCCATGCTAACAGCAGCCACCTCAAAGATGCCACCATTGCAGATATTTTATAAGTTGGCTCCTCTTTTTTAAGGAAATAGGAGGGTATGACCCACAGAAATGAGAGCTGAAAACACCTATTAAGTCACACAATCTGTTCTGTTGCCTGTACCAAATGTTTGCAGATATCAATTAGATTGTATACTCATCGGGGAGGGACTGTCTCTTACTCTGTATGTGTACAATGACTAGCAGTAGGGGCACTAAACTTAGAAGGGTCATTTGGGTACACTGCATAATAAGATAACATCTTACACGCCCACACGCCCCACCCCCTACCGCTCATCTCTTTATTGGTCATCAGGGTTCAAAATGATGATGTTTGTGTATGAAATTTTTAAGCTATGCAAAAGAAAAATTAGCTGTGATTTTGTACTAACAAAGCTTCTTCCTTAGCCTGAAGAAAAATCTAAAATGGTTGTTTGTCCCTTATCTTTTTATTTTGTGGTCCCTCCAGTTATTATTCCTTTTTGGTTTTGAGTCCCTTTAATTATAAAATATTAATTACAATTCCTCCATCTTTACTGGCTGAAATGGTCACCAGACCCAACAATTATCAACCAACACCATACTGAATTCAATCTCAAAACCCTATCTTTTCTGGGGTCGGAGAATGTAATCTGAATGCTAACATTTTCTTCCAGGCTGCCAGACCTACCCTAGGAGATTATTTCATCATGCCATTTGTAATAATGAAATATGAGACTGGACTTCTCCATCATATCAATTAAAGTATTTTCCAGGCTGAAAGCAATTCTACTGTTATAGTTGATGGAAGTGTACATGCTGCTACAAAACTGTGTAATTGCTTAGGTTGCAGAGTGAAAGAGTGGAGGAAATGGAACATTTTATTATACAGAGTTGAGCACTTTTTTCTTGTTGTTTCACTGCTTCAGTTCCCGGCAAATGCAGCTTCCAGGGCCACCTGGCAATACAAATGCTGATCTCAGTTACAGCAGCTGGGACACACAGTCCAGTACATATCCAGATACATATCCAAGGGATGACTGGGCAAAAAAAAACTCAGTGGCAATCTGTGTTATAAATAACAGACTGGTTCTGTTATATATATTTTGGTATGGGTAATTTGAAAGAGTAACTTCATCCAAAAAGGACTGGAAATACCAGGCCAGATTCTCTGCTCATATGAAGAGGTGCAGCTCCATTGACTTCTATGGAATTTCTTCCATTATATTGGCAGAGAATTTGGCCCATGCATTTTGAAGGCCAGGTTCTGGCATGCTCATTCATACTGAGCTTGGTACCCTATTCCATGAACAGGAACACTGGTTTCAATGGGATTTCTATTGCAATAAAGTGCTATTCAGCATGAGTAAGGGTGGCAGAATCTAGCCCTAATTTAAACTGTAGGGGAACTTCAGTCCCCCTTACAAGTCTCAGAACACCACTACCTCTGCCGAGTACTGTAGCACTGCTGAGTGAATTCAGCTCTAATTAATTTACCAGTGTTGCCTATGATAGAGTATGAATGACACAATTAGAAATCTGTCCAGAGTAGGGAAAAATACAGACACGTTAGAAAAAGAAAAGAAAAACCCTGCTATCCCATAAGAGGGGGAAAAACAAACCAATGCATTTCTTTGTCACATTCTCCTGGCTTCCTGTGGTGATGAACTGGGACACAATGTTAATCCATATTTTTATTTTATAAGATACATAGTTTTCTATGTCCATGTGCAAATAAGCTCCTCAACCAGTTTAATTTTATTGTTGAGGCCTCTGTCTTTCCTTCCCCATTCCCACTCCAAACTCTTGTTGATCCTTTGTTTCATCATGAGTGAAAATAGACTTTGCAATCTGATTTGCATGAGCAACATCTTAGAGTTGTATAGAGTCACAAAGAAGCCACTGGGGCTCTGTGGCAATGCAAGAGTCTGTGTTAATATATCTGATAACAGGTGTGATGAAGTAGGTCAGGCTAGAACTTAATGGTCTTTCTGGCCTTGAAATCTATGCCCTTCCCCATGACTTCCAACAGAACCCTTAGGGCTCCTTTTCTCAAGCTTCAGCATCACTCCAGGGGGCAGGACCACAACCATCTCTCCTGGTCCTTCCCATCGTAGGATTCAGAACACTTGGCAAAGTGCCTGGAGCCTTAGGCTGGCTCCTCAGTTCGCATTTTGAACATAGATGTTGTTTGACTTTTATATTTGGGGGACAGCTCCAGTCAGGCCAATGGTGCTGTGGGTGGGGAGGCAAATTCCGTGCCTGCCCGAGGCTTGCAGTTTGGGGGGGGAGGCAATGCTGATGAGATAACTGGCTCTGTGGATGAGGGGAAAGCAGTGGATGTGTTATTCCTTGACTTTAGCAAAGCTTTTGATACGGTCTCCCACAGTATTCTTGCCGCCAAGTTAAAGAAGTATGGGCTGGATGAGTGGACTGTAAGGTGGATAGAAAGCTGGCTAGATTGTCAGGCTCAACAGGTAGTGCTCAATGGCTCCATGTCTAGTTGGCAGCCGGTTTCAAGCGGAGTGCCTCAAGGGTCGGTCCTGGGGCCGGTTTTGTTTAACATCTTTATTAATGATCTGGAGGACGGTGTGGACTGCACTCTCAGCAAGTTTGCAGATGACACTAAACTAGGAGGCATGGTAGATACACTAGAGGGTAGGAATCGGATACAGAGGGACCTAGACAAATTAGAGGATTGGGCCAAAAAATCCCTGATGAGGTTCAACAAGGACTAGTGCAGAGTCCTGCACTTAGGACGGAAGAATCCCATGCACTGCTACAGACTAGGGACTGAATGGCTAGGTAGCAGTTCTGCAGAAAAGGACCTAGGGGTCACAGTGGACGAGAAGCTGGATATGAGTCAACAGTGTGCTCTTGTTGCCGAGAGGGCTAACGGCATTTTGGGCTGTATAAGTAGGGGCATTGCCAGAAAATCGAGGAACGTGATCGTTCCCCTTTATTCGACATTGGTGAGGCCTCATCTGGAGTACTGTGTCCAGTTTTGGGCCCCACACTACAAGAAGAATGTGGAAAAAATGGAAAGAGTCCAGCAGAGGGCAACAAAAATGATTAGGGGTCTGGAGCACATGACTTATGAGGAGAGGCTGAGGGAACTGGGATTGTTTAGTCTCCATAAGAGAAGAAAGAGGGGGGATTTGATAGCCGCCTTCAACTACCTGAAGGGGGGTTCCAAAGAGGATGGAGCTCGGCTGTTCTCAGTGGTGGCAGATGACAGAACAAGGAGCAATGGTCTCAAGTTGCAGTGGGGGAGGTCTAGGTTGGATATTAGGAAACACTATTTCACTAGGAGGGTGGTGAAGCACTGGAATGCATTACCTAGGGAGGTGGTGGAGTCTCCTTCCTTGGAGGTTTTTAAGGCCCGGCTTGACAAAGCCCTGGCTGGGATGATTTAGTTGGGAATTGGTCTTGCTTTGAGCAGGGGATTGGACTAGATGACCTCCTGAGGTCCCTTCCAACCCTGATATTCTATGATTCTATGATCCTTCCCCTGCCCCCCAATCTACAGTCAAGATCTTGAACTACTACCAGCTATGTCCTATCTATCTTGGGTTTGTATGTGGCACTTATTACAACAGTATCTAAGCACTGCTGGCATGTCAGTCAGGGGGTAGGTGTCAGACTAAGAAAGGGACGCTTCATGGGGCTTATTAGATGAGGAGAGAAGGCAAAGGGCCTATTTAAGGATCACAGGATGGAAACAGGGCTCTGAATTGAGGAAGATGAGAGGAGGAGAAGGCCTTCTCTGAAAGGGGGGGCGGAGAATCAAGATTCTTGTTTTGATTAATTCAGGAGTAGGCCTGAATACTGGAGGATTCGACTGGATCTCTTCCTCTTCCTTTCCCCACTACCATTTTGCCCCAATCCTGGAGGTTATCAGATGTCAATAGGTCAATCAAGCTCCTTCATTTTAAAAAACAGTGTGAGACACTGTTCTGTACATGTCATCCATTGGAGGTCAGTTGAGGGGAAAAGGTTAGATTTCCCCTCCTCAACTGGTTAAGATATTTAAACATTAACATCATGGAGGTATGAGTTATATAGTCAGACTCTTGTTATAAACTATAATACATATCTTAGTGTGTGTTAAGATCCAAGAGTGGCTGTAAATTTTTAGCCTGTTGTTCAGCTGCACAAGCTACATAATTAACCCATCTCCTGCTAAATATTTTAGCTAAAAAGTAATTATTCATCTTTAGTGGCTAAAGGCTGGGGTAAACCTGCCACTACAACTTTATAATAGTGAAAACTCTTAATCTGACCCCTTCCTCTGTAGAATCCTTGCAGCTGCTGCTTCAACCAAACCATCTCAAAGATTCATACAAAAATGTTTTATGGAAAGTTAATATACAATGAGCCTTACCAATCTGAGCCACCCGGGGTGGGAAGAGCCTGTGGGGCTGAGGATGTTTGAACACACTTATGTATAGTGCAGCATTGCAACAATTGCAAAACTGGAATAGCAATGAGTCAACATTGCTTAACAGATTGTGTCTACAAAGAACAGATTGCAATGAAGACAACGACCTATGAACCATGAAATTATACCAGGTACTTTGATGGTAAGTTCTTTGGTGCAGTGACCAGCTTCTTGTTATGTGTTTGTACAATGCCTAACATAATAGGGCCCTACGTTGTAACTACCACCGTGTCTGCAATAGCAAACAATATGATCAGTCACCCAGGGTCAGCCCCACTAGGTTGCGTGACGGACACTTAACAAAATTACCGTACTTAGTGACGGACATCGGTGGTGGTGCGGGGGAGGAGGGGGGAGGGACTTATGTCATTCAATTTTTTGAAAAATTACCACACCTCAACATTTTTACCCCGGACACTTGTGTCCGTGTATGGACACGTTGCTGACCCCTATCAGTCACCGGCCCTATGGTTTTTTAAAATTATTTATTTGTATTGTCAGTGACCTGGACTTCCAAATGTTACCACAATACAGAATAAATAATAAAAATCATGGGGCCAGCGACTGAACATATTGTTTGTTCTTATATGTATGTATGTAGTTACATCACAACTTGATCTATGTAGCATATCCCTATGCAGTTACTCCAACTTCCTGGGTGTCTACGGCAGCAGTATCAACTATTTCTTTCTATGGTCAGTGCTACTCTTTGCATTTCACGTTATCACTGTGCCAGCGAGGATCAGTTTGCCCTGGTGATACCATGTCAGTGAGAGCTCTTCTGGCAGTTGATGGGCTGCTGATGTGTTAAATGTATCCAGCTGACTGATACCACAATGAATGTTTCCAGTTTGAGAGGCCAAAGCTCATAAATACAAAGCTGTGTGTAGTACACAGCTGGAATCTGGTGTGGTTGTTGCTGTGCCGGGTGTTTGTGACAGACACACAAAAGCTTTGTGTGTCGGCATGCTACGAACATTGTGCAACACACTGTTGAAAATGAATAAGTGAGTGCGAGTGCAAACATGCTTCAGGAAATTGAGTTCCTGAGAGAACTGCATCCTTTGCAAATATGTTTTTGCTTGAGTCATGCCATGATCGTGACCACTTCTTTCTGTTGTTGAAATCTATCACCAACTCTGCATTTGTGGGGCTTGGGAACAGCTAGGTGAGTAACTGCAAGTATTGGCATACATCGCACATCAATTTGTATTTCTTACAGTTTGCCACATGCATTTCATTATAAAACCCAGCAGCTCAACTTTGTCTATATGCAATCATTGTTTCTAATGGCTTCTATCAGTGCTTCACCATCCTTGACATTTTATTCATTGTTCACCATTTGCTCTATTCCTGTTTGTTCTATTCAGACATTGCTTGATTAATTTGCCTTACTGCAGCTGTATTACACGTCACCTGCATAAGTGGATGGCAGCCCATGACATGTTGTATTTTGACCTCATCCTCTCTCTATCTACTGAGAGCGAAAGAGACACACCAGACTTTATATACTCCTATAAGATTGTCTATGACCAATGAGCCTTACCAACTTGTACTTTGTGTAAAGGCCACTTGCTCCCTTGTATTGCTACAATCATAGAATCATAGAATCATAGAATATCAGAGTTGGAAGGGACCTCAAGAGGTCATCTAGTCCAACCCCCTGCTCAAAGCAGGACCAATTCCCAGCTAAATCATCCCAGCCAGGGCTTTGTCAAGCCGGGCCTTAAAAACCTCCAAGGAAGGAGACTCCACCACCTCCCTAGGTAACGCATTCCAGTGTTTCACCACCCTCCTAGTGAAATAGTTTTTCCTGATATCCAACCTGGACCTCCCCCACTGCAACTTGAGACCATTGCTCCTTGTTCTGTCGTCTGCCACCACTGAGAACAGCCGAGCTCCATCCTCTTTGGAACCCCCCTTCAGGTAGTTGAAGGCTGCTATCAAATCCCCCCTCATTCTTCTCTTCTGGAGACTAAACAATCCCAGTTCCCTCAGCCTCTCCTCATAAGTCATGTGCTCCAGACCCCTAATCATTTTTGTTGCCCTCCGCTGGACTCTTTCCAATTTTTCCACATCCTTCTTGTAGTGTGGGGCCCAAAACTGGACACAGTATTCCAGATGAGGCCTCACCAATGTCGAATAAAGGGGAACGATCACGTCCCTCGATCTGCTGGCAATGCCCCTACTTATACAGCCCAAAATGCCATTAGCCTTCTTGGCAACAAGAGCACACTGTTGACTCATATCCAGCCTCTCGTCCACTGTGACCCCTAGGTCCTTTTCTGCAGAACTGCTACCTGGCTGATATAACACTGACTAACCCTTTTTAACCTGGCTGCTACAGGATTGCATCTTACCTATCCCATTCATAGGCCTCACCATTCATATCAATCTCCCTCGTTGTGCTCATGGTTGTATCTCCCTGTGACACTGCTGATGTCACAGCTGGTGCTCAGTGTTTATTTACACCAGGATTTTTGGGGCCTTGTGTGATCAGTCTTGACACTTGTTCTCATATTTCCTTGTCGGAGGTCCATTCCCCCCCCCACCCCCCCATCCTGTCTCCTGCTGGAGCCTGGCAAGTGGTTGTGAAAGGTTTCAGATGGTTATTTATTCAACACAGGCAGCCTTTGGGCAAGCTTCCCCACACTGCCTCATCCAACCCTGATCTGAAGGAACTACCTCTCGGGGTAACAAAGCCAATTCAGTCTCTGTGCCCCTGCAGGCCCCCATCTCTTTGTAAAGACTACCAACAAGAGTGGTATTAAGAGCCAGTTTTCAGCTGAGTTTACAAGGATCCATTTCAAGTAGGCAAAACATTCTGTTTTGGGATTTATCTGTGTTTGTAACAGGTCAAAAGTACTCACTGAATTGCTCCAAAGCAATGAGTGCACAGCATTCAGGCCGATAATAGGTCTGAGTTCGTTAATACCTTCCTCCCGATAAAGTAATAATACATCCAAGTCTGAAGATTCTTGCCTATATTAAATCAATTTGAGCTACACCCCAGTGTAGGAACTTGTCAGACACCACAAACTCATTTCACATAGGCTACTGAGCAGCCTTCAGCGAGAAATGGCCTTCCAGTAATTAATAGCTTAGGCTGGAATTGAACTGGCAAGCTGTTTTTCCTTAGTAAACATCATCATTCATATGAGTATGTAACATCAAAATGGTTAATTACAAATACATAACAGTTGGGATTTTTCTGCCTTTAAAACCTCCCCCGCCCCAGCTGATCTTATGTAATTTCCATCACCTTGGGTGGAAATCTTGTCTAAACAGCTGTTTCTTTGTGATTTCAGCTGCATCTAGCCCTGAACTAAAAAACAGCCCCCTGCCTCACTCACTGCTGGAGCCAAGCTGGAACCAAAGCCACAGAGGGCGTTCAAAGCCCAACTACCATCTAAAATTCAAATATGTTCAAAATCCTGATTTTGTCCCATTTCTATTTATTACATAATGAAAAACATAGGCCAATATGGACGTCTAGGCTTATTGTGCTACAGTCATGGGGGGAGTAAATTCTTCATTCAGGTTTGGCTCCTCACTCCTAGGGTGGAGAGTACAGGGATGCAGTGCACTCAGCCCCTTCTGCATCAGGCTGATTTTGCAACATTTTCTGGCTGTAGACTTAGGAGTTGCATTGTTAGGCACTAGAAGGAGCTGCCTGCAGCCTTCCTTGGCTATGTGGAAGGTCACCTCAACACGACATTGAGGCTCTGGCAGAGAGGGAGTACGCAGAAAAAGGAAATACTTAGGATCTTCAGAGTTAGGAGGAAAACCTTCCCCAGTGAGAAAAAAAAGCTATATGATAAATGAAGGTTACAGACTAGTATCCCCAAACAATATGAAAACCTCAGTCACTTCAGATAACTATATATTTTGATATCATTTGCATAAAAGTGACACTTGGTAGTTTTATTAGTGTATGATACAAATGCAATCCCAAAGAAAAGCAGCTAGCTTTAAAATCAGAAGGCATGTGCTCCATGAATTTCTCCATCCACACTACTCTAAGTCATTCTCCGTTTATACAGGAGCAAGGGAGTCGAGCTCTTTTCATTGGTCAAAGGCTTAATACTATCTGTCAAATCAGAATGCTTGGAATCTTTATTGATGTATGTATGGATACTTGAGTACCATATGGAAGACGAGGTTGCGCTAACAAAACCTTTTCATTAACATTTAGTACATAATCTGCCTCTTCAGTGAGAATTTTCATAGTATAATACATCTCAAGTATAGAAATGTGGCAATTTTGAGTCTCACCTTGAACAGCATTCATAGGTTTCATTTTATTCCAACAGCCTCACCTGAGTGTTTTCCAAGACTAAGACACTTCAGGAACATTTCTCTTGCATTTCATAATTAAGAAACATCAAAATTTACTGATATTTATTTAAAGGAAGTTGACTAGCTCACTAAACTGTCCCCCCACTTCCTTTCTTAAGTGCTTTACTCCCATTTTGGTTTTCCTGTGATGCTTGTTCAGGCTTCAATATACTAGATAAGACAGTAGTTCTTAATGGCTGGAGAGGTTGCTATCTTTTCAGGAGTCACTCACAATGCATATTAGAGTCCTGTAAAAAACAATGCATGAACTGTCCCCTCTGTCCTACCAGGGGAAGCGGTGGCAGTGTGTATTCTGTGGCTTGGTCTACACTACCCCCCTAATTCGAACTAAGGTACGCAACTTCAGCTACGTGAATAACGTAGCTGAAGTCGAAGTACCTTAGTTCGAACTTACCTTGGTCCACACGCGGCAGGCAGGCTCCCCCGTCGACTCCGCGGTACTCCTCTCGCCGAGCTGGAGTACCGCAGTCGACGGCAAGCACTTCCGGGTTCGACTTATCGCGTCCAGACTAGACGCGATAAGTCGAACCCAGAACTTCGATTTCCAGCCGTCGAACTAGCTGGTAAGTGTAGCCAAGGAGTGTGAAACTGAGCTGCATGGACACTATAGGGAAGCTGGGGAGAATGAGATGGGAGTAGGGTGACCAGATGTCCTGATTTTATAGGGACAGTCCCGATTTTGGGGTCTTTTTCTTATATAGGCTACTATTACCCCCCACCCCCATCCCGGTTTTTCACATTTGCTGTCTGGTCACCCTAGATGGGAGTGCAGAGGCACAGATCCTGTGCCCAAATGGCTCTTGTCTTTAGCAACTCCCCCAAGATCCCTGTGGATAACTGTGAATCTAGGGGTGTGACTGCTCCCCTCCCCCCCGTTTCATCTGTGGGGAGATAAAGTCTCATCCTTCCTAGGGAACGATGCCATGGGAACTTCATGCTGGTTCTAGTCCCACACACCTGCCTTTCCTGATTGGTAATTATAGAAGGGAAGAGTTAGTACTTCTTAATAGCATTGGTGTGGTAATTATAATATATAATGACTTCTGTAGATGTTACATCACTTACTTTTCTTTAAGAGAACAAACAATTTAATTTCACTCTGCTTCCAAACAGACTAAATGTTAATCTGGCACAAAGATTAAGGGGCATCAGCTGTTCCCCTCAGACTGGAACACCATGCCTCATTGGGGCCACAGAGCACCAGTTGGCGGTTCCACCCAAAACCAACTGCAAGGTTTGAGACCACTTCATTGCTTCCAGCATCAGTGTGTGAAATGTAGATGGGATATGAGGGAGAGGAGAAGGAAGTGCAGTGTGGGCACAGAGGTGCTCAGTTTGACGGTAGTTGTGGCGAGTGATTTTACTGCCCCTTTGGCACAGAACAGAAAGGCTATGCCTCATAAAGATTGCTGAGACTCCCATGTGTGCAAGCAGATGAATAAAACAACTTGAAATGATACTGGTTTTGCTAATGAATTCTCACTTGGTAATACATGGGCCTGCTCTCTTTCAGTTGTGCTGGTCTGAGTGGTGACTTCACTGAAACTGATGAAGTTACAGCAGTAAAAAGCCAGTGTGAAAGAAGAATCAAACACATGGGAGCCCAAAAGGAGAGAGAGACACATATGAAAACATAGGGATGGGGAGGAAGGTGTCTTACACCTAGAGATACTGGGAAGAAATGATTGAAATGTTTAAAGTATTCACACCCTTCAAAAATATAGGACAGAGTCATCATCAAACTGTGGCAGATGTGAAGAGTCCATAACCACCATCCTTCCTGCACCACTATGTTACTTAGACTAGAGTGTGTCTACATGGGAGGTTTAACCTGAAGCTTTTAGATGAGTGTCAGGTAACTCGCAGTATGCTACTCGCACCAATAACATGCACATAGAACACCTGTTCCGTTTTCAGTTCCCATTGTGTGAACACATGGAGGCAGTTCGCTTCAAACTGAGAGCATAATGTTCTCTGGAGGTATCCCATGGTCCTTTACTTCACTTCTGAGCATCACTGGATTGGTTTAGCTGGGAATCGTGGGAAGGTTCAAATTCTTTTAAAATCCCTTGTTTTCGTTGTCTCCGCCCCATACTTCCTTTGTGGGCTGGCTCGTGTCATTTTCAAATTGCTGTTGGCCAGCATGGACCCAACAATGCTCTGTGCCGCTGTGGTAACAAGCGCGAAAGCTCACAGGCTGCTTGGACCATATTACAAACTCAGAGCGGGATGAATTCGGCATTGGAGTTTGCCCTTCACACCATGAGCAGATGATGCGGGAGCAGGAGAATGTTCTAGGGCAGCAGCCGCACCAGTTCCTCTGACAGCAGGAGGACGCTCTGCAGCGGTGACTCAGGATGAGGCAGAAGAACAGGAGGATGTTGAACTGCTGGAAGAAGAGGACTGGTTCCTGGATCATTTACATAGCATTCAGTGCTGATTCTGGGCCCAGGAAACCAGCAGGGGCAGAGAGCAGATGGCAGGCTCTGAACAGTGCCTGGGATGATTCATACAATAGAATCCTCTCCACTTCAGCAGAAAATAGATAGGTCACATGTCTCCTGCCAGATTGTTTCAATGTCCTTTCTCCCAAACTGCTTGCTCTTTATCAGGCACTGGCTGACATCCCAGTCATGACCCCTCGCAGACATCTGCTTTGCAATGTCCCCAAAAAGTTCCTTATTCTTGTGGCTGACCAGAGGAACTTCCTGAGTGATGCTTCTCCCCAGATGGCACTGAAATCCATGGTGTCAGCACAGCTCCAAGCAGCTGCATTAGGCAGGTTGTGGGGCTTCTGGAGTTCTATTGTGGTTGTATCACAAGAACAATGATACACTGGGATCCAGGAGCAAATGGGCAAAATCTGTGCCACTTTTTTAAGAGGGAAGGGTCATCCTGGAAACCAGGGCAGAGAGGGCACACAGGTAAACAGACAGGTCAGTAACAGTCAACTTGCAAAGCACTGTGGGATAGCTGTTGGAAGCATGCAAAAAGTGATGCCAGCAATTGTTGGCACATGAACAAAAGACTGAACTAATTCATTTCAAAGCAAATTTGGTCCATTTTGCAAGAGGATTCTAGGGTTCCTGCTAAATGTGGAGTTAGTGTGCAGTGATGGGTTGCGTTGTGTATAAACAAGTGTTTTCAAACCCAATTAACTTGATTTGATCTGGTTTTAAACCCCCATGTAGACCAGCTCTTAGACTATGATAAAATACTTCATTCTCACTCCATAAGATTATCTCCCCAAAAATATGTTCTGGGACAACGTTATCTTGTGATGGCAAAAGTAAAAGAAAGAAGAAGAGAAAAATATAAATGATGTAGTGCCTTGCAACTAAAGTTTCTGATCAGGATTGGGAGGAATTGAGGGAAAAGAATCTAAAGGTCTGAACTGGCAGAAAGCATTCAAAGCCATGGATCCTGGACCTGCAACTGGCTGGTCAAGTTCAGAGGAAAGGTGAGCCTACCAGGAAGTGCGAAGGAAGAAAACATTCTAGCTTGGTGCTCCCAAGCTGTAGATCGCAGGTGGGAAATGTTCAAATTAAGTGACCACCTCCCACACTTCACTTCTCATTCATTGGCTTTCCAAACACTGCAGCTATCACCAGTTACTCAAGCTAAAAGGTTTAACTACTGTCCTTTTTGGCAGTGAATGAGGAATATTATTCTGAAATCTCCATAATGTAGTTCATCTACCAAATATATGGCTTACACAGAATACCCGATGATGTAGTAGAATGAACGTATTGGTACCGAGTAATCTAGCGATCTTAAGACTCTGATTTATAAATCTCTATACCGTTAGATGCCATAAAAGTTATATTTCTATGTGTATAGAAAAACTTGTGCATTGACCATACGCAGTGATGAGCTCCCAAAATCCGAATAACCGGTTCCCTACCGGGTCCCCGGCAGCACTTCAGCGGCGGCGGGGGGGCCTTCACTTGCTCCGGGTTTTTGGTGGCATTTCGGCAGCAGGCCCTTCACCCAGAGCGAGTGAAGATCCCCCCCACTGCCGAAGTGCCACTGAAGACCCGGTAGGGAACCGTGCGGTGAGTACAAGCCCCACGTGCCTGTCTCCCCCACCCACCCACTCATCCGATCCCAACCCACTTCCTGCCCTCCACTGCCCCCCTCAAAACCCGCAACCCATCAACCTCCCCGCTCCTTGTCCCCTGACTACCCCCTCCTGAGATCCCCCATCCTAACTGCCCCTCAGGACCCACTCCCTACCCAACTCGCCCCGCTCCCTGTCCCCTGACTGCCCCGACCCCATCCACCACCACCCTGACAGACCCCCAGAACTCCCACGCCTACCCAACCTCCCCCATTCCCTGTCCCCTGACCGCCCCCCCAGAACCTCCGCCCCCTCCAACCGCTCCCTGCCCCTTATCCAACCCCACCTCCCAGCCCCGGCCCCCTTACCATGCTGCTCAAAGCAGCAGGAGCTGCAGAGCTGCCCATAGCGCTGGGGCTCTGTGGGAGCGGGAGAAAGCGGGAGAGGGGCTGGGGGAGCCTCCCCAGCTGGGAGCTCAGGCGGGCTGGACAGGACGGTCCCACGGGCCGGATGTGGCCCGCGGACCGGAGTTTGCTCACCCACTGGCCCCTTTATAACCGGTTCTACACCGGCTTCTAAATTTAACAACCGGTTCTTGCAAACCGGTGCGAACCGGCTCCAGCTCACCACTGATCATACATTGATGACCTTCATTCTGCTATGGCTGGAGACAATGAAACATCACTGATTCATATCAATGTTAGGCGTCAAAATTGTGAGTTATCTGCTGGAAGAGTACTACTGTTGCAGGCTCCAGTGAGAAAGTCTGTGGGCAGTTACAAAGACTTACAAGTCTTGCAGTCAGCTTTAATGGGATTCTCATGAGTTCCTGCAAACTTTCCCACAAACCGTCATTATAAGTATCTTGAAGTAATATGTCTTTTCACAAGATCTTGGCAGAAACTGAATGACTTGTGATGGGTGTGTATTCATTCATGCCAGTGGTAACCAGCGTAATTAAACAATCAGACATGACTTGCAATATGATGCAACATCAGTATGCTTACAGGTGCAATGTAAAAAAAGAATACAGGGTGTGACACCAACCACCCATAACTTGATGCAAAGGTATCATTTTACAGCTTATGGCTTATATCTCCTATTGTAAGGAAATTAGCTTCAGAGAAATAACGAACCATTTCAATATTGGAATGCTTACTTGTTTTGTAGGCTTAGTTCTAGACGAAGGACCTCTGACTGTGAAGTAGGATCAGAATCTATAATACTTTATATGACCCTCCCTCCTGCATTTTCACCTGAAACCAGGGTAACCCACTCTTTTACCTCCACCATTGCTCTGAGTGGGTATCCTAGTCTCTCCATCTACACCCTAACTTTAGGCCAAGGCTATCACCTCTATCTCTACCTTTGCTCTCAAACTGTTCTCTGTTTAGTCTTTCAAATAATAAGATACATCTTTTTGAATGTTTATGGATACAGTTGAATCTAAGGGGTGATCATCCCCCAAGATCCATGCATGGAGGCAAACCCCTTTGTGGAGATCTCCCTGCACACAGAAGAGCAGCTGGTTGCCTCCAAAGCATTATCTCTCATGTCCCGGACCCCATGGTGGGAGTATCATAGGTTTGAGGACGAGCACGGTAGGGCTGGATGGGATGAACATTATTCCCTGCGCCCCCTCCCACTCTTCAAGAAGTTTATTTGAGATTTAAAACTGCCTGAGGGTCACGCTGAGGTACAGAGGAAAATAGGAATTACCATACTGGGTCAGATCCTAGATCCCTCTAGTTCAGTACCCCGTTACCAACATGGCCAGCACCAGCTGCTATAGGTATGGGTGCAAGAAAATTTGCAGTCAACATTTCGGTATAACCTACCTGCCCCAGTAAATGTTCTTCATAAATCCTGATGATTAAAGGTTATAGCCCTTTGTGAAAATGTAGTGAATGTCTGTATGTGTCTAAATCAAACTACAACCTCTGTTTGTGGTGTGAGCACCAGTTTGGTTGGAAGTCTGACCTGTGCCTGTCTTCCTTGTTTTTTGTGCCTCCATCTTGGACTGGAATCCTAAGAGGTATTTGTGACATTCTGTCCCTCAAAACAGCACCTTGGAACTCCCATATTCACCACTGTGATATGATTCTGATGTGTTTTGTACAAAGTATGCCTTGTGAGGCATCATTTAAGAAGTCTTGATTTGTTGAACATTTATATCCTGTCAAATTGTATGTATTATCATCGTTTCTCAAACTTCCAAAGATTGTTGTATGCGGCTCGGAGGGTCAGTAAGTTTGGCCACTCCTGGTATATAGCCTTGTTCCTCTGGCAGATCCCCAGTATCTACTGGTATGTAGATTTTAGATCTGCATGTTTTGAGGGCTGAACCTTTACTACTTCTACAGTAACCACCACTGGAAGGATTCAGAGGAAACTTTGTGAGGGGAACCCAACTGAATTTTCTTCTTCTGTCACACATATTTTCTGTGGCAGTATTTTTTAGCTTTTCAACTAAAAATTCAAACAAGTGTAGTTGCATCTGAGACATGCATTACAGTAATAATAGCCAAACTGATGCAGGGAGAGTGTTCCACAAAATATTATTTGGGAGGTATTAGGATGCTGTTTCTTGCTATCAATAGTCTTTTGTGTTTGATTTTGTGATGAGGCTAAGAGCTTGTGCCATTGTGACAGAGCACCACTGCCAGTCAGAACTGGGGATGGCTAAACATATTTGGGAAAGCAAAGAGGTGTCCCATACCATCGACTAAAACTTGAAGTCAACCAAGCATTTTGGTGTTTAAAAAAGTTAAGGGAAGCTTTTTTATTTCTCCTTTTTGTGTTCTGCGAGGAAATCCTGTTCTTGTGAAATCTCCCTCTAGTTTTTGCAGACCTATGTGGTCCTGATACCGCAGGTAAGCATCTGAACTTTTGTGATCTTATCTGAAGCAGATCTCTAGCTATTACCAGACACATCATTAGACAGACAGATGGATTGTGACTGGCTCTGTGTGGCAAGAGGCATAATAATGAGGGCTAAAGATCTTTTTGCCCTTACCTTCACCCCTTTGCACGTCCATGCAGGACTTCTTACTGGGTGAGTGTAACAGGTTCTTACCTTTCAGGCATGTGGGTGTGATCATGCCTCTTTCCTCCCCAGACCTTGACTCGTTTTCGCCTCTGGTCTGCAGTCTCCCTCTTATAGTAAGGTAAGTTAGTTTCCCTTCTGATAGAGTAAATGAGCCCTCTAACCAAACCATAAAGTCCTCCTCTTGAAGGGCAAATAAAAAATAGAGTACAAACACAAAGAAGTCTTTCAGGGCTCTCCAATGCAGCTTTCACATCTGTTGGTAAATGGGTGCTCAATCATCTGCATTCCCCAAGACAAACACTTCAGTGCTTTCTCTACCAGGGTCTCTCCTGGTCTCTCCACAGTTGAAGCAGGGGTGGAGGCAGGGTCCCTCCCAACCTCTATGGAAGGCCAAGACACAGGCCTCAAAATAGGCAGCCAGCACTTGGGCTGGCTCAGGGGGTTGAGGTGCAGGAGGGGGTGAGGGCTCCAACTGGGGGTGCAGGCTCTGGGGTGGGCCAGGGATGAGGGGTTTGGGATGCAGGAGGGGGCTCCAAGCTAGGGGGTGGAGCTGAGGGGTTTGGAGTATGGGAGAGGGCTCCGGGCTGAGGCAAGGGGTTGGGGTGCAGAAGGGAGTGAGGGTTCCAACTGGGGGTGTGGGTTCTGGGGTGGGGCCAGAAATGAGTGGTTCAGGGTCTGGGATGGGGCTCCAAACTGGGCCAGAGAGTTGGGGTGTGTGTGGGGGGCTGAGGGCTCCAGCTTGGGGTACTGGCTTTGGTGTGAGGCTGGGGCTGAGGGATTTGGGGTGCAGGTGGGGGCTCCAGGGTTCAAAGTGCAGGAGGGGGCTCCAGACTGGGGCAGGAGGTTGGGGTGGAGGGTGTGTGTGAAGGCTCTGAATTGAGGTGCAGACTCTGGGGTGGGGCTGAGGAGTTTGGGATGCAGGAGGGTACCGTAGGCTGAGACTGAGGGGTTTGGAGGGTGGGAGAGGGATCAGGGCTGGAGCAGAGGGTTGGGGGGGATGAGGGCTCTGGCTGGGGTGGGGCTGAGGGGTTTGGGGTGTAGGAGGGGGCTCCGGGCTGGGATCAAGGAGTTCGGAGGGTAGGAGAGGGATCAGGGCTGGGGTAGGGGTGGGGCACAGGAGGGGGTCAAGGGTGCAGGATCTGGGCAACGCTTACCTCAAGCAGCTCCTGGAAGCAGCGGCATGTCCTCCCTCCAGCTCCTATGTGGAGGCACAGCCAGGCGGCTCTGTGTGCTGCCCTGTCTGCAGGCGCCGCCCCCGCAGCTCCCATTGGCCATAGTTCCCAGCCAATGGGAGCTGCAGAGCTGGCACTTTGGGTGGTGGCAGCGTGCAGAGCCCCTTGGCTGCCCCAATGCGTAGGAGCCGGAGGGGGGACATGCCGCCGTTTCTGGGAGCAGCGCGGAGCCACAGCAGGCAGGGAGCCTGCCTTAGCCCTGCTGCACCACTGACCGGACTGCATAGAAAAAGTTTATTGCTATTTGGAAAATACATACCATTTTTCCATGGACCTGGCCTTCGTTAGTTAAACTATTCTCTCTGCCC
Organism: Malaclemys terrapin pileata; assembly: GCF_027887155.1. Lineage (NCBI taxonomy): Eukaryota > Metazoa > Chordata > Testudines > Emydidae > Malaclemys > Malaclemys terrapin. The sequence continues at coordinate 79,010,311 of NC_071507.1, read as the reverse complement.
TATTTGAGTTGTGCTAATATTGGAAGCGATTATTTTGGTTTTTAGGAGGTCAGATGTCTAGGGAATACATTTTAAAAGATTGTATTTATAGTGGTGTTTCAGCTATCTCCATCTCTAGGGAACTTAACATTCTGGACATCTCTCTGTCTCTCTCTCCTGCTTTCACTGTAGATACATTATAAACATTTTTCTAAGTACTTTTAAAAATAAATGTTGTACTTTCTATGACACTGTATGGTCTCTTTTCTTCATTATTGATGCCTTTAGTAGTTTTCACCATCAAAAGCAAACACCAAAATATCTTCCTAAGAATGATATGAAAACTGCCAGAAATGCTTTTCCTTTTGGTTGAGTTATTTTTTGTTGTTGTTCCCAATTGCTCAAACATTAATGTTCAACCTTAAAGGCAGTTTTCATTCTGGTGCTGGTTTTATACTCTTCCCTTTTCATTCTGCATTGTATTGAATCAATATGATACAGGACATTCTGTAACAACTACAAATTACCTATGAAATAATAAATCTGCCACATTAATCTCAGACTTGAATTTTTAAAAACCTTATTTCTCTGATAAAGAGAAAGAAAAGCATATTGCTGCTACTGCTATTGCTGCTAAAAACATTTCTTGCTGTTTCTATTACCTTTCCTTGTCTTTGTCTAGCCCTGCTGATGCCCTGCCCCAAACAAGTTCTATGTGACAAGTACATTGGGCCAGTCTTCAGTCCCCCATTGTTTTAAAGCAAAATGTCAAGTCTTCTTCCCCCTCTTGCTCCACTCAGGAGCCATGATTTTGAACAGCAAGTGTAACTGAAATTGACTTTTTAAAATGAGAAAGTCCTTTAATAGGAGAAATCTACATGCCACAAAGCTGAACTATATTGAATTTTTGATTATTTTACTTCTTAAAAACCTTTAACAATAGCAAGGCCAGTAGTAGCAGCATCAGTCCTATGCCACCAAATGCAGCAACACAATATCCTACAACAGCAGTAGGGGTGTAGAAGTGCTGTGATGAATTGATGGTTCATTAGTCAACAATTTACGAAATCAATGGTGGAGACTTCATAACAGACCAGAGCTCACTGGAGACAAGTACCAGCATTTTAATTGCAGCAAGAGCTCAGTCCTTCTATGTACGCTTATAAAGGCCTCAGTAGAACAAAAATAACCCAATCAAACAAACTGAAAGAATGAAGAACTTGACAAGAAAGGAAGAAGAACTTTCTGGAAAGTCACTTTGCCGTGTTCACTCCAGTCTTTGAGATATGGAGCCATAGGCGGCAGGTGAACCCCTGCTTTGGGGAAGCTAGCCCGCCAGCCCCGCCCCTTCTGCCCAAGGCCCGCCAGCCCCCAACCCCCCCCCATAAAAGCAAAAGCCCTGAGCCCCCTCCCGACTGGAGGAGCCCTGGCCTGCCTACCCCTGCCACACTGGGCCGAGCTGCCGCCACCAGCCCCCCCACCTGACCCACCACCCCATCCCCCGAGCACCAGACTGAGCTGCCGGCCCCCCTGAGCGCCAGGCTGAGCTGCTGTCCCCTCCTCCCCCCGCTAGCCCCAGCGCCCAGCTGAGCCTCCTCACTCTGCCAGCCGCTGGCTCTCCACCTCACTCTTCACTTCCCCGTCCCAATGAGGAGGGACACTGTAAGCAGCGGGGACCTTTGGGGGGGGTTGTGTGTGTGTGGAGTGGAGGAGGCGGTGGGGGTCTCGGGGAAGGGCTGGGGCCACTGCGGCCCAGCTGTCCGGCAACGGGTCGGCAGCAGCACCAGGGAAGGCTAAGCCTTCCCTAGCCTATTATATCTGGCCCCATTTACTGTAATATCTGAGTACCTGGCAACCTTTACCCACAAAGGAAGAGGCAATTTTTGATTTCATCCAAGTGGAGCACAGTATCTGGTCCAAGAGGTGAATATAGCTGAACTGCTCAGAGACAGCAACCGTAATGTAATTAAATTTAACACCCTGATTAGGGGGTGGGATATCAAAGAAACCCACCACATTAGTATTTAACTTCAATAAGGGTAACTACACAAAAATGAAGAAGCTAATTAAATGGAAACAAAAAGGAACAGTTCCAAGAGTGAAATGCTTGCAAACTGCATGGAAACTATTTAAAAACACCATAATAGAGGCTCAAACTAAATGTATACCCCAAATAATAAAAAACAGTAAGAAGACCAAAAAATGCTACCATGTCTAAACAACAGAGTACAAGAGTCAGCTAGAGGCAAAAAGACATCCTTTAAAAATTGGAAGACAAATCGTACTGAGAAAACTAGAAAGGAGCATATAGTCTGGCAAATCAAGTGTAAAAGTATAATTAGGCAGGTCAAAAAAGAATTTGAAGAGCAACTAGCAAAAGACACAAAAACTAACAGCAACATTCTTTCTAAATACATCAGAAGCAGCAGCCTGTCAAACAATCAGTGGGATCACTGCATGATCAAGGTGCTAACGGAGCACTTAAGAAAAACAAGGACATTACGGAGAAGCTAAATGAATTCTTTGCATTAGTCCTAACTGCAGAAGATGTGAGAGAGATTCCCACATCTAAGCCATTCTTTTTAGGTGACAAATCTGAGGAATTGTGCCAGAGAAGGTGTCAGTAGAAGGGACTTTGGAACAAATTGATAAATTAAATAGTAATAAGTCACCAAGACCAGAAGTTATTTACGCAAGAGTTTTGAAGGAACTCAGAAGTAAAATTACAGAACTACTAACTATATGTAACCCATTGCTTAAATCAGCCTCTGTTCCAGATGACTGGTAGATAGCTAATGTGATGCCAATTTTTAAAAAAGGCTCAAGAGGTGATCCTGGCAATTACAGGCTGGTAAGCCTAACTTCAGGACCACACAAATCGGTTGAAACTATAGTAAAGAACAGAATTAACATATAAACACGATATGCTGGAAAGAGTCAACACAGCTTATGTAAAGGGAAATCATGCCTCCACTATCTATTAGAATTCTCTGAGGGAGTCAACAAGCATGTGGCTAAGGGCGATCCAGTTGATATATATCAGAGGGGTAGCCATGTTAGTCTGGATCTGTAAAAAGCAACAGAGAGTCCTGTGGCACCTTATAGACTAACAGATGTATTGGAGCATAAGCTTTCGTGGGTGAATACCCACTTTGTCAGATGCATGTAATGGAAATTTCCAGAGGCAGGTATAAATGTGCAGGCAAGAATCAGTCTAGAGATAATGAGGTTAGTTCAATCGGGGAGGATGAGGCCCTCTTCTAGCAGTTGAGGTGTGAACACCAAGGGAGGAGAAACTGCTTTTGTAGGTGGCTAGCCATTCACAGTCTGTTTAATCCTGAGCTGATGGTGTCAAATTTGCAAGTGAACTTTGAATCAACTGCTAGAAGACAGCCTCATCCTCCCTGATTGAATTAATGTCGTTATCTCTAGACTGATTCTTGCCTGCATATTTATACCTACCTCTGGAAATTTCCATTACATGCGTCTGACGAAGTGGGTATTCACCCACGAAAGCTTATGCTCCAATACATCTGTTAGTCTATAAGGTGCCAGTTGATATAGTGTATTTAGACTTTCAGAAAGCCTTTGACAAGCTCCCACACCAAAAGCTCTTAAGCAAACTAGAGCATTCATGGGATAAGAGGAAAGGTCCTCTCAAGGATCAGTAACTGTTTAAAAGATTGGAAACAAAGGGTAGGAATAAATGATCAACTTTCACAATGGAGAGAGGTAAATAGTAGTGTCCCCCAAGGATCTGTACTGGTACCTCTGCTGTACAATATATTCATAAATGATCTGGAAAAAGGGGTGAACAGTGAAGTAGCAAAATTTGCAGATGGTATAAAATTACTCGAGATAGTTAAGTACAAAGCTGACTGTGAAGCAATCTAAAGGGGTCTCACAAACTGGGTGATTGGGCAACAAAATGGCAGATTAAACTCGTTGTTGATAAATGCACAGTAATGCATATTGGAAAACATAATCCCAACTATAGATACAAAATGATTCTAAATATGCTGTTACCATTCAGGAAAGAGATCTTGGAGTCATGATGGATTGCTTTTTGAAAACATCAGCTTATAGTGAGTAGCAGCAGCCAAAATAGCTAACAGAATGCTAGGAAGAAATAGGAAGGGGATAAATAATCAGACAGAAAATATCATAATGCCATTATATAAATGCATGGTATTCCCACACCTAGAATACTTTGCACAGTTCTGGTCATCCCATCTCAAAAAAGCTATATTAGAAATGGAAAAGGTATAGAGAAGGGCAACAACAATTATTAGGAGTATGGAAAAGCTTCCATATTAGAGGAGATTAAAAAAATGAGGACTGTTCAGATTAGAAAAAAAGATGACTGAAGCGGGATATGCTAGAGGTCTATACAGTCATGACTGGTGTGGAGAAAGTGAATAAGGAAGTGTTATTTACCCTGCCACATAACACAAGGACTGGGGGTCACCCAATGAAATTAATAGGTTTAAATAAATTAATAGTAGGTTTAAAAATAACAGAAGGAAGTACTTCTTCACACAACGCACAGTCAGCCTGTGGAACTTGTTGCCAGGCAATGTTGTGAAGGCCAAAACTATAACTGGGATAAAAAAAGAATTAGTTAAGTTCATGGAGGATAGATCCATCAATGGCTATTAGCACATGTCGTCAGGGTACGCAACCCCATGTTCTAGGTGTCCCTAGCCTCTGATTGCCAGAAGCTGGGACTGGATGACAGGGCATGGATCACTAGAGAATTGTCTTGTTTTATTCAGTCCCTCTGAGGCATCAGCGAATGTTGGAACACACGGTACTGGGCTAGATGGACCATTAGTCTGACCTGGTATGGCCATTTTGATGTTCTTATGTTTAATGTATTTATCCTCACAACACTCCTGTGAGGGAGGAAAAGATCTATTACCCCCATTCTACAGATGGGGGACTGAGGCTCAAAGGTCCTGATTTGCAAAACTATTTAGGCTTCTAACTTCCACTAAAATCAGTGGAACTTAGGAGCCTTAGGCCTGGTCTGCACCTGAAACTTAGGTTGATCTAGCTAAGTATCTCAGGGGAGTGAAAAATTCATATCTCTGAGAGATGAGTTAAGCTGACCTAAACCCTGGTGTGACGTTCCCTCTGGTGTTATCCGGACCAGTGATCTGTTAGGCCACTCCAATCCTTGACTCTGGGAACCAGCTTTACCCCGCTCTGCTGTGAGAACCCCCACTCCTGGGCTGTTCACGCACAGCCTCTGGCATGTAAACTGCTCCCAGCTACTTGCAACCAAATGACACTAGCCAATGTCTCCAGTCCCAGACACAACCCTAGGAACCTCCGTCTTGCAGTGTCCAATTATGCCCACTGGACGCTGCAAGCTTATACGAGTTCATCAATTTAACAAAGAAATTGATATATACCAGGCTTGTTATCCCAAGGGGAGTCTGACACACTTCCAACCAAACACACTGCTTCCGGTAGAATAAACAAACAGATTTATTAACTAAAAAGATAAATTTAAAATTATTATAAGTCAAAGCATAACAAATTGGATTTGGTCAAATGAAATAAAAGCAAAATTCATTCTAAGCTGATCTTAACACTTTCAGTGCCCTTACAAACTTAGATGCTTCTCACCACAGGCTGACTGGTTGTTCTTCAGCCAGGCTCTCCCCTTGGATCAGTGTTTCAGTTGCTTGGTGTGGTGGTATTTGTAGATGTAGGTGGAAGAGAGAGGAAGAGCATGGCAAACGTGTTTCCCTTTTATTATGTTCTTTCTTCCCTCTTGGCTTTGCCCCCTCTCCCCCACACTTTAGAGTTAGGTGAGCATTACCTCGTTGCAGTTCCAAACTGACCAAAGGAAGGGGGGTGAATTGCTCAAGAGTCCAACAGATTCCTTTTATTGCTGTCTAGGCCAGCGCCCTTTGTTCCTGTGAGGCTGGGCTGGGATTGTCCCATACATGCCCTGATGAGGTGTGAACTGCCTCTCAGCTCTTGGAGAGTTTTTGCCTGGGCTTATTTTAAGCCATAAGGATACATTTTCAGCCTCATAACTATAATTGACAGAGAGTCCTGTGGCACCTTTAAGACTAACAGATGTATTGGAGCATAAGCTTTTGTGGGTGAATGCCCACTTCATCGGATGCATCTGACAAAGTGGGCATTCACCCACGAAAGCTTATGCTCCAATACATCTGTTAGTCTTAAAGGTGCCACAGGACCCTCTGTTGCTTTTTACAGATCCAGACTAACACGGCTACCCCTCTGATAATAGAACATCAGGGTTGGGAGGGACCTTAGGAGGTCATCTAGTCCAACCCCCTGCTCAAAGTAGGACCAATCCCCAGACAGATTTTTGCCCTAGATCCCTAAATGTCACCCTCAAGGATTGAACTCATAACCCTGGGTTTATCAGGCCAATGCTCAAACCACTGAGCTACCCCCTGTAGGGCAGACAAACTCTGAACACCTTTGAGGATCTGATTTTAGTTAGGAGCCTAAATACTTCTGAGGATCTGGGCCTAAATAACTTGCCCAAAATCACACAGGAAGTCAGTAGCAGGGGAGGGGACCGAACCCAAGTCTCGAGCTAGGGCCCCAACTGTTGGACCTTCTTCTCTTTTATGTGTAAATCTGTTCAGATTTGAGGCGGTTGCCATTTTATGTTTCAGCTCAGAAGCAGAATGTTACAGCGAGCCAGGGCTTTCTCTTGTATGGAGACTCCATATTTGTGTTCTTTGTTGTTTTCCATAATCTGAAATAAATGTCTTAAAAATGACAGGGCACTGGACTGTGACTCATGAGACCTGGGTTCTATTCTCGGCTCTGGCACTGACTTGCTGTGTTTCCTTGGGCAAGTCACTCCATCTCTTTGTGCTTCAGTTTCCCCTCCAACTTTTTGTCTGTATTGACTATTTAGATTGCAAGCTGTTCAGGGCAGAGACTTCCTTTTGTGATGTGTGCGTATAGGCCTTGCCAATATGGCCTCGATCTCAGTGAGGTGCTACTATAATAAAAATTATAAATAATAATAAAATATACATTTAGTACTCACTTTGAACAGGTATAAATGTGACTACCTGAGGTGCAAAGCAGTGGAGAATGCAGCCCAGAATCCTCTCCTGGAAGACAGTTCAGTATAGGTCATGTCATGATGCAGGAGATATGGCATCAGGCTGCCAGGGGAAAGAGGAATATGTAAAATAAATAAAGTTAACAGTCTGTGTGTTTTTTCATGTGTAGCATGCATACACAGCATGTTAGCTAATATTATTTTATGATAAGTAGTTAGTTAAAATAGGGGAATGAGTCATTATAAGAGAGACAATAAGTAAGGTCATATCCTGCTCTTTGTTACACTGGTGCTACTCTCTCGACATCAATGGGGTCACGCAAGTGTGAAAAAAGCAGAATTTGGCCCAAATGGTCCAATTTAGTCCAGCATAATTCCTTGTAAACAAGCATAATTCCATTCACTTCAGTGGAAATACTCTGGTTTACACAGGAGCTGAATTTGCCCCATTCTATATAGCAGAATTTGGGAATTAAAGGATCAGAAACAGAATTCTTGTCTAGAATGGTCAGGGAAACCTGGCTAGCAACAACCGTGCTTGAAGATGGTTATTGTTAGCAGAAACATGGCTGTGCACAGAGCCTTAAACAACAACAAAAGCATAACAGAACATTGAGATGATTCAATCAGAGAGATTAAGGGACAGTAGAGCAAAGCCAGCTCAATGTACAGTAAAATTCTACAATGGGTGACACATGGTACTGTACATAAACAGATATATCTATATATTTTACAGATGCCCTCGAAGTCTGGTCAATCTTAGGGAAATCTCATGAGACTGGCAATGGAAATCTAATGAGAATGTTTATATTGTATATGGTGTGGAAGAGTATTTGAACTAATATTTATCAAGAAGCATGTCACGGTGGGTGCAGTTAGCACCATATATGATTTGCACACTGTGCATTTAGAATTTCCAATAATTAGCTTCTGCATGTTGCAGATTTAAGAGATTAGCATGTAGTCAGTGTCTGGCAAAGTATCACACTGAGAATGAAAATCAGCAGTTCAAGATTGACACCCTTAGATGGTTGCAGGAAGCACAATTCGTATCTGAGGAAACAGGCTTACTACAGTTCAAATAAAGAGCCTGATCCTGCAAACTTGTATTCATGTGAGTAGCTTTCACTTATGTTAGTAGACCCATTGCATTCACTGACTTTTGTGATCAAGGAATTGCTCAATTGGATCTTTGTTATTGTTCTGCTGCTGTGGAATGAAAAGAGCAGACTCCAGTTACTGTCATTCAGATCAGTAGAACCTGTCCCCTACTCTGTCATAGTCCTCCTGGGTGTCCTTATGGGAGTCATTTATGCCAAAAAAATTTAAGAGTGGTCACTGTTTTAGCATATCAAAGACAGTTGATTTCAGTGCTGACATTTAGATTTAGGTGCCTAAAGTTGGGCACCCGGATTTCAATATGTTGTCCATGTATAAAGCTGTATACCAAGACATAAGTGAGTACTTTACCTTTAGTAGTAAAGATGAGAAATTTTTTCAAACAGATGCCTAATATACAAAGAAACTCCCTCTTCAGCCTCCACAGTATCACTTTATATGTACAGTGCATACACTGAATATTATCCACTGCAAAGTATAACTGCTAAGGTCAAATGTTCTTTTGTGGAAAGTATCCCAGAAGAGGAGAATACAGTCATAGCTTGGTGATGACTGTTTGTACTATTGTCTTTGGAGTGCATGGTGTACTTTCTTGAGCTGATAGCTTGGGGTGACTACTGGTCGAATGATGGTGCTGTATAAAGCCTCTGAGGGGGCAGGAGAAGATTTGGGATCTGCTGTACTTTCTGTAGCATGCATTTTATCTGTTCATTGTTAATGATGGCTGGAGGCAATGTCTAATAATACAATCCTGCTAGCAAGTATAGTTTGTGTGTGTGGCATTTTAAAATAGAGATAAAAATAGGGCCAATAATATAAATGTTTTATCTGCTAAGAATCTGTTGAAAGATAATGGCTTGTTATTGAACACTCTAATGAGGACAAATGAAATATGTATGTCACATAAGCAAAAGAAATAACTGCAACAGATACTGATATCAGGGAAAGAGTGAAGCCAGTAAGTAGCTTCTGTTCATCTTCTTAAGGAAACTCAATCACAGGACTTGACTATTTACACAGACAACAGGATTTCTTACAGGGAGTCAGATACAGTCAGCAAAACCTCCATCTGCATTGGAATCTAGGCCAAATAAAATAAGAATTCACATGGTTCTGGGTGGGTAGCTTATGGGCTACTAAGCATGTGGGGATACAAATGAGAATGAAAAGGATGTGAAGCTCTGGATCCCAGCAGAGAGAAGAGGAAAGAGGGGGAACTGATTTTTGATTAAAAAAAAAACAGAAGTTTTGAGGACACACATGGTGAAATTTTCTTTATACAAAAAACAAAAAACAAATTATACTGTAACAGCAGGGTGGCATTATTACTCTCAAGGAGGAAGATAACAGGAGAAAAAGCCCTAGAGACAAAGGAAATGCTACCCAAAGGAAATTAAACCAAAGCCCTGCAAATAAGAACAATAGCCTACAATGCAGGTAAAACTACAGAAACAAATGAATAAATACAAAATGAACATTAGCAGAGCCTGAAGCTAAAACACCTAGAAATACAAAGGAAGGGAGAGTGGCTTCACAGCACCAACTGAAACGAATTTATAACAGTATGCATACTAATGAACTTGAAACGCCACTTAGTTTTTGCATCCATTATTCATTGTTCAGCTTTATAGAAAATGCAACATTACAATGAAACGATTACAGGGAGCATCCCTGGGAGTGAGAAGATAACAGGAAAGGAACAGTAGCAGCATCTGTTCCTTCACCCCCAGTCCTCATGCATAAGAATTACCATAGCATCAGACACAGAAAAGGTTCCAAGAAGAGAACCCTTATGAAAGGAGCCAGGAGTCTTAGGGCTTCCATTCTGCTCCCACTGAAGTTCATTTTGACTGCTGACTAAATGGGGAGCAGGAGCAGGCCATAAACAGAAGAAACTATATTGGGGCCAAATTCTTCATTCTGAAGTCTATTGACGCCAATGGCGGAAGCCATACAATACGCCTGAGAGCAGAAACTGGCCCTTGATGACTGAAGGACCCAATGTGAAAGAATTAATGTTGATGCTGGGCAGAGCTGGCTTAGACATCTTCCAACAGGTAGCTTGAAGCGCTAGCTTGTTCTGTACTGCCCAGGCTCTACTGCTGTCTGTGTGAATCATAGAAGATTAGGGTTGGAAGAGACCTCAGGAGGTCATCTAGTCCAACCCCCTGCTCAAAGCAGGACCAACCCCAACTAAATCATCCCAGCCAGGGCTTTGTCAAGCTGGGCCTTAAAAACCTCTAAGGATGGAGATTCCACCACCTCCCTAGGTATCCCATTCCAGTGCTTCACCACCCTCCTAGTGAAATAATGTTTCCTAATATCCAACCTAGGCCACCCCCACTGCAACTTGAGACCATTGCTTCTTGTTCTGTTATCTGCCACCACTGAGAACAGGCTAGCTCCATCCTCTTTGGAACCCCCTTCAGATAGTTGAAGGCTGCTATCAAATCCCCCCTCACTCTTTTCTTCTGCAGACTAAATAACCCCAGTTCCCACCTCTCCTAGTGAGTCATGTGCCCCAGCCCCCTAATTATTTTCATTGCCCTTCGTTGGACTTTCTTCAATTTGTCCACCCAGGGGCAGCAGGTTTGTAGAAATTTTGGTGGTGCCCAGAAGGCCCAGAGCCTGCCCCCCATGAACTCCGCCCCCCATCTGGCTAATGCTCTGCAAGGGAGTTTGGGTGGGGAGAGGAGGTCTGGGGTGCAGGCCCTGGGCTGAGGCAGGGAATTGGGGTGTAGGATGGTTGAGAGGTTGGGCTCTGGGATGGAGTCTGGGGTGCAGGCTGTGGGATGGAGTTTGGGTGCACGTTCCGGGCTGGGGCTGGGGATGCAGGAGGGAGGGGGTGCAGGCTCTGGGCTGGAGTTTGGGTGTAGGCTCTGGGCTGGGGCAAGGAGTGGGGATGCAGGAGGGCGTGAGGGTGCAGGCTTTGGGAGGGAGTTTGGGTGCAGGAGGGGTGTATGGGTAGGGGGTGGGTGTACAGGCTCTGGGCTGGAAGTGCAGGCTCTGGGAGGGAGTATGGGGGCGGGATGGGCTGCAGGCTCTGGGCTGGGGGGTGCAGGCTCTGGGAGGGAGTTTGGGGGTCTGAGGGCATGTGGGAAAGGGGTAGGGGTGCAAGCTCTGGGTGGGGGTGGGTGGGTTCTGGGGGGGAGGAGACTGCCATCACATGTGGCTTCCTTCCTCCCCTGCTGCAGCTTGCTGCCCCTCACCCTAGCCTCACTGGGGGTGGGGGATGGGACTGCCCCTTGCCCAGCGTGGGGCAGGAATGGTGGCTGCTGAGGGGAGAGGGGCGGGCGTGGATCACACGGTCAAATACTCACCGAAGCCCCAGCAGCTGAGGTGAGTGAGGTCCACTCCAGATGTCTCCCGCCAGAAACCCCCTTGGTGTTTCCTCCCGGTGGGTGCTGGGGGAGGGGAGGGCTGCCAAGCACGTGTGTGCCTCTTCTCCTCCTCCCCCTCCTGAAGTGCAGCAGCAGCCAGCTGTCTCAGCCTGCCGCAGGCACTGCGCGTGTGCTGTGCTGTAGCCGGCAGCGCAGGCAGGCGAGGGAGAGGCGCCACTTTCATTCAGGCAGGGACGCTGGGAGCGGGGACGCTCCAGGCAGGGTCAGGGGAGAGACCCAGCTCCAAACACTGGTGGAGCAGAGCCCCCGGCCCTGAATATTCCTGGAGCCCGGGCACCACGGGCCCACATAACTTGCTGCCCCGTCCACATCCTTTCTGTAGTGGGGGTCCCAAAACTTGACGCAATACTCCAGATGTGGCCTCATCAGTGCCGAATAGAGGGGAATAATCACTTCCCTCAATCTGCTGGCAATGCTCCTACTAATGCAGCCCAATATGGTGTTAGCCTTCTTGGCAACAAGGGCTCACTATTGACTCATATCCAGCTTCTCGTCCACTGTAATCCTCAGGTCCTTTTCTGCAGAACCGCCATTTAGCCAGTCAGTCCCCAGCCTGTAGCAGTGCATAGGATGATTCCATCCTAAGTACAGGACTCTGCACTTGTCCTTGTAGAACCTAATCAGATTTCTTTTGGCCTAATCCTCCAATTTGTCTAGGTCACTCTGGACCCTATCCCTACCCTCCAGCATATCTACCTCTCTCCCCAGCTTAATGTCATCTGTGAACTTGCTGAGGGTGCAATCCATCCCGTCATCCAGATCATTAATGAAGATGTTGAACAAAACTGGCCCCAGGACCGACCGCTGGGGCATTCCTCTTGATACCAGCTGCCAACTAGACATAGAGCCGTTGATTACTACCCGTTGAGCCCGACGATCTAGCCAGCTTTCTCACCACCTTATAGTCCATTCATCCATTCCATACTTTTTAAACTTGCTGGCAACAATACTGTGGGAGACCGTATCAAACACTTTGCTAAAGTCAAGATATATCACATCCACTACTTTCCCCATATCCACAGAGCTGTTTATCTCATCATAGAAGGCAATCAGATTGGTCAGGCATGACTTGCCCTTGGTGAATCCATGTTGACTGTTCCTGATCACCGTCCTCTCCTCCAAGTGTTTCAAAATGGTTTCCTTGAAAACCTGCTCCATGATATTTCCAGGGACTGAGGTGAGGCTGACTGCTTTGTAGTTCCCCGGATTCTCATTCTTTTTTTAAAGATGGGCGCTATATGTCCCTTTTTCCAAGCATCCGGGACCTCCCACAATTGCCATGAGTTTTCAAAGATAATGGCCAATGGCTCTGCAATCACATCAGCCAACTCCCTCAGCACCCTCAGATGCATTAGATCCAGATCCATGGACTTGTGCATGTCCAGCTTTTCTAAATCATCCTTAACCTGTTCTTTCACCACTGAGGGCTGCTCACATCCTCCCCATACTGTGCTGCCCAGTGCAGCAGTCTGGGAGCTGACCTTGTCTGTGAAGACCAAGGCAAAAAAAGCATTGAGTACTTCAGCTTTTTCCACATCATCGGTCACTAGGTTGCCTCTCCCATTATGTAAGGGTCCCACACTTTCCCTGACTTTTTTCTTGTTGCTAACATGCCTGTAGAAACCCTTCTTGTTACCCTTCACATCCCTTGCTAGCTACAACTCCAATTATGCTTTGGCCTTCCTGATTATACCCCTGCATGCTTGAGCAATATTTTTATACTCCTCCCTAGTCATCTGTCCAAGTTTCCACTTCTTGTACGCTTCCTTTTTGTCTTTAAGCTCCCCGAAGATTTCTCTGTTAAGCCAAGCTGGTCGTCTGCCATATTTGCTATTCTTTCTGCACATTGGGATGGTTTGTTCCTGTGCCCTCAATAAGACTTCTTTAAATTACAGCCAGCTCTCCTGGACTCCTTTCCCCCTCATATTAGCCTCACAGGGGATCCTTCCCATCAGTTTCCTGAAGGAGTCAAAGTCTGCTTTTCTAAAGTCCAGGGTCCTTATTCTGCTGCTCTCCTTTCTTCCTTTTGTCAGGATCCTGAACTTGACCATCTCATGGTCACTGCTGCCCAGGTTGCCAGCCACTTCTATTTTGCCTACCAATTCTTCCCTGTTTGTGAGCAGCAGGTCAACAGGAGCACGGCCCCCAGTTGGTTCCTCCAGCACTTGCACCGTGAAGTTGTCCCCAACACTCCCCAAAAACTTCCCAGATTGTCTGTGCACTGCTGTATTGCTCTCCCAGCAGATGTCAGGGTGATTGAAGTCCCCCATGAGAACCAGGGACTGTGATCTGGAAACTTCTGTTAGTTGTCCGAAGAAAGCCTTTTGTACCTCATCCTCCTGGTCTGGTGGTCTATAGCAGACACCCACCACTACATCACCATTATTTGGGCGTAAGCTTTCGTGGCTAAAAACCCCACTTCTTCAGATGCATGGAGTGAAAATTACAGATGCAGGCATTATTATACTGACACACGAAGAGAAACTGTAGAGCTACAATTCATTTGCAAACTTAACACCATTAATTTGGGCTTGAATAGGGACTGGGAATGGCTGGCTCACTAAAAAAGCAATTTTTCCTCTCCTGGAATTGACACCTCCTCATCAATTATTGGGAGTGGACTACATCCAACCTGATTGAATTGGCCCTGTCAACACTGGTTCTCCACTTGTGAGATAACTCCCTTCTCTTCATGTGTCAGTATAATAATGCCTGCATCTGTAATTTTCACTCCATGCATCTGAAGAAGTGGGTTTTTAGCCACGAAAACTTATGTCCAAATAAATCTGTTAATCTTTAAGGTGCCACTGGACTCCTTGTTGTTTTTGTGGATACAGACTAACATGGCTAACCCCTGATACTTGACATCACCATTGTTGCTCTTGCCTCTAAATTTAACCCAAAGACTCTCAACAGGCTTTTCTCCAGTTTCATACTGAAGCTCTGAGCAATCATACTGCTCTCTTACATACAGTAAGGGGGGAGGGGGAGGGAGCGGGCAGAGAGAGAGAGAAGGGGGAGGCCATGGCTACAGCAGGGGCGCTGCCATGCAGCCCCTCCCGCTGTGCCGCCTCCTGCTGCCTGCCGCGAGGGCTCCGCTCTGGTCGGCAGGAAGGAAGGAAGAGGACTGCTCTGCAGGTCACTCTGGTTCTCCGCGCCGCCGCCCCCTACAGGGCAGCCGGAGTGGAACAAGAACAAAAACAAAAAACAAACCAAAAACAAAAAAAGATTGGGATTGGGCAGAATGCCGCCTCGAACAATCTGTCGCCAATCTTGCTCAGCTGGTGCCTGGAGCCGGCCCTGCTTCCTGAACAGTTTATACCCATCCATGACAGTGCTCCAGTCATGTGAGTTACCCCACCAAGTCTCTGTTATTCCAATCACATCATAGTTCCTTGACTATGCCAGGACATCCAATTTTTCCTGCTTGTTTCCCAGGCTTCGTGAAGTATGAGATGCTTTGCGTAGACTGAGAACTCACCACTCATAATTTGAGAAGGCTCTCCGCCTTTTATTTTGATCCTTGCTGGAGTACATTGTGAGATTCCCTTGCCTTTTTTTTCAGACCCCCCCCTTCACTGTTCACTTAATCCCTCCACAAGAATTCCCTCACCTAAGGCTGCAATGTTTAGCTGTGGAATGTGTTCTCCCCTCTGGTACTGAACCTCTTGCCAGGCAGCAAGGCAGAAGCTTTTGGGATAGGCTGA
The DNA here is from genome assembly GCF_027887155.1 of Malaclemys terrapin pileata. NCBI lineage: Eukaryota > Metazoa > Chordata > Testudines > Emydidae > Malaclemys > Malaclemys terrapin. The sequence continues at coordinate 78,995,036 of NC_071507.1, read as the reverse complement.
GCAGAGGTAGTCACACACTGAGCCTTGGGCCTTGCAGCCAGGGGAGGGAGTCCAATCTTACAGCTTCACAAGCAGGTCCCAGCTTTGATCAACCCACCACTGACACTGAGGAAGTGGACCTTGATTTCACTCTGAATAGCAACATGGCCTCTCATTCTTTCCATTTACACTAATAATCCAAGATACTGGGACTAAACATGCCTTTTTGAATTCTAGAGAGACAAGGTGGGTGAGGTAACATCTTTTATAGGACCAGTTTCTGGTGGTGAGAGGGGAAACCTTTCGAGCTATACAAATAAACAAAAACCCAAAAATCCCTCAAACAACAGCTGGCTAATCAATAGAGCAGAGGAAAAAGCCCATTTGCATAGCAATACAGTGCCCCATCTGAAAATTAGCACCTGGGGTGAATGACCTCTGTGCCTTCCCACAGAACTGACCCTAACTTGAAGCCACAATCTAGCACTGTGAAACCTTTGTTTTTAACAGGCACTTCTGGAACCTGCTGTCGATCATGGAAGTATGGTTTCCATTCAGCCCCTTACAATAGCCAGTTGGTCATAACTTTCTCAAACTACTTTAAGGGTGATATTTTCCATGTAACATTGACTTGTTTTTGAAAAAAGTCAAGCAAAATCAGTCCAGCTGGACTTCAGTTATGTAAATGTGAGGGGGGGGGGAGAGGATTCCCTTTCCTTATAAGTTCTGATTAGAAATCTTGTGCTTACATTACTTAGTAATGTGTGTTGCTAAAAATGTCACATTTGATTTGTTTTGTAGATTTCACTGAGAAGTAAAAATGAAGGTAAGTTTGAAGAAAACTGGTTCAGTAGTTTTAAAGTTAGCAATATTTAAAGCCAGCAATTTTGTACATTCCCATGAGAACTTGTCTGTGCATTTTTAAATGCACTTCAAAGATGCATTTGTTAAAGATGCTCTGGTTAAAGATACCCTTTTCCACCAGTGAAGTCTGGAAGCCCCACAAGCTAAATATCCTTTGTTCAACGAACATGTATTCCACTGATGACAGCTCAATATAAAGAAACATACAAGGTCAGTTAAGGATGACCTGAGTTAACAACAGCTCTGTTACAGCTGCCAGGAATGGCAGCCTGCAAATCTTAAAATCTCCATAAAAGAAGGAGACAACAAGTGAGAGATTTTAACAAAGGCCCAATATCAAGGATCTTGCAAACTCTGCTGGCAAAGCTGGCAGACCGCTTTTCCCTCCATGGATTTGGTGGAGAATGTCCTTTTCCCGGGATCTGTGGGGCTGGGAGTCCTCACTCCCCATCATGTCCCCTCAAGGTGCCAAGCCTCTCCCCTTGAATGGATGCTGCATGAGAAACCCTGGAAGGGGAACCACAAAGATCTTTGCTGTCTGCCTGCCTCCTTTCCATGGGTTTCCCAAATGGTAGGGAGTGATGGCTCAGTGGTTTGAGCATTGGCCTGCTAAACCCAGGGTTGTGAGTTCAGCCCTTAAGGGGGCCACTTAGGGATCTAGGGCAAAATCAGTACTTGATCCTGCTAGTGAAGACAGGGGGCTGGACTCAATGACCTTTCAGGGTCCCTGCCAGTGCTAGGAGATAGGATATCTCCATATATTATTATCCAAAGCCTGTTTGTGAACATTAATTAATTTAGCATCACAACATCCTTATGCAGGAGGTCAATATTTCTATCCACTTTCTATAGATATGGGGCCAGATCCTTAGTCCCTTCTCCAGCAGCACAAAACAAGGATGCCAATAATACTGTATGAATGTGATAATCATAACTTTTTGCTCTGTTGCCATTGAAGATAGAACAAAATTATTACTAGGATAGAATATGAAGAGAAAAAAACAAAAAAAGATAAAGAGAGCCAAGAAGCAAAAGGTGTGTTCAGCCCAGATAGAGTTGTTTGGGGATTGCTCCAGGTTTCTCTGCAAACTGGTCATCACCAAGAGACTCTCTGATAAATCAGTAAAGGGTCACTAGCCTTGCTGGAATTATGCTTTTTGGTTATTTGCATTTAGAAAGGAAGTTTGAAAAAAAATCAATATCTTTATTGGCCACAAAGGCACGATCTCTCCTTATAGCCAGAGAGCAGTTTGCTGATTTCATCAGAGGGACAGTTAGTCTGCAGTTAATTAGCTGTGTCCTTGTCCGGACTAATAGGCATAAAAGTCTAACAATGGGAATGAAGAGTGTGCATTCCTCCCCTCCCCTCAGAACTGTCTGTTGCTCTAATAAAGGAATCAGCTAACATCAGCCCTGTGTGTGTGTATTGCTCTCTCAGTAGATATCACTGTAGCTGTCTCTGCATGTGATGCAATAATCTTTTGTTTTGGGGAAGAAGAGTCCTTATCCAAGTCCTGCACAGCAAAGAGCCATGCTAAACAATCTGATTCACTTCACTAGGACACCCTTTCTTGCAGATATCTTCTGTAAAAGCCAATTCTCTGTTTTATCATTTTTGTTATTCTTGGTATAGGTCTCTGGTAAGAGAGGAGGCATTGTGGTGACAGCTTTCTACTCAGCATCATACATCACTGTCTCCAGCTATCCTTAGTGAAACTGGCCAGTGATGCTGACAGCAGTTTATCTTAGAAAGATGATTACTGCATGTACAGTGCAAGCTAATAGGAGCAGAATAAAAAAACATTGTGTCTTCTAATGTTTTCCAGAGGCATCAGCATAAGGGAAGTTCTGGAGGTTGCGGGGGAGAAGGGAAAGAAGGGAACTGAACATGATGTGAAGAAAAAATATTAGTAATTGAAGCTCTGGTGAGCTTCTGTCCTATTTTAGGATAACCCAACTGTTGGTAGTAACTGAGAATTACTGAAGTGGGTTCCAGAGAACACCAAGTTAAATGTATTGGCCAAAACAAAGAGAGAAAAACACATCCAAGATAAACAAAGGAATCTAAGACTCAGACCCATATTCGCAGCTGGTGTTAATCAGCATAGCATAATTAATTTCAATGGAGCCATGCTGATTTACACCAGCTGAGGATCTGGTCCTCAGTCTTTATGAGCTCATCCTCAAGACATTATAGTACTCCTTTCCTGGGCAGGGCTTCGAGAGATCAGTATCTCTCAGGGTAGCCGTTGCAATCTGCTGTTGTCCAAAGGTTACAATAGAACTCAGCCATAAAAACAGTGATTCTGAAAGGAAAGGAAAACATGGCTAGATATCAGGGGGAAAATCCTGAGGTGAGATCTGTTTGATTATTGAACAGTTTCCCATGGGTGGCAGCCTGGCTGATCAAGTCATTTACAACTGGAATGTACAGAGCCCAAGCTAATACATTTTAGGGGAGAATCTTGAATCATCATCAGGATGAACAAGATAACCTATCAGCTTCTCCATTGCTAAATCATGTTTGGAGCAATAGTAATTCCGTGTCAGTTCTACTCCACGCTCTGAGGGTGAGAAAGGTCCTGCCCCAATGGGACTGGTGCAATTCCACTGCACAGGGGCAGGCAGGATGTGAGAAGCCCTAATACCTAATCTGATCTTACTACTGGGCATAGGACTATTTTCTGCATATGACAGTAAGCCCTGAGTTTTCAGTGAAGTGTAGAATTTGGCTCACCATACAGCAGCCCTGTCTATCAGTCTTATCACTGATCCATGGAGGTAGCAAACAGTGCATCAGACCCTCCAGTGAAAACTCAGCAGCTCCAAAGGAGCTAATCAGATTTCGGTGAAAGCATTTTGAACCATCCCAATTCCAGATTTTTTACCAAGATAAACAAAAGGAGCTAGATGCTGAATTACAGCTTGTAGGAATTCAGTGGACTCTTAACTTCCAAGTGAACCTGCAGCCCCTGTGAGTAGACTCTGCCAGATCTAGTTTGTGTGGTTTACATTAACCAACCCTTGCTAGGTCCTCTCACCACTAGTGTTCAATTCATTCATCCCTAGCAAAGGTAACAAGCCCCAGAAAAAGGGAAACCTCATCACCACCTGATGCTCTCCACTCTGGATCTAGGCACCAGGAGCCCTAGTCATGGATCAGGACCCTAATGTGCTAGGCACTGTACAAACACAGATCAGAAAGACCATCCATGCCCCAGAGAGCTTACAATCTAAGTACAAGATAAGAGACACCAGGTGGTTACAGACAGATGAGGATGTTCAGTGAAACAATGAGGCTGTACTGATCAGCATGAATTGGCACACCAGCTGCCTAACCATTGTCAAGTTTTTTGTAGGCATCATAGCAGGTTTAAGGATGGATTTGAAGGACAATGTGGTAGCTTGGCAGATGTTTACAGGGAGCTCCTCCCAAACGTGAGGAGCAGCATGAAAGAAAGCATGAAGTCCACAGTCTCCTACACAAAAAAGCAGGCTTAAATATCTTGCTACAGTGATGTTTTGTCACCATAGGCCCATTGTGTCTCTGGGGAAGCCTGGCTTTGCAGCCCCAAGGGAGGATGATAGGTAAGAGTAGAGTGATATGCCTTAACATGGAGTGTCTCAGCCTTTGTTGATTTAGATCTTTACCCCTTCCATTCATGTATCACATTTGTGTGTCTCGTTATTTATCAGAATAATCTTGCACTTCCCCTCCCCCCCGCTCACACCACAACCCATTGATCTCCCAACCAAACCCATTAATTCACAAAGCACCCCAGCAGTACCAGGACTCAAACCATGAATTATCCTATGCAACCTGATGCAGTATTCAAAGCAGAGAGCAAGTGGGTCACTTCAGATAAGTGGCACCCTGCAGGGAAAAGCCTCAGATTGTTAAGCCAGCACATGCTATTGAATGAATAGCCAGTCCTGGCAGGGTTCTCTCTTGAACACACAGCACAGTCTCACTCCTGTCAGTGGACGTTACTATGGGCATAACTGTCAAGAAGCCATAATAATAGAGCCATAATCATGCACACAGTCCCAGAATTAAACAGACTCTATTGTGTTTGATGGGCAAGTACGTGTACATGAGTTTTGTTGCTAGAAGAAGCCTTACATAACACACTTTCAGGTAGGAAACCAAACAGGATTTCAAACTCTGTCTCCTTAAGGAGATGAGCCATTGTTGTACCTCTTCAATGCAGTGGTTGTTAATGCCTACATGATACTGCAGCTTCACTTGTCTCCCCTCACTGGAACTTGTTCAGCACTGCTAGTAGAATGGTGTCACTGCATGAACTGTTAGGCATGCAGTGGAGAGAAAATACTGCTAGTGTATGAAAGTCATTTTACATTAAGAATCTTACTTTAAGGCCTGGCCATATGGGACTAGTGACTGGACTTGCTACACAGCTACCTTGCTATATCTAATGGTTTATATTTACTAACTAGCTGGATGGCCAACAGCTACATTTTCTTTTAGTAAATTTCGTTCTCTTTATTGCCTTCTGTTCAGCCACAGCCACTGAAGAGTAAGTTAAAAGGGAAAACATATAAAGCTAGAGCTTCCAAAAATCACAGGAAGGTGATCTAGGAAAGAAATAGAATGACTGTGAAACGATTTTGCAGGTTTTGTTTTTCCAGCACACATAATTAGATGCGTAATTATGACTGTGATCAGACATATACTGTGCATGAAGCCTTTCCTGTGATTTTGAGATTAATAGTAGCTTCAAACTGTGAAGGCTTTGTTTCCTGTATATTGTATCTTTCTGTTTCTAAAATCTCCAACTCTCTGCATAGAGATCAACTGTTTTGGTCTCAAAGCCTCTGCAACTTTTTACAGAGGAGACACTGAGATTTTATTTTTATTCTCTCTTCCAGTTGTTTTCTTTAATCTAAAGTAAATCAAATCTTTAGATTGTGCATCTTGCTCTTTGTATATGGAAACATTCTCTCAGCTGCAAGTCAAATGTTCCACAGAAGTCAGTCATTAGCACATACAAGCCCAAGGGCTGTGCATTCATGTTCTTCAGGAACCAAATAAACTCCAGCATCTCTGTATTTGGGTTTGTTTGTCATTGGTGGGTTTGTTTTCCGTTCATGAAGCCATTTATGGCTGATAATGCATGACCTAATCTTTTCCTAGTATTTCCACCATCCAGGATCTGAAATGTCATGAGAAGTCAGATCATGTGTTATTTTGGCCCCATTAAATGGCTTTCTTACATGTTAGAAAATAAATTCATTAAAAGCATAAACTAGAGCACTCAAACACTCTAAGAAATGATTCTCTTCCTAGATTTGATCATACTGTGATAAAGCAGAGGAACTCCCCGCCAACATAGCAGGGGTTAAGGTCAGCCCTTGGGCCCAGCTAGCCCTACCACATTATACATGCAGCCACTGCCAGGCCTGGTGGGGAGAGAAAAGGAGGTAGCCTGGCTCAGTTTGGGGCTGACTGGCAGAGAGCTAGGAGTTAGCTGCCTCTCTACCTGAGTGAAGGATCGCTAGCCTGCTGGCTGAGGCAGCCACCAGGGACCAAGCAATGTCTTCCTGGCCAAAGGAGACATAGACAGAGGCCTAGGAACACCTGGCCTCAGAAGAACCTGGGTGACCAAAGTGCAGAGACTTTGTGGGGGTTCTGGCCCTGTCAAACTTATGGCTCCCTAGCCTGGAAGAACCTGGGACTGCAGCAGGATGCCTCCCATGGTCCACGAGGGGACAAGTAGAGGAGACTACTAAGAGACAAGGCACCACAGGAACTTGGACCATACTGGCGATGCCCCAAACTGAAGGGGCTCTAGTAGGAAGTAGCCCAGGGCAGTGAACGTAGACTCCCTGCTGGGAGGTCCCCTACTCAGCGGCGACTTACACAGAGCCCTGGGCTGGGACCCGGTGGAGTGGGAGGGCCTGCGACCCCTAATCTGCCTGTCTTAAAGACTGAGGCACCTTGACCACAGAAGCAGGAGCAGGAAGCCTCCAATCAGTAGGCCAACTGGCTCTCCACACCCCTCTGTTACACATATACTATGTGCTCTTTGTATCACATTATGTAAGTTTGGTTCACATTTTACTTCTTCCCTTTAAAAATAAGTACAGAAACATCAGACATTTGTGATATACTGTAAACTCTTTTCATTGTCTTCAAAGCATGATAACTTGTTTGCCCTCAAGTAGCACTTACTGTAACTAATGCAGTTTATGTGGAATGATTGATTATAGAAATTTTATTCGTAAAGCTAAAGCATGATATTTAAACATCTTTTCATTTTAAAGAAATTAAATGATTACTAAAAAGCAACAAAGAGTCCTGTGGCACCTTAAAGACTAACAGATATATTTGAGCATAAGCTTTCGTGGGTGAATGCCCACTTCGTCAGACGTCTGACGAAGTGGGCATTCACCCACGAAAGCTTATGCTCCAATACTTCTGTTAGTCTTAAAGGTGCCACAGGACTCTTTGTAGCTTTTTACAGATCCAGACTAACATGGCTACCCCTCTGATAAATGATTACTGTATCTTGACATGGATTTATTATTTTGAGCCAGTCATCTACAATATATGGGCACAATCTATAGCTGCCAAAACTATGGCTTATTGTACGTGCATGGTGTATGATTTCAGGTAAATAGTAAGTGAGCAACAAAACTACTGTAGTGGTACATTTGCATAAGAAATACCTCTATATTAATGGTTTCAGAGTAACAGCCGTGTTAGTCTGTATCCGCAAAAAGAAGAACAGGAGTACTTGTGGCACCTTAGAGACTATGCATCCGAAGAAGTGGGCTGTAGTCCACGAAAGCTTATGCTCTAATAAATTTGTTAGTCTCTAAGGTGCCACAAGTACTCCTGTTCTTCTATATTAACGTTGTGTTCAATAAAACTAGTGACCAAAGTGTTATGAGATTGAAGTTTTACGTTTGCAGGCCCTTTACCATATGGCTCCTGTGGGTAACTTTTCAAATCTTCCTACTGAGATCCAAAACAGTTTGTTGGTGTTGACCATTGTTCCCTGACCTGAACTTGGAGGGTCTATAGTTTTGGGTAAAATGTAATCTATCTGCTAAGCATGTTTATAGAAATAATAATGGAAGCTGTAACAGCAAGCAGAAGAACTAAAATATATGTATTAAAAATAGGCTTGGCTATAGGTCTTAAGTATTAAGTGTTAAGAGCTTAGAATTAGGCCTAGAAGTTCGCAGTTGGTATAAGATAGAATTAGTGTTATGTGCTTGACCAAAGGTTATGGAATGATACAAGCTTGACCTAAGGTTATAAAATTTAGTAATATGTGTCTTGTGATAGTTTATCAATTCAGTTAGTGATGAACAGGTAAACCACAAACGAGGGTAGCATCTAGGGCTATTTGTACTAAGAGCTAATCTCATTGTTGTCTCATTGTTGGGAAAGAAACTGACACAAATGGTTTGGTTAACTGTTGGAAATGGAATTATGGTCAAGAGGAACATCACATATGGACAACTGGAACCCTAAACCTGATCTCCCAGAATACCAAATATGAATGGAGGGCTGAGACTTGACTTGATCAGATATAGTCCCAGATGTATGTGGGGATAATGGGAAAAGGTGTAATAGATTGTCAAAGCATCTGTAACACCTGGACGACAACATGGGACAACTAGGTAGGAAGACTATCTCGGCACCTTCCTCTTGGGATGATCTCCACTTACTTTTTCTTCCATCTTTGTTTCTAATGGTCTCCATGAGGTTGTAAGTATGCAGAATATAAGACTGTAAATATAAACAATGCAGTACACAACTTTACTGTACTTATTCTAATATTTATGCATATTGTTTTTCCTGTGATTTCTATTATTTATGCATATTGTTTTTCCTGTGATTTATATTATTTGTCTGTTTTAACAAAAGTTCATAAACTTTATGTGTGTGCTTCTCCAATTTCATCTTCTTTAATTAACTGTAAGTAGCCACCTGAATAAAGAACCTGTTATTTATGCCAGGTACACTTTGCACACTAGATTCATCCCAGGCTACATTGTTCATATACTTTTAATGCAATTTGTATCTCTGTGAGTCCAAACGAAGACAGCTACCATATGCGTATGTGAGTATGTGACACTTTATCCAGGTGAGATATTACTACTTGAGCTGTGTAAAGGTCCTTCTGCTGCTGCAAATCCTAGGCCCAAGAGATACTTAGCTAACAAAACTATTGATACACTTTCATGAAATACAATATTTCTTAGGATATGTCTACATTTGAGCTGGAAGGTGTAATTCCCAGCTTATGTAGTGTACCCATGGTAGCTCTGCAGGAGCTAGCACCTAAAAATAACAGCATGTCTGTAGCAGCACACGCAGTGGCTTGGGCTAGCCACCCAAATACATACACAGGATGTCAGGCATAATTGTATTCAGAGTGGCTAGCCCAAGTGGCCACCTTGCTGCTACAGATACATTGCTATTTTTAGGTGCTAACTCAAGCAGACCTAGCACGGGTGGGTGCATCTACACAAGCTGGGAATCAGACATTCGCGTTCAAATGTTGATGTAATCTATATCTCCACTCATTTAGGAAAGGGTGCAGAAAAAGGTGCATTGACCTGATTATTTACATTTGCACCGAGTTTAAAAATCCATGACTGCAATTCTGAGAGTAGTAGCCTTTTAGAGCAGTGACAAAATGCAATTTCTAGATTTGTAACAAACAAATAGGGGACAACATTTTAAAAGTCTAGACCTTATTAGATTGTTCACTACTGATGGATTTTCAAGAGCACCAAAGAGACTTAGGAACACTAGTACCACTGAATTTCAGTTTTACTGTACTTGTGCACCTTGGTCACTTAGGCATTACTGAAGAGTCCATCTATTCTTTTTCTCTCTATCACAAAGACCCTTCAGTATAAGGGAAAGCAGGTGGAACCAAATGACAGGCATAGGATCCTGAAAAGCCAGGAGAGAGTACACTGTCCAGATTGGTCAGAGAGAAGGAAAAAGTATCTTGAAGAGAGAAAACAAATGCAAAAACAAAGAGATATTGCAAAGGAATGCAGCCCTTGAGATAGTCTTTCAGCCAAGGAAAATGAGACTTTTATTTTTGTTATGCTGCAATATGCAAATCAACCCATTTAGCTGCAAAACATGCTGTTATTGGATCTGGAGAAATTTCCCTTTTAAAAATAAAAAGTAATATTTGGAGAAAACACTCTCAGGGACAGCAGATTGCTTTTCCATCTCATTTGAGTCATGATTCATCGTTCACTTACAGATTTCAAATGATTGCTTTTTTACATAATATTTGGGTAAGCAAGAATAAATAATATGCTCTGAAACAAGAAAAATATGTTAAATTGCACAGTTTTCTTCAATACCTGAGAGATTTAGAATGTTTGCTGCAATAGAAAGCTTAATTATTTCTCCTAATGATTTACGTGTGTGCTAATATCCTCAAGTGCTTCTGCATTTGCTATCACCATCCCCCATTAATTGTAGCCACAATTTTTGTAACCATCTCTAGTCCATTTAATTTTTGTTCCGCAGAAACAATGTACAGTTTTGCTGACCAGATGGTTCAGGAAGGAATGCAAACTTTCTCAAATCAGCCTTGTGAGAATCTGCTAAATGAACTCCGATTTAATATGGGAATGTGTGAGTGTTGTGTATATAAAGATTTCACAATTACACACATGTGCACAATTTCTAGAGATGGACTAATGATATAGTAGGCCAAATCCAGAGGCAAATCTGTGACCCAAATTTTACATTTTTAACCTCATGCAAATCAGCAGAAGTATGGTGTAAGTGAGATCAGAATCAGGAAGACCATAATATGTGATGTTAAGTCAGGATGAGCAAGTCAGATTGAAGGTGTAACTTATGCCATTGCAACCCATGTGCCTAATAGGGAGATATCTCTTCAAGAGACCCATTGACGGGAGGCAGGAGTGAGTTGTGTCTGGGTCATTGTTGCTAGGTAGATTAAGCACTTCACATCCAGAAGCTTCTGAAATTGGGTGTGGTAGTTTTGGGTATGCTCCAATAGGTTCCCTCTTGCTGGGGTCAGACTCCAGGAGGGCAAGCAGTCAGGGCAGCTGTCAGGGCCGGCTCCAGCTTTTTTGCCGCCCCAAACGGCGAAGAAAAAAAAAAAAAAAACCTAATTGAGCTGCCGCTGAAGAGACGGAGTGAAGGACCCACCGCCGAATTGCCGCCGAAGACTAAAGTGGAGTGTTTCAGCTGCCGCCGAAGTGCCGCTATGCCGCCCCAATAACGGACGGATTGCCACCCCTTTCTATTGGCCGCCCCAGGCACCTGCTTCCTTCGCTAGTGCCTGGAGCCGGCCCTGGCAGCTGCTTTGCAGAAGGCCATGTGCTCTGTGTGAGTTGGGAGAAGCTGAGCCCAGGAGCAGGCTGTTGTCCCTAACTCTGAAGCATTTTGCAGCAGGTTAGTGATGTTGTTAACCCTCTAACAGGGAAGCACGGGCAATGCTAATTATAGCCAGGGGAAACTGGGAGGGAAAAATAACTTCTGTTTTAATTGTATGCTTTGAATGTTGTTTTGATTTTAGCCAAACTGTTCTAGTTAAGTTGTCTGAACTAGTCTGATTCACCGACTTTTCTTTAAGTGTAGTAATGGGGAAAGAGACATTTCTCTTTTGCTATTCTCAGTTTTGTATTTTCTTGTAACAGGGTGTTCTTTAAATCTATACTCTTAATGGAGTGGTTGGTTAATCAGTTAGCTGACTGGCTGGCAGTGATTTCACCAGAGGAAGAGTCTGCATGGATTCCAACTGAAGATTCCTACAAGCAAGTAGAGGGAAGATGTTGTTTTCGACTCAGCAGACTGTATAGCTTTGGTGATCAAAGACTCTATCTGAGACTTAGGTGAAACAAAACTAAGCTTTTGGGAACTTTCAGTTTCTTCTCACTGTATTTCTGTGGGGACTGAACTGTCCAGATTTTAATTTGTTTTCTTTATTTATGTTTATGCATAACTGTGAAGGTAATAAGCAACAAAGAGTCCTGTGGTACCTTACAGACTAACAGATGTATTGGAGCATAAGCTTTCGTGGGTGAATGCCCACTTTGTGCGTCTTCATGTGTCTGACGAAGTGGGTACTCACCCAGGAAAGCTTATGCTCCAATTCATCTGTTAGTCTATAAGGTGCCACAGGACTCTTTGTTGCTTTTCACAGATCCAGACTAACACGGCTACCCCTCTGATTTGTGACAGTAATGTCTGTGGATTATAAAATAGCCATGTTATGCTGTACAAATTAGATTATTATTTGTTTCTTTATCATAAGATTTTATAAAGTTATTTAATTACGTTCATTTCTTTAGTTCTTTTGGGGACTTGAATGTGGGGAAGTTGACCCTGTGCAATCCTTGCTGAAAATCCTTAGACTGAATTCTGGGTCTTCAGCTACTTTCTATGGGAGTTGTTGTTTTCTTTAAGGCACTGGAGATGGGAAATGAAATGAACTCTAGCCCACCCAAAGGTTACACCATCTTCTGGCCTCTTCATTGGGCACATTATAATACCTTAGACTTCAGAACTCCCTTAGATTTACTTACTTAACGGCATGTCTACCTGAGGCAGCAATGCGCATTACAGCATGTGATTTTTAAAGTACACTAATGTGTTGTGCATTAATTGGTCCAAGTAGAGCATGGTGGTGCTCATGAAAAGTTCCCTCGTGTGCTTTAATGTACACACTTTATGTTAAAGCGCACTAGAGAGCTTTTAATGCACATCAGCGGGGTCTGCATGGACCAATTCATGCACAACACATTCGTGTGCTTTAGAAATGAGACCCCTGTAGTGCGCATTACCCCACCCTGTAGAAAGCCCTAAGCCTCATGCCTTCTTACCAGCATGTAATTTTCACTACAGATCTTCTCTGAATTTAATCCACTTTTCAGATCTTTAATAGCTTTATTCTATTATTTGAGTTCACATTCAATGGCACTGTAATCTTATAAGCTGTTCTCCCACCATCTTGGGTTGAACACTTGTAGGTGTAATTGTTTTTCATGGGATTTCAATTACATCCAAATGACAACTGGAAATTAGGTCCTTGCCTACTTTGGATCAAATACAGAATTGAAATTATAGCAGTAGATTCTGATGCTGAGATACAAATCTGCACCCTTCCCCTTTACAGTGAGAAGTGAAGGAACCCATGTTCCAATTTGGGTCCTTCTCTGTTCTACATGATAGAAAAACTGCAGCAGATCTTAAAGGACCCACATTTTCCAAAAGGTCTTAAAGCTTCTGAGTCTGCAGGATCACAAATTGGAGGCTCCAAGTTTTGTGTTATAATTTTGGATGACCAAGTATTGCATGATTCTAAGTAGAGCTAGCAGGAAAAATTCTGACGAAACATTTTTATTGGCATCACAACTTTCTATGGAGATGGCTCATTTTCAACAAAGCTCCGACAAGACGAGGGAGAAATCTGGTGGAATCCTGTCTGATTTCCTGTCAGCTCACCCACCTGCCTCCGAGTTGGGAATCCAGAGGTTACTCTAGCTATAGGCAAACTAGGACAGAGTTGTGGCCAGGCCATATTTGAATGGTGTTACAACCGCATGCACTGGGTCGCAACACCATTCACTCAAGCCATCCCTCTGTCATGATGGAGGAGTGGCTGGGCCAAACTTGCTGCACTAGACCTATGAGAAGGGGAGCGGTATACTGACGGATGGTAGATTGTCTTGAGTGGCCTATGTGGAGACCCCAGGGCTTCCAGGATGAGTGGCTCTGGGACTCCATCCCTTTTCATGGCAAATTTCAAAATTTTGGGTTTAAAAAGCAAATCCAACTTTTGCAATATCAAAATCTTTCATGAAATGGAATTATCTTTCCCTATACAGCTCTGCTTCCACATCCAGGGGTCAAGCTGTCCTGCAGTGGCTCAAGAGCATGAGTACCAGTCTCACGGAAGACTGGTGAGAAGTAGGGCACAAACCCCACGTTGGCTGTGAGTTCTATACTTAGATTTTACCAACGAAGTATTAAGTGTAAACTCCTCAGGCACTATAACAGCCTGACCATGGAGTCACAGACAGACAAGAGTACCCGGGGGGGACTATCTTGCCACCTATGCAAGCTTGCCTTTGTGATGGATGGTCCCTTACACTGAAAAATCACAATATTCACTTACTGTAGGTCAACTGCACTTTAGATCTTACATTAAAGACAAAGCTTGTAGCCAGTCCTATAATATCAGAGGGGTAGCCGTGTTAGTCTGAATCTGTAAAAAGCAACAGAGGGTCCTGTGGCACCTTTAAGACTAACAGAAGTATTGGGAGCATAAGCTTTCGTGGGTAAGAGCCTCACTTCTTCAGATGCAAGTAATGGAAATCTCCAGAGGCAGGTATAAATCAGTATGGAGATAACGAGGTTAGTTCAATCAGGGAGGGTGAGGTGCTCTGCTAGCAGTTGAGGTGTGATATATGCCATCATATGCCAGCAATGCCCCTCTGCTATGTACATTGGCCAAACTGGACAGTCACTACGCAAGAGGATAAATGGACACAAGTCAGATATCAGGAATGGCAATATACAAAAACCTGTAGGAGAACACTTCAACCTCCCTGGCCACACAATAGCAGATGTAAAGGTAGCTATCTTACAGAAAAAAAACTTCAGGACCAGACTCCAAAGAGAAACTGCTGAGCTCCAGTTCATTTGCAAATTTGACACCATCAGATCAGGATTAAACAAAAACTGTGAATGGCTATCCAACTACAAAAGCAGTTTCTCCTCCCTTGGTGTTCACACCTCAACTGTTAGCAGAGCACCTCACCCTCCCTGATTGAACTAACCTTGTTATCTCCATACTGATTTATACCTGCCTCTGGAGATTTCCATTACTTGCATCTGAAGAAGTGAGGCTCTTACCCATGAAAGCTTATGCTCCCAATACTTCTGTTAGTCTCAAAGGTGCCACAGGACCCTCTAGTCCTATAATAAATGATCTAAAGATTTATTAGAAGAAGAAATCTTCTTCTTCTTCTTCAGATTATCATTACATTCAAAATTTTAATTATTTAATTTATTAATTATAATTTATAATAATGTATAATTAATATAATTATACCAATAATGATTAGTATAGTTATGTTAATAGAGTATAATGATTCTATTTATTTATTATTATTAATTATTATTAATTATTATTAGAAGAAGAAATATTCACTTACTGTCGGTCAATTGGACTTTAGATCTTACATTAAAGACAATGCTTGTAGACAGTCCTATAATAAACTAACGATTTATTAGAAGCAGAAAAAGAAATGAGAGGTATTTATGAGATTAAAGCAGGTGAACATACATATATACACAAAGGAGTTCCAGTCTTAAATTTCAAAAAGTCATAGAAGCTTCTATAATAAGGAAGCTCTATATGGCCTTTAGGACTAACCCAGGTCAAACACTGGAGTTCTTTTGCTTATGTTTAGTAATCTTTGCTCCTCAGGGCTTGTCTACACAGGCACTTTTCAGCGCTGCAACTTTCTTGCTCAGGGGTGTGAAAAAACACCCCCCGAGTGCTGCAAGTTTCAGTGCTGTAAAGTGCCAGTGTAGACAGTGCTCCCAGCGCTGGGAGCTATTCCCCTCGTGGAGGTGGTTTTTTTAGAGCGCTGGGAGAGAGCTGTACCGTGACTACACAAGCCACGTTAAAGCGCTGCTGCGCTTTAACGTTGCCAGTGAAGACGTGCCCTCAGAGTCCAAGCAGCATAAAGATAGTTTCTCCTTGCTAGAGATTTTTATTCCCTTTTCCCAGTAGTTCAAGCTGATGGGATGAGTTCGCTCAGGTTCTTCTCTTCATGGAGGGGTGGGGGAAGAATGCAATTAACAAAATCTTTGTTCTTTGATGTTTCACAATGGCTCATTTGGTTTCAATGGGCCTCTTGGTGGGCAGGATCTAACACCTTCTGTAGGAAGCCAGCATTTTTACATTAATTAATGCTCCTTTCCTGTTTGATGATTTACACAATTTACAGTGGATTACAATGCAAACACTTACTGCCACCTTATTACATGATGCATAGATGCCAAGTGTGATTAATACATGCAGCATTCTACAAGCGTTTCATAAAATCTAAACACTAAACACATTCTGATAAATGTACCATCTATTTCAACAATGTTAACAACACACAGGTGAGCCAGACTAGTTGACAGCCATGTATTTGTCAGTAAAAAAAATGAGGAGTCCTTGTGGTACCTTAGAGACTAACAAATTTATTTGTGCATAAGCTTTCATGGGCTAGAACCCACTTCATCAGATGCATAGAGTGGAAAATACAGGAGCAGGTATAAATACATGAAAAGATGGGAGTTGCCATACCAAGTGTGAGATCAGTCTAATGAGACAATTCAATTAACAGCAGGATACCAAGGGAGGAAAAATAACTTTTGTAGTGGTAATGAGAGTGGCCCATTTCAGACAGTTGACAAGAAGGTGTGAGTAACAGAAGGGGGAAATTAGTATTGGGGAAATCAGGTTTAGGTTTTGTAGTGACACAGCCGCTCCCAGTCTTTATTCAGGCCTAATCTGATGGTGTCCAGTTTGCAAATTAATTCCAGTGCTGCAGTTTCACGTTGGAGTCTGCTTTTGAATTTTTTTGTTCAGTTGAGACCTAGGGGCCTTGGCATGAAGTGACACCTGGTCTGCCAGCATCACACGGCATTTATGCTAGCAAACAGTATTCAATTATATACCATGCTATCTTCTTCTTCTTCTTCTTCTTTTTTTTTAAAGGTGTTTGTGAGTACACACCCAGGTTTTGATCACCTGAACCACAAGTGTAAAAACCTGGGCACACAAATGTAGAGGTCACTTTTAAAAATGCATCCCAAAACGTTAGCTAACTTTTCTCTATTAAGGAGAGTGCCTGGCTAGAATCCCATCTATATAATCAATGTGGGCCAACTCTGCTACAGCCCTGACTTTAACACTGATCGGAAGATAACATTCTCTCAACTGAGAGAGAGAATTTAGAAAAGGGGAACAGAAGGAAATATAAGTATTTCATTAAAGTCGGATTCTAATTGGAAAAGTGTATATACACAAATAGCATCTTCGTACTCAGTAAATCTGCTCTATGTATCCACACTCCAATCTGTTCATTTCTATGTCAAAAATTAATTAAAAACGCTTTTTACTTCTTTTTGCTCTGTAGAGCAAGCACAGCTATGAATGAGTGATCTTAATTCCAGTCCCTCTTAGGCATCATCAACAAAATTAATAACGAAACTTCTATCTGGGGCTTAATTAGCATCTCATTTACATATATGCAATCTCAATAAATTAATAATAATACTTATATAACACTTTATATCACTAGATCTCAAAGCAGTTTACCAAGGAAGTATTATGATCCCCATTTTACAGATAGGGAAACTGAGGCACAGAGCTGAAGTGACTTTTCCAAAGTCACCCAGCAGGCCAGTGGCAGAGCCAGAAACAGAACCCAGGCCATTTAACGTCCAGTGCCCTATCCACTAGGCCACACTGCCTCTCTCTGAAGCCAATTAGATACATCTATGCAACCTCTATTCAACCTACTGAGCTTGCAGAGGTGTGAGGCCAATATTTGAAAACAATGGGATTGAACAGATCCCAGCGTTCCCTATGCATTTCCTTAAGGTGAGATTCGTTTCTTCATGGGCTAATCATATAAAAGATCATAACCGTCTGGCAAATGGTAAAAAGACATTTTGGCTACTGCTGAAAGATGATCATCCAACGATAGGTAGGCATCCAGCCAGAGTCAGGATCCTTTGTTACAAATATGAATGCCAAATGGTGGAAACACACCCTGAGAGGGATGAATAGATGGATTGGTGCTTCACTGAAATCTTACAAGTAGTAAGAAAACAATTTTAATACCAAAAATATGCACAGTAAACGTGCTGCCTTTCATCTAAGAAGTGGCAAAGCTGAGAGTTTTCTTTATTTTTACTAATTTTCAATTTGACGCAGATGTGATTCCAATGTTAATTATGCCCCCTGCTGTCTTCAAGCTCTTGTGAAATGTGACTCCCTGATGTTTCTCATTGTCTTTCATTTACAATTAGAAGGAGCTGACAGAAATCAGCTGTTCCTGCTTGTGTCCTGTTGTGGGATTTGTACAGCAGGAACCTGTCAATCTCATGACCCCTTGCACCAAAACTTCTTTGGGTCAGTGTAGGCTGCAATCAAAGCTGAAATTCTTTACATTGCACTATCTGTCTGTGTAGCTCTCTGACTATTCTGATGTTGTATGCAGTGTTGTTGTAGCTGTGTCAGTCCCGGGGTATTTGTGTGAGGTAATATCTTTTAGTGGACCCACTTCTTTTGGTGAGAGAGACCAGCTTTCAGTCTTACACAGAGCTCTTCTTCAGGTCTGGGAAAGGTACTCTCAGGCCACGTCTATGCTGCCACTTATGTTGGCACAACTTACGTCGCTCAGGCGTGGGAAAAAACCCGCTAAGTCGGTGGGAGAGCTTCTCCCACTGACATAGCTACCGTCACTTGTTGGGGGTGGTTTAATTATGTCAGCAGGAGAGCTCTCTCACATCGGCATAGAGCGGCTACACGGGAGATCTTACAGCTGCATCGGTACAGCTGTGCTGCTGTAAGGTCTCTAGTATAGACATAGCCGCAGGGCATGGCTACACTTGCGAGTTAGAACTCATTAAAGCAGCCCAGTGCGCTCTAACTCATAACGCGTCCACACTGGCAAGGCACGTAGAGCACTCTGACTCCACGGCTAGAGCGCTCCTGGTTCTCCACCTCGGCGAGTGGAATAATATTTGATGCGCCCCCGCTGGAGCTCCGCAGCACCAGTGTGGACGCCCTGGTCTGTTAATAAGCTCTGATCGGCCTCCAGAAGTGTCCAACAATGCCTGTTCTTAGCAGTCTGGTCATCACTTTGAACTCTACTGCCAAGCCCTCAGGTAACCAATCGTCAGACCCTCCCTTTAAATTCTCTGGGAATTTTGAAAATCCCCTTCCTGTTTGTTCAGCCAGGTGTGGAGTGCTCTCAGCGCATCTTTCCAGGTGACCATGCCTCCACGTGCCAGGCGATCCCCAGTATAGAGCAATGGCGAGGTGCTGGACCTCATCAATGTTTGGGGGGAGGAAGCTGTCCAGTCCCAGCTGCGCTCCAGCCATAGGAATTACGATATCTTCAGGCAGATATCAAGGGACATGATGGAAAGGGGCCATGACCGGGACGCACTGCAGTGCAGGGTTAAAGAGAAGGAGCTGCAGAATGCCTACCGCAAAGCCCACAAGGCAAACAACCGCTATGGTGCTACTCCCGTGACCTACCATTTCTACAAAGGGCTGGACGCGATACTTGGGGGTGACCCCACCTCCACTCTGAATACCACCATGGACACTTCGGAGCCCAGTTCAACAAGTCAGGAAGAGGAGGAGGAGGAAAGCGGGAGCGAGAGTGCTGAGGAGGAGGAAGGCACCCCAGAATCCCTAGATGCATGCAGCCAGGAGCTGTTCTCAAGACAGAAGGAAGGTAGCCAGTCACAGCAGCCGGTGCTTGGGGAAGGACAAACACCAGAGGAAGTTCCCAGTAAGCGGCTTTTATTTTGGGAAGGAAGTTATTCAGTGCAGGCTCTTGGGGAGAGGAGGGTTAGGGCTGCATGCATGCCTAGATGCGGAATAGGGTGTTGATGTGCTCTCTCACATCGCGGTAATCAGCCTCAGTGATCTCTTCAAAGGTCTCATCCAGAACTTGGGCAATACGCTGGCGCAGGTTTCTTGGAAGCGCTACTGTGGTCCTTGTCCTAGTCAGGCTAACTTGTCCATACCACTGTGCCGTGAGGGGCGGGGGGACCATTGCTGCACACAGGCAAGCTGCATATGGGCCAGAGTGGAAGCCGCAATGCAGTAGAAGACCCTCCCTTGCTTCCCAGGTCACCCTCAGCAGTGAGACATCTTCCAGAATGAACTCCTGTGGATAATGTGGGGACAGTGTTCAGTATAGGGGTCCCCTCTAACTGTTGGCTCTCCCCAAGGCACAGAAACCCAGAGGACAGTACAGCCATGGAAGAATAAGTCCCCCTTCACCCTGTGCTTACTCACCATTTTGGGGCTCCCGGGGGTTATGTGCATTCGCTTTGGGATGGGCAAATTATGCTATTGTGTAGACTGTGCTTTGCCCTTAAGTACAGGGGAAACATTGCCCTGTCTGGAGTGAACAATGCTGCCTTTATTAAGTGTGCATTTTGCCTTTACAGATGCAACCTTGAGATCTCAGCCGTCTGTGTTATCACCGGCCGAAAGACTCCAAAGAATTAGGAAGAGACCACGTAGAAGCAAAGAAGACATGCTGCATGAAGTAATGCAGCAGTCCCTTATCGAGAATCTAAAAGCACAGGAGTGGAGGGACAGTGAAAGGAGGATTCGCCAGCAGAATGAGGAGCACCGGCACAAAAGCGTGGAGCTCCAGCAGCAAAGCATGGATCGGTGGACAAGCATCATGGAGCGCCAAGTGGACTCTATCCAGGCGCTCATATCCATGCAGGCAGAGCGCTACCGCTTCTCCCCCACCCCCCGCAGCCCTTGTCTCAAAACTCTTTCCCTTGTGCCCCCATGTCACCTCCAACCCACTTTCCCCAACATCCAGGTTCTTATTGCCACCAGCTGTAGCTTCAGCACCCAGACCTGAAAACTACGACCCTTACCCACTGCACTCAACCCCCATCATCATGCATTATAGCCATCCTGAAGTGCAGCACTCATTGCACAGCACTCCAGACAGGAAGGCTGAGTATGATAACAGGACATACACAAATCTGTGATTGTACCGTTCCCCTTCCCACCCCCTTGCTCTTTTTGTTTCCCAAGCAGTTGTGTTTCTTGTCAATAAATGAATTTTCTTTTCAATAAATGGATTTTTTGGCTTTGAAAACATTCTTTATTATTGCATGAGGTAAAAGATACCTTAGCCCAGAAAAGAAACAGGCACTGCAAGTTACCTTAGCAAACACAGATTCCTACTAACATTGGAACCACTGCACTTCACTCCCGTGCAGGGCACCAGACATTCCTGGTGGCTTTCAGCCTCAAATTGCTCCCTCAAGGCATCCCTAATCTTTGCAGCCCCACGCTGGGCCCCTCTAATAGCCCTGCTCTCTGGCTGTTCAAATTCAGCCTCCAGGTGTTGAACCTCTGAGTTCCATGCCTGAGTGAATCTTTCAGCCTTCCCTTCACAAATGTTATGGAGCGTACAGCACACAGATATAACCGCAGGGATGTTGTCATCAGCCAGGTCCAGCTTCCCATACAGAGAGTGCCAGCGGCCCTTTAAATGGCCAAAAGCACACTCCACAATCATTCTGCACTGGCTCAGCCTGTTGTTGAACCGCTCCTTCCTGCTGTCAAGGCTCCCTGTGTAGGGTTTCATGAGCCACGGCATTAAAGGGTAAGCGGGGTATTCAAGGATCACAATGGGCATTTCGACTTCCCCTACAGTGATCTTCTGATCTGGGAAAAAAGTCCCGGCTTGCAGGTTCCTGAACAGGCCAGTGTTCTGAAAGATGTGTGCGTCATGCACCTTTCCAGGCCAGCCTGCGTTAATGTCAATGAAACGCCCACAGTGATCCACAAGCACCTGGAGAACCATAGAGAAATACCCCTTCTGATTAACGTACTCGGAAGCTAGGTGGGCTGGTGCCAGAATTGGAATATGTGTCCCATCGATCGCCCCTCTGCAGTTAGGGAAACCCATTTGTGCAAAGCCATCCACTATGTCCTGCACGTTACCCAGAGTCACGGTTCTTCTGAGCAGGATGCGATTAATGGCCCTGAAAACTTGCATCAACACGATTCCAATGGTTGACTTTCCCACTCTAAACTGGTTAGCGACCGATCAGTAGCTGTCTGGAGTTGCCAGCTTTCAGATTGCAATAGCCATCCACTTCACCACCGTCAGGGCAGCTCTCAATCTCGTGTCCTTGTGCTGCAGGGTGGTGGCAAGCTCCTCACACAGTCCCATGAAAGTGGCTTTTCTCATCCGAAAGTTCTTCAGCCACTGCTCGTCATCCAGACTTGCAGGACGACGTGATCCCACCACTCAGTGCTTGTTTCCCGAGCCCAAATGCGGTGTTCCATGGTGGTGAGCATGCCCGTGAATGCCACAAGCAATCTCGTGTCGTATGCGTTACTCGAGTCGATATCATCGTCGGAGCTCTTACTGTCAGTTTGGATCTTAACGAGTAACTCGACTGCCAAACGTTACATGCTGGCGAGACTCGTCAGCATATTCCTCAGCAGTTCGGTCTCCATTCCCGCAGACTGAAAGGGAAGACAGATCGCGCAGTACAAAAAACGTTGAACGATGGCGCCAAATGTGGACGGAAGCACAGGGATTGTTGGGATGCGAACTGATGCATCATGGGGCATTGGGACAGGACCCAGAATGCCCTGCACCCTCTGCCCCCTTCCCACAAGCCACAGCGCCAGAATGGGAAGAGGTGCTCTCTAGGATAGCTGCCCATAATGCACCGCTCCCAATGCCGCTGCATGTGCCTCTGCATGTGGCCACACCAGTGCGCTTGCAGCTGTCAGAGTGGACAGACTGCAACGCTTTCCCTACTGCGCTCTACAAAGGCTGGTTTAACTCAAAGCGTTCTACACATCTGCAAGTGTAGCAATGCCAGGTGGAACAGATTGTTTAGCATAAGTAGTTAGCACATATTTCAAGGGACCATTGAAGGTGAAGTGGCTGGTTAACACCTCTCTAGTCATAGGGAGGAAAGGAAGAGCTGGGGGGTGTTGGTGGTAGTGTTGTTAGTGGGTTATATATAACTTCAACTGCTTCCTCCCTTCTGCCCCCACTTGTTTTTCTCACCAACAGAAGATGGTCCAATAAAAGCTATTACCTCACTCACTCTGTCTGACTATTCTGGAACAAAGGAAGACTAATGTTGTAGTAAATAAAACTCTGGAATGGGACACAGGAAACCAGGTTTGGATTCCCAGGTGTGCTAGAGAGTTTGTGTGTGACCTTGAGTCAGTCAGTCTCTTTCTATGCCTCAGATCCTCATCTGTAAAATGGAAATTATAATATAATCCTTATTTCACAGATGTGTTATGAGGATAAATTAATTAAAGTTTGTGATGCACTGTGGGAAGACAGGGCCATATAAGTACCTGGATAAAACTGTCTCCAAATCCACACTTCCCACTTAGAGATAAAGTATCTATTGTATAATATTCTGAGGGTCTGGTCATATTATTGCCCAGTCAGAACAATCTGCAAAAGTATTTACATTTGCTGGAAACATACTGCAATACAGCGCATCTGGAAACCTGGATAAAAACAACACTCCATGCTATTTCTGAAAAATAAGCAACACAAATAAAATTTTGGTTTCAGATACATAAATATTGAACACACCTTCAATTATACATAATGTACCTGGGCATATGGTACCTGTAAATGCATCAGCAAGCTTCATACTGGCTATAAAAGCATTACTAGAAAATGCTAACTGGGACTTCAATTCTATACAGAAACCACTAGACAAATACAATTCCAATACTGCAACTACTGTTCAATAGGCAAATGCAACTAATTCTAATATTTTGAAGTGAAGTTTGTGGTGTAACACTGACAGAGCCACAAAACGGGACAAAACTCTCACAGAAAGTGTACATCTGCAATTCTACAATTAAATATTTGCAGGTACACAGGAATGCCAGCAGCAATGGCTGTGAAGCAGAACTAGGACAATTTCCTTTCCTAATCAGCAAGAAGTTGGCACAGAACCTTGATGAATCTGGCCAACAACTATATGTTTGTTAGCATTTTCTTGTTTCTGGGGTAACTGTATGGTAATGTATTGCCATAGCTGTACTGCAGTTGTACCTAAATAGAACATACAAATCATTCCGTAAATGTTGGTGATTTGTTTCTGTGTTAGCTCCCTAGAATGTAGTATTAGCGTATTCCTGTAGCTGTACTCTGATGGGAGTCACAGATACAGCACCAGAGTTGTCAATTCAGTCTGTAACTGCAGCACTCTGAGGCTACGTCTACACTACGGAGGGGGATCGATTTCAGATACACAAACTCAGCTACGGGAATAGCGTAGCAGAATTCGACGTATCTGATCCAACTTACCCCACTGTGAGGACGGCAGCAAATTGACCGCCGCGGCTCTCCCATCTACGGCGCTTACTCCTACCTGGGCTGGTGGAGTACACACATTGATTCGGGGATCGATTATCGCATCCCGACGAGACATGATAAATCGATCCCTGAGAGATCGATTTCTACCAGCCGATCCAGGCGGGTAGTGAAGACAAGCCCTGAGAAGCTCAGAAAGCCATCAATTCTATTTGTATATGTTTAAAAATTATGCTCCATGTATGCTTAGGATAAAGTCAAAGTTTTAAGTGGTCCATATGATATGGTTAGTGGCCTCTGTCCATGTCCCTGTGGGCAAGTGTCCATGTCACAAAAACTACATCACAACTGGTACCAGGTGATACCCACATGGACAATAGCAGTAGAGGTCAAGGACTGAAAAGAACATGGAGCCTGAACTCCATTCTTAGCCATTCATTGCCTTCGTTATAGGCCTAACTGTGCCACACTCACTCACACTGAGAGGTATTTACCCGAGACCCAGCATGAGCAAGGGTTGCAGACTCAGGCACTAAAGTTCTGTGGATAGAGGATTCGTTTCCAGCACTGTCAGCCCAGCATCTTTCACAAGCCCTGTCGTAACACAAGATTTTAAACAAGATTGAAATAATAATAAAAGATCACAACAATGATGGTTTTAAGTGCATTTTGTTGGTGCAATTGGAAGTACCTCTGAATAATCAACTTGTATGCGAAGACTAAAAATAGATAAAGCTTTTCTGGGTTCCCAGCTTTTTGCAAATTGGGGTATTCGCTCTTTCTGAGTAGACAGCTGTTCACATGACACTATGACTTGGCACACGGTTTCTTTACAATTGACCAAGGGATTGTGCCAACATGAAGAATGAATCACTTCATTGGAGGCTGAGCATGGAAAATTCATGTTGTAACTTCTGCAAATTTCCATTGCAGAAAACCCCTCTGATATAAGGCCCGACACTCCTCTTGCTTACATCGATTTCACATGGATAGCATCACATCACTACACTGGAGATACTCTGGATTGACACTAGCACAAGTGAGAGGAGAATCAGACCCACACCATCTAAGACATACTAATGTACAAACATATTATGCTAAATTACTCCATGGAACAATTCATAAGTGACAGGCATTTTTTCATAACCTATAGTTAGCTGACAGTCATGCATTTCTAATAAATCCATATTTTCAATGCTGACCTCCTGATGTTACAGCCAGTACTGTAACTAGTAATGAATGCCCGTCTGTTTTAACAATGAACTGAACAGTCACAGTCTTGTGTGGGCTGAGCATGTATCAATGCTTCATTTTACCTCAGCTGGCTTTTCTTCCCACTTAAAAGCTATCAGAGATGGGAGGATGCCTCAATGTGACCTTGAACATACTGTACCTCGATCAATCTGCTGAACTTCAGAAATGTTGCCCTCTCTGACACCACAGCCTGTTTCTCCAGTCTCCGTGCACAGAGAAGCTAAATGTTCTGTCCCCTGCAGAAGCCGACACAGGGAAAGCAGATTAGAAGGATGCTCCAGCTCAGAAATGTATTAGCAAAGCTAGAACTCTTCAGCTGTGACCTTTGCAGTCTGTAGGGAGGAAGAAAAATAAAGAGGCAACTGGAAAAATCATTTCTGTTGAAACAGGCACCCTGCTGCTGGTAACAATACAAAATATGTGACATTTGAAGGAAAAGTAAGTTCCAGTAACTCAAGCATTATAAACTCCTGCTGGCGTCTCCAACTGCTGTTGCCTTCCTGTCCTTTTCACCTGCTGCCTGCCTGATACTGTCTTTCTGCTGTTCTATCCACCTACTGCCTGCCTGATGTTACCCCATACCTTCTGCCACCCCTGTTTGACTTTACTTTTAAAATATACCCTTTTTACAGGGAGAGGCAACCACTTTAAAGCTGTTCACAACAGGGAACTGGTCCCAATTCCATGTTCTAAAAGCCTAACAACATCTCCCCTCTTCACTCATATTCACCCGTTTACAATGTCCTTTGTCTTGCCCAAAATGTGATGTGTCACAAATCTAGCAAACCAAATTGTTCTCTCCCTAGCACTGCTGTGGAACCCCTCTGAAGTTACCTCGGTTGTGACTTAGGACAGAATTTGACCCAGTGTGTTTACAACTAAACGTCTTATAAACACAAGTGTAAGGAGTTGGAGAAAGATCTCCCTTGGGAAAGGTGCCTCTGCTTGGGCTGATACTGAAAGCCAAGGCTATATCTATGGGTTGATACTCTGTGTTTTCTGTATATTTAGGGTAAACAAGTAGTTAGGTTTTCTTCCTCACCATAGACTGAAATAAGGACAAGAACATAAAATGAATACTATTTGAAACCAAAGGAAATGTGGCCTGCTAGCTAGACTGGGATACTGGGAGTCTGGCTTTGGCACTGGTTTACAGCGTGATGTGGGGCAAATCATCATGCTGCTCTGTGCCACAGTTTACCCATCTGTAAAACAATAATAAACATACTTAGCTCTTGCATAGTTCTTCTGATCCATAAATCTCATGATGCTTTACAAAGGAAGATCAATATCATAATCCTCATTTTATGGATGGGGAAAATGAGGCCCAGACTTCTGTAGTGACTTGCCTGTGGTAACAGGTCAGAGCTTGGAAATGAACCTAAATCTTCTGAATCTCCTAAATCCACTGGATAACATCATCTCCCTGCAGCAAGTATGATATTCACTAGGATTCTGCTAGCCTTAATCAATTAAAGTTGGCAATGTGCATTAAGGTATGTGGATGAAATTATTATTATTATTATTACGACTAGAATTTTGTACTAGCCACATAAATAGACTATCCAAATGTTGCATTTATATAAAAGTTCAGACACATAAAATAGTATTTATATTAGGGCTGTCAATTAGATGTAAATTATGTCAGAAAGACTCTACTAGTCTTAGTCATGCTGAGTAGTATTTTTCACCACAGGGCCCCTCCCCCGTGAGACTCCGTGTCGATTGGAGTACTCTCTTCAATACCAGTAAAAATGCCAGAATCAGGTCCATAATTCACACCTGCTATTGCAAAATTAGCAGTCCCTTTACATTTTGGCCCCAAAGCTTCATCAGAGAGATTATACCACTAAGCAAGAAACAAAAAGATAACACCAGTTAATAATTTTCAACCAAACTTTTACATAGAAATCAGATATATGGAAATCGACACTGTCCTTTGAAGTAAAGAGGTTGAATAGCATATAAAGAGCAGTGAGGCTCCGCCACCCCCACCCCCCCAAACCCTCTTTTATTAGCTCCTTGTTCTCTTTGTCCGCAAAAGAAAGCTAGCAGCGCACACATGCAAACCCACAATTATTAGGACAATGTGTGATCATATTGTTAGCAAGGCTCATTTTTCTTTTAATATCAGCACAGTCAGCTAAATGCAGAGAATATTTCCAGCCCATGCACACACAGGCTGTGATTATCATACCCTTTGCACTGTGTGCAGTCGAACGAGTGCTGAAAGCCTAAAAATATTTCTCTCAATTGATTGACTTTTTCTTTCTTCTCTTTTCTTGCTGGGGAGGCCATGACCCTCCCTCCCTTCCCTTGTGTTGCAAATAAGCCTATACTTCTTATTTCTCTATTAGATCTCAGAGTGTATGAAGTTTATGGTGCACAGCTGAGGCCCTACACCTTTGAGGTTTCTCATAGGTTCTCTCTTCTAAGTGGATGCCTTTATCCTCAAAATGCATCTGATAATCTCAGACTTATATTAAACAGACTTCTGTTGCACACAAACTCAGATATTTGGGGGCAATATTTTTAAAAAAGATGCTTGCAATATATGCATGCATGCAAAAAGGCAGGTGCGTGTGCACACACCTGGCTGTGCAAAACAGGTGATTGCACATCCAAAACAGATATTTGTGTGTCTAAATTGCCTGTTTTGCTCTTGGGGGGGTGTTTGTCTACATGCACTCATATAGGGGCTTATCCAAAGCCCATTGAAGTCTGCAAGAGGCTTTCCATTGACTTCAATGAGCTTTGAATCAGGCACAAAATCTGCAAGTGTAGTGTCAGAGCCTTTTATGAAGCATTCAATCTTTCAGATTAAAAGTACAAAAAAGTCTTAATTTTCTATAGAAAAATGTTAAATTCCAGTCTATGACCATTCTTCACACTTGTACAGCTAATAGCTATTGATAGACCTATCCTCCACAAAGTTACCTAGTTCTTTTTTTAACCCTGTTATAGTCTTGGGCTTCACAACATCCCCTGGCAATAAGATCCACAGGTTTTTGTTTTGTTCTGTTGTTTGAAGACGTACTTCCTTTTGTTTGTCTTAAACCTGCTGCCTATTAATTTAATTGGGTGACTCCTAGTTTTTGTGTTATATGAAGGAGTAAACACTTACTTAGTCACTTTCTCCACATCAGTCGAGATTTTTATTGCCCTCTATCATAATCCCCCCTTAGTCTTCTCTTTTCCAAGCTAAAAAGTCCCAGTCTTTTTAGCTCTCCTCATACAGAAGCCGTTCCATACCCCTAATCATTTTTGTTGCCCTTCTCTGTACCTTTTCCAATTCCAATATATATTTTCTGTGATGGGGCGACCAGATCTGCATGCATTATTCAAAATGTGGGTGTACCATGGAAATATAGAGGCATTATGATTTTTCCTGTCTTATTATCTATCCCTTTCCTAATGGTTTCTAACACTCTTTTAGCTTTTTTGACTGCTGCAGCACATTGATATTTTCAGAGAACTATCCACAATGACTCCAAGATCTCTTTCTTGAGTGGGAAAAGCTAATTTAGACCCCATCATTTTGTATGTATAGTTGGGATTATGTTTTTCAATGTGCGTTATTTTGCATTTATCAACATTGAATTTTATCTGCCATTTTGTTGCTCAGTCACCCAGTTTTGTGAGATCCCTTTGTAATGCTTCACAATCTGCTTTGGACTTAACTATCTTGAGAATTTTGTATCGTCTATCACTGTCTAAACATATTACTCCATATAGAGGTGGCTATCAGTTAAACCTGAGCTTATCTGATTTATTGGAGCACTTAATGCTGTAACATAATTCTAAAGGTTTGAACAATCTGTTACATCTCAGCAAGACATGGTTAGCTTTAGCAATATTTGTGCCTGAAGTAAATATTACTCTGTCAATGGCAAATCCACATCAACCCACCATCAGGTATTTGTTTCTAAGTATAGGGAAGATAGCATCTTATTAAGGGGTAAATATTCTGACTTTATGCTAACTTAGAAACTTTTCAAAATATATGAGAAGATTTCATGGCAATTTAGGAAAAAATAAATTAGTGTCCCTAAGTATTAAAAGGGGGGAAATGTCAGATATCCATTCTTTTCTTATTCTCTCTCATTTCATGTTTTCCTTTTCTTGCTATTTCTTTTCTTTCATGTCCTCTTGGATTGTGTCCTTACAAAGATAGAGAGTAGAGTAGGGGATGGGGAGAGGAAGAGATTGAGAGAGAGAGAAAATACACAGATCATTCACAACAGAGTCAAACAGGCTGTGTTCAAATCCAGGTTAGTTTAGGCTAGGATTTGGAGTTTAGGTGTGAGACTGAACCGGGGCCACACAGTTTGTGCAACAATGGAAAGAGAAAACAGAAAATGAACTAACACAGAGACAAAAGTGATAAGGACAGTCAGACAGAGGGTGCACTAGCAAAGGATGTACCTCAAAATGTACAGAGCACAGAAGCTAGGATTCCCCTCACAGCAATGGACACTGGGTGTCCAGAAAAGGGTGCTTGCTAAGATCTTGATCCGTACAAACACACACACACACACACAGAACTTTTTCCAACCCCCAAAATGTTTTCAGCTTGGTTCAGACTTTGAGCTTCAGACTGATTATCTTCATATACTGGTTCTTCATAGCGCTCCTTATTTTATCTGAAATAGTTCACCCTGGGGTCCCTTTTTTGGTTCCATTCTGAGATAAATGGGCAAAATTCTCCTTTCAGATTTACCCCATAAATCTGTGCACCAATATTCCCTAAACTATGTATAAAGAGAGCCACTCTATGAATCTTGGAGGAAATATTGGCCTAAGACAGCAGTCATAGAAATGTTATTTTGTTTTTAAAGTGGGATTTTTTTTTAATAAAGGGAAATAGAATAATAATGCACAGAAACATGTTTTCCTCCAAACAAAATCCCTTGAAAAATGACACAGGATATTCAACAGGAATGCAGGAGGAAGTTGACCTTTTGGAAAGTTATCCAATACCATGGATTGCTACATCATGTATAAAAGGCCTATACAACATCTCTACTACCCTGCCCTGGCCTCTTAAAGGAAGTTTTGTACATCTAGGGAAAGCAGATTATCAGAAACAAGGTTTCTCATATGGAACCGAGAAGAGAATTTTGTCCTTTCTATAGTGTGATTTTTTAGATTACTAAATATTATATTTTGATGAAAGAGTTTGTGACCAGCTTTGTTGCTAACCATTTGATTACAATTTGGTATTTTGGGGTGAATTGAGTTTGTCTCAGCCCAGCTCCCAGTGGATGGTTATCTACATCACAAATATTCCAACAATATACTGGCTCTAACAGACCCCCTGGTCAGCAGACAGGCCCAGTAATGAACGAATACGGAGCCTATCTTCACACTCCTAGAGGTGGGTGTTTCAAAGCAGAGTTAAGACACATTGGCAGGGCACCAACAGTGTAAGAAAATGTCCATTGATCTTGTGGTAAAGGGGGTACTTCAGTCTGCAGTGCCATTCAACCCAGCATCTCTCTCAAGCACTAAATTCATTTAAATAATTTCTTAAAGGGTCTGTTCACTGAGCTGCCACCCATCCTTAAGTATAATTCAGTGAGGTTTAGAATCAAATCCAAATTTCTTCCAGTCCTTATTATTTTACATTTTCACACAAGGCTTCATGATTATTGGTTTGGAACATTAAAATGCAAATGATAGAGGAAGCAATACATATTTAAATGTACAGTGTCAGCTCGGTATAAAAGCTCTTCTGGAACAGAATGACACTATTTTTTCTTAAGTTTTAAAAGTAGTGAAATAAAAATGAAAGGAAAAAAGTCTCAGGTTTATTTTTATTCATGCTTTGTTGGTCATGCTGAAAGAAAAGGCTTCCTAAGCGGGGGGGAAAACAGTCATTAGTGTAAATGCAACCCTCAGCTAACTTTTTGACTCAACAGACAGCTGGATAAGAAGATGGTAACAGGAACATTAGCTTTAAAACAAGGGTTGCCTCCTATCTGCAGAGAAACAAAAGAGCTTTGACTTATCTTGTCTTTGTCATTTCTGGAATCAACATCCACCACACGTAAATGCAAAGGACAAAGGGTGAAGACAAGAAGAGACATGGGCAGAATGTCTAATGACTTTCTTACCTTCTGCCTTTGGGAAGTGGAATGTATGTTCTCTTTTCCAAGTTTAACTTAGGGGTAAGATGTGACAGAGGGTCACCTATTCCCAAGACACTTTTTAAAGCTTGCTTTACTACAAGAATAATCAAAAATATTTTGTGTTTCTTTGAACTCTTTTAAAAGACTTTTGCCTGCTCCACTCCCTCCCAGTATTAAGCATCTCAGAGGTGAATTAGTGTTTTTGGAGCACAGCAGTGATAACAAGGAGTCTATAGCTGGATTTCATAGGCATGTAGCTGTAGTCCGATTGTTTTGTGTTACCCATTCCTACTCCAAATAGTTATTTGACATTGGGATTTAATTATATAATTTTATTTTTAAAATTATCTAGGAGTCATGTGGCACTCAAATCATTATAGGCCCAATTCTGCAACCCTTACTCGTGTTGCACAGCAGTTACACAGTATTCCTATTGGCTTCAAGTGAAGCATTTGAATGAGTAAGTGCTGCTTAACATGAGGGAGAACTGCAGAACTGGACCCTGGATTAGTAACAGCAAGTGTCACTATTTATTAGTGAGGGCCCCAAGCCACAAAACGTAGCTTTCTATCTAGATACAGATTTTGACCTCCCCAAAGTTTAAGCGTGTTTGGATCGAGGGGTTTGGTTTGGGCTCATCTCTGCTATGCAATATAGATAATATTAGATAAAATTCACCACTGTGCAGAGCGCCTTCACAAGGTGCAAAAATGCATGCACAGGCTCTCTGCATATTGGCAAGTTTCACCTTCTGAGACTAGTGAGAGACAAACCTTAAGAAATTTTGTGATTTCGTTTAGTTGTTTACAGTGTATGAATCGCGTGGGTGTGCAAAATTGGTGTGGAGATATCCACAAGATATCCAGACTTCCTCTCTCCAGGGTTCCATTACTTCTTGCTCCTGATGAAGCTAGAATACCACGAGTCTGATTTCATTGTTGTAAATCAGGAATAATACCAATTAAATCAATGGAGTCACTCTTATGTGAAACCAATAATACAGGAAGTGATATCAGACATAAGCACTTAAGACCTGCCTTCTTTCCAGTTACTTGTATCTCTATTTC
Source organism: Malaclemys terrapin pileata (assembly GCF_027887155.1). NCBI lineage: Eukaryota > Metazoa > Chordata > Testudines > Emydidae > Malaclemys > Malaclemys terrapin. The sequence goes on along the minus strand of NC_071507.1, from coordinate 78,962,599 downwards.
CACAACCAGACCTCAGAAAGGCAGAGGGGAGCAAAAGTGAAAAAGGATAGAAGAAAACATTAATCTACCTTTTAGAATGTCTGAAATTGTTCATTCTAGGTTGGGTTCAAGATCTGGCCAAAGGTCTGAAGGGACCTTATTCTATCTAGTTACATCAGTTCAACCATGCCTAATTGGGACAATATACTTTTCACGAACATTCTGCTACCACAGAAACAATATCCATCTCTAAGATTCCTTTGCAGTCAGTGAATATTTAGTTCAGAATGCAGGTTAGCCTATTAGAACCTTCTGTGTGTATTTCCTTTGTTTATGTCTTAAACACTCTTGTGTTACCCTAAAGGATGTGATCAATACATCAACACTTCTCAATGATAACTGTGGTTTCTAATTTTCCTTTGTGCTTTCCTTATAAAGCTAGTTGAATGCTTCTGAACCTTATTAAGTACATTTTGTCTCTTACCCTTCATAGAGTCACCCTTCAGACTGCAGATTTGTGCTTTTAAAGTAGTTTATTCCAAATATTGTTGTTCTCTCCTCATTCATAAACTACCATTATGCAAATGGAGGGCCTTCTGTTTACAGTTGTCTGAGTTCTTGTCTCTTTCTGAGGGCTGCTTCCCTTGCTAGTTCTACAAAAGACATTGCCCTGGGATTCCAACTTCCTGAGCCCAGCAATGAGTCAGATTTGAAATAATTATGAATGTGAATTGCAATATGCCATGGAAATATATTCAAAAGCTCTTCTTCATTTGAGGACTGTCAGTGACATTGTCAAAGGGCATCCAAGTGAAACCAAAGCCACACGCAGTTCGCAGATATGTTTCTGGAGCAGCTGCTGAGCATTCACATCCCTGATGCAGGAAGGCTACTTGTTGTTGTTCCAAAGTGTAAGGGCATAAAAACTTGTTTGCAAGCAGCTCACCATATAAAGAACCAGGCTTCAACTTGGCCTGTGTTGGACCCCTTCAGTACTTACTGTTCCCTGCAGAAGATGGGAAGGAATTCATTATACTGGATATACTCTTTTGAGGTAATAAAGATAAGGCACTGTCTGAGACCGAGCTACCCAAAGGAAAGGTGCTGCAACAAACTAATTAAAGATAAACTAGTCTGTTGGTTCACACACCAGTCATAGCTTGAATCTGTTATTCATCAAAATACTTGTAAAACAATTTTGAATAAAGAATAGAATCAGAGAAACGTAGGGCTGCAAAGGACCTTGAGAACTCTTTGCAGACAGTTCACAAACTAAAAAAAGGGGGGTGGGGGGTGAGAAGCCAGTCTTCCTGTGAAGAATAAAATCATGAAGCTATAAGTACCAACGTATTATGCTTGAAAACGAGTTGCTATGTATGATCTTGTCCTCCATCCTCAAGGGACTTTCAGGGTTTTAGAGATTCAGAAACTACCCAAAGAGAATGTCTGCATTTGTTAAATGGCAACACTTACCTCCCAGCCTGTAGATTCTTGCTTCTTTTCTGCTCCTTTGTAGTCTATGCTCCCTCTGTGAATCATTTGTGAACATTCATTAGTATACCCCTCAGAATTTCAGAGCACTGAAGTATCTCTTGAAATTTAAAGCACTGATTTGTGATATAACGTTGCTTTTGCTTTGGAGTGGAGGCCGGTGATGGCATGTTATTTGAAATGATGCAATTTTACATACTCAGTGAGGTAAATTCAGATCCATACTTATTTTGCACCTGCACCATCTTGTTCTGTAATACAGAATACAGCAGAAAGGAGACATGCAGCAATGTTGCCAGCTGTTGTAATTGTATCACAAGTCTCTCAATATCTGGTGCTTTTCTTAAAGCCTCAGGTGGAGTCAGATGGTTGTTAGAATCTCAGCTTTAGCCCTAATTGCTGAGGGGTAAAGCTTGAAAAGGTGAAATGAATCCTAGAGGCTCAGAAATCCAAGGCAAATACAAAATATCTGCAAATTATTATTTTTAAAAATCTCATTCTTTTTAACTCAATCTCATGATTTTGGGGGCCTGACTCGTGATTTTTGAACCCCTGGGTTTTGCAATATTGGGCTTGCCATTAACTTACATGGGAGCAGAACTACACCAATGCTGAGCGCTGTTGAAAAATCCCATCCTTAAAATCCACACAAGTAGAAGTCAAAAGCATTGTACAGCACGGTGCCATACAATCCATGTAAAAGCCAGAAAGCCTGGAGGTAAGAGAAAAGGGGCCTCCTAATGGGCTCAGTTGAAATGCCAGTAGTGTTTTAAGACGTGCCCTCTGACCCCTAAGGACATGCAGAAGACACAGATACATTGAAAGGGCACCTGACCTGTATGAACCTGTGGATATGCACTCTATGGTACATGCACTGAGAAATAAAAGTTCTGATTTGCACGAGCACTGTGACAAACTACAGCAGCAGGGACAGCTAAAGAAATGGCCTTATCTTCTTGGCAAAGCTTCTCCCATATATGTGCCTCTTCCCTCACCCACCCTCTGTCTCAATGAGAGATCAGGGCCTTCTTGATGTGAGGCAGCACACACCAGCTGCTGAGCAGTCAGCAAAACAGATGCTGCCAAGGGGACAAAAGAGGTGATCATTTACATTCGTAAAAGTGTTTTTTAATCCAAAGGCTCATTGTCCTCTTAGAGCTGGACGTATTTTTAATAGCTGTTTAATGTTTTAATTTTTTTTTCTTGTTTTGGAGGGGGATGAAAATATTTCTTGACATGAATGAAACTCTGTTTCCGTTTAAAAAATGAAATAGCTTCTCTCTCTTTTGCACTCTCTCTTTACACATTGTATTTTCTGGGGAGTGTAACAAGGATTCAAACTTACAGCTACATTCTCCTCTTGATGTGAGTGCTTAGCTCCCATTATTATTAATGGGATCTGTATGTGTATGTTTAGAGAAGAATAGACCCCTAAGGACCTGTATACTTGTAGTAGGAGCTAATCCTTGTAATTGCGCGCATTCTACAGTGCTCTGAAATTTGCCTCCTGCATGAATCCTCGTTTATTTTCATATTTATTTTTACAACTTTCATTTTAAAAATCCTCTTTCCCCATTTATTTCACACTGTCACAGATATTCCAGCTCCACACAGGATTTAGCATCTGTGCAACAAACAAATCAGGGAGTCTAGCCAGCGTATTTATCTTCAGCTGGTTGCATTATAGCCTGGGACCTGGTTGGTAAGGGCAAATGAAGGGTAAGTCTTTTCTTTTCCTAAGAGGTCGACATGCCTGGAGATGATTTTCCCACTAGCAGCCACACAAACCTAAAGCATGTCCTGCAAACTCCTCTCCCGCAGCTTTTACATTTAATTAAGATCGTGCCGTGTGCTCCGCGATAGCGGTGCTGCACAGCGGCTGCTGCCATGGCTACTACAAGAGGGGGAAGACATTAGCAAAACAGAAGCAGCTGTCACCGTTTGCCACCCCACAGGCCTGGTCCCTGCAGCGTCTTCTTGATTTTTGAGTAATGTACAGTAGTTTATCCAAAAGTTAGTTTTCCTTTGAATCTGACAATTGATGATTTTTGTGGCTGGCAACATTTTTGCTATACATTTAGATTCTGTAAAGAAAAGGCAACGAAGAGATGACTTTTGTGGTGGAAGAAGGACATTACATTCAAAGTCTAAATCAGTTGGAGTGTTTCCCCCCATCTCTCCAGTGAGGATGCTGGCACTAATTATGAGCCAACTGAAATCCCGGTGGATGACACCATCTGCAGTGAAGCTGATGAATTAGATTCTTAGCACCGGTGGCAGGCGCCACAGACCACATCCCACAAATGAGGTTGATATGGAGGTAATGATGGGGGAAGAGATCTTATTTTATAATTGCACCTCTTCCCAAATAAATTCCAGCCAAACATTTCCATATCTCCTCTCATTTGTTACTAAGGGTTAAGACATGAGGATGACTTCCCACAGTGAATTCAGTGCCAGCGACTACATGCATATTTAGTGTGCTTTTGTGGGATATTTATTTTTTTGAACACTTTATTTAAGGCTTGATTCTGCTATCACACAGGTGTAGATCAGGAGTGATTCCTCTGAAGTGAGTTGAGTAACACTGCTGTAAACCTGGAATGCAATCAGAGTCAGGTCCTCAGAAGTTTCTCATAAGCCCTGCCCCACTTATCAGTTAAACACCCCTTTAAAGCCCAAATCAAAATGGAGTAGTGTGGTTATTATTCACACCATTGTCCATATCCTGAAGTTCTTACTCAGATTTGACTTAGTTCTTCCCCAGGTAAACTTTCATTGGGAGCTTTGTCTGAGTAAGAATTTAGTGAAACCCAGGGCCGGAAAAAAAAAAAAAAAAAAAAAAAAGCCACGATCGGCGGCACTTCCGCAGCAGCTGTACTGCCGCTGCTTCATTCTTCGGCAGCAGGTCCTTCCCTACGAGAGGGACTGAGGGACCTGCCGCTGAATTGCCGCCGAAGAGCCGGACGGGCCGCCCCTTGCCGTTTGCCACCCCAAGCACCTGCTTGCTGCGCTGGTGCCTGGAACTGGCCCTGGTGAAACCTGAATTAGGGCCTCATGATTTTGCTGTATATAATTGCCAGAGATCATGCTACAAGTGTTACAAAACCATTGCTGAATTCTGCTGGGTGGTCATGCAGGACGGGGAGGAGGGAGGGAGGGATTATTTTAATATATGTTTCTGATTAACGTGATTCCCTGACCCTTAGGGACCCATTTTACATGCAAAAGACATGGTTCCTGGAGGCACAGTGGGATGCACTGACAGCACTGACAATCCTAAACATTAAAATACCATGAGATTAGATTAAAAATCACAGAGGGATAAAAATCAGTGGTTCTTTTTGTTTACCTTCTAGCTTTTGAGCCTTAAGGGTGCATTTGGCATGTTTTCAAGCTTTACTTCACAATCATGAAGGTTAGAAACTTACTTAAAAAAACAAGAGAGAGCAAGCTGAGATTCTCACTTTAGGAAATTAATTTGGGAGCTGGGGCTTTAAGAAAAACACCAAATTATCACAAGATTCACAATAAAAGTCACAAGAGTTGGCAATTCTGCACTCTCCCCATTTCCAGCGTGGTCTCTCTCACATGGTTTAACAAGGAGGGCCATAAATGATATACACTTCCGCCTTTGGTCCCTTACGAAGGGAAAGATTAGTCCCCCCTGAACACATTCTCCTTTGGTCCATCCATTCCCAACACAGAACTAAGACTATCAGGCACAAGTGAGCCTTACTATCTTAAGGAGCACTGCATTAGCGTTGTTGAACTGCTTAAAATAATCCTCTCATTTTCTTATTCTCTAAAGGGAAACTTCATAGCGGTCTGTCTAGCTTGCCTAGAGTTTATTAAAATTAGCTCCCTCCACACATATGTCCTCATGTGTGTGGAGTCCAACTTGGAGCCAGAGCCTGCACCTGTGAGATGCAGACTCTCAAGCTAAGTGAGATTCTTCATTACATGCAAGACATACTCAACATTTACACACAGGTTTTTTTTTTTTTTTAATTCTTAATTACACCATGTTCCAACATGTTCATGTTTTAACAAGTCGTTCATCCACAGTCCCAGATACCTCCTTCACATGCTAAATGCGGGTGATCATTTTCAGAGCAAACTTATGATGGGTTATTGTAGTAGTGGTCTCAAAGGCCCTCCTATGTATAGAAAAAGTCATTCATAATACATGCAGAGCACAGGAAAACATTTTGAAAACATCAACTGAGTATGAATAATTAACATATTTAATTCAAGAACTACAACTTGATTTCAAAAAGAAAATCCTGGCTTGTTAGATATTACAGTTCCAGGATCATTTTAAAAATTCCTTTGCAACAAATGTTTCTGTGTAATTCCCATTCAGTCCTTGGTCTGTCTGTAGAGACCGCCAACCATTACTGCCAATGACAAAAGAGCAGTGTGCAAACCCATTGACTAGAAATTGGCTTGCACTTATTATAAATCTATAGATATAGAAAGACACCTATATTTGCAAAACAGACTTTCAAGTTGTTTGTCTATCCTAGTGCCCATCTTGTCCCTTGCTAGCATCTTTGTTTCAGTTTGGGGGAAAGGAATCAATGCCATTTTCCCTTCCTATTTCTGACCACACCAGCTCAAAGGTCAGAGTTTGGTTGCTTTTCAAAGCATTTGACAATGCCCAAGACTAGAGCTTCTTGAATTATTCATTTCAACTTATTTATCCAATGAATTTAACTGTTTTTCTGTTCATGAAATATACATAATAAGGAAATGACTTTTACAAATTTGTTCTTTATTCACAATAGTGAGCATTAGCTTAATGGTTTATTCCTGAACTAGTTAGCTCTGAGTGTTTGCTATTTGTTTTCCACACTGTATGCATGGTCACCAAAGTCACATGGTGCTGTTTCTGTTCTCTGACTGGAGAATTTAAGATTTATAACAGGACTAGTATTTTCTTTGGTTCACAAATTATTAAAGAACATGTATAACTGTTTGACAAATGTAATGTGTGAATAATAAAAAGAGCTTTGTTCAATGGCTCACAGAGCACTTCCAGTGCACAGAATTTTGAGAATATTGACTCATGCTAGTATTTGTGAAATGTTTGCTTTCCTCCAGCATTTCTGCAAATAAGATTTCACTCAGCTAAATGTCTGTGAATAAGCAAGTAGGGATACCTGGGAAGTAAATCAGCAGTTTTTGCTGGCAAAATCTATTGGGAATACTCATTTGCTGTATTAACCCAATGCATGATGTTTTAAATAAATAAACAGTTGCCAAATCATCAGAGGAAATAATTACATAAAAGATAAATAAGTAAAATAAACACTTGTCTAAACAGCCACTGTGAAAAACTTTGCAAAGCGAACAGCCTTAACGCTCAAGTTAGGAGTATTCTGAAAGTCTTACAGATCAGGAAATCTTTGGTCTGACCAATCAAAGCTAATTTAAAACAGGAGATCTTTTAAATATTTAAATAGTTAATACATTTTAAATTAAATAATTGTAAATAGCAGATCTTTCAGTCACATGATACAGCAGTGGTCTGTGTAACCAGAGCTGCTGAAACCCTTTGGAGGAAACATGTCCTTGTTCTTCCATGATTCCTGCTTCTTGCTATCCCCAACCAGCATCAATGAACAGTCACTGGCTCTTTTAATGATCCAATCTTGCCCACACTGAAGTCAAAGTCAAATTTCCATTGACTTCAAAGGGAGCAAGATGGAGCACTAAATATCCCCCTTTCCCTAGTATTCCCCAACTCTGAGATGGATTTTAATTAGCTGGCTATTGGGAGGTGGCTTCCAAGCCAATGGGAAACGAAAGATGTGGAATTCAGCCCTCCTCAGTAGCAAACAAGATGTTAAATTATTAATTGCAGTAGAACCCAGCCAATCCACGCTTCACTAACCTGCAAAAAATTTACAGTCGTCTCTCTACTGCTCAGCAAAGATTAACAGCAAAGTGCTGTAATGAGTTCATGTATTGTTCTTTTACTAAATTTACTATAGTACATTTACTAGTACATTAAGAAGTATTACCATAAATAATTTAAAACTAAACTATGATTTTCCAAATAAATGAACAGAGTACACTTTATAATGCACAATCCTTGCTTTTTAATGGAGTTTGTTCTCTTCCTAATTTGCAACATCCAGTGATTTACAATGGATTAATGCAATTCTACTGTACATATATTTTACAAAAGAACCTTAAACATCTGCTAAAGGTACCTGAGAAAGCAACTGAGAAAGGAAGTGAGTAGCTAGTGTTTCATTTGCAAAGAGCGAAGCTGAATGTAGGTTAATTTTAACTAGTGGAACTTTATTAAACCCTGTGGACTCTTCTGTTCATAAAGCCGAACTGCTGACAGCCTAACCTCCTGTGTTTCCTGTTCCACTGCACTCCTCAATAACAGTCCCTCCAGGGAACATGGATCCTCGGACTCCAGTTCCAGTGATCATCACACATCTTCCCTATTCTACAAACATTTTAATATAAACATTAAAAACAAATAATTGTTGCCCAAATCCCCACCTCATGGTCCTTCAACCAGAGATTGGTAGCGCATAACTGCGTTGCAGTCTTGTCTTTAACACAGGCTCAGCTGGTTACATAGTCTTTTGAGATAGTTTGGTCTCCTCAATGGGCAACCACACTGCGAGTAACCTACCTCTGTCTCTCTAACACCTGTCTCCAAGTCTAGCAAGCTAACTCTCTGTGAAGTCTCCTTGTTCCCTGTGGGGTTGGCCTCCGAGTGGTTCTCAGTCTCTGTTCTGTGGTGATCTCTGTAGGCATTCCCTGATTGTTGCGTATGTTAGCTCATGAATGCCTCCTGTTTCTTCAGATGATGTGTCCCTCTTGGGTAGTCACTCCCAAAACTGGTGGTTAACACTGAAGTTAAACTCACCAACCAGCCACAGACTGTACTTCTGATCTCCCACACTGGTTATCAAGAAGTTAAAAAAAAATCACACAGCCCCCTTTAGTGCATTCCAGTTCTCTGGCTCCCAATCAGCACCTAGGTCCAGTACAGTTAGAAGTTATATAAAAAACTGCTCACTATACAAAATGTTCTTCTGAACCCCAAAGGCCAGCCACATTGCCAGTCAATATTAGGTTGGATCTTACCCAAAATACCACGCTGCCAGCAAATCCTTTAGTGTCTAAAACTAAAGGTTTATTATAAAGAAAAAAGAAAGAACGAGAAGACAATTGCTAAATGATAATGCACTTAGATACAACAGAAACTTCAAAGCCCATCTAACAGGCTCTTGGCAATACTGGTGAGTTTGTTAGCTTGAAAGTCCCTCTGGATACATCCACAGCTTGGATGGGTGATTTAGTCCTTTGTTCAGAGCTCCAGTTTGTAGAAAAGTCACTCCAGAGGTAAGAAGATTGAAGACAAAATGGAGATGATGCAGCTGCCCTGTATATTTCATTTGCCATGTGGCTGGTACTTCCTGTGTCCCAAACACAAGCTTCACAGCACATGGACATGGAAAAGCCTTAGAGTTCTGTCCATAAGCATACTACATGCCTTCCTGACTCATAAGATGTATCCCATAGTTCCTTTCAATGGATTCATTGTACAGTTAATGATCCTTGATGGGCCATAGAACACGCTAGGCAGTGATGATTCCAATCTGCCTGGGGGTGTCACCCAGAAACACAGCACAAGTTTGGAATACAGATATAAGGTGATACAAACATATAAACAAAATTATCACACTTGGCAAATTGTAACATTTTCACAAATACCTCACACGGCATATCTGGCATGATTCATTGCAATTTTATAATATTGGTATCAACAATATCATAAAGTGTCCTACATATTCCATATAGTATCACAGGTCTCTAGGGGCTTGTCCTCTGCTTGCATTATTGCTGGGTGGCCATAGTGTAATGGTGGAGTCGCTCCACTCCAAACACCACAGCCAAAATCTCTTTTTCTATTTGAATGGACCCCTGTTTAGTCTCTGACAGGGCTCTGCTGGCACAAGTAACTTGCTGCTCCTGAAAAGGAGCTACACCCAATCCTTTTTCTGATGCATCACACTAGCATCATTGTCTCTTCTGGCTGGTAGTGCTTCAGGAAAAGAGAATCTGTTATCTTTTGTGTCAGCATGTCAAATGCTTGATGCTGGGATCCTGCCCAGTCCTATGCAATATCCTGCCTTGTGAGATGACGTATGGGTTCCACTACTGCAGCCAGGTGTAGTCAAAACTTGGACAGAAAATTTAGCACACCTATGAAGTGCTGTCCCCTTTTCACCTCCACTGGAGCTGGCATGTCTCTGACTGCCTTGATCTTGTTGGCATCTGCTTTCAGTCCCTCTTCTATGAGGTGATGTCCAGTGTAGGTCATCTCATGCTGTTTGAGTTACATTTTTTCTGGGATTTATGTTCTTCTCCCTGCATCACTGTAGAAAAACTTGTAGTTTTCTGTCATGGTCTCATTCAGTTTCTGTATTATTGCTTCGTTCATCTACAATGAGGATATCATCTACAATTACTTTCATATCAGGCAGTCCTCCTATCACGTGGGTGATTCTTCTCTGGAACACCTCTGCTGATGAGCTTATGTCCATTGGCATGCAACAGCCATCTGTGATCAAGCAGTGTTGCAAAAGTTGTCAGTATGGTGGACTCTTTATCACGGTTTATGTGCCAAAATCTATTCTTCACATCACAGGCCATAAAGATTATGGCTTTGGAAAGTTCTGGCAAGATGTCATCAATTGTGAGCAGTGGATAGTGGCATCTTTTCAATGCTTCGTTCAGTGTCTTTGAGTTGAGGCAGATGCATAATTTCCTGATGGTTCTTTACCACTACCAGGCTGCTTCTTCTACAAGTGCTATGATACCCCTGCTCTGCTGACTTTCAAACTCCTTGCATACTGGATTATGTAGTGCCACTGACATTTTCCTTCATAGTAAGCACCTAGATTCCACTATGGAGTCTACTTCCAGTCACAGCTTTCCTTCGAGGCATCTTTGCCTTTGAAAATATCCCCAATAAGCATCTAAAATTGTCCCCATGCCCATGGTGTAATGGAATGCTAAACTGTATTTTACAGTGTGGCCACTAGGTGGCACTATGTGTAACATACCTTATTTAAGCTAACCTCAGCCGTACCTGGCAGAGCATTTAAAGGATCTTATAGTGAACACATCTGGTGTTCCTTTCTTAAAAGGAAGCACTGTAGTCAGTCCATATCTGGTACAGAAGCCTGGCCTGCTAGTAGCAGTTCTGCAACATACTGTGTACAAAGTATACATGGAGGTTGGTATAGTCCCTTATTGCTTTCCTGTTCTGACTGCCTGAACCTATGTTCTCAGATTCAATGAGTCATGATGATATCACCACTATCTGATGTGCCATCCCCTTCTTGTGCAAATCTGTCTGAAGCTTTCTGAGACCTTCCTTTGCTTTTGCATATACTGCTTAAATGGTTCAACTTGCCACATTGCTTGCAGTGCTGTCCTACTGTGGGGCACTTGCCCTTACCTGCTCATGCTGTCTCCCACACAATTTTAAAATCAAGATTGGATGTTTTTTGTAAAAGATCTGCTGTAGAAATGATTGGAGAAGTTTTATAACCTGTGTTATTCAGAAGGTCAGGCTAAATGATCATGGTAGTTTCTTTGGGTCTTGGAATCTATAAATTTATACTTCTCATCAGTCCTTCAGGGAACTAGTCCTTCTTCCTTGAAGATAATCAAAGGTAGGGAACCATGGGTCAAAATCATGGAAGGAGGATGGATCATTGGAAGGAAAAACTTTAGGTATTATCAAGAGAAGGTCAGGAACTGTTGGAAGTTTGCAATTTATAGTACTGGAATCATTACACATTAGCATCCTGAGTAACCTGACAAACATTTTCAAGTTTACAGTCACTCATGTAAGTGATGTGAGTCTTGTAATGGTCATCTCACACACACACACACACACACACACGAACCCCAAAACAGAGAGACACAAAACAGGCTGCTCCCAAAGGCAGTGAGGTACAACTCATGCTGCCTTGCTTTAAGTTGGCTCTTTCCAGAGTGACTCTGATCACACTCTTTGCTACAGAGCCGCCAAACCTGTAAGTAGGACTAGGAACCCCCTCAGCTCTCAAAATGAGAGCTTGCAATTTCTACACAGTCTTCAATATACCACAAATCTTACATACATTTCACTGCAATTTATGAGGCAGGGAGAATTTTAAAGTGGAATTTGGATTTTAGGGGGATGAGTTGCAGATGCTGCCACTATGAGAGAGCCTCTTTTCTTGTAGATAGTTGTTTTCAAAGAAATATTTTCCAGCAGGAATTTCTTTACAAGCACTGGACACTATTTGTGCTCAAAAGGCAGAGTAAAGGGCCTTATTATATATATATATTTACAGTCATTTTAAGGGCCCTTTACACTACCATGGTGAAAAGGGGCCTTCATGTAAATGAGAATCAGGCACAGAGAGTCTTGTTCTGAAAGAAAATATTGTATGGCAGGCATATTTTTAATCATCAAACAACAGACATCTAAGACCATACAGGCTGATAATTGTTTTTGGCCATGTTCCATTTTATAATTTTTTTTAAGTGATGAGTTCCACAAAATGGAATCACGTCTGCCCTGGCAGAATATAGAACATTATTATAACAAGGTGTTTGTGATTATGTGACTCAGAATGTAGTACCTTTTTGCCTCAATATTGCCAGGGACTGAAGTCAGTGTGTGGTGTTACAAACTACAGAGCCAATCCTGATTCCATTGGAGTCAACAGCAAAACACCCATTGCAACAGCAGGTGGAAGGCAAAGGTAGCACTACACCAATTCTCCTTCTCCCTCAACCTGCCCCATTCCTGAGGTGGCTACAGGATTTGGCACTAGCACCAATCAGAGCAACCTAAATTTGGCACCAATTAGAGCAACCTAAATTGCTAAGTATCATCTGAAGGAGTGAGGTTTTTACCCACGAAAGCTTAAGCCCAAATAAATCTGTTAGTCTTTAAGGTACCACCAGACTCCTTGTTGTTCTAAATTGCTAAGGCATGCCTAGGTGCTGCTCTAACAAGTGTTATCTTGTAATGGCCTCCTAAGGACCATTATGCCAGTGGAGAGTGTCAGGGTACAGTGCCTTCAGGTCATACTATCTTTTGGCCCCCTACACTCCCTGTACATGCTGTGTGTGTGTGTGTGTTTGTGTGTGTGCTCATGTAGACCTACCTATATGATCTAATGCCAGCTGAGGATTCCATCCTGCCAAGGGAATCCTTGGCAACTCATGTAGAGTAGCTTTAAGGTTGCTGCACAAAAGGTCCTTAGTGTGAAACAGGATCTGGCCCAGTCTATTGTTATTCAAACAACAACATGCATCTTAACTCTGTGTGTGTGTGTGTGTGTGTATATATGCACACACGTGAGAGAGAGAAAAGAAAAAGGATGGAAAATCATTATTAAAAGTACATGAGACACTCAAACTCCTATAAACCATGGTATATTGACAAGATAGGGATAAGCACAGTGTAACCTATGTAGGTTAATAGAATGCAATTAGACAATGGATTACTGATTTTAAACCCTATAACATCTCCTCGTGGTTTATCAGTGGGAGCTTGTATGGCTAAACAAATAATGTGCTGCTCAATCATTATACCAATTAGAGTTTGCACAGGTTAAATGTTTCATGTAAAGGACAATAGCTGCTTTTTCATTCTGATCTCTGTTACAGCCAGGTAAATCAGGCAAAACTCCAGTGAAATCAAACAGGTATAAAGGAGATAAGAATCAGGCCCAATATTTCAGTATCTTCTATTTCTCCCCAAACATATAAAGCCAGAAGATGTCATTTTGTGTGTTCTGACGCCCTTGTTATTTTAATCCAATATTATAATTTTAAATCAAAGCCTTTTTGAGTTATAAAAAAAAAGAAAAAAAACTGGATTAAAATAACAACCGCCCTCCCCCGCCGCCTTCATTCCCCCTCCCCCCCACTTCCTATTTAGACAATAAAAATAATCCAAAGCAACTAAAATAAAATCACTTCCTTGCTACTATTTTGAAAGCCCAAGTTTGAGCCCTTTGAGCAGATTTCACAGCTGAGTTATAAACTCCTGGGGCAAAGGGGGTTTTATAATAGAAATGCTGCTGACACAACCGTTAAGTATAGTGTTGCTGGCAATACTTACAGCTGCAATAACTGCATGCACAGTGTCTTTTAGAGTGAAAATAATACCTAGAGAAAGATGAGACAGTTTTCTGTCAAAGGCATCCTTTTCTACGTTTTCATGTGTAGATTACAGCTGGGGCTGTAATCGGGCTGTGTAAAATATGTTCACAAGCCCAGTTAACTACCCCTTATTCAGGCAAAGTTTAAGTCAGCGGGAATATGGGCTGGAAAAGGGGTTCTGAATAGGGTCCTTGGCGTGTAATGACTGTACAGTACATACCAAACAAAATGAACTGGATGTGTGATCATAAAAGCAGGTGGTTACATAAATCAGGGAATGGGGTTTTTAGGCAAAACAATGGCTGCTAAAGATTACAAGTACCCTTTGCAACATTGTGAAGGAGGACACAGTACGTTGCAATAATGCAGAAAGCTGGGTTCCTGCGAATTTTAGTTGTATGTACTACTTTCATCTATCTCAGGCTTCACGTCTTTGTAGTCCAGACTTGGGGTGAAATTCTGACCCCACTGAAGTCAATGGAAGTTTTGCCACTGTTAGACTGGGCATGTTTTCTATAAAATAAGATGTAGAAGGCACTTCGGGGGAAAAGTAGGCAAACAAGTTATCTTTCATAATTTGAATGTGCTGAATCAGAAAAAAATATGTTTACCAAGCTGAATTTTGAATATTTCACCTTCAAAACTGGAGTTCAAATTTTAAGTAAAATTTGAAAAATTACTATATATCGTGCACATTGTTTAGACAAACATAATTTAACAGTTCCTACATGTCCCAGCATGTTCCTTGCATGTACAGGTCCCAGTGCCTGCCAATGTAGCATTTCTGCAGCTACAGCATTGTGATACACACCCTTTGACACATCCACAGTAACAATTTCTGCACAGCTGTTGGTGACTGGCTCCAGTGACATTACTTGGGTACTAGTTCTCCATTGTATTTGCTCCAACCCACATTCTCTGGCGAGTGTACTGTGGGGTTGTTGCAGTTTGCCTGCCTCAACACCCTGGCCTAAAAGCGAGTTCTTTGGATGTGATAGCACAATGCAACACTTGTGGGGGGCAGTGCCTCTGGTGATTGGCATTTGGAGAACAGCATCATCTGTGTCTTGTTGCACCTCTCCTCATCAGGTAAATTGTACATGGGTGCAGATGAACTTTTCTACTGAAATTATTTTTTCGTTCTGTAGATCATCCTTCCCCGAGTGTCTCAGAAGTCCATGTTTTTCATGAATATTGTCCAAGAACTTTTCTTGCTGTGCCCAGCACTATGGGAAACGGAATCACAGCCTGTCAATGCATAGAAGGAAAATATTGGTTCTATGTCTGCTTGGGGAATTACAGCCAGAAGCTTCTCTCAGCTAGTATACTTAGGGATGCATTTGGGTTTTTTGATGTTCTAGCCTTCATCCACTACTTACTGCAAGGCATTTTATCAGAGTGTGCCACTAACAGAAGAACAGCATCAGCAGTGTCTTGTACTGACACAACAACACAGTCAGCATCTGTATTCATGCAGGGCACTACAACCCTGGTGTCAACTTCTTCATGGTCAGCTCACAATTGACTTGTGCCCAGAGTTGGGTTTGATGATTTAACCATACTGTCTTCTATAAACCCTCTGGATATGTTTTGTGGAGCATTGGCTAGGAGTTTGAGAAGAAGCAAGACTTATTTTTGGAATGGGCCAAGAGGTCTGGCCAGCAGTTGGGAAGAGAAACAAAACTATCATCAATGATTTTCCAAATTGGCCTGGAAGCTTTGGAGTGTGTCTGTCACATCATTCCTTTAATAGAATCGTGTCTGTACCTGTCAATGGTTACATCAAACTTGCTGAAGTGCTGTCCAGAATGAAGAACGGATTTGACAAAACTGTTTGCAAAGTCACCAAAGGTTATACATGGAAGAAGTTTCCCCAGTGCCATCACCCGCACTTGGCCATTGATCCCCAGAGAGGAGGTCCTATGAAGTGTAATCTCAGGAGGACAAAGCACGTCTCTGGTTAAAATGTCTGTCATAGCAGACTTATTTCCAACTCTAAAATGTCCATTTAGCTCAGCAAGAGCAAGTGGAACTGGCATTAGTGCATGATGCAATATGCTGTGCAGAACTACCATCCTTCCTGCATTATAGGCAGTAGTGATGCACTGTAATATGAGATGATCAGCTTTTATTGTGACTATCTGGTCTTTGCTTTGCTCTTTCCAACTAATAATTAGCTCATAATAATTTATAGTTTTGAAAGAGGCTAACTTATGGAAATAAACTATAGCAAAGTACATTGTGTATGATACATTGTGTAATGATAGCAGTGCATTTAACTCTTTCACATATCAAAAATTCCTGAAAAGTGGATAATTTACTTACTCTTAAATGTTGACCTTACTGTAAAACCAACAAAATTCTAATACATATCATCATATGACCAGAGGAAGCTGATAGTGTGGTCTTCCACAAACCTCACACCCTGTGCTTTCTGATAGCACAGCATTCCAAATTAAGAACCTATTCCATACTTCGTACCTCTCCTTTAATTTCTATTTATTTTTAAGTTACAAATGGTAGCCATTTTCTTTTTTTTTTATTGACCTTACAGTTCAAAATTCAGCACATTCAAATTACAAAAGAAAACACGTTTGACAAATTTCCCCCAGCAATGCTTTCTGTTTTGTTAATATCAACGTAGCTGGGAATTTGGCCTTCTCTATGGCAGAGTAGAGCCAGGATTCCACCCTAGATGTCAAAACAGTGGAAAACAAAAGGATAAGATTGGCTCAGAAGGAGACTTGACAGAAAGTTATACCTTGACCCCAATACCGGGCCAGGGGGGAGGGGCGGGAACGGGTTCTTCTTAGCATGAAAAACGAGTCTTTCAGCATCTGCCAAAGAAACCTAAATAATAATAGTAGACACCTATGTAGCACTTTTCTTATCAGGATCTCAATGTGCTCTCTAAACATTAACTAATTAATATCCCACAGTACATATGTAAAGGGATCACCTCACCCAGTACTGAAACACAGCCATCTCTGGGGTGGAACATGACAGCAGTGTAATAAAGTTCAGCAACACTGTACATACTCTTATGCAGAGTGTCATGAAACCTTTAATGATCATGTGTGTTCTAGACCTCAGATGTATGTCTCACATGACAAATGCCAGTGCCACCTCCGCAGTTCTCTCCTGACATCGTGCTGGGGCACTGGTTTAGTGGACATTCTGAATCATCAACATGACTTCCAGCAGCACCGTGGTGT
This sequence comes from Malaclemys terrapin pileata, assembly GCF_027887155.1. Taxonomy (NCBI): domain Eukaryota; kingdom Metazoa; phylum Chordata; order Testudines; family Emydidae; genus Malaclemys; species Malaclemys terrapin. The sequence continues at coordinate 78,945,701 of NC_071507.1, read as the reverse complement.
TCTTTGGAGCTCACAGAGTTAACCCAGGAAATGCCTCCAAATCCATTGCAGTGGATACCCACAGTATAAAGTAAATTTCCTTTAAAGCCCCACACGGAGCTTTCATCCTTATTTGGCACACAGGACATTTACTTGTTGAAGTACATCATATGATGCATATCATTCTAATCCTTGTTCCTTTAGGAGATGTTTGGGTATGAATAGAAAAATAGGCTCTCACTCTTTAATAATATGTTGTCAAGTACTTTCGGCTTTTTATTATGGAGGCTGGGGGCTGGTTTCTCACACTGTTGTTTGTAATGTCCTCTTAGAAAGTAGAAACTAAGCATCCTTTCCCTGCCAATTTTGCTTTCCCATTTCAAAAAATACAGATTTTTCGTGTGTGTGTTTTTAACTGCTTCCTAGCTAGTCTCTCACTCCAGCATCTTAGCTGCAGGGGTTTGTTCACTTCCATTGAAACCACAATGGAACTTTAGGATGTACCTGGGATGTGGGCAACACTGGAGTCATGGTTTCCTTAATAGGTGGAGCATGTTATGCAGCAGTAAAACATAATGGAGATGAAATTTCCACGGCCTGCAGTCATAACACCTTGTGCTGTGGGGTACCCCTGATTTCTGAGACTGGATAGGGACTGGTCAATATTTGGGGCTAGAGTTTACCTATTATACATAGCCTTAACTATTGAGCTGCACCACCCAGCTGCCTCACTGAAACAGAATCCTTCACCAAGCTCTTCATTGCACATGGGCGCACGCAGGCTGTGCTCTCCTGCCTCCTCTTCTTCCCACCCTGCCCCTTTGGGCGTGAACTGCATGCCCAGAGGTGCAAAGAAGGAGCAGACCCTGCAGTGCCCTGAGCCAAGGACTTAGCTTGTCCTTGCCAGACTTGCGAAATGCTTGAAGGAGGGAGTAGGGCATCTGGCTACCCATCAAGTTGCTAGTCCTCTCTTTCAGAAGAGAATTGACAGTCAGGGAGGGACTCTGAATCATGTGTGTACAAAGGAGGAAAATACTGGCCATATCAGTATTTGAGCTTTTCATGACTGTAAAAGCACCTGTAAAGTTTTTATTCTCCATATATTTAAAATCTGCCCATAATATATGTATGGTTAAGTCAGCTGAGTGTCGCATTGCCTAACTTTTAGGCAGGGCCGGCTCTAGGATTTTTGCCACCCAAAGCAAAAACAATTTTGGCCGCGCCCCCCCCCCCCCGTTCTTTAATTACGCCACCCCTGGCCCCACCTCAGCTCCACCCATTCCCCAAATCCCCAGCCCTGCCTCCTCCCCCCAGGTTTGAGAGCCTGGGAGGGAGGGGGAAACTCCGAGTGGCCGCGGCGCGGGCGCCGCTTCTCCCCCTCCCTCCCAGGCTCCCAGGCCTGGGAGGGAGGGGGAGCAGCGGCGCGCGAAACGGACGCTCGGGGTCTCCCCCTCCCTCCCAGGTTTGAGAGCCTGAGAGGGAGGGGGAGACCCCGAGCTGCCGCGGCACGTGAAACAGCTGATTCGTGCGCCCCTGCTCCCCCTCCCTCCCAGGCTTGAGAGCCTGGGAGGGAGGGCGAGTAGCGGCGCGCGAATCAGCTGTTTCACGCGCCGTGGCAGCAGCAGCGGAGGTGAGCTAGGATGGCCGGGGCACATTTTTAGGGGCAGCATTCTGGCGCCGGCCATGCCACCCCTAAAAATGTGCCGCCCCAAGCACCAGCTTGTTTTGCTGGTGCCTAGAGCCGGCCCTGCTTTTAGGTGCCTGGGAAAATCATTGAAATACACAAAGTCTGAGTTAGGTGTCTAAGCTCCTTTATAATGAACGGGGAGAGAGAGAGAGGCTATAGACTGCCATTCACAAAAGCCAGCATGGTAGGCAGGGAGACGCTGACCAGAGGGAGGCTTGCTAAGCCTCACCCCTCTTATAGAGATAGGTGACTAAGCCTGGGCTGCATGAGGTGCTTATTTCTGCTTGTGATTCACACCTGGGAACCTTCTTTGGAGTTAGACACCCTATGCCATTTTAGTGAGAAGCTGTGGGGGAAGGAGAGCTTCCCTCAGAACTTTTAGCCCAGTGGTTAGGCTACTCCCCCAGGATGTGGGAGACCTCCAGTTCAGATTTCTTCTCCACTTAATGGGGAGAAGGGATCTGGCGACTCTCAGGTGAGTGCTCTAACCATTGGGCTGTGGCTTATCCTGATGTGGGGAATTCCTCAATATCTCCTACCAAAGGTACCTGGATGGCCACAAGGAGGCAGCACTGCACATGCTCAGAGGCAGAAATGTAAGTACCTCAGGAATTTTTAGTACAAAAACTTAGGCGCTAAGTGAGGTTAGGTGTCTACAGGGTTTCAGCAGGAATTTTGTGCATCACACAGGTCCCAAAACTGGGACTTAGGTGCCTAAAAACAAGGACTTAGATGCCTAACTCCTTTTGTGCATTCAAGCCCCTGTGTGTCAGTTCTATGTCTGTAAAATGGGCATAATAATACTGTACTTCCAGACCTCACATGGGTATAATTCATCAGGGGTTGTATGGTGCTCAGATAGTAGGTGATGGGAGCCCAAGGAAAATCCTAGAGAGGAAAAAACATCCTTATTCAGTGAAGGAGTTGGATTCTGTGCAGTAAGAGCCTTATCTAATGCCTACTGAAATCAATGAAAGGCTCCCATTGTCTGCAATGGACATTGCTTCAGGCTCTAAATGGGACACAGGGCTACACATTGATTGATAAGGTTAAAAAGAAATATTAAACATATTTCACTGCCTCATTCACTGTGAGCTGTCCATCCTGCACACCAGATGAGGTTAAGAGTCCCTGACAAAAATACTAGATGGTAATGTAACAGAAGTCTGTATCATAATGCATACACATAAGGGGCAGAGATAAGGTTGCAGGGGCAACATTAAACTTGTCATTTTCTTAATTTTGAGTGTTACAACTTTGGAAATCTAATATTGGTTTAATGTAGTTGTTTAGGTAAAAGATTTTAGTAATTTGTTTTTCACGCAGTCCTGATCTCAGCTGCTACCTTGCTCTGTATTTTAAACAAAAGAATGGGAGAAAAAGAGCAATAACCGGAGCATAAAGATCAGTGACCTTGCCTTTTTTTTTTTTTTTTTTTGCACAAAGGGTAGGCAAAATAGTTAGTCTAAGAAAGTTTTGATGACATATTGTCTTTTAAGTCTTCATCATATTTTCCAGTAATGGTGCTATTATGTATCTTTTTTTACACTCTGTGGTATCCCTGTGCAATGCATGAATTTATCAGATTTCAATGATATGGAAGCTTTCATTTCCACTTCAGTGAGTTCTTTATCTAGCGGCTGCCTGTCATTCTCTCTCTCTCTTTTTTCCAAATAGCAACTGTTTGTTCAAAAATAAACTCCAGATGATTGCTGGCTGACTTTGTGAGAAAATATTTTTTTTACATACGATGCCCAATTGCCCATTGTAGAGTGAGGTGTGAGGGGAAAATAGCACATTAATGTGCTTTGGAGGAACTGTACCAAAATCATCTCATGTAGAACCAGCAATGGCGGGTGACAAAAAGTGAATGTCATGGCCAAAAAAGCCAATGTGTATGGATTAACCACTATGGCCAAAATAGTAGTATTTTTCTACAGCCCATGCTGTAATGATAAATGCAACTGGAAACTACAAGTACTTTGGTGATAGATAGTAGGTATAAATGGAAGCACTTGAGGGCAGTTCAAAAGGCACTAGCAATGCCTTTTAATTACTGAAGGAAAAATCCACGGTCGGCTGTATTAAAAACCAGTAAGAAGCCCAGCCTGACCAGAGTAGCTAGCTGATCCAGTAGAAAATCAGCTCCAAAGGAAAGCCAGACCCCTGGGGAATCTACACATGATTTTCTTGGTGTCCAGGTTGAGTAGCCAATGCCTTCTCATTCAGCTTACGCCAAAAGAAATTAGTCATGAATTAACCAGCGCTCCAACATCTGGCTTTTTGAGTGGGAGGTAGACCTCTGTATCTTTAAAAATGACTGGCATGCAACTGTGCTCACTTGAGGTCTTGATAAAACCTGTCAGCAATGAAACTACAACTCCACCACTCATTTTAAGTAAGGAAGTAGAACAAACGTTAGAGTCACAAGGGTCAGGAAACTGAAAGAGTCATGGACAAGTCCATTAAAAACTAAGCTGAACTCAATCAAGAGAGACAGACCATTGGGAGCTCATGCATCTGCCAGTCAAAATCCTGTGTAGACTTATCATGTTGCAGCTGATCTAGCTTCCCCAGGAAGCATATAAGATCATCACAGCAACCACATGAAGGAATGGCTCTAGACAGTCTGCATGAATCTGACAGAGCACTAATCAGAAGAGTTCAGCTGGATGACGCCTATAACAAGTACAACTAGCATGAGGAACATCTCTTGGCCTCCTATAAGAGCGCCTTTGTATTTCCACATAAAATCCTTGCTCAGAAGAAGTCTAGACTTTAGGCATCTACTCAGTCATCATCTCTCCAGTCTGCAGTGCAGCTACTTCAGATCCTGGAAATCATTATTAAAACACAAACTCTGGACACAAAGAACAGTAAAGGTCTGGGGAAAAGATGAGAGCCCCTCTCTAAAAGCTACTAATAGCTACCCGTGAGCGTGCACCCTGTCTGGAAGTGACTCTGGATCTGTACTTCATATCATAGAACTGAGTTTGTTTTTATAAACATATCTTTTCTGATGTAGATAATGAAAAAACATAAGAAAGTGCTACGTCCTGGGACCCTTGCTCACTTAAAGCTACCGGGAATGTTACCTTAGGCAGGACTGCAGGCTTGAGCCCTAATACATAACAGTAGCTTCACAGCAGGAGCTGCATAGTAAAGAGGATGGTTGGCTTTGTGGTTAAGGCACTGGCAGAGGACACAGGAGATTGAGTTCTACCATGGGTTTCCCATGTGATCTTGGCCAAGTCATTTAATCTCACTAAGCCTCAGTTCCCCATCTGTATAAAGGGAGTAATAATACTTCCTTAGCACCACAGGGTGCTGTGGAGAAAACTTCATTAAGCTTTGTGAAGTGCTAAGATGCTGGGGGCCATATAGGCACCTAGATAGGTAGGTAGATGGATCATTGCAACTTCTTGGACAATAGAATTCTAGTCATTGTATCAAATTCTTTGGTGAATACAATAGTGGTATTAGTGACCGACAGGCTGTAGATTGGTCAGGAGACAGATGTGAGGGACAAAGTAGTGTAATTTGCATAAATGTGGCATTCTGTGGGTGGGCAAAATTACATACTAAGAGGCTTAGAGTGGGGGGGGGGGTACAGTTGGAAAAGCAAATAACTGGTGGTTGTAGATTAAAGAGAGGGCTGATGGCTTTATTCTACATGTTCCTGTTAGTTACTTTTCCTGCTACAGCGCCCCTCTCTGCACCTTTTGTATGTAAATTGCACTGATTTTGCACACAACTGAATGCCAAACTAGTGCAAGTTACATAGGCCTGCTTCACCACTGGGTTACTCCAGTTTCATGCTGGTGTAGCTCCTGTTAATCAATGATGTGCCAGTAGTGTAAAACTGGAGTAATACTGTGCTCAATGAGGCCCCACAACTTTAACACTCAGACCAGTCTGATAACTCATTTAATACCCAGAGGCCTAATTCTCCGCATGGTGTACATGTGTGCTGCTTCACTGACTTCAATGCAAGTTCAGTCCTTACACCAGAGAACTTGACCCCATGTATATTTTACAACCACATATTTTTCTGGAGTTGCATATTCTTACACCCGGGGGTCAAATCTGGCTCATTATTTTTTCTCTCTTATTCAGGGCTTTCAAAGATATATTTTAACGTGTTTCCATCAAGAATGTAGTAAAGAAGCTTAGCTTTTCTTTTCTAAAACAACTGCCCAATCCTCAAAGTTCTCTAAAAAATTTAACTCGCCAACAACCAGCTTAAGTTCTATTTCCTCTGCTCACCTCAGAATAATATTAGTTTCTGCCACCACAAAGCGTATAGATCATCCTCAGCATGAAACCCAGTAAAGCACATTAAAGAAGAGATGATATAGTGGATTAGGGTTTATGGAGAGAAGCAGCAGCACCTGCGTGGTCTAACAATGCAGCATTGTCTGGCTGTGGTATGTTTAATCTTCTGCTGCACAGACACCTGCTTTTCTGAAGGGATGATTGATGGTTTATTAGTATCATGGAATGGTCTGGCGCATTACAAATCTTTCTACATATTAAAGACATACCAAACTTGGTGATTTCTGACATACAGTAAAAATGTACCCATGGAGACTTGGCTACTGCCAAACATCTGAGGTGTCCCCTCAGCGCATCAGTTCGTTGGTGATATAGAAGTACCATGTAAACGTAACCACTTTGGGGTTTAGAAAGCCAGGGAGGAATTCCCAAGAAGGACAGACCAGAGCTGGATCCAGTATCACTGCTGCCCAGAGCTGTATGGAGCCCTGAGTTCTGGGGCTCATGACTTTGCATTGGGAATAAGGAGGGAGGCGCTTAGCAAGTTAAGTGGGGAGGTTGTCGCTCTGTGTGGCTTTGCAGAGAGCGGCAGAAGAGGGCAATGGAGGGGTTTGTTGGGGGAATTTTACTGGTGGCGAAGACGACCAGCAGCACCCAAGACTCACCACTGAACTAGAACTTTGCCCAGGACCCCTGAACTCTGTGTGCAGGCACACTGTTGGGTGTCTGCCCTTTCAGACTGTGGTATCACGGGGCTTTGTATTGAATGCAACCCTGTTTTACTGCTCCCCTTATATTTCTCCTTTCATCCTCTGTAAATAAATATTTCCCTTTGCTATATTCACTGTATACTTTTCCAGTGTGTGTGTGTGTTCACTCTGGGGAGTTTGGAACAGGTGCCCCTGCGGCGCAAGGGACTTTCCCTGCTGCATTCCTGCACGGGCCATCTCTTGGCCAGAGCTGCCTGCAGAGCAAACTCTTGGCCATCAGGGTGCTAAAGTTACATATAGTACCTAGAAAAGAATCAGACTAACGACTGGTTAGAGATGACGAATCTGGATCCAGATCCATATTTCAAACATATTTCAAGTTTCAGGGTGTGCTGAAAGTGGAAATTTTTGTAATAGTTTTATGAATTACCTGTCTATATGACTCTGTATTTATCCCCTTGGCATCGCTACCCCTTGGGAGATAAGAATTGATTTTCTCCCTCCCTCCGTTCCAGGCTTGCCGGATCAATCAGCTGTTTGGCTCGGCAAGCCTGGAAGGGGGGGGAGAAGCAGAGCAGCAGCAGCGCGCTCAGGGGAGGAGGCGGAGATGTGTTGGAGCGGGGAGCAGTTCCTCTGCACCCCCCGTTACTTGCTGTGGCCCTCCCCGGAGCCCCCCCCCGCCCCAGCTCACCGACGCTCCGCCTCCTCCCATGAGCACGCCACAGTTCCGCTTCTCCCCCCTCCCTCCCAGGCTTGCCGTGCCAATCAGCTGTTTGGCGCGGCAAGCCTGGGAGAGAGGAGAAGCGGAGCTGAGCGGCGTGCTCGTGGGGGGAGGAGGAGGAGGAGGAGGAGACAGAGAGGAGGTGAGGTGAGGTGGGGCAGGGAGCGGTTCCTCTGCGCCCCCCCTTTCTTGCTGTGACCCCCCCCGCCCCAGCTCACCTCCGCTCTGCCTCCACCCACGAGTGGACCACAGCTCTGCTTCTCCTCCCTCCCAGGCTTGCCGCACCAAACAGCTGATTGGCGCAGCAAGCCTGGAAGGGAGGAGAAGTGGAGCTGCGGCACACTCGTGGGAGGAGCCGGAGCGGAGGTGAGCTGGGGCGGGGGGGCCCCGGGGAGGGCCGCAGCAAGTAACGGGCGGTGTGGAGGAACCGCTTGTGGTAACATGAATTTGGATATAATGAGGTAAAGCAGCCCCAGCCCCTGGAGCGCTGCTTTACCGCGTTATATCGGACCACATTATATCTGGGTAGAGGTGTAGATTTCTTGCTAGGCATATTAATACAGAACTTTGAGTAATAATTCATTTAAACTACAATACAGAAACGTATTTCCCACACCCCACAGAAGCAGTGTAGTGGGAGAGTCAGGGGTAACGGATGAGCTCTCCTATTCAGTCAGGCACATCTGTCCCTGTCCCCATGTGTCCCTGCACCCCTATTCAGCTACCCCTCTTCCCCCATCCATGTGTCCCTGCACCCCCTCCATGTGTTCCTGAACACCCTTCCCCATCCCCATGTGTCCCTGCTAGACATATTTTAGAAAGCAATCCAGTTTTGATTTAAAGACTTCAAGTGACAAAGAATCCACCACACTTCTTGGTAAGTAGTTCCAAAGGTTTCTGAGGTGGCCAATACAGTTTGTGGCTGGGGGAGCTGCCCAGTATGCAGCTGATGGCACTAAAGTCATCACAAATGCCATCCTGACCATTAGCTAGATGCTTGCAGATGAAATGGCTTTTCTGTTAATCTGTCATTGTGGCCTTTGACCATATAGGGATGGTCAGGTCAATGGAGGAGCGGATTTAGCTACTTTGCAATTTGATCTGTGCAGCTCCCCAAACACTCCAGGGAGTCACTTTATAAAATTCATAATTGTTGTTATGCTGTTACAAAAGCAAAGCCTACTAGTTACAACACAGGAGTGGGCGCTTGCAGAGCTGGGTTCTGTCCCTAGCTCCACTGCTGACTTAGGACCTGATCCAAAGTCCATCAAAATGAATGGAAAGACTCCCAGGAATTTTGATGGGCTTTGGATCAAGCTCTTGATGTCTAATTTTAGCCGTAATATGTCCATCTATGCAATGGGATAATAATACCTACTCTATTACCTCAGATGTGATGTTTAATTCATTAATGTCTGTAAATTGCTTTAAGATCCTTGTAGGGGAGGTGTTGTGTCAAGCCACCCCGCTCACTAACCTTCAGAGCCTGAGCTCCAACCCAAGTTGTAACATCAAAGCGCTGTCTACACAGTTATTTTTAGAGCACTATGCAAGCCCCTCTAGCCCAAGTTTGTCAACCCAGGTGGGAGGCTGGCTGCCATGGGCTATGTAGACAAGGGCTTGGTTCTGAAGGCAGGCTGGCACCTGAGGAAAGTCTCCAGTAACTGCCCCAGACTGCCTCAATATGTGCATTTGGCCTGACACTCCTGCTTTCATTTTATTTTACTTGTTGTCAGTGTGCATTTTCCCTGGTTTCTTTTTTGGCTAAGCTGGCAGTGACTGTACGGGGCCAAATTTTCAACCCTAACTTTAACAGCTGAACAAGGAAACAATGCATCCCCTTCCCCCCACCGCAACTTACACACATATCTGCACATGCAAATTAAGGTTGGCATGGCCAGTTATTAGATTATGTCAAAACCAGTTCAGTCAGAACATGTCAGGCTGCCTTGACCTGAGTCTATGCTACGGATCTATCTGGTTTTAAAATCTGTTTAACTGAACTGGTTTTAAAACCAAGTCGAAATTTTTCTCACAGAAGATAGGCCCCTTGGAGCCAGTTGGGCCTTACGTGGCTGTGCCATCTGGGGAGGGTTTAAGAAGCATCATCACCATAGTCTGCATAAAGGCCAGGAAGAATTGCAGACCCTAGGGCAGAAAGGGCCTGCTGTCCCCCTACTCCCTTGAAGGCCCATAGGAACCCAAAGGCAATGGGTGAGGAAGGAGGTGTGGCTCTGGCTATGGCTCTACTCCACACGTCCTGTACAGCTGATCAGTTGCAAAGGAGAGAAAGCTACACTCATAAGGGTTGTAGCAGAACACCAAGAAATGCTTCTGATGCTCTCCCTGGAGCAGTACAGCTATGCATTAGCACATCACAGGGCTGTGCCCAATATGCACAATCAAGGGCATCAACAGTGAGCAGGGCTGTCTCTATATTTATGCATTGTAGAGCTCCAAGCACACTCTTGGCACTTAACAAGGAGGGAAAACAAAACAACAACAACAATGATGATGATGATGATAAAATAATACTACCACCCACCTTTGTGACATGTACACAGATACAAAACTTCATGTAAGTGCTATGTTTTATTGCTATGATTATCTTCTGATAAAGGAATAGACCTGAATCCTGAGAGACACGGAATGATTGCAACTCCGATTGGCTTTAACAGGAGTTGCAGCTTGTTCTGCAACTTCTGAGGGCTTGGCTCATGGCCATTATACAGATACTAATATGAAAAATACAATTATTGTGTCATGAGACTGATGTTTTTATTCTTTGGTAATCATAGGAAAAGTAGTGTCAAATGTAGGTATTGTAGTTTTATTACAACCAAGTACTTGTGTTATATTTTATCTTACTATTAAAAATTGCTACAATTCTAAAATCCAGCCATAATTTTACACTACTACTTAGCTCTTCTATAGCACTTTTCATCTGTAGATCCCAAGATGCTTTTTGAAGGAGGATATCATTATTCCCATTTTGCAAAAGATGGAAAATGATGTACAGAGAAGAAAGGGACCTGCACAAGGTCACACATCAGCCCAGCGGCAGAGCTATGAATATATCTCACATCTCTCGATTCCCTGTCTGGTGCCCTATCCACTAGATTAGGAGGAGAGAGTATCTGGACACAATACAACTTTTATAAATGCAGGATCTGTCCCTTTGTTTTACTTGTTTACTTGATGTACCCTGCAATAAATACACACTTGGGGCCTGCTCCAGCACTCCAGATTCTGGGAGTATTGCTAATGAAGTAATGACAGGATTGGGCCTTTGAGTTGAAATGTTAGCTGGGGATCTTATATTGCCATGCAAGATGAGCTTATATTTCCTTAAGGTACCACTGAAAGTGTGTATGCCAATACTAGAGAAACAGCTAAGAAAATTATGATGCACACTAACAATGTTCCAGTTAATTAATGGTAAATGATACCTTAAGAAAACATTTGATACAGTACCATCTGCTCAGATCTGTGGCAGTTCTGAGGCCTGGTGTGATTCTCAGCGCACAAGTCACGAGTATGCTGGAGCTCCCCAGTTGCACTTTGAAGCAGGTGGCACTATTGCAATGAAAAGGGGATTTTTGAAGGACATAAGAGCTTACTAATTAAAAAGATAAATCTCCTGAATTGCACTTCTATAATTATATTGTCATTAGAGCTAACACAGCTAAATTAACGCACAAAAGCATTGCTTTTGCATTACTCCACTATGTTTACATAAAAATCTCTTCATGCTGCAGCCCCATGACTGAATTGCTAGCTTGTTAATACCATATGTTTCTCTCTGTACACTCCAATGGGCAAATCCAGGCCTTTTAATATTCCCAGTAACTACCTCAGAAAGTCCAGAACATCGATTTTGGTCATATGGTGTTCCATCTCCCTGGTGACACTGAAGTCTGACTCACTGCTGGCGTTCAGATCAGCTGTTGGAACCCATCTTTTCTTCTTAAATACTGTAATTAGATTGGTATTTTGTGCCACTACATTCTTTACTCTCTCAAAGCCCAGGCATTGCTCGCAGTTAATTAGCATTGTCATGCTAGGTTTTTGTGCAACACTATTTGTGGCTGTGTTCCAAATGAGGCTGGGTTGCACCCTCATCAGCAACACCAGTTTGGTGGGCCAAAGAGGATTTTATTCAAAACAGGAATATAGCAATGGAACCACAATGGAGTGAAGCCGCAGGCTATGCAATGAGGATCACAGCGTGTATAATAATAGTTCTATGGTGCTCCTACAATTCGTGATGGGCTGTGTTGTCCCCACCAGTTTTAACTTACAAGCTGGAAGTGGGGGTGGCTGAACTCCTTCTTAACAGAGCTCACTGAATCCCAGGAAGACTAATCTCAATGTTTTTTTTTTTTTTTTTTAATGTAAGTTTCTGGCCCTTTTCCTTGAACAGATAACCTTGAAAATGTCAACAGCTGTAAACCAGTGTACTGTACCAGTAAAACAATTCCTAATGCTGAAATGAAGACAAGGCTAGTCTCCACATCTGCAGCAGGAGGCTGGTGGGACCTAAATATCCTTGCCACCCACTCCACCAGGCATGCTCCTACTTTTTATAGAGAATGAGCCACTAAAGTTTTGGGTGTATCCCAAAGAACCCTCTCAGCAACCTTTCTCGGACACTTTAGTGCCTAGTGGTGAGTGAATGGTGGGCAGGAATCGGTTACAATGTTTAGAAGAAGAACAGCAATATATTGTTTCACCAGCCCGTCCCAAAATGCTAAGGTTGATTGTGATTGTTAATGTTTTCAGCACCCTCTGGGGCTGGCTGCTGCCCACTCTACTCAGGTGCTGGCCATTACAGTGGCAGCTGCTGCGACAGGGGGAATGCCTCTCCTGTGCCCCACATCAGTACTGCTAGGAGCACATAGGAGATGTCCCATTTCCTTCCCAGCCCATCTACACAAATGTGTCGTATGCTCCAGCAGCACACAAGAAAGAGTAGGGAGGAGATGAAGCCAAGTTGCTTCTATACTAAGCGGGAGTCTTGGAGCCGTTGCAGCTAGTGATAGTTTGTCTGCCCAACTCAAAAATGAGCTGGTACAGGGAGCTGCTCCCTCCCCGGTCCATCAGTCCCTTCAAGAGAAAGCCAGTTTACACAACCTCTAACCCACTACACCAGCCTGGGGGAGACCTGTCCACTTCTGACTCCACCCCAGCTATGGGAAGCTGTCAGCAGTCAAAGGAAACTTGCCTGCCTCGAGAATCAAAGGAGACCTAATCTCCAACTGACCATCCAGTCCACCACCACAAGAGACCTCTTTTCCCAGCCAACCAAACACCCCTCTGGCTAGTGGCCTCCATCACTTGCTATGATCATTGACAGCAGAGGGATCAGGACACCTTGCTGCCACTATCACTATTACTGTGAGGAACAGCTACCAGGAAGGGGAGGCACCAAAAGGAGACTTGAAGCAGGAAGCACTGGGGTGGAGTGTATGTAGTGAGGAAAGATCATAGAATATCAGGGTTGGAAGGGACCTCAGGAGGTAATCTAAATCCAACCCCCTGCTCAAAGCAGGATCAATCCCCAGACAGATTTTTACCCCAGTTCCCTAAATGGCCCCCTCAAGGATTGAACTCACAACCCTGGCTTTAGCAGGCCAATGCTCAAACCACTGAACTATCCCTCCCCCCCAGATGGCTCTGTGGCATTGTTTTTGGGAAGTTCTATGGCCTGTGTTACACAAGAGGTCAAACTAGAGGATCACAATTGTCCCTTCTGGCCTTGGAATCTATGAATCTGTGTGTGGGTGGTTGTGGAAGAGCTGATGGATTTTGTGGGGGGGATTGGAGGGCGTGTATGGAGTCAGTAGATATTTGCATGGGAAGAGTATTTTACCCAAGTACATCACATGGATCACTGACTCGGGCAGAAGCTTTTTCAGGGAGCTTCCTGGCCAATGGGAGCTGCAGGGGTGGTGCTTGCAGGCAGGAGCTGCGTGCAAAGACCTCTGCCCCCCCTCAGGGGCCATGGGGGCATGCCGGCCACTTCTAGGAGCGGCATGGCGCCAGGGCAGGCAGGGAGCCTGCCTTAGCCCTGCTGCGCCACCAGACTTTTAGCGGTCGGAGACTGCAATAGACTGGCAGAAGCTCCAAGATGGACCAGTCGATTGCGATCTATGGTTTGGTGATCACTGCTCTAAGGATAGGACAAGAAGCAATGGGCTTAAATTGCAGGAAGGGCGGTTTAGGTTGGATGTTAGGAAAAACTTTCTAACTGTCAGGGTGGTTACGCACTGGAATAAATTGCGTAAGGAGGTTGTGGAATCTCCATCATTGAAGATTTTTAAGAGCAGGGTAGACAAACACATGTCAGAGATGGTCTAGAAAATATTTAGTCCTGGCATGAGTGCAGGGGACTGGACTAGATGACCTCTCAAGTTCCCTTCCAGTTGTACAATGCTATGAAATATTGTCAATGGATTACATTATTTGTTACATTTTGCTGTTATTTGCCAAATAATTTGTCTGACTAGGAGTTGTCATCACTCTGCCTCTCCCATATTGGCAGGCTGGATGGGGGAAGGAGAAAGAATGGCTTCCTAGGGTCCTGGTATGGAAAGCTGGGTCACAATATGGAAAAGGTTGAGAACCAATGTATTTGACAAATATTTTTTGCAGCATTCAACCAGCTCAAAAATAAAACCACACTCAATTTTTTTTAAAGGCTCACCTATCGTATCCACAGCTCAGAAGAGCTGTATCCATTCTACAGAGCAGAAGAGGCGCTAAGATACAGTTTGGGAGGAAGAACGAGAGAGGAGCATAAAGCTGTATTTTAAATGTCCTTCCTTTGTCATGTGAACTGACAAAATGCCGAGTGGCTTGCTCTTTGGGCCAAAGACATGCTTGGCATAATGTCAGTGATGTTAATGGTATTACACTAGGGATTAATTCGGTCCTTTATATCTGACATTGTTTCACCTATTTCAATTACAGCAGTTCTAAATAAACCCACAAGTGTAAGTACTTTCCTCCTTCCCTTGTATTCTTTTTAATGGATTCAACTAATATGTTTATTGTGAATAATGGCTTTGTGACCACTACCCTTCCTTTCAACTGTTGGGACTGGGTCTTGAAATTATGTTCTTCATAAACCACTGCTGTCTATGATGGATGGAAATAAACAAGTTTAAGAAGAATTATAGGTGTGCGACCATGCACAGAAAATAGGTGATTGCACACGCAAACAGCCAGTTCTAGAAATGTGTTCATGCAGTTACGTCATCTGGTGGTGCAGTGGCAGTAAATTCACACATAAATTAGACTCACGATAGCTGTGTTTGCCTCCACTCTCCAGGTTGCTTTTCAGCAAACACATCAGAATGTGTTAACAACTCATGGTTTCAGCCCCCACTGGTTTGGTGTCAAACACAAATGATTTGAAAATATAAAATTGTTCCTTTTCATTCTAGGCCTATCAAGCAGAAGGGAGAATGTTACCCTTCTCAGTGTTATTGTCTAGGACAGTGATTCTCAACCAGGGGTACGTGTACCCCTGGGGGTACTCAGAGGTCTTCTAGAGGGTACATCAGCTCATCTAGATATTTGCCTAGTTTTACAACAGGCTACATAAAAAGCACTAGTGAAGTCAGTACAAACTAAAATTTCATACAATGACTTGTTTATACTACTCTCTATACAAAACACTGAAATGTAAGTACAATATTTATATTCTAACTCATTTATTTTATAATTATATGGTAAAAAGAAGTAAGCAATTTTCAGTAACAGAGCTGTGACACTTGTATTTTTATGTCTGATTTTGTAAGCAAGCAGTTTTTTAGTGAGGTGAAACTTGGGGGTACGCAAGACAAATCAGACTCCTGAAAGGGGTACAGTAGTCTGGAAAGGTTGAGAGCCACTGATCTAGGATATACTTAGATGCTGATTAATATATTCTGAAGTAAAATGAAGCACTCATGTAGAATTTCACTTTGCCTATGCAACCTGAATGAGTTGCTGTGCTGGGAGATCTTTACAGATCTAGATTTTGGATCAAATTCTGATACCTTTACTCCCTCTGAATAACACCTAACTCCATACACAGTGCTACTGATTTCAATGGGACACTGCGTGAAGTAAGGTTCTATTCAGCATCAGTCAGGGCATCAGAATCTAGGCTTTGCTGTCTGCTTACAATCTGCCCTGAGTAAGGGGTAATAACAGCGAATGAATTGGGACTCAGAGTGACCGTTCATTACCCAGTTCCCCCTTATTCCTTGGAGGAAGCAATCTTCTACTACCCTTGGCCAGCAGCAGATGACTTCCCTCTCTGCACCAGCTCAGCTCTGCTGGCTAGGTGGGTGAGGAACAGAGTCAAGACTCCACTTAGTCTCTCACCTCTGACTGTTCATTCCCCACTCACTGGTGAAACAGGATCAGATGGGGGAAGGGAGGCTGTTGCACAGCCCTCTCCCCTCCCATGCAGAAGAATGAGGCTTTCTACCCTCTCTCCCTCCTTGCATGGGAGTCACAGTCTGGCCCAACATTTTGTAGAGTGACTAAATTGAGTACCACACTCATTACATCTCCTACAAGACTAATGAGCTGGAATTCCCTTTTGAGGAAAACACTGGTACATAAAATTAAGTTTCAGCGATGTGCTTAGCACTGTACCTCTCCAAGTGAGTGCCAGTCTGATTCTGTGAGGGCGTTAGCAGTATTGCTATCAGCAGCAGCAAATATACCCTACATGTCCAACACTATATGGTGAAGCAAGCCAAGCATTTAAATGCTGTTTCAGTTCACTTCTGAATTTTAACTTGCAGCACTGCTTTTTTTGTGTGCGGCTCTTTTTTTCTTTGCACAGTGATACTGGAGATATAGGGAGTGACAAGAATGCTCTTGGCAGAAGCAGTGTTAAGCAAGCCCCCTCAAAGCTAACTGTGTCTGGTAGACGCACTCATATGGTTGCTAGTTCACATGCCTGTCATGTTATCTGAGGCTTTTTCTGTGGCTGCTTTAAGAGCATATCTTAATTGAAACTGCAGTGTGATGGCGTGTACAAACCACGCACCAGGCAAGCAGGTGTTATAGAGCAGCTTTCGGCTCAAGCATCCTCATCCTGCCACATGTATGAGGCATGCCAGTCTTGGGGGAGGAGCTTTAAAAAAAGGAGAAGGTCCAAAAGGAGCACAGTGGAGAGCCAAGCTACCTTTTGTTGCCTGAGAGACCAGGGTGACAGGACAGATGGCTGGGGATCGTAGTAGGACAAAGAACCTGGAGCCTAAGTTCACTGTAAGCTGTGTGGCCATGCAGCAGACTATCAAGGGCTGTGCAGGCGGGGAGAGGCGCCCCTCCCTTGGCCCAACCCAGCCCCGCCCCACCAGAGCTGCCGGAGAGCGGAGCCCCTCCCCCAGCCTGGCCCAGCCCAGTCCCGCCAGAGCTGCCATGGCCTGGGAGAGGCGCCTCTCACCTGGCCCTGAGCTGCTGCAACGAGAGAGGATTGGGGGGAATCCTCTCTCCCCGCCACAGTCCTGGGTCAGCCTGCACCCAATACCCTCATTCCCGGTCCCACCCCAGAGCTTGCACCCCCAGCCACAGTCCTCACTCCCGCACCCCAATCCTCTGCCTCAGCCATGAGCCCCCTCCCACACTCCGAACCCCTCGCCCCACTCCCACCACACATCACCTCCATATTGGTGCACATAACAAAATTCATTCTGCACATGGACGTTAAAAATGAGAGGGAGCACTGCCTGGAGTCCCTCTTTATTTGTGTTTATTTAGTTTATTTTCCGTTTTTTACCTTGAGGACTGAGACTATGGGGTTGACCTCAGAGCAGGGGTCCCCCCTCAAGAATACTAGCCTCCTGAGAAGAAGGTGCATGCATTGTAGGAAGTAGTTCAGGGAAGAAGTAAGAGGTCTGAACACATGGACCTTAACCATCAGCTAAAAGGATCCGTGGGCTGGAACTGAGGGTAGAGAGGAGAGACTGGGTTTCCCTTCAGCCTCACCAGCAGGACTAGCAGGAGGACCTCAGAAATAAGGGGCCAAAAGGACGACTGGGCCTGGACCAGATCCACTGATCTGGTGTGAGGACCCCAGAACTATTGGATGAAAACTGGTTTATCCCCACTAAGGTGAGACCAATGGTGACTTGGCCAGACTTTTGATATCTCTGTATGTTCATGTGGGTGCATGCCAAAGACGGACCACAAGTGGAACCTCAACACCAAACCCCTTTGAATTTAAATAAATGGTAGTTTCCATTTGAATCCCAGCTCTGAACTTGTCCTATAACTTTGTTTCTGAATCACATCCAAAAACAGATGGGGACTCTGCTTCCATTCCAGCTGAGGCATGGCTGAAGTCTCCTGAGAGCATTTTATCTCAAGGAATTTTGGCCTCAATGGGTGACAGTCTTACAGCAAAAGTTCACAAGATTTTGGCAGAATTGTATCTGAATCCAAACCAGTCTATTGATTTAGCCTCGAGACCAAACTTTAGCCTGTGTCTAATCCAGACAGAAATATCCTCTCCTTGGCCTCTCTCAAATATGTATTTTAGGGAATGGCTTGAGCTCCAAAAGCCAGATCATCCAGATTCAGGCCAGGTCTACACTACAGACCTAGATCAGTATAACTATGTCACTCAGGGGTGTGAAAAATGGGGATAAATTGTAGTCATCATGCACTTAGGGTTACTTTATCTGCTCTCTATCCACTAATCCATCTCTCCTGAAAACAATTGTAACAGTCCAAACATCTGAGTAGCTTCAACCAACCCTCATTTAAAAAAAAAAACAAAAAAAACAACAACCCTATCAGATAAATGTTTCCTCTTTTCACCACAGATTTTGGAATTGCTCCCCCAAATGTTCACAATGCTTTGAGGTACAACACAGACAATATTCATTTCAGAATCAGCTTTCTTAATGGGATGCACACCATTTGCTTCTAGGCCTGGAATGACTAGATATACAAGAAGCAGAAAACCCTGATACTATGATGCATAGAAAACCTACTTGGGACATTTTTAATGGTTTCTAAAATTACCTTCGTTATAAGTCTTCTTTCTGTTTGCACTTTGTATTTGGACTCATGGTACTTAGGAATTCTGATATTACATGGAGAGAGAGAAGAAAAAGAGAACCAATATTTTTTTTAAACTGGTCCAAAGGTACCATTATGAACACAAGCCATAATATTTTACCCAAGGATTCCTACATCAAGCTAAAACCAGATATGTGGGGGACTGCATCCAGAATCCATGGTACTAAGAAATGGTATAAAGCAGTGGTTCTCAACCTTTTTGGGTTCAGGACCCATTTGTAAATGTTTATGGCCTGTTGCAACCCAATAAATAGTCTGGGGGGTGGAGGCCACGGGGAACTTTTGGTCAGGTCTTGTCCCCTGGAGAGGTTGGGTCCTGCCTGGCACCAGTGGCACTGGAACATTTTTAATAGGGGGTGTGCTGAAAGCCAGCCCCCTTACCCCGTCCACCCTCCCCCACCCAGCTGAGGCTGGGAGCAAAGTGCTGGGCTCAGGGCAGCAACTGGAACCCCAGGTGTGCGGGGCTGGCAGCCAGGAGCCTGGGGGTGCTGCAGCACCCCCCATATGCCTAGTTCCCATGCCTATGCCAGACACTCACCCCACAGTGGCAGTTCCTGAAGCTCCTGTGCTGTGGGGCTGGCTCTCTGCTCTCCAGGGCTGCAGTGCTGCACCAATTTGATTCCCCCCACCCCAACTGGACCAAGTTTGGGTGAATGGAGTTGTGATCTGGCTCATAGGGTTACAGTGCCACTCACTCAAATTTGGCCTACCCAGACTCCTGTCATCATGATGGCTGGGCCAAATCTGAGTGTCTTTGGGACATCAGAGATTGCAGTGCCTGGAGCAAGCAGGTGATCCCAGCCAGCCCTGTGGGTCAGGAGCTGCCACATGACTCCTTGAAACATTCTGGCGACCCAATTTTGGGTCCCAACCCATGGGTTGGTATAAAGGGTTTAACATCACTCATGAGTTGTGAAGGTCATCTCAAGGGCATGCAACAAATATATTTATGTCCCCCTCACCATCAGGTGTGCATGTACCTACACATATACACATACCGAAAGCAAAAAATTAAATTGTTGTCCAAGGCTGTTGTCAGCAGAACAGCAATGACAAGCGTGCAGGTATGGCCTGGTTGAAAGTGAAAATGAAAGGACTCTGCTCTTCTTTCAAAGAGGAGAAACACATACAAAGGCTGGCTCGGCAAATCTGGCTTGTCAATGGGCTTGTATTGCAACCACCCCCCCCCCCCACCCCCCGAAAACTAAAAGAATATACAAGGCAGCAGCATCTTGCTGGCAAAGCAACAATAGCTTGGACTGCAGTGTAAGCCCACAGGCTGCTGCCTGCTTCCCCTGCCAAAAAAATTAAACATCACTTCTCGTTTGCTCCTCAGTTGCTTCTTTTGCCATTTATAATAATTATTATTTAATATTTAGATGCAGTAGCACAGAAACGTCATTTCCAGGTTGGGCCCCATTCAGCCTGGTACTGAATAAATGACTGTCCTTGTCCCAAAGAGCTGACAGTGTAAAATCCCTTAAGCCTTTTGCTTCATCAGTTCTCTCTTTTGCTCTGTGAGAAAAAAAATGAAGTGGCTTCTCCCAAGTCCTGGAACAGACATGCTATTTTGGAGAGACTAGTGTAATCCACAAACCCCCATTTCTGGAACTCCTTAGCTTGATGGGAGGAAGTGCAGATTGAAACAGGAGGGGGAGAGCTCACGGCAGCCAAGGAGGTGGGGGAACTCTCAAGCCAGGAAGAGGAGGGGAGGGATTTGCTTTTAACAGAGGAGGAGAGCTGTGTCCTGCCCCTCTCCCCCACCCCCAGCCTTTTTTTTTCTCTCTCTCTCTCTCTCTCTCTCTCTCTCTCTCTCTCTCTCTCTCTCTCTCTCTATATATATATATATATATATATATATATATATATATATATATATATATATATATTACACACACACACAGACCAGTTGGTTGTCCCCGCATCCTACAGTACTTCCATAATTTCCCAATATAGACCTGCCAGTGCTCACAGTGGATAAAATTAATCCCTGTGCAGAGGACCAGCAAAAATGCACTTTTCCACTCATCTTGTTTTTTGAGGGCATATAGAGCTGCTCCAAACGTTTCCATTACATTTTTTTTGATGGAAAATGGTTTTTAAATTAGATGAATTTTTGTGGCAAAAAATACAGTTTTGATGAAAACATTACAGTTTTGTTAAAAATCTAAACAATATTTGAGTTTTCCCTTTTTTGACAACTCCCCCAAAATGTTAAAGAAAAATTGAGACAAAAATGAATTTTGCCTAACATGATCACTAACACAGTGGGTGCAGTTAGATTAATCTACTAGAAGTGTGTGTAAGAACAAAAGAGCCTGAAAATCACAAGGAAAACTATTTTCAGTCTATGGCAAATGCAGGGACGGTTGCGTTGAGAATGATAGGAAAGGCACAGAAGAATCTGAACTAATATTATATTAAGGGGGAAAATTCAGAGCGAGTTAATGAAGAATGATGATGCAATAAGATGGGAAGGGGTTAGGAGAATATAGTAAGTGGGTGATACAGTAGAGAAGGTTTGAATGATAAGATATGGAAAAAGGAATGAGCTGCAGCTATGGGGAGATTGTAATCTGATATAATAGGGTTGGAGACAGAGTGATAAAATGAGCAGCCAGACAGTTAGGGCAATATGATACAAAGATAGGAAGAGGTAAAATGTCTTCATAAGAAGAAGATAAGACAGGCGTATAAGAGTGCAGGAGAGGGAAAGATGATCTGACACTGAACTGATGAGGCATCACAATATGAAACGGGAGAAAGATCACATAGAATTAGTACTTGGTGAGCACAACATGGCGGGAGAAGGGTCAAAAGAATCATGAGCAGAGCTGGGTGAACAGTTGCACAAATTATCTGTGAACATTTAGACAAGTTCTAAATAGAATTTTGTTTCAAACCATGCTGGAATCCCCTTTCTACTTGCTCCTCATAAATATTCATAGGAGTGAAGTTTGTGTGTACGTATTTTCACAGCTGGCATTTATTCCTTTGCAGAGAGACAGCACAAGGACTATATACACCACATAAATCCATTTTGAGGATGTACGTGGGATGTTAGGGGCACGTAGCCTTTGTACTGACCCTCTGCATGGGGGTGAATTTTACCTTAGAGTGAAATTCAGACCCATAGCTAAGAGCGGGTCTGTGAGTAGTTGAATTCGTTTTGGGTTGGAGCTGGAATAATTTATAAAAGATTAGGACATCCACTCAGGGACTAAAAACAATCTTGTATGAATTATGTGACCGACCACAGAGCTCAAACATTGCATCATAATGAATACACCAAGGAATGCTTGCAGTGAATGGGCATAGGCTGACATTGTAATCAAATGTAGTGTTGTGAATCGGTCACAAAGTTCCAATAGTAAGTTTTGCTCCTCCAGTGGGGAGGGAGAGATCGCTGTGTTAATGGAAACCATGGAATAGATAGAAAACTACTCCCCCCTTTTTTGTCCCTTTTCTTTCCTTTTGTCTTCCTTTTACTCTGAATTCAGTCATACAAATATTTGTGGAAAGCAAACCCCAAAAGGGGGCAAGCATGGCTGAAGCAAATTCATTTACAGATTGGAGCAAAATAGTCACAGGAAAACGTTAGCTGCATTCTGCTCAGCTAAGAGCAATGACTGTCGGGGACTATAGATATGGCGTCCAGTTCTGTTTTCACATCTGCATAAATCAGAATTAACTATTGACTTCACTAGAACTATTCTGGATTTGTGCTGATGTAGCAGAGCAGAATTTATCCCCAAATCTGCAAAGTCTGGATTTGAGCCAGAGGTTGAAGACTGATCTTACATTAGCATTATTCCAAAAATATCTCACTGTTGCACTAACGTGTGTCATTTCAAAACTTGTAGCATTGCAGAGCGTGCTAATGTTAACTGGCCACTGTGGCCTTCAGCATGTTAACCACTCTGTTGTCAAACCCTCCTCTTAGATGATACAGTACTTAAAACATCAACAGCTGGTCTACATTAGCACTCTTGTCAGTGGAGTTCTGTTTCACACACACACACTCTTACTTTAACCTCTGTGTATACACACTGGCACTGCTGCAAAGTGATGGTGGGAAATTTTTAGATAAATGTTAGCGCAATCAAGACTCTAGAAGAGAGAGTCTGGGCTAGATCCTCAACTGGTGGAAATTGGCGTAGCTCAACATGCAGCTTTGCCAGTTTACACCTGCTGAAGATCTGGCTCTCTACTTATTACCATTGCACTCAGCCATCAAGTCCCTTATTCAAGTCACTTTTACTCTGCTGTAAGCATGTTCACACAGCAGAGAAATAGGAGTGTGGCACTGGAAGCAGAGGGAGGCAAGGAAAAACAGGAAAAGGAAGTGGAGGAAAGACAACCAGAAGGGGGTTTTCAAACCTTATCTCCAGCATAACTCAACCACTTTGGTCTCTCTTGCACCCACTACATACCCGACATTCCAATTCCTGATCGGAATAGCACTGCAGCTGGCAAGGATCTGCTGCTTGCACGGGACAAATCCACATCCCAGCTGTCCCCTCCGAGCAGCATCTTACTGCCTGACAGCAGCTTTCCATTGTCGCA
This sequence comes from Malaclemys terrapin pileata, assembly GCF_027887155.1. Taxonomy (NCBI): domain Eukaryota; kingdom Metazoa; phylum Chordata; order Testudines; family Emydidae; genus Malaclemys; species Malaclemys terrapin. Next base: position 78,922,672 of record NC_071507.1, on the reverse strand, counting down.
GGTTGCCAACCTGCTTTTCACCTTCATGGATCAAAACTCTGGCAGGGCTGCTTATGAGCAATAGAGAGTGGCAGGTTTGCCATGCCGGTATCATTTGTGGGATATGCTGCCCTACACTGGCTGTCACAGACCCTGATCCAGTTGTCTCCGTTGCTGCTGATACTCAGTTTGTAGAAAGGCTCACACAAGAGTCAGAAAAGGAAATGACGCCATAGATTCCCCAGTTCACGTCCCTGCCAAGGCAGGATTGCTCTCGCCTTTATACGTGCAAGTGTTTTGTCCAGCCCAATTTTAAACTACACAAGCCATGGAACTTTCCCCACTCTCTCTGTGAGGCTATTGGCCTGGCTACGTCTGCAATAGCATCTGCCATTGCCATTTGTTCTCACCACATCTTCCTCCTTAAAAGCAATTTTAAAAACTTTCCTGTGCCGACGACAAAAAACTAGACAACCACTAGGCAGCTGGTGTGCTGAGACTGCTGCCTACCATGCTAGTTGTGCCCTTGTATTCCCTCATCCATCTGACTGTATCCACCTGTTGTCTCTTGACTTATATTTGGTCCCTGCCCGTAGAGTGTATAATCAATCTTTTTGTTCTGTGGCTGTACAGCACCTAGGCATGATGGGAGTTTGGTCCATGACTGAGGGGGCTAGTTGTTACAGCAATACAAATAACTAATAAATAAACAAGCAAACAAATAAATAATAATTAAACTTGTGTAGGCCCTTGTAGGCACGACCATTATTCTCTTTCTTCTGCTGTCCCACCCTCACTTAACATTTCATCTCTTCGGCTACTTCACTTGGAGTTTTGTCTTAGTAACAACTCAGTCAAAACTGAGCACCGACTTCAGAATTTATCCCAGTAAAACTCAGTATCTATATAACTTTTTATAGCTTCATATAAAGCACTTTATAAATGCCAACTAATTAATCTTCACAATAACTCTGTGCACTGAGCAAGTGAATCCGAGAGGTTAAATGACTTGCCCAAAGTCACACAGCCAGTTTGGGACAGATTTGGAAACCACAATTCGGGCTAGATTGTCAAAGAGTTTCAGTCCTCCATCAAGGTGCCTAAATAAGGGCCAGATTTTCAAAAGAGCTCAGCACCCAACCTGAAAATCTGGCCCTTCATGGCTCAGCTTGGAATAAAACTCAAGAGCCATGGGCAGTGGGTGAACCACGGGCTCGGGGAGGCTAGCCCCCTGCCAGGCCCACCCCTTTTGCCTGAGGCCACACCCCTCCTCTTTCCCCCCCAAGACCAGAGCTGCCCCCCACAGACCCAGCCTCGGGTCGCCCAAGCACCTCCATCCCGGAGTGCCAAGCGGGCGGGCAGGCGGCGTGCGCCAGAGCACCGAGCAGGTGGGTGACGTGAGGCCCTCCCTCCCCCACAGTCCTAAAGCACTTGGTGGCACAGCCCCACCCCCAGGGGCCACCTCAGGCATCCCAAGTCTCAGCTGGCCTAATCCCAGCTGGCTTCCCTTTCCAGAAGAGGATCAGCCTGCTCGGGTGGCTGGAGCCAATTAGCAGCAGGAGGGGGCCTTGAGGCGGAGCATGGGCAGGGCTACGCAGCCTTCCCCAGCCTATTATATGCGCCACCCATGTCAACAGCTCCTGGTTTTCAATCCAGAGCTCAGGACATTACGTTGCCTCTCTCTCCTGGGAAAAATAGTCCTCAAAGAATTTGCTGATTGTTCCTTTCCAGCTCATATCCACCAAACAAGGAAGGGGATGCCCTCTTCCACAATGGTTATGTTTCCCTGCTCATGGCCAATATTTAAAACCTTCTTCTGTGATTATTTTCTTCCATTTCCCAAGACAATCCCACACCTCACCCTACCCTCCCATATTCTCTGCCACCACTTATCAAGCTCCCCTCTGTTTGGAGTCTAATTGTGCAGGTGAGATTCTGACCCTGAAAAGCTGCCACAGTGTGAAAAATGTACCTCGTGACCTTTGGCTCACCTTGTCCGTGTCATCCAAGAATTTACTTTCCACCATGTACAAAACTGTTTCACTGTCAAAGCAAAACCTAATTGTTGCTCACACTTTATCAGCGCATAACTTCCTAGGTAAAAGTAGTCCATGCTCACTTTGTGAACACTAGTCCAGATTCACAAAAAGTTTGTTGCACTGTGCTCTTCACACAACCCTAGGTCCCTGAATCCCCAGCCCTCTCCATAAGGCCCTCCCTTCTCCTCAGCTGACAGGGCAACAGAAACTGGGAAATCCTCTTGCTCTCACTGACAGAAATGTCAACGAGCCAGAGCATACAGTGTTTCATAATCCCTAGCATGATGGGTAGGGAACTACCCCCTATTATTCCTAATGCATGGTTGCTAAGGATGCGGTCAGCAAAATCATGGCAGTTTTCTTAGTTCTGCTACGCCATGGTAGCTCAGCCTATTTCATCCTACCTGACCAGTGCTGGGTCTCTCCTTCCCCCCGAAAGTTGCAAGTCTGGGAGGAGTGGCCATCTGGCAGTCCTTGAAGATCCTGGGGAAAGCGCCACCTAAATATAAAATAACATTAAGCATGTGTGTGTCAGAGTTCCCATAGCAACAATCCCAGCAAACAAAACCAAGTAAGGTTCAATTTGTGAGTGCTTTGCAAAGTGACCCTTACCAAGGTCATTCTGTTCCCATCTACTGGGTTGTTTTTTTTCTGCAACATTTAACTCTTTTGCTAACATCCAAAGCTCTGGAAGGATTGCAGCTCCTACTTCTGCTGACAGGGGCAGTGGTGTCATCAGCTATTCCATGAAAAATAGAGACCCAAAGTCCTGAGCTCAAATCTTGGAAGTTTAAAAAGCCTTCATAGGAACACAGTAGCTATAGAGAGAAGAATCATATGAGTTCATCATTATCCATCCCTCTGCCAGAGCAGGATAGGATCTCGCCACAGCAGATATTAAACTGATTCTGTGCTTGATCTTAGGTCAAAGGTTGTCAGGTCATCTCTAAGTTACAGCTTTATAATTTGTCCCCAATTGCCCATGCTGATTTATATTTATTGTGTTTGTCCTTGTGGCTTTCAATACAATTATCTAATTTTTCCCACATTGTTGCTAGGATGTTTTTGTCCCACTTCTCCCATAATGACATCACTTTTGCAAACAAAAAAAAAAATCTACTTAACAGCCTCTCTTATATTGAAGTTTCACAAATATCTCTCACAACTCCAGCAACCCCCTCTTGGATCTGTCCAGCTCTGGTTTATGTAAGTTATGGCTGGCACAACAAGGATCAGCTTTGCTTATAGAGAAATAGCACCACATGACAGATTTATTTCTCCCTCTCCTCCTTCCCCCCCCCTCCCCCAATTCCTCTGAGACTATTACTCTGGCAGGAAGGCAGGTCACTTTCTTCTCATTTCCCACTGAGCACTCATGCACCAAGGGGAGTGTCACTTTAAGAGATGTAAAGAGCCACTGCCAGCTGAGACCAGCTTAGCACAGTTCTTGCTGGTTTGGTTAAAGGGAGGCTTCCATTTGGAGCTAGGGAAACTGCTGCCTTTAGATCTCAAGATTGTAACTGGAGTCTGAGCTGTGAGCAGTGTATGATGGTGACTCCCGTCTCTGGAGGGAGTTTCTGCAACTGGTTCCGTTTACTCTAACCTACAGTCTGACTTCACTGACCTTGTTTAGATCAAAGGCCAGCTGTTATTTAGTGTCAACTCACGACTGCAGAGGTTCCGTATCATGCCCTGCTGCTGATTGTTCTATGGAGGTAACCCAGGTCCCATCAGCATCATCAGAGGGACTTGCTGAATTCCCCATCCTGGGAATTACCATATCTATCCACTCCCATTTCATTAGTGGGAATGATAAAAGTGGTATTCTTTTGTCCATCATTACACACAACATATAGTATTATCCTGATCAGAGCTGGATGCATCTTACGCTAGTAAAAAGCTCATGATGCTGTGGATGTTAACTGTGGCCTTGGTTTTTCAAAAGCAGCAACTGGGGACCAACCTGTGTGACTGAGATGTCATGCAGATTCCTGCCGGAGGATCTGGCTTCAATTACAGTACTGTGCTGAGACCTGAGTCTACATGGTTGGTTTCAGCTTTCATGATTTAAAGACTTGCATGGCTCTATTTTATATGATAACTACTGATGTTTTCCCTGGTCCTGAGGCTCAGGCAATGGCGCTGAAGTGATTTCTCCGCCACTTGGTAGCAGGTTTCCTTCCCCCTCACTCTGAAGGAGTCCATCAGTGCACAGCTCAGCTGCTCCGATTGTGCGCAGAGTCCAGGATTTTGTCCTTTGGGAATGCTAATCATTTTCCAATTATTGTCCATTTTTCAGAGCATATCCTGAGTATTCAGGGCTTCTCAGCCAACACCTTAGGACATTATTTCCTATCTTATTCCTCACGTGATGGCTAACATCCCAGGAGCTCCCTCACAACAAACATGCTGACAAATAGGCAGTGAGGCTTTTCAAGAACTGTGTGCACACTGCAGTGGAAACTACATTTTGTCTGTGATTCCCAATGGCCTGGTGGTGTGAGAGCTTTAATATTATAGAAGGGAGTGAGTAACTGGGCAAACCAGATTCTGCTAGCATAAAAAAAAAAAAAGGAGGAAAGAATTATCAGGAGACCAAACCCAATAGGGGTATGACAAGTCAGAATGGATTTATATAAAAAGGTTAGTCAGATAAACTCCATTATGGCCTGCAGCTAACAGGGAGTGTGTAGGAGGGGAGAGGAACAGTGTGAGGCAGAAAAAGGGTGTGAGGCAGACTATTATAATCCTGACATATATTACTCTAACAGGGTTAGGGCTATGTTTTCTTTAGCTTTGAGTAACTACATTGCAGCTGGAGTTGCTGGCCTATCTGAATGCTAGGCAGGGTGGGTGTGAGCCCACCAGAACAAAAGGTCCGCCCTCCCAGGTGAGGGAGGGGCCACAGGGCTTAGTGGTCAACAAATGAGAAACTAGGGATGGGGTGAAGGTTGCAGGCATAAAATGAGGGACTAGAATGGAACAGAGAGAGAACCCCCGATAATGTCCACTGCTCCAGGAAGGAGTCCATGGAGTTGATGGACTAACAGCCCTGGAGTCTGAAGTGTGTTACTCACCACAGATTAGCAACAGCACCAGCAAAAGCAGTGCAGGCTTTTCCCTGGCTCAGCGTCTCGATACTGTTTTAGGGCAAGCATATGTAGGGGAGAGATTAGTTTTATTTATGACAAAAATTGATTGAATTTTTTGCACCTCAGTGAATGTTCAGTCTGGCTTTTTCTTCTTCTATTTTTTCTTGAGCAAATACTTAAAGACTTCAGTGGTTAAAGTAGACCAAAACACGAGGGGGAGCTCTCCATTTTGGTGATTGGATGTAGTGATGGGTACTAGTACCATAGAATCATAGATATGTAGAACTGGAAGGGACTGTGATAGGTCATCTAGTTCAGTCCCCTGCAATGAGGAGGGACTAAGTATTATCTAGATCATCCCTGATAGGTGTTCGTCCCTGGAGGTTTTTAAGAACAGGTTAGAAAGAGATTCCACAACCTCCCTATGTAATTTGTTCCAATGCTTAACTACCCTTACAGTTAGGAAGTTTATCCTAATATCTAACCTAAATCTTCCTTGCTCCCCTTTAAGCCTTTACTTCTTGTCCTGTCCTCAGTGGTTAAGGAGAACAATTTATAACCTTCCTCTTTATAACAGCCTTTTACATACTTGATGATTGTTATGTCCCCACTCATTTTTCTCTTCTCCAGACTAAACAAACCCAATTTGTTCAATCTTTCCTCATAGATCATATTTTCTAGACCTTAAATCATTTTTGTTACTCTCCTCTGGACTTTCCCTATCTACTGAAGTGACATTGCATTGGCTTGTGTGACAGGACACAGTATGAGGAGGGACAAGGTATCTGAAAGGAGCCCATGTCCACAGACCTAACCAGCCAAATAAAAAAAAGTGTGTTTAAGTGTGCATAAAGCAGTGGAGTGGAGTGAACGTGTGTGAGTTCATGTAAAGCTCTTCCGGTAGCTTCTGCCACTTCCGATTCTCTCACCTGATGAGTCCTCATGTCACAAGACAGTGAAGAGGCTGGAGGTGGTAGAGATCAGGCAAAGCTGAATCCCCAGTTGGAAGACAGAGAAAAGAAAGGGGAGATTTTCATTTGCTTTTAGCAAAGCAGCTGGAGTTACACTTCCTCCACATCTTTAATCCCCTGTCTGTTTTATTTACTCGAGGCACAGGCCTCGGTGAGGTGACTGGCACCTCTGTCTGACTGACTTTTGGTGAAAGCATGGGATCCTGTGAGAACACTGACTCATCAGCTCTCCCTTGTGGGGCTGATGTCTAGACACAGGACTCTGTGGGATTATTGTCTGGATGATAGGGCTGATGTCAAAAGTCAGGCTGCTGTGAGGTCTTTGGATCAGCACCTCTAGCTTCCATGGATGAAGCTACAGCACAGAACTTTGTAAGGTTACTAGCTAAGGATGTCTACCTTCTTGGAATAATGTCAAGGCACCAGCCCCTCTGAGATTACCTGTCTCAGCACCAGGTCGGTTGGTCTGATGTCAAGGGATACACCTATTTGCTCAGCATCTCTAGCGTGTTTGGTTGATGTCTGTGATCACACTGACTTAGCACCTCTCTTTGGTTGCACTCATGCCAAGTGATGCAAGACTGATTTCATGGTGCAGATTTCTGTGAGATCTGTAGTTCAGCATCTTTAGCTTGCTGGGCTGACGCCAAGGCCCAAGTCTCTGTGAGGTCATTAGCTCAGCAAGATCTCTGCTTCTATTTCAGGAGGGTTTGGGGAAGTACAGAACGCATTCTGAAAGTTGATTCAAAGAATAATCTTGCTTTTCTTTTGCACCGAAGCATATTAATATCAAATGTCCATTAATGTGTCAGATATGGGCCGAACACACACAATAAACCCTGTATTGTCTCACAAAACTATTTCTGGCCAATTCTAACTTTTTACAAAGATGTAAATCAAAGATGTTTGTTTAATCCATTCATTCTGGGATTGATGCTGCAAACTGTAGAGCACCTGCAACACCCGGGCAAATCAGTGCAAATTGAAGGTGCATAGCACTTTGCAGGATGAGGCCCTTAAAAAGATGCAGTTGGGGCGAAAATAGTGCACCTACAAATACCACCCCTAATCCATGGCCATCAACATTTGAAAATGGATTTCAGACTATCTTGGTTGGAAGAAAGACAAAGGAACTAACGTATTATACATAGGGGTGTAGGAAGAAGTTTGAATAAAATCAGCTTCATGAAGTGGCATTTCCTTAGGGCAGACTCTTTTTTTTTAAGCATACCCTGTGCAATATCAGATATACCACGATCCTTCCGGCAGCAGTAAATTGGCTCTGAGCATACATTTACATATCAGCTTTGCTCACCCACTTTCAGCCGGCATCAGCCTCCTTGAGTCTCATGATCATCATTCCTAAGGCTTCTCAGGTGCATTGCTAACAGCCTTAGTACTCAGCGAATTCACCCGGGTCATGAGCACTGACAATGAGGGAGGCTGGGGAGAGCAGAGAGGGAGACTGAGTAATAGACAAAATTGTAGCTCAGCAGCTACATGCCACATGTGACTCAGTGAAACAGCCCTAAGCCTGCTGTTTGGATAATGACAACTTGTCCTTATGGTCTCAGACAATATGCACCAAAGTCCTGAAGGAATCATATTGCCATCTAGATTGTCTCAACTTCCATTTGAGTAATGAACTACGTATTATGCCCAGACTCCCACGTAATAAACCCATCCTACTCTTCCTAATGGATTGTCACTGTCCACCAGAGTCTTATCAAATTTCCCTTTTATCTGCTTCCTGAAATATGTGGCTGACTAAAAATTGCTATGAGGTCCCTTAGGCATGGAAAGAGATGGTACTTTATCCTGGGAGTGGGCTCATTTAGTCTCCCTTTAACTAAAGGTTATGTATATTCAGCAAGAATTGCCTGTCTGAGACAATGAAAAAGATGCTCCTACAGTCAATTACAAAAGAAAATTCCAGGGCAACAGGGCTGGGGGGATGTAGTTGCTACTGAGTTCACTTTGTACCCTGTGTGAACACAACCTGCCTTTAATTCTGTTCTACTAAATGTAGAAGAACTGTTTTCGGATGTTTTAAATCAGTAAATCAGATCCTGAGAAAGGCTGAACACCTACTGCCCCTAAATCATGAACTTAACTGGGCTTTTATACAAGCAAAATTCCCACTGAATTCAATTGTGAGAAAATCTTGATTTTGCTGATTTCCCAATGTTCCGCTGGGAAAAGAGAAATGAAATATTTTGTTTGGGTCCAGATTTGGAATATTTGGGGTTTTTTGAACTGACCCAAACCAGTTTCCAATCAGTCAATAAAACATCAAACCACATTTCCCTACCTGCACATTGCCTTATGGGAGTGGTACTTTGGGAATGTGGGAGTATTCTCTCATATAGGTCAAGTTCCCTGGAGGACTACATCTCCCATAATGCAATCCAAACTTCCCTTTAACCAAGCTTTGCATGGTGCATCAGAGAAGTCAGATAACTCTAGGTGCATCTTGAGAGTCTGGCTAGGCAGCTTGGCCCATACCGCAGAATGGAGACATCAGGCTCCCAAACTACAACTCCCATGAGGCAATGCACCAAAATGGGGGGGGGGGTTAATATTGAAATTACTCAAAATTAAGTAATTCAGGTCATTTCAACAAACTAAAATGATTTTTTTTTTTTATATATTTCGCAATAAAAATTTTCTGGAATTTTCATTCTGTGAAAAAAGTTTAAATTTTAATTTTTGTTCCAATTTGGGAAAAGAACAAAAAACACCTCAACGAGAGGTATACAGCTTTCTGTGCCGTGGCTATAGTGGTGCGGTGCCAGTGTAGACACCGGGGTGATTACAGCGCTGCTGTTCTCACCTCTATGGCCATCGGTTTGAACTCTACTACCCTGCCCTCAAGTGACCAACCGTCAGCCCCACTCTGTAAATTCCTTTGCAAATTTGAAAGTCACCTTCCTGTCTGCTTAGTGATGCATGCAGTGGTCTCAGTGCATCTTTCCAGGTGGCCATGCCTGCTCCACGCACCAGGCGATCCCCACTTGGCGCAATGCCGAGCTGCTGGACCTCATTGGTATTTGGGGAGAGGAGGCAGTGCTGTCACAGCTGCGCTCCAGCCATCGGAATTTTGATACCTACAGACCGATTTCTCAATGAATGATAGAAAAGGGCCATGACCGGGACACATTGCAGTGCAGGGTCAAAGTGAAGGAACTGTGGAATGACCTACCACAAGGCATGGGAGGCAAACCGTCGCTCCAGTGCTGTGCCCAAGAGCTGCCGGTTCTACAGAGAGCTGGACGTGATACTCGTGGTGACCCCACCACCACTGCAAAGTCCCCTGTGGATATTTCGTTGGCTTCATTGCCAGTCGAGAGTGGACCGAGTCAGGAGGAGGCAATCTTGGATGAAGAGGGGGAGGTGGAACCAAAGGAAGAGGATGACTCAAAGGCCAGAGATGCATGCAGTCCGGAGCTCTTTTCTACCCCAGAAGAGCCTAGTCAGTCACAGCAGGCAGATATTAGTGAAACACAAACAGGAGAGGAGGCCCTGGTAAGTGGATCTGATTTTGGGAATTGCTGAAGCGAGTTGTTGGAGGCAGGAGGGTTGCAGAAAGCAGGCTTGTCTCCCAGCTCATGCCTAGTTTGAGCGGTGGAACAGGCTGTTGATACACTCCCTCACTTCACGTGAATCTCCCTCAGAGATCTCCAGGAAACTCTCATGGAGATACTGGGCAATCCTCTCCCGCAGGTTCCTCGGCAGAGCTGCTTTATTTCTTGCCCCATTAATGATAACTTTCCCGCGCCACTGTGCCATCACGGGGGGTGGCGGGACCATAGCTGCACAGAGGCGAGCCACATAGGGACCAGGGCAGAAGCCGCAGGCTTGGAGAAGACTCTCCCTTCATTCCCTGCTCACCCTCAGCAGTGAGATATCTTCCATAATGATCATATCCTGTGGAAAGTGTGAGGACGGGAATGATTATCAGGCCCCCCCCTACAGTGCTGGCTCTCCCCAAGTGCCAATATCCACGTGCACAGTGTACAGAGTACAGCAGGGTCCTGGAACAATGATTTACCCTGCCCCTCTGGCTACTCACCATTCTGGGGGTCTTGTGGTTTGTGTGTGCTTGCCTGGGATCAACCAGTTAGTGTCAGGTGTGTGGCACTGGCTGTATTTTAAAGCACTGAAACAGTGTTGTCTGTGTTGCAAACAATACTGCTTCTGTACAATGTTGCATTTAAACTTCACAGAGATAACATTGGGAGGCCAGCCTCCCTTATCGGCAACAGAACGGTTGCAAAGAATTAGAAAGCGTTCAAGAAGAACTAAGGAGGACTTTATGCATGAGGTTATGATGCACTCCGCTGCTGAGAAAAAGGAATTGAAGGAGTTTCAGGACAGTGGGACCTAAAGGAGAACGCGGCACACCAGAAAGAAGCCACAGAGCAGCTCTTAAACGTTATGGAGCGCCAAGTGGACATGCTCCGGGTGATACTAGCTCTTCAAACCGAGCAGCTCCGCGCCCACTCTCCCCTGCAGCTGCTGTCGCAAAACTCTTTCCCATGAGCCCCACACACATCCCAACACACTCTTATCAATCTCCTGGCTTCACTCTCTACGTGCAGCATTCCACTCCTCCCTTCTCACAGTCCAGCAGTGTGGACTCTCAATACCCACTGCACTCAACACCCATCCATCTGCAGTTTGGCCCTGCTGGAGTACAGCATCTGCTGCATCGTACTCCAAAGGAAAAGGTTGGGTGTGAACCCTGGATATGCACAAATCTGTAGCTGTCCCGGGACCCCTCCTTCTCTTGAGACCTTCCCTTCCCCCTGCTGATGAATTTTTTTCATTTGACTCTCTCCTCTGGTTGTTGTCTTTCAATAAAAGATTTGTGTTTGTTTGAAAGCAATCTTTAATCTATTAAGTGAAAGCAAAAAGAGCACTGCAAAGCAACATACAATTATGTTAAGGCCCCTTCTTGCATCATGTGCACCAATCACCTCCTAGCATTACAAGCACTGCAATCCCAAGCATAGCAACAAATATTAGTGGCTTTCGGCTTCAAATTGCTGCCTCAAAGCATCCCTGATCCTTATGGTCCTGAGCTGTGCCCCTCTAATAACCCTGGTCTCTGGTTGTTCAAACTCAGTCTCCAGGCACTGAGTCTCTGTGGTCCAACCTTGAGTGAAGCTTTAACCCTTCCCTTCACAAATATTATGGAGCGTACAGCACGTGGCTATAAGCATAGGAATATTGTCATATGCCATGTCCACCTTCCCATACAGGCATCACCAGCGGGCTTTTAAATGGCCAAATGCACACTCCACGGTCATTCATCACTTGCTCAGCCTGTTGTTGAACCGCTTCTTGCTGCTGTCAAGTTGCCCCGTGTATGGCTTCATGAGCCACAGCATTAACGGTAGGTGGGGTCTCCCAGGATCACAATGGGCATTTCGACTTCCCCTACGGTGATCTTCTGGTCCGGGAAGAAAGTCCCTGCTTGCAGCTTCTTGAACAGGCCAGTGTTCCGAAAGATGTGTGCGTCATGCACCTTTCTGGACCAGCCTGCGTTAATGTCTGTGAAATGCCTACAGTGATCCACAAGCACCTGGAGAACCATTGAGAAATACCCCTTGCAATTAATGTACTCAGTAGCTACGTGGTCTGGTGTCAGAATTGGAATGTGCGTGACATCTATTGCCCCTCCACAGTTAGGGACGCCCATTTGCGCAAAGCCGTCCACAATCTCACGCACGTTGCCCAGAATCACGGTCTTTCGGAGCAGAATGCGATTAATGGCCCTGCACAGTGCATCATCACAACTCCAGCGGTTGACTTTCTCACTCCAAACTGGTCAGCAGACTGGTAGCAGTCTGGAGTAGCCAGCTTCTACAGTGCAATCGCCACGTGCTTCTCCAGCGACAGGGCAGCTCTCATTCTCGTGTCCTTGCACCGCAGGGCTGGTGCGAGCTCATCACAAAGTCCCATGAATGTGGCTTTCCTCATCCGAAAGTTCTGCAGCCACTGCTCATCATCCCAGACATGCATCATGATGTGATCCCACCACTCAGTGCTTGTTTTTCAACGGGAACACCTCCATGAATGCCACAACCATTCTCGTGTTATAGCTACTATGTGTGGCGAGATCAATGTCGCACTCCTCTTGTCTTTGTAGTTTAAGGAATAACTCCACTGCCACTCGTGACGTGTTGGTCAGTGCGAACAGTATTCTTGTCAACAGCTCGAGATCCTTTCCTGCACCCAGAAAGAGGCAGGGCAGGGTGCGCAGTACACAAACTGTTAAAAGCTGGCCCCAAATGCGGACATAAGCACAGGGATTGCTGAGATGCGAAGCAATGCATCACGGTGCATTGGGACAGGACCCAGGATTCCCCGCAACCCCTTCCGCCTTCCCACAAGTCTTAGCGGCAAAATAGAAAAAGATGCTTTGTGGGATAGCTGGCCAGAGTGCACCGCTCCGAATAGCGCTGCAAGTGCGGCAAGTGTGAACATGCTATTACGCAGGCTGCTGTCCGTGTGAGCACACAACAGCGGTTTTCCTTCGGCGCTTTCTGAGAGGTGCTGTGACTGCCAGTGCTGTAACTTTGCAAGTGTAGATGTGCCCTTATACAGGTGACCCTGAATATCAAACTGCCTAATATATGTCTATTCCAGTTCCGGGCACTTCAGTGAACAAATAAAAAATGCCCAAGGAGGAGCTTACTCAGAAAAAAAATTGTCTGCCACTTGGGGCTCCTGTGAACCATCTGCTTTGCCAAGGTTGTCACTCACCACAGGCAGGAACACTGTTAAGGCAAACACTAGTGGGTGCCTGCCCATCTTAAACACACTTCCTTCTCCTCTAAAACTAGCAACAATCAGAAAATGAGAGCAAAGCCAAGCCTCCTGTATAAATAAATACTAAAAAAAACCTGCAAGGATTTCAGGATGTTTCACTTCCTAGAAGCCTTTTGGGACGTCTACCAGATGAGTGACAGATCAAGATGCCTCCTAGTCCCTCCTAAGAAATGGCATCAGATAGCACACTAACTTAATAGAACCCAGTGACTGAAGTTAGCCCTGCTGTCATACCAGCACACGAGGGAGAAGAGAATCATCAAGAAGTCTAGTGAGGAGGAGAAAAAGAGAAAATTCAGACTAATAAGCTTTTAAGGGAATTCTGGGAAACATGGCAACGGTAAGAGGAAAGTGAAGATATGGGAGAGGGAAATGGTACAGGCTGTGAGGAGCAGACATGAGAAACTGAAGTCCGGGCACAAATCTTCCAAAAACCTTTGTGAGTAGGATTCCTGGAGACATGTGAACCAGTAAGACAATATTACTATCACTGCCACTAAGCCTATTAGCTAGACGAAGCTGATTGCCTTGGCCGGTAGGGTGGGGAGAATGGCAGGCATAGGTCAATAGCTGTTAGTCAGCAGGAAAACATTGAGTAAAGCATGAAGAAGCTCCTGACATGTGCAACACACAAGTGAGCAGGGCAGGATGCTGGGAAAGGGCTTTTTCAGAAAGCAGAGGAGGGAACAGCAAGGATCTGACATACTGTGTGCATCAGGGCAAGCTGAGGTGCACGGCCAATGCCTCCTCATTGTGCTCCCTTGGTTCTGGCGCTAGCTTTAAAGCTCAGTTTGGCTGCTTTGTTTTACACCTGGTTGGGCTACGGCTGTGTGCAAACCACAGGGTGGGACACGCCATCTGTCTTTCCAAATGGTGACCGCGACTTCTTTTCTCCTTGCCATGTCCCTCCTCAATGAACATTCCTCCTCTGTATACAGCAACCCTTCCCTTCCTGTCATTGTACCCAGGGTGGCGTCAACACAAGGACCCCATGCACCTTGCCCTATTTGCTGGTGCAGTGCGTGAAAGTTTAAGTATCCCTCTGTATCGATAGCAGTAAACGACCTGCTTGCATATTGGGCTACCAGCCCCATATCTTATCTTTCACATCCCTTCCACATCATCCCAAGGGGCAGGGTGGTTATAGATGCATTTTTAATACAACAGGTACATGTTCTAAAAGTTTAAACACCCAGCTAAGAGAAACCATTTGGACAAAAGGGAAAGTTAAGGACAGGACAAGGCTGGTGAGTTATGCAATCCCTCTTATGGAAACGTCTTTGACAAGTTGGGTGCATATAACAGGCCTGAGCCAAACAACACCTTGTATAGCACATGAGTAGGGGATGCAAAAGTGCCCTTTTGTGCTCCCACAATTCTGGGCTATCCAGTTACCAGGCTTTTTCCCTGGCATAATCCAGAACAACCAGAAAACTAATCTAATCTACACTGGCTGCCCATAGTCCCACAAGGCAGCATCAGCAGCCACTGATTGCAGAGGAGCAGGGACATCCGAATTATGCATCTTTGCCAGCCATAGGGAAAGATAGATGAGAGGTACTTACGCTCTTACACCTTCCAGTGTGTGTTAGGGTCACTTTGTGCTGATTGAGTGGCATGCAACAGTCCCAGAACTGTTAGTGATGGAGGCTGACATGTTAGAAAAGAGGGTCTTCTCCGTCTCTCTCTATAGGCTCCTGTTATTAAAGTAAAAAGGTTTAACAATTCAATTCTTCTAAAACAAATCACAGCTTTTAAACCCTTGGGATGCTGTGTCATGCGAATGGTGCTCAGAGACTATGGTGATGGCCGGCAATATTAAGCACATAGACAGATGCCTCACATAGACTTATTCCAACATGTCAGCACAAGTGATGTAAGCAGATGTGACTTGGTTTGGAGATGATGTGTTCACCTTGGTGGAAACGGCAAAGAAAAAGCAGATTTAGAAAGCTTTTCACAATACAAAATGAATGGCCAGCTCCCCACAACAACACTCAGAATGGGCGCCGGGCTTGGGAATTTCACCGGCGGGAAAGCGTGCAGGAGTGTAGTGTAGTGTAGTGTATAAAATGACAGCTGCAGTACTTAACTAAGCCCAGAGAGACGAAGCAAGGAGTGTGCAGCTGCAAAAAGGAATATTTCTCACTTTTACATTTCTGTTATACTCCAACCTCCTCCTGTTTTCTGAATGATTTAGATATACTGAACAACCAGCCTTTTGGGACATGTATTCATTTACCAGCTAGCTGACTAAAGATCAAAAGTGTCACACAGCTAGACAGTGGCAACAATGGGACCAGAACCCAGGAATCCTACTACCCAATCTCCTGCATGTAAAACCAAAATGGTAACATATGAGGGACCATATTCTTCCCTGCACTGTGGTGGCTTTATGCCTCACTGATGCTCAAAGCAGACATAAACCCAGAGTAGCTGGCTAGTGGAGGATCATCTCAGAGTAGGAGAATCTTCTGATGGGGAAGTGTCAGAGTAACAGTTCTTCTATCTCCTTGTGATCAATTGTGGGGAAGGAGGGATGGTCTGTTGGGTAGAGCACTAGAATAAGGCCATGTCAGCACTACAATCTGTGGTCAATGCAAATTACACCACCGGACAGTTGTCAAAGTTTGTATGTCACTTGGTGCATGCATACTTGTCTGCTTGTGTCAATGCCGCACATACTCACCAGGACTGGCTGTGTCAATGCAAAGTACTCCGCTTAGGAAGGAATAATTAATTGTACACATACAAAACAGGAAATGACTGCCTAGGATGGAGTACTATGGAAAGGGATCTGGGGGGTCTAGTGGATTAAAGCTAAATATCAGTCAATAGTGTAACACTCATGCAAAAAAAGCAAACATCATTCTGGAGGTATCAGCAGGAGCGTTGTAAGCAAGAGACAAGAAGTAAGTCTTCCACTCTACTCCGCACTGATAAGGCCTCAGCTGGAGTATTGTGTCCAGTTCTGGGTGCCACATTTCAGGAAAGCTCTGGAAAAATTGGAGAAAATCCAGAGAAAAGCAACAAAAATGATTAAAGGTCTAGAAAACATGACCTATGAGGGAAGTTTGAAAAAATTGGGTTTGTTTAGTTTGGAGAAGAGAAGGCTGAGAATGGACATGATACATTTTCAAGTACATAAACAGTTGTTACAAGGAGGAGAGTGAAAAATTGTTCTTGTTAATCAACGGTCTTAAATTGCAGCCAGGGAGGTTTAAGTTGGACACTAGGGGTACATCTACACTACAGGGGGGAGTCGATTTAAGATACGCAAATTCAGCTACGTGAATAGCGTAGCTGAATTCGATGTATCGCAGCCGACTTACCCCGCTGTGAGGACGGCGGCAAAATCGACTTCTGCGGCTTTCTGTCGACGGCGCTTACTCCCACCTCTGCTGGTGGAGTAAGAGCGTCGATTCGGGGATCGATTGTCGCGTCCCGACGGGACGCGATAAATCAATCCCCGAGAGGTCGATTTCTACCCGCCGATTCAGGCGGGTAGTGTAGACCTAGCCTAGGAAAAAACTTCCTGTCTGTCAGCGTAGTTAAGCACTGGAACAAATTGCCTAGGGAGGTTGTGGAATCTCCTCATGGGAGGTTTTTAAGAACATGTTAGCTAAACACCTGTCAGGAATGATCTAGTTGTTACACAGTTCTGCCTTGATGCCGGTGGCTGGACGAGATGACCTATTGTAGGCTCTTCCACTCCTACACTTTTATGACTCAGGAAGACCAGCAGGAAGTACTGCAACAACAGGTGACATGATGAGTTCTTCGAGGCCAGTTTGCTAAGAGACATAGTGAAAAAACAATAGAAGGTAGTTGGTGGTGTTCGTGGAGCAGCTGTAGACCGTGAAACTCTGCCTCTGATTGGTGGGATCCCATTGCGAGGTTTGGGAGGATGAGCAGTTGCTGCAGAACTTTCATTTCATTTACATTCCTGGATCTGTGTGCTGAGCTCGCCCCAGCCCTCCAGTGCAGGGACACCAGATGGAGGGCTGCACTGAGAGTGGAGCAACGAATAGTGAATGCTCCGTGGAAGCTTGCAGTGCCAGATGGCTAATGATCAGTGAGAAATCATTTTGGAGTTGGAAAATCCAAAGTGGAGGCTGTTGTCATTCACATGTGTAGGGCCATTAATTGTCTGTTGCTACACAGGACTGTGACTGTAATGTGCAGGACATAGCAGATGGATTTGTAGCAATGGGGTTTCTTGAACTGCAGTGTGACGATAGCACACAGATTCCCCATTTTGGCACCAGCCCACCTTGCCACAGAGTACATCAATAGAAAAGACCATAAACCCATAAAAACGGCCATACTGGGTCAGGCCAATGGCCCATCTAACCCACTATCCTGTCTTCCAAGAGTGGCCATTGCCACGTGCTTCAAAGGGAATGAACAGAACAGGGCAATTATCAAGTGATCCATTCCCTGCTGTCCAGCGCCAGCTTCTGGCAGTCAGAGGCTTAGGAACACCCAGAGCATAGGGTGGTGTCCCTGACAGTCTTGGCTAATAGCCATTGATGGACCTATCCTCCATGAACTTGTCTAGTTCTTTTTTTGAATCCAGTTATGTTTTTGGCCTTCACAATATCTCCTGGAAACGAATTCCACAGGGAGACTGTATGCTGTGTGAAGTACTTCCTTATATTTGTTTTAAACCTGTTGCCCATTAATTTCATTGGTGACCCCTGGTTTTTGTGTTATGTGAAGAGGTGAGTAACACTTCAATTTCTCCACACCATTCATGATTTTATAAATCTCTATCATATCCCCCTTTACTCATCTCTTTTCTAAGATGAACAGTCCCAGTCTTTTTAATCTCTTCTCATAAGGAAGCTGTTCCATACCCCTAATTATTTTTGTTGCCTTTCGCTGTACCTTTTCTAATTCTAATACATCTTTTTTGAGATGGGAGTGACCAGAGCTGCATACCATGGTTTTATATAGAGACATTATGATATTTATTATCTATCACTTTCCTAATGGTTCCTAACAGTCTGTTAGCTTTTTTGATTGCTGCTGCACATTGAGTGGATGTTTTCAGAGAAACGATGACTCCAAGATCTCTTTCTTGAGTGGCAACATCTAATTTAGACCTCAGCATTTTGTATATACAGTTGAGATTGTGTTTTCCCATGTGCATTACTCTGCATTTATCAACATTGAATTTCATTTGCCATTTTGTTGCCCAATCATGCAGTTTTGTGAGATCCCTTTGTAACTCTTCACAATCAGCTTTGGACTTAACTATCTTGAGTAATTTTGTACCATCTGCAAACTTTGCTACCTCACTGTTTACCCCTTTTTCCAGACCATATACGAATATGTTGAACAGCTCTGGTCCCAGTACAGATCCCTGGGGGACACCACTATTTACCTCTCTCCATTCTGAAAACTGACCATTTAGTCCAACCCTTTGTTTCCTATCTTTCAACCAGTTACTGATCCCCGAGAGGACTTTCCCTCTTACACCATAACTCCTTGGGAGCCTTTGGTGAGGAATCTTGTCAAAGTACACTTTATCCCCTGGATCACCCTTGTTCACATGCTTGTTGATACCCTCGAAGAATTCTAATAGATTGGTGAGGTATGATTTCCCTTTAGAAAAGCCCTATTGACTCTTCTCCAACAAATCATGTTCATCTATGTGTCTGATAATTCTGTTCTTTATTATAGTTTCAACCAATGTGCCTGCTACTTAAGCTAGGCTTACTGGCCTGTAATTGCCACACATGTGCTCCCCCACACCTTTCAGCTTTCCCTCAGTTTTTCCCTTTAATTTAAAAACTCCTCTATGACCTTCTTAATTTTACATGCAAGCAATCTGGTTTCATTTTAGTGACGCCCATCCTTCCTCTATAGGCTCCTCCTTTCCCCAAAGGTTCTCCAGTTCCTAATAAATGTAAATACATCCTCCACACACCGTCATCTCATCCACTCATGGAGTCCCTGCAGTTTTGCCAGTCTAAAAGGCTATGGTTATGCATGCATTGGTGAATCACTGGGGACACTTCACTGATATCAATGTTGGCTGATCAGAGAAGGTTGCTTGACGCATCCATCTTTAAGAACACAGGACTGTTCAGAAAGCTGCAAGGAGGGACTTTCATTCCTGACCAGTGGATTACCACTGGTGATATTGAAATGTCAATAGTGAGTCTGGGAAATCCAGTCTCCCCCTTGCTCATGAAGCTGTACACCAGCCATCTCAACAGCACCAAGGAAAGATTCAGCTACTGGCTTGGCAGGTGCAGAGTGACTGTTGATTGAGGGGATGCTGGCTAGATTGGATCTCAGTGAGAAAAATATCCCAATGGTTATAGCTACCTGTGCTGCACAAGATCTGAGAGGCAAAAAGGGGGGAAACTGCCAGCCAGGGTGGAGGGGCTGTCTGCTGACTTTGAACAGCCAGACACAAGAGCTATTACAAGTGGGAAGCTTTGAAAGAGTACTTTAATGGTCAGTCACAGCTGTGTTCTGTGCTGGAACATTCTCTGGGTCTGGAACTTTTGGTGCTGCTAAGAATTGTATAGTGCTTGCTATGCATTTGTGAATCTGACCGGGTGTTTTTCTGAACCTATGAATTCTGTGATGCTTTCTGGGCATTTGCAAGCACTGTTTGCTTTGTCTACTGCTATGCATTCTGCAATATTTGTTATGAGCTAATAAAGGTAATTTGATTCTCTAAAAACAGAACTTTATTGAGTGGGGAAAAACCAGTGCAGAAAAATCAATGTGCAAACCCCCACACAGGCAATGTTACATACACTTTTAACATAAATTGACCAAGTGAAAATTTTAAACTAAGAAAGGCAGCAAACATTTATGTCCATTAGCGTGCACAAATGTAGTCCACTGTGGCAACACGTACATTGATCTGGGAGAAGGATGGTTGGTGTATATGATGCTGTGGTTTCCTTGCTGTCCCCTAGCATGGAGAGGCAGGGGTAAGGATGCAGAGCCAGGCTCTCTCCCAGGCAGCTGCTGCACTGCACAGAGCAGCGTCCCAGCTGCCTATTGGCATGAGAAGTGGCTCTGGTCCCACCCCTTCCGCTCCCTGTCCGAGCCACTGATGGGGGAGTGCTTGACTCCACCTCTTCCCTCTCCCCCCCAACGCATCACCGCTGCAGTTCATTGTAAAGAAAAGCAGGCCTGTAGGGCAGCACTAGTTCTATTGTTGCCTTCCCTGGCCTTGTGATATCCTTGATGAAGTTCCTTTGCCTGTGCAATCTGCTCATAAATGTCCATGTTTCTACGACTGGTCCGTAGCTGTGCTTGCACACTCTCTCATCAGCACAGGCCCAGAAGATCTAATAACCTGCGTCCAACCCAGGCAGGAGCACGACTAGTGCCTGGAGGCGGCATGGTCAGTTGGGCAGTTGCACACAACAATGGTGAACGACTAGGTGTGCTGGCCAAGATGGGCAATCAGGAAAAGGCATTTCAAAAACATGCAGGGAACTTCAAAGGGCAGGGGACTGGCTTCTGGTTTCCATGACCTCTGGGCAGTGAAGTTCACAATTGTGAGAAGAGCGGTCACTATTGCAGGGAATGAAGCATTGTGGGGCA
The DNA here is from genome assembly GCF_027887155.1 of Malaclemys terrapin pileata. Taxonomy (NCBI): domain Eukaryota; kingdom Metazoa; phylum Chordata; order Testudines; family Emydidae; genus Malaclemys; species Malaclemys terrapin. The sequence continues at coordinate 78,902,173 of NC_071507.1, read as the reverse complement.
GCTGCTTGAGGACTGTTAGGGTCAACACAAGCCATACAATGTCTACACTCACACTGCATTGACCTCACTAAGTTGACCCTGGTTCTTCACCATTCAGGTAGATGGTTTTACTGCATCACTGTAACAGGACACTTAAGTTAGCTGGAAACAAAGCTGAGTTACGTCAACTTAACTTTGTAGCGTAACCAGGCCTTAGAGTTGGGAATTCTAGATTCAATTCCAACCACACCACCTGTGTGACCTTGGAAATGTCATTTAATCTGCTCTGTGCTTCAGTTCTTTATCTGTGAAATGGGGATAATACTACCCAACCTCACAAGGGTGTTGTGTGTATGAAACCCATTAGTGATTGCAAGGCATTTGGATATCACAGAGATGAGGGTCACATAAATAGGTAGATAGGGGACATGGCCAGGACTAGAACTGGATGAAATTCGTTGGTCAAAAAAATGCAGATTCAGGTCTATCAAAACATCTGTGAATTTGTGTTTATTTCAGTTGCTTCAGCTGAAACAAAAACAAATAAATTTCAGAAAATGTCAAAATGAACCATTATTGAAATGAAACATTTCACTTTTTCAGGCTAGATTCACAAAACAAACAGAGAGAAGGTCTTAGACCTTCCAGCCAGTAGTTAGGGAACACACCTTGGCTAGGGGAGACCCAAGTTCAAATCCATTTTGGATTAGGGACTTGCACCCAGGTCTCCCACCTCGTAGATGGGTGCCCCAACCACCAGGCTATAGACTCAGGCTCTGTTAGGCTACTGACCATTTAAATATTTGATACAAAGTGGAATAGCTTCAACAGGCAAGGTTAACAGACAGACGCACAAACATACACACATGGTATAGCTGGTATTGAGTACTGGGCAGAAGGGGGATGCCACCTCCCCCTCAGCAGCTTTGTAAATGTAACCATTCCTGTGCTCTTGTTCAAAATGCCTTAACACTACATGAAACACAATTTTTCTGACTTTTTCCATTCACCAGAAATTCCAAACTATTTTGTTTTCAGCTTGACCCAAACCAATTTTTTTTTTCTGATTTCCCCTTCCCTGGAACGACCAGTAAACAGAAAATCAGTTATTTGCAGCTCTAGCCAGGATTTCAGGCTGCTCTTGCTCATGATAAGCAACTGGCCCAGTGCACAGCTGACCCATTATTGCGGTTTTTAAAAGCTAGCTTAAAGCCATCATTGTACTGTGAGCCCTTTAGGTGCAGGGGCGAATTAGTCAATAACACAGTCTTCAAAGGGAGCAGTCTCAGGTCTCTCATGTGCACTTACTGATTTATAAGACACCCAAATATCCAGGTGTTTTATTTTTTAAATAATTGAAGCAATCAGTCTTCCTTTTGGGATTGGATTGCATTTGTGGGTTCATAGAAATGTAGGGATAGAAGGGACCGTGACAAGTCATCAAGTGCAGCTTCCTGAGCTGAGGCAGGAACGTGTAAACCTAGAACATCCCTGACAGATGTTTGTCCAAACGGTTCTTAAAAACCTCCAGTGATAAAGATTCCACAACCTTCCTTGGCAGTCTATTCCAGAGCTTAACTACCCTTATAGTTAGAAATTTTTTCCTAATATCTAACCCAAATCTCCCTTGCTGCAGATTAAGCCCATTTCTTCATGGCCTACCTTCAGTGGACATGGACAATGATTGATCACAGTCCTCTCTATATCAGCCCTTAACATATTTTAAGACTTATCAGGTTTCCCCATTTCAGTTTTCTTTTCTCAAGAGTAAATATGCCGGGGAGTTTTTGACCTTTCCTCATAGGTCAAGTTTTCTAAACCATTTATCATTTTTGTTGCTCTCCTCAGGGATCTCTCCAATTTGTCCATAGCTTCCTAATCTGTGGCTCTCAGAACTGGACACAGTACTCCAACTGAGGCCTCACCAGTACCAGATAAAGTGGGTCAATTACCTCCCATGTCTTGCATACAATACACCTATTATACACCCCAGAATGCTATTAGCCTTTTTTGCCACTCCATCACATCGACGACTTATTGTGATCACTATAACCCCCAGCTCCTTTCAGCAGTACTACCACCTAGCCAATTATTCCCCGTTTTGTATTAGTGCATTTGATTTTTTCCTTTCTAGGTAAAGTATTTTGCGCTCATCTTTACTGAATTTCATCTTGCTGAATTCAGACCATTTCTCCAACTTGTCAAGATTGTTTTGAATTCTACTTCAATCTTCCAAAGTGCTTGAAACTCCTCCCAGTTTGGTGTCATCCACAAATTTTATAAGCATGTTTTCCACACCATTATCCAAGTCATTAATGAAAATATTGACCAGTACCAGACCACAGGACTGAGCCCTGCTAGATATGACCTTCCTATTTAACAGCAAACCACTGATAACTACTCTTTGCATACAGTCTTTCAACCACTTTTGCACCCATTTTATAGCAATTTAAGCTACACCACATTTCCCTAGTTTGCATATGAGAATGTCATGGGTGACTGTTTGGTCTGAGCTTTAGGTTAATTTTGATCAGACTTGTAAACCAGCCTGAGGAAGGAACAATGTTCTGTCCATGCTTCCTCCTTACTAGGTGTTCAGTTCTTTCTTATTCTCATAGGGGGAAGAGACGTTTGCCCACTGCTGCTTTCCCTCCATAGAGTGGGTGATGCAGATAACCTCCACAGAGAGTGGAAGGAGCCCCATCACTCCCATGTGAATAGCTAGCTCATGACAGAACCCATAATAATTACACCTATTGATCCTTCCCATTTACTCTTGCTTTAAAAGTTTTGTAATATCCTGCAATAAGGTTCAGACTAGATATGAACTACACACTGCGGTTCAAGTTGTTTCTTATTGTAATCTAGGGTGTTCATCAGTCCTAATATTCAAGAAGCGGAGTAATGTACAAACTGAATTCAGACCATTTTATTTAGGGGAATCTAAATTTAATCTCAGTTTCCCAATAGGAATTAGAGACTGCACTTAATTTCAGACAGTTAGGGCCAAATTGAAGTAAATGAAGCTTCACCAGTTAAAACCAGCAGAGCATATGGCCCTATGTCTTTAGCTTCCCATGCATTAATATTTGTTGATTTCTTCTAAAACCATAATTATTGATTGTGCTCATTTTCTAATGAGTGTTTTAGGCCGTAAGTATCATTCTTTAACATATCACTTGATTTTTCAGGACTTTGACTCTGCCTTGTCATAAAGAAGTGATTGAATTATTCACAATTCAAGTCCAGCTAAACTTCTAAATGTTTATTACATACATTTGGTCCACACAATTTCCTTGATAATTAAGGATGGGGCATGCCTTCAAACAATGTTTGTAGCAGTTTTGCAGGCTTAGTGTGCCTCTTCATACATATCAGTCACATAGGTGCCTGGTTTTACCATGGATCAAGAAAGGATGCTGTCTGAAGAGATTTGCAGAACAGATGACATGTAGTCATACCATCTTGAGCTCTGAACAGGTCAGATGCTCTAGCTCGACTGCATTGCTAGCTACTGGGCTTGATGCAGGAATAACTGGCTGAAATTCAATGACCCATGTTATGCAGGAGGTCAAGCTAGATGCTCTCAGCGGTCTTTCTAGTCTTAAAAAAAATTATGAATCAGATATCATTATCTAGGGAGAACCAGGCCTGGTCAGCACATGAATGGGAAACCTCTAAGGAACATCCAGGGTTTCTCTGAAGCACTGTTAGTGAATCAATAGATGGCGCTCTTTTCCAAGTCAGTACTAATCCAATATTCTAGTATGATACTAAGGGGCACTATGATGCAGAAAGGCAATGAGATGAAAACAAAGGTTGCCAGATAGCACTTTCTAAAAGAATAGAAGTTATACCTGGTAGCATGTCCAAAATTCCAGTCTGGGAGAATTGCATTCTGCCTATATACATTCTCCATGCCATTTTAAGTAGATAAAACTAGGACTAGATGAAGGCATAGATACTATAAACTCACCTTTATAGGTGAACCCAGGACCCATAACCCTGAGGAGAAAAAGGAGAAGGATGCAGCCATGCCTCAGGGCTGGGTTACATTATTATTTGTATTGTGGTAGGGCCTAGAAGCCCTAGCCATAGCCCAGGATCCCACTGTGCCAGGTGCTGTACAAACACGGAACAAAGTGACCTAGAAGTGCTGATCCAATGATCTCACAAAGGGTTGGATTGCTGAGGCTATGCGCCAGATTGGGAAGTGAGGGAGGAGTAGTCTATGGGAGGGACCTCAACCTCTCACCTTGCCCCTCTACTGCTACAGCAGTTCCCAGGCACTCTTGGTGCATCATATGCTACTACTGCAGCATCTTTGTGGGCTCTGCTTTTTAGAACGTTTGTAGTCAACAATTATTTTGGCAAGATGCCAATATTTTTCTGAAGTGCACAAGTAAGAGAGGGAAATAATACTTTTAACAGGGGGCAAGAGCAATCCCTTGGAGTTTGAGAATGTGGATCTCCAGGTGGCTAATGTGACCAATCTGAGACCCACAGACCTTGTCAAAATTGGGCCAGATCGGAATTGTTGAGTCGGGCTGTGGTGCGTTCTTCCTCCTTTCCTGTTGGATCTCGAAATACTGGGATTCTTGCCAAAAGGTCTTTTCCATTTTGGTTGGTCCAGGGCTTAGATTTCCCATGAGTTTATGTCAGTATTGCACTTCTTCATGTTGGCTTTAAGGGTTTCTTTGAAAAGCCTTTTTTGCCTGCCCCTCGTCCTTTGGACATGGCTCAGTTGTGAGAACTGTAGGAGTTGATTTTCTGGCATTCAAAGAACATGACCAGCCCAATAGAGTTGGTGGTGGATGATCATAGCTTCAATGCTGGAGGTTTTGGCTTGGGACAGAACACTGATGGTGGTGCATCATCATCCCACTTGATTCGAAAATCTTGCGGAGGCACAGTTGATGGTATCTCAAGAACCTTGAGGTTTCTACTGTTTGTGGGCCAAGTTTCGGCACCTTAAAAGACAGCAGGGATAACAATGGCCTGGTACACAAAAAGTTGGATCGATTCTTGATGTCACTATCACTGAAGACACATTTTCTCAAGTGTCTGAAAGCTGCACTGGCACATTGAAGGCAATGTTGAATTTCCTCGTCAATGTCAGCTTTCTGTGACTGATAACTGCCAAGCTAAAGGTAATGATTGACATTCTCCAGGGTCGTCTTATTACTCTGAATTATGGAAGCAGGATCCCGGTGATTCGGATCCTGTTGGTGGAATACTTTAGTTTTCTTGGTGCTGAGTGTGAGGCCGAGTTGATTGTAGGCTTCAGAGAAAGTATTGAATATTTGTTGAAGATCTTCTTCCAAGTGGACTCTCAGGGCACAGTCATCTGCACATTGCATTCAGTGACTGATTTAGTGATAGTTTTTGTCTTGGACAGAAGTGATTGAGATTGAAGAGCTTGCTGTCCATTCTGTACTAGATGTCAAGTCCGGAGGGGAGCTTGTCAATGATGAGAAGGAAGATGACAGCAAGAAAGATGGAGACAAGGATTGGAATGATGACACAACCTTTTGCTTAACTCCTATCTTAACTAGGAAGGAGTCCATTTCAGATCCATTGCTGACAATCATCACAGACATGTTGTCATGGAGGAATTGGAGGATGGCAACAAATTTTGGTGGGCATCCAAATTTAAGGAGAATTCTCCACAGAGCCACATGACTGATGGAGTTGAATGCTTTCATGAGGTCGATGAAGGCCATGTACAGAGGTCAGTGTTGGCCATGGCACTTTTCATGAAGTTGGTGGGCAGCGAAGATCAAGTCGGTGGTACCTCGAGATGGTCTGAATCCACACTGCGATTCTGGAAGGATTTCCTTGGCCAAGGGGAGTAGCCGGTTGAGGGGAATTCGGGCAAGAATCTTTCTGGAGGTAGAAAACAGGGCAATTCCGCAATAGTTTCCACAATCCAATTTGTCTCCTTTTTTTGAAGATGGTCATGATCATACATCTCTAAGATCAGCTAAGATTTCTTCTGAATTCAAATTTTGAGGCTTAAGATGTGAATCTGGTGAGCCAGTTCTTCTCTAAATGCAGAAGAAAACAGCCAGATGGAAGATCACCGTCAACAGTCTTAAGAACCTAACTAAACATGATCTTTTCCATGTCATGATCTAAACTAATCAACTGATCAACTAAACATGATCATGATAAACTGATTAACTAACTAAACATGATCTTTTCCAGATATTTGACTGCATGTCATTAAGAAGGCCCACTATGTATTTTTTATCAAGGATTCCCACAAAGTATTTTTGACAGATCTATTTTTTCTGAATAGAGCCATGCTTTAAGAAATGTAAGAATACATTGTATTTGTTTGTCAGATGGAATTCAAGCTTACAGCTTGTAATTTTACTAATGTATTGCTGCCAGCAGTTATTCAAGCATCTCCTCCACCAGACGTTATGAAATATGGAGTACCAAGATACTATTAAATTAATAGAAACAGCTTTATGGAGACTCTTGAGGAAAATCTCCCAATAATAGAAGCTGTGAAATCTGATGTGTCTTATGATTATCAGTGCCTAAAATATCAAAGACAGAAAGATCAGAAGTTACGGGTCCACGTGATAGGGCTGGCTTTTCTAATAAGTTTCTGGGTTTCAGAAACTTGCCCACGCAGTGGATGCAAAATTAGAAGAAGGTGTGGTGGTGGTTTTTGTTTTGTCTTGTTTTTATGAATGTAAGAATGGCCATACTGGCTCAGACCAAAGGTCCATCTAGCCCAGCACTCTGTCTTCCAACAGTGGCCAATGCCAGATGCCCCAGAGGGAATGAACAGAACAGGTAATCATCAAGTGATCCATCCCCTGTCTCCCATTCCTAGCTTCTGACAAACAGAGGCTAGGGACACCATTCCTGCCCATCCTGGCTAATAGCCATTGATGGACATATCCTCCATTAATTTATCTAGTTCTTTTTTGAACCCTGTTATAGTCTTGGCCTTCACAACATCCTCTGGCAAGGAGTTCCACAGGTTGACTGTGCGTTATGTGAAAAAATACATCCTTTTGTTTGTTTTAAACCTGCTGCCTATTAATTTCATTGGTGGCCACTAGTTCTTGTGTTATGAGAAGTAAATAACACTTCCTTATTTACTTTCTCCACACCAGTCATGATTTTATAGACCTCTATCATAACCCCCCCTTAGTCATCTCTTTTCCAAGCTGAAAAGTCCCAGTCTTATTAATCTCTCCTTATACAGCAGCTGTTCCATACCCCTAATCATTTTTGCTGCCCTTTTCTGAACCTTTTCCAATTCCAATACATTTTTTTTGAGATGGGGCCACTTCATCTGCATGTATTATTCAAGATGTGGGTATACCATGGATTTATATAGAGGCAATATGATATTTTCTGTCTTATTATCTATCCCTTTCCTAATAATTCCCAACATTCTGTTCACTTTTTTGACTGCTGCTGCACATTGAGTGGATGTTTTCAGAGAACTATCCACAATGACTCCAAGATCTCTTTCTTGAGTTGGAACAGCTAATTTAGACCCCATCATTTTATATAGAGAGTTGGGATTATGTTTTCCAATGTGCATTTATCAACATTTATCAATTTGCATTTATCAACATTGAATTTTATTTGCCATTTTGTTGCCCAGTCACCCAGTTTTGAGAGAGTCTTTTGTAGCTCTTTGCAATCTGCTTGGGACTTAACTATCTTGAGTAGTTTTGTATCCTCTGCAAATTTTGCCACTTCACTGTTTACCCCTTTTTCCAGATCATTTACGATTCATTCCAGATCCATTTTAAGAAATGTGTGAAATCCCTAAGATTCTAAAGTTGATAACCAAAGCCCACCCAAACATATCCATCTCTTTGAACTAGAAGCTGTCTGGGAAATCTTCTGAGAATAGACTTTCTTGCAAGATTCCCAGTATTTTCTGATTGGAGTTGATGAGAAGTACAGTGAGAATATCCTTGCCCCATTTCTGCTTCCATTCCTGGTCTTCTAGTTGCTCATCTGATAGCAATCTGGAATATTTGTTCTTTTGCTCTGACATCATGTTTTGAAGAATTCAACAAAAAGACCAACATCTAGAATTTCCATCAGCAGATATTTATAAAGGCCACAGGTTCTATGCATCAGATATGTCAGAAGCTCACACGTGGAAACAGAAAACATGCAAAGTAGCAGAAATAATTTAACAGTCTCTTGGATTGGTGCTGATGCCTGTCTGAAAATTACTTTGAGGACTTGATGTAGTTTCCTAAAGTGCTCAAGCATGATGTCAAGAGACCAAGTCTTTTCATCCAGCTGATAACTTAACTAACCCCCGGAGGCTGGGAGTCAGTATTGCTAGCAGCAAATTGCTAGTGTAGTAGCTCTGGCAATCTGCATCAGCATGAACATGAGGAGAGCCTCCCATAAGCTCAGTCATCCAGCTGAGTCATTAAGAGAAGCTGTCCAGTCAATTTGTCTCAAGTGGTATAATGTGCATATATATATGTGTGCACACGAGACGACATATCCACAAACATCTCATCAGAACCTTCTGATCGGAGTTTCATGTTGATCTAGCTTTGTAGCTAGATCAGATGATTTGTTTCTGTTTTTAATGTGTTTAAACAAAGTTGGTGCTTCTGAATGTTGCCAGTGCTGGAAAACAGAATCTTCTGTCCACACAGCCTGGGTAGAGCATAGGCAACTGTGGTGCGAGCTTCTCCACACTGTCCCATCAATATGCTTCAGCCCTGACCTGAAGGAAGCACTTCTGAGCTAACTCTCCAGGCTCCCATTCAGCCATTGGCATCTCTTCTGAGAGTGACAAGAGTGCCAGTGAGTGTCGGTTGTGATGGTTTTGTAGAATTAAGATTTGTCTATTAGAGACTGAATTGAGGACATATATTTATTTCCCATAAGACACCAAACAGCTCTCCTATGGTCACCTTTTTGAATCACTAACAACCTGGGGCAGGTTTGGACCAGTGACCTAGACACATGAAAGGCATCATCCTGTCCCCCTCGCCTTGATTCCATCTACAGCCAACAGCAATTACTATATTTCTGAACTCGGCACTAAATCATTAAAGGTTTTTGTGCCTGCCAAATCACTCATTTAACATGATGATATTTTGACTGATGCTCATTTAGAGCCATTATCTCCTAAAATGTCAAATGTGTGTCACAGCTGGCAGCTCGATATGAAAAATATTTCCCAAGGATTTACAGTCTGTGGGATTCTTTCTATAATCTGGTTATTCGGGGTCTGACTCCCCTCTTACACCCATGTAAATCTGGAGTAAAGCCACTGACAACAATGGAATAACATTGCTGTAAGTAAGAGCAGCATCAGGCCCCACAATGGAGAAATTCCACTGTTGTTCCTAAAACTCCTTCAGGTTTTTGATCTATGAAAGGGGAAACAGGTCCATTAATTCCCCAGGTACATCTAGAGCACAAACCCATTATTTCACTTTAACCATTAGGACACCTTGAAGTTGACCAGTTTCCTAGAATTTGAGGGAGCCACTAAGGGGTACTAAGGGAGAAGGGACTAGGATTCAGGATTGCATGAGGCAAAGCCGCATTAGGACTTTTACCTGGAGCAAATCCTGACTGGTCCCACCTCCGTCATGGTAAGAAAGCCATATCTCCTGCCCTCTTCTTACTGCTAGATTTTGACCCGTCTCTCAGAGTGGAAACCAACAGAGCCAAAGGACATCAGGAGGAGGGTAGAGGGAGACCACTAGGGGCCAGTGACAGTGAAAACTGGGCTGGTAGAATGAGGCCATTTGCCCACTGGGAATGGGAAAGATTTTCCATGCTTCCTGGGATAATAGTGTTAGAGGAGGAGATAGGACATGTTCAGGAAATGGTAGGGAGAGCTGGGAAGGAACAAGTTGTGAGACAGGAAGCACACTCCTTTGAAAGGAAATGGACAAGGAAGGGGGAGATGAGAACAAAGCACATTTATCCTGATTATTGGGTTATTCAAAAATACCAGACCACTTTAAAAAAAGATATCAAGAAACGATCTCCAACAGAATAATAGGTGAGAAGTTCCATACATGAGAGTTGTTCTACACAGGGATTCTGGCACTACTATAAATCATGAGATTCAATATTTATAGTAAAATTAAGGAGGACTCAGTCGTGCAGAAAACTTGAACAGCTGAACATTTCGCACATTACAAATGGGAAAAGTTGTCTCATAACATGAAATAAGCAAGAAACAGAAAAAGAAAAAAGAAAAAAACCTTTGATTGTTTCTCTTATAGTCTACCCATAGAGAGTCCCTGTATTCAATTCTAAGTATCTGTATGAATCATGCATTGTGATGATATAGTTTATTTTTATGTTTAATAGATTTAAAAGAAAAATCCAAATCTTTCCTCTTGACTAGTCTCAGATGAAATTGACTTTATTGTCAGCTGGCTGCAGTAGAGAGGAAGCAAAAGCCTGCATTGTTTGGATATACATTGAAGGCAAATAAACTTAAGGGTTTACATTTTTATCATTTTTCACCAACTCAAATTCTTATCTAAATACCACTGACCCGATAACAAACAATGACTTAAGGACTTAGTTCAACTAGAATAAATGTATCTGTCTGGGACTCAAGGATAATCAATGTAAATAAGTCAAATTAAAATAAAGTGTTTTATAACTGAGGTTGCTTTTTTAAAATCAAATTCTAGGAAACTGTGGGGAGGGGAGGGAAATCACATTTGTTTGCCTTTATGTTATAGGTATGGAAATCATGCACCTTTGCTTCTTGGCCATGGACCTAACCAGTGTGATTCCTGAATTGATCATATCCATGTTGGAGTAGTGTAGCTCACTCCTTGTAGGACTGGTAAATAAGCATCCCGATTTTCACAAATAAGCCAAAAATCAAGCTAATACCATTTCAAAACAAGGCCAAAACATGCCCATCCTTAAGAACCCCAACACTCTATGTGACTAGAGTCCCCTGGCGTGCTTGGGAGCCGATCCAAAAAAAAAAGAAGCAACAAGCTACAACAAGCCAAATAAGCTACAAGCCAAAAACACACCACTCACAAGCCAATTAAGCCAAAAACAAGCCCAATTTCTGCGTTTATTTGTGGGTTTGGCATGTCTGTATCACACCGATACACCTCATTCTCCATTGGTTCCCCACTGTTTTGTATATTCACTCCAAAGTCCTGGCCTTCTTTTGCAAAGCCTGTCATAGGCTTTGCAAAAGAGGACCCAGCCGTGTTAGAAACTTCCATACTCTTCATACTTGTCTCCTAATCGCACTTTGGATGATGGCTGCATTCCCAGTGGCTGGGGTAGGGCATTCTTGGCTGAAGTTGTTTCTCAGATGCACGGAGGCAGAAAAATACTATTTGTGTGAGATGTTCATTTTTGTCATCTCATTGTCCCATTGTCTGAAGACTAATCCTATTTTTTCTTGACATGACTTCTGTTTAATTGAATTACTTTTCTTCATGACCTTAACTTGAGGACAGCTTCAAAAGGAATATGGTTCATTAAAACACTATTCCTTGCAAAGCATTCAGCTTTTAGTTTAATTCAGGTACCTGTCTACATCCCTTTGTGCCTTGCACCTATGACCTAAGAAAGTAGTTCCACCAACTTGTGAGCAGATACACCAGTTCAGCAAATAGACAGGAGAGTACAATAGACAGCCAAAGTGTGGACTGAATATATTTGTCTCAGGGAACAGACAAATTACAACCCATCCTGACCTCATACACCTATAGTTATAAGGGAATCTGTTCTTGCTATCAATTTATGATTTCAATGGAGCTACATCAATTTACATCAGCTGAGAATCTGGCCCCATATCTATAGAGCTAGTGTACTATATGGGTAGGGTGACCAGATAGCAAGTGTGAAAAATCAGGACACTTTTTCATGGCGGGGGTGGAGGGATGTACAGTTGCCTATCTGAGACAAAGCCCCTGATATCGGGATGGTCCCAATAATATTGGGCTGTCTGGTCACACTATCTCTGGGGGAGATTTTCAAAGGTAAAGATTTGCATTGACTATCGATCAGAGTTGGGTGCCTAACTGCCCTTTGTTCCTTTGATGCTTTCCCCCTACATAGCTTCAGCTATTAAACAAAGGGAGTTTTAAAAAATGTCCTAGTAAAGTCTTGGCTACTAAATGTGGGTGCTTATTAACCTGGGGCAGCCCTTACACATATATTATATATGCTTCCAAGCTGCAAAGGGTCAATATGAACATAGTAACTGGAGCACCGTAACTCACCTTAGTTGCCCCTAGGCTCATTTCTTTTAGGGGCATTTTTGAATGTGCTCCTCCAGCCTCACCACAGTGGCTGCTGGGCTCTTCAAGGACATTCAGGATCCCTGCTTGAAATCCTGGTGCTGTTGCCTCATTGAAATTGCTTATTGGAATTTTCCCTACATAGTTTGGAGCTACCCAGGCATGAATCCCTTGTCTGGAAAAACAATTCTATTAAATGAATAGTTGCGATGACATTACAGTTGTACAGGTTATCTTATGGAACTGGGTTGACAGAATGTTTGTTTTATTCCCATTCTATTCCATCACTTTTGAGCATTTTGATTGCCCCAGTGGCAGCACCCCACTGATACCAAGACCAATGAATATTCAGTTATAGCCACAGGAGACTGACTGGCCCTGCAAAATCCTTCACATAGATAGTGACAAGGAAGCTTGAAATATGGTTACTTTATAAACAATTATGAAAATAATGTGTTGCCCCAAAATAATCATATACCAGTCCTGGAAAACTACTGTACTCCCTTCCAAAAAAAATGACCCCCACACAGACTGGTAGTCAGTGAGGATTTGGTTTCCCTTTCCAAAAGTAAGCCACCTGTGAAGCAAGGCAGGCATTCTATATTTGGATTTTGCATGGAAATCTATTTTCCGTGAAGGACCACAGTACACTCTCAAGCGTGGGAGGACTGGACTGTCCAGACTCAGTATGTCTCAAACACCCAGATGAAAGCAGGGTGGAAATTTAATCAACAATGATCAAAGAAGTTATTCTGAACCCAGAAAGACACTGTGGCTGTAGTTGCCATTTGTACACAATGAGCACATTCCAAGAAAGGCAAGTAATGGAACTGGATGCTTTGGTGCTTTCAGTTTCAACGTGGGGACTTATTCAGTATACAGACACTGTACATCATAACCTATAAATTGGGGCAGACAAAGTTATTTAAACAGCTGCAGAAAATGTGCTCCACTGAAAAACCGAAGTACTGCACCTTAATAACCCTCAGTAACCTTCCACAGTCCTTATTACAGACTCTTCAGTCATTTCATTTTTGCTATTAAATCCATCACACTTGCTCAAGTGACTTATCCTTGCAGGATGGAGGTCAGGTTGCATCCAGGGTGGCAGATTCCACTCTGATAGCACATCCAATATGAGGAGATTCCCTGCCTTCAGCAAGTTTTTCAAATGAGATTATTGATTCAGTTCTGCAACTGCATCAGACTGGATCATGTGAGTGAATGCACTGGGACTTTGCGTCTGAGGTGAGGACAAAAGGTGAAGGTTTTCTATGGTGTACTAAGTAGAACAGGTAAACAAGAGTCCTCACAGCATATTCAGAATAAAAACACCTGTCTCTATTTTAAGAGCTCTCAGAGTGCAGAGAATACCGTGGCCACCTATTTGAGCAGCCTGCAGTGCTTTGGCTGGTTAAAGCTAAATATGATTTTCTGTTTGATGTTAATCTAGTACTAGATTATCCTCTTTACACTGAGAATCTGATTTGTGAGTGAGACCTTTATATTAAAGATGGCACATATCAGCTTTTAGCTTTGGGTCTATAGAGCCTGAAGACTTAATGGCCAGAAATATATTTAAGTCCCCAAAGGTGTAAGACCTTCCTATGGTGTTTAATGTATTATCTGTAATGCTGCCACAGATCACTGTAGTTACCTAAATCTACCACTTGAAAGGTTACTGGAAATACAGTTGGGAAAAGATGTATATTCCTAGTTTGAGGACATTTTACAAAGCCTACATCATTTTGGAAGAATAAATATGTTTTTGGTTCCACAATTGGTCTTTCTTAAACCTGTGGATCACTTTTATGCATCAAGACAGTGTCTGCTATCAGTGCAGTAACTTCTTGGTGCAGGGATTGTGCCTTATTCCTTTAAGGAAAGTGCCTAGCAAACTGTGGGCACTACCAGAAATTGGTTAATTAATTGATTGTTCTAGTTTCTGAACAGTCAAGAAAATTTAATACTCCATGGACCAGCGCCTCAGGTGGTCAGTGGAGTAATGTCAGTTTACATCAGAGATGAAATTCTGTTACTTTTGTGCCCCTTGGATCCTAGTCCTCTTCTCCAAGCACAACTTACATCAGCCTGAAGGCTGATCCAAATGATTCCAGATGACAATGGCCCCAAGGAGCTGTTACCACAGCTGGGATCGCTGGGTCATAGTCATGTCTCTATATACTGGCTGGAGGCAGAAGATGGCATAGGATCTGCTATGTCATCTCTATGCCCTGCACTGAGTTGGCTCTTCCCATGGCTACTAGCTATGCCAGGTGGCTGCCTAGGCTGTACAAATACAGCTAGTCAGAATTTTTTTGATGAACCTTTTTTTCCCCACCAAAAAAAAGCCTATTAGTTGAAACCAAAACTGTTTGTGAAAGAAGGCTGATTTTGATAATCTCCGAACTCGGAAAATTTTAGTGAAAAAAGTTTCAAAAAACTGTCAGAATAACCAATTTTGATATTTCTGATGTGGAAAGTTTCAGGGGTTTGTATTTTGTTGAGAAATTTTAAATTAGATCGAAAAAAGGCGAAATGGTCCAATCGGAACAAAATCTTTCAAAATGATAAAAACAAAACATTATGATCGACCTGAACTAGTGTAGTTTTTTTGCTTTGCCGCTAATGTTATTTTAAAAATCAGTATAATTTGTTTTATTGGTGATTTTGACCAGAAAACAGATTCATTTTCTTTAGCAGAGTCTGGAAATAGTTTTTGTACCCCTATATTGGTTTAGAAACTGATATGTTTAAAGCAGTACAACTCCCTAGCCTGGATGCAATTATAATGGTATAAAAGTGCTTGTATGGTACAACTTATTCTTGTAAATTTAGAGGAAAAAGCTACACTGGTGTAAGGCACCTTTATACTAGTATAACTGCATCAGGGAGCTGTAGCACCTTAACTATATCAACTCCTAAACGGATATAATTATAGCGGTACAAAAACTCTGTAGCTAAGCCAATAGTCTCATACACTACCTGTGAAGTAGGTGGTATCATATGCATTTTACAGCTGGCACACTGAGGCGCAGGGAGTATGATCAAAAATAATTCAGTGGCAGAGCTAGAAATGGACAGGGGAATTCCTACTCCCAGTTCCTCTACTTTAAATAGTGTCTGACTCGTCACCATTGAAGCAGATGATAGTGTTGCCATCAACTTCTTGAGAATAGGATTGGCCAATAGAACCTTTGCGGCCTCCTCAAATGGAAACAATTAACCACATTCCACTTTGTATCCTGGCTTTCCAGCTGTACTTCAGTTTGTGCTTAACACCAGTAACAGTCAGGCTTCCAGAACTACCATTAAGTGACCACAGGTAAAATTTCCAAAAAGGACTAAATGACTTGGAAGCCTAAGCCCCACTTTCAAAAGTCACTGAGGAACCTGAGTCCCGTTGACACTCAGTGAGATTTAGGCTTCTAAGTACCAAAGTCCCTTTTAAATTAGGGACTTAGGCACTTGGTGGAAAAGGAGTTTTATAGAGGAAATGTGTAGAATATTTCTTATTAAATTTGTGAACAGTTCATTACCAACATATTATCATCAATTCACTTAACATATTTCACTTGCTAAGCACTGGATGGCAGAAAACACGTGGCGTCTTCAGGAATTATACAACAGGCTGTGAAATGTGTAGCTGGTTATTTCCTCTCCCCCATGAGGAAGAGGAATCAGATAGTGATTAAAACAATATCTTGATTACATAATTTTTAAAATAAAGGGATGTATAATAGACTGACAATTTCCTACAATATCCTGAATAACCTTTAATGGTTGTAAGTTAAACTTTATTGAATTAGGTTTAATACTTTTAGAGTTAATTATAATAAAATGCAGTGTGTATGTGTTATTGTGGCATTGTATGTACCTTCTCTGATAGGAGGAGGATGCTAATGTAATTCCATTGGTTATGAGCCCTTTGAAGACCCCTCCATCTATGAGAGATACATAGTTCAAACTGGATTCTCCGGGGACCAGACAGACAAAGAAAGGACTTTTGGATAAATGGTTTTAAACAGGCTCAGGGCCTTCTTCTGGATCCAGGAAATGGACAGAACCCTGGTCATGGAAGGCCCCAATCCTTCCAGAAAGACTGGAAGGACTTGGCCTGCTGAGGCCCCATAAATCTGTGCACTTGTTCTGAGCTGAAGCTGTGCTGAACTTGTGACCTCAAAGAAAACCCTGTGGGTAGGGTGCTGAAGGACTGCTCCTGCCAGAGCTTGTGAGAGAGCTGGGGTGATGTCTGGTAAGCTTATTGGTTTATGTGTAGATTCTTTTATTGTTTTACATATGCTTTCTTGTAGTGCTTTTACCTTAAGAATAAAATAGGCTTGCATAAAAAAAAAAAAAAAAGGTGTGGTAACTTGTAACTGTTGACAATCAATGTGTTACCAGTCTCTGAAGAGAGAGCAAGCAGGTGTGCTTGGGCAGCTTGTCTCCGCTGGGAATAAACACAGTGAAAGTAGGGAATTGTGCAGCCTGAAACACCTGGGTCAGAAGGGAGTGAGACAAAGATGTCCATCCAAGAAAGGCAACAGCTGGAGATCTGAAGCCTGTGAGTTGGTACCCCTTGCTGGACCATTGAGAGGTAATACAAGAACACTTGCCCTGAACTGTGACAGGATGTTCATTGATGTTAGACCTAAAATTGCATCTACCTTCTCTCCATAGCTTTCTTTGCAAAATCCAGTCATTTTGTATATTTGTTTTGTCACACAAATGAAGCAATCCAGACTTCCTGAGCCATTCTTCATTAACAAACTAGTGTGCGCACTAGGAAAAGAGGAGTGTGCAGGAATATGAATTTCAAGTTTCCAAGAGGATTTGATACATGAGGTTAATAAATCTATTCAGAGACGACGACAATATCTTGATAGCATGCCTTTTAAAGTTTCTTTAAATAAATATCAACAATCTTAGCAGACAATTGGCAAGATGTTAGAAGGCTTATTGCATGCTGCACTGTGGAGCTATCTAGTTTTAAAGAGCAAATGACTCATGTTGAAAGAACATTCTTTAGAGCTTAGTAAGAGGTTTAAACCACATCAACATTAGAAATCAATGAGCCAACAAACTGTGGACTACTGAGGTCATGGTTCATAAAGAAAGACTTCAGTTTTATTTTTATTTCCCATTCTTGGTCTAATCATTTGACCTCAATTTTAAGACAGTGTCTGGGTATAATTCATCACTCTACATATAAAGGGATTGATTCTCCTCTCACTTGCACCAGGTTTAGGTTATTCATTGATTTCAGTGGAGTTAACCCCTGATTTCCACCAGTGTCACGGAAGAATCAGACCTCAATTTTTTTTATAAGAATAAAATCAATGCACCAATTATACAGATGATGTCTCAAGCAGTGTGTCACAAAAAGTGGGCTTAACTAACAATGCCATTCGGAGCAGTTCTGACTAAATGATGCGACAGGTCCCACCTGTAATGCCTGAGTAAGGTATATACAGACGACCCAGTGGTTGTCCTACTGAGTTGCGTGGCAGATGCCTCCTTGTCCAAAAAGCTGGACTGGAACTGGTGTGATGGCTTTTCACTAACTTTAGGCAAGAACTTCTGGCCTGAATACAGACCAACAGAATGCAGACCAAGATTTTCAAAACATCAGGGCCTAAAATGTAGGCTCCTAAATCATATTTAAGCATCTAAACATGGCCTAATTTTCAAAATGCTGAGCACCTAGTAGCTCCTATTTTTAGAACAGGAGCTACAGTGTATAGGAGAGAGCAGGAAAGGACATTAGGACCTTTTTTAGTGCCTTGCCATATGAAGATGCTTCAAAACTGGTAGTAGGTTGAGTCCATTTTCTGTTGTGTGCTAAGTATATCAAACTCCTATTGAGAATACCTTGGGCCTGCTCAGCCTTCCAAGCCATCAAGTTGTAGGAGAGGGATCAAGCCATGGGAAAGAAAGGAAGGTTTATGATGTTACAAAACTATGGTCAGAGACAGGGACCAAGGAGGATTATTTTGCTCATCCTGATTATTATTCTGTTTGGGTGCCCAGAAGTGAATGTGAGGAGGGAAGAAGGAAAGGAGAACAGCGCCAGCACCTTAGAGCTATGTGGTCATAGGACAGTCAACAGCAGTACATTTCAACTATGGGCTGGTTGCAGAATCTTTGATCAAGGGACAACCTTGTGGCTGGCAAATTTCCCCGAGGACACGTGGACAGAGGCCAGGAGTGCCGCCAGCTTTTCTGCCGCCCTAAGCAGCGGAAGGTCCCACCGCTGAAATACCACCGCGGTCGCCGCCCCCCAAATTGTAGCGCCCTAGGCGACTGCCTAGGTCACCTAATGAGTTGCGCCGGCCCTGACAGAGGCTGCATTCCTCCAGCACTCACTGTAATATGCTTCATGGAATGTTTGGGGGCTTTTTCTCCTTGCACAGGAGGCGAGTAGTTCTTGTTGAAGAGGGGGAAGCATTGCACGCCAGGGGTTACATAAGAGCATCTGCCACCCGGAAAGGAACCTACATATTCAACACTTTAGAAACTCAGGATTTTTCAGTGCAAATAAGGCTCAGATTTTCATGAGTGATATTTCTTAGTAAAAAATGACCAGTTATCAGTTAATTCTGAATCCAAATGGGGACAATTGTATTAGTAATTGTGGGGAGCTATGTTGATGGCTAATACTTAACCATTAACACCACCATGGAGTCAGGTTTTATTCAGTGAGTGGTAACTCCCCCATCTCAAATAGTCAGAGCAGATCAAAATGGAAATAAAGCTTAGAGGTTCACTGCTTCTCAAGTTTCTAAATTTGGGGTTCAGTTTGGCTAAGCACCCCACTGTTAGGAAATTTATATCCAAACTGTCTGAAGGTCTTGGATCTGCAAAGCTGGGTTGAAAAATCTTGACAGATTTCTGGTCAGGTTTAAACTCATGAGACAATCATCTTTCTTTGGGTATTTTAACAATTCCTCTTCTGTCTGGAATCCAGATGGGCACACAAAACAAACAGAACAATTTAAATTAATATTTCAAAGCTCAAAAAAGTGTTGGAGTTTTGGGCATCAATTTATCCATTGCTAATGAAAATTCGCCCCCCTCCCCCCCCCCCCCGCCTCCCAGATTACCACTGATATATTGCTACTGTACTACATTTAAAATTTACTGGTGAGAATTATGCAATATTTTTTTAATCTCTATCCGCTTTTCCCAGACAGATTATTTTTGCTTTTGATTGATATCTAGAGTCAAGGACACCTGAATTGGTATCAGTTCATTTGATAATGCTCCATTTGTGATGGTTGGAAAAAGCCTGTCTGCTTCTTTTATGCTTTTGAGATTTCATAATTTGATTTTGTGAAGCAGGGGATTAGGAAGAGTCCACAAACTAGATGTATGGGCGTTTCCCTCCCCAAAAAACAAACATTTCTTTTTTTTTTTTTTGTCAGCAACAGTTCATTCCACTTTGGACAATGTCAATGTGATAATTACTGTATAAAAACTATGGTATATAGCACAGCAACGCAGCCTTTAAATACTCTTTTGTGGAGGAGGAAGACTCATTTATTTCGTATACCTTATTCCTTTTTAAAACGGTTTCCCAAGAGAAGTCAATAAAATAAACAGGATTCAGACCCAGAAATGTGTTACCTTTGGATAATTTCTAAAAGGAAAGGATGGAGGGATTTGGTCTATTCATCTTCCCCATTCAATTCCAATTAGCTGCAGCAGCTTGCATTGCTGTTCATTCAGCTTTAAAGAAAAACAAACAAAAAACCCAACCCCTTTTTTCCTTTCATTGATCTTCCCTGAACAAGATTTCAGAAATCCCACTTGAAGCAGTTTTGGTTGGATTTTGGAAATTCATGCACTAAACTAATTTCTTTGGTTTATGAGTAAATTTGATTCAGTGGATTCTCAGACTTGTACATTTGAAAAGATGGTGAATGATATAGAAGCCAATTAGAAGGAGGGATTAGGATTTTGCAAGGTCAGAAAGAAAGCACAAAGTCTCTTAACGGTGTCCTTATTGAAGGTAACATTCTGCTCTATTGCAAAATAGGAACTACGGAGAATGTTAATCCTGTATTGACAGAATATGAGGGCAATGATCACAAAATATTTAGACCCTGTCTCACTTGATTTTCCTTTTAATTTTAAATCCTTACCTCACAGGTTGCTTATTCTGACTGACTTCATAGAACCATTACTGGTACCTTTGCATAAAGAAAGGGTCTTTTCTGATCAATTAGATTCTGGGATTTAAAAAGGTGCATATCTTCTCCCAATTTTGCAGAAACCACTCAGCCACAGGAAACTTTTTGTCAGTGGAGTCAGAATTTTTGTCTTTGGGGTTCAAGATAAGCTCTTTTTCCAACTAAACTTGATGGTGATAGACCAGAAAAAAAGAAAAAGGACAAATTGATTGGAGATAATGTAGATGGTTCTGATGCTTTCAAATTAAATAATTTCCACGTTTCATTATGCCTTTTGGGTATTAGTGCTAGCATATTTATTGTAAAGAGCACAGTAATTGTTACATGCTTCTCAGTGAAGATAATATAGTCAAATGTCCCAATGGAACAGGTTTTAGAGAAGTAATTTTCAACACCTTAAACAATTGCTTCTCCAAACAGCTAGATATTGGGCATATTAGAGGAATACACAGGAGCTGGTTCAAGAAGTAGCCATAACATAGGTACTAAATAATAATGACTACAATATGATTAAGTTGTACATCCTCAGGAGGAGAAATCATACCAAAAATAGTTCTGCATTACTATCTTTAGAAACGAGAATTTTAATAAGAAAATATTAACATGTAAGCAATTTCTGTAGTTGCCACAAGAGTGTTATGAGATCATAAATGGGAAGTGGGATAGTCCATGTGGTCATGAATGGGTGGGCAGGTGGCCCCAGAAGACAATCTCTGTATTAAACTATCATCCACATTATCGCACCTTTAGGTCGGAAGCAAAAACAATTTTGTGGTCTCATTGTAGCCGCTATTGGACATTTGTTCACATTCCCAAAACAGCACAAAGTTTGGCACAGATGATTGATTTCTGTTCAACACTGGAATTCTGCAGGTCAGCACTGAGGTGCTGGGAAGGTTTTGTCGGTACTATGGCTGCCTCTTGCTAGTGTTTAGTCCGTCATTTTCCTGAGCACTAAGTTCCTCTGAAAAGATGACTGAAAAGAGTAGAGAATCAAATCTCTACATTTAAATGCATCTGATCGCTACCTCAAATCTAGAATAAGGTTTGTGGTAAAATTGATTGATTGCTCGTCTCATTAAACATTTAAGGCCAGATTGTGAACCACTTCCCTCTTGGTGGCAAGCAGTTACTCAAGTAGATTCATTTACTGTGGCAGCACATGATGGAATGATTATTGGGAGTTACAATCAAAGTAAGGGGGTCCCAATCCTTGAGTGACTTATCAGTTTTGGGAACAAAATATTCAAGTGTTTGTGACCAGGAGGGGGAGAGAGAGAGAAGAAATCTACTTGCCAAACTTCTTTTGCACAGTTAATTATCTACGTTATTTCAGCAGCTGAAAACAGGAATTAATATATATACACACTATATTCCGCTAACAAATGTTATCTAAAAAGTTTTATTAACTATTATACAAACTCAATATTACCTCTCCAGCAAAAGCTCCTTCTTTGAGTTCACTTCAGTTAGCACTGCTCCCAAAGAAGACAAGCCTCTTCTGAAGGCATATTTTACTGACAGAAATTGTGAAGGTTGTACAGTTTGCGATTTGGCAAGGTCTCCAGCCCAGATGGGTTTACTAATGACTTTTGCAAGGTGTTTAAATCAGATTCTAGTGAAACACATGACTGCCATGTTTAATTACTCTAACTTAATGGAGCTTTTTGCCAGACGTTGCGCGGTACGTTAGAATCAGAGCCATTGCTAAAAATGTAAGGGGATTCAGAATGCAGTCCCATTCTTCCCCTTCCGCCCCATAACTCCAATTGCACTAGTAAATTGTGATACTGAAATTTTGGCCAAAGCCTTGATTTTCTCTGCCCAAAGATGTTTTTTTCTATTGTTCATCCAAACAACATTTTAGCAGAGACAGATATTTGTTCCACTTCAGAAAACATAATTTGGCCCACACAGTACATAATAATGGACGAAGAATAATTTGTATCAGCTGAGTTTATGTACTGAAAGCTTTGAGAGCTTTTACATTGGGCTTTAAATTTGACTTTATATATTCACTTAGAATCCATTTCTTGTGCCTGTGCTTTCAATATCAGTCTCAAACTGATTTCTTCTTGGCAGACTAACATCAAAGGGGCTCGTTAGCTTCAATTCATTTCAGACAATTGCACCTTTCCTGTAGATTTTAAGGATAGTACTATATGTGGAACTGCAGGAAAAGAAGATGAACATAAAATAGGCTAAGCTATCATCAGCATGCTTTCATATCTCGCAGATGCTAACAACATAATCAAATCTTTGATTGCACACATTAAAGATGGCAGGCTATCTGGCATTAAGATAAATTTTCAAAATACTTGATGCCTTTTGAGTGATTTTTCTATACTTCTCCTTGGTATAGTGATAGGTCAATACACATAAGTAGCTGGATAGTTTTTGTTCCCTGAACAGAATAGATACCAGTCAGGTATAGATCAGATCACACCAAAAATGGCATCAACTCCGTGGCCTGATCCTGAGAAGTGAATGGAAGCTTTGCATGCTTAGATTTTCTCAGGATCAGAACATAAATGTAAGATCATAGCTAAATACATATATGCACATGACATTCACAGTGGACTGAACAGAAACCTAAACTATGGACAGTGGAATTGGATGTGTGCTGTATGATGAAAAACTGAAATATTTTTTGAGGTTTATATTTTTAACGTTTATTAAAAAAGCAAAATGTATGTTCATCTCAAATGAAACAGTTAAAAATGTTAAAGCATACAAATAGTGTACTAGCAGCATCCAATCATTAGAATTTTCTAGAATTCCTCAGTACAGTCTCAGCAAGCTAAAAATATTACAGCTCGCAACCAACTGTCTTCACCATAGTGCAGATAAAACAAAAACTTTATAAAATTAACAACTGAAGGTTAAATAAGCTTAAATAAAGGTGTTAAATACAAGACACTTGATCAAAGCTTCTGTACAGAGAAATGAATTTGGCATTGTACAAGTGATTGGCTGGCTCACACCATACATGATTTTAATAGTTAAGCAGTATAACTGTTTTAGCTGAACATCAACTATACAAAATTATCTGAAGTTGGAGTGGGCTAACCCAGTGAGCCATTTACAAGGCATGTGTATCTTTAGAAAATCAGAACACTGTTTATATTCAGGCACCATTTGTTCCTGCAAATAAATAATCTCTAATGTATCTGCATCCAAACTAGTGTTAAACACATCAGTGCTAACGTTTTATAAACACAGCTTTGTGACTATTCACTATACCTCCATTCTTATTGCTATGACAATGTGACTGTGGAAATAAACTACTGTACATACAAAAAATAGAGCACCTTTTAAACATTAAGGTATATGTCTGATTATTCTTTTTATCTTACAATACTGAAGCCCAAGCTACTGTAAATTGCTTTAAACATCTTCACCAGAGGACCTGAAATACAGGAAATAAAACCCAAAACATTCCTCTTCAGGCAACCCCAACCCAGAGCATCTTCTAAAAATGTCTAAAATGACACCAAGAATTTTACATTCATCTTCACACAAACAAATGTCTGCTATTCTCTGCTTTCTTCAAAGGAATACAAAGATAGATCCACATGGCCCTCAGTCTTGTTCAAGTGAATAGAGGCGGACAGAGAATACAGCAGAAACATCTAAAATGGATTGTGAACACAATGAAATCATATTTCGCTAATTCAAAAATACAGCTGTTACGCAGTTCAAATAGTGCTTTCCAGGGGCCTAGACATTAGGATTTCTTGTCTATGGTATTGAAAAACCATTCTGTGAATTTTCTTAGTTGAGCGGCTGCTGTTTGAGACTCCTCCTGAAGTCTCATGTTATCTTGTCTCAAATGCTGGACCTCAGCTTGGAGAACAGCTTTGTCTTGTTTTTCCTGGTTAATAAAAAATATAAGTTGAATAACGTGAGTAGCCAGGATGACATTTTTGTTGCTCCTATTTCTAAAACGAGTCACAGAGCTCTGTTTACTTTAGCTCCCTAATCCATTTTGACAGCTATTGAACTGTAAGCTGAATCCCCAAATTTGCTGCAATGTTGTACTGAAGAAGATCACATAGCAGGCTAAAAAGAAAATTAAATGCAATTTCTGTATGAGAATTCTAGAACCCACTACCTGTATAACAAAGATTTGAGCACAAAAAAGTTATTTTACAGTTCAGATTAGACTCATCCCTAAAACTAGGGACTTACAAATTGAGAAACCTCCCAAATCTGTTTTCCCAAAGAAAAGATTCAAGATCAGAGGATTAACAAGTGATACAGAAGAAGTCACAAAATTTTGATATCACAAATACAAAGCTAATGCAAAATGTTTGGCTTCAATCATTTCCCTCTAATGGTTTATTTCATCACTAAAAGCAATATGTGGCCCATTGCTTAACAGACATGGCAGCCAAGTTCCTGTTTCCAGCTCTGTCACTAACTCACTGTGATTCCAGTCATGCCACAAATCATTCTGTGCCTCGGTTTACTCATCTGCAAGTTGAATATCATACTCCTGGCATAGTGTCTCATGGATTGTAAACAGCTGCATTCACTGCAGGTATGCTTCCTGGTGGCTAGGTCTGAGAATTGGCTTTCACCCCACATGGCGCCCCCATAATTGGTTGCTCATGACTTGAAGTGCTCCATCTTTTTGACTTGGCTCTCTAGCCAAGTCACTATACCGTCTCCCATTCCAGGGTATCAAAATCCCACCGGACAAGTTGTCCGGATGTTGTCTCAGACCGTCTTTTGTTTCACCTCTAGGTACTTTGCCACTTCCCAGTGGTGAGTAGAGGAACCTGGGGCTGGCCACAACTCTGGGTTCCAGCCCAGGGACCCTATGACTAACAATGAAGGTCTGCTCAGTTTCTGTTGCTGTTTCCCTGGGCTCCTTCCTACTCCATGTCTCTATCTCCTGGCCTATCTCTAGATTTACCACTGGAGTATCCTCTGCTCTCCATGCCTACTTCACCCCTCTTGTCTGACTCCATAGTCCAGGGCAGGATCCCAGGGCTCATTTCCCCCTGGACTTCTGCATTGTTCATGACCAACCCGCTTTCCCTCTAGTGAGTGACTGCATGCTCCTTCCCTGCAGCCTCCTCCTGGCCTCATTTCCTGGCTTTATAATCCTATTCCAGCTTCTCCCACAGCAGCTCTTGATCTGAAGATAGGTCTTCTCAATCTCTTCCAGGTCAGGGCCGGCTCCAGGCACCAGCTTAACAAGCAGGTGCTTGGGGCGGCCAAGGGAGAGGGGCGGCACCTGCGACAATTCAGGGGCAGCAGGTCCCTCACTCTCTCAAGGAGCGAAGGAACTGCCGCCTCCAATCGCGGCTTTTTTTTTTTTTTTTTTTTGCTTGGGGCGGCAGAAATTCTGGAGCCGGCTCTGCTCCAGGTGCACCATATAAGGTTAAATGCCCTCTTTTTGACCACATTAACCCGCTCTTTGAAACCCTTGGATGAAAGGTACTATGTAAGTATAGTAATTTCTATTGGAGAGCAATGGAGACATTAAATCCTGATGAAGCGATTTTTACCTTCCGGAGGTCAGTTTGTAGTTGCCGGAGGATCACTTCCAGCTGGTTTACTTTTCCAGTCAGAGTAGATGGAGTGTGCTCCCTACGAAGTAAACAACAACTTCACTCTGGAGTTAGTTCAAAATACTTCCTTCCTTAATGTCAATAAAACATACTTTTATAGGGACACATCACAAAAAACAATTGACCCAGGGCCAATTGGGTATGTCAGCTGGAAAAAGCAACAATAGACTTGCTCAAGCACGAACCCACTACTGTGATGTTTGAAATACGTTGCTGCATCTCACACTAATGAAGCAGAAATGAAAAATGACTTTAAAAAGGAAATGCTTCAGATATTACTCTCACATGTATTCACAGTGTAAATTAACTGTTCAACTAAATAATGCGAAGAGTGCACTTGTTAACAAGCTGCTTTCTGATAAGGAACATTAGTAACAAAGCAAGTTGCAACAGCAAGGACTATAGACAGATAGGATTATTGTAGTTCTCTTCTCTGGTCTGCAATTGTTCCATTTCAAGTAAAAAGATAAACCAGTGACTTAATGAAGACTAACATTTTGTCTTTAAAGGTCAAATGTACAAAATATAGCCAAAGGTTAATCAAATGCACGACAGAGAAAATGCAGAGAAGAGCTATTGTCCTATGTATGACAGTGAATGCTTTGGGAGACAGTTACATACATAGTCACAGATTAAATTAGACGTAATGTGAATTATTTCATCTAGATGAGAGAAGCTGAAGAAATATACAAAGCTGAATCGGCTGCTTCATGCAAGTTAGCAAATTGGACAAGTTTGACAACACCGAACATGGAATGCCTGCATGCCTTTTTGTTATTCCTAATGCACACTAGCTGGAAGAGGTGAGGGGAGTTTAAAGTCGTTGAGGAGAAATATGCTTTGCCACGTAAATAGATTAATTTGTCTAAAATTGGTTCTAATTAAAAATGACACCCTAATAAGCTAAAAGACTAAAGTTGCCCCCCTTTCCTTCCCACTCCTCAAGTTGAAAAGCAAAATAAATCAAAGATTTTAAAACAGATACATTCTATTGCTGAATCGTCCTGTTTTTGAAACCCACAACTCCCTAGTGGAGAGGATAGAAGCTAGGTGGTAGTCTAGAACAGTGGTCTCCAAAGCGGGGTGTGCAAGAGGATCCTTGGGGGTGGGTGGCAGAGGAAACGCTCCCCGCCCCCCCCCCCTTCGTCAGGCGGGAGTCTGAGCGGCTTTTTTTTTTTTTTGCAGGGGGTGCGTGCTCAAAACATTTTTACTGATGGGGGTGCACGATCAAAAAAGTTTGGAGACTACTGGTCTAGAGCTCCAAGCACTGGACTAGGTGTGAGGCACTAGGGTACTTTGTAGCCTTAAGAAAGTTACAATCTCTCTGCTTCATCTGTAAGCAGGGGCTATAGGTTTGCCTGTATTTGTTCTCTGAAGACACATAGCTGCTGTCTTTTCTTGTACCAAGTCACCAGACAGGGAACTCCCATGATGCTGAAGACTTAAGCCCCTTGTTCCAGCTGGGGGCACCGTACGCCATCCCTGCTGTGCCGAGTTACACAACACCCACTGATCAATTCCATCCAAATGAAAGGTAGAAATAAACAAAGCAAAGTGTGTTGGGGGGGGGATTGTAACAAAAGATTTCAGAACTCAACTTTGAAGGGAGATAAGGTAGTGAGTGGTAATCTGAAGACCAGATTCTACCCCACGTTAGATATTAATTTCAAGCAGAAAACGTCACATGGCTACCCTGCAAGTCTCCTAGATGGAAATTGAGCAGGGGTTGGCTGCAGAAGCAGAAACCTCTCGGATGCAATGTAAAGGCATATTCAGTCAAAGTTCCAGATCTGCAAAGCCATAGCAATGAAATGTGTAGAGAGCCATTTAGACATGGTACTCTTGGAAACAAGGGAGCCAATTGTATTTGATATTAAAGAGGAAACAATAAGCTGCATAGTCTTTGAGCACTTTGTTTAAAGATGACTAAAGTCCCAGGGGTCATTCTCACACCAAGGTTTTAGAGAAGGGCCTGTTAATATGGTAATGTGGATAGGGTAAAATGACAGATTTCAGTGGAATTCTTTGGGAAGAAATTAGGAGGTGCTCGGAAGCAAGCCCTTTATCTTTAAAGCAGCGTGTATAGTGGGTCAGTAGGATCTGACATTCTTTGCTAGAAGGGACTGGATTTCCTTTTGCTGAATTCGATAGAAGGAAAACTTTACACAATGTATTCAGATAAATAATTTTAACACCACTTGAGAATGCTTCAGGCTGATCTTTCAAGGTCTGCATTACAAGAGCACTGGTGGCCCAGGGAGGCCTGATGCCTGGGGAGGCCAGTTCCATGAATCTTTTAAGGTTCAGAGGTCTCCAGAGAGATGCTTGTTGGAGGAGGCGATTGCCTTGTCTTCTCTAGAGCAAAGCACTTTTTTCTGGCCAAGATTAGAAGTGGTCTGCAGGCAGGCACCTATCCCAGCTATTACCCACCCAAAAGTCCTTAGGTGCAAAGCCCCTACTGCAGCAGTGTTTTGTAGCTGCAGACCTCCCAACTTCCTGGCTGTCTATGCGCTTTCCACAGTGTACTTAAACTTGATAGGAAGGATGTGGATGGAGCAGAGACCCAGCTTCGTTGAGGTGCACAAACGTCATTTATTCAGCATCAATGTTTGGCTGCTTTTGACTGCTGAAACAGTACTGTATACAACTACAGAACAAAGAGGATTTGCTTTAGTAATTGTCTTTATATCAGTATACCTCACAAGGCAACTACAATGCCTATTTGAGGCAGAGACCATCTGTGTGTGTGTGCAGGAGCGGCGCCAGGGTTTTTGCTGCCCTAGGCGGCAGCGCTCCTCTGAGCATTCGGCGGTGGGGGTCCTTCTGCTCCGTGTCTTCGGGGCACTTTGGCGGCGGGTCCCGGAGCGAGTGAAGGACCCGCCACCGAATTTGCCACCCCTAAAATCCAGCCGCCCTAGGCAACTGCCTAGGGTCGCCTAGTGGAAGTGCCGTGTGTGTGTGTGTGTGTGTGTGTATGGCACTTGCTTACACAATGGGGTCCTGGTCTATGACTAGGGCTCTTGGATGTTACAGTAATCCAACAAATAGAAAATAATAATAAATAAACAAACAAACAAATAAAAATAATGTCACTTAATTGCTCAGAGCAATTTCTTCTAAGAGGAAGTGAATACTCCGTAACTGGAGCTTCTCTTGCTAATGCTGAAGCAACTCCAGAGCTTTGGAGACAGAATGCTCCAGCCTGATGTGCTGACCTGTCTCCTGGCTTCAAAAAATTCAGAAGCATAATTGGTCTATAGGTATAGCAAAGGGGATCCAGCTTTAAGTTCTAATACAACCTCTGCTGCCTAAAATCTCCAATCAACAAGGCTACCTAAATTCCTCTTCCACAAAGGCGGAGGGTCCTGCAGACGTGACCATCAGTGGTGGCTAAGTATTCCTAGTCCTGGCAGCCCTTGGGTTCCCATTAATTAGCCTCCCAAGGCAGTGGAGGTGCTGAATCACTTTCCTATGCACGGATAATCTTCCTAAGGCAGAAGCAGAAGCTCCCCCTCAACCCCATAATACTTTTTTTTTTAAATCATGGCTTGCCAGAGACTCTCTTCAAATGAAGCTCAGGACCACATCTGAGATATTTAAAAGCAGTCTTATTTAATGACTTCTCTTTTTAAAAAGGGACATCAGACCCTGGCAAACTGTTATAGCCACTGATGATCCTTAGGAAGTTCACTGAGTGCTGATGAGCTTTAAAGTTTTCTGACTATTTTCTCAGCAAGAGCCAAGAAAAGGTGTCTGTTCACTGACAGGCCTGCAACATAGTATAGAACACTGCAACCTCCTTTCATATTGGAATCATTTTCTTTCTATTCTGTTTTATTTTGCCCTTGGTGATAATCAAAAACAGCAAACAGTAAGCTGAATACGTTCTGCTCATCCTGAAAGTCAGTAGTTTCAAAAGATGCTGAATAAAATTTCATATATATTCCTTTGTATATTCATGCTAATAGACATTTCAAAGGATAAGAAGGACCTATGTGCTGGTCTAAGGAAAATGGGTGGCATTACCCATTTTATTAGAATGAAATACGAAAGAACAGGATTAGGTCTGTCCCATGCTGACAGCATTTTATTAATGGATCTAAAATTTTCCAGAGTACATCCCAAATTCATATAAATTACTTGAGCGTTGATATTGCATGGAAATGTTTGAAGAAGCAGGTATGTTCAGATACATATTCTTCCATATGTCCGTTTACATACTTATCTGGTTTTCTAAGGCAAGTATCACCGTGCAATCAATGCACCATAAACAGTTACAGATGGCATTGTGTGTTCCTTGAAGGGCCAATTTCTCACAGCCTCTTTAGTTCCTGCTGTGTATGAGTCCTTCTTGCCTTCTACTATTTCTCCTTCAGTATTCCAAATTGTTGCTTGGTCCTGGAAAGTTGCAATGACTCGGTAAAAGCCATTACAAAGGTAGACCTTGCAGGTAAACCTGAACATGACCAAGATTGGGCTTCATCTGATCTCCTCCTAGTAACCAGGAAGCTACACATTGGATGACTTTGTAGCTGTGGAATCCAATTCTTGCTTCAGAACTGTAGTCCAGTATCTCTGCCTGTATTTTAAAACACTATGCCCAACACAACAAAAGGTGCCTGAAGTTAGGCACCGAAAGTCATTTGTAGGTACAAGTTGTAAGAAAAGTAAGCCCCTAATTTTCAAAAATGCTGGGCACTCAGTCACTCCCATTAATTTCAAATGAGCAGTATTTTTGGTATGGTGTGTACAAAATACTTGGTATTGTGACTTTCTTAAAGAAGTTGATTAAAAAAAAAACAAAAAAAAAAACACAAAGAATAGCTCTATCTGCCATTGCAGTTTAATCTCTGATAATTCTTCTTCAAGACTTCATAGCATTGCACAGAGAGATGTTGTTGTTATGGCAGGCCAAGAGGGTAGGAAGAAGTATTTGTCCAGTGATTCAATGCGCTAGTTCAGCACATTGCATGCAAGTTTCCTCTGGACTTTTATCCCTCAGGGCAACGATTATACTAAACAAGCTCATTGTTTGGCTTGTCATGATCTACAAACTTGACAATTTACCATGGACAAGTCACAAGTTGAGGAGCTGCAAAAATTGTTCTTAATTTCCAGAAAGCAGTGGGTAAACCAAAATAATTCCCTCCAATATCTTACCTCTCTGACAGTTCTTCAAAGATACTGGCTTATAAAATATGGTAACTCTGAATCTCAGTTGAATTCCTAAACTTTTGGGAATGCCATAGTTGTAAAAGGTATTTTCTCCAATATTTACAAGGGAGTCTAAATTTTAGTATTATGATAATTTGGGCATTTTAACACCTGTTCCTTGAATAAGTACCTCCTGTGGTTAGAATAAATTATTTTCTTGGCATGGAAAAGTAAAGAAAGTTAGGCTTTGTTAAGAACGTCATGTAATTTCAGAAGTTATTCAGAACACGTAATACACCATATTAAGAGGAAATGATTGTCACCTGCTTCATAATAAAAGTGCTCTAAATCTTACATACCCAGTAGCATCAATGAAATCTTTTCCATTTGTTGGCTCTTCATCCAAAGGTAACTCTTGAGTACCCTCCAAACCTGGAGCTTGCTGCATATCATTCAGGGTGCAAAAAGATGCCACTCTCTGATCTGTAATGGCAAAAACAAAGCTAATGTAAAGCTATTTCTAAAGGTGATTTCATATCCAAATTAAAAAAAATCAAAGGCTGATGTACAATTAATTATTTGGACCTGGTTAGAACCTGGGAAATAGATTTCTACATGACAGATTTGAGGACAATCAGCAGACAAACAATTTGTTCCAGTTAGTTGCTGTTTCCAACACCTGTGTCAACATCTGGTTTGCAAATATCAGCAGAGTGATAGATTAGTTTTGACTAGTTAATGCTAATTTGAACAGTAAATTGGTCTCGCTGAAATCCACAGAAGACCTGAGAAACAGGGGCCATGACCAGTGACAATACCAATTCATGGAAAACATTTGCATTTTCCATTGAGCTAAGCATCAAATTCCACAGAAATTTGCACAGTTCCATTTTTATTATTCTGATATCTCAAACACATTGTGTAAGCTGCTGGTTATCTATATACTTGAAAAGCAGTATACAAGTGCTATTATTATGCACTTATTTTTTCATATTTATGTATAAAAAGTAGCTTTTATTTGGTGAAAGCACCTTCAAGTACCAATAATACTACACTAGGGCCACCAGCATACATACCCAATGTGCTTGGAACTTAACCTGTCTCCCAATGACCAATATCATTATCAGTGGACATTCAGTGTAGCTGCCAAAATATACCACACATCATCATTTATGAAAAATATGCCATGCAGAACATCACTGCACAGAATAAAAGTAAATGATTCATCATGATTTAAATTGTTTGCTATGGAAAATCCATATTCTGTGGAGATTGATTTAACTGATTTCCATCCAAATTTCATGCCTGCAGCTTTCTATTGACTCTGGCCATGACATGCCTTCCCCTCTCCCTCTCCTCCCCCGCAGGCCCAAAGCTTGCATTACCATGCAAACGTGCAAACACTTGAAACAGAAAGGAAGGTTTACTAAAGATAAAAGCCAACAATCAACCCCAAACCATCACCTAGAAACGATGTATGATGACAGACCGGCCCAAGATCTTCATCAGAGTCAAAACCTGGAATAAGATTTAGAATGTTCCTATAAACAAGAGAGTACATCCAACTTTCTCTCTGCTAAAGCAGCTGTGGTCCTTACGCAAGATTCACATAATGGAATACGTCAATGCTGCTCAGACTGCCTCTTATTGTGAGAAGCCCTTAAGCCTGTCAAAACCAATTCTTATGTAATGCCAACCAACATGGTTGAAATTACACATTTCATGCTCAGCGGCCCTAATATAATGCACAGTATTATGATACATAGCATGGAAATGTGGTGCACCACAAAAGTCAAATGGTAAATACATGGCAAATTGTTTTAAGTGAGATTTTTTAGTGACTTGTTTTAAAAGTGCTATTAAAACAAAACCAGGGAATCACAGCAATTAGAAGTTTTTATTAAGTGATTACAAAATGTACACTTTTGGAGGTCCCTGTAAAGATTGAAAAGTCATTTCCAGCTATAACACTACTTTGATACAAATTTGCACTTTTAGATTTCAAGACCAACTTTATATAGCAGTAGTTTCCCCAAGTTTTATCCTTATTTGCAATTTGTCATGTGTCTTGGCAGTTTTTAGATCACGAGTTTTCCACACACATCTAAAGTGAGAAAAGAGAAGAATTTCACACACCATTGCTATCACAGTGACACAACTCACACTATGGAAGCAATATAGCTTAATTAAATTAAGCAGCAGGGAAAGGTTAAACTTAGTCAAATTAGGTGCCACAGAAAAGATTGTGCAAACAATTATGTTCACAAAAGAAATGGGGCAAAAGTAAATTTAGGGTACACGTCTAATTACCCATTTCACTTGTTCTTTTCTTCCCTTGCCTAAACTTTGATTACAGAGACAAGGGGGTGAGGTAATATCTTTTATTGGACCAACTTCTGTTGGTGAAAGAGACACGCTTTCGAGCTTACACAAGCTCTTCAAGTCTTTGATTGACATTTGATGGCGGAGGACAGAAAAGCAGTGGCAAATCTTATACTGTTCCTAGCTTCCCTACATGATAAGTTAGTTAATGTTCAGTAATGTACAAAACATGGGTATTTTGTGTCACTGAACTCTATTTCAATGTAATTTACTCTGTTTTTCCTCATAATACTGACTAAGCATTTCTAAGAAGAATGGCTGCTTGTCTGGTCTACGGAGGTTAAGACATTTTCTGTTAAGTTAAAAAAAACAACAACATTGTAGTTCTGGACCTACTAGGGGTATTTGAATCAAACCACCACCTTCCCTTTAGAGAGGAAGTATTACAAAGGATGTTCATAACAGTCACTGAAAGCACACTATGAAGTTTTAAAATAAAATATTTCACCCAGTTTTTAAAAATTTCCATTGATTCATAGATTCCAAGGCCAGAAGGGACCATTGTGTTCATCTAGTCTGACCTTCTGTATAACACTGGCTATTGAACTTCCCCCAAATAATTCCTAGAGCAGATCTTTTAGAAAAACATCTAATCTTGGTTTAAAATTGTCCAGCGATGGAGAATCCACTATGGCCTTTGGTAAATTGTTCCCATGGTGAATTAACCTCAGAGTTAAAAACATATGCCTTATTTCCACTCTGAATTCGTCTACCTTCAACTTCCTGCCACTGGATCATGTTATACCTTTACCTGCTAGATTGAAGAGCCCACATCAAATATTTGCTGCTCATGTAGGTACTGATAAATGTAATCAAGTCACCCCTTTAGTTTAACAAAGAGAAGGTAATACACTGAGCTTATTGAGTATCACGATAAGGTAGGTTTTCTAATCCTTTAATCATTCTCATAGCTCCTCTCTGAACCCTATCCAATTTAGCAACATCCTTCGTGAATTTACCTGAACATTTTAATTTTAGTCAGCAAAAACTATAAATAGATTATATTACCTGAAATGTGCATTGACTAACTTGTGCATTTATAACTTTTTATTCCTTGCAAAAATTCTACTACATTTCAAATGTTGTGTTTGTATGAAATGTAAATTTTATATTTAGAGCTTATTACTACTGCACTTCTGCTAGTTTCTAAACCAGGGGTTGGCAACCTTTCAGAAGTGCTGTGCCGAGTCAGTCATTCACTCTCATTTAAGGTTTCGCGTGCCAGTAATACATTTTAACGTTTTTAGAAGGTCTCTTTCTATAAGTCTATAATATAGAACTAAACTATTGTTGTATGTAAAGTAAATAAGGTTTTTAAAATGTTTAAGAAGCTTCATTTAAAATTAAATTAAAATGCAGAGCCCCCGGACCGGTGGCCAGGACCAGGGCAGTGTGAGTGCCACTGAAAAATCAGCTTGCGTGCCGCCTTCGGCACACGTGCCATAGGTTGCCTACCACTGTTCTAAACAGAACTTTACTACATTCAGTTACTTGTGAAATGTTGAACAGTAACCCACCACTCACAGGCTGAGCAACAATGTCATTAAACCATTAGGCTCCCACACTGTATGCTAAAGAAGTGATTTTGTGAGCTGTTACTGCAAAAACAACAACCTAATTTATGCTGCTAATGTTAAAGTCAAAGTTTACTCCCTCAGTAACAAAGTTAATACAACAACAAACATAGATAACAGCTAGGACATCACCACCGAGTTCTCTCCTTTTACCTCCCCAGAACAGTGCATAAGACTGTTCTGTCATAAGAAGTAAGGCAACAGAATATTGCAAAGTGAATGGTTACATAGGAAGATTCTTATTCAGCTGCATGTCTAATTTTTTATTTTCAGTAATTATTTCTAGTCCCACTGAATGTGTCCATGAGTACTTTGTGTTTAATAATTGTTTCACCAATTTAACAGGGCAATTTTTAAAAGGTGAACTGAAATGGGAGTTAAATCTGTGTTTTGGAGGGCAGAATTTGACCAAAAGTTTTTGTTCGTGACTATGCCTAACAGAATTTTACACAAAATATAAAGTATGAACTCCTTGGGTGTGACTCTCCATTCACCGACACCAATGGAAATCAAAAGACCTCCACTGATACCAATGGAGTTAAATTGACATGAGAGAAGAAGCTAGTCTTTTGTCTATGATTGCAACACTTGTGCTACCAAAACCTGCAAGGTTTTTTTTGACATTAACAGAAGCTAATTTTGGTTTGGTATGTCATTTCCCAAGCCAATTACTTGAGAAGATATATGGATACTTACATCAAAATTTTAAGCAAAAATTGCCTACTCCAGACAGACAAAAATGAGGACACTGGGCCAAAATGTGCAACCCATCCAACTCAGTGGATGTTAATGGGACTGCATAGTTGTAAAAGAGCAGAATCTGGACCAGAACTGCATTTGTTCAGTAGTATCACAGATGGGGGGGGGGGGGGGGGGGGAAATCCAAACAGTTTAAGTTAAGTAACATACAGCATAATAGAAGAAGGCTAAAAATAAAATGGTGCATTAAGTGACCCTCTCATTGCTAAACTCCAGTCTCAAGGTCAAATTCTGTCCCCAGACATGCACACAAACTTTCACTGAAGTCAACAGGAGTTACACATGCATATCAGAAGACAGAACTTTTCCTAAATGTTTTTGAATTTTATTTTTCTAAACACTTAAACTAGCTAATTTGATTAGATACTTATCTTTTATGCTGAATGCTTTTCTTTCCCCCAATCACAATATGTTTAGTATAACTTTATGCATAACTTTTATTAAACTATGAAGATTTAAAATGAAGATGTTAAAACAATATTAATTATAGTAGTACAGATGGTGCCACAAAGATAAACTGTCATTAAGAAATGGTGCATTCTAATTGGCATAAGTAGCTTAGAACCACGAAATACCTGGTATACACCAGTGGTTGAAATTACTTTTGTTTATATATGTATTGTTTATGATTTGGTTAAAGGGACTCTCTGTCAGGTTGTTTAAGCCCCAAAATATTATTTAAAAAACAGATAACACCCATGTTTAAACTAAAACTACCAATCAACAGTGACACAAATACTGCTGGGTCTGTACATAAGAGTCAACGTTTATGTTTATGTCTCACACCAGTCTTCTAGAATGAAAAGCAATTGTGGGAATCTTGGAGAGTTTTCTGTTTTTCTCCTTCACTATATTCTTCAGTTATTTGATTTTCCAGAGAAGCCATCACTATTAATATAACGCAAGTACTCAAAAGTACGTGGCTCTGCCCTAAACTCAGAACTACGAGGATTTCAGAGAAGTGTAATAAAACAATTAAAGGAATATGAATCAAATTTTCTAAAGGTTGTCTCTTTTCCTGCTTATTCTCTGACATTTCTTTATCCCCTTTTCTCTCCATTCATTCTCCATTTTAATCTATCAGTCTAAATACAATTCTCTTTTCTCAGTTCTGTTTATTGTTTTCTTTCGAGTCTATACTCTTCTTTCTTTAGTGTTTTGCATAGTAGCACCCAATTCTCTGTTGTTCAGTTCCTTTCTCTCCTCTTCCATGTTACATTTTCTCTTTACCCTTTCGTCTCTTATCTGTCCCCTTTTCCCTCTGTAGTCTCATCTGTCAGCTTTGCTCTCAGCTGTATTCCATTAGCTCTTCAAGTTTCTTCCCATATTATACACAGAGAATACACGCTTGTTGCATTGCCATAAATTTGGAATGTGACTAATGAGTACAAGTGGTGAAACCACAAGTGAGTTAATTATAGGCATTACAGTCTATAAACAATGGTCACCACATCATAGTAACGTAGTTAAGTACTGAGGAAACAGATCAAAATTTTAAAAGTGTCTTGGCCAAGGACACAACGAGAATCAATGTTTGAGCTGAGCTGAGCTGCACGCCATGCTGACTGCTCTAGAAAGGGGTGCCAACTACAAGCAGCTGACAAGCAGACAGGAGGGAGCCTTGGGTGTTCTAGCAGCATCAGTTGCAGCCTAACCCCCACTTCTCCCCAGCCATGAACGGGTTCAAAAAGCAAGGAACTGTTCCTGTTGATTTCATCAATCGCAAAGGCCCTCTCCAAGTGACCATGTGGGAACTGAACTCCTCAAGAACGTCAGGAAATACTAGCGGTAAACTTTCAACTCTAGAAATTGG
The DNA here is from genome assembly GCF_027887155.1 of Malaclemys terrapin pileata. Taxonomy (NCBI): domain Eukaryota; kingdom Metazoa; phylum Chordata; order Testudines; family Emydidae; genus Malaclemys; species Malaclemys terrapin. The sequence goes on along the minus strand of NC_071507.1, from coordinate 78,864,478 downwards.
TTTCCATTTTCAAGGCTGTCTGCAGCAAGAAGCACAGAAAACTTATTTTTTATATTATATATAAAGACAACTAATATTTGCTTTGATATTTAAAATGGTCCCAATCATGGACTTCATAGACCCCAAAGGCCATCTCTGAAGAGAAAATTGGACCACAAGGTCGAGCTACAGGAAAAAAGGGAAGTTGCCCAGGCTCCCTCTCCTCAAGATCCTAGTTAGTGTGAGGCTTCATCATCCATCTGTGCACAAAGTTCTTGTCTAGCAGGGGTGGTAGAAGTGGGATCCTCAAAAAGTGACTGTCATGAAGGAGACCAGCAGCATCAGGATCCCAAGGAAGAGTCTGACCTGCTGGAAGCACTGGTACCTGGATCGCTAAGATCCCATAGCAGTCTATTCACAGGGGCTTTTATCAAGCAAGGTTTACAGCAATATCTAAAAAAGTCTCAGTATCAATTTTTAAAAATATATTTTTCAACATTATCTTAGACCAAAAACTTTGCAGGAGCAAAATGAACTGAAAGAATAACTAATGATGAGTTAACTAGGGGAAAACAAGCTATTTGTTCGTTTAGCTTTAAATTACGAAAGAAAGCCTTTGTAGCATCTAACAGTGAATTTCAAGTTCTAGCTGCGATGGCAATAAAAAGCTATGTCGACATATTCATTCTTAATCGCATCACTCCCAGGCTTAAAATCACTCATCTGTTCCATATTGTTGCAGCTTGGATGAGAGGTGGGTTTAAAACACAGAAGAATGATGGTAATAGCTCATAATGTGTATTTATGAATAAGCATAAATTTTATGGGTTGTCAGTAGATAGAATAAGGAGACCCAAGAAAGAAATGACCTTTGAATCATGCTGCCAGCTACGGAGAGGAAGAGATGTAGAGAAACTGCCTTGTATGAAAAAGGAAAAACTAAAATAAAGTTCCCCTCTCAATGGCTGTAAATTGCATAATTGTTAGAAGACTTGGCAGATCAGAATTGGAGACTAATCTAACTTTAATTTCTTAAATCTTCAGTAGCAAACAACCCCTTTAACAATGGCTTAAATGATCCAATTAATGAAGACTTTCTTTAAAGACAGACATATCTCAAAAGTTTTGATCACATTCTCATCTACCAAAATAAAAAGATCTCAGAGGCTTTAATCCCCACACAGCTAAGGAAATGATTGTGGCATCCCAATGTCTGTGCTGCTACAGACCTTTCCTTTTTAAAATATTCTGAAAGAAGAATGCTGAACTAGCCATTTGGCTTCATTTCCAAACTTCTAGAAATGTTCAGTTTCGAACACCGGGAACCCTGCATAGCAAAACTCCATTGGCATTTTCATCATCTCGGGGATCATCATTTCTCTATTCATTACATTTATAGAGTCCAGAACACTAGCTCCCACCTACTCTTAATACCAAGTCTTGAAGTGATTCCTCAATTACGAAGGACAACTTCAACATACACAGGAAAATAGCATCTGCTTCCTCCAATTCAAACCCAACTATTTTAAGAACTCATTATTTGTTATAATGGACTCCCTCCAAATGAACTTTTCACGATATGCTAGTCCGTTGTGCTTATTTTGACTTTGGCTTTCTGGTTGTGAGACTGAGGAAGCAGAAAGTTGACCAAATCTTTTAGAAAACCCATTTCCACTCAGGAGGTCCATATCATAGCATAAAATAAAAAAATTAGTTATACTGTTTTATAGGTTATATAGCACATGCATAGATCTTTCCACCTTCTGCATCAATGTACCCACTAACAGAAAAGAAATGTACCCACTAACAGAAAAAACATAGAATCACTTACTATAGCATTCTTTATGGGAAACTGCATTACAACTCATTTTTCAAATAATTCACAAAGCAATCACAATGAGACAATCTCTATTTTGTGACTCAGACTGTAGTACAAAATGAATAAATGAAAATAATCTGAACTATATGCAACTAAAAACAAGTCAGTCAATAGCTTCTCCTATTTGAACAGAACAAATGAGAAAAAAATATGACTGTGCAACTATTGAGAATAAGCCTAAATTACAAGAATCTAGAAGTTGCTGCTCAAATTGATTAATTGCAGAATAAAGTATGCCATTATTCTGACCTGAAGGTTTAAGGAGACTAGAAAAATGAAAATAAAAAGTTTCTAAAAGACTTCAAAATATCTGCGTTTCAGAAAATAGGAGGATAGAACAAGTACTTTCAGTCAGCTGAACTGATCAGAGTTGTTGAATATCAAAATGTTTTTTATGCAGCAGTAAGAACTGCTTTAGCATGAACACAATTACATCACTCCAACTCTTCTTTGTACTGATAAGTCTTTATTTTCCAGTTGCTGCATTAGGATATTGGTAACAAAAATATACACACCTATCTTTCCCCCCAAGCAACCAAGTGAGAAAATACAATGGGAATCCTTTTCAGAGTATCTTTCAATTTTATAATACTTCCTACCAGTTAGGAGAAATTTATCTGAGAAGGGCTAAACAGAGACGAAGGAACTCAAAGTTAATCAGGATAAAAAGCAAGACAGTGTGTTAGAATGATGATCACCACTGTGATACATTTTCTGTTCATTCAAAATAGTACTACAATAGTTCTGATTAAATAGCTCTTTAACTAAAGAGTAAAGCAACAAAATCTTTCTACTTGAGATTGTTGAACTCTAGGACAGTACAGAGAAAGACCTGACCAAAGCATACATTAAAACAAAACCTTTAAATATGCATGTCTACTATTCTGTTTACTTTTAAACTAAGCACGTATAGGTTTGATATCAAAGAGATGAGTATGTCATTTTCTCCAGCTTAACCTGGAATTATAGTCCAATTCTGCAAGACTGCTCTACTTCCTGACTGCACACTATTTTTGAAAACATTAAAATGTCTATTGATATACTTGTACCACTGCAACATTCTTCCGAGGGCTTATTATGTGAGCTAGGGGGAGGGGCAACAGCACCTGGACTGCACAGGCAGAGTTGATAGCAGCCACACAGTTCATATTGTGTCCAACAGGTTTCCTCATTTGAAAGTAAGTGATATTACAAAAAGGATAGAAAAGGCTATAACTACTGAGATACATATAAGATTTTTATTATTTAAAATGAGGATATGGAAAATATGGGAAAAACTTGGAAGAGCAATCTTTATGCTGAATTTTCTTACCTTCAAACGCTCGTGCAGCATCAACCAGGTTGGACCAGTCTAGTTCTGCAGCAGTGTCTGGAAGGGGCATCAGGCCAGGATCATTGAATTTGGCTCTATCAGATAAAGAGCCATCTGAGAACCAGAATTCATCTATCAACAAACACAAAAATTAGCCTTATGACAATGGTCTATATTTAGTTCTGAGGCTATTAGAATTAAATTTCAAAAATATATATAGCCAAAGGGTGCTCATCTTCACTTCTCCCTTGTCCCCTGCTTTTTTTTTTTTAAATGCTCAGTGTCAGCATAACATTTTAAGTGGCATTGGACTGACAGAGAATGAGAAGGAAAGAAGATTTTTTTTAAAAGAATATTCTCTTCCTAACTACCACTTTACATAAGAGAGCATACTAATATTATAAATAGACAGAACAGAGTTATAAACAGTAGAATATTACGGAACCCAAATATTTGATTTTTTAAGATCCGTTGTGAAGAGAAAATTGCTAGACACACATATATATCCATATTTTCAGAAAGGCCATGAAACCGCACATGCAGAATTTGTGTGCATACAGAGTTCTATACACAAAAACGGGATGTGCTCAGATTATGGGTGCAGGTACAGAGACTGCTTTGAAAATTATGCCCGCATTCCACCCAACAGTCAAACTTTCCCCTTTTAATTTATCAATTTGTTCTATCCTCTCAAAGAAAAATTATATTCCGATTTTGAAATGCCCTATCAGTTTTATATTGATAAAGTGTATATCTGAGGAACTGATAGATTTCAACGTATTGTAACACTATTTCCAGAATGAACTGCAACTCTTACTATACAATAGATACAGCACAAATTTGTATTAGAGCACAAGCTCTCATTTATCATTAATAAGTAGTGATATTGAGCTTTTAAGGTTATACAGCATTTTACAAACACACTATGAATTTACATTTCAGAAGGAATAGAAGATTTTCATATTCCACTTTGGGAATTACTTTACATTTTCAAGCCAGACTATCTTTATAAAGGAGGACCAATAACAGTCTTCAAATAGGTTATTGGTTATCATAAAGAGGACTGTGATCAATTGTTCTCATTATCCACTAAAGATAGGCTAGGCAGTAGTGGAATTAATCAGTAGCCAGGGAGATTTAGGTTAGAGATTAGGAAAACTTTCTAACTATAAGGGATTTAACTGCTGGAATAGTCTTCCAAGGGAGGTTCTGGAATCCCCATCATCGGAAGTTTTTAAAAACAGGTTGGGCAAACACCTGTCAGAGATGGTCTAGGTTTATTTGGTCCTGCCTCAATGCATGGGGGTGGACTTGATGATTTTGAGGTCCCTTCCAACCCTACATTTCTATGATTTAGTTGTATATTGATGTATACATGCAGACACAATATAATAAATACTGTAGTTAGAAATACAGACATTCATGAAAGTAGATATAACAATTAGATTTAATCACATTAAGGAGAAGAGAACATTAATTTTATACTAATAAGATTAATGACAAATGTTATTTCATTAAATGTCATTCAGCAAAAAAGTTATTCTACTTCAATCCTTTTAAAACAAAAAAAGATAATGTGGTTAAATCAGAAGTTTAAAAAGATATTTTAAAAATACAGAAGTTTTCCCTCCCTCCAGTCCTTCCTCAGATATAGGCTATAATAGGTCTGAGGAATGTTTTTCTCACCACTGCACCATCTAAAAAAAATTGAAGTGTTTTTTCACAAGGAACAATGCACACACATAACATGGAATATCTTCCTATTGTATGAAAAAGGCATGGTATCATTTGTCAAGATATTAATCGAATAATACAGTATACATACAGTCTGTATAAAGTTTACATACAAACACAACAAGCATAAAGTGTCACAATTCATTCTATTGCATGCAGCAGCCTCTAACAGAATGAATCATCTTTCTAATGGAGACGATGGGATGGAGGAGCAGGTATGCAATCCTCAATAGAAACACTGGAGGGGGGGGGGGGGGGGGGGAGACCTGCATCCTAAATACGATGCAGGAGAGGTAAAAATCCAATATACCATGGGATTTTTGTCGTCTTATCCTGCAATTTATATGCAAGATATTCCATTGTTAAGTTTTGATGGAGTAACTGAGAAAGTATGCAGCTAGTCTATTTAGTATAATTTGCTGTAACATGTGTCTCTACCGAACCCCAGGAATCCAAAAGTAGATTTTATATTAAATGGAATTTCAGCATAGAAATATACTCTGTTCCCACTTCCTGCCTATATTAAATCGCAGAAAACATTAAAGTGTCTGAGGGTGAAATCATACTTGGGACTGATCAAGGAACAATCTCTTGGGTATACGTCTTGGAGTCTGTGAAAGCCCTTTGTAGAAGAATACAAATACTTGTGTATTCTGGTGCTTGACAAAAGGGAAACCTTCCTTACAGACAGGATATCTTATTTGAAAGCTGGTGATCCAGCTCCTATCCTAGAGAAGTGTGCAGTCACTTTAGAAGAACCCCTGTTTTTGTTTGATAAGTTAATAGAAGATGAATGTGAAACCTGTCAGGAAAGTGTCTACTTGTTAAGATTCTGCTGGTTTCCCAAATTGGAGTGTAGGATTGATTTAGTCACCAATAATCATCCATCATTTTATATGTCTTTGTGAGGACCTAAATTCATAGGATCTACACTACTTTGTCCAGGGCAGACAGAGGGCCTTAATAGCAGAAAGCCTGCTGGATGAAATGAGGTTTGGTTATTGAGAGGTCTGAAACCTCACAGGGTCTATATTGAAGGAAGAAATAAGGAGGAATAACAACAGTCCAGGCATCAGCATGCCACGACAGACAATTATTTAAAAAAATCTGAATAGGGCAAGAAAGGCATATTCTGGTGTACCAACATTGCAAAAAACTCCTGGGCCTCTTGAGCTTCGGGGGAATGATTCTTCCATGCCGTTTGCATTTTGGGTGTGGTCTGAGTGTAGGAGAGACAAGACTATGCCCTCTGGGACAACAATCCATGCATTAACCCATAGTTTTAAAAAAACCATTTTTGTTTGTTAAGTCCGTGCTTTTTGGTACAGTTATTGATCTTGTGACGTCCAGTTCTTTTATATAGAAGACACCATGACCATACCATCAAACTTTATTCATTTTCATTTCCTTTTTATTATTGCAGAGAAGTGATATAGAGCAATTGATAGCATTTAGTTTCAGCATTTTTTTGTTTAAAACTCATAGGTTTCAAAGCAGTTCTCCTGAAATCAACGGACACTAGTGCCAGAAAATCTCCCTATTCCGAGAGAGATTTCTTATTTATATAAGGGTAAACAGATTGATCTTATCTGGTCCTTCCTGCTACCAAGGCAACTATCTTGTTTCTGTCAATGGGAGTTGTGAGTTCTCTTCTCATGAAGAGATCTTAAGTTATGGGGGGGGGGGGGGGAAGTTACTACATATTTCATGTGCCACATACTGGGTAATGACATGAGAGGACTCCATGTTTCTAAAATAAAATAAATAGTATTTTTCAATTCACGTAATACAAGTACTGTAGTGCAATCTCTATCATGAAAGTTGAACTTACAAGTGTAGAATTATGTACAAAAAAACTGCATTCAAAAAGTAAAATAACGTAAAACTTTAGAGCCCACAAGTCTATTCAGTCCTACTTCTTGTTCAGCCAATTGCTCAAACAAGTTTTTTTGTACATTTGCAGGAGATAATGCTGCCCGCTTCTTGTTTACAATATCACCTGAAAGTGAGAACGGGCATTCACATTGCACGGTTGTAGCCGGAGTTCCAAGATATGTGCCAGATGCACTAAAGATTTAAACATCCCTTCATGTTTCAACCACCGTTCCAGAGGATGTGTGTCCATGCTGATGGGTTCTGCTTGATAACCATCCAAAGCAGTATGGACTGACGCATGTTCATTTTCATTATCTGAGTCAGATGCCACCAGCAGAAGGTTGATTTTCTTTTTTGGTGGTTTGGGTTCTGTAGTTTCCACATCGGAGTGTTGCTCTTTTAAGATTTTTGAAAGCATGCTCCACACCTTGTCCCGCTCAGATTTTGGAAGGCACTTCAGATTCTAAAACCTTGGGTCGAGTGCTGTAGCTATCTTTAGAAGTCTCATATTGGTACCTTCTTTGTTTTGTCAAATCTGCAGTGAAAGTGTTCTTAAAATGAACAACATGTGCTGGGTCATCATCTGAGACTGCTGTAACATGAAATACATGGCAGAATGCAAGCAAAACAGAATAGGAGACATGCGGTTCTCCTCCAAGGAGTTCAGTCACAAATTTAATTAATGAATTATTTTTTTTAACAAGCATAATCAGCATGGAAGCATGTCCTCTGGAATGGTGGCCAAAGCATGAAGGGGCATACGAATGTTTAGCATAACTGGCATGTAAATACTTTGCAATGCCGGCTACAAAAGTGCCATGCGAATGCCTGTTCTCACTTTCAGCATTATCCCCGTAAATGTAAACAAACTTGTTTGTCTTAGCAATTGGCTGAACAAGAAGTAGGACTAAGTGAATTTGTAGGCTCTAAAGTTTTACATTGTTTTGTTTTTGAGTGCAGTTATGTAACCAAAAAAATGTACATTTGTAAGTTGCACTTACACGATAAAGAGATGGCACACTACAGTATGTGTATTAGGTGAATTGAAAAATACTATTTATTTTGTTTGCCATTTTTCCAGTGCAAATATTTGTAATAAAAATAATATAAAGTGAGCACTGTACACTTTGTATACTGTGCTGTAATTGAAATCAATATATTTAAAAATGTAGAAAAACATCCAAAAATATTTAATACATTTCAATTGGGTAGTCTATTGTTTAACAGTGCGATTAAAACTGTGATTAATCACGATTAATTTTTTTGAGTTAATTGTGTAAGTTAACTGTGAATAATTGACGGCCCTACACTAAAGCTATGAAGATATCTTTTTGTATCTCTAAAGAAGGAAAATAAGATATCATAGAAAAAGGTTCCACAATAGACTAAATCTTGACTCCTGACTGGAAGCTGAATCTGAGCAATAGAGTATAATCTGAGTATACTCAGTTAACATAAGAGGCTGCCTTGTAAATCTCCAAGATAAAAACAGATTAGAATCTGCTGCCTTAACAGATTCACTCCACACCAAATGGACCTTGACATGACCTACAAGCTGCAGGCCTGCCATGGTATAACAATGAAACAGCTATTGAGAAATGTGGTCTCCTTGGAGACCACACAATCTATTGAGTTAGTGTCAACTGAAACAAAGGTGCGTGTATTTTTTAAAGGCTTTAGTTCTCTCCAAATAAAAGCCAAAAGATCTTTTGGCATCAAGTTTATGGAGAAGAGTTTCACCAGGATAGATAAGTGGGTGTGGAAGAATGCAAGCAAGAGGACTGAATGATTGAAGCAAAACTCAATTACCATCTTAGGCCATTATCTGATATTTGTCCATAACACTATCTTACTTTTGAAGGATTTCGTTTAAAGTGAACAGTCATTAGAACGTGAAACTCAATCACTGAGTGGAAGTCACTGCAACCCAAAAAGTGATTTACCATATAAAAAACTTTGATTTCACAGGTTAGCAAGTGGTTTGACAGTAGCTTTCATCAGCTCAGTTAAAATCATATTAACAACCCACGACACAAGGGTTTTTCTAATTTTAAATGCATCACGTGCCATATTATCCTAATGGTTCTGAAGGATCAGTTGATTACCTACTTAAGGATAAGGATAATTGAAAATAAGGATCATTGAACATCCTCTCCTAAGCTTAGTCAGAACCTTTGCTATCAGAGATAATGGATACATATGTAAACTTACCTCAGCAGTGAATAAAAAACAGTGTCTGTTGGCAGTGAATTTTCTTTCTGGTGCCTCGTGAAGAACACTGGTATTTTGTAGAGGTGTTCTGGAAAATCCTATCTCCAGTGTTTCCCCACTTGATAAATCTACCACCTCTTTATCCAAGGAACATTCTTGTGCTTCATTACTGATCAGCTTAACTTCTTTCCATGTATGGGTTTTCCTTTCCTGTCTGAGTGCCAACTGACAATGTCTTAAGGCAGCATCCGAATTTTATTAAGATGATGTTAAAAAAAAATAGCGAACAGAGTTTGAGTATAGAAGTTTCTGATTATCAGGGAATAACAGATTATCGAGGGTGCAAAGTTTGGTTTAATATAAGGTGGCATGAGGAATACATAATCTGCAATATCCCCGATTGGGGGTAAAAGGTTGATGGGTCAAAGTACAGTCATTGAGATATGAGCGTATGAAGTTCATAAAGTGGCTATGTTCGGGTGTGGATTATAATGAGTGGATATGAGGAGGAGGATGGATTGACCCTCATTTGGTGAGATTTAATGTTCAGGGAGTTTATGGTTCCAGTTCATATGATCCAACGGAGGAGGTCACTTGGTCCCTTTCTCGTAGTGGGAGAACGATGTCACTCTGGCTCACTTGCAATGCTTCTTGACACAGGAGAGATGTATTTATTCCACCCTGCTTATCTGCTAATAACATGTTCACCTGGCAATTCAATCAGGATCTGTTTTTGGAACACTACATTCACAAAGATCTTAGCTTTCATGGACAATGTAGGTCCTCAAGATGGACTGCAAATATTGGGAACCTTCATTCCAAACCTCCAAGCATTTTAAATCAGGGTGAGGAACAGAGATCTCTCTAAGGGTATGTCTTCACTAGCAACGTTAAAGTGCTGACGCGGCAGTGCTTTAATGTGGCTGTGTAGTCGTGGCACCACTGGTTAAAAAAACACTTCCATGAGGGGAGTAGCTACCAGCGCTGGTGCATGGTCTACATTGGAACTTTACAGCACTGAAATTTGCAGTGCTCAGGGGGGTGTTTTTTCCACACCCTTGAGCGAGAAAATTGCAGCACTGTAAAGTGCCAGTATAGACAAGCCCTAAGATGTGCACCTGAGAGGACATGCACTAGTCTGCCTAGCCTTGCAAAGTGCTCAGCAAGTGCCATTCAACATGGGCAGCCAAAACAGCTGTAGAGTGAGAGCTCGAAACTGGGCTCCTTTTGCTCTCTTTACTGTAGTCTCAGAGCAGTGAGTGTGAGGGGAGCCCAGATCAGAGCCGCAATTCCTTACCATGCCTAAAATGTGGGAGGCAGAACCAGTACAGGCCTACAGGGAGAATGAGTGAGAATTTCAGGGCTTTCCTTCCCCTCTCACTGTCTCCAACCACCACATAAAAGGCTTCAAAAATCCATTTGCAAGATGTGAATAGGAATTTGGAATGGGTAAATGGCAATTAATTGATCTTTGATTATTAGCAGGTAAATATGTCCAATGGCCTGTGATGGGATGTTAAATGGGGTGGGATCTGAGTTACTACAGAGAATTCTTTCCTGGGTGCTGGCTGGTGAGTCTTGCCCACATGCTCAGGGTTTAACTGATCGCCATATTTGGGGTTGGGAAGGAATTTTCCTCCAGGGAAGATTGGCAGATTTTTTTTTTTGACAGGTCTTCCTAACTGATGAAGGTCTTTAAACCACGATTTGAGGACTTCAATAACTCAGACATAGGTTAGGGGTTTGCTACAGGAGTGAGTGGGTGAGATTCTGTGGCCTGCGTTGTGCAGGAGGTCAGACTAGATGATCATAATGGTCCCTTCTGACCTTAAAGTCTATGAGTCTATTACTGGATCCAGAAAGCAGAGCAGAGCAAACAGAACTGCTGGTTCCTTCCCTGCAGGAAGGTAACAAGTCTAGGAGAAACCTAAGATGGAACGGGAACAGAGTGGCTCAGGAACTTTTGAATGGAGCATGTGGGGAGTAGCTGGGAACAAGCCTGTGAATGCATATGGTTGAGCAAATTGCTACAGGTATGAATGAATGAATGTATAAGCAGATGGGCTCCTTCACCTGCTCCAGAACAGAGTCCACACAAAAGTTGTGTCATGTCGAAAGTTACCTTCATCACTGGCTTTTGGTTGTATTCACAAAAGGGATTAAAATAAGCCACCACAAAATCCAAGTTTTCTGTCCAGTCTTGGCTTCTCCCCTCTGTCCAAGTCTGACAACTAATATAATTTGCTTAAATGAAGAAGTCAAGCTAATCAATAGTTTATGGTGTTCCAGGGGTCAAGTAGCTGGTTTATCAGCACAAATACAATTTAAACTGAGGTAGCTGGAGGCCTTGGACAGTTGCAGTCTCAGGGGTAGATGGCAGAGCTAGCTGAAAGCTGGGAATTCAGTAGGCTCTTGGTGCAGACTTGCCTTGGCACTTACAGAAAGGGAATGCCTGGCTTGAGAAAGTGTCTGTTTTGAAAACAACCGAGGGTCAAAGATGATGTCTGAGCTTCAACATGTTCTGTTGACACACACGCACTGGGTCTTGCTGATGCTGCCTCCAGGGTATCAAGGAACAGCTTTGGGCCTCACATGTTGGGCCTGTGCAACTGTGGGAGGTATCAATACAGAGTCTCAATACCCAGCTGTTACTCTTGATTCTGGGTCACTCAAAGCCAAAAACTTCAGGCCCTCTGGGCCGATTTCACATTAGACTTAAATGAAACGTGAGAGGAGACCGGGGAGCTTTCTGATGCTCTGTCTATGACTGGATGGTTTACAGTGACATTGCCAGCAAATCTCAAAGTTAAGTTGGTCAGTCTGTTCTGAAGCACATAATTCAGTAGTTAGGCCTGTCCATGAAGGATATGGTCTGGACAGTTTTTTATAATAATATTATTATTAGTTATTATTATTTCTTTGGGCTTTCCATACCTGCAAGGCTTCAATGGGACTTGTGCTCCTAAGTCATTTAAGTGCTTAAGTCACAAACTCCTATCCATAGGTGCCTAAATATGGAGTTAAGAACCCAGTTTGGCTCCTATTTTTGAAAAAAAAATGGCTTAATTCCAATATTAAGGTACCTAAATAAAAGTGGCTAGTTTTTCAGAAGAGCTGCTCCTATAAGAACATACTGGGTCAAACCAATGGTCTGTCTTCCAACAGTGGCCAATGCCAGGTGTCCCAGAGAGAATGAATAGAACAGGTAATCATCAAGTGATCCATCCCGTGTTGCCCATTCCCAGCTTCTGGCAAACAGAGGCTAGGGACACTTCAGAGCATGGTTTTGCATCCATGCCTATTCTGGCTAATAGCCATTGATGGACCTATCCTCCATGAACTTAACTAGTTCTTTTTTGAACCCTATTATAGCCTTGGCCTTCACAATATCCTCTGGCAAAGAGTTCCACAGTTTGACTGTGAGTTGTGTGAAGAAATACTTCCTTTTGTTTGTTTTAAACCTGCTGCCTATTAATTCCATTTGATGATCCCAAGTTCTTGTGTTGTGAGAAGGATAAAATAACACTTCCTTATTTACTTTCTCCACACCAGTCATGATTGTATAGACCTCTATCATATCCCCCCTTATTCGTCTCTTTTCCAAGCTGAAAAGTCCCAGTCTTCTTGATATCTTTCCTCATATGGAAGATGTTCCATACCCCTAATCATTTTTGTTTTCCTTTTCTGTACCTTTTTCAATTCCAATACATTTTTTTGAGATGGAGTGACCATATCTGCACACAGTATTGAAGATGTGGGCATATCATGGATTTATATAGAGGCAATATTATATTTTCTGTCTTATTATCTACCCCTTTCCTAATGATTCCCAACATTCTGTTATCTTTTTTGACTGCCACTGCACATTGAGTGGACACCTAAATTTCAGCACCCAGGTCTGAACATTTTGGGCTTAGTACAGGTATTAGTATTTGCCATCCAAATATTTACCTTACAATTATTTTAGACTAATCTTTGCCATCTATATTGATGGAATATATTCATACAATAAGATCTCATCTAACATACAAATGAAAAAACACCTATTTAAATCAATTTAACTTATCCCAAGACCACTGTTTCTTGCTACTAAAAAGTGATAAATGAATTGCTAAGTGCAGGGGTTTAATATTGAGAAGAATATTGTGAAGTAGATTCTAACTTGAAAAAGGGAACGAGGATCACAAATATGCATTAAGTTTTAAGATATTGTCACTAAGATAAATGGGCTATCTTCATATCAAACTTAATAGACAATGAAATTGATAACACTAATATATATTTGTTAACAGTTTGAATGCACTAGAAAAACAAATGGCAACAAAATAGGGAAATCAACTTAAGTACAATCTTGTGAGACAAAGCTAGTTAACTTTATTTAGCTAGATCATTCATTGGACAAACAGAAAAATGAGAAGAGCTGTCTTGAGGCAAGCATTCTTTGCCTATCTACTTTTTGGAAAATGTCTCTCCAAATCTGAAAAAAAGTCTGAATTCTGATACTAAATCAAATATAAACAGACACTACTGACCAGATTGGATACTTGCTAGGGTCTCTAGAACATAAAATGCTGAAATAATTATGTAATTTGCCATTAAAAGAAAAATTATTTTAACATTTGGCAACTCATTTGAGTTCACTAACAGAATCTGAAACCTGCTCATAACATGATCAAATCACTTACTTCTTAGATTTCCCATTCCAAGAGCCAGACTCATTCTGGGAGGCAGAGTGCTGTGATATGGTGGGGTGGTGCTGAACAAAATATCGTTTGGCAAGGCTTGATCAAGCATTGAACTCCGTGAGCTAGCATATGAAGATCCTCTCCGATTACTACATATGCTCTCATCAGAAAGGGTGCGATAAAGCGTCCTCCTTGGAGATAGGTTTCCATAAAATGAAAACTAAATATTAAAATAGTTTTAGAAAGATGAATTGGTAAAGAAATGAAAATAATGACATATTTTACGAGTTAAAATAATTTATATGATATTGTGAAAACTCTTGCAGTATTTCTGTAAGCAGGCATAAAATATCATTTTGGAATTCTTGAACTTGCAATAGAAGATCAAATATTAGTTCCAACACGTCAACTCTCCTGCAGTCTCAATGGAGTTATTTGATTGGATTTTTATATTTCCTCTTGACATTTTGGAACACATCACCATGAATTAATTAGATACTGCGTTGTTTTATTAATTCTGAAATGTTAAATGAAATCTCCATAACCCTCTGACAGTAATGGCTTCCAGAAATATATATAAGGTTACCATCTCTGGCAACATTTATTCAAGACCATACATAGGACTGTTTGATTTTAATTTGAAATGACTAGGTTTTAATATCAAGCCATTCTGAAGTGATCAACTATATGTGAGGTGCAATCTAATTTATAGGACAATAAAGCTGATTTAAAGCATTATAGCTGTCTAGATAACATGAAATACGCTTAAAACAAGATAATAGAGTTCAGTGAAAGCTGTTTTATCTTTTAGAAAATTAGTTAAAATACCATCTAAATGTCTAAAGTAAAATTATATCTGATTGTCCTAACTGGATCAAACTTGGCTATTTTACTTAAGAATCCTTTAATTCTAGAGCAGTGCAAAAATAGTTACTCTGCATGTCTACAGAGGCAATTTATTTGTACAAATGATCTTAAACTGGTAATCCTTACTTATAAGAGTCCAACATCCTGATCTGATTTCTTTATAAATAGTTTAGGCAGCACACTTCCTATGCTGGATATACATCAAGTATGTACAGAAGCAGTGGCTTTTTTAAAACAGTGAATGTAGTGCCAGAGTTAAAAATATCTACATTGTTGTATTTCTGACAATGTCTTCCTAACTGATGAATGCTTCTCAAAGAAACAGAGGGAAACATTCAATCATGCAAAAGGATATATACTATGTACAAAATAGTTTAATATACACTAGGGCCTCATTTCAGGAAAGTATCCCTCTTCAGGACAGCACTGAAGCATGTACTTAACCTTAAGCATGTGCTTAAGTCCAACTGAAGTCAATGGGGTTTAAGCAAATGCTTCAGTGCCGTCCTAAAGCAGGACTTAAGCACATGCTGAAATTTGTTCCAGAGTCAGGGTCTAAGTACTACTATATTCTTTCAATATCTAGATCCTGATTCTGGAAAAAATGTAAGAATATGCTTAAGTCCATCCTGCTTTAGGACAGCACTGAAACATTTGCTTAACTCCCACTGACTTCAGTTAGACTTAAGCACATGCTTCAGTGCTTTGCTGAAGAGGGATGCTTTACTGAATTTGGGCCCTAATGTGTATTGAACTATTTTTTACAGAGTATATTTCCTTTTGAATGATTGAATGTTTCCCTCTGTTTCTTTGAGAAGCATTCATCAGTTAGGAAGACCTGTCCAAAAAAAAAAAAAAAAAAAAAAAAAAAAGCCAATGTAGGTATTTTTAACTCTGGTGCTACATTCACCGTTTTAAAAAAGCCACTGCATCTATGCTTACTTGATGGATATCGAGAATGGGAAGTGTGCAACCTCAGTTATTTATAAAGAAAGCAGTGTAGGCAGCGTCTTAGAGTAAGAACTGCAGTCCAATTAGTTATTATATTAATAATGCGTCATTGTAGGAAAAATATAATAAATAAAAATTCTCAGCTATTATTCCTAAACTTTCAGAGATTTTATAACTATATATGTATTTAACTTAATACATGTTAAAAATAAACAATCTGACTTCTTTTAAATTAAATTTAGCACATATAAGGTTCCCACATGTTACCTATTTACACATGATGAACATGTTCTTTAGTATGTATTATAGACATAGTGGATTAAAGTACCATTGAGTTAATATCTATTTAAGAGCATTACTTCAAGTAATTAAATTGCTTGTGGTGCCATTTCCTATTATGCAAAAACTGCATTGTCACTGGTATTTCCTGTTCAGAAAGCATACTGTAAGTTCAATATCAGTACTTTAATGAACTTTTTAACATGAACAACATTGTCTTTGTATGACAAAATCAGATCACAGCTTTCTGTGAGCAGACTATGAGACCTTTACAACTAACTACTTATAATTAATATCTGTATGTCACTGACTCATACAAATTTCAAATGGGAGTTGCTGGGACCCATGAAAGCCATGCCACGTTATTCAATTGCCTAACTTTAGGCACTTAGGTTTTAAAATACCGACCTCAGTCTTTGGACTTATACTCAGAATTTACTAGGTGTTTGTATTAAAAAGCTCAGCTTTTAAATTTGAGCAGAAGCATGCTTAACACACACTGAATTTAATCCACAATTGCCAAACACTAGGTATCATTTTAGAGAGCAGGGGTATGCATATTATGTGAATTACTGTCAGAATTCATAGTTTCTGCCGAATATGTTTGGTTTATATAGATTGATCTTGTCTAGTCTAAATCAATTTCAGAACTAAAAGTAGATGATTTCCGGGTAATTGCCTCTTATACGTGTAGAGCCAAAAAAGAATAGCTCACCTTTCTTCTACCCTCCTCCATAGTGAGACTATCTGGCAGCATCAGCTTCAGAAAATCTTCTTTGGACAAGACTTGCTGGCTTTCAGTAACTGCACTCCTCACAGAAGTCTGAAGCTGACTTGATGCAGACATAGCATCATCCTCACCATACAGTCTGCTGAAACAATTGGTATATTAGTATGGTAAGAAGTACTGGTCATGGATTTACAAGACTGTATTTATTTTCATTTCTGAAAACTAAAAGTTGCTGTATGAATCTCCCTCTCTGCATTAGTGCATTGTTACCATCTTTCCCAATCATTTTAAATTTATGAATTAGTTTCAGTTTCATGATGGAATTTTAAAATTATTCAAAAAGTACTGAATTCCCAAGAAGCATCTTTCTCAAAGCCTGCACTTTTCTTTTGTGCACATTACACTTCTCTATTGTCTTGTTTAAACTTAAAATATTTTGATCTGTGATAAATTATTAAACTTCTGCTTCCTGAGAAAATAAGAAAATCAATATCTTGTGGTGTGAAACTGTACGCAGCATCACAATCTGACAAAATTATCATGGTTCATCACTGGTAGCGCCGAAAGTTCACTTGTAATCAATTCTGCCATGTGCCAAGCGCGTTTTATTATCAGCACTTTCACAACGCTGTTTGGATAAATAAAACAGGTGTCTTCTTTAATTATCAGCATACAAAAATATATTTACATTCAACAAAAGCCTGTCAAACTGAATTACTGTCTTTCAGCTCCCTTCCAGCAAGAAAGGAGAGAGACGATCTTAAAAGGTTTACTCTGGAAATGGAATCTGAGGAGCTGGAGATTCCCAAACACACAGTGCATACATTTGAGACCAATTACCTACTGCCAAGTACAGCATAATCAGCGACTGTATCCTCGGCAGAGAGGAAATAGGCTTTGCTATGGTAAATTGTAATTCTCAGTGAATTATGTCTTACGGTGGCACAACCTTCAGCAAATGACCTGATTTTCATCACCACTGCTAATTTGAGATGCTATTTTATTTCAAACTAATTATCTTTGAAATAGAGACCCTTCCCTCCCCACATCCACCCCTCATGATGCATGGAAAGCTTTCCTAGAGAGAGAAAAAGTTAAGCATTGCGCTAATGCATAGAAAATTTATGAGAATATTTTTTTGATATGTGCAGTGTGGCCATCTTTGATTCACACTCTTCAGATGGAGCTAGTCCTCAGACATTTTTCAAAGTTCCTGGGTTTTTAGTCCAATGGGAATGCTTAATTATGCAGTATTCAATAAAAATTTTCATTTCAAAACAGTGAAAAAGGTTGCAGGATCTCATTATGCAGAGGCCTGTGGGACAAAAGAGACTGCCACACTTTCAAAGAGGCAGCACTCTTATGACTGAATAATCTAGTGAAAGTGTGATTATTCATAATATTAAGGCAAAACAAATGTGCAGAACACGAAGGCCACAACTGGGAGCAGTTGGTGCTCATTACTTTTGAAAATGAGGCAAGTGTTGAAATATGGTTTTAAAGAGCCTAAAGTTAAGCTTCTAAGTTTGAAAATATAAAATTTTGGCCTACATTTTTACTGTAAAGTTGGCTATAAATATTATGTAATATATATGAAACATTTACAACATTCTAGATTTAATATTCATTTTCCCCTCCCACAGAATAAAGGATAGTCCACATATCACATTTAAAAATAAACTACTGCATGCGTCTTGCTGCCAGTCTGCCAAGATAAACAGCGCTTTCTACTATATAGGAGGTGGCAGAATCGGTTATTTATATTCAATAAGGAAGTAAGGGGATCATGGTACATGATTTTGAAGATAAAAAGAATATATAACACGCTTTTTTTTATTATTACATGGCAGATCCAAACAGTACTTGTTGCTCCTATTATGCTGGTACAATAGGAAGGATGCAAAGCACCAGCTGTAACCAAATTTGAGTAACTGCACCACATTCTGAACCAAGGCTTTCACTTCTGCACAAGAGGAAGAAGTTCCTCCTGAGCTTTCCTACTGCCAGGCAAGATACACTGCTGTTTATTAGAGGTGGTTGGAACATTTTCAGCAAAATGAAATGTTACTGAAATATGCTGTTTCGTTGAAGCCAAAACATTTCACAGAGATTTATAGACTTTAATCAAGTTTTTGAGAGAGATATGCACTCACCAAGCGGTTATGGCCCTGATCTGAATTGTGGGAGACCTCGGTTCAAGTTCCTTCTCTGCCTGATTCAGAGCACACCATCCTAGATCACTCTGAATCAGGCAGAGCAGGGGCTTGAAACTTTGCCTCCCACATCCCAGGCCAGGGTCCTGACCACATACACCTGCACCACGGCCCACCCTGTCTTAAGTGTTTGTTTGAAAACAGACATTTTGATAATTCCGTTTCCATGCAAGTGATGTAAAGGGTTTGTTTTCATTCCAATCCACAATGAATACCGAAACCTCCAAAAGTGCCACAAAATGAAATATCATCTGGCTCCAGTGTTAATTTCACCAGCCCCTTCATCTTGGGAACAGTTCCAGTAAGGGGATGGTATGTGCCCAGGATTGGAAAGCAGCTGGGACTTCTCAATCCTTTTGAAGTTTCCTAGCTCTAGAAACAATTGCTGCAGGGTCCAATGCTCAAGTCAGAAAGGCCTCTGCTTCCACTAAGTTCCACATGCCTGCAGCTCCACATCTCTGCTCTTGAGTGTTTTTTGGAGATTTGGGGGGCTATTTCTGAGGCAGGGCCTGGATCTTCAGTATTTCTCTTCCCTTTTTTTCTCCTTCTTACATCTAAGCAGAACTGAGTAGTTTTTCTAAGCACAAGAGTCAAGTCAGAGAGGAAATAAATGCCCAAATTGTGAGAAACCTCCACTCCCAAGACTGAGGGCAGGTCTTCACTACCCGCCAGATCGGCGGGCAGTGATCGATCTATCAGGGGTTGATTTATCACATCTAGTGTAGACGCGATAAAAATCAATCCCTGATCGCTCTCCCCGTCAACTCCGGAAGTCCAGCAAGTGAGAGGCGGAAGCGGAGTCAACGGGGGAGCAGCAGCGGTCGACTCGCTGCCGTCCTCACGGCCAGGTAAGTTGACCTAAAATACGCTGACTTCAGCTACGCTATTCGCATAGCTGAAGTTGCGTATCTTAAGTCAACCCCCCCGCCCCCCGCTATGTAGACCTGGGCTGTGTGTGGCCTTTTTATCAAGTGCCCCAGAACCATCCAGGGCAGGATTAAAGCAATTGAGGCGCTCCACTACATAGTGCACTCTGTGGCTTCATTCCTATGCCATGACCCTGCCCTCCTCCCCCACTTGGAGTGACACTGGGACATCAGGGATGGGTAGTGGCACGGAGTCCCTATCTAACCTCCAAGAATAGTAGCAGTAGTTCCAGCAGGGTCCCAGTACTTAGCTCAGCAGCCTGGGAGTATTTAAATTGGATGAACGAACGGGTTGGGCACACTGCATTTTCTTCCTACCATACACACAGTCCTCTGTTGGGATAGTGCTGGCAGGGCCCCCTACTATTTTCAGGTACAGCTTAGTACCCCCTTGAGATAATGGGGCTGTTTGCACTCTCACAGCTATTCTGTCATGGTCTCTGCAGACTATGGCAGACATTGTTGCATCAGTTATGGTCAGTTAATGTTTTCTAGTTTTCTTTTGCAGCTTTAAAGGCTAGAAATATTTTTTAAAGTGAAAATTGTAATTCTGATGTAATTACATAATTCCAGGAACTGGGGAATATTCTAACACAGAAGTGGGGGTGTCCCTCCACAAAATGACTCAAAGGCAACACTAATTTCAATTGACAAGACTCAAGGTTTTTTTTTAATCTCCACAATACTCTTCTTTTTTTCATCTCAAACCAAAACCAGCATAGAAAAATCTTGAATTAAGATTTATAGAGCTGAGGCCCTTGGGTCCAAACCCAGAGGTTATATACAGGAGCAACCTTATTTAGAACCCCTTCACTGAAAGTTAAGCTTTTTGGAGAATCATTTGAGAAGATACTGAGATTCTCCAGACCTGAATGGGGTTATGCCTAACTAATCCTCTTCAAGATGCAGGGCCGGCTCCAGGCACCAGCCTGGCAAGCAGGTGCTTGGAGCGGCCACTCTGGAGAGGGGCGGCACGTCCAGGTATTCGGTGGCAATTCGGCGGACGGTCCCTCACTCCCGCTGGGAGCAAAGGACCTCCAGCCGAATTGCCGCCGGAGATCGCGATCGTGGCTTTTTTTGTTGTTGTTGTTTTTGGCTGCTTGGGGCTGCCAAAACCCTGGAGCCGGCCCTGTCAAGATGGAATTTCATGTCTTTACAACACAACTGTAATTTTTGGCCAGATTAACAATGCCAGTCCTTTCTCTCATTTTGCTTCACTGGGTAAAAAAGGAGAAGGTTCAACAGGAAAGAAACGAAGAGAGAAAAAGGAAGGAGGAGGCAAGAGGACCCTCCAACCAATTATTTTTTTTCCACCTGTGTCGAGATCTCTGGTACATAAAGGAAGAATAAAGCCAAATATTTCAAATAAAACTGAAGACAAGGAGAGGCATTTTATACTTTTCAAATAATGAGAAAGTTAAAAACTTTCCTCACACAATTTATTATATATATATTTTCTAAAATAAGAATAAACAAAAATCTTACTCTTCAGATTCTTCAGGTGTAGGGCTGCCTTCTGACTTTTTCCAACCAATGACGTATTTGCTCACTGCTCCTTGTCTGTGGTGTGATTTTGATACAGATCCAGAGATCTGTTGGCCACTATTCTGTGACACTATGTAGACTTTGGAGGTATCTAGAGAGCCACTGTTTTTAGAACAATGTGCTGATGGGCTTCCTGAGTGGTGAGACCCACTGAAAAGGAACACAGAACAAAATCTGCAGTGCAGTAAAATATCAAGGACTCGAGATTACAACCAGCTATGCAACCATAATTCTCTCTTTTAAATTTCTTTAATACATTTTATATATAGCTAAATTACATCTCTGAGCACACATTCATGAACACACACATGTGTACACACTCAGAAAGACTTCACAAGATGAGCATTTTCTATCATTGAACCTATTGCAATGACCAGGGCCGTCTCTAACTTTTTTGCCGCCCCAGGCAAAAAAGAAGAGCGCCACCCCGCCGTAACACCTTCCCCCCCCCCCCCCCCCGCGCCGGGCCGCCCAACCCCCCGAGCGCTGCACCACGCTGGACCGCCCAATCCCCCCTCCCCCCCCGAGCGCCGCGCGGGGCCGCCCAAACCCCCGGAGTGCTGCGCCGGGCCGCCCACCCCCCGGAGTGCTGCGCCGGGCCGCCCAAACCCCTGCACCCCCCCCGAGCGCCCCCCAAACCCCCGGAACGCTGGGCCGTGCTGCCGAAGAACCTCCCCCCACAGAGCCGCACCGCCGAAACACCCCCCACGTTGCCCGGCCGAAACAAAAACAAACAAACAAAAACCCTTGAGCGCCGCCGCACCGAACAACAACAAAACCAAAAACACCGCGAGCGCCCCCCGCCATCCCAACATTGGCCGCCCCTTCTAAGGTGCCACCCCAAGCACGTGCTTGGTTGGCTGGTGCCTGGAGCCGGCCCTGGCAATGACAAGGCAAACCAGTCTGATTTAAAGACAATGAGCCAAATTCAACCCTGGTGTAACTCCATCAATGCCAAGAATTACATCAGGAATGAACATGGCCCCAGATGATTGCCTGAACTCTGAGAACTTCTAGGCATTTCCACTTAATATTACTCTTGACAAGACATCAGCTAAAGGTAGGCTCTTGATTTAAGCTTCCTTTTAAAAAAAGGTCATATGAATAGAAATAACTTTCACCCCAATGAATATGGCAATGAACACAGTTTTCTGGATTATTTGAATATTCTCTTGCATTATTAATAGTGCTAGTAATTATTAATGGTATGTTTCATCAGACTCTCTCAAAGTACTTTACAGTCAAATTAAAGCAAACAATATCTCCTCAAGGAAGGCCTTATTTTACAGATGAAGGAACTAAGGCACCAGTAAATAAAATGATTTATTTCAGGCAATTCGTTATGTCAGTTGCAGAGTTGGGAACAGAAGTCACAGCTCTGACTCGGAGTCCTGTGCCCTACCTACCATACAAGGCTCATTGTTAATCCAGTCATAATAGTACTGTGCTCATTCATGAGAACCAGAAAGTGACAGGGACTAGACTTGTTTCATTGTTCATGCTGAGTGAAATGTAAATGGTAAAAAAGTATAGATATGTTTTGATTGACGTGAGTTTTCTAAAATACCTACTAGGGCAGAGAGGGAAGATAATAAAGCATCCAAAAAAAAAAAAAAAAAAAAAAAAAAAAAAAAAAGAGAATGGATTATTGATCCATTTGGTAAATATATATACATTATTATATAAATATAGATCTTATAAAAATTAAGATCAATAATCCATTCTCTTTTTTTTTTTTTTGATGCTTTATCATCTTCCCTTTCTGCCCCTAGTAGGTATTTTAGAAAACTCAGGTCAATCAAAACATATGTTGATCATTTTTAATAATTGAATGTTCATGCTAAGCGTGTATGTGTGTATATATATATATACACACACATACACACTTAGCATGAACATTCAATTATTAAAAATGATCAACACTGCAATCAAGCTGAGTATTGCAAACATTACCCGTTACTATAGATTACTTTTTCACCCTCAGTGGACAGTATAACAACTATGTTTTTTTTCTCTAAATTTTCTCTGATTCTTAGTTGCCCCCACTTCCCATCTGTAGCCAGATGATCCACAGGCAGGATTATACTTGTCAGAAAATGTGGGTGGGTAACTTTAAAGGTGATCAGTAGCAAACCAGAAGGAATCTGACACATGCTGACCCCTACTGCAGGAGAAGATTTGGTGAGGAGCGGGAATTGGGGGTTCCAGCTGTAAGAGCAGTGTCTGGAATTGCAGCTCCTCAGCCTCATCGGATTCTGGATTCCCCTGCTGGAGCAGGGAACAGCCTGTTGCAGATTTACCTCCAAATACCCACACAGAAAGTGGGAAGGGGGATGAGGAAGATCTCCCGAAGGATATGCAGAAGGAGCAATTAGAGAGGTAAGAGGAGAGCCAGGACAGGACAGTCATGAAAGCCAAAGGAGGACAAGATTTCAAGAAGAGCACAGTTGACTGTGTTAAAAGTGGCTGATAGGTCAAGCAGGATGAGCATGGAGTATTGGTTCTGAGATTTGGCTAACAAGAGGTCTTTAGAGAATTTGGTGACAGTTGTTTCAGTTGAGTGCAAGGATAGAAGCCAGATTGGAGAGTCTAGGGTGGAATTGGAGAGAAACTCCAGACAGTGACTGTAAACAGCACGTTCAATGAGCTTAGAAATTAAATGGAGATGGGAAAAGAAGTGGTAGGTGGAGAGGCAAGTGGAGTCAAGGGTTTGTATTTTTAAGATGCGAGAAACTAAAGCATGTTTGTATTGCGAGGGAAAACAACCAGAGGAGACTGGGAGGTTAAGAAGAAGAGTAAGGGAGGGAATAAGAGTGGGCCCCCACTGGGAGATCAGGAGATGGGATGGGGTCACTGGAGCAAGAGGACAGTGGAAGAGAGCAGATGAGAATCTTCTGCCTGCGTGGCCAGGGGAGGAGGAGGAGGAAAAGAAAGTTTGAGGTGGGGAGGAGAGGAGAGGGGAAGAAAAGGGGGAAGGAAAGGTGAGCCAAGGGAGGGGAAACGTCATGTCATATTTTGTCAATTTTCTCTTGAAAGAAATCAGCGAGATAGCGTACAGAGAGGAGTGATGGGAGGAGGTGAAGGTTTGAGGAGTGAGTTAAAGGTGCTGAAAAGGCAATTGGTATTGCAGGCATGAGATTCAATTAAGTTGGAAAAGTAGAGTTGTTTAGGAAGATAGCGGAATTGAAAGAGAATGAATCTGTGGTGGAGGAAGTTGGCCTGGTCACTTGATTTCTACTAGAGATGCTCTTCATTGCGAGAGCAGGAATGGAGGCAACAGATGCTGGGGGTAAGCCATGGCTGGAGGTTAGCAAGATGGATCTTGCGATAGGAGAGAGAAGTGTCAGAGGGAACTTTTTGCCATATATTTGTTACAGCATCAAAATTAAAGTATATAGAGGCTTCACTATCTCAGGTTACTGGTTCAGTATGACCTTGCCTCATCCAGCGGCATGCTAGTCACTAGCTTTTGAGTCCAAGACTATTGACTAGCTAGGAAGGTAGGAATGCAAAACTATTTGAGGCTAAATGAAACTGTTTCAGCTACAGTAACCTGATTGTATTTGGTAATCCAAGGGTGTAATTAGAATTTAAAAAATGAGACAGCAAGATAGACAATTACACAGCTGTGAAAAACAAGGCTGTACATATTTCAAAGGGATCTGATAGTTTGTGATGTCATTACACACAATAGGCTTGATTCTGAAACCCTTACTCAGGCAGATTAATACTTTCTTCAATGGGACTACTCAATATGAATAAAGGGTGGTAGAATCAGGCCCAATACGTCTATACTCAACAGCATTCCTGGGTTGTATTTCATCCATTTAATAAACTGCATTTTAACAAGGAACCACTGAATTTTTTATATAGGAAATAGCTTTCCACCAACCTGCTGGTTTGTGTCTTGTTTAAGTTTTAATTTATTAGATATTTATAGTTACAGAAAATGTTTATTATTAAACATTTATACTGTGGTAATACCTAAAAGTCTCAAATCAGGTCAGAACCCTACTGTGTTAGTCAAATTCTGAACAGTTATAGACTAGAGGGGGGGAGGGATAGCTCAGTGGTTTGAGCATTGGTCTGCTAAACCCAGGATTGTGAGTTCAATCCTTGAGGGGGCCACTTAGGGATTTGGGGCAAAATCAGTACTTGGTCTTGCTAGTGAAGGCAGTGGGCTGGACTCAATGACCTTTCAAGGTCCCTTCCAGTTCTAGGAGATAGGATATCTCCATTAATTAAAAAAAAATCATACTGAGAGGAATTTGGCATTGGGGTGACCTGTCAGTCAGAACACAATTCATTTACATATTAAAATAATGAAAACACCGTATTTCACAGTAGCAATATCACAGCTGTGAAATAAGACTAATTTCTTAAAGCTTGTTTGGCTACAGTACATCAGATTCTTAAAAGTGTTTAAATACCTGTAAGTATGGTTTGTGACAAAACTCATTTGAAGAAGACATTTACATAAGTTATACCTTAAACAGCTAACCCACATGAAATACAATTTATGGTGTGTTTTTTTAAAATAGTAACATCATTTGGCACTCATATTAGGAACAGATATTTTTTAAAAAATATTACCAAAGTGAGATTGGACAACCCTGAAGGGATAGTCATGATCTCTTGAGTTTTAACTGGCTCTGCCACTGACTTAGATAAGTCATGTGAACTCTTTGCATATCAGTTTTTCCAGCTGCAAAACAAGAATAGATTTTCCTGTCTACCTCACGGAGGTGGATTGAAGATTTAATGTCTGTATGGCATTTTACATATTTAAAATTGCATATTTATTTACTATGCAAATAATTATTTCTATTCTATTCTTCAGAAATCTATTTCAGCCCACTGTATCTCCACAGTTTGTATTCTATTATGTATGTATATAGTATTCAATATTTGAAAGTATTTATCGAGTTTTCTTCCTGCCTGTACACTACTGTATCTTCTTAGGAAAATGCTTATGAAATTAGATGAGACAAATTTCCTGCATACATAGCACACAGAGGGAGGATGTGGAATGCAACTCATTGTTTTTTCCTGTACTGGTGTGCATTGAAAATGGACAAATCAGAGGAACAAAAATGCGCAAATAATGTCCCTTTAAATGACTCCACCTTACCAAGCAAAAGAGTTCAACATGCATTCAAAAGCAGCACCTTCAAAAACTCCAGAAAATGGGAAGATAAAAGCAACCAGCTGTACAAATCCTCTCACACAACACAACTCGCTTTAGAACACACGGACTGTACACAAATTTCATTTATAGTCAAAGGGCAGACAGCAAAATCCACCAAATTCAATCCAACATATACACATTTTGCCAGGCATCTAACATATTAATTTAAATTAAGGAGCAAGGTATGCAATGCAGCTTCACTATACACCAATATAAAGAAACAGATATTTCCAGTGGAATTATATCTAATTGCTATAGCATTAAATCCTTATGTCATCAGTTGTATTGTACTGAAAGAGCATGTGCAGCCAAGTGCTTCTTGAAAAAATGTGCTAATCAGAGAAAGGGGTGCCAAGCTAACTTGATTGGTTTCTTTCTGAAGCTATTACAGTTATTTAAATTAATTGGAATAATGGAGGCAGTGATACTAATGCAAAATTAACATTAATAATATAAACACACTGTGCTGATATTTTACTAATTGACAAACTTATTTTGTACCCATTCCAATATTTTAATGATCACTTCATTGCCAGTAGGACAGAGTATAGATAGACTCATTTATTTATTTATTCATTCCATCTTAACAGCTATGCTGCTGAACTGAAGTGAAGAGAATGGGATTCTCAAGGAATAAACTATATACTTATTTATGAGTAGGTTTTTCTATGGTGCTCATTGTATTATCTAACAACTCCACCAATATTAATGAATGTATTCTCCTAACACCCCCGTGAGGCAGGTGTTTATTCTCCCAATACTCCTACAATGCTATCCTATTTTGTTTTCTCTTGATTAAGAAATTAGAAAATGTTGTATTATGCAATACATAAATAACATGCTTTATCCAATTAATGCCACAACCCCAGAACACTTAGGGCCCTGCAGCTATGCCACCTTGTGCTGTGCTCCTGACAGGCCGCACAAGCTACACAGGGTAAGATCATCTCAGTACATTTCTGGGAAGACCTCCACAAACACATAATAGGAAATGGTGACGAGGAGTAGCTGACATTCATCCATGCAAGTCAGTACTGAATGCAGGGCTGATTTGGCTCAAACAAATCTGAAGCTCACAGCAAACATGAGGCTCACTGGGGGCAACACATTGAAGGATTTTGAGGTATCTGTAAAGCATCCAGAATTGAGGTGTGTGATTGTGAAGGGAGCTAGGACTTGTCAACATGGGGAAATCTGTACTAATGTAAGGTAAGATGTGAATTTAAACAGCTACAGTTATACTGATACAATTCCTAGTGTAGACACCCTTACTTTGGTATAAGCATGCTTTTTTCCAATTTAATTTATGTTGCTTTGGAAGTGGTTTAAGCTAAATTGAAAAAAGACATTCTTATTCCAGGATAATAGCATCCACACAAGGACTTATCCTGGTATAACTATAGCGGTTTAACTATATCAGTATAATTATACTGGTACAACTGTAAAATTTTCCCATGTAGGCAACCCCTTCGAAAATCACGAATGAAAGTATTCTGTTAAATAGGAGAAGGAGGAACCTACAAGGTGCCGCCACATCAGGCTGCAATAAAGGGGAAGGCACTTTGATTGTCCAGGGTGCTTGGTTATCCCCACAAAATTCTCAGTGAACGTGAAGCAGATTGTACTCCTTATCATGTGTCACTATAGCATGACAACTAAATATCATAGTAGCATTTCATTCTGGCCCTACTGGAAAGTCTTTCCTCTCCAAAAATACTCATAAGGGCCCTACAGCGCAAGTTTGACACCATTTTCTGAACTGTCCTTCACTGAAACAATGGCCCACCATTTTGCTATCTAAACACCCTCTACTCAGTTCAAACTGATATGGATGTTATCACTTCCTGTCCTAAATGTTTGTCCAATTTTTTGTGTAACTAACACACCTGGATTAGATTTTTAAATAGAAATTCATACACACACAGACACACCCTAAACACTCCCTCTGTAACAGTCTCATGGAAGGCGAGGGAAAGCCTTTTGTTGGTTTTCTCATATATGTATTAAAATATAAAAAAATAAAAATAAGCACATTTTCAAGGAACAGAAATATCTAGCATAAACAAAAGCAAATTCTCTCAGTCACTAATTGAATCACATAATTTGTATAGAAAAAACACATACCTAGAATGAGAGGATATTTCACTGAGGTCTCCCATGCTACCTTCAGCTGTATGACTGCTAGAAATGGCAGAAGCATAGCTATGTGCAGCGTAAATTTTAGCTTGTTCATCATCTTGCCCAGGAGTTTCAGAAGATTCAGTCCACTGCTCAGCCCGACTATGTACCCCAGACCTGCTGCCAGCAAGGTGTAAAGGGGCCATAAGAGGAGCAGGCATACAAGGGGCTGTATCAATTCCACTGTCAGTAGAAGCCCCTTTAATATATGTTAATCCAAGCAATTCAGGGTCCATCAGGTCTCCGGAGCCAAAGTGCTTTTCATCACTATTGCTCGATGTATTACTGGACAGGGTATTGCTGCTGGAGTGACTGGAACAGTTTTTGTCTCCAATCTTAAAAAAAAAAAAGTTTATAAATACTATTTACTTCCGTTTAAGGTTACTTAATTTTCTTTATTCAAAGGTCATTTAGCTTGCATTTAATACTTTTCACAGCATTGTTAAGTACAAACACCAAATACAAAAGAAGCTAAATGTGCAACCAGCTTCTATGAAGTGAACTACACAATTGCCTAGGTATATTATGGGACTTTTCTTTCCTCCAAAAGCCTATTGTGTTGGTAGGTACAATAGACTCTAGAGCATTGGTTTGATCTCAGATGGCAAATCCCATGTTCACATTTAAATTCTTTGATTCTGACATGCTTGCATCCATAAACTATCATTTGTGGATAGTTAAAATGAACAAACCCCTGAATTAGGTTCTATTGCAGTTCTGAAGAACAATGGAGATTGAATTACTGTTATCCTCTCTCAGAGTAGATGAACTATCCAGTTTATTGGATCAGGTGCAGCATGTATGACTACTTGAAATGAAGGCAAGTGGAATGTGTGTTCCAGATGCAAGGGACTTGAACCTCTGGGGGTTCAAGCTCAGTATGACTGCTGGACTAGAAGAACTGTGTCAGACAGTTGCATCAGTAGAAAATTTGAGATTTTACAAAGAGTTGAATTCATTTACCCGTGAGGCAAGACAGCCAGGACCAAGCCAGATAAAGCCTAGGTAAGAAGGAAAGCGGGCGGGTAGACGACTATTTTTAATTTCCCTTCCAGCAGATGTACAGAAGGATAATCCTTTCTTATACCCAAGCTGTTAGATGTAGCCCTTTTGAAAAGGCTGCCTCAACTAACTGCACATTGAGAATTAACAAGTCTCAGTGTCTGTTTGAAAAGTTGCTACAAAAAGAGGGGGTTTAAGTGCATTATAAAACTTTTGGAGATGATTTTCAACTTCACTATAAGGGAACTAGATGCTGGAAATGCAAATGAACACGTTTCTAGGGTTGGGATTTGCTAGAGAGTTGTCCAGCGCAGAGGTGCTTCAGTTTGGACCACAAATGCAACATGGCATCAAAGAGGAAAGAAACCATTAGGAAGGAAGGAAGCCTTCAGGAAGTAAAAAAAACATAGGAAGGAGCGAAGTAAGTATCAGGCCCAGAAAAAGCTTCCTTCAGGCTGCTCTAGTTTATACCAGTACCTGCTTGGCACTGGAACTGGCCAAGATTGGGGTGAGCTGGCGAACAGCTGGCACCTTTGCATGCTCTCCTCTTGAGCTACACCAACCAAACTTCAACTACAGCTCAGAGTCACGTATTTCCATGTGTCAAGGCTACTCTTCATAGGGAATCTCAATGTGGCCTTAACAGCGACTGATCTCTAAACATGTCATGGAGCAATTAGAACTCAAGTATAGTAAATCACCAGGACAAGAAAGATATCCAAGATTTCTGAAGAGCAAAGATACTGAGGTGGATATGCATAATATCCTAAACAGCAACATTTGTTTCTGAAAAATATAAAGTTGTTCATTTAGTGCTCATCTCCAGCAACGGATAATCCAAGGAACTGGGCAACAAAAGTGACTGAGGTATGGAACAGCTTCCATATAAGAAGAGATTAAAAAGATGGACTTTTCAGTTTGGAAAGGAGACGACTGAGAGGAGATATGATAGATATGATAGAGGTCTATTAAATCTTGACTGATGTGGAGAAAGTGAATAAGGAAATGTTATTTACTTCTTCACATAATACAAGAACTAGAGGTCACCCAATGAAATTAATAGGTAGCAGATTTAAAACAAACAAAAGGAAGTATTTCTTCACACAACACAGTCAGTCAGCCTGTGAAACTCTGCCAGAGGATGCTGTGAAGGTCAAATCTAACAGGGTTAAAAAAAAATTAGATAAGTTCATGGAGGATAGGTCCATCAGTGACTATTAAGGATGGGCAGGGATGCAACCCATGCTCTGAGTGTCCCTAGCCTCTGTGTTCCAGAAGCTGGGAGTGGACAACAGTGGATGGATCACTTGATGATTGCCAGTTCTGCACATTTCCTCTGAAGCACCTGGTATTGGCCACTGTCAGAGACAGGATACTGAACTAGATGGACCATTGATCTGACCCAGTATGACCATTTTTATGTTCTTATGCTTTGGATAGGCATCTCTCAGTTTTATATTAAGTGACTGATTGAGTAATTCAAGGATAGAGTAATGCTGTGCTGCATTCAAATACATATAACCAAGTCATAATAAATGTATGAAGTTCAGTGAATAGAACAGTATCTCAGGTATTGGTACTGAGTTTAATGTTATTCATTCTACACAGTGATTCAATCCTCAAACTTCTGGACAATTTCTCCTTGCCTGAAAACATCAGGAAGTAATTTCCCCCATGTGTTGGATTGTATAGTACTGTAAACTACAGCATTACGAGGGTCTTTTTTTCAAACATCATAGACCAGATTCACAGCCTGTATAAATCAGAAAGCCAATTTACTCCAGCTGAGAATCTGGCCCCATAACCTTACTGAAATTATTTTACAAGTAGTATCATATAGTTTCCTGGTACATCTAGCAAGACTTTTGTATTACAAACATACAAAATGCTTGTAAGGGAACATGGCACTTTACTAGTGTTTTTTTTTTCCTTTTCCTAAATCACAAGACACTGGCCACTATTAAATGCAAGGTACTGAACAAGGTGGACCAATTATCTGATCCAATACTTCAATTTCTATGCGTCTTTTCTTAAGGCAGCCACAGCATTTGTATCATACTTAGAAAATAAATCTGTTTAATAACTTTTAACTTCTAATCCTAATGAAGTTTACACAATATTGGTAGGCAGCCCTACCAATATTTACCAATTCTGACATTTCTCAGTGCACACAATTTAATCCAGCTGGAAATCATTAAAAAACAACCAAAAAAAACCAGGCCTCCACTTTCACACCCACAAGTAAAAAGGCACAAAAATATAACAACATTTAACTAGATACAGTCTTTAGAGGTGGAACCTTTGCCCAAATAAGAAGAAAGCTGACTGCTGATAATTATAGTACATATGTATCCCATACAACATGTCAAGAAATGATATGCATGAATGTAATGTGTATAATGGGATGTGCTCCTAAGACTGAGCAAACCAATGTAAATGAAGCTCTAGTCAGACAGCAGAGTGATGCTTACATTAGTAAGGATTTTATCCCTGCAATGTCCCAGAAACCAGAACATGACCTTTTTAATGTACTTAGTTTGTGCATAGCTATGCAAGCCTCTCAAACGCCAAATTGTACTTCAGGAATTACTAAAACGTATTTTAAACATTTAAGATTCTTGCAAGTGTCTTTTCAGACCCAAGTTTTTAACAGTAGAAGAGAAGTTTGAACAGACTTACATGAGAAAGTTTGCTTGGCGAATCCTTGCCATTGCCTTCTTTTGGTAAAGCCCGGTCTTTGTAGGAACTCAAGACTTTGGTGGATGGTGCATGCCACTTCGTTTCTGCCATAAATAATTGTGTTTTAATTTCTGATTTCTAAAAGGATGAACATACTATACAAAGAAAAAAGCACATAGCTCAGTGCTTTAAGCATCAGGTTTGAGACAACTAAACCCTGTGAAATCACAGGTTCAAACCTTGGCAGACTTTCCTAACCCTTTTGTTGTTCCAAAATAATTAAACAGACTTCTATGCAGTCCACTCTGTGTGAGGCTTTTGAATGAGACCTTAGAAATCAAAGTGTTTGTTCTGAGCCTACTTTAAATATTCCATGGCACTTCCTATAAAAGAGTAAGAATTTGCCTCAAGTGTTCTTTGGCCAAAATCTATCCTATTCTGACTGTTATACTGCTTGTTTAATTTCCTTTTACCACCTCAGAGGTGACTGCATTTCACTGATACTGCATTCATTTTGAAGCATTTTCGGATCCTTTGGGATGAAAGGCTCTATATAAATGGAAATTAGGATCATCATCAAAACCAGTAGTTAACTTTACTTGTATATCCTAGGAAGATTATTTACTTTTAATATATGGTATTATTATTACCAGCATATCTGGTTCCTTCCAAAGTTTCCTCTCGTTCTCTGCCTCCTTCACACTCCAGTGGACCTGAACCTTGGTGTTCATGAAGTAAAGGGGATTGGCACCTTGTAACATAAGCAGACAATCAAATTGTTTCTTTCTTAACTACAAAACTGATTATCCCACAGGGAACTTTCCAAGGTAAAAATCTTTGTAGGTCATTAACTGTAAACAATCATCACCACCCAGCAAGCAAATAGCATTGGGAAACTTGTTACTCTAAGTAAAAATATCTAAGTGTATGTTTCTTGGCAGAACACTATTTAGGATTAATTATAAACAAACAACAATGTTAGATTAAAAACCCCTACATTTTTGGGGCCAAACAGTCAAAGCCCCACACAATGGATGGACCATGAAAATGCATCAACTAGCTGTTCCATGGACCAATTCCCACTTCTATGCCCACAAATATCTGACAGGATGTGCAAATGCAGGATTCTACTAATGAAATGGGTGCACAACATATTTTGCATCTACCGAACAGAGGTTTGAAAGTTTGCTGTTTATTCAAAATCAGAATTGATGGCTCTACACACTTCAGTACTAAATCCATTACTTGAAACATTTCCACTTTCACAGATGTCAGGCCCTCTTAATCTGAAATTCCTTGAGCAGGTTCCAAGACACTACACATATCTGCTACATGGGATATTTTACACATAATCGAACATGTCAAGGCAATATTCTGCTGATAACAGACAAGAAGATTATTTCAGTGTCCATATTTTATTATAAAAATAACTTAATTAACTCTGAGTAGCATGTCTCAAGTGTTTTTAAATTAGGCAACTTGTGTATTTCTGTATCTCAATATTTAACAGCAAAAATGTTACCAAGCAGTAGATTCATCAGCCAAAGTGCAACATTCACAGTAATGAAGAACAGATCTCACATAGAACATATGTAGCAGAATTGAGAGAGTTAAATGTTTAGGGTCACCAAAAAGTTAACATATTTTTGTGAAGGGGTTCCTATTCACTAACAGCTCAATTGTGACTCCTCCTCTGCAGGGAAGTAAGGGGAAGTAACAAGCCCCATTACACTCATGTGAAAGAACTACCCATATTGCTGGAGCCTGCCTGGGGAAAGAGACCAGCTGCCGCTGGGATACTACTCAGCCCCCGTGCAAGTGGCTAGGAAGTAGATGTCACTGGAGCAAATGCAGAGGGAGAAATAATTTGCACCAGTAAAAGGACTGGCACAGAATATTACCCCCACTAAAGCAAAGGGGAAATAGAAACCAGACTGGAACTGAGTCACAATCTGGTTCCTGCACTTAGGTTGTCCTAATCCAGCACTAAAGCACTAACTAGTTTGGTTCCCAAACTGTGTTTCCATACAGATTGCATGAGAGATCTGTAACTCACTGCTTCCTGTTTACTTAGGGAAGTACCTTATCACAAGCATTTTTCCTGATCCTCATTAATTTGCAAGGGATCTCAATTTGTGGGTAGAAATTCACAAGTTTTCCACACTAGTTTGAGAACCAAATCCTGAACTCAATTACAGTGGTGCAAATCTGGAAACCCACCACTGATTTACACTGAGATATCTCAGATCAAACTAGGGCTGAGATACCCTCTATTTAAACTACATTTCCATTGCAAATGGGACTATTTAATATTTAGCTTGTAGCATAAACTCTGTTTCATAAAGAATTATTTATGGGAGTTGCAGTGAGATATAAAATCACCAGTACCCGTCATATCCCACTTGCTGTCTCCACTGGCTACTCCCGCTGGGTCCTGGGTCACTGGAGGAGGACTGGTTGCTCGGTGAACTTCTGTAATGTTGACTAGAATCATTAACAGTGCACTGAGGTATTTGTGGAGTTTCAACATCTTTAACTGGACTGTTATTTATTTGTTTTACAAATAAATTCATTTTTACAATTAAAAATGAGGCATACAGATTGCAGTTTGAATACTTTAAGTATATTCCTATTGGGATTTTACAGTTAGACTTATTTCTTACAATTCATGTCATTTAAGCATTTTAGAAAATAATATTTCCCCGTTTGTTATTGGCAGGATATTTCCATATGTAAATCTTAAAAAGACACCATTAAACACAAAAGCAGAGGACAGACTAGGTTTTAACAGACTAATGGCCAAATCCCACTCCTTACTGATATAAGTAGCCTCATTTGAACAAACAGATCTACTTGCATGAGTAAACAAAGCAGGACTTTGCTCAGTTTTGAATATGGGAAACTCCCACAATGAAAAATAGTGCCTTCCCACCCAGAAACAATTGCTAACGTGTACTATGATATACACCTCTACCCTGATATAACACGAATTCGGATATAACGTGGTAAAGCGGCCCTCGGGGATGGGGGAGGGGGGAGAGAGGGGGTCTGCGCACTCCGGCAGATCAAAGCAAGTTTGATATAATGCAGTTTCACCTATAACGCGGTACGATTTTTTGGCTCCCAAGGACAGCATCATATCGGGGTAGAGGTGTACCAGAAAGGGTAAGGGCTTTGATTACACTATGGAATGCATAATATAAGTACCTTCATCCAACTGAGAACTAGGTCATCCTTCATATACATTATGTGGGTAATACGAAGGCATTTTAAAGGGAATTTTATTATTATATTTTTAAAGATCATCATGTCTCACATTGTTAACTGTCTCTCTTACAAAAATTCTTGTATTTCCAGCTATTTGAAATATAATCGCCAAATTCTACCTTAAATCGCTCTGTTTCACCTTGCTTCTCATTGCCAATTTACAACTCCACTATTTTGTGTCTCCCAACTCCATAATCTTGACTCCTCATCCTTCTTTCCTTTCCCATTTCCTTCACATATCCAGTTTCTTCCTTTTTAATCTCTAAAATTCATCCTTTTCTCATTGTCCCTGGTGCTATATAATCCGCATTTCTCTTAACCTAGTAATCTCCCATATTACTGTAACCTTCCTGTCTCATCTCACCGCCCTTCCTAGCCTCGACTCCTCTCCAAACTGTCTGAAATGCTGCTTCTAAAGTAATCACCTATTTCCTAGAAACATTCTATTGGCTTCGTAGTCTGACCACAGTAAATCTGAGTTTCTCATCCTCACCGACAAGGTCCTATATAATACCTCTCCTATTTTTCATTACTCAGTATTTAAGGCCGTAGGCTAGTTCCAAACCTTTTTTTATTCATCTTCCCATCTCTCTATTTCGTGGATTTTACCATGCTGCTTCCCATGTCTGGAAGAGTCCTCATCCATTAGGTACCATCTCTCTTCTCTATATCCCTTTTTAAAACCTCACCTCCGCAAGCAAATTGTTTTCCCTTCTTGTCATCGTTAATCTCCCCACCCTGCCTCTCCTGAACTGCTACCCAATGTTTTGTCTTTGTTAAACTTGTCCTATTTCTATTATATAGTAAGCTTTTCAGGGCCAACAATGGCTCACTATATTTAAGGACTCAGTCCTGCAAATTATGTATGCAGGTGCTTCACTTAGTTATGAATGCTTATGTTTGTAATGTGCTGTGGAAATTAATAGCAAATATTTATTCAACAATTAATAAAATAAGTAGTTTTCTAACAGAGCTTCACAAATCCAGAAAATTAGATATTCAGTACAACTGCCTGTTTAACATTGGACTTTAACAAGGAACACAAGAATGGGTCAAGCAAGGTGATTTTAAGTCATCTAACATTAAGTGTGGTTGGATAAAATACATTTTTGAAACAAGATGTAAAATATGCAAACCATTAACTCAGAACCTTCTTTCCCTAAGGACAAGTTTTAAAATGTGCATTACTATGACTAATAGTCTAACTGTGCGTGTTTTAAACAAAATGTAAAAATACTGTCAATTATTTCTCCTTAAGTACAGTAATAATTTATGCTTTTTGGGGCAGGGGCAGAAATTTTCAAAACCAATACATGACAAATTTTAGATTTTTATACAAATTAGGAGATTTCAGTCATGAGTTCTGTTTTGCTTGGAGATTAGTGAAACTGTATGGTTTAAGGGGAAAAGGGCATAAAGGAGGGACAATTCCAAACAAAGAAGAAATTAATGGGGAAAGAATTCTGTTTAAGAAACAAATTTGTTTAATTCTCACCAAATAATGTAAAGAGTCAAATGCATTTACATAGCTTTTTTAAAAAAAGAGTTGTACCCCTTTTCAAGAAGTAGGAGTAAAATGATTTATAATTACCTTTAAAATACCTCACCATAATTTAAGAGGCTTGATATTTTTACATCACAAGTTCTCTTTTGTTTAATAAACAGTGGAAAAAAAGCAAAGTATAAGGACTGGTAATGAATTACAGAATCCTTTGAAACTGTGTCCATAATACAATAATGAGCTTAAACCATTCATTTTGCAAGAGACAGGTTTGTTTTTATTTATGCTTATCACTCATCTAAATAGGTTTCCGTAACGTCACTGATTGTGCCTCAACTTAGAGTAAAAGTAGCCAGTCAGCTTCTGGTTCATTTGATTTGGGGTTGAAGGGGATGGTTGGTAGTCCTCATGGGGTGAAGTTATGAATAGTGATGAGTGAATCACTCATTTTTCAGTTTGAAAAATCTAAAATATTTTGGGGAGAGTTGCCAACCTGAAAAGGAGGTTTTTCTTGCTGAAGTGAAAAAATGTTTTGTTTGACCAGAAACAATTTGTTTTGTTTTGTTTTATTTTCAGCTGGTTTTTACATCTTTTTGTTTTCTAAAATAAATCTAGCAAAATGTTGAAACAAAAGATTATTTCAAAATGAAAAGTCAAAATGTTTTGGAAATGTCAAACAAAACATTTTGCTGTATTTATTTATTTTATTGGGGGGGAGGGGACGCAAAATTATTCACCAAATTCAACCTAATTTGAGTGGGATAGCTGAATTCATGGATAGCTTTGGTCTACCAGAAACTTCATTGTTTAGTGAATAAACTATTAGTCCACAAAATTCTGCCCATCTCTAGTTATGAGTAGTACTACTGTACACTATCACTTATCACTAAACCCAGATGTCATTTGTTTCAACTAGGATGAACTGTGGTTCACTGGGTTTACTTTTGCACTTAATCTCAAACTTAAATCCCTGTTAAAACCCAACAGAGTAATGTATGAATGATCAAAAAAGGCTTTAAAAATAACTTCATACTAAGGCCTAAAAACAGAGGTTTACAAGTGAAGCATTTAGGAAAATGACAGGAATTAAATGCAGAGTATATTACCTTGCACCATCTGGCAGCTTTCTATCAAAGGAAGTGCTGCGAGGAATGGCTGTCTGAGCCTGCTGAAGAAGCTGCTGGCATTGCAGTCTGTCAGATGTTCCCAGGATTGGAGATGCGCGAGAAAGAGGCTGCCCAGCAGGAGTCGGCACCCGATGCCAAGTAGTATTCCTTCTGAAAGGAGTTTTATACTCACATGGGGTGCCTTCGCTGTCGAGCTTATATTCCACCATGGGGATTCGGCATAGTTCTGAACAACCCCTGCAGGGCAAATAAAAATGCCAATAAATCTTATTGGGGGGGGGGGGGGGGGGACAACAACAATCTTTCTACCATAAAAGGTATGGGTATATTTTTCTTACAAATGCTAAAACATCCCCATATAGCATTGTCTTTTGCACACTTCAAAAAACTAACCACTTATCTGACAAAAAAATAATTTAAACTATTCAATACTATGTGGAAGCCAGTGTTTCAGATGTGTCTTTCAAAGTGAAAAAGCAATATAAGATACTAAAAGTTAATCCACGTCTTAAATTCTGCATTATACAAAATAAAATCTGAAAACTATAAAGATTGCAGTTAAGCATTCAGAAGTCAGGAAATGCCAACATTAAGGTTGCAAATGCAGTCTTAACTTTGTTCCCTTGGGTGTACGCATCACACAACAAGTCAAATTATACGATCACACACGATTTCTCAATTTATACAATATCATACAAGTTAAAAAATATTTAATGTGTAGTTTTTCCTGCAATCTTATATACTTTTATGTAGTGTCTGGCATTATTGATTACTTCTCTGTGTATGCCAGGCAGAGTGTACTAAACTCATTTCTACTCATACTACAGATTCAATAAACAGAGAAATCGTGAAAATTTGCTTTTATACATATAGGCCTCAGAAGTGTGCAGCTAAAATAAGTCAAGTTTACTACCTCATCACATGAGTTATTTAACTTAAGAAAGGCTTTCCTGTTTCTTGAAAAGAACATGTATATTCATCATTGCTGACTAAAGCAAAACACATTTCTTAGGGAAATCTAAGAATTTATACAAAAACGTTCAGTCTCAATCCTGCAAACGCCTAAGCACCTGATCAACTTTGTACAAGTGAGTTATGCATACAATTTAATAGGATTGCTCACTGTGTAAAGGTACTCAGGTGCTCCAGCATTTGCTGGATCAAACTCTAACAATAAAAATATATATACTATGTTCATTTTCAGTGTTGCAGCAAGTATATAAAATGAAAAAAAATATTATCAGATCCTAACTACTTTATCCAAGTTTGGTGAAAAATAAATTATAGTACAGCAGTAGCAACTACATTCTCTGGATATTCCATCCTCACTGAGCATTTTCCAAACCAGGATTGCAGGGGCTGAAAAAGCACTATCCCTGTAATTGCTGGTCCCATCTGCTGTGACACTGGAACTGAGAGCAGGGGAAATGTCTCTCCTGTGATCTCAATACTCCCCATTGCTGGTTCTGAGGCAGTGAGGAGGAAGCACCTTGATTAGAATGCCAAGGATTGAGCAACCAGGAGTCTATAGAGAGAGGGGGGGCATGTAGAGGGGTGGAAGAGGCTGAGACAAGGACAGGCTAGAAGGACAGCTGGAGCAGAAGGGTCTGAGTACGCTGAAATACATCCCAGGATTTCTGAATTTTGGCATTTCTCAATGCTGTGCCAGGGATGTTCTACGTCTGGCTGGAAGATTCAAATCCGCCTCCGCTGTGCCCCCCACCCCCGTGTAAATAGTAATAAATAACCCACGATCACTGCTAAGTACTTTTACAAATGGACCTTTCTAGCCTCCTCTGATGCATTCTCATTAATTAGCTCAACCCAGTCTACCCGCCTGCTTCCAAGCTCTCTATAAAAATAACTAGCAGATCATTTAACCCTTTCCTGCCCTATAGACACGCTTAGCGAGGTCTCGATTAATTTCACCTTGCTGAAACTCCTTTCATTAGCAGCTA
Source organism: Malaclemys terrapin pileata (assembly GCF_027887155.1). NCBI lineage: Eukaryota > Metazoa > Chordata > Testudines > Emydidae > Malaclemys > Malaclemys terrapin. The sequence continues at coordinate 78,824,392 of NC_071507.1, read as the reverse complement.
TGGTTACAGGAAGATAGCAAAAACTATGCAGAGCTGTTTCTGTGTTAGGGAAACTCATCTAAAGACTTTTTGTCTATATAGCGAAGGAGATCAATGGGCGCCTTTGTTTACAAGTCATCCTTAAAGATTCACTTGCAAAAAGTGGCAAAGAACTCCATCTCATTCTCAGTACTCAGTTTAAATCCCCAGGGTTAGCTGGCTTGTTAAACTTAAAGCATGCCTCTTTAGGTCTTCGTTGTTGATGCTCTTCAGTTTCTCGTCTGTCAAAAAAGCAGCCCTTTTTATGATCGCATCCTATTTACACATCCTATCATCAAACTGTGTTAATATTGTGTCTAACTGGGGACTGAAAGCCTCACATTCAACAACGTTTTTGGGACCTGTTGACCTTTCATCCTTTGCAAGTTTGCCTGGCATTACTTTCCTCCTTCCTTGAACTGTATGAAAATCCCTACTTTGTCAGCCTATCAAGCAGCAGAAGCAATGAACCCAGAAGCCCATAATTCTGATAAAGCATCGCAAAGACCACCAAATAAACTGCCAGTTGAATGTCAAGATCTGGACTCTGCAATTTTTTGCACACAACATTCATTTTTGGTCAGTATAGTAACTAAGGCCCCAAAGTTATGAGTTATTACTATTGAAGAATTGCCCAGACATCAAGCCTGTTTTAGAAAAAGATAGAACAGATTGAAGTGAGAATAAAAACTTAAGGTCTAACAGCAAGATTTCTTCAGACTGTGTGAGCAAACTCAGAATTGCTGCAGCCTTTTACAAGAGTGTACCACTGGTGCTGCTCAAGAGACTTCCCCTTTTCCCTGTCTGTGAACGAGTGAGTGAATTAACTAAAAATTAAATTACAGACACCCCCCGGGTTACACAAACCCGACTTACGTAAATCCGCACTTACAGAAAAAGTTCTGTAAGCTAGAAATAGGAGGGGTTTTTCTTCTGGTTTTTTTGGTTGGCATAATTGTCGGGTCTACGTTTCCAATTTACGCAAAATTTGAGTTACGCAAGGTGTTCCGGAACGGAACGCTTGCATAAGTTGGGGAGCATCTGTAATATCAAACATTAAGATATTATATATTAACAGATACAGTAGTGAAAAATTGGGTACCTGATGGAATCTAATATTGTAATTAAATGAAGTTATATTTATAACAGGGAAGTTGACTATAAAGTGATCCAACTTTGGGCAAAATATTGTAAACTTTAATGACAGGGTTTACTCCTGTAAGCAGAGTGATGTGTGAGAGGAGAATGCCTATTAAATTGAAAAGTAAGATCTTCGAGATGGTAATTGGGCTGCACTTTTGTAGGATCTAAGTACTGGGTACTGACTGAGAAGAGCAGATTCTGAATACAGTTGAAATAAAAATGTTAAGATGGATGTTTGGGAACTACAAGGATGGACCATGTTTGGAATGAATGAAGTTTGGAATGAAGTTGCTGACCAGAGTAAAACAGATGGTCCCAAGATAGTTGTACCAAAGCTATGGCCTCGCTTGTCTTACACAAGCTAGTATGAGGAGATGTGTTGCACACAGATACTGGAAAATTCCAGCCCCAGTTGCAAGAACAGCCAATGTGATGTCTTGTTCCCTGATTGGATGGTGACAAAGGATGACTCATTTTGGCTGGATGTTTCAAATCTTTGGAAGAAGAACAGGTCACCATCTGATTGGTCCACACCAGTACCTCCAAGAAAAGGAACCAACTTGGACCACCCAGCAGAAATAGGATAAAACAGGTCTGTCTCCTTCAGCACATTGCTTTCTGAAAGCCAAAGATACATGGAAGAAAGAAGACTGAAGTCCAGGATCAGACATCTGGAGTCCTCCTGGTGACAAAGTACCTATCTCAGACAGGTACCTTTAATTATCTCTTTCTATTTTCTAGCAATTTGGGTTGCCTGCTAACACATCAGGGAAAAAACTATAGTCATGTCCTTTGCTCCGCCCATGTTTGCACTATCAAGTCCTGGTTTGAACAATAACTGAGTTGAAAGCTGACAGCTGAACGAAGATCTGATGATAAAGTAACAGACTTTCTCTTGGGTGACAGGTCAAATCAGTCAATTGATCACTTCCTGAAACTGGGTACCTAATTAGTATGGTGGTGTATACGCTTGTGCATGTGATCTAAAGATAGGCACACAGTAACTCTGTGACATTGTTTTGTAAAAGATTCCAATAATTTTGTTGTAAAGCAGCTTTAAAACTCAACAAGTTACTGTTGTTAACCAAGACTGTAGAACACGTGTGTATGATAGGTAATGGTTTTATACTGCCCTTCATGTTCTAGGTGCATACAGACATAAAATGAGGCCATGTGTGCAAGCTTCTTGAACTGCACTCCGTCTATATTGTCTGTCATAAATGTGGAAGTAATGTTAGATGATTGGGAGTGTTAGATTCTGGGTTTAATATAATTAATTAGGAAATTAGTTAAAAGGGTTGTTTACTACAGATCCACAGAGAAGGAGACCTTGATGAATTAGCATGTAAGCAATTGACCAAATTATTTTATTTTCTACCTTTGGATTGTTTTTCCTCTGTTGTACTAGCAACAATTGAGTTAATAACCATTTGACACAAGGAACCCCAACTCTGAGGGACTCAGTCAAAAATCTAAACAAAGTCACTTTCCCAAGATTGAGTACAAGTATTATATGGTATTGCGGTTGTTATTTGATTTTGCAAATCTGAATGGTTATATTAACCAGTTTTCTAATTATAGTCCAATACTATTTTTGTCTTCTTATATCCTATACTATTAGTGGCTGCTGTTAAAGATGTTTAATAAACTCTATAAAACTAATTTCAGCTGTCAAATCCTTTACACTTAATAAAGCAATCAAAATTCAAAGATCCCTAAGAGAGGTGGTATGGGTAATCAGTTAAGCAGCTGCTTAAATAAGGTTTGTTTTATACCCTATCTTTCTTACATAAGACAGTATACCACATCTCAAACAAAACAAAAGTGAAAACTCTGCAATTTGTTTGCAAGCTGTCAATTTCTGACTTAAGCTCTGGGGTATGATTGTGTGAAACCTTGAACTTGCCTAACATATCAAGAATACCTTCAATCTGATTTTGTAGTGGATGTATGGCCTCTACCCTTACTAGAGTGACCAGATGTCCCTATTTTATAGGAACAGTCCCTGTATTTGGGGCTGTGTCTTATATAGGTGCCTATTGTCCCCAGCACCTGTCCCGATTTTTCACCCTTGCTGTCTGGTCACCCTAATCTTTACTGACCATCTTGTCATGCTTTGGCATTTTAATATGATGCTAATATGCTTTTTCAACACATCCCAATAACTAGTAGAAGTGGAAAACAGGATGTACAATCTTTGAACAATTCAAAAAAATAGAAGAATTTAGGGAACAACCATTGCAGCAGCTTCTACAAGATTCAGTGAGTGAGCAGTACATGGGTTGAGAGACGTATATGGATTTACCCGATTAATTTGATTTTGAATATGTTTGTATGCTGCAGCCACATTACCTCCATTGTCATAGCTTTGTGAACTGCAATCAGCCATATCTAAACTAGCTTTTTTCAGCTTCTCTATAATAATCTCCTTAATACGCTACCCAGTTTTGGTGTGGCTAGCATGAAATCTACACAATTCTCAACAAACTTCACTCCATTTTTCAGAACCTCGTGATATCTTAACACCTGAAACATTTGTTCCATTCAGGAGTACAATCAAACACAACAGATAACTATTTAGCTTTCCTAATCTTGTCAAAAATAGTCTGTCATACTTTTCTTGTGAGCCTATTGATAAATTCATTTTGATAGTATGTCATCTCTGCGGTACTGGCCTTAATGGCTTCCACGTGATCTCTCAACACACCATCATTTTTGCAAGCAATTCAAGTAAACTCAGAAACTTACCATTATGCGGACTGTCTAATTTCTCATCTGAACCTGTTAAAGCTAAATATCTCTCACCTAAATACAGCAAAATATCCAATGAATGAGGCAGAATATTGCTCCTCATGTCTTTCTGCACCCGATAGAAGGTTTGCATAGTAGACTACTCAATTGTGTAGTCCTTTTCCAACCATTCTGTAAGTTCCATCCAGCACATGACTGCCGCTATATGTTCCTTCAAACATATATATAGGCATACTCTCTCACTAAGGTAGAAAATGTTTGTGAACCCAGTTTTACAGTTCACAAAGGAAGATGAGGAAATTGACTGGAAAAGCGAACAAGTGAAACAGAACAAGGAGGCAAGAGTGAAACTGTACATCAGCCAAAAGTGTCAAAACACCTAATAAGGTGTAAAGCCAGCAAAGAACCAAAACTTAATTCTTGCTTTCCTTTGCATTTGTTAGGTAAAAAGTCTTTCTAAATTAACAGGGCTGTTTTCTACCAAGTAGTCAGCTCTATCTTGTGAAAGTCAAAATTCTGTTTCATGCTTTCAGTAATGAAACTGCTTTCAGAGTCCATGTCCATAATAGTTGCATTAGCAACCAATGGGCAACTTTCTGTCCTCAATCAGAGAGACTTTGGGACCCACAAGACTGACAAACCCAAATCAACCTCCTCACTACTTAAGGAAGGCTCAGAAGTGAGAGTGGAAGAACCCTTCGTGGATGTTCACAGGGCCGCCCGGCGGGGGGGACAAGAAGCAAGTGGGGTAATTTGCCCCGGGGCCCGCAGGGGCCCCCACGAGAGTTTTTCGGGGCCCCTGGAGCAGGGTCCTTCACTCGCTCCGGGGGCCCCGGAAAACTCTCGCGGGACCCCGGCCCCCGGAGCTTCTTCTACTCCGGGTCTTCGGCAGCAATTTGGCGGCGGGGGGTCCGTCTGCCCCAGGACCCGCCACCGAAGACCCCAGGCCCCCTGAATCCTCTGGGTTGCCCTGGATGTTCATCAGGAACATGGTCAAATTTAATATATTTAAAATAAATGTGTAGACCGCTTGCACTTTTCTGATTTTGTTCATGGACACGCTGCAGCTTGCACTTTTGAGGGCCACTTTTGTGCATGTAGGTGTTCATGGTAGACATCATGGTTGACTAAGAATTCATCTTCCAAGCTCTTCATGAACGTAAAGTTAAAAACAAAAAAAACAAAACAATGGAGCCCTTTACAGGCCCCTGACAGGCTGTTTGAAACTCACCCACCCCTTTTAATATATTTTTTGGGATGTTATTATCTATATAGATTGTCATTATTGGATTAGGAACTTCGGTTATGTGAACTGTTATCTAAACTACCCCTAATTTGATTCCCTAAGATCCTGCATCCCTCCCTCACCTTCACCCCCATGACTCCTGAGTGCGAGAAGTTTTTGCTTTAAGCTGATAACATCACTTACAAATTCAGGCTTTTCCAGATATTGATCTTACCACTTAGTTTGGTAATTTGAACAAGGTCTTTCTACAATATGTACATGTCATTCTCCACATCCTTAAACCCAAAAAAGTATTTTACATTTAGCTGCTATAGCCACATTTTTGTAGATTTTAAGTGCAGAAGGACCATTATGATTATCTAGTTTGCCCATCTAAAAGCATGCTATATCACCAAATTACCCCTCTCTCAGTTAACATTAATACTTCCAAGTTTTGTACAGATTTGTAGCTACTTGCTTCAATGGAAGTATATGTCCCTTCAGCTAACCAATGACTATGTGATTCAAGACATTGTTCCTATAAACAAAGATTTGTAAACAACCCTATTTCAAATCACTATCAGATCTAATCAAGCAACTTTCATAAGTTGAATAAGGACACATTGGACTTCACATACAAAATGATACGAAGCAATGGAGTTATCCAACGCTGTCCCAGTCACTTAAAAACAGGTAAATACATTGCTTATATCAAAGTATTTTTGAACATTATCTTCCTTGAAATCACAAAGAAAAATATGTTTGGTGTTTTTTGTGTATTAAATCAGAGCAGTTAAGTATTAAGATTGAATGGTATACTTTATTACTTCATAACATCCATACAGAGAAAGAGTACTGCAGTTTACAGAAATATAAGGTCATAACTGCATTTACTCCATGTATTGGGGACATGTGAAATAAACTACACCTCTACCCCGATATAACGCGGCCCAATATAATATGAATTCGGATATAGCGCAGTAAAGCAGCGCTCCGGGAGGGGGGGGGGGGGGGGGCTGAGCGCTCCGCCGTTTCACCTATAACATGGTAAGATTTTTTGGCTCCCGAGGACAGCGTTATATCAGGATAGAGGTGTTCTACTATGTTTCCAGCCAAATATTGACACTGCTATTTTGGATCTAGAAAATTATCCTGGCTAACTGCTGAAATCGTATATACTTTACTACTAAACATTTAGCTGGGTTGCTAATGAGCCTTTGTTTGCTACATTTTATTGCATTGTTTGAAAGGTATATGTGGACATTTGTATTTAACAAAAGCATTTGCACCTACTTTTTAAATGCAAAGACCAAAGCTAAGCCTTATGCTCCTATGAAGATATTTAAATGATGTAAAACCGAAGCAGGGAATTGCTGCAGAGTTTTCCTCCATATCATCCAACATATTGCTTTGACAAACAGACTAAAAAGAGATCCCTGATTCAAAAAGTTAGATAGTAAATATGATCAGAAGGGAAAATACAGATGACAGAGTCAGTTTCTAGATCTACACATCAGAAGCCAGAACATTTCTTCCGCTTCATAATGGCATGTAGGTTAGTACCCAGGCCTCTGAGCTAAATAGATGGACTCAAATATTTAAGGATCCTCTGTTTAGAAAACATGTGTTAACCTATAGCAATTTTAGGTTTACAAAAGTACCACCTACAGGCTTAACTGGAACAGCTAATACTCCGAGTCACCTGACAGGGCTGATTACTGCAGCTTCGCACATAAAAAGCAGCAGCTGTTGTCATCTGCAATGTTAAAATAATATTGCAAACATTTTAGTTTAATACACTTATGAAGCAGTCTGCAACAATACATTATCAGCTTTAAAAAACATGAAGCTCTGAAACCTTTCAATAGTTATTCAATCTCCTACATGAAGGGCTTCTAAGATGCGCCCTGAAGGAGTTACAATAGGCTAACATGATACTTAAAAGTTAAATGTAAAGCTCTTGAGAAAACTTAAGAAGCTTTTATATATTATGATTAAGAGTCTGCTGTCTTGATAACTACATGAAAGCCTTGTCTTTTTCAATTACATTCCACCATCATAATGAGACTTACTCAGCATGGCTGTTGTACTTTGGATCACAATTAAATTGGACTCTAGAACTAAATCTTAGAATCATAGATTATTAGGGACCTCAGGAGATCATCTAGTCCAACCCCCTGCTCAAAGCAGGATCAATCCCCAACTAAATCCCCAAATGGCCCCCTCAAGGATTGAACTCACAACCCTGAGTTTAGCAGGCCAATGCTCAAACCACTGAGCTATCCCTCCCCCCTAAATTAATGGAGATATCCTATCTCCTAGAACTGGAAGGGATCTTGAAAGGTCATCAAGTCCAGCCCCCTGCCTTCACTAGCAAGACCAAGTACTGATTTTGCCCCAGATCCCTAAGTGGCCCCCTCAAGTATTGAACTCAACCCTGGGTTTAACAGGCCAATGCTCAAACCACTGAGCTATCCCTCCCCCAAATGAAAATACAAGTGTTGTAGCATACTCAAAATGCTCAATTTCCAGCTCCTTAAATTCTCAGAACCAAATGGATATGCCAGTGATCTCAGCTCATCTATGGTTTGTCTCTTGCCTCCTTGTTCTGCTTCATATGTTTGTGTTTCCAGCCAAATTCCTCATCTTCCTTTATGAACTGTAAAACTGGGTTCATGAACTTTTTCCACCTTAGCAAGCGAATATGCCCACAAAAATATTTGAAGGAACATGTGGAGGCAACCATGAGCTTGATGGAACTTGCAGAATGGTGAAAGGAAGAATTATTCAAATTTTACAGGTGGGAAAATGATTAATGGAGACACTAATGGACATTCTCAAGGTTACACAGGAAGATCATGGCAGAACTAGGACTGCACCTGTATCCTCCAAATCCCTGTCAAGTGCCTTCACCACAGGACTATCCTCTTGATTCAGAGAAACTGTTGTGTTTTGGTCAGACAGCCAAACAAATTCCAGTAAATAACTAGCAGGCATAGATATGGTCAGAAATAGCTTCCAGATTTTATTGATGAACATGCATGTTTTATCTGATTTCAAGCAGGGCCACAGAAAGCATGCAAACATCTTCCTCGGAGGGCATAGTTCAAATCCCATCGGAGTAAATTCAAATACTCCCGCTGACTTCAATGAGCTTTGGATCAAGCCTAGAGATTCTACCTGGACAATATTGGCCAAACAATGAAGGTCCATCCATGTTACTATAACTTAGTCCTCACAGCCCTCCAGAAACCTACTAACATTAACTGCATACTGTCACAAGTCAACAAACTTATGAAAATATTAGTTAAAATAATGTATAGCATCATAAATGCACGATGTTGCTAGTGACCTCTGATGATGAAGCTGCCACCAGCCCTACCAGTTCTATCAGGACTAGTGGTAAGCACTCATGATGGGAGATGTGAAGAGTTGAAGTTGACAATGTGCTCTTACCAAGATCTTCATTTTTAGTTTAAAAGGAAAGCTTTGGGCTGCTGAGCCCACAAGCAAGTTGGAAGTTTCTGAAATGCCATTGGAGATGCAATGCTGTATGTGAGAGACATGAAGAACGGGGAAAGACTACATGCACTGGATAAAGCAGATGACCAGGACACAAAAAAAAAACAAAACAAAACTACAGCCTGATTGGCATACTTGTGTGATCAGTGAAGCAGTATCAAACCTGCAGTTTGCGCTAATGAGAACAGGACCACAGAACCAGAACAAGACACATTTCTAAGTCCCAAAGAATACAAAAAGACAACCACACACAAAAGATGACATGATACAACATTTATGGGGAAGGCAAAGGATCAGAAGGACGGAAAAATCCTTAGAAGGAGAGAGAGAGAAAGAAAGGAAAAAAGTCATACCACAGCTGTAAACCTAGGAAAAGGGAATGATATAATGAAGTTAACAATAACGAGAGGGGGGAGCAAAGTCAGGGAGTGATATCAGGAAGAAAGAAGATATCTAATGCAAGAAGTTTAAAATGATGGTGGAACATGCAAGTGATGTCAAAGACATGTGGAGATGCAAGATTTGGAGGAGGAAGACAGGTCAGAGAGATTTAGGAATCATTCATATAGAACTAGTGGTTGAAGCCTTTTTCACAAATAATTCAATATCAATCAAGTCTGAAATGTAAAGTCAGCTACAAAAATCTGCTCTCATATGAACACGAAATTAAAACATTATTAATTACATTTTACTTTTGCTGACATATCAGATCAATTAAACTGATTTGTACAAGACTTCTAGTGGAGGGCATAATTTGAGATCATCATCAGACTTACCAAAAGGAAATGCTTAAAAAATGTAGATAAGGTTGATAGATCAATTACATACAAGTGTTTAGCTATTTTTTCTGCTCAGTAATAAATGTACATCCGTGCTTATGCAGCTTGTAATTACTGTGCTGGATAGAAACTGGAAGAAAAATGAGGACACATTCAACTTTAGGGTTAAATGGAAACATAACTAAGTTCCATACCATTGACAGAGCAAAGAAACACAAATTTTCTTGCTGTCTCCTGAGAATAACCCTGAATTTCTGGGAGCAATACATTTTGGAAAAAAAGTCTGCTACAAGGCATTAAGAATGCAATGATTAGAAAATATCAAACAAAGAAAAGCAACCACATTAGAGCTTTCTGAGTCCTAAGGATTCATTTTAATGTAAAAATATAAGGTTTGGAGTTTTGACAAACAACAGGGTTACTACCCAAAAAGTGGTTATTTTACTTTCCAAGTGTGCCATCTTCAACTGATGAATAATCATTCTTTTGGGTAACAAGTTTGCTAACCTTGGTTTCACTCTGACTCCACAACAACAAAGCCAAATTCTAATTGATATGAACTAAAAATATCTTTCAGGTTCAGAAATGGTGGATTCCTAGAATCTGAGTGAGATTAGTGGGGGGGGGGGGGGAGAGAGAGAAGATGAGGGAACACTGGAGCAGGCAGGCACATCCATAGATTCCTCCTCCTCCTCTCCACTTATCTGGTACTGGGGGCAGCTAAATCTTTTGTGTGATAGATCTTAGTGCTAGAGAGATTCCTTTGGAATATCATATCACTTTCTTCAGAGTTAAAGACCTTGTCTATCACACACTCCCATAGTGCCCCAAACAGACCCAGCAAGGCTCTTAGCACAGCCTCCTGTTTCAACCAACAGGCTAGTTGGGGAAAGAGAGACAGGCAGCCATAACACATTCTGTATTAGCTTTCCGTATTCCAGCTTGCAGCACAGTAAGCATGCGTGGTTCCTCCTTTATGTGGGACAATACGCACACAGAGGGTCAGTGAACACAGTGTGCCCATTTTCCTTGAGGTTATGCCCTGAGAGTGACTCAAATTCCAAAGTCACGGAAAATTATGTGAACATACGCAGATATTGGTGCTTACATGCCAAGGTGATAGTCATCTTAGATTGATCTGATTTGTCACCCACTGAGAAATGGATCATATCTTCAATAAGATGTATTTCTGGCCATTCACTTTGAAATTTTCCTTGCAGAACTTCATCTATTTTCTGCTTACATAGAGCCAAATGACAAATCAACTTGGGCCCTAATTTGGAAGGGTAAGAAATTCTCTCAAGCTTGAATAAAGTGTGGAATTTAAGTGGAGAGGAAAGATGCATGCGCATTGGGTTGGTCAACAGAAAACAGTCTTCTGTTTCTTCACCACTGATGGATGGAGCTACTGAAACAGCAGAAGAAAGAGGAAAGCACTAAGGAATATTTAAAGACCATAATAATGGTGTGAGAAAGTACAAAACATAAGTGTCTTGAAGTGGAAGATGCTGATTCAAAGGATGCTTCATAAACATAGTATACAGAACATATTTTGTCAAGTTACTTTATACCTAGGAAGTCTGTGACAGAATTTAATATAACATTAGCTATAAAAAAATCCATGAAAACAGCAAGCTTCTGTTATATAAAAAGATACACATCATAAAATCCATTGGGTTAAAATAAGTGTATTCAGACAAGGATTCAGACCAAAAAAGCACCCCCTGAAGTCAGAATTATCTTGAGATTTTGTTTAAGATATAATTAGTATTTAATAATCATGGGAGACTAACTTCCCAGATATAGACTGCAGGACAAGTGCTAGTAATAATAATGGGGCTCAGATTTTCCTGGATGCGATAGCTGATGGATTCCTTCACCAAGTAGTTGCTGAACCAACAAGAGGGGATGCCATTTTAGATTTGGTTTTGGTGAGTAGTGAAGACCTCATAGAAGAGCTGGTTTTAGGGGACAACCTTGGTTTGAGTGATCATGAGCTAATTCAGTTCAAACTAAATGGAAGGATAAACAGAAATAGATCTGTGACTAGGGTTTTTTATTTCAAAAGGGCTAACTTGAAAAAAAATAAGGAAATTAGTTAGGGAAGTGGATTGGACTGAAAAACTTGTGGCTCTAAAGGTGGAGGAGGCCTGGAATTACTTCAAGTCAAAGTTGCAGAAACTATCAGAAGCCTGCATCCCAAGAAAGGTGAAAAAATTCATAGACAGGAGGTGTAGACCAAGCTGGATGAGCAAGCATCTCAGAGAGGTGATTAGAAAAAGCAGAAAGCCTACAAGGAGTGGAAGATGGGAGGGATCAGCAAGGAAAGTTACCTTATTGAGGTCAGAACATGTAGGGATAAAGTGAGAAAGGCCAAAAGCCATGTAGAGTTGGACCTTGCAAAGGGAATTAAAACCGATGGTAAAAGGTTCTATAGTCATATAAATAAGAAGAAAACAAAGAAAGAAGAAGTGGGACCACTAAACACTGAGGAAGGAGTGGAGGTTAAGGATAATCTAGGCATGGCCCAATATCTAAACAAATACTTTGCCTCAGTCTTTAATGAGGCTAATGAGGAGCTTAGGGATAATGGTAGGATGACAAATGGAATGAGGATAGATATTACCACATCCGAGGTAGAAGCCAAACTCGAACAGCTTAATGGGACTAAATCGGGGGGGAGGGGCAGATAATCTTCACCCAAGACTATTAAAGGAACTGGCACATGAAATTGCAAGCCCATTAGCAAGAATTTTTAATGAATCTGTAAACTCAGGTGTTGTGCCATATGACTGGAGAATTGCTAACATAGTTCCTATTTTTAAGAAAGGGGGGGAAAAAAGTGATCCGAGTAACTACAGTCCTGTTAGTTGGACATCTGTAGGATGCAAAGTCTTGGAAAAATTTTTGAAGGAGAAAGTAGTTAAGGACATTGAGGTGAATGGTAATTGGGACAAAATATAACATGGTTTTACAAAAGGTAGGTTGTGCCAAACCAACCTGATCCCCTTCTTTGAGACGGTAACAGATTTTTTAGACAAAGGAAACGCAGTGGATCTAATTTAGCTCAATTTCAGTAGGGCATGAGATACGGTCCCACATGGGGAATTATTAGTTAAATTGGAAAAGATGGGGATCAATATGAAAACTGAAAGGTGGATAAGGAACTGGTTGAAGGGGAGAATACAATGGGTCGTACTGAAAGGTGAACTGTCAGGCTGGAGAAAGGTTACTGGTGGATTTCCTCAGTGATCAGTTTTGGGACCAATCTTATTTAATATATTTTTTTACTGACCTTGGCACAAAAAGTGGGAGTGTGCTAATAAAGTTTGTGGATGACATAAAGCTAGGAGGTTTGCCAATACAGAGAAGGACCGGGATATCATACAGGAAGATCTGGATGACCTTGTAAACTAGAGTGATAGTAATAGGATGAAATTTAATAGTGAAAATTGCAATGTCATGCATTTAGGGATTAATAACAAGAATTTTTGTTATAAGCTGGGGACTCATCAGTTGGAAGTAACAGAGGAGGAGGACGGACCTCGGTGTATTGGTTGATCACAGGATAACTATGAGCCACCAATGTGATATGGCCGTGAAAAAAGCTAATGCGGTCTTGGGATGCATCAGGCAAGGTATTTCCAGTAGAGATAAGGAAGTGTTAGTACCATTATACAAGGCACTGGTGAGACCTCATCTGTAATACTGTGTGTAGTTCTGGACTCCCATGTTTAAGAAGGATGAATTCAAACTGTAACAGGTACAGAGAAGGGCTACTAGGATGATCCAAGGAATGGAAAACCTATCTTAGGAAAGGAGACTCAAAGAGCTTGGCTTGTTTAGCCTAACCAAAATAAGGCTGAGGGGAGACATGATTGCTCTCTATAAATATATCAGAGGGATAAACACCAGGGAGGGAGAGAAACTATTTAAGCTCAGTACCAATGTGGACAGTAGAACAAATGGATATAAACTGGCCATCAGGAAGTTTAGACTTGAAATTAGACTAAGGTTTCTAACCATCAGAGGAGCGTGGTTCTGGAACAGCCTTCCAAGGGGAGCAGTGGGGGCAAAAGACATATCTGGCTTCAAGACTAAGCTTGATAAGTTTATGGAGGGGATGGTATGATGGGATAGCCTAATTTTGGCAATTAATTGATCTTTGACTATTAGCAGTAAATATGGCCTGTGATGGGATGTTAGATGGGGTGGGATCTGTTTTACTACAGAGAATTCTTTCCTGGGTTTTCTGACTAGTGAGTCTTGTCCACATGCTCAGGGTTTAGCTAATCGCCATATTTGGGGTGGGGAAGGAATTTTCCTCCAGGGCAGATTGTCAGAGGCCCTGGGGGTTTTTCGCCTTCCTCTGCAGCGTGGAGCATGGGTCACTTGCTAGAGGATTCTCTGCACCTTGAAGTCTTTAAATCATGATTTGAAGACTTCAATGGCTCAGGCATAGGTTAGGGGTTTATTACAGGAGTGAGTAGATGAGATTCTGTGGCCTGCATTGGGCAGGAGGTCAGAGTAGACTATCATAATGGTCCCTTCTGACCTTAAAGTCTATGACTCTATATGATCGACAGGTGAGGCTTAGGACAATGTCAAAGTCAATATGAAAGTAGGCTTCTTTTGGAAAGAAACCACACATCAAATTTCACACACAAAGGTTCTTTTAGGGATTTTCAATGATGGTGCATGGAGTTACATTCAAAAATCTACACTTCTAGCCAAAGTAATGGCTCAAACAGAGTATTAATTTTCAAGAGAAAACAAATCAATAGAAGCAATCTTTTCTAAAGGATTTTTGTAAACCATTTAAAGAACATAGAAAAATCATTATAGCTGCTAATAAACTTTCAGATGTAGAGCAGAAAGAAACATTTTGTGCAAAGTGAATTCTGAGCCAATTGCTACTTGGTTGTGCAAAATAAAAAAAAGTCCAAAGTAAAACACTTTTCCTCCTAATCCTGGATACTTTCATCACCAAAACAGATAATTTCATACTGCTATAAAAAGCTACCAAGAAATAAACAAGCCAGGGACTAAGCAAAAACCAGAAGTTCACCTATCTTTATATAATGTAGATTCTCTCCACTAAATTCCCATGAAGCACTTTGAAAATTTATCATACAAGATTTCTTCCACTGATGCAAGCAGGAATAACTCTATTTGCATTACTAGAAACTACAGATATAAACGCTCCTGCATGATAATGGGACAATCAACCATTTAGTAACAGACTTACAGACTACAAAGAAACAAAAAGCACATTATCAGACTTCTTTCTTTTCTGCCCCCCCCCCCCTAAAATGTCTATTAACCATACTAAACCAAGATACTGAAGTTGAACACAAACTGATTTTGAATACAGAGTAAGACACTGTCATTTATAGGCTTCATTATATGGGTAGTAATATAATGGAATAACCCCCCCCCACACACACACACACAATTTCTCGATCTTCACCATTATTATTGCTTCAATAAAAAGGATAAAACAAGGGTGTTTCATTTAACAAGAATCAACTGCAGAAGCAATTAAATGACTGCTAAGTATGTGGGTCATTAAACAAACTAGGTCTCTAATGTATTACTATATACACCGTACCTTCAGCAATTCACACACTATTTGCAGCTGCAAGAAGTTTCAGTACGGGTCATTTGCTTTTAGTAATCATTTCACCCTGTAAGCATATTGTATTTATCTACTGGAAAAAACCAGATCCTTTGAAATAAAGGCTTACTTACAAGGGAAGTAATTTGTGTTATTTCTTTTAAGTATGGTTGTTAAAACAAGTAAAATACTGGTATTACAAGATAACATGCACATAATACTTTCAAAATGTAACAATGGACACTTCAAATTGAGCAAAGTTCCAGGTTGCAAATTACAGAACAAAAACTATTAAGTTCTCACTCAAATTACATAATTTTTCCCTTCCAGAATTTAGACATACCAAGAAGTTTGTTAATTACATGATAGTTACAAGAGAAAGAAAAACAAGTCCAAATTAGCAACTTATATATTTCTTCCTCTAGTTTACAAAAACAGATAAAGCTTTTGGGGGAAAAAATGCAGAAAGCTGAGTTAGGTACAATAGTAGAAGCTATTTCGTTCACTAATACATAACTTTGTAAAATCAAATTCCTGTTTGATATATCTATTCTCCATAAAAAGAACAGGAGTACTTGTGGCACCTTAGAGACTAACAAATTTATTAGAGCATAAGCTTTCGTGGGCTACAGCCCACTTCTTGAAAGCTTATGCTCTAATAAATTTGTTAGTCTCTAAGGTGCCACAAGTACTCCTGTTCTTTTTGAGGATACAGACTAACACGGCTGCTACCCTGAAACCTATTCTCCATGATACTCTTGCATACTCATTTCAATGCAGAAATATCTACACACACACACACACACACACACACACACACACACACACACACACACACACACAAAAAAAGGGGGCTTCAAGATAAGGCAGCTTTAACTTTTGCAAATAGCAGTTATGAATGGTGTGGAGAAAGTGAATAAAGAAGCATTATTTACTTTTTCACATAGCACAAGAACCAGGGCTCACCCAATGAAATTAATAGACAGCAGGTTAAAAACAAACGTAAGGAAGTACTTTTTCCACACAGTGCACAGCCAGCCTGTGGAGGGCATGTTGTGAAGGCCAAAAGTATAACTGGGTTAAAAAAATAATAAGCTAAAGTTCATGGAGGATAGGTCTATCAATGGCTATTAGCCAAGATGGTCAGGGACGCAACCTCATGCTCTGGGTGTTCCTAAACCTTTGCGTTCATTCCCTCTGAAGCATCTAGCATCAGCCACTGCCAGAAGACAGGATATTTGGGTAGAGGGACCACTGGTCTGAACTAGTATGGCCATAATTTTCTTACATTTCCTTAGGGTTAGTTCCTTCTGTTGCCTCTGAAAAATCTAGTACTCTCAAATTACAAGTCTCAGATATTTTCAAGCATTCCAGTCTTGTAGCATTGGTCACAATTAAAACGCCATTTAAAACCTTGGTACTTTCAAGCTCAATTTGTATAAACAAAACTATCAGTTAAGGTTTCAGAGAGTTGCACATTTTTCTGCTTTAGCCTTCAGTGCAGTCAGTCGAAGCAAATACTCACCAGCAACTACACACCACACCACAGAAACACCAACCCAGGAACCTATCCCTGTAGCAAACCTCGTTGCCTACTCTGTCCCCATATCTACTCTGGCAACAGCATCAGAGGACCCAACCACATCAGCCACACCATCAGGGGCTCATTCACCTGCACATCCACTAATGTCATATATGCCATCATGTGCCAGCAATGCCCCTCTGCCATGTACATTGGCCAAACCGGACAGTCCCTCCGCAAAAGAATAAATGGACACAAATCGGACATCAGGAATGGTAACATACACAAGCCAGTAAGTGAACACTTCAATCTCCCTGGTCATTCTATCACAGATTTAAAAGTCACTGTCATTGAACAAAAAAACTTCAGAAACAGACTTCAAAGAGAAACAGCAGAACTAAAATTCATTTGCAAATTCAACACCATTAATCTGGGCTTGAATAGGGATTGGGAGTGGCTGGCTCACTACAGAAGCAGCTTTTCCTCTCCTGGAATTGACACCTCCTCATCTATTATTGGGAGTGGACTACATCCACCCTGATTGAATTGGCCTTGTCAACACTGGTTCGCCACTTGTGAAGTAACTCCCTGCTCTCCATGTGTCTGTATATAATGCCTGCATCTGTAGCTTTCACTCTATGCATCCGAAGAAGTGAGGTTTTTTACTCACGAAAGCTTATGCCCAAATAAATCTGTTAGTCTTTAAGGTGCCACCAGACTCTTTGTTGTTTGAGTATAGGAGCAGCAGCGAAAGTCACTCCAAAGCTGTTAACTCGCTCACAGACCAGTCACTTGAAACTACTGCTGCTGAAACCATCCCGGCACAGTGGCTGCTCTTATGTTTCTATTCCTGGTCCATCTGAATGCTGTTTGTTAGTTTTGAATTTGTTTGTTCTCAGATTTTAAGTCACCATTCCATAGTAGTTATGGAAGCTCACAGTTTAAAAGGGACTTAGAACTAGAAGGAAGAACTCATTGATTTGGCTTGGCTGATCAAAGCATATGGTATCATCTCTGAGCACTATTGTGATAATGTCAAGGAATGCAAGTTAAAATTCAGTTCATTATTTTATTGTGACAAAGTGTGCATAGTTCTAAGCATTGCTATGACAACACTGGGCACACTGACAATAACAGAGCAGCAAGGCACAAAATCTTCTTAAAGATAGAGTCCTACTGAAGCAAACTTGAAATATGAACATTTATACAAAAAACAATGCATTGTCTAGCATGATCTTACACTCTACTGGAACAGAAGGTATTTGTCTTTTAAAAAGCAGTTTCTTCTCTGTGGATGAACATCAGTGTGTTGCCACGCAAATATTTGTGATATCCCAATTTGTGGATTATGACTTAATTGCTGAAGAAAACAAGGTGGTAAGTGTTCTGTTAATTTCAAAGTCTAAAACAAGTTTATTACTTTTGCTAATTAGCAAACTTAGGCTCTGATCCTGTGATTGATTTTGCAGGCAGACTTCTGCTCTCAAGTGGAGCAGAAGTGCAGGGAGTCAACATGCAATGATCTACTGGCAGGAATGAATACGGAAGTGATGGAAAACATCTATTATGTGAATGTGTTGACAGTTTGAGTCTGATATATTGCATTGAATAATTCCCCCCTCCTCACCCATGCAACCACCATCTTTAAACGTGAGCAAGATTCCAAGGCATCTCTCTTTGTGCTGGAAAGAATTATGTTGCAAATGATCTTATGTTAAAAATAAAAACTCATAGTTAATGATTCAGTGCTAATATTCTAGATGTGTTCATACTTACAAGATGTAATAAAAAACTATAACGGGGGGGGACTGAAGGCTACATCGCAGGTAAACTATCATCCCTATTTAAAATCAAACTAAAACAGTTAAGGTCTGGGACTGGACTGCTTTGGAAACACCCTTCCACACTTTAAACTCTTATTTTCATTTGAAGAGTGTAATTCCCAAACCACTACACGGCAGTCATATCCAATGTGAGTAAATTCACTCCAGAACCGGATCCCAGCAAGAGGCCAGTGCTAATAAGCACCCCTCCTTCCCAAAGAGGAAGTCCTTACTACTCTTTATTCCTAAAACTCAGCAGTCAACAGCTTTAAGTGAAAACTGCTTCCCTTTCAAGCCAGGGAAGAATCAGTTGATTCTCTCAGTAACTGGCAAAGGGGCTTTAATAAAATGTTAGGTGGTTGTTCTATGACACAAATGCAGTTTTCTTAGCTAAGATTAGATGTATGTTCTCATTCAGAGCCAAATTTCTATTTGTACTTTGATTCTAGTAGAAATGGAGCGGTTAATGAATATCAATGTCTTATTGATAGCTAATCTGAGATAAATTTAAGATACATCTAATGGTAGAATTCAAAACCTCTGATTTTCTTTGTAATTAATTACACGTTCATAAAATGTCATTTAAACTACAGTGTTTTCATAAGAAATGAGATTAAAATACAAGAAGATAAAAATAGGCCAGTCACAAGTCAAAGGTAAACTCATGTCTTCTGCCGTACAATTATTATTAGAATTTGATTTTTTTAAAGTGCTGACTACAGTTCTCCAGGATCACCCCCATATATACATAGAAACTTCATGAAATAAACTATCCTGCATTGGAAGAAAATGTTTTTTTTCCCTTCTGGTACTTTTTTTTATTATTATTAAATATGAGTTGGAAAATAAATTCTCTCCAGTGAGCAAAATCTCATGACACAATAGTAGGTTAAATGAAATAATGCAAAAATATGTATGAAACCTCTCTGTTTCTCCACCATCCTCCCTCTAGACATACAAAACCTGAATGAAGCAAAAGTTTGATTATGCCCCACAATGGAAAGAAACTCCTCTCGACGGGAAATGTTTTTTGAGTGCTCCTTGCTGATTTATGTAAGCTACTGCTGCCACAATACTGGTTCTGACAAAGACTTGACAATAAAAGGATTATCTCCCATGGTGCAGAGGGCGTACCTCTCTTGTGCTCAATGGCATACATCAGAGACAACTCCACACAAACACCTGTTGCCATCTTATGGTTTATACAGGCTGCCCAAGCCAAGATACTGGAATCTGTTGTCAACTACACATGAATTGGAACCACCTGGAGCATATTTTGTTAGATGCTCTCTCTTTTCATCTTTTGGTGGATCTTATTTCTCCTCTAGTTCAAATAACTACACTCCTAAATTCAAAAAAATCTGCTAGTGGCTCCTCAGGTGTAGCTAAGACCAAGTCACAATCAGTTCCAGGAGTGAGCAGAAGAGGTTCTTGCATCTCAATCTGCTGAACGATTCTTTCCAGGGATGGAAACGCTTGTTGAATCTGACTAGTTCCTGCTCCCACAAAAGCAGACTGCTGAAACAAGATGACCATGTTCCGATGAACCAAAACTCTATACAAGGTATGACAAGTTGTGGCATTACGCCGCATATTCTTTATGGAAATTGCCATATCCATATCATAAGTATAACATATATTTTATGAAAGATGGGTCTTGTAAGGTATCATTGGAAAGGTTATGATTTACTGAATATGATTATCCAATTTGTCTGCATGAATCATTTCTGTATCTAAAATTAGGAATATTGACTATGTAACAATTACAACTGGGCCATCAGCCTTGATGGTCCATTAGGAAGAAACAATAAGACTTTGAAGATACTCATCCCTCTCCTTCCTAGGAGGGACCTTGTGGTGACACGACTAGGTCATGCGGTCATGTTACTTGGTAATAAAACACCACCATCTTGGACTTCTAGTACTTTTCCACTAAAAGGAGGAGGAGGTCAAGACTGGGAAACAAAAGATTCCCACCTTGTGTAAATCTTATTTAAGGCTGGGGAATAAGCTGATCTAGGTTCACTCTTCACTGTCTCCCCAGCCAGCGTGACTGCTGGAAACACTAAGGAACAAGGACAAAGGGAAAGGGGGAGGAGTACTGAACCCAGGCTGGAAAAGGGATCTGGTCTGTGAATAAAATACCTGAGAATTTAAGCTGCAAGAAAGGTAGCTAACTTCAAGAATTTCTGCAACTGGCCCAAAAGGAACATTTAGGGTGAGAAATTACTTCTTGAAGCCAGTCTCTTCAAGATCTTAAGCTTAGTATGCATGTTTTGTTTTATTTGTTTAGTAATCTGCTTTGTTCTGTTTGCTATCCCTTTTAATCAGTTACAATCTGCCTTTTTACAGTTAATAAACTTATTTCTTGTTTATAACATAACCCAGTTTGTGCAATTCATATCTGGGAGGGGCAAGAAGCTGTGCATCTCTCTCTCCACATTGAGGGAGAGGGCAAATTTTTATGAGCTTGTGCTGTGAAGACTTTTCTATACAGCACAAGACATTATTATTTTGGGTTTACTACCCAAAGGGTGTGTGTACTTGAGTCCTGGGCAATTTCCTAGCTGAATCTTCCCAGAGAGAGCTGCTTGCAGACTGTGTGTGATTCTACAGCTGGTGCATGTCTACCTGTGTGTGTGCGCTGCCAGAGGCCGGAGAGCCCGATTCAGCAAAACAGGGAGATGGAGCCCAGGCTAGTGGAGCAGGAGGCTCAATGAAACCGCAATAAGTCAGGTGGCATCCCGGCCCAGGGTGGGGTGGGGGGGGTCCAACCCGTCACACAAATAATCCTCCCCCTGCCCCCAGGAGAATTACTGCCACTACTACATCAGGGTTTACAGGAAGATCCTTGGGCAGTAATCAAAAGCATTGAAAGGATCAAGTACTAGAAGTAGGGCTGAACCACCTGAAATGCAGGAATCAAGATTTGTAGATATGCATCTGTCTTGCAGATTAATTCCAGAGAGTCTTCAGGGGATAGTCCTAGAAGAGATTAATACATGGTTTCCATCCTGAACTTCTGACATCCTACAAACTGGTTCAGCCACTTTACTTCCAGTCTTGTGCCTACTAAGTTTTTGGAAACTATTAATAGCTTTAAATACCCACCCGCCCTGGAACTCAGGACTAGTTGGGACATTCGAAATAGCTCTAATCACATGGTTTGTGAAAAAGTGTCCAGGCAATTTCCAAACATTAAAAACTCCTTAAAGATGATAATCTATTATTTCACTGCCTGAAAAATCTTCTGCTCAATGTCTAAGCTAAAAGGTACCACACTATCATTGCCAAAACACTTGTAAAGAACATCCAGGAAACCTAGCAGAGTGTCATTTATTAAGAGGCATGATTGCTGACCAAAAATACTCAGTTGCTTCATGATGACTCTTAGGGGAGCTGGAATTGCTTTATATTATCTGAGATCCCCCTCCCCCCCCAGTTCCATGCATGCCCTCCAAATATACATAGCCTAAGCATTAGGGCTCAACAGGGTTGCAGATAGTTCAAAATTCCTACAGTCTCCTCAATCATCTGCGTGCAGGTATCTTTGGAAGAGACATTGGCTTTTAATGGAATGGATGACCATGTTTTCATGGGCTACATCTTCATTTGAGCTGAGAGGTGCGATTCCCAGCTTGCGCAGACATACCCACTCTAGCTCTGCTAGAGCCAGCATCTAAAAATAGCAGTGTGGCTGGGGTAGCACCAGCAACAGCTCAGGCTAGCTGCTCAAGTAACATAGGCAGGTCCCCTGGGTATGTATGTACTCTAGTGGCTAGTCCAACCTGCTGCCCATGCTACCCCAGCCATACTGCTATTTTTAGCATGCTAGCTCGAGAAGAGCTAGCGTGGGTATGTCTACATGAGCTGGGAATCATACCTCCCAATTCAAATGCAGACATACTTCAGTGGGGTCAACCAAAAGGGAGGTTAAGCAAGCATGCTGCATTTCTCTAAATTTAAAATGCTCATTCATTGGCCTAAGGACTTTTTCACATCCACAGTCACCCAAAAAGCATTAATTCTCAGAAGAGGCTTTGCCTTGGGCTGCATGTATGCCTGAGACCATGCTGGCCCATAGAAGTTCTTTGATTTATCACCAGAAGCTACTGTTGTGCTTGACGCAGTGGGTATCCCACAATAAACAAAAGGAAATAGGCCCATATTGTATCCCTGAAGCTAGTACACTCATGGTCCTTGAGAAATATCCTTGGGGAAAGCATCCGTCTCATTTCTGCTTATTCTAAGAGAAATTAGGAAAAACTGGAGAAAGTTTTTTTAAACAACTGCCCTGAATAGTGACAGTTTCCTTGTGCTACTTTTTTTCAAGGAGCCTGAAGGAGAACGAGGAGGAGACATGGTCTAAGTGACTAGAGGTAGACAAAACGTCGAGCGGGGAAGGAGGAGAAAGAGCAAGATGTGTGGGGTCATAGCAAACTGATTGTATATTATTTCTAAGAACACTTACAATAAACTTTCATCTATGCTCCCTGCTGCAAGCAGTAGCCTACCTTGGAACTCTAGCACAGGGAGCATTTCACTAGGGATTTGCCCCTGGAGGTTGTCTCCAGGTTTCCACCAAAGGGAGGATTCCTGGATATCATCCAAAACATATACATGTAAACGCCCTTGGTCTGCAGCCAGATCCTTAAGATCACACCGTATTAGACAACACTTAAGGGAGATAATAAACTGAGTGCCCTTGAATTGTTGCATTTAAATGTATCATATAGCAAATTGGGAAGGCATCTAAACTGCTGGATGCAGGAAGCGTTGCTCAACACTGTTAATGCTCCTGCAACCTGTGTGTTCCTTTCCCCCACCTCTTGTCTGTCTGTTCTCTTTCAATTATCAATTTTGGGAAAGGGTGGGTGGGTTCTCAGCAATTTCTGAACATCTCAAATTGCTCCCAAAATCACTAGTCACACTTTTGAAAATCTTGGGACTTTCACTTCAGTGGGATCAGAACTGGGCCCAATGAACAGAAAAGGGAGGAATGAAGATTCCCATTTCTTTTGTAACTTTATTTTTGATTACATGGCTTTTTATTTTAATAAAGCACTGGTGCTTTACACATTTTACAGCTAGACTGTAAATTTAAAAGTAATCCTCAATTTATTTTTAAGTAGTGTATAGTTACCCAGTTCCGAAAGATGTGAAGAATCTATATTTTGGTTCCCCAAGAGATACTTTGAAGTTTTCTTTCCAGTTCAGTGGCACACAGCTAGAACTCTAACTTACAGATAGAGCAGGTGCAATGCATCTCTTAGTGTATTATACTGAATTTTGACTTCATAATTTTAACTGAAAAAATGTATCACATGATATGTAAAAACTGCTAATAAACAATACATAATTCTACCAAGCACTATAAAATATACATTTTATCTTAAATATAATGGATTAGCTCATTAGGCTTATACTTTGTAGTCAGCTTGGGAATGTGCACTACACAAGACAGTGAAAATTCATATTCAGAAGCAGATGGAGAGAAAAGCTGAGCTAAGCAGAGAGAGACTTAATTGCAAATTATATGCAAGTAGTGAGAACAGAGGTGTGTGTGTGTGTGTGTGTGTGTGTGTGTGTCTGTCTCTCTCTCTCTCTCTCTCCCCCAAAAGGAACCCAAAACTTGGAGGTGCAGGTTATGGCAGGGAAGAGAACTTTGTGTGTCATTCATCCATCCAGTGACTGCTTGATGAACAAACACACCAGCATTCATGCATAGCTTGCCAATAACTCCACAATGTTGTACATGATGTAAAATTTTATGGCTGATTTTCATGCCAAGAGCAGCATGCCTATTTTTTTCCCTTTGTTAAATTAAAAGAATATCAACAGAAGATTTAAGAAGGAGACAAGCAAGTAATTCAATTTACTGAAGCACACTTCTAATTCAGACTCATTAACCAAACTCATGGTGCACAGGTAAAGGATGAGTGAGATAAGATTGGATTTCTGTGAAGTTTTGAATCTAAGTTGTCAGCTGATGTACTTTTATTCAAATGGTGGCAACAAGGCAAAGATCTTCTGGCTACGAACAGCACCCTAATCAAAGAGGCACTGGCAGGCATTGCACTCCACCCACAGAAAGAATGATACAGTCATCTTTTCTTATGCTCTTTTCCCAAGCATGACCCATTTATTTCATGTTACAGCAAGATTTTAGTTTTAGCTAATGATTTGACTGATATGATTCAACAGTTAATGTGAACGACTTAAAGCAGATATTTAAAGAGAATGGGAAAGAAGCTGTGGCATAATCCCATATATTTCTCACATCCAATGTTTCTCTGTTTGTTAATCACAGGTTAAAATAAAAGTCCCTTATCTCAATAGTTAGAAGTCAAAGAAACCTCAAAGGAAATAAGAGTTTATTGTTCAGGCAAGGATTCCCAATTTGCAAAACTAATATTAAAATATAATAAAACTGTCTCCTGTGGAAGAGAAGTCACAACCAATTTTTTAAATAGTTCAGTCATGCTGCACTTTATAAGGCTTGAGAGAATAAGAAGTAAACTAAAGTCAATTTCCCATTAAATTGCTTACAGGATCACATTTTATCTTTTAAATTACAAGGTAATGGCTCTTTTTTCCTGAATTGCTTTAACAACCACAATCCCATTATTACCAAATATGAGAGACAATATCCATTTCCTAAGGGCCTTTACCAAAGACAGCACTTGTTAAAAAGCCAAATAATAAGCACCAGGAAAGAAAAGACAGTTGGAAATGTCACAATAAGGACTGTTGCTTGTTACCTTCTAGGTGATCCATCCTCATGTGGCTGAATAATCACCACCTTTACTGTCACCGACGTGCGTAAAAGGTCAATCATTTGTTCATGAGTCAAGGTTGCCACAGCCACTTTACAGATCTCAACTAGACGGCTCCCTTGCCTTAGGCCGGCCTTCCATGCAAAACCAAATGGCTCCACATCTGCTACTATTCCTTCGAAGTTAACGTGGAATCCAAGCTGGCCCAACCCATTCCTCCGTAGGGTCATTTCCGTTGTTTCACATCCTCTGGTGACTATCTAAAGGAGTATCAGATTGTTATGCTACTGTCTTTATAGGATGATTTCTTTAGAAACATGAAAGGATCTATTTTCTGACACGATAAAGCTATATTTGGTTTCATGTGCAATACTCTTAATATACTAATGGGTGACTAAAAATCATTTTGTCATTTATGGTTGACTACAGGTTTCTGCATAGAGCAAAATACATGAAGATCTTCAGAGTCCTAAAATTTGACTTCCCTGGAACAACCAGTTGTCCTGTGTCAAATTCTTATTTCTTTCCAATGCAAAGACATTTATATCTTACTGAATACTTAGCAGCAGTCTTAGTTTCAAAACACAAGGCAAGCAAAATGCAAACCTGTCAATTACTTCATTCTTTGTTAGCCGATTGACTGCAGTTGTGTAGTGGATTTTTTTCTTCGGGAAAATAACAACCTTGAAATTTAAGATGAGTCTAATCAAGTGAAAATTTTCAGTTCCAACAGATTCTCATCCCCCAACAGTAAGTAACAAAATAAGATAATGTATTTCTTTTGCTCCAGCAATCAGATTCTGATCTATGATATCCATGCCATTGCCATCTCCAGATGTAGGCTTTGCTACAAATGGGAGAAGACTGATTATTTCATTGGGAACTGAGAGAAGAGAACTGATATCTTTCATACTTAATTGGAAGTTATTCTGGCATTATATGGAATAATCAAGTAAACTGAAATTTTAGCTTTTACTACAGGGATTTCTTTGTTCATACTACATAAAATTGAACAGTTTCACAAATGGTAAAGCAATCCAGGGACAATTCAATACGTTTGTGCAATACGTTAGTGCACTAATCTTCGAAGATTGAAGGTCAAATTCTGGCTTAGGTCATAACACAGGGTACAGGACTGGAAGGAACCTCCTGGATCATCAAGTCCTGTCCCCTGCTATCACAAGCAACCTTGTCATAGTCCCATTCATAAATTTATTAAGCTCCATCTTAAAACTTGAGTTGTTTGCCCAAACTTCTCCTATTGGAAGGCTGTTCCAGAACCTTACTCTTCCGATAGTTAGAAACCTTCTAAACTCCAACCTTCTTTTAGTTTCTAGTCATAAGTTAAAATTAGTGTTGTATATATATTTTACCTTTTGTTAATTGCTTTAATTCAAGGATCTCAAAGTGCTTTACAGACAAAGAATTAAATCTCACAACATTCCTATAAGAGAAATAACTATTTGAAAGAGGGAAAAGCTGGGACACAGATCATATGATTTGCCCAAGGTTACACAGTAAGCATGTGCCAGAGCCAGGGAAGGAAGCCAGTAATTCCAGCTCCTCTTACTCTCACTCTAACCACCGAATGACTGATTGTAAAAGCTTTGAGGAACTTTGCATAACTTGTGCCTGTACTGTAACTAGCTCAAAGCCACTACTGTTACCTTCTTACAAAGTTTTAAAGGTGCTAGACATGTTGTTTTTACAAAATGCTGTCAGTACAACAATAAGCTCTGCAACCTAGTAGGAAGGCTAAAAGTGAAACTCAACACCTTAGAGTAGGACATTTTTTAAAATTCTTATGTCATCCATTTATCCTTAGAGGGCCAGCCCCCACTCCAGTGCAACATCCTAGCATGTTCTGATTACATACTCATGGCACAAGTATGGGAGGCCCACTGGAGAACTGAGATGATATTCAGAATAGTAAAATGTGCCTCTTCCTTTGGGTTCCACAATACAAACTTTTGCCCAAATTTCCTGTCCCAGTGTGACTACCAACATGTACTATGCTATTTATATTGCATCAAACAGGAAGCTTGCTGGAGAATGAAGCCACGTTTATGTGTGTTCAGATGTCTACTTCATATTGCCCAGTTTTGCAGTTTTAAAAATATTTTATCATATTTGAAATATCAAATATTGAATACTGAAAAGCCACAAAAACAGTAAAAACAGCACTTTTCTCAACTCTCCATAAGCCAGTAATGCCAGCCTCCATCTCCCATTTGAGATATTGTCAAACAAGCTCCTTTGGGCTTTCTCCTATGCTGCCCCTTCATGTTTGGGAGGAGCTCTCTAAACATCCACAAAGTTACTTCATATCTTGCTTCAAATCCCTTCTTAAGACGCTCCTTAGCCATGATACCTACAAGAAAAACTTGCCTGAGACCACTGCCCAGTACTATCATTATTTCCTGGTACTCCTCCATTTATCTCTAACCATCTGGTGTCTTATGTTATACTTTGATTTTAAGCTCCATTTTGTTTGGTATCTGTACAGTGCTTAGCATAGCTGACTTCTGTTTCATGACTAGGGCTGGTAGGTACTATGGTACTACAAATAAAAATAATAAACTTATTAGCCTTCTGGGCTCACTGCAAAGCCTACTATTTCCCAAGGCTTTTGGCAAAGGAGGAGAATGATAGCTGATTGGAAGGGGTTTATTAGATGGTGGATATTTATCTAATAACATAAAAATGGCCATACTGGGTCAGACCAAAGGTCCATCCAGCTCAGTATCCGGTCTAGCGACAGTGACCAATGCCAGGTGTCCCAGAGGGAGTGAACGTAACAGGTAATGATCAAGTGATCTCTCTTCTGCCATCCATCCACCCTCTGACAAACAGAGGCTAGGGACACCATTCCTTAGCCATCCTGGCTAAAAGCCATTAATGGACTTAACCTCCATGAATTCTATTCATAGAAGTCTGAAAAATTAGTTATAAAATGATAGACATGATGGACATCTTATGCCTCAATCATACAGTGAACTCCACATAGATGGACTCCTGACCTTCAGCAGTGCTCTCTGATCAGGTATGGGGGTCTGATCGTCCACTAGATCTATGCAGACAGAGTCTCATGTTATGTAGATGTTAATGTATGTAATGGTCACCTTTAAACAGCATGAGCCCCTATTGAGATTTTCATAAATCAAATAACTAGCTAAAGGTAAAGGGTGCCTGGGTGCTTAGAACATTCTCCGTTAAAAGCCAACATTTACCACCTGTGTGAATGTTTCAGGGGAAAGGACTCCAGCATTCGAAAATTCAGGTTTCAAATTAACTTTTAAAGAGAAATATTCATACAATTTAAAAAAGGGGGGTGGAGGAAGAGGCGAGAAAGAAAAGGGAGCTTTTAAAAACAAAAAGGTTACTCAACATAGTGACTAATCCTTCACAAATAGCATCAAATTTGAGAGGTCTGGGGTGAAAGAGAGGAAGGGCACAATTCAATAGAACATCAACATGAAGTACTTGAGGGTTATTCAATGTACCTTGCTGATAACTGTTTAAGGACGTTGCATTTAACACTGAATTTCATCTGCCATTTTGTTGCCATCACCCAGTGAGATCCCTTTGCAGTCAGCTTTGGACTTAACTGTTTTGAGTAATTTTGTATCATCTTTCAAAGGAGCAGCAGTGTTAGTCTGTATCCGCAAAAAGAACAGGAGTACTTGTGGCATCTTAGAGACTAACAAATGTATTTGAGCATAAGCTTTCGTGGGCTACAGCCCACTTCATCGGATGCCTATGCGATGAAGTGGGCTGTAGCCCACAAAAGCTTATGCTCAAATACATTTGTTAGTCTCTAAGGTGCCACAAGTACTCCTGGTTTTTTTTTGTATCATATGTAAATTTTGCCACCTCACTGTTTACCCCCTTTCCCACATCATTTACGAATATGTTGAACAGCTCTGGTCTCAGTACAGAAACCTGGGGACACCACCATTTACTTCTCTCCATTCTGAAAATGGACCATTTATTCCTACCCTTTGTTTCCTACCTTTTAACTGGAGGGCCTGGCAATGCTTTCAGGATCATCTAATGATCCTTAATTTAATTTAATGACAAGCCTTTTGTTATCTTAATCACCCTGCCTCTGTTTATAAACAAACTCCCTGTCCCAAGGGCGGAAGCTGTTAGCAGCACAGAACTCACATTCCACACTCAAGCTCCCTCTGGGGCAAGGGCGTGCCCTGTGAGCAGACCTCAGGTACAAAACTATGGCTCCTGGGTGCTGAGCAGCCCGTATTTCTTTCCATGGGTGCTTGAGCCCCGGAGCACCCACAGAGTCAGTGCCCATGTTGTGGTTGCAAACTAAAAGTTCCTAGTATCAGGGGGTAGCCGTGTAGTCTGAATCTGTAAAAAGTGACAGAGTCCTGTGGCACCTTATAGACTAACAGACGTATTGGAGCATAAGCTTTTGTGGGTGAATACCCACTTAGTCGGATGCATCCGATGAAGTGAGTATTCACCCACGAAAGCTCATGCTCCAATACATCTGTTAGTCTATAAGGTGCCACAGGACTCTGTCACTTTTTAAAAGTTCCTAGTTTACATCCTCTTCAAAGGCTTAGTTTGAGCCCACAGAGTCCACACAAGAGAATTACAGCACAACACATTGTTATGCATTGCTATTCGCACCCCTGAACACTGAATCGTGGGGCAGTGTAAACAGATCCTAAGTTGCTAACTGAGGCTTCAGGCCAATAGATTTATTTAGCCGAGAATATGGTTATTACCTCAAAAAAGGAGCAGTCTCAAGTTAAATGTAAATAATGTTGTACTGTAACAGATGGTTAGATTTGAGTGAAATACAAGGCCATTCAAATCAAACTGAGTGAAGTCTGTTGTAATGATTAATGTCTCAAAGACAGTTTTCACAGATAACCATTTCAACTAATGCTATTAAAAAAAACTAAATGTTTTTATACATCATATATAATGAAGATCTGTCTGCAGAGACTCAGTAGATATCTTTCCAGTTTGCCAAACCTGCTATTATTTCATATATGTTTTAAGATTCAAGAATAAATGAAGACAGTGCAGATTACTAGAATGGGACTACAAAAACCTGGGTTCTATTCCCAGCTTTGCTACTCGCCTGTTGGGTAACCGTGGGCTAGTCATTTCCCCTCTGTACCTCAGTTTCCCCATCTGTAAAATGGGGATAATGATACCACTCTCCTTTGTAAAGTGCTTTGCAACCTACTGAGGAAAAGCATTATGCAAGAGCTAGGTAGTAGTATTAAAATAAAAAACACTAAACAATTTGTGTTACAATATGCAGTGATGGGATAAGAAACTAACATTCATTAACCTTATTTTCAGCACAACTTTGAGCCAATTTATAACTGTCCAATTAGTGATAATTTTACAACAGTAACATGATAATTAGAGAACATTTTTTCTAAATTTCAGAAGGAAAATATTTGTATAAGGAAAATGACAATATCTGAAGAACTTAACAATGAGGTAAATACAATGCAAGTGACAATAATATGAACTTACAAATATTAACCCACTGAAAAGTAATATTTGTAATATTACAAATATTCACCTGTACTGGAAGAAAGACTCCATCACACAGGGTAGGTATTAGTGCTGCACAGGGCTGAGATTAAGCATCCTCAGTCTTGAAAGTTTAGGGTAGCTCAGCACCTTGCAGCATCAGGTCTTTATTTTACACAACAGTTTAATCCTGGCCACTTCATAGCTTGTACTTCAGCTCTACTAATCTCCAAAAAATAGATCTAGTGATTGTTTTCCAGTAGAAGCCTCAATCCAATATAAAAAAGGCCTAATGCCACTAACCTCATTTAATTTAAGGGGTAAGGTCAAAGTCAAACTGGAACGAGAGCAGTGATACCTCAATGCTTTATACCCTGCAGCCTGTATCAGTCCATTAGTACACATTTGTAATAGCTATAAGTTAAATAATTTAAGATGTTGAGCTCATAGAATGCCTGAGCTCCACCTGTCTTGACTGAGATTGCACCAGCTCTGATAAAAAGCAACAGAAGGTCCTGTGGCACCTTTGAGACTAACAGAAGTACTGGGAGCATAAGCTTTCGTGGGTAAAAACCTCACTTCTTCAGATGCAAGATGCAGCTCTGATAGTTCATGTTAACTGATCTAACTGCCTTCATTTTCTTCCAGCTCATCCATGCAAAATAAGCAGTATATTCCATGCTTTATTTAGAGGATTTTCACTGTTCAGGTAGAAATCACATTCAAAAGGGTATTCTTTATTTTTATTTATTTATTTTTTTTTAATTAAGGTATTTTTATTGAGGGGTGTACTGTGACCACTCGGCCACAGGGCTGGAAACCAAAAATTAAAGTTTTAATCCTGGCTTTAAAACTAAAACCCTATGTAGCCTTGGACAAGCCAATTTAATTAACTGCATCAGATTAGTCACCCATAAAAGCAGGATGATAATATGGATCTATTCCACATGGTGTTGTGAGGAATAATGTTTGTAAAGCTCTTTGAAGTTGGAAAGTGCAATATCAGTTTAAATATAGGAAAATTTGAGTTCTTTCCCAAAGAATGATAGACATGAATAATTCTGAATAAAAGCTTTGGTAGATCAATTTAAAAATGTGACTTACCTCTAGTCTTTGAACAACTTCTCTGATGTCATCAGAACAATTATCAATTGCAGACAGAAGAATGCATTCTCCTCTTTCATAAAAGATTTTGATACTCATTAATCCTGATGTCCATCCAATAACATCTCTGCAGGAGCAGTTAAACACAACATTTTTGGACTCCTTTTCAATCAACATGATAAATTCATTGGAAATTCCAAGGAGACATTCAATGTCTGCAGACTGGCCAAAGTCCCGTGCTATCACATTCCACATAATTGCTCCAACACTAAATAAATGAGCATCCTTTCTTGGTTTCACTTTCTCCTTTTTCTTTGCACCTAGAGTAATAAAACTGAACTTCACTGAAGTATCCACTGTAGCTGTAGTAACAAAATTTTCTGCCAGATCTTTCAAGTATTCTTGTCGTGTCCTGGTGGCCATGGCTCGGAATTTTTCTGACTTGTGTGCTGCATTTTCAGCATTAATAACTTTGGCTAAAAGGAAGTCCCTAAAGACTGCTGATTTTGGGAAAGTTACGCCTTTGGGGATTGGTGGACCAAACGGAGGTACATCTTTTGATCTTGAAACTCCAACACTAGAAATAAAGGAATGAAATGGATAACTGCACCAGCAGAACCTCATTACAGGACTATGACCTATATAACCCATTGACACAGGTGAGTTTCAATGTACAAATTGAGAAAGATGAAATTTTAGAAATTAGGAAGCTGTGTATCTGAAACATACAGGAAACCGATTACCATATATTTGCACACATCTACAGATCAAACAAAATGGGTATAAACAAAATTGACTGGACAGTCTTATAAAACAAAGCCATTTACTATTTTAATTATATGAATTAATAAAAGTCACAAAGTCCAGGATTTACCAAGCTGCAGCATTTCAAGAAGGACTGTTTATAAAGTGTCTGTTTCTTCTTCTTTTCAATGGGATAAATACAAAATGCTTCCTAGGGGTGTATTGTTATTTAGACAGATCCCTAATTTAAAGGAGCTTTAAAGTTGAATTTTCTTAAGGCAAATATATCTTATTTACTTTTCCACTCAGTTGGCTCCATCTCTTACAAACTGAACCAACTCCCCCCCAACTCCTGTTACACCCATATCATCCCATTGACTTTGATAAGGTAGTACAGATAGAATTGAGGGCAGAATTTGATATACAGGGTATATCTGGCACATTTGTCCAAATCCTCCCCATACTTGAGTAAAAAAGTTCTAGGAAGAAAAAAGTCTGAAGAAAGCCAACTGCCAAATGGCACAGTTTCTGTTGCACGCTCCCCTCTAATGGAGAGGATCTGAGACCACATGTAATAGGGAAGGGAGAAGGATTCATCCTAGCTGAGGGAAACAGATTCCATAGCCTCAGTATACATAGGTATCTGCCCGCTCCCTACAAGAGCTGGTAGTGGAGCCAAATAGTGCCACCTTTATCCTTGCTGAGTAGTATCTTATTTTAAAATAATCTCCTTAAATAGAAACAACATATGGAGTGAAGTCCTATTCAGTGAGGGTAAATATGGCACAATCTGGCCTATGGAGAGCAGCTGCTGCCCCAGCATGGGGTCTTAATTTGCAGCATCCTGATTATGCTGGTTGTGGCAGAATAGCCTCTGCAGGTTTGAGAGCAAGGAGAGCAACTCCATGGAGTTGCTGCTTCATGTCAGATCTCTATTAGCTAACCCTTGAGCAAAACTGAATGATTTTCAAAAGACTATAGATTTCCAGGAGATCCACTGCCATTTTATTTGAAGTTGACAGAACGAACAACAAATGTAATGCAACTCATAACTGGATTAAAATAAATACACACAAAATGTCCATTAAAATCTATCAGACAGCTCTACAATTTATGACTTTATTCCTGGCAAAGGCTTTAAAAAAGAAACTTTTATTTCATGTGAAATTCATAAATACATGCGGGAGTGGTAGAACACACTGTCTCTGAGTAATCAAGACCCAGAAGCCAACCTCTCATACAAAAGGCCTTTGGGTAATGGGCAGCTGGCACAACAGACAGAGCATCTACCAGACAGAGGTTTGAAGAATTTCTTCTTAAACTTGGCTTATATTTTTTACCTTTTCTCTGCACCCCCCTTAAAAAAAAAAAAAATCAATACAACATGCAGTACGGATATTACCCAGTTCCAGGTTACTTGCAGAGCAACATACTCTCAGACTTCTGTTTTATTCCCAACTTCGGCAACCCCTGCCCTAGCTGTGGAACTAGAAGAAGCAGATTACCCTAGAAACTATACACATTACCTCTTCTATCACAGTAAAAATACATATGTGCGGGACTTAGACCAATATTGGCATTAATTTCTTAGAACTAAAGAAAACAGTTTTAAAACAAAACTAAGAGTAACCAGGTTGTCATTAGCCGATAAGAATCTCAACTTTGAAAATACATAGAATGTAAAACTTAAGATATTTGGCAGCAGTACACCATTAGCATTTCAAAAAGGTTCATTTAGTAGGTCATGCTCATTAGTGGTTTAAGTTCAGAGAGCTTTTTATCTATTTCAGAGAAATGCCTTAAAACTAAAGAATATCCAGTCTGACTGATTTCAGTCCTTAGCCAGCTCATGAAGCTGACAGAAAGAGACAAGAACCAGTGCCAGGCACATGTCTATGATGGGAGTACTCAGAGTTTTTTTGTTTTTTGGTGGGACGGGGATTCCCTAGTCCAAGTGATGGGATTTTCAGACACTTGAAACCCTCATTTTAGAATGTTGACAGTGAGATTTGGGGAGATATTTTGAAATAAAAAAGGTTTTCATTAATATATAAATCACAGGCAAAACTGACATTTATCTGAAAGGATCTCAAAGTACTCTGAAAACTATATAAAGGGACCACTTAAACAAACCATGATTGAAATACAGTCAAATTTGGGATCACATCCTATAGATATTCAGCTAAATATATTGCCAGTGATTTATATTTGTGTTAATAATCTTCTAAAATGACTTAGCTCTACCCTAAAAAGAAAGTTATTAAAAAACTAAAATTATTTCCATTGCTATAGCTTCAAGTCTTATTTTTAAAACCCTACTGCCCTTTATATGCCCACAAATAAGCTAAACAAATATCTACACCTTCAACTGTGCATACAAAACTGTACCTACAATTTCATATGGACACAAACAAAGCTCTCTAAACTTAAACCACTAATGATCATGACCTACTAAATGAACCTTTCTGAAATGCTAACGGTGTACTGCTGTCAAATATATTAAGTTTTATATTCTATACGTCTTTAAAAATGAAACCCTAAAACAGAAGAGAAATATAGCAGAAATTTAGAAAACATATACACAACTTCTTTGGGAAATACAAGATTGCTAGAAAAAGATGCTTTATTGGAATCAAAATAGCAAACATAAAAAATAATAAGTATCTACTCACCTATAGCACACATTTTCAGTGCAAGGATTATGCACTTTGACTATGACAAACACATGTTGAAAATGAGATCGGATATTTTTTGGAGTAAAAGGAAGTGCTCCAGGTTCTTGGAAGACAATGGTAACAATATCATTTCCTATGTGCCTTTTCCTTAGAAGCTACATACAAGAAATATGATTTTTAAAACAGTTAGTTAAGAAATGATGTGTTTTCTTCACACTGGCAAAAACAATTGACAGCTTAATTTTAAAAATGGAAGAGTCACTTCAGGAAGTGGAGACATTCTTATAAGGCAGTATTATTTACATGGAGCTGCATGAAACCGGGATGAATGGGAAAGAGGTCTGGGAAAAAAAACTGGGCTAAGCTCATAAGTTTACCAGCCTCTCTTTCTAATGAGATTCCTCTTTTTCTACGCCAGCCAATTTTCATCTCCCCTATATTAGTGTATTTGTGTAGTAATATGAAAAGTGCATAACGTCATCTGACATTTATCACTGTCTAACATTTGTCTGTTCTCTCTCCCTTTCTACAGAGAAAGGCCTGTTTTCATATCTGAAACACAATATTGTTTATCTTTTCTCAGGGAACCTTTCCTTTCCCAAATTGTATTTAAACTTAATATTAGATTATGACCCTAAACATTTTTAAAAAAATAGTTTCCTATTAAACTCTCAGCACAAATTCTAGCTATCTTCAATTTAGCAGTGCGGCAGTGGAGACAACTACAAATGTACCCGGGATTCAAATTTACTGATAAAAACCTTATTATGGTAAGTAATTCTTTGTTGTCAGTTTATTTATGATAGGGATATATTTTAGGATTCATTTTGTAGGTAATATAATCTTTTTTGTTACAGGTAGAAAATCTAATAGCCATGTAATTGGAAAAATAAGTGTCTAGTGAGGGAGAAGGCCTCTTCTCAAAAATGATTTATTTAGCATTTTGTGGATACAAAATGAAATTATAGATATTATTGTACGATTTGTACATCTAACTTAATTTTTTTAAAGAGAACTTTCTTTTTAAAGAGCTGCTGATGCTATCATGTAGATAGTGCTAGAACAGCACACGCTGTAGGGTACAGATGTATTGTCAGCCAAAACACTGCAGAGCTTGCATTGTGGACTAGTGACTCAGATTCTTAAGGCTGCACTAACACGAAAGAGACAAAATACAACTGAAAACAGTACAAAAATAAATGTAATCGACATCTACATGATATAGGGCAATGATACGATTATTTATCAAGTGTTTAGAATGAAATTATCATTTTGCTGTTTGGAATAATTGCTTTTCTTGGTTAGTTATGTGACAAGCCAATATTGCAACTAATACATAAAATAGGCAAAGTTACCTTATTGTTTATGTATAAATGCCTGTTTATGACTTTCATTGTGCCTCTCAATACTGAGGGCCAGAACCATACAACCTGAAAGCCAACAAGAATGGCTAGAAATGCAATTCTGAAGCACTAACAAAAATATGCTACTTCAAATGCACTAAAAACATGTAAAGAAAAAAAGATTAACCAATGAGCACTTAGAAATATTTGCCAAATACTAATTTTTGTTATAATAAATATAATTTCTTACTTATTAAATAGCGAAGCCACAATAAATGTCTGTTTACGCAACTCTAAGATGTACATTTACTGCAGACAGATTATGTTTGAAATGCATAATAAAGTATTTGATAGTGTGTTAGTTTGAATGTCAGAAATAATGTAATTTGTTTTACTGGTGAACAGTGCACTTAGATTGGCACAGTAAAGCACAAGTTCACGGTTAGAGGTTATCACTGCCTTACAGGTTGAAACCTACACAGCTGCTGAATTT
Source organism: Malaclemys terrapin pileata (assembly GCF_027887155.1). NCBI lineage: Eukaryota > Metazoa > Chordata > Testudines > Emydidae > Malaclemys > Malaclemys terrapin. The sequence continues at coordinate 78,787,337 of NC_071507.1, read as the reverse complement.
GTGTCAGACCTCCCAATTAACAGATATAGCAAAGATACCAACTCATTAGTGTACATATTATTACTGATCTGTAGTTGGTTCTAACCAATTATTCTTCCTTGTTAAGTTAGAGTTCATGCCTATTGCTATACCTGTCCATGGGGGATTTAAATTGAAGTTGAGGAACCAAAACTCATGTAAGACTGAATTTAGTATATCGTCAAGGTAACTATTTTGTCTCCAAGCATATTCTTTTTCTTTTTAAATGTGATAAAATGTCTTTTGGGAGGTGCTGCTTAAACTGCCAATAATCATAGGACATATAGGCAAGAATAGGACACACATCTGCTAAGAGACAAACCTAAGAAGTTTTTGAAACCTAGAACCACTGTATTAGCAACAGGGTCCTTTACAGTGAAACAGGTTCTTGAGTTCTATCAATGAACTGACTGACATTTTTAGGCGCTTAAACCTTTAGAAAGCTTAACAATATTAACATCAATTTAAAAGGTAGTCAACATTCTTAATACCTTACCAAGTTTGTTGATATCTGAGTGACTTCCTTGACATTTTTAAATAAAACCAATATAACTATCATTATAAATGGCTACCATGCACAAGTGATCAGTGAAGTTCAACACAAGGTGAGTGAAGGCAAAATACAGTGATGTGTCTGTGTACAGGGAATCAGAATGCAAAGAACTTGAAAGGGGAAGAGAAGGAAATTGGGGGTGAACTGGAACATGGAAGGAAGAACTCTAGCAGGATCAGAGAACAGGAGAAGTAGTAATTATTGAATGGAGAAAAAGGAGAGGAAAACACTTCCCTGGAAAGCATAAATCAGGATAGTGGGCTGAAAATGTAAGAGGAATTGAAGGAAACCAGACTAAGTCAAAATGTTTGTCCCATGCCCTTTTCCATTTTGTCCCCTTTAACCTATTCTCTTTCCAACTTTCAGCTCCTAGGCACTTTAGAGTCCTCAGTTTCCTCTTCCTCTCCCATTTCCAGGTCTGCTCAGGTTATTCTATCTGCCTTTCTAACATATTATGAAGATTCTCATGCCAAATGCTGGAGCACACTCTCAATAGGGTACACAGGCCACGCAGGGTTACTTACAGGAAGAAGACACCAGACACTCTCTGAGATCACTCTAGTATCAGGCTAAATTGTTATGGTAAAATGTGAAAATGAACTTAATACAACATGATGGGCAGTCAACAGGAAACCAGTGAAGAAGTTTTATATAAGAACTTGAGACACACAAAAGGGAGTCCAGTAAGGAGAATATGTTAGAAAAGCAGAAGCTGTTAGATTAAAAAGCAGTTACAGAAAGATATTAGTTACTGTATTGAATATGATATCTTAACCATAATACTTAACTCTAATTTTCTGATGTGTACATAAATCTGGAGGGAAAATATGGGCTATCATGTTAAAATGTAGCACACCTACTGGCTATGTAGAGCCATAATAACCTACCCATTTCTGTGGAATTTCAACCACCTATTCCAACTGAGAACCAAGGAGTTCTTGTGTTATTTTTCACTCTATCATTCTTCATTCAATTCAATGGTGAAAAGTGAAGAGATATCAAGTAAAGAAACCTTCAAACTTATTTTAGTACATTTCTAAAATAAGCAAAGGGGCTTCAAAAAAGCTTGAATTTTAGTATGTGTTACTGTTCAATACAATAAAAACAAATGCCAAATGACATTTCAATCAGACCTGGTTAAACTGAGTTAGGTACATCCATGCGTCTGGTTCTCTCAAAAAGTTTAGCAGTAACTAATCTTATGTATCAATAGAATGACTTGTTAATCTGATTTCTAGTTTTCATTAATGCAGATACAAATGAATGTTATGGATTGATTTGGATTAATCAGGTCTGACTATGTACAGAAGCAGACTCAAAATGTGAGAAGGAGAAACTTGCAAGGGAATGAGCTGGAAAGGAACTTTGTAAGGGGAAAGTTTAAAGGAGAAAACCTTGAACTATGATTGAAGGAGAGGCTAATAATAGGAGAAGGAACTGGGGCCACACCAGGGCTGGTCGTCCTCTCTGTCCTAGGGAAGGAGCAGCTGAATTGCGGATCCCCAGCCTATGTTGCAGTCAAAGTGAAAATTACCTTGCTCTTTGGATCTCCTGCTGGCTCTAAAACTAGAGGGATGTCCTGATCAGTGACCAAGCAGGGCGTAGTTAAGTCCTGGAAGAAGCAACAGACAATTCTGGTGTGGCCTATTTTTGGCTCACCAATATTTGGAATGTAACAAAAGCTCAGAGCTTGCTCATAAGAGGTCTTGTTTCTAAATGTTGAAGAAGAATGACTTGACATCTTGGCAAGTGACCATAGAAAGTGGGATACAATAATGAGAGGGCAGAGTAATTTCAGTGCCAGTATACACCCCTAATGGTGGTGCAACAAGCTATTGATTTGGGGTCCTCAGTTGCCTTTAGTATCTATAAAGGAAAGCTGCTGTGCTCTCTATAGACTCCCCCCAACTTGGGTATGTGGATACAGTGAGCCAAGACCTGCTGAGAAAGCAGTGTTTATATACCACAGGGCTAATAAGCCTCTCTGTCCTGGGGACATGAGCAACTGCACTTGTGATCTTGAGCCTTCCAGGCTTATTTTTCTAACCAGATTTCTTCCTAACTTGTGAGAGATACCACTGTAGATACATTGCACATTTCAATATGTATTTTGCTAACTAAATAGCAATAGTGATAAATTAAACAGTTGTTTATTAATGATCCCTTTCACACATTAAGGCTGGCTAAACGCTTGGTATTTTAGTGTGCTATCACACCTGAGGAAGGTGTCCATGCTGTGCAAACATTGCTGGATTCCAGCATCTAAAAAAATAATGTGGTGGGTCCTCAGGTATGCATACTGCTTGAACTTGTGGAACTGCCACATTATTTTGACTTCAAGAAAGCCATGGATCACAATACAATACTGCTACTAAACACTGATACTGTCAGAAGTACAAAGACTGATGGGTGCTTGCTAAAACTGTGCAAGGGAGTGTTCATTGCTAGGGAAAAGAATAGAATTAACACTTGTATATTTTGGAATAGATCAACAACAGGCATCTATCTAGAAAGGAAGAGACAGAAGGGAGTGTCAGGGAAAAGGAAGAAGAGAAGGCAAAAGAAGAAGTGATAGGACAGCAGCAGTAGGGGTGGCTGAACAATGCAGCAGTGGAGCTGACAAACAGCAAACAATCATGAAAATTAGTGGATCAAGGTAAAAGGGTTCCCTATGCTCACAACTGAGGGCAGCTCAAGACAGACAATGACCAAAATAGTAATAATAAATAATAAAATAAACTTCAAGTAAGGCCATCTTTACTGTCAGCACCTGTGATCAGCAATGAAAATATTCATTTTAAAATCAAGCTCATTCAGCATATTATATCTTACTGCACTGTAACCATTCCTATTTACCTAAGTCTTTAAGCCATTCACATAAAGATCAATATTCAGAAATATTCTACTATTCCAACATATTTTGCATCTATGTTTAACTAAGGAGAAAGAGGTCTTTGCAGATAAATACACAAAATTAGCTTATAATATGAACCTTGGCAGTATATCTTTGAAACACTATCTTTCATACAAATTCATCACTTTGATCTCCAGTTTGTTTTAAATGTATACAGTCTAAAGAAAACTTAATGTGATTTTTAAATTAAGCATAAAGCCATGTATATTTGCAAATATGGTAAACTTTAATATAAAAGAGTTTAATCTGACAGTGAATGAAGTAAAACTGGTCTCTGGGCAAAGTGACTTATGCAATGTATTCACTAAATGACTACATCACAATAAGAGATGGGCCAAAATTGTCAAGAGATGTGTGGGTGTTTCCAAACACTGGAGATAGTAGTCAAAACAACAGATGATCTGTTAGCACTGAATTATGAGATCACTCAACTTTTTGCCATCTGAATGCAGTGTAGATTTTGAGATTGGCTGATTTTATGACCTAAGATTGTTTTTACTATGGTAGTAGCACTGAGGAGTCCTTGTGGCACCTTAAAGACTAACAAATTTATTTGGGCATAAGCTTGTGTGGGCTGGAACCCACTTCATCTTCATCAAATTTGATGAAGTGGGTTATAGCCCAAATAAATTTGTTAGTCTCTAGGTGCCACAAGGACTCCTCGTTGTTTTTGCTGACACACACTAACATGGCTACCCCTCTGAAACCTACTACGATGGTAGGAAATGTTTTTCCATTTTATGAAGACTTTCCACCTATTTTCAAGTTTCCAGATCAGACCTAAAGCAGAGGTGGGCAAGGAGTGGATGAAATAGATATGAATAGGGTGACCAGACAGCAAATGTGAAAAATCAGGACAGGTGTGGGGAGTAATAGGAGCCTATATAAGAAAAAGACCCCAAAATTGGGACTGTCCCTATAAAATTGGGACACCTGGTTACCCTAGATATGAGGGACTATAACTTTGGAAAACTGTTCTAACAATTTGTTACCTTTGCCAATTTTAACATCAGCATAGATGACTGACTTGTGAACTTTAACAAATAAAATGTGCCCCATTTCAGTTTTCACAGTTAATTCTGCTACAAGAATTTGTACTTTGTAACTTTTGTCTATTGGTTGATGCCTTGACACATCCCTCTTCCCTCTCACAAGAGCTGATGGCAGGGCAAAATGTGAAAGATGCAGATACTATTAATATATATATATATATAAAATAACAGTCTGATCTGAGAAATAATCAGGAACTATGAAGTTTTTCAGTAATTTTTCCTACATTCCTCCAAAAGAAAAAGGAACAAAATCTTTGTAGCAGAACAGCCCCATATCATCACTGGAAAAATGATTACATCTTGCCCTGCAACTGAGAGGATATTGCAATTGAATACTTTTTGTTTTACTTCTATAGAGTTAGAAGTATGCAGAATATGTAAGAGAAGTTATATCTTCAATAGTAATCTGATCTGTGAATAGCTCTACTCTTTATTATTCTTAAAAGTGTCATTGTTTTGATATACTATACCAAATGTGCTTTTCAACTTATTCACAAAAAATATTTATTCTTAACGATTTCAGTATCTAGTACAGGCAAAGACAGACATAACCTTATTCAAGATTCCATACACTTTGGATGCTGTGTTGTTTTTTAGCCATCCTTAATGCTCTAAGAGTTTCTGAGCTATAATATGAACAATGAACATTTTTCAGACATAAAATAAGTTTGTTGCACAGCTTTCTGTGTCTACAAGCAGATGCCTTATAGGATTTGGTGAAGCATTTGTTATTAAAATAGTAGAGTAAGAGAAGGTTTGAAGACTGAAATGAAAAATAAAGATTACTCAGGATCATTTAAAAAACTTTTTACATTACATATTTTAACCACATGATGGATTTTAGTCCAGTTTAAGTTTTAGAAAAATGTTTCAATCTCCACAGATGTCAATACTGTTTAATACTGACATGCAATGAAAGAGTCAGGATAAGTTCCTGAATCATGCAGATAAATTAAAATAACATCTCTGAGTATTTAATGCTTTAATAAGATTTGTGTAAACACGATTCCAAATGAGGTTCACAATTTGCATAAACTATTAATGTTGTACAGCAGAAATATAATTTCAAGAAAAAACAAAACCTATATTTAGCCCCTAAATATAACTCCACCTATTACTACAAAAATGTGAATTAAGAAAACGTACCTGTTGCCTATTACTGGGCATGTATGGCAGCATAGTTGATACATGAAACATTAATTCATAATCTTTATAGGTGGTATAGAGGGAATGAGTTCCTGTTGAATCAGCTGAAAATAAATTTCATTATAAAAAGAGGGTCAGTAAAACAGAACATTCACACTGCTTTTAAGACACCACACTTGTTGCATATTATGGCTAAAATTTCCTATTTAGATTCCTAATTGTAGGCTAAATAGATTTCAATGGAGCTATGACAGTTTACACCACCTGAAGATCTGCTCCCTAATTCCATATTAAGGCATAGATAGGGCCTGTGGGTCTTGCCAGAAGCTGTCCACACTGAGCTACTTGCAAGTTTGGGGTGTGTGTGACCTAATTTTGAAGACAGTAGCCATTGCGGGTTCTCACTGTCTTTTGAAAAATCAAACCACATATTTAGTTATCTAAATATGAAATTAGCTAACTTCCAGCAACAGGTTCAAAATTTATTCCTATTTTTTTAAAAACATAGCCAAACATTTAATTTTTCAACACACAAACCATGGTGCACACAGTACTTTCTCCTAAACAACAACAACAATCATAGATTGTATTTACAAATACTTCATAATTTTAAATTTATAGAATAGAAACTCCTTAATTGGCACTTGGCTACTCCATACATTAATCTACAGAAAATATTGACATCATTTTTCTATCATACTTAACAGATACTGCAATTGAGACCTAAAAAACCCAAACCCTACATTCTATTTCATAGTACATTGTGAAAATTCACAATTATAACTAAGTTACAGATGTAAAATGAATCAAAGTACAGTTTGTGATGGAAGATTATGGCTTTTTATTTGCAAAATTTTGTAATACATCTTGGGTCTCAGAATCATTACTGTAGTAGCAAATTAACCAATTTTATCCCTCTTTTATAACTTTACCTTACAACGAGAGAGACAAGGTGGCTGAGGTAATATCTTTTATTGGACCAACCGCTGTTGGTGAGAGACAAGCTTTTCAGATCCACAAAGCTCTTCTTCAGGTTTGGGAAAAATAATCAGAGCATCACAGCTAAATATAAGATGGAACAGATTCTTAAGCATAAGGATTTAACACGTCACACGAAACCATTCAAAATGAACTGGGCAATTAACATTTCTGCAGTCATAGGATAAAGGACAGTTAGTTCGTTATAGAATGTTATGAGACTTAAAACCAATCTCTCTCTTGAGTGTATGATTTTTGGTGTCTAGCTGAGTTATGGATTTAAGCTCCCAGGCTTGTCTTTTGAAGGTATGGTGCAGGTTATCTTTGAGGATGAGGACTGAGAGGTCAGATATGGAGTGGTTGTTTTATGAAAAGCATTGCCCATAGGTGACCGTGTTACTGTCTTATTTTTCTGTGTGAGTTCATTTGAGAGTAGTGATTGCCTGATTTCATCCACATAGTTGCTGTTGACGCATTTAGTGCACTAGATAAGGTACTCCACGTGTTGTGACAGGCATGTGTAGGACCCAGGTATCTTGAAAGGTGTATGGTGGAAGGTGTTGATCATCGTAGCTATGGAGATATGTCTGCACATTTTGCATCTGCTCTGCAGGGTCTGGTGCCACTTTGAGTTGGTGTGTCCGGATGGCAGGAAGCTTGTTTCTGATGATGAGCTTGGAGAGGTTGGGGGGCTGTTTGAAAGCCAAAAGAGAGGTTTGGGGAAAGATTTCTTCCAGGATGTGGTCCCTATCAAGTATGGTTTGTAATTGTTTGATGATACCCCATGTGGGTTCCAGTGCGGCATGGGAGGTGTGAAATAGGAGTGTGCAGTCAGTATTTTTTGTTTGTTTTTTTCTTGTATTGAAGCAGGTTCTTTCCAGGAATTAGGGTGACCTGTTCCATAATGCAATCTTCTTTTCTGGTGGAGTGTACTTGTTCAGTGAAGACGGTTTGAACTGTTTTAAGGTACATATCCCAGACTTTCTTCTTGGAGCATATTCCATGGTATCTGAATGCCTGGCTAGTAGGTCACAGATTTCTTGGGGAATCTGGGGTGGTTGCTGGATCTGTGAAGCTAAACATGGTGATCCATGGGTGTGACAGTCTACACCATTATGTTCACCTCTTTTACAAGACTATGATAAATTTTGTACCAAGTATGCATTGTGAAGTATCATTTGAAAACTCAATGTGCTCATCGTTGTCCTAGTAAAATATGTGTATCAACGTTGTATGTAAAGTTATAAGTTTCTATTGTATAACATTACTGTATCATGTTCCAGAATTAGAAAGGCCGCCCAAACCCGTTCTTCAGAGACAAAGACGCACTGACACTGTTACAAGAGAATTGGACTTGACATAACTCACAGCCTTCTTGTGCACTTAGTCACCATATGCTGGAAATGAGGACATCACATAGCAAGGAAGAATCTGGCCTTGGCTTAGGCAGACAGAACAAAAACAATAGCTGCAGTGTTACTGCAAGGATAGATACAGTGAAATGACAGATTCATGAAAATGGAAGGGAGTGTAGATAGCTGACCTTGGTCTGGGCACCTGCGTCTTTACATTTCTTGATGAAGTTACTTTGCTGATAAGTAGAATAATGAATTATTATTTGATGTTTCTAGGGAAATTGTTAGCCTATTAGGGGCCATTATGAATTACGTTCTTTGTTTGAATAATCCTATAAAGAGTTTAGTGAGAGTGTACTTTGGAGAAGTTTTGATTTTTTTTATGAGCAAGCAGACACAGACATCAATCTCCCCAGCAACTAGGAGGAAGGCTGGCTACTGGAGAACTGCTGCTGCCACTTGACACCACCTCAGACTTTGGGTAACTATATCTATTTGGGGTACTCTAGACTATTGCTATTTTAGATGCGTGCTTTGTATTCAATAAAAACTAGGATTTCTCCGTGGAAGCATTTGTGTGTTCCAATTATTTATCAGATGGAGATGCTATGTCCCCCACTGATTTATTTCCTGACATTGCCTGGAAAACAGAGACTAGTTACCATAGTTCAAATAATCATGGGTAACAGCACTCCCAGACAGATATAACAAAGTCAAGTGAGCGATTACTTAGTTAAGTGACCATTGTCTGGCAGGGGGAAGGCGTGAACAAGAAATTTACATTTCATCACAAGGGCAGGTCAAACCTCATGTCCACGAGAAACTGTTTGTCACCATGACTCAGCAAGGATGTTTCTAGCACAAGAAATTGATTTATAAAGAGGGGAGAAAAAACACTTGACCTCACTCTCCTCCTCCATCTCTGCTCATGACATCAACGACTCTCAAAGAACTGAAGTCAGGCACAGGAATGGGGTGGAGGAAGTCCTGGCTGGGAGACTTTTCAGCCAGTACAAATTGCTGTAAGCTTATGGAGAGAGAAATCTTGTTCCTTTTAAGTTCACTTAGCTTGTTAAGTTAGACATTTAGCTTGCAATTTATCTTTTATTTCTTTTGAAATCAATCCTGACCTTTATGCCTCCTTACTTGTAGTCACTTAAAATCTCTCTTTTCTTTCTATAGTTAATAACCTTGTTTCACTGTTTTACATAATCAGTGTGTTTGGATTAAAGTGTGTGGGGAAAATCCATTTGGGATAACAAAGTTGGTGTATATCATTTTCCATTGATGAAATGATGGACTTTATATGAGCTTGCATTGTTAAGCAAGGTGCTGGGCAATGCAAAACACATTTCTGTGGGGAAGTCTGGGACTAGAGAATCGTCTGGTGTTCTTCTGCAGTGCAATTCGTGAGTGGTTAGCTAGTAGGACTCAATACTGTGCAGCTGGAAGCAAGTTACAGGCTGGAAGCTGTGTGTTAATTGGCCAGGAGTTGCTGTACAGCAATAAAGCAGTGTAAAAGATATCCCAGGTTGGAGAACAGAGGAGAGACAGCAGTCCAGATTGTACCCTGGGGTATGTCACGATGGGTTTCTTGCACATAGTGGTCTGTAAGATTCCATTGTGGAAGCTAATCATGGTGTTCAGGAAATTGATGCTGGTATAGGAAAGAGATGGATGATGGTTGACATTGTGGTGGAAATCTGCGGGAGTTTAGAACATCTGTCCATAAGATGAAAATAGCATGCCTCAGGTATATCAGTTTTGCATTGCATTTTTCCAGAAATTCTTCCTCAAAGTGGATCAGGAAGACATTGGCATATTGGGGAGCCATCCTAAAACTCACAGCTGTTCCCATGGTTTGGACAGTGTTTGTTGTTGAATATAAAGCTATTATGGATACAGATTAAATGGATGAGTTTGGCGATATGTTTGGAATGCATATCCGAGTGTCCACAGTCTTGTAGATATTTGAGGTAGGCAGTGATTCCATCATGGTGAGGGAAGTTGGTGCATTGGGAGGGGATATCCACAGTAGCAAGGATGGTGTTCTGAGGGAGTTTGTTGATGTTGCAGAGTTTGTGGAGTAAGTCAGTTTTGTCCTGGAGGAAATTTGCCCTTTGTTTGGTGAGTGGTTTGAGGATGGTTTTTCAGAGTTCTGATACTCCTTTAGTAAGAGTCCCATGGCCAAATATGACGGGTCTGCCTGTGTTCCCTTGTTTGTGTAACTTGGGAAGCATATAGAGGTCCTTGCAGTGGCTCTGTGGAGGATGAGGAAGTAGAGTTGCTCTTGGAGTTGTTTAGGGAAAGATTTGATGATATCCTTACATTTCTCTGTGAATTGTGGTGTAGAGTCTTCATTCAGTTCTTTATAGTAGATCATGTCAGAGAGATATAGGTTGGCTTCACTGACGTAGCCATCACAGTAGAGGACTACAATGGCACCCAATTTCTGTGCTGGTTTGACAACTATTTGATGGCTGGATTTCAGGGATTGTATAGCTGTCCTCTCAGCAGTGGAGAGATTGTGGTCGATGCGTTATTTGTTAAGGATTTCACAGTCAATTTTTTTCCTGAGGCAATCAATGTAATGATCAAGTGTGCGGTTTTGTCCACTGGTGGGTGACCAGTCAGATGATTCTTTTTGCTTATGACTATCAGTAGGGATATGGTAGTTGTGGGTGGTGATAGAATTCTTTGAGGCGGAGTCAGCAAAAGAATTCTTCTACTTCTTCACATTAGTATGACATCAGGTTGAGTGGTGGGGTAAAATTTCAGTCCCTTGGAGAGTACAGATAGTTCAGGTCCAGTTAGGAGCTTACAGCATCTCTTTGTATTACAATTATTCAAACGGATGACCTGGTATCTACATAAAATTATAGATAATGGGACAAGGAAAGGATGTCCTTAAGGATGTCTAGTCCAACCCTCCGCATGAAACAGAATTTTCCTTTACACTAGCTCCTCAAATGATCTTTCACTACCTCTTAAGCCTTGCTAGTGACAATGCATGAACTGCCTTCAAGATCCAGCTATTCCCTATGTGCTTCTGTAGTTGAGAGTCTCCTTACACACCTAAAAGAAAAACTAAGTTTAAAGCTATTAATAAAATAGCAACGAGGGCAACGAAAATTATTAGGGGGCAGGGGCACGTGACTTATGAGGAGAGGCTGAGGGAACTGGACTTATTTAGTCTGCAGAAGAGAAGGGCGGGGGGGGGGAATTTGATAGCAGCCTTCTACTACCTGAAGGGGGGTTCCAAAGAGGATAGAGCTAGGCTGTTCTCAGTGGTGACAGATGACAGAAAAAGAAGCAATGGTCTCAAGTTGCAGTGGGGGTGGCCTAGGTTGGATATTAGGAAACACTATTTCACTAGGAGGGTGGTGAAGTACTGGAATGGGTTACATAGGAAGGTGGTGGAATCTCCATCTGTAGAGGTTTTTAAGGCACGGCTTGACAAAGCCCTGACTGGGATGAGTTAGTTGTGGTTGGTTCTGCTTTGAGCAGGGGGGTGGACTAGATGACCTCCTGAGGTCTCTTCCAACCTTAATCTTCTATGATTCTAGTATTTCTGTATAAAATATTCTCACTGGTTTAAGTCTATCCCTATTCAGGGAAGCACCTACATAAGCTTAACATTAAACAGGTGCTTAAGTGTTTTCTTGTAGAGGGATAATTGAGTGAATCCTTTCCTGCCATTAATTCTTTCCTATCTTTCATACTCACACATTTCTTTGTCGGTAATTATATTGTCTCCCCACCAGGACCGGCTTCAGCATTTCTGCCGCCCCAAGCAAAAAAAAAAAAAAAAGAAAAAGGCCGCGATGATCGGCGGCGGCAGTTCAGCGGCAGGGCGGCAGTTCAGCGGCAGGTCCTTCGCTCCTATAGGGAGCGAGGGACCTTCCGCCCCTGAATTGCCGCAGGTGCCACCCCTCTTCCTTGGCCGCCACAAGCACCTGCTTGTTAAGCTGGTGCCTGGAGCCGGCCCTGCTCCCCACACTTACTCACTCTCCTTTTCTCCAAATTATACTCTAGGTCCTGTCTAGTACCTACATTTCAAAACTAATTTCACCTGACTATTTTAGGCCCAGTTTCAGCAAAGTACTTAAGCATATTTTAGATGCTTTGTTGAAATGGGGCTTTGAACTGTTGACAACCTGTATGACAAGTTTCAAACTCATAGTTAAAACAGCCATGTTAGTATCTCCTGAAAAAGATTTAAAATGAAAAACAAAATTAACTCTTATTTAATTCAATTTTTCAAAATTTTGTTTTTAATAACTTTGTATTTTAAGTATAATTCAATGGCTTGTGTCTGTGGCCCCAATCCTGAAAATACTTATGCACATGTTTAACTTTAAACACCTGTGTATCACCACTGGTTTCGATACCATATTTACATTCTTAAAACTAAGTTCATATGTAAGCTTTTCAGGACTGAGGCTATATATACACAGTACAATTCCCACTGAAGCTTTTTAATTAAATAAGCACAAAATTTCAGCCTAAGTTATTTTCCTCTTTATTTCAGCATCTTCCCTGGAAATACAATCTCATTTAAACCTTTGGATACTGTTTTATAATACACCTCTACCCCGATATAACGCTGTCCTCGGGAGCCAAAAAATCTTACCACGTTATAGGTGAAACCGCATTATATCGAACTCGCTTTGATCCGCCGGAGTGCGCAGCCCCGCCGCCCCGGAGCACTGCTTTACCGCGTTAGATCGGGTTGCATTATATCGGGTTGCATTATATCTGGTTCTCCCTTTCTGTTATTTATTACGGAGAGGCAGCTCCCTTACCTGTAATTTGAGTTGTTTTAAGGTAGCATCCCTATGTAGTTTAATACTTTTGGTTTAGTACCTTGGAAATGAGCTAGTAAGTCTATGTTGTAAATTTAAAATCCCCTTATCGGGGACAAGTTGAAATAATTTGGCTCAGAAGATGTTATAATGGGCACTTGGGTAGTGCCCATTGTAATTAAGATTACAGAATGGTTGCTACTAGAAACACGTTTTCATAATTTTTGCTTATAATTTTCCAAAACGTTTCTTTTTAGTACCTCATTTCTGCCGGACTATGCATTTTGTTTCAGAAAGTTTGAGTAAAATCCCTTCAGCCATTCTGAGTCAGAGTGTGTGCAACGGGGTGTAGCAACCCTGCACTGGGCTGCTGGGGGCAGACAAATCATTGTGGGCCCAGGCAACCATGCCCCCTTTCCCCTGCTGTGCATGATCCAGGTGGAGAAGCCAGATAAAAGGAGGCAGTCCAGCTCAGTCGGGCGGGCAACAGAGGAGGAAGGTTCCTGCAATGCTCCTGGCAGTAGAGCCTGAAGACCTGGACTACCCTCCAGGTGACTCGCAGATGGTGGAGACTGCAGGGGAAGCCAAGCCACTGCCTGCTGAGGAAGCTGCTACCTGCTCTATGTCCCAGCCCAGAGGGAAGTAACGTGTAGACTGTTTGTTTTGCCCCACCCATAGGCCATAGACTGACATTTTGCCCTGCCCAGGAGGCTAATTCACCAAGTGCCACTGCTGCCCCAGCCAGGAGGCTGCAGGGCTCCAGGCTGTTTTTTTGTTTTGTCTGCCCAGAGACCACGGACTAGTCGTTTAAGTGACCCCGTCAGGGGCCGAGACCCACTTGGCTGAAATTAGCCTCTTAACGGGAAAGCCCGACGACAGGGTGACGGGATGTACCAGCCCTGCACTAGGCCAATGGGGGCACCCCAACTCGACACGCAAGGCCTCCATCACAGAGATGAGATGAGAAAAACCAGAACAGCGTCCCCATCCAAACAATGGTAGCAACAAAAGCAAGACCCCAATTCACTTTAGTGAGATATGAACTTCAAACACTAGAGCAATTTCTTCCACCTTCACTTTCCTTTTAAGGAATATAAGGAAATAAATTGTAAAAAGCTTTGTTACTGCCACTTTAAGGTTACATAGTTAAAAGTAATGAAAAATTCAAGATATGAAAAAGTTAAAGTTCCAAGAACAATGTTAACATGACTCTGTTGTACATAGTATTTTCACTCCTGTTTTTCTGTGTAAGCATGTAGCCTGTTATATTACTATTTATGTTAGAAAACATATCATGAAATATACAGGGTATGCAATATGGCAGAATTAGAAATGCTGCCTTAATTTTTTTTCCATTTCCTGGTTTTGAAATTTAGAATTGTACAACCTTAATGTTGCACGGATGTATTTTTCTGCATTTAATATATGCTGCAGATCTGCTTGTAATGGCCCAGATACATCCAGTTACACTCATCAGAATAATATGTATGATAAAAACTAGTAAACAGTGAAAACTGTGCAACAGATCAATTGAAGGATAAATAATCCTCTAGTAAAAAGGTCACATTAATTCATAAACTTTTGAGGAATGGAAGAAAGTTTAATTAGTTACAGCACTATAAAAATGAAAATGTAAAACATCAACAGCAAATGTTATGGTACCATTATTATGCCTGGTACAGGAAGTGCTGAAAAAGTGGCTAATAGAAAAAAAGGAAGATCATCATAGAGCATTTTAAACTCAGTCTGTAGAATATGGACAGATTAGTTTATTCTAACGGTAAGCATGGCACTTCTGTGACATTCACTATGGTTTTCAGCAAAACAGAATTATATGATTACACAAATGGAAAAGGGTCTACTGAAGTCAGAATTATATACTCATCATAAAACCAGCGACAATTTGTTTGTCACAGTCATCTTGATTTCACTCCCTTTCAGACAGCAACACAGCATCTGATAGCATCTTCAACAACATACAGCAGTCAGTAGCATACCGAATTATGTTACTGAACTCCATGGGGCAAAATGTATCAACTGTTTGCTTTCATAGCAAATCACGATAAGTGTGCGCTGAGAACATTGCAGGCACTAAATTTGATGACATCATATCAGCATATATTTTGATACGTAGACTGTGCCTGATGATTTTCAGTCACACTCTCCTTGTGGAATGTCCAAAAGATCATTGAGTCATTTTTTTCCTAATGTGTATACTGATTCCAGAAGACTTGAGCCAAATCAAAGTATTGCTAACCAGTATATGCTAACAATATTTCTACATGTTAATGTCAAACAAGAGAAATTAATAACATGCTTCACTGAAATAGAATGCACTAACCATGCCATTATCAAGAAGAGATTTGTATTAACATTATCCTGGCAAATCCCAAAGGAATGTGGCCGCCTTGCAAATCTAGTAGTAACAGCAGTATTATTTCAAAAAGAGACACTATGCTAATGAAAAATGCTCCAGTTATGTCATCTATAGTATATTGGTAAGTTCCAATATCTGTTTGTAGGCCATGCCAACTTCAACAGTCAGGTTGGCTGAAAGCTGTCACTTGGTAGATTATAGCAGAAATAAGTAAATCCAAGCAGTACGAAGCATTAAATAAATGTAAGCAGTAGAGATACCTACTCTGTATTTCACCAAATCACGTGGATCTGATGTTAAAATCATTTCAAAATCGCATCAAACTAAAAGAGATGAGTTCTGTTGACCATACACCAGCTTGACGAACTCAAATTGAGGTATTCATGGTTATACATCGATTGCATTGACCCAGTCAGAACATGTCAATGGACCAACAATGTGAGCTTCAGCAGAGTGAACTGTCATGTCTATGGTACACAGACTAGGTTGATATCCATATTTCAAACATATCAATAGCAACGAGAGAAACTTATCCGAAACTAAATATATGCAATAAATTTCTTATCCTTTTGCACTGTTGAGCTATAGTGCCTACGAGAATGAAACTTAAGAGCTAGAAACAAATCTCAAGCCACAGAAACACCATAGAAATCAGGTACATGTTTGGATGTTACATGAAGAACAAGAAAATGTTTGTTTCATTGAAAATACTGGGTCTTTCTTCAAGTATGAACATTAATCCACAAAATCCGACATCAAATGAGGAAAAAACTGTCCCTTTTCCATCACTTCCCCTTCAACAATATATAAACTTTCACTTTTCCTTTTCAGACTAAGAATCAAGAAGGTAAAATGTGAGTCAATGATATTAACATAGTTCTTTTTTCATAGCTGTAAACATAACAGGTATAAATTTAGTCACAAAGTTGCTACAACAAAGCAAGAGAAGATTAAAGCACCAAAAGTTTCTCTAATTGTGTCACAGTAAAGAGTATTAACCTTTCAGATTTAAGGTATTCTGTATATAGCATCTATGGGAATTTAAATTATTATTATATAATCTTGCTAGTCAACTCCCAAGGCCAGGTGTATAGAACAAGAGCCAGAATTTACAAAAGACGCTTACCTTTGGAGAATTATAGACTCCTCCCACATGTTAGAATTACAACTTACTTTTATTGTCTAGCTGAGCTCTGTATTTACTAAACCCTTTTAGCCGTACTCTCTGGCCCAGAAGATCAAGGAACTCTTCAAAAGCCGGCCCTGCTGTCTCATTGTTATACATCTCTTCCTCTGTGCTTTGGCCCGCTTTGCAATAAAGGACCCCAATCTTGTGCTGAAAACTCAGCTGAAATAAGAAAAGTAAAATTACAAATGGCAAAACATGGTAAGCAGTAAAACAGAAAAATATTAACTATTAAAACCACAGTTTTATTTCTGCAATAGCAGGCAAGGATTATTTAATAAATATGATCAAATAAATTATTTGAGAACGTGAGGAAAAATTGAGATGACTTTTCTATATATAATTGATAGCTAAGTCAAATGTCCAGTATTGCATGCTCTACAATTTTATATCTTTAATTGGCACTGGCTGCACAACTGTCTTCTTTCACAGTCCGGGAACACAGCAAGGAGTCTATTTTTAGAGCCCTGCAAATCCATGGGTATCTGCTTTGTATCCGCAGAGCATTTTTGCAGATTGCAGCGTGGATGCGGATACAAATTTAGTATCCGCACAGGGGTCTGCAGCACACATTCACCCAAATGGAGTGGCTGTCACCCAGACTGCAGGCTCCAATTCGGTTCTCTGAATCACGCAGCAGCATTCTTGGAGTTGGGCATTCTGGGAGTTTTAGTCTCCAGCTTGCTCAGAGGGATGAGGTAAACTACAACTCCCAGAAGGGAGTGAGCCAAGCACCATTTTGAAGGTTGGGTTGTTCTTTAAATGAGCAAACAGCAATGGCTACATGCATTAGAGTCGCCATAACTGCGTAAGGGTGTCCGAGCCCCCCAAGGGAGGGCTGCATAGAAGGACCCAGATTTGTAGCCTCCCTGCCCAGAGTGGGGAAGGAGGTATGGCAAGGATGGAACAGGTGGGTGGGCAGGAGGTGTCTGGGGAGAAGTGAGGTTGGGATGGTGGTTGGGGGTTTGACACAGCCCTGTGTCTGCTGCGCAGTGACCTGTGGATAGGGTTACCAACAGTCTAAATCACACAAAACACCCTTGTCCTGTCCCACTGTCCCACCCCTGCCTCGCCCCTTCACTGAGGCCCTGCCCCACTCACTCCATCCCCCCTCCCTCCGTTGCTTGCTCTCCCGTACCCTCACTCACTTTCACTGGGCTGGGTGCAAGAGGGGTGCGGGGTGCAGGCACTGGGTGGGAGTTTTGGGTGCGGGAGAGGATTCAAGACTGGGGAAGGGGATTGGGGTGTGGGAGGGGGTATGGGGTGCTGGATCCAGGAGGGGGCTCAGGGCTGGGGCAGGAGGTTTGGGGTGCAGGAGGGGATGAAAGGTGTGGGCTCCGATCAGGCAGTGCTTACCTCGGGCGGCTCCCGGTTGGTGGCGCAGTGGGGCTAAGGCAGGCACCTTACCTGCCCTGACCCGGTGCTACTCCCAGACGTGGCTGGCACATCCCTGCTGCCCCTGTGGGGGAGCAGGGGGTTCCGCGCACTGCCCCCGCCTGCAGGCGCTGCCCCCGCAGCTCCCATTGGCCGCGGAGTCAGCGCTCAGGGCAGGGGCAACACACGGAGACTCCCTGACCCCCCTCCCAGGGGCCACAAGAATGTGCTTGCTTCTTCCGGGAGTGGCGCGGAGTCAAGGCAAGCAGGGAGCCTGCCTTAGCCCCGCTGGACTTTTAGCGGCCTAAAATCTCCCGGTTTGGCTTCTGTAGCCTCTGGGAGTTAGAGCCCAGTTCCAGGAGTCTCCGTTGGCAACCCTACCAATGGAGTTGTTTAGAGACATGCAAGTCTGCGGATATCTGCAAACAATTTTTGTAGATTGTGGATCAGATGCGGATACACCTTTTTGTATCAGTGCAGGGCTCTATCTATTTTCACATATTTTTAGCTTTTAAACTTCAGCTAGTTGGTCCCCTGTATGTCAAGTGCTTCCCCATTCCATCTTTCTAATTATATGAGAACAGCCATTTAAAAGACATGCTTCAAATGAGTACTGTAAATAGGTTTTCACAAGATTAATTTCTTTCATATGCATCAATAAATCTTTTTTCCTCATAAATGTCTTTTGCAAAAAAGTAATTTCCTATTTTCTGACCATCTTCACATGCAGAGATCTGTTATATGCACAGTGTACTGTAAACTAAAAATCAGACTGCAATTGAATGTTGTTAAAATCTCAATACTAAAACATTGTTAGATTAGATGGGATTATTTTCTTGAGAAAAGTACTGACTTATTTTTTGAGCCGGATTCATGAGACAACAAATAGGAAACTCCCATATGAGTGGATTAGTCCTGTTAGTCTTTCTATCAGCTATTAGAGCTCCACAAACGGACAGAGATCATCAGTCACACCAGATTCCCTTAAGACATTTATCCATACACACTTTTCAGATTTACTATCAAGTTCTAAAGTACTTTCTTAATCAAAATTCAGGACTACTGTCTAGGTCTGTAGAATAAAGAATATATAATACTCTTCCTGTAAAGTACACTCAGGTGACAAAAATCTACTGCACATTAGGCATACAGAATATAAAGGCTACAGTGCTAAACATACTTCAAACCACGTTAATTCATGGGTGTGATATCACACTCATGTCTTATCATGGCAACTGGTATGAAAAGTCATGAGCTAGGAATGGTAAAAAAGGCAAGCAACAAAAATATGGCAAAAAGAGTCAAGTATCATGAGAGTGGCTTTAAACCTCAAATTACCTTTATCTTCCCATTTTAGTAATAGCCGTG
The DNA here is from genome assembly GCF_027887155.1 of Malaclemys terrapin pileata. Taxonomy (NCBI): domain Eukaryota; kingdom Metazoa; phylum Chordata; order Testudines; family Emydidae; genus Malaclemys; species Malaclemys terrapin. Next base: position 78,768,211 of record NC_071507.1, on the reverse strand, counting down.
CTTGTACTAAATGAGTGGGCAGTTATGAAGACTTAAACTATGTGGTTTGTGTGCCTTATTTTTTATTTATTTTTTAAAAGAAAAACTCATCCCTCCTGGAGGAATAAAAGCTCTCATTGCCAGTTTACAAAACTGGTCTTTTGTGCCATCATGATGTTACTGCTTTTCTGAGCTCCTGCTCTGTTTGCCTCTCATGCAGCCTAGGGTTCAACTTGGCAGCACTCAAGTTGCTCAGTAAAATTGGCTTAATTATCACAGGCACCCACCACATACAAAAATCCTCAAATGTCAAAAGTCATGGATATTTTTAAAAACTCTGGAAAGAATCAGATTCTATGCATCTCATGACAAAGAATGCAGCAAATCATCCCTTGACTTCTATAGGGCCAGAATTTCACTGTTAGTTATTAAATTAAACCTATCAATGGGACAATTTCTACTTTGTTTTTCTGATGTAAATCTGACCTAACTCCACTGGTACTGAGAATAATTTCATAATACTATCTGTTCTGACTCAGGGCAGATATTTGTTAGTCATTACCTAATGGATAATGCTTTAGCTACTGAATAAACATCAGCATGGTTATTGCTTGATGAGAAGCAGATCACACTCCATTTATTAAGGGAATGCATAGATGACAACTTCTGGATCTCTATCCTACACAGTTCAACTTTTTGGCTGAGATGTTCAGAGGAACCCAAGGAAGTTGGGTGCTCAACATCAACTGAATTTCAGAGTAATTTGAGCACCAATTCCCTTGGACCCCTTTGTAAATTCCTTTGTTCCAGAGAAGGGCAAAAAGATTCACATGCAATAAGAACACTCACTGTATCCTATTACCAGAAAAAGGAAAAAGTACAATTATTAAAAATATTCCATCCTGATCTCGAGATGAACAGGTGGCTTTTCCCATAAAACCTATGGTCAATCCGATGTTGATCTAATTGCCTGTTTCTCACAACAAATAGGAAAATACAGTCTCGTTATTTACATTCTTGAAAGAGGTTAATCATTCAGTTCACATCTATTTGGCTATTGTCATCACGGGAACAACAATTTACCCTCAACAATTACTCTGCTCCATAAGCCATACTAGATTTCATTGGACACAAAACCTTTGGTAGAAAATGCGAGGAAACAATTACATGCAAACACTGGCTCCCAACCTGTGGAAAAGCTTCAAACAAACATTTCCTACATACCAGTCTCTCAAATGACTATTACCCTGGTGACAAAATTAATCCAGTAGACCACGGTTCACATTTACAAAAAAAAAAAAGTGACTTTACAGCCAGCCATCACCTTCAGTTACCATGAAAGACTCTTTTTATATTTGCTTGATTAATAAACTCAATGCATTAAACACCTAAGAGGATTAAAATCATAAAAGGATCTCATGCTAGTTCTATACATAGCTTTCTGTATTTGCCTCAGCAACTATCTCAAGATAAGAAGCATACAAGAAATATTAAAATAATATATTCATACTGATGACAGCACATTTCACAACAGAACTGAATTCTCAATACTAAACATCAGGCATAAAAAAGGAAAAATGAGGAGTGTTGTATCTCAAAGTCATTAACTGATTATTATAACATTACTTTGGTTAGACTGCTTTATGCTTCCACAATGGACACTCAAATTACAGACCCAATTTATGGCTGTGGATGATGGCAATGGATTCTATAAATGCACCATACAGTTTGTTTAAAGAAGGAAATGCCTTACATTGCCCCAAATGTGATTCCACTTTGGCCAATTAATATCATTGATATTACGAGCTGGAACTCACTTGAGTTTAAACAAAAAAGATAGCTACAATGATGTCGCACCCGAGGAGTACTAAGATTAAAAATTGGCTGAATGCTCCCGATTTCCTTTACTGTTTTTCATGAACTCTGACAGACCAAAGGAGAAAGTAAAAACATTATGCAAAACACACATTAAATTTAAAAACATAAATTTGGTAATTTATTAAAAATTCTTTTTCTCCTAGGAGAGCAAATGAGTAGGGAAATATAGAGGAAATGGGTATGCAGAACTGACATTCTCATAGCTAGGAACTCTCTATTGATCTACAACTACTCTGTTACAACTAAAAGAAATGAGAAGAATGCCTTGTATACACTAACATGTTAGACACAATCACTGTATTTCATACTGAATTAATACTGAAAATTATTAAGACATGATAGTCCCTTATTTTTGCATGTACAATGATCATTTATTTAAAATTAAAATCTTAAACATTCTTTGCATAGGTGAACTAAAGGGTATTCATAAGCTAGTCCTTCACAAATTATTCAGAAGCAGTAAACATGCTTGGTAGTCTTTGAACAGAGAAGGTTCACCTTACTGAATCTGTTAAATCTCACCATTATTCACTCTGAATTTAAAGTGTACGATTGTTTCATTACTGATGCAGTGTTAACCTGTTAGATAGTCTCAATTAGAATTTCAGCTGTTTGAAGTATCAAACATTTCACTCCACTGATAAGATTGCTACAGTGAATAAGAGTGCTAATTATAAGTTAAAATATGAAAACTAACTTGGGATTCATGGGACTATGATATAAGTAAACCTCATTTCTAACTATAATACATCTGATTTTCGGAAGTGCTGAGCACTTCCAGCTGCCATTGATTTCAGTTTTAGATGTAGAGACTCATCATGATTTTATAAATCTTTAGAATTTTACCTACTCTGTCTAAAAATATACATTAGTTAACCTTTATGTTTATATCCAATATTTGCACATAGAAAATATGGACGTCAATCTGTGAAAACCATTTTTGTGAATTTTTTAAAAACATAGCATTAACTATATTCTCTCCCTCTCCTTACTCTTGTGATTCTCTACAGGCTACTTGGTCTTTCCCAAATTGCAAGTCAAAAAAGGCATATTGCTTGGGAAAAAAAAATAAAATTATTGTTCAAGTACTTGTAATTCGGGCAATAAGGCATTTTTCTGGAGTCATTGAACCATTACCTGTCACCATTCTCATTTTTTCATTAAAAATACTCAGCTGTTTGTGAACGCTTCTTGAAAATAGGGCAAATAGCTGTTCAAGAGAAAATATATTACATCTCAAATTCGTGTTTATTTACAACACCAACAAAAGACTGAAGGAAAAGGTACATGTTCTTTCAAGTGGATAGTCTTCAGAGAGAAATCATACACTACATACCCCTTGTTCATCCAGTTTAAGCAGCTGTTCAGAGACTTTGGGTGAGCTGGAAGCCTGCCTCAGGCACTGAATGCTCAGCTCTGGTATTACATATTCCAGTACCTCTTTGAGAGGCAGGCCTCGTGCTGTGCCATGTCTCGCAGTAGATGGTATGGCATCTTCTAATATTGCTCCTCTCAATGTAGTAAGCTGCAGCAAGAGTGGAAGACCTCATTGAATATTTATAATTCTAACACTATGCTATTAAAATACAATCTTCAGGCTCTGAAGTGGGGACGAGGGGTGGGAAGGAGACACATGTTTAATTCATTGAGGATATTGCAAAGGTTCGTAAAGCAACTTAAACATTAAAGAGGAAACAGACATTTGTAACTTCTAAACAAAGAAGTTAAATATAGTAACACTAGACTACGTAGAATTACTAGAAAACAGAAACTTTGGACTGATACTCAAATCCAGAACTCATTTCTTTTGTTACTAAGGCTGTGTCTTCATTGAAAAAAAGGTGGGCCTTTTTACAGCAGGATAATTAATGTGCATTAGCCATCCCACTGTAAAATCCTAGTTGAACAAGGCACTGTACTGTTAGGGTATGTCTACACTGCAGATTAGGAGATGTGAGTGCAGCACACAGACTTATCCTGATCTAGTTAGATCAAAGCTAGCTTGAGTAACAATAGCAGTGAAACTGCAGCAGCATGGGCAGCAACTGCTTGAGTATGTACCCAGGGTCCTATGCAGGCAGGACTAGCCCAGCAGCTGCCTGTGTGGCCATTGCTTCACTATCATCATTACTTGATCTAGCTTTTGATCTCGATCAGAGATAGCTGGGGTACACCCAACTGTGCTTTTATCACACCTCCCAGTTTCAGTGTAGATAAATCCTTACTGTGAGGTAGTATAGGTGAGTACAGGTAGCATAGCCACAGGCAGAAATATAGTGTTGATCTCACAGTTACAACTACAGTGTCTCATCTCTACTAAGAGTTTACAGTAGACTAGCTAGTGTGTATTAGTTATCCTGAAATAAAAAAATACAAAAAACAAAAACAAATAACCACCCCCCACCCACACACACACACTTCTTTTTAATAGTGAAGACAAAGCCTAAGTCGTCTACAACACATTATATATGTACAGTGGAAACCTGAACGTTACAGTTAACAGGCATAGAGCTGGGCAAAAATTTTTGGACAAAACTTTCACTTAAAAAAAATGCAGATTTGGGTTGTCAAACATTTAGCAAGGTCATGCTGAATTCGCCAAATTGTTTCATCATAACAAAAAAATCCCCAAAAATCTAAATGTTTTTGTGACTGAATGCTCTCCTGATCCCCTTAAAGGGGCAATGGACCTAATGTATCTGGACTGTCCAGGGGAGGACTGGAAAGTGCAGAGCACATGTTTTTTGGGGAAATCTGGGACTGGGCATGTATTGGGGTCACCCTGCAAATAGTAATCATGGCTTCTGGAAGCCAGACCATGGCTAGTGTTTGCTGACAGGCTGCTGGGGTCAGAGTTGCTGGACCAGGGCTGTGCCTATACACAGACTTTCTGGGTGTTACCTGCATGCCGGCAGGCTGTTTGTCAGAAGCCCACATTGGGAGCTACAGCAGCAAAGCATTTTGAGGCACCCCAGATTGCAGGGCAAGTGGTGACAGCCCCTCACTGGCCTAGATTGTACCCCAGAATGACAAAGTTTTGTTATGACTTTTTTTAAACAAAATATTTTGAATTTTAGTTCACTTTTATTTCAAAAGGTAAAAAAATCCAAACCAAAACTAAATGTTTCATTTTAGTCAACCCTCATTTTCCTTCCGCAATTCAGCCCTGTACCAGTTATTTGCACAGCTCTAATCAAGAACTGCTACTTTATGGCTAACAGGTGTTTCTTGACATGATGAAGAGCACAAGTTCTGAGAATCAAAGGAAAGTTTGCACTTGCTTATCACAGAGACCAACCAAAGATTACATACACCTGAAACTTTCCTTCAAATCACCACTAAAAATAAGATCCATGTGACTCATTGCTGTGATAAAGGAAGAATGAACCAGTCTGGGAAAAAATACGAACTAGCCTGAATGTGAAAGTCTTGATCAGGTTTGATAAGTATACCTCCAATACAATCAAAGACCACTTCTACTTCAAACAGGATCCACTATTTTTGCTTCAGTAAGGTATTAGCATTCCCTCTCCTTCCATAAACCACGTACTCGGAAGAGATTTGGTATCCCATAGTTATTCCAGACCACAAATATAGTACATCACTTTTGAAAAGATAGCATTTTTAACAGCCATTTTGAAACTATACACTTGTAACATACTTTGAGGAATAGTAAACATCTTCAAGTTCCTCATCCTTCCCTTTTGTCCCAAATTTCCTTCCTGCCACAAGAAACCTAAAACTCTCCAGAAGCACCTGAGTCTAAACTTATCTTTCCTTGTTTGCTGTCTGCCTTCTCTGGTTCTTCATCTGTTCCCTTATGGGTCCCCCTGGGTATGTACCCGCAACCAATCCAACTGTTCTCAAATGGTTCCCAACCAAAGGAAGGAAGCACTTCAGGAAACAGGAAAATAAGCAAAATTTTGCTTCAGGAATTAGCTCCAACATGTATTAATGCTACCAAAACACACACCTCCCTGCAAATGTATTCATCTGTAAAATCTTTTAAAAGTCAATTCCCAGATCAATGCTAGCATGAGAAAACAGCCAGTGTTCTAAGGGTCAACTTCTCTTTTACCTCCTTCTCCCCATCAAAATAGCACTCAATAAACAGTACCTCACTTGTCCTGAATGCTATACGATAGTTGAATTGAGATCCTTCTCTCTCCTTAGCATCTTCAACCTTCTCTCTCCTGATGCTGACTGCAACAGGACCTAGATTTTCATCAATTCCAAAGTAGTTCTGATGCTCTGTAGCACAAGAGAATGAATGCAAAAAGGAAGAGAATAGTGAAGTGTTAGACTTATGGCTGCATCAAATCTTACAAGAGAAGGTTTACAGTGATAAACAGGCACCCACTGTTGCACTGTGCGCCATACAATGGCTTTTCTATGTCTAAACATTGTTTGATAGAAGAGATTACATTCTCTAGTTAAGATTAGAGATGCACAAGAATCAAAATATCTGGTAGGACAAGTTCCCAATAGACAAGTAAATCACATCCATTTCTCATGAGTAGACAAGCAGCATGTATCTTTCAAAATATATTGCTTTTTAGTAATATTTTAAGAGTGAACCATTACAAGTGTCATGGCATGCTTTATCACTGATCGACAATTTGTGTCTTAAAGCAGTATAACAACTGTCAGAAATGAACATGAAGACTTCGTTGTAGTGGGTGGAAACAAAATAAGTCTGTAGTAGGAACTGGAAAATAACACATTTTCTAAATAGTTTACTATGACAATACAAGCCAATATTTTATTTATTTTAAATAAAATGCTGTATTAAATTAATCTAGGTGGATCAGTGCGGAATAATATGCACAAACAGCAAGTTTTATACATATTAGAAGAAAGTCTGTAGCTCTAGTATCATTTACCAGAATCAACTAAAACATTGTGTTTTTTTGTTTTGTTTTGTTTTTTAAATAAAGTAGAGATAGAAAATAATTAGATAGTCTTGTGGTTAATGCACAGGCCTGGGAGTCAGAATACTAACAATACCATAAAGAATTGAAGCTAACAACTTTTCAGTTTATGGCAACCTGTTAATTTTGTGAATAATGAACTAAGCTAGTTCCTCTAATTTTCTTCAGATTTCTATTTTTGGCTGTTGCTCACTTGGGCACATTTTTTCTGGGTTCTGTGAATTAATTGTAAGTAGAAGCATTATAGGAAATGTTCACAGAAGTGTATTTCAGGGGAAGATGAAGGCCTAGAGGACTGGTAATGGAATGCAGACCCTTTTACCACTAGCTTACCAATTTAACGACAGCTCAGATTGAAAACAAATGAAAATTGTTAACATTCGATGGCCTTTCAGGGATCTATATGATGCATGTTGGTGGTCTCCCAATGGAAAGCATCCACAACAGCTGATACCCTTGGTTCCTCCAGGAAATAAGGACCATCACAAAACCTTACCACTTTCTTCTGCAAATGCAAGGCACATTTCTTTGACCTAGCCTTCTCTTACATAAACTCACAGTAACAGGTATTTTATATTAAAAAGATAAACACACCTTACAGAAACACTCCACTCCACTGAACATGCTTCTCCCTCTGGGAAGTGAATGGGGGTGGAGGGGAACAATATGTGACAGATGTGTAGTCAAATTGTAATGCACTACTGGAAGGTGGTCAGATACTATGGTGATGAGCATGGTATATATAAAAAAAATACTATATAGAATAGAATAAACCCTTGTTAACAATCCTGGAAGTGACACTAAGAATCAAAGGGGCACAGAGACTGAATCATCATCTCATGCTCACAGGCTACATGTTTTTCCAAAGATCAGTTCAGTCTCTAGTAGTGCCAATATGGCACTTTTCACAAGCATTACATTTACTTCAAATTATTTACTTATTTTTAAAAAAGCAGGAGAGAGGTTAAAAAGCTCACACAATCCTAAATTGGTCAATAAGGCAAATCTTATTTTTGGCAGGTTACTCAAATGAACTCAACATATTTGTATGGATCACAAAAGTATTTTTTAATTTGGTCTGGGTTATCTATAGAATCTAAACATTTACTATCAACAGGAATTTCCATAATTGCACATTCAAGCTGTGAATAAAGGCAAGCACCTTACTTAAGGTTCTCCTATCCTTAGTTTCTGATGCAAATCAAGAGAAAGGTATTCCTTTAGTTACTAGGTTTCTACCTTGTAACATAAGTAAACACAAAGCTTTGTGCTTCAGCTCTGTCCTTTGCCAGGAAATTAAAGTATCTCTGGACAAAAAGTGTATTTCTTATGGTGGTGTCTAAAGTGATAAAATCATCCTGTCAAAGTAATTTAAACATTCATCTTACAGTTTATAGAAAATATCTGCACATGATGTAAAATAGCAAAAACTCTGCAGACAGAATAAAGGAAGACTGTTAACTCCTCCAAACATACAACCTTATTGAAAGATTTGCTTATTCATCCATATTATATTTACCTTGTCCTTGTGGATTCATGGGATTAGAAACCTGAATCATAACCTAGTAACCTCTTTAATGTTCAAAACAAACAAAAAGCATCCAATTGAAATGACAATACATGGACATAACATTTGTCTGGTAAATACTTTTAAGTTATACACAGTTAGGGCTTTTTCATTTTTAAATATTCTGACGGCACATACTGTTTGGGATGCCCTCTCCTGCAGAGCCATAAACAAGTTTCACCTATACTATTCAGTTATATTTAATTGTCCAAGTGAAGTTATTAGAAATTAGCAGTGGATAGTTTACAAAGGTTTGTTCATGTGTCTAGGACAAAAAAAAAAGTGAGAAACTGTCAATCTTCGTAACACAATCTTGAAACTCATTAACATCTCTGAAAGGTTTTCTTGATAACTTGCCACTGAAATGGGTTCTCTTCCATTTTTGAAAACATTACCAAACATCTTTTAAAACACGTGATTCTCCACCATGAAACCTACAGAGACCGAATGTGTCAAAAGATAGGAGACTAACTTTAGGCTCTAAAGTACATTTAGGAGCTTAAATAAATAGACTGATTTTCGTAAGTGTGCAGTGCACACAAACTCCCATTACCTTCTAAAAAAGTGGCTGAAGTGGCTCAGCACTTCTGAATATCAGTCCACTTATTTAAATAACTAATTATGGACTTATGAAACTAAATTTAAACTACCACTTTTGAAAAACTCTTGGCTAAAAAAGCACTTCTCAACACAGCAAACAAAAATACAACCAACATGGAATTTCTAGGCCAACTCATTTTGAAGATGTGGGCAGAAAAAACAGTTGGGAAAAACACAGGTTGGTATTAAGGTAAGCAGTTGTAGGAGTTACTTCTGGTGAGAAAGGAAACTTTAGTAAGAGAAGGTCCCACATCCAGAGCAAGGAAAAGGTGCCAACATTTTTAGCCACGTCTGGTGCTGCCACCTATCATTTTGTCAGAAAGGAGACGCCCAATCAGTTCTTTATATGTACTAACTTTCCCATAAAACTAATTTTAATGATCCCCAAAGCTTTAGACTTGGGAAACCATCAGACAGTACCATATGGCTATGTAAAGACATGAGCCTCAAACCAAAACCCCAGATCAGAACTACAGGCTTTGGAAAAGTTGAGAACTAGATCCAAACTTGGCAGTTCCAGCTCATCTCTTGTCCAAAGTGGGAGACATTCAAAAACAAACTTAAAAATTCAGCTAAATATATTAGTTTACATTGAATCAAAGGTGGTAAGTACAATGCTTTCAAGGAAGAGAACTCAACGAGTGAGGAGGTGCATCTAGAAAATGAAAGCACGGTGAAGACACTGGTCTTTCGTCTTTGGGATGGGGATTTTTAATGCAAGACAATTTTTTAAAAATGTTCCAAAATGCAAAAAACAAATAATAATAATAAAAAAAAGTTAAATACAATGATTTTTCTAGACTGAAGAGGAAAAAGCAAACAAAACAAAGTTACTCTCTATGGCACTCTGTGTCTCAAAGCCGCAACCTGGAACCCCCATATTCACCACTGACATAATTATGATGTTTTTATACAAAGTATGCCTTATGAGGTATCATTTTAAAAGTCTTGATCTGTTGAACATTAATATTCTTTTGGATTGCATGCGCTATCATTGTATGTAAAGTTATGAAGTTTTGTTACATGTCTATTACTGATATATGTTGTGAGGTTGGGAACACCCACAACCAGCCTTTCAGGTATAACAATGGAGTAGCCCAGGGGTGGCCAACCTGTGGCTCCGGAGCCACATGCGGCTCCTTGTATAGGCACCGACTCCGGAGTTGGAGCCACAGGTACCAACTTTCCAATAGACCAGGTGGTGCTCATGGCTCAACCCCTGGCTGTGCCACAGGCCCTGCCCCCACTCCACCCCTTCCTGCCCCCTCCCGAGCCTGCAGTGCCCTCATTCCTCCCCCCCGCCCAAAGCCTCCTGCACGCCACGGAACAGCTGATCAGGAGGTGCAGGGAGGGAAGGAGGGGGCAGGGCTGCCGGTGGGTGGGAGGTGCTGGCAGCGGGGGAGCTGATTGGGGGCTGCTGACGTATTACTGTGGCTCTTTGGCAAGGTACATTGGTAAATTCTGGCTTCTTTGTAGGCCCAGGTTGGCAACCCCTGGAGTAGCCAGACAGCATTATTAGCTCATCAACACCCATCAAGGAACAAATCCACTATCCCAGAACTGTATACAATGGAGACTTCTGAGAGAGAGCATGTATTCAATGGAGACTGCTTGACCCACGTCATAAGAAAAGATCTTTCCAGCAAACTGGAAGAAACTATAAAAGAGGGGAAGTGATATCATGACTTGGCCACACTCCCCACACAACTCAACACCTGGAAACACATCTGGAGGATAAAGACTTTGAACTGGGGATGGTGGGCCTAAGCTGAAAAGGAGTCCCAGTCTGGGTATTGAGGAACTATACCATCTGTCAGGGTGAGCCACTGCTTGATTCAAATCCTGTTGAATTTGTAGAACTCAGACTGCGAATTTACTTTTATTTCTTAGATAACCAACTTTGATCTCTACACTTGCTACTTATAATCACTTTAAATCCATCTTTCTGTAGTTAATAAAGCGCTCTTATATTTTACCTAAAACAGTGTATTTTGGTTGAAGTGCTTGGGAAATCTCAGATCAGTTTACGAAGACTAGCATGTGTCCTCTTCACGTTGAGGGAGGGGCAGACTGTGTAATAACTTACACTGATCAGCTTCAGGTGAGGGCAAGACAGTACAGTTCTGGGGTGCAAGGCTGGGGAACTGGGAGGAATTGGCTGGAGCCTCTCTATTGTTAGCTCATGAGTGTCTGGCAAAGCATTCATATAACTCAGTTGGGTGTATCCCTGCCTTTGGATGTCTGAGTAAGTGCAGTACCTGCCAGAGGTTTGTGGCTTAGCAACAGCATCACAATGTGAGAGGGATACCCCAGGTTGGTGGGACAGAGGGCTCAACAGTCCCAGAATACAGGTTGCACCCTATGGACCCTGTCATACTGTCCCAAAGCCCTACAATTCAAATATCTAAAAGCACTTCATTTTTTCATTTTGGAGTGTATAGAGGTCAATTTTCCTTCTAATAAAAGGGTCCTATTGATACTGAACAGATCTCATATTCATAAAATTCCATTTGCAAAGAGAAAAGACGGTCTCCAAGCTACTGAATACAAAACTGGCAGCTGATGTTGAAAGTCTGATAAGGCTTCCAACCTCAACATATCCTTAAAAATGTCCTTTTTTAGACAGACACTTCTTTTATTTGCAAAAAGAACAGGAGTACTTGTGGCACCTTAGAGACTAACAAATTTGTTTATGAACAGGTGCTCTCTCTCTCTGTATGTGTGTGTATATATATATCTCCTCAATATATGTTCCATTCTATGCAGCTGAAGAAGTGGGCTGTAGCCCACGAAAGCTTATGCTCAAATAAATTTGTTAGTCTCTAAGGTGCCACAAGTACTCCTGTTCTTTTTGCGGAAACAGACTAACACGGCTGCTACTCAGAAACCTTCTTTTATTTGCTATCCATAAATAGTTGCAGTTACACATTAAGAAGTAGTTGTAAACATGCCACAAGCATGGTTGGTGATGGAGACAATTTCTTCATGGAAAAGGAAATTTTAAAAAACAAACTCAACGCTAAATAAAGCTCCTTTCAATTACTCTTTAAAAATTTAACATACATCTGTCTCCTTTTACTCCCTCCTCAGGTCTACTAAATTGAGATCCATGAAAGGACACTGTCAATACATCAAACCTATAAAATATAATAAAACATTTTAGTTGTTGCAAATCATATCAAGAGTGATAAATATTTTACACAATCAATGTGAAAATATTTTATATTACAACCATGTCACGTGTGGAGTTTATTTTTGCAATAGCTATGCAACTTATATACCACGTAACATTACAGTTTGTTTCAGAAATTAGAAACTGAATTTCTAATCCATAATTTGTTGATAGGGAAGGAAATTGTTAATGCTGCATATGCTGAACTGTTTCTTAAAACAGAAATAAAAGCTGCATGTTGACAGTTGCCAATTATAAAACTGTGAACTAAAACACCAATTAGGCAGAAAGCTATTTCTCTTTCATAGGTATCTCCTTAAAGGCACAAGCAAAGGAAGGGGGATGTGTAAATTTCTTTATAAACAAGCACCTGTTTGCTACCTTTCTATTTAATCTTTCCACAGCCTCTTGTTAAGTTTTCCTCTACTATTAAATCTGCAATTCAATGTACAGTAGTTCATAATGTCAACCACTGAGCTCACTATCATGGAAGGATATCAAGTGAGACTCTGTGCACAATTCATGTGTGTATATCCATATACATTATTATATTATATATATCAGGAACATGTAGGAAATTGAATGTCTAAGGTAGCATTCTAGGGGCAAAGAGGAGGAAAATTTAATACTGTGAATGTGAAATGTATCAAACATGTATGGTATTTACAGCAGCAGCAAAGTCAGGGATATACATGTAACTTTAATGAGCCATTTATTATCAAGGTCTAAGTCTAGATATTTCAAGTAAACAGAAGGAGAGGTTACTCACCTTGTACAGTAACTGGAGTTCTTTGAGATGTATGTTCCTGTGACTGCTCCACTTCAGGTGGGCCTGTGCCCTGCACCTTTGGAGATTTTCAGTGGTGGTGCCCATGTGGCCTGCACATGCACCCCATGCTGCGGCTAAATGGGGCTGTGTGGGTGAACTGCCCTTAGTTTCTTCTCCACTGCAAAGTCCCCCAGGAAACTCTAATGCAAAGGGGAAGGAAGGCAGATAGAAGAACACCCACAGGGACACACATCTCAAAGAACTCCAGTTATTGCACAAGTTGCGTAATCTCTCCTGTTTCAAGTAGTGTCTCTGGGAGTGCTCCACTTCAGGTGACTCCCAAGCAGTATTGCTCTAAGGTGGCAGGAGGTTTGAAGAAGAGTCCAATAGGGAAGCAAGGACTGCACTGCCTGCAGCAGCATTGGATCTTGCTGCCGGCACCAAAACATAATGATTAGAAAAAGTATAACCAGATGACCAAATTACCGTTCTACAGAAGTCTGCAATCGGTACATCCACATTGTGGAATGTGCTATCACTCTTAAAGGGGGTTGACCATGAGTTGTGTCGTAAAAGATCTTAGTACGACCGGATAGCCACTTTGATAACCTCTGTTTTTAAATTACTGAACGCTTGTTTCTGTCTGATTTGGATACAAATAGTCTTCTAAATATCCTATCTAGGTAAAAGGCTAATGCCCTCCTGACATATAGGGTATGGAATATGGCTTCTTCATTAGTCTGGTATGTTTTTTGAGGGGGTGGGGGGGAGAGACTAGAAGATGAATGGTTTGATTAATATGAAATTCTGAGGATATCTTAGGTAAAAATCTTTGATGGACCTGCAGTAACACTTTCTGGTTATTACCATAAAAGGGGGGGGGAGGGTCTGCCATTAAAGCCTCCAAGTCTCCAACCCTTTGGGTAGAAGTGAATGCTACCAGAGAGTCTTCAGTGATAAATCTAATAAAGAACACGTAGCTAGTGGCTCAAAAGAATGTTTCATACTGCATTTAAGGACTAGGTTCGGATCCCAGCTAGGAGTACTATTTCTGATTTGTGGGGAGATATTAGACAAATTTCATATGAATCTTGCCATAGCTGGGTAAGTGAAGAGTGAAAAGTCCCCAATGGGTGTGTGAAAAGCTGTTATTCCTGCTAAGTGAATCCTAATGCAATTCACAGAAAGACCCAATGTTTTCAATTACAACATATAATCCAATATTTTAAAAAGAGGAGAGCAAGTCTGAAAAATCTGATGACTATTACACCAAAGATGATATTTCCATTTCTTGGAGGTAAATACCTCTTGTAGACTTTCTACTATTTAATAAAATGTGTTGTACCTCTGATGAACAGGATACCTCTATTCCAGAGAGCCATTGAGGAACTTATTCTTGGAGCCTCACAATCTGTAAATTGTGGTGAAGTGTCTGATCTGCAGCCTGAGTCAGTAAGTGAGGACTGATTGGAAGCCTCCATGGAGGATAAGGGGTGAGTCTGATTAGATAGGTATACCAGACTTGTCTTGGCCACATTGGAGCAATTAATATGACTCTGGCCCACTCCTGTTTCTTCTCATTGAGAACCTTTAACAATAACGGTGAAGGTGGATACATGTAATGAAGTCCATCAGATGAGAAATGTATCTCATAGGGATTGGGGATTGAGACCCCCTCTGGAGCAATACCTGACGCATTTTGCATTGGCTGCTGTAGCAAATAGAGTGATCTATGGGAACCCCCACGCTAAGAATACCACCTGAAGGACTCAGCTGTTCAGTTCCCATTTGTAATTTAGAAAGCAATGTCTGCTGAGGTCATCTGCCATGGTTTTCTAAATATCTGGGAAGTAAGAAATTGTGATGACTATGTGGTTGGCTATGTACCAATTCCAGAGTTTTATCACTTCAGCACAGAGAGATGTGGAACGTGCTCCTCCCGGATGTTGATATAATACAATACATCCATGCCTAGTTGTCTGTCATCATTTTTAAGACTTTGATCTTATTAAAGGGAGACAGTTTCGGCAAGTATTTTTGACCACAATTTATAAAACATTCATGTGGAGAAGATGCTCTTGCAGTGAGCATTTGCCTTGCACTTGTGAGGTCCCAGATGTGCCCACCAAACAAAAAAAGCAAAGCAACTGATATTTTCACTACAGTAGGGGGGTTCTGAAAGAATGGGACACCTTCACAAGTTTTGGTCGAGTCCTTCCACCAGCTGAGTGGCTGCAGAACCTATTGGGGAACAGACAGTAACCTGCCTAGGCTGTGCTTACTTGGTTTGTAAACCGTTCAACACATCCCTGTAGACCTCAGAGATATAACCTGGCATGCTGCACTACAAAGTTGAAAGAAGCCAACATTTCCTGATATAATCTACCCAATCATCCAGATACAGGAAAACATCTATACCCCCAAAACATAGGTGGGCATCAACTACTACCATAATCTTTGAGTTTATCTTAGGTGCCAAAGGGAGCACCCAGTAGAGGTAGCGCTTCTTGCTGATTAGAAAATAAAGAAACCTCTTGTGTGAAGGGTAACAGAAATATGAAAATATGCATTTTGAAGGGCAAAAGTCATGAACTAGTCTTCTAATTCTAACAAGGAAATTATTGCTGTAAGGGTCACCATCCTGAATTTTTGCTTTTTTTGCGTACTTATTTAGAGACCTGAGGTCTAAAATTGGCCTCCATCCTTCATTCTTTTGAGGAATCTGGAAACACTTTGAATAAAATCCCTTTTTCCTGTGCTGTACAGGAACTGGTTCTATTGCTCCGAAACACAGAACTGAGGCCATCTCTTGCATCAGCAATTGATCATGAGAAGAGTCCCTGAAGAGAGATGGGGAGTGGGAAGGGATAGGAGGAATAGATTTGAAATGAATAGTGTAACCAGATGTTATGGCTTCCAAAAACCATTTGTCTGATGTTATATTTTCCCATGCAGCCTAAAAATGGGAGTAGTGGCATCCAAAAGGAAGGAGAGGTGTAAGATGTTGCAGCTGAAAAACCCAGTCAATTGGATGGTTGACTTGACCAAGCCATCAAAACTGTCGCTAGGAGGACGTAGATGGCTGAAAAGATAGAGCTGTAGCTGAGTCCACAATGAGCTTATGATCATCATAAGGGGAGGTCTTCTACAGTACTCTAAACCTCTCTTTGGAAGCCCAACAGCTGCAACCAAGATGTTCTTATGACCACTGCAGTGGATATAGATTGTGTTGCAATATCTGCAGCATCCAAGGAGACCTGGAGTGATGTCTTTGACAGGAGAGGACAGTCTTGTCTAATGGCCTTAAAGTGGTCATGATGGTCCTCTGGCAGGTGATCAATAAAGGAACGAAATTTGTTATAATTTAAATAGTTGTATTTGGCTATGAGTGCCTGATGGTTCGGTATTCTGAAGTAAAGAGTGGCTGAAGTGTAGGATTTGTGACCAAAAAGATCAAACCTCCTGTGGTCCTTACTGTATGGGGTGGATTTGGCATTAACGGCATCCACTACTAGGGAACTTGGAGCTGGATGGGAAAACAAAAATTCTGATTTCCTGGCATGGACATAATATTTTTTATCCATCCCCGTGAAGGAAGGCGGTGAAGTAGCTGGAGTTTACCCAATTAACTCTTAGCAGGCTCGATAAGAGCTTCATTGACCGGAATGGCAATTCTTATAGATGTCACAGTGTGCAAAATACGTAGGAGTTTGTGGTGGGACTCCTGAACCTCCTATAAGGGAATCTGAAGTGTGTCAGCAATTTCCTTCATCAGCTCCTGAAACTGCCTGAAGTCATCTGCCATAGAAGGTGGTGGAAGAAGGACAGCTTTGTGAGGCGTACTAGCGAAAGGTGTCATCTCCTAATCTGCTCTTGCTTCTTGCTCCTCAAAGGTTTCCTCCTCTGGCATAGGTGGTGGTATAGGAGGTTGAGGCAAATGGGCCCTTCTCTATTCCCGCCAGTGGTGCAAAGACCTTGTTGCAAATTGTTGACAATAGAATGCCCAGGGTCCTAGCAAGGCCACTGAGGGGGCCCTAAAGGCATAGGCGGAGTCATCCATCTGTGTTCCTGCCGTGTGGTTGTCATTTGAGGTCTATCCTCCTGTAATATGTCAGTGTAGGAGGGAAAGCAACGTGACCAAGAACAGACACTGGAACCCTGCACCAAAATTTGAGAATCTGAGGAGTCCTCTTCCATGTGCTCCAAGGGTGGTGGTGGTGGTAGTGGTGGGACTAGATATTCAGCTTGCAAAGTAAAGGGGGGTGAATATGATGATCTAGATCAGGGGAGGGCAAACTACAGCCCGGGGGCGCATCCTGCCCTCCGGACATTTTAATCCGGCCCTTGAGCTCCAACCAGGGAGCAGGGTTGGGGTCTTGCTCCGGTTGGCTCCCAGAACCAGTGGCATGTCCCTCCTCCGGTTCCTACGCATAGGGACAGCCAAGGGGCTCTGCATGTTGCTCTGCCCCCGTAGCTCCCACTGGCCAGGAACCATGGCCAATAGGAGCTGCAGGGGCGGTGCCTGCAGACAGGGCAGCACACAGAGCCACCTGGCCGCGCCTCCACGTAGAAGCTGGAGAGGGGACATGCCATTGCTTCTGGGAGCTGCTTGAGATAAGAACTGCCCAGAGCCTGCACCCCTTAGTCCCGCCTGCACCCCAATCCCCTGCCCTAATCCCCCTCCAAACTCCTCAGAACCCTCCTGCACCCCAAACCCCTCATCCCCAGCGCCACCCCAGAGCCCACGCCCCCTCCTGCCCCCAATTTCGTAAGCATTCACAGCCCACCATACAATTTCCATACCCAGATGTGGCCTTCAGGCCAAAAAGTTTGCCCACTAGATGATAGAGGAGTCAGTGACCAAGAGAGTCTTGATGCCGACAAACCCCCAGCACTCATTAACAGAGGAGACTCTGGCTCTGAAGACACGATTAGGTCCTTGGGGTACCTAAATTCTTGTGGTACCAATGGTATCAAATATTGGGTCGAGTGAGAACCTGGGAGGACAGCTTTAGTCCCAATGCAGCTGGTACCCAACTTTTGACATTTGGGTGAGTCAGCTCTGATTGCATGAGCACCATAGGCAGCCAAGTGGTCTTTTGTACTCTTGACTTTAGTGTTACCTGTACCAAGTGTTGTTCAGGGATGGGCTTAGAACTCTCTTCAACAGTGTCTTTGCTGCTCTGGGTACAACTACCCGTACTCGGTACTGAGTTTATATTAGATGACTGACTCTTCTTCCTTTGCGGTACCAGTATCAGTCAGAGAATGCATGAAACTCCCCTTGGGATGTGCGGTCTCCATAGCATTCTTGTGAGTCAGCGACCAAGGTATTCTTGGGCCTGGTCTACACTGAGTTTAATTCAAATTTAGCAGCGTTAAATCGAATTAACCCTGCACCCGTCCACACAACGAAGCCATTTATTTCAAAATAAAGGGCTCTTAAAATAGATTTCTGTACTCCTCCCCGATGAGCGGAGTAGCGCCAAAATAGATATTGTCATTTCAAATTAGGGTTAGTGTGGCCGCAATTCGATGGTATTGGCCTCCAGGAGCTATCCCACAGTGCACCATTGTGACTGCTCTGGACAGCAATCTGAACTCAGCTGCACTGGGTAGGTAGACAGGAAAAGCCTCGCAAACATTTGAATTTCATTTCCTGTTTGCCCAGCACAGGAGAGCATAGGTGACCACAGAGAGCTCATCAGCACAGATAACCATGCAGGACGATAATCGAAAAAGAGCACCAGCATGGACCGTATGGGAGGTACTGGATCTGATCACTATATGGGGAGAGGATTCAGTGCTAGCAGAACTTCATTCGAAAAGACAAAACTTTTGAAAAAAATCTCCAAGGGCATGATGGAGAGAGGCCACAGTAGGGATTCAGAGCAGTGCCGCGTGAAAGTCAAGGAGCTCAGACAAGCCTATCAGAAAACAAAGGAGGCAAACGGTCGCTCCGGGTCAGAGCCGCAGACGTGCCGCTTCTACGCTGAGCTGCATGCAATTCTAGTGGGGGCCGCCACCACTACCCCACCTCTGACCGTGGATTCCGAGGCGGGAGTAATCTCATCAGCCACACCTGAGGATTCTGCGGACAGGGAAGAGAAAGAGGAGGACGCCGAGCTTGCGGAGAGCACACAGCACTCCGTTCTCCCCAATAGCCAGGATCTTTTTCTCAGCCTGACTGAAGTACCCTCCCAAGCCAGTACCCAAGACCATGACCCCATGGAAGGGACTTCAAGTGAGTTTACCTTTTAAAATATAAAACTTGTTTTAAAAGCAAGCGTTTTTTAATGATTACTTTGCCCTGAGGACTTGGGATGCATTCATGGCCAGTACAGCTACTGGAAAAGTCTGTTAACGTGACTGGGGATGGAGCGGAAATCCTCCAGGGACATCTCCATGAAGCTCTCCTGGAGGTACTCCAAAAGCCTTTGCAGAAGGTTTCTGGGCAGTGCAGCCTTATTCCATCCTCCATGGTAGGACACTTGACCACGCCATGCTCGTAACAAGTAATTTGGTATCATTGCATGACAAAGCCTGGAAGCGTATGGTCCCGGTGTTTGCTGGCATTCAAGCAACATCCGTTCTTTATCTCGCTGTGTAATCCTCAGGAGAGTGATATCGCTCATGGTAACCTGGTTGAAATACGGGAATTTAATTAAGGGGACAGAGGTGGCCATTCCTACTGGGCTGTTTGCCCAGTTGTGGCTGAAAAGAAATCCTTCCCTGCAGTCAGCCAAGTGCAGAGGGGGTGGGGGGGAGGGGAAATTGGCGCTGAGCTTTTTGCCTTTGGCTAGCAGGAATCTTCCCGGATACCAGCCACACGGTTGGGGGCGGGGGGGTACCGCGATCATCCCAGAGAATTGGATGGGGGGGGGGGTTAGTTTGTTTTCTGCTGCTGAAGGTTAACAGGAAAACCGCAGCAGTCAATGGGCTTTGCTGGTATGTGGGAAAGGAGGGCGCAGAAGCCAAAAGACAATGGCTTACCATGGGTGCATGCAAGCCGAATTCTGTTGCCCGGACCTGCGTCTGTGATCTCTAACACCAAAGCCACAGGCACTCAATATTAAGATGGAAAATGCAACCTTGTACTGAAATCACATGTGCTATGTAATGTGAATAGTGTTGTTCACCGTGAAAGAGTATAAGCATTGTTCTGTAAAATGTATCTTTCTAAAAACTTCTCTCCTTTTTTCCATCCCTCCAGCAGCTGCAAATTTTTCAAGCCTCTCTCCTCCGTCCCGAAGGCTATCTCAGATAAGGCAGCAGAGAAAGAGGACGCGAGACGAGATGTTCTCGGAAATAATGGAATGCACCTGCAATGAAAGAGCTCATTTGAACGAGTGGAAGGACACGGTATCTAAATACAGGAAAGATGCCAGTGAACGTGAGGTCATGAGGGACACTCGAGATGAGAGGTGGCAGGCTGCAATGCTGGGGCTGCTGCGTGATCAAACAGACATGCTCCGGCGTCTGGTGGAGCTTCAGGAACGGCAGCAGGATAACAGAGTGTCGCTGCAGCCGCTGTATAACCTCCCTCCCCCCTCACCATGTTCCATAGCCTCCTCACCCAGACGTGTAAGAACACAGGGTGGGAGGCTCCGTGCACCCTCCCACTCCACCCCAGTGGACAGCCCAACCAAAAGGCTGTCATTAAATTGACTTTTTTCAGTGGCCTTTTACTTCCCTCCTATCCTCCTCCCAAACCTCATCCGGGTTACCTTGTCGGTTCTCTCCCTATGTTTATAATCAATTAATAAAGAATACATGATATTTCAACAATAGTGACTTTATTTCCTTTAAAAACAAGCTGTGATTTAAGGTGGGAGGGTGGTTTGCTTACAGGGAATGAGTCAATCAAGGGGGCGGATTTTCAAACAGAACTTTCACACCGTAGCCTGCCCAGTCATGAAACTGGTTTTCAAAGCTTCTCTGATGCGCAGCGCTTCCTGGTGTGATCTTCTAATTGCCCTGGTGTCTGGCTGCGCATAATCAGCAGCCAGGCGATTTGCCTCAGCCTCCCACCCCGCCATAAAAGTCTCCCCCTTATCCTCACAGAGATAGTGGAGCACACAGCAAGCAGAAATAACAATGGGGATATTGGTTTGGCTGAGGTCTGACCGAGTCAGTAACGAGCGCCAGTGACCTTTTAAACGGCCAAATGCACATTCTACCACCATTCTGCACTTGCTCAGCCTGTAGTTGAACAGCTCCTGATTCCTGTCCAGGCTGCCTGTGTATGGCTTCATGAGCCATGGCATTAAGGGATAGGCTGGGTCCCCAAGGATAACTATAGGCATTTCAATATCCCCAATGGTTATTTTCTGGTCTGGGAAGTAAGTCCCTTGCTGCAGCCGTTTAAACGGAGTAGTGTTCCTGAAGACGCGAGCATCATGAACCCTTCCCGGCCAGCCCACGTTGATGTTGGTGAAACGTCCCTTGTGTTCCACAAGTGCTTGCAGCACCATTGAAAAGTACCCCTTGAGGTTTATGTACTGGGTACCCTGGTGCTCCGGTGCCAAGATAGGGATATGGGTTCCATCTATCGCCCCACCACAGTTAGGGAATCCCATTGCAGCAAAGCCATCCACTATGACCTGCACATTTCCCAGAGTCACTACCTTTCGTAGCAGCAGCTCAGTGATTGCTTTGGCTACTTGCATCACAGCAGCCCCCACAGTAGATTTGCCCACTCCAAATTGATTCCCGACTGCCTGGTAGCTGTCTGGCGTTGCAAGCTTCCACAGGGCTATCGCCACTCGCTTCTCAACTGTACCAAGATGAGAGCAGCCCTTATTCTGACGCTTCAGGGCAGGGGACAGCAAGTCACAAAGTTCCATGAAAGTGCCCTTACGCATGCGAAAGTTTCGCAGCCACTGGGAATCGTCCCACACCTGCAACACTATTCGGTCCCATCAGTCTGTGCTTGTTTCCCGGGCCCAGAATCGGCATTCCACGGCTACAACCTCTCCATTAACAGCATGATCTCCAAAGCACCGGGGCCCATGGTTTGATGGAATTCCATGTCCATGTCTTCATTACTCTCGCCACCGCGCTGCCGTAGCCTACTCCTCGCCGCCTGGTTTTGCAGGTTCTGGTTCAGCATAAACCACACGATAACGCGCGAGGTGTTTACAATGTTCATGACTGCTGTCTTGAGCTGAGTGGGCTCCATGCTTGCCGTGGTATTGCGTGTGCACTGTTTACCCAGGAAAAGGTGCGAAACGGTTGTCTGCCGTTGCTTCCCTGGAGAGGGGGTAGGATGTACCCAGAACCACCCGCGACATTGTTTTTGGCCCCATCAGGCATTGGGATCTCAACCCAGAATTCCAATGGGTGGAGGAGACTGTGGGAACTATGGGATAGCTACCCACAGTGCAACGCTCTGGAAATTGATGCTAGCCCCGGTACATGGACGCATACCGCCGAATTAATGTGCTTAGTGTGGCCGCATACATTCAACTTTATACAATCTGTTTCCAAAATTCGGATTAATCCCGTAGTGTAGACATACCCTTGGAGATTTACTCCTTCCCTCCTCCTTCTTAGAGGCAGATGTCAATGAGGACTTTGATACCCTAGATGTACTTGGTGCTGTGTTACTGCATACATCTCTACGGGTCTCCAGTGATTGAGATTTTTATGTGGATGAGGCACTAGCAGAACTGGGAGTGTATGTACACAGTGGTCCTCCACCCTGGATCCAAAGATGATTGTAAATCTTGCTCCATCATTAGAAGTTTAAATTTGATCTCTCTATTTTTCCAAGATGAAGAAAGTACAGTTCTTGCAGTTACTGGAATATACAGATCACGCAAACAGTGGAGGCACTGGCAATGCCCATCACTTACTGGAATAAGCTCATGGCAGGAGAGGCACCTCTTGAATCATGGGGAGCCCAGCATACCCAAGTAAAATAATGAAAAATAACCCTTAGAAGGGGAAGCTCTTATCTATCTAACTCAGGGGTCTCAAACTCAAATGACCACGAGGGCTAGTTCATTGGCCCGAGGGCCGCAACACTGACACACACCCCCTCACTGCCGCCAGCCCTGCCGAGTCTCCACCCCTTCCATGGGGCCCCGCCTCTTCCCACCCCTTCCCTGCCCTCATTCCAACCCCTTCCCTGAAGTCCTCACCCCAGCACTGCCCCCTCCCTGCCCCCAGAGGGTGCATGATGGATGTGGCAGGGGCTCAGGGCAGGGAATTAAGGTGAAGCACAGGATTGGGGTGCAGGCAGGGGGCTCTGGGCAGGGAGTTGGGGTGCAGAAGGGGTGTGGGGTGCAGCAGGGGGCTCAGGGCACGGGGCTCAGGGCAGAGGTGCAGATGGGGTGGGATGCAGGCAGGGGGCTCAGGGCAGGGAGTTGGGGGGCGGGGTGCAGGAGGGCTTTGGGCTCCGGGGTGGCAGCGGCGCCGGCCCCGCTCTGGGAAGTAGCTGGAACCACGTCCCTGCGGCCCCTGGGGGAGGGGCACGCAGGGCTCTGCACGCTGCTTGCCGCGCCTCCAGGTACCGCTTCCAAAGCTCCCATTGGCCGCAGTTCCCCATTCCCGGCTAATGGGAGCTGCGGGGGGAGCGGTGCCTGGAAGCCAGGCCGGGAAGCAACACATGGACGGAGCCCTCTGCTTCTTCCCCCACCCCACCCCCTGCAGGGACATGATGCCAGCTTCAGGGAGCGGCGCGGGGATCGAGGGGGGCAATCCCATGGGTGTAGTTTGCCCACCCCTGGCCTGGAGGTAGGCCGGGGGGGGCGGGGGCGGGCCACTTGGCGGGCCACATGTTTGAGACCTCTGATCTAACTAAATCTGAAATTAATAAAAATTGTATTATTTTTAAGAAAAAGAAAAAAAGGGAACTGTTCCAACAAGTGTAAACACTAAGTGACTAATTATATGCTAACAAGTATCAGAGGGGTAGCCGTGTTAGTCTGAATCTGTAAAAAGCAACAGAGGGTCCTGTGGCACCTTTAAGACTAACAGAAGTATTGGGAGCATAAGCTTTTGTGGGTAAGAACCTCATATGCTAACAATTGCTGAAATATTAGAGAGAACAGGCACCTGGAGACTGTCTCATGCTGAAGGCAGTTGAAAAGGATCTGAGGGTGGTTTGCCTGCACTGTCGCATATAGCCTCAGCACAGGGCACAAGGATGAGTGGAGCAAATGCATGGGCACTGGCAGGACACTACTAGAAGAAGAATCCTAAAAAACCACTAAGCAGCATTCATTTTTACATTCCAAACCATTAAGGAATCAGTGATTGTAAAAGGTGTCCAAATGAGCATGCTGATTCCTGAAGTCATCTACCCACAGTGCAGTTAACAGCATGGCCAGCAGCACTGCAAGTTTCCCAACACTTAATTAGGAACATACCTCAAACCAAACCTGGAGGGACTCCCACTGTTTCAACCACGGTACCAATTAGTGACAACTGTCATTGTGGGTTGCTGAGTCTTTGCCCCCGGGAACAAGAATGACACCAACAATTTGTTTCACACAAGCTATAGAACAGCTATCAGATGGTAACAATTCCATTTCTTAGTATTTATATTTTGATTCATATACTCATCAAGTGTGCTGTTTCTAGTAAAGGAATCTTACAAACCTTCATTTCTAATGGTATCAAAGCAAATATTACCCCAAACATATTACATTTGGATCAACTGTTCCAAATGACAATAAGGGTTGTGTAGGGTTACCATACGTCCGGATTTTCCCGGACATGTCCGGCTTTTGGGGGCTCAAATCCCCGTCCGGGGGGAAATCCCCCAAAAGCCGGGCATGTCCGGGAAAATCGGGAGGGAGGGCTGGGCCGGGGTCGCGGGGCCGGGCGCGCGGTGCCGGGCCGGGAGCCGGGCCAGGGCCGCGGGGTCGGGCCGCCGAGGGGGTGCGCGGGGCCGGGGGGTCGGGCCGGGAGCCGGGCCGCCGGGGGGGTGCGCTGGGCCGCGGGGCCGGGAGCCGGGGAGTCGGGCCGGGAGCCGGGCCGCCGGGGGGGTGCGCTGGGCAGCGGGGCCGGGAGGTCGGGCCGGGAGCCGGGCCGCCGGGGGGGTGCGTTGGGCCGTGGGGCCGGGAGCCGGGGAGTCGGGCCGGGAGCCGGGCCGCCGGGGGGGTGCGTTGGGCTGCGGGGCTGGGAGCCGGGGGGTCGGGTCGGGAGCCGGGCCGCCGGGGGGGGGGGGGTGCGCTGGGCCGCCGGGGCCGGGAGCCGGGGGGTGCGCTGGGCCGCCAGGGGCCGGCTGGCAGTGCTGGGCGGGCCGGGGGTGGTCGGCCGGGGGCCGGGGCCGGCACCCCAGGGCCGCAGCCGACCCAGGCTGGAGCCGCCGGGGGGCCAGCCTGGGCCGCACCTCCTCCCCCCACACCGCCCCTTACCTGCCCAGGCTTCCCGCGAATTAAATGTTCGCGGGAAGCAGGGGAGGGGGCGGAGACTTTGGGGAGGGGGCGGAGTTGGGGCGGGGGAGGGGGCGGGGCTGGGGGCGGGGGCAGGGCCCCGTGGAGTGTCCTCCTTTTGGAGGCACAAAATATGGTAACCCTAGGGTTGTGTATATTGTATTATCTGAAGGAGTTCTGAGAAACTTGCCTCGCTAAAGAAAGGACATTCCATATTTTTTTTATTTTATTTCCTTCATTCTTATGCTCCACTTTGTCTTCCATAATAAGGCAACTTTTGTTCAGTCTTATCTGCAATCTGCTTAAGACTACTTTCCAATATTTTTGAAAATTGCAATTTTTGCTTTCTAAAACCCATTTAAAAAAACCATTCTCTCTGATTTGGCTTGTCCCGCTCTCCCCTTTTCTTTTTACTCTAATTTTTAACTCAACTGTCCATCTCTTCTCCATTTTCCGTGTAAATCAATCCCTTCTCCCAGGCTCTCTAACATATGCCAAATAGTCTCATGTCACCAGTTTTCATGGTTCTCCTTCACCCTGGAAACCCAACAGTCCCTATCCCTAATCTCCCAGACAGCTCAAGAGCCAGTCTGCATCCTTATCTCTGTCTTTCTTTACACAACTGTGGGTCTTTTTTCCTCCTCCTCCAACGAAGTTTCAGGTTCTTACTTTCTTCCCTTTCCTTGTCATCCAGTTCCCACAATTCTCTCCCCATTCTCAGATCTCTATAGCACGATGGAGGGAAGAACTGTACTGAATCTTATTGAGTCCCTTGCAGAGGGACAGAAGAGGAAGTAGTATGTCAATCAACGTGTTGCTTGCTGCTGCTCAAATTTGGCTGGGAAGGCACAGCAAGCATGACATTAGGAAGTCTCAGCTAAAGGCAGAGAACCTTTGTTATGGAGAGAGATTTTTATTAAAATGAGATAAAAACCTGAGCTGTGTCTATACTAGTGCTTCACTCTGGAAAGCAGTTTAACATTTTTCTAGTGTAGATATACTAAAAGAACAGGGCTGATGGGCTTGGAAGGGAGCACATCCAGCCCTGCTTAGCTGGAAGACAGGCTATTGTAACACAGAGCTTTTGAGGGAGCTGAGAGCAACAGCAATATAGGAGTGGTATATGGAAGAGTCCAATAGCACCTCGAAGAAAAGAAAACACAGGGAAGAACCACAGAGAGACAGATGGAAGAAACTGAAACAAGATAGCTAGACAAAATGCACAGAAACAATAGGAGAAGAGAACAAAAGCCAGACATGGTGATGTATTTTTTTAAAAGTTCATTATGTAATCTGGTGGATGGATGTCAGCTACTGACCTAATTAAAGGTGGTAGTTAACTCGACTGAAAAAGCCTCAAAAATAAAGCCTCCTCTCTAAAATTTTGGGCCCCATCTGTTAAGAGTAGTTTGACAGGAAATCAACATTTTCCCTGTTTTCAGACAAAGAAAACTAAAGCCTTGTACAAGGAAGCCAATTTACAATATACTTTAAATTATACCACACTACTCTGTGACCTTGGACAAGTCACTTAATATTTCTGTACTTCATTTTACTCATTGGATACTACTACTTGCAATCCTCACAGATATACTGAGAGGTTTAATTTTTGTCAAATACTCAGAGTCTTTGGGGGAAATGCTCTCTTTTAAAGGGCTAAATATTAAGCAAATTAAACCCGATACGTACATATCAAGAAGGAGAGACTTACCTTTTCCATAGAAGAACTTTCGGTAATAATACGCTCCAAGATCAATGTGTTCTATAATATAACGTTTAACTTTCTCCCGGTGAATTGACTGATTCTCTCTTGGCACCTCCAGTACAGAAACACCAGCATTCGTGCAGTGGGAACTTAGAGAGGATTCAAAGGAACAACTTTCACCTGAAGCAAAAGATGCAGAGTTTGCCCTGGAAAGTGCAATCCTCCTATCTCCTTCTCCACCAGTTTCATTCCTGAAGTAAGGGCAACTCAGGATTAAGTCATTGCTTTTCCCATCACCCTCATCAGCATCTAGGTTTTCTTTTGAATTGAGGTCCTCTTTACTTCCCAAAGGAGATTCACAGTTTCCAATCTGGCCTGCTGTCATCTGAGTTTGTGATGCGGCTGAAGCCCCAGTGGTTATATTTTTTCTTTTTCCCACATTAACCCTGGTAGCCATTGCTTCATTTATGTTAAATAAAATGCTCTGAACATCATAATGTGCAAAACATTTTTGACAGTTCCAAGGACGAATGTTTCTCTCAAATCTACCATCATCCAGTTCTGAGGAAAATTTGAAAGTTTCATGCTCGCTTTTAACAGTTCTCAGTTTTCTAAACAGAGATGTTTCTACTGCTTCTGATTTCAGTCTCCATTTGAAAGATTTGTCCCTGTCTCTACCAATAAGCAGGGCACTATCCATATAATCCAATCCAGAAATCCTGACAAATTCTCCCCTGGAAATCTGTGTGGCAGCATGAAGACTTGGAGAAATTGTAGGGTCACAGCGGAAAAACTCGGGAAATCCAAATGGAGCAAGAGTTTTATGTTCAAAGTTTTCCACTCGATATCCTCTGAGCATTGCAAAAAAATTCTCACCAGATAAACCTTGCCTGTCAATTGAAGAAGTACTTCCATATTCTCTATGAAGAGCTGCTCCCGTATTTGGGTTAACAGCATTCTGGTCCAACACATCTTCAGCATCAATATCACTAATGGTGACATCACTGTTGCTTCTTTGTCTTATGGGATGAAGTCCCCTCTGGGGCGAATGGACAAAGAGATCTCCTATTGTATATTTGGTCTCTTCAAATTCCAAATCCAACTGCTGTTCTTGTTGCCCATCACTTTGGTCATTTTGTCCATTTGGAATTACTGATCCAACACTCTCATAACTGGTTTGAGGTCTACTTTCCCATACTGCTTTACTTAGTTCCTTAGAGCAATCCTTTTTAGGAGGCCATTCAGATACCCTCGCTCGGACACCCATTTTAGGCATAGCTGGTGTACCATTAGTTTGATTACTTTCATTTTTGCTAGATGTATTTAAAGAAGCAGGAGGACCCACGTTACCATTTAAAGCTTTAAATTTTCTAGCAAAGTAGTCATCGGACTGCATACTTTTTGAAGACTCCTTGAACTTTGAGGACGTTCGGCTGGGTTTGTGCTTATCTTCTTGTGAAGACCTTTGATCGCTCATGTCCACTCAAGGGCAAAGAAGTACCTAGTCTTACCTCCAAGACTGGTACTACTGTTATTACATTATCATCACATATGGAACAGAGAATTGCAAAATAAGACAACTACTGTCTGTATCGGAGCATAATGGTATCAGAGTGACATTTTTGTTAAAAAAATATATCAGAAAAAGAGGTCTTCATAATATTTCCTTCAGTTTAGAAGTGTTCAATCTGATATCAATCCAGGTATATTCCTTGTACCTGTTCTGAAAAAGAAAAATGTGCATTAAAATGATATACATTCAAGAGCAGGAAGTCTACAATGTTACTTGTAAATATAAAACATCCTAAACACCATTAGTGGTCCATATATTCTCAAAGGAACTCAGATACAAACATACTGAGAATATTATAAATTATGTAGTCAGAAAGGTAAAGATAGAAGTATGTTCTGATTTGCACTTCTCAGCAACCAATGAATTAGCCCAGTAATATTCGTAATGCTAAAGATATAGAATATGTAAGATCAATCCACAGATTGTTATTAACGTATGGAAGAACTTATCTATAAACATAAGCCACTACAGTCAACCAATTTAAATCCACTATTAATACATCCCTGCCTAATTAATTTAAATCTGCAATAGATAACAGACCTATTCCATTTGTCTTCTTTTCCTACTTACATCTTGGTATCTTTCTCAATACCGTCCTAATGCATGGAATGCCCTCCTCATCCCAGTTTGCCAAAATGACTCTCCATATTCAAGCATCTCCTGAAAAGTCACTTCTGTGATGCTCATATGAACAGAGTCAACAGTAATAAGGAAATCAGAAGGCATACTCTTCAAGTTACTCTTTACTGTAGGTTTTCCAGTGCAACCTCCTTTTTTGTAGGTCTCTGAAAACGAAAGCACTTTGGGGCAGGGACCGCGCTCAGCCAATATCATCACTCAAAAATGTACTTGTGGGTACATCTGCTAAAAACTAAGGCCTGGTCTATTCTAAAATATTGGGTAGGTTTAATTATGTCAGTGAGAAGTGTGAAAAATCCATGCTCCTGAATAGCGTAGTTAAGCCGACCTAACTTCCTGTGTAGTCAGAGCTAAGTAGATGGAAAAATTCTTCTGTTGACCTAACTACCAACACTCGGGGAGGTGGATTACATACACCAACAGGAGAATGCCCCCATCGACATAGACAGTGTCTACATTGAAGCACTACAGCAGCACAGCTGTGCCACTGTAGCATTTTAAGTGTAGACGAGCCCTCAGCCAATTTCACGGATGATAGGCTGGAAGAATGCATAGGTGATTCTGTCCACTGGTACAAAAGATTCAGTAAAATTTAGTCTGATCAGGAAAAACATTCAGTTGGTGATTAGAGCTGGTTGGAACATTTTCAGTGAAATTTCATTTAATTGAAGCCAAAACACTCGAAACATCATGGAGATGTATCAGTTTCAACCAAGTTTAAAGTACATGCTCTCCCTGGGTCAGTCATCTGGAACAAAAAAACCTCTTCTCAATCAGATAGAGCAGGGACTTGAATCAGGGTTTCCCATATCCCACACCAGTACTCTAACCACCAGGCTATCGAGTCAGATACCTTCCCAAATTGGAAAGCTCAAGCTTCTGTCTGAAATGGACATTTTGACAATTCTGTTTACGAAAAAATGTTTGAAAGGTTTTATTTTTCTTCAAAATGCAGATAAAAACAGTTTCAAAAACTCAAACGTTGCTACAAAACAGAATGGTCTTCCTCCAGCCAGCTCAACTAGTAAATATCTATTAAATTGTGGAACAGTCCTTCCCACAGATGTTATTTAAAACTACGCTGGACAAGAACATAACATAACATATACTGTAAGGAACAATCCTGTGGTGCTAGTGTTTAAAATCTTCTATTCTAAAGGTCTCTTTGGTTGTAATTTCTATTTTATTTCTATATGGCAATATTTCTGTTACATTTACTCTGAATTATAGTACACTTGAGTAATCCTTGAAAGTGAATTACAAGGATGTTGTTCGAAGCAAAAATGTTCCAAACATTTTACAGTTAAATATTCCAGTTGTGTTGCAGAAAATATGTAGTCACTTCAAATTTACAAGTACTAATGAAGACAAGTCTTTGAAAACTAGGTCTTTCTTTGAAGAGGGAGGGTGCGGGGGCACAGAATTTTGAATTTGGGACTTGCCAGTTAGGCAAACAGAGATGATATTGCAAACACTGTAAACCATGCTGGAAAGTAAAAAAGAGTCCCCAGCGGAAACTTAAAGGCAAAACCACTAGGCAGATCTCTAGACAAGGAAGAGAGGAGAACTCCAATTAATTTTTTTTTAAAATGGCAATTCCTTTCATTGTAATGCATCTAGGAAACAGCAGTAAGGTACTGCATGATTTCCTTCTATTTTACTATTTGGAGGATTTACGTTACTTCATTCTTAATCTCACTGCAGAACAGCTGTAACTGAAGCATATTCTCTTTTATATTTCTCTGATTGCTAATCTAAAAGGCTACAGCTACTAGGCTAATGAATGACATGCTGGTTGCTTCCCACAACAACAACAACATGGCAGCCAAGTTGGCAAACGTTAATTCAAACATTGAATTACTAGAACACTAAAATATTTTTCAATTGTTTTAATAGTTTTCAGGATAATCATGTAGAGGAGTGTGCACAGGGTATGCACATCCATCTGCAGCCATGTCCAGTGCTTTTCTCCCATTGCGAAAGATCAGTTTAAGGGTGAGGCAAGATTGAATGTTATCTACTCCCACAGCAGCTTTTTCTTCTTTGGGCAGTAAGAAACAATGTAATGATCTTTCAAGATGTTTCAAATAAGGATGTGCACATTTAGGGCAGTTTTACACAGAGAGGGTAAATTGTACTGAAAGCGTCCTGTAGTTCAGTGAAGTTAGTTGGGTGGAGGTAAGAGGAGGGCAGAGAGGAAAACATTTCTTTCCTACCTATATTACAAAAAGTATTTAAAAATATTATTGGGGGGAAAGATTAAATTTAAGCTTTACAAAAGAACTTTTTTCTTCCATGTCTGGAGGAACACGGGAACCTGAACTCAGGCTTTGCCTGGTATAGCAAGTCTGAAGCCCATTGTATATCAACCTTAGTTAGTTAACAGTGTTTAGAGTGCATAATCAGTCTTGCACTTGAAACTGTTTCCATTTTGCTGCACAGCAGAAAACAGGCCAAAAACATGTTAAGAACATGCTCTTCTTAAGGAACAAAAAAAAGTTGTGTTCCAGCCTAAGACCTTAAACACAATACCTACCTGTAGGTTAAAGCAAAAAAGTTTTGCTTGCCCACAGTGATCAACCAAACTGTTTACATGTTAGTTTGCATGGAGTCTGATTAAAATATTTTTAAAATATGACACACGGGATCTTTAAAAATATTTTTAAAGCATTTTACATTCCTTTGGTAAAAATAAAATGCAAGTAGGAAAATATCTTGTGGTATATCTAACACTTTTGGGAAAAATTACTATTACAGAACTAAAGCACAAGAAAGAGTTTCTGTATGAATTATGGTATCGTGTAAACTACTGACAGTAGCAACTAATAAGTGTTTCTTCATATTCTTCAAAGAGTTTTCTCCAGATGTCAACTAAAGTGATGTTAGAGGATTGGAGGTCCCCCCCCCGCCCCTCAGAGTAAAGCAATCAAATAAGATTAAGACATCCCATCATAACCCTTCTACCTACTTTGCATTTTGCAACTACTTAAATAATATTCCAAAAACAATTTTGCATATCTGGAATGATATGAAACTCCACTTATGCTGTGAAGATTAATTCTATTTTCTTTGAAGTGGCTGTAAATTATGTTTTTCACACTATCTATCCAATTCACACATTAAAAATGGAAAACCATTCATCAAAATCTATTCAACCTAGTTTTTTGAAGGGTATCACAAATATTTTTAAATTGTCATACAAACTAAATATAAATATAAAATGAGAAAAGACTATGCTGTAATAATCCCATTCTTCTCTTTCCCAGCAAGAATTAGGAACGGAGAAATTCCTACATCAGATCAGAGCAACAGGCCATCTATTACAGTATCGTATATCTGACAATGGCCAGTACCAGGTGCTTTAGAGAAAGGTGCAATTTTCCACTACTGTGCATAATTTTGGAATAAACTGCCCCTGGGGAAGCTATTTCCTATGTCCCATAAGTTACTGGTGGTTTAAATACCCTGAAACAAAGCTTTAAATACCTCCCTATATATATAAAAAAAATTAAATGGCTGTCATCCTAGCTCATGTAACTACGTAATTTCTTGTTATACATATAAATGGATAATCCTTTTTTAAACAAGCCTGTTTAGTCTTCCAGGATATCTTGTAGCATTGAGTTCCACTACTTAATTATGTATTACGTAAAAATAGGTATTCCTTAAATCATTTTATATATATATTATCTTTCAATTTCATTAGCTAGTTCCTTGTTATTGTATTATGAGAAAAAAGTAAAGTAGTTGTTCCTATTTACTCTTTCTATAACATCTGTTGCTAACGTCATGTCAACTTTTATTCATCTCCTCTGTAAACTGAACAGTCAAAAATGTTTCAGTCTCTGCTCATATGAAAGTCTTTCCATTTGTCTATTTAGAATAGAAGCTCTTCTGGGCAGGGACAGTCTTTTCGTTATGTTTGTATAATATGCCTAGTACAATAAGGATGGGGTTTCTAGGTGCTTCTGCAATACAAATAATAAAATCATCATCAGATCATGCCTCTCATCTAATTTAGCTAGATCTTTTTTGTATAGTGACCAGAACTGGATGCACCATTTCGGGGAAGGGGTATAATTGATTTGTATAAATTATAATCTTTTCTGTAATTTTTTCATTCCATTCCTTGTACTCCCCCAACAATGTTGGCTTATTTGACTGCCACTACACATTGAGATGTCCAATGATGCCATGATTTGTCACATAGTTTCAATTAATTTAAAACCCAGTAATGTATATTAGTAGTCCAAGTCATTCCTTCCTATGTGCAGTACACCTTGCATTTAACACAACAGAATTTCATCCGCTGTTCATCCATCTTTGTTACATCCCTCTGGTGTTCTCTACAGTCTTCTCTATGCTTCACTCACCTAAACAACTGAGTCACCTGCAAAGTTTACAACCCGCTTTGGTTTTATGTTCTTTTTGACTAGTTTCCTCATTTAAAAAAATAAACACCTTTTTAAAAGCTGAGTGTCACAGTACCCTTGCCCCCCCCCCGACTATGTTAACTATCTATGCCAGCAGTTTGCTTCCACTTTTTCTGCATATGCTCTTCCTTCCTCAAGACATTTCCCAGCACCAGATAAATTTCTTTATGCATGAGGAAGTGATCAGTCTCTATCTCTCTCAATGATCTCAACAACGGAAGTTTCGTTTCTCCATTCCAGCCTTATCCCCTCCTAGCAGATGCGGGACTTCCTTAAATGGAAGACAGAGAGTCAGTTCTGAACTGGGACAATTCTACTATGTCTGTATACATAATTGTCTCCTTCTGCCCTTTTAGTTCAAAAACTAGTAAATGCACCATGGGATCCCATAGTGTTGATGCTCCATGCTCTCCATCACCTGAGAGGCTTTGAGGCCATGCCTCCTGATCCATCTGATATCAACCTACAATAGTTGGAGGAAAGCATACTTCAAAAAGACTTGACCATTGTGGCAATTCTAACATCCTTCCAGTTACACAGAAGGTATGACACAACCCATTCTCAGGGAAACAAATATTTGTGTACACTCATTTTAAAGCAATAGCACATTGTATCCAGTGTTTTTTTTGTTTTGTTTTTTTTTTTTTTTTTTTTTAAAGAACACTTATTCCCTCCTCTGACTTATGAAGCAGTGAACACCTTAAAACTAGTGTGTCGGTCAACCAAGGAGATGCCTAAATTGGCACTGAATTATTAACACTTTATTGGAAACAGCAACATTTGGGGAAAAAACTGCCCTTGTAAGAACCACTTATGAAGGTATATGAACAAATAAGGCAGCCCTTTTAAAAATCTATAGTTGGACTAATGTACATAACCTCTATTTTTAATATAGTACAGTGGTTCTCAACCCATGGGACACTTAAGGCCCAATCACCACACAGCTGCGGCCCATGTAGCATCCTCAGGGTCATACAGATAGTATATATATTGTGTGGATGCAGCCCACATAACACATAAAACACTGCATATGTCTGCCACAATGGTAAATAGGTTGAGAACCACTGATATAGGCTGTGTGTACATTTAGTAGTGAATATTCCATAGATTCATAATTCAGTAATACAGAAGATGCTCTGTTTGAAAAAGGATCAGATGACTAAGAGATTGTATTACCTTCTATGGCATCACTCCCCCTCTCCTACATTTGTTTTTCATCAATTGCTCTTTGCTCTATTTGTTCTCTCTCCACAAAAAAGAATTGGACAAAATAGTCTACGTACATCCCTCAGTTATAACTAATGCTTACACCATTTATTATACTTGCTTTTGTTTGCGTTACAAGACATAACATTTAATAAAACAGATTTCCTCCCCCGCCCCACCCCTAAAAAAATACTTGTTAATATCTTCCTCATCCCTGAACACCCCACACACACTCCTTTAGGTCAAGTTCCTCACTTTTCCCTTTTTTCTCCTCACCTTAATCTTTCAGCTAGAGAGCCATTGCCAAACATGGTCAAAAGATAAAACTGGATGCCTACCCTGCTGTTGTGCTTGTGCCAATCCTCTGCACTAGGGCTGCTGGATGTTATGCAAATAACTTAAGTTCCTTCCACAGAGTTACAAAGACTTCCTTCTGAGCTCAATACAGCAGCTGGTTTGTTAGCCACAGTTTCAGTTCTCTTTAAGGTGGAATGTTTCCAAGTTTCCTGGGGACCTGGATATATGCCCACAAATGGTCCCGTGCCAATAACAGAGCAATGAATAAAAACTGTACTATTGGACTACCTTGTCAAAAGGAGGCTGCTTGGTAACCCTGCCTCATGTCAGCCTTGATAGACAGAAATGAATGATATAAGGGGCCTTTCTGAGATCATTTTGTTGATCAAGAAACTGGAAATCTGCCCCTATTATTAGAGAATTTTATCACCCTAAGAAGAATGCATAATTACTCTTTGTACTATTTATCAAGATTAAAATTCTAGAATTGTGATTCTGAGGCTGTGCTAATCTTAAAAAATGAGAAGTGCAATTTGATAAAATAGGAATATAAATGTGAATAATATTTGAATAATAATATGTGATCTGATGATCAACCAGACATTTGATTTGCATTTGACTGTTTCTACACAGCATTTTGCTATGAGTAGTAAGCGTTCTGGTCAGCTTTCAGTCTTCAGAGTAACACATTTAAAGAGCATAGTGTTGTGTATTTTGCCAGTATAGTTAATGTAGCAGTAATACATTAGCTACTTTACAGCAAATCCATTTTTGGATGCAAGTTTGGCCTGGGACCCATCCTTCTATGACCTATGGAAATAATAGGGTGCAAAGGCAAAGAGGGGAGGGTCTATAAGCTACCTTTCTCCTCAAGGACTCTAAACTAGACAATTCACTGAGTAACATCAAGGTAGCTACAGTGTTAGTGGAAGAATACCTAAACTTTCAACTATTTAAGATAGCAGCACCTGTACAAAAATTGGCACAAGGAAAATATAGAAAACTTAATTTAGTCTTAATTTAGAATACCTTTCTAAATTAAATAATTTTCCATTTGCTTCTTCCCTCATTTGTAAACCACTAATATTAAGAATCATTATATGGATGGAGTTCATCTGCTTCTACTGTTTATTCCTTAAAGCCATAGACCAGATATTTCCAGCTTGGGTTCCTAAATCAAAATGGCCTAGATTTTCAGAGGCACAGTGGAGGGTGTGGGTGCTCATTTAGGTGTTCAAATAGGGATTTAGGTGCCTAACTTTAGCTATCGAAGTTGGAAAATTTTGGCCATACTCCTTTGTGTGATATCACAATCTCAAGAGCAGTTAATTGTGATATCTCAAAGGATTATTATTCCAAATGAGGAATATGCAGGAAGAGCAGATGAACTCCTTTAGCAAGAGCCTGTTTTCATGCAAATGTCCTTAGAAAATGTGATATTTAAGCATAATTGTCTTAAATAGAATGTTTTTCAAGGTTTTCCATGAGGCATCAGTGAATCTTTAAGGCTAACACTAACTATAATTGAGTCACTTATCTGGATTGCAGCTGTGGAAAAAGGACTGAAAACAGTACAATGCACAAATTATGAACCCAGTTCATGAAAAAATGGCTCAAATTATTATACATCAGATTTACAATAAAACTATAACTACAGTGTAAATGGTTACTACTTATATCCATACTTCATCATTAATATGATCCATGATTAATATGCAGATTTAGACAGGAGGCAGAAGAGACATGGGAAGCCCCTCATTTTGATTAATGGAGATACACATGAGTTTCTGTATACTGAGTATTTGTTGTGAACTTACTCATTTGTGCTCTTTCTTCACATGTATAGTCTTTGGTT
Organism: Malaclemys terrapin pileata; assembly: GCF_027887155.1. Taxonomy (NCBI): domain Eukaryota; kingdom Metazoa; phylum Chordata; order Testudines; family Emydidae; genus Malaclemys; species Malaclemys terrapin. Next base: position 78,731,221 of record NC_071507.1, on the reverse strand, counting down.
GTAAGTGAACTGTAAGGGCAGAAAATGAAAAAAAGCTTGCTGAGATAAAAAACTATGATAAAATATCTAAAAAAAAATTCCATTATATTACTGTTACTGTGTTAGATCAAGGCTTGGATTATTTGAAAAAATTATAATTAAGCAATTATGCTAATACACTCTTGGAATGATTCTCCATTTACACTGATGCAAATCAGGAGCAATTCCTTTCATGTCAATGGAGTTACACTACCAGAAAACAGGTGTAAATGAATGGAGAATTAGACCTTATATTTGTACTTCACCGATAGTCTCTTCCACTCACAGTTAAATGCTAGAGACATTTATCTTAAAATAAACATTAAAGCAAAGACACAGTATATAACCTTGAAGCTATACACTTTAACAATAAAATTTTGCCTAATGTAAGTGCAATTTCACAAAAGGTAAAAAAAATAAATAAAGCTTTCTAAGTCATAATCATGTTTCCCTTTGGCCTTGGAAGGAATCCAAGATGGCAATCACAATAACATCTATTGCAGCAGTTTTAGAAGATTTAAAAATAAAAAGCAAAACCATACAAAAACTCCTCATCTTTCCTATTAAACAGACTTATGGACTGGATTCCCCCCCTTCACTTAGGAAATCAAAGATGACAAAGTGATTTAGTGAGCCCCACCTCCCAATTATTATGATCATCATCATTATGTCAAGATGCATTGTAATCAGTTATGAAGCAGACACAAATATAGTTTGCAATTAATCATTTTTTATTTATTTTGGATTTGGAAAGGTAACAAGGTACCGATCCCCAAACTCTTGGCACTTATTGACAGAGGTGCTTTTATACATTTTTTCTTGTCATTTCCCCAGAATAATCAAAGTACAACCTCAATTTGTACTTTGTTTCATCGGGAAATAACGATAAACTTTTCAGCAAGCAAGTGGTATAGTCCCACAATTAACATTTCTACTTTACATTACTATCTTAATTAGCAAAATGCTACATCAATTTAATTAAGAATATTTCAGAAACAGAATAAGGGTGCTAAAGGGACTTTTTTAATTTTAATATTTTTTTAAATTTGCTGAAAGGAAAAAAGTTTATTTTAAATTTCAGAATCAATACTTCAGATTTTTCTTGGACTATTGACACCACTACCCTATTATTTTGCTTCAGCATTTTGATAAATGATACAAGTTTTGGCAGTTGGATATTTTAAGGCTAATCTGCTTTCTAAAACAAAGTAAATCTCCCACTGTTCTTATAGCTCTGTCAAAAATCAGCTCTATCATGCTATCTATGCCAAAGTTTGATTAAACGACCGAAGTTGAAGAGTGGACTGGGATATGACCTCACACAGGCTGGACTACATAGACCTGTAGGGTGAAATCCTGGCTCCATTGAAGCCAATGGCAAAACTCCCATTTACTTCATTTGGGCGATATTTTCATGCGTCAACTTGCAATTCAGTTAGACTATTTTTAGTACATTTATGGAACCACACACACACACACACACACACACAGGATTTACAAGGTAAAGAACAGTATTAAAACAATCATATCCTCAGATCAAGAGATTTTTCTGGGAGAAGGAAGAACAGCTGTGAGTACTAACTGTTTCCTATTAAGCCAGAAGAAGAAAAAGTTGCCCTCCCACCATTTCTCAGATGATTTTAGCCAGCAAGTATTCATTTACCCTGATTCATGAATCAAACTGCAGAAGGAAGTTATTTGCCTATAAGCTGAGTTTTCAATATGAGCAGACAGTGCAGCTTCAGCCGATAGAAGTTTCTAGAAGCAGTGCTTATTGGAGCACTCACGCCCCCTCTAACCCTGCCCCTTCCTTCATGGCTCTGGACATTTGGATAGCAGAACTACAAAAAGACAACATGGCTTGCCGACCACCTTAGTTCCTTCCAGTCCCTCCTTGGGTTCAAAGTTGAAATTAGGACTCCAAGGAAGAAAAGAAGATGGGCAGGGGAGCATGAATGTGCAGAGGTTATTCAAAGAACTGCAGTTACATATAAACAACCTTCATTATTTCTTCTGCACATTTTCCACTCAGGATTTTAGCAAGCACTATTCCTGCCTTCAGAGAATGGGACAAAGAGGCCTACTTAAATGGAAATTGTAATACTGCTTTACCAAATTGTACAGCTCTTCTAGATGCCACATCTGTGACACAGCATTGGTGCCAACTGGCAAAGGACTCACTGCTCTTTACAAGCAACTCCTGTCTCACACAGGACAACCACACTCACCTAATACGCTGCTTTCATGGTATTTATCCATAAAGAGTGGGATGTGAGATCTCTACTGAAAGCTTGTTGCTCATCGATAATGTGAGGTGTGTACAGGTAATATTTAAGGCATAATGTAACTGTATAGAAAATTATGCCCTTTATAAGTCTTGGAGCCAAAGTGAGTCACCAGGGTATCGTGTCTCAGGGACGACTCATTCTAGTGGGAAGGAGCTGTCACCCCTCCCTGGCTAGCCAATTATGCAATGTATTGCTCAGTGGTCCACTGTTGCAACAACTGAGAAAAGTCAATGGAAAATCATCAAAGACAAGCTATAAACGTCAAAACTACGGGATAGCTCAGTGATTTGAGCATTGGCCTGCTAAACCCAGGGTTGTGAGTTCAATCCTTGAGGGGGCTATTTGGGGATTTAGTTGGGGATTGGCCCTGCTTTGAGCAGGGGGTTGGACTAGATGACCTCCTGAGGTCCCTTCCAGCCCTGATAGTCTATGATTCTATAGCTTAACCCCCTTAGAAAGGCATCGGGATACAACTGCCTGCCCTTTATGCTTTTTCCCCATAAGGAGACAATGTCTAGGTTATTTCCTGTACTCCTCTCAGACCTATTGAAATAGGCTACTTCTGTCTTAGCATTCAATATGTGTAGTTTAGCTCCCCAGGGGAGCAAGGCCTACAGAAACATATGGACAACTTATGGCCAAGTTAAAATAGAATCCTGTTACCACCTTGGGGAGAAATTTCAGGTGTGGAGGAAGGATGTCATTTTCTACTGAGTTCTTCAGTGACTACTGGGGCTGACCATGTAACTCTCTGCTCATCTGATTTGTCAGCATATTGTCCTTGCCTGCAAGTTGGAAAGCTAATGGGTAAATTTGGTGTTAGAGCTACAGCTTCTTTGCACAGCTAGCTGAAATGTGCTTACCCAACTGTTCACGTAAAAACTGCTGTACAATTATCTGTAACTGCTTGAACTTAGGATGACCAGATAGACAGTGTGAAAAATCGGGACGGGGATGGGGAGTAATAGGTACCTATAAAAGAAAAGCAAGCCAAACAATTGTGTATGTGTGTGTGTCTAAGGAGAAATAACAGGGCAAGAGGTGAACCTCTTGAACCCAGGTTTCTTTATCTTAGGTTTTGATGTATCAGAACAAAGGACCCATGCCAAGGTGCTAAAATACTTAGGTAGTTTTTTCTTGTTTTTTGACTAGCTAAACCTCACCAAAATAGGGTGGTGGCATAAAGAACAAATCAGGGTTCTGAAAATTTGGGGATCTGGTAATCTGTGAGCTTCCTAGTTTATCTGCTATCACAATTGGAAAGAACTGAGGTGGTTTTCATGACATGCCCACTTTTATAACCTCACCCTCCAGATGTTCAGGGCCTCAAGGAGAAGACAAGAGGCATACGAGTGCTCCAATGAGCACAGCTAGTAGAAGATTCCACTGATCCAAACTGCACCATTGGCACATCACAAAAGTCAGAATGTGCAGAAGCCACTCAAATAAAAATGCTTTGTCATTAACTTGCAAATTAACAAGTTAAAGGTAAGCATACATACATACAAAAAACATAGCCTAAAATTACATTTTGGTAAATTCACCACACAGGGCAGAGGTAAGAGTGATTGGATGCCTTCACCTTGCATTTCCATAGCTTAACAAAATTGAATTTCTTTTAGGTTTAACATTAACTCCAAATTTTCTGGGTTTGCAACATTTGTTTGGGGGATAATTACAACATCCCTTTAATGTTTTACCCTTAAGTTACTGATATGTACTCAGTCTTAACTCCAGTTTAATATAGTTTTTCTCTGGGAATAGAGTATATTTAGAACAATAAACACAAAGTGAACTTTCCTACTGAATATCAAATGATGATGAACCAAAATAAACAGAAGGTAAATGTCTTATAGCACTTTACATCTTCAAAGTGGTTCAAAGCGCCTTACAAAGCAGGACACAGTGTTCTGTGAAGGGCAGCAAAACAAATGCCCTCACCATTAGTGTGGACCTCATCCCAACCATTAGAACCGATTTCATTAAGACAGGTAGAATTAGCCAGAACACTAGAGTTATCCCCTGCTCTGCAAGAAAAGCAAGGTGTCAGCCACAATTGCATTTGTACTGCCTGTAATACACCCCCAAAGTAGAGATGTTCAGTGAAATAGTTTTTCAAGTCAAATCTGCAGCCAAAGTTTAGAGAGATAAACAGGGGACTTGTGTACTATAGAAATAGTGTACTCAGCAACTTTGGAGGTTGGTTGAGGAAAGGAAGTATCTTGCATAGCTTTTAAGCTGTCCTCTTTGAGTGATTCAAGTACCATATTAACTGGCTCTGGAGAGAGCAAATTCCCCTTGGCCTGAAGACTTGGCCTGACAATAAGTCTTTGAGGGGATAAAAGGGAAAGTGTGTGCATTTGGAAGAGGGGACTATCAAAAGAAATTCAGCAGCATTCAGTAACTAGTGGGTATATTCTCACTAGACGGATATTTAAATTTCCCGTTTGTTGAAATAGCAACTCCTTGCATAGAAATAAAAACAAACTTCTCACTTTGAAATTATATGGACTAAAGAATGTTATTTTTAAAAAGCTGAATATGCATAACATAATACAGCCCTTCCACTGGTTTTGGAGAAATAAAAGGCAATCCAGAAATGTAAAATATAAGATAATGATGCAGATTTCAATTTATAAAAACATATAAAAGAGCACACTACCCTCTCAAAAAGTTATTCACATCAGAAGTCATTATTTTAGCTGGCTTTCTAGGTCAATGCACAAAGTAGTTATTTAAATTGCAACAGAGAAAACAATATGCACAACAGCAGATACAGAGAACAAATTAAGAGCAGAGAGTATTAAGAGTCATATCCAGTTTAACAAAAGACTAAGTTGTCTGCATTCTCAGGTACATATTCAAATTGTAAATAAGAGTAACCTCTGGATTTCATCATTGTTCCTTTATTATTTCTAATTTATCCTTTCATCAATATTTCTGAAGACAGGATTGTAATCCTACACAAAAGACGACAAAAATGTCTACCATTACCCATGTCTTGGGGGGAGAGAAGGAGGGAGATTGTCTGACCAGACAAACATGGAAAAGACAAACCCTGGGATCCTGAAGGTTAAAAGGAAGGTCAAGAATAGCATCTCTGCTACTTACCGACACCCCCCGTTTCTCCAACACGCCAAAGCTTTTACTGTAGTATGATATTCTGGTCCTCCTCCACGCTGGCAATACCTCCCAACTTAGTCATCCATAAATGTTATTAGCACATTCCCAATCAATACAAATATGACTAATTTAAAATGGCAGAATGAATATTTAAACCTCCTGAATTAATTTAGAGCCTTTCAACACACTTTAATATGGAACAAATGTGCACCTAATTCCATCTAGCACAAACATTAAGCCTGGGTTTCTTAACTAAGGTTCCATTGGGGGTAGGGAAGAGTAAAAATCATATAGTGTATATTATAGTATATATATTCCTATATAGCCCGTTCTGTAAAGAAAGCTAGGCCATTTTTCAAAATTTCTTTCTCCATCAGTTATCATAGACCTCATAAACGCTACAGTTTATTTCACAGCGTTGACTGGCCTGACTTCATTGTGTATCAAAAGTCTTCTTTAGTAGTACAAGCATGACAGTTATTGCACAATTCTCCTTATTTATTTTATGACTGTTGCTTGTGATATAAAAGTAATTTCGCAGCCTATGTTATGACTATAGTGAAATATTTTTCCATTGCATATCAGGGTTTACATCATTTATTTGTGGGGGGACGGTGTTAAACTGGCAGAACTGCAGGTCTCACCTTGAAGACAGAGTGCGTGTAGTGCTAAGAAACAATTCTGCAAAGCAAGCATATTTGATAATTTAAACTTTTTCAAATGTGCCCACAATTCGTAATTACTGGAATGACTGGCTTAGGATGAGATCTGAAAAGCAAATTACATACTCCAATTCCAGCTCCTTTCTGTTCCAATTCTTATCTTCCTCCTTCTTCCCCACTGGAGGTTTCATCCCAATCCTCTCCTCTCCCCATTACTACTACAGGTAGTCTCTTTATCCAATACATGCACACACACACCCCTTCTATTCTAATGCAGACTCCCTTCTGAGCTCATCTCTAACTTTCTACCTCTCCACCTGCAAGGTTTTTCCAAATCCCAACACCTTCCTCTAACAAAAATGGATGTTCCTGCAGATGCTTATCTCAGCAGGGTCCAGAGGCATTCCCTAGTCTAATGTTTCCCACACTTAAAAGCTAAACCCCTGCCCCCCATCAGAAAAATGTAACCATTCTCACCCCCGATAGGTCCTAAATGTGTTACTAAAGCCTTATGCATGCTCTGACTTGTCTTTTGAGCTTCTCCCCCTTTGACACACACACATTTTAAGAAATATCTGTGTAGATTTCATAATATACTTCCTCTTGATTCTTAAAATGTCCTGGATCAGCAAATCATTGAAATTTATATTGACATTTAAAGTATCATTGCCATCTGAATTCACAGTCATTGAAATGAATGGGGCAGTTCACAGCTCAGAACTATTGTTTCTGGCTCTCTGCAAACAAACATCATATCATTGATCACATTCCCTCCAATTTGAGTATTTTCTTTCTTTGTAACTATAGCAGCTAGAGTTTCAGCTTTCACTTTAATAATAAAGTAAGACTCTGGCGGACAACTTAGAGGTCTGACTAGCTTTGCTTTACCATCCAGCTTCCCCTTTAAACACCCCAGTGGAGTGTGGCCCACACTTTGAGAAACAATGCCCTAAACCCTGATGTGGTCACCCCAGATATTACAACTTTTACATGGATAGAGAAGACCAAACACTTGCCTTAGGGCTTGTATTCCACAAAAACGGTTCCAAAACATGATCAAAGTAATACAGAACACTTGTTAGAAGCCAATAGAGACCTCGGAGATTAATAGGTTGATTCATACAGTGACCCTGCTCTTATGAAACATTGTATAATGGGGACCTGCCTTGAGTTCCTGAATCTTCTGTGCCTTTCCTAACGTAATGGCTACTAAAAAGACAGTTTTCATGAACGGGTAGCAAATGGAACAAGTTGCTGAGGGCTCAAAGGGGACCTGTCCATCCTGTTAACAGTATATTGAGGTCAAGAGGGAATTGAGTCCTGAACTGTGGGGAAAAACATGACTAATGCGTTTAAGGAATCTAGCCACTGTGGGGTGAAAAAACAGTGTGGCCCATTGGTAGGAAAGTGATTGCTGCTAGATGGACCCTTATGCAGCCGACAAAGTCCAGATTGTTGTAGCTCTAGTAAATGAGTGCTGAAATGAGCGTTGTCAGGGGACACAGCTAGTGCAAAGCTGCCCAAATAGAAAACCTTTTCCACTTCACTTCATAAGTCTATGTAGTTGAGGCTTTCCTGCTTTGCAACAGAAAGTTCTGAGCTTCAACTGAAGACCTTCTTTTGTAGGATTTCAGTCAGCCAGCATTCAGGCTGTCAGATAGGAGGAGGCTGGGTCCAGGTTTAGGATCTGGCTGTTCTGAAAGACTATGCCGGGGCTGCACTGAAACATTCATTAGATCCAAATATTAGAACTGCTTGGCCTATACTGGGGTTATCATCATCAGTTTTGTGTCTTGCCTCAATTTCCTCAGGACCCTCAGTATCATGGGCAATCAGGAGAAAGGCCTGCAACACCACCAGTGTCCAAAGGATGGAAAAGATGTCCATCAGGGAGCTTTGTTGAGGCAAAAGAGGCACCTAGTGTGCCCATAAATGAGCAGGACAGCAGCCTCATAAGAAGGCCAAACTTTAAATGCTGGGGACTCTGACTCCACGATAGTGGGTTGAGTCTAAGTACCAAGGATATCATCATAGGTTTATTGTTAGTGTTGTATCTGTTAGTTAGCCCGTTCGTTTATAAGCCGACCCCCCAAGATGGTTGGGTAAAAATAGCAAAAACTGTATGACCCTTTCATAAGCCGACCCTATATTGGCAGGGATTGGCAAACTTTGGCTCCTGGCCATCACGGTAAGCCACTGGCCGGTCAGGACGTTTTGTTTACTTGGAGCATCTGCAGGCATGGAGCTCCTCAGCTCCTTGTGGCCGCAGTTCGCCGTTCCACTGCAGTCACAGGGAGCTGAGGGGCTCCATGCCTGAAGACACTCTAGGTAAACAAAATGACAATGTATTAGATATTCAATTTAATGATTCCATAGAGTTTAAAATCATCAAATTTTGGTGTAGACCCATTTATAAGCCGACCCCCGCTCTTCCATGCGTCACTTTTTTATGAAAAAATTCGGCTTATGAACGAATACATACGGTAGTTGTGCTTTTTTGCCAACTACACTAACACTAACTAGCCTAACAAGAAATCACACAATGTGCAGAGGTTCCATGTTGCTTCCACAGGCTGTAAGAAGGAACTGAGGGATGGAAGGACCTGCTCCACCCTTTAAACCTTTGAGTACGGCAAGCGTGAAAGTGCATCTCAGGTCCAGGCACAGCCCCAACAGACACTGCCAGCCAAAAGGAATATGATCTTGCATGTGTGGGGCACATGCACATGAAGAGTAGAATCCATGTAAATAATCCCTTGAAGAGCCATCAAATAGGTTATGCTATGGGTAACTGTAGTGAGACTGAGTGGCCTCCCTCCCCACAGGAGAGCGAGAGACCATTACACTCCCCTTGGAGGGTGGAGCCTAGATCGCCCCGCCTGCCTCACCGGAAGTACCTGGCCAGAACCAGAAGTATAAAAGGTAGGCCCTGCGGCACAGTTGGGGGAGAACATGTGGAGCAGAAGGACGCTTCACCTGTTCGGCAGTGTCCCAGAGGGGAACCTACACCTGGCTGGTCCCAGTAAAACCGGCTGTGGCTCAGTCGGCATGTTGCAGCTGGATCCCAGCTGACGCAGGGGATCCTGCCACTCCTCCTTTCCTCCCCCTACCCCCCAGGGAGGCCAACTCCCTACACTTCCCTGAGAAGCTCCTGCACTGGAGAAGAAGCCACCCTTACCAGCCCCCTTATACACTGTCTGCTGGCCATACAGCAACATCTAAAGCCAGCCCTGGGGCTGTTTTGTTGCTGGCTGCCTGAGCCTCCTCAAGCCCGGGCCCCAGCTCAGTTATAGACTCTGTTTAAGGGCTGGCAGCTTGAGCTGTCCAAGCCCAGGCTAAAGCCTGACCATGACTGTTGGTCGCCCAGCCCTATTGTGGGCTCGACTATCCTGCGGACTCTGGTCCTGGCCAGACAGGACCAGACTGAGTGGCTTCCCTCCCCACGGAAGAGCAAGGGACCATTACAGTAACATCTGTATCTGTGCTTAACGTTTTGGCAAAAGTGTGAACCCCTGAATTATTTCATTAATTTGCTCTGTTGTGTTTAGGTATTCTAGAGGATATGGCAGTTTAAACTGTGCTAATGGTGTGATTGCACTAAAATAAGTTTCAGTTGACTTAAAATCCAATTTTTCCTAAGTAAAAGCATTAAAATGGTTTAATATAATATGGAAATTATGAATCTGGATGTCTGTAAATAAATGTTTTCAGATCATGTATCAAATTAATTTAAAAATACCATCACAGAATTTCATAGCGTATATGTATTTCAAAAGTAGCATTTAAGTGCTGCACCACTATGTATCTTTAGTAAAAGAGTACAAAAATCACCTACATTAACCTAAACACAGTATTTTGGTGATGCTGCAGAATAACTGATGTGGTTATTGCACTGGTATCCAAACTAATTAGTATGGACTACAGCCAGTTTATAGTAGTAAAAACACTTCTTATGTACCATATAAGTTCAGACTGAAGAGGAAAAGTAGATAACATATCTGACTGATGTAAATTCTAATTACAGTACATGATAACAGGTGGATTGTTCAAAACCTTGCTCATCAAGTTATGGAAAAGATAGAAGCAAACAGAGTATTTCTATTTCCTCCACCAAATGTCCTATCTTGACGTGCACTATGCATCCTTTTCTTTAGCAGTAGCTTACACTTTCCGAGATACTAAAATGAGCACAAAACAAAGTTTGTCATTTGGCAACAGGACAGCTCTGACCAATGTAAAGTTCTACATTACTACAAGTATCATTTAGAACTAGGATTTCAAACAAAAATAAGCTTTGAAAAAGAGAAAGATAAAACCTCATACCTCTTGATTTTTTTCTGAAAACTGCTTTAGTTTAACCCTGCTCCTTATTGACTAGTGGGAATTGTGAGGTAATTGAAATTGAAATTGAAATATCACTGACCAATTTTTTATAGCCTACAAAAAGAAAGCAGTCCTGTGGTTTCAGATGTAAGCAAGTAATGGTTTGTATATAATTTTGCTTCAGTTGAAAGAAAGCTATCATTTCATTTAAAAAAGGAGTTCATAATGTTGAGTAAGCTCAAAAATCTCTGCTTTTTTAAAATGGGCTCTTTTCTCTTCCCCCACACCTTACAAAGTATGTTTGAAACAGAAACAAATATAGCGAGAAAAATATATATCCGGAAACTGTAGGTGACTAATACACATTAATTTAGTTTGAGTTCTAATTTACTAGAAGCCTATGGTCTTGCTCTTATATATTAAGTGTACAGTGCAATGTTACAGAGCTGACTTCACAAGATACATGGAATTTCTTGTGTTTCCTGCTATTACGAAATAATTCAGTAAAGTTCGCTTTGGGACAATGTGTAATCAGTTACTTAACTTCAAATCCTTTTAAACAAAAACAAAACAAGGGGAACTAAGGAACAGAGGATTCCTAATGAAATATAGAGCTTTTCATTTTTCTATAATCAGTTCAAATCCTGCCCAGGTAGGTAGAAGCCAAAAGTTACCACCCTCCATATAGTGGACATTTGGTAGTTTATCTCAAATCGACACATCTGATTAATGTTCATAACCAAACCTATAAGGTGTTGTATTAACATATTACAGGTAATAAAGTTCTGCATAAAATATTACTCCTGTGCTAAGGTCTTTATAACTTTTGATAAAAAAAACAAATGGTTATCTTCCTCTTCATGATTCTTCAGTTCTGGAGAGTTGCAATATGCTACCGCAAAGAATATGTCAAAAAACTCCTTTAGAGTGTCATGCTAGGAATGTATGCTACACATTTTCACTTTTAAATAGGGAAAATAACTATCGACAGAATTACAGCATGGAAATAACATCTTTTAAAAATTCCCAGCTGGAACAGCTTATAACCATGCTAAATTGAACAAAAGGCTTAACTCTCTCTATATATATTATCAGTCATAACCTTGATCACTATGAGTGGAGATAAGGAAGGTATGTTCAACGTCATATTATGTCATTCAAAAAGGGACACTAAATAAAAAAAACTTCCACCACCTTCCTTTGATCCTTGGTGGTAGTGATGGATTAAACCAGCCTTTAAAAGGGCTACAACATAGGATAAATTTCATTTTATTAGGTTGGGATTTCTCCCACTCCCCATCTGCTCTTTTGCACCCCACAAAAACCCTGTGCCAGGTGCGTTTGCAATCACAGGCTATTGCATATACATTGCATCCTCTCTCCACCCTACTTCTGTTATTGTGAATTGGCAGAAGATAGAAATTTGAAAAAAATCTTGCTCTAAGATTTATTTAAATATTTAAATAAATTGCCTGCCCAGTGAAACTGACTGGGGAGGAACAGTAAAGAATGGCCTAAATGAACAGATGTGCCTTCAAATGAAAATAAAGCCAGAAAGGTGTCATTTTGATAGCTTTGAACATTTTCCTTTAAAGACCTGTCTGAGTAACATCCATACTGATATGAAATAATACTGCTAAGAAGTATGAATAAAGAAGCTATTGTCCAGTGCTGGTGTACATCAGGCAATAACAACAAAGATTCATGTTAATCAAGTAAGTGCTGGCTTGTTCTCAACTTGGGACAATATGCTCTTTATTACTGACAATATAACCTCCAACCCAAGGCAACTCAGACAGAATTTTAACTTATTTTATCAGGCTCTGATCCCTATGTAAATTAAAGTGTTCAAACATAAGGGTGTGATTATCAGAGCCAAACAGTTCATGCACTGGCATAATAATTCACTGTGTATTTAACTAAGGGTACTGTGAAAGAAATCTCCCTCGGAATCTGATGATAGCACTTGATCTAGCATATCTTTGGGCAGCCAAAAACAAACAAACTGGGCATCATTTAAACAGACTGTACATTTATAGAAATGTTTTTACCTAGTGCCAATGCATATTCTCCTTTAGTGATGTATATTTGTAATACAGAACATTTCTGTCAAAAACAGCTTAGAAAGGGACAGTTCATTGAGTTATTGATTGTTATAAAAATTTAAGGGAAAACAAATTTAAAAGACAGTACAACTGGAGGACATTTCCTCCTTCCCTTCCCCCTATAATCACCTGCCCAATCAACAAACAAATCCACAGACTTCACCAAAAATTAAGACATCATTAAGCAAATGCAATTTACTAGAGATTTTAGATAAGTGGTTTCCCATATGCCAAATTCAAATGGTGCATAAGCAGGTGCAACTTGTCTCCAACAGAGCTGCATCTGTTTACACTAGATCTAAATTATTAGAGTGCCAACACTGAGGCTATGCCTACACTACGCATCTTATAGCGTCCCGCTGTAAGGTAGGCAGTGTAGCCACTCTGTCAGATTTCCTATCTATAAATAAATGTGTTATATCCTAGAGAACAAAAGTTGGCTCCTTAAAGGGTAAATGCTGATTGTCTAGGACTTGATTCACAAAATTAAAAGGCTGTCTATGTCCTCCAGCAGACAGTGTTTGGCTACATTGGCAATTGTGGCGGGGGCAGCGGGGGGCGCAACACTATAGAGATTTAGATTAATAAATTACAGTTGACTACTTTGGGGATGAGGAAAAGCAAGACCCAGAATCGTGCCAGCCAGCTTAAAGAAGGTTGCACAATTTACCAAGTGTTTCATTTGCTGATCTGCTCTTATTTCCGCTTCAAAATATCATTTCTTTATTGAGAAAACAAGCAGGCCACCAACCCCCCCAGACTGCTATGGTTGCATGTAACATCGTTCTATCAGAACGGTAACCAGCCCTGCAAATATTTAGACATGAGGATGCAGTAGTGCAAAGTCACATTTACAATAGAAATAATGCGCATAAATTGTATGCATTCAAGCAATTTATTGTAACTCCCTAAAACTTTCCATTAACAAATTAAGGGATCACACACTTTGTTGCATGGGATGCAATCCTATGCTCTGGGTATCCCTAAACCTGACTGCCAGAAGCTGGGACTGGACGATGGGATGGATCACTTGATAAAATTGCCCTATTCTATTCATCTGGCATTGGCTACTGATGATAGTATAGTGAACTAGATGGACCATTGATCTGACCCAGTAAGGCCAGTTTCTGTTCTTATATAATTGAGCTCACTACTCACAATACCAGGTCTTTGTAGCCCTCCAGTCTCCCCACTCAAGCTCCCTGTGCACTATCGTTCCATTCCTCACTTTTTCAGGGACTCACTGCAACTCCCCCAACCCTTTTCCTTATGCCAGGGGCCCCGTGTACGCTCCCTTTGCCCTGCCTCTGCCATCCTTATCCTCCTTTCTTCTCTCTCTTTTAGAGTGTCAGTCTTTGTAGGGCTTTTCTACACATGAAGTTATTCAGGAACAGCTAGCCCTGAATAACAGAACTCCATGTGTGGATAAGCCCTTAAACCGTACTGGAATGATGGGAAGAGCTAAAATGTGGGGTATTCTATTGGAATATGTTTTTGGCTGCAATAAAGTTAGAGATGGTTGAAACTGCTGACTCTGCTAATCAAATGTTGGGGCTTTGTATGTTCCCCATTTCCCCCTTATTGCTTTTGTGCCAAAAAAGCAATAAGTTTTTGACCACTGATTCCTAGAATATTTCCTAAAATTTTGGATGCAGCATTCAATGGTTATCACATTACAGCCAAACAGAGAATTTCAATGCAAGGCCTCACAAGCTTGGCCAACTATAATGTACTTTGTTCTCTTGGTTTGTGTTACTTCCTTTTCCTTTCTTTTATTCCACATTTTTCTTTTATTGTATATTTTGGTATACTTCCCCCCATTGTCTTTGCAGTATCTGTTTTTCCTTGGACTAACTTTTCCATTTAATATTTTGACATTTGAAATCCGTTTTACTCTGAGATCATTCCTCTTTGTTCTTGAATCTTATCCAACATGCTTATTTCTGATTCTGCCTCATTCTTCACTTTAAGTCCCAGCTACTTTTCTCTTTCAGTGTTCTCTCCTCTAAGTCCCTGCTTTTCCTCCACTCCCTTCTTCTCTATATTTCCTTTTTTAACTTTCTCTCCCTCTGTTCTTTCCTTTCTTCCCCAATATTCCCTTACAATAGTACCCATGAATCCTTTCTATTTTGTACAGGTTCTTATACTGTAGCATCCAAGCACCTTCCAATAGCATATTAAGCAACATGACTAGCATCTGCCACATGAGGTTCTTTCCTGGGAAGATGGATAGGGGGAGAATAAGGCGTCAAGGGATAGGGAAGTTGTGTGAATCTTAAAAAAAAAAAAAAAAGTATGCTGTGTTACACGTTTATTTTATTTTTCTTTCAGAATAAAAAAGGGCCCATACACAGAGCTGTACTTCAATCCCTCTACCGCTCTTCAAAAGCCTGATGTAACAAACAGGCCCTGCAACGTGTCCTGAAAGTGGACAAATCTTGGCTATTCTAAACAAGAACCAGTAGGGTGCTTCAGAGTTGCTGGGCCGTTATGGAGAACACCCTGCCAGCCACACCGCGCTCTATTACTTCGCAAAAGTGGTTGCAGCTATTAGCCCTGCTACTATTCCAAAGGGATAGTAGCACAGTAGGAAAAGGGAAAAACGCATACCACCACCATTTTGGATCCTGTATCTGACAAAAATCGTTAATATGGATTTGGCAACTTCAAATGGCATTTGCACTTCAAACGTTACCATCTGGATAAACTAGGGAGATCTGTTAACATGGGAAATATGGAGTGTGTATTGGCTCTGGGGCAGTATTTCACTACTTTTTATGTAGAATTACCAAAGTGGAATGCACTTAACTTTTAAGCCCCTACTCTGGAGTAGAAATTAAATGGGAATATTTAGTCTTAGCTTTTAAAGATTTCAGGACTTCTGAAACAATTATTAGGATGGCAAAACTGGTTGAATCATCTTTGAGTTCAGACATTCAGATATTACTGTGTGAAAAGCTTACATATCAAAGCCCCGATGTAAGCTGAGCAAGTGTAATGTATGTCTGGGGCAAAATGATAAAATCCATATCAAGGGAATAACTTAATTAAGTATTCATGATCAAAGTAGTTTAGGAATTCAAGAACTCATCTTCAAGATGAAATGTGGATTCTTTATTACTTAGGCATATCTTACTGGAAAATTGAGTTTACTAAAGAAACAATGCTCTAACTGGAATTCTCTTTTCCTTATTGAAGCATTTGAAAATGGCTTGGAGCAATAGAGAGCAAACTATTGTTCCATTCAGGACAATTCCTCCAGTCATTAAAGGAAAATGTGACTATATCTGCAAGTATATAACAAGGAATAGCAAGCCAGATTCAAACTGGGGGTCTCCTTTGCAGAAAGGTACGCCCAAAATGCTGCCTTTCAGGTAATAAACCTAGCCTTACCATTTTTTGCTGATTTAACAATCACATTTGAGATTAAGAAATTTCCCGTTGTAGGAAAAAAAACACACACAAATGGGAAGCCAACCAAGCGCTAGATTATGATTTTACCATGAACTTCATTAAGGTGAGGAGTACTTGTGGCACCTTAGAGACTAACAAATTTATTAGAGCATAAGCTTTCGTGGACTACAGCCCACTTCTTCGGATGCTTATGCTCTAATAAATTTGTTAGTCTCTAAGGTGCCACAAGTACTCCTGTTCTTTTTGCGGATACAGACTAACACGGCTGCTACTCTGAAACTGTTCACTAAGGTGGCAGCACACTGGTGTTCTGCCTCAGGAACTACAAAGGAGAGGAATTATGCCTCAAAGAAACAGTTCCTTCCTGCTCCTCTTTTGCTCCAAGAGCACAGTAGTTTCCTACTAATCCCTATCAGCAGCAATTACTGTTGCCCACCCACATTACCTCAGCGGCACTTGCTGACTTTTTAGGAGGTGAAACCAAAGCTCATCCACTTCCCATCCATCTGTCTGAGGAGGAGCTTAGTTAAGTATCAATTAAATAGGTGGTTTAAGGTTGACAACAATGTTAAGAGGTTATTAGAATTGCCTTTCTAATTAGACAAGAAAAATTCCAGATTAAGTTAAAAGTGGCCTGCAGAGAAACAACTGCTAAAAGTAAATAGTCTACTATTTACTTTTGAGTGACACTATTATGCAGTTCTTTTAAATTTAGCTTTCAAACAGAAATCATGGAGTTGAACGAATGATACTTGTTCAAACTGATTAATCATTTTTCATTTCAATAGACCTAGGACATTTAAACAGATATCCGTGCCAATATTTATGATCTTCCAAACTGATTATTAAATATTTTCATAAAAACAATTTTACGTGATCCATTGGTATGTGCTCAATAGTTCTGACACTCATAATACATCAACATTTGCTCGTGTGCTTCAAACTGCGGCCAGTATAATAATGCGAGTCAATATGCATGGAACAGAGTTGGATAAAGGAAACTAGTAACACACTGTGCTTCAGCCCAACAAAAAAGGCATTATTTTCATTGAACTCTATGCAAGCCCTAGAGACAGCTCTAAAGTAACTAGGAAACAGCACACATTATCATCAAAATTTGAGAAAATCAGCTTTGTGGAAAAGAGCAGAATTAAAGAGGCAGTGGAGAAAAGATTATCCAGAACAGAAAGGGAGTACACGGCAGTACTCAGTGTCTTCCTATCCTCAGGGCTGGCTCTGGCTTTTTTGCCGCCCCAGGCAAAAAAGCCTCCGGCCGCGCGCCCCCCCCAGCGCGGCCGGAGCCCCGGGGGGAGGGCGGCGAGCCCCGGCCGGGGCTCCGCTGTCCCCGGCGGCCAGAGCGCCGGGGGGGAGGGCGGTGAGTCCCGGTCGGGACTCCGCTCTCCCCGGCAGCCAAAGTGCCAGGGGGAGGGCGGTGAGCCCGCCGCGGCTCCGCTGTCGCCGGCGGCGAGCCCCGGCCGGGGCTCCGCTCTCCCTGGCGGCGAGAGCACTGGGGGGGGGGGGGGGGGGGGAGGGCGGCGAGCCCCAGCCGTGGCGCCGCTCTTCCTGGCGGCCGGAGCACCGCGCCGCCCCCCTCCAGGTGCCACCCCAAGCACAAGCTGGGTGGGCTGGTGCCTGGAGCCGGCCCTGCCTATCCTGAAACAAAAGGTGGACTCACAGGACAAATCTACTACAGGGAGTTGAGTGTTATTGCTAAGTTATATCTTCTATTAATAAAAACCTAAACTGACAGACAGCATTCTGCTGGTCAGATATGCAATTTAGCTGCTGAATAAGCAGTGCCAATTCTAGGTCTGTGCTTTTTATTATTATTCGTGTTGTGATATCACCCAAAGGCTCCCATCACATAATGTACACGTACCCAAGTAGACTTAAGTCCATATCCTGAGGAGTTTACAATCTAATTTGATAAAAAGACATACCAATTTTGACAAAGAAAAGGAGGAAGGAAAAAAGGACAATGAAAATAAGATCACATGGTTGTATGGTTTAGTTATTGCACAATTTGATAGTTCTAAATCAATGACAGATTTTATTTGTTTTTTTTTTGTTTGTTTTTTTAAAGTAAAACTGCTCCACCACCTAGCCTGATTCTTGCACATATTACAGCAAAAGTGAATTTTGAGACAGGAACTGAAAATGAGGGTAACAACATTCTATGCATAAAGGGCAGAATGGAAAGGTTTGTAATATTAGCAGAAAAATTAGTGTTAAGGAAGAGCAATATGAAAACAGACAAGAACAGGAACCACAGGGAAGCTGTGAAGGACCTTAAAGGTGAAGAAGAGAAGCTTAAAATGTTATGAAGAAGGGAACAGAGCCAAGGGAGGGATTCAAACTGGAAGGTGGCTTGGTAAGAGAGTAAGCCTGGAAAAAATTCTGTATTTTAAAAGGTCTTTAAGGAGTGTGTGCAAGGGAGTTTGTTCAAGGGAGGTCACAACAATTAAGACAGGAGATAGTGAGGAGCTTAACAAAAATTTTAGTTGTGCAAAATTTTGGACACGGTGTAGAAGAGGAGGGAGGGTCGGGATGACCCTCGAACTATATGTCTCAGTTTCAGGGACAAAAGTGTTGTAAAGAATAATAGAATGCATTCATGGGGAGGGTTTGAGAGGAAACATGGTATCTAATTTTGGCCATGTTACAGTTAACTACGTTGTGACATCCAGGACATGAGGTCAGAGAGAGAGGTTGAAATATAAGATGGAATGGATAGACAAGTAAGGAGATAGTACAGAAGTGTGGGTAATGCAAAAAATGAACACCATCTGAGTACATGTGACTGGAGGGCGGCAATTTGGCAGCAACTTTTGAAATTTATTTTTGTTCAGTGTTGGAACCAAAATGTTTTCACAAAAAACAGTCACAAAAAGAATGTGAGTGTGTGTGTGTTTGTGTCCCCATAGTTAGAGTACTGGCCTGGGATGTTGTGGGAGACACCAGCAGAACAGGGATCTGAACCTAACTCAGTAGAATAGAGTTTTCATCCAAAAATCACTTCACATTAGGCACAGTGGGGACTTGAATATGGGACTCTCACATCCCAGTGCCCTAACTGCCATGTTAGAGAGTATATGAGAAAGTCTCTCAGTCTCAAACCTTACTGATGAAAGTTTTTTGGAAACATACATCTCTGCAAAATATTTCAACATATTTCATCAAAATTTCATTTCAACCAAAATGTTCCAACCAGCTCGACTTCAGAGTATAGACTCTGCACGAGTCATCACGAATACGGTTAACAGGAAGAGACCTGTTTAGCATAAACAGGTATCAGAAACAAATATTTGATTCTATTAATGAACAGGTTTCATATCACAGTTAAGTTACAAAAGGCAGACATCCATATCCACATAAAAGGATCAACAACTGAAGTCTGAATTGGTATGCACGCAAAAGAACATATGTATACATACACATGCATCTCCATTCTCCCCCACCCCCTTCCTCTTCTCCACCCAGGGACATTTTTCTCATGGGAAGACAATCACACAGCTTTGAACTGTCAAATACTAGAAAAGCTTCTATCATGCTGTGAATCCTAGTAATGCAATATTTTATAACTTCAACACAAACTGGCATTTATCTGTGCTTTCCATAGTATTCATCTAGGACGTACATGCTTCACTGTAAGCTTTATTTCTGTAAACTGGCCAATAAAAAAAAAAAAAGTATAGTTAAGCTTTGTTGAACAGCATATCTAGGGGGGGTTGCTGGAATGGGTGCTTTGAGAGAAAATAAAACTATGTTGGGGAAGCAGCGCACCAAGGAGATAATAGTATGAGTCAAGGCCAAAGAGAAGGGGACAGTCTCCATCCAAACCCATATAGTTACTAAGGGGTACAAGGAGACAGTATCAACCTTCTGGGGAAATCTCTGACACTGCTAGTGGTAATAAAGGCACTCAAAATAATCAAAATAGAATATTCTATCTAGTTTATGAGCTCAGAGGAGTAAATTAGCCATCAAATAATCTGTAAAAAGAAAGAAGCTTTGCATGGGATTAGACAGCTGAACAAGTATAACTACTGCTACACTTATTCCAAACTAATGTATGACCTAACAACCACTACCCTTCACACCATTACTTTTTTTCCCTCCCCTCTGACCATTGTGGATGTACATTCTGTACAACAGACGTGACAGGTTATGATTATCTGTGAGGGATGGTAGGGTTCTGTATTGCTATTCCTCATTTTGGAGATTAAAAGCCTAATGGGAAACAGAGAAGGAGAAAAGGCTTAATGTTTTTGTCCCAGGGGACAACAGCATTGTATTATGCATACAAGCCCATTAAAATGGAGTGAGCTGAGAGTCCTTCATCAGCACAAGTCTTGAAGAGAATGAAAGCCATTAAGTTTGTGGCCCAGAACCAGGGGGTGAAACTTACCTGACAATAATAAAAAGGCCATTCGTTCAATTAAGTTACAATAATACTTTATTCACCACCAAAGGGGTAGATCCAAACAAGAAATAATTTTAAATTAACCAGTCAGGAATGCATTGAGAGAGGGTCACCCAGTTTGGTTGGAGCTCCCCATAGAAAGGAGGAGCAAGAAAATCTAAGGAAAGAAATATGGTACCCATGTGGTCAAACTCGCCTTTCTCCAAAATTCCAAGATGCCACAATCTACACACACACCCGTACCTAAATCCTACATGACCTTGTGCAAATCACAGTCTCTGTCTCTCCAGCACATTTGCTGGAATTTTACTTACGAGAAATATTTCTGCAGGGTCTTCCTAAAAATAGGTACCTTTGTTCATTCTCATATTACAGCGCCTACTTAAGACTCAATCTCCTTAGACCAAAAGGAAGGCAAGAGTTGCTTTATTTTAAAAAGTTATTTGTACATAGAGCACTTCATACACTCAGTATTATAACACTGTTGATATGTGTATATAAATTCTTACGTTTTGTTTCAGAAACACAATCCCTGTTATAACATATATAACTTGTGTTTTCCCTAGACTTGCAGCTGCTGCATTGGCAAGTGTAATATTGTTCCTCTGCGTATCATGGGTGTATTTTGTTTACGTGTACCCAAGTACTACTTTAGCATATTAACAAAAATGGTCATTTTCAACAATGAATTCATATTAAATTAGTGTAGAACAGCTAGTTGTGATGTGTATAACATTCATAGTAAAATACACTGTGCATGAAATGTTTTGTTTCTTGTTAATATGCACATGCAAACAAAAATAAAGCAAGGAGGTTCCAGATCAAAATTATGTTAACATCTAACAATATTTGGCATCTATAATATAATCTGAATTTGCAAAACTTAGCATAAACCTTTATATTTTCAACAAACTTACAGCACAGAGTCATTTCAAGGGATATTTTCCACCATAAAAAAAAATACAACAAACAGTATATAAAATATAAATGAAAGCTTGACAAATTAAAGTTTGCTTTAATTTCTACTGCATCACTTTGTTAACCTTAGGTATGAAGATTCAGCTCCAACAACTCACCACTATTGTAATAATCCCATGCAGAACACAAAAGAATTTGACAGAATAGGATTCCATTCTAATTCCACCATCAGTGCCAGCACCTCTAACCACCTAACATTTATAAATGTTTGCATACACTAACATGTTCCTCAAAGAAATAAAGGGAACACCCTTAAACTACATGGTAGAAATTAGTTTAAAAAACACTGTCTCAAGGTCAACCTGTATCAATAAATACAAAATGTAATAGAGACACAAGACTACCTTGCTAAATCTAGAGTACCATAAATCCTGGCTGCCCACAAGACAGTTAGCTGAAATGCATACAGCTGTTATATAATCCACACTCTTCCTCCTCCTCAAACAAAGCTACCAACTGCCAAATGTAATCTAATAATTAGCATATGTAAGGTGAAAGAGATAGACCATGACATCAGTTTATCTGCTTCATAGAATATCAATTGTTTTGAAACAAACCTACAGCCCACTAGGACCATAGACATGCCAAATAAATGGCTACTGAAAAGAAATATACAGCATGGGCTGCAGGAATTCACCCACTTAAAAATGCTCAATTCTAAAATGAGCAAAAAGCATTTATAAAGAAAACCTACCCTTCCAGAAAACTATTGTTGCAGGGTGGGATACATGTGATTTGAAAATTAACTCCTTTACATGTAATTTCTAAGCATGATATGCTGCAGAAAAACTCAATATAGCTAGCAATCAGAAAATGAAGTGAAATTTCTTAGAACTATACTCTGAAAGAAATTAATAAAGGCAAGCCAAAAGTAGAAGTAGATTGACAGTTCAAACGTCACGCAAACTTAATTGGTATCAATCACTAACAATGATAATGAAGATCCCTTTTCTAGGACCTTCAAGAGAGCATTGACAAGAGGCAGGATTTCATAAAGAGAAAGCTAAATCCTCCTAGCCTCTAAGCAGCTTGTGAGTTAGTTGACATACTTGGCAAGAAATGGCAGAAAAGTGATAATACCTGCTCCAGCCCACCTCTCCTAGCAATATCATCTGGCAAAAATATTTACAAATTGAGTTATGTTCTAGTGCAAGGGTGCTTTAGGCAGCTCTGGATCACCAGTCTCTGTTGGTATGCAGCTCCCCCCCCCCCCCCCCCCATGCAATGTAGTTAATCTTGCTTGCTTTCAGGAGAGCAGAGGAGATTAAATAAAGAAAAAAGGAATTGGAAGATTTAAAAGAATGATTCCTCTGCCTCCACATCACCTTTTCTTCCTCTCACTGACAAGCTCTGAAAGAACAACTGTGGACATAATCAAAACAGTTTAAGATTATATAGGGGCGAGAAGAGACCTGGCTTCTTAAAAAAAAATTGACCTTAGAGTATGCAATTCATTCAGAAGAGGTGGGGGGGGGGGGGGGGAAATCACTGTACCAGGCTCTGGTCAGATTACTAGTCTAAATGACAAATAGAGAAAAAAACCTGAATTCCATCAGCTATAGATGACACTGAGATGGTATAAACTATTAAGCACTGTTCACAGTAAAACAATGCTTACCTCATTGACTTGGAGGGCTCTTAACAAGAGTAGATGAAGTACTTGTGGGACTGCTATTTTTGAAACCAGACACCTTTCCCTCCCCCTTTGCAAACAGACAGGGCGGAGAGCATGCTGGGTTAATAACCAGTCCAGGTCAGCTTCCAAGAGATTATTTTAAACTGTCTGCATTTTTTAGATAGGGACTGGATGCGACAGGCTACCCAAGAAAAGACCAAATATAACAAAAGGTCATCTGTATCGTATTATCCATATTTTAGGACTAAAATTTATTGAAGACAAATGCTTAGACATTTCTATAGGCAATGTAAAAACTGTAGAAAGCAGAAAGTTTAATGAGACATATTACACTCTAGCAGTGGTACAGTTACTCCATCCATTCTCACCATGACAAGATGTTACCCAACCTAATGAAACTTCTCAGTTAAACTAAGGAGCCACAGCCTGCAAAAGTTACCTACCTCCCTGAGGACTAAGCTTTCTAGTCAGGATGAAAGATACCCAGGCCACCACTCCTCAAAGTCCCCTGTAGTTTGAAGGATTAAATATTAAATAAAAATAAGACAACCATGTTATTGAAACACATTGTCAATCAAGTTTCTATAGAATCTTTTAAAAATATGAAGTTTGTGCCTACCTTTTGTTCCATCTCCTCTCTTTCTGACTACACTCTAGTTTCAATTTTCTTTCTTGTGAAGTGTCTTCTCCTGCATCATTTTCAGTTTATCTCCACTCATTTACGTCCCCTTTTCACCCAATATTATGTGTTCTATTTTCTACCATATATATTTAGGGGGAAATTGGAGACAAAGAAAAGTCTGTCCCTCTCAATGGCATAATTTTCTTTTCTAATTTGTCCCCCCAATTTACCACATATCATTCCAGCACCAAGTCAAAGAAACTTCCAAGAGTACATTATTATGCCAGTCTTCAGTTCTATCCTCAGGTGTCTGAAGTAATTATCTCAGATATTTCACTGATATTTGTTCTCACATGAATTACAAACAGAAAATTCCCTTCAATTAATGTAACTCATTGCAATAGTTATCTTTCAACACTTAAAAAAAAACAGTATACCACCCTTTTACTTGTATCTGGATCACAGATGTATTACAATCACTGTTCAGAACATCTCGTTTTTCTTTTTTCTTTCTTTCTGGGGACTTCCCTCCACTCCTTTTTCCTGATTACTGGTACCGTTCACCTCCAATCTGTTCTCAATCTGCACCTGCAGTTCATCTGCTGCCTCCTCCCCATAGGCAAAATACATATAATCAAGGACTTGGCTGAAGGGCTCTATAGATGTTTGGCTACCAGGAAGAGTAGTAAGAAGAACAAAGGACTTCTTTGCTCTTCCATAGCCATTATTTCCATGATTTCCAATTGTGAGGTCTTAACCAGTTCCTTACTTCATGTTTTGTCTACCTGTGCCTCCTCAATTTCGCCTCCTGATTACAACTTCCACTCTACTGTGTGTGTCTTTTCTTCTGTTATTAATTATTTGTATCATGGTAGCATGAAGGAGTCGCAATCATGGACCAGGATGCCTCTGTACAAACAGAACAAACAATCCCTGCCCCTATCGAAAGGAAACTAGGCTGCTCTTGATATACATGTAGCCCTCTTGTTATTCATTTAGGAAAATGAATATTGTACAACTTTCATACTTCAATACTTTGGGTCCTTTCCTACCTATTTGTATGTCAGTTTCTCTGAGGTCATCTCTTAACTTGTTGGGAAATTCTTCTCTTAGACCTCACCTCTTATTTAGTAACAGAATTAACAGAATCAGGGCTTTACGTCCCCCCCCCCCAAAAAAAGCTTTCTACAATGGTGATTTCAATACACATATGTGTAAGTCCAAAGTTTAAACCATTCTACTTAGTGAAATGAAATTTTTGAATAATCTGAATTGCTTTACCTTGACCACAATACTCTTTCAAAACTGGCCAAAATATTAATGAAATAAAGAGATTGATTTTTTAAAAAATCATTCTTTATTCATTACAAACTGCAAGTGCTGAAAATGTACAATTTCTGCTGTGTGCGCTTGCTTGCGAAGGAGAGAGGCAGAGTTCACAAAGAAACGGAAAAGAATACACTTATGAAAACAGGAAAGTGTGATTGTTAATACTACAGAAATTAGCAGAATGACTCAGAAGCAGGTATAGTACCTTCAATGACTTAACTAGATTTCAAGCTTACACTGTCCCTTTAATACAAAATAAGAGTATTCATTTACAAAAGGGGAGGGAGAGTGGAAAGGGCTCAGAAGTTTATTTCAACGACTGGCCGGAATGAAAAAGAGGAAAGAAATGCAAAAATTGGATACTTAACTTTTGAGACACTTCAATGCTAAGGAGAAGATGGGGAGACACTCAGAGATTGATACAAACACAGATATTCTAAAAAAATGTCAGCATTTTGTTTTCTCGCTCACTCCCAAAATAAACTGTAAGGTTGTGGTACACCTATCTGAAGCAATGTTTAGTCTTAAATCTACATATGTTTTATACCATTTGTCTTGGATTGGCTTACAAACTTTATATATTTTTGGCCTTAGACTGCTTTTGGGCTATTCAGTCATCCAGTCTCAAACACAAAAGCTGGGAATTACCCCATGTCTCTTTCTGATAGTCTAAACCAAGTTAAGAATCAGGGGAAGGCACAACTTTGCCTCCTCTACTAAAAACAGAGGGAAAGCTCTCCTGTTCTCCATCCCCCAGCACTCAGGAAATACTGTTCTCCCAGAACTATACTTCTGTCCCCTTTATCTCTTCCACCACATGATGCAGGAATCCCACATGATGGTCTGTTAAAATACAAGTGATTTTATTGTCACTTTTTGGAATAACCTGCATAAAATCATTTGTGAGTACTGCACTACTTCAAACTCATACAGATAAAACATACAGTACTTGATAATGTAGTATCTCAGATTTAATATTATACACAGATATAGAAACATACAAGCCACAAATGTGTGTATAACACATTTCGTTTTAAAAACCAATCTACAGCAAATGTTCTACTAAATCATCAAGAAAGTAATATAGACAAAATGTAGGAAGTTTAAGTAACTTAGTATATATCAGCATTGTATGCTCAAGTAAGTTTTATACAAATACGCAAAATGTATAAGTTCCATTGGTTTGTAGTCTCAGGTCAAAACTCCAAATTTCCAACATATCCAGTCCTGAAGAGAAACAGTAATACCATTACCATCTGTAACTTTGCTAGGATCGTTACACATTATCATTTCAGTTAATCTATCTATGCATCATAGATTTTTTTTTTTTTTAAACGAGAATGTTAGGTGACAAAATTTATCCCCAGTGTACTGTACCGTAAGCCCCAGGGAAATCAAAGGAATTACAATGGAGAAGAATTTAGCCAAAAAATGTCTAAAATCCTATTAAAGTGAAAAGTTTTTTCTATACATTCCCATAAGGAAATATTTTCCAAAGAAGTGCTTATTCAGGGGAGAAAGAGACGTGGGAGTACACTCTTTAATGAAGCAGTCATTTCTCTATTGTGCTGCAGGGAGCATTTGCTGACCAGATGGTAATCAGATGCTGTGTTCAGCCAGCATGAAGTACTACTTAACTAGGGCTGTGCGCTAGAATTATAAAACAACCCATTGCACTAGATTTGGACCAGATCAAGAAGTTTACACAGTAAGAGGCCACAAAAACAAAGTGACTGCATCACCTTTCATTCCATTCACAGCAAATATCAGCCTGTCTCAATTCTTTGGCAAGTGCAGTTTCCTAAGATTTTGTAGAGGCAGTCTAATTAGCTCTTACAAAGAGCTCCATTTTTCAGCATCCTGGTGCTGCTTTCAATTTTTGGTCATGTCAGGTCTTTTCCAAGGAACAGTCACTTATCCCAGCTGAAGATCTGCAAAGTCACCAAAATTATAATTTGATTTTTTACTTAGCCAGCACACTAGGAATGCAATCATTCTTCACTATAATGAGATTTGGCAATCATGCCTCATAAAACTACTGCACTCATATATTTACAAGCTTTAATAAAGGCAAACTGCCAAATTACAAATTTCAACAAGCGCTAAGTTTTACCTGTGCCTGTAGTTACACAATCAAATGACTCCATTTGGTGTTTTAACCACACCCATCAAAACTTCATTAAGAGCTGTTCAACATTAAGAAAACAGTAGTTAGAAGCAACTGTTTGTTATATCAAATCTTAAGCACTCAAGTTTAAAAGTACATCATATAAGGTTGCCTGGCGTCCGGTTTTCGGCTCCTAGATGCAGAGGCGGCTGGTGGGGGTCTGCGCGTTGCCCCCACCCCGAGCGCCGGATCTGCAGCTCTCATGAACCATGGCCAATGGGATCTGTGGGAGTGGCACCTGCAGACGGGGGCAGCACCCGGAGCCCCCTGGTCGCCCCTCCACCTAGGAGCCAGAGGGACATACCAGCCACTTCCGGGTTATGCCCAAGGTAAGCGCTGCCCAGAGCCCACACCCTGAACCCTCTCCCACTCCCAAAACCCCCACCCCAGCTCAGAACCCCCTCCTGCACCAAAACTCCCTCCTACAACCTACACCCCCTCCCGCACCTCAACCCCCTGCCCCAGCCCAGAGCCCCCTCCTGCACCCTAAACCCCTCATTTCTGGTCCCACCCTGGATCCCACACCCCAGAGCCTGTCCCCCATCTCACACCCCAACACCCTTCCCCAGCCCGGAGTCCCCACCTGCGCCCCAAACCCATCATCCCCAGCCCCACCCCAGATCCTGCTCCCACACCCGGAGCCCTCACCCCCTATCGCACCCCAATCCCCTGCCCCAGCCTGGTGAAAATGAGCGAGTAAGTAAAGGGGGTGAGAGTGAGTGATGGAGGGAGAGGGCAGGCAGTGAGCAGGTGTGAGGCCTCAGAGAAGGGGGTGGGGCAAGGGTGTTCAGTTTTCCGCAATCAGAAAGTTGGCAACCCTAACAATATATGAAAGACAAAGAAGAAAATCCTAGTTTGGCAAAATTGAAGAAATGCAAAGGATACTGAGATAGACATAGATATGGCTATATCACACACACACACACACACACACGCACACACACACACACACCCCATTATTTCATCTCCTTTTGTAATATCCTCATATTTGTAATACCCCCTTTGAAGCATCTTCCTTACCACTTTTCTTCTTTTCCAGTTAGCAGAGAAATATTTCCTTGTTCATGGTCTATCATTAGCATCAGCACTACTTCAACAGTTAGCTCCTAACAAAGGAAGTACTGGGCCATACAAGATTGTTTTTGGCATTCAAATGAAAATAGTGGCTCTCCAATTTGTTAGTTAGAAATTAAAAGCCATTGACTTCAATAAGCAGAGGGGGCTTGAACCTTGTAGGATCTGGCCTTGTGAAACGAATTTTGGGGACAGGTATTTCTGATTCTTTAAAGTATGGTTCTGTTCTAAAACATTACCATCCGTGATGCACTGAAGGGAGCTCTCAGGGACCCTTTCTTAAATCTCTTCAACCAAGTAGAATGGAAAGTTAAGATGATTTCCCTGTGTCCTCTGGAGTTCACACCTTCCCTGCTTACTATTAAGTCATCTCTACTTGAGATGATTTATCCCTGTGGCTCAAAAATACTTCTGGATTTTTTGCCTTTGAGTTGACCAGAGTATTGGAGTAAAGTAACAAAATCCCTGTGGAAAATACCAACAATCCCCAAAATGAACACACTAATCTATAACTATCAATACATTGAATATATTTTTCAGAAACTTTTATAACAACTGCTGCTGCTTAATATAAGTTGGCCCAGTGCTATGTCCCCCCTCTTTGGCTATGGTTTTGAGAGTTTTTGTTTAGAGAGGAAGATAAATTAATAGATTTCACAGTCCTTCCTCCTTCCTCCTGCAAGCACCCCACCTACACACAATCTCCCCTCCCCACTGAACACCGGGTTTAATCACAAGGAAAAAAATTTTGTAGGAGCCCCTTATGAATGTACTGACAGCACATTACTGACTATTCTGCAAACAGCACTTTTACTCCACAAATCAGTTCCTTGTGTATTTTGAAAGTCTTATCAACTAATGGTAATCAGTAAAGTAGGTTTCCACTGCTTATTACCCCATTAGTACTCAGAATCCAAATCTGGTAATAGTAAGAAAGCAAGAGCTCGATTCTATTCTCTGAGGCATAAACAGGATTGTTTACTAAGCTCCAGGCAGGGCCGGCTCTAGGATTTTTGCCGCCCCAAGCGAAAACAGTTTCCCCCCCCTTTTTTTTCTTACCCCCCCCCGGCCCCACCTCAACTCCACCCCTTCCCCAGATCACGAGCCCTGCCTCCTCCCCCCTAGGCTCTCAAGCCTAGGAGGGAGGAAGGGAGAGGGAGAAGCAGCACGTGCACCGCTTCTCAAACCGGGGAGGGAGGGGGAGATCCCAAGCGGCTGCGGCAAGCAAATCAGCTGTTTCGCGCGCCGCGGCTGCTCGGGATCTCCCCCTCCCTCCCGGGTTTGAGAGCCTGGGAGGGAGGGCGAGCAGCGGCGCGTGAGCGGCAGCAGCGGAGGTGAGTTAGGGCGGCCGGGGCACATTTTTAGGAGCGGCATGGCCCGCGCCAGAATGCCGCCCCTAAAAATGTGCCGCCCCAAGCACCAGCTTGTTTTGCTGGTGCCTAGAGCCGGACCTGGCTCCAGGTACATTAGTGTGAATCCGTGAAAAACAATGACACTGCACAGGTGTCACTGAGGCCATTTCTAGCAATGATATATGAAAAGGAAAGAACCCAGCTTAACTTTCAAAATCCAACTGAGTCTTCAGTGCTGGCTGTTAGAAAATCATTTTTATTTGCAAAACCGTGTACATCTGATAAGAAAGTCATTGAGTGAGAATAACGTCAGGATATTTCAATTTTTTTTTAAAGCAGTCACTTTTAGAGTATGATAGAACTACATATTAAACCTTACCTAATCAAATGAAGACAGTTTAAAGACTAGCCCACGAATGGTTTTAACTTCTTGAGTAACCAAAAAAAAACCCCAAACCACCTTTTAATCATTCGTTTAATTTTATAGCTGTCTCCTTTACTGAACAGGAAAGAGAATGAAATACTTTACCAACAAATTTTATAACCCCAAACAAACTTCTGTTTATAACCTAGTAAGTCCAAAATTAGACCAATGGCCAAACTTTTCAAAACTACAGCCTCAAGTTCCAAGTGCAAAAAAATTCCTTTGCACATTCAAATTGTTTACTTGCATGCACAAATTTGTATTTGCATGCACACATGTAGATGCATGTGTGCATGTATTTCTTTTGTGGAGACTTTAGCTTTTTAAAAGGTGATTAATATATTTTTAAAAGGTGACTAAGGGTTTTCCAAACAAATTTAAAATTAGACTGGAGCATACTACATCATTCATTTAGATAGCCTGGTTGTGAAATCACTACCCTCAAAAGATTAACAGGTATGCTTACCTTTGGTTATAAGGGTTCCAAAAGCATGCCTTCTCACTTCCCCGTTTACTGATACTGGGAACAATGAAGCGGAGCCTGGAAGTCAAATGAGAAATCCTTATTTTTAATATGAAGGTACCCTAAACATGTATATCAATAGCAGGCATACATAAAATCAGTATTCTAGATCTTAAACCAGTGGTTCTCAAACTTTATTGCACCATGACCCTCTTCTGATAACAAAAATTGCTACATGACACAGGAGGGGGGACGGAAGCCTGAGCCCACCCAAGCCCTGCCGCCCAGGCGGGGACAGGCCAAAGCCCAAGCCCAAGCCCCAGGCAGGAGGGGTCTGTAACCTGAGCCCGGGGCAGTGGTGCTCAGGCGTCAGCTTCAGCCCTGGGCCCCAGCAAGTCTAATGCTAGCCTTGGCGACCCCATTAAAACCGGTCACGACCCACTTTGGGATCCTGACCCACAGTGAGAATTGCTGACTAACTATTTAACAGAGAACAATAATCTACATACACAAATATGGAAATACAGCATTGAATGGTGAGAAATCATGGTGAGAAACTGTTTCGTATCCTATGTGATTTATTGTTACACCCTCTTGGATGTAATTAATATGCTAAAACATGTGGTAATTATTCCTGCCTACAAAATGTTGAGAAATTTAACTTTGATTCCTGGAGACAAAAAGCAATTCGTTGAGATATTAATCAAGAAAATCCACATTCCATACATTCCAGTGCCTAGACATACAGTACTAGGAATGAGTATTTCTATATGAAAGCAGCAAGAACAAGAACATTTTACATAGGTCTGTCTAGCCGATCAACACACAGATGTGGAATACACACTAACATTCCGTAAAAAGTGGCTGGACCCTTTATAATCTATATCTGTATTAACAGAATTGCAATACGGACATTTAATGCGTTCCCTAGATAGTAAAATAGACTTTTATATGCAGTTTTACACCTATATATTTGAAAACACAGCAGGAACAGATGTGGCTGCCTAAACTAAATGAACAGTGCAGGATTAAAAGAAACACCACTGATGTATTTTATAGAATAGTGAACATAATTAAATTTCTTATTTACTAAAAATTCATCCAAGCAGGCTACATAAACCCTCTTAATCATAAGTTTACTGCATTTAGATATGATAGACAGCAGTTGTATGTATAGTATATATAGTATGTATATATAGTAACTCCTCAGTTAACGTTGTAGTTATGTTCCTGAAAAATGCAACTTTAAGTGAAACAATGTTAAGCGAATCCAAGTACCCCATAAGAATTAACGTAAATGGGGGGGGTTAGGTTCCCGGGAAATTTTTTTCACCAGACAAAAAACTATATATTATATAGATATACACACAGTATACGTTTTAAACAAACAATTTAATACTGTTCACAGCTATGATGATTGTGAAGCTTGGTTGAGGTGGTAAAAGTGGAGGGTGGAAGAGGGCGAAATATTTCTCAGGGAATGCCTTGCTGCTAAATGAAGAACTAGCACTCATCTGAGCCCTCAAGGGTTAACACATTGTTGTTAAAGTAGTCTTTCACACAAGACAGCACGAACACGAGGGAGGGGAGACACCATAGCAGGCAGAGACAGACACACACCTTGCGTGTGGGGGAGAGAGATGCACACTGCCCCTTAAAGTAAACTGACCCACTCTAAAGTGCATTGTCTTTTTAAGTGGGTCAGGAAGTTGAGACAGCAGCTGCTGCCACAAGCTCTCTCTGTCCGTGTCCCCTCCCTGCTCTATGGAAGATGGGGTAAAGCAGGGTGCAGGAGCAGGGGGAAGGGGGACACCCTGACATTAGCCCCCTCCCTTCCCCCCCCGCACAGCAAGCAGGAGTCTCTGGGAGCAGCACCAAGGCAGAGGGCAGGAGCAGCACATGGCAGTGGGGGGAGGGACAGCTGCTGGGTGGCTGCAGCACAGGGAACTTAGGGAAGCGGGGAGTTGATGAGGGGCTGCCAGTCCACCCTGGTTACAAGCCCTCACCAGCTAGCTGCAACCAGCTGCTCTTCCTGCAAGCAGTGGACAAAGCAGGCAGTTGCCAAACGACATTAGAAGGGAGCATTGCACAATTTTAAATGAGCATGTTCCCTAATTTATCAGCAACGTAACAACGAAACAACGTTAACCGTGACAACTTTAAGTGAGGAGTTACTGTAGTAGGCAGAACATAATATCATCTGAGGGCCAGTGGCAGTCTCCAGTTGCCTTTGCCCTAAAGCATAGTTTACACTTAAAAGTTTGCCAGAATAGCTATTCTGGTGGACATAGCTATTCTGGCAAAACCCTCCTAGTATAGACACAGTTTTATGCCATCGAAAAAGTGTTTTTTCCCTTATAGCTTATACTAGTTGGGTGAATAAAATCAGCTATACTGGGAAAAGCACTTAACTGTGTCTACACTGGGGATTTTGTGACAAAGGACTAGCACAAAAGTAAATCCCTTTACCTAAAACCCTTGACCTAACAAAACAAACAAACAAACAAACAAAGGCAGCACACCCCTTGATGGCAAATGTTTTAATGTAGACTAGGCCTAAGTGAAGTTTGAGGATCAAAGGCAGGTAGTTTTCTGTTGGTTAGTTTTTTTAGAATCTCTGATAAATTCTAATGTAACCCTGGTGCCGACCCCCTTCTCCGGTGCTTCCCGTTTTTACTAAAAAAATTCGGCTTATGAATGAGTATATATGGTATATATTATAGATTTATAGAAAGACCTTCTAAAAATGTTAAAATGTATGACTGGCACGCAACACCTTAAATCAGAGTGAATAAATGAAGATTTGGCACACCACTTCTGAAAGGTTGCAGACCCCTGCAATACAGACTCGTATACTAAATTTCAGAGGTCCTAAATTCAATCCTGCTCGCCGATTACCGGGATCTGTTGGCGTTATATTAAACCCATCAGAAGTACATTAAATAGAGTAACTTCACCAGAAAATGTGTATAGAGTAGAAGTACATGAAAAATAGATGTTGCCAAGTTTTAAACAACACTGGAATACATCAGATTATATAGCAAAAAGTAGGACTGACTGGCAAAATTAGTTCTCTCATCTGTAATTTTGCTCATAGAATGATCCACTTCTCTGGACTGAAGTCTAAACTCATGGGTATTTCTGTCCAGTGCAGCAAAATTCCTCTGAAAGCTTTCCCTGCTACTGTGTTTGCTATACCAATTACACACACCCCAGTCAAATACTTTCAAAACTAGATTACAGTGTAAACTGAACATACACATACACATAAAAGCATGGTATTGATATCAGTGTAACATATGTAACTCTTTGTCCCAATTTAAATAAAGACAAAAGAGAATCACAGACTAAGCCAAGTATACACAGAATATGGGATAAGCATAGGGAGGATCTGTTCAAATTAGTAAGAGAAAACAAAATCAGAGGTAAGAAAACTAATTCTGCAATACGATTCACTGCTCCCAGAAATTACAAATCATGGGAAATAGCAAACAGTGACCATCACCCAATCACCATATAGGGAGAGTAATAAAAGTGAACATGAGTGTAAATATAGTCATTACAAATAAAGAAAACAAAGTCGGCATGAGTCAAACAAAAAAAAGACCACTGAGAAACCCTCTCAAAATAGAATTAACCTGAGACTAAAAAGATATTATAAACTCTGTTCAATTAGCTTTGAATTCAAAAGTTATTTTCCCAGAAGAAACAGCTTTATCTCTATACATACATCAGAGGTGAAAGTAAGCCAGCAAGAGCTGGTGCGCCGTACCGGGGCGGCCCGGCTTCCCCAGGCGGCAATTTAAAGGGCCTGGGACTCCCAGCAGCGGCTGGAGCCCCAGGCCCTGTAAATTGCAGCCAGAGCCCTGCTGCTAGAGCTCTGGGGTAGCGGCAGCGGGGGTTATTTAAAGGGCCGGGGCTCCCTCTGCCTCTACTGCTCTGGTCCTTTAAATAGCCGCCGGAGCCCCGCCGCCACTACCCCAGGACTCCGGGGGCTATTTAAAGGGCCAGGGCAGTAGAAGCAGGGGAGTCCTGGGCCCTTTAAATAGCCCTGGCCAGAGCTGGCCCCAACCCAGCCCCGTACCAGTAAGTCCCTATTTCTACTTTCACCCCGACATAAATAATATATTTGTATACAATGTAATACACATCTTCATCTTAAAACATATTGAGAGCAGTTTAAAAGATGTTACTAAAAAATTTGTTTCCAATACAATATAGCAACACAGTTTTGCAACGCTTAAAAAAGAACGCATAGATGACCACAATGCAGTTTTGCAAACGCTCACAATTGTACCATAAGTCTTGCAGTGCTTGAGGTTTCTCTGAAAGCCCCAGATCCTAGAGGCATGTAATTACATGAGAATCTCAGCTTTTGCCTCTTTTTGTCATTTTGGGTAAGTCCCTAGCCCTCATAGTTGGAGAAAAAGCTTGAAAACATGACTTGAATTTACTCTAAAGGCTCAGATGCCAGAAGGCTAAGATAGAAGTCCTTTTTTATTTTAATTGTATGATTTTCAAGACAATATTTTTTTTTTTTAAGCCATGACTCATTGATTTCTAAATGTTTCAGGCTAGCAAGTTTCCTCCTTCCTACATGATATGTTGAGGTTTTTCCATTCAGTGCATACTTCTAGAATGTGCCTCAACTCTCAAAGAAGGCTCCTAGATTGCTGATTTTTGTGCTAGAAAATGGTATCAATTAATTATCTGGTGAAGTAGTATTTAGAAGATTATGTAGCTTTTTATGAGACTGCCAGCCATGAGACAAGCATTAGACTTTCTCCACAGGTTAGAATATTTTTTATCTAAAACTCATCCAGAATACTTCCTGAGAAAGAAAGTTTATTTTAAGTGGGTATGACTGAAAAGAAAAGGAATTAAATAAATAAATATAAATTAATGGAGATATCCCATCTCCTAGAACTGGAAGGGACCTTGAAAGGTCATCGAGTCCAGCCCCCTGCCTTCACTAGCAGGACCAAGTACTGATTTTGCCCCAGATCCCTAAGTGGCCCCCACAAGGATTGAACTCACAACCCTGGGTTTAGCAGGCCAATGCTCAAACCACTGAGCTATCCCTCCCCCCTAACTACTTTAGATTAAGTTTAGTGTTCCACAAACATTTTAGGACTGGTCTACAAAATCCCTTACTCAGAATATTGATAAACATCTACAATTGAAATAAAAGTACCCTCACGGCTGCTCCGCTACAGCTCTCCCACTGACAAAAACACTTCCACCCCCAACGAGAAGAGATAACATTGTCGGCAGGAGAGTGCTCTTGCCGACAAAGCGCGGTTCACACCGGCACTTGTCGTCGACAAAACTTTTGTGTTTCAGAGTGGTGTTTTTTTAACACCTCTGAACAACAAAAGTCTTTCACTTGCCAGTGTAGACAAAGTCTGAGGGAAAACCCTGAGAAAGGCCTAGAGAGTTAGAAAACAGGCCGAAAACATGTCTGGATGACTTCTTGAAAGTGATTTTAAGACTGTTTGTAGTAGAACATCAAAACATCCTGGATCCCCAGGTTGCATTAGATATACTTGCTTTAGAACCACAACTAGAAAGTGAGAAACAGCAGGATTCAACAAAAGAATAAAACATAAGAGGATAGGGTGCATGGCATATAGGTTGAGATTTGAACAAAACAAACTCCTTCCTTTTCAGATCTTAAGAAAATGCCTTTTATATAAAACTCTAGAATAACTTTAATCAGGGAATTAAGAGGCATAAAGTTTTAGCAACAGCACCACTGAGGTCCATTCATCAAACATGTCAGGAGAGTGCACACTTTCAATTCCAGTTTCCAAAATCAAAAACCCAGCCCCCGCCACTTTTCACTGGTTTGGGTAGAAACACTCGGGAGTTAGGCTTTCCGTCCAGAGCACTGGAACCATCGTGTGGGGAAAAGGGACTCATTCTTACCATGATACATTGCTTCTTAAAATATAGTCTAATTTATATTTTGGTAGCCTTATGCTAGAATTTCTGGCTTTTAGCTATATTTTAAGTAAACTGCTCTTTAGCATCTTCACTGCCATAATTCGAATTATATATTTTGGTGTTTTTACGATGTACAACTATTAAATGCTTTTAAGACATGGAGTAGAAGAATGGACATAAAAAGTAGAATTATTATAATAGATTTCCACTTTAAAATGTTATAGTAGAAAAATGCTTAACTAAAAATTTCACCTTGTCAAGGACTATATCTACTCCATGCATGCCTGTGTCATACCTGCTTATTTTACTATTAGAACTTTTTATTATTGTCTGCACTTCCAGTTAATAGATCTTCAAGAAAGTCCGCTTACTTTATAATGCTTATTGCTTCATCATCAGAATTCAAAGCTAGTAAGTTCACAATCTTTGCTGGTAATAATGATGGCGGGTGCTACGGAGGATACAAAAGAGACAGAATGAAAATCATGTGATTAATCATGGATTGAAGTAATACAGTTGGCTGCTAGGAAAAATAAAAGAAGACATGGTTTAACTTGTAAATTGAACATTGACAAACTCACTGATGAAGAATTACCACTACATTTCTAACCAGAATCACATTTAATATATTTTATGAGTCATGCCAAACTAAAGAAAGCATACTCCATGAACTTTAAGCCATTATTTGGGGAAAATCTGACTATGGCTTTTTATTTTTTTGTGTGTGTGGTAGTGAAGAAGATTGTATTTCAAAGGTTGCCAGCTGGAAAGCGGGCCCTGCAAAGCAATTTGAAGCAATAAATAAGACATTTTCAAGGTGGTTTTACTATTACATAAAGTATTGAGATACTCATGCGCTACAAATTCCTAGTTTTTATTTTAAAAATGCACTGTCTACAGGTAATCTAGTTCTAAAAACACAAATGTAGTGGTTGGGGACTGATCCTGACAGAGGCTGAATACCCAACAACTCCTTTGATTTCAACAGTTAACATGGGTTGCTCAGAACCTCTCTCAAAAACAGGGCTGAAATGATTACATGTATTTTGCTGCTAATTTCTATCTCATAGAGCTGGAAGGGACCCCGAAAAATCATTGAGTCCAGCCCCCTGCCTTCACTAGCAGGACCAAGTACTGATTTTGCCCCAGATCCTTAAGTGGCCCCCTCAAGGATTGAACTCACAACCCTGGATTTAGCAAGCCAATGTTCAAACCACTGAGCTTTAAGTTTAACCAGAAAGCTAAACTTAATTTAACTTGCAATATCCCCAACACAATGGGCTGATCTCCGTAAAAGGCACTTTTCCTTCCTTTCATACAGAAAACATCCTGTAAACAATTTATTTCCACTCTGTTAATTGATTGCTTTTGTTTACTGGCAGGAACCACAATAGCAAACTCGGCATGCAGCAGTGAGAGCTAGAAAGTTTTGTTTCATTTCCTACTGTGCAGGTGTTTTATACAAGGCATCTATTGTAATTCTTCAAGTTTGGTTTCAGAGGGAACATGCTGCTTCTTTCCAAAGCACAGACCAAGAATAACAGAGCAACAGAATTAAGGAAATAGCAGTATGCTTCAGTGTGAAGCAAAACAGAAGTATACAGCCACCATACCATACACAAGACCAACAAGTTTTCCTATTTTATTTGCCAACAGATACAAAAAGTAGGGTTACCATACATCCGGTTTTACCCGGACACGTCCGGCTTTTCGGCAATCAAACCCCCGTCCGTAGGGAATTGCCAAAAAGCCGAACATGTCCCGGAAAATGCCGGCCGGGCACTTCCCCTCCCGCAGCTGCTCTGCTCCTCCCCTGACTCTTCGGCTCTGTTTAAGAGCCGAGCTGCCCAAGCGCTATGGGCTTCAGGCAGCCCCCTTGCCTCCGGACCCTGAGCCGCCGGCCGGGCACTTCCCCTCCCGGGCTCCGGCGGCGCAGGGTCTGGAGGCATGGGGGCTGCCCGAAGCCGGTAGCGCTCGGCTCTTAAACAGAGCCGAAGAGTCAGGGGAGGAGCAGAGCCTCCGGCCGCGGCGGCTCTGCTCCTTCCCTGACTCTTCAGCTCTGTTTAAGAGCCGAGCGCTACGGGCTTTGGGTAGCCCCCATGCCTTCGGACCCTGCGCCGCCGGAGCCCGGGAGGGGAAGTGCCCGGCCGGGGGCGCAGGGTCCGGAGGCATAGGGGCTGCCCGAAGCCCAAGCGCTACCGGCTTCACGGTTTGCCGGGCAGCCTCCAGACCCTGCACCCCCGGCTGGGCGCTTCCCCTCCCGGGCTCCAGCTGCGCTGGGGAAGCGCCGGCTTGGGGCGCAGGGTCTGGGAGCTGCCTGGCAAACCGTGAAGCCGGTAGCGCTCGGCAGCCCTTTTCACGTGGCTGGGAGTGGGAGGGGGCGGAGTTGGAGCGGGGCTGGGGGTGGGAAGTGGGCAGGGCCAGGCCCCGTGGAGGGTCCTCTTTTTTTATTTGTTCAATATGGTAACCCTACAAAAAGGGAGGAGAGAGAGAGAAAAGAAAATGGAGTAAAAAAATAGGGAATCACAAGACAAGCAGAGAACTTCACCATCTGATCAGTCACCTTTATTGCATCTCATTCTCAGACCCCAATATTTGTGTGCTCATTGCCTGTTCAGTTCCCAATCCTGCAACTGCCTCCAGCAGGTAGACTCCTGTGTAGGGTTGCCAACTTTCTATTCACACAAAACCGAACACACTTGCCCCGTCCCACCTCTGAGGCCCCACTCCTTCTCTGAGGCTCCGCACCCGCTCACTCTATTCCCCCCGCCCCCGTCGCTCACTCTCCCCACCCTCACTCACTCATTTTCACCAGGCTGGGGAAGGGGGTTGGGGGTGAAAGCTCTGGCTGGGGGTGTAAGCTCTGGTGTGGGGACAGGGATGACGGATTTGGGATGCAGGAGGGAGTTCCAAGCTGGGGCTGAGAGGTTCAGAGTGATGGAGGGGGCTCTGGGCTGGGGCAAGTGGTTGGAGTGCGGAGTGTGTGAGGGCTTCAGCTGGGGGTGCGGGCTCTGGGATAGGGCTGGGGATGAGGGGTTTGGAGTACAGGAGGGTGCTCTGGGCTGGCATCAAGGAGTTTGGGGGGGGAGGAATCCGAGCTGGGGTGGGGGGCAGGCTCCAGGCGGTGCTTACGTCAAGCAGCTCCTGGAAGCAGCAGCAGCTGCAGCATGTCCCCGCTCTGACTCCTACACAGAGGCGCAGCCAGGTGGCTCTGCGTGCTGCCCCGTCTGCAGGTGCTGCCCTCGCAGTTCCCATTGGCCATGGTTCCCGGCCAATGGGAGCTGCAGAGCCAGCGCTTGGGGCTGGGGCAACGTGCAGAGCCCCCTGGCTGCACCTACGGATAGGAGCCGAAGGGGGAATATGCTGCTGCTTCCGGGAGCCGCACGGAGCCCCACTGCACTGCTGACTGGACTTTTAACGGCCCGGTCAGCGGTGCTGACTGGAGTCGCCAGGGTCCTTTTCAACCGGGCATTCCGGTTAAAAACTGGGCACCTGGCAACTCTACTCCTGTGCCTATGCAGAGGCAGTTTCAGGACTATGGCCTGGTCTACACTAAAGTTAGGCCAACATAAGGTAGCTTACATTAACCGAATTATCAGTGTACACACTGCAGCCTTGTCCCACTGATGTAAGTGCCCTACTACACCGACAAAGTAACTACACCTCCATGAGAGGCACAGCGCTTATGTTGGTGTAGTTACTTACATTGGCTGCCGTCTTATCAATTTCAAGACTGGCTGCCAACAGCTCCCCATTCTCAGACAGGCTGCTGCCTGGAGTCTCACAGCTCAGGGAGGCGAGAAGTCTGGATGGCTGCCCCTTCTCCCCGGCTCCAGGCTGAGAGGGGGGGAGGCGAGAAGCTTGGGTGGCTGCTCCCATCTCCCAACCTCGGGCGGTGGCGCAGCGGGGCTAAGGCAGGCTCCCTGCCTACCCTGGTCCTGCACCGCTCCTGCAAGCGCCGCCCCCGCAACTCCCATTGGCTGCGGTTCCAAGGCGGGGCAAGAGCGTTTGGGTTTGTGTGATTAGGCAGTTGGCAATCCTACAGGCCAAATTCCAAGTTAGACACGGTATAACTAAAACCCACCTTAGAATTTCCATTTAGAGATTTCTCTTGGTGTTCCACCACTAAAATGAATATATGAATAACCTTACCCACCCACCCACACAAATCCTATGATGTGCTAACATTAGTTGGTCTGACGATGCTAGTCACTTCATGCTAGGCAGTTACTTAAATGGAGTTTGTAAAATGCCAAGATACATTTATGTAACCTTTTATCATGATGTAAGATCATTATCAGGGCCTTGCAATTCTCTATTGCAAGCATCAGACAGGAAAAAAAACACTTCTATATGTTTGTAATAAGGCACGTGCAACTAAAATAAGTTATTCAGTAATATGTTTACATCTGTTAAAAAAAATCTTGAAAGTTAGCATTATTACAAAATCACTAAATCAAATAATCTTAATTAAAGCCATTTTCAGTTAACAAAATTCAGATCATTGTTTTTTAAAAATCTCTTCCCTGAATGATTGACAGTTTATTTCCTTATGTATATTTTTGAATTCTTAGTATTTGATTGTCTGTGTGTATTTCACTTTGCATGATTTCCGTGCACATATTTTAACTACTGAACATACACTACAACAAACATGACATATGTGCATGATCATTTACAAGAATCTCTTCATATCATCCTTTAAACTGCAACCTACTGCTATTTGTGCTTTACATTTTCACTGAGTTACCATAAGACATACCATGCCCATTTTCCCCAGGGAAGCAATGCATTCATGCAAAGCTGAACTGACATACGTTACATGATCAGTGACCTGGCCAAGCAAATCATATCACTGAAGCCTGGCTACTTATAAAAGTAGTAAGAATTTGCTAATTGAAAGTGATTAGTTATATGCTGTACATATAGCTATATGTTAAAAACTGACAACCATTTACTTTTTGTTTGCACAGTTAGTTGCTGAGTTTTATGGGTCCTTTCTATGTTTTAGATAATGACGTATACTTGATAAATAGTGAAACTGACATGATATGTACTGCACAATATATTAGTTAGTGAAACAACCTGGAACAGACTGCTGTGTGGCTAAAGGGCAACCACTTTGTTGTTTCTTTCAATTAAACTTGTGTGCGCTTAAGTGCAATTAAGCGCCCATGGGGGTGGTTTTAGCACATTTCGAATGTAGAAATTTTTTTCCAAGTTGCATGGTTTTATTGTGCTGAATTTAATTATGGAAATACAAGTTAAAGATTACTTTACCCTCTGCACTTCCTTCTTCAAATGGGAGAGGAATTGTGCCTCATATTGAATGCATCAGTTGGATGACGAAGAATCAGTGGAAAAGATTTGCCCATCATTTCAACTTGGGTCTCCTTACCATCCACACAATAAGTAGCTAATAAGAAACTATGATAATTTAGCTTCAAATTTCTTATCTTTCCTCTGGAATCCTCATCACTCAACTCTGGCACTGTTTAACAAACCACCACCTTCCCTATTATGGAAGTTCTCTTCATTCCCTCCTTCTTCCTCACATATGGATCATGTCTAGATCCTGTCACTTCTTCCTCCACAACACTGCTATGGTCTGTTTAGTTTGTTTTGTCCACACAGCTAAAAACAAAGTAATCAAGCTGTGAGATGAGGGTCTGAAACCACTTCTTTTCTAGTAGATAGACCACTGGTCAGGGGGGCTCAGGAGACCTGAGCTCAATTCCTAGATTCTTCTCTTCTTATGCACCTTGTATTACTCTGTGCCTAAGTTTACCATCTGTAAAATGAAGATAATATTATGAAAATAAAAATGCACTAATGTTGTGAGGTGTTCTGGTGATAAAAACCGTAAGCACCAAGACAGATGGGGAAGCAAACAAACTTTGTATCTAGGCTCCCTAAAAAATATCTCCATGCCTTTTTCCATTCAGCATTGTAGGCACAGCAAGCCTCTCCTAAACTGGTCCATAAGATCCTCTTATTAAAATCCCTCAAGACCCATAATTAGCCTGAAACCTACAAGAATTCGTTTTATTTAAAAAAAAAAACTCCAAGTTATTGTCTT
Source organism: Malaclemys terrapin pileata (assembly GCF_027887155.1). Lineage (NCBI taxonomy): Eukaryota > Metazoa > Chordata > Testudines > Emydidae > Malaclemys > Malaclemys terrapin. The sequence continues at coordinate 78,688,795 of NC_071507.1, read as the reverse complement.
GTATTAGTAGGGTCAATCCTATTGTTGATAACCCCCTCTCTCCCTGCCCCCATTCCGAACTGCTCCCTAATTGTCTCGCTACAACCTTTATGTAAAATATCAGTTTAAGAAACTTGGGGCCAGCACCATGCCTTTTTGTGTGTGTTGCAAGATGCTGCCCACACTCCTGGGTGCTGTAAAATAAACTATTAAATTATAAATACTACCTATAAAGATTATCAAGAATTCAGAGTTCCTTTTACTACATTAGCAGTTTCTTCAGTAATAATTTGCAGATGACACAAAGATTGGGGTAGAGGTAACTAAGGAAGAGGACAGGTCACTAACAGAGTGATCTAGATCTCCTGGTAAGATGGGCACAAGCAAACAATATGCATAAAGTCATATCTAGGATCAAAGAATGTAGGCCATACTTACAGGGAAGCAGTAACTCTGTAAAGGACTTGGGGGGTCATGGTGGATAATTGGCTAAACATGAGCTCCCACTGTGGCCATAAGGGCTAATGCAACCCATTAATATATAAATGGGAGACTATCAAGTAGGAGTAAGGAGTTATATTACCTCTATACAACTGGAATACTGGGGGGTAGGGATAGCTCAGTGGTTTGAGCCTGCTAAATCCATGGTTGTGAGTTCAATCCTTGAGGGGGCCACTTGGGAATCTGGGGCAAAAATCAGTACTTGGTCCTGCTAGTGAAGGCAGGGGGCTGGACTCAATTTTTTTAGGGGGGAGGGATAGCTCAGTGGTTCGAGCATTGGCCTGCTAAACCCAGGGTTGTGAGTTCAATCCTTGAGGGGACCATTTGGGGATTTAGTTGGGGATTGGTCCTCAGCAGGGGGTTGGACTAGATGACCTCCTGAGGTCCCTTCCAACCCAAATAATAAATACTCTATGAATACTGTGGCCAGTTCTAGTATCCACAGTTCAAGAAAGATGCTGATGAATTGGAAAGGGTGCAGGACACAACCCCTAAGAATAATTAAAATATTGGAAAACAGGTCATAGTGACTGTGCTCCTTAAGTCTACCTATTTAGCTTAACAAAGGGAAAGTTAAGGAGTTTACAAGTACCTACATGGGGAACAAACAAAAAATCTGATAGAGGGCTCTTTTATCTAGAAAACAAAGATATAAAAAGATCCAACTACTAGAAGCTGAAGCGACACAAATTCAGACTGGAAATAAGGTGTACATTTTTAACAAGTGAGGGAAATTAACCACTGGAACAATTTACCAAAGGTTGAGGTAGATTCTCCACCACTGGCAATTTTTAGATCAAGATTGGATGTTTTTCTAAAATATAGGCCTTCTGGGGTTCTCAAACTATGGGTCGGGACCCCAAAGTGGATTGCGACCCCATTTTAATGGGGTCGCCAGGGCTGGCGTTAGACTTTCTGGGGCCTGGAACCAAAGCCCGAGCCCCACTGCCCAGGGCCAAAGCCAAAGCCCAATGGCCTCAGCTCTGGGTGGGGAGGCTCAGGTTACAGGCTTGGACTTCAGCTTTGGCCCCTGCGGCCTGGGGCTCAGGTGGGCTCAGGCTTTGGTCCCCCCTCCTGGGGTTGTGTAGTATTTTTTGTTGTCAAAGGGGTTTTGCAGTACAATGAAGTTTGAACTAGAGCAGGCGTTCTCAAACAAGAATTAATCCAGGGAAGTCCTATGACCTCTGTTATACAGGTGATCACATTGTGACCGAATGATCCCTTCTTTTAATCTATTAACAATATTGGGTTAATATTTATAGTTCTTTTACGTCTTCAAAGCAATGTACAAACATTGGCTATTTAGCCCCCACAATCACCTTAAGCCAGGGATGGGCAAACTTTTTGACCCAAGGGCCACATTTGGGTATGGAAATAATTGTATGGCGGGTCATGAATGCTCACAAAAATGGGGTTAGGGTGCAGGAGGGTGTGAGGGCTCCGGCTGGGGATGTAGGCTCTGGGGTGGGGCTGAGGATGAGGAATTGGGAGTGCAGGAGGGTGCTCTGGGCTGGGACCGAGGGGTTCAGAGGGCGAGAGGGGGATCAGCGTTGGGGCAGGCTCCAGGCAGCGCTTACCTCAAGCAGCTCCCAGAAACAGCGGCATGCCCCCACTCCAGCTCCTATGCGGAGGCGCAGCCAGGCGGCTCTGTGCGCTGCCCTGTGCGCAGGTACCGTCCCTGCAGCTCCCTTTGGCTGTGGTTCCCGGCCAATGGGAGCTGTGGGGGCAGCGCTTGGGGGTGGGTGGAGCCCCCTGGTTACCCCTACACATAGGAGCCGGAGTGGGGACGTGCTACTTCCAGGAGCCATGCGGAGTTGGACAAGATCCCAACCCCGCTCCCTGGCTGGACTGCCGAAGCGGGGCAAGCGCCAGACCTCTCTTCCCAACAGGAGCTCGAGGGCCAGATTAAAATGTCTGGAGAGCCAGATGTGGCCCCCAGGCCATAGTTTGCTCACCTCTGCCTTAAGCAGTAGATAATTAGGTGATGTGATCTCCATTTCACAGAACACACAACCAACCAAAAACAAGATTTCAAAGCCACACAGGAAGTCACCAGCAAAACTGGAATTAGAATGAAAAAGCTCCTAATTCCAAGTCTCTTGCACAGCTCACCAGACTATATCCATGCTGCAGCCATTTCTATCACAATCTACTGCAAATGGAGGAACATATTCAAAAGCTGCCTTGCCAATAGGGAAGCAAAAGTGTCGAAGGACAGTTTTTTACTATAATGTTTTAAGTCAATTGTGCAGTCAGCCAGAGATTTTTGCTAAATTCAGCTAACAGGTTCACTATGGATGAAGGTTATAATACACATAGAACTGGCCTGCTTACTCAAAGTTCTCATAGAAGACAAGTAATAGACACTGTTCATCTATTAAAGTGTAGCTGGTATACAGACTTCCATAATCTAATAAAGAAAGAACAAGACTGGGAACCAGAGTTCTATTCGTAGCTCTACCATTACCTGTAGTTTGTAGTATAATGAATGGAACTGGAAAACAAAAAAGTCAGACTTCAGGGGGGACTTTGTTCAGGAGAACACTAGTAGGTGAGGTGAAAAAAAATCAGGCCCAGGTTTCTTGTACATAACATTGTGGAGCATCATTATGCAACACAAGCCATTCAGCATAACTAATGAAAAAAGATAGCTTTCCTACAATTTACCAGCCTGCCACATCACTTATTCCTAATGATGAAAAAGGTCCATTTGGAGCTGGAGCAGAAAACATTCAAGAAGCAAAGAACCTGCAGACACAGTACTCCTGTGGCATTAAGGGATTCCTCTGCCAAGGCATAAATGACCATTTTCTGCCCACTGCATCTCTCTACATCCTTCCCAGCTCATGGCTGCTGATGCTCAGAGAGGAGCACATGAAGGAAAATCAGACTATCAAGGGCAATATTAGTGAAACTAATACTACTAACTCTGAAATACCAAACAGATTGGAGCACCACTGCAGGGAAACAAGAGTGGGTCCCTACCTTCCCCAATCTTACAAGCAGAGCAATGGGAAACTTGCAGTACCTCGGATATCAATTACATGAAAAGGAAAAATGAAAGGATGTGAGGTTGTGAAGGTGCTGATGCTGAAAAATGTTAATGAATGTCTTACAGATGGAACAGCAGATCTTGGGTAGAAGTTATTAAATGAGGCAGAAATCCTTGATGATATTCACAGTAAAGCAAGCAAGTGGAAAACTGTGATGCCAGTGGCAAAAAAGAGTAAGCAAGAGAAGAGGTGGTACCTGACAATTTCCAATTAAAAATACAGCAGTGCAGGCAGTTGGCACATTAAGCAAATGCTTAAAAACAGCAAGTTGACACCAAGAGAAAATATTTTTAGAACAGCTCATAAAGTCAACTCAGAAGTCAGCATATGAAGCACTAAAACAGCAGTAACTGTGTCCATGTTCCAGTTTAGTTTACTACTTTCTAGGTGTTATATTTTTGGAGTGGTGGAGTATATTACTGAACACCAAGCAGATTTTTTCTCCTCTAGAAAATTTCACTCTAGAACACACAATATAACACTAACTTATACCAACTTTCCATTAGATTTTGATATGCAAGCCTCTTTCACCCAAACAGCTATCAGGCATTATGCGTTAAACTAGTTACCTATACTTATATTTCTAAGTATTTTTATAGAGAAAAACTGTACCATATTATATAGTTGTACTATTACACAGTCAACACAAATAACCATTAATTGGAGCAGACAACAGTGGAGGAATGCACAACCTCCTCTGAACAGGACATAAGAGTACTTTGGCTCACATCAGTGTAACCTCATGAGAGCTGCCATGTTCAAACTATGAACGTGCAAAACTCATGAATATCCTTAATACTCTAAGTGACTTTTTTTTTTTCTTTAGAAATATAACAGAGTGGAGATTATGCCCAAGGAGTCTAGAGCAGAACAGTATTTAACACACTTAATTATAACAAATAATTTCCCCTGGTAACGTAGTTACATAATATTCTCTTGGCAATACAAGAGCCCTAGACAAAACGTGGCCAAGACCAGGTCAGGCCTTCTCTTAGGCATTTTTTTCTTTTTAATTTAAAAAGACCCAAGCAATTAACCATGCCATGTTCTGAACAGACTAATGAAAACGGCAACCCCCGCCCTCCAACTCATCAAGAAAAGTAAACAAGTTATTTGCATGTCCTAAAATAAATATAAACTAAGCCCAACACTCATGATGCTGCATTCTAGTTATCTACACATAGAATAGTAAAAAATAATATCAAACAACAGTCCTACAGAAAGAACATGGGAACTGCTAATGAAATTTTCTAAGGATGTGTTGAAGCTCTAGGCTGTTTGAAAAAAATAAAATATAAAACCAGTATTTATATGGGAGATTATAAAATATTTAGGTGGTTGTGTAAATTAGTATTTAGCTAATGAACTGAAATGACTCCAACTGTAATAGGAAAAAAGCAAGCAAAAATAATTAGCCTATTTAAAACAATAGAATTTGCTTTTTTATTATAAGGTGAAAAGTACATTTCAATTCAAGCATACAAAAGACAATGCATCAGTGAGGGGAAAACCTTCGTTCCGTTGACATGGATTCAGGTCTCAAGTGACAAATGCAATACAAGTGAAACCACAATTACTACTTGCATCATTCTAATGCATGACAGAAACTTCCGCTATCAAACCCCTGTTGTCCATGGATAGTAGGATGGTCATATGGGGTTAGTACCAATTCTTGTTTCCAGTTATTAAATCTCAGCAAGGAGTTAAAAATAAGTTAAAATTGTGTTTCTTAATATTTTTCCATTTCCGTAATTGCTGAAGCTGCCACATAGAGGTTGTGATTGTTGCTTGACAGGAGACTTGGTTAGTGGGACACTTCTACAATGTCGTCCAAACTACGAAAAAGTTTGAGAATCCTTGCATGCCCACTGATTCTGACATCAGTCCATGTTGCTTTTCAACAGGATAAAATGTATGTATGGTAAAAGACAGTTACCTTTTCCATAACTGGTGTTCTTCGAGATGTGTTGCTCATGTCCATTCCATATTAAATCTGTGTGCTCGCCACATGCACCGGTACCGGAAGTTTTTCCCTCAGCAGTATCCGTAGGGGACCGGCTCTGGCGCCCTCTGGAGTGGCACCTGCATGGCACGCCACCAGCTCCCCCCACCCTCGGTTCCTTCTTGCCAGAAAGTCCGACAGTGGGCAAAAAGGGGGGGGGGGGGTTGTGGAACGGTCATGAGCAACACATCTCAAAGAACACCAGTTATGGAAAAGGTAACTGTCTTTTCTTCTTCAAGTGCTTGCTCATGTCCATTCCACATTAGATGGCTCCAAAGCTGTACCCCAGAGGTGGGTAGGAGTTCATGGACATGTAGATTGAAACACAGCTCTGACAAACCCAGCGTCGTCTCCGGCTTGCTGAGTGATGGCATAATGAGCAGTAAATGTGTGAACAGAGGACCATGTTGCGGCTCTACAGATGTCCTGGGTAGGGACGTGTGCCAGGAAGGCCGCCAAAGATGCCTGCACACCCGTCGAGTGGGCTCTGACAATTTGCGGCAGTGAAACCCCCGCCAGGTCGTAACAGGTCCTTATGCACGAGGTAATCCAATTGGAAATCCTCTGCAAGGACACCGGGTAACCCTTCATCCTATCTGCTGTAGCGATGAAGAGTTGAGTCAATTTTCAGAAAGGCTTGGTATGTTCTAAGTAAAAAGCCAAGGCCCTCTGGATGTCCAGGGCGTGAAGACGCCTCTCCTCACTAGTCTTATGTGGTTTGGGACAGAACACCAAGAGGAAGATGTCCTGGGGTTCATATGGAAGGTGGAGACCACCTTTGGCAGGAAGGCCAGGTGGGGCTGCAACTGAACCTTATCTTTGTAGAAGACCACGTACGGAGGTTCTGAGGTCAAGGCTTTAATTTCAGAGACCCATCTTGCTGACGTCACTGCCACCAAGAACGTGACCTTCCATGACAGGTGGGAAAGGGAGCAGGAACCCAGCAGCTCAAAGGGTGGGGTGGTGAACCTAGAGAGGACCAAGTTAAGATCCCACTGGGGGACAGGAGTCTGTACCTTCGGGAAGAGTCTCTCGAGCCCTCTCAAGAATCTGACCATGTCATGGGAAAACTCCATCTGTCCTTGGATCAGCAGGTGAAAAGCGGAGATGGCCACTAGATGCACTCTAATGGAAGAGTGTACCAGGCCTTGGTTCTGCAAACGGAGCAGGTTGTCTAGGACAGCCTGTATGGAAGAACGCGAGGGAGAGATGCCATGCTTGGATGCCCAGTGGGAAAACCTCGTCCATTTGGCCAGGTAAGTCAGTCTGGTTCAGGGCTTCCTACTCCGTAAACCAGAGGAAGCGTCTGTGCCCTTGAAAGATCTATGTGGAAGTATGCATCCTTCAAGTCGAGGGCGGCATACCAGTCTCACGGATCCAAGGAGGGGATAATAGAAGCCAGGGAAACCATGTGGAACTTTAACTTCTTTAAGTATTTGTTGAAGTCTCGCAGGTCCAGGATGGGCCGTAGATCGCCCTTGACCTTGGGATTAAAAAGTACCCGGAATAGAACCCCTTGTTCCTGTACTCGAGAGGAACTTCTTCCACCACACCCAGCTGTAGTAACTCCTTTACCTCCTTCGCGAAGAGACTCTTGTGAGAAGGGTCCCTGAAGAGGGATGGAGAAAACAGGTGGGAAGGGGGGGTAGAAAGGAACTGGAGGATATAACCCTGTTTTACTGTGCTAAGGACCCATCAGTCCAAGGTTATAGCCATCCAGCAGGGAGGAACAGGGAAAGGCAGTTGAAGAACACAGGGAAGGATGGATCCAGGGAATAGGCTGGTAGGTCGCCCTCAGGCGCACCCTCAAAACGACAGTTTGGTCCCCTGTTTATTATGGGTCAAGCCCGACTGGGCAGAGGGTGGAGACAGGTGGTTCAGGCAGTGCTTGTAGCCCTTGGCTCATTTATGGGGCTGGTCCTGCTGAGGCGCACTCCCCGGCCCTGTGGCTGCTGCGGTTTGAACCGCTTACGCACCGGGGCTGGGACGTAGAGACCCAGAGTTTTTATGCTGGTGCAGGAGTCCTTGAGACCATGCAATTTGCTGTCTGTTTACTCCATAAATAGGGCAGGACCTGCACTGACTGCTGAGCCTCAGTGGACAACACAGAGAGGAGCAGCAAAGAGGCTAGCCACATGGAGATAGCAGAAGCCATGGTGCGGGCAGCAGCGTCTGATGCCACCTGGAGGGCTGCCCTGGCTATTCATGTCCTCATCGAGGATCGCTCGGAACTCCTTCTTGGAAGCCCAGGCGGGCAAACGCTGGCAGGATGTCCCTCTTGATGGGGAACGGTACTGCTGAGGTAGGGACACATGCATAGGTCCCAAAGCGGGTTTTCCCCAAGACCGGGGTACCTGAGGAGCCAGTGAGGGCAGCACCGGGAGCGTCAGGATCTCCTGAGCTGCTTGAAGGGCTTCAACGGCACCTGAAGCTGGCCGGGGCCTGCATCACTATCTGGAGTTGCAGGCAAGGCATGGGATGGGCTGCACCGCTCAACTTGAGCTGAGTCCTGAATTCCCGAGAGGGATGTTGAGCTGCCTGACACAGGTCTTGGCTCGCACCCCCGCTCTCTCCTTTCCCTTGCAAGAGGTAGGAGATCTTCCCTTCACAGTCTTTTTCAGCTTCTTGACCGGAGCCATGGAGGGAGACCAGTGGTCCGTGGACGGTACTGGGGCTGCACTGCACACAGAGGCCACAGTGCTCAGTGCGGAGTCAGTCAGCTGCTCCGGTGCCAAAGTGAGTGCCGACTCCATTAGGAGTGCTTTTAGGCAGATATCGCGCTCCTTCTTCATCCTAGCTTTGAAGGACTTGCAGATACGGCGTTTGTCACTTATGTGCCCTTCGCCTAAGTACCTTGGGCAGCTGGTATGGGGATCACTGACTGGCATAGGCCATTCGCAGCGATCACAGGGCTTAAAGCCTGAGGACCGGGGCATGTCCTGACACCCGGCTAGGTCCCATTCGGGACTAACGGAGAGTTTAAGAAAACTACTAACTATGTATAATTATTTTACAGGGCTTAAAAGTTTGCAAGAACAGAGCAGGAAACAATGCTAACCGAAGCAGCAGATGTTCCAGCACTGTCACTGGCAGCAAGAAGTAACTGAGGGTGGGGGGAGCCAGCGGCACCTCTTATACCGTGCCATGCGGGCGCCCTCCAGAGGGCACCAGAGCCGGTCCCCTACAGATACTGCTGCAGGAAAAACTTCTGGCACCAGTGCACATGGCGAGCACACACACCTAATATTGAATAGACATGAGCAAGCACTCAAAGAACACTTCAGTTTCATTCCCACAGTGATACTCAAGGTAGAGATACAGTTATTACAAGTAGCAGTAGTAAAACAAATAAAGTTTCTGATTCTTACTAAGGATTAAGGGGAATTCTTACTCTCTCCTACACAGCACGAGTAACCTTTTTTCTTTTTTTAACTGATAAATTGAAATTTTCAGTAACGGGGGGAGGCAGAAGGGGAGAATATATTTTCTGATCATCAGTAATTACAGGGGACTGGATTTTTTTTTTTTTTGGAAACATTGCTAATAATAAAAAAAAAAAAAAAAAAGCTTTCCTCTGCACCATTTTTGTGTCTCAAAAATATTTTACAACATTTTAACAAAGTAAATAGAACTGTGGGAAAAGCATGATTGAGAGCACAGCACATTCAGGCTCTGCTTTCTGACATGATTCTTGTTTGCTTGCCAAATTTGCTTACTAATCACAGCAGGTTCAGTGAAGTTTAATGGAAAAAGGGGATATAGTTTAAATAATAAAACAAAACAAATGTGGATTCTAGTCTCAAGATGCCCTACCATTGCAGCTCCAGCAGCAGTACAAGTGGCACCGGGCAGGTGGTATTTTAACCAGCTTGTTTTCTTGATCTGTAGTAATCATGCTGTAGATAAAATGCCATGGCTGGTCTTACGCTACCATTCTCAGCCGCTTTTGGGCTCGGGAAACAAGCACCGAGTGGTGGGATCACATCGTCATGGAAGTCTGGGATGACGAGCAGTGGCTGTAGAACTTTCGGATGAGAAAAGCCACTTTTATGGGACTGTGTGAGGAGCTCGCTCCCACCCTGCGGCGCAAGGACACGAGATTGAGAGCTGCCCTGCCAGTGGAAAAGCGGGTGGCTATTGCAATCTGGAAGCTGGCAACTCCAGACAGCTACCGGTCGGTCGTAAACCAGTTTGGAGTGGGAAAGTCGACCGTTGGAATCGTGTTGATGCAAGTCTGCAAGGCCGTTAATCGCATCCTACTCAGAAGAACCATGACTCTGGGTAACATGCAGGAAATAGTGGATGGCTTTGCACAAATGGGGTTCCCTAACCGTGGAGGGGCGATAGATGGGACGCACATTCCTATTCTGGCACCACCCCACCTAGGATCCGAGTATGTTAATCGGAAGGGCTATTTCTCTATGGTTCTCTAGGCGCTTGTGGATCACCATGGGCGTTTCATTGACATTAACATAGGCTGGCCCGGAAAGGTGCATGACGCATGCATCTTTCGGAACACTTGGCTGTTCAGGAAGATGCAGGCTGGGACTTTTTTCCCCAGAGCAGAAGATCACAGTAGGGGAAGTTGAAATGCCCATTGTGATCCTTGGAGATCCCGCTTACCCATTAATGCCGTGGCTCATGAAACCCTACACAGGGAGCCTTGACAGCAAAGAACAGTTCAACTACAGGCTGAGTCGGAGCCGAATGACTGTGGAGTGTGCCTCTGGCCGTTTAAGGGCCGCTGGCGATCTCTGTATGGGAAGCTGGACTTGGCCGAAAACAGCATCCCCGCGGTTATATCCACGTGCTCTGCCCTCCATAATATTTGTGACGGGAAGGGTGAAAGCTTCACTCAGGCATGGACCTCTGAGGCTCCTGGATAGCGTCTGCTTGGCGCTCCAGGATGCTTATGAGCTTATCAGTGCTTTGCCACCGGTACACTGTGTTTTCCTGGCAGATCCTGCTTTCTCTCTCCCTCCAGTTCTGTGCTTTCTCATTCTCTTTAATAGATATGCTGCAAGAAGTGATGCGGCAGTCTTCTTTGCTTTTTCGCAGTCTCTTCCTGAATCTTTGCAGTCTCTGAGCAGGCGATAAGAGGGACGGCTGAGGTCTCAAGGTTGATGCAGCTGTATAGGCAAAATGCAACATTTAACAGAGGCAGCATTGTTTATACCAGACAGAGTAATGATTCCCCCCGCACTTAAGGAGTAGAAAACACACAGGGTCTAAACAATAGCATAATTTTCCCATCCGAAACAGAGCACACATATCCCAAGGGAGCCTCAAAATGGTGAGTAAGGGGGACTGATTGTTTCAGGGCTGCACTGTCCTCTGGGTTTCTGTGCCTTGGGGAGAGCCAACAGCTTCAGGGGGCACCTACACTGAGCACTGTCCCAACATTTTCCACAGGAGTTCATCCTGGACAATATCTCACTGCTGAGGGTGACCTGGGAAGCAAGGGAGGGTCTTCTATTGCAATGTGGCTTCCGCCTTGGTCCATATGCAGCTTGCCTGTGTGCAGCAATGGTCCCCCCATCCCTCACGGCACAGTGGCGCGGACAAGTTAGCCTGGCTGGGACAAGGACCACGGTGGCTCTCCCAATAAACCTGCGCAAGAGCATTGCACACGTTCTGGATGAGACATTCGAGGAGATTACCGAGGCCGATTACCGCAATGTCAAACCACATCAATGCACTATTCCGCATCTAGGCATGCATGCCTAACCCTCCTCTCCCAAAGAGCCCGCACCGAAAAAATTCCTTCCCGAAAAAAAAAAAACTGCTTACCGGGAACCTGCTCTTCTGTTTGTCCTCCACCAAGTACCGGCCGCTGCAACTGGCTACCTTCCTCCTGGATCGAGAAGAGCTCCTGGCTGCATGGCTCCAGGGATTCTGGGGTGTCTCCATCCAGCCCACCACCATCACTCCCATTTTCCTCCTCCACCTCTTCCTCTCCCCCCCCCCCCCCCCCGCCACCGGCTCTGAAGTGTCCATGATGGTGCTCGGAGTAGAGGTGGGGTTAACCCCAAGTATCGCATCCAGCTCTTTGTAGAATAAGCAGGTCGCGGGGGGAGCACCCGAGCGGCCGTTTGTGTCACGGGCTTTGCGGTAGGCACTCTGCAGCTCCTTCACTTTAAACCTGCACTGCAGGGCATCCCGATCATGGCCCCTTTCCATCATGTCCTTTGATACCTTCCCGAAGGTATCCTAATTCCTATGGCTGGAGCACAGCTGGGACTGTACAGCTTCCTCCCCCCAAACACTGATGAGGTCCAGCAACTCGCCATTGCTCCATGCTGGGGCTCACTTGGCACATGGAGGCATGGTCACCTGGAAAGATTTGCTGATAGCACTCCACACCACACCGGGCTGAGCAAACAGGAAGTGGATTTTTAAAATTCCTGGGGAATGTAAAGGGTGGGTCACATGGTTGGTTACCTGAGGCCAGGGCAGTAGCGTTTGAACTGATGACCAGAGTGGCTAGAACAGGCATTGTGGGACACTGCCGAATAATTCTGGAGACCATTCACAGCGCATTGGGTGGCCACAAAGGCGCCGCAGCGACAGCACAATACTCACTATTCCTCTCGGAGAAGTGGAGTACATGCAGCGCTGCAACCACAGTGATACAGCGCTGCAAATGCCTTGTGGATGAGAAGTGAGTTACAGCACTGGGGGAGCCTTTACAGTGCTGTAACTTGCAAGTGTAGCCAAGGCCCTCGTCTTATTGTTGATACCATCAGTGACAAATAGTAAGACCAAAAAAAGGCTAGTGGTAACAACCACACACATTCAGCAGCCCATACAACATACCATAGCTTCCCCACAGCCACAGACTACAATTTTCAATCGGCAAAAGGCAAGTAATTGAGCTTTACTTGCTGATTTGGAGAAATGCCTTGGGTTTCCTCTCCATATTAATTTCATCATACAGAACATAGTAGATAACTATAAATATTCTTTCCCCACCCTGAACAACATCTTTGAATTGCTTCCATTCCCCTCACAAGAAGTAAAAACAAAGACAGACAGTTCAGTTGATCTTCAAACTCATTCTAAGAACATGCAGCATTTAATTTACTATTTGTGATAATGTTAAGTTTGCACTCTCTCATCAAAGAGGAAAATTCAGCCTTGTGTTTTAGTCATTATCAAGGAACTGGATCTCTCTTTTTATGTTGCTAATGTAATTTGGCCATATTAAAGGAATTTGTACCTGAAAACTGAAGCTGATCAAGAACAAAGGAATCCCTGCACTGATGTGGCTACAGAGGAAAGACACTAGCCTGTCTTTTCAGTGCAAGAAAGTGCAACCTAAAGTATATCGGTCCAGATCCTAGTGTCACTGAAATCTATGGGAAATCTGTTATTGACTTCAACATGACCTAGGATCTAGCCCAGTGGTAGGTAACCTGCAGCCCGCAGGCTGAATGCGGCCTGTCAGGGTAATCCTCTGGCGGGCCGCAAGACCGTTTCTTTACATTGACCATCCGCAGACGCGGCCGCCCGCAGCTCCCAGTGGCCGCAGTTCGCCGTTCCCAGCCAATGGGAGCTGCTGCGGGAAGTCTTGCGGCCCACCAACAGATTACCCTGATGGGCCATGTGCAGCCCACAGGCCACAGGTTGCCCACCACTGATCTAGCCCATAAAGTATAGTCCTCTCAGTATAATACGTGATCCCCTATGAGGGCCATAACACTGGACTTTTTCTTGGGAGAGGGTGTCTTTAAATCAGAAAATTTGTAGCCTGATAAAAAAAATGAATAATTACAGTTTTGATTTGATACGATATGATAATCCATTCTTAAAAACTGGGAACAGGATTACATGTCTGTTTTTGTTACCTTTCTACACAATTAAAGAGGCTCACCCTAATTATCTTGACTAAATTAAGAGCCATTATTACCTTTACAGTCCTGCTTATACATGTTTATCCATGGAAAGCACCTCCATAATTCCTATAGCTGAAGCCTTTATTTATACTTACACAGCTTACCCACGTTTTCTTGGGTTGTATAAAAATTAGTATTATAAATCACTTCAGCGGATATCCAGTGTTACAGTCCAGGGCAGCTGCACCTGTATTTTCCCCTCATGGTCCAGCACAGGTACCCACTCTAGGCTCCCAGCTCCTCAGCTGTCACCTCTCAAGTTAAGATCGGCATCTCTCACCCTTCTGACTGGGGTATTTCCACACGGCACAGTTCCCTGCCTCTACTGTGACCTCCCCAGCAAAGTCAGGCTGCCTAAGCCAGTCTGCTTTACTACTCTTTTCAGAGATGCTAAACAGCATAATTACCACAGCTAAGTTACCACACAGCTCTTTCTAAGCAAGCACGATTATTCTTAAGGTAAAAGCATTACAGAGAAAGCCTGTTAAAAAACAATAAAAGAACCTACTTGCATGCTAATAAATTACCAGATATCATCCTCTTACTCTCAACAAGGGCTCTAGTCAGTGTCAGTCCCTCCAATCCTTACCTAAGGATTAGGACCCTCCCTTTGATAGAAGGTCCTGTCTGTTTGCTGGATCAAAATGAGATCCCTGAGTCAGTTTAAACTCAGACTATTTATCCAAAAATCCTTACTCTGTCTAGTAGTCCTTGGAGAATCCAGTTCAAACTAATTATGAGAGCCTGTCAACAGGTGGTGGTAGCTCTCTGGAAGTCTTATAACCTGAGTGAATTTGCCTCACTGTTCTTAGTTTCTGGGGGGCTGTGGTCCCCCTTCCCCATGGAATTACATACAATCCCCAGCCCACAATGATACATAAACTTAATTCAATAAGGTTTGTCCAGAACATTGCAGGAAATTGCCATCTGTCACATTCAGTACAAGATATATTTGGATATCACTATGTACTTCTCAGTATACTTCATTTGTCCAGTACCTCTGCTAACAGTGACCAATTCAATGATTGCTTGCTCCTGTCCTCATTCATCTCACATTAGAGGTGGAGAGATTAGGGTTACCATACGTCCGGATTTTCCCGGACATGTCCGGCTTTTTGGGCTCCAAATCCCCGTCCGGGGGGAAATTCCCAAAAGCCGGACATGTCCGGGAAAATCAGGACATGCGGGTGGCGGTGCTGGGCCGGGGGGGCTGAGCGCCGGCGCTGCCGGGGGACCGGGGGCCGGCGGGTGTTGAGCGGGCCGGGGGATGCTCGGCCAGGGGTCCGGGGGCCGGCGGGGCCAGGGGGTGCTCGGCCGGGGTCCGGGCCGTGGGGTGCTGAGCGGGCCGGGGGGCCGGCAGGGCTGGGGGGTGCTGAGCGGGCCGGGGGATGCTCGGCCGGGGGCCGGCGGGGCCAGGGGGTGCTCGGCCGGGGGGTGCTGAGCGGGCTGGGGGGCCGGCGGGGCTGGGGGGTGCTCGGCCGGGGTCCGGGCCGTGGGGTGCTGAGCGGGCTGGGGGGCCGGCAGGGCTGGGGGGTGCTGAGCGGGCCGGGGGATGCTCGGCCGGGGGTCCGGGGGCCAGCGGGGCCAGGGGGTGCTCGGCCGGGGGGTGCTGAGCGGGCCGGGGGGCCGGCAGGGCTGGGGGGTGCTGAGCGGGCCGGGGGATGCTCGGCCGGGGGTCCGGGGGCCAGCGGGGCCAGGGGGTGCTCGGCCGGGGGCCGGCCCAGGCTGGAAACGCTGGGGGGGGGGGGCGCCAGCCTGGGCCGCTCCTCCTCCCCCCACACCCCCCCTTACCTGCTTCAGGCTTCCCGCGAATCAAATGTTCGCAGGAAGCAGGGGAGGGGGCGGAGTTGGGGCAGGGACTTTGGGAAGGGGCGGAGTTGGGGCGTGGGCGGGGCTGGGGGTGGGGCCGGTGGAGTGTCCTCCTTTTGGAGGCTCGAAATATGGTAACCCTAGGAGAGATGGCTTATTCATCAGCACCAGCGATAAAGATATAACAGGCCAAATGCTGTTCTTAATTAAATCTGTGCAACTCCTACTTCAAATTCGGCTCTTTAGTGAAGCTGCACTTGTGCAACTGATGGCAGAATTTGAAGACAATGGTGTGACACTGGCAGACCAGGTGCCAGCTCTTCCCAAGGCTTTAGGCCTTGGCCAAGCACTGACAAATTCATTGCCCAAAACCACTTGTGTATTTGAAGAAAACCTGTGTGTTAGTATGGTTAAGATGGTTACTGAACTTAAAACAATGTGTTTAGGCTTTATGAAATGCTTGTAAATTGCTGTATACATTAATCTCACATATCTTTATCATGTGCCATAAAGTAATACTTAAGTTTTTGTTTTATAACTAAAAACATTTGCCCTGAAACTGTCAAACTGTCAGAAGGGATCATCTCCTGCTCATTAAGAAGGCTATCCAAATGAAATGGGCCATTGTGGGACATCACAATACAAAGACTGTTAATTGCCCCTTCACACATCATGAAGAGACTACGTGCAAAAGAGCTCATCTCATCAGCTTGAATTATGGAGGAAGGACTAAGATAGATGACAGATTTTCTTGTTCACTCTTTGCTGTTTGGACTCTCACAGGGCTGGAGCTAGGAAACAGAAGCTAGGAAACCTGGGTTAACCCTAAAAGACATTCAGTGCTGATAGATAACTACAATGCTGTCACCTTTTAAAAAACAGACAAACTCATTCATGTATATATGTTTGCCTGCTTTAACCTGATAACTCATTTCCTTTTTCCTAGTTAGTAAATCCTTAGTTGGTTTCCTATAGGATTAGCTACAAGTGATGTCTTTGGTATGAGATGTGAGGTACAAATTTACCTGGGATAAGTGGCTGGAAACAACCTGAATCTTGTGTGATCTCCAGTGTACAGAAACTGACTGTCACTAAGGGTATGTCTATACTACCTACCGAATCAGCGGGCAGCAATCGATCTGAGGGGGGTGTCAATTTATCGCGTCTAGTCTAGACACAATAAATCAACGCCCGAGCGCTCTCCCGTCGACTCCTGTACTCCACTGGTGGGGGAGCACAGGCAGAGTCGACGGGGAAGCATCAGCAGTCAACTCACCTCAATTAAGACACTGCCGTGAGTAGACCTAAGTACGTCGACTTCAGCTACATTGTTCACGTAGCTGGAGTTGCGTAACTTAGATAGATTTCCCCCACCCACCACCACCACCAGTGAAAACCATGCCAAAGTTCATCTTGTCTGGGTGGGAAGATAGAGTGGAATGCCCAAGGGGACTGTCTGTGACTCTATGGTAAGACCGTTATAGCGCTTCAGGAGTTCACATTTTTATTGGGTTGGTGAAATCTAATTATAGAACATACAGCCAGTTTGGGGTATCTGCCCTGCTTTTTGACAGTCTGCCCTGAGGCTTGCACAGGTTACACTCCAATTAGAATGCAACAGTTTTGTTGAAAAGCTTATATGACATGAATCCAGTCCACTTGCCCAAACCTGTGTTCTGCAGGACTGAACGGTAGTAAAAATTCGTTTCACTAAAACAAGCAAATATGATTCAATGTATACAGACAACAGATCTTAGTAAGGTGGTACCATTTTCCAGTGTTACTTTGGAGTGTAACACTTTTGAGAGTAGATACACACTTTGAGCCCTCCATCTCCTAATACAAGTCAGATGGTTCATGATAATTATGACCGACATTGCTTTCCCACATTCTTTTTTTTCCCTTTATTGGTAGGCAAGATGGATTCAGAAAAACCTTCCATAGAACAGTTTGAAATTAAAACCTACTTTCTCGTTAGGCGATCAGCCTCATTTTGCTTCCTCTTCTGAATGTGACAGATGTGCTCTTTTCTGTTCTCTTTTTCTGCAAAGACCTAGGTAGACAGAAATTCAGCTTCAAATTCTTAACCCTACCATTACTGCAGAAGGATTTCAATTAGATACTTAACATTACATAGTTTGTGTGCTTTCATAAAGAAGAGCTATGGACTGTAATACAGATTTTTTTAAATAAACCAACTAGCCAACTAAACCAGATATATCCCCAAAGGCACACACAACAGCTCAATATGGGGGAACAGGGGATGTGAACTATATGTAGAAGGAAAAAGGAATTGGCCATCAAATATCCAATGCCATCAAATATCACTTAAGACATGAACAAGATTCTGCCATCCCTGTCTATTTACTATAGAACAAAAATTACTCTTACTACCGAGATTCATTTCCTATACTGATGATAAACGAGAGTAGTATTCAGAAGACTTTTACAGTCTGAAATAAAATAGATACATCACAGATTTAAATCATAATAATTAGCAATAACATTTTGCTTTGCAGTGTGCCATACCCAATTACTTTCCTTCCATCTTTAGATGAGAATCTCTGCACTTGTGTATTTGAAGAAAATCTGCTGCTGATTTTAACATGTCCGTAATTCTGAGACGCTGTTGTGGCTCTCCAATAGTTATAACAAGGGAAAAGATTCTCTTAAGTTTTTTTTTGTTTGTTTTTTGTTTTTTTTTTTAAGGAGTACGTTAACTGAAAGATAACCCATTACATTTCAACATGCAAATTGTTTAGAAATAACATCATGCCACAGAAGTGGCTACAGGTTACAGACAAAAAGTCCCTACCCTGTAGAGAAGACATACCCTTATTAACATCTCTCTGACCTTCTCTTGATGGGCTGGATTTTTAAAATGACCTAAGTAACTTCCAAAGGGACTTCTGCTCCTAAGTCACTTATGACATTTCCACCTAATGTGCCCTTCATGGCTAGAAATGGTCACCCTGGGCATAGTTTGACCTACTGTATTGCTGCCAAATACAAGAAGAAGTTGGATTTAAATAATTAGGGCTTTAATCCACTCTACTTAAAAACCCAGAGGTTTTTCCACATCCAACTAGCAAAGCAGGTTCTTGCCTAAGAGTATGTCTACACAGCAGCTGGAAGGTGCAATTCCCAGCACAAGAAGAGGGAAACGTGACAGCTCTGCATAGCTACAGCAGCACAGGAAGCCGCTCAGGCTAGCCAACCGAGTACAATCCCGGCTGACTCCTTGAGTACGTAATTGGGTGGATAGCCCAAGCCACCACAGACACATTACTAATTCTAGCATGCTAGCTTGAGCAGAACTAGCGAACATATGCCTGTCTATTTGCTCTGGGAATCACACCTCCCAGATACTGTATAGACATACCTTAAATGGCCATACAATGCAAGGAGAAACATACTAAATGTTCAAGGTAAAATTTTGACTGACTTACAAGGAATCTGAGGTATCCACAACACCATCCTATTTTTATCTAAGGAATTCACAAGGCTCAATGGAGCTGTGCTGATCTACACCAGCTGAGGATTTAGACTGTAGTATCTCATTTTGTAAAAATTAGGGTAGGATCGAGCAGTCACTAGAGCTGAAGCTCACTTAGTTTGTGAACTGATGTCATTGCCAACAGGAATAAAAATTTCATTTAAAACGGGAGCTCACAGGCATCAGGTGGCTCAAAGGGAGGCATATCACAATTCCAAACCTAACGGGAAGTTTCAAATATGAACAGACTTCTCATGAGCCTGGTCACTATGGGCTTAAGAGAAAGTGATCTGTGTTCTGTTTAGTGCAAAGAATAACTAGCTAAGAGAACCAAAAAGGAACATTTCCCTGATCCAGAATGACAGTTTTTGACACTTTCTGCATCTATGTGGACAAGTGAAAGTAAAGTTGGGTCCTTTTAAACAGAAATCGTGAGAGATCTGGTGTGTTATATGAACTTTTAGTTATCATCCTATTTTTCAGTTGCCCACACATACACAGAAGTCACTCCGTAGTTTGACAAAGCCCCAGCTCATAGCCGCAGGTGCTGAGAAGGAACTGAAGGGATATCTGGATGGTACCACCCTTTAGACCACTCATTTGAATGCACAAAGAGGCACAGGGCACATGCTTCATCCCAAATGCACGGAGCATGTACACACGTGCAGCCATTTAAGGGATATATAATACTGAGATATAATGTACTGACCCAAGGATCTTATTGCCCACATTCTTTATTTTTCCACTGGTATTCCTTTAATATATATATGGATTCAGCAATGACCGGCAGCCATATGAGTTTGGAACAATGATGGGGGTGGGGGGTTGTTTGCTTTTTAAAGCTCCTCCACAAAACCACATCTATCACAGTTAAATAACTGACCGTGATGCTAGCTAATGAGAACAAACATATTTTAATTTATTGTTGACAAGTTATTCTCATTATATATATTTGCTATTAATCCTCTGCTCCTGTGGTTAGATAGGATATAAGCAACACACAAAAGTCTACCCAATGGTTTAAACAACGTCATGCATATTGTTACACAATTTTCAGTCTTTGTCCCTCAAGATATATAGTGATCAACATTAGATACTATTTTGTTCTTTATGCAAAGAGATGCCTAAGGTTTGGCCTTCTTTGTTAAAAGTGAATTTATACAATATATATAAAAGTCAAAACTCCAGACCTTTCCATCGTGATGGAGAAAAAACAATAGGTGACCTTGCAGACATTAAGCTTGGTTTTAGAGAGATACAATCAGATTAGTACACTGGGAATAAGCATCCAAACCCTGCTTCTTCTCTCTTTTGTATAGAAAGTGACAGCTGAAAAGAGTCTATATCAGCTATGTGGCAGCAGTGACGGTTCTGCACAAAGGGAGGCTCACTTGGAGTTTTTGCTTATTCTCATACATCACCCCATCACACAAGATAGCATTAAGTTTTCTGACAGATCATCTTTGTTCAACAGAAACTGCAAGGACATACAAACTTACCTGATTGTGAATTCCTATAAACATATTCTTTCATTTCATCAGATCCTGCTCCCACATAATATAACAAAGATAGGTGGGATAAAATAATGTATGGAAAAAAGTTATATTGTACTGATTTGGAGTTTAAAACATTTAAAATTGAGATTATGCAATGTTCAACCTGAAATCTAGATTATTAACATGGAATTTAGGTCTGTGGCATTCATTGTGAAATACATTTATGATAACCAGGAACTTCATTAAGTCATTGTTTTGATTTCAGCAGAGAAATGTGGTTTAAGCAAATCTGAGAAGTAATGTCTAAAACTGAAAACATGGGGGGAAATATATCTAAATGACAGCATTAGAGACTGATATTTCTTTAATCTAATGGAAAAATCTTGAATGTCAATTGCTTAATAACAATTCTCTGTGTGCGTGTTTTTGTTTAAGATTTTAATCTGCTCTCTTTTCACCTCCCTTCTGTCTCCATCATTATGGTACCTAAGTGTCTCTAGAAAGCGCCAGGCACTCCAACTCTTGTAAACAGTGTGAATTTTAAGGATGTAAACCAGTGAGGATCCTATGATGTACATTGTCACTTTATGGGGAAGTAGTGTGGAGAGAAACTGCTACTCTATGCATTAGTGTCCCATACATCTTGACTGTTTCAGTGTTAGCAAGTTTTAAATGTGCATATTAGAATATTTGGATTAGAGAGTCATGTTAAAAGTATTATCTTCTTTTCTCCACATGCAAGTAGTTTGATATTTCATATAATGCCTCATCTTTAAAGATCTAAGTTGTATTTATGTCAGTTGTAAACATCATCAAAATTTAGCATTCTCTAAGTCAGGGGTCTCAAACTCAATTTACCTTAGGGCCAGTGCCAGTCCTCAAATCCTCCCAACAGGCCAATCATGTCACTGAAGATGGTGTTCAGAAAAGAAAATTTTTATATTGTATTTTTTATTTTGAATTTCTTAGAAATAATAAAATTGTCATACAACTTTATACAATTCTTCACCTGCCAGAGAGTTTTTAGTGTTTGCCAGACACCTGGCAATGCTTCAGGTCTGTCAGTTTGTTGAGGTTTGGCCTCAATGACTGAGCAGTTGAAACCTTCAGGATTGCATCAAGGTGTGCATCAGATAGCTGTGTTCGGTATTTTGACTTGTTTATATTCATTGTGGAAAAAAGTGACGCTGCCTCCATGGCTGACTCTGCCCAGCAACTAGTGATGGTGTCCCTGTCCCTCTCCCCCAGCCAATGGGAGCTGCCGGGGGCGGCACCTGCAGGAGACATTGGGCAGCGTGTCTGCATGCGTCTCTCCTCTGTGGGCCGCAGTGGGGAGGTTCTCGGGCCACAGATGGCCCGCAGGCTGGGCCTTTGAGACCCCTGCTCTAAGTGAAGAGTGGCAGCCAACTGGGGAGAAAGGGAAGGGAATTTTTGGCCAAGGGCAACAGGGCTAGTATCCCAACACTTTTAAATGCCAGAGTATAGTTAGCATCCATACAAAGCTGAAAGACACAACTTTGGTTGGCCTTTTTGTTTGTATTTGTTTTGCTTTAAAGGACCTCATCTGAAACAGACTTGCACTAAGATGCATTGAACTATTTACTTCAGAAGAATGAAGAGCTGAATCAACTATGGACATAGTTGAGAGAAGTGGGAAAACAGGGCACTGGGACCAGCATCACTGAGCCAGGTTGGATATATAGGTCAGGTTGAGTTAGGTAGGTCCTTAAAGGAAAGAACAAGTAGTTTATCTTCATATGCTGCATAAGTGTGAGTCAGAAGAGGTATTTGAAGGTGGCACTAACAGTCAAATTAAAAAAAAAAAAAAAAAAGTAAAGTTCATTTTAGCAGTTGCATTCTGGATGAACTGGAGGGAGGGGATGTGATTACAATGGGGGAAAGGAGGTGGCTGTAATAGTCAAGATACAAGATTACCAGAGAATAGACAAGAGTTTTAGATGCCAAAAAAGGAATGACTTGATTTTCAAAACATGGTGGAGGAAAAAATGGTAAGATTTGGACAAGGCCTGTATGTGTGGGAAGACGGAGGTGGCAGCAAAGATCACAGACACTATGAGTCTACTGTAAACAGTAAAATTTTAAATATTCTAGGCAGCATTAGCAGTGAGTCTAACACTTTTCAGTTGCTTATAAATTTGATAGATTTGAACCTTTCAAGCTGAAGTTTTCCATGTTGGATCTCTGCCTCAACCTGAATTTATTTTTATTTATTCTGGGAGTAGGAAGGCAGAAGTTTCAGCAAAAACTGTTAATCTATTTCTGAGAAAAAGGTTAGGAAAAATATTGTTTTGCCAATGTAAAAAATTCTTACAACTGTTTCACTGAAAAGCTCTAACATACTTCCATGCTTTGGAACAGGGATTTGAAATGTGACAGGATCATTTTTGATGTCCCTGTGAAAATCTACTGAAATTAATCTGAATTCTGAACCTCTGAAAATCACCATTTACACATGCTCAGTAGAGGCTTGTTAAAAGCAGAGAGCAAAATCCTCCAAACATTCTAATGCCATGAAGAATGTGCCATCCTCACAGAGGGCACTGAGCATGCTCCAGTCCAGGGCTGAGCAGTAGTTTTGCAGCAATTGATCCCCAAGGCTTCTGAAGGTAATTGTGGTGTCAAATATTTATTCAGCAGCAAAAAATGACGTTAACACAGAATTAAGGTTGTTTGGTGGTATGTTGCCTCCTTGCACAAAGTTGGGTTGAGCAAAACCTCAAACTTCTGAAAAAATCAGGAAATACAGTTAAGGTTTCCCATACAACCTTAACTCTGCCCTCTTTCAGAATACACACTCACCCACATACTCACCTTTACTCTGCCAACCTCACAGCTGCTGAAAGGTACAAGATCTTCACCTGCTTTTGTAACCCATTCACTTTCACTCATAGTATTCTATCTAATACTATTAAAAGACAAAATGGGGGGGGAGGAGGTTTGCCCACGGTAATGTGATGTTTTCAGCTGAATGAGACCGCAACATGAATACAACCTGAAACAACAGTTCTGAGAACTGTCCTCTTCATCTCAACGGATGTTCCCATTCCCCTCCCAAGAATTTTAGAGACTGATATATATGAAAAATGCCCATTCTCAGCTCCCCCACCAAACGGGCAACATCATCCAAAAACTGTCTCACATGAGGTGGTGGGGGGAACTAACCCCCTGTAGATGGGCCCCCAAATCCTAGCACACAAAGGGGAGCAGTGTGAGGAGCTCAGACACACTCAGAGGGGCAAGGCCCCAATATCTGAGCTCATTTGAGGGAGGCGATGGGGTCTCAGACCCCACTACAGGGGCAAGAGTCCCCTAGATCTGGGCACACACACATGGGAGGGGAATGTGGGGCTGACACTGCTCCTACCCCCTCAGTTTCCCTGGCATTCCCCACCACATCCCCCTTCCCACTCCTCCACTCTCACCAACCTCCCTCACCTGAGCCTCCAACCTCTCTCCCCCGTACCACCCACTCCCATTTATCCCCCCCATAACTTCCTCCCCTCACTGCAACCTCACTCCCTCTTCCCCCCACCTCCACAGCCATCAAGCTCAGTGAGATCTGTGATTTATCCAGTCATTAGTACCTCTCAATTTAACAGCAGAAGGAAAAAAACTTTTTTGGGGGGCCTCTAACTCTGGAACCCCTCAGTCATATGACTCCAAATTTGTACCACTAACCCTACCCTACGACTCTAGGAGGTACACCAAATTTCAAAGCAATCCGAGTAACTGTTTGGATTCTAAAGCACTTACACGAGTCAAACTTTGAAGTATATAAAATGGTGGGACTGGAAACCCTCTAGTGATTTCTCAGGATTGTACATTTTTACAGAGTGCATGTGCCCTTTATAAAATACCTTTTTCAATTTGGGTCCCAGAAAGATTTGGTGGGTGCCATGCACTGTCTTGGGTAAGACTTGACAGACAGAAAACATTTTGACCCATATCAACGGTTTTATCATTAGCTCTTGGCAAAAGACACGTACGGTATGTCTACACTGCAATAAAACATCCGCAGCTGATCCGTGTCAGTTGACTCGGGTTCGCAGAGCTTGGGCTGCAGCCTGAGGGTCCCAGAGTCCTGGCTCCAGCCTGAGCCCGAAGGTCGACACTGCAATTTTATACCCTACTATAAGCACCATGAGTCTGAGTCCGCTGACATGGACCAGCCTCAGGTGTTTTATTGCAGTGTAGACATACCCCTGCAAAAAAAAAAAAATAACTTATTTAAAAATTGCTAAGAGTCAAGGCTTATATTTTCAGACTCCTAGCTCAAATGACTCAGCATTTGGGTCACTAACCCTACCCTGCATCCTCCAAAGGCACACCAAATTTAAAAAGGAATCTGACTAAGCATGTTGATTTTAGAGGATTTTGAAAAGTCAACCTTTAAACAGGAGTCATGACACAACCTTAAACATCATGGCGCTGCCACGCTACCATACAGAGCTATCAGCATATATGGTAATTCACAATAGTATGCCAAACAAAGAATGAAATCCTTGCATTCAAGGTCTCACAAGCTAAAACAACGCGTTTGAGGATAATACAGACTAATACACTATAGAAGAGTTATATATATAGGAAAGGCAGTGTCGCCTAGCAAATCAAGCACTGGACTGGGACTAAAGAGATGGTAGGTTCTATTCCCTGATCTACCACTGGCCTGCTGGGTGACCTTGGGCAAGTCATTGCCACTCTGTGCCTCAGTTCCGCCTGTGTAAAATAGGGATCACATTGGCCTCCTTTGAAAATGCTTTGAAATCTACTGATGAAGTGTGCTATCAAATTGCTAAGTGGTATTAATATTACTAAGTAGTTGAGTTTATTTTTAAAAAGCTGCTGCATATACAGTATGAAATAATTTGAACCTATTTGTTTATAAAAACAGAGAAACTCCTTAATTCATATTATGGATAACTGGCCTATCTCTCTTAGGCACTTACATGGCTCCCATCACTGTAGAATCTCACACTCGTTAATTTATCATTCTCAAGTGATGTAGAGAAGTGCTATTATCCCCATTTTACAGATGTGAATTCAAGCACAGACAAGCTAAATGTTCAAGGTCCTATAGGAAGTCTGTAGTAGAGCAGGAACCTGAACACAGGTTTCCCAAATCCTAGACTAGTGCCCTACATTTTTTTTTTTTAAATGGAGATATCCCATCTCCTAGGACTGGAAGGGACCTTGAAAGGTCATTGAGTCCAGCCCCCTGCCTTCACTAGCAGGACCAAGTACTGATTTTGCCCCAGATCCCTAAGTGGCCCCCTCAAGGATCAAACTCACAACCCTAGGGTTAGCAGGCCAATGGTCAAACCACTGAGCTATCCCTCCCCCGAACCATCCTTCCTTTCCTCACCTATTAAAATGTGAATAAAAAGTACTTTGAGTATTAAAGTGCAAATAACTAGTAGTCTGGAAACTTATTTTCTTTGTACCAATATGATTTATAAAATAATTTTGGGTTAATTTTTTTCTTCCTCCCTATCCCCAAATTAGACCAAATCAAAACAAGAAGTTCAAACGTTTCATTTTGAAAGTGTTAAAACAGAATATTTCAACTGTTTGGAATTTCGCCTCCCTTTTTTTCAGCTGAAAATATTCAGCTAATTTGACACAAATTAGTGAATAGTTTTGGCCTCCTTGAAACTATACTTTTCAGCAAGTTCACTATTTGCCAAAAAAACTACCTTTAGCTCTAAGCAGTACCTTCCTATCTTTTGAAGCCATGAAAGGAGTATTTCTCTCTTCACAAGATGAAACAGTACATCATCAGAAGTCTTGTTTGAAAGGACAAAGTTCTCCCTTTAAAAATTAGCAAAAGTGTATTTAATATTTAACAGTGCTCTTTAGTCCTTTAATAAAGAACTGTTCCATGAGTTGAAACTTAGGAAAAAAAAAAGAAGTACACCTTAATTCACTTACGCCCATTGCTATTTTAAATGAACTAGACTGAATGAATGGGTACCCTTCTGACCATAGTTGTTTTCAAGACGTGAACTGTTCTAGGCAGGTGTGCTTTTTGTTTTTTTTTTTTTAAAACACACATTTATTACACCAATGCAAATAGGCATCAAGGGCTTCATTATAAAACTCACATTTTCAGGTTTATATTTAATCTCAGATTGCATGGTCAGCTCAAATGTGAGAATTTTTATATTATTGTTGTAAATCAATTGAATTGTTTGCGACAAAGACTAAAGATTTGTTTTAGTAGTTACAATTGTGCTGTAGTCTTTCAGCACAAAGGGCCTCAGAACAATGGTTTCTATTAGTCTAGTCCCAGAAAAATAACTTCATTAAGACTCAAGCTGATTATAAATAGATATCAAGTAATTGAAAAAATTACAACTTAGTTAAACAATGTTTGAAAGTGAGGAAAACAGAATTAAGGCACATAAATGGTGTTTTGTGCCCTGATAAGGATTGAATGGGGAGGAGTGCATGTTAGGGAATGGCTGATGTTATCCTAAATCATGACTGGTTAAATAGAAAGAGATGGTTAACTCACTTTCCTTGTCTTCCAGTCTCAAATGTTCTCTGCTTTCCTTCATCCCTATCAAATGACTCAGCCTCCTTTTACTTTTCCCAACAATCCTCACAAAACTTCTAGTGCCCGTAGCAGAATTTGAAGCCCAAATGCCTCTGCTGAGTTCCAGTGATACAATGATCCCTATTGCTATCACACCCCATTCAACTCTATGCATCATAGCCTGTCCTATATTTTTTTAATCAAAATCTTAAATGATTAGTTTCATAAGCAAGTTTGTCACAGTTCAAGGAAGTCAAGCTTATTTTCCACTTTTTCCTTGAATCCAAACACTTTCCATTTCTTTTTCCTCTGAGTACTGCCAGTAGAAGTGTATTCCATTCTTATGACCTGGAATTGAGTTTAAGGTGCTATATCTGCAGCTCTCCAGTGCTGCTAGTTGGCAGTCACTGCGAATGCTAATCAATTTTCTCTTTACACCACCCTACAATACTACACCTCCAAAAACACATCCCACCTGAGTTCTCAAATTTAACAATGTTAGAGTATATTTTTAAATACCCATGCATTCTAAATATAGTCCCAGGTAAAAAAATAAGTTTTCAGTGAAATATTGCCCTTTAAAATATCAATGAAACATTTTAAACAAAAATAATACCAGAAACTCAGAAAATATGCCGTTAAGGTTTTCACATTAACCTTAACAATAACCTGCAAAGGGAGCAAACCAAGCTTCTTCTGTTTTTTTTCCCCCACCAAAAGAAATCTATTACCTGATGTTAAAAATTCAAGTCATGTATAGTCTTGAAGGTTCTATGATAAATGAACTAATGAAATTATGACTTCAATAGTGTAAAGAGTTAAAGTAAAGTAATGAGCGACTAGGATATTTTCAATCAGACTGTTTAAAACTGTTTTATTACCTATTCAGGCTCCAGTGACTAATATTTTTGAGATAGGACATCTTTGTTAAAGTTTCAACACCCCAACTCCTTCAACTACGTTACAAAAGCTAACATATAGATCTTCATCTCAAGGGGGAAATAACATCCTGAGATCAGAGCTGATATTCCTAAGGTAAAAAAAGCAGCAAATAATTTGTAAACAAAAAGAAAGAAGAGAGTTTTTAGGCACTCTTTACACAAGATAAAAAAAATCTTATGCCTTTTTGTAATTAAAAATCTCTGCCCCCATAGCCCTACTCACCTTCCACCTAAAGAATGTGGATCCTCAACAGATGCCAAATTAAATCATTGAATATGTGAATTCCAACAGTAATGTCTTCAGTGGTATGGAGACAACCTATACCCACTCTTGAAGCCTACATTGAATAGAGATCAGGGAGAGGTCCTCTGATATCAGGAGGGTGTCAGAGAAGAGTCCTATCTTTGGAATGAAGGCCCAGTACTGAATATTAACTCTGTATTTGTCAACAGGCAGCACCCAGTTAATTAATAGGCAGCTGCCTGCTGATGGTGTAATATGGAGGGCTCACACTGAGACATCAGTGAATAGGAGCTACACACAGCAAGTTCCCACTGTGGCGATTTTTCATACGTTTCTCACCATTGTTACCAATGATTCAGCTCTACAAGTATTAGCAACACTGGAATACCTGTTGCACACAGACTGGCTGGCTGCCATCACCATTTTTAAAGTACCACTTCAGTTAATCCTGCTCAGAACAGGTTTAATCAACACCGTGCTTAAAATCATATAAAGACCCACTAGTGTTAATACAGTTGAGATGAACTGGTGTCAGCAAAAGTGAGAAATTTTGGGGAGAGAGAGTGTCCTTACTGTAGAGTGGGTTCAAAACATCCTCAGGTTACATCACGTGATTTACTGGGTTGGGGCAAGTGAATGCTGACAACTGTATGCTGCTTGAGGTGGAAGGCACATGCCAGCTCCCTTCTCCCCTGCTATGGGAAGGGTGTGTCAGCTATTCTTGGACAGCAGCCCATGTGTTAGGTAAGCAATGTAAAGATAAAACTAACTGTACCATGCCTGGAGGGTTGTATCTCAGAATCCTTGGCTGGAGCAGTAACTGAATATCTGCACAACTCAACTCTCTTACAAGTATATCCAGCCTATATAGGGAGGGTTAACAGGGCAGATGGACCCCTCCAGCCCAGACTGGAACGGTGAATGAAAAAGGGAGTTATCTCTCAGTTTTACATGAAGAGCAAGATAAAAGGGAAGAAATCCTTGTCCCATTGAAGCCAATGGGAGTTTTGCTGTTGACTTTAATGGGACCAGGATTTCAACAAATATGTGATAATCTCTGACCCATAGCAAGGGCATACATTTAAGAAGAGTCTCTCCAGCTTCTGTATAGTGAGTGAGTGGGTGGGTAATTCACTGATTATAATATAGCATGTAAGTGAGACTAGTGCTAGCCTGTGTATCATATTGTAAATCTAGACTTGTTATGGTGGCCAGTTTTAAGCTCCATTAATTATACAGGTTGATATTAGGTGAGGATTTAAGGACAGATGAGGTAGATTTTGGTCCTGGTTTCCAAAAGACGTGACTGTCTCTTTTTGTCTTAATTCATGTAATTCAAATGGAAATTTACATATGCTTCTGTGGTGCTTGCAAACCAAGAATGAAGTATTAACACAGGACAATAAGAAAGAGAAAATGATTAGACACTGACAAAATAAAACTAACTTGATTCTATTGTCCACGAAAACAAGATCAAAGAAGAGCAAAGTGAATTGCAATCCAATGCAGGAAAGAAAGTGGTTCTCTTTTACCAATATTATATAGCCTCATTGTTTAGAAGTGTACTTCAAGTTTTTTTATTTATTTATTTATTTTATTTTGGCCGAGAACCAAATTGGCACAGAGTTCAAGGACATCAAACTTAAATTTTGGGGCTCAAGGAAAAAGGTTAAAAATATTTTTTTTAAAGTTTTGCCCATTTTTGAAAGTTTCCTACTTCATTTGTAATAATTTACTAACTGTGTTTCCAACTCATGATTTTATCACAAACCTTATGATATTTGGTGTTTTAATTAAAACCCAAGCTCTCGGAGACAAGTGATTACATGAAAATCTCAGCTTTCAAGTTTCTCACCCTCACATCTGCAACCAACACCTTTAAACATGTGATCCTCATGTACTCTAAAGGCTCAAAAACCAAAAGTTTACCTTCTGGTTTTTGAGCCTCTCTTTAAACTAAATGCAGGATATTTTGGTGCCTGACTCAGTTTTTGAACATTTAGGGTTGAGAATACTGCTAATATTTTACAGAGCAAGATCAGGCTTAAAACAAGACAAGCAAAAAAAGCAAGAGGCTGGGGCAAGGCCAAAAACTTTATATATAAAATATAAAAATGGTGGGTTGGAACTTAGGGCCCTCCCCAACAAATATGAAACACAAAAAACAGTTTCCTGAATTTTAAAATATTTTAGGCACTGAGTGAAATGAGAGGCATATGTGACATTTATTTGGAAATCTAAAACAAAGTTTTCAGTAGAAAACTCACCAGCTCCAGGGGGAAAAATAATCAACATCTGAACATTTTTTAAAAACATATTATCCCAACACTTATGATTACTACAAGTGAAAGTTAGAGGAGGAAAAAAGCTCCCTCTCCACCGTTTACTTTGTGCATTTGACAACATGATGAAACTGGCTACACACTATTTCTCCTCTTAAGACACCTTCCCATTTGTATTAGGCCCTGTCTACACTGGCAAGTTTGTGCACAGTAAAGCAGCTTTGAGCACTGTAACTCCCAAGGTGTACACATTGACAAGCCAGTTAGTGTGCAGAAACTGCCCAGATGCAGTGCTCTAAACAAAAACACACAAAAAAACCCCTCTACAAGAGGCCTAGAGCTTTCTCCACCCTGGTTACAGTGCTGCAGTGCCAGTGTAGACACCGTGGTGATTACAGCGCTGCAATTAGCCTCCAGGAGGTGTCCCACAAAGCCTGTTCTGACTTCTCTGGCCATCGGTTTGGGTACGTCTTCTGCCCTGCCCTCAGGTGACCAACTGTCAGCCCCACCCCATACATTCCTTTGCACACAGGCGAGCCGCATAGGGGCGAAGGCGGAAGCTGCAGAAGACCCTCCCTTGATTCCCTGCTCACCCTCAGCAGCGAGATATCGTCTATAATGATGATCACCTCCTGTGGAAAGTGTGGGGACAGGAATGATTCTCAGGCCCCCACTACAGTGCTGGCTCTCCCCAAGAGCCACGTGCCCCGTGTACAGCAGGGTCCAGGAACAGTGATTTACCCTTCCCCTGCGGCTACTCACCATTTTGGGGGTCTTGTGGTTTGTGTGTGCTTGCCTGGGGTCAGCCAGTTAGTGACAGGTGAGAGTGTACTGGCTGTGTTTTAAAGCACTGAAACAGTGTTGTTTGTGTTGCAAACAATACTGCTTCCACCTCTTAGGGCAGGTCTACACTAACCCCCCAATTCGAACTAAGGTACACAACTTCAGCTACGTGAATAACGTAGCTGAAGTTCGAAGTACCTTAGTTCGAACCTACCTCGGTCCAGACGCGGCTGGCAGGCTCCCCCGTCGACTTCGCGGTACTCCTCTTGCCGAGCTGGAGTACCACAGTCGATGGCGAGCACTTCCGGGTTCGACTTATCTTGTCCAGACAAGACGGGATAAGTCTAATCCAGAAGTTCGATTTGCTTGCCGCCGAACTACCGGGTAGTGTAGACGTACCCTTAGTTCCCTCCTCCACCTGAGGGAGGAAGAAATTTGAACTCTGATCTGCCACCTCTCAGGTGAGTGGCCTAACCACTGGTTACGGGATATTCCGAAGTTGATTCTCTGTCTCTCCTGTCAAAGCTGTTCCACTGTGGATAAATAATGAAAGAATCATTAAGTCAGAGAGTACGTCTACACTACCCACCAGATCAACAACGGAACAGCTTCGACAGGAGAGACAGAGAATCAACATCAGAATATCCCATAACCAGTGGTTAGGGCACTCACTGAGAGATGGCAGATCAGAGTTCAAAGAACTAAATGTAACTTTCCTGGAAATACTCTTCAATCTTCTCCTGAATGTTTCTAGGACGGCTGCCTTATTTCTTCTTCCTTGGTAGGAAGATTTCCCATGCCACTCTGTGATGAATTCAGATGGCACCATTGCAGTAAGCAGGCTAATGGAATGGAATACAGATCTGAGCACCCTCGGTATGCCAGTAACAGCAGTGTTTTCGGTACCTTTATGACCCTCAGAATTGAAATATCAACTACCACCTCCACCGCCTGCTGAAAATAGTGCCAATATTCAGTGCCATTGCCCTATATTCATATCCATGGAATAGGGGCCAACATTTTATTACTGAAAATCCTTCCCCACCCCTCCCACTTCCAGGAGCTAGAGAGCAGTGCTGTCCTGAGGCATTGCAAAACTGAAGCGTCAGTAAGTATTTCTTATTAAAAGTGTTTATGAGAACAAAGGACAGGAGTTTTGAATCTATTTTTCCCTTTCCGTTGTGACTGTAAATCCAATGGTACGTCTGTTTTTATCAGCAGCTGCTGGTGTGGTGGCCCTGAGGGATGCCCCCCTCCACTCCTGCGGAACACCTGACCATGAGGAGGAGGATGAAGACGAGGGCATACATGTTCAATGATATCCTGCAAGCCAATGCTGCATCTGACCATGAACAAAGATTAGAGGGCCACTATGACTGACAGCATGGAGAACAACAGAGGACAGGAGAAAGGCCCAAGAGTCCCAGAAGGACAAAGAGGGAAATGCACCAAGATATAATGTGTTGTCTTCTTTGGCAGCAAACCCAAATGCTGCAGACCCTGGTTGATTTATAGGTCCAAAAATCCCAGACTCCCCACCCTTTGCAATATTTGGAGATCTCCACAGTCAACCCTCCGTACAGTCTCCAACATACCACATGGCATCAACGCTCTCATCCTCACCCTTACTGCTGCATGCTGGGGAACAGCAAAGAAAAACAGCAAAGAAAGCTTCACATACATTGATATGTGAGAACCATGGCTGGTATATTTGTAGCCACAACAGACTACATTTGTGCACTAAAATGAATAGAAAGGTTTGCTGCCTTTCCAACTTTAAAGTTCAACACCATTAATTTATGTTAAAAATTTGTATTGCATTGCCTGTGTTTTTTTTTCCAGTTTTTCTGCACTGTTTTTCCCTTACTCAGAGTTCTAATTTGAGAGAATCAAATTATCTTTATTAGTTCATAATATATATTGCAGAATGCATAGCAGTAGTCAAAGTAAATAGTAATTGTAAATGTTCAGCAAGCACCACATAATTCATAGCTTCTGAAAAACACCCAGTCATATTGACAAATGCATAGCAAGCACTTCACAATTCTTCTGCGGGAGCTGCAGGGGGGGGGGGGGATTGAAAGGGCTCTGGGCTGCCCGCTGTGGCGGGGAGCTCTGAGCCCTTTAAATCCTGGCCCAAGCCCGGCCGCCGGAGCTGCAGGCAGGATTCAAAGTGCTCTGGGCTCCCCACAGCAGAAGCTGGTGCAGGCCAGCACGGTGTACTGGCTCTTGCCGGTATGCCGGACTGGACCGGCTTACTTTCACCTCTGCAGCTAACAGCCATTCCACCTGTGCCCTCCACTATGGCAGCAGCTTTCCTTCCTACCCCTCTACCCCCAATGTCATGTAGGACACAATAGGCAGGTATAACCATTGGAATATTTTTCTCACTGAAACCCAATCTAGTGAATAAATACTACACCAGCACCCCTTCGGTCATTTTGCACCTGCTGAACCGGTAGTTAAATCTTTCCTTGGTATTGTCAAGATGGCCAGTGTATAGCTTCATGAGCCAGGAGTAGGCTTGATCCCGCAGAATTACTACTGGCATTTCAATATCACCAATGGTAACCTGCCTGTTGGGAAAAAAGGTCCCTGCATATTCCCAAGAGTCACAGTCCTGCGTAGCAGAATGCAATTAATGGCCCTACACACCTGCATGACAATGGCCCTGTGATGGGACATCCACCCCACATTGAGAGAAAGGGGGTTAATAGAGCCCTGGGGGGAGGCTGCATGGGGAGAAGCCAATAGGAGAGGGGCTGCAAGGAACAGCCAGTCAAGGCCCAGCAGGTCCATATAAAAGGAAGTTGCAGGGCAGAGTAGTCCAGGAGGGCTGATAAAGCTATAAGCACCTTGGACTGAGCAGTGACTGGATCTTGGGACTGAGCAGCTGAATGCCCTGAGCTGAGGGCGAAGAAGGTGCTGGAGCCATGGGGAAATGGCCCAGGAAAATACAGCAGCATTGACCGAGGTTAAAGAGGAGCAGCAGGAGGCTGCTATTTACAGGGTCCCTGGGTTGGGGCCCAGAGTAGTGGACGGGCCTGGGTCCCCCCCACTCGCCACTGGTGAAGTGGCAGTACTGTTGGTGACAGAGATCCTCCCCCCGGAACAGGGAAAAACAGATGACAATCTAGTTGGAGGGCTGAATTGAGAAGAGGACACTGCGGTTCTCGGAGCTGAGAGAGGAGCCGTAGGTGGGCGCAGAGAGAGCGCCAGTGTGAAGACTGTGGATGTAGGTGTCTGCCTCAAGCTAATCCCCACCATGACCAGAAGGTGGAGCCAGTCAGGCGATGAGGACTGCACCCCGTCCTCGTTGTGGATTTTCCAACTCCAAAACGATTTTCCACTGATGGTGTCAACCCAGTGTTGCAAGGTTACAGAGTGCAATCACCAATCATTTCTACAATGTTAATGCAGCTCTCATTCTCGTGTCTCTGCACCAGAGGGCTGGGAGGAGCTTGGCACACTGATACAGGAATGAGGCCTTTTGCATCTGAAAGTTCTGCAGCTCATCATCCCAAACCTGCATTACAATGTGATCCACCAGTAAGTACTCGTTTCCTGGTCCCAGAAGCAGCTGCTCTGCAAACACCAACAACAACCTTGAATTCTTTTTATGTTCTGTCCCACAGCAAACTGTCCTCCAAGTAACTGTCATGTCCCCTGCTGTTGCTGTGCTTCCTGAAAATCTGCAAATACAGGAGACTTGTATGTCCTATATTTGCAATGTGTGCAAGAATAGTGCAGAGCCCTGTGGACTCCATGCTTCCAGAAGAGACGGCAGAGACAGAAAAGTGATATACAGGTTTGTGGGTTTTGGGGTTTTTTTTTTATTTGTTTTTTTAAAGGCACAAAAAGTGCAGGATATGGATAGCATAATAAGGTGGAGAATGTTGGATGATGGGAACTTGACCACTAGCTCCCAGAGATCCCCAGGCAAGACATTTCTACCCCACTCCACATTGTGAAAATTTCCCAAGAGGCATTGCGCCGGATAGTGGCACGTGCACACTGGGATACTTGCCCAAGCTGCCCTGCACTTTGCATTGACACAAGCACTCCTGAGTGCGTGCAGTATCAATGCAAGTAGAAAAGCATGTATATGCACAAGCAACATACTTTAGCAGCTGTATGCCAAATTTAACTTGCACTGACCAAAGTTTGTAGCATAGACGTGGTCTCACTATTTGACAATGAACCTTCCTGGCCGCAGTGGATTGGAAGGCAGAGCTTAGTGAAAAACACCAACAGGGAACGTTTTGGTCACAAACACTAGCAGGTAATGCTATTCCATTCCACATGAGTTCCAGGAAGAGCATTGACTGCTTCAGGTACAGTACTTAACAAATCGACACCATGCTTGAGTAAAAGCCTCCCCCATTTTCTCCCAATGTTTGAGTGAGTGTTGGGAGAGGATATCTGCCTGATGGCCCCCCTCTCATCCGTTTCCCTCCACACAAGTTCCAGAGGATAAACAATAGATCACTCCTTCTGGATGTGCAAATAGGGGATATAGAAGGAGGAGAACTCTCCAGAGCATCCCCTGAGAAGTCTGCGTCTCACAGTTGAGGATGGAGTTATAATCAGACAGTTGTTTGTGGACTGCCAGTACAAAGAAAATAGAAAAAAGTCTGCAAAGAGAAAAGGAGAGATCTTAACAGTTTAGCAATGAAAACTTAATTGTACCAGATCAGAGAATTTTCCCATTCTACTTATAACTATAAAAGTAGAGACACTACACTACTTATCTACATGCTTGCCCCTACCAGATTCACTGAGCACCTACACAACCCAAACAATGCAATAAAGACAAAGACCCTCAAAGGACATTCTTAAACAGCCAGGGTTGATAGCTTTTTATTAACCATAGCAACCTAACAAATGGCAACTGTACCCTAATAAAGGGCCTAAGATCTCCCACCCCCACCCCCCAAAGGTTTGTTCCTGTAGATAGTAGCAAAAACTGAAGGCAGATTATAGGTTGAACTGGCATGCTATGAAGAATTATTCAAGTTGCAGCCTTGCCCATCAGCATATGTTATGGAGAAGATCACAAGGGTAAGAAAGCTTGTGGTGACAGAACATCCTTTATGGTATGCAGGTTTCACATGTACATATAAATCTTTTGAGGTTTGATATTATCTTTGTTGCTACATTTGAAATAGTTACCGTCGCAGTTTCAGACCATATCTTTCCGATACTTGTGACCAATTTTGCTTTATATGTTGATTTCACATTTTGTGAAAGATTCAGTGAAACTGAACCTAAACAAGTTTTTTTTAAAAGAAAGAAGTTTAACAATAAATACCTGAAATTAGCAAAATAATTGCCTAGAACTCAAATGTGGAAAAAGTTTGTTTTAGAAATTACAAGTGAAACATTGACACAAATAACTGATCAGATATCAAATTACAACAGCTAGCAAAAGCTATAAAAAAGAGGGACAACAACAAAACAAGACAGTTGGGATCATCATAGCATTTGTGATATTACAAATTTGGGTTTGAATGTGACAGATTCATTCCAGGAAGATGACATCTCAACTGATGGCAGTCTGAGTGACCAAACAAACCCCTCGCAAATGAAAAAACTTCAAGACTTTATGGGTCACCCACAGAATTGTGCAAGTCACTGACAGATAGCGCCCATATAAAAGAACATTCAATAGAATCCTGAAATTAGTTTGATTTCTTCAATTTCTTTCTCAATACTTGTAAAAGTGTGTAGGTCACCACTGGAAAGAATCAATTATTGATTCACTGCATTACGCAACAGTGATAAGAAGACGAAGACAGTTTACCTATAAAAATTTAATATGATGCAGAAACTCATTAAAATAAATAGAGTTGATTTCCTCCAGGACAGGAATGGCATTGATAATATATGATGACTGGCTAATGTTCTCCACTATTCAAAGTTAAACCTTATAGTATGCTTAAATGCAGAAGAGGTTTTCAGCCAGGTTGAGTGGAAGTACTTCTGAAACTCTACTTGGAATGGGCTTTAGCAAGATCTTGTACAGATCCCCTAAATGATAGAAAACTAAACAGAGCCTGCAGATAATGTCTGAAAAGAAAAGTGTCAGGGTACCCATGCTTTGCCTTATTTAATATTTTAGTTGAACCCATTAGTATGCCTGATCCAGCCATTCCCTCCCTGAAATACATGGAGCATCTAGTGTAAGGTACAGAGCCTCTCATCTCTAGATACCCAAAATCACATTTAGTTTTTTCTTTTAGATGCCACAAAACCCATTCCAGATTCTACCACACAACATACACTTAGGGTATGTCTACACTACCCGCCGTATCGGCGGGCAGCGATTGATCCAGCAAGGATCGATTTATCGCGTCTAGTCGAGACGCGATAAATCGACCCCCAAGCGCTCCCCCGTCGACTCCTGTACTCCACCACCACGAGAGGTGCAGGCGGAGTCGACGGGGGGAGCGGCAGCAGTCAACTCACCGCAGCGAAAACACCGCAGTAAGTAGGTCTAAGTACGCCGACTTCAGCTAGGTTATTCATGTAGCTGAAGTTGCGTAACTTAGATTGATCCCTCTCTAGTGTAGACCAGGCCTTACTGTAAAGCTGTTAGAAGAATTTAACAGTCATGAGCATGACATCACACGCCAAAACTAAGACATTTTTGTAGTCTTAAGACATTGACATACACCTTATACTACCATCCAGAAATCCACTTAAGGTTTGATTTCCCCCCTCAAATAAAACCTAAATTGAAATCTTTCCTTGCCACTCACACCAAGCAATTTCTCTCCCCCTTCTACAGTCCCCAGACTCCACCAACTTCTCTCCCCTTCCCTCCCCATACTGCTAGCAGCATGATAGTGTTTTTCTTTCTCCTGATCCATTCCACTGTCTAGTGCTCTATTCATTCTGGCCAATACAGCATGATCATGTAGAGCAAATAAAAGGCAGGAGTGACACATGCAAAATGCAAGCAGAATTGGGAGGAGGTGGGGGGAAGGGACATTCCATTTACAGCCTTTTCTAAACTAGCAGGGGTGGTACTCCCCCATCCCTCCCCCATCTAGATAGCTCAATCAAGCTAACTTGTCTCAGTTGAAAATCCTACTTAACAGTTAAAATGTTCAGCTAGATTTTAGCAGCTTGAGTTAAGATGGTAGCTCAATTGAGCTACCTAGATGTGGAAGGGGGAAGTGCCTTTTTTCTTAGAGAGAAAGCTGGGGAGCTAGGGTTGCCAACTTTCTAATTGCACAAAACTGAACACCCTCGCCCCACCCCACCCACTTTCACTGGGCTGAGGCATGGAGTTGAGAGGCGGGAGGGCTCCAGCTGGGGTTCCAGGGTGGGGCCAGAAATGAGAGGTTCAGAGTATGGGAGGGAGCTTCGGGCTGGGGCAGGGGGTTGGGGTGCAGGAGGGG
Organism: Malaclemys terrapin pileata; assembly: GCF_027887155.1. Taxonomy (NCBI): domain Eukaryota; kingdom Metazoa; phylum Chordata; order Testudines; family Emydidae; genus Malaclemys; species Malaclemys terrapin. The sequence goes on along the minus strand of NC_071507.1, from coordinate 78,650,352 downwards.
GCTTGGGGTGCAGGCTCCAGGAGGGAGTTTGGGTGTGGGAGGGGATTCTGATCTGGAGCATGGGGTTTGGGCTCCGGCTGGGCAGACCTAACCTCAGGCGGCTCCCGGTCAATGGCGCAGCTCCCTGCCTGCCATGGCTCCGTACTGCTCCTGGAAGCAGCCGCCATGTCCAGCCCCTAGGCAGAAGCATAGCCAGGCTGCTCTGCACAGTGTGCAGTGTGCACTGCCCACGCCCACAGGCACCGTCTCCCGGTTCCTGGCCAATAGGAGCTGTGGGGGCAGCACACGGAGCTTCCCTGATCACGCCTGTGCCTAGGGGCTGCAGGGACATGCTGGTCACTTCCAGGAGCTGCGTGGAGCCAGGGCAGATAGGGAGCCTGCCTTAGCCCCGCTGACCGGACTTTTAATGGCCCGGTCAATGCGTCTGACCGGAGCCACCAAAGTCCCTCTTTGACTGGGTGTTCCAGTTGAAAACCAGACACCTGGCAACCCTATGGGGAGCGAGGCCTGGAGGAATGAAGGCTTGAAACACATAACCCAACTAAAAATAATAAGCAGACCACCATATTTGTTCAATAATTACAGTCGGGGCAACAGTCTTGAGCAAGTGAGACTTAGAGTATATGTTAGTGTGACTGAGATTTTGATAATAGAGAGGAGGACCCTCCATAAAGGATATTAGAGACAGAGAACTTAGAAGAATGAAATAATTTAAATACTGAGGATCACTGGTTGCAAACAATGGTGCCCTCCTGAGTGATGCCCAGCATCATACCAAAGATGTTTGGTACAAATGGCAGGAGCTGACCCCAATTCACGGTGATAAAAAGATGCCAATAAAGTTAGAGTGCATAAAACTGTAATTATACCCATCCTAAAATACAGGACAGACTTTGCCAGCCACAAGAAAATAAATTAGTATGCTTTCCACTGTGAAAATAAAGCTATTGAGATAGTCAAATTGTTGGATGCTCCATGATAGAAAATGAAATGAGGTTGTAAGGGGCCTAAAGCAGGTTGCCCCAAATGAAGAAAAGTTGAGGGAGACTAGGCTATGTTAGTGTGGACATGCCCAGCAGAGACAGCAAAAATTATATGGGTAGGATAGTCCTTGCAGTGATCATGGATGAAAGACAAGTGGAGAGGTCAAAGATTCAGTACATGGACTGGATATTAGCGGATCTTAGAGAGACCAATTTTCACAACAGCAAGGCATACAATCATGATTTTTGTAAGGAGGCTATAAAAGTTGACAACCCTTAATAGGGTTTAAAGAAAGATTACAAAAAAAAGCTGGTTTATTATTTAGAAAAAAACAGACAATATTCTGTGAACCTTGTGTCCTTTCCATATCCACTTTCTTCTCACATGTGCAACTATAGCTTTTTAGTAAGCATTTCCCCTGCAATCACCCGGTTTTTAAAATTCACACATTGAGTAGTGTTTAATTTTCCCCCCAATTCAGAATTTGCTTTTTGAAATGAACAGTTTGAGTTGACTGACATGTGTATTCGAGTGAAAATCCACTAAAAGTCATCATTGTGCCAATAATTTTATTTTTTGAAAAATATTTCTTCTTGTAATTGAGTTAGCACAGTAGAGGCTTTCAGAAGTACTTCATCCATGGCTGTGCCATTTAACTTTCCATTATAAAAAAGTAAATTAGGAATCAAACATCTAGGTTTAGCAGCTTTTTTTAATAACATAAAAACAAAGTTAAGTGACAGAGTCAGATAAACTCCCAATTAAAGGCAAAGTAGTCTCCCTCTTCTCTAATCACCAAGGCAGATTCAAGGGGTGGGGGGAAGCAGCCTGCTAATCCCTGGGCGTTTTGACTCATTTTGGATGTAATAGCCAAAATGCAGGAATGAAAGGTTGACTGTAACCTTAAGGATGAGAATGTAAATTTAGGAGTCAGGAAGATTCAAAAGTCAAGTTTTCCAAAGAAACATTAACTCTTCCCTATAATCCTATTGCACATCCAGCAGAACCTCACCTCACTCACACCAATAACTGGGAACTGCATGTTACTGATGTGAAGCTTAAAACTAGAAGACTTGAACTGAAAGTAGGCCCTCTGCTTCCCCTGTAGGTGAAAAGGGAAACTAGGTTTGTCATCTTAATTTACATAAATTATCATTCTCCTGCAATACATTTCAGTACAGTGTTTTGTTGTACTGTTAAGAGTTAAAATATCATTTCCAAAAATAAAACATAAGTAAATGTTTTTATGAAAAGAAGAGACACTGAAAGGTATAACCTGGGTAACGCGGGTCACCTTGAGCTGACAGACTTTGTTGGGTTGGGAATTCAAATTTGACAAGAAGTCTCACGAAGTTCTGTTGAATAAAGCAAGAGGTCTGTCCAAAGGTCCTGCTTTGCTGTTCACCACCAAGTAATTCTGAACCCCATATGGAGCTTACTCTGAGGAACTGGACAAATGGTGGTGGTGAGGAAAGGTGGACAGAAAGTGGTGGACAGGTCACCAGCAATAAACAAAAATTCACAGAAGCCCGTGACCCTGTCCCTGACTTTCACTAAAAATATCCCTGACAAAATGGGTAGGGAGAAGGGTTCAGTACCCACTACTCCTGGAGCTCTGAGGCCCCCTGCTGCCACAACTGTGAGTGGGAGCTCAGGGGTTCCCTTACTGCCCCTGAGCAGCTGTGGGGGAGGGGGGTGTCGCCCACCGTAGCTGGGAGCTCCAGGGTCCCCTGCCTGCCTGTGGCAGCTGGGAGCTGCAGGGTTCCCCCACTGGGACAGGGCTGGGAGCTGCAGGCAGCTGGAAGCTCCTGGGACCCCTGCTGCCCGGCAGCAACCAGCTTTGGGGTGACCTGCTGCCAGCAGCAACTGAGAGCTGCAGGGCCCCGCTGGCTGACAGCTCCAGCCCTGGACAGAAATTATCACGGAGATCGCTGGAAGTAGGGTGACCAGATGTCCCGATTTTATAGGGACGGTCCCGATAGTGGGGGCTTTGTCTTATATAGGTGCCTATTACCCCCCACTCCTGTCCCGACATTTCACACTTGCTGTCTGGTCGCCCTAGCTGGAAGTCATGGATTCCGTGACCTCTGACACATAATCCTAGCCTGAATTATTAGTGGTTGCCTGAGCCTCACATTAACATCTAGTATGTGCGTTTTGGCTCATACAGCTTCCCTAAAACTTCAACAAGATACCATCACCCTTAAAAGGCCACTGGTTGGAGGTCTACAATGGATGAAAATAACCCGCTACACACAAGGCTGACAATGGTTCCAATAGGTGCAATAAGCAATGCACATTTCCCACATGAAGATCTGCACACTTCCAGAAGAAAAGACACACCTGATCTTCCTGTTGACTTGCCATGACCGACTTTGTGACATCCTGTTGCAAAGGTTCTTCATGCATTCATGTCCAGTGCCAATCTCAGATGAATGGCCTCACAGAGTGGCAGCTGCTATGGTCTCACAGAGTGGCGGGCTAATGAACTTCAGAAGTCCTAACTTACAGCCACCTTTTTGCAACCTGTGATGCAGATCCTGGACTAGGCTTAACAGGTTGTTAAACTGAGTGGCAAGAGAGGCTTTCACAATGCAAAAATTTGGCTTAGCCCAATCTTCAGTGTGACTGCAGGACAGCGATGGAGATGATCAAACATATGGTGGAGGTGTACACAATTAGAAGAGTGGAAATTGGACTGCAACACTTGCTACTCTCAATGTTGCAGCAGTTAGATGACAGAACAATCTAAATATTACTCCTGGGGGGATTCTGTGGGACTGCGCACCCACAGAAAACAGCCCCCGCCCCGCAGATTTCCTGTTTTTCCCGGCAGAAAATGGCAGACCCCACACACACACCAAGCTCCCCCTCCCCCCCGCTGAGCCCAACCACCATCATCTGGATCCCCTGCAGAGTTCCATTGCCCCTTCACCCGGAACACACACACGCCCCTGTGCATCCAGATCTCCCACTGAGCTGCCTGCACCCAGATTGCCCCACACAGAAACCTCTCACCCCACATCTGGATCCCCCCCACACACTAAGCCCCTCCACACTTGGATCCCGCTGGGCTGGCACAGAGGGACAGGGCTCCGGGGTATTTCTGGGGAAGACCCTGCCCTTGCAGTGTGTTAGGAGTCAGGTGCAGCCTCACTGCCGAGTCCCTATATCGGGGGGAAGAAGGGACTTCAGGGTGATCTCCCACCTCAATGCAGCCAGTGGCCTGTGCTCCCCACTGCCAGATCCACATTTATTTATTGACAAACAAAATTTGCAGAATTTTCCAGAATTTTAAAATATTGTGTGCAGAATTTTTAGTTTTCTGGCACAAAATTCCCTCAGGAGTAAGATATGCACTTGTGACACATACGAAAGAAGGGTACAGCCAAATCCATCCACAAAGAGAAATAGTTTTATAAAAGGATAAAATAAATTCAGATGAACACATCTAAAGTATTCAGTACAACAACCACCTCTGAACAGGTGGAATTTGGTTACCTTTACATGTCTACTTCACAATTACGTACTCCACCTTCAAAGCAAAACAAAAATGGGGGGGGGAAAGAGAAGATAACCAGATCGCTCAGGAGACTCGCTCTCTGTCAGACAAAAGGTATTATATAGTACAAGGCACCACAATGCTAGTCAAGGAGAGGTAGCAATTTTCACCTCTAGATTATCTGTTTGAATCCAGCCCTGGTCCATGACCGAAGTTACACTTTTGGCTTGTATGCCGTATGTTTTATCATCATTTTCCCCAGAGGATAAGCATCCACATCACAACTAGTTTAAATAAAAAAAGATGCAATGAGTATATAGCACTAAATTCCATCTTAGGCAAGATGGAAAAATGTCAACACTACATTGACAGAAAAAAAATATTCATTTCAAGTAAGGATACAAAGTAAAAACATACTACAGCTGGATACGGGGGAGGGATAGCTCAATGGTTTGAGCATTGGCCTGCTAAACCCAGGGTTGTGAGTTCAATCCTTGAGGGGCCACTTGGGGATCTGGGGCAAAATCAGTACTTGATCCTGCTAGTGAAGGCACGGGGCTGGACTCAATGACCTTTCAAGGTCCCTTCCAGTTCTAGGAGATGGGATATCGCCATTAATTATTATTATATCAACTGAAATTCCTGTTTGATTCAATTATCAAATCCACAAATAGTAAGATTTGGTATAGCAACTGCCATAAGCAAGAGTTAAATCTAATCTGATGAGATTTACACTTTCAGCAACACAAATGTAAAGCCTCACGACTAACACATAAAAATAATCAGTGTTTTCAAGCAAGATGAGACATTTTTAAATTAGTGTTTTAGGCAAAGCTACAATTTCTCCAGAATTTTATTTTGTTTGTTTATTTTTGGTGTGGGGATAATATGGTTATGCACAAGGAGCAAAGATGTAAATTTTATAATCTATAATTGTTTCAACAAGAAAAATGTTGTTTTCATCAGATTATCAATCTGTAAAAGCCAAAAAAACCTAACCCATCTTGAAACTTTAGTGATGTGACAGGAAAGTCTTCTGGATACCTGCAATGTAGTTTTAGTGAAATTTGTTGGTATGTTTTTTTTTTTTTTAAATACACCACTTAAACTGAATTTTAAAAAATGTGACCGTGACCATATATGCAAGTGCTACTTAAGGGCTTTCCTGGTGAGCAAGATATGACATAATATGAAGGACAGTATGAATTAGTCTACATGTTCTCAGATTCTGGTTGATGGGTGGATGGCAATCAGTGAAGCACTTGGTGGTGGTCCATGGAGAAATGGCTGGTTACATGGATGTGGTTTCCCTGCCTTGTTTCCTGTTGCTAAATTGCATATAATAGACAGCTAAAATACGTTTAATTCTTTTCTAATATTTTTACACATAAGCAATTGCAGTAATGGTCACCAGAATGTTATGGCAACTGCACAGTTGTTAGTGGGAGAGAAAGTGGTCGGTCCATGAGAACCTCTATTAAATTGAGGTTCACACAATAAAAAGTTTGACAACTTCTGACCTTCCCACATACTTAATGTAGTGAAATTAGCAAGCTGGAATACTGACATTGTTGAGTACAGTCTACAGAGGAAAGAAAAAAGGAAGAAGAGGTGAGGAGCATTATCATGGGTCTGGTTTTCAAAGATGAGTGGACACAACTATTTATGGAAATACTCTGTTTTCAACTTTTCACACACAGCCATGGTATTTTCACAAGCACTTGGCAAATTAGTTGCCTCACTGGTCATTTGTGCATGCAAATATTTAATTTGCATAAACCCACCCTTGAAAGGATCTTTTGTGCTTGCTGATTTTGTAAATACTGTACTATATGAGGAAAAAAGAAAAGAAGGTAGCAGCAAAATGTCAAATAAAAAGATACAAGAACATAGAAACTGCAGTACATATCTGCTACAAATCGCTAGGATGGAAGGAAAGTATGAATGAATAAACTGCTGGACTATTAAGGAGTTTGAAATGACCGGATATTGATCTCATGGAGAATTTTAACTTCTGAATGCAGTTGGTTGGCAAATATAGCTAAACACAGATCAAAGGGATTCCTAAATGAAGATAGAGGACAACTTTATGATCCACCAAAATCAATAAAAGCATTGCTAACAAATCCTCTTTGTCTTCCTGTAAAATAAATACTATTTTACTCAAACCCATTCTATACCTTCTCACACAAATTTCTCACCCCCATAATCATACTCACAAGTTCATATGAAATTAAAACAATCATCTTAACTGTACTTGTTTGGCACTGTACATATTATGACCACATACAGAGAACTACCTTTCCGGTAATTTTAGTTTCATGTAAGTAACTAACTGGTATAAACAGGCATTATGCATTTGGTATAGAACAGAATACAAATTCTTAAAAAACAAAGCATCTAATTTCCAACTGGCAGACATTCCAACTGATTGAACATTTACTGCATAATATATTTGTGTGGATGACATAACTAAATACATCGAGCAGGAATACCTAGTGTTTTCACTCTAGCTCTCCAATGTCAGATTAAGCAAACTGACACAATCCAGACCTTAAATCAATTCTTGCCTTCCCTTAACCCATCCCACAAATGTCACACTGTCAAACTTCAAACATTTTGCTTTGAGTTTCAGAATGGAAAAGATCAGAGTAATAATGACAATACCACTGAGAAAATAGGACTTGGATTTGTAAATACAACGGGTTGTTTTGCATTAGTCTAACGAACAAAATTATTCTCACACTGGGTGTGAATTCATCATCAATTAGAATTTTTACATGACAAACCCAGACCATCCTGCTCAATCCAAATCACAGCTGGCAATCCTCACAGCACCAATGTGGCAAAGCAGCCACTCACTCTTTTAAACAGTTCCCTCCATTGATATAGAAAAACAGTCAGGACAATAATAAGCTGTTGTCCTGACAACCTCACAAAGCAAAGACTAGGTTTACTTTACTCCAGCAGAACAGCAAGGATAACCTCTTCACCTTAAGCTGTTCCTAATTCTTCAAGAACAGCTAGCTATTACAATAAGCAAAAACAAGTATAACAAAATATGCATACGTATTTAATCTTCACTATGGAGTCATGCTAATATTTCAATGAGATTTTGAGCATAAAATTAAGAGCATTTAAAATAGTTGCTTCCAGTGTTAAGAACTGAGAAGATACCTGGGGGTGTGGGTATTGTTTGCTTCAGGTGACTTATAAAACGAATAAATAGTTCATTCTGAACTAGAAGCTACAAATACATTCAACTGGGGGGAGGGAGGGAAGAAGAGACAGGAGCAGAAGGGAATAAATAGCTTTCAGAGCTCAGAAACAAAAAAAAGTAATTGAAATCTTCTTTCACAAAGCTCTCTGCAGAATATTAAAAAAAAAACTGAATATTTTAGTAATAGAATTTTGCCAGCTACTCTAAGCAGTGTGTTAATTGCAGCGTTCCCTTTTAATCCTTCTTCTGAGAGAAAAAAAGATACCATAAATATTTAAACAAAGTGTACATTTAAACTATAAAAGCTGTATTCTGGCTTTGCTTCTCTTGTATTCTGCTACTCTGCTTTCATATCCTGTAACAATTGAGCTAGAGAGTTGACTATGCTGAACGTGAAATCCCATATGAACCAGATCCAGCATTAAGGAATTAGAGATGGGTCAGAGTTGGCCCCTCAATCTATTGCACGTAAAATCAAAGCTTGATCCCCTGCCAAAAAATAAAAAGCAACCTATGAAACCATCTATAGAAGGGCTCAAGAACACTTATTAGGCTACACAAACATTTTTAATTTCATATAACATTGTTACTCCACCCCTCAAAGTGCGTTCAAAGTAGATTTTGTTGCAATAGTTATGCAATCTCAGCCATTACGTTTTATTAGCAAAACAGATATCAATTCTGTAACTTTAACACAGACCCCGTCTAGTTTAAAGTAAAGATCAATAAAGTGAACATAGATTGGAAAAATAAAATATTTTTCATATCTTCCTAAGTGAACTTTAAGAACTCTAATGCATTCGTAACTTCTTTTCATGTAATTCAGAGCCATTATGAAAGATGGAGAGCCATCAGAGTCCACAGGCATTGCCCTGGTGAGAAACCCAGAATTTGAATGGGAAGCTAGAGGAGGGGATACTAAGATCTGTTCTGGAATCTGCACAGACTCCATTTTTCATATCAGTTTCCGCATACTAGGGGTAAAAACTTAACCCTGTCAGAGACAATAACAAAACTCCTATTGACTTTAATTGGGCCAGGATTTCAACGTAAGCGTCTGAAATTTGAAGAGCCTTCCTCTGACTGCTAAACAGTGAGAAAGATATTCTCAACCCCTCACCCATCTTGAGCCTCCCTTGTTTCTGCTGGGGAGTGGCCTACCTCTCCTCAGCCTCTTTTTCTCAGAAACAGCCACACTGTCTTCCTACACTACTCCTCAGCTTTTTCAAGCAGGGGTAGGGTATAGTTGCAATAATTTGTCAGTTTCACTGTGCCCATAGGATCCTCAATAACAGTAGTGAAGCAAATGCCTTGTTTTGTTTCAGGCAGCAGCTACTGCTCCTAAAACCTATGGACAGCACCAGTTACTGGAGCTGTCTGTCTGCAGATTCAGGAAGACAAGAGAGCATCTGTTCACATTTATTGCAAATTGGGAAAATTGTCTTTATAGTCAAAGTTTAGAAACTTTATTTTGAAATGGAACCTCTAATTATGTAGAAAATGATTATTTCATACACACTAGGGCAGGGATCGGCAACCTTTCAGAAGTGGTGTGCCGAGTCTTCATTTATTCACTCTAATGTAAGGTTTCGCGTGCCAGTAATACATTTTAACCTTTTTAGAAGGTCTCTTTCTGTAAGTCTATAATATATAACTAAACTATTGTTGTATTTAAAGTAAATAAGGTTTCAAAATGTTTAAGAAGCTTCATTTAAAATTAAATTAAAATGCAGAGCCCCCCAGACCAGCGGCCAGGACCCAGGCAGCGTGAGTGCCACTGAAAGTCAGCTCGCGTCCCGCCTTCGGCACACGTGCCATAGGTTGCCTACCCCTGCACTAGGGAAACTCACTACTCATGATCTCCAAGTGGATTTTCTAAATGCTGCTGTAATTATACTTGTAAATAAGTTAATGATCTGAACAGTAAGTTCTACATAGCTTCTAATAAGAATGTTAAAACACAAAACTATAACATTAACATGACATCTTTTCTGCTATCAACTCAAAAACTAAGAGTCCCACTAAATTTAAGCTTCCCACTCTTCTCAACTGATTCAATTGTTCCTAGATATGGCTGAAAATCTGGTCATTGCTCTACAGATAGAAGTATCACGGGATAAAGTCTCCAGTCTTCACCAATTTGCTTTTGTTGTACATGACTGAACTTTAGCATCACTGTAATAAAGTGAACTGAACGTTAATAATCTTAAAAGAAAAAGAAAAAAGAGAGGGAAAGATACTTGTACTTCATTCAGGTTCAAAAGTTTCTTGAAAATCCAAATTATGTACCTCACTATCAAAATAATCATTATGCATCAGGGCTATCTGATTTTTTTTTTTTTTTTTTTTGCCAGATACACTCTTAATGCTAGAGAAAATAGCATTTTAACATAAAAAAATCCTTTCCAAGTAACAAACAATCACTGTATTAATCAGAGCTCAAAACTAAAAAGTATACTCATTCATTCATCATATAAACAGACTGAGTTAGCAAAGAGCCTTTCCCTGATGTCTCCCACCAAACACAGGTGAAATAAATGGACTGGAGAAAGAACAAGCATCACTAAACACAACTGCCCAGTCTGCTCAGATTACAAGAAGAGATTCCCCTAAAAAATGGCCATTTTTAAAATTTATTTAGCTTTTACTTTTTTTAAGATTGCAAAAATGAATGGTTTTCAGAAGTGAAATACAAATTAAACTATATGACATACTAGAAGTACAATACTGCAACCTAAACAATAAAAATAGCAATCGTCTACCTTTTAGTTCACTGATTCACAATCCAATTTGTCAAATCACCTTTCATGTCTGGTCATAAAAAATAACATAAAAAGTATAGCATTTTAAACTGCAAAGCAAACCACACTGATACAGGGCAGTAGTCTTCAAAACAAGGCTTCATTTCTAGCTGACAATATTGCTACTGTTGGGAAGCTTGAATGACTAATGTGAGAAACTAGATAAGCAGAAGCCCCACCCACTATATCGATAGTGTGCATCTTGTATTTTTACATTGATTACACGGCAGCTCTCACTCATTGTTACAACACTCCATTCACTCATCTGTAAGAGGCATGAAGCTACAAAACATCCTATTCTCCAACAACACAAGACAATCAAAATCCCAGTCTGAGCAAATGAAAATTATTTACTTACTGCCTGCAGGTCAAACTGCTGATCTGCACTTAAAAATCCTGGGTGCAATGAGTGACTGATGTGTCCAATGTAAAGCTGAAAATGAAAACTGGCTCAGTTTCCTGCCTCAGTTCACTTGTAAATGTCAAACAGCAAAAGAGATTTATGATTTTGCCTGTTTTGACCACATCTTTGCTTAATTCCTCTTCTAGCTCTCATTCACAATTGTGAATCATATTGCACACTGATAGTAATTAATGGCTACCCAAAAAAATGAGTGTCATATTTGTGTCAATCAACACTGAAATTCAGGTTCTCCTTGGACAGAAGCCTTTAAGAATGTCCTTGCTTGAGCAGATGTTAATGCCAGTAATGTAGGCTTCAGCTTTTGGTTTAGTCTAGATTTCATGTCAGAGTTTTAATATAAACATGTTTTTACTGATCAAAGATGTCATTAGTTAAGTGGTCCTGTACCCTGACACACAGGTATTCCTTGATGCTTATGACCTGCCAAATCAACCTACTGGATGTGCAAAAACCAAGACAATGGATTCAGAGACCTCTCTGTGATCATGCTTTACATGAACATTACATAAATTATAAATCAACTGTTGTGGAGTCTCAGTAATGTTAAATGTCCAAAATGCATTACAACCCTTAATGATTTAAACATTTTTTGCATAAATAAAAAAAATTTCAAAGTGGTTTTAAAATTCAAATCTTCCAGAGATACTATTATAATAAGCAATATGTGGCCCAATGCTGCATTCCACTGAACACTATAGGAGTTCTGGACATAAAATACAGGATTGGGGCATGATTATTCCTAAACCCAGCAAGCTCTTATGCACTGTGCTACTAAACTTAGGGTTGAAGTGTACCATGGCATCTCTAAAAGCATCTGCAGAATTTAGGTTAGCTGTTTTCCCCACGAATGTTAGTACAACACAGTCCTAAAATAAGTAAATAAAGAAAGACTATCAAACTATCAGAGGAAATGATAACTTAGAATGGGTTGTTTGTAAATAAAAAACCACCTGCTTCATTATAATGAACCCCATACTTGGACTTCTCAAACTTCCAAATCAATCTAAATAGCTATCTGCTATAAAAATACCCTATTTTTCTGAACATCTGATTTTGTCTTAGAACTAAAAGATTTACTTTAAATGTTGGTAATAATGTGCATGTAGAATGACTTCTGTCAACAGTCAGATTTCGATCAAAACAATAAATTGTAAATGAGTAAACTTTAAATTCTGTTTAGGTCTAATCAGTGCATAACTGATTGTGAAGGCATCTTAGAATTTGTAAGTTTCAGAGTAACAGCCGTGTTAGTCTGTATCCGCAAAAAGAAGAACAGGAGTACTTGTGGCACCTTAGAGACTAACAAATTTATTAGAGCATAAGCTTTCGTGGACTACAGCCCACTTCTTCGGATGCATATAGAATGGAACATATAATGAGGAGATATATATACACACATACAGAGAGCATAAACAGGTGGGAGTTGTCTTACTAACTCTGAGAGGCCAATTAATTAAGAGAAAAAAAAAAAAAAAAAAAAAAAAAAAAAAAAAAAAACTTTTGAAGTGATAATCAAGCTAGCCGAGTACAGACAGTGTGATAAGAAGTGTGAGAGTACTTACAAGGGGAGATAGTCAACGTTTGTAATGGCTCAGCCATTCCCAGTCCTTATTCAAACCGGAGTTAATTGTGTCTAGTTTGCATATCAATTCTAGCTCTGCAGTCTCTCTTTGGAGTCTGTTTTTGAAGTTTTTCTGTTGTAATATAGCCACCCGCAGGTCTGTCACTGAATGACCAGACAGGTTAAAGTGTTCTCCCACTGGTTTTTGAGTATTTTGATTCCTGATGTCAGATTTGTGTCCATTAATTCTTTTGCGTAGAGACTGTCCGGTTTGGCCAATGTACATGGCAGAGGGGCATTGCTGGCACATGATGGCATAGATCACATTGGTAGATGTGCAGGTGAACGAGCCCCTGATGGTATGGCTGATGTGATTAGGTCCTATGATGATGTCACTTGAATAGATATGTGGACAGAGTTGGCATCGGGGTTTGTTACAAGGATAGGTTCCTGGGTTAGTGGTTTTGTTCAGTGATGTGTGGTTGCTGGTGAGTATTTGCTTTAGGTTGGGGGGTTGTCTGTAAGCGAGGACAGGTCTGTCTCCCAAGATCTGTGAGAGTAAAGGATCATCTTTCAGGATAGGTTGTAGATCTACAACCTATCCTGAAAGATGATCCTTTACTCTCACAGATCTTGGGAGACAGACCTGTCCTCGCTTACAGACAACCCCCCAACCTAAAGCAAATACTCACCAGCAACCACACATCACTGAACAAAACCACTAACCCAGGAACCTATCCTTGTAACAAACCCCGATGCCAACTCTGTCCACATATCTATTCAAGTGACATCATCATAGGACCTAATCACATCAGCCATACCATCAGGGGCTCGTTCACCTGCACATCTACCAATGTGATCTATGCCATCATGTGCCAGCAATGCCCCTCTGCCATGTACATTGGCCAAACCGGACAGTCTCTACGCAAAAGAATTAATGGACACAAATCTGACATCAGGAATCAAAATACTCAAAAACCAGTGGGAGAACACTTTAACCTGTCTGGTCATTCAGTGACAGACCTGCGGGTGGCTATATTACAACAGAAAAACTTCAAAAACAGACTCCAAAGAGAGACTGCAGAGCTAGAATTGATATGCAAACTAGACACAATTAACTCCGGTTTGAATAAGGACTGGGAATGGCTGAGCCATTACAAACGTTGACTATCTCCCCTTGTAAGTACTCTCACACTTCTTATCACACTGTCTGTACTCGGCTAGCTTGATTATCACTTCAAAAGTTTTTTTTTTTTTTTTTTTTTTTTTTTTTTTTTTTTTTTCTCTTAATTAATTGGCCTCTCAGAGTTAGTAAGACAACTCCCACCTGTTTATGCTCTCTGTATGTGTGTATATATATCTCCTCATTATATGTTCCATTCTATATGCATCCGAAGAAGTGGGCTGTAGTCCACGAAAGCTTATGCTCTAATAAATTTGTTAGTCTCTAAGGTGCCACAAGTACTCCTGTTCTTCTTTTTTTAGAATTTGTAGAAAAACCAGAGATACATAAATTAGGCACCACACAGAACCGTTCCCTGTTTTCTGATATAAGAAAGCCACCTAGTGTTAGCATTTAGAAATGAAAATTGCACACAAAAGACTCGAGAAAAGAATTCACATGAGCAATTCTTATCAACTTCGCAAGGGTCTTCAGCATCATTAGCAACAAAAATAAAGATTTAGCCACAAGAAGAAGGGCTGAGTTATAACATTCTAAGTACCAACGTTCTAAAGTTATCCTACAACAAATATTAATAGCTTACTGATCCACTTAGTATGTTAATACACACATCTGATAATAGTCAACTTTAGAGCCGTCTTTTGTCAAGATTAGGCTAAAGCTAGCTACATACTAATATTGACTAATATCTCCGAAGCAAAAGGCTATGTTATCATACAGTAACTGCAACATTCAAATAAGTAAACACACAGTAGCTCTCTCCTGTGTTTCGGGGAATGAACCAGACAGATACTTTAACATTAAAAAAAGTTTGTGAAATGGATCACGGGGTACATATCAGAGAGTACTGTAGAATAGAAATAAGAAAGAGAGTAAAAGATGTTTTTGAAAGAGAATATAGGGTCCTCGATATAAAATAAACAAACATCAAATGGTCTGTGAAATCGGACCGGTTCAATCTGTGAAAGTGTGGGTATCCCTCTGCTAATCCTAAATCTACACTGGTCTCTCTTCCATGATCGCTCCCTAAAAATAACCCACAGATGCCTTATAACAATAAACTTTTTTAAAGCTGCTTTTCAAGACCAACACAGCTTGACAGACCTGTTTAAAAAAAAAAAATCAGCCCCTCGAGGCGACTGACCCCCCATGGAAATGATTTACGCAGCAGATTGGAGTTCTTTTTAAAAGCCTGGTGCAGCAGCGGCACGCCAGGTGTAACGCCGAGAAGGGGGTGCCCCATTGCGCCGCGGGAGTGGGGGACTGGGCGAAATTCCCCCGGGAAGTTTGTCCACGGACCCCCCCGCGGCAGGCACCACAGCTGCCCTGGGGCTGGCGAGACGGCGACTCACATCCCCACCCTCCCCAAACTGGGGTGTCCCTTGCAGACCCCCCCCCCGCGAGCCTGGACTCGCTCCCATCCCTCCAAACACCCCCCGAACCCGGGGCTCCCCCTTCACTCCACCCCGCAAAGTGACCCCCCAACCCTTCCAAGCCCGCTTCGCTCGCCCGCCCCCCAGGAGACCCGCCGCACCCCCGGACACGGCTCCTTACCTGGTACGCGCCGCCAGCCGAGCGCTGCTGCGGGATCCCCGCCCCCGAGCCGTGTCCCCCGCCCGGCTCCCCGGGACACTCCGGGCTGGGCAGGGGCGGCCGGGGCTGCGGAGCGACTCGCTCTCTCGCGCCCGCTGCCCGGCGTAGTTGCAGGCGCTGAGTCTCGACTCTGTCTCTCAGCTGCCGCCGGACGGGGAAGGGAGGGGGAGCGAGACTCCCGCCCTCCCGTACGCACCCCGCCCCTGGCCACGCCTCCCTACACTCCCATTGGCTCCACCGGCTCAAGCCCACCCCTTGGAAGAATCTTAACTCTCGATTGGGGGCTAGCCCTGTCTCTCAAGGAGCAACGCCACGCCCATGCCGCCTGGAGGCCCCGCTCCCTGCGGGTGGGTGGGTGATAGTTTGCTGTTTACCCTCCGGCGCCTGGGCTCAGCGTTCTGGAACGTCCTGGGGGGAACGTGTGGGGCTCGCGCTGCGCGGGGAGCAGCGGCTGCAAGAGCAGGTGGTGCTGCACCGCGGGGGGAGGGGGGATGCATAGGGCCCGGACCGCTGTGTGATGGGCGCGGGCTGCACCTCCTGCTCCCAAAGAAAACTTCGGAAAACTCCTTATCCGCATCAGACAATGAGGGATCGGGCCCTGCTCTCGCACTAACTAAGCTAGAAGCCAGGCTGCGCCTTTTGCAGCAAGGCTGTACACATTCACGTCAACAGTCAGTAATCATTGTCTTCGTTTTCAAGACCCTGGACAACTCCGCCCAGACCCACACATCTCTGATCTCATTCATTGCTGGGTTTGTCCGTTTCGCCTCAGTGCCCACTCCAGGTCCTCCCACTCCTATTTCTGTGCCTTAAGCACAGCGCAACCTTCCAAACTCTGCGCTAGACCCCCAGCCGCCCCTCGTTCAAATCCTTCCTAAAATCTCTTTTCTTCTTGGAGCCCCACAGGAACTGAATTAGTAGCCATTTTAAAGTATACAATCATTATTAATAAACATTCATAACACACATGCAAGTGAGAAGTACACGAGATCCCACTGAGCTAGGATGGTGTAGCACTTCAGGGCTCTCTTTTTGCATTGTCCAGCTTTGTTATTTTTCCACAGTTACTGTTATTCTTATATATAGTTTGATAGGATTGTTTTGAAATCAGTAAATATACTTATAATAAATAAATACACACTACATTATTTCTTCTGAATTAGCCTCTATATTGTGCCTTCTGTGTGCCACTCTTTTAAATAGTAAACTGGGGCAGAGAATGTCTTCATCCTGTCTATGACAGCAATGAACATATTGTCTTTACTTAACAAATAAGCCACAACTATTTATCCACATTTCCCCTGCCTCCACAAACTTCAGGGTGTTGTAATAAGTGATGCAAACAACATCTGGTTTTGGCTTTGAAAAAGTCATCAGTCTGCCTCCATTTGTATTAAGGCCAGTTCTGATAGGGGCCCACCTCACCAAGGCGAGGTTGCAGAATAAATGTTAATTTTCATGCCCTCATCCTGACAGTTGAAATAGTGTTTCCTTGTCCACTACTCCAAATTATGAAGAGGACTGCAACATACTTTAAAATGAAAACCCACTCCTATGTAAGCCTATAGAAATAAACCTATGGTACTGCTTTTTTCCTATTGTTATGTAACTTTCTGGTTGTACCAGTTTGCTCAGCTCTTGTGAATAGGCAGCATATTGACATTTACAAGAATTGTGCTGTCTTGTAAATTTCACTTTACTGCCTATTCTTTCTATAGAAACAGAGCGGAAAGACACAGTGGAGAGGAAATGCCATATGGATGCCCAGGATCCAAAACACACATGCTAGATCAAATGCTAGATCAAATTTTTAACTGTTCCTTTTATATACATTTTAAATCAGAAACATACACTACCCTCTATAGAATTCAGAGACTCCATATTTACCTACAGAAGAAACCATTATATATCATGATTTACTCCAAGGTGCAGATAAACGTATCTATTATTTAATATTTGGATTAATTTTAAATGTTATTTTTAACCAAAATGACTCTTAGACGATAGCTGATTTGTGCATTAAGGCAAGGGGACAGGCACCGTTTTGGTGCCATGAAACTTCAGAGAGAAATACAGCCAGTAAAACAAGGTATTTCTCCATAATGAGCATTTGATAAATATTCTTGGTGGAATGTTAATTCCTCTAAAACCCGGGCTAGTTCAGGAAAACTTACCTCAAGAGAAAGAGTCTTAACCCAGAGAATACAGTTAGGTTTAAGTGTACGATAAAGCATATATTATAAAGCCTGGCTTTTGCTATTATTTTTTATTCTTATTATTTCTTCTTATTGCCCTGTCTCTTTATTGTAGTGCTCTCGCTGCTTGTTCCTCTAAATCTTTCTCAGGAAACCAGGTGCCTCTCCTCTTAGAGTTCAAGCTTCTTGCTACAGCTATTGATTTTTTTCACATTCTGACTCTTGCTGTCTCTCTACTTCTCTGCATCTGATGAGAAGTTATCTCACCAAAAGGGTTGCTCCCCACTCCCCAGTCCTTCCTAGAATCCTTCAATAAGCAGACCCCCAATGCTCTTCTTAATCATTCCTCCCCTTTTTCTCTTTTCTCTTCTTCCCCTCCCCACCCCCAAAATCCCAGGTTATGTCTGTTGGTCCTGCTGGCTGAGGGTTGAAAGCTTCTCTCTACATGATTGTCCCTGAGTTGACAAGTGTATGTTTGTATTAAGTGATGCAAAAAACTCTTGGTCAAATTCTATTCTCAGTTACATCCAGGCAACCCTGTAACTGACAGCAGAATTTGACCAAGAATTACCAGTCTGGGAACGAGAGAGTAAAAGTCTTGTGTATCTAACAATTATACGCCTTATTCAGGAATGTGCTTTTACTACTAATCACCACTAGGTGTCCTCTATCATTTACACAGTTACACAGCTGCGGCCTCAAAAGACACAATACTAACTTCTAGCAGGCTCTCTACAGGACTAAGATATCTCTATTTCAGTCTTACTTGCATTCAGTCAAATGAGTAACAAGTTACTATTGTCACATTTCTGCTGCCTATCACATCTCAATATGGCTAAACTGTTCTTTTACAAACTTGACTTTACATGTGAAATATTTTTGATCTGATATATTGATACACTGACATAGCGTAACAA
Organism: Malaclemys terrapin pileata; assembly: GCF_027887155.1. Taxonomy (NCBI): domain Eukaryota; kingdom Metazoa; phylum Chordata; order Testudines; family Emydidae; genus Malaclemys; species Malaclemys terrapin. Next base: position 78,631,972 of record NC_071507.1, on the reverse strand, counting down.
ATAGCACTATTGCATCTTGCACGCTGAAAACACTTGGCATCTGCTTGTTGATTGTTTAAGATTTATATAATAAAGTGCTCTTGATGCAGATCGAGTTTCTCCACCATATATACTCTTTCACCTACCTTGACAAAGGAAAAAAATGCCAAGGAAAACTGACTGAAAGGTCTAGATGTACTGTACATTTCGGGGCACCTTTGTATCATCCACAGACATGCTAATAAATCCCTGTAAGGATATTCTTTATGCCTCTACAGCGATCCCATTAACTCCTTCCTGCACTTAGGGTGAAATTCACCCCTCTGCAGAGAGCAAGTGCAAGGCCCATACACCACTTAACACTTACTTAATAAGGCTTAAATTGGACTTGTGAGGTACATAGACCTCGTGTTGGTGCTCCGCACTGGGGTGAATTTCACCTTTAACGAACAGCCCTGATAACGTAACGCATGTGGTTAAAAAGATATTTGTCATTTGAGTTAATGAAGTGAGCGTGCTACATTAGCAGGCATATAACACACAATATGCTTAAACTGAATTCCTAAAATTATATATTACCTATAACTTGACAAGACCCAATAAGCTGCTGTTGTCATACAGACATGTGTGATACCAGAACAGTCTGAAGTCATGCTCTGATCATTATTTATTTATTTTTAGGCAGTGTAATTCTCTTCCAGTGTCACTCCATTTGCTTGCAAGACTACCATCTGTGCACTCTCAGGGACATGACAGGAGAGAAACAAAGAAAAGGAGACAGAATACAGGTACAGAGAGGTAAACAGGAGCTTTTGCATTAAGCAAGGTTGGTTCAGGTATCTGGAATGCGGGAAGAATAGGAAGGGGATGAATCCCTTGTCCTAGCAAAACTAAAACAGAAATTGAAAATGTAATGAAAAAGGGATGGAAAGATGGGAGAATGTTGAATTTCCTTTGGCATTCAAATACCTCCAGATTGTATCAATTTTTCTAGAATTTTCTGGTGGAGGACACCCCTTCTACTATATATTTGAGATTTAAAACCTACAGCAAATCAACTTTATCGCCACTGTATCTTTTCTTCAAATCTCCATTCCTTATTTAAATTCAAATCAGTTGCAATGCTGTCTAACTCAAACTACCCACATTTGGAGCAGGAGTTCAGAAACTGCTAACACATAGGTAGCTGTTCAAAAATCTCATACAGGTGGGTTGTTTCCATTGACTTACTTGGTAAATGGACTTCTCAGTTCATGTATCTAGAAATAGATCTGTTGGTATGTCAGGCAAAAGGAGGAGTGGCTGGAGGCCGTGCAGTGAGGCATGTTTGGCTGACGTGAGTGTGTGAACAGGGCAAATGAAGAAAGGATTTGTTTGTTTCCTTGATCCTGGGATCCTCCCTAGAATCCAGGTGAAGCAGGGGTAAATAAATAAGTACTGACTGCAAGATCAGACAGTTTATACAGAGAGTCATATCATTCACAAATATTTTCTCTGATATTGTTCAGTATTTTCTTAAATACTCACCCAGGATGAAATTCACACAGGTGCAGAGGTCTCACACAAGGCCTACACCCTTCCAAGGGGTTGTGTAGGGGAAAGCTGTGGGCAGAGTGAGTTTGCAAAATGGCTTCCACACCTCTTTTGCACCATAGGGCTCCACCATAGCATGATGCAAAGTCAACATGAGGGTAGATCAGGAAAAGGAGCCAAAGAATCCATTATTCTATAGAACCAGTGACCCTAAGATCCCACAAAACAGTTTGCATCCACTATTCCAGCCCTTAAGAGTGGTAACTTACCTCACATTGGGACTGAGGAGTGGATTTTACTCACTCAAACCCCATGCATTTCAACAATATGAAGACCTTTTTTTGAGCCATGTGGGGGAAACCAATTTCCCATAATCCATAAAATGTCTATTTTACACATTGCTATTAAAATACAAAAACAATTTACCACAATGCTAATATTACATCCCAGTGGCTTTCCTAAACCACAACTTACTACGTATAACAAACTTTGCTCTACATCGCCTGAAACAGACTTGGAAAGCCCAGCTGTAGGAAAACAGTATTTGTTTTCATTAGTGATATCCTTCAAATGAACCTCATATTAACTGAAGGGACATACAATGTTTCATCTCATTTCCCCTAGTTTACTTACTATTGCCTCCCTTTTCTGTGGTTTACCAGCAGGAAACCACTAGAGGGGACATATCCAGATAAGACTAGACAACATACAATTATCATCTTTACTCTAACCAAGCTGACATTCTCCAGTCGTACTGTGAAACTCTGAAATGAGAATCACAGCTGTTCCAGCTTCAATTCATGTGGGGAAGAAAGCAATCTTGTTTAATTCCACACCCAACCACCAGTTATGTTCCTTGTGACAAAGTGCAACACAATAAAAATTGGGTTTCTTCACTGATGAGCAATTCAGACAATATGTTGGATTCACCCCAGTTTATGCTGATCAAAACCAGGGCCCAAAGCCCCTGGCAGTGGAAAGATCTTCAGGGGAGAAATTATGGACCTGCAAGGCAGCTGCAACCTCCCCTCTACTTGAGGGACCTGTGGCTGCCAGCAGAGCATGAAACATGGGCTGTGATGGCAAGGAAGGGGATGTGACTGGATCAGCAGGGATATGCCGTGATTCAGCACTTCTCCACTGCAGCCTATACCAGCAGGTTTCCTATGGGGCCCCCACTGCACACTAAAGCTATCTTCTCCTGGCATAAACCTTAAAGGAGGCAGCAGAAGCAGCACGAAACACCTTCTGTTCTCACCAGGGTGAATGCCTGAAGAGCACAGCTGATCTAACTGTAACATGGATATACAGTGCTACCAAATCAGAATTCTCCACACATTTAACTCTGCTGCTAGTGTTGAAAACCCATTTTGCATTCACTTTGCACCACTCTGGATAACTATGTAAGGTGCAAGTCCATGGAGAATCAGGCCCTCATGTATTTAAAATTTACAGTCATGTTAGATGACACGTCATTTTTCATGTGAATAGGGGTGTAGATGTCCATATCCTGGCCAAATTCAAACACAGGAAAATTACACCCAAACTTGCCCAAAATCCTCAATTGCATCAACTGGATTCAATGTTCTTCTGCTGTTCCTACTATGATCCATTGTGCAGTATTAGTGTGCAACACTGTGGCTGCTTTTCAATAGTTATTGAAATGATACCTCTAATCCCTTACCTACCTCACAGAGAGAGAGAGAGAGAGAGAGAGAGGCTTAATTGACAGGCCCAATTCTTTGCATGAGTTAGGCTGGCAAAACTTGGCTATGGGCAGTGGCAGACATTTCTGCCTGAGAGGAAATCATAGCAGTGCAAGTGCTGCACCAACTACAACACCCTGGTCTGTTGGGGGACCTGGAGGGAGCTGGCATTGTCCAGAAAATGGATGAGGTCAGCCATGGAGAGGATAAGCCCAGGGCATCCAGGAGATGGACTGACTCAGCACATCTCCCTGACAACCGCTGCTGGCAGGGCTCTTACTGAATTCCAGACAGAACATACAGTTGCTTCCACCCCAATCCCCACCTCTCCTAGCATAGAATTCCATGAGGCAGCTGCAGTTGTACTATCCTATCCCCTTCCTTTGGGGGAATCCCTTTTGAGTGCAGTTGTACCCATGTAAGGAGGGGAGTGCAAGTGGTACCCCAATGAATCTGTGGAGTGAATCGAGCCCAGTGTTTTTTTAATGCCTTGAAATTGTAGATTGAAAGATGCTATAGAAGAGTAAAATGTGTAGTTATTATTATTACTATTACCATAGCCCATAGGCACTCCAGTAAAGGACCAGAACCCCCCTGTGCTAGGCAGTGCACAAAGAACAAAAAGATGTTCTCTGCCCACAAAGAATTTATAATCTAAGTATATGGCAAGAGACAACAGGTGGATACAGACAGACAGGGAAGCACAAGGGAACAATGAAGCAATAATGGTCACATGACAGGTAGTGTTTCAGCACATCAGCAGCCTAACCATTCTCAATTTTTTTGTAGGCATCATAGCAAATGAGAATTTTAAGGAGGCATTGGATGGAGGATAATGTTTACAAGGAACTCCTCCCAAGTATGTGGGGCAGCATGGGAGAAAGCATGAAGGGGCATGTTTGAAAATTTAACAAGTGAGCGATGGAAGCTGACATGGGCTGATCAGAGGTGGGAGTCAACACTTTAGTAAAAAGAACAGGAGTACTTGTGGCACCTTAGAGACTAACAAATTTATAAGTGAATGAGAGATGATTGGTAGGGCCTTCAAGGTTGTGAAGGGCTTTGAAGGTAAAAACAGATAGCTTGCATTTGATCTGATAGAGAAAGGGAAGGCAGTGAAAGGATGCAAAGAGAGGAGGTGACACGGCCAAAGTGATGGGCTAAGAAAATGATCTTTGCAGCAGCAATATTAATGGACATGAGTCAGGCATTTATCAAGGCCAGAGAGAAGGATGTTGCAGTAATCAAGACATGAGAAGATGAAAGCCTGGATGAGCGTTTAGCTGTGTAGATGGATAGGAAAGGCTGCATCTTAGAGATGTTATGCAAAGTGTGTAATGTAGTTAGTTCCTGTCATCATCATTATACTTGAGTTCCAACTTCCAACCTAATCCCTCCTCTTTATTTTTTCAGTTGCTAATAATTTTCACAAATTCCTTTTGAACTGACATTGTCCAGATTTAGTCTTAGCCTAAAATCATTTTTGGGTGTTTGAAAGATGTAGCAAGATAAACTGAATTATTCAAGTGTGAAAAAATACTTTTGCCTTATGTTCCAATCACAACGTTTGCACTTAGCTACCTCAAAAAAAATGGCTGAAATTAAAAACTTAAAACTTATTTATTTTGTAGACCTCATTATCTCTTGAAAAAAAAATCAAACCTAGTTGGAAGAAAATTGTTCAGAAATTTTAAAGATATGAAAGTTCAAAGTTGGCAATTTCACACATGTACATTAGAACTTTTTAATATATTTTTAAAGCATTTTCAGGAGACATAACTGGGTGAATAGATTTTGAAATATTTTTTTTAAATGTTTATATATATTCAAATCAAGTAGATGCTCCCACAACTACAGAAGCATGAAGAGCAGAAGACTGCATGAAATCCACTAGAGCCCTTGCTATGCCAATCCAATTGACCCCGGGAAGAATTTAGATAGTACAGTAAGGGGAACTATAGAAAATCCTAAAATAGATCATTGTTAAGGATACCATAGTTAAAGACACATTTGTTAAGAACTTTTCAACTTCGAACAACAGAATTAAAGGGGATAATAACCGATATGCTATACATTTCCCCAAGTGACTTGCATTTGGAGTTAATCTGTTAATCCACCAGTGGATGTTCAAAAATCTCATACAGGTCACTCTCTCATATTCAGCCTATATCTGCTGAAACAAATTTATTGTGGTTGAAATTCACCCCTGTGTAGGTGGTCCATACAAGGCTCAATGCACCAAATAAGCCCCTCTACAATCCTTATAGTTGGGATTAAGTGGGGCACAAGGCCTCGTCTACACAAGGAATAAATTTCATTCTGTTAGGGTTCAATTTGGCAGATTTAAATGTAACTTTGTTGTATTCTCTTGAATCTGTGCCTCAACCCAATCTGTGTACTTCTTCTCTAATTGTCTGAGATGTCATCCTAACTCAAACCCATTTCCGTCTGTTTTCTATACCTATCTGCCTCTCTGCAGCATTGGCTTCTGAGCTTTACAATCAGGAAACATTTGTTCCCTCTGGACTTCACACAACATAGGAATACTAAAGCCCAAATATTTATCTTTCATAGTGATGCCAGAGACAACATGTACTCTGATGTATCCACTGAAACTCTAGTGATGAGGCACCTGCTTCTGTGTGCTGAAAATCATTAGAGAGGAGGGTAACCCGGAAGTTGAATTCTTAAATGTTTTCAAGGGCTAGACACACCTTTTATCAATGTGTTATGTCTCCTGGTACTTTATAATTGCTGCATCTTGGCTGCCAGTTGTGGGTATCATTTCACAACAAGTTATCTCTTCTATCTAGTTGTCTAATCCACGACCCTGTTTTCCCTTTTGCACGCCATGCTAAAGTGATATGACTGTTGCTGGAAACAAAGGGTTTCTGACTCATCCATCACCTGAGACATTTAACAGTTTAATGGGTTTTATTTTTCTGCTGAGACTGTTCACCCAGTGCCCTGACTAGTATTACAACACTACGTTTACCTAACTTTTGACCCGCCAATAAAAATCAATTAATTTGTTCAGTGTTTCAGAAATTACCAGATCATAAATATCATTCCAGAAACTCTAGGCTTTTTTAACCGTTAGATGTAAATGATTTGCGCCAAACTCTGAAGTCCTTGGACATTAGTCTTTCTTATACTAAGGCTCTTTACAATGTTATTTGTAAACAAGACTCAGACACCTTGACTGCAATGGGAGTTTTGCTAGAGTAAAACTTGAGTAAAGACCTCAAGGTCATTGCATCATTAATAAGTTTCACTGTTACCTCATCATCTGCTCCTTCCCACCACTTCTGTTTGTCTCGTCCCTCTGTTGTGTCTTGACATAAGATTGTCAACTCTCCAGAGCAGGGTGAATTCCCACTTCATCAGACGCACCCACGATTCACCCACGAAAGCTTATGCTCCAATACCTCTGTTAGTCTTAAAGGTGCCACAGGACTCTGTTGCTTTTTATAGTAAAAGACTGGCCTTGCCCCCAACGTTTTTACAATTTTAGTTTAAGACAAGATGCAAATAAGCATGGGAAAGAGGTTAGTATAAGTGAATATTCAAAAATGTACACTGGAGATAGATATTGGGCTTGATTCACCTCATGGGTGATGGAGAATGCTCTCTCACTCGCGCACACACACCCCAGAAGGGGAGAGCAGCTTTAAGGCCTTATGGAGAAAGTTAGAAATTTAGGAACTCAGCTGACAGAGGCTGTTTGGGAGATACACCAAATTATCATTCCCCACAGCTACACACTGTTGACTATGCCCTTAGCAGAGTAAGAGTTATGAACCCTTTGCACTGCTGCATCCCCACTCCATATAGGCTTTCTGCTGCCAGTGGGATGATCAGATTTTCAATGAGTTAAAAATCAAGGCAGTAGCCATAGAAGGATATATTTCAGAAGGTGGTTTTATGTGCTTAGCAAGGTGGTGTCAGTTTCAAAGCTCAGCTGACTAGTAGTCAGGCCCTCTCAGAAGTCCAGAGAGGCCCAGGCCACTTCCAGTTTTTGAGGTCCCTACCCATAATAAAAATAAAAAAATGACAACACTTGAAAACAAAAGAATGCACCAAAAAAAAAAAGAGTGAGACATAATTTGAATATTTTTTTATTTAACAACTGCTTTTCTGGTCCGATAGGGATGCGCATAAAAACAAGTTTCAAAACTATCAAATGCCAAAAAATTAACAAGTATCTAAATTTGAAGCCCCCTTTGAACTTGAGGCCCAGGCCAAATGGCCCTCCTGGCTCCCCTTCTGATTGGCCCTGCTAGTAGCTCCTTCAGGTGGCCAGAGTCTGCAAAGCAATGGGATAAATGAACGAAAATGCTGTTTTGTGGAAAACTCACAGTGATGGGCCCCGAAAATGGACATTTCTGGTTTTCAGGGGCATATGGTCACCATAGGTTGGGGGCACAGCCTGAGTTCCACTGGCACTAAGGGGTTGAACAGGGCCCACTAATTTCAGTTATGGTTGTAGCCGGGGATTCTTTTTAAACCTATAGAAAAGAAAACAATCACTGTATTTATTTATTTAACCTTTTGTGTTGCTGGAAATCTTCAACCATCAGATCTTCAGTTTCCTTTGCTCCTCTTCTTTGCTCTGTCTCTCTTTTTATATTCTCATTCCATTTCATTTTTTAAATGTTATTTACCTGTAATTGAAAAAAAAAAAAACACCTAAAGTGTTAACAGAAGATCTGGCACTGCCCCATAAACTCACACTATGGCCTGGTCCAAAGGTCGCTGAAGACAATGGGAATATTTCCATTGACTTCAATGGGCTTTGGATCAGACCCTTACAGCAGAAATCCATTACCCAGAAAGGGAGAGGAAGCTAAGGTAAACAGCTTCCAGAATCTTTCAAAAACAACAGAACATTAATTTGATTCTTTTTTCTTTTTACTGTATTTAAACCAATATTGTTCTCAACTCTTTCTTTCTAATTTGTGTGTGTACATTTTCTTTTCTTTTCCATGCTTTACACCTCATATGCAGAAGAAAGGAAAATGAGAAATGCATCCATTAAACAAGCCAACAGATGAGAATGTTCATGATAGCTTTTATCCATATTGTTGTGTGGCTGAAAATAAAGAAGTCATCCTTTGACTTATAGGCCAACAAAGTACAGAGTTGTGTGGGACTGACTGCCAGAGAGTTTTCCACAAATTCAATAAATAGGTTGGTCAACTTCAGATTAGTCTCTTAATTTCTGTTCCTTTTGAGAGGTTAATATTTCCATAGACCTCGCGTCATAAATTTTTTGAACCAGAATGATAGTTCTGGGGAAAAAAAAATCTCTTTTTCTGGCTTACATTATTTCCAACACAAATGTTAAAATAAGATTCTGGCTACTCAAACATTTCTACCTCAGTACAGTGCAATATTCCTTCTCTTACCTGTCAAAACAATGTCACACAGCCATGTGTGTTGTAAAACTATAAATTAGCTGTTGTTTCTGCACAGGGCCTTTCACCTTTTCTCCACACATGAACTCCCGCTCCCTCTTTGCACACAGCCCTGGTTGTGAATTGACCCAGGCTTAGCCTCTCACTGTCCAAATTATCAAGCTCTAGATGTTTTGAGTTATACTTGAAATATGACAACTGGGAGACCAATTGTGAATGAGTGAATTATGCTAATTGGCAAAGGAATAAAGGCAATTTAAAAAAAAAGAAGAGTAAAATGCATCTTCTGTAGGTATTTATGTTGACTGCTGCAGGTTCATTTTAATTATTTCTAATACTTCATAAAGTACTGTAGCATAGGAAGACATAGTAACATGAGACTAGACTGCTATTAAATCAGTGCCGAGTAGTAAAGAAAGTTCACCTTCTTTGTGCAGATTATACAATGGGGGCTCAATCCTGCAAGGTGCTGAGCACTCCAGCCCTGATCCAGCAAAGCACCCTGTCAAGGTTCCTTTCCCACTCTGAACTTTAGGGTACAGATGTGGGGACCTGCATGAGAACCTCTAAGCTTAACTACCAGCTTAGATCTGGTTTTGCTGCCACTACTCCCAAGTACTAACTCCCTTCCCTGGGTAGCCTTGAGAGACTTCTTCACCAATTTCCTGGTGAACACCAATCCAAACCCTTGGATCTTAACACAAGGAGAATTTAACCATTCCCCTTCCTTTCCCCCACCAATTCCTGGTGAGTCCAGATCCAATCCCCTTGGATCTTAACACAAGGAAAAATCAATCAGGTTCTTAAAAAGAAGGCTTTTAATTAAAGAAAGAAAGGTAAAAATCATCTCTGTAAAATCAGGATGGAAAATAACTTTACAGGGTAATCAGATTCAAAGAGCCCAGAAGAACCCCCTCTAGCCTTAGGTTCAAAGTTACAGCAAACAGAGGTAAACCCTCTAGCAAAAGGAACATTTACAAGTTGAGAAAACAAAGACAAAACTAACATGCCTTGCCTGGCTGTTACTTACAAGTTTGAAACATGAGAGACTTGTTCAGAAAGATTTGGAGAGCATGAAATGTACTTCTTAGTCCCAAGAGCGAACAACCCTCAAAACAAAGAGCACAAACAAAAGCCTTTCCCTCACCAAGATTTGAAAATATCTTGTCCCCTTATTGTCCTTTGGGCCAGGTGTCAGACAGGTTACCCGAGCTTCTTAACCCTTTACAGGTAAAAGAATTTTGGTGTCTCTGGCCAGGAGGGATTTTATAGTATTGTACACAGGAGGGCTGTTACTCTTCCCTTTATAGTTATGACACATCCAAATACCTGCTTAAGAGCAAGCACACGATTAGTCTTATTGAAGTCAGTGTGACCATTCATGTGCCTAAATGCTTTGCGGGATCAAAGCCAAGTGCTCAGCACTTTGCAGAATCAAGTCCTAGGTGCACAAGGAGGCAAAGTTACAAGGAGCTTTTCCTACTTGGACAACCCAGGCAGGAACCAGACATCCTTGCAGTCCCTGCTAGTGCTCTCGAGAGCAAAAGCCATTCCAAAAGGGACAGTATGGTGGTGGTGATGTACAGGGGTAAAAGTAACTTAAAGGACTTACCGGTACACCCGAGTCCTGAGCAGGGGTGTGGCCTCACTGGAAGAGGCGTGGTCTCAACCAGAAGAGGCGGGGCCTTTAAATCACCCCAGAACGACCAGCTGCAGAGGCGGCTGGGAGCCCCAGGGCTCAGGGACGAATTAAAGGGCCCAGGGCTCTGGCTGCCGCGGAACTCTGGGCCCTTTAAATCACCACAGGAGCCCGGCTGCCGGAGCTCCGGCAGGGATTTAAAGGGCCCGGGGCTCCCCGCAGCGGCAGAAGCACCAGGCCCTTTAAATCCCCGCCCGAGCCCGGCTGCCAGAGCTCCAGCGGTGCTTTAAAGCAGTGGTCTCCAAACTTTTTTGACCAAGCACCCCATCAGTAAAAAATTTTTGAGGACGCACCCCCTGCTGCGCCGAAGCAAAAAAAAAAAAAAAAAAGTGCTCCTCCTGCCGCGCATCCCCAAAGGTCCTCTTGCACACCCCACCTTGGAGACCACTGCTTTAAAGGGCCTGGGGCTCCCCGCAGCGACTGGAGCCCTGGGCCCTTTAAATCACCGCCGCGGAAGCCGGTCCAGTCCGGCATGGCATACTGGCTCTTGCCAGTACACCAGACCAGACCGGCTTACTTTCACCTCTGGTGACGTGGCTCCATCTCACCCTACATTGACCAGTAGAGATGGAGAGAAAGTGGAGATAGCACATTACACCCTTTTAAGGGGTGATACAGTGAGCTCTTTCCTCTATGTGCTGGGGAGCTCTTGGAGGCATTCTTCTTTCTGGTGCTCCCGCTGGGGAAGTGGGGCTTTAATGAACCCCTAATGCAGAATAGTACTTAATTGTCACAATCTGACCCTGGATATGTGGATTATTGAGATTCTACTCTATTCAAACAGAGAGCTACAAAATACACTCCTCCTCCCCACCCCTTGCAATATAACAGCAATTTCATATCTGGCATTGCTGCTTTTGAATTGAGCTTGTAGGCTTATTTGGCCCAATCCAGCTTCCGATGAAAACAATAGCAAAGCTCCCAGCAATTTATGGGAGCAGGATCAAGCCCAGAATAGGGATAACTTTTTAAAATCTCAAATGACACCAAAATGCCACTTTTAATTTAAACAGCACAGTCTTAAAAGGCTGCATGCACATTTTGCCTTAAGTCAAACCCCAAGAGATATTGTGACCAACAGACTTTACACATGAGCTGTCCAGACACTGTAGTTAGGTTAAAATGAGCTTGCAGTGGAGGAAACCTGCCTATGTAAGGATATTTCTCAGTTCCTTAGCTTTGAAATCAGGAAAAAAAAATAAAAAAAAGTATAAAGACCCAAAATAGGAGACACTCTCTGGAGACAGGAACTTTAAAAACTACCTAAGAAGCTGTATTATTGATTATGAATATAAATATTCAGCTCTTTATTTCTATGGCCCTAAGCACCTAATATCTGAATGCATTCACAGATATGTTCTTACAATCTCCCTGGGAGGTGGGGGCGGGGAGGATTACATGATCTCTGTTTTACAGATGGAGGATTGAGGCCAAGGCAATTAAGTGACTTGCCTAGTCACCCAGGAAGTCTGTGGCTTGGCCAAGAATTGAACCCAGGTTTCCTGTCCCATGCCAGTCTATTTCCTCTTCTCAAAGTCCAGTGTAATATAGGAAGAGTGAATGCACAGGTGCTACTAATTACACAGCATAGTCTCTAAGCAGCTGGAAAAGATGAATCCTAACATAACAAAAAGCATGCTTCAGTGCACTATTTCCTAGTGGCTTTTAGTGGGAGAAATGTAGAAAATATTGGCCGATATTCAGGGACACACTGGGTACATCTACACCGGAATGGTGGGGCTGCTGTGGAGAAGGCTCTCTCTCAAAAAATTTCATTTTATAGGAAGAGTCCAAAAGGAGTGCTAGATGAATGGAAGTACCAGGGAGGGGAGAGAATAAAAAAAGGTACAAGAGTTAGCCTGGAACACGTTTATATAGGGCCCAGTTGTGATGACCTGATTCATGCTGAATAGTACTTTGCACCATGTGGAGTAAGTTACTACTACTAGAGTAAGTCTGAGTAAGAATACCAGACTCTGGCCCCCAGAGTTTTAAAAGTGAGGAAGGCAATTTCTGGAGGTGGCCACTGAAATGAATGAATCAATAAAGCTCTCTTAGGATGGGGCGATGGATCACTCTACTTAGTATATGTAAGGTGGGTGATACTTTGGGAATTTGCTGGTAATTTTCAGTGATGAATATCCGAGCAGTTAACAAATATGCCTCAGAAGCAATGCTTGAATTGGGAAAGAAAAGAGATTGTGTGTTACCCATGCCCTCAAAATGGCACCCATGCCCCCCAATGATAGTAAGCCCAGGTTTAACTTACTGTACTCCCACACATGCAGTTCAAGTGCTGGACAGAAGAAAGAAAAGGTTGAGAAAACAACTGGGGACAGTCTTCAGCCTGAAAACCTTCTGAAGCAAAGGATGGGATGACACAGATGTCTGGACATCTGGTACCTTGTGTCTGACAGTTCTTCTGGTTTAAACAATCTCTGTTCAATGAATTCTCAAAAGTTGAATCAAGCCCTTTAGCAACTCTATCATGTGCTTTTGAATTTTGATTGAACAGTGATTCTTTTGCCCCAAGGTTGCAAAGGCTAGAGAAGGAGTATGCACTAAAACAAAGTATAGAGGACATTTTGGGGAGGGGGAAGAGACTCATAAGGCATCAAGGATTGAACACTATGAAAACATTGTCATTTCAGCAGCTTTCATTAAGGAATATGTTTTCTTCAGTAGCACACTCACAAGGAATTCTATTTTGTCCAGTTTTTATGGTACATGGTATAGTTTAGCAAACTAATTTCTACTCTATCTTTTTTCTGAATAAATGTATGGCTGGTTGTGAGTGGATAGGTGTGTATGTGTATATATTCATTACTGTTTCTTGTTTGTCTTGAAAATTCCAGTAGGAGAGACCACCCAATTAACATATTACAAAGACAAGCCTCAAACCTGTGGACTGAGGTTCAAAAGGACTGCTTGAGTGAGGGTACTTTGCTTCACTGTGCTTTAGATTGGGGGAGTGGATGCAAAGATCTTCTTTGTCCAGTGTTCATATGCAGGAGGAACCATAATTTGACAGTCTATTCTCCCTCAGTTCACGGGGAGTGGGGTCAGTAATGCCGCTGGCAGCATTGAAAGGCCCAGAAGGCTGCTCAACTGATGCCACAGAAAAGATGTTGAGAACTTTTGTGGGCACGGGAAGAACCAAACCACCTCAGGATACCAGCTAGATTTACAAAGCCAGTGGAAAATGCAGCAAGTATTGCTAAAATAGCTGGGAATGCTGACTGAGACTGAGGGGAATGCCTTGAGAGAGGACACTGGAAAATTATTGACAGAGGCCCGTCCTGACTCTCCTATCATGCTTATTATGCACCAGTGTAGCTCTGTTGAATGCAATGGATATGCTTCTGATTCACACCAATGTAAGAGAACGATCAGGCCCCGAAGGTCTGAGTTTGGATTTGGTGTAGCTCCTCATTTATGTATGTGTACTGGGATCACAATCAGAGGCCCCAGGAGTCTTGATTCTCCATTGCCTGCTTTGATGACTAACTGGACCCAATTCTCAGTTACTCCTGAATTTGGGGCAGGAATGAGAGGGGTGGGCAAAGGTGGCTTTAAGTCACCTTTGCGATCCCTCTATGCTGGGCTCACTCAGGGGCCCGCCTGACCTCTGGTATAAGTTAGAGCAGCCTTAGGTCTGTTCTCACTTACACTTTGCTTCCAAGCCCCCTTCTGGGTCTTGCACAGAATAGCTGTAGCGCAGTGCATTCCTGCTACACCCCCGCAGCATCCTGGCACAAACCCGACTCCAGGGGCTAGCAGCAGGGCAGGTACAGAGCCCATGTACCAACTGGGAAGACTCCTTGCTCAGGGTAGGGTTGCCAATTCTGACTGAAGCTATTCCGGGAGATTTTTTTTTTTTTTTACAACATGATGTAATGTCATTTTCTTAAAATATCCTATTAAATTTCCTGGATTGCTTTCCATAGTCACTGGGGGATCAAAGCCAATTCTGGGAGACTCCAGGCCAATCCTGGAGGGTTGGCAACCCTAGCTCAGGGAGCATTCTCATGTGGCTGTCAGAGTGGTATAAAACGCAAATGAGGGTCAGGCCTTCCTTGTGACAAATTTAAAAAGTAGGCCACATTCCTAATAATCAGGTAGTAGTATATAAAGTTCATTAATGAATCAAGAAAAGTTACCTGTGGTACCAGTTAGTAACTGCAAAGGGCATACCTGTCTCTAGGAGTATGTTGGGGTTCTTTTGCATGTTGAAAATCCTTGAATGATGGGACAGACACCCCTGGGAAGAAGATGATGGACAAAGTTGGGAGGAAAAAAGCCAGGCAGAGGATTCATTCCAGTGACTGAGGATCTATTCCTTTTTTACACCCAACACTGCACAGAATCAACTCATCATTATAGAAGGAGATTGGTTTTGTCTCCTGTTGAAAAATATTTAGGCTGAAGTGTGCATTCTTTATTCTGCAAAATGCAGGCAACTTCACAAGAGGACTGAATAACACACATTATTTTTATGATGGGGAGTCCATTTATAGAGCTCAGAACTACTGAGATTGTTGATTCGTATTGATCAGCTTCTTGATGGTGTTAAAACAACTGTGTGTTAATTAGTGCCCTATATCTATTAACAAATGATTTTCCTCCATATATTCGCCACCTCCGATGCCCATCAGTAAGGCGATTTCTTCTGCTTCCCAATATGTGTCCTGTTATCTTCCACAGCTCAGTCTCCTCTCCCCCACCCACCCACATCATATTCTTCTGTCTTTGCAGTGGAATCCCTGGGGATTCACAATACAGGGGAACAGTACAGGGCAGTTTCCCTGTGCCATTGTGCTTTGACTCTACTGCAAAATGAAACGTACTAACATTCAACATGTTTCATTTTGACCTCTGTTGTGCATATGGCACAGCAGACTGCAGCAAGTCTGGGAAGAAGAGACAGTGCCACGTGAGGTAGAAGAGTCAATAGGGAAAATATGGGAGGGGAGAGAGAAGAGGCAATGCTTTGCTCAGCCAAGGTTTGATAATTGCATGCTTGGATCTATAGTCTCCTTGGGTCACATCTCCATATTAAAAATGCCTGCTGCTCCATTTTAGATAACTTAGGTATTCCTGGCAGCTTACCAATGAAGCCTTTGGTTGGGCAATGTTGAGACAGCCCCTTCTTTCATGGTACTTGCTAGGAATATTCATTCCATATCCCATGAGTGACACTTTCTACCATCTCTGCCTGGCTAGGAAACGCCATCCCATCCTCATGGACAAAGACCTGCCATCAGTTACTTATGCCTTCATCTCCTCTTCGCTGGAAATAAGGCATCAGTTTTTCATGGTGAGAGTAATTAACCATTGGAACAATTTATCAAGGGTTGTAGTGAGTCTCCATCACTGACTATTTTAAAATCAAGACTGGGTGTTTTTCTAAAAGACATGGTCTAGGAATTATTTGGGGGAAGTCCTGTGGCCTGTGCTATGCCTGGGGTCAGACTAGATGATTGTGATGTTCCCTTCTGACCTTGAAATCTATGAATCTATGATTACACCAAATGCAATATACCTGGCCATGAAGCCATTGGCACTTAGGAAGCTCCAGCTAGTTATGATTGCTACAGCAACACAGGGTTACCACGGACATGTCACGCTTGTGCTCTACTCTCCATAACCTGTGCCCAGGGTATCTAAAAGATCATCTAATACTCTGGGATGAAGACTGTGATTGACAACTATGCTTCTCTGGCCCAATGGAACTCTCAACAATAAGAGTAAAGCTTGTTTGTGCGGGAGACAGAACTTTCTCTGGGGTGGTTCAGAACTGTGGAATGAACTCCCCTAAGAACTAAGGGCCATTCACAATCCTTACCAATTTCTCCTAGAAATGCCAGGTGCATTTCTTTGACCATGCCTTCTCTAACAAACACACAGCAACAGGAATATTTATATTAACATAAAATAACAAACCCTACCAAAACAAGACATTTCACTGCACATGCTTCACCCTCTGGGGAGAGGCTGAAAAAACAAACAGATGTGTTGTCATGTTGCTTAATGCACTACTGGAAGATGCTGAGATGCTACAGTGATGAGGTAGTATAAAAACCTGTGTAGAATAGAACAGAATCCTGAGCTGAAATCCCAGTGAACTCCATTAGAATCTTTAAACTTGTCTCTGTTGGTTTCAGTTGATGGACCATTAGTTCAAAGAGCCAGTAGACCAAAAGTGCTGTTGCCTAGTTTCAAACCTAGTGGGCAAATCTAAACCAGTTTAATATTTTAAAATGTAATTTCCTCAAGGAATATCATATGAGCTGCCTTAGCCCTCTGTCTCCCTTCCCACACTTCCACATTAAATAACACCTATACCTAACGCAACTTTTAACACAAACCAGCACACATTGAATGTGTCTGCTACAGATAGCCAGGATTTTCTTTTCAAATGTAAGAGGCTGGAAAATCCCATGCATTCTTTATTTTTTGCATTGTAGGCACATCCTGAGGCAAACACCACAACAAAAGGACTTCCAAGAGCCAGCTGTTACCCTGGAGGACATGAAAAGGAAGTGTTAACAGCACCAATATAGAAGTGTCAATGTCATCATAATCATTGTGTTACCAGTCAGATTCTGACTCTTCCATTAAGATAAGCATCACAACTGTGAAATCCAAGACTTTGCCATTCACTTCTCTTGAGAAAACAGATTTGTTCAGATAGTCAGAAGATCATTTGAAATTTGCAAATACATTTCAGATGACATTTAAAAAAAAAATCTATGCATGGGAAAGTCATTTCAATACTAACCAGGATTCAATTATAGGGAATATCAAGCATGATATTCTAAAGATGATCTGTTCCCATTGAAGCAAAGTTCTTTGCACATAGGTGTACAAGAGAATGCCACATCTAATGCATGTGGCTGGTGTTTCCACTAGAGCTGGCCAGAGACCAGCAATTCCATTTCATGAAGACTTTGTTTTTATTCTGATGTAGGATGAAAACCAAACCTTTCAAAAAAATTTGCAAAATTGAATATTGTTTAAATGTCCATTTTTGGAACAAAAAGGTCAGCTTTTCAACTCTGGTCTCTCTCTGTCTCAATCAGTAGTGACTGTAGCAACTTGCATAGAACTTGATGAGAGGAGCACAGGTTGTAAGAGGGAAGAGTTGGGAGGATACACCAATAAGTCAGTCTGTTTGCTTTGTTTCTTGGTGGCGGTGTTTTGTTTTCCTGTTACTTATACTCTCTTCCTTACTGAGAGTTATTGGCTGCTATGTTTCATGTACCACATACTGGGGGATATGAAAGGACCCCATGTTTCTAAAACTAAGCTGTCTCTTTAGTAAAAGAACTGTTTATACAGATGCTGCAATTGCAGCTAATATTTGCATAACATTGCATGGGCAAACAGACTGACTTCCTGGTGCCTCCTCCAAACTCTTTCCTCCTGCAACCTGTGCTCCTCCCTCCAAGTTCCATGCATCTTGCTAGAGATCAGAGAGCCCTAGATTTCAGAATTTTTCCCATTGAAGAGTTTGTCAACTTTTGAAACATTTCAGCTTCAACAAAACAAATTTAGTTAAAACTACCCTTAGCAGAACATTTTTCTACCAGCTCCAGATTCCACAGTTATTCACGTAGCTGAAGTTGCATAACTTAGATCGATCCCCCCCTTATAGTGTAGACCAGGCCTTGTATCTGAGTGCCTCACAAGCATTCATGAAGTTATTCTCACAAAACCTCACTAAACTAGGGAAATATTACAGGAGGGGAACTGACGCACAGAGAAACTAAATGACTTGTCCAAGGTCAGGTGGGAAGTTTGTGGCAGAGCCAAAAATTAACTCCTGAATCCCAGACTAGAGTCTTAACCACAAGAGTTGTGATAAACAATGGGGGCAACAAATTAGACACCATTCAGCCAGTCAGATGCTGAACGATATCTGTCAGTGAAAATACAGAAGGAGTGGATGGCTCAGTGAATTATTAATGGGCTAATAATCCTTTCACCTCTAGATTCAAATCAGTAGAGATAGTTGTGACCCACAGAGTACCTCAATGCCAACTTACAAAAAGCACACCATACCATAACTCTCATCAGTCTTGACACATTCATTTCCACAACACATTGTTGTCATATACTGTATCTAAAAGGTGTCATGTGAAGTATCATATGCCAACTGGTAACGTGCTGGTCATTAATATTATTGTGTGATATTTGTATGGGCAATGTATAAAGAATTATAGATGTGTGATGGAAATATATTCTTAAAAGGTGATTTGCAAGTAAAAGATAAGCCCAGCCTGTCCTAGACAAAGGAATGTTGTTTTGCCTGTTTTTCCGTGTCTCCAATGTAAATTGAGTTAGGTATTATTACCTTAGAGGACAATGAAAAGTACATCTACATATACAGTAAACAAAGCCATCAAGCTAAACGAACAGGGTTAAAGACCGCTTAATAAACAGGACAGGGATAGAGCCTGCACCTCCAGGAAGCCTTCCTTGCTCTTGAAACAGAGACAATAGACTTTGGGAAATATAAGCAAAGGCAGAAAGCCATTTTGGCATCCATCATCTAGGGGACAAAGAAGGAGCAGTGCCCTTTGAGCTCATGAAAAGGGAATCCTCTTGGCCTGAAAACCAAGAGTATCTGGAACTGACTACAGGTGAGATACCTGCTTAGGCAAAGAGTATAACTTGCTGAAGTTAAATTTTAGTCACTAGAAAGTGTGTGTGGTCATGTTTTATTTGTAACTATAGCTTTGTTTTCTATTCTTACTTTTATCACTTAAATCTGTCCTTTGTTAATAAAATTATTCTTGTTTTATTACAAAACCATTTCAGTGCTGTGTATTAAACTGAAGGGTGAGGTCATCCATTAAACTAACAGGCTGATGTATGTTCTGTCTCTTTGAAAGCAGGAAATTTAACTTCGGTGAGCATCCAGTGAGAGGGACTGGACACTGCAGGGGAGACTGTATTGGGGAAATGGGGCTGGAAGAGCTGTTGGTGGCCTCTGCTTCCACACACCTTGCAGGTGGAAGCCAGGGTGAGGTCACTGTGCTGTGAGCAAGCTGCTGGTTTCAGGGCTCTGAGCCAAAGCTGCACAACACAGAAGTACCCAGGGTTACATGGCAGGTAGTGACAGAACACCTTATTGGTGTGGGTGAACCCCCAAAGCATCACAGTACTGATTAAACCTTTTACCACCAGAGCTCTGCAAGAAATGAATTGATAGTCTCAGCCCAATACCTAGTGGATAAGTGTTCACAATGCAAAAGCTACCACCACAACTGGCGTTAGTTGGCAGTCTCAAACGACAGGCCAATGATTGAACAGACATGGAGAATGAACTATTCTCATGCCCTAAGGTGGTCACCAGAAGAATTGAGGGACACTTGGTAGGACACAGCATGAAAGTTTGCAGTACTGTTGCTTGGGCCATGCCTATTCTGTGGTTAAGTGAAGGATTTCAATATCCTGGACTGCCAAGCGCAAGCACTACATTCATCATCAACAATAAAAAAAAATTAACCTCTTTAAAATTGAGAGAGTAGAATAGATCAGCAACATCAGTTGTAAAATTTACAGACCTGGTAAATTTCCCAAGAGGATTGCAAGTAATGGTAGTTTGGCATAAATACCATCAATTTCTTTAAAATCATTTGAACACAGTGAAAACCGCCCTGCCCCCAAGAATATTGCTGTCTGTATTTCTGTATGTAGACTATGCAAGTAAGGTGGACAGATTTGTGTCATCTTCCTCATTTAAAAAATAGGCAACCAACTACTCACAATCTTCACTGGATTAGATTGTACCAAAACCTGAACCTAAATCTTGGCTCTTCCGTTGATTTTTGCTCCCACTTGCCACATCTTTCCCTTCCTAAACTCATGACTTGGCTTCCCATTCCCTTCTTGTTTCCCTTCTGTCTCCCTTGCCTCCTGAACTCTGATCTCATTAAAGATGCTTAGAATAGACAACAGCTGTAGTGGACAAAATAAGCTTTGACCAATCAATCCATTCCAAATGGCCATGTATTAAAAAGACAATAATGGTTGACTTCTATTCTACTGGGTAAGAGTGAAAAGTCTTTAGCTTTAAATCAGATAAAAGTCAAAACGTACTCCATTTGTTCAGATGAAACATTATTATTTGTATTTTGTTAGTATGTACAGTTTGCAACCAGAGATCAGAGTCACTTTGTGCTAGGTACTGTACACTACACACATAATGTAGTGACAATATCTGTCTGAAAGAATTTACAAACTAAGTATAAGATGACAGACCACAGGTGGACACAATGAACAAGTAACGGTGAGTCAGTTATGACAGGTGTAATAAGCATTGATTACAGCCTGGCCATTGACTTCAATGGCTATTTGAGTAGGGTGACCAGACAGCAAATGTGAAAAATCAGGACAGGGGGTGGGGGGTAATAGGAGCCTATATAAAAAAAAGACCCAAAAATCGGGACTGTCCCTATAAAATCGGGACATCTGGTCACCCTATATTTGAGTAAAGAGCAGGATTTGACTCAGAGGGCCAAATCCTCAGCTGGTGAACATGAGCCTTGCTTCACTGAAGTCAACAGAGCTATGCTGATTTACACCAGCTGAAGATTTGGCCTTATCTTTTGATATTGCCACAAATCCTGTTGCCACATCCAGGTGCTATTTGATCTTTTCCACATACGGTCAAATTTCTCACCTATTGCTCTCGTGCTTGCAGTATTGTAGAAGAACATCAAAAAAGATTATGAGGACTATGTTGCAGTAGTGCCAAAAGGCCCCCATTGGAATCCGGTTCCTATTGTGCTGGGAGCTGTACAAACATACAGGAACAGGGAACATGTTCTGAAAAGCTTACAATCTAATTTGACTATTGAGAAATCATGGGGCTCACTCTAATGAGGGAACTTGGAAATATTCCCATTATTTGTTTGAACTTTAAACCATCATTCTGCTTGACAAAATGGAGAGGAGAAAGGAACATTGCCAGCTCTTTAATAGCAATCACCTGGATTCTCCCAGAAAAGCAGGTCCTTAGATCCCAACTCAATGTGCTGAGTAATGCAACCCAGAAAAAAAATTCCTCCTCCCTCCAGAATTGTCTCTTCAACTTCTTTTAAAATACACACTAATAAGATAATGATTATAATGGGTTCATTTATGAAAAATGTACTTCCCTCATTGAAGTAGCTGCAGATGGAAAGCCTAATTGCCCTTAAACACAAGGACATGAGCTCACATAAGAACGTTTAGCAACCTCTTTAAGACTCACTGGCCTCATCTCCACCTAGTTCTGAAAATTCAGCTTCATTAACGAGACTCTTGCTACTTAGAGTGGTGAAAGTATTAGCTCTGTTTTGGTACAATCATGACACTGGCTATGCACCTAGAAAGGTGAGTAAGAGGGCATAAAACGCCCCTTCATAGGCAACTAATATGACAGGTAGCAATCTGGGGGGAGCATAGAGGGACTATGCTCTCCCCTCTCACCCACCAGCTGGGCAGGAACAGGGAGTGGTCAGAGTGTTGGTTGGCTCCATTCCTTCTTCTCCCTCCACCCTCCAACATGCCAGCCAGCACTGATGAGCCAGAACAAAGGACGAAGCAAAGCAAGGTAGGAACCAGTGACCAGATTGTGATTCTCAAGTTCTTGGCAAAGCCACAACTGAGCCCTTTTAAATACAAAGAAATACCTTGTACAACTGTTATTGTTTGGTTATATTATTATCATTATTTATTGTTTGCATTGCACTAGCTCCAAATAAAATCAAGACCCCATTACACTAGGCACTGTACAAACACAGTTCCTGCCTTGAAGGGTTAATGATCTAAAGAGGCCAAGAGAAGGTGGGGAAACAAAAGCACAGAGAGGTGAAGTGATTTTGCCCAAGGTTACACAGCTGGTTTGTAGCAGAGCTAAGATTAGAACCCCAGTCTCCTGATTCATAGGCCAGTGCCTTATCCACTAGATCACACTGCCTGCCATGGCTACATGGTGCACACTAAAGTACATGAATGGCATAAACCATTTCTTGCCTAAAAAGATAATTCTTTAATGTGCTTTCCAGGTAATAGAATGCTATCAACTACTTCTGTTGCTCAGGCCATCAAGCAATTGAACGAGGAGCTGATTTTCCTGCGTTTAATTTTACATGTCCATGAAGTATGATTTATATTGAGAGGGAACAATAAGTCCATTAAGGACAAGAATAATTGAACACAAGGGCAATGAAGAGGAATGATGTCAACTCTCCCATTGATAGAGTGATTGTTCTCTTCTTAAAATACTTATCACTAACATATGATTTATGGGCTGAGACAGAATAATAAAACTAAGGGGGCAATGAGACAGGAAAATCACAGCTATTAAAAAGAGGAAGACGACCTTCAGGGTCTTTATTTTAGCCTTAATGCCCCAAAGCACTGAATATTAATAAACAACAACAACAACACTTGCTTTCATTTCCAAAGGGATTTGCATGATTGATGAATTAATCTTCAACCACCCTCAGAGAAAACAACAATGACAATGTAACAGAGTTACAGAGGAGGCTTTGGAAGTTTGGCCCTAATATCTCCCAATTTCAGTAGTTGGTGCTACAAAGAAGTTTTGTTTGGCGTTATTAAAAAAAAAAAACCCTCTGGTAAGAGTTTAAGGTTATTCTGTCTGTGCTACAATATTTGTATTTGTTTGACAACGTGACAGGGTTTGGGCTAAAGTGCTTTATTTCTCTGCTTGTTTAAACATTTGTACAATTTAAGTATAAATGAATTAAGCCCTGATTCATTAAAATATTTAAGCACCTGCCTAACTTTAAGCATGTGAAATGTCCCATTGCCTTCAATTTAGGCATGTGCTTCAATACCTCTCTCAGATGGAGCATTCTCTGTGCATGTCGAGGATGGAGGAAACAGTAGAAATGCAGCAAGAGGATTAGACAAAGAATTTGAGGAGACTAACAGCCAATCAAAATCACCATTTGAGTACTACATCATTTGCATTCAGGGATTATGAAATATCTCTGGTTTCAGGCTGAGGGGTAAATCCTGGAATATTTTAAATTCATATAGACTAAGACTGTAGGAGCTGTGAAGGAAACTGAAGAAACTCTTAAGATGCTAAGGGCTAGAACATTTAAATTTGGATTGTGCCCTGAAAAGGGCCTCAGGGAAATTAAAAACAGATCTGACATCTAGCTAATCTATCAATCCATCTATTCTTGGGTTTTTAAGGTGTCTGTCCTTGTGGCATCTAAACACGCAAAACTATGATGACAGAGTTGGAACTATATGTGTGACAAGCAGAAATCCTGCTATTTATTACACCTGCACAAGACCAGTTATATTCCAAATCAACTGGATTACAAATAATTTAATCAGGAATTCAGTAACTGCAAATCATTAATCTTACTTTCAACTATTTTACAACTATTCAAGTTTATTAATAAAGTGCTGCATTTCCTTGCGTGGATATTTTGCTTTTAACTAACAAAAGGATAAAGTATGGACCAGCAAGACAATTTGAGGCCTATGCACCAAGTCCCATTCAAGCCCTCAAGTTGACATAAATCTTGTGCTGGCCTTATGCACAGGGATCTATTTTACCAATAATGCCTTTTATTCAAACAACTCAAAGTGCTTTACAAACATCAGTCAACCATCGTAACTTCCTTCAGAAGTACGGTCTTCATTTCCTAGATGAGGCACTTGAGGTACGTGCCCACAGAAAAATCAGTGGCTGGACAGGGATTAGAACCCAGGAGTTTGTTCTTTCCAGTGCTGTGCTTAGGTTATACTTTTCTCAACATGACAGCTAAGAACCCACTCCTTCAAAGATGTATAGCGCTGCCACTGCTGCTTAATTTTATTTAATTTATTTATTTATTTTGCACACTCTGAGCCATCCCATTGAAGTCCATGGGCCTACTTCTAGTGCCTAACATTAAGCACATGCATAAATCTTTGCAGAGTTGGGTCCTAAGGGTTCAATCCTACCAGGTGCTGGGCACTCTCCCTAATCTATCAATCAATTGAACTACTAATGTTCTTAAAATTAAGCACATGCTTAAGTACTTTGGAGGTGCTCAGCAGTACGCAAGGTCAAGTTCTGAAAGAGCGGTAATTTACCATTCTTATTAATGAACTATTTTATGCTTGTTTACGAAGTAACAAGCTTTTGTCTGATTTGTGACCTTGCTACTTTGATTTTCTTTACCTGTCTATTTCAATTTTGAAGCAAAAGGAAGGGAGACAAATGTTATTGGACTTGCTTTTATGTAAAACTGTTAGTGTTGGCTGCTTTATAGCTGGTTCATGGTGGGGGTGGGATAAAGGTATTTTTACACATTTAACTATATACTGTTAGTTTTATTGCATAGGGAATTTGGGTTATGTAGAAAAATGATGAAAGTTTATACATTTATTTTGTTTTTTGCAAGAATGCTAGATGCCCTAAAGCCGCATAAAAGCCAAATTATTTCTATTGTGTATTCGAAATATACAGTTTCATTCTGACTGGCAGAATGAAGAGAAGTTATGACAATGCTAAATCAATTTTGGCCCAACATTCAGATATAGCAGAAATAAAAACTTTTAAAAAACCTTCATCCAGTAGAAATGTTTGGGAGTATTTTTTATTACAAGCAAAATATTTTAAAGGAAGAAAGAAATTCTCCTACAATATTTGTGTCTCAAACAGTGCAGCAGCATCCTAATGCACAAGAACCTGAACATGAAATTGCCTACATATTGACTACTTTATTTCCATGATCCAATCTGCATGCGAACTGCAAATATAAATAAGTAAAGAAGTTATAAATGGGTGAAAATAATTAACTATGCATTACGTTCTTTACCAATTTACTATACACGCACTCTGGATGCAGTTAGTGAGATATGTGCCATCTTAGCTTGTAAGATCGAATGAGTTCAAAGGCTAAGTAGGTTTGGTTGAATTAGTGCTCAGTTGGGGTCTCCAGAAAAAAACATGGGGCTACAGAAAAATGGGATGCTGACCTTGTAGCACTTTTGCCTGTACACCACTCTCTCCACTTGGTATATGGGAGCACAATGCTGTTGGAGATGCTGGATTTCAGAATGGATATAAACCCAAAATCCACCATTTGTCATTTAAAACCCCATGACAGTTCCAAGTTTTAGCTCTAGCTTCATTGCTAAATTCTACTGACTTAAGTTCTCCGTTTGCTTTAGCTGGATAAGTTGCTGTTCTTTACTTTCTGTTCCTTCTCTGTTGCATGCAGCTGGTCAGGAAATGTTTTATTTATGGAAAATTTTGACAATTAAAAAACAAACAACCTTTAATCAAATTGTCCATTGGAAAAATCCTATGTGTTCAAAAACCAAAAACTGATTTATTTATGCCAAAAAAGCTGGAAAAGTGTGTGTGTGTGTGTGTGTGTGTGTGTGTATTTCTGACAAAAAACTGAAAATTCTCAAGGAAAGCAGACACTTTGTGAAAATTCTCATTTAATTGAAAACCCTATTTTTTAAATCAAAAAAAGTTTCAATGGAAACATTTTGACCAGCCCTCCTGTTGCATGGTATTGATGGAACTCAGGGATTGCTGCGTCCCCTCCAGATGGGGCTGCATTTTGGGTAGTTGATGAAGCCAACCCTGTGTGTGTGTGTGTGTGTGTGTGTGTATCACTTGTAATTCAGTAAAGTGCTTTGAGCGTTGATAAAGATATTAAAATCAATAAATAAATACGATCATAATTAAACACTGATCCAATACAAATAATAAGAACACTGTGCTCTGAGTTACAGTAATTTGATTATTTTAATGTAATTAAAACAATGGAATACAGTCTGTTCTTTAGACAGTAACATTATCCTGCTCCAGAAGGAAAATCAAAACAGTAACAGTAAAATGAATATAATAATGGATTTAATAGTAAAATGGATCTTGAACAGCAATATTCTTTCCCATGGAAACTTACGTTGTAGAAGGATTACATCAAGAGTTTTGTATTTTCAAAAATTATATTCCAATTCTTCACTAAAATTATTGCTTTACATAACATTATGACATGTGCTTCAAACAGGAGCTAAACCTTTCCATAAGCCTTTAAATGACACAAGTTTAGGTTAAAATGAATTCCTAAAGCTTCCAGATGTCTAATTTCCCCCCAGTCTATTCAGGTATATCATCTTGCATCCTGCAGATATTCTACATAAATCAGATCCATGTTAATCCTAGGTACACCGTTATATGGAAGCAGATTTTGCAGGACTGTTAAAAGACAAAAGGTCAAATGTGGAATTTCCTTTAAGGCTATATAAGGCACCAGCCATATGAAGTCTTATGTGATGATTTTATGCTGTATTGTATTCTACCAAGTGGGGAAAAACATGGAGAACTGGAAATGTCGTGTCCCTTTTGGGCTGATTGCAACATTACTGGGAGCTCCTTGAATTAATTCAGTTTTGTTGAATGTGTATAGATTAAATGGGTATCTACCCCACACTGACTCTGGGCTCAATACTGCCTGCAAGGGGCTGAGTACCAAGACTTAACAGACCTGGCTTCTATTCCTGGCTTAGCCACTGCCCTATTGGGTGACCTTGGGCAAATCTCTTCACCTCCCCTTACTTAGTTTCCTCATCTGTAAAATGAAATAATGATACTGACCTCTTTTGTAAAGCACGTTGAGATCTATGGATGAAAATGGCTACATAATACATTATTTATTAAACTCCCATTGATCTCTCAGGATCCCTCACAAGCTGTCCCTATTACACCTAAAGTATTGGCCCTGTGGGGAGGAAAGATGGTTCAGTGATTGGGGCACTGGCCTGGGATGTGGGAGACCCAGATTCAATTGTCTATTCAGATATAGTCTTCCTGTGTGACCCTGGGCAAGTCACTTGGCCTGTCTATGCCTCAGTTCTCTGTCAGGGGTCCTGGAGAGGTGACAGGCACCATAGGGATAAACTGCCCATTGAAACATCATTAATGATACCCCTACGATTATGCTGGTCACAGGATACAGATAGATAGATAGTCCCACCATGCACTGGTCCAAATGCAAAACATGAGATGGATTCTTCTTGTTCCAAAGTCCTGGCTCAGGATCTGCAGGGGAACCTTCCTAGAAAATTACACTTTGCTCCTCTGACATCTTTGCCTTCTGGTAAACTCTACTAAGTGACATCTGAACTGTGCAACACCAAGGATTGTAATGTATATCCTAGTACAGCTTCCAATATATGTTGAGAACAGCAGACAAGGCTTTATTTAGTCATATGGACTGTGAACGGACCAAAAGAGAATGTCAGAGAACACTTCTACTCTGCTAGATCACATTTCCCTCCCCCTTTCCCCATTCTCATGAACCCTTCCTCAGCTTGATTTTCAGGCCCTCCACACTTCATCAGGGCCGGCTCCAGGCACCAGCTGAGCAAGCAGGTGCTTGGGGAGGCCAAGGGGAAGGGGTGGCACGTCAGGCTCTTCGGCGGCAATTCGGCGGAGGGTCCCTCGGTCCCTCTTGGAGGGAAGGACCTGCCGCCGAATTGCTGCCGAAGAAGAAAGCGGCGCGGTAGAGCTGCCGCGGATCACGATCGCAGCTTTTTTTTTTCCCCCCACCGCTTGGGGCGGCAAAAACCCTGGAGCCAGCCCTGCACTTCATCACTCAGTGTCCATACCCCTGACAACATACAACCATCAAAACTGGTGAGGCCCCCTTCTATTTTGATCTGTTTTAAACCTGGATTAAAACCCTGCTCTTTTTGGCCAATATACAACACTCCTGCCCAGGGCCGGCTCCAGGGTTTTTGCCGCCCCAAGTGGCGAAAAAAAAAAAAAAAAGCTGCTATTGCGATTCGCGGCAGCTCCACTGTGCCGCTTTCTTCTTCGGCGGCAATTCGGTGGCAGGTCCTTCCCTCCGAGAGGGACCGAAGGACCCTCCACCGAATTGCTGCTGAAGAGCCCGACGTGCCACCCCTTCCCCTTGGCCGCCCCAAGCACCTGCTTACTCAGCTGGTGCCTGGAGCCGGCCCTGCTCCTGCCCCTCTGAAATGTAAGGCAGATCAAAGTTTGTGTGTATGTTTGGAGAGAAGAACACCATAATTGAAATGAAAGTGCAGTATTAGTTTTCACTCCTATCCTTTATGCTTATTGTTGGTCATCAACGATAACTAATAGGCTTATTTAATCTTTCATTTAGCATATGATGGATGATGAGCAGAAAGTGTGGGTGAACTCCTTGGGATAAAATAGTAACTGATAAAATAGAAACCTCCAAGCCAAACTCAAAGCAAATTTTTTCTTTTGACATTTGGAGAGAGTTGGTTGACTTTTTTGGTTTTTCACATGATTGCACTTCCTTTTTTCCAGTATCAGCATGGCTGAATTACCATGGGAAAGCTTGTTCTTGTGGTTCTTCTGGCAGAACTAGATGCAGGAGGTATCTGAAATCTCATGAGACAGTCTGATATAATGGGATTTTCAACTACATTGTCTAGACACAAGAGCTTTGGGTAGTTTAACCAACCTTCCAAACCGTTAGCATTTTTGTCAGTCTCTAATAAATATACAAAATAAGATATATAGGTAATGGCAATATAGGAATCCTTAGGGCCAGATCCTGGCCCCCATTATGGCTGCTTTGCATTGGTCTAGTGGATTAAAGCAACAGTAATGCTGGGTTTAATCACTCACTGGAGTATTTCTCCTGCATAGCTTCCTGACACGGTAGATGTGACAAGGAGAACTGGGGAAGTGGTTGGGGTCCCCTTTGCTCCACAGATACCCAGCTGCTGGAACTGTCCACCAGGGATATAGGTAATTGAGATTGCTCTAAATTTTGCTGGGGACTGTCTTAGTCCTGGTTAACCCCAATATCAAGGGGCATGAAGGTGACTAAAAGCCATCTTGACCCTGTCCTTTCCTGAGCTACACTGAGCTCAGCTCAGACAGAGCCGCCCGGGACAGACCCTTATGGGCGAATTGCAGACTGGTTCCTGTCTAGATTTATTTTCATAGAATTAATTTCCTTTTAGTTCTCTGATATGAAGTAAACAGTAACACTAATCAATGGAGGTGCAGCAGTGCTTCCTATCACTGACATTTTACTCATCGTTATGGGCTAAATAATGTTTTAAAATTATATAATTGAACCAGTTACAAACTAACAGGTCTACTGTATTTCTGTCAACTGCTGTTTCACTTTTTAATATTTTCTCTCTCTGATATATCTATATCTTCCAAGAAACTTAGAAGTTTTAAGCACAAGGAGAACATTCTGCAAGCAATAACAAAGGCAATAAAAGCCTTATTCATGGGATTCCAATAGCTGATGTGGAACTAACAAAAGAACATTGGTTCTTTACATAAATACTCAACAAGACAATAGTCTGTCTAGGTCAATCCAGTTCAAGATCAGTGTCAAAAGATGATCAGGCTAAATGAATTATGATCACACTGCATAGAAAGAAAGAGAGAGAAGGGATAAAACATGAACATGGTTCAAATAATAAACAGGCCAATGTCCATATTGTGAACACTGACCTCAAAAGCATACTTTGTTCTTAAAGGCAAGGGGAGATCTGGAAGGCAATGGCTCGCTTCATGGAGGCAGACAATTAAGCCATAGAAGAGTTGCCGTACATTTGATATTTCATTTAAAATATCATTTATCAAATACCTCCTTCACTTTTTAATGAAGAATCAGTGGAAGACCAGCTCCAAAGAGCCAGCTGTTATGCATAATATTTCAGTTTCCTCTAGCTGAAAATATGGATGAATTTCCCAGTAGTACGTGCATTAATTTCCCTGGGTATCCAGAGATGAAAAATCATGCACAGCAACTATTTTTTCCAGTGTTATATTTCCTAAGGTCATTCTTTAAAAAGCATCTTTCTTTTCCTCTGCATTTATCATTTTTCACCTTGGGGAATATGAAAGAGATAGAGGGGTATTTGTGTGTGTGTGGCGGGGGGGTGCATTGCAAGTGTGGTTAGAAGTGAATCACCCTTTTGATATAGTAAATTCAAATAAGAATAAAAATAAAATAAAAAAAAAAACATGAAAAATATCCCAACCAACCAAGTCAGTAAAAACTTCTAAATAATAGCAGACAAAGGTGGTCAAAATTGTCCTTTCAATTACACTAATGTAGATCCGGCATAATGCCACTGGACTTCAGTAGAATTAGTCTAGATTTACACCCCTGTAAAGGAGAGCAGGCTTTGATTCAAAACAAAGTTAAACGAAACTAAAGGTAGTAAAGGTATGACTAAAGTGATGAACATACAGGAATACACTTTAGAGGCAAGACAATCTAAGTACTAAAAGTTTATCAGTAGTAATCAGCCAGTGGTGGAGGTTATGTAACAATTTAAAGTTTTTAAGACCGTGGACTCAATCCCCAGCTGATGTAAATTAGTAGAGTTCCATTCACTTCAATGAAACTACACTGACTTACCCAAGCTGAAAGTCTGGCCAGCATTGCTGTTTTCTAAGCAAAGTAGAAAAGTCAACCAAATTACTAATGGCAGGCAAACCTCATAATATTGTAAAGATGCATGCATCTGCCGAAGTGGGTATTCACCCACGAAAGCTTATGCTCCAATACATCTGTTAGTCTATAAGGTGCCACAGGACTCTGTCACTTTTTACAGATCCAGACTAACACGGCTACCCCTCTGATACTCATAATATTGGTATTCCTTTTGACCTAAACAGCTAGTCAAAGTTTGGGGCTTTGTGGGTTTTTTCCACATTGAGGAGAAACTGATGATAGACAGGTATTTTCTTTGATGCAATCTTATTTACAAATATTATACATAAAGTCCTGTTTGCCTGAACACAGTAAGAGTCACACAACAGGAGACAGCTGCTGTTCCCATACCTGCCTTTCCAACCATCATTCTGTGTCAAAGAAGTTTCCTCTCTTAGGCCTGGTCTTCACTAAGCCCTCACTTTGGACTAAGGTACGCAAATTCAGCTACGTTAATAACGTAGCTGAATTCGAAGTACCTTAGTCCGAACTTACCACGGGTCCAGACGCGGCAGGGAGGCTCCCCCGTCGATGCCACGTACTCCTCTCGCCGAGCTGGAGTACCGGCGTCAACGGCGAGCACTTCCGGGATCGATCCGGGATTGATTTATCGTGTCTTAACCAGACGCGATAAATCGATCCCAGAACATCGATTGCCTGCCGCCGGACCCTCCGGTAAGTGAAGACGTATCCTTAGCTTTCTTAGCCACATTATTTACCAATAATGTTCTGTTATGGTCTGCTTGGCTTTCTGGCCACTTGTGTCTCTCTCTGGCTTAACTCCTCCTCTCACGCATACATAGACAAAAACTGTTTCACCAATCAAAGCACTAATTTGCTATCAGTCCCCTGGGAAAACCCTTTGGTTTAGCTTCTGCTTGAGCTTTTCCAGTGCCTGTGCTACTGCTATTAATTCAGCCACTTGGTCATAATAGCTTCTTTATATGTATCCTGAATGGGAGGCAATGATTGCGCCTGACACATAACAACAAGGTTTAACCCAACCCACAATAGCACTCTAGATGTTTATCCAAGAAAAGCCTCTAATATTCAGTAGCTCATTCAAACCCTTCTGGTCTGTAAAATTGGACGGGTGATCTCACAAGAACAAGCTCTCTCATGGTGTTACAGTATTTCTGTTCCCAGTATCTGCCAAAACCTGGATGTCCAGGCACACAGATTAGCCTTGTTGGTGATACCCCAAAATGAGACAAAAGCATATACGTACCAGTAGTTAGTTTGCAGATTCATCATTTACTGCATTCCTTGGACACAACTATAATCTCCCTAGGTTCAGACACCACACACAAGTTAACTAAATTGAATCATACCCTTAGGGAGCTCTAATCACTTCGAGTCTAAGGTGCTCAGTTAATATAGTAATTAGCAGTACGAAATGAGGAAGGCAGACTTCACATGCGTGCACACACGTCTGCTTATTCCGTCTGGCAGCCATCTCCAGACTCTTTCCTAAAGTACAAAAATGTATGAAAATTAACACAATGGCCAAGATTCAGGGTTGTGTCTGAGCTATGCTCTGTGTAGTTCAGGAGCAGGTCTCGGCAGTGGCCATCATTCGTCATTGTACATTAGAGCACATTCAGGTGAATCCTTAGGGAGCGGATCCTTGAGCTTTATTTCCATAGGGAACCCATGGAAGCAGAATCATTCCATGTAAGTCAACAGGAATTTTGCCTTTAACTTCTGTTGGCCAATGAGGAATAAAACTGACAGACTGTGTGACATTCTGGTCACTTTCCTGGCAATGTGCAACCCTCAGAAAAAATCAGCAACAATAATTTTAGCCAATTACAAGGTAATGGGGGTAAGCAAAGGCAGCCCAGCCACACAATAAGACCTACCTGGATTCAAGAATGACCTTGGGATTCTTGTTGTGAGTCAAGGGTGAGAGAGCACATTGCCTTGGTAATGGGTTTCTTATCTGACGATGGGTATGAGCTGCAATATTTTTGCAGCAGCCCCAGTGACTCATCCAGGGAGTAGCTGCAGTAGCATTTGCCTGGTAGTGAACACTCATATTTAGTCGGGGGAGGGGGAAGGGAGAAATGGGCCCATTCCAGAAGAATGAAGTAATGATATAACAACAAAAATAATTCACCTTTACACAGTGCCTTTCATCATGAAGGATCCCTTGACAGTCCAGTCTATATTCAGATTGAGAGAGAGAGCATGTGCGAGAGAGAGAGCAAGCAGCAGCCACCTCAGCAGGGCAATGTGACAGCCATTCCGCACCAGCAGTGCTACACAATGGTGTTTAAGAAGGGAAGTAAAGAACAGCTTCTCCAACTGAATACACAGAAACAGGATACCATGCAGTGAATAATGCTCAGGATATATTTGTGATTATGTACCTCTGCAATCAGGAGTCTCATTCTTCTTGCACTCCCCCGGAATTGGGAAACTAGAACAAAGCTTTGTGCTAGCTAACTGGGTTTTCTTTAACAAACATAAAGTTCTAAAAAATGGAAGCATGTTAGGGAGAAGGGAAATAAGGCAGACAATTTGTTGTGAAATTATATCTGCCGTGTATGGGCATGGTGGAGCCATTTTCTCCTTCTATCACACCTGCATAGGCAGCCGCAAAGCTGCAGTCTGGACTCCTAAAGCACAAGGACATCAGCTAATTCTGCCACCGGTGCTGCCTGCTCAGAAGGGCCAGGCTGGGACTGAACCAACTAGCATTGGCAGGGCAAAAACCTGCTACATTTGTAGTAGTGAGGTCTTCTGCTTAGTGTGCTCTCTCCAGCTGCCAGGAGGCATTATGTCTTACACAGCCATAATGAGCCAGCTCCTCAGCTGATGTCAATAGTCACCTAGTTCCACTGAAGCCAATGGACTTGTGCCAAATTACCCAGATGATGATGTGGCCCTATGTCATAAGAACAGCCATACTAGGTCAAACCAATGGTCCATCTAGTCCACTAGCCTGTCTTCCACCAGCAGACAACGCCAGATGCTTCAGAGGGCATGAACAGAACAAGACAGTTTATTAAGTGATTGATCCCCTGTTGTGCACTCCCAGCATCTGGCTGTCAGAGGTTTCTGGACACCCAGAGCATGGGATTGCATACCTGGCCAGCTTGGCTAATAGCCATTGATGGACCTATCCTCCATTAACTTAGGTAATTTTTTTTAACCCAGTTATACTTTTGGCCTTCACAACATCCCCTGGCAATGATTTCCACAGGTTGACTGCGCATTGTGTAAATAATTACTTCCTTTTGGTTTTTTTTAAGCCTGCTGCCTATTAATTTCATTGGGTGACCCCTGGTTTTGTGTTATACAAGGGGTAAATAACACTTCCTTCTTCACTTTCTCCACACCATTCATGATTTTATAGACCTCTATCATATCCTCACCCCATCCCCTGCACAGATTTAGTCATCTCTTTTCTAAGCCTAACAATCCCAGTCTTTTTAATCTCTCCTCATATGGAAGCTGCTCCATACCCCTAATCATTTTTGTTGCCCTTTTCTGTACCTTTTCCAATTCTAATATATCTTTGTTGCCTTTTTAGATGGGGTGACCAGAACTGCATGCATTATTCAAAGTGTGGGGATACCAGGGATTTATATAGTGCCATTGTATTTTCTGTCTTGTTTTCTATCCCATTCCTAATGACTCCTAACATTCCGTTAGATTTTCTGACTGCCGCTGCACGTTGAGTGGATGTTTTCAGAGAACTATCCACAATGACTCCAAGATCTCTTTCTTGAGTGGGAACAGCTAATTTAGACCCCATCATTTTGTATGTATAGTTGGTTATGTTTTTCAATGTGCATTGCTTTGCATTTATTAACATTGAATTTCATCTGCCATCTTGTTGCCCAGTCACCCAGTTTTGTGAGATCCCTTTTAACTCTTTACGGCATTGCACTCCCGGTGACGGACAGCTGAGCTTGTTGGCAATTTTTCAATGAAACATTTTCTTCATCAGAAAATGCTGATTCATCTAAACTTTTGTGGAGGAGGGCAGGCAGTGAGTGAGCAAGAAACCCTCACTACAGAATAGCCAATAGCTTGGTGGCTAGGCTGCTCCCATGGAATGTGGGAGACCTAGGTTCAAATCCTGATCTGCATAGGCACATTCCATATGCCTTCACCACCAGACTATATAGAGAAAATGACGAACCTATTTTCTGGTGATTTGAAGCTGCATCTCCCATAGCCCAGATGAGTGTCTTAACCACTAGGGTGCTTGTCTTCATCAAGAGGTTTTATCATAGGCGCCAACTCTGAAAAGAAATAGTGGGTGCTCAGCACCCACTGGCAGCCTCCCCAATCAGCTCTTCCCGCCCCAGCTGCCCCGCCAATCAGGTCCTCCCCCTCCTTTCCAGCACCTCCTGCCGACCACAATCAGCTGTTCAGTGGCATGCAGGAGGCACTGGGGGGGGGGAAGGGGAGGAATGGGGGCAAGAAGAGATAGGGCAGGAAGAGCAGGGGCAGGGTTGGAGCATGGATGGGAAGATGAGGGGCAGGGTTGGGGCATTGGGGGAGCAGTGGAGTGGGGGCAGGGCCTGGGGTCAAGCACCCCCTGGGAACTGGGGAAGTCAGCGCCTCTGGGTCTCATGCAGAATGAAAAAATGTCAAAACTGCAAATTTTTTCATGAAACAAAATTTTTGTTTTCCAACCAGTCCCATATATGAACACACAGCAAAAAGATGGTCAGTGCCCAAAAGACTGTACAATGGAGGGTGATGACAAGGCACCATAGGTGGATGAGACTAACAAACAAATAGAGGTGGGGGTGATAAGTTAATAATAATAATAATACTGATATCCCTTTTTGACCTGGGAAGTTTGTAAAAATTTGGACCATGGTAATGTTTCAGTTGGAAGTAAAAATAGATGGAGTCGGATATTGTCTTTGATGAAATCTTGTTTATTTACAAGGAATGTACAAAGTCCTGCTTCTACAAATACAGGAGGAACCTAAGCTAAAGGAGCAGTTTTCTAGGCACCCAAGCTTCTTACACTTAAGCTTCAGTCTAAGAAGCTTAAACTCCTTAAGCTTACATGCCCAACGTTCTTTCAGCCAGCATCCCCTACCCAGAACCTTTCTCGATGCTTCTCCCAGGGTCACACCATGCTTATGGGCTGCCGCTTCACTTTCTTGCTCTGCTCTCAGTCTTTTGTCTGCACCCCAGCGTGTCTTTTTCCACACATTCCCACTCACCCCGGTCGTAATACCCACTTAATGCCCCGCCCACAAGGTGCTAGATCCTGGGCAGACTCTGTTAAGCCTTGTTTGGGGTGTAGCCCCTTAACTGTCTTTTACCACAATCTTAAGTGAAGGGCACATTCACACAGTTTCAATGAGGTTTTAACTCAACCCATAATGAGTTTTAACCCAGCTCATAACAATACAAGCATGTTTGCATGTAGACTAATTACATGCACAAGGTAGCTTACCATGGGCCTAGCAGTTATTTTTCATGATATGTTACTTATTTAGAATGTGACAACAAAATGCATGTTTATGTATAAGAGTTATGCATGCCAATGATAAGGAACTCAAGATGTTAATGACCCAGTTTGCATTTAGGCTTGATTTTATTTTAATTTGATTCATTGACTTGGCATTAATACGAGTTCCAGTGTGACTAAGGCAAACTCTGTTGTACATATGATGGATCTCTTCAGACTGAACCACCCAAAGGAACTCAATAGCCTTTGTAAGGAAGGTCATGTCTTAAAGCATTTGCTCGCTTGTAATCATGTCAGAGTCAATAAATATTTATATCTATGTCCGCTAGCTGTAACAGTACAGGTGGTTTTAATTAAGGAGGAAAGGATTCAGGATCAAGAAAGGAAGGGGAGATCACAGCTTTGGCCTTCACTGGTGGAATACATTTTATTGACACAGGCTAGCATATATCGTTGCCTGTCATGCTGCATGGGAATGTCTTTTCTTAGTTCCTTTATAAAGAAAATTATTCTATTGTTACTTACATGGCACCATGAATTAATGATAAACCTAGGACTCAATTTCAGCCACCTTCAAGGACAAATTTGCGAAGTTTGCAGAATTACATGACAATTCAGTTACATACTGTGGGATGCTTTTGACGCCACCAAGATGGCTCATAAGCGTCACTTCTTCTGCCAAAAACAAGACCAAGATAAGTGGCAGACTAAATTGGAAACTCAGCATAGACAGCTCGAGGCTCAGTATAAATGCTTCTGACATTCCCACACATATGCTGAATTACTTGCAGTTAGTCTCTGGCTTTCAGAATTGGCACAAGAACAGACAGAGCTCATGCTCCTTCTGGCCCAAAAGAAACTTTACAGAGTAGAAAATGAAGCATGTAAATTATTAATCCCTGGATCTGGGCAATTAGAGGGTTAGTGGATTCATACAAGCAATTTCAACAATCAACTGAATGCTGTAGCATGCTCACAGCTTTCTGTATCTCACTGGACCAATCAGCACTTAATGACAGAGAGACAAAATATGTTGACTGAAATCCAGCCCTCCCAAATCACATTACAGGAGCCTTTGAACTGGATTTTATTATTCTTTTGCCAAGGTTGTGTGGAGGTCATAGGGAATCTGACCTTTGTGGGAAATTAGTGGAACTGAGAGACTTGTGGCTGAATGAACATTCTTCAGGCAAAAATTTGGTTGAGTGTTTGATTTTCACCTGACTTCAAATCATTCAGAGTGATCACAAGATAAATGGTTTCACTGTTTTAACTGTAACAGTCAAATAATAGTGACTTTTAGGCAACTTTTT
Source organism: Malaclemys terrapin pileata (assembly GCF_027887155.1). Lineage (NCBI taxonomy): Eukaryota > Metazoa > Chordata > Testudines > Emydidae > Malaclemys > Malaclemys terrapin. Next base: position 78,594,366 of record NC_071507.1, on the reverse strand, counting down.
GCAATAAGTTTGGAAGTCCTTCTTGCACACATTTTCCTTAATTCGGGATAGCTTAAGATCTAGAAGTTTATGTTGAAAAACAAAAATCCAAAAACCAACCAGCAGAATTTCCATTAGTTAGATTTGAAATTCCTGCTAGTATGTTTAACTAGAAAACACTAAGTCAATTGGCAGTGGATTAGCAGTGACAGGTGCACTACACATAGAGCAGTTCAAGTACTGAAAACATTGGGCCTGATTCTTTTTGGCCTGTACCTTATGTAGACATTTACAGCAATACAAAGTGAGTGTGTGAAAACACTAACATTCTGATAGGGTAGTTTCACACCCAATTTGCACAGATATAAATAACTACATGAAGTGCAGGGCAATGGAAAAAAATCAGGCCCATTGTGTGAATGAACACTCATTTGAAACAGCTGTTTACTTTGACCATATTTATATCCCTCATGATTTGCTATTCACAATCACTCAAATGAGATTTTGTTCATACTAATGTTAGGGGAACTGTTGTGGGTTCCACAAACACTCCAATTCCGACACAAAAAAGATTATGCACAATATCTGGGGGCAGATCCTCAAGGTGGCTTGAACTCATAGCTCCATCAGTAAGGCAATTTAAGCCAGCTGAGAATCTGTCCTCTGCTACTGTTTATTCTTTTCTCATTCTCCTGTTTAAAAAGCATCAGCCATCAAATCAGGAAGCAGAAATAATACTATGCGACTTAGACAAGCAACCTCACACCATGCATAGTCAAAGTGAACAGTTTGGCCAGCACAGATTGAAGTTTTCAGACATACATTAATCAGTAAATATATGTGAATAGCAGAAACATTAGCAAGAATCCTGGCTGAGTCATGAACAGGAAAAGAGAAAGAACATTCTCCAGATTATTTATTCACAGTTAACAATTTGTCCCGTTCTAGTTACAAATATTGGAATGCTCTCCTAGCAGAACTATTGGTTATATTTCTTTCCTGGCTGCTATATGTATGAATAGAAGATTAAATATATAACTAGTTGATCAGAGGCAATGGAACTGTAGAACATTTTACTTAAATGCAATTACACCGTTAAAATAATAATACCTAGCACTTTTCATCAGTAGCTCTCAAAGCACTTTCCAAAGGAGGTCAGTATCATTATCCCCATTTTATAGATGGGGAAACAGATACAAAAGGATAGGTAAATGTCATCTCAGGGCGTGATGCAGAGATGCAGTTGTCTATGGTATCTAGAAATGGTTTCTTGGAGCAGCTTGTCCTATAATCCACAAGGGAAGAGGCAATTCTTGATTTAATCCTAAATGGAGCACAAGATCTAGTGCAAGAAATTATAGCTGAACTGCTTGGTAATAGTGACCATAATGTAATTACATTTAACATCTTTCTAGGGAGGAAAATACCAAAAAACAACAAAATCCACCATGATAACTTTAAAAAGGGGAACAATACAAAATGAGATGCTTGTTAGACAGAAATTAAAAAGACCTGTCATCATGGTTAAATGCCTTTAAGCAGCACGGGGACTATTTAAAAACACCATAACAGAGGCTCTGCCTGCCTGCCTAACCAGTGGGATGGCTTAAAGTTAATGGCTAAAACAACACGAGTAAATGGGTCTTAGTTCCCTGCGTGTCAAACCATTTTTCGGTGGTGGAGTGGAAACTGAGTGATGAGAAGTTGCTACAAATGTCAGGTGCTAGGCTAACATGGAAAAGGACAACCCTCGCTGTGTGTACTTACAATTGTAGGTCACTGGCGAGGGAGGAAATGTTAAACCATCTGATGGAGGAGAAGAAAAGGATAAGATGCGATATCCTTGGTATCTGTGAAACCCGACGAAAGAAGGAGTTGGAAGTCAACTGGAAGGATGGAAGCACTGTGAGGCTCGGAAAGGGAGATGGCGCTAGAAACATTGGAGGAGTTGGATTTATCGTTAGTGAGGATTGGGTTTCGAAAGTCATATCATGCCAGCTAATATCATCACGTAGTGGTGTGCTGCATCTTCAGATGGAGTCAAAAAGCTATCCTCAAGGTCATCCAGGCCTACATTCCCACAAGTGCAAGCGAGGACGAAGAAATGAAAGAATTCTACCAAGAGCTTGAAAGAGCCCTCGCGCAAAAGTCCACTTACACTGTTACGATGGGAGATTTCAACTCTAAGGTTGGGCGAGGGAAAGCTGGTGAAAAGTTCATAGGGAGATACGGCAGTGGCGAAAGAAATGAAAGAGGAGAAAGGCTGGTAACGATGGCAGAAACAAAAGAACTGTACGTGGCAAACACCTGGTACAAAAAGAAGATTGCAAAAAGATGGACGTGGATCACACCAAATGTGAAGAGTAAGAATGAAATGGACTATATTTTAGTCAATAAAAGGCACATGGTTCAAGACGTCTCTGTGGTGCAGCCCTTCAACACCGGCAGTGACCATCACCTGCTTAAAGCGAAGTTGATTTTTGACGAAGTAGTGGAAAAGAAAGCTTTACAGATGGCAAACAGGAAACAGCGCCCAAAGATAGTCGATGAAGCAAAGCTGAAGACAGCGATTTCTGGGTCTGACTCTTTACAAAGGTGATAACAAACTGACTCTTGCAGAGTCTGGATGAACAACAGCCGAGACAGCAGGCAGGATTTCGAAGAAATTTCAGCACGATTGGCCATATATTTACCCTTAGCCAGCTTCTAGAAAGAGTGAGGGAATACAAACTCCCGCTGTGCGTTCCTTTCGTCAACTATGAAAAGGCCTTCAATAGCATCGAGTTCAACGCAATATTAAAGGCGCTTGCAGAGCAGGGCATTAATACGCAGTACATCAGTTTGTTGAAGGAAGCGAATAGTGGATGTACAACAGACGTTACTCTCCTTGAAACTCCCCTCCGCATCCCAATCGAGAAAGGTGTAAAGCAAGGAGATACGATTTCACCAAAACTATTTACTGCCTGCCTTGAAATGGCTATGAACAAGATCAATTGGAGGAGTGGTGTTAATATAAATGGAGAATGATTATCTCATCTCAGATTCGCGGACGACTTCGTACTAATTGCCAAAAGCATCAACCAACCGCAGAGCATGCTACAAAGACTCGACAAGAAAAGAAGTCAGGTAGGTCTGAAAATGAACCGTTGCAAAACAAAATACATGCGATCAGACATCTTAAGAAAAGCCTGAATAACGATAACAGGAGAAGAAATTGAAGAAGTGGAACAGTATGTATATTTGGGCCAAGAAGTTAATATGCGCCAAGACATGAACGGAGATCTCTCGAAGGATTTGGGCAGGAGGTGTGAGTTTAATTCCATCAAGGACGCCCTTGGTCCTTGATGGAATTAAGGAAAGGAAAAATTGACAAGACCACACGTACAAATATCTTCAATTCAACAGTGCTGTCAGCCATGCTGTATGGAAGTGAAAGCCGGGCACTGACGAAGAGAGAAGAACAGCGGCTGTCGGTAGCTGAAAGGGCAATGGAACGAGCTATGTTGGGAATTTCCCTTCTGGATCGTATCCCAAATGAAATGATTAGAGAACGCAGTGGTGTGAAAGATATTGTCATGGAAAGCAGATAATAAGATGCGATGGGCAGGCCCCATAGCACGGTTCACGGACAATAGGTGGACCGCAATCATTACTGAGTGGTACCCGCGAGAACAGAAAAGACCACCCAGTCAGCCTCCCAGAAGATGGGAAGATGACATTGTTAAATGTTTCGGATAAACATGGAGAAGAAAGGCAAGAATGCAAGACGAATGGCGGATGTGTTGTGATCGGCGCAGTCTTAATGACAGCTGAGGACCGATCGATCCAGGTGAATAGAAGCTCAGACTAAACATATACTCCAAAGACAATAAGAGGACTGTAGTAGGTTCACGCCCGGGCTCTACCCTCCGGGATGGAGGGGCGCCACACCGACTCACTACAGCACAGACAGTCAAAGCTCAGGCCCCTTTACACAGGGGCTGAGCAACCCACAGTTCAGGGAGCTCAGGCCCTCAGGCAGGGCTGAACAAACAATCAGCTAGCTCAGGCCTTTTGGTGCAGGGGCTGAGCAACAATACACTTTGGGGGAGGCCCCGGTTCCTACCTGAGTGTTGGGTGAGGGGGAAGCCTGCCATCCGTGAGCAGGGTGGCAGGGGGGAACGCAGGCCCACCCACTCCACTGCGTCCCAGCCCGGGGCCCTAGCAGCGGTTACTGCCACTGCTGGTCAGTGCGGTGTCCTGACCGAAACACACTGACATCGGCTTACATGTCTCTGCAGCTTGACCGGGGTCGGCTACCCCCGGGCTACTTCCGTGTTCCCCCTTGGGGCCTACCTCATTGGCGACGCCGGGTTCGGGCCAGTCCAGCAGCATCGGTTCCTCTGGTGTGGGGCTTGGGGGCAGGTCCGGCAGCTCTCCACCAGGGTAGCTGGCACAGGGCAGGCTTGGCCAGTCCTCCTCGGGGTAGCTGGCACAGGGCAGGCTTGGCCAGTCCTCCTCGGGGTAGCTGGCGAGAGGTAGGCTCAACCGGCATGGTGGGGTAGCAGGCGGCTCGCGGCCTGTGGCTTTCTCCCAAGCGGGAGCACGGCCCGGGACATCTGCTCTCTCTGCCAGCCTGGGCTCCACTGAGCTCTGCAGGCGGGCTTTTATACTTCCGGGTCGGGGCTGTGACCTCGGAGGGGCGGGCGCCGGACCCGGTGGCTCCACCCACATTGGGGTTAGGGGAAGTTCGGCCCTATGCGGGATGGAGGGGCGCCACACCGCCTCACTACAAGGACCAAAATAATTCCACAATGGCTAAACAGCAGAGTAATGGAGGCCATAAGAGGAAAAAAAGGCATCCTTTAAAAATTTGGAAGTCAAACCCTAGTGAGGAAAATAGCCTGCCAGAGTTTGTGCTTCTTCCTAAGTGTCAAAGTATAGTAAGGAAGGCCAAGAAAGAACTTGGGAAGCAACTTGCTAAAGATGCAAAAAACAAACAGAGAATTTTAGTTAAGTACATTAGAAAGAGAAAACCTGCCAAACAGTGGGCCCACTAGGTGACAAAGGTGCTAAATGAGCACTCAAGGAAGACAAGGCTAAATGAATTCTTTGCATCTGTCTTTACTGCAGAGGATGTGGGGAAGCTACCCACATCAGAACTATTTTTTTAAAGTAACAGATCTGAGGAAATGTCCCACACTGATGTGTTAATAGAAGAGGTTTTAGAACAAATTGATATATTAAACAATAATAAGTCACCAGGACCAGATCACCACCCAAGTGTTCTGAAGGAACGAAAATATAAAAATTGCAGAACTACTAACTGTAGTACACCTCTACCCCAATATAACGCTGTCCTCAGGAGCCAAAAAATCTTACCGCGTTATAGGTGAAACTGTGTTATATCGAACTTGCTTTGATCCGCCAGAGTGCGCAGCCACGCCCCCCCAGAGCGCTGCTTTACCACGTTATATCCGAATTTGTGTTATATCGGGTCACGTTATATCGGGGTAGAGGTGTATATAAGTGATATCTGAAATCAGCCTCTGTACCAAATGACTGGAGGACAGCTAATATAATGGCGATTTTTAAAAAGAGCTCCAGAGTCAATCTTGGCAATTACAGTCCGGTAAGCCTAACTTCAATACCAGACAATTTGGTAGAATAAAGAACAGAATTATCAGACACAGAGGAACACAATATGTTGGAGGAAGGGTCAACACAGCTTTTGTAAATGGAAGTCATGCCTGACCTCTTTCTTGAATTCTTTTTGGGTGTCAACAAGCATGTGGATAAGGGTGATCCAATAGACACAGTGGATTTTCAGAAAGCCTTTGCAAGGTCCCTCAAAGGCTCTTAAGGAAACTAAGTAGTCATGGGATAACAGGGAAGGTCCTCTCATGGATCAGGAGCTGGTTAAAAGATTGGAAACAAAGGGTAGGAGTAAATGGTCAGTATTCACAATGGAGAGAAATAAACAGTGGGGTCCCTGAAGGATCTGCACTGGGGCCTGTGCTGTTCAACATATTCATTAATGATCTGGAGAAGAGAGTGAACAGTGAAGTAGCAAAGTTTGCAGATGTTACAAAATTATTCAAGATAGTTGTCCAAAGCTGACTGTGAAGAGTTACAAAGAGACCTCACAAAAACAGGTGACTCAGCAATAAAGTGGCAAAGGAAATTCAACACTCATGACTGCAAAATAATTCACATCAGAAAAAATAATCCCAACTACACATATAAAATGATGAATTCTACATTAGCTGTTAACACTCAAAGAGATCTTGAAATCTCGGAAGATAGTTCTCTGAAAAACAGCTCAGTGTGCAGAAGCAGTCAGAAAGTCTATCAGAATGTTAGAAACTATTAGGAAAGGAATGGAAAATAAGACAGAAAATATCATAATTACTGTGAAAGTCCAGTGACAGGGGCTAGACATGACAGAGAGATGCTCCCAACGTGTTTGGGGGCTAACGTACACCAGTTGTTACCTGCAAACCAGAGTAAAGGCTGGCAGAGTTTCTGAGGCGATTGTTTGGTAGCTAACAGACTAGGGCAACAGAGAGCTGACACCCTGTTTAGCACCAGCAAGTCTCTCTCGCTGAGGCAGAGGGGTAATAAGGTGACTCACAGTCATGAGTCCCCTGAGAAAGCATCATGAATGTGAGTATTACGTGTTGCTATTTAAAGCCACAGAAACTAACAGCATTTGTTTTTAAGAGTGCTGTTAATTGTAATGGATAAAGGAGAGCAGAACACTGTAAATCAAAGCACCGAAGTGCTATTGTACAATCTGTACTGGTGTGTCACCATAATTTCTACATTAGAGACCAAGATAGGTCAGACTTATTTACCTCTAGACAGTGGTTTTAGGCTAAATCCACAAACACGCCTCCCTTAGATGAGGGTGCTCAACTGGAAAGTGGAAGACCTGGGTTCAAGTCCCTGCTCCAAATCCAGCAGTGGTAGGATTTGAACTCATGTCTCTTGCATCCTAACTGAGTAGCCTACCCATTAAGCTTGATGCTCTTTCTGTCCTGACCTTCTTGCCCCTAGCTAGGAGCATCCAGTAGACATGCTTTGAGAACACATATAGGATTAGGCCCTGCAGGTTAACAAAGCAGGGAACGCCTAGTTTGACATTGCACTTCAGGGCTGCTAGGCCTTTGGTTTCAGTGAGGGCTCTGAGCAGCTCATTAGCTGTGGGGTGCATCAGTACTTGGGTGGTTTTGTGCATGCCCAAGGAAACATAGCTGTCTTAGGGACTTAGGTGCCCACAGGGTTTGTCGGTGGTTTTGGGACTACCCATGGTGCCTAAATGTTGGATTTAGATAGCTAAAGAGACAGTTAGGTGCCTCAGTACCTTTGTGAATCTAGCCCATCGTGTATGCTGCAAAACCCACAAGTTTGTAGAGATGAATCTGTTGCAGTGCTGACTTGCTGCTGGAGAGACACTTATGTCTGAGTAACAAATGGCGTAACACTCACCTAATTCCTGACTTGTTGAGTGTGTGGGTCAATGTTGCCGATTCCAAAGCAGTTAAAACTTCTCAATAGCCAAAATGCAATGGGGAAGTGAAAAAGCCAAACACCACCCCTCCCCGCTCCTGACACAGCAGAGGCTCAGTGAAACAGACAATGCAGAAAGATATACAGCATTTCTTCTATATGCCACAGAGATCAGAGAGAGGCTTGAATGGTTAACCCTATGCAATATAGTCCAGGAAAAGTATTAACAGAAGCCACAGTTCACTGGAACAAACATGATGACAGAAGTTAACACCACTTTGCAATTAAGTAGCATATTTTATCTGGAAATCTTGAAGTACCTAACACAAAAAGTTGTTACTCACCATTTTACAGATGGGGAAGCTGAAGTACAGAAAGTTTAGATACTTCATCCACTGTTACACAGTGAATCTATGGCAAAACCAGCTGTTTGTCAGAGGGTGGAGATGGATGGCAGGATTACCTGTTAGGTTCACTCCGGCTAAATCTACACTACAGGGTGGGCGTCGATTTAAGATACGCAAATTCAGCTACGCGAATAGTGTAGCTGAATTCGACGTATCGCAGCCAACTTAGCCCGCTATGAGGACGGCGGCAAAATCGACCTCTGCGGCTTCCCATCGATGGCACTTACTCCCACCTCCACTGGTGGAGTAAGAGCGTCGATTCAGGGATCGATTGTCCCGTCCCGACGGGACGTGATAAATCGATCCCCGAGAGGTCGATTTCTACCCACCGATTCAGGTGGGTAGTGTAGACCCAGTCTCCTTCTGGAGCAACTGGCATTGGCCACTGTCAGCAGACAGGATACTGGGCTAGATGGACCTTTGGTCTGACCCAGTATGGTCATTCTTATGTTCTACTTGCTCATCTCAGTCTTGCATGGTGGGTTTTTCCCCAAAGGTTCTTCTCATCTTGGCCCCCGATCTCTGGCCCGGGGAAGTTTGTAGGTGACAACTGACTACCTCCTGCTTTCACCAGCCTGATTTGGCTCAACCAGGGAACTCTCACTACTCCCTCCTTCAGGGGCATCCCCTCCCTGTAGCTCTCAGTCTAGCTCTGCTCTTTCTCTGAGCTCTCAGGACTCTCTCTCCCTCTAAGACTCGTGAACAGTTCTTTATAGCTCCCAGGGCAGCCCCACCCTCCTCATTATACCACACTAGGGCACTCCTGACCTGGAAAAGTAGCGCTGAGCCCAATTTCACTTAGGAAGCTAGCTACGCTGTTACAGGGGGAAAAGCTGAGATGAACTCTTTCAACTTTCTCATTTCAGTAATGCCAAATGGTTCATTCTGATAAGGTAAAACTATTTCACTCTTACTTTAGCATTTTGAACAATTCCATCTAGACTTATATTTAATATTTTACATGACATTGTATTTAATATTATACTGTTTCTGCATTATCCAAGAAAACGTTCTCATGTTTTCACATTGAATTTTTAGAATTTCCATTCCTTGAGAAATTTTGACTTTTCATTCCAATTTGGAACACAAACAAATTTCACAAATAGAAATTCCACGTTCAGACCAGGTCTCTGTATTAATGCGTGCATTGTGGCTTTATATTTCAGTCTGATTGTGACCCTTTTTTCTGCCTAGTAAATAAATAATGTCTCTTCCGACTGCTCAGTTAGAGCATGTTGCAGGAAGTGTGCTCCTGTGGGGAGTTCTCTTTTATGGCCATGACATATTTCCTCCTAAAATTTAGCTTATTGAATTTCTCTTTGATTTCCTTTGCTGACTGGGCTTGTCAGAAAGAAACATGTAGCTTAATATCTCTAAGGCAATAAGAACCTTCACAAAGTTGAGGACGCAGTACTAACTAAGGTCATTCTGGAGAGAAAGGGTGGAGGAATCCCCTTCTGACTTTTCCCTCTTTAACTGGAAACTTTTGAATGTGAAGAATTGTATTTTTCTTTTAATGCTTCTATATTCTCCTCCCCCGCACCCCTGCAAAATATATATATATATATATTCTGCAGAATAGTGTAGTATTTCTTCATTTTTAAGGGTTGATCCACACAATAGGTTACCCAGATTGGTTGGAGTTTGGGCTCTCTTATAAATCTCAACACAAGACAAAGGGTTTGATCTCACTTACACCAGTTTTAGTCCTCATTTACACCAGTGTATATGGAAGAAGAGCCATAAGACACAAACTCTGATAGAACTGGAGGTTGTTCCATTACTTCGATCCACTTCCTGGATTTATAATGTATTGGTGTTCCCTTCCCAACATATCCAAATATCTTCAAAGGTTCTTTAAACTGGCAACAGTGGGGAAAGGATCTGATTAGCATCACTTACAACAGTAAATGGGAAAATCGCAAAGAATCCCAACCAGCTGAAGAAGATGGCTATCATTAAGGTTTATGGTATGAGGGTCTTGTTGAAGAACCACAATAGGTATGTTTGCGCCATCTGAAATAGAAACACCATAAGAAAGGCGATTGATCTATGTGATATTCATGATTATGTTAAATCTTCCCTTCCTTCCCCCCAGCAAAAACAAAAGAAAAAGAAAAAATGTTCAATGGAAATCCCTAGTAAAGAGGGATCGTAGGGCTGCCCCATTTTCCTGGAGCATTAACTTCATGACCAAATTAATGGACCATTGGGCCATAGAGATTTTATTAAGCTGCAAATGTCTCTCAGTGTAATGTCTATTGTTTAAGTCTATGCCGCTATATTCAAAAATAACCAGGGCTGGCTTTTGGTTAACAATGCTAAACAGTGAGGCTCATAAGGGTAGGCTGGGAATTTGGGCACCTAATTCTCTTTGACTCTTTTGAAAACCCCAGCTGTGGCATATACACATATTGATAGGTATTGATTGATCTGTGTTGTGTGCTCTAGAAATATTTATCACTATAGCCAAATGTTAGGGATAAGTTTACCTCAGAATGTTAGTTTTAGCTTCCAGTTTTAGCTTAGATAGACATCCAGAATACACTTGTCATATCTGCAGCTTATCCAAACTTTCAGTGGGCACCATGACTCCCTTTCCAATACAAGCCTTCTCCTTCCTCACTTAACAAATATTTCCTCTTATCTAATGTGCCCTTTTGAGGAGGAGGGAGAAGGCCCACCTGCAGTCAGCTACAGGGACCTTCCTGATGTGCTTACTAATTCTCTCAGTTCTTCACAGGGATGACTGAAGCTCCCCACCTCTAGACCCACTCCCCCATGTCCAGTTTGGGGGCATACAGCAGGCTTTCTCTCCCCTTTTCAAGGGGAAACTACTACTTCCTAAGCCATTGGGGTCATGTAATCACTATAGTAAAATGGTGATCTCACCTCCTTCACTCAGGTAGTCCCCTCATATGAATACATTCAAGTATTTAAGACCCCTCCTCAATCCCTTCCTCTACACAGAAATGTATTTCCATGTTCTGGTCCCCTTCACCTCCCAGGTTCATGAAGTATGGTGGATAGGTTTCCCCCACCACCCCATGCCTTTCAAGTTGATATACTCACATGCCTGAAATCCAGTGATAATGGCAACCATGAAGACTGGAGAGATGCTGCAGTAGGTTATCCAGAAGAACACATTCTGGAGGGTAAAATTAAGTGAGAGCAAACAGAGTCTGTTAATAACACATTTGCTGCTTTCCACTGCAGAGCTGTCAAGGTGCAAAACTTAAGATGTGCATGACTTGACAAGCCTATAAAGCACCTGCAATTAGGATGGGTAGGTTTTGCACCAGGAAGAGGATCAAAAAGACCAGAGGAACAGCCATCTGAAAAGGGAAGTAGGAGGCTCTTGTCACAGAAAGAAATTGGAGGGGTTTGGCTGGCTAAAAGGGGGCCAGGGCACTTATATCAAGGGCAGCAAGAGGTGTTGGGTAAGAGAGGGAGCGGTGAAGAGTGTTTTCCCCTTCATCATGTGCACATTTTGGTTTGTTATTTTAGAATTGCTGGAATTGAATTTTGTACCCTTCCTCAGACTGAGTCCTGGTAACTTTTCTGGCTGATCGAGGGATGGCAGGGATGAGCTTTGAAAGGAATCCAGGGCCTGATTCTTCTCTCACTAACAAGTATAAAGCAGGAGTGACTCCATCAAAGTCAACAGAGTTACACCAGTTTTGAACCAGTGTAAGTGAGGTGAGACTCAAGCCTCCTTGTCTCCACTGCTCCCCATTCTGTGGGTGTGAGATAGGTAAGATTGCCATTCTCCAGGACTGTAGAGTGCTAGGCATCACTACGCTGCTCATAATAAAAGGCCACCATTATCTCCAAGTGTTTGGTTACCAATGGACACCTGACATAAAGTGGGTTTTTTGTTTGTTTTTTAAATCTCCTTTCTGACCACCCTTTCTTGAATATCATTGGAGCAGATCATTCAACTTTTTATATTTGCACTTTAGTTTTTATTTTAATTTATACTGCACAGGCTGGTGAAAATATATCCTGCTTTGTGGAAAACAAACCACAAAAGACTAACTGTTGGTTTTACCTGTGTAATAATGGAAGCATATTGTCAGGAAAATGAGAATGGTAGATGTATAGACAGGAGGACTTCCTACGGAAATGGTGAGTTATTTTACTATAGGAGAAAAAGAAGTGAATGTAGTAAATTACAACGGACTTGACTCTGTTTTCACTTACGCTGGTGTAATCTCATCGACTGCAATGGAGTTACTGCGGATCTACGCTGGTATAGATGAGCTCTGAACTGGACCTTTTGCATTAGTGTGATTAAAATTCTAGTCACCTAGTCTACTCTAGCTCAAGACTTGCATATAAGGGTTAATGAAACAGGCTGGAGTTGTACAGAAGAGGTTTATCATAATAAAATGGTTACTGTACATGGATTCATACAAAAATATGAAATCACAGTTTTTGATGAGATTAGGATTTTAACTGAAATATTCTTTAATTTGCAAGGAATTTGGGGATAGGTTTAAAAAAATTATGAAGAAAGTACAGTTATGAGCCTGATTCTCCACTCCCTTGTGCCTTTATGCAGTCATCTACACCTGCACATAGTAGGTGTAGAAGTGTTACCAAATCCTATTTCTCTATTAGTTTATGCACAGGTTAGTTCTCCACATCCGCTTGACACTTGTTTTGCACAGGTGTAAATGACAACACAAGGTGAATCAGGCCCTGTGTCTATTTATTCTACATACTCCTCAATAATGATGCCATAAAATACTTCACACAGAGTGCGTTTCCTATGTAACAGGAAGAGTTCTGACCACGCAGTTGGGAATACACCAACTCAGTCCCACAATAAGGTGTAGAATAGGAGGTGGGAGTAAACTTCTGTTCAAAGGATTATTAAATCAAAAGAGAAATGTTTCTTTAAAAAGCATAACAGCATGTATCTAAAACTCTATAAATTGGAACTACTGAGTGCAGACTGATGAACAAAACCAGAGCAATCATGTACACTGTCTAAGCTTTCAGAAGACAGGTAGACATTTTACCTTTGAAAAGGCATAAGTGATGCAGCGGTTTAATCCATCTGTTCTCAGAAGCAGAGTCTGCTTCTGGCATAGTATCACAGGTAGCATCTGTTTTGCATTCATATCAATCTTGAGTGGTCATCTGTCAGCATTTAAGCCACCACAAATTCAGCAGCATTGGAAATCACTCTTGGGAAAATCCCAGGACTGGAACAGCAGGAATGCTGCTGGCCTGGATTAAGAGAAACTGACATCTCTTTGTAAGGAAGCTCTCATGGAGCCATATGTACTGCATGCTTATCTTAAGTCAGTGCAACGAAATCTTTACGCAGACTGCAAAAGTTACCAAACAGAACCAAAAAACCAAACTAAGAGCCAATTCCTGGCCTTGTGCACAAGGCAGCAAGAGGCAGAGTAGGCTTTTACCTGGAAATAAACCATCGATTCACAGGTCAACCATTCCTCAGTCAGTCTGGTGCGCACAGGAAATGAGGACAGAGTGTCTGTTCTGCAATAGCTTAATGTGGACAGTTTCCTGTCCTGCCCAACCAATTCTCTGCAGCACCTGAGTAGCAGATTTGGAGATTACTGACTTTGCTGTACGTCTGCATAAGGTTGCCCGCTAATTTTGTCAGTATTAACAATATTTTCACACATGGGAAGTATGAAAGCAGCAAATGAGCCAGAGTTTCAGTGTCTGCTGTGCGCGCTGTGTTTGGTAAGCTCTCAGGTGAAAGGATGGTTGGAGAAAAGGCCCAGCACGTATTAACTGCAGGAATGCCAAACTCAACCTGACCTGCTCAGTCTTCTGGCAACAATTTGGCCAAAGATAGGCAGCTATCTAGGTGCCTAAATATGAATTTAAGTGCCTAAATTTAGGTATCCAGGTTTGAACATTTTGGCCCTTATTCACAGTGGCCATACTCATAGATTTAACACATGGATGGGCACAGTTACTCCCGTATTAATAGTGAGATGCCTTTCTTCACAGTATTCATTCCTGTGAATGCTTCATTTGTATCACCCTTTATTTGCATATAACGAGTGATGATGGAAAGATGTTTAGTTTTTTTTCTCATGAAAATAGCTAAGTAAGCTACATTCCTATAATCTGTACAATATATAGAGAACACATGTTGGATCACTCTGATTCAAAACTGTGCTGACAAACAATTGGGATTAACCAATCACATATCAGCTTCCTCTGCTCCAAATCTCAGCATTTAGGAAACAGTAAAGCACCTTTGTTTTAAATGCCCTTTTCCTCACTCTGATTGCACTGAGGATGTTGCACAGCAGCTTTGTGCTGGGTTGGGTTCCTGTTAGGAGTTTCTCCAGGTAATGTACCCAAGCGGTAATTCTTGGAGACAGTCCCTAACTTTCACCTACTCTCTTCAAAAGTCACCTCCATCTGAAACATAATATCCAACTAGAACTAATTATAGGGTTAGGTCATGAGAGGGTTTATCCTTGTTTCAGGGGCATTTCTGTCCCCCTGGAAATAACTATTCACTTTCCATACATTTCTTATTCTTGAGCAAATGGATTGCACATATGGTATATGCAAAATACTTGATGATAAATAAGGGAGAAGATAATTGCATGATTCAGAATCAATCTTAACATGAATCCACTCAAATTCTAAATATTTGGATTCACTGATTCTTGATATAAAAAGAAAAGGAAATACTAGATAACCTTGTTTAATATGTCAAACATTCAAAACTTGCATTGTAAATATAATATATTGTTGCCCCTTGGACCCAAGTAGTTAGCCAAACTTCAGGACCTTAGAGGACTGTTTCTGTTAGGATGAGACACAGTTCTATGAATCAGATATATTCTGGGTTCAATCTTGTTTATTTACAAAAATGTATACAGTCTTGTTTCCTTGAACACAGAAGAAACAAACAGCAAGCAGTTTGCTTGCTCAGAAATCCCAAAGTCTGCCACACCAGCAAGCACTGTGCCCAAGAAACCTTGCCCCTCTGCTTCCTCTGAAGATCTCACACAACTCCTTCTCTTGGCCTCCTTTCTCCAACACGCATAGGCCAATGGGAGCTGCGGGGGCGGCACCTGCAGATGGGGCAGCGCACAGAGCCACCTGGCCACGCCTCCACGAAGGAGCCAGAGGGAGCACATGCTGCTGCTGCTGGGAGCTGCTTGAGGTAAGCGCTGCACGGAACCTGAACACACACACACACACACACACACACACACACACACACACACACACCCTGTGCCCCACTCCCCAGGCCTGGCCCTGATCCCCCTCCCACCCTCCAAAACCCTTGGTCCCAGCCCTGAGCACCCTCCTACACCCCAAACCCCTCATCCTCAGCCCCACCCCAGAGCCTGCACACCCATCTGGAGCCCAACCCACTCTCCAGCCTGGAGCCCCCTCCTGCACCCTAAGCCCCTCATTTCTGGTTCCACTCCAGAACCCGCACCACCAGCCCAGAACCCATACCCCTTCCCATACCCCAACCCTCTGCCTCAGCCTGGAACCCGCTCCCCGCTAATATCAGTTACTAAGTCTGGTAATCTTGTCAAGTGTCCATCACTTAACATGGTGGTGCTGACCACTGCAATGGTAGTTTAATGTCCCCATTCTCTGATATGGGCCAGGCTACCTGCATGGACTACAGCTCCCATGATTCACCATGGTCTCCTCTCTGGTTGAACTGTTGCACTGCATTATGGCAGTTTAATGGCTGCAGTGCATCATGGAAGATGTAGTCCAGCTAGGGACCTCAACCAAGAGAGGAAAGTAGGGGCATGAGGCACTGAGGCGACTCAGGTGAACACAAATTAAGTGTCAAACCAAGTAAAAACTAAACCTTTCAAATCAGTTCGACAAATCAATACACAACGTCAAAATAAAATATTGTGGCATTTCCAAATTGAAACTTTTCTAAACTTTCCTTACAGGGAAAAATTCAGTATTTTGATTTTTTGTCCCTAGTCAGGATGAAAAATTTAGAAATACCAGAATTTCCTGTGGCATAAAAATTCTGATTTCTGACCTCTGCCAGTAGAAGTCTAGTAGGTTTCCTCAGTTCTTCTGCTTGTATGCCTTTTGTACATATGGGGGAGGCAAGTTGGGTTGTTTGCGACAAAATTTGTTTCTCAGAGCTATCATTTCTATCTGTCTGCAGACTCAAGACCTGGATCACAGTACTTCACTGCTTCTCATTCGGAAGCACCTCTCTACAATCCGGAGGGAATGTAAGTTACATTTAGCAGAAAATACTGACCTCCACAGAAAGACTATGTAAATCCATAGTGAAGGACAGAATTTTTCTGTGATCTGTATTTCTAGTAGGTAAAATCATAGCTCACTTCTCCGAGTCAAATTAAATCCAGGGTGAATAATAATCTTGCTCACAGCAGGAGTGAAATTTGCATTATAATATTCCCCAAACCACTTTTTTTTTGCTTATTACATTTCTAAAAAACAGGATTTCTCCTCATGTAAGCAATTCCCCAAAGAACAGATGTTTATAATAGAAGTGACTGTGAGTGGTTGATGATTTTTGTGTTATTTCAATAAATAATGTGAATCACCTACCAATGTCTCAGTTTTGTTTAATTATTAAACAGTACAGCCTTTCTTCTGATTTCTGAAACTGTGTGAATAGAATTGTTACTTTACATTGGTTTTTCAGGAGACCTTGGCATATTACCAGAACACCACAACGTAATATACACAGGTGGTACATGAGTTTATAGTGTGTGCTGCATATGCTATTAAAGGTATCAAATATTTATGCAGATGTATGGCAGTGTTGGATTTGCTGTAAGTGCATTGTAGAAGAAATAAAATGAGTCTAGAATAAAACACTTTTCACTATAAAAAGACTGATCATACTTTCACAGGTGGTAGTTGCTGGGAACTTTGCTCAAGTTTGAGTAATACGAGACATTGTCCTTTTCTTGATGTCATAAGTAAAATGGTATCAAAAAAGAAAATAAAGAGAGCAGACACCAGATTTTTTTTCACTCAACTCTTTCCTTACTAGATATATTGTAAATAATTATTTTTTAAATTACATTGGCCAATTTTTTCTTCCATTTTCTCTTTGTTGTAATTTGCTACAGCAATTACATCAATTGAGAATATTGCCCCAGCTTCTTACAGGTCCATCTGTCTGGCAGGAAAGCAATACTTTTTTCCATAGGAAGCAGAGCCAGCCTTAAATGTTTTTTTGCATGACCTGCAAAACTTTTTACACTATCAGCACCTCCAGCATAAAGTGTAAAGAGGTGGGGGAATGCCAATTTGCTAGCGGCATTTTGTGGCAAGTAGCCCTGGCAAAAGAGTTATATAAAGGGACAAATTTATACAAGTTCATGGCCTCCATCCAAACCAGCGGTGGTTGGGAAACATAATTCAGAACTCACCATGAAGTACTGGTGATTATCACAGCTTAGCTGAGTGGGGACTCAAACACACCTTGTGAGAGTTGAGATGCTTATTCATTGGAATGAATAGATGTCTGGCTGGGTGGCCCCTGTGGCGTATACTCCAGGGAAGTCCATCTAATGTGAGAGAGGGGAGTAGGGCAAGTCATCCCCCCCAGATGTAACTTGCAAAGACTAACTGACTTCAAACAGCAATTAGTGCAATAAATGTGTGGGCTAACCTAGAATTTCTCTTTCAAAGTACATTGTGTGCTTTTTCCTTCTACTATGCCTAGAAATGTGGATTTGTTATTGTCATTTGAGATTAGGGTGACCAAATATCCCAATTTTATAGGGACAGTCCCGATTTTGGGGTCTTTTTCTTATATAGGCTTCTATTACCCCCCACCCCCGTCCCGATTTTTCACACTTGCTGTCTGGTCACCCTATTTGAGATGTATCTTTACAAATTCTATTTATTCCCATTAAAGGCAATGGCAATGGCAGTTTTGTATAGAATCCAGTGGGTGCAGGGTCAGCCTATAGCCTAGGAAAGGGTCCTACACTTGTCTGACTTTGTCTAGTTTAATGTGTTGTCAGACTTCTCCATGCATGGGATGTCTCCTATAGATTTGAATCATTTTTCATGTCCATTCTGCTCTTGTCTTTGCTGTGTTTGAGAATTAAGTATTAAGCTATGATTTTCAATTTTTTTTTTAAGACTTCTATTTTTTTGGGTGCTCTGCATGTTTAATTGACCCTTCCATTCTCCTCCTCACTTTTCACTTAGCAAATCTCTAGGCCTTATATCCAGGCCCGTTGATGGAAAAAGGGGAAAATCTCCTCTATTCCCCCTTTCGGTCAAGAAGAGCTGGATGGGACTCTCTTCATAGTTCATTAGACCTGCTGATTAATTGGCCAGAGGGAACACTGTTGAGCAACACACTCCTAGGGCCCGCTCTGGCATAACTCCACTGGAATTACACCTCTGACCTCCTTATACATGGATTGAATTTGGCCTTCTCACTGTTTTCATTGGGCCAGGGACTAGGAGGAAGAACTAGAAAAGCTGTGTATATTGTTTGAAAGATACAACACTCCACAAGGTATTTAGAAAGTGTTTAGAGTCAAAGAGTTTAAGGCCAGAAGGGGAAAATCAGATCTAGTCCAATCTCCTGTATGTCACAGGCCACTAACACACCAGCCATCCACATATTAAATCCAACAACAGGAATGAGACCAAGGCATTACAGCCCTCAGGAGACTAACCTATTTCTCTTCAGGAAGCTGCTCTGTATCAGTTTGAACCCAACTCCCACTCTTTTTGCTGCAGCTGCCACCAGCTCTTAACTATTTCTTACTACTTACTACTAGGAAAATAAAAACACATGCAACCTTCGTAACATCCTAATGCATATTTTAATATTGCTCCTCGGGTGGCTTTAAATTATACAGTAATCTTGCTGGCATTTTTCTACAGCCTTTCCCCACAGGAGTATACATTTTACAGGGCTGAAACAGGACACAGGCTGGAGGAATCACAAATCTGAATAATTTTTGCAATTGCATGTGTGTGTCTTATACAATGTATTACATCACTAGCTGTAAAAATTAAGTGACATTTGCATTCATTAACTATACATAAAATCTAATTCTCTTAAGTCCAGCAGCATTAGGTCTGTCTGTTGCTGCTGATGTTGCAGCTTAAGGACATTATATCTTCTATGCACAGTGTGTTTCATGACCTAATAAAGCCAGGAATTAGATCCTGGCTTGATGCCTTTGGAAATCCAGCTCAGTGAGCGTACAACATGAACGCTGTGGATGTAAATTATTTATATTCATCATTGTCCAAAATATTAATTTACCAAAAAAGGTTTAAAAGATTAAGCAAACTGTGGGCATGGTGCCCACAGTCGAACTGATTTAAGAGACCTTTCCAAATCACACTTATTATCTTCCAGCTGTGTTACAGATACCATACAGAAGGATTGTTAACATTTCATCAAGTCTATTTACAGAATCAAAGACTTACTATTACATTTCATGGTATGTACTGAAAACTTATGATCTCCTATACCATGACCCCAGAAAATAATGGGCTTAACTTAATTTTTGTAAAGATGTATTTTTATGGCTTTTAGCCGATGTGTTAGAGAACAAATAATTATACATTTAAGACAAAAAAATGAATAAAAAAAATACTGGCCACTTATATAGCTTGTTTCACCAGAAGAGCAGCTCATTGCATTCTACAAACATAGGCCCTGACCCTACAAATAGATCTATGCAGGCAGTCCCCTTTTGTCTACATGGAGCCTCACTGAAGTCAATATGGCCATGCATTATGATTGATTACTAACGTTTTTCTTTAAATACATCTAGTCTCTCAGTGGCGTAAAAGGCTATTTTTCAAGGACTGAAACTTCACCACTGTACCTATTCCATTGCTTTGGCGGATCACATCTATCTAATGTATTTCAATGGCAGGTGTCTCCTTCACAGCTAAAAGCCAACTATTGCATGAACTGTGCTTTCCCTTTTGTATTCTAGAATGTGGTGAATAGAGCTCATTAATGAAATTCATTGTAGGGTCATCTTTCTCGCCAAGCTACATCATCACTCCCCAGAAACCTACAGGATCAACCTTCATTATTTCCCCCATTGGTCTCTTTTGGAAGATAATTGTGCTGACAAGTCATTACTCTGCTAGCAACACTGACAGTAAACCCTCAGCTATATTTATTTCTTATGAATCTGTGTTACTTTGCAGGCGGTAACTTTACATCTCTCTATTTTATTTATGAGTAAACACAGACCACTTAGGTCTGGAACAAAAATGTGCCCCAGAGATGTGTGGGCCGCAAATTATTCAGGCTGCTGAGAACCTGAATTTTAAAAAGATGCATAAAGTCAAACTCAGGTCATATTTGGAAGAAGTTAGAGATTCACATTTAATGAGGTTTGAAAAAGTTATATTTCATTTTGTTTGTTTAATAGGTTTTCTCCTCCCCCCTCCCCCACCAGTTTCTGACGGGGACCAGAAACACCAAACACTGGGAGAAAAACTTTTCTTAAGGCATTTCCCACCAGAAAGTGAGTGAAATCTCACTCTGTTCTGGAGACATTTACAATCCAAGGTGTGGTTCCTGAACCCTGGTTTAGGCTGCTTTGCACTGAGGTAGCACAAAGCAGCCAGAAAGCCACCCTAAAGGGGAAGCTGAGAATTGCTGCCATCACAGCTGGTCCTTGCATGCTGTGCCATCTGTCACCACCCTCCTCAGTAAAGCTGGCTGAGAATTTTCTATGAGAATTGCCCTTTTTGCAAAAATTGACGTTTTCTGCAGGAAAATTTCAATTTTGAAAAAAAAAATATCCAATTTTCTATTGGGAAACATTGCCATGATGGATTCCTGGCTACCCCTTCCCCCGAAGGCTTTTGTCAATTTCACTTTCTGCCTGCAGGGGGAAAGTGAAAGTGATAAGAGCTTTCCCAGTAGGCCAGAAGATTCTATTTTGGTTCTCCCCAAACTGATTTTTTTTTTCTGGAAATTCCTTCCTGTGAAACATCTTTGTGTTTTTGAATTTTCAGCCAGACTTGGATGGGAAAAATATTCAAAAATGCGAATTTTTTGCAGGAATGGATTTTCATTTTCCAGTCAGCTCTATTCTTCAGCACAGATGGCATTGTCAGGAGTAAGGCGGAGAGCATGCCAAGGAAGAAAGGGAGTGTGGAGGAGCACACAGCACTCAACCAGAAATTTAGCCACCGTACACAGTGTAATTTCCAGTGGCATTGGAACTGCTGTAAATGACGACACAGGCCATTTTAGCTCCCTGGCAGCCCAGAAGGAGCAGAAAGGTGATGCCTATTCTACCTACCTCCTGCTGTACCAAGTCTGAATTAAGTGCAACTGAAGAATGAACTCCAACCGTTAGATCTTGTACATCCTTAATATGTGTAGCTCCTATTAAAATCAAGGCTCACACTGCAGGATTGTGCTGCAGTTTTGCACATTTAACAGGCATCATAAGTCAGGAGTGAAGCCATTGACTGCAGTGGAATTACACTAGAGTAGTATGGTGTAACTGAAAGGAGAACCATGCCCAAGAGGTTTGCATAAGCCTCAGATGCCCATCCAAACTTTCAGGTTCTTCTCTTAATGGAACCTTTCACAGTTCTCCTGTGTCTAATAATTTATTATTGTTAGAATTATGATGGCATCTCTAGGTCCGCCTGAGATCAGGGCCCCATTGTATTAAGCATTCTACAAACACATAGTGAGAAACAGTCCCCACCCTGAAGAACTTACAGTTTACATAGACATGATTGATAAAGGGTGTAGGAAAAGTATTATCATCCCCACTTTGCAAATGGGACACTGAGGCACAGAGAGATTATTAATAAAGACTTTTCCCTCTTGACATTATTCTTAGAAACAAGAAAAAATAGTATTGAAAATGCTCAAATTATCTAAATGCCTAACACAGTAGTATATATTGCTTCTTGGTGGCGGTCTAACATGCAATAGATAACAGGCAACATTTAACGAACAGAGCTATTTTCACTTTGGAAACTCACAATCCATTTGGATAGTTCGCAATACTGAAGTCCAACAGGAAGTCCACATTGCTGCAGAACTCTAGCAATGCTACAGTGTGATAATGGGCAGTAGTGGGTTATAGATTACTGATTTGCTGCCCCACATTGTTATTTATTGTATAGGAAGGGTGTAAAGGTTATAACATAATGGATGTACTTCACTAGGTTGCCTGATCAAAATTGTTGCCTTAGAGCATTTTTAGCTTGTGAGAATCCCTGATTCTTCTATAAGTAGAAGGTCATAACCACGCCACCACTGAAGTGCATTTATCTCTGTGTCCCCGGTGCTGCTGCTGCAGATGCTCACAAACTCCAGAATTCAAACAAAGCAAAGTGTAACTCTCCTATCTGGTACTTGGGAGAGTGACAAGGATCCCATTAAACTGACACAGTAACATGCCCTTCTTTGTACTTTAAGAGTATTTCCTAACTAATTAAACACACTGACTTTAGCCTACTGCTTGTAAGCATTGTGTAACAGGACAATAAAATACAGGCGGCCATGTAAGCAGTGCCATACCCAAGGCTGTTTCAGGCCCTGACCTCAGGGCATAATTCTATTGGTTACACAAAAAACTCATGAGTAACATCAAAACAAAGAGATTTCCCTGCCTAGTCCACAGAGACTTTTCCCTGGCCTCTCTCACGGGTGGAAGGAGGACACACTCCTCCCTTAAATACCTGCCTAGGTCATGTGATGGGTGGGTAGCCCTTCTGTAACATGCAGCGTGGCAGAGACTGTAGGGTTATGGCTAAATATATGCTTTACTGTGCCCCTGGCTTAGTCTGTGTTTATTGTCCCTTATTACTGGGGGCAGAGGGGAATAGCTCAGTGGTTTGAGCATTAGCCTGCTAAACCCAGGCTTGTGAGCTCAATCCTAGAAAGGACCATTTAGGGATCTGGGGCAAAAATCTGTCTGGGGATTGGTCCTGCTTTGAGCAGGGGTTTGGACTAGATGACCTCCTGAGGTCCCTTCCAACCCTGATATTCTATGATTCTATTGCAATTCTATCTAGATTCTCACATGGCATCCATTGCCATGATATCTGAAATAATGGTCACCAGAGCAGTCCCCGGGTAGGGCAAATCAGGGTGACCGCCCCAGGCCCCACGCTTTGGGGGGCCCACACATCAATAAAATTGGGACTGCCCCAATATTTAGCCCTTTGTCCTGCATCCCGACTGATGTATGATCGGGACACCATTTGTCCCAATATTCAGGTGAGGAGGTGGGCGGGGAGGTGAGGCGGGAGGCAGGCAGGTGAGCGTGGTGAGGAGGCAAACGGGGCGGCAAGCAGCAAGGAGGTGAGCTGCAGATGGGCAGGCCAGAGGGTGGTGAGAAGGCAGGTGGGCGGGCTGGCAGATGGCGAGGAGGAGAGCAGAGGGCGTGGGGGTGAGGAGGTGAGTGGTGGCCGTGCTGGGAGGACAGCTGGAGACTAGTGGGGAGGTTGATTTGTCCCAGGCCCTGCACCTCCATAGGGACGGCCCTGATGGTCACGACCAATAATCATCCTGCTTTTCTTTTTCGCTTGTTAAATTCCCTTACAGAAGCATGGCCCTCTTGTTTTGTTATAAATTCACTTGACTCTATGTCCATATGCTGAGGGAGGGAGCACAAATTAGTCATGCCAGGCTGTGACAACCAAGAAAGGGTTAAAGAATGTTCTCTGACATTATAAGAAATGTCACGACAGCAGACGGTACTGTTAGTGCACGAGACAAGACTGTCTTGGGTAAAACCATTTTGCCTGGAACTGTTGAAATTATTTGTATTCTCGGTCTGACAAACAACTGGGAGAAAAGATTTGTTAAAAATTCAGTACAACTTCCCTTTCAATTAACTGAAAAAGCTCCCACTCCAGCTCTCTGGTTCTCTGAGCAGCTCTCCTGTGAAATGAGGGGAGACAAGACTAGATACTCCTCATGTAAAAAGCAACCTTTCTTTTAAAAAAGAAATAAAGGAAGAAAGGGGAAGAAGTACACTCTCTGGCCTTATTCACTATAAAGAAGCTGAACCAACCTTTTTATTTTGCAGGTGACTGGGGAAATTCCATAGCCTGTGTTATGTAGAAGATCAGACTAGATATCATAATGGACCCTTCCGACCTTAAAAATCTGTGAACTTTTAATCAGCAGATACAGCAATACCACCAAGCTTATCCTTGTTCCTCGACCAGCCACAAGCCATTCTCCCCATCAGTAATCTTAATTTTTCAAAAGGCAATGCACAAGATGGCCCAAATTCTCCTTAGGGTAACTCCATTGTTTGAAATGTAACTGCAGGGATTAATTTGATACAATTTCTTTTGTTTGTCATGCTGGAATAAGCAAGTGCAATTTAGTTGGCTTCTGTGGAGGTGCAACCACTTACAACGGATATGAATTTGGCCCAACTTAACAAGGAAATCAGTGCCACCGCAAAGACGCATACCAGGCTGCATCTCAGTATCTAAACATCTGGCTAGCATGATTATGTTTCCATATACATAGCCACTCAAGCGTGTGATGTATAATGTTTACATCAGCATGACAAGAATCCACAGTCCATCCTGTGTTATGACTTTACAGTGCATATGAGGCAATATATATTGGGAGTTTTCTAGCAGACTGCCAGTTCTAAGTTAGGGGACTTTGATTTAAAAACCACCTGGTCCTCTTTACACTTGCCTATAAAGGACTGAGTCTTCTGTGATGTCAAAAATTGAATTTTCAAATGATTTCGGGGGGATGAGGGGGAGGGGATAGCTGTAAGGGACACACACCAAAGTATTGGGATAATTTTGATAAGTTTAAAGGTTGAAAATTTTGGGAACTTCTCCTAATCAAACCAGAAACATTTCCCCCAACTAGCAGTAATTTTAAAGGAATTAATCCCACATCAAATTTTATTCACCATAGTTATTGAGCTATACATTAGCTGTAGTATTTCAGTGAGCTGCCCATGTGGGAAATTTATATTTATTTCTATCTGGTATTAATATTATAAATGTGCCCAGAGACCAAGGTTATGGACAACAAAAACAGGTCTTTGAAATTAGTTAATTTATTTCATCCTCCCCTTTTGTGTATGTTTATTGCATACATTACGAACATTTCAAATGTTACTTATTCAGGTCTCAGTGAGATGACAGGACTATGCTTACAGCTTTCCTCTGCAGTGTTATTAAAGTGTACCAGAGAGTATCAGCACACGAGTACCAGACTATACACCTGATTGTGACTAGTTTTCCAGAGGTGCAACTCCAATGACTTCAGTGGATTTCTTTTGATTGGACATGGTCAAAAAATGATGGGGGAGTTGCATTCCCCCCCCACACACACATTCATTTCAGTAGAAATTTTCTGATCAGTCCTAGTCCTTATTTACACTGGCCCATTGATTCACCTATAAAGAAATGCACTGATCTCCCCAATCCCAATGCGTTCTGAAGGGATGGTTTCAGAGTGACACTACAAAGCACTCTATTGTACTGGCCTGAAAAGTTACTTTGAGAATTTTCAAAGGAACTTGGAGTTTGTAACTCAAAATATTATCAGAGGGGTAGCCGTGTTAGTCTGAATCTGTAAAAAGCAACAGAGGGTCCTGTGGCACCTTTAAGACTAACAGAAGTATTGGGAGCATAAGCTTTCGTGGGTAAGAACCTCACTTCTTCAGATGCAAGTAATGGAAATCTCCAGAGGCAGGTATAAATCAGTATGGAGATAACGAGGTTAGTTCAGTCAGGGAGGGTGAGGTGCTCTGCTAGCAGTTGAGGTGTGAACACCAAGGGAGGAGAAACTGTTTCTGTTGTTGGATAGCCATTCACAGTCTTTGTTTAATCCTGATCTGATGGTGTCAAATTTGCAAATGAACTGGAGCTCAGCAGTTTCTCTTTGGAATCTGGTCCTGAAGTTTTTTTGCTGTAAGATGGCTATCTTTACATCTGCTATTGTGTGGCCAGGGAGGTTGAAGTGTTCTCCTACAGGTTTTTGTATATTGCCATTCCTGATATCTGACTTGTGTCCATTTATCCTTTTGCGTAGTGACTGTCCAGTTTGGCCAATGTACATAGCAGAGGGGCATTGCTGGCATATGATGGCATATATAACATTGGTGGACGTGCAGGTGAATGAGCCGGTGATGTTGTAGCTGATCTGGTTAGGTCCTGTGATGGTGTTGCTGGTGTAGATATGTGGGCAGAGTTGGCATTGAGGTTTGTTGCATGGGTTGGTTCCTGAGTTAGAGTTGTTATGGTGCGGTGCGTGGTTGCTGGTGAGAATATGCTTAAGGTTGGCAGGTTGTCTGTGGGCGAGGACTGGCCTGCCTCCCAAGGTCTGTGAAAGTGAGGGATCATTGTCCAGGATGGGTTGTAGATCACTGATGATGCGTCGGAGAGGTTTAAGCTGAGGACTGTAGGTGATGGCCAGTGGAGTTCTGTTGGTTTCTTTTTTGGGCCTGTCTTGTAGCAGGAGGCTTCTGGGTACACTTCTGGCTCTGTTGATTTGTTTCTTTATTTCCTTGTGTGGGTATCGTAGTTTTGAGAATGCTTGGTGAAGATCTTGTAGGTGTTGGTCTCTGTCTGAGGGGTTGGAGCAGATGCGATTGTACCTCAGTGCTTGGCTGTAAACGATGGATTGTGTGGTGTGACCGGGGTGGAAGCTGGAGGCATGAAGGTAGGTGTAACGGTCGGTGGGTTTTCGGTATAGGGTGGTGTTAATGTGGCCATTGCTTATTTGTACGGTGGTGTCTAGGTGGTGTCCTTACATCTTACAGCCATCTTACATCTTCAGGACCAGACTCCAAAGAGAAACTGCTGAGCTCCAGTTCATTTGCAAATTTGACACCATCAGATCAGGATTAAACAAAGACTGTGAATGGCTATCCAACAACAGAAGCAGTTTCTCCTCCCTTGGTGTTCACACCTCAACTGCTAGCAGAGCACCTCACCCTCCCTGATTGAACTAACCTCGTTATCTCCATACTGATTTATACCTGCCTCTGGAGATTTCCATTACTTGCATCTGAAGAAGTGAGGTTCTGACCCACGAAAGCTTATGCTCCCAATACTTCTGTTAGTCTTAAAGGTGCCACAGGACCCTCTGTTGCTTTTTTCAAAATATTATGAAATCCTAATCCATTAGTTTCAAGAAAAAGTTAAAATCCCAGTGAAACCAAAGAACAAATGAGTCTCCTCTTCTAAGATAGAAGTGAATTTTTCTGAACAACTCAGTGGCTGCCAGGTGAGAGGTAATGAAGCATATCATGGCCATTTCCTTAAAAGTACAGGTATTATCAAACAGCAGCGAATTAAAGTAGGATCCTTGGAATTCGGGAGCTGAGTTCCAGTCTTAACAATGAGCCAGAGAGAGCAGAGGAGGTGGAAAGGCAGTGATCTTATTTTCTGTTAGTCATCTTACCAGAGCTCTGCTGCCTCACTCTGGTGGAAGATCAAGGATGCAGAAGTAGAGGAGAGCAGAAGCTATCACAGGCGGGGGCACCAAGAGGTGTCTTGTGGATCTGGTGGATCTGGGTCCCATTTTAGCCTTAATCAACTGCCGGCTACAGCCGTCTTTTATCCTGTCCCTGTTTTCACTTTATCATGGGTTAACTGGGACCGTCATGCAGCCAGCTATTATTTCATGTAACCAATAATAAAACTTGCCATCTGGATCACTGCACACATATATACCAACAACTGGGCACAAATTTAGAAGTCTTTGGTTCTGCTAGTTCAGATATGCAACAGCAATAAAGCCCAACCACCATGTCAAGATAACTCCCAGGGCTGGAGAGGGGGAGGAGGACACAGGAGATTCCAGTTTTGCAAACAAGAAACAGTTTTGTTTCCGCTCTGTGTCACTACAAATGCATCACACATACATCGGAGTGAATCCAGGCATAGCAACTACACACAGGCTAGAAGCGTCTAGTCTGCGTGCCCCCAAATGACAGCAGGAGCGGCTTAAAGGTGGGTGAGGGGAGAGCACTTGGCACCTGTGGGCGCTTAAGGTATTTTTAAAGCAGCGTGTGGTCAAGTCCCCAGAGTGCCTTCATGTTCCGTGCAGTCCCTGAGGGCAGGGCTGGGGCATGGTTTGGTACTCAGCAGCTTGGTGTCCTTGTCCAAAGCACACAGAGCCCCTCCTACAGGCTTGGCCAGGGGCCTCTGAGACAATGGTATTTTAGGCCTGACTAAGGGCTAGTCTACACTGGCAATGCTAAGTGCCACGGCAGCACTTTAACGTGGCTTGTGTGGTCGCGGCACAGCATTGGGAGAGAGCTCTCCCAGCGCTCTAAAAAAACCACCTCCACGCGGGGCGTAGCTACCAGCGCTGGTGCACTGTCTACACTGGCGCTTTACGGCGCTGAAACTTGCTGTGCTCAGGGGGGTGTTTTTTCACCCCCCTGAGCGAGAAAGTTGCAGTGCTGTGAATTGCCAGTGTAGACAAGCCCTAAGTCAGGAGGTGAAAGCTGACACTGCTTTAGCAGTCACCCACAGTCTTCCTGTTCAGGGCAGGCCTGACAGCACACTAGGCTGGACACAGGTGGCCACTGCTCAGCCCTTTCCCCCTCACTCTCCCACACCCACTTCCTCAAGCAATGACACCAGGGTAACAGACGGGAACAACGTTATTGAAAAATACCAATAAAAACATGGGAAATGGGCCCCTGTGGCTCAATCTGTAAAACAAGTAGTTTTAAAAAATTGCTGCCATTCCCACGTCAGAGACAAACATGTGCACGTATTTATAGGGGTGTCCTCCCCCCACAAACAAAACACTTACCTCAGTCTGGGGTGCCCCAGGTTTTCAGGGCCCACTGGAGAATCTCTAGCTGGAATAGATAAGACAGAGCAGGGAGATGAATAAACAAATATGAATCTCTGCCAGGAGTCCCATCTAAATTAGTCCCCCAAAAGAACTCATACCACCCCGTACTCCTCTGATACCCTCTGGTCACTCCTTCCTGAAAATCTGAGATGGTTCATGGTTGTGTCCCAGAATCTGAAAGATCTGTTTGAAAAGCTTCCCACACACACACACCTGTCCCCCTGGTGCCCCAAGAACACCACTTTAGGACCAGTTAGTCTTTTAAAAAGAAACACCAGTTTTCTTCGAAAAGCTTAGCACAAATTTGCATACGTGAGCTCTGGAAGTTTTGCAGGAATTCACAGGGATACAGATGGTACAGTATTCATTTCAGGTGGATCAGATGAGAGCTGATATATGTTGACAGTAAAAATGAAAAAACGTAACCACGTTTATCTGCACCTACTGTTTAGCTTGTGGCCATAGTCACATTAAATAAAGCTCTTGTGTCGCATCTGAACAGACAGGTAAACAAATTTAGCCTAAAACAAGAATATCAGGGATTTATAGTTTTTCCTTGTGACAGACTGTGCGTGGGTGTGGGTGTGGAGAAAAAGAGACTGCGTTGCAATATCTTTAACACTAAAATGCTGCCACCAGAGGTTGGTAAATTAAATAATTATTCATTAGCTACCATAGTGATGCAGATGCAATCACACTGAACAAAAGACAAAACACAAAGTGTTGGCAAGAGTAAAAGAGCCTGCACTAGTTTTTTAAAAACATATTTTTATTCATTAAAATCCCCCGGCTACAGATCTTGTTCAATATTCATCAGTGTTTCACTTGCCTTCGACTGGAAACAACAAATACTTTGATATGGACGGAAAGAGCCAAGTCCTGTGCTGGGGTAAATCAGTGTAGCTCCATTGACTTCAGTAGAGCTAAGCCAATTTACAGCACCTGAGGATCTGGAGCAAAGAGCTTTTAATTCCCTGTAGCTTTGGGAAGTTACGAGCACTAGCATATCCTTTGCTGAAATGTGGGTTTGTAACAGCAACACTCCCCAGTAAACAAACAGATGGAGGTTGAGATTTTCAAAGCCAGCTGGGAGAATTTGGCCACACAACTCCCACTGAAATGAGTTGGAGTTACAGGGCTAAGTACTCGCTAGTAAGCTTTGAGAATCTCATACACAATCCTGCTGCCTCCAATAAGAAAAGCACAGTGGGGTTCAAATTTTTATATTTTGATGCAGTTCTAACCTGTGGGCAGCCAGCTGTTGTCATGCTATGTTTATACAGAGAAAAGTGCAGCGATTAGTTCAGGTGCAGGGGTCCACTTGCCTTGTTTTCAAGGCATGTTGGACTGAGCTGAGTCACCTCAGCCCGGCACAGCACAACAGCACTGAGGTATGAAAGCAGCAGTGTTGTCTAATGAAGGTAAAACAAAGAATGGAGAAAGAATGCTGACCTCCCTCTGATTGCTTCTCAACCCCCCTCCCCTTCCCATCCCATCCCACATGGTCAACTGTCTGACAACACTAAGCGAGCAGCCTGCCGGAGATCCATTAAAATCACTTCCTCATTTATTTCTGTACAGCTATTTATTAGAAAAAGAAATAGCTAATCAATGCAACCCGGTGTCCCTGTTACTGCCACACTTGCTGTCCTCAACAACCCCCACCCGCACCCCTGGTGTTCCACACCCACCCTGGGGTCTTGTCCTTATTTCGACTCTTTTCAATCAGCTGGCACAACACCCAGAAGACTGGTGTCTCACTGCAATACAAACAAACAACTGGAGAGCATAAAGGGGAGTGGACAGATGGAAACAAACAGTGACAAGAGACAAAGACAAGGGTCTGAATTCATTCTTGCACCAGTGCTGAGGCCAGTGCAAGGGCTGGGGGATTGGTTCTTCTCCAAACCTGGGACTGCTGGGGATTGCTAGAGGACTGATTCTTCCCCCAAACTGGCACTGCTAAGGTTTAACTTCTGGTGCAGGTAGACGTGCCCTGAAGGCTGCCCTAACATGCATCCCAGCCACAAGTGGATAGGAAGTTTGTTTAACATTTTGTTTTTGTCAAGCTCTTTAGACTAATTTATCTAGGGTTACCATACGTCCGGATTTTCCCGGACATGTCCGGCTTTTGGGGGCTCAAATCCCCGTCCGGGGGGAAATCCCCAAAAGCCGGGCATGTCCGGGAAAATCGGGAGGGCTGGGTGGTGCTCGGCTGGGGCCGGCGGTGCGGGGCCGGGGGCATGGTGCCGGGCCGGGAACCAGGGGCGCAGGGCCGGGAACCAGGGGCGCAGGGCCGGACGGGGAACCGGGGGCGCGGGGCCGGACGGGGAGCCGGGGGCGCGGGGCCGGGCCGGGGTCCGGGCTGGGAGCCGGTCAGCCGGGCCCGCGGGGAGCCGGTCAGCCGGGCCCGCAGGGAGCCGGGCCCGCGGGGAGCCGGGCCCGCGGGGAGCCGGGGAGCCGGGCCGGCGGGGAGCCGGGCCGGCGGGGAGCCGGGGAGCCGGGCCGGCAGGGAGCCGGGGAGCCGGGGCGGGAACCAGGGGCGCAGGGCCGGGAACCAGGGGCGCAGGGCCGGACGGGGAGCCGGGGGCGCGGGGCCGGGCCGGGGTCCGGGCTGGGAGCCGGTCAGCCGGGCCCGCGGGGAGCCGGGGAGCCGGGCCCGCGGGGAGCCGGGGAGCCAGGAGCGCAGGGCCGGGAACCAGGGGCGCAGGGCCGGACGGGGAGCCGGGGGCGCGGGGCCGGGCCGGGGTCCGGGCTGGGAGCCGGTCAGCCGGGCCCGCGGGGAGCCGGTCAGCCGGGCCGGCGGGGAGCCAGGCCGGCGGGGAGCTGGGGAGCCGGGCTGGCGGGAAGCCGGGCCGGCGGGGAGCCGGGGAGCCGGGCCCGCGGGGAGCCGGGCCGGCGGGGAGCCGGTCAGCCAGGCCCGCGGGGAGCCCGGGGGTGCGCCGGGCCGCCGGGGGCCGGCAGTGCTGGGCGGGCCGGGGGTGGTCGGCCGGGGCCGGCACCCCAGGGCCCGAGCCGACCCAGGCTGGAGCCGCCGGGGGCCAGCCTGGGCCGCGCCTCCTCCCCCCACACCCCCCTTACCTGCTTCAGGCTTCCCGCGACTCAAATGTTCGCGGGAAGCAGGGGAGGGGGCGGAGACTTTGGGGAGGGGGTGGGGTTGGGGCGGGGGTATGGGCGGGGCTGGGGGGCGGGGCCGTGGGCCGTGGAGTGTCCTCCATTTGGAGGCACAGAATATGGTAACCCTAATTTATCTGAAACCAAATCTCAGCCACAAACTGAATCTATTATTCACTTGGCCTGACACTGGCAAGTGTAAATCTGTGTCAGGAGCCATGCAGAAGGCTGGGAGAAAAGTCTGTTTTTAATTAACTGTTTTTGATAAGATCTCTTTGGAATGTGTGACATACAGTATGACTCTACTGTGAGACTCAATGTATCTGATGCTCTTAGCTAACTTATTAACTACAGATATGTAGAGGGGTCAAGATGGAAAAAAATGGCTGTATTCTTCCCAAAGATCTGCCTGCAGTCCATCCTCATTGCTGGATGATGTTTCTGCTAAAATGACTAACAATTAACATTGTAGACATGATGATTGTTGTCATAAGACTTCAGCGTTAACATGCAAATTAAGTGGATTGGGAGGAACTGACACCTTTTGGAGGAATGAATTCAGAGAAACATCTGCAGACACAGTAAGGCAGTCTATTCGTATTTGGAGAATTCTCCCCAACTACAGGGGCTAGAAAGTTAAGGTGAAAGCCTCATCCCAGCTCTAGCCTCTTTCCGGTGAGCAAAGGGTTGGAGTAGAGCAAAGGAGCACTAAAAGCCCCATCTCCAGCATGAGTATAAATAGCAGTATAGCCACACTAGCTCGGTAGTGGTAGTGGAGGCCTGGCTGAGCCATACCAAGTACATACTCACTGAGTTAGTGCAAGTGTGTGTAGATGAGCAGAGGAAATCCTAGCCCTAGCTCGTTGTGTAGACAACAGCATCCCCTGGGCAATCTGTATTATGACAGGGCCTTTCCAGGGTCAGAAAGGTGCCCTCCTGCCCCACGGCTCTTACAGATGGAGCACAGAATCTCACCATTAATCTTTCATTTAAAAAATGGTTATACATTTTGTACAAACTGACAGAGTTACTAATAAAGAGCTGGTACGTCATAATGCCACTGGCCCGTTCAGCCTGGCTAATAAGTGTGCATTAGTGATGGGACAATATCTAAACTCAAATGGCTGACAGCTCATTTGGGATCAACAAGAATAAAAGATGCATCAATACTCATTTGGAACACCCCCTCCTGTAACAAGAACAGGAGTACTTGTGGCACCTTAGAGACTAACAAATTTATTAGAGCATAAGCTTTCGTGGACTACAGCCCACTTCTTCGGATGCATATAGAGTGAAACATATATTGAGGAGATATATATACACACATACAGAGAGCATGAACAGGTGGGAGTTGTCTTACCAACTCTGACAGGCCAATTAAGTAAGAGAAAAAAACTTTTGAAGTGATAATCAAGCTAGCCCAGTACAGACAGTTTGTAAGAAGTGTGAGAATACTTATAAGGGGAGATAGATTCAATGTTTGTAATGGCTCAGCCATTCCCAGTCCTTATTCAATCCTGAGTTGATTCTATCTAGTTTGCATATCAATTCCAGCTCAGCAGTCTCTCGTTGGAGTCTGTTTTTGAAGTTTTTCTGTTGTAATATAGCCACCCGCAGGTCTGTCATTGAATGGCCAGACAGGTTAAAGTGTTCTCCCACTGGTTTTTGAGTATTATATGATTCCTGATGTCAGATTTCTGTCCATTAATTCTTTTGCGGAGAGACTGTCCAGTTTGGCCAATGTACATGGCAGAGGGGCATTGCTGGCACATGATGGCACATATCACATTGGTAGATGTGCAGGTGAACGAGCCCCTGATGGTATGGCTGATGTGTTCTTTTTGCGGATACAGACTAACACGGCTGCTACTCTGAAACCTCCTGTAACAGTGAGCTGGAAATCTCAACAGAGCAGCCTCTCGTGAAGCAGCTGGGAGTCATAGTTCCCAGCTCAGATCAACAGCCGAGTGTGAGCTCTGCTCGAGTGAGCACACTCAAAACAGCAGTTTGGCTGTGGTGGTACAGGTGGCATCTTGGGCTAGTTGCCTGAGTACAATCCCATCCGAGCTCGTAGGTGTCTACTTGAGCTGGGAATTACCCCTCCAAACTGCGGATGCAGATGTACCCTCAGTTTGTTCCCAGCCAGAACCAGGAAGAGCGGAGGGAACCCAAACATTTAAATAAGTTATTAAAAAGTTAAGCAAATATGTTCATCTTTCAAAAAAGTTCTAATTTAATTTTAGGCAAAAAATCGGGTGTCCTATTTTATCAGGACTGTTTTGGTAACGTAGGATCCTGTCTGTTAAATGCATGCATGCAAGTCTCATTGAGTGCAGTCTAAGAGCCTAAATAGATACCGACTTCAGTGAGAGCTGTCATACGCAACTGAGGAGATGATCGTATTTTATACAGCTTGGTTTTGCTATGGTAGCAAGCAGCCTTGCTGCACTTTGGATAAAAATGTTGTTCCTCTTTCTAAGATTATTAGCTAATGACATATGTGCTCAATAAAGTATTAAATCCCTGAACACAAAGTAGAGTTTTCCATTTAAAGGGCCAATATCCCCAATCTAATATGAAATCCATTTATAAATATAATTACAGTAAATGGTAGCCATTTTTTACACAGAAACTTTTCTGACCATAACTCTATTGAAAGTGACTGTTTTATTTGGAGCTGGAACAGGATTGCTTTTAAGCCTTAGTACTTTGGTGAAAAAAACAAACCACCATTAACCCATGTGAAAAAATCCTATGTTTTCACAGCCCTTTGGTGTGTTACATTTAAACTCACTTTAATGAGCCTATATGCTGTCAGAGTGATGTAACAGGAACTGTATGTAAATGAGAATCAGGATCAGTGTGTTTGCTTCATCTCTATTTGTGTTGTGTATTTTCGTGGCTGACAGGATTAAGCACTATCCATGACCACCAAGCAATTTCACATTCATGGAATTGTGAAAAGCAAGGAGACTAAGTAGAATCCTCGGGGCTGGTTTCCCTGTCAGTTACATTGGTGCAAATCAGGAGTAACTCCACTGAAATCATTGGTGTAAATGAGTGGGGAATCAACTCCCTGTTGATACCATGGATTCTGTGCATGTGCCACTGCGAATGGATCTATGTTTTCACCAAGCCAGAATTCACAAGAATTGGATAGTGACAGATTAGTAAAGATTTGTAAGTGGTTCCGTTTCTTTTTATAATGTAGCCGTCACCTCTGAGCTTCTCAGGAACCAATAAAGCATGAACAGTGAGCACTTTCCTCCACATGAAACATCCTCCTCACTCTTACTCTGTGCAGTCATATAATTGAACTGCATCCTGGGAGCATGTTGACACTGTTAAGGTTAATGATCTAACAACAACAGAAAGCACATTTGCAGACAAGTGGATTATAATAATTGCTTGAGCAAACAAAAACAAACAACATCTTGCAAATTGGCCTTCAGTTTGCTTTAGCATCGTCATCATCCCACTTCCAGGATGGGTAACTCCCCATCCCCCACTCTGGAAAGAAGTGGTGCTTTCCCTGAAGTCCAATTGGCAATGATTGGTAACCTCATGTATGCATGCAGGTAACATGCATCTGTACCCTACAGTGCACCATACTATATAAGTATATAAATCCTTGTGGATGTGCGGTGTTCAAGGATTTCTAGTGTTGCCAATTTTCACGACTTCCTGGCAAGTAACACAATTTTAGCCTCACCATTACGGGAGAAGCTCCAGCTCTCGTGCAATTGTCAGCCCTGTCCAGGGGAAAATATCTTTCTTATTGGCTGCCTTCCCCACCTCTGGGGAAAGATCAGCCAATTAGAGCTGCTGCGGAGGCAGGCAGAGCTCTCCTCCTTCCTCTCGGGAGCCAAGAGGAGAGTGGGGAGAGGACCGAGGAGAGCATCAGACATCACTCGCACAAGCAGGGAAGGCGCGAGATGGGGTAGCAAGAGCCCAGCAGTTCAGGGCAGCTCAGCTCCCTCCTCCACCCTGCCGAAAATAGGTCACTCTGCTTTCTTTTCCCCCTCCCGTCTCCATCTTTGCAATACCCAGCTTGGAAAGGGGGAGAAGTGGTGAAAAACCCTGGGGCTTGCTCTCCTCCTCCAGACCTGCGAATGGGGTTCATTGCAGCAGCACCCCCAGTCCTGGCTGTAAAAGGGGCGGAGAGCTGCTGGAGCTGCAGGAGGAGCAGAGGTGCACTGAGGGGCAAGGGGCAGATGTGGGGCTGAGGGGGGCAGAATTGATGTGAGGATTGGTGGAGGGGAGAATTGCTGGATGGGGCAGAAAATTATTTAGTTAGAATTTGGCGGGTTGTGAAGAAACGGGAAGCTCCACACAATCAGGGAGCATTTTATACAAATCCTTGTGATCTGATCTCAATCAGGTCCTCCAGGAAAAACTCCTGCAGCAGGGGCCCAAGTCACCTCACTGTATAAATATGGGAGAATTGGCAACACTGTTTTTATCACTCACACTGGGAGTAGGCAGGGGTGTGGGGGTGTCAAAATCAAAGAGACCAAAAAAAGCCACCCAACCCCCTCATTTAAAAAAAACCCAACTCGTCTGATTTATGGGCCAGTCTCATTATTTTTTAACATTTGGGGTTGGGATGGGGAGTACTGGATTTAGCCTATTGGTATGTCTTCACTATCTGCCAGATCAGGTAGTAGTGATCGATCCAGCGGGGATCGATTTATCATGTCTAGTTTAGACGCGATAAATCGACCCCGAGAACTCTCCTGTCAACTCCTGTACTCCAGCACCGTGAGAGGTGCAAGCAGAGTCGACGGGGGAGTGGCAGCAGTCTACTCACCACGGTGAAGACACCACAGTAAGTCGATCTAAGTCGATTTATTCACGTAGCTGAAGTTGCGTAACTTAGATCAATCCGCCCACCCAGTGTAGACCAGGGTATCTAGAGCAATTAAAATATTTTGAAAACTGGATGATGGCATGTGACACAGGGAGCACTCCCTTGCCTTTGCAGCATTATGGGACCTGGGTGACCCAACAGCAAGATAGTTAAATGGCAGTGAACTGGAAGACTCCGATACCACACATGGAAGACAGAGAGAGGCATGGGAGTGAAAACAGAAAATGCAGACTGCAGCACACAGTAAAAGCCAGTCTCACAAACATGCTAGCGCATGTTTGATATTCAGATGCCTCCATAAGCGAGTTTGATCACATTCTTTTGGTATAGTTATAGCATACTCAGAAAACTCCCACCTTTCCCCTATATACAAGCCCTCAGCCACAGTTTAATACTGAATTGCAAATTCAGGGCAATTATGAATGTGCTACAGCACAACTTGTTACAGCTGTAGAGAGAGGGCAGGATTCTCAGTCCGCAAAATTCACTTAGTGCTGCATAAACATCACAGTGAACTAACTTAAGTTGAGGTTCCCTCTAGAGAAGTCCATCTGTATGGGGAAAATATCTGGCTGGTGTAAAGCAGACTTTTAATGAGACTTGAAAACCCCACTGTAAGGACCTAGGGCCTCAGTTTTCCCATCTATAAAAATGAGTACCCCACTATGGTGCTTGCCCACTTTGGGGATCTATGAAGAAAGTTGCTGTGTAAATACAAAACTTTTATTTTTTTAATATAATATTTCCTGTAGACACTTAAAAAGCAGCATCTATTATAACATTGAATCTTGAGATGAACAGAACAATATCAAATCAAACATTTATAAGATTCACTTAGAACCATTGATCAGATTTCTATTTCTAGGCTTCAATTAGAGTAACATATTTTGTTAAATGCTGAACAAGTAATCAAATTGCAATCAGCAAATCTTTTTTAAAGAGAGAGAGAGAGATTTAAACACACGTTGCCAGATTTGAAACTAAAAGAAAATTCTCCTCTGTAGTGTCATGGGAAGATCGTGGCATAGTTAATCCAGGATAGAATTAGTTTAAAAGAGGAGAGTATTGGGTCTGGACACAAAATTCAGGAATATAGGAATTCTTTGAGAAATTCTCCTTTGAGAGCACAGTAAGATCATTATTATTCTGTTCACACAACTGAGTCATTTTTGTAGACAAATATATTTTTGCACCATTGCAGTCTCAAGAAAGAAAAATAGACATAATCCCCAAAATATAGCTCACAATTTAGCAGGATAAAAGCTATAACTATTATAATGTATGTCATGAAACTGTTAGCTTATGATAGAATGTGATGGGCCAGACTTCCACTGGTGTCAACTGGCATAGCTTCATTGACCCCATCTGAAGAACCAGCACTATGTATCAGATCATTAAGATACAGTAGAATAGACAACAACATATAAATAACTGAACAGTAATAATATGCAAATAGAAATGAAAGGAGTGTGGGAGGTGGGCTGGATACCCGCAGGGGACTAGTAATGGCAGCCTTTACTCCTAGGTCGCAAATTCAATTGAAAGTAAATTAATTAAGTCAGCCTTGTTGTGAATGAGATTGCTCACCGCAGGCTCCAACCAGTGGTCAGGCAGGCATGGAAAGTCCTCTTCTTTTCTGAAGCTCCATCTGACAGCCACGCCGGTCTATGGTGGACTGTCTTCTTCTGTGACCCAGCCCTCCGGACAGGTTACATGTTTTATGTCCACCCCTTTTGGGGTATATAAAGAGCAGTGCTTAATTTGTAATGAAAGAGGTGCCGGGGCTCAAGCAATTTTTTTACATTCGTAAGTGATGTGCAAATCTAGAGGTGACAGAGCTATGAACTGCCGAGCTCAGAGGTCCTGGGGCTCAGTGTTGGCAGAAATTAAGCTCTGATTAAGAGTCCAGCAATGGGGTAGCCCTCTGGGTTTGGCGAGGGTCTCCCTTTGGGTTGAGGTCTTGGGGTCTTGACCATTCAGTTGTTAGGGCCTTCTCTCTCCTAGACTCCCTATATCAGGGGCCAGCTTCTGCCTTCAGCATTCCCTGGAGGTTGGTAGAGGAACTTGGGCACCCCTCTCCACCAGATTTCCAATCCAGGGCCCATTATAAGCAGCTAAATCCTGCACTACCAGGGTGCTACTGCTGCCTCCCTAGATAACTTCCCACCAGTCACCTATTCCAACGGGTAAAGTGAAGACATTAAATAACTGGAAATCGATGATAAAGGTACTTTTTCTTCTATATTTGCTGCTTCCAGTCTCCATAAGGTTGTAAATATGCACAAGGTTGTAAATATGTCAACATTGGGGAATTGTTTTATCTGGTATCAGCCTAAGGTTGTACGAATGCACAATCTACTGTGTGTTTTGTTATATGTATCTGGTTTTGTATAATTATACTCATGTTTGTATTTATTTGGATTTTAAGTGAAGTCCTCATGTTTCTATCTGTGTGTGCCTCCAATTTCAACTCAGTACAATTTCTTACATTGCTGCTTGAATACAGAACCGGTTACCTGTGACTGGTGAACTTTAAACCCTAGATTAATCGAGACTACAATTACCATTTATGGCTCTTCAGTAGTGTATATAAAAATAGTTGATGGTCTCAGTCAAATTCATAGCACATTAGTCTGACTGAGCCAAAAAAATAAAAATAACTTGTCACCACCAGTAGCATCACCAGCACCTCTGCTGGCAACAGGCCCACCAACAGGGACACTATCAACCAGATTTCCAGGTAATCTAAACAAAACAAAACAGAGTTAAAAGTGGTTTCAGCTACTCCATCCACACTCTATTCATTCTGCTTTTTTTTGTAGTTTTACACTCCCATTTTTTAGTTTTTTTTAAAGGGTATTTCTTTCCCCTATTGTGATGTAAAAGAACAGAGAGGAAAATGGCTGACAATATATAGTGGCAACAATGAGACTGGTTATAAACAAAGTGCTGTCGAATACACAAGGTAACAGTGGAAAAAAGAAAGAAAAACTTTTTTGTCCTCTTACACTTTCAGTTACAGTAAATGGCATGTCATTCTCTAAGGGCTTGTCTATACTTACCGCGCTGGTTCGGCGGCAGGCAATCGAACTTCTGGGTTCGATTTATCGCGTCTAGTCTGGACGCGATAAATCGAACTCAGAAGTGCTCCCCGTCGACTCCGGTAATCCTGCTCGCCGCGAGGAGTACGCGGAGTCGACGGGGGAGCCTGCCTGCCGCGTCTGGACGGCGGTAAGTTCGAACTAAGGTATGTCGACTTCAGCTACGTTATTCACGTAGCTGAAGTTGCGTACCTTAGTTCGATTTGGGGGTTTAGTGTAGACCAAGCCTAATAGTAGGTAAAGCTTTTCAGGAAGAATTGAGATTTTGCTTTAAATTGACAGCATCCCTTTAAATTAAAATACATACCATTACATTTACACACACAAATAAAAAGGGCACCTAGCCAAGCTCTAGGGTGCCCAAGCCATCAATTACAAAAACAAATGGCGATCACTCGCAGAACATAACACAATCATAAGCACATGTAAAACCCAGTTTTGAAGAACTGACACCTAATATAACCTGAGGTTGGAGTTGGGGTGATGTCTGTTAAGCTTTTTAGCCTGTATGCAGATTCTTTTATTCCTTTTAATATGTTTTCTCTGATAATGGTTTAACCTTAAGAATATATGTGCTTGCTTATAATAGATGAGTGGTAACTTATAACTGCAGGCAATTACATTGTTTATAGCCTTCAGAGAGAAAGTAGAGTGCATACGTTGGTGTGGTTAGGCAGTCTGGCTTGCTGGGAATATCCAGTATAGGCAGGGTACTGTACATCCTGGAAAAACCCTGATCAGAAGGGAGAGAAACGTGGGTCTCTACCCAACAGAGGTGACAGTTGAGGAACCAGGAGCAGATGCCCTTGAGGGACCAAGAAGGCAGAATATAGGTGCAGTTGCCCTGAACTGTGACGAAATACATTTACATTTAGCCATATTAATATGCATATTGTTTGACTGTGCGCAGCTTACCAAGTGATACAGATCTGACTTATCCTCTTCATTATTCACCACTCCCCCAATTTTTGTGTCATCTGCAGTGATGATTTTATCTTTTACTACAAGAAGGATGTGAAAAAACTGGAAAGACTCCAGCGGAGAGCAACAAAAAGGATTAGGGGCTGGAGCACATGACTTATGAGGAGAGGCTGAGGGAACTGGGATTATTTAGTTTGCAGAAGAGAAGAATGAAGGGGAGATTTGATAGCTGCTTTCAACTACCTGAAAGGGGGTTCGAAAGAGGATGGATCTAGACTGTTCTCAGTGGTACCAGATGACAGAACAAGGAGTAATGGTCTCAAGTTGCAGTGGGGGAGGTTAGGTTGGATATTAGGAAAAACTTTTTCACTAGGAGGGTGGTGAAGCACTGGAATGGGTTACTTAGGGAGGGGGTGGAATCTCCTTCCTTAGAGGTTTTTAAGGTCAGGTTTGACAAAACCCTGGCTGGGATGATTTAGTTGGGGATTGGTCCTGCTTTGAGCAGGGGGTTGGACTACATGATATCCTGAGGTCCCTTCCAACCCTGATATTCTATGATTTTTCTTCCAGGTCATTAATAAAAATATTAAATAGCATAGGGCTGAGAACCAGTCCCTGCAAGACCCAACTAGAAACAGACCCATTCAATGATGATTCCCCATATACAATTACATTTTGAGACCTGTCACTTAGCCAGTTTTTAATCCATTTAATGTGTGTCATGTTAATTTTATATCTTTCTAATTTTTTAATCAAAATGTCATGTGGTACCAAATCAAAGGCTTAACAGATGCCTTAGTATATTACATCAGTACTATCACCTTTACCTACCAAGCTTGTAATCTCATCAAATAAAGATACCAAGTTAGTTTGACGGGATCTATTTTCCATCAACCCTTATAGATTGGTATTAATTATATTATCCTCCTTTTAATTCTTTATTAATCCAGTTTAGTATCAGCTGCTCCATTATCTTGCCCCAAAACAGAGATAGAGAAAGCAGGCTGTGCTCTAAGGCAGAGAAGCACAACTTATCCCACCATTTTCTAATCTTACCCCACCATTTACTATCTGCAGCACTGACTCTGCTAGGTCCAAATCACACCCTTCCCTAAAGAGCCCCTTAGCATGCAACAAGAAAAGGAAAGCCCCCTGAACATTTAAAGTGGTACCTTACAATTTTACTACAGTTTTCAATGAACCACAAATTCTTGTTCATCAGAACTTTTTGCCCCTATGACACACCTCTAAGTACAGAAAATAAGGCACATGTTGTTCCCCCGAATAGTTCCTTCCTGGTTTATGCAGAGAGATGGTTAGGATTGTCTTCCTTCACACAATTCCTATTTCTTTTTTTTTCCAATTTTCATTTTACTGGTTTTATATTTGAGTGAATCTGAACTATAGTCAGCATTGGAGAGAACTCTAAAGTTAAAGTTGTTTACCAGATACTGACTCTTGCTGCTACCATCTCAAGGAATACTTGTCTTTGGTTTTGAAGACATCATGTAATATCAGCCCATGCAATTGCTGTTGCTTGTTGCCATTGTGCCAGGTGAGCTCATACTGAGAGCAGCTAGGGTAGCAGAAAGTTAGGTTGCAGCTCACTTTGCTTTGTCATGACCCATTTTCCCCAGGCCCCATGTGCAATGTTCTTTCAAAGGATAAACACTTTGGTAATGTCAGGCTGACAACACTCAAAGTGATTGTGATAATAGGTGGACTGGATGTGATGCTGCTACCAAATGCTGAAATAAAATTTGCCAAAACCAAACTGTGTCTAAAAAATTCACTGCCCAAAGGGAACCTTGAAGAAAATGTTTGTCAATCTCTTTTTAACCTAAAAGTCCCCTCCACAGATTTTCTTCGCTTTAAAGACTGCATGAAAT
The DNA here is from genome assembly GCF_027887155.1 of Malaclemys terrapin pileata. Lineage (NCBI taxonomy): Eukaryota > Metazoa > Chordata > Testudines > Emydidae > Malaclemys > Malaclemys terrapin. The sequence continues at coordinate 78,551,773 of NC_071507.1, read as the reverse complement.
TACACACCTACCGTGTTGTAAAGGAAACTGTCTATCTGCAAAATCTCTTCTGTTTTTCACTCTGTCACTTTTCCTGGGGTCTCCTCAGGGGTGCAGCTAGTAATTTCAAATGTGTATACAACTGGCCAGCATGTTGCCCCACAGTAGCATACTCAAAATTGCCTAAGGCAGGCACGATGTTATATACATTATCGCTAACAGTAGTCCAATGAGAGAGATCCAGCTGTGCTAATGAAAGGCCTGATGAAGGAACTGAAGAATCTGCCAGTCACCACAAGAAAGGCAACCCCTAAAGAGCTATATAATTAGACACAGTGGCATATGTGATGCAACCCTGCCTATACCCATGTTTCTCTTCCCCGCCCCCCATCAAGGCTTCAACTCTCCAAGGCGTGGAAGTGGTCCTTCTGACCCCAGGGACAGACTTACAGAAGCAATACCAGTAATCAGGACAGGACCCACCTAGCAGAGCTCTTGCAAATCTTTCCCATGAGCTTTGAAACTGATACCATAAGGGGCTCAGCATTAAAATGTTTTGGTGCAAGAGAGTGTGGTCCTCCAAAGAGCTGCACTAGTGGGTGAACCCAGTCCCTAGCATCACTGCATTTTTCTTTGAATTTCTGTAAGCCAGGAAGAAGAACTGAAAGTAAGTCTGATCTCCCCTACAGAGCAATAGATCCAGAACCAACATGATAGGGGGTTGAATTTTCCAATGGTGCAGTTGATTGCTGGATCCAAAGAATGGGGAAGGACATTTTGGAGTTTTGAGAGAGAAGCCAAATTCGGCAGTCCTTGGAGTTTTACCTGGCAAGAAATGGCCCATAGCATTTACCGAAAAAACCTCTCAGGGTATGTGTGACACAGGGCCAGAGAGGGTTACACAACTAGCAGACTAATTGACCCAAATTCAACCTTTAGAGACATGTTTAAAAAGTATGTAAATGGTAATTAGGGCCATTTCATGTTGGATAGACTAGAGCTTTGAAATGCAACCTGTATTGTTAGAAAATTAGAGGTAACTGTAATTCTATGTGTTTACTTATATCTTGTTAGATGTCAACCATGTAAACAGATGGCTCCTGTCTATTTCTATATCTATTAATTCAAAGATCAAAAGGGAATATTAACATTTAGATGAAACTTGGGTGTAATAATTTCATTGTCTATATGTTTCTTTGATGTTTACAGTAAACTGCTTAATGGATAATTACCGTATGCTGATGAATGCAACTAGTTACCTGTGTATACATAGGAAATAGGAAGTCTACTTCAAAGCTAGGATGATTGCCTATTTTTCACCCAAGGACTGCATGCTGTCAAGAGGCTATCATAGCCTGCCAATAATCTCTATAAAAAACTCTTGGGACCTGACTCTTTCATCTCAAATCTATTTATGCCTCATCTGGGGAAGCTTGAGCCACAAAATTGAGGTCTCCAATTCCATTCTGTATCAACCTGATATTCAAGATTAGACTGAACCTATGGACTAATTCTGAAAGAACACTTTGCAACTCTAAAGCTCACTATCTCTGCTATGAAACTGACTCAAGAACTCTATTCATGTCTGTATGTATAATGATCTTTTAACCAGTACTCTCTCTCTCTTTTTCTTTTTTAATAAATTTTAGTTTAGTTAATAAGAATTGGCTGTAAGCGTGTATTTGGGAAAGATCTGAAACATTCATTGACCTGGGAAGTAATGTGTCTGACCCTTTGGGACTGATAGAACTTTTTATATGCTGAACAAGATTTTCAGTAATCCTCGTCATATTTGACTTGGCTGTCTGGGTGGGAGCTCAAGGCTGAATTGCTTTAATGGAACTGTATTTCAGGCTTCTGGGTAACCAATAAGACATTGTAGAAGTTGTTTTGTTGCTGGCTTAGTGAATCTAAGTATTGCAATAACCACCAGTTTTGGGGATTGTCTGCCCCATTCTTTGCAATTTGCCCGAATTGAGCAATCTCAGCATGGTCCCCATGGAACCCCAGTCACAGTAATTGGAAGGCATGATTGCAACACTCGTAGGCTTACTCGAGTGAGCTTTGATCGAGCTAGCTCACTCAAAATAGCAGTAGAGCTGTGGCACAGGTGGCGGTGGCATGGGCTAGCCACTTCAGTACAGTCCCACCCGGGACTCTATGTACATACTCTGGCAACTAGCCTGTGCCACTGTCCATGCTGCCATGGCTACATGGCTGCTGCTTTGAGTGAGCTAGGTCAATCAAAGCTAGCACAGCCTTGTGTGTCTGAGTTAATGACAACTCCAGATTGTTGAACAACAGGCGCAACTGGAATTATTTAATCAAGGATTATCAATCGGAGATTAGTACAGTGCTATACAGAATGCTGAACAAATAGATGCATTACCACCCTTTGATGGGATGATAATGATAAAGAGCTGGCTCTCTGGCTCTCCTTCACTGTATCGGGAGGTACGTGGCAGATTCATTCCCCAACAAAGTTATCATACAAGTGTCATTATATAGGGTTTCCAAACACAGAAAATATCGTTGCCAAAAGAAACATATGTTCTGATGTTATTTCGATACATTCTCAGTTTACCTGATTTATGTGTGAAGGCATAATTACTTACAACCGAGAGGACTAATAGTTCTTCAAGATAATATATTTCAGTGGGTCTTTTTCCCCCCATAATTATTCTTTCCTGTTGATTCCCTGACAGAAGACACCTGATGTAAGAATCATCTCTTATCAGTTTCCCAGGTTTATATATGCCTATGTAATCATATATATAAGGGAATGGTTTCCCAGACTATCTGGAGTTCTATAGACACAGAGGCACCCAGAATTATTATATACAGTCTAACACCTAGAATACCTGAATAGGGTTATTTATTGATCAAGGACCAGTGTTCTGGGCCTTAGAATTCAACATACTCTTTGTTAATATCCTAAGGTGTCTAAAGAATAGTTAATATATAAATGTCCTTGTCCTCGCTGTTCACACCAGGGGTTTGTGTCTCAGGCTCGTCAGAGACATCCACAGTGGTCTGCAGGGTGGTGATGGGGTCTCCGCCAAATATGGCATGCAGCTCATTGTAAAAGTGGTAGGTCTGCAGCTCGGCATTGGCTCCTAGATGTCCACATTTCTATGGCTGGTTCGTACCTGTGGTTGCACAGCCTCTTCTCCCCACAGGCCCAGGAGATGCAATATCTCCTGTCTGCTCGAGGCCGGAGTGCATCTGGAGTGTGTAACCATGGAGAAGCATGTATTCATTGTGCTGTTCAGACATTTATTTATTTATTTAAAGCTAATGTTGTCCCACTTTTGCCTTTGCAACATCAGAGTAGTTTGTAATGCATTTGACCACGTCTATGCAAGTTGTTTGCCACCCATTAACTCCGCGATGTTGCTGAGCAGATAAGATCACGGCCCATTGTTTAATGAGCTGCCCTTCACACAGAATAAATAAACTGGCCAGTGGTAGTTTATAGAAAAATAGAGCTTTTGTTTATAAAAGAAAAATTCCTGTAGGCCTGGTTCTCATTTACACAAGTAGTTATACTGATAGAATACTATAGTTAAACAACTATGGTTACACCAGTATAACTCCTTGTATGGACACTCTTATAAGAATGGCTTTTTCCGGGTTAGCTTAAATTGCTTCCAAAGTGCCATCAACTAAACTGGAAAAAGACTCTCAGACTGAAATAAGATTATCTACATAGGGATTTATAACAGCATCACTATAGTGCTTTAAATTCATGACTTATCTTATACTGGAACAACTTCCCACATAGAAAAGCCCTTGGGCCCCCTTAAACTGCTCTGGCAGTGTAAAGGAAACTTAAAATGGTGTAAAAGTGAACCAGACCCATTAATTCAATCTTCATCAAAGACAGTTTACCAAAGACAGCTTTATAGAATTAGCCTGTAAACACAAAGATCGGGTAGAAGTATTATTGGTATTCATAATCCAGCTGAATACAAGATAAAATGGAAACTGCTCCAAAGCTAAGGAGGCTCTGACAGGCAGTATCCTTACCTCTACTTAGTGAATGAAAATAGATTTAAGATTTAGGAGTTGAATTCTGATCTTCAGGTGCTTGGGGTGAAATGTAACTCCCAGTAGTTACACCAAACATAGCCCGTTTCCACATCTCCCATTCACTATTTGAAGAACAGATCCTCTCTGAAGTTATCCCTACTGTTTTAAGTTACAGCACTTTTTTAATGCATACAGCAGAAATAATTTATTCAGCTTAAGATCAGCCTCAGAAGTATAGTAAGAAGTCTTCAGAAGGAGTGTTCTTCTCTCCCCACCCCCTCAGAATGATGGGGATAGCTTCCTAGACATCCATGATGAAGGGGTGTGGAATCTACCTCTGAGAATTGTCAGTGTTAATAATGGCATCTTTCAAGGAGACTTTAAGAAATGAATGAATGCACTTGGCAGCCCCTGGGTTGTTTCAGAGGGGTTTCTATTTTTACCTTTTGTTATTCCTTAAAGGCACAGAAACCGTATGCATTATGTGATCCCTGGCAGGGGATATTCATGTTCCTGAAAAGCTTCTATTCTCTCCAGGGCATAAATTTTAGTCACCTGTTAGGGGTGTTTCAGTGGTTTGTGTCTTGAAAACAAAAATCTACAATTGTGTTTGCAGAACCATGTGCTTGGAGGTTAGAATCAGGCTCTTTCAATCATGCCTATTTACCAGGCATCTAAAACTTAAGTTAAATTAAATATATTATTGGTACATATCTAAAATAAAATAATTTGATTTCATAGTTCCAGGATACTATTATAGGTTGTGATGCAATGTAAGATCTGAATCTGTATCTACTCAAACAAGACTATTTTGAGAAAATGTGAATGATTGAAAAGGAAGTTTTTAGAGTGGAATAATCTCAACCTTAACTATAATGCTGCTATTCTGCTGCTGTAATAGCTGCTAACATGTAGTCTCTGGTGTGCAGTGGAGCAGCTATCTATTTGAAGCAGAAATGCCTATGTATAGTTCTGAAAGAGCTAATTCATTTGCCTAGCAATTGTACATTTAAACTTATTATGAATGTTTTCAAATGCAATAAGGTCTCCTGCAAAACACTCCCCCACCCCTCTTCATTACAAGGCTGCTTCTGGGCAGGGCTGGATGAGACTTGCTTTAGTGTCTGTTGGAAATGCATTTAATCAATCATATGGGGTCACTGTTGAGCATATACCACCACCCTTCCAGATCCTGGGGCTGCTGTCTGTGCAACACTTCTAGACTCTGTTGGCCTGGCAGGCAAGAGATCAGGACCAGAAACTGAGACTGGGTGTCTCGCATCACAGGAGATGGCATAGCAGGCCAGAGAGCATTGTCACTAGGCCATATAACTGCCCTTCCTCTAAGAAGCAGGGGTTACATATATATTTTCTTGAATTAAAATTAGAATTAGAATTATATTTCACTCTTCAAGTTAGGGTCTAAAAACAAAGACAGACAAGCTACAAGAGCACCATACAGCACTTGCAAAATTCTGAATAAGAAGAGCTGCTGCAACCTCAGAGTGCCTTCTCACGGTAACAGGGCAGATTTGCGTTTTCCAGAACTTTTCTCTCTTGATTATTTTCCTTGCAAAATTAAAACGAGCAATTTAAAGCCAAGTTTGAATTAGCATATTGAGGACAGTTTATTATTTATGAGATGGAAATCAGGATCCTGGATGACTGAACTCATTAAAGACCTTTTGGAATAGTTCCCATCTACTTCCTCCACAGCACTCCCCACAACAAATGATTCACACAGTAATTATTGCAACATCTTCCCAAACAATACATGCCTCCAACAGGAATAATTCAAATGTGAAATGCACAAAATGTCACTGAGATAGTAATAAACTTAAAATACTTATCTGCAAACAGGGAAATTCTGTGTGAAGGCAAGCACCTATAATTCAGCTCACTGAGACAAATATATTCCTGACGCAGCTCACCTAAATTCTATGGCATTAGACAGGATGTGTTTGGCCCAATGTTCCTAAGCATTGCAGCAGATCCTTTAGGGTCTTCTGTGAGAGAGTCCTACAGCACAGTGGGATACTGGCCAGACAAGTACTCTCTGTGGTCCTGCACATAGAGATTGTTATATAGCAGTGCAAGTGATGTAAAAACATTTTCTAATTAGCCATGTACCATGGTATTATTTGGCTTCCTCTATATTGGTGAAATAAATATTCTCCATCTGCATATTGGTGAACTAAATATTTACCCAGAGTTGCTGGACCCTTTGAACAGTCTCTTTGTGCTACAATGCCTAGGCCTGAAGTGGGGGTAGGGAGTGGCTGATTCTTTGATTGACTATGTAATGCCTCACTTCCAGTTTTTAGAAAGCTATGGTGTAGTGTTACTGATGTCATCATAACAACGGTTACATTGCACCACCTTTCGGTGCTGGGTGAGGGATCTCTACATGTGTATACTGTGGTTTACCATGGTACAAAGGACTGTGAGGCTGGCAAGAGGTGCTGTATAATTTATCCATCCAAGGTCATTACAGTTTTAATGTATTTATCCATACAACTCCCGAGGTATTGGTCTCATTTTTAGGGATGGGGGACTGAGGCACAGAGACATTAAATGACTTGCCCGAGGTCACCCAGGAAATCTGCTCTGCTATAGGAGTTCGGCTCAGATCTCGAGAGCCCCAGATTAGTGCTCTAACCACTAAACCGTCCGTCCTCTCTAATCAGTAAGACAATATATTGAGCCAAATCCTGGCCCACCTACCTAGTTAAGTTGTCTGATGAACTCAAGCAGTAAAGATGCTGCTCTCCCGGGAATAATCTTTAATGAAAGTTAATATCTATCCATTGTCCTGCTAGAAAATGACAGAGCAGAAGAATTGCTCATCTCCATGTTACGCAGCAGCCTGGATGTTGGAGGAAGGTGTCAGGGGAGGCAGGACCATGTCGGCAGCATGTTCCTCCCCAGCTGAGCTGCAGCAAGGGCAAAAGCCTGAATGGGCTAAATGAAACACAAGCACATCACAGTTGAAGTCTCTGAAACAGTGCGGCCAGTCACGGTGAGAACAATACCAGCAGGGTGAAGATCCCATCTCCAGGCAATTGAGGAGCAAGATGAGGAGACATCCCCACCTTGCCATGCTCACAAGACACCCCCAACCCCATCCACTTCAAAGGTTAATGTTGCTGCTCCATTGGTGTCACTGCTGCCTTAGGGTTGCAGTAACTTCCATAGTTCCTAACTGGGGAAAGAGAAGGACAGGGATCTGTGGAGGGCAGATGGGGGGCAACAAATGTTTTTATATTAGGTCTCCACTCCCACAAGCAGCTTTTACCTCAATCTCACTGAGCGGGGACGGAATACCTCTGCCCCCTTCTGCACAGGGCCTGAACATCCTCAGTATCATTCAGCCTGATGTGGATATAGTTGAGAGGAAGAGGCTCATGCAGCCCTTACTTCCACATAACTGGGCTGAGGATTTGGACCAATGACAGCAAAAGTTCTTGGCCCCTTACTTTCCACCAGACTTTTTGCAATCTCTCAGAGCAGCAACATTGATTTTAAACTCATTTTGAGGCAAAAGGGAAAAAAAGTCTTTCAGGTTGGAAACTTGCAGTGAACAAAATAGCCATATTAGAAGCCCCTTAAAAAACATGGCTTGCCATGGCAATTATGACTTGGACTTAACGAGTGTCGAGCATGTGATGCTACAATGCACACGCTACAAACAGTTTCTTAACCAAACAAATATTTACAGACATCTCCAGTTTTTGGTTAATGAAAGCTCATCTAACTGTTGAATTCAGTTTAAAAACCATCCTGAGGCTCGTAAGAGCTTTCACTGTAGAAAGCACTGTCGGCTTCCTTAACTGCAATTTGCCCCCTGGTGGTTTCAGCTTGACCTATAAGAACGCTATAAATGTAGCTTTTTAGGTGGTGTTGAGTGAGCCAGACAAATCCTTGCCTACAGAGAAAGAACCAAATCCTGAGAGGTGCTGAGCGCCTGCAGCGTTCATCAGTTTCAATGGGAGTTACACGGGGTCTCAGCACTTCACAATATTTAGCCCACAGACTCTCTGCTTCACATAAAAAGTGTGCAACCCTGATTAAGCCGTCCTTTATGGATGACTAAATAAATGGAATCCTAACATCCGTCAATGTACACAACTACAGCGAGTATAGGGTTGCAGCCATAAGGCCAAAGAAAATAAACTGACCTTTTTGAATCCCTTGCAAGAGTTTCCCGTGTACCGGATGTGTAGGTATCAGTATTTAAACAATGGTACATTAATTAATGCTCAATTACAGCACAAATGCTCCTGGGGTTTCCATTAATATCAAATGAGTTCATGATGTTGTACAATAAATAATGGAAAAGAATGAGGGTGAGACCTTTAATTTAAAGTGATAATGACATACAGGTCTTAAATAAAAGAAGTTGTGCTGCTGGATTGTAAAAACAATGCCAAGAAGGATATTCACATAGGATTGGATTCCAAGGTCCATACTTCACTTCTTTTTTTAAGCACAACTGCTATAAACTTCAGTAAGAAAGTTTTGCTTGAATAAGGTATGAGCAAAGACCTCAGGCATGGCTCCACATGGACCACCTCTCTCTGCCGCTTTTCATACAGCTGCCTACCCCTTCTCCTTAACACCCTGTTTGCCACTGGCTCTCACTGCATCATTCTTTCTTGATTCTTCTCCTTCCCTGCCTATTTCAGCTGAGCTTCCTCAAGTCAGGGAAAGGGGGTGAAAGAACAACGTTCCCTCTGCTTTCAGCAGAAAAGTGACAGCTGTGTTTCTCAGCACTCCCCATTCCACTAACCCTTGAAAAAAGCCAAAGTCCAAAAGGGGCTGAGTTTGTGTTTTGGAGCAGGCTGGGAGAACCACCTACCCTCACAAGTTTGTTCATATGACACTTTATAATAATATATGGAGATATACCTATCTCATAGAACTGGAAGGGACCCTGAAAGGTCATCAAGTCCAGCCCCCTGCCTTCACTAGCAGGATCAAGTACTGATTTTGCCCCAGATCCCTAAGTGGCCCCTCAAGGATTGAATTTACAACCCTGGGTTTAGCAGGCCAATGCTCAAACCACTGAGCTATCCCTCCTCCTTTAAAAGCCAACCATTATTTTTTGCTAAGGCAATGAGAAAACAATCTTATGTGCCCCCCCTACTGACTCTGCAGGACTAATTAACCCACAAAGCTTATCTCTCAGCACTCAAGGAAAGTAAAATACTAAGGACAGCATTAGTTCATTTTAATCTCCCTAAAAAGACAGGAAATACGTCACTATTTGCCGAATGGGAAAGGACCGCACTGTTAGGAAAATAATGATTATTTTTAAACTTCCAAGAGGTGTTAAAGATAACAGAGAATAAAAATAAACTCAAAACCTGTTGTATTAAAATAAAGTCATTAATAGCATCATTTTTTAAAAAAGCATGAATTGAGTGCTTTGGAGCCAGAGCTCCAAATGTACAGTAAAAATTCATGGTGGGAACCTCCAAAGGTTCTGAGGTTCAGTTCAAATAACAATCCAAATATTTTTGGCCTAGAATTGAGGCTGGAACTCTGGCAGGATCAGTCTCTTGCAAGTGATTTTCAGTGCACTCTGGTTTTGGCTGAGTCAGAAATTGGACAAGAAACAGCCTTTTCATGATATTTCAGAAATTCTATTTCCAGAGAAACTAGGTCATGCAGGGGGTGCACTCATAAATATACAATACCCTTCCAACATATTCCATGAAGTTCCAGTTGAAGACAGCTTGACAACGTTTTTGTTACACCTACTGGGATCCTTTTCTTTTACTGCTTAAAAGTTCTCCTAACTAGGTTAAATATGCAAATAAAATGTGTAATTAAGAACTACTCATAGTTCTGTATACTTATGTGACATATTACAAACATATAGGGCCTGATCCAGAAAATTGATACTCAAGCAACCAGCCCCAATGAAGATAATGGGCTTACCCAGTATGCTTTTGGGCTACTCCTCTGAACAAATGTTTACACAATCAGGCTGCTCATAGATAAATTGGCTAGAGACAGCCCTAGAAAGGACAAATAATTCAGGAAAGGAAGGGTGTATGTGTTGTTTGTATAAATATACATATAATTAGACACAGAGTCAGATTCTCCATTGCACTCCAGCTTTTTGCACTACTCAGGCAACATAAATGTCTCATACAAATGACCAGTGAGAATTCCCCCGGCAGAGGAACACACTGTTGGTATAAAGCCAGCACAGTCAGCTCCTGTACCAGCTGGCCCCATCCTTTCCAGCACAGAGGGCAAGCCAGGGACAGAAGGAGACATGGGGGGAGTGGGGCAGAGTTCCACAATGCTGGCCCTCCACTAGCATAAGTACCAGGCCCAGATGCCCTGAGTCCTGGGCCGCCAGCTGGCCCACCCTAGCCCCAGCCTGCTTCGGGGAAGAGAGGCAGCCTGGGCTGGGGCCAGGGAGGAAGAGCAGAAGGCAGGAGGGGGTCTTGGGGCGGAGCTTGGGCTCCTGGCTGTTTGGGGAGGCTTAGCCTCCCTTGGCCTGAGATATCCACCGTCCATGCATATACACACAAAGAGTGATTCTTAAAGCTATTTCACACTCCCACCTGAATTAGCTACTGTTGTAAACCCTTCCTGGACTCTCCAAGAGGGAAATCTGAGGATTGTTGCTCCGACCAGGGCCGGCGGTTCCATTTAGGTGACCTAGGCGGTCGCCTAGGGTCCCAGGATTTGGGGGGGCAGCAATTCAGCAGCAGGGGGTCCTTCCGTGCTCCGGGTCTTCAGTGGCAATTCTGCGGTGGGTCCTTCACTCGCTCCAGGACCCGCTGCCGAAGTGCCCCAAAGACCAGGAGCGCGGAAGGACCCCCCCGCCGCAGAATTGCCGACGACGACCGGGAGCGCAGAAGGACCCCCACCTAGGGCGCCAAAAACCCTGGTGCCGCTACTGGCTCCGACCCTCTGCTTTACCCTTGTAATTTACAACTCTTTATTCTCTTGAGCTGAAGAAGATGAATGCTGATAGGATCTGAGAGAGAGTTATTGAAGGATTTTCTGAATTTCTGAATTTCTTTTTGTACTTCACTAACTTGACAAGTGGATGTTCTAACACAGTGGCTGAGAAAGGACCAAATAAGACGTCTTTGAACTTATTGTAAGCTACAGTATTTCAAGAATTGCTCTTATTGTTACAATTGTATATTCCAACAGATTGACTGACCTCATTCTGAGTATGAATGCTGTCAAGCTAAATATTTGTACAAATTCCAAATGCCATCATCTAGGCCCAGGACTGGGAAGATTATTTTTATTTAATAAAACAAGAGATTGTTGGAAGATGAATAAATTGCCACAGCCTCTCGTGTTCAGAACATTTTGTAATTGCCTTGGTCACTAAAATAAGCATCTTCTATTTGTAGGACCATGTCATTAAATTTTTCCAGGATCTCTTTCCAAATGTTAGACCTCTTCATTCATAAAGTGGTGTCTGACCAAAGAGTCAATCATTTGCAGGGTGGTCAATAAATCTGAAGACTTAAAAACATTGCTCTCTCTGAAGGGGACCTTTAACACTTTTCTTGTATCCTTTAAACCAAAAGCTGATGAGTTTCTAGAGCCAGTTCTCTATGGTGTGATTCCTGGAAAAGAAGGGTTAATAACTCACACTGCAACAAAAGTTAAGTGAAAGTTTCCAATGATAATTTCCCCAACCTAGCTTCTCAGAAAGAATTAAAGACCCACTAAAAAATGTGGACCAGCTACAAAAAGGGAGAACTGATAGACTACTCCACTCAGAAGATATGAAGCTGCTTAATGGATGAGAAGGGGCAAAAATGATGAGACAAGACACTGATCTTCCACTTAGCCAGCACTGCAGGCTGAAGCTAGAATTACCACCCTAATGACATATTATTTGGTTGCTTTTCTCCTTCCAGAACATGGATTTGGCCTTGCTATAGGAGCAGCTCTTAACTGGAATCCACAACTGTCTTTCTTCAGGATTTTTAAAGAACCTACATCCAAACACTAAATGTAAGTCTAACTAGCAAGTCTAGCAATCTGAGATGCCTAAGAAAGAAACTGATGAATGAAAGTGCTAATTTTAGAGGCGGAAAAAATAATTCAGACTGAAAAAAAAGTGTGGTTTTGTTTCTTATGTAGTTCTGTTTGTCATCTGAATTGGCCATATCTTACTTGAACTATTTGCATCCACCTGAATGGGAAAAAAATGTAAAACACTGCCTGTTACCCATGTAGTTTCATTTACAGCTACTGCTGGATTCCAGAATCCAGCCTCCCTGCTGTATGATTTTTTCTTGAATAGCTCTTTGCAGAATGCTTCTGTCTTAGTACCCGAAACAAATAGCATCATAAGTCTTCCTGTGATGTTGCTCATTAGAAATCATGATGCGTGGGACAGAAGTTTATCATTTCTTCCCCAAATTGTTGTAACTACTACAGCAATCTTTTTCATATGGATTTCAAGGGAGGCAGCATGTTCCTGTCAATTGATTGTGGGACTGGGAGCCATTAAAAAAATCCTTTGCTGTTCTAATCCTTGTTTTACTACTGCTTCACAGTCTGATCTTGGCCAAGTCACATTTTCAGAAGTATCCACTAATTTTGTGTGCTTCCATATTTGGGTTCCATCCTGAGACACATTGGGACTGATTTTCAGAGGTATTGGACACCTGCAACTCTCAGTGAAATCAGTGGAAGCTGTGGGTGCTCAGCATCTGAAAATCAGGCAACAGATGGAAAATTCATCCATGGTTTAACTACTAACTTTGATGGAGTTACACCAAGGATTAATTTGGCCCTAGATTCTCAGGTTGGGCATTTTCAGAAGTCTCCACTAACCTTGAAATTTAGGACTACAACCTCAGTGTCAGTTTGCCCATGTGTAAAATGCAGATCCCTACCCATGTACCCCCTGGGGTATTCTGAGGGTTGTTTGTAAATTGCTAAGTATTTTTATTTCCTCCAACTCATTTAAAGAGGGGGACAGATTGCCATTTTGTTTTGTCTCAAAGATAATGCCTGTTCAATGGCATTAACAGAATACTAGCAGAGTTGAACTGCAGATTTCTTGTTGCCCATTAAGTGTTTCCCATTCAATCCCGGTCACAAATAAAGGATCATATCCATCATTCTTTACTCAGGCAAAATACCTAATGAAGACAAAATGTATTTGGCTGAAAATTAAGAGTTGGATTCTGAAAGCATGGTGATTCTAGCCTTCAGTGCTGGCTAAGTGGAAGGTCAGTATCCTGCCTCACATTTTCCTTTTTTTTTTTTTTTTTTTTTCAAAGAGGGATGATTGTGATTGTTGGCAAAGGAAGGAGAAAGGAAGGAATAGAACAGAACAAAGGAAGGGAGGAATTAGTTTTCTCTTCCGTTAGCTAGCTCTCTGCTGGTAAATGCTAAGAGTATTCTGTAACTTTAATTGAATGCCATCAATCTAGGTCATATTATTTTAGAGTGATTTTAATTGAACAAAATAGTCTTCAAAAAGTAAGCGCCTCACTGATAGCATTTTTTTCTATCAGTGGCAATGAAACTGGTTTAAAATGGAAGAGGGAGATAAGAAAGGTTCAAAGGCACATAATGCTCTGGCTATAAGATGCTGAGCTTGATTCTTATCTCACATCAGTTTTTATGTTGGTACAGCTCAAGTAATTTACAGTTTCTCCTAATTTAAATGAGCATGAGAATTGAATTAGGTCTGGTATTTTTCAATGGGTGTGCATGGCGCTCTGACACTACAGGGAGTATTAAAAATGAACAGATGGCATTTACAGCTGATACAATAACTTTTATTCCTCAGGAATGCCAAACACAGTTTTGCGAATCCCGTATCTGAATGGCGGGCATCCCGCCAAGTCACTCAGTCAGCTTCCTCCCGCACTGTTAGGCCCAGGCAGCACACAGGGAGGCAGGGATGAGGGAGCCCCTGGAGCACGGGCAGTGACAGTGGATGGGCACATGTCACTCCTGGGCTGGGGCTACCCCCTGGAGGTCTAGGGCCTAAGCCCCATAAGCTCCAGCCCTGCCCCGTATTGCTTGCCCGTCCCTGCAGCCCTAGTTCCGGGGTCAGCAGCAGCAGCCAGGCGAACAGCCTCAGGTGACGGGCAGGAGGGTGCTCTAGCGTCACCACTAGGAGGTGTCCCCCGCTCCAGCACTAGGGCCGAGACTACAACTCCCAAGGGGCTTTGCGAGGTCTTCCGGTTGCTGACAGATTGTGTCGTGTTAACTTCCTGTGCAGCTCTCATACGCAATCCGTGAGCCGCCACGCTCCTCTCGCGAGAACTTAATTTATCCCCTCGAGACTTCACCAACCCCATCCCACTTCGCCCCCACCAACAATTCTCGCGAGACCCTGACGTGACCGCGGCGGCGCGGAGACCCCCGCGCGCTGCAGTTGCCCTCCCTGGCGCTGGGTGATGGAGGAGGAGGGTGGCGCGCGCGAGGGCCTGTTCTCGCTGGAGCTGCTGGTGGAGTGGGTGCGGGTGGAGCCGCGCTTGCTGCCCCCGCGCGGGCCCCTGCGCCCGGCCGTGGCGCTGCGGCTGCTGGACTTCCCCACCCTGCTGGTGCACCCGCCCGAGCCGGGCTGCCCGCCGGGGCGGCTCGTCCCCTTCGGCCGGGGCAAGTCCTGCCTCTTCCGCCTGGGCCCGGGCCCCCTGCGGGGCCTGCTCCGCCGCGCCCCGCTCTACGCGCTGCTGCTGGCGCTGCCCCCGGGGCCCGGCCCGGCCCGCCTGCTCGGCAGCTGCTGTGTCTCCCTGGCCCCGGCGGCCGAGGAGCTGCTGCGGCCGCCGCAGGGCGGGGCGACGCCCGACTCCCGGGGCCGCAGGGGCCGTTACCCCCTGCGGGACCTCATGGGGGAGCGGGTTGGGGAGCTGGCCCTGGGCTACCGCCTCAGCAGCCTCGGGCCGGCCTTGCTGGGGCACCTGCCCGCGGGCCTGGGGCAGGAGGTGGCTGGGGGAGCGCCGCCGCCCAGCCCCCCGGATACCCAGCGCAAGAGCGGGCCCAGGCCGCAGGGGGTCCCGGGGGAACAGGCCGCTGGTCCTAGTAGGCTCTGCACGTCTATGGGCAGCCAGACGGAGCCGCAGGACAGGGAAGAGGTTGGGGAGCTGGAGCCTGAGCACAGCGGCCAAGCCTCATCCCCCGCTGGCGAGACCCCTCAGCCAAGTGGGGAGGAGGTGAGGGAACTGGAGATAGAAGCCAACGTCTTCTGTCCTCCCCCTTTGTACTACAGCCACCTGCCCACAGAGCCCCCACCACCCAGGCCCCCTGAGACGGTGGCAGTTGCTCAGCCTCAGGCACCGCAGGAGCAGATCCCAAATGTACCCCTAGTGCCATTGCAGGAAGCTTGTCCAGACAGAGGTCAGGCTTCTGGTTCCCTGGCCCAGTCGCTGGGAAGTGCCCGACTGCTCAGAGATGCTCTCAGAGAGCTGCCTCTGATCAATGCTTTGCTGGTAGAACTGTCTCTGCTGAACAACCAGCCCCTGCACCTGGGACCTTCTAATGTTCATCCCCAGCTGGCCTGGCTATATCGAGAAGTAGAAGATGACGTCAAGCCCTCAAGACCTCTTGCTAAAAGCAGATGGCCAGCGGGGAAGGATAAGGAAACACTTCTTAACCCCAGTGAAAGATTCAAAAGAAGTCAGCAGGAGTTTTCTAAATTGGGTGGTTCTTCCCTAGGAGAGACTGGGGCTGGGAAAGGAACCAAGAAAGCTGCAGCATCAAGAAACAACGGTTTTGAAAAGAAGAGTGGAACCAAAGAGAAAACACCCCCAAAAAAGAAACTGTTTTATGGACTCACAAATACACTAAGGTTACGATTACAGCAGACCAATCCAGATATGTTAATACTTCATGAAAGGAGAGAACAATATAGAAAAAGACAAGTAGAGATGCTGAGGGAAAAGAGAGGCAAAGGCTCTTTGTCCAGAGGAAAACTATTCAGAAACAGTGCTGAACAGCATCTGATGTCTTACAGGCATCTTGCCAGGGGAGGAATTTTAGAACAAAATGTTCAGCTTCATGAAAATATTGAGACTTTAATACAAAGTAGTGTTGAAAAAGATTACTCTACCACTATAACGGAAGATATTTCTAATCTACAAAAACATGCTGCTCACAATAGGCTGAATGATCATGAAGAAAGCACAAAGGAAGAGAATCCATATGAAGTGAATACAAACTGTTCACTGAAAGGAACTACAATTAAAACCCCTTACAAAGTAAAGGATGTGAAAGTCCACCTGCCAAGAGCTTTCACCCAGGATACTGATGCAAAGAGAAATAAAGTAGATGAGGAAACAGTACAATTTATTCATGACAAAGACATGGATCACTATAATGCTTCCACATTAGGTGATTATCAGTCAGACCCCAAAAACAGTTTTGAAAGTAACCCTGAACTCAAGTATTCAGATGACTTTGTTGGCAGCCCTGAGAACACAGGCTATTCGGAAGATTTCACCAGTGCTGACGATACGGGCAGAGGCTCAGAAACTCTTGATAGCAGCCCAGAGCCGGCACTGGTAAGCCCAAAGCAAGCTTGCTCAGACATGGATTCAGAATCCAAGAAGTCCAGACTTTCTGAAAAAAGTCTGAGAACTGAAAGTATTTCAGCTCCTCTACCAGTTCCTTCAACTGCATCTCCAGTCCATTCTCTTAAAAGAACCTATGATTTAAAAGCAAAAAAACAGAGTACAGGGGCGGCTGTCAGTGTATCTATTAGTGACTCCTCTCCTCCTGTAGGTTCATTAGCTAAGCAGGAGATAGCGCCACACATCAAGGAAGAAGATAGCAAAATTGACCAAAATATTTTCAAGCCCCCTGAGGTGAAGAGTGAGCAAACTAATTCTGATATGAAAAGTGTAGTAAAGGGCCAAACCTCTTTGGAAAAGAGCCAGTCACTGAGAACATCTCAAGTTAGCTCCTACTTGCCATCCAACATGTCTGATCTTGAACTTAGTGGTGTGGAAAACAATACATCAGACAAGGAAGAGGATGATGACTTTGGGACACTTACTATTCCTAATCAATATAAGCACATCAGTGAACTAGTAGTAAACAAGCTTCCTGGATACACAATGTAATCAATATACACTCTGTCAAAACAAATGTTTACTTTTTTATTTTTATAAACAATATTAAGATATTTGTAATTGGATATATATAACAGATACAAGTGGCTTTATGAATTTAATAAATTGCTGTTTTTGTTTTTATAAAAACAATGATTAACTTTGGTGTACACAACATAACTTCAATTGTCTGAGCCTAGCTTTCAAAGAAAAAGACAAGCAAAAAAGTGTTTAAAATACCCCATCTTTTCAATTGTAGAAATGAAAATGGAAGCAGTAAGCCTTCCTAGAATATCTAAAGACTTAGAAGAAAATGGTAGTGCTAAAGAAACAACCGTGCAGTTAAGTTATGAGTACAAATTATGTCTAACCATTTTTATAAAATCATGTAACCTTTTTGACAAAAGCAATCGTTACACTTTAAGGAAATAAATGCAATACAACTGCTACTTAATGCACACAGCCTGTCATAGGCAATAACAGTATAGATTGTAACGCCAGAAGGAATCATGATGATAATCTAGTCTGACTTGCATATCTAGACTATCATAATGACTAACACAGGCCATAGCATTTCACCCAGTGTTTAACACTGATCCCATTAACTTGTGGTTTAACTAAAGTACTCACCTTTTCGAGTTAGGGGACTCCTTATACATTTTCATGACTTCTTACATCTGTTATAAAGGAGTAAACAAAAAATGTTGATAGGCCAATTTGTATGTATTTCAGGAGGTTGACATATTTGACCTTGAAAGATAAGTTTGGGTGGGGAGTGGAAGAGAAATTTTTATTATTTTAGATTGTAATAAATTCAGAGTTTTCACAACCTTCCTGATTGCCTTTCATGATTCGTTGGTTGACAAACACTGAATTAAGGTATCTATTTTAGAAAGACATTACATCTTGATTTAAAGATGCCAAGTGATGGAGAATTTACATCCCTCAGTAATCTCCAGTGGTTAGTTACCCCTTGATACATTTATATTTCATTTCCAGTTTGTTTTTCTTGACTTCCATTTCCAAGTATTGAATGGTTATGCCTTTTTTCTGTTTTTTTGACTTAATGCTGTTTTTAAGCATCTGCCCAAATCCATTCTCTAAATGTCAGAGGTATTCTTCCAATTACTGCCTTTTTTTTTTTTTTTTTTTTTTTGGCCTGTAGGCCAATACCTCCGTATTCTATCTAAATCACTTTATGATGAATATGATCTAATGAAAGTATTGAATTCCCATTATTCATAATAAATTACAACACCCCAGTTTCAAAGACAAGAAAACATGGTTCCTGTACCCAAAGTAACCTACAGTAGAGCTGTGTAAAATTTTTAGACATAGTTATTTGACAAAAAAATGCAGTTTTGGTTGACCAGAAACTATGTGCTAGTTTGACATGAATAGTCAAAATGGCTAGAAGAGGAGGATGAGGTGGTGCTAGTGCTATCACCACCCTCATCCCTCAATTTTTAGTCCAGTGGTTAGGGCAATCACCTAGGTTGCGGGAGACTCGCATTCCAAAAAGTTTCAGATTTGGTTAAACCTGAACCATTCCCCCCCCCCCCCCCCCAGAACTGCCTCCAAACTGGAAAACCAGTTATGCATCCAGCTTTAATCTTCAGTCAGATGTGGCTGGGGATAACTTTTAAAAATTGTTCTATTTCATCAGCTCAATTCCAGAAATGGAGAGGCTGGTTTCCTGCTCTCATTGGTGTTGCTCTGCCAGTGTGTATTAAACATGAATGGCATTTGAATATAGCATTAACTCAATTGTTTTACTGATAGACAAAATTGTGTGTCATCCTTATGGACAAAACAGCCATTGAAGAACATGGCTGGAGTTCTTGGCCACACTATTTTTAGTATATGGATGTATCAGTATTTAGTAATATTTATTAAAAAAAACAAAAATAGTGACATTCAAATCTCAGACTCTTGTGGACACTGATAATACATTTCAAGTTTTATAAAGTAGCATGTAAAGGAAGGTTGAAACTCAAAACCAAGATATTTTCCCTGTAGTTTCCATCTGTAAACATTGTGGTAGGAGCATTCATCTCAGCTAATTTCTGTAACACTTATGAATCAATCACAAATAAGTATTAGGGAGACAAAGTATAGCGTGAGAGACTAGTGGATAGAAAAATGCATAATAAATGGTCTATTACTGAGGAGGAGACATATATACCAACATGAATATTGAATATCAGATTTAAGGAGATGTTTTATACACACACCCTTCACATAAAATCCAGCTAAGAAAAATTAGTCTTGTGCTATTGCAGAGAGAGAAGTCTAAACAGATTCAGCCTAATTTTTACCCATCAGAATGACAGTATGTTTGTAGTCTGAGCAAGATAAACTTATTGGATAGTAGCAATACTGTTATGAGAATCAAATCACAACCTTGTTTAATCTTCAAATAATTCTCCATTAAGAGAAATAGGGGAGAATTTGTTTCATTAGTCTATTACTGAAGATTTATAAACCAACACAAATATGTAGGAAGTGTGTTTTAGTGATGGGATGATTTTCTGCATTTCTACCCAGCAGAACAAACCAGGGCTAGTAGTTATTGGTATAAGAAACAGGAGAGTATCCAGGAGAGGTGCCTTTTTGCATGAATCTTAGTCTATGTACACACTACATCTTAAATTGGTATAAGTTATGTTGTTCAGGGGTTTGAATAAGCCAGCCCCCTGAGTGACATAAGTTACACCAACCTAAGTGCTGATGTGACAGCACTATGTCTGTGGGAGAGCTCTCTCTTTCCCATCGGCTTAGAGCAGGGGTTCTCAAACTGGGGGTTGGGACCCCTCAGAGGTCACAAGGTTATTACGTGGGGGGTTGTGAGCTGTCAGCCTCCACCCCAAACCCTGCTTCACCTCCAGCATTTAGAATGGTGTTAAACATGAAAAAAGTGTTTTTAATTTATAAGGGGGGTCATACTCATAGGCTTGCTGTGTAAAAGGGTTGACCAGTACAAATGTTTGAGAACCACTGGCTTAGAGCATCTGCACTGGAAGCGTTGCAGATGCACTACAGTAAGCTCTGAAGTGTAGCCATACCCTTACACTTACAGATTCAACTGGCTTATTAGTTAGTCAGCTTCTTTGTTATTTGGTCATGAGAACCAAGTGTTCTCATGACCAAATTGCTAACGTTAGAAGCTATAAGAAAGGATCTCTTTAGCTGTATTTAGCTGAACTGAACAAATTTTCTTTAGTAAAAGATGTTTTAAAAATTAAGGGCAAGATCCTATCCTGGCTTATGCAAGATAGGGTAGGATTTGAGGGAGGAAGAATCAGGCGCTTCCTGCTATCCTTGTGTGGCCTGCATAAAGGCTGGCTAGATTTACAGTCTTGGAACTCAGGAGCGCAAGGAGTGCTGCCACCACAAAAGGCTCCACTTCCATTCCATAACTCCATTTCTCACTTCTGTGCTGATCAGCACAGCAGGCTTTCTGAGAGAGGGTAGCAGGAGAAAGAGATGTAGCAGTCTCACTCACAAACAAGCATTTTCTGGTGTGGTTCTGTACTATCTTCATGCCTTGAAAGGCCTAATCTAACCTCAAGTGAATTTAGTGCACATGAAAGTGCCTGGTTAACACCCCTGAAGACGGATACACACAGCAGATATTGAATTTCCCATGCTGCCGCACAAATGCACATCCACCCTCACGCCCACCTGTGTGGATGAGAAAACAGTTCATTTGTCGTATCCATTCTATCCTTGTTCTCTATCAAGATCACCATAATGGTTGTCATTTTATGCCCGCCCACTCAGATGTAGACTCTTGTCCATTGGGACTAATTTCACATAGGCCCAAACAGCTGCCAAATTGTAACAGCTTTCAATCACTATCACCCCGAGATGGATTGAGATTAACATTAGGGTTGTACAATTCTCCTGAACATGCTATCCTGATTACAAAGTTAAGTGCTTTTTAAGTGTTAGAGGTCAACACAACAACTAGATTAAAATGTAATGTAGAAGCACTACTTATGTCAAGAATTGCTGATCTAGCCTGTAGTATCCTTCAAAGTTTTAAAATAAATTGATAAACTATTATGTAATTTCTTAAAATCTAATTAGCCCCATGAACTCTAAAAATTTATCTTGTGATCACTCCTCTATTGAACCATGAACCAACTACCTTATGGTTACTTAGAATGCATAAACTACATATGTAGCATGCCATATGCTGCCAAACTCTTGCATACTTCAAATGTCAAAATGAAACTCCTAATGCTTGAAAATAAACAAATGAAAAAGTGAAAAATAACTAAAGGTTACTAAACTGTTCAGCTGATGCTTTCCTTGTGACTTGCAAATATGCTGCTTTAAGGCCCTAATACTACAAACACATGTTTGTGTTTAACTTTACTACTGCAAGTAGTCCCATCGAAAAATCAGTGGGGCGGCTTGTAGTAGTAAAGTTAAATACACGCGTGAGTATTTGCAGATCCAGACCCTAGATAAGATTGGCCATGTGGGTGTTTATGAACAACAGTTTTCAGTTACCTAAGCTAGAGATCATTGAACCAGTTATAAAAAAATAAAACCTTAACCTTCACCCAAAACTTCAGCTAACCCACTTTAAAAAAAAGATAAACATACTGTTTAAAAAAAAAACCCCAAACTAAACAGGTTGATACCCTACAACAGTTATGACTAGTACAGTAATTTGTTATTGTAAAGCATGTAACGTTTTATAAATATTTCATCATTGTTTATTCAGGTAAATATGTATCCCATATTATAAAACTGGGGGGGAAAGACCAATACATCACATATTGACAAATCATGGACCACTGATTCTTATCCTTTTCTCCTACTTCCTCCCTGACTCGCTCCCACTAGCTGACTCCTCTGCTGCTCCCATAATACTAAACACGTCTGGAGGCAGTAACATGTAACATGAACACAGTGATTTCCTCCATTACATATTTGTTAAACTCTAACATGTTCTTGATCAAGCTGTACCATTTCTTGACTCTCATTGGCTCCTGTGCCCACGTTCTCATTGGAGGGATTTATATGCAGCAAGGTAGGCATAGTTTAGGAAGTTGTTTTCCTAGATATCCTGAAGCAATACTCAATATAGGGATCATCTATGTCCAATTCCAGCAATTATGCAATTAGATTTACCAGTGAAATTATTGCATTGAAGTTTTCACTATTTGTAGTTTATATTGGCCTGGGGCCTAGTATTTTTATGACACCTGATTTTGTATTAGTTCTACTTATCTTTGTTAGTTTTAATGGTTATTCTTATATTATATATAAATTGCTACTCTATTTCTAATTCCATGGGACTTCATTTTCTTTTCTATTTTCTCAGCATTTGTCACTGGCAGCTACTTTATTACTTGCTCAAAGATTCCAGGTTTGAGTCTCTAGCCATAAAATTTATGTTCATAATCTCAAAGGTTTTGTTAAATTTTGCATTACAGCACTTTCATTAGCTTCTGAAAAGAGTAATGCTGCATATTCCCATCTGAGACACAAACCTCTAAAGATGATGGCTGGCAGTGACCCGTGTTCCTGGGACACATGGTCTAAACGTTTTCTCTCCCTTCCCCACTCCCCTTCACCAAATTTTCCTGCTTCCAATCCTTTTAAAAAAATTTAGCTTCCAGAATAGCCTTATGTTAGATGGCTGAAGCTCATCACTATGAAGGGGTGGATTGATATTATCTCTAGAGGTTTGTTAAAATAAAGCCAATCACACCTGCTATTGCTAGTGTTAGCTGCCTCCCAGCTGTGGGCATTTTATTTATTTAATTCCCTCTTTTCCTTACACACTCTTATTGTGATTTCAGCTTTGTTCCTGAGATTTCCCAAACCCCCTTTCACATACTTGACCGGTTTTATATTTCCTGTACACATTTTTCTGTGCAATTTTAATACCCATACAAGTTACATCTTCATAGCTGGCATTTCCCTAGGTAGGATGATTTCTCCTATTTTAGTTTGGGGTTGTTGTTTTTTTGACTCTGGCCTTCAGCTACATAGATTTTGTTTTTAATTTTTCCTTTGATTTAATAATATTCCTTAGAGAGTCTTATGTGGATTTCATACACGTGTATGAATCCACACGACTAGAAGCCAGGTCTGTGGAACATGGGGCAATTAACATTCTCATAGTGACACCAGGAGGCTGTGCAGAGCAATATCCAAAGAGCACTGTTGAGATTAGGTGCTGCATGAAGTACTGCCCAAAGGGGCCTAAACAACAGCACCCTGCAGCCACTGATTGGCCCACATTTACTATTTAACCCTGAATGCTGCCCCAGGAAGTTGTCTGGGCAACTATTCAGGGTTCTAGCTGCTGTGACTCCAGTCCTCACCTTACTCCCCAATCTTCAGTCTCCAACCCTTGCCTGACTTTGATCCTCACTCTTGCCTCCTGACTCCAGTCTGGTAACTACACCTGAAATTCTGGCTCTGGCCTGACTCCGACCCTTATTCTTGTCTACTGATTTTGGCTCTCACAACTAATCTGCTCCCTGCTTAGTGACCACTTCCTTGTGGCCATCCCTTGTCTCCACAACACCAACCCAGCAGTAACCACTAGGCCAGACTGCCTACGCCCCAGACCCTCACAGTTTGCTCAGACCCCTTTTGACTCCCTCCATGGAAGGTACTTAGCAGGGGCAAAGGTCCCTTACGGATGGATCTATACAATGCCTGAGCTGAAACTGGACGCCCTTTGTTCATACACCCAAGACAACTGGCCAAGATTTTCATCCAATGCTCCATCTCCCTGGCAGGGGCTTCAATCCTTTTTGTTAAGAAAAAGGAAGGAACACTAGACCTCTTAGTTCAGAGCCTGATGGTCTACAAAGTGATGGTTCAAAAAATTAGTGTCTCCTGCCCCAATCTCGAAGTTGCGAGATTGTGTTTGTTCTGTTAGTATTTTCACCAGACTGGATCTCTGAGAGACTTACAACCTAGTGCACATTAGGTCAGGAGATAAATGGGAGACGGTCTTCCGAACCTGCTATGGACACTATGAATACTTAATGATACCTGTCCATCTGACTAATGCTCCCACAACCTTTCAACACTTTGTGAATGATGTGTTTAGAGGCAACCTGGATCAGTTCCTCAGTCTGTTTCTTAGCAAATCAACTCCGTCACCTTCAAATGCAGCTCCCCTGTCCCTCAAGATACACCCTATTTTCCATATGTGCCTCCTGAAGCCTTACATTGAGGAACCCTTTCCTGATCGGTCTGAACAGCCATTTCAGTCCAGATCCAAGGGCATGAGGAATACATAGTCTGCCCTGTTAACTTTAGACTGTAGTGGGAGGGAGGGACTGTACTGGCTCACAGATTGTGAGGACTATGGTCCTGAAGACTGATCCTGGGAACCTGCTGACCATGTCCATGCCCCCAACTTGGTAAAAAGGCTTCATCAAGACCATCTGGGCCAGGTATTAACCCAGAGAAAGGGCACCCTGAAGTAAGGGTAATATAAGGATCCATAGAACTAGAACCCAGGTCTGTAGAGCCTGGGGCAGCTCATCTTCCTACATTACCACAGGGAGGATACATAATGCTGTATCCAAGAAGCAGTGTAGAGATTGGGCCGTAATTCCTATGGTGTCTAAAGGGCCAGAGTGACAGCAGACTGCTGCCCTTTGATTGGCCCATATTACTATTAAACTCTTGAGGATGACCCAGGAAGTTATCTGGGCAATCATGCAAACTTCCAACTGAATTGCTGTGGCTCCAGACATTGCTTCATTTTGCCACACTCCCCTGATCTTCGGTTGAAGACTCTGTCCTGACTCTTGCATTTACTCTGATCCCTGCTCACTGACCACTGCCTTATGACCACCCCTTGACTTTTCAATACAAGCCCAGCAATAACCATTAGACCATACTGCCTACACCCCTTACAACATATTGATGGTGATTTGAACCCCTCTCCTGATTTTTGCAGGCTCATTTGCAGCTTCCCAGAAGATTTATTAGGCATATTCTCCAGCAAGTTCTGGAAGATGTATATGAAAGTCTCACTGCTGAGTCATTGCCTGAGAACTCTTAATTATTGTGTTTCAATCTTCAATTTTGCAGAGAAGGCCTTTACAATTGATTCATTTATAAATCACACAGCGTGGTGGAGGAAATTTCTAACAAACATGACATTAACATTGCTCTTGGCAAAATGTATTCAGTTATAGGGTATGTCCAGTCTACCCGCCGTATCGGCGGGTAGCGATCGATCGATATATCGCGTCTCATTAATACACAATATATCGATCCCCGAACGCGTTCCCCGTCGACTCTGGAACTCCACTGGAGCAAGCAGCGGTAGCGGAGTCGACGGGGGAGCCACGGCCGTCGATCCCGCACCATGTGGACCTCAGGTAAATCGATCTAAGATACTTCGACTTCAGCTACGCTATTCACGTAGCTGAAGTTGTGTTTCTTAGATTGATTCTTCTCCCCCCCCCCCTCCCCCCCAGTGTAGACCAGCCCATAGGTACCTAATGGGAAAGAAGGGATACAAAAGTGAGAGTGAAAGAAAGGACTTCAAATTTATATCAGACTGTATCAGTTAATTTAGCATAATTACTCTAATTACAGACATATGATAAGGTGGTTATTTCAAAACCCCAAATCTTTTGGGTGGAAACCCTCATGCTATTTGCTTTATGCATTGGTAAAGCTACATTATCAGCTTTTGGGCTAAATTAGACAAGAATGGATTGAGCCTGCAAACCCTCTCTCTTATATTTAACTGGCCCTTATGTGAGTAGTCCCATTGTCTTCAATGAGACTAATGCTGGGGTTTGCATAGGAGCTTTAGGGATTTAAATGCCCAGATCCCATTGAAATTCAGTAGAAGTTAAGCACCTAACCTCAGGCTCTTGACTATTCCAGCCAACGACTATAATGCTTCCACTGGGATTGCTGGGGTGAAATCCTGGCCCTATTGTGGTCAATTGCAAAATTCCCATTGACTTCAATGGAGCCAGGATTTCACCCTGGTGCAAGTAGGGATTGCAAAATGAAGATTAATACTAGCAAGGGGCTTATCAGGCAGCAGCTCCAAGATGAGTTCAGTATATAAAGAATCTTCATTATATTCTAGTTTCAGGTCTCGAGACAGCATCTAAAACATACTTTTCTTTATCATAAAGAACATTTTCATTTACTAAAGATACACAATTTTGCACAAGGATGGAGCTAATTTTTGCCCACAGATGGATTAAAGTTTGCACCCCCTCTTCTTATTTTTCACAACTCAAACCCATGAGGATTGAAGCTCTACTGTCTTTCAGCAACATTTTTACATTCCAAAGGCAAAAAATTGTACTTCACAAGTTTTTATTTATTTATTTATTTTTATTAAATGATCCAAGGATAAAATTTCCTGCTGACCTGGAAGGTTTAGTAGTATTATGAGTCAGGGATGAACTCCCCCAGAGATAGGGAAATCCTGACTATATTCCCCAATAATCAGAACTCTCCTCTTTTTCTTCTTTATTGCGGGCAATGCCATCATCTTCCTGTCCCTCAGTCTTGTAAACTCAGGCTCATCTTTGATTTATCATCTTCTTAAACATTCACACCATCACATAGTGCGGCCAGTTTTCCTTCCACAGTACCTCAAAAATTCATCCATTCCTGACACCAAAACCCTTATCTATGCCTTGATCTTCCCGTGCTTTGATTATGGCCATGCCCTTCTCAGTGATTTCCCTATAGACAGCTTTACCCACAACTCAGAGTCATCACACACCCCATTCCTCCAGTCCTTCTAGAATATAGTATCAAAACTCATCTAGCACATCCATGACTGAAGAACTCTCCAGACACTACTCAGATTCCTTCATTGGTTTCCCCTCATCTTCCACATCAAACTGAAGCTCTGTCTTATTGCTTTCAAGGCCCTGCACAATTTAGCCTCTTCCTATTTTTATGTATTTTTCACTCCTACCTTGCACTCCTTGTCTCTGCCCAAACCATAAAACTAACCTCTACCTCTTCTCACTCTTGTTTTTGTACTTATTTCCATGCAATGCCTTAGGCCTGGAACCCACTGCCTGATGCTGACTGCCACGTATCCACTTTCCCCTTAATCTCAGTTCTTCTGGGATGCATATTTTTGCCTGAAGTGACTCTGGGTGTGCCTCAGAGGGGTTGACTACACTAGCAAAATTATTAATTGCTGGAAATGAGTGTCAGTATTGGCTGCAGGTAACCAGTGCTGAACACAATTTAACTGCAAGCATAACAGAGGACAAACTGTCTTCAGCAGCACTGCACAAACAGTGGATAAACTCTGCTATAAGTAGCATGGTATATACAATGATCTAGAATCACAGAAACGTAGGGCTGGAAGAGACCTCCAGAGGTCATCTAGTCCAGTCCCCTGTGTTGAGGCAGTACCAAGTACAACTAGATTCTCTCTGACAGGTTTTTGTCTAACCTGTTCTTAAAAACCTCCAGTGACTTGAATTCATTGTCTCTAAGTAACCTATTCCATTGCTTAACTAGATAGTTAGAAAGCTTTTATTAATATCTAAACTAAATTTCCTTTGCTGCAAACTAAGATGATTACTTCTTGGAATGTGTGCCTGGCTAGTCTCTTGATCTTGCATGGTATAAGAAATGAAGCTCTGGCATACCACATCTTGGAAGTAATTTTAAATTTCTGTCATAGTTCTAGAAAAGTATGAAAAAATACATAGCTAATCATTTTGGGGGAGGGAGGAAAACCTCGGATTCACAGTCATCTCTTCTAAGATACAGTTGCAATCATAGGGGGCCTCTCTATTGATTGTTGCAAGCCTATTTCCTTCAGCAGGGCTCCTAAGATTCTTAATTACAGTCCTGTATGCTTTACACAATTTTTATCTCCAGTTCCAGATATAACTCTGAGACTTCTTTAAAATAAATTTCTAACAAATTGTAACATTACTTTTTAAAATGGAAACATTGAGGCAGATTCTCCATTAGTACATGCTTATACCATTAGTAAGTTCAGTCCATTCTCTTTAGAGTAGCAAATTTTCCAGTCAGTGGATTCCACACTGTGAATGAGCACTAAATTATGAAGTCTTCTTTAGCTGTTTCCTTTTTCTAACCATCTGGTTATTTCTTAAACTCCATCAAAGCACTGGTTTACTTCATCAAGTAAAAACATGCAGTTTAGGCTAACAATCATATGCATTCTTCTGAGAACTGAATTACTCTGAATTTTGTCCTCCCTCACCTTTCCTTCAAGATTTACTTTCCTCTTCTACAGCATCTGATTGCCATATATAATCATCAGCCATGAAGTGACATCCTCTGATATTGGTATGGAGAAAGTAAATGGGGAGCGGGGGGAATAACACTTCCTTAACACAAGAACTAGGAGTCACCAAATGACTTTAATAGGCAGCAGGTTTAAAACAAACAAAAGGAAGTATTTCTTCATACAATGCACAGTCAACCTGTGGAACTCTTTCCCAGAGGATGTTGTGAAGGCCAAGACTATAATAGGGTTCAAAAAAGTATTAGCCGGGATGGGCAGGGATGGTGTCCCTAGCCTCTGTTTGACAGAAGCTGGGAATGAGTGACAGGGGATGGATCACTCCATGATTATCTGTTCTGTGCATTCCTCTGGGGCACCTGGCATTGGCCACTGTCAGAAACCAGGATACTGGGCTAGATGAGCCTTTGGTCTGACCCCGTACGGCCGTTCTTATGTTCTTATGAACCTGCTGCCCTCATATTTGGATGTCCATAACCATGAGTGATGGGCAGACTTCAAAAAGTTTCAAGGTAACGTTTTGGGGTAAAGTTCAGATGCTCCTCTGAACCTTTGAGTCTCTTTAGATTGCAAAATAGAGTTTGAAGTTTCTCCAGGCAGAGGCCCACAAACCAACAGAAGGAGAAAACTAATTCACCTTCTAGAAAATCCTCATTGTTTTATAATCCACGTACAGTGCCTAGATACTATATTGAAAGGCATTGTGGGAATGCATAGGAGGAAAGACATCTGATCTTTCTGAAATGTTTTTTTAATACTTCACAGTTCCATTCGTGCTTTAAATGTCAGAGCAGCCTCACTCATCACTGTATTTGTTACTTTCACTGCTGATCCTAGTGGAACTAGGAAATTGGGAGACGCACAATTTTTTGTTTTGAGTTTTCAACAATTGTTCAGATTACAACAGTTCTGTTTTTCTCAACCAATTCAGCTGTGCATAACAACTCAGCAACTGGAGTAAAATGCCAACGTTTATGGCTAAGATAGTTCATTTTATAATAAAAACAGATCAGAGAAACACCACTCAGCACATGTACACTGTTAAAATAAACTACTCTGGAAAAAAAAAAACCCTACAAACATAAATAAAATGTTGACAACACACTTATGCTCCATCCCCCAGGATCAGAGGAGGAACCTTACCCCTTCCAGATAGGCCCTGCATCATGCCCTGTATGTCAAGAAACTCCAACTATGCAGGGACAGGGAGGGGAGCCGCCTTCTAGAGAAGAGGCCTCTCCTTGCTGAGAATACCCTTCCTCCAGCTCCCTCTCTAGGTGATAGCTCAAGCACTTCAGCAGATCCCAACTGCTATCATCATGTGGTGTGGCTTGTAAGGTAGATTGGACCCAAACCATTTATCAGTCAAAACCAACAGCTTGATTTGCAACCAGAAAATGAATACGAGCCCAGGTTTCATTCACTCCCTGTAACAAGCACTATTGCTTGTTGATAGGCCTTGTTAACTTTCATTTTTGGAGTCAGTCATTCTATTATTCTCTCACCAATAGTTAGAAGCAAAAGATAACACCCTTTGCCCCCCTCCCCCTCTAGAAAATGTAGAAAGGCAGAACAAATTTAAAACACCAGAAGGAGCAGGGAAACTGTTTAACTTCCACTCAGTTAAACAGTTTTAGAGATAGTGGTAAATCAGCCAGTAAGATGACCTGCTCTACCCCATCCCCCAAACAGTTGTTTGAGAACATCAGCAATACTTTTAGCCCTTACTCTCCACAACTCCCTTTGATGCAAATGAGTTACTTCCACATATCATGGGGAAAATAGACCCCGTAAGTGGTCTGGGAATCCCTAAAGCACCAGGTCCTCAGTTACTTCACTCCATTTCCAAAAGCTGTTTGCATGTTTATGTGTCACCTCAACTCATTTGTTCCAGCAGGCAGCTGGTTCTGTCATATAGTACCATGCTTGCTGCTCCATAAGTATCCTGGAATAGCTAATGTCCATTTCTGCATGAAAGCTTCCTCTTCACATCCACTCTTATAATGTGCCAGTTTGCTGCTTTTGTGAGAATCCTCTGCAACAACACTATTTTATCATCCGGGCTATAAACCTACAGATGTAACTCTGTACACTGACTCACCATGGGGGCTACAAGCTAATGGGCAAGTCATCACCTCCACTTTTATGGACTAAGGGGAAAAATTCCTAGGCCTGGACATGGAAGGGCAGAGGAATGGTGTCTCATCCACTGCTGTAGATTTGGTCACTTAAATCAATCTTTCACCTGAAGGGCTAGAATACATTCACATATGGATGTACAAGGGAGGGGGAGGGTACATGGAGCCAGCTGGCCACAAGCGATGGGGTGCCTATTGCCCTCTTTAAGGATGGTGCAGTGGCTGCATTTCCCAGGAGTCATTGCACCTCCCTAAGGTACTTTGCATCCTGGAAGTCCCACTGGGACAGCACAGTTTTGTACCACCCCCAATGCAGGGCTGTGGGTTAATATCACAGGTTAAGAGATGATTTGATCACAGTCTATAAGTACCTAGATGGGGAACAAATATTTAAGAATATGCTCCTCAATCTAGCAGGAAAGGGTATAACACAATCCAATGGCTGGACGTTGAAGCTAGATAAATGCAGAGTAGAAATAAGGCATCCATTTTTAATGTTTGGAATTATTAACCATGGGAACAATTCACCAAGGGTCATGATGGATTCACCATCACTGACCATTTTTAAATCAAGATGGGATGTTTTTCTAAAAGCTCTGCTCTAGGAATGATTGTGGGGAAGTTCTATGGCCTGTGCTATACAGGAGGTCAGATGAGAGGATTATCACATTGGTCCCTTGTGGCCTTAGAATCTATCAATCTATGAATGAATCCTCAATTCAATGACTAGAACCACAATTTGATAATGGGATCCTAAAGTAAGTTGAATTTTGCCTATGATAAAAAGCAAAAAAATACCACTTTTTCAGAATTCCCTGTGCTATTTTCATTGCTTTGTCCTATTAACTAAATGCTTAAACAATTGCTTTTACAATATTTAAACAATAGGGGTTTTGGTTTAAAAATTTCCAAGGATGTCTAGCATTCAGATTGGTAGTTGTATGGAATAAAATATGTGGACATAATTACAGACCAGCTGTTAATTTGGCACTTGCTTGTACAGGAATGAAATTTCAATTAAATTTGGTCAGCAGCAAGTGTAAATGACAGATCCCATATGAAACTTCATAGCCAGTAAACTGCCTAAATAAAGAGTGGGATGTCATCCAGTTAATTAATTAGATCACATGCACTGATTACATACTTGTAAATAACGTGCTCCTTTCCCCTGTTCTTGAAAACAAATTGTTTATCCAGTTGTTGTTTTCTTAAAGAATGGCCCATATGGCAGGTAAATTGGAACAGTCACTCTGGGCTGACCCTAGACCAAATGGTGCCCCAGACAAGGATCATCTTCAGCACTCCCTCCCCTCAATTTGTTAAACTTTTGGATACCTTTTTATTGCATTTGTAGCCCATTTCATGACTTTGAGGCATGATTTGCATGCATGATTTATCCGTCATACAAGACAAATATTGCAGCTGGGCTCTCACTTCACTTCAGTTCGTTCTTATATCTCACTTATTGACTAGCAATGCCCCTCCCCTTATATACCCATGAGGGCATGGCTGACAACATCCTAGGAGGTTTGAGGCAAATGTAGCTCTCACAGTCTGGAAGGTTCCACAAGATTATACAAAGGTCCAGAACATTCTAGGAGGTTAGTGAAAAATGAATCCACATATGGAATACCTAAAACATGTTACTTCAAACATTCTATTTTTCCTTTTGTTGCTAACAACAAAAACAGCACCCCAAGCCTGGGTCCCTCCAAGCTCAGTCACCCCCAGCAGTCACCTGGGTCGCTTGCCCTAAATCTGGCTCTGGTCACATTGTGTTTAGAGCAGGGTGATACAACTGACTGAATTACCCCGATGGGTCAGAATTAAATCACATGCAAGATTTTTGAATATATATAAAATCAAATGACTGCACAAGGTCACAAAGCAGTAGTATTCACATTCATTTGGAACCATGCAACAAAGTACAAATCCCCTCCCAGAGAATTCATGTTGCTACCAGACAGTGATTCAGCTGCTATTCTCAGTGGTCCCAGGAGAAAACCAGATTATCTCAGCACCATCAGCAAGTTTTAGGAAAGAGAGACAGATTATTAATGGGGTAGCATGGAGAGGCTCACTAGCCTTTCAACTATGAAATATGTTCTTGTACTGGATGAACAAGCGCTACATTTCCTGTTCTGTCTCAGCCATAATATCTACCAGTGGCTATGAATGCCTCCCCTTTTAAAAAAAGTATAATACTAAAGAACTCTCAAAAAATTAATTCTAGTCACCTAACCCGAAACTATTTTATTGTCTTTCACCACACTCTAGTTAGAGCTCTGATTTCATGAACAAAAATACACTCTGCAGCAGCTGATCCATGATAGTTACTGCAGATCTTCTTAGTTTTGAAGCAGTGAAGGCAATGCCAGATTCAGCACACAAACCTTGTACTGTTAGCACATGTAGAAGGCAACTCTAGGCCTATTCTGCCTTCACTCAACCCCTGGAATTGATATTTTAATCTGCATGCACCCTAAATTCCAAAATTGACAACTGCAGATTCATGAATGAGATCACAGTTCCGATCTCATTCACACTGATGTGAATCAGGAGTAATTCCATTTACTTCAGAGGAGTTACTCCAGCTTTACACTGGTGTAACAGAGATCAGAGTCTGGTCCAAGCATTGGAGAACTTCTTGAATGTGCTTAGTGCACATATTCAAACATGCAAATGAGGAGGTACTCTACTTTGGTCAACATTTAGATCATCATTCAGCTGGAAAAGGATATGTAGTGGGGTTGGGGTTTTTTTTTGTATATTTGCTTATATTAAAGTTTTTGGTACTTTCATCCTTTAGCAGGATTGACCGTGCAAGTGAAAGCTACCACCAGCACCATCCAGTCGTGATGACCAGTCATTTTAAAAAAATGAAACGGGTGTCAAGCCAGCTCCTTAGTTTACGTTTGTATAAGCAAGCTACTACAGCTTCAAGACTGTACGTTTCACAGCACCACTATGATATTGGCTATCGTGGGACACTGGAGAAGAGTTGATCTCTATTTACACTTTCCAGTAGCTTCACCTCAAGAAAAGCATTTTTCACCCTTTTAAAATGGGCTTTGATAGGCCAGCCAATTTCTTGATGAACCAGGCTGTTTAATGAATGCAGAAATCAAGCACTCATACATGCCGCTACTCATTGCAATCAGGCACACAGCAGTCAGCCAAAACATCAGTAGCACAATCAAGGCATGGATTGCTCCCTAGGTTATGAATGTTGGGAAACTATTTGGTCATTCAGTTTCTTCAGAAGATTAGGGTGGTAAGTGCTAATTTGGAAAAAAAAATGGAATAATCTTCGGAACCTCCTGAAAATTTTTTGAATTCCCATTTAGCCAGTCTACTATATTGTTTCTGGTGCGTTAGTGGCAGCTATAAATAAAGCTGCCTATGTGGTTCCATTCCAAGTTCTTGTTTTGAGTCAGTCAGACCGTCCCAAAACTCACTCATCAGGCGACATTTTACAGCTCTTAAAATGAAAATCTTCAAGAATAATTGTTGAGCAAAGTTAGTGCACATCGTTGAGTCATTTTTGAGTGTGAAAAGTCCAGGAATGCATTATAAATGGAGGAAGATTAACAGGATAGGGAGAAGTTTTAGAGGGTGGGGGATTGGGGGGAGAAGAACAGCCCACCTGCCACCTCCTGGCCTCCATCATCCCCTCCATTTAAAACTTCTCCCTATCCTGTTAATCTCCCTGAATGTAAGTAAGGGCTTGCTTACATGGGAAATAGTCCGGAAGAGCTATTGTAGAATAGCTATTCCACCCTGGCGCCCTGCGTGGGCACTCTCATTCTGCACTAAGAGTGCCTTTGTGCCGTTTAGCATAATTACTATTGTGAACTAGCTATTGCACTTTAAATTCACACAATAGCTTCCCCTGTAGACAAGCCAGCTCCAGACCCACCCCCTAGATATATTTATAAGTCAGTCTGATCAAGCCACATGTAGTTCATCCCTACTTCTTACATGTAGGAAGTCTTGTTTGCTTTTATTATGATTTCTTTGTCTGAAAAATAATAATTAGCATACTCCCCATTCAAAGAAAACAAAAACCCAGAAGAGCCCAAATTCAACTTCTATTTTCTGTTTTGAATGTTGATTTTATTTAGAATTCCACAGATAGATCTCTGAAATTATTTAAGAAAAGTGTTAAATATACTTTTTTTTTTCCCCAGAAAGTCATCTCACAAATAATGGGACATCATTAGATGGCCTTTTATGTTTATTTTTTCTTTAATGTAGCCCATTATGAGAAATTAAATGTTAAACTAGTTTAAGAAAAATCCAAATCATGAGTAGTTTAGCTCAAGTAGTTTGGGGGTTCAGTAACAGTTGTTTTAAGAAATGAAGTGGGGCTCTCTATACTGTACTTGTTAAATTATTCAGACCTGAATCTATTGTGGAAAGTGCTCGCTTGTTTACGGGGTACAAATTGAAAAATTCTTACAACTGGGAATTTCTTGGCAACTGTGAAGATTTGCCTATGATGTTATTTTCCCTAAGCACAAGGAATGGGCCATTATATGCACTTAGGTAGCCTTGTACATAATCATTTTATGTTGAATTTTAAATGAACCTATCAGGATGGTCAATCAAGGGTTCAGAAATCCTCCCTCTCAGTCTTTCATGAGAGAGCAGAATGATAGAGAGCTAAGGAGTTAGCTGAGAACAAAGTGGACAATCAGTCATTATTTCCCAACTTTATCATTGGTAGTCACTGTTATCTCCCATTTGCCTATGAGCTTCTTAGACCTACTGAAAAGATTAGCAAAGTGGTCACTGCGTTTTCCCATGTTATTTCATGTTTCCTGTGCTGTGTGTGTATGTATATTATATATATATATATATATATATATAAAAAACCCTGCATCATATTTAAAGATGCTGCCTCTTGGAGCATGTCACTGAAGTACAAAACCAAAGAAGAGAAGCTATACCAGGGGTAGGCAACCTATGGCACGCGAGCTGATTTTCAGTGGCACTCACACTGCCCGGGTCCTGGCCACCGGTCCGGGGGGCTCTGCATTTTAATTTAATTTAATTTTAAATGAAGCTTCTTAAATATTTTAAAAACCTTATTTACTTTACATACAACAATAGTTTAGTTATATAATATAGATTTATAGAGAGACACCTTCTAAAAACATTACAATGTATGACTGGCATGCAAAACCTTAAATCAGAGTGAATAAATGAAGACTCGGCACAGCACTTCTGAAAGGTTGCCAACTCCTGAGCTATACACTATGAAACAAACCCCAGTGGTAAGGTCTCTCCAGCTTGCCTTCAAAAGAGACAAGGTTTGGGGTCTGTTGCAAACACTAAACTCTCTGCCCCTCTGGTGAAATTGGATCTAAGTGTGGGTGTCCTTTATTTAAATAATAATTTGAAAAGGTGCCTATCCAAAGTCTTTACCTGCTCTGAAACATCATTAATAGTATAACAAAATCCCATCAGGATAAAAATAGTCATTTCAACAGGAGCTCAGCCAATCAGCCACCTACAGAGATTCCTTTCTACCCTTTCAGAAGGCCACCGAATTCATTCTGTTTCAGACCAAGGGTGGTGGTGTGGGGAGAAAGTTCCAGAGTCCTGCTGAGAACACTTTGCCAGCCTCCCTCCACCCCCTTCTTTTATAAGGAGAGTGATCCAGCTCAGGCACCCCTGCTGACTACAGCTGTGGCAGTATGGTACAGGAAAAGAGGAGATCAGTCAAGTAGGCCAGTATCAGGATATGTGGAGCTTTATAGGTAATAACTGGGCCTGGCAGAATTTGATTTTTTTAAATCATATCAATGTTTATTTCTAACCATTTTTAAAAAAGATTTTATCTATTGAAGTTTTCACAGTTGCAGGGAATTATGTGGGGGAGGGACAGAATTATTTAATGATACTAGACATTGAGGTTCTACAAGTTAGAGCTTTATAAACCATTAAAAACCACAAATTGTCATAAGAACGGCCATACTGGGTCAGACCAATAGTCTGTCTAGCCCACTATTCTGTCTTCTACCAGTAGCTAGTGCCAGATTCTTGTGGAATGAACAGAATAGGGTAATTTATCGAGTGATCCATCCCTTGTCTTCCACACTCAGCTTCTGGCAATCAGAGATTTATGGACACCCAGAGCATGGGATTTCATCCCTGACCATCTTGGCTAATAGCCATTAATGGACATTTTTTTAACCTAAACATACTTTTGTCCTCCACAACATCCCTGGCAACAAATTCCACATGTTGGCAGTGCAATGTGTAAAGAAGTACTTTCTTAAGTTTGTTTTAAACCTGCTGCATATTAGTTTCATTGGGTGATGCCTGGTTCTTGTGTTATATAAAGGGTGAATAAACACTTCCTTATTCACTTTATCCACACCATTCATGATTTTATAGAGGTCTATCATATCCCCACTTAATCATCTCTTTTCTAAACTAAACAATCCCAGTATTTTTAATATCTCCTCCTACAGCAGCTGTTCCATATCCCTAATCATTTTTGTTGCCCTTCTCTGTATCTTTTTTTCAATTCTAATATATCTTTTTGAAATGAGGTGACCAGAACTGCACACAGTATTCAAGGTGTGGGCAGACGATGGATTTAAACAGTGGCATGATGATATAGTCTGTCTAGTCTGTCTTATTATTTATCCCTTTCCTAATGTTCTCTCTCTCTCTCTTTTTTTTTTTTTTTTTTTGGACTGCTGCTGCACTTTGAGAGGATGTTTTCAGAGAACTATTCATGACTACTCCAAGATCTCTTTCTTGATTGGTAAGAGCTAATTTAGACCCCATTATTATGTACATATAGTTGTGATGTTTTCCAATGTGCATTACTTTGCATTTATCAACACTGAATTTCATCTGCCAGTTGATGTCCAGTCACCCAATTTTGTGAGATCCCTTTGTAATTCTTCGTACTCTACTTTGGACTTAATTATTTTGAGTAACTTTGTATTATCTCCAGATTTTGCTATTTACCCCTTTCTCCAGATCATTTATGAATATGTTGAACACAACTGGTCCCAATACAAAACCTTTGTGGACCCTACTATTTACCTCTCTCCACTGTAAAACTGACCATTTATTCCGACCCTTTATTTCATAGATCAGTAATTTGGATAAACTAGGAAAAGACTTCCCACTTATCCCATAACTGCCTACTTTGCTTAAGAGCCTTTAGTGAGGGACCTTGTCAAAGGCTTTCTGAAAGTCCAAGAACACTAATCCACTGGATCACGGTTGGCCACATTTGTTGATCCCCTCAAAGAATTCTAATAGCTTGGTGAGGCATGATTTCCCTTTACAAAAAGCCTTGTTGACTCTTCCCCTACATATGTTCATCCATGTGTCTGATAACTGTAATATACTACAGTTTCAACTAGTTTGCATGGTACTGGTCTGTAATTGCCAAGATTGCCTCTGGAGCCATAAAAAAAAATTGGCGTCACATTAGCTATCCCCCAGTCATCTGGTACAGAGGCTGATGTAAACAATAGGTTACACCGCAGTTAATAATTCTGCAATTTCATACTTCAGTTCCTTCAAAGTTCTTGGGTGGGAACCATTTGGTCCTGGTGACTTATTACCATTAATCAGTTTCTTCCAAAACATCCCACACTGAGGGGCCAATAGGGGAGAGTTCCTCAGACTTTTCACCTAAAAGAGTAGCTCAGTTGCGTCAATCTCCTTCACACCCTCTGCAGTGAAGACTGATGCAAAGAATGCATTCAGCTTTGTTTTCCTTGAGTGCTCCTTTAGCATCTTGATCATCCAGTGGCCCCATTGATTGTTTAGCAGGCTTCCTGCTTCTGCTGTAGTTTAAAAATCTTTTGCTGTTAGTTTAGGTCTTTTGTTAGTTGCTCTTCAAATTCTTTTTTGGCCTGCCTAATTATAATTTTATACTTGCCTAGCCAGAGTTTGTTCTTTTGTATTTTCCTCAGTAGGATTTGACTTCCAGTTTTAAAAGGATGCCTTTTTGCCACTTACTCTGTTTAGCCATGGTGACTTTTTTGGGCCTCTTACTGTTTTTTTTGGGGGGGGAGGGATATATAAATAGTTTGAGCTTCTAATATGGTGTTTTTAAGATGTTTCCATGCTGCTTGCAGGCATTTTACTCTTGTGACCTTCAGAGATTAATGTAAGCAAAAAAAGTGTCTTGTTCTATCAATAGACCTCTCCCTTGATGGTTTGGCAGGACATTAGAATACTATTGTCCTCAACCACTGAGGTGGTCCCTATGTTCCTCTTTGCTGGCTTCATTCTCATAGCTCACCCTGGTTTATGGATGATCTGTGACAAATGAAACAAGAGGGAAGATAGCCAGAGCACTGGTGGTGGAAATATCTTGAAGAGGTTAAGAAAGCTCTTTTCCTCCATCATCGTATCTGCAAGATCTCAGACAGTACATTTGTTTCAGGTGGTAGATAATCCAGATGTACCTGACTAGCTCAGATTGTTAGCTAGCCTGAGTCCATTCTGTTACTTGTTGTTCTGTTAACAAGAGTGATCAGATTGGATGGGCTGACTGCTTCCATGATGGGGAGACCTAGGTCTTGAAAAAAAACAAAGGCCTCATTTTCTCTACTAGAGTTCCAGCATTGATGGTACTGGAGATACTAAGAGAACTTCATCCCAACACCTGTGCTTTGGATCCATGACCTGCCTGGTGAAGGCCAATGGGGAAGTAGCAGGTCCTTTTCACGTGAAGACTGTCGTTGCCTCTCAACATAAGCAGGCTGTCTATTGCTCTGAAGGAAACTCCCCCTTCCCCCTCCAAGAAGTCATCATTTGACCCTGATAATCTTGCTAACTATCAATTGGTATCTCTGATAGTTGACAATGGGCATAGATGAGAATAAGGTGGCCTAGACTTAATCCACACCAGGGAGAGGGGGTGATGGTGTTTTGGGGGAAGAAGCTGAAAGAGATGGCAAGGGTAATATCAGTCCTTTTGAGGGAGAACATCCATCACTAGTTACTAGAGTTTGCAATTTCGGGATGATTCTAGACCTCCAGCCGCTCTTTGATCATCATATTACAGCAATAACCCAGTCAGCTTTTTACCATCTGCATCTGGCTAGGAATTCTCAACCTTACCTTTCAGACTTGGAAGTTGTCATTGTCATCTGTGGTCTTGTTACCTCAAGATTAGACTATTGCAATATGCTCAGAGGCTATACCTTAAAACTACTTGGAGACTAACTGTAGTGCAGATCGCAGTGGCTCATTCTTGAGAGGGGTATCATGTTGGGAACACATGATACCAGTGTATAGACTACATATTGCTCTCTGGGTGGAGTTTAAGGAGCTGGTTATTATTAAGCTTGGAAGGATTTGATTTTTATGGATAAATGTCAATTTCACATCTCACACAAACTGACAAAAATATTTCCATCAATAATAATCAAAATTCTCAGAAAGGCAAAGAAACATGATGCTTGTAAACATATTAGAGTCAAAATCCAAATGACAGACTTCTGAATTAGGTTTTTTACAAATGGCTCAGTGAATAAATAGTTAAAAACAGGACTGATTTGTTGATTTAAGGGTATTTACTTTGTGCACTTTGACAGGTGATATTGACATAGGAGTCAGTAATCAGGGATTTTATTATTAGAAATATAGCTAGTTAGGTTTGTGATGACTAGGAGAACTGCATGGTGAATTGCCTGCTGGGTGTGAAGTTTGTGGATCTTGAGACATCTAGAAAGACTTGCATGCAGTGCTGAGGAGACTGGGAATGGCAAATCGCGGCCACTGGGTAAACAAAATGTCCCGGCCCACCAGTGGCTTACCCTGATGGGCTGGGAGCCAAAGTTTGCCAACCCCTGAAATATAGGGTCGGTTTATGAAAGGGTCATACAGTTTTTGCCATTTTTACCTATCCATCTTGGGTGACCGGCTTATAAATGAACGGGCTAAACGAGTATATACGGTATCTCTTTCTCCCATATATTAGCCTTCGTCTGAACTCATCTCTTCTCCCCCTTCCCCCCGCTCTCTTGTTTACGGCTATACTTACTCCCACATTGGATTATCCCAAAGTGGATTCATAATTTCAAAGCACTCAGTTCTTCTGTGGATTTTTCACTCTTTCTGGAAGAGAGCTATTTATCTCCACACACTCCCAGGGGTCTCCAAACAGAGGAGTCTGTCACTCCCTTCAAAAGCACCATCCCAAAACCTTATGGGTGAATCTGCCCATTCCCTCCACCCCCCACCCCCATGACTGACCCTCAGCCTATGTACAAAATTTGGTTAACTTTTTAGAAGAAACAACTGCAGGTGCTGAGCTTTTTGTTTATTCTGGCAAGGCTGAAAATAGCAACTGCTAACAAATATTTTGCCCTTCACAAGGCTTCTCACAGAGATACAGCTGTTATCTCATCTAGTAAAAGTGCCAGCCCTAAGGGGAAAACAGACACTTAATTAGGTTAGAATAAGCTTCAAAAAGGTGCCTCTTTAAAAGTAATACCCATAATGCTCTGTGGTATAGGAGCATTGGACTGAATTCTAGCTCATGCAGTGAAGAACACTGATTTTAAGCTTTTTGGTTCGTTTTCCTTACTTGTGTCTCATGTATTGATGGCTTTGTTTTAATCATCAAAAGCAACAAAGCTTCATTCCTTCCCTTAGATGCTGAAGCAGACAGATCCCCAGGACATAATGATAAGCTTGTGTGGAATATATCCTTTCCAGATTCCAGAGTATGAAACCACCAAGAAACCTATACTT
This sequence comes from Malaclemys terrapin pileata, assembly GCF_027887155.1. Taxonomy (NCBI): domain Eukaryota; kingdom Metazoa; phylum Chordata; order Testudines; family Emydidae; genus Malaclemys; species Malaclemys terrapin. The sequence goes on along the minus strand of NC_071507.1, from coordinate 78,510,536 downwards.
TACATTGAGTGTAATGTGGTCTGGGGTAGGACTTGGGGAGTTTAGTCTGAGCTGTGGAATTTTCATGCAGAGATCCATAAAGCTCAGATATGTCTCACTACCATATCTTAGTATTTGAATGTAAGGAGCTTCTTTTTGTAAATAGGGATGCAACAGTTTATGTCAAGCTTACTAGGAATGAAACTGCATCCAGGTCAGATTCAATCATCATTAGATGTGCTGAAATATGGTATTAGCATTTCCTTGCTTTCTCCGTCAAGCATCAGAAATGGGTTTGTATATAGTAACAGTTGTCTCTGGAATTTGCCATTTCCACCTTCGCATCAATTCCAGGTCTCCTCTATACACTTTGGCCTGGTCTACACTGGGGGACGGGGGGAGGGGTGGAGGAAGGGGGAATTGATCCAAGTAACGCAACTTCAGCTTCATGAATAACAGTGCTGAAGTCGTGAATAATGTAGCTGAAGTCAACGTACTTAGATCTACTTCCTGCGGTCTCTTCACTGCAGTAAGTCGATGGCTGACGCTCCCCTGTCGACTCCGTCTGCACCTCTCGCTCCAGTGGAGTACAGGAGTCGATGGGAGAGCGCTCGGCGGTCAATTTATTGCATCTAGACTAGACACAATAAATCAACCCCCGCTGGATTGATTGCTGCCTGTCGATCCAGCCGATAATGTAGACAAGCCCTTAGGGAGTCTGTCTCACTAGAGAGGTGACAAAGTTGTAGATACCTTTGATAAGCCATTCCCACACTTTACAAGTCACGGTCTTGACAATAGAACAAAAATAACGGGTGCACCACAGATACGAAGATGTTTTAAGTGAAGCTAGTTTAGAGCAGCCTGGCTGACACAACACCTTTAAGTTAAATAAGAGCATTGCCGTTTTCTCAATGCAGCAAATAAAGTGGAAAAAGGATTGCTGGAAATTGAACCACACACCAGTGAGTCACTGAGCCATTTCCAGTTCACTGTCTAACACAACAGTGTCTGCAAATAAAGAAATTGTCAAAAACACAGGCAAGATTAACAAAAACATTGTACTAGCACCTCTACAGCTCCTTTTATCTAAGAATCTCAACACTCTGTGTCCATTAAATTAATCCAGCCTCACAACAGACCCATGAAGCAGGTATTATTGTCACCCCTTTGTACAGAAACTCAGCCACAGAGAGGTTAAGTCATCATCCTACTACTCCTCTCCATTACATCTGCTTTTGAAGGCTTGAGTGCTTGCCTCAGTAATTTTATGAAGACAACCAGGGCGGTCTGTCAAGATTATTATTCCCTGGTTGTGTATATAAAACTATTTTTAAAATTATGGAGTGCTGTAGTTTGCTTAAGGGGCACAGGGAATTAGGTCTAATTTAAAACACTTGAGTCTAAACAATCTTTGATATTTAAACAGAAACATCTTCATGGATTTCATTTGGGGCACGCTTAAGATATTTCTGTCGCTTGACACATTTCACTCCTTGTTGAAATTGCAAAGTGAACAAACAAAGTGTTTGCATAAGACTGTCAAACTTATTCATTCAAGGAGAAACCATACTTGCTCACATATAGGTGGGGGAAAGCTTTTGTTTGAGTTGACAGCTATGAATAGTGAAATGATAGAAGATTAAGTTTCAGGACTTGATTTGCACAAAATAGGAAGAGACTCCTTAAGTTTTGGCCCCAACTCAGACCAAACTTGTTTGCTGGTCTGAAAAATGGTGGGATAACGTCCCGCATATCTCCAACTTCTGTGCTTACCAATTCCAGTCATGGAAAGCGGAGATGCCATAAAAAGCAGACAAACCTGAGTTGCCTCTCCTGTATTTCTGTCCCGACAAGAAACAAAGTAGAGGAAATCTTATGAGAAAGCCTGTTCTTGCCCATTTTCCAGCCTAGATTTGCAATGTCAAGAAATTTCAACAACTATATCTGAACTTTTGTAGTTGTTTATCCAAACTGAAACGCTAAACCTTTTGAGGTGTTCCCATCACCAAAGAAGATGGGGTGAATTTTGTATCTCAGTCTCAATGTGTATACATCTTTGATTATACAAGGCAACCTCTCCACTCTTTTTCCCCCGCCTGTCCTTTCTGAACAAGCTGTACCCTTCAATACTAATACTCTGGTCATGTGAATTATCCCACCAAGTTTCTGTAATGCCAATTATGTCAGTTATTATTATTCACTAGCATTTCCAGTTCTTCTTCTTGCATTAGTATATAGACATCTAAGATGTTTATTATATTTCACCTCTATATTTCCTCTGGTCTCCCCTGTGTCCCTGCTGTGACTGCCTATTTTCCCCCCAGATTCTGACCCAAGTCAGAAATATGGAGACCTATCTATGAGCTTTTGTCTCCTGCTCCCTCCAACCTAGTTTAAAGCCCTACCTCACTAGGTTAGCCAGCATGTATTCAAAGATACTCTTCCCCTTCCTCGATAGATGAGCCCCATATCTCTGCTCACCAGTTCTTCTCCTAACAGGATCCCCTGGGCAAGGAAGCCAAAGTCCTCTTGGTGACACCATCCATGCAGTGATGTATTTACCTCCATCACTTCCATTGACTGGAAGGATTGATGAAAACACCACCTGCTCCTCCCTCACTCCCAGAGCCCTGTAGTCACTTCTGATCTGCTCAGGGTCATACCTTGCAGTATCATGGATGAGCAGCATAGGGTAGTAATCAGAGGGCTGAATGATCCTAGCAATCCTTCCATAATGTCTCAGACACAGGCCTCTGGCAGGCAGCATTTCTTTTTTCTTCGCGGCAGGTGGCGCCTTTTTTTGTGTGTTCGCTCCAGGGCCGGCTCCAGAGTTTTGGCCGCCCCAAGCAGCCAAAACAAAAAAACAAAAAACAAAAGAAGCCGCGATCGCAATCTGTGGCGGCAATTCGGCGGGAGGTCCTTCACTCCCAGGCGGAGTGAGGGACCGTCTGCCGAATTGCCGCCGAATACCTGGACCTGCCGCCCCTCTCCGGAGCGGCTGCCCCAAGCACCTGCTTGAGAAGCTGGTGCCTGGAGCCGGCCCTGGTTTGCTCCCCCGGCTGCTAAAACCTGGCTTTCGCCACTGCATACCTCCCAGGATGCCAGGTCAGACCTGCAGAGGGGTACAAATGGAATAGCATACAATAAGTTAATTTCATATGGTAATAGCTTTTTTAATTATTGTAATTATAATAAAGCACCAGCAGATGTTCAGCCAATCAGATCATTCCATTTACTGAACATTCACATGTGTCTTTTCTAGGACTATGCAGAGGACATGCTGCCTGAAGCAACATTAATAAATCGTTTCATTGTTACTGTTGAAGGAGAAGATTCTTTACATTAAGAAAACCCCCAAACTCTAAAAGAGGGAGTATTTCCTTAGAAATAATTAACGCTTCAGAAATTGCAACTGTATCTTTAACAGGATCTGTAATAAAACTTAACATTTCTGGACTGCCTTCCATCTACAGACCTCAAAGTGCTTTACAATGACCAATTAACTCAGCCTTGTAATACATAAATGCCCACAAACTCAATTGAGGTCAAAGATTATGCCATTTCTATGCCAACTGAAACCATTTTAAAATTTATCACCATAACATTATCAGGAATCAACAGATGGGACTAGTCCTGCTACTGTTACAAGTGGGGTGTTTCTGAATGAATGAGCAGCTAGCAGTTGAAGAAATGCTGATTATCAGCTGTGGAGCAGTTAGGATGGTATGCATTTCACTACTAAGCTTTTTTGGCCTTTGTGTGCAAGAGATACTAAGAAATGATTCTTAGGTAGGTCTGCAGGTTATACCCGTACAAGAAAACAAAACATTACATGATGTAAAAATCTTTTAGTCATTAGCCTTCATTTTTGTCTGCCTTTTAGAGACTGTAAACTTCTCACGACAGGCACTGTCTTTATTTGTGTCTTTTGCAGCACTGAGCATCACAGACTGTGCACATAAAATAAAGTAAAAACTGATAACCTACTTGACAGAAGTAAAGTAGTATCCCCAATACAGATATGAGGAAATAGAGGTATGATTTCCCAAGATCCCATTCCAATGAGAAATAATGTATGGCAGAGCCAGGAATAGCATTCAGTCCTAACTATCTGAACCGCAAACCTGATTCCTAGCCTTGTCTCTAAACCACAAAGCTACCTATCCACACTGGCCAACTGTTTCCCCCCACATTAGAATGCCTTTATATTCTTGATTAGAACTACAGGGAGCTGCTCATACTTGTTTTCACCTCTTGGTCCTTTTGGTCTCTGAAGTAATTACTCATATATATGTAGCAGCTTTCATATGGAGTGATTCCAAAACACATTGCAGCCCATAAGCATAAAGAGATTGTTTACTTACTAGTCAAGTACAGCAGAGATTCCTTAAAATACATCTAGATTTACAGCTAATATAGACAAAGGACTGCCCATAAATATTTCCTCCTCAACCCGCACTCTGAACAGCATTAATGAAGAGGGGGAAAGAGGGGCTTTGCAGAGTGATCAGAAAATTAACAAATCTGGGCTCTTGCACTTCTACACTGCAGTCTTTAGGAGAGGAACAACAAATAACTTTTGGCTGACAAAAAGATTGCATGAGAGTCATTTTGGATTTACATTGGTGTAAACGAGCAGAATTTGGCGTAGATCAAACACACATACCTCAGTATTAGGGACCTAATTCTGCCCCTAGCTAAAACTCATTCAAATCCAACATCAGTGGCAGTTAAGCATGGGTGGAACTCAGCCCTGTGGGTTCTGAATAGGGTCACATACCCTCTGTTTTGTTTCAGCACAGACCAACATTCTCTACATATTTAACTGCCTCATATTCGACTGCCTCATATTCACTGAGTCCAGGGCCTTTGTGAAGAAGTTTTGTTAAACTGAGGTGTACTAAATTGTTCACTCTGATTGATTTTCTAATTAAATTGAAGTCCCTGGGCCTGATTCAATGTCACATATACTGCAGTAAGTTAACCCCCCACTGATTTCAGTAGCATTACCCCAGTGCATGTTAGAGGAAGAGCTGGCCTCTTGATACTAGGATCTGAGAATAGATTCCTGTCAGGACTAGATTTGTGCAATGCCTATATACAAAAATAATCCCATGCCTGCTTTTGATTACAAAGATCCAAACATCCCTCTCTGCTGAATGGTGAGGAAGGAAGCAAGGGCTGCACAGACAGACAAAGGGCAAAACAACAGTGGAGGTGGGTGAAAGGGGAGCAATAGCTTTGTACCATGTTCCCGTGGAAGCCCCTCTGTTAACATTGCACAGATCAGGCTCTATGCGGTTCAGGGGAGCAGTCACTTCAACAGCCAGCAGGTTTTCCCGCAGAAGTTAATGCTGCTTGCAGCAGTATTAGCTGCACTTCAGTGGCTTCTGCCTCCCCTTGTAATGCACTGCTCGGCAGTAGTGGGTAAGGCTCTGGCAGCCTAGATGTTAAATGGGCCATGCTATTAGTGGTTGGAAGGGGTAAGGAGGATCAGGGGGGCACACAGCATGGTTCCCATGGCAGCTACTGATTTGTGGAGCACACAGGCTCCACAAGTTGAGAGAGATTCCCACACAGCCTTTGCAGAGCCACAAACCTCTTCCCTCCTTAGGAAGGCTGTCAGGAGCCTCAGGTGTCTGCACAGAGTGTCCAGCAATTCCCCCCCGCTGGTCCAAAGGTGAGCAGCTATTAGCAACAGGGATGTGGGGACCAATGGATACATGGGTGCTGTTGGCGGGAAGTTTGACAGTCTTCTGTCAAATAGCAGCTGGAAGCAGAGATCTGTGTTCTTTTACTCCCCCAAAGGATCTTCTTGAAAGATCTTACTCTTCAGTGAAAAGAGAAACATGAGAAGCAGAAAAGGTGGAGAAAGACAACCCCAAACTGACTGTTCTCAGTCTCCTTCATGATTCATTCTGACTCACACCCATCTGACCTGGAGACAACCTCTGGCAAGAGGTTTTAAAAAAAACAAACCCTTTAAGTGTGTTTCTCGCTGAATACAGTGCACTCAATCATCCACCGCACTCAATCATCCACACTGCCTATTTCCTCCTTCCTCACCCCACACCCCCCAACAGAGAGAGAATACAACCAAATGGAAAAGGGAAGACCTGTCAAAGGAGATGGAGAATGGAGTAAGTCATCTGCTACTGAAACAAAACAACTCTCAAAGACAACCCAGAGCACAAAAACTGCCAGATCAAACAGACACAGGGGCGGTCAATGCTCCAAGGGGGAGAGTGGGGGGGGGGGGGGGAGTTACCTGCATTATGTCTGCTTTCTTAGCAGTGTCATCAAACTATTTAGGGAGGGAAGGGGGAGTGGTAGCCTTAGTGTGTGTGTGGGGGGGGGTAGTTCTCACAGGGGGAGAGGGACTAGAACACAGGAATCAAATCGTGTGCCAACAGCACACACTGATAAACCAGAAATGTGACAGGCATCTTTTCTGTCACCACAGAGAACAAACAGCCCTATGGAACTGTACAGGCGTTGCATCAAGACCTATAGTAATGGTGACGATGCACAGGGCACTTCTAGATTCTTATTTGCCCATGAAAGGTGTCATACTGACAGATGTCCATTTTACCCACACATGAGCTGCGGTTTGGGCAGTGCCAATGCAAGCTTTTCTATAGCATCCAGGCAACATGTTGCAGCCCATATCTGGAAACAGCTACCCACAGGAGCATAGTTCAGTTTTCAAGCCCATTCACTCATTGGCCTCTCCCTCTCTGTGACAGATAAAATAAAAGTGCCAGTTGTGGAGGTGGCTCAAGTGAGGAGGAAAAGCAGGGAAGTACAATTACCTCTCCTTGGCTAAAAGTAGCCAGAATTTCCCCCCTTCTCCTCTTTCAGGGCTTGAGGTTTCCTGGGAGGTGTTAAATAAATGTTGATCTAGAAGGATAACAAATATACAATTCACTTATCAGACAGGATTTTTATTTCTCTGTTGTGCATGGAAGAATCACAAAGCTGGCATTTGGATTTCTGTTGCAAAATTCTTCATTTCTGATTTAATATTGAAAGCAAATTTAATCAGAACAATAGTCTAAGCAGTTTCTAGACAGCTCGGAATCTGTTCTCATGTGAGGAACCCTGCATCGCTCTGACCCGAGGCTAAACACAGATAAGCTGTAACAGTTCTTGTAACAATTTTTAATTTCTTCATATTCAAAACTTAAGTGACTGTTTTCTGTAAATTAATGTCATGCTGTGGACTGCTCATGGGCTATTTTCTGCAAGCATTCCTTCTAGTAGTCACTCCTTGCAATTTGAGATGGGAGCTACAGTATGCGACAGATCACCTAACTTATTCCATTCCCTGACTGAATGAACTAACTAATTACTTCTGGCCAAACTAAAATTATATTTTTTTCCATAAAACAAGTTTGCACTTAATGGGCAAATGAATCTTAAAAGGATCAAAAGTTTTTTTTCTGTGACTATTCAACCAAACAAGACTATTGGCATGAGTGTTCAACTAAAAAAAGGCTGTAATTCAAGTGAAATTCTAGTTACAAATCACTGAACTATAAAGAATAATTTTTTCCTCGCTATTCACACAGCTCTAATTCTTAGGCACTTGTAGTCAATAAGCACTCAGTAGGTTCTTAGGATTTTAATTAAATCATGGGCAATAGAATCAGATAACTAGTGCCTTAGTTGCTAGATTAAAACATTATGCAAAGCACAAATCTAACCACCCCACTGTACCATTATTCTAACACTCCTTCTACAGAACATTTATTTTTCTAGCCACGATAAGACAGTTGGGGCCCAATTCCACCCTGGTGCCAGCAAATGCAGCTCAATTGATGTAAAGGAAGTTGTACTCACACCCCCCAGGGCTGAATTTGGCCCTTTCTGCAGTCAGCCAAAGCTGACAGATGAAACATTGTGTTAATGTGATGTAATTAGAAGACTGACTGGGGGTGCATCAGACAGCTGTCAAAACACAGCTCAGACACAATATTTAAGCGACTCTTATCACTGTTTATTCATTCCGACCCCATAGAGAAAAGCTCATGTACACGAGCAAATCTATAGCTGGTAAGCCAGGTGGGAAGCCCAATAAGAACGCATGTACTATACCCCTCTATGTATGACTATGCTATGTAGGCTGTTAATACATGTGATATATTGAGCTATCATGCATCACCCCCCAATTCTGAGACATTTGAAATAATATGCACCTCAGATTGTGGACCCAATTTTGACGACCCCTTCACTGGTGATGCAAAGCAGCGCTAACCACGCAGAAATGGCCTCTGTGAATACCTTCGGCACATGGGGTATCTGTGACCAGCACAGAAGTACCAAAAGGGCTTATGTCTGCCCACCCCCTTGCAGCCGCAGGCATAGGGAACATGACAGAAGGGCATACAGCTATTCTGTGCTTCCCACAGTCACTGGGCAGTACAAAGGGGCTCTAATTTACACTGCTGGCCTGCCCATTGACTTCAAAAGAACAGGATTCACCCCAGATTCACCAAGCATCAATTGCTCAAATGAGGACTGCAGGCTTAGGACCAATGTGTTAAATTCCTCTTCCAACACTCTATCAGAGCCAAGTTCTGGTCTCAAATCCATTCATGTTGCTACCAATGACTGTAACGATTTTAGGTTAGTTTTTGTTAAAATAAACAAGAGTCCTGCTGGCAGGGACCATACTCTTAAAAAGTGATATAAATTTGTGAGCTATCCTAGATCAGTTTTTCATTCAACTTTAAATGATGTTAAAAATACTCTTTACCAATATAGTTGTTTATTTCAAAGTCTGCAGATCCATTTGATGTCTATAGCCTCATAGCTCAGTTATCTATGGAGTATCTTTTGCATTTATACAATCATGCATATACGGAAGCAGGTTTTTCCAACCATGTACTCCCACTTTGCTGTTTAGATTACCAGACATAGTGGGATCCTACTTCACTCTTTCCATTTGTTCTAATTCTATTAGAAGTGGTTTCCTCCAGCAGCTCAATTCACAGCTTGTCTCCATCTGTTCCATGGCTGGATCTGCCCAAGCTTTGTACTTGAGCTTATTACATCTGACATGAGTGTGGGGTCCTAGTTGAGGGAGTGAATTTTCCCCTTTTGCAAATGGGAATGGCTCTAGTGTGAAATCGTCTGTTATCTCATTTGTTCCTGCTGAAGTTGCATAGAAGATTCTGCATTAAGTCTCTATGGATTCAGCTAAGGGCTTGTCTACACCCAGAAGTTGCTCCAATTTAAATCTGGTTAAAGTCCAATTTAGATAAGGCCTGGTCTACACTGGGCAGGGGGGGGGGAGGGGAATTGATTTAAGATACGCAACTTCAGCTATGAGAATAGCGTAGCTGAAGTTGACATATCTTAGGTCGACTTACCTGGCCGTCCTCACAGCTCAGGGTCGACTGCCACCACTCCCCCGTCGCCTCCGCTTCCGCCGCTTGCTGTGGTGGAGTACAGGAGTCGACGGCAGAGCGATCGGGGATCGATTTATCGCGTCTACACTAGATGCGATAAATCGATCCCTGATAGATCGATCACTACCCGCCAGATCGGCAGGTAGTGTAGATGTACCCTAAGTCAATTGAAAACACTACATGAGCACTCCTATATCAGTTTTAAACTGGTTGTGCAGGTTTAGCTTGCAGCTGTACATATACCAACACAAGCCAAACCAATAAAAGGCAAGCTTAAAGCAATTTAAGAGTGGCCACAAAGTTGCACCAATGTATGTAAGTCAGTATAAAAATCAAAATAGTTAGGCTAATGCAACTTTGGGTTAAGACCAGGTCTAAGAATCTTGTTACTATCTGTACTGTATGTTATCCTTGAAAGTAAGGTGTTTTTCAAAGCATGCATCCCCTTCTCCACACTTGAATGACAGTGGTTTTCCAGAACTGTATAGAACAGCTAGGGGAGTGGGGGGTGAGAAGGTCTGATTGGAGGCAGTGGAAGTGTTTGAGATGGTGGAGTGCTAAAAGGCTTGCAGTCCTAGTGGCACAGAGTTAAGAGTGTGTTGTGTCATCTGTTGTGTAGCGGTTGTTCCGGTGGTGCACTGTGAATCTCTCGGGGGGAGGAGCAGAAGTTAGGGCATGATAGATGCTTTAACTTTTAATTCCCCTGCTTTTGTGTGAAGCATATTTGTGTGCAATCATAACTCATAGGTTTTTATTAAGGTTGCCCAACATTTCCCATTATGAAGACCTAGTTTTCAATTGCTCATAACTTTGACAGACTAACTGTTTGGGCTGAAATTGTAACATGGAGCAGAGGATGGAGAGTAAAATTGCAGCCAAAATGGTTGAGCGCTTTCAGAGAATGAGCCTAGGAAGGAAAATACATTTTTTGCCCATATTTTAAAACAAACAAAAAAACCCCACACAAGAACTCTTGTAACTTTTTCTTTGAGAAGCTTTATCATCCCGATGCTTTATAGCAGCAGTTCTCAAACTCTGGGTTGGGATCCCAAAGTGTGTCATGACCCCACTTTAATGGGGTCACCAGGGCTGGTGTTAGACTTGCCGGGGCCTGGGGCCGAAGCCAAACCCCAAGCCCCACTGCCCAGGCCTGAAGCTAAAGGCCGAGGGCTTTAGCTTTGCCACCCTTCCACCCTCTTCCCTTCCCCACCCCCCCGGGGGCAGCAGGGCTCAGGCTTCAGTCCCCCCTCCGGGGGTCATGTAGTAATTTTCATTGTCAGCAGGGGGTCGCGCTGTAATGAAGTTTAAGAACCCCTGCTTTATAGCAGGGACGTGAATTTTGGGTGTGTGTGTGTGTGTGGTCTTACTGTAAGGGATGTCCCTTGTCATTTACATGAAAATCCATCCAAATTTGAAAAAAGTTACAGTTCACATATGCTCAGTAAACTTGCTAGAACACTGCAGCTTCATTCCTTGAAAATTCCATCTGTGCTGAGTGTGCTCCAGCCTGGGGCTGAGCAGGACTTTCCCCAATTACAGTTCCCTGCTGCTCCAGGCCATACCAGAGCTGGGTTCAGGGACTGGAGCAGGGATCCAGTCTGTCCTTTGTTCTCAACAATCCCCTCTGCTGGGCCCTGGCACTATGGAGAAGGAAACTGCTTGAATTAAATGCAGAACTGAATGGTTCTAGAGGATTGGGAGCAGGGAGAAGGGAGGAACAAGGAGTAGCTGGAGAAGGGGAGAACTGGGAACACTGAAATTGGACAAGGAGTCTGGGAAGGGAGACTGGAATGGGGAACCAGTGAGTACAGGGAAGGTGGGTGTGGAGGTGACTGAAGGCTGGGGTTGGGAGAGGGAGGGCCGGCTCTAGCATTTTTGCCGCCCCAAGCAGCAAAAAAAAAAAAAAAAAAAAAAAAAAAAAAAAAGCTGCGATCGGCGGCAGCTCTACTGCCACTTCATTCTACGGTGGCAATTCGGCGGCAGGTCCTTTGCTCCAGGAGGGAGTGACGGCCCCGCCGCCGAATTGCTGCCGAATGGCCGAACGTGCCACCCCCCTCTTCATTGGCCGCCCCATGCACCTGCTTGCTACGCTGGTGCCTGGAGCCGGCGCTGGGGAGAGGGGAAGGAGACAGACACAGAGAGCTGGGGGGACTGGCTGAGCAAGGAGACTGGGATGGGAACCCAAGGAGTGGAGGCTGGAACCAGTTAGGTGAGGAGATTGGGATGGGGGATGAAGAACCGGGGATGAGGAAAAGACAGGACTGGGACAGGTTGGATGGGAAGGGACAAAACAAAACAAGAATCTCTGCCCATTACAGCAGACTCTCCTCCAGAGCATGGAACAGAACTCAAGATTCCCAAGTCTCACCATTCCTCTGCGGTCAGCAAATATCTGCAAAACCCTCTGGCAAAGGATCTCATCCCTCTCTAGTGCTGGCCAACATCACAGAAGTAGCTTGTCATCCCCTATCAGTTACTCCATTAGCTCAAGGTGGCAGAGGACTGTGTGGTGATAGGTTCCAACCCTGCTTATAACCCATGTGGGTTTCAATAGGATGCCACATAACCAAAAAAACCTGGATTTCTATTTCATCAATTCTCTCCCCCCCTTTTGTGTGTGTGGGGGAGAACCTAGGAAATTAAACAAAACATCAGAACATTATCATGGCTGCAAAGTCAAACACTCAAAAGTTAGGAAATGCCAGAATTTGGCCCCCTTGTGCAGATGTATTATGGTACTGTCTTTAATTATCTGATGACATTGTTTTTTTCACAGGACACTGGCTCATTCAGTGAATGGGATGGATGGTGTTCATTTAATGAGCGACTCAATACTTTGTTTTCTCTTCACTGTACCATGTGTGGCTCCAGGTTTTATTTACTGCACATTATTCAAACCCTGCTCAGAAGACAGGATTATTATTTTCCATATGGGTTTTTCCATGGTGCTCATCACTAGTGTCTCAACGCTTCACAGATATTCATTTTCACAACACTATCATGTTTTACAGATGGGGAACTGAGGCACAGAAAGATTAAGGACAAAAGTATCCACTGATTTTGGGTGCCCAACTTGAAACACCTAGGATCTGATTTTGCAGAGTATTTATATAGCACTTTGAATATATAAAGCCCAGCTGCCACGGACTTCAGCTGCAGCTGTGTGCACTAAGCACTTCCGCAAGTCAGACCCGAGGAGCTCAAGTTCGGCACCCAGAAAATGAAATTGGGGTGGTGGTGGTGTGTTTGAATTTACGGAGGGGGGTCAGGGCCGATGATGGGTGAGACCGTGAGGGTGAAAGTGGGCTTTATGGCACCATAGTAAAAACTGAAAACTGTTTCATGACCATTTTATTAGATTTAGCTCATATTTTGAAATCACACAAATTCAAGCATTCTATGAAGCACAACATCTACATCCTTCTTGGTTTCTTGTTATAATTTTGCACAACTCTGTTAATGAACTTCTTGATTGCAATGCGTTCATCTTTGGTGGTTCTCGTGGGTCCATTACTTCCACTCCTTCAACTGATATGCTCATTAGTTCATACACATGATCAGACAGAAGGCGACTTCTTTCAGAACACAAATTCTATTCAATGATGAAAAAGAACACTCAACTGTAGCTGTTGTGACTGGGAGTACAAGAGATGAATTCCTACTTCTTTCATCCCAGGAAACATAGCACAAAGATCGGGTCGAGCCACTAGTGATGAAAAAAGAAGTTGAAGTCTAATCTTCATTCATTTGTTGTATGATATGCCACTCTGTGTTCAAATTTTCTATTCTGTCTTGAGCACATGGCAGCCCCATTGCTGGTAGTGCCTCACTTCACTCAACTGTCCGTGTTTTATAGGACAGGGATCTGTAAAAGCTACGTAGAGGTTGAGTAGAATCTAGAAGTTGCTGTTGTAGATTAAGAATGAAGTCTGCGTACTTTTTCAGTTGTCTTAAACACTTCTTGTCCTCTTCACTTAAGGATTCAATATAAATGCCTTCATTAGTCAACTTCTGGACTGAAGTCTTTGCTTCTTCCAGTACTTTTTCAATGGATAGCTCTCTGATTGATCCAAATGTAGCTTCTGTTGCTGGACAAAGATCTACTACTGTTGTAGCAGATGCCTGAATGGCATTGTTTAATGACCCAAGTGGTCTCAACAGTAGACTTATAAGAGAGAGAATGGCAATAGTCTTCTCTGAACGTAGTAGCAAAAGTAATCCACCAGCCTTATTACTTAGATCCATCCCATCTTGGTAGATACTTTCCAAAGCCAGTAATAATGGCTGGAGTAATTTTAAGACAACAGCCAAGGATCACTTATGAGAAAGCCAGAGGGTTTTCCCAGGTTGGACTAATTTGAACTTCAGTTCTAGTGTATCTTCTGTATTTTCCAAGATATTCAGTCTTTTTGGACTCTTGTTGAAAAAAAGAATATAATGAAGACATTAAATTTATAGCTTTTTAAATGTCTTTTGAAGAGTCTGCAGCTTGTACTAGCGCTAGTTGGAATAGATAGCCTCTGCAGTGTGTATAGGAGAGATTAGGGTTACACTTTTCTCTGAGCAAAGCTTGTACTCCACCATGTCTTCCAGAAAAGTTTGCAGCTCCATCAAATGCACAAGCAGCCATCTGTTTGGGGTCCAATTGACAAGCATTTAACTCTAAGATGTGGGTTGTCACAGATGCAGCCAATGTGTCTTCTATAACTTGAACATCTAGAAATGCATCTACTGGCCTACCATGGACATCAAGATAACATTCACAATGGACTTAATACTTGCCCATTTGCATCAGTGCATTCATCAGCCATGTATGCAAATGTTTTGAATGTGGTGAGAGAGATCTTCACTTTTTCAACTGTTGAGTCTTTCACTGTTGCACCATATGCTTCTAGCCAGTCAGTTGAGTTTCTTGCAGAAAGATAGTGAGCATTTGCTGGTCTTGTTCAGAACCAGTGTTCAACTTCAGGATGAACAAGTGACAATGCACTTAACATTGGCCTCCAGTTTGTAGTGTGTGGTATCTCTTGCTTAAATAGAAAGTATGATGCCACATCCATGTTTGTTCGCATGTCTCTTGAGGTTCCACCCAGCTCACAGTGAATTTAGCTGAGCTCTCAGTGTGGGAGCCTTGCTGCTAGTGCAGACTGGCCCTCTCTTCCACTTAGACCTCAGTGATTTCAGCTGCAGTGGTCACTAACAAAACAAAGACTATCTATGGAGCCTAATCAGCTCTGTCTTTAAACAGTGGAGAGGGGCAGGTCAAATAGTACTTGTGACTCAGGCAGACCATCAAGCAAAACACCTGTCCCCACCCTCTCTCCCTAATGCCCCCAATCAGCACAGGCTAAGTACAGTTCTACTGCCCTTTACTCATACAATAAGAACAACAACATTTATCCCCCCCCCCCCCCCCCGCATTCAAGTGATTTGTAATCCAACGCCAGCCAGAATCACTTGGGCAACACAGCTCTGTTTGCTGGATACCTAGGTAGATTAGGTGTGAATGTAAATACAATCTGGTCCTGAAGCCTTTTCCCCCAGCCCATCACTAGCTGTCAGGGAGAGCTCATTTAGACTTTGCTTGCAGATCATAATTGGGCCAACATCACCAAAATGAATGCACTGACATAGTCATAAAAACAAAAGCTGTATAAGAAAGCTAGTCTATGTTCATACTTTTCAAATCTATTATACTTTTTCAGATACACGTATTTTATCATACACTTTATATGCTTTTAAAGTGTGTATTAATGTTTCAATTTCAATTCAAATTTCCAAACAATCACTAAATTGGCAACACTGCATATAACTAATTCACAAAACTAGGGGCGGGGGAGTAGGGGTGTATGTAGGGAAATCCCTGGTGACCACCTGTGAAAAGTCAGGTTTGAGTGAGGTGCCCAGCATCACATAGGAACTCTGCAACAGAGGCAGCAAGAGAGTGCCCATCTTCAGGCAGCACTCAACTTCATAACCAGACCACTGTCCTTTCTCTTCCTGCGACATCCTGCCTCACTCTCTCCACCCCTTCCAACTTCTGCAACAAAGGAAGCAGTGGTCCTAGACAGTCTCCTTCACAATACACTCTGATTCACCACCAGAGCACAGTCTATCCTGTGCACTGAACAGGGCAGAGATCCCATCTGGGGAAAAATAGTATGTGATCTTGTAATTAAAGACTATCAAAGTATATAGCACAAGGGGGCATGCACAGGCAACCTTAATTCTGCAATTTCTTAACTACTGAGTGCTTGACTTTGCAACCTTAAGAATGTTCTTTTAAGACAGTTTGTGGTGTGTGTAATGTACAATCCAGAAAGAATTAGTGCTACAGCTTTATAGCATAAATAGGTCATTTTGGTCTACAGTATTCGGGGCTGTCCTCTCAAAAAGCTCAGTTGTGCAAGTTTTACTCATGCAAGTAATCCTACTGAAGCCAAATATATAGCCAAAAGAGAAAAAAGCCTCATCAGAGCATGAGTCAAAGCTATTGATTCAAATAAAAGTGTGCAGGATCAGGCCATAATTTGATGTCATCAAGCCACTATTCTCATTTTCTCCTAGTAACAACTGGCACTCAGCGAAAGGGAAATGTTATGTGAAATTAAAAAATTAGAGCGAGGCCAGATTTATTTCCTTGCTGCCAATGAAAACACCAACACAGGAGCCCAGGTTTTACAAAGAAAACATGTGTCAGTGTCTGGGTGTGTGTTATCTTTTAGAACGCACATTAGGCATTCCTGCTTGCTGTGCTTAGTTTAAGATTCTATTGTCATCAATAATGTATACACCTTGCTCTGCTTGATCTTTCATCTATGCACTAGGTTGCCCCTATTTTCATCAATCATACATAGACCAGTTTTCTAGGTGAGCATGTCTTTGCCCCCACTTTACCTTCTCCAATTTTTTTTGGGGGGGGCTGATCTTTTGATCTAGCTGTAAATTGATCCTGGACAACCCAGTCTAACACATGAATCAAGCCAAAAATCTCTTTCAAAAGACTGACTTCACACTAGCCTTAACTGTTTAAAGCAGTGCATACTGTACATCATGTGCTTGTGGGATGGATAGATTCTTAGTCACTCTCTCTGGAAAATTATGTTCTAGTTCTGCAGAGGAATTTCAGTGGAGAAAAGTTTGGTGACCTCACAAAGCAAGACCCATGAAGAATCTCTATGTTATGTCCCCCAACTTATCAACATGGATTTCAGCATTTCAATTTCTTTGCTGAGTTGGGACCCAATCTGGTCTTCTCCAAACATGACTCATGTGCATGAAGTAAATGGGATATTGTAAGGCGAATTCTGCTCTCACACCTGTGGTAGTTCCTTTTATACTGATGAAACTTCATCTCAGGTTGAAGTGAGAGCAGACTCAGAATTGACAGAGGGGCTCATTTCTGTTACAGAAACACAGTTTACCTTAGGGTGTCTCCTTGAAGGTGCGCCACACAAAGGACTCTCACTCAAGTCAGTAAGAGTTGTGTGTGATTTGCTTGCAGGATTAGGTCCTTGGCTAATTTTGAAAGCCTAGGCCCAAGTGACCAACTTGAGACACTTTAAAACTGCCATGAAGCCACTCTCAAAATTAAACTCTTACAAATGGTCTCATCCTGGGCAAATAAAAGTTGAGGCCACCAAAATCCCTGGGCAAGAACCACGGCCAAAATGTTTGTGAAGTTTTCACTCACACTAGCAGCAACCATATCCTTTCAGAGGAGAGTATTTTAAGATTGGGGGGGGGGGGAGGGGAAAGTGATACAAAAACCATGAATGAAATTAAGTCAAGTCTCTATGAGAGCACTCCTCTAACAAGCCTGCAGCAACTCTGCCTGACACTATGCAGCTGCAGATCGGCAGAGTCCTCTAGAATTTTTAAGGTTCAGCGCAAAAAAAAAAAAAAAAAATTAATCCTGATCTTTTCTTCTCCACGGTAGAGGACCACCTAAACCAGTGTTAGTGACAAGTATAAGCAAAGAGAATGCTATCAATCTAGGCCAACAGTTTTGAACATAAGAGCCTAAAGTCAGGTTCCTAAATCCATATTTAGGCTCCTGCCAGCTTTTCAAAGTGCTGAATGGGATGACCACCATCTTGGCTGAAACACCAAGAACTGACCCAAGGACCTTCAGAGCTAAAGGCATTCGCTTGAACTGCAGCAGCTTGACAACAAGGCGTGCTAGGTGGGGCTGCAACATATTCACATCCTCTGCAAATCAAAGATAGATGGGGTCCTGTGACACATTCACTAGAGGGTTATATGAGCACCCAAGAGCGCCCACTGGGTCAATGCTTTTATTGTTATATAAATTAGTGCAAAAACGAATAACTTAATATGTGGAGGTATATGGGAGCAGTGAAGGTTAGGCTCCTAACTTATGTTCCTTTGTTATGGTAAAGATTTTCAAACCTGCACTACTCTAATACCTAGGCACCTCTACTAGCATTAAGAATTCATATTGTTTCCAGGGTGGATACAAGGTGCATGGAGATATTTGAGAGTTATCTATTCTGAACTCATTTGCGGGAGGGGGGGAAAACACATTGAAAACAGTCTCAAAGAACAAATCTCTGCCTGTGGTTACATAACCCAAAACTCTCTAAATGAATTCCCAGTTCTTTGCACACCTAACAGAATGAATCTAGAATATTATGTCAATGTCTCACGGTAAATATGGAGTAGAGTGGAGACAGGCTCATGGTACTTTGTGTTTTCTAATTAAAAACACCCGTTGTTACATTAATAAGACGAGCATCTCATTAAGATGTACCCCTAGGTGACATTTCAGGTCTTTTGAAGAAAATGCATGGAAAAGAAACAAACCCAGCAGATTCTGCCAGCAAGAAAGCTAGTAAATGAGCTTTTGGTGTGAAAAACAAAGAGGGAAGGTGAGGGAGAGAAAAAACAAGAAAGGGGAGAGATCATTCTGCTTGAGTCTCATTAGTATCAATAGATCTATAGACTTCAGAGGTCATTATAATTTGTCTTTCACTTAGTTTGGGATATCAAAAAAAGCTTCCCCTCCCCATTATCCTCCAGTTTTATAAGACAGCATATTTCACTCACAACAGCTTTGTGAGGGGTAAATGAACTGTAGGGTGCATAGATCACTGTACTCTGAAGAGATTAGCTGAGAAATCTGATTCTTGTGCCTTTCCCATCTCTGAGGAGATTTTTCTTGCCATTCATTCAGAGTTTGATGCAATCCCATTTAAAGCAGTTGGAGTCTGTCAACTCCAATAGGTGATGGATCAGTTCCCTATTTGTATCATGCATGCTACTCTGGTTTATTGACGATGCTCCACCCCTTTGCTGCTGGGTTCTCTGATGTACCGATGTTTCCATGAAAAGTACATGCTGCAAAGAGAGAAGTGAGGTTGCTATACTTGGTATTTGGATGCAGAAGAAGAGTGACTCGCTAGCTGGTGAGCAGCCACTTGTGGCAGGGCATGTTGTAGCAGGTTCTTCCCCCTCTCGTATCCTCTGCTGACAGCTGTTCCAATCTTGTGGTGGTCTGCGTCTTCTCGTGACTTGGCCCTTCTGCCAGGTCACATTTAGTCCCACTCCTTTCTGGGCACCAAAATCCCATGAAACAATAGTTCAGTGACCTTATGCCAGGTCTTTGGCCCAACCCTGGGCTCTATGGGCTCTCAGTGCCACCCAAGGCCAGCTCCAGGCACCAGCGCAGCAAGCAGGTGCTTGGGGCGGCCAACGGAGAGGGGCAGCCCATCCAGCTCTTCGGCGGCAATTCAGCAGCGGGTCCCTCAGTCCCTCTTGGAGGGAAGGGCCTGCCGCTGAATTGCTGCCAAAGAATGAAGCGGCAGCGGTAGAGCTGCTGCCGAAGTGCCGCCGATAGTGGCTTTTGGGGGGGGGGTCGCCGCTCGGGGTGGCAAAAACACTGAAGCTGGCCCTGATGCCACCTTTCTCAACTGCTAGTAAAGAAACACCAGGCTCTCGCTCTACCCTGGGTTCCAGTCCAGGGACCCTGTAGCAAGCAGCTAAGGTCTGTTCCCTCAGGCTTCTTGCTCCCTCAGCCTGTCTCTAATCCCTTCCTGGGATCACTCCTCCACAGACTCTCTGCCCCTTCCCAACTGCAGCATTTTTCTATCTCTTGTACTGAGCTACATCTCCCACGAGGGCTGGCTCCTATCTGCCTCCCTCAATGCTCTCTAAGTGTCCATGTCTCTTGCCTGTGGAAACCCACTCCAGGCTACCTCCCTGGTGTGGAGTGACTCAGTAGTTCAGTCCATCTCTGTGGCTCTCCAGTGTCTGCCTTGGTCCTTTGCTAGTGCTCTTTTTTCAGGCAAGGACCCCAAACCTTACTTTCCCCCTTGACTCCCTGCCTCTCTCTACTGCTTCGAAGTTCTCCTTTATTAGTCACCCTGTTCTGCTCAGCAGGGACTCATCCTTAATTCAGCCACTAGCTCCTTTCCATCTGGGCTTGGCTCTCCCTCCATGTGCACTAATTACTTTCTAGCTCCTGTTAACCCTTTCACTGGAAGTGTGGGGTACTTTCCATCACAGTAGGCAGTACCAGAAAGTCACAGGACATAGGTTATGCAATTCACGAGTGACTACGGATGTCCAGTCTATCCTGTGCACTGAACGGGGCAGAGGTCCCGTGTGGGGAAAAATAGTATGTGATCTTGTAATTAAAGGCTAACAAAGTATAAAGCAAAAGGGGGCATGCACAGGCAACCTTAATTCTGCAATTTCTTAACTACTGAGTGCTTGACTTTGCAACCTTAAGAATGTTCTTTTAAGACAGTTTGCGGTGTGTGTAATATACAATCCAGAAAGAATTAGTGCTACAGCTTTATAGCATAAATAGGTCATTTTGGTCTACAGTAATCAGGGCTGTCCTCAGAAAAAGAACTGTTATGGGCATCTAATCTGGCCTCCAGCATAACACAGGCCATAGAACGTGGCCAAGTAATTCCTGCATTAATCCCTAATAGCTGCTGGTTGGACTGGGGCACATCTTTTAGAAAGAGATCCAGTCTTGATTTAAAGGCTTTAAGTGATGGAGAATCCACCACATAGAATCATAAAATATTAGGATTGGAAAAGACCTCAGAAGGTCATCTAGTCCAACCCCCTGCTCAAAGCAGGGCTAACACCAACTAAATCATCCCAGCCAGGGCTTTGTCAAGCCAGGCCTTAAAAACCTCTAAGGATAGAGGTTCCACCACCTCTCTAGGTAACCCATTCAAGTGCTTCACCACCATCCTAGTGAAATAGTTTTCCCTAATATCCATCCTAGACCTCCCGCACTGCAACTTGATACCATTGCGCCTTGTTCTGTCATCTGCCACCACTGAGAACAGCCTAGATCCAGCCTCTTTGGGAAACCCCCTTCAGGTAGTTGAAGGCTGCTATCAAATCCCCCCCCCCCTCCACTCTTCTTTTCTGCAGACTAACCAAGCCCAGTTCCCTCAGCCTCTCTTCATAAGTCATGTGCTCCAGCCACCTAATCATTTTTGTTACCCTCTGCTGGACTCTCTCCAATTTGTCCACATCCTTTCTATAGTTGGGGTCCCAAAACTGGATGCAATACTCCAGATGTGACCTCACCAGTGTCGAACAGAGGGGAATAATCACTTTCCTCGATCTGCTGGCAATGCTCCTACTAATGCAGCCCAATATGCCATTAGCCTTCTTGGCAACAAGGGCTCACTGCTGACTCATATCCAGCTTCTCATCCACTGTAATCCCCAGGTCCTTTTCTGCAGAACTGCTGTTTAGCCAGTCAGTCCCCAGCCTGTAGCAGTGCATGGGATTCTTCTGTCCTAAGTGCAGGACTCTGTCCTTGTTGAACCTCAGATTTCTTTTGGCCCAATCCTCCAATTTCTCTAGGTCACTCTGGACCCTATCCCTACCCTCCAGCATATCTACATCACCAAGTGAACTGTCCCAATGGTTAATTACCTTCAGTGTCAACATGTGGCTTATGTCCAGTTTGAATTTCTCTAGCTTCAGCCATTGGGTCTTGTTATACCTTTGTCTGCTAAATCAATGAGCCTCCTACTATCAGAAATCTTCTCTCCAGGTAGGCAAGTATAGATTGATCAAGTCACCTCTTAACTTTTTTTTGTCCATAAACTAAATAGATGGAGCTTCTTAAGTCTCTCATTTTTATTTTTTTATCATTCTTGTGGCTCTATTTTTCAACATCCTTTTAAAAGTGTTGACACCCAAAATGGGATGCAGTATTCTAGTAGGTTTCAGGGTAGCAGCCGTGTTAGTCTGTATCCTCAAAAAGAACAGGAGTACTTGTGGCACCTTAGAGACTAACAAATTTATTAGAGCATAAGCTTTCGTGGGCATCCGAAGAAGTGGGTTGTAGCCCACGAAAGCTTATGCTCTAATAAATTTGTTAGTCTCTAAGGTGCCACAAGTACTCCTGTTCTTTTTGAGTATTCTAGTAATGGTCTCACCAATGTTGCTGCATGCCACAATATCATCTCCCTGCTAGTACATCCAAAGATCATGTTAGCCCTGTTAACAACAGCATCAAAGTAGTGTTCAACTGTTATCCACCTCAAGTCCTATTCAGAATCACTGCTTTCCACAAAACAGCCCCCATCCTATAAGCATGATCTACATTATTTGTTCCTAAATATGACCTTGTATGTGGCTGTATTAATGCATGTTTGAATGCTCACAGTTTACTAAATACAACAGATTGTGCTGTATAAGTGGCCTGTCATTTTTCACCACTCGGTATCATCCGCAAGTGTTACCACAACAATTTTATAACATCTTCTATCACTGGTAAAAATATCAAATAGCATTGTGCTCAGAACAGATCCCTCTGAGAAACCACTATGTGAGGCAGTGTTACAATTATAATCTTAATCCCTTGTCAGGTAAATTATATCTTTCCTGTAGAAGATACTCAGCAGTCCAAAACTGCTACATCTTTTTACTAACTCAGCTAGGCACCATGCTCAAACTAAGGTATTTAGTGTAAGATGTTACTGCAGATTACTCTTAATAGCCCATTTTTGCAGTTGCCTATAAGCTTGTCTAGCAAAGATTGCTTTAGGTAAAACAAAAACACTGTTGCACAACTCCCTCCCTATGATGGTTGGGGATTACAACAAGTTATGTTCAGTGGCCCTGAGCTTTAATTAATATTGGCTAATTATTCAATTAAGAATGGCTAGTTTTCACTTTAGGGAAGTGACAGGATTATAAAATATCTGAGCAACCATTTTCTGGCATTTAATAGGCACATAAGGACTTGAACATATTCATTTGATAAAAGTATTATCAAATCTAGTATCCTGTCTTCAACAATGGCCAGTATCAGATGTTTCAGAGGAATGTGCCAGAATACTGAACAATGGACAAATGATTAAATAGCTTTCCCACAGAAATGTCTTCCAAAGCCCCATCAGTTATAGTAGTTGGCTTATAAAACCTCTTCCTTTTGGGCATATCTTATACATTTTTCCTAATCACCTGGCCTCAGTGAGAAGACTTATGGCAATGAATTCCACAATTTAACTATGCAAATACTTTTTTTTACACAATGCTTTTTTCTGTTTTAAAAGATATTGCTTTTCAATTTAATTGCGTGTTCCCTTATTCTTGTATTGTGAGAAAGCATAAATTGGAGTGATTTACCATCTCCCCACCACTATTTTGTATATTTCTGCTATATGTCTTCTAGGTCTCCTTTATACACCTTTGGCTGACACAAAGAATTCTGGTAGAATGGAGAGGCATGATTTTTTCTTACAGAAGTTATGTTGGTTTGTCTTTATCCTATCAGGTTCATCCCCCATAACTTCAATTGCATTTCAACCAATTTACCAGGATGGGTTCAACAATAGGCTACTAGGACTGGAGGGCACCTATCTTAACAGAAGATTGCACTTTTTGTTGGCAGATCAGCCAATTCATGTCCATGTTCCTTCAGAATTCTTGGATAAATACTACCAGATCCATCCTGGTGACTTGTTGCTTTTTGATTTAATAGTGCACTTCATTATTTGTCTGTATCAAACAGCTACAGCAAATCAAAAAAGAAATACATAGGAGGTTATAGGGATTTTAATAACCTATATGTATATAGAAAGAGTGACATTTGAAATGTTTTGAGCCAAATTCTTCCCTCATTTACAGTGGGGGTGGGGAGCATTCTGCCCTTTACACTGTGCAACCTCACTAAAGTCAGTGGTGTTACATGTGTGTAAGGAGGAGGCAAATTTAGCCCTGTGGCTTTGATCTATGTAGGTTGAGGGGGAAACTACACAAATGCAAATATTTAAGAGGTTTTAGGTTTTAGAACACCAGAAGCCCTAGCACAATAGAATCAATGTACTAGCATCACAAATGGTGCTGAAAAGTGGTAGTGACACCAAACACAATAGTTTGTTTTGTTGTCTGTGTCCCAGAATGCATTACAACACAAGACCAATAATACCTGCCAAGCATAAAGGGACCAACTGTCACTTGGAAAAATTCTGCCTGGATTCCACACTCACAATGCATTTATCATGAATAATTCCACACTCCAATGCATTTATCATGAATAATACTAGGATGATTAGGGTTCATGGCTTCATTCCTTTTTAACTGAAGGGTATATCTGCCAACCAATTGAATATCCCCAAAACCTCGTTTACTTGATTGTATGATCTGAATATTTGCATCCCTTCCCTTAACTGTTCATTTCCCACATTTTTAAATTCTTCAGGGCTTTGTTTAACTAATGTATAGTAGCAACTTCAAACCTAAGATATTTTTCCTATAAGTTGGGGGTGAAGGGGAGAGAGAATTCTTGGCGATGTAATTCTCTTTGCAGATTCCTCATGCCAGTTTAGATGACAAATATTCCAGTCAAACTTCCTAAGGGGAATAGAGTCCTTTTAACTGCTAATATTTTTTCAGCAAATTTGTACACAAGAGGAATACATGTGTACTTGAGAGCAAAGCTATTTGAACACATAATGCTAATTAAGAGTTTAAATTAAAGTATAAGTTTGCTTAAAGTTAAATAGTTTAATATATTTCCCCTCCTCTCCCCCCCCCCCCAAAAAAACCCCCCAGACATCTGTTTAGATACTGGCAATCATTAAGCCCAGCCTTTGCCAATGCATTACAGCAAATGTTAGTTTCCAGTTGCTTGTTTCCCTAGGATGTGGGTATTGTTTAACTATATTGTAATGAGGGGACTGCTTGAATTAAATGGAACCAGTTACATTAAAAAATAGGGCATTGTTCTCCAATGTGACTTAGTTACACTGGCACACTGAAGTGGGAAGAAATAATTTATATCCCATGAAAAAGCTTCCATGCCATCGTAATGTTGTTTGGCTGATATTTATGTACAACTTGAAATAAGGTTCCTAATGGTTCAAACTGGCATTTTGATGAAAATGTGTGTTATTCTGCCCTCTGAGTGGAATTTAAAATATTGTATAGGACTAATATTAAAAACACTTATGATTTTTTTTTTTAAAGTGTCTTTAACAGGAAGGGACAAAATAGCTTAGATCAGTGGTTTTCAACCTGTGGTCCACAAACCCCTGGGGCCTGCAGCCTATGCCTAAGATTTCCAGAGGGATCCGCACTTCCATTCAAAAAATGTGTAGGGGTCTGAAAATGAAAAAAAGTTGAAAACCACTGGCTTAGATACACACGAATCCTCCTTCTCTCTCCACCTACCCCCGATCCATTCAGTCTTAGACTCATTAAAACTGCACTTCAGCTGACCTTGTCTTGAGGTCCGGACAAGCTCAGCTAGTTCCTTCACTTCTTGTTTATCTCCTGCTTCAGAAACAAAAATGCTGCTGTTTTTTGAATACTCCAGAAGGGGATAGTCTTTCAAGTGATCTGGCTAGAGGACCAAGTCACAGGAAGAGGCAGATCACCGTGACCATCAGCAGGTGATTCCTGATTGGGAGAGAGCCATTATGCCACACCTGGCCACAAAGAGGCATTAGTGGGGAGTCAACCCCTTCACAGCTTCTAAAAAGTATAATTAGGTAAAAACTATGTTTCTGCCAATTGCACACACAATCCAACACCAGGAAAGACATGCATTCGAAGTGCTGATCTTAGGACTGAAAATCAATAAGAAACAACCAACCTCTACACGGCACCTTTGAGCCCAGAGAATCAAGATACTGGGCCTGATCTTGCTCCCACAAGGGTGACCAGATAGCGAGTGTGAAAAATTGGGACAGAAGGTGGGGGGTAATAGGCGTCTGTATAAGACAAAGCCCTGAATATCGGGACTGTCCATATAAAAATTGGAACATCTGGCCACCCTAGCTCCCACTGACATTCATGGCAAAAAACCCCAAAACTCTCCAGGTGTTGAAAGTGGGAGCAGGAGCCAGCTCATGGTCCCTTCTCCAAAGAATTTAGTCTAAGTAGATCGACAACACAAAGTACCCAGACCCAGAGGCCAATTCTCTTAAATAGAGGAAGAGTTGTCTCATTTTTGCCACAATGACTTAGCACTTGTGGGCCTCATTGACACAGTGAGTTTTGAAAGGGATTTGAAAAGTCAAGGGTGGGTGCCTGGGGATCAGAAACAGGACAGGAACTCCAGAGGTAGCTATTCAAGACACATTCCATTGGCAGTGTAATGGGTTTCCCTTTTCTCTAACTCCTGTACAAAGTCAGTGGTAAGTCTTCCAGTACTCCAGCCTTATACCAGCTTCACCAAGTACAGGGATCAACAGCAGTTGGTGAAGGAAGGCAAGCTGCAAACTCACTCCCACTCTATTTCTAAAAAAAGCAACAGAGGGTCCTGTGGCACCTTTGAGACTAACAGAAGTACTGGGAGCATAAGCTTTCGTGGGTAAGAACCTCACTTCTTCAGATGCTTCGAAAGCTTATGCTCCCAATACTTCTGTTAGTCTCAAAGGTGCCACAGGACCCTCTGTTGCTTTTTACAGATTCAGACTAACACGGCTACCCCTCTGATACTCTATTTCTAGTTATCCACCAAATATGTGTGGGGTGACTTCTCTCGGGTTCCCCACAGTTGCCAAGAGCTCCCCTGGAACCATTGCACTGATTTCCCCCTTTGAGGCACTACAGGACCCAGTACTTCCTATTAAGTACTATAAGGCCAGTGCTAAAGAGGATGAAGCAAATCTAAGGCAGATTGGATGCAAGTGGCCAAGTTTAGAGTCCTGGCATAAAAAAAAAGCTTGAGAAGCCCTGCTTCATGCACACCTAGCACCTTGTATAAACAGGTCAATTATTTTGTGACAAGCAGCAGGATACACACTATATATCCCTGTTAACACCAGAAATGGAGAGAGGCATCATCACTATAACATTTTACGGTGCTTCATTAAGCTTGCCTCCTTAGAATACTGTTACCAGGGAATGTATAAAGTGTCAGTTAATGGAACAGATTGCAAACTGCTAATACATTCATTAGGATCAGATTCACTAAACTGAATGCCAAACACAGAACACATTTTAAGTCTTACTGGCATAAAGTACTTTATACAGAAAGCCACAGTGAGGGATACAGCATAGCTTAAGCAGATACAAATCTGTGGGATGGTAGTAAGCTTGGACTACAGGAGCTGTGTGATATGCAAACAGTTCATCTTCAGTGTAACTGCGCACCATTTCTTCCCTCCATTCTGTTCATTAGAATTTACAAGCGTTTGTTTCCTTTTGCTATATAGCAAAATCTGGCATAAGTGACAAAGATGGTTACAGACCTCTCTTCCTGCCATTTTCAGGCAATAAAGCTGCCCTAGGCTTCGGCTTGTTGTGCAGCTATAGACAGTACAATGATGGTCCTGTACCCCCATCCATTCCATCGGCAATTTTCCAAAACTATTAAAATGGACATTCAGGAAATTAAATGCTCCCTCGCTTCTGGGGGAGTTGCTCTGTAAGGAGACAATCAGTGTCTCTTAAGCCCATGACTTGAACTGTGCTAGTGAAAAGTGTATTTAAACATTGTTGTTCCTATCATCTTCCTAACATCATCAAGAGGGGAATCCGCCCTCCCGCCGCCCAGAAACATACTAACTTAACAGTGTTAAACGACCCACTCAGTTGTCTGTTTCTATAGCATGATCTTAATCTGTTATAATCTGGTTCTAAGAATCCCTTCTTCAAGGTGGTCAGAACTTGATGGTCAGGATCTCCCCTCTAAAACTCCAGTAGCAGGTTCAGCACAGAGGCCTTTAAAGTAATTATGGCTTCATGGTAGCCAGTTAGAGGACAAGGCTACCGTTCAAGATGTGGCTCTTATTCCACTAGGATTTATGCTGGTTTCTATCACCATAAACCCAGGAGGAAGGCTTTGATGGGAAAAAGTCCCCAAGAAGAGAGGGCTGGCGCACACAGCACCTACAATCTTCCTTGAATTGGAGCTGCTATAAAGGGACCAGCACAACCCAAGAAATGGGCAGTGGTGGACAGGAAGAAGGCACTTCTGGAGTGGCTGGGCAGTGTGCCAATTCAATGCCTCCACCAGGCTTTAAACAGACTTTCTCTATAGCAAAAGCCTTAGGAAAGGGCAATGATGGAAATTCAAGGTACACCACATGGTGCAATTCAATAGGACCCACACGTGCTGGCAGGTGTAATTTATGCTTTGCTGTGGCAGTGTTTCCAAGCATGGCCGAGACAGCCTTATCTAGAGAAGCTATTTATTTCCAACTGTTCAGAATGAAATTCCTTACTAAGTCATTTTCTTTGTTTTATTTTTGCTTTAGTGCTTGTGCCTTGGGTTTTGACACATGAATTATATCTACCCAAAGGAACCATTTAGGTCTCAGTCTGTTTCTCTCTGATATGGCAGGCATATTGCCATGCGCTTTATCTTGAAAAATTAACTGCTGTGTCTCTGATGCATATTGTAAGGCAAAGCTGAACACCATTTGCCTTGACAAAGGGTGACAAATTCCAAGGTGCCTTAACTTGCCATAAGGCACAATTACATTCCTCTCTAAAGAGCCTACAATACTTTTTCTTCATATAACTTTGAAGAGTAGCTAATACAAGACTGCTCTGTTGAGCCACCATACCCAGTCTCCAAATACTCTGGTATTACTTATGGTTGCTGCGTCTCATTCACTATGGGAAATTAGCTATTATGCTGGGTTTGACCACCTTAATCAGCAGTGTGTGTACATTTTCAGAGTATTGGGGACAGGAAGGTCCCATAGATATGAATTCTTTGTGATGTTCTTACTTTGCCATTGTTTTGTCTGGTCTTAAATCCCCCTTCACATTATTTTAGAGACCCATTCAAGCTTCATTATATCAGTGAGCCAAATACTTCCCCTGCCCCTGCTCATAGCAACAGAGGAAAGCCTAGATCAGCAGATCTTGATCCAAAGGGTCAGAAGTACCTCCAGCTCTGGGGGGCACACCCTGTTCTTCTGCCCAACCCCACAGAAGTCACTCTACTGAGGTTTGTTATCTATGATTTATAGTACAGTGGCACCTAAAAGCCTCAGCCAGATCAGGGCTCCCATGTGCCAGGCACTGTACAAACATATCAAAGGACAGTCTCTGCCTCAAACTGCATGCAATCGAAAAGACAAGATATCCACAGGTGCACTAAATAAACAAACAGGTGCGGGCATGGGATAGTATAACAAAAAACAGGATGTTGTAGCAAGGATTGATGTGCACAGTTCAAAGTCACCCAGCACACATCACAACCCAGCCCCTGGCTAGTTCTACAGGGCTCTAGAGCTGCACATTTGGAGGGGGTAGGCCAGCCACTATGCTACATTTTCCTTCCTGACACCAACACAAGTTAATGCTGACCTAGTCCGCACCAGAGCTGTTTCCCATGCCATACACTAAGAGAGGCTCAGGGGAAATGGTAGCTCTTTTGAAGACATGTTGCCAAGAGCTAGAGAAAGTGGGGCCCTTGGAGCCAATGCAAATACAAAGCCATTATGCAGCTTGTTCTAGTCACCAGTGTACCCTGTATTCAGAAGGGATATCAGGCTATCCCTCCAGGTGGTGGTAGCAAACCCACTGTCCCACCAACAATGGAATTGGAAATGCAAACTCCCAGGATTTCCAGACTCTTGGGTGGGAAATTTTAGTTTTAGGAGGATACCTGGCAGTTTTTGGCGGGGTGGGGTGAGGGAATTGCATGTGCCAGTATAGAAATAGATTCTAGCTGTTTTGATTGCAAAAAGGGCTGCCCACTAGCACATGGAAAAATCAAGCATAAAACCTGCCAATAAAATTAGAGCGAGCAAATAGGAGTCCAGAGAGAAAGTAAAGGTCAGTGAAAGAATAAAATAAAGTACATATTATAGAGAGAGATCATACTGCCATGGCACAGATGGCTTAGATGTAAGCCAAAGTTTGTCTTCTTACTGCTCCTGATTCGGCCTTAACAACTGAAGCGCTCAGTGAATGTTTAGTATTGTTGTTCACTAGGCGTGATACTTAAATATCACTCTGTCCCTTAAGGAACTGTATGCCTATCTTGAAAAGTTTAAAGATTGGTATTTTCTTTCCATGCTTTTTTGATTGCTATAGTCTTTATTGTAGCTAACGACTCCTTGTGGGAAGGCTTTGGGACCTGTTAGCGTTGAGTAATAGTTAACAGGGACAGGCTTTCCAGACTGCTCACTTGACAACCTTTATGACTAAGGTTGAGAGAATGGCCCGGAAGAATCAGTGCTACCAGCAAGCATAGTTTGTCAGAAGTGTAGTTTAAGACTCTCCAAACAGTTTATATGTGTTTATAGTTATCTTGATAATGATCTTACATTTATAGAGCACCTATCATCCAGAATGATTCCTTTACAAACTGTGTATACTGTGGGAATAACTTTTCTTCTCCCTCATCATGCCAAGAGTGAAATGCTTAGACAGCCATCTCTGGAGTGAAGTGTAGCAACTATAGTCTAGACTAATAAAACTAAGTCGGATTAAGACAGGCAGCGGAGGAATACTATATTATCCAACCGTAACTGTAGAGGGGACTTTGAGGGAGGCAGATTAATTACTCCAAATACAATTTGATCAGGATACTGGGGTTAACAGCCTTATTCTTTCAAAAGATGTCTGTCATGATGTCTTTCAGGACGATCTCCCCATGTCATCATGTAGATTCTCTCTCTCTCAGACCCCCACTCCCCCATGGCCACTTTTTTTTTGGGGGGGGGGGGGGGGAGAGAGGAGGAAGGAAGAGAGAGAGAGAGAATGCGAACACACACAAACACCATTTGCCAATAGCTACCAAATAGCAGTAGCTGAAATAACTCTTCATAGGGTCTCAGCTACCACTGTTTGGTAAATGCTGACTTCTTAATGGTCACTATTGTGGAATAATGACGACTGCCAAACCAAACCAAAAGCAATAAGCACATTTAAAAAAAAAGGGTTATGTTAATTCCACAACTCTTGTTTAATGCAATCATTAATGTCAGGCTTATTCCTGCAACCCTTCCTCAGACAAGTAGTCCTCCCAGACCCTGAGTTGTCTCTTGTAGCAAGCAGAGGTACTTGTATGCGTAAGAGTTACAGGTAAAGGCCTTTGCAGATTAGGGAAATGTAGTGGAAAGAAGCTTTCCTGGAAGTGCTGATCACAACTCCATAATTAATCTTAAAGTGTTGGGGGTGGGGTCACATTCCTTTTGAGTCAGGTTCCAAGAAGGAGAAAAGAATTCCACCTTCATTTAGCCAAAGGAAAAATAAAGTCATAAGGCAGCTTCCTTTGAAAACAGGCCCAAATAACACCAAATCCATGCAGGCCAGCATCTTTCCTCCTAGTCTGAGCACCCACAAGGCACATAGTGACTGCTTTCTTCAGTCCAGGATCCAGTTAGGGAAAACACAAAAATACTTTTTACCATAGTTAGTCTCTGGGCATCAGTGTAGTCTTAGGTACAAGCCAGACAAACAAATCCTCCCTTCTTTTGGGGGTCTGGTTCAGGAGTCTTCTAACTAAGAAGGAGGCTAAAGAGAACTTCAGTAGAACCACAACCCTTTCTTTCTGTGCCACCCTCCCCCATTTGTTTCCTTTTCATGGCTTCCCTTACTTAGGAGGCACAGGTGTCAGTTTCACGTCCCAACAGCTTAACAAGCCACAGCTGTCAGTTCTTTTCTCCAGGTCTGGCAGCTCAGGTAGTCTTTAAGGGCTAGTTTCTGATATGTACTGTCAACCTTAACTCCAGCTTAATATAGCTTCTGTCTGTGATTTGGATTTAAACTTCTGAAGGAATTGGATAAACACCAAATGGGTAAATATATTATAACATGGAAATATTTAAACAGTGTGAAGAAAGGTACCTTCTACCATTGTGTATAGATTGGCCACAATCCTGAAAACACTTACACAAGTGCTTAACCTTATTACCATGAACTGTCCTATTGAAGTCAATGCACTATTCACAGTAGTAAAATTAGACACCTTCATAAGTGTTTGCAGGACTGGAGTTGGACCCCAAGAGTCCTGGAGTTTTGGACACAACTGTACTAGACCATAAGATTTTTACTTTAAAAACCTACACTAGAAATGGATCCAACTCTCAGTCATGCAGATGTGCATTTAGAAAGCACATATGATGCACTAGAACTTTAAAAGTAAAATGAGCTTTACTCATGGGAAAACAAATCCTCAATATCTGGCTACAAGACAAGCCACTATACCTCGCAACTGAGATTATAGAATAATCTGAAAATGACGAAGCAGAGTTTATGATGACAGCAACAGAGCTGTAAAGCAGCCTTTTAGAACAGTTTATGGGAGAAATTGGGCATAATGACCACATCATAATAAACAACATGAAAAATGTAACTAAGTTGTAAAACACATGTTAACAAATAGTAACTAAACCAAATGGTAACCATGAAGATGGTTTTTATCTTTTGAATAAAATTCTTATACATCTGGTTGTGTAGATCAATTTTTTCCAAGTGACCATGAGCTGGAAGGACCATAGAGCGACCATAATCTCATGATATAAAAAAGCCAAAAGTGGCTTTGATTTTTCAGATTAGTCAACAGATGACCAACTGTCATTACAGAGTTCATGCAGATTTATTACAGGGGAAGCTGTTGATTAATTTTGTGTAACTTTCCTATGCCTGCGTTTCTTTGACAAAAACACAGGGTGGCACCAAGTGGTATTTGCTTAGCAAGTGGAATTTTCTTCTCTTGTTCCATTTTCTTATTTTGGTGGAAACAGAGAATTTGTTTTTCTTACAGTTAGTATGACCTGAGAAGAATGTTCAAATCAACACTGTGCGGCATGCGGGGCGGTACAACAAAGACATACTAGCATTCTCTCAATGTAGACACTGAAATGGAGACCTGTAGTGTTAGATATCTGATACTACAGAGCTCTTTAATCAAGCAGAGGATGATGTAACAAGAGCCTGTGGTTGAATGATGATGCTACAAAACTTCAAACTGGAAATAAGATGCAAATTTTAAATGATAAGGATAATTAACCTTTGGAACATCTTACCAAAAGATGTCATAGATTCTCCATCACTTAAAGTCTTTTAATCAAAATAGATGTCTCTCTCAAAGATATGCTCTGGTTCAACCCTGATTTATTGGACTCAATTCATGGGTGACTGGATGAAATTCTATGGTCTGACTTATACAAGAGGTCTGTTGATCAGAATAGTCTTTTCTGGCCTTAAAATCTATTAATCTAACTTAATATGCAAAATAACAAAGACATGATTTAAGGTCCAATTCTGCTACTTATACTCATGTTGAGTAGTATCTTACTGCATAACAACCCCATCAAAATCAATTCAGGGTATTCTGCTTGTGAACAAGACTAGCAAAATCTGACCCTTATTGATGATAATCCTTCATATATGATAGGGCCTTCCTTCCGCAAACATTTGTGCACATGCTTAACTTTAAGACTGCTTGTGAGTATTTGGAGGATCGGGACTTTAGTGGTAGAATATTGTTATATCAACTGGTAGTAAAAATATCAAGCAAAGATAAAGGGCTTGTCCACACCGCAATTTAGTGCATATCAAGCTGGGGTGTGAAGCTGTAAATCTACAGCTGCCACACACCGGTGACCCATGTGGACCTTGCTACTGTGCATAAAAACTCCATAGTGTGCTTTGACCTGCTCAGCAGCAGGTTGAAGCACACTATGGCACTTTGTGTGTGATAGCAGGATCCACACAGTGACTTAGTGTGTGGTGCGCTGGTGTACTGTCTAGTTATACCCCAGCTTGTCACACACGAAATCACCGTGTGGACAAGACCAAAGAATGAAATATTCAGAATAACCCTTCTTCTCAAAAACACGGGGAGGGGAATCTCGTACATAGTTGTTGAACAGCTCAGTCAAAGTATTGTGTGATAAAAACTGGTGGGTAAAAACTGAAGAGGGCACCTCTCAAGTGATAAACCAGGTAAAAGTAATAAAAACAGAGAAGAGACATATGAGCAACAGTATGTTAGAAAAAGTGTTTACTCCACTCAGGATTAAAGCAATCTTTTTTTCCTGAATTCCACATGCATATTTAGAACACATGACTGCTGCCACACTGCCTGCACCGAATACTAAACTCCCCCATATCAGAGATTTTCAACTTGTGGCCTACTGAAGGCCTGGGGGTGACATGGCACTACTGGCTCCTTCACCTTGCCCTCAGCTCTAAGCCTGGGAGCAGGTGGAAGCCAACATCCACTGTAGCCAAGGGAGAGAAAAGGAACTGGGCAGGTGAGTAGGCAACGTGGGGCCAGGAGCAGGGATGGGTGATCTGGTGGATCAGGGAAAGAAAGGAGAACAGTGCAATATGTACAAGGGAGGAGAGGAAATTTGGGGAGCATGGGTTAGGGAACCACAAGAGAACTGACCAGCATATGCTGTGTGGGAATGGGGAATAGAGGACCAGAAGGAGACGTTGCTTTTCTTTCTTTTCTGAAAAAGGTTTGGGTATAAAAAGGAAGGAACTGCATAGAAATAGTGACTAACTGTAAACTCATGGGAAAGGGAGCCAACTGGGCGAGCATGTTTTACTGCACACTTAAAAATCATCACAAGTGTTTAGAAACAATATTTTTTTTCAGAAGTTCTGGATCCACTGACTTGTTTCGCATAAGTGTAACAGTGTGACATAACAGGGTGAGAGGGGAAAAAAGCAACTACAAGTTTAATTGTTTCTTTTCTAGGAATCCACCTGGTGCTGTTCATTCATGCACTAATGTCTCATTATGGACTGTAGCTTAAAGACCATCAGTCAGAGTCAGAGTTCCAAGCAGAGTGAACTGAAAAAGCCACTGACTAGTGAGTGATAGTTGTGGTGAGAAAGTGGGCCTGATTCTGGCCTCACATCTATGGAATTTCACTGACTTTAGCTTCCTCTATTCATATGAGCAACTAGCACCATAAACAGCTCTGCTGTAACTACAGGGGAACTAGCCAGCATTTACTGATCAGGCTGATTTCACAATATCTCCCACCTGAGAGTGGATTTTCAGCTGAGTGTTACTGAGATCGAAGTATGGATCCAAATTAGGGATACATTTGAGGCAGAGAGAAGTAGCCAGAAGGAAATGGTCAGAAGAACTTACAATATGACTTCAGAGATAGCTGAGAGAGGGGGCTTTTTTGGGAAGAAGCTTAGAACAGTAAGCAAAGACACTGACTCCCCTGTGTTCAGGGAGACAGGACTTTGTGTATGTTCTTTGTAAATAGGATTGCAGAGAAATACCTGACTCCATCTTCAGGTTCTCCTTCTAATTGAAATAACCCGTGAGATCCTAACTATTGGCTAACCACTTGAGACGAAATGGGCAACACCCCTAACTCTAGTCTCATCCACACACAAAAGCCCTTAATTTGAGTGTGATGGTATTTTTAACTCAAGCTGGCTAACCCATCAGGGGAATAGGGCTAAAGCCTGAGTTAGCACAACTCAGGAGGTGCTAACACAACCACGCAGTAGCGTGGATGCTCTACCAAAGTGCCACTAGTCCTCCACTGACATCCCACAATTCCCCCCACATGCCCAGAAAAGACAGACAAGTTCTCCCATAAGTCACTGGAGAAAAATTCATATGGTGGCTCAGCTTGCTACATTGTAAAGAACCATAGGATATTGCCTCCAGAAGTCTTAGTGCCACACATGAACAAATGCAGTGCTGGTATAGACACACAACCTCAAGTGTTATTTTGCAAGATGGCTGCTCTCATTTGAGCTGGGCTAACTCAAAAGTAGTAACTCAAGTGTAGATAACAAGTTAGCTCTCCAGTGAAGACTTGGAAAGGGCCACAGAATAGAAATCAAATGCAAACAGCTGTCAAAAAATGCCCAACCAATTCTATATTGAACCCAGTCCCATAAGGGGCAATGCTTAGCTGCACTGCCTGTGGAGCAGGGCAGGAACTGAACAGTGGGTGATAATCCGGTCCCTGCTTCCCCCTGGTTCTAGGGGAGGACATAGCCTCAGTCAGCAGAAGGGGAGCACAGATTGCATACCCCTCTGAAGTGCATCACAGGGCTGAAGCCAAAGCTCTGTCCCCTCCCACCTCTGAGTGATCAAGTGATCACTCCATATAGCATCTCCTTTCTCCCCTGCACGGGCTCTAGCGATGCAGGTAGTCCTTGCACAGGCATATGGGGACTCCTTACACCCTGTTACTCTTTTGCCGATATGTTGCAGATTCACAATTGCATCCTTTATGAATAGGGTGACCAGACAGCAAGTGTGAAAAATCGGGACAGGGGTTCGGGGGGTAATAGGAGCCTATATAAGAAAAAGACCGAAAAATCGGGACTGTCCCTATAAAATTGGGACATCTGGTCACCCTATTTATGAATAGCCAAGTAGGAGCTGTACCGCTGGGCTAAGGAAGGTTAAACAATCAGCAAGCTGGGTGACCTGTAAGCAACCCTTAAGGACATATCAAAAGGGTATTGCAATGGCAAACAGGGCCATTCCTTGTTGACAGAATTATCAAAACCATGTTAAGTAGACTAGAATCTTTAACCTGTTTGCCTGTATAGTTAGAGAATCAAAGAATAAGTGCTTAATGTGTCTATGTTTACCTGCATCCTATTAGAAATCTAACAATTTGATAGCTTGTAGATGCTAAATCCAGTTCCTGTCTTGCATTGTCATTCAACTCAGTGATCAAAAGGGGATATAATCATTTAGATGGGACTTGTGGTGTAATATTGTTATTGTCCTCAGCTCTCTTTGAAACCTGTAATTCCACACAGTAAACCATCTGTGAACTGTCTTGATCATTTGAATGGCTGCTGCTAAAGGTATTGTCTAAAAAAAGGACCCATTGAATAGAGATCACAAACTGTTAGCTCATTGTCATCAAAGCCCACGTGATGGAGTTGCCTGTCAGCACCCAGCCTGCTTCAACTATATAGGAAAGCTTCAGACCTGATCCTTTCATGTCTAGGCTGATTAAATTTTGAACAGGGAAAGTATAAGTTGTAAAACAGAGATCTTGCAAATAATTATATGGAATACCCCAGAAAATGCATGGAAGGACTTGAACAGACTTTACACCTGAACTGCCTATTGGACTATAACCCTTTAAATTGATTCCAAGAAAACTTTTACAAATCAGCAGCCTCACCATCTCTGCTATTAAACTGACCTAAGGATGTTACACATATCTGTATGTATATTGATCTTTTAACAATTTGCAACTGTCTTCTTTTTTTTTCTTTTATTATTTAACCTTTAGTTTTAGTTACTAGAGGATTGGCATCAACGTGATTATTAGGTAAAATCTGAGACTCATATTGACCTGGAGATAAATGACCGGTCCTTTGGGATCGGTGAGCCTCACATATGGTGAATCAAGTTTTCAATAACCCCTCACTACATTAGACTTGACTGTCTTCATAGGAGCCAAGGGCTGGAATGCCTAAAGAGGACTGTGTTTGGCTTCTTGTTAACCAGTGTGGTACTGCAGAAGCTGTTTCGTTACTGGCTTGGTGAATCTAATTACAGAATAAACCACTAGCTTGGGGGGTTGCCTGCCCTATTTCTTGCACTCTGCCCTGAGTGTGGCATTCTCAGTGTAGCCCATCAAAGCACCCCGATCACAGGAGCACTCACCATTAAAAAAAATTTGTTGAACTTCCTACTAAAAGAAAATACACCTTATCAAACTGGCATTACTCTGCCACGCACTCCCCCAAGCTAACACTTAGCAATTCATGCTTATTAATTTTGTTTTCTAAGAAATAAGGCCCCAGTGAGACACACTTTGCTTCCTTTTCCCTGGATTTTTATTATTCACTTCATCCTGTGGTTTTTTTGTTGTTGTTCTTTTTTTGGTCTAACTGGAATGCGGCCTTATGCACTTGCTCTATGAAAGCAGCTGCAACTGTGAGCGCTGCCTGATGTCAGAAGTTTGGGGAAAGAGGACTGGGAAAAAGGAAGTTATCTTGGTCTCCCAAGCAATAGCTGGGACTTGTTTCAAACCCAAATTGATTATGGACTGTGCAGTTTTTATTACATCAATTGAAACTAAAACTGGGTTTCTGCAGCCATGTTGTCCAAAGGAGATGATTTCTCTCCTCTGG
This sequence comes from Malaclemys terrapin pileata, assembly GCF_027887155.1. NCBI lineage: Eukaryota > Metazoa > Chordata > Testudines > Emydidae > Malaclemys > Malaclemys terrapin. The sequence goes on along the minus strand of NC_071507.1, from coordinate 78,472,620 downwards.
CCTGGTCACCTCAACTGCCCAGATCGCACTCTCTGCAATGTTGGGGGATGAACCTGACCCATCCCAACTGGGACCAATTAAATAACCAGCGACTCTCATGTTTAAAGCAGTTTGACATCTATACTTTTGAGTTTCAGCATCCTATATACCAAGAGCTGTGCCTTCATTGCACAAATATACAAGGCTTTGCCTTCCCCAGGGGAATTATGTTTTGCATTGTGCTAATGAGCTAGCTACTCATGTGAGCTGTTCATTTGCATGTTAATAGAGCCTGCTCCAAGAGATGTTACTGAGAGCTTGTCAGCATGGGGGTTTTAAACTGGGTGAAAACTCAAGTTAATCCAGTTTGAAAATGCTTGTGTATGCACAATACAACCCACTACACTGCACACTAATTCCTCATTCATCAGGAATTCTGGAGTCCGCTTGCAAAGTGGACTGGGTTTGCTTCGATGACGTAGTAGCGCCTCCAATGCTCAAACAAAACTGCAAAAAGAAACCTGGAACGTAGCTCCAACCCCCCAACCCTAACAGCATGGAAGCAGGTATGGTAGACTGAAATCCAAGTGTACCCTGCACCCTCCGTATATGCAGATAACTCACCATCGCTGAGGTTTCCTCAAGAATGGGGAAAGCCTCAAGGAGAAAAGAATACCTATACATGCAAACGAAAAACAGCTATTGTAACTTGTCTGGAATATGAACAATAAGCTACTTTTTTCAGGGCCTCCATATAGTGCTGACAGGCTGGCCAACTTAAGGGGGAGCAAAAGAAAGACTCAGGACAAGATGTTCACACAACCCATGACAGAGTCAGAGGAAAACCAGGCTGGCTGAAAGGGTGAGGCTATACACAAGGACCCAGAGGGAGAAATGCAGCTCTCCCAGGAGATTCTGGCAGTGGCCAAGGACAGCATCACAGTGGCTGTGGCCAAAGACAGCATGTCACCATGGTGAAAGAGAGCATGGAAGGAGACAGGTGCAGAGGCAACTCATGGATGCTATCCTGAGCCAGAAATCCTCCTCCAAAACATGCTCCTGCTAGGCCAGCAGGTCCTGCAGTTCCATAATTTGGGACCCAGCCAATTCCTTCAGCCTCTGGACAACGCTGGTAACTAGAACCAGCAGCAACACCTAACCACTGCATTCCCACAAGAGTGCTTGACGCAGCGCCCATTCATCTTTCCGATCCAACTTCTGGGAACTGAGAATACTTGCACGTGAGTGTCCAGCCTGCAATGCCCCTGAAAATTTTGAGCCAAGGCACACAACCCCAGAACCAAGAAGAGCCAAAGGCAAAGCATCTATTCACGTTTCACTCCCCTTCTTTCCCCCCCCCCCAAAAAAAACTGTTGTATTTGAAGTGTTCTTATTATTGGACTTTGAGTTTGGTTTGCACTGTTGGAGTAATTAAAGGTTTGTGTTTAATTGGTTAACAAAGAAAATTGGTTTGTTAAATGTGTTTCCCAATACAAAGATATTGTTTTTCTATTGGCTTCATTAAAGCGTTATTGGTTTTTAAATGTAGTTTCATAAAAATAGCTTTACAGTAGAGCCATTGAGTCATCATTGCACTTAATCCTTTCAATAGCATGCAGTGCTTGCAGTGTCTACATGCCGACACTCTCCCCCACCCCCAGGCTAACATGCTCAGAGACATAACTCAAAATCTGAACAGTAGGCATCTCATGGGTGTTTGTTCTCTACGGCATGCCAGGCTGTCTGCTTGAACCACTGAGCTAATCGCTGCACCTCGGCGTCCCATCCATCACTAAGGCTTTCCCCCTTGCTCTCACAAATACACCTCTACCCCGATAGAACGCTGTCCTCAGGAGCCAAAACATCTTACCGCGTTATAGGTGAAACCGCGTTATATCGAACTTGCTTTGATCCGCCGGAGTGCGCAGCCCTGCCCCGCCGGAGCACTGCTTTACCGCGTTATATCCGAATTCGTGTTATATCGGGTTGCGTTATATCAGGGCAGAGGTGTACTGTGTGAAATAACACATGGTTAGAGCGGTTGGAGCATTTTTTTCCCGCTACTTCCAACCTATTCCATAAGCAGAATCTGCCTTTGTAGATGCATCCTGGACTACCCAGTGGACAAGTTGGCTAATCTGTCTGAAAAGACAAGACGATATAGGATGTGCACTGGAGACTCAATGTCCTCTATCAGATATTAATGAATAACACTATTCTCTGTGCAGAATCTTGTCACATTAGCTAAACGACAATAAAGCTGATTTTATAAGATACATGGTGAGGCACAGCAATGTACAGCATTTGAGAGCAACAGTGAGAACAAAAACAAAGATACTGAAAGATCTCCAATATTAAGATAACAAAGTATACCTTTCTGGCCTGACTCAACCACTGCTGCACAAGAAAGCTTTTCATTTCAGTCTGGCATGTACTAAAAAATTCAGATCAGATTAATGGATAGGAAAGGACTTCAACAACCTCTCCCAAAAGAACCAAAAAGTGACTCTAGTTATTGTAAATACTGGTACCCCACTAGTAAAACTAGGACTATAGCGCTGTGGTAAGCATTCCTTCTAGCAGGCTTCCACCAGTGTAAGCTACTGACCCAAATGGAGAGAGCAGGTCAAAGATAGAAGATTGCACTCACTCTCCTTTCAGCTCCTACCCCAGGGAACATCACTTGGATAAATGACCTTGTTTCTTAGCCACTGGTCTGGAAACTTGCTATTAATTAGTTTCTCCCATTCAACCTAATGCTCTAGAAAGTCATCCAAGCTTTTCAATGTACTATCAATATTCTGTATTAAATGTAGATTTCCCCTTGCCTGAAAACCTCCCAGGATAAACTCTAACTTCAGCTTCGGTTTAAAATGACTGTAGCCATTTCAGTGATTTGGAAGCTGGTGAAAAAGAGCTTTAGGAGTCATTTGGAAAGTCTCATGAATTCACAGCGGTCTGCACTACATGCTTAGGAATAAATATACACTCTGATTGTAGCATGGGACAATTGACTCCATTCGCTTCACTGGAATTACTTCAGATTTACACTAGTGTAATTGATCATTTATCCCCTCTACTCACAGAAGGTAGAAGTGGAAGAGACCTGTTAGAGCATCTAAATCCATCTCTCTACCAACATGGTGTTATCCCGTTATACATTTACTAGAGTGTTGTCCAGTCTAGTTTTAACTACCCTAAACAGAGCTTTTGCCACTTCCCTTGAAAGATGCTTTTTCTAGCCAGGAAGCATTTACAAAATATTACGCTTAAATGCTTAAACTCAGTTTAATTGACTTTATACCATTACTCTCAGTTCAATTATTTAGGCAAATAGTAGATATAATAGATTCCCCTCCTTGGTATTTATACCTTTCAGATATCCATGGACAATTGTGCCTCCCTTTCATTTTTCTTAACCCATAACTTCCAATGAGACTTATGCTCTTAAATCTTAGGCATTTTAAAAAAATCTTACCCTTAACTTTTAAATAAGTTACAATTACTCCAAATGATTCACAAGGGAGTCAAAGGCAACTATTTTTACAGCTAGTGAAAAGAAATCCTGCTCCATCATTGCTGAGAAACTGTATAATTTTATTTCTGTAACATCCCACCTTCAACACCCCATCCTATTGTTCTGCTGCTCCATTTTTTCCTGCATTGTCTGAAATTAGGCCCCAGTCCTGCAAACTTTACTCACAGTAGTAGATGATGCTATTCATGAGTAAAGCATGTGCTTATAAGATTGAGGCCTTAAATGCAAGATCTTCAGGTCATATATTATATTCCCATTCTACTATGGGACATCAAGCACTCTATTGGGTGCTATAAAATGCATAATATGCTATGGTAGTATTTAATTGAAAACCACCCTGTCTCTGAACACTTGCATCGCTTTTCTCTGAGCTCCCTCCAATATGACATTACAATGAGGTGCTCACAAATGAAAGTGCATTCCAGGGGCTGTTGCACTACATCAGAATAAAGAGGTACTATTACCTCCTTATTTTGTGATGTGATACCTCTGTGCATGCAGCCCAAAATGGCACCAGTGATTTGTTAGCATAACTTCTTGCAAGTTCATGTCTAATCTAATTTGCTGTCCCTGACTCTACATTTTTTTCAGTGTTAATGCTTTATTCATAGGTTCCAAGTCCTGAAGGAACCATTCTGATTATCGAGTCTGACCTCCTGTATAGCACAGGCCATAGAATTTTACAAGTTTCTCTCCCCTACTGAAGTATTTATGTTTTGGATTAATTTCTCCCTGGATCTATTTGCTTGCATTTTTCCAAGCTGAATTTCATTTCATGTTCTACCCATGTGTGATGGGATGTCTGCCCCCACACTAGATAACAAAGGGTTAACCTCAGCAGGGAGCAGTGGAGTGAGTCCTCCGAGTGGCCCAGAGAGGCTGAGTGAGGCACAGCCAATCAGGGAGGAGTTGCAGGGAGCAACCAATCCGGGCCCAGCGGGCTCACATAAAAGGAGATGCAGGGTCAGAATGAGTAAGTTGCTGCTGTGAGCTCAAGGAGTGAAGACAGCATCTCTAACAGGCAAAGAGATTTGTAGCACTGTGGACAGAATAACTGCTGGCAGGGACTGGGGGAGCAAGAGGGAGTTCCTGGCTGGCTGCTGGGACTAAGTAGTTGCATGCCCTGAGACAAGGGTGAAGAAGGGTCTGGGGCCATGGGGAAGTGGACCAGGGAGACAGCATAGTGAGAAGTTAGGAGTCACAGCAAGAGGCTGCTATCTATAGGATCCCTGGGTTGGGACCTGGAGTAGTGGGTGGGCCTGGATCTCCCCCTTGCCACAGGGAAAGTGACAGGATTTTGATTGCAATACTAACTCCCCCCTCCTGCCCACTGGAAGGGGGAAACACAGATGGTGATGCAGTCAGAGGGTTGAGTCATGAAGAGGATGCTGTGGTTCCTGAGGCTACAAGAGGGACTGCAGGTGAACAACAGAGAGGCATGATGGTGGGCAAACCACAGACAGGGAGTGTTGGCCTTGAGCTAATCCCCAGAGTAGGGTGACCAGCTGTCCCGATTTTATAGGGACAGTCCTGATTTTGGGGTCTTTTTCTTATATAGGTTCCTATTACCCCCCACTCCCTGTCCCGATTTTTCACATTTGCTGTCTGGTCACCCTACCCCAGAGTGACCAGGAGAAGGTGCCAGACCAGTGGTGAGTGATGTGCCCTGTGGCACCATGTTACTAGTGTCTTTAAGTCTTTGCATAAGGCAAGGTTGAAGAAGGCACCTGAAGTCCCTTACTCCCTAAATCTGCCCAGATGGAAACACTGCAGTTTCAAATTGGTCTGGTGAACTGGAAGAAATGTATATGGGCCAAATACATTGCTGGGGAAAAGGAAAATTCTTAGATCCACAGCTTAAGGCCAGATGGGGCCAGTAGATCTAGTTTGACCTCCTCGCTACCATAGGCTATAGAATTTCAACCAGTTACTCCTGTGTTGAGCCCAGCAACTTGAGTTTGACTAGAGACTGGGTCCATTTTCTACAAAATAAGAGGGAGGAGATATTTTGGGGGCAAAGTAAGCAAATAAGTTATCTGAAAAAAAGTGTTTCCCAAGTTGAATTTTGAATAGTTAGCCTTCTAACGTAGAGTTCAAAATGTAAGTATAATTTGAAAAAATAGTACATTTCTATGGTTTTAATTCCAATACAGTTACTCTATATCCTGCACATTGTTTAGACAAGCATAATTTAACAGTTCCTACATGTCCCAACACATTCCTTGCATGTACAGGTCCCAGTGCCTGCCAGTGTGGCATTTCTGCAGCTACAGCATTGTGATACACACCCTTTGACACATCCACGAGAAACAATTTCTGTACAGCTATTGGTGACTGGCTCCAGTGACATTACTTGGGTACCAGTTCTCCATTGTATTTGCTCAAACACACATTCTCTGGTGAGGGTACCGTTGGGTTGTTGCAGTTTGCCTGCCTCAACACCCTGGCTTGAAAGCGAGTTCTTTGGATGTGATAGCACAATGTATCACTTGTGCGGGGCAGTGCCTCTGGTGATTGGCATTTGGAGAACAGCATCATCTGTGTCTTGTCGCAGCTCTCCTCATCAGGTAAATTGTACATGATTCAGATGAAGTTTTCTACTGAAATTTTTTTCATTTTTTCATTCAGAAGTCCATGTTTCTCCATGAATATTGTCCAAGCAGTTTTCTTGCTTTGCCCAGCACTATGGGAAACAGTATCACAGCCGGTCAATGTATAGAAGGAAAGTATTGGTTCTATCTCAGCTTGAGGAATTACAGGCAGAAGCTTCTCTTGACTAGCATACACAGGAATGTATTTGTGTTTTTTGATCTAGCCTTCATCCACAACTTACTACAAGGTATTTTATAGTATGCCACTAACAGAAGAACAACATCAGTGTCTTGTGCTGACTCAACAACACAGTCAGTATCTGTGTGCATGCAGGGCAGTACAGTCCTGGTGTTGACATCTTCATGGTCAGCTTGCAACTGACTTGTGCCCAGAGTTGGGTTTGATGATTTAACCGTGCTGTCTTCTATGAACCTTCTGGATATGTGTTGTGGAGCATTGGCTAGGAGTTCAAGAAGAAGCAAGCCAGATCAGCCTTATTTTTGGAATGGACCAAGAGGTCTGGCCAGCTGTTGGCAAGAGAAACAGGTCTATCATCAATGATTTTCCAAATTAGCTTGGTAACTTTGGAGAGTGTCTGTCGGATCATTTCTTTAATAGAATACCGTCTGTATGTCAAAGGTTACATCAAACCTGCTAAAGATCTGTCCAGAATGAGGAACTGACTCACTAAAAATGTTTGCAAAGTCACCAAAGGTTATACATGGAAGAGGTTTCCCTAGTGCCAGTACCCATACTTTGATCCCCAGAAAGGAAGTACTATCAAGTGTAATCTCAGGGGGCTAAGGGATGTCTCCAGGAAATAAGTCTGCTATGACAGACATTTTAACAACTCTAAGATGCCCATTTATCTCAGCAAGAGCAAGTGGAATTGGCATTAGCTCTTGACTAAGGCTAAGATTTAGTCACAGGTATTTTTAGTGAAAGTCATGGATAGGTCATGGAAAATAAAGAAAAACTCATGGCCAGTGACCGGTCCATGACTTTTACTATAAACACCCCTGACATATCTTAGTTGCTCCAGAGTGCCACTACACTGGGCAGGCCCCAGGGCACCACTGCCTGGGGTCACCAAGCAGTGGCTGGTGTGGCTGCCCCCACGGCCACTGCTCAGGCAGTACCCAGGGCCAGCTGCCAGGGGCCACCAAGCAGGGGTTGGTGCAGCTGCCCTCAGGGCCACTCCAGCAGCTGGCTGAGGGAGCGGCTCCAGAAGCGGCCAATGTGACTAGCCCCAGGGCTGCCTGAGCAGTTGGCCCCACAGTCAGTTGCTCTGGTAGCCCTGGGGTCAGCCACACTGGCAGCTGCAGAATGTCAGAGGTCGCGGAAAGTCACAGAATCTGTGACTTCCACAACCTCCATGACAAACTTGCAGCCTTACTTATGGTGCAATACGCTGCACAGCTCCACTGTCTTTTCTGCATTATAGGCAGTAGTGATGCGCAGTAATATGACATGATCAGCCTTTATTATGACTACCTTGTCTTTGCTTTTTCTTTTCTCTCCCAAATGTATAGAGTGAGAAATGTAAGAGCCCTTGTCTTTTTCAGTGGGTCATGGAATTCAGTATGGCCACTTCCCTCCTTTGGCATCATGAGTCATTCCTGAACAAAGATATTCAATCGCTCCTGCCCAAAGATTTCTGCATTCAGCAGAGTTTTCTGAGTCATTTCTATAGCCAAATGTTTTGGAGTGTGTTGGAAGCTGGCTCACTACTTAATCATTTGAATTTTTTAAGTGTCATTAACACTTTATTTTCATCAACAGGATCAGGCTGCTTTCATGTTGGTGTAGATTCATTGCAAGTCATTTGGTCATCAAGTCCACAACTGAATAATTTTCAACAATTTTGGGCTGCAATTTGGGCAGTGCTGCGTCAACTCAAAGTACCTCCTTGTAGCAGATAAAGTGCCCACCATTGTGAAACATGTGGACAGTGGTTTGATTTTGTGTCCTGGTGAAGTGTGCTTCCAAGACAACGTGTTTGGGTGTCCACTTCTTACCTCCACTTACATTGTATATTAAATGTTATGCAATACTTGCATGATTCCTATTTCTCACCTTCATATGCTTCTGCAACATTATCTTCTGTCCTCATCCTCCTCCACACCACCTTCTTTAACTTCCCCTATGTCAAGAATAGACTAGCCCCTCGAGGAGTTGCAAAAAACATGCATGCATGTGTGACAAGCAGTGTTAGTGCCTCTTCCTCACTCACATTAAGCCTAGGGTATCCAGGAGGAACAAATATATCTAAGTGTAATTTCAGTGCTGTACATAGCATTGAGAGAAATTAATCTTCCAGCTCAGTCTTGTTACCTGGAATGGGTGATAAATTTTCTTTTCCTGCATTGTCTACCAATTTACAGAAAGGGATGTAATGGAATTTGACAGGCACTAATAATGTTTGCTCTCTGAAGCAGGTTGATCATGTAAGACAGTTGACTAGTAAGTACCATCAAGAGGTAGATTAAGTTTTTCTTTGAAGGTTGCCATACAGCTTATAAATTAATATAGGACCTCTCCACCAGCTTCATTTGAGAGAAAACAGTAGTGAATCCATACTTGTGAAAGTGTGCAGAAAAAGGCCATCTTTTGGCAATGTTTTAACTCATTACTAAGCTAGGCCATTGCTAAGTCAGTAGCACAGTGAGTAGTTTCATACTTAGCTTTTGTTACTTTTCTCAAGAAATGCTTATAGTAATTATGGTGTGTTTCTTTTTGAGGCTATACGGTCACTACCCCAGCTATATATACACTGAGCTTGTGTTTATACTCTGCTGCCTCAAGTATTTGTTCATTTTGAATGTTGTTCCAGACAAAAACTTTGTTCTGTAACTTCCATCCTGGCAGAAAATGCAAAGACTCCATTTCACTGGGGGGCTCTTTTTAGGAACCATTAGGAAAGGGATAGATAAGACAGTAAATATCATAATGCAACTATATAAATCCATGGTACGCCCACACCTGGCATGCTGCTGCAGTTCTGGTCACCAAATATAAAAAACGATATTAGAAATGGAAAAGGTACAAAGAAGAGCAACAAAAACAATGAGAGGTATGGAACAACTTCCGTACAATGAGATATTAAAAAGACTGGTACTGGTCAGCTTAGAAAAGAGACTAAGGGGAGATATGATAGAGGTCTATAAAATCACAAGTGGTGTGGAAAAAGTGAATAAGGGAGTGTTATTTATCTCTTCCCATAACACAAGAACCAGGGCTCACGCAATGACATTAATAGGCAGCAGGTTTAAAAACAAACAAAAATATTACTTCACACAGCACACAGTCAACCTGTGGAACTTGTTGCCAGGGGGGATGTTGTGAAGGCCAAGAGTATAACTGGGTTCAAAAAAGAACTAGATATATTCATGGAGGATACATCCATCAATGACTATTAGCCAAGATGGCTAAACCACAGACGGCCAGATGTTGGGACTCGACTACAGGGGATGAATCAGTTGATAATGGCCCTGTTCTTTTATTCCCTCTGAAGCATCTGGCATTGGCTGTTGCCAGAAGACAAGATAGGGGGCTAGATGGACCATTGGTCTGATCCAATATGGTTGTTCTTATGCTCTGAAGATCTGTTGTGGTTTTAGTGATTGTAACATAAGATTGGGTTGCAGTTCACCCTTACTGGTTGGTGAAGTAGCTTCAGTGGATTTACAAAGCCTACTAACTTTTCCTTTATCTGTATACATTGCACAACAGTCTTTGTGCCAAAGTAATGATTGCGTGCATTCAGACTGAAGACCTGTTAGAGTTCTATCAATTGCATCCCTATTTTGAAAATCCTTGAGTTTGTCTTGCACTGGTTGATATGTTCAACAACAGTGTTCTTTTTCACTTGTTGGCAGATACATTGCTCATAAGAAACTGTTGAGGGATGCTTCTGGTTCAAGACTGCCTCCTTGTTTTCTCTATTAATATTTATCAAATATTAAATAAATTACCACATAAATAATGAATATATAATACAAATATTTACCAGTATGTAGTTTATGCCATGACAGAAGTATTGATTTGGATACCTAACTCACACTGTAAGTAAACGTCGGCTTTAGGTTAGGTTAGTGGTTAGAACTAATAATTTCTCTTTTTGAAAGCGGAGAATTTACAGAAATAAACTAGATCATACTGTGTTGTGCATGATACTTTGTGTGATGCATAGCAATGCAAATAGCTCCTTCACATATCAAAAATACCTGAAAAGTAGCTTGCTTAATCTTAAGTGTTCACCTAACTGCAAAACCAACAAAATTCAAGTGGATCTCATTACATGACCAGAGGAAGCAGAGAGTATGATCATCACCAGAGACTGCTCCCTGAATGTTCTGTTAGCACAGTATTCCAAATTAGGAACATATTCCATATTTAGTACCTCTCCCATACTTTCTATTTTACTTTTAAGTTACAGATGGTGGTTTTTATTTGCTTGTTTGTTTTTTAACCTTAAAATTCAGCTTGGTAAATGTTTTCAGATTTAGCACATTCAAATTATGAAAGAAAACATGTTTGCTAACTTTTTCCCAGGAAGTCTGTTTCATTAGTATCAACTTTTCTGGGAATTTGGCCTATTCCACTGAAAGGCATCCAGTCTTGATCTGAAGATAGCAAGAGACTAAGAAGCCACTGTTTTCCTTGGCACTTTGTTCTAGTACTTAATCACCCTCATACTTAAAAAATTGTACCTTATTTCTAATTTGCATGTCTGAATTCCACTTCCAGCCATTGGTTCTTGTTATGCCTTTCTCCACCAGATTAAGGACCCCTTTATAACCCAGTATTTTCTACCCAGGAAGGTACTTAGACACGATAAAGTCACCTCTCACTCCCCATTTAATAAATTAAAGTTTGATCTTTAATTCTCTGACTATTAGGCATTTTCCCTAACCTCCAAATAACTTTTGTGGCTCATTTCTACACCCTCTTCATTTTTTCCAACATCCTTTTTGCAGTGTTGGTATCAGAACTGGATGCAGTATTCCACTATTGGTCTCACCAATGCTGTATTTAGAGGACTACACAGCCATGTCGACATGGTCTATCTATCTCATAGAGCTGGAAGGGACCCTGAAAGGTCATCAAGTCCAGCCCTCTGCCTTCACTAGCAGGACCAAGTACTGATTTTGCCCCACATCACTAAATGGCCCCCTCAAGGACTGAACTCACAACCCTGGGTTTAGCAGGCCAATGCTCAAACCATTGAGCTATCCCGCCATGTTGCTAAAAGTCGGGCAGTGTAAACGCTGTTTGTCAGCACTTTTGCCAACAAAATACTTCCACCCCCTACAAGTGGGGTTCGCGTTGTCGACAGGAGAGCGCTCCTGTCAACAAGGAGCTATTTACATTGTCACTTGCAGTGGAAAAACTTTTATCTTTTGGGAGGGCTTTTTTAAACACCTGTGAATGACAAAAGTTTTGTCGTCAATTGGCAGTGTAGACAAAGCCTTCGTATTTGAGCAATACTACTCGCTGCCTGTTGTGACACTAACAGGACAATACGAGGAAGGGAATTTGTAGGTGATTTTAAGAATAAGTAATTAAACTGAGGATACATCTATACTGCAAAAAACAAGAACAAATAAAAACCAATGGCAGCAAGTCTCAAAGCTTGGATCAACTAAGTCAGGCTTATGCTATGTGGCTAAAAATAGCAATGTAGACATTCCCACTTAGGCTGGAGCCCAGGCTCTGAATCCCAGCAAGGAATTCAGCACAAGCCTGAGGCAGTTGACCCAGGCTCAGAGACTCTCTGCAGCAGGGTTTTTTCTTTTGCCATGTAGACATACATGAGTGTGTGGCCTGGTGGAGAGAACAGTTAACATTATTAGGTTTTGTTCTCCTCTGCTACTGACTTCTTTGTGAGACCTCGTGCCAGTCAATTAATCTCTCTCTCTTTCCTTCAGTTTCCACATCTGTAAAGTGGGAATAATAATTTACCTCACATTAGTGTTGACCCGTACTTTAGTAGTGTCCGGAAAGAACTTTGAGTTCCTCAGAATGAAGGAGCCATAAAAGTGCAGAGCACTATTATCATACACTGAAATAACTTCTTGTTTCTATCACATTTTTAGATGACCCAGCATTCTACAGACCCCATTCCTAACTGCCCTCTAAAGAAATAGCGTATGCTTAAAGAGGTAGAAAGAGTAACTAGAAAAGAGGCTGTTCTTCATCCTAGCAATAGTACAAAACCATCCAAAGGTGACCATGTCTAATGTACATATCTAAAATATATTTTTAAATAATGGAAATACCTGTCCGCCACCATGTACTTTTCTCTTGCTGATCTATGGTTCTTGAAGCTAAAAAATGAATACTCTCAGTACTTTTGTGAAAATGATGAATAACCCTTAAATTGTGGAGAACAATCACACATTAAAACAAAGGTGTGATAAAGGAAGTGAACTGAAAGAGAGCATTTCTACTGAAAGGAAGCACTAAAGAGGATGTGTCAGCCTTTTTTTAGGTAAGTATTTTAGGTATTCTTTTGGTGCTTCTGAAAGGGAGGAACTAATAACACTATAGCCAGGCATAGTGCCAGCAAGTACTGTGCAGACTTCCGCAGAGTTTTGCCCATACACTTCACTCTTGACTGGCATCCGCATCCCTTTGTTCTATTACAAATTTTCATCTCTTCAGCACAAACAAATAATGAGGCCAAGCACATGTGGTGTTTTGGGAGGTGGGTATACGTCCATCAGAGTCTTTTGTTAAGCTTGCTAAATTCATTATCTTTTGTGACCCAATTAGCTCAGCTTTCCAAGAGCCTATTGTATTACCCTAATTTTGTTATCTGTAACAGAAGGTTGTCTTTGTAACTCAGCAAGTGGACTTTCTCAAAGAGAACATAAGAACGGCCATACTGGGTCAGACCAAAGGTCCACCTAGCCCAGTATCCTGTCTTCCAACAGTGACCAATGCCAGGTACCCCAGAGGGAATGAACAGAACAGGTAATCAAGTGATCAATCCCCATTCCGAGCTTCTGGCAAACAGAGGCTAGGGACACCATCCCTGCCCAATGGCTAACAGCCATTGATGGACTTATCCTCCATGAACTTACCTAGTTGTTTTTTGAACCTGTTATAGTCTTGGCCTTCACAGTATCCTCTGCCAAAGAGTTCCACAGGTTGACTATGTGTTGTATGAAGAAATACTTCCTTTTGTTTGTTTTAAACTTGCTGCCTATTAATTTTATTTGGTGACCCCTAGTTCTTGTGTTATGAGAAGGTGTAAATAACACTTCCTTATTTACTTTCTCCACACCAGTCATGATTTTATAGACCTCTATCATATCCCAACTTAGTCGTCTCTTTTCCAAGCTGAAAAGTCCCAGTCTTATTAATCTCTCCTTATATGGCAGCCGTTCCATACCCCTAATAATTTTTGTTGCCCTTTATTGAACCTTTTCCAATTCCAATATACTTTTTTTGAGATATGGCGACCACATCTTCATGCAGTATTCAAGATGTGGGCCTACCATAGATTTATATAGAGGCAATATGATATTTTCTGTTTTATCTATCCCTTTCTTAATGATTCCCAACATTCTGTTCACTTTTTTGACTGCTGCTGCACACTGAGTGATTGTTTTCAGAGAACTATCCACGACTCCAAGATCTCTTTCTTGAGTGGTAACAGCCAATTTAGATCCCATCATTTTATATGTATAGTTGGGATTATGTTTTCCAATGTGCGTTACTTAGCATTTATCAACATTGAATTTCATCTGTCATTTTGTTGCCCAGTCATCCAGTTTTGAGAGATCCTTTTTTAGCAATTCGCAGTCTGCTTGGGACATAACTATCTTGAGTAGTTTTGTACCATCTGCAAATTTTGCCACGTCACTGTTTACCCCCTTTTCCAGATCATTTATGAATATGTTGAATAGGACTGGTCCCAGTACAGACCCCTGAGGAGCACCACTATTTTCCTGTCTCCATTCTGAAAACTGACCATTTATTCCTATCCTTTACTTCCTATCTTTTAACTAGTTACCAATCCATGAGAGGACCTTCCCTCTTATCCCATGACAGCTTACTTTGCTTAAGAGCCTTTGGTGAGGTACCTTGACAAAGGCTTTCTGAAAATCTAAGTACGCTATATCCACTGGATTCCCCCTTGTCCATATGCTTGTTGATCTCCTCAAAGAATTCTAGTAGATTGGTGAAGCATGATTTCCCTTTACAAAAACCATGTTGACTTTTCCCCAACAAATTACGCTCATCTATGTGTCTGACATTTTTTTTCTTTACTATAGTTTCAACCAGTTTGCCCGGTACTAAAGTCAGGTTTACCAGCCTGTAATTGCCAGGATCACCTCTGGAGCCCTTTTTAAGAATTGGCATCACATTAGCTAGTCTCCAGTCATTTGGTACAGAAGCTGATTTAAATAATAGGTTACAAACTAAAGTTATTAGAGCCCACTTCTTCGGGCTGTAGTCCACGAAAGCTTATGCTCTAATAAATTTGTTAGTCTCTAAGGTGCCACAAGTACTCCTGTTCTTTTTGCGGATACAGACTAACACGGCTGCTACTCTGAAACTAAAGTTAGTAGTTCTGCAATTCAACATTTGAGTTCCTTCAGAACTCTTGGGTGAACAATATCTGGTCCTGGTGACTTATTACTGTTTAGTTTATCAATCTGTTCTAATGCCACCTCAATCTGGGACAGTTCCTCAGATTCATCACCTAAAAAGAATGGCTCAGGTTTGGGAATCTCCCTCACATCCTCAGCCGTGAAGACCAATGCAAAGAATTCTTTTAGTTTCTCTGCAATGGCCTTATATTCCTTGAGTGCTCCTTTAACATCTCGATCATCCCGTGGCCTCACTAGTTGTTTAGCAGGCTTCCTGCTTCTGATGTACTTAACACATTTTTTGCTGTTACTTTTTGAGTCCTTGGCTAGCTGTTCTTCACATTTTTCATTTGCCTTCCAAAGTATATTTTTATACTTCACTTGCCAGAGTTTATTCTCCTTTCTATTTTCCTCACTAGGATTTAACTTCCACTTTTTAAAAGAATGCCTTTTTGTCTCTCACTGCTTCTTTTACTTTGTTTAGCCCCGGTGGCACTTTTTTGGTTCTCCGTTTTTTAAATTGGGGTATACATTTTAGTTGAACCTCTATTATGGTGTTTTTAAAAAGTTTCCATGCAACTTGCAGGGATTTCACTTAGAGCACTGTACCTTTTAACTTCTGTTTAACTAACTTCCTCATTTTTGTGTAGTCTCCCTTTCTGAAATTAAGTGCTACAGTGTAGGGCTGCTGTGATGTTGTCTCTGCCACTGGGATGTTAAATTTAATTATAGTCACTATTATCAAGCGGTCCAGCTATATTCACCTCTTAGACTAGATCCTGTGCTCCACTTAGGACTAAATAAAGAATTGTCTCTCCTTTTGTGGGTTCCAGGACTAGCTGCTCCAAAAAGCAGTCACTTAAATGAAATGACCTTAAGTCATTTAACAGCTTTGTTGTTCTTTAAATGATTATTTTGCTGCATGCTAGAATATTTTATTTATTTTAATGTATGACAAGCACCTGCTTGTGAATGGAGTCACCACTATACATTCAGAAAATCAATAGATCATGCTGACCACAATAAAACCCTCCTGACTTACCACTAACACCTTGATTTCTCCCCTCCCATGCCATCCCAACCTAGACAATGTTCTTCCCACACTGTTCTCAAAAAAACCTAGGGAAATAGATTAACCTTGCAGTTGCTTTCAAAGCCACCAAATTCAGAGCCTGTTAGGGCAATGGGTGAGCATATTACAAAGTTAATGACTTCTTTGTAAGAACCCCAGTCACTAGTCCCTTCTCATTTAAAAGTGGGGATTGTCATCTTGACCAACTCCTGAGATCACAGGTATTCGGACAAGCAAAAATGGTTTTTGAGACTGAAGATGGCAATAGGCAGCTAAGCGAAAATCACAGTAGGGGCGATTACACAGTTTTCTCAACAGCCAAAAAGGCTCAAAAAATTCACTTGTTCTTGTTTAACGAAGGCCGAGAATCTCATGTAACTATAGGATTCCTTCAGCTGGGGCTCTAAGAAAAAACAGGACAGAGCACGAGAGTTGGCAACAGCCTATTGACCATGAGGTGTTGGTAAAAACACAGCAGGCATCCCCCAGTCCTTTACAGAGTCTAGCAAGCAAAGTCTAGTTTAAAAGTGGTAGCCCTGTTAGTCTGTATCAGCAAAAACGAGGCGTCCTTGTGGCACCTTAGAGACTAACAAATTTATTTGGGCATAAGCTTTCGTGGGCTAGAACCCACTTCATCAGATGCATGAAGTGAAAAATACACGAGCAGGTATAAATACATGAAAGGATGGGGGTTGCTTTACCAAGTGTGAGGTCAGTCTAACGAGCTAATCGATTAACAGCAGGATACCAAGGGAGGAAAAATAACTTGTGTGTCAGCAATGCCCCTCTGCCATGTACATCGGCCAAACCAGGCTGTCTCTACGCAAAAGAATAAATGGTCACAAATCTGAGGACAGGAATCATAACATTCAAAAACCAGTAGGAGAATATTTCAGTCTCTCTGGTCACTCAATAACAGACCTAAAACTAGCAATTCTTCAACAAAAAAACTTCAGAAACAGACTCCAACCTGAAGCTGTGGAACTGGAATTAATTTGCAAACTGGACACCATCAGATTAGGCCTGAATAAAGACTGGAAGTGGTTGGGTCATTACAAACTCTAAACCTAATTTCCCCAATACTAATTTCCCCCTATTGTTACTCACACCTTCTTGTCAACTGTCTGAAACGGGCCACTCTCTTACCACTTCAAAAGTTGTTTTTCCTCCCTTGGTATCCTGCTGTTAATTGATTTATCTGGTTAGACTGACCTCCCACTTGGTAAAGCAACCCACATCCTTTCATGTATTTATACCTGCTCCTGTATTTTCCACTGCATGCATCTGATGAAGTGGGTTCTAGCCCAGGAAAGCTTATGCCCAAATAAATCTGTTAGTCTCTTTGGTGCCACAAGGCCCCCTCGTTGTTTTTTCTCATTTAAAAGACTCTCAGCCTAGCTCTAGGGCATGACCCAACGTTGCCTACAGCGTCCCCGGGAAACTCCTCAGGGGGGTGCCCCTCAGTGCCAGGCTCCCGCTCCACACACGCTTTTCCCTCAGCCCCGCCCATGAGCGAAAGAGCAGGTGTGCGCTAAACTGCGCCTTTGAGTCTGGAAAGGCCCCTGCCCGGCGGGTGCCACGTTAATCAGCCTCGACAAATCCCTACAAGAGACCCGCTCCTAGGCCGCCAGAGCGCGGCGGAGCGAGACACGCCAGAAGCCAGCCCAGGTCCGGAAAGGCAGCTTGCAGGCAGCTGGGTGGCGAGCGGGGCCTGCCGGAGGAGGAGCAGCGGCAGCCCGGGCCCTTGTGACAGGCTCCGGCCGCCCTTGGAGCGCGGGGGGCGGGATCGCTGCAGGGCGCCCCCGGCCCCTCGCCATGGCCAAGCATGTTTTCCTCACCGGACCCCCAGGTAACCCCCGCCCCGGGCAGCGCGGCCCCGCTGCGGGGATTCTCCGGGCGCCTGCAGGGCCGCGATGGGGCTCGCAGCGCTGGGGGCCCCAAGCCAGCTCGGGGTGGCAGCCATCATCCCCTCCCCCCCGGGTGCAGCGGGAGCCACCGCCCCGCCGCGGGCCCGGGGTGAATGAGTTGCAGCCGGCCCCGGCCCCAGACCGCCCTGAGTGTCTCCCCGTCCGCCCCCGAACTGGCCTCCCGTGGGTCCCTGCGAAAACTTGCCCCCATGTTACGCAGCCTGCCTGGCTACTCTGTTGCAAGCCCTCTAGGTAGATGCACGTTACCAGCCTTTATCCCCGTTCCGTTTGGTACATTTCCGGATGAAGTTACCCCAATCTTAATGCTATTTAAACTGGTTTAACTGCATCTGCGCTACGGGGTCGCACCACTGTAACTAATTCGGTCATTTACACGTGCAAAAACCCTGCGTGAAGAGCAGCTATTTCTCTACTCGGGTCTCAACCTGGGGCGGTGTAAATGAGGGAGGGATTTTTTTTTTTTTTTTTTGTAATTACCTTGATTTCTCAAATTCTCCACCAAAACACCCAACAACACCCTTAAGCACAAAAAAGTACAAAAGCTGTTTTTGAATGAAGCCAGTCTCCTTTCAAAGACGTAATCTGCAATTTGCAGATCGGTCTCTCACTTTTCTTGCTCTTTGCTGTTTAGGTCAGAAATCTTGAATTCACCAAATCAAGACCATAAATAGACTTTTCTCTAAACAAATTCATACTATGTAACTTGAATTTCCAGGCACTATTATTTTTTTCTCTGCCTTGACAAATTCCTAGACAACTAAACCCAGGCCAATTAAACTGCAAACATTAGCAGTTGCCTTCACATTAATATTTTCTGTAATTTAATTGTAGTGAGTTAGCACGTTCAGTCTAAATAATGTACAAATACGGTGCAATATCATTTGTCCCTTTAGTCTGAGATGGTAATTGGAATCCCAAATGGATAATATAGACCATGAGTTGAAGAAGACTGAGTACTTTATCACTGCAAGGGAATCTGATTATCACTGAGGTAAAACAGGGGCAGCAGAAATACTGTTGCTGTTTTAAAGTAGCAGCCGTGTTAGTCTGTATCTGCAAAAAGAACAGGAGTACTTGTGGCACCTTAGAGATTAACACATTTATTTCAGCATAAGCTTTCGTGGGCTACAGCCCACTTCTTTGATGCATCTCATTTAGCCACTAATCTTAAAGGAATGGTCTTGTTAAAAATGTATGGTCTCAGGTTTTTCAAAAAATGTAAAGGGATTTTTTTTTTTGGTAGATTAATATAATAGTTATACAAAGATAATACATGTGATTAGTGAGAAAAATGAAGTACAGGTATTAATCTCATTAATTTCTCATTCTTTTCAATATCCATTGCAACTGTTGCAAAGCTGTAAACTGCAGAAGTAATTACTAAAGCCAATAACAGATTAGAAAACTATATTTAGCATGGAGCATTTTTAACATCTAGTATAAATCTCACTAAAGAGATGGTCTAAAGATGTTTAGAGTTTTACAAATTGGTTTGAACTATGGTAAGTTCTGTCAAATATAGGCATTTTTGTTACCACCATGATATGTTGCTGGTACAACTATGTTTTAAAAAAACTCTAACCTTACCTAGCCTAGGGTTTCCATATTTAAACATTAAAAGAAGAGGACACCCTACGGGGTGCTGGCCCCACCCCTTCCCCGTCCCCAACCCTGCCCCAACTCCACCCCCTCCCCTGAGCACCCCACATTCCCCCTTCTTCCTCCCAGCCACGCGAAACAGCTGCCTGAGCGCTACTGGCTTCATGGTTTGCCGGGCAGCCCTCAGACCTTGCGCCCCTGGCTGGGTGCTTCCCCAGCGCAGCTGGAGCCTGGGAGGGGAAGCACCAGGCCGGGGGCGTAAGGTCTGGAGGTCTGGGTGCTGCCCGGCAAACCGTGAAGCCGGTAGCGCTCGGGCAGCTCCGCTCTTCAGCTGCACAGAGCTGAGGTGTTGGGGGGGAGCTGCAAGCGGATTCCCCCACAGTGGTGGCAGCGGCTGCTGCTGCTGCTCCACCTGCAAAACAAAGCTGGGAGTATTTTCCTGGACGTGTTGGGCTTTTTGGCAATTCCCCCCGGACGGGGATTTGAGAAACAAAAATCTGGACGTGTCCGGGAAAATCCGGACGTATGGTAACCCTAACCTAGCCTAACCCTGTACAAACTGAAATACAGATTAGATCGGTATCTGAGGATAAAATGACTGCTACCTTTATTACTTAGATACGGCGCTCTATGGGGCAGTCGTCTTGTTCCCTGTTTGTACAGGCTGTCCTGGGCCATGGCTAGGGCTCCTAGGCATGGCGCCTAGGCATTGATTTGACACCATCAGATCAGGATTAAACAAAGACTGTGAATGGCTATCCAACTACAGAAGCAGTTTCTCCTCCCTTGGTGTTCACACCTCAACTGCTAGCAGAGCACCTCACCCTCCCTGATTGAACTCACCTCGTTATCTCCATACTGATGTATACCTGCCTCTGGAAATTTCCATTACTTGCATCTGATGAAATGGGCATTCACCCACGAAAGCTTATGCTCCAATACTTCTGTTAGTCTTAAAGGTGCCACAGGACCCTCTGTTGCTTTTTAGGCATTACAGTAATACAAATAATTATGCTAGTATGCTTGTGCTGTACAAGACACAATAGACTATGGGACAGATTTTTTTTTTTTTTTAAGGCATCTTTAGGCACCTAAATGCAGATAGGTGCCTATTTGGATTTTCAAAAGTGCCTATAGCCCAGATCCTCAGAGGCTCCTAGCTTTCATTAAATCATTTAAATCAACAGTTAGGAGCCCCAGTACCTTTGAGGATCTGGGCCTAGGTGTCTAATCCCTATCAAATTAGGCACCTGGGCAACTTTTGCAACTCCCACTAGATATCTGCCTGTGGTGTTACACACCTAAATACCTTTAAAAATGTGGCCCATACTCTCTGCCTCCAGGAGTTTAAAGGCCTGCTCTGCCAGATACTTGACACTTTTGATCCATAAATAAATCTGCTTCAACAAGACAGCTGACTGGTGTGATAAAAGGGATTAAATAATGACACCGGATTTTGTATGAGATGGAGGTAAATTTGAGTTTAAAATAAGAGACAGCCAAGAGGTGTATTTGTGATGTAGCCTGGAGGGACACTTCCATTGTGGGATTGGAGAGAACCTCTGGAAGACTGCCAGCATTCACTTAGAGGAAGAGGCACATTAAATGCAATCTGTCCTCCCCTGGTGGGGTATGTGGTGAGAAGGATATCTAGATCCACTTTGGGATGGATTATCTTCCCTTCTGTTTGTTTAGAAGTTCCTTCCATTAGAAGTCATTTTGTCTTCTAGGGCCTGATTTTCAGAGGCAATGAGCTGTGCCCTTACCGCTCCTCTGAGGCCAATGGGAGCTGCAGATGCTAGCACAGGGGCGGGCAAACTTTTTGGCCTGAGGGCCGCATCGAGTTTCGTAAATTGTATGGAGGGCCAGTTAGGGGAGTGGGTCATGGCCCGCCCCCCCCCCACATCCTGCCCTGCCCTGTGACACCTGCCCCATCCCCACCCCCCGCTCCCTGACCGCCCCCGGACCCCCACCGCCCCATCCAACCCCTCCTTCTCCCTGTCCCCTGACTGCCCCCGAAACCCTTGCCACCCCATCTAACCCCCCCCTTCCTGACTGCCTCCCCAGGGCCCCAACCCCTATCCACACCCCTGTCCCCTGACCACCACCCTGAACTCCTCTGCCCTCTATCCAACTCCCCCACTCCCTGCCTCCTTACCATGCTGCCTGGAGCACCGGTGGCTGGCAGCGCTACAGCTGCGCTGCCTGGCTGGAGCCAGGCCATGTTGCCGCCACCACCACACAGCACAGAGACTGAGTCAGGCCAGGCTCTGCAGCTGCGCTGCCCCAGGAACTTCACAACCCCGCTGCCCAGAGCATTGCACGGGTGGCAGAGCGAGGGAGCTGAGGTTGCGGGGAAGGGGAAACAGCGGGGGAGGGGCCGGGCCAGGAGCTCGGGGGGCTGGGCCAGATGTGGCCCATGGGCCATAGTTTGCCCATCTCTGTGCTAGCATCTGTGAAAATCAGGCACATAGGGAATGCAGTTATTTTTAACCATTTACTCTAAAGATGTGATGAACTCAGACCTTTTTGCCAACAAGAGAACAAATGGCACTGGAATAAAGGGAGGTTGTGTATGCCAGAGGCCTACAAACATTCAAAATGTAATGTGAAACCTGACTTCTGTTCATTCTTTTTTTCCCCTCTCCAGGATAAAAAGTTTTCTGATTTGGAGAAATCAGAATTAGGAAAAACATCAATCTGTATAAAATGTGTGCAGCCAGCTACCTGTCTGCCAAATGTGATTGCTGCCTCAGAATGGGCAAATTTAAAACCAGGCTTTATGCTTTGCTTGCACTAATAATGGGCACTTCCTTATTTTAGGGATTGGAAAGACGACATTGATCCAGAAAGCCACTGAAGTCCTAAAATCCTCTGGGGTCCCTATTGATGGATTTTACACAGAGGAAGTCAGAGAAGGCGGCAGGAGGATAGGATTTGATGTCATCACTTTGTCTGGGAGACGAGGAACTTTATCTAGACTTGGGTACTGCTGTTTTATAGATTAAGGTGGTTACTGCTTTAGGGGCAGTCCTGCAAGCCCCTCCATGCATTAAATGCCCTGGAAGTCATTGGGCTTTCCACACACAGAGGGCTTTAGGATCACGTTCTTTGTCTGTTAGATTCTCTGGGTCTGACTCACTGTTATCCTTCACTTTATGAAGACATTTGCATCTCTGCCAAGTTAACGTAAAACCCCCTACCAACTCAGAATGGTCCTCCAGCTTTCCCACTAGTGCAGAGCAGTAATGAACTGGGTCCTCTGACTTCAGCATGGGCTCTGAATCCCTGTAGAACAATAGAACATGCAAGCTGATTTCATGATCTCAGCCACTATTTTTTTCAGGTTGGAAGGAAAATAACTTGCTTCCTCCAATTACTTTCTAAGGGACAGCCCTGATGATCATGAATCAGAGAAGATAAGTTCAGATAAGCTGTCTACAACAAGCCACTGACTGTCCCATAAGTCCCATAACTGGGTTTTTAACTGGGCAGGTATTTCAGATCCCCATATAGGAGGTCTAAAATACATATGAATCCAAAGTCTCTCCTGCTTCACTGGACATCTCCTCAGCATTTAACACTCCATGCAAAACTTTGGCCTCTTCACCCTGTTATCTGTCTTTCTGAACAATGTTTAATACCACATTTAGATGACACTGTGACTAACCTGTGACTGTGTGTCTATATACTAGGAGGAAAAGCTGTATATTTTCTGTTTTGCCATCTGCAGCATATCCAATATAGGGTTGGTTTGTTGGGTGTGTGTGTGTGTGTGTGGTTTTTGAGGGGTTGCGGGAGTTGAATTTTAAAGGAAATCTGACTGGTTAGATAACCACTCCGATCAGCACAGCTAAAAGTATTACAGCAAATTATCAGCATGTTCGTGGTTCATATTAACAAGAATTTTTTTTTTGTAAATTCAGTTCTGATTCTTCTACTGCAAGACATGAATATCGTGTTGGACAATACATAGTAGACCTGGTTTCATTTGAGCACTTGGTGCTTCCTGTGCTGAGAAATGTGAGTAGCTTATGAAAGCTTCTGGAAAGCAAGTACTAGTATTAGAAGGCTTGCTAGGTTAAAGTTGTTGGGTAGCGATAATGACTCTTGTTTTAGGTTTAGCTGTCCTGCACTCACTGCAGGATCTGAAAGGGGTGGGGGGAGCAGTTCTCCTGTGATCTGCGAGACTTTCAGGAGATCCCTTTGCCTCCTCAAAACCACTCTTCCTGGTCCCCCATCCCTCTGGCAGAACATCTCGTAGAAGCATCCTTATGACTGCACAATATCAGGTGTGACAGGGAGCCACAATCTTGGATATTGGAGGATTCAGCAGCAGATCTTCCTGTGGCAAACTGCTGTTTCAATTCACTCCTGCACCCACAAAATGTATGCTTTCTTCCCGCAGAGCTCCAGTGGAGGAGTTTCCAGGGACTCCCAAGAAGGGGAGCTTACTGCAGAGCCAGAATCTGCTCTCTCCCTTGCTGTGATCCACTTTTCCTCGCTTTCCCTTTCCTGTGAAAGTGGAGAGAATGTTTCTGGTGGAAACAATTTTTTTTTTTTTTTTTTAAAGCATTGATTTCCTTTTTAATTAGCCTTGTTTCAAGAGACTTGCAAACTTGTTACATCTTCAGTGGCTCATAGTAATTTGAGAATCTGTCTGTTGCTGCTTGCGGAGCTCTATGGCGGCATCAATGTGGGACCTCTGTTGTATTTTAATTTCCATTCTAGGTATCATCTGATCAAGGCACATTCCATGGTACAAGCCTTGTCAACATAGGTTTAAAGAATTTTCACCAGCATCCAGTAGTGTAAACTGGGGTCTGGATTTACAATTTCTGTTTCCAGGCTCCACACACATAGTAATGGGAACAGTGTTTCTTCACTTACGACATATATCGCTGATAAAATTTGGGCAACCAGGTGTCTGAAGTGTAACACAATGAAATGGCTTAATGCCTCCAGTGCATGTGTTCCTTTGTGCTCCATCCTCCTCTTTCCTTCTCTTCACATGCTATCTGAAATTTGTTTGAATCATATGTGAAGTAGGTAGGCGAAAACACATTGGATACTGTGCTTGTAGTGAATAATAGATAACATCCGTACTGGAATTGCTGCTCTCCCAGCCCTCACTGCAAAATTAAACTAGAACAGATCTTTTGTCAGCATCTTCAAGTAAACAGTGCAACAGCTGCTGACACCACTACTAGAGAAATCCTTTTAATCGTGATTTAACTACATTGCTAAAAGCAGGTTAGGCTAGGGGAGAAGAGAATTTTGCAAGGCACCCGGAGAGGACAAGGCAACAGAGTGGGTTAGGAAACAAAGATGAGGTTGAGGTTTTTTGCCTATCTAACACTTTGGGGAAGGAACAAAAATACAACTGTATGGCAACAGGGAGGATTGAAGGATTGTGAAGGGGGTAGGAGGACAAAGGGGAGATACGACATTAATAATATTTACAGATTTTGATTTTTTTTTTTTTTTTTTTTTAATTTAAAAATGAAACCTCACTTATAGTAAACTTAATCTCTGGGGAAAAGACCTCACTAGACAAGGGCTGCACTTCGTATACTTATAAAGGATAGTGTAACAGATTATTTAATAATATAAATTCAACAGAGATCTTACTAAAAGGAATCAAGTAGTATTCACTTTGTTCACAAGCATAATGGAGCCGTATGTGTGAAAGAGACTCGAGTAGAGAGGAGTTGGAGAACTGGGAAAGGGCCTCCTCCTGCTCCCTTTGAAAATAATAGCAAAAGTCCTATTGATTGAGTGGGAGCAGGGTCTTGCCTATAGGTGGTACAGAATGGGAAAGGAATAGTGTGAAAGGGAAGGACAGCATCAGTTTGGAATAGGAAGAGACCAATGGAAAGTAAGGGTAGGTGAAGCAAAGTAAATGTACACCTCTACCCCGATATAACACGAATTCAGATATAACGCGGTAAAGCAGTGCTCCCGGGGGAAAGAAGGGCTGCACACTCCGGTGGATCAAAACAAGTTCGACATAACGCGGTTTCACCTATAACGTGGTAAGATATTTTTTTTTTGGCTCACGAGGACAGCATTATATCGAGGTAGAGGTGTATCAGAACGAAAGGGGAGAGTAGGTATTGCAGAAGGGTGGTAAGCTAATAGAAGTATAATAATACAAATCTTAGATGGTTATCAGTAAATCTACAGGGATCTCACTAATATTTTTGTAGGGACTATGGGACAGCAGCATATGCCAGATAGTTAAAGTCCTTTTTAGTGGACAGTTCGTAGAAATAGCAAAATATATCAGATGTCAGTCTGAGTCCCAAGGCCCCACTACAATGTACTGGAAAACATAGAATGTCAGTTCGGAGTTGGATTTGCCTGCTTTGATCACAGAGCATCTTGAAACAGGTATATGCTACTTAACATATTTGTGGGACTACTTAGACTCTATGGGCCAACTCCCACTGACTTCACTGGGAAAGAGAGTGGATGCTAAAGTGAGTTCTGTTTGGGGCTCCGGAAACTTCACCTGAAGGGACTGGGGATTCTGTACAAAGAAGCAGCTCCATTTCTTAGCACTCTTCCTAGTAAACTGACTTTTCAGTTCACTGATCTGTGAAAGGGTTTTAAATAAAACTACCCCACCCTGCAGGGACTCAGATATCAGTAGGGACTCAGCTCTGAAAGGTTTTAGGAAATGTTATGTAGTGCATCCATTTTCGTAGGAGCTAACATTTTCTAGCTTCACAAGGGACAACATGTAGACTGGCTTCTCCTTAAGTTACATACGTGGGTGGTGTCTGTACTTATTCATGGATTAACAGTGAAGTTTTGACTTGGGTTGATTTGCTGCTTACAGACATAAATAATAGAACTGGATTTTTCAGTTAATAGCCTCAGAAGAGGGTGGTGAGCTCGCTTTCATCTAATCTGTAGCCTGTCAGATTTCTGAACTTTATTGGTTTATGTGCCATCTTAAAAAGTAGTTGTGAAATGAATGGATGAAGCATCAAGCTCCTGTACTACCAATGGCACACATACCACAGTTTGGAAACCCCTGCCCTAATTATAAGTGTATTTATCTGTTGACCCATGCAAATGCAGAGTTTTGTGGGTGTAGTGATGTGAATGCAGCTTTGAAAATCTAGTGCCCCTCAGACTTAACTACAGTAGCTGGCATGTAAAAATATTATCACCTCTCTGCCAAGCAGTAGCAGATGTTGAGGCCTTGCAAGTCAGTTTCCTTGGGAGAAGATATCAGTAATTTGGAGTCTAAGTATTTTCTTATTGTAACTTGTTCTTTATACTATATACACCAGTCATTGAACAGAGGTGGTCACAAACCACAAGCAGACATTCTCTCCTCTTTCTAAAATCTTAGCCCAAACACTAACTTTTTCATAGGAAGCAACTCTTCACCAAGAATTGACTCTAGTTAGGGAGCAAATTCTCCTGCTGTTTCCAACAGCTTCCCCCAAAAGGACCTACATCACAAAACTAAAAACAATATACTACATCTTCAAAGATTCTACACTACTCACATGCAAAGAAAAATAACATGTAAAATTGTGTGACTGCGCCAACAGGCGTTTGCTGCCCTAAAACTACAAATCTCAGTCAAGGAACAACTGTTGGCTCTTCCTTTCTTCCCATCTGGGATCCTGTTTTGCTAGGTAACAAGCTGGTTGGCTGCTGGCATCCTTAGCAACTGAGGTGACTGGCTTTTCTGCCCTTATGCTCCAGAACTATTTCAAAGAAATGTTACTCCTGAACTGACATTTTTCCCACAGAGAAGATTGGCTCTTACCTCAGTCTTGATTTCTTCATGCTTTTTAATCCATTTGTGTATCTTTCCTATAGGTTGATCTTGGTAGTGACACAGGGAAAAAAGTGTACGTAATAGATGAGGTTGGTAAAATGGAACTCTTCAGCCGGTCTTTTATTCAAGCAGTTCGACAAACTCTGACTGCTTCAGGGACCACAATTCTTGGAACTATACCAATACCTAAAGGCAAGCCATTGGGTCTCGTGGAGGAGATAAGAAGTCGGAAGGATGTTAAGGTGTTCAATGTAAGTAATCTCTGATATCTTTAAGGAGCCTTTCACCTCTAGGTCAGCAGTGTGAATCTGGCTCAATTCAAATGCTATCAATGGATGCTCGTTGGATAGTCCCAGTGAAATGAAGGCAGTGATCTCAGTTGAGTTCTTAATGGGCAGATGTTCACATCACACACAAAAAAAGCACAATGGGCACTTTTGTTGGCAGACCCATTGAATGAATGGGTCTGTTGAAGGAATATTAGTATTGTTGTTTCTAGTGTTCCCATCACCATGGTGTGACAGTGCCAGACCTGCATTCATTCATTCTTTCAAGTATAGTTCATCTTTGAAAATTGGTGTGTAGAGCCTTTGCCACCAATGATGATATGTGAGATGAAAAGAACTTACCTTGACACTGAGCTCATTTTGAGTTTGCAGGATTGGTAATAAGAGGAGAAAGAAGGCCTCTTGTAAATTCAGCATGCTTTATCTGGCGTCATGGAGACACAATAACACAGAACCCATTGTTACAACACTTAGTTTTCAGATAGGAACTGCACTTTAAGACCCTGCAAATCAAGCATAGACAAATTCTCAAGTCCTCATCCTAACAGTTATGTAGTCTCCTTATAGAAATACCAGTTTAAGACGTTTATTAAGCATCCAGAAAGATGCTAAATGTTTCATTAAACAAGTAAAAAAAAAATGTTTTAAAAATTGGTCTCTTCCCTTCAGTTTAATTTTGGTTGATATTTACTGAAACTAGCACACTGTATTAGACCATATTTCCAGAACAGAACAATAGATTCTTAAGAACTACAAAAATTCAATAATTGTGACTTGTCAGAAAATTAAGATGTATGGAGAGAATGTTTTAATGCAATACACCATACAAGTAGATACTATTGTAGTTCATGATTAGGGTGATGCGAGTTATGATGCGTGCTTACTATATTTTGTGTACATCGTAATTAAGACTGAATGAATGATGAAAGAAAGTCAGTTATTATTTTGATGCTGCTTCATAGGCTGAATGATCTTATTTAGTGGTGCTGTTTAAAGCACATAATGAAAATGTCTGCCTTACTGTGCCATGCAGCTCCCCTAAATATTCACTTATATTGTAACATGTTATGTGGTTGTGTGAAATTATATGGCATGGGATGGTCCTCCCCCTGCCCCACATTGGAGATATCACAGTGTCCTTACTAGGAATGCCATTGACCATTTCTGCATCACCTAAGAACCAGTGTCCTGTATCTGCAGCATCAATTGTGAGTTATTCATCCCCATCTTCACCTGCTAGTTATCAACCACTATATGCTTTAATGTCTGGTCACTTTAAAACCCAGGAAAGCCAAATTTCTTCTTGGTATCAGGCCACGTCTTCCTCACTGAACGTCACAGCATCACTCATGCCATCTCCACCTATGTCTCAGCAGACTTCTGGACACTAGGTCATCTCCATTCACTATTGAAGTCAATTGGAATTTTGCTGTTGCCTTTACTGGGAGTAGCACTGTAGATAACTGTATCTCATTCTCTGAGAAAGTCAGCAGTCTGTTTCCATTGCTAGGATCATGATATATAGTTACTCTTGTTCTGATTATGGAAAACTGCTTACTTAATCCATTAGCTGAAGTGCGAGGGATGAGGAATGTAACAGACTGTGATGGTTCCCAAGTCACAGGGACCTAATGTACTGAAGCATCATCTAGCAGGATATCTGCCTTGCACGTTAACAGGAATATATTTACCTGTTCATTCCCTGCTGATTCAAATTTGTGCATGAAGCAGGAACCAAAGCTGTAACGATGCAGATGTTTCTGCTGGCTACTGTAAGCAATAACTCACGCCTCCATTCTTGAATTGCCATAACATGGGGGAGGACTTGGAGTGCCCCCGCAGCCCTTGCACAGCCAAGCAGTGCCAGCCATATCTTGCTGCATGGTGCAGTTCGTTTTTGTCTCCCAGTGTACAGGTAGACAGGCATCTGTTTGGTCCGCCCTGGTGACTTATTGTGGAATTAGGCCATGCATGAGGAATTTAGCATAGTTATCTTATATCCTCTAATCTTTTAATAGGAGTTCTAATGTTCAAAGCTGAGCATGCAAAGGCTGCTGTTCTTTTGCTTGCACCACCATTGTCCTCTTGTGACCAAATCCTCAGCTGGGGTAAATGGATGCAGCGCTGCTAACAGTGGTTGAGGATATAGCCCTTAATATTTAATGTGTTACCTCCTACAGCACTTTGGGATGTATTAAGTATGAAACTCCTATGTAATAAGAGCGATTTTGTATTGCTGGTGGTATTTTAATTACTTCTTGTAGTGTAGCATCTAGGAGCCTCAGTCCTAGATCAGGAACCAGTTGTTGTAGATGCTGTACAAGCACCGAACACAAAGATTGTCCCTGCCCCCAGAGAGCTTACCCTCTATTGTTGCATGGCTCCATCTTTCTGAGGGAACTAAATCTTCCCAGTGATAATGCAGGATGGTCCACCCTCACTGCCCATTTTCCTAGAACTTTTCCTTTATAGGTCTAGTATTATACAGAATATAGAAGCCCAGGTTATTCTCCGAAGCTGGCTTGCATCTGTTTTCTCCTTAAACCCTTCCTTTTGCTTTTGTGAAAATACACTAGTGAAGTCTGGGTTTCCAACTGTCTTTTAAAAAAACAAAACAAACAAAAAACTAGAATCCATAGTAGGTTTCAGTGTGGAAAAACAGCATCATCCTAGATCAGGGCAATTGAACCATGGTGCAAGACCCACTGCATCACAGGAGGTTAGGAACCAGAGTCTACAGAAAGTTAACATCTTTTAATTATAAATAATACATGTTCTTTCCCTGATATTCAATCAGCTTCTGTATGACATGGTCTGTTAATACATCATCATTGTGAACTGTCCATACATCATCATTCTACATAAATTCAGTTTACTAGAAGTAAATGTTTTACTAGTAGAATGAAAAGCACCCACCAGCAGAGGTGTATTTCTAACTTATAAAATCATCCCTCTGAAACCTGACCTTTTTCTAAGCCCCACACTTATGCTGTTTACTGAAAGCAACATTTATCCCTTTCCAATTTTCACCTTGTTCCTTCTGTCGCAACATTTTCATGGAGAAATTTTTTTTTAAATAACAAAACACTTCCTTTCCTCGGTCTTCAGCTCTTGATACAGTTATCTTGTATTTGGTTTTTGTGACATCTAGTAACTACATGTCAAATCCTATTTGTATTGTGCCTAGTAAAATCAGAGGTACCAGACACAAAATCATTAAAGTCAAATGCCCAAGATGTTTCTGATCCATCTATGTCAGTTTATTTTGATAAAAGTATTGAGGAATATGGATTTTTTTTTTTTTTTTTAGTCCACTTGTTTTCCCCTTTTTCTTCCTGTACTCCAAAGAGAAAAGGGCTCCAAATAGAGATTTTTTGCAAATTGATCTTTCCCTGAGCATACTTGTATTATTGGGATAATGGACTTCATAGTATTCTTGCATGCTTGGAATCTTGGTCGTGGTTCGTTCTATCTTACCCAGATGCTTTGTAATAGTGATGTCCACAAACACTTTCAGCTCTCTGGATATGAATATAAATACTGGCATTTCTAATATATAATATAACATGGCAGAACAAAATACCCCCAATGCTTATCTGGAAGTCAGCCCACAATTTGGGATTAGACCATCCCTGGAGGTTAATAAGAGCAGGAAATAAGTACGAAAAGTCTTGCAAAATAGCCATGAAGATTTCCTAATCTGTACAATATGCTTGCCAGTATTCTCAGTTTAGATAATTTCTTGCTGCATATAGGTACATAAAAGCTTTGGCTACACAGGTATTTTACATGCCTTGAACATATGGATATTGCTATTTTAAATGTTCGGCGGGTCACCTGAAAGTCAAGGTAATGGGTGAAGTCAAGAGGTTTTCTGTGAGACCATGGCATCTGACTTACCTGTGTTGTTCACTGTACCTTGTGTCCCATGATAAATATCCTGTAGAATGATTGCACTTTTGAGTGCCTCACTCTCTTTGTGTTTGTTACTTTTATTGACCAACATTCTGAGTAACATTTCAAAAACTTCTTCCCTTCCTCCTGTTTTCCGTGTCACTCTTTCAGGTACCCATTATTGTATCTGCTCCCTGGAATTAAAATGGCCTGGATGAAAGTACTATGTCAAATTGCTAACTGTCTCTCTTCAGGTTTACAATGTCTGTTGCCAACAGTTACATATGGCTTCATTTATTGTATAAAGTAACATATTGGGATATTACCAATACATTTATATGTATAAAAAGAATACCCAGAGTTACTCTCTGTTTTCAGCATTAACTGTTGTATCGGAAGGGATATAGAACCTCAAGCTTCAGAGCTTAAGCCAATTCGATTTTTGTTTACAGTGAGACTTTACTGGGGGAATATGCTCCTACATCTGCCTACTTTGGGGTTTCTTGCACCTCACCTGCCTCTAAAGCATTCGTTGCTGACTGCTATCAGAGACAGGAGTCTGGACTAGGTAGTCCATGGTCTGATCCAGTTATTGCACTTGCATTCAAGAGGTGAAATCTTGGCCCCACTGAAGTCAGTGGGAGTATTGTCATTGACTCTAGTGGGGCCAAATGTTACCCCAGGTCTCCACTTGTGCAGGCACAAGTAGTTTTGTACATACACTTCTGAAATGCAAACACTTGCTCGTGCACACGTGTTAGACCTTGCACTCACAAAATCCAACAGTTGTACAGGCATAAGAATTCATCAGCTATGTGTAGTGGTGTTTACACTTTCAAAAGCTCCTAAACTTTGTGAGACAAGTTGCGTGAGGTGATATCTTTTCTTGGACCAATTTCTGTTGGTGAAAGACTCAAGCTTTTGAGTTTACACAGAGCTCTTCTTCAGGTCTGAACCTAAGAGGAGCTCCATGTAAGCTCAAAAGCTTGTCTTTTACCAACAGAAGTTGGTCCAAGAAAAGATTACTTCACCCACCTTGTCTCTCTCTAACAACCTTGGACCAACGCAGGTACAGTAACACCTAAACTTTAACTAGTTTTTGAATTTTTTTCAAAAAAAATTATCCAAATATTCTGAGAAACCTAGGTATCTTAGCATCAAAGCAGTGTTGTATAATATTCAAGAGCTTGTTTTAATTCTTCACTGCAGAGGTGGTTGACACGAATAAGACATCCTTATTGAAATATAATCCAATCAAATACTGAAGACAGAAAAATCACTGCTATACAGTATGTGAATGGTTTAAGAAGGTATCTTGAAAAGCATTTCTAGTGTGTGGTTTGAATGATTTCTGTCTGTCATTCACAAGTGAATAATTACTTGTATTTGCAGTACTTTTAAAGAGTTATTCTAACAGTTTTACATAGGTTTCTAGGTGTAGCAGATGGGGGTGGTCTGTTTGCTGTAGGTAGCAAGAGGAAGCAGATGTTTCGCAGAGTTATTCCTCTCCTAATATGGAAATATATGCTGGACTCGATTTAAAAAAAAAAAAAAAAAAAAAAAAATTCAAATGACAGAGAGATGGTTATTTAAAGGGTAAGCCAAATTCTAATATATTAAATTTTTGATTTTTTTTTTTTTTCCCCTGACCCTCCCATCTAGGTTACTAAGGAAAATAGAGACAACATTTTGCAAGATATTGTAACAACTGTGCAGGATTGCAGGAAATGAAGACAATTTCTTGTTTGTAACCATAAGCTCTTATATAAGTATATTGGAGGGCCCAACCCTACTCAGGCCTGGGGCAACTTTACTAGTGTCTTCAATATGAGCAGGATTGAGTGTGTAGCACTCTAAAATGGGACAGTGGGCTTCCATGTTTGTCAGTCGTTTACGTATAATTTACTCAGTTCACAAGGCTTTAAAAAAACTCATCCTGGGATCTGAAAGTCAAGCAATTGTTTCTGATGCCAATTATAGTAGCACAAATTCAATTAACTATTAAATTCAACGGAACTATTGATTCAGCCCCTAATCCTGCAACATATGGTGAGGGTAGTCTGCTGTGTCTACAGAGAAGCGTTAAAGTCAGAGCTCTGCACAGGCCCCACAGTCCTCCTGCACACTACACATTGCAGAACTGGGGGCTGACACCTGTGTAACAGAATGTAGTCCAAGTAAAATTTTGCACAATCTGCTTTGTGCATTATCACCACCACTAACACTGACCCTGGGGTCCTACAGCAGTGTGCCTCAACTAACTCACCAATATGCTTCAGCTGGGTCAGCATTATGAATGATGATGAACAAAACAGAATAGCTTGATTCTCACGTCTCAGGATAAGTAAACTGAGCAAATGTGATCTGAAATCATTAAGACAAATACATGATATAACTGGACAATTGTCATTTACAGAGTTGAATTTTAGAGAAAAGATTAGCTTTAAGTTGCTTAGACAGTACTTGATAGGAATGCTGCCTATTCTGTTTATTTTTCACATTTTCTTATAGCCAAAAAAAGTCTTTAGGACCATGGCTTTCTTAATAAAATCTTGACAGATGTTTTTCATAAAATGTTTAAATTATCAAGCATTAGATTTAATGCTGCATTTGACTATCCAAGTTTAACAATCCATTATGGCTTATTGATGCTTAACAATTTCTGTTTATTTCCTTTTGCAATCCTGTGCATGTTTTTTGGTTAATGATGAAACAAGAAATGAGAGTATTAGACAACATATATCCTCAGGGGGTTTGTAAATGTGTTTAGGAAAAAAGCATTTACCACTTAATCAGTCTTGCATGTCATAAACTAAATTTCCAGCCAGGTGTACTTTTGTTTTCATGCAGCTTAAAGAGTTTTCTACTTCAAAGATTTAGGAATGGAAAGGACTGAATTCCTTCCTTTCTTGTGTGGAGTGTAACAAATGTTAAAATAAACATGTTGGTTAAAGGCATATGGAAACTTGCCTTGTAGTTAGTCATTTATTTGTACACTAGTTCATGGTTATGCTCCAATAGCAGATCTATGTGTATTTATAAAGCCAGGTTCTAACAGCTCTTTTGCAAGTGTATAGGAGGCTGTGGGAAAGCATGCAAAGTAGATCCTTCCTCTTCCCCATACTCTGTGCAAGGGCCTGTTAGAAGTGAGTCCTGCTGTGGGCCACTGGAGGTGTACATCACCCCCAGAGGGGTGGGGCTAAGGCCCTATTGTTAATATGTACTAGAGGGGGAGAATTCCCCCAGAGCTCCCTGTGGGCTTGTGCAGCTCTATGCTACTCCAACATAGGACTGTGCCTTAAAGCCATAGTTGATTCCTTAATTAAACATCAGATGTCCACATTAGCTAGGAACTGTGGACAACTCCAAGCTATCGCTTAAAATAGTGCTATTGGGTGATCCAGTCTTATCCAAGAGCAAACAAAGCATTTAGATGTGCACCTTACTCTGAAGTTCAACAAATACTGGTTTTGTCAGAGCAAGGCGTGAGAGTGAGGTTTCTCCATTGTGAATAGCCAAGCCCTTGTCCTCAAATGCTTGAATCTAGGGAATTAGTAGGTATGTCTACACTGCACTTAAAAACCTGTATCTGGCTTGGGCTGTAGGACTGTTTTATTTCAGTGTAGATGTTTGGGCATGGGCTGGCACCTGGGCTCTGGGACCCTCTGACCACACAGGGTTCTAGAGTTTGGGCTCCAGCCCAATCCAGAACCGTGAGCCTGGACATTTCTTTGAGGAGACGTTGTGACTCTCTCTCTTCTATAAAGATAGTGGACAGAACCTTTGCCAAATTTACCAGCTGCTTCCCCCATCACCTCTCTCAGCTGGAGACTTTAAGACGTTGGGAATCCTCTATTGATTAAATAATGTTTTATATGTAAAGTGAAATGAGAAGCCAAATCTGACTTGCTGAAGCTCTTTACCATTACTCATGCTACCTTTCAAGTGCCTGTTAGCTTTCATAATGCTATAATATCCCAGCTGTACAACTGGTGTTAATATAATTGTCCTCTAGCATTACTGATCCTGCTTGCAATTTTTTTACTTCATTTTGTAGGGGTGTGACACTGTTTTATAGGGTTGTATAGTACATAGTATGAGGGATTCCCCCCCTCCTAATAGGGATCTTTGTGCACTTTACACTACTATTAATTTTTCCATGATAAAGGCTAGCTAAGCCATCTGTCAAACCCTATTAGCATTCAGACACCACTTGCAATAGAAGAGCCCTTTATTTTATTGCATTCTCAGATTTACCCACCTTCTACATATAATGTCTCCTTTCCTGGTCATTGATATATAGTCAGATTTTTAGCTATACATCTGCAATTTTGTGTGCATGCACACAGTGGTCCAGCCAAAAATATACCTCACAATGTGGGTGTAAATGGACTTGTGCACAATTCTTTCACTTAAACTGGAATAGTTTACCAAGGGATCTGGGGGAGTCACCATAATTTTGTCCTAGGATTAAAGCCCATCCTATTGAAGTCAATAGGAGTTTTTCATCTGAGTTCACAAGACCCAGGATTTCACCCTTTAAACAAGATTGGGTCTCTTTCTAAAAAACCATGCTATAGCACAGCCCTAAGCTATGGGCTTGATGTAGGGGTTACTACGTGAAATTCTCTCACTTGTGTTATGCAGGTGGTCAGACTTCATGATTTTAATGGTTGCTTCTGGCCTTTACAGCTAAGTCAGTCCCAAAGTAATGTAACGTACTTGTTTCAAATGTTCAGCACAGGGATCAGAAACTAAGAGTTCCAAATTAAGTTCAGCTGTTATGGTACCTTATGTTCATTGTGAAGGCAAAAATGTATTGCCTGGTCTCACATATGCAGCATATATGGAAAGCCTTAAGAGCACAGTGGCAGCTAGAGCATTGACAATTCCCCCAATCAGCTATTTACCAATAGCAAACATTGTGTGATGATAACCTCTGATACAGCAGCAAGACTCCTGATGACAATGTTACTGCACCTGCAAATTTTAATTGGTGTAAAAGGGGAGAATAATTTAGTGCCTCCTATTTTGTTTAAGCTCGAGCATCAAGGACATTGTAGGCAAGAAGTTTATAACAATTTCAGCATAAAACAGTGCAGACAGCCTGGCATAAATAGAGGCTGCATTATTGAGCATGTGCCAGCCAATTTTTTACTCATGACATATGGAAAATCAGAGAGAGCGGTAAGTCTTTAACACTTGACCTGCTACAGAGTTAATAATAGGGCTAAGAAATATTAGTCTTACAGAATTAAGTACAAGAAACAGTAAAGTGCTCTAATTAATGACCAATCTCTCTTCCATGGAGCAGAATAAAAATGGCACTAATTTGGTAGTTAAGAGGAATAATTTATTGACAAGGAGAGGGTTATTACATGCTGACAAATTTTAGTATTTATTCACCTGTCCTAAGGTGAGTTTCTTGAGTATATCTAAACCTGAACCTGAATTACACAGCCTATTTACCCAAAGAAGAGCAGGGTGGAGGTAGACTAAAGTCAGACCAAAGAAGCCATTTTCCCCTTCCCCTATCCTCAGAACCTAAGCAGATGAGCTGTGAATTAAACCTTGAAGACTCCCAAGAACTTAATGACTACGAGGAATGCCAAACCGTTCTGAGATGGAGAAGGGAAATCGCACTGATCTTAACTAGGCTTGACAAAGTTTGTTCCACTCTTGGATGTAAGTATATATTAAATCCTTCTGTTTCCTACCGACTGTACAATCAGACAACTTCTATAAACAAGGCTTGGGGTCTGCCAAGTGGTGACCAGATGCTAGAGTGAACATAACTGATTTAGCAGCCCCTGGCTGGCTTCTCTAATGTTGCTGAAGTCATTGATTAGATACTCTGGGCAGATTCTGACCTAATTTCCACCAGTGTAAATGAGACGAGTGCCTAACCTTTACTGCATGACTTGAGCAAGATCAAATTAGTGAAAGAATAAAATAGGTTTAAGGAAACCAAGAGAAGGAAAAACAGTTAATCTGAGGGCTAAAATGGGACTAGTTCTGCAATGTTCATTCTTATTTTACCATATACCCACCACTGCTCTGCTTCCTCGCTCAGTCCTGATACATTATAGGGCTTCCCCCCCACTGCTTTCCTCCCACTTCGATCATCAGTAAAATGTCACCTAGCCAGGCTACATACAACACTCTGACTATTTTTATCTTTGCCCATAACTACAGAATTTGGCTAAGGCTCTTCAGGTGGATCAGTGAACGGGGTGGTGCCGTCATTCCCTCACCACTGATGATGTTTCCGTAAATGTAGCACATACACGGATTGTGCTTGGAGAGTGGGAGGTTGTCTTCCTCAAAGGCTGGTGCAGTTACCGACTAAGTTGGGGGTGTCCTTGAAAGCAGCAATAAAGGATTCACCTGGCAGCCGATTGGCTACCCACTGCTGCATTGCATGGGTCATAGCAGTGCAACTCTCCAGTATATCGACCACATTTGGAATTAGGTGAATGATCAGTGAGCAGGCTCCTTGCTACACAGCATGTCGAACAAGTGACTTCTTGCCCCTGCTGTTTTGGAAAATTTCAGCATGTCACCTAAATCTTCAAAATATTGATGTGTTGGATTACGCAATATATATTTAAAGGTGTTGATTACAGCCATCCTCCAAGCACCACTGCACACACTGAACACGTAACACATACAAACTGCTCAACCTTAACAGCTTAGTCCATATACAATGCTGGATGGATATTAGCTATAGTAGAACCTCAGAGTTATGAACACATAACTGGAGGTTGTTCGTAACTCTGAACAAAAAGTT
The DNA here is from genome assembly GCF_027887155.1 of Malaclemys terrapin pileata. Lineage (NCBI taxonomy): Eukaryota > Metazoa > Chordata > Testudines > Emydidae > Malaclemys > Malaclemys terrapin. Next base: position 78,434,534 of record NC_071507.1, on the reverse strand, counting down.
ATGGTCGTTCTTTCAGAAGTTTACTACTGAACATTGACTTAATACAGCTTTGAAACTTTACTAGGAAGAAGAAAAATGCTACTTTTAACCATCTGAATTTAAATGAAACAAGCACAGAAAGTTTCCTTACCTTGCCAAATCTTTTTTTAAAACTTTCCCTTTATTTTTAGTAGTTTAAATTTAACACAGTACTGTACTGTATTTGATTTTTTTTGGCGGGGGGGAGTCTCTGTTGCTGTCTGATTGTGTACTTCTGGTTCCAAATGAGGTGTGTGGTTGACTGGGCAGTTCGTAACTCTGGGGTTTGTAACTCCGAGGTCCTCTAGCTCCAGTGTTGGCCCAGGGTTCAAAAAACCAAGACAATTACCAAAAGTCATTCTTATTCAATAAAAACATCTACCTGGACCCTAATTTAATGATTCCCATAATCTTTGATTATGCTGTGGGTACTATTGCTCACCTTAAATACATTGAAGATATAAAGTATTTTTATTGACAACATGGTCAATACAAATCTATGGGCTATTGCCTTAGAGAATACCTGTAATTGTTCGTGTTGGGAAAGTTTAACATTCCTGCTGTTCACCCAGCCAAGATATTTCAATAACAATTTTAAAACAAAAGAAAAATATCTGCAACACATATATAGGCGCTAAAAGTCACGGGATACTTTGAAAAAAATCCCTCCCTCCCCCCAATAGGCAGTTGGGATCATTTTTTTAATAACTAAAATGTGTAGGGCTAAAGCCTGTTGTGAGAGGCCTGGGCACCCTGTGCTTGGTGGGGGTGGATAGGAAACAGCCTTTATCTGCACACCTGTGCAGCAGCAGGTTGGGATTCATTATGAGTACTCTCCTGGTGCACAGCTGCCTCAAGAGGACATCGTGTGTTGGCTTGAAATAGGACTAGAAGCCTGTGCTGTTCTCTGGTGGAGCAGCACTAAAGCACATGCACCTGGCACCTTGCTCCATTCGGGCCCTGTGGATGCAGGATCTCTCAGTGATGCCTTTGAAGAACATTCCACTTTCTCCCTGGTGTGGCCATAATGAGGGAGGGCAGAGTTTTGCCCATAATGTTCAGAGCTTCAGCACCAGGCTAATTTATATTAATGAGTGGGAGACAAAATGTGGATTTCCAAAGTTTGCAAATCAGCAAGTAAATAAATATGACTGAAAAGAATGAAAATTGCTGCATCACAGTGTGTACTTGGCTCATTTATTTTGACCAGTGTCATTCAGGTGTTTTTCACAGTATTAAATATAGATGCCATGGTGATGGACAGGGTCTGTAAATGTGAAGGCAACCGGATATTGTGTAAAAGTCATGAGACCTCGCTTCAGCATCTCCTATTCAATCTTGCTCATTAAGTGGGACGAGACGACCTGGTTTGGTGTAGAAAACCACCATGACTGTGGATTAGCGTGATAAGAATTAGAAAGGAGCTGCTGTAGTTACAGTAAAGAAGAACACTGAGACACTGATAGTTGTAAATAGTTTAATTACAAAAAAAATTTATGAGCATGTGTGTGTATATACTATAGTACATTAAGGATTTGTTTTAGCCTCTTGGCTTCAGATATAGGCATGCATTCCTGTAAACTGAACAGGAGTGCGAGATTACATATAAGAGCAGTTTTGTATATAAAACTGCTTTGTTTGCAAATAAGGAGCACCATATGCTTTGTGAAGGCTTTCCATGCACTGGCTATACTTGTTCTCAAAACTTGCCTTATTGCAATGTGTAGTCTATCTCTTTCATACAATATTTCAACATGGCTGCATGCAGTATATCTTCACCTATATTAATATGTTGCTATACATAATTACCATCTGTGTAACACTTTAAAGAAAAGGGAGAATGAGGTTTGCCTTTAAAAATTTGCAGATTCAGCTCTAATGTTAGTGTGTATTGTACTATCCTATTACATGTTCATTGCTTCTAGTCAGAATTTTTCTTTGTGATGCATTATGTATAAAATGCCAATTATTTAACATGCAGTCCTCTTTTTCATTATGGCAGGAAACAGATGTCTGTGTGCTTTTCGCCGAGTTGTATTAAGATCTTCCATTGCTTTCACTTGCACTTCCATGCATGCTTCTTTTTGGCATGTCCAGATTTCCACCACAAGTGTGTCAGCACCGCTGCGGGGGAAGGATATCAGGCAGAGTTTATTCATTGTTTTAGAAATGTCAAGAACCTGAGATGAAGTTGCACTGCATTTTAGGACATCTTTAAATTCTGTAAAGGTCCTTCCATCCCCACATGCCAAGCCTTTTTGCTGAAGAACATCTGCACTATGGGATTCTCTCTCCGAAGTTAGAAAAATAAAGCGTTTTGAGGTTTGTTGTTACACTTGAAATAACTGCAGCTGACTGACCTAGATGTGTTGTTCTTTACTTTGAAAGAGTACATCTGGCCCTTGAACTAGGAATATTCTTCACTGCTCTTCTGAAAGGCTCTGTTGAGAAGCTGTATCTTCCAGTGCCATATCCTCCTGGCTGGCTCTTCTACACTCCAGATTATGATTCTCAAAAATGGCTTGGGCAGGACCTAGGTCTTTTCGCGGTCTAGGTTTTGTAGCATCAGTCACTTCATAAGTCTCGGAGAATTGCTTAAAACAAAATTTAGAATAGTTTAGGAAATGTCTAGATGGCACTTCATTTGGTTCTTTTCAAAAGGACATTTTGAAACCAAGACAGACATTAGCTCTCTGGACTTCATACCGTTTTGTGTAATTTTATGTGATTCACATTTAGTTATAGCGTGAACTTCAGGAACTAAAAAGGAACTAGAGAAGACCCCAGCACTTGTCCCTCTTCATGTGATAACAGCACAGAACTGCCCACAAGAGCAGACTACCAGATAGAGATTGTGCGGTAATACCTACTTTGTACTGTGTCTGATCATGTTAAGTCTGAAAAGGATGCCCCAAATTATCCCTAAATGTAATTAATCTAATTCTGGTCCAACTTCACTAGAAGACTTCCTGTGCTAAAGCAGAGGGTTTAAATAAAAGCCTTATTTCACACCACATGCTGGCAAGTAGCCACATTGACTGCAAGAGCTCACTTGTGCCTGGCACGCAAAGTGCTCAGCTTAGCTCTCGTAATTTCAAAGGGAGTTGAGAATGGTTGGCAGGATCCAAACCTTAGACTGTAAACTCTTTGGGCAGGGGTTGTGTCTTACCTGTTTGTGCAGTGCCTTGCATGTCTACTGGTGTTGTAGAAAGACAAAAAATAATACTCGCATCAGTAAGGCAAGCAGTAGGCCCTAGGTGAATAATGCTCAGTCCAGCTCCTATTGGAGATAATGGCAAAACTCATTGCCTTCATTTGGAGCAGGACTGATCATTACATGATGCAGTTAGGATGAAACTAACTTCAGGCATGGACAACCTTGGTATCATCTGGGTTAATATATTTGAATGCTATGTACATGAGAAACCAGACTTGGGCTATCCCTATCCAATGATTTTGTCCTCATGACAACAAATCAACTTACTTGGTAATGCCAAATTATTTAATGTTAGTTATGCCCTCAGTCTCTCATTGGATTTGCCAAACTGCTTCATGTCTAAGGACTATGATTTTATTTTACCACTCTGGAAGGTCTGTAGTGAGGATGATAGACTTCAGGAAGGAGACTGATTGGAATCAAAAGTTAAATCATACAGTCAAATAGCCAACCAAACAAAATACTACTAAAGTGCACACACAAATTTTCTCTGGGGAGAGAATGATAGAATAAATGCACACGACAGATGTTAGTCACGTTGCTTAATGCACTCCTGGCAGACACTTGAATACTACAGTGGTGAGAGCAGCATAAGAATATAATAGACTAGAATTATAGCTCCTGCTAACATGACTCTGCCTTACCCGTGTTGCTTGGCTTGCAGCTCTAGCAGATGGACCCATGGTAATGTTGACACTGCTGGATGACTGGGTATCAGTTGTGTTTCCTCCATCAGCAGCCGAGAGCCCAGAAATCACCAAAGCACTTGAAAAACTTCTCTTGCCAAACAGAAGGCTGAGAGTAGAGCTGGTGGAAGAGGCCAGACTGGACCTCAGCATTGCTCCGGTTCTATCCTGGACAGTCAACTGGCCACTAGCAGGAATGGCAGGGGTCTGAGAAAACACAGATGTGACTGAATTGTGGAAGGACAACTGGCTTCTGGAAAGCCTTTGGACAATTTCATGGGCAGATGTGGAAGCTTGGATAATGGGCTGGTAACTTTCTACAAGTGGTTCAGAATGACTTGAAACCGGTGGCCTCTGGTTTAAGGCAGCATGTGTCTGAACAGACTGACTCCTGAATTTTCTTCTGCCTTTAAACAAGAGAAATAGTTTTATTTTAAATTATATTTTCAGTTACATACCATCAAAGCACACATATTACTGGTTCTATCCATTTACTAGGGTATATTTTACGTAGCGTTCTTTATCACACATACACTTTTATACTGAGGATCTAAACACTTTACAAACAAACGTTCAGCGAATCATAGAAATTAGAGATGGATGAACCTATGAAGTCATTTGGTTCATCCCACTGGCAGTGCAAAATGGTCCAGATCTTCTATTGCCTTTGATTGGAGCAGAATTTGAGCCTTTGTGAGGAACATAAATAATGTAGTTATTAAATCCATTTCACAGATGAATAAATGGAGAAACAGAGAGCAAGATTCCCCAAGAAACGTAGGTGTAGTGAGGCTGAGTGTCACCATGCCTAACTTTCAGCTGTCTTGAAAATCACTAATTCACAAAGCCAGCGTTCGATGCTCAGGCTCGCTATACAATGAATAGGTGCTTCAGCATGGTATTCACAAAAGCCAGCATGCTAGGTGGCTCCTCGCCTAAGCTAGCCAATGGGAGATGCCTAAGCAAGGGGTGTATCCTAAGCCCATCCCTCTCAGGGAGTTTGGTGCCTAAGGGCTGCAGGGAGGCATCTTCCTCTGCTTGGGATTCTCAGCTACAAACCTTTTCTTGGAGTTAGGTGCCTCCACCATTTCTACCAGAAGTGAAGGAGGTGGCTCTCCCTCAACTTTTAGTCCAGCTGTTAGAGTACTTACCTAGGCTGTTGGATACCCTTAGGATATGATGCATCTGAAGAAGTGGGTTTTTTACCCAAGAAAGCTTATGCCCAAATACATCTGTTAGTCTTTAAGGTGCCACCGGACTCCTTGTTTTTTTAGGATATGAGGGGATTTGAGCAGGGATTTACCACCGCTCAGATGCATGCCCTAACCACTGAGGTATGGGATATTCTGATGTGGGGCTCCCTCATTTTCTCTTGTTTAAGCTGTTCTACTGTGGAACTCTTAAGTACCTAAATCCCTTTTTGAAAATGAGATTTAGGCCTCTAAATCAGTTGGGCATTGCAACGCTAAGCACAGCAACATCTCAATAGCTTTAAAAAATCTCAGCCCAAGTGCCTTAGAAAATTCCACTCCTAAAGCTTTATATAGTTTAATTGCAAATTAAAACAAGGTTACACAGAATTACCCTTGCCCTCAGAACTAGGAATGTGAAGACACTTCCACCTCACAGGGGAAGAGTATTTACAACAAAGGAAGTTGTTTGAGGTCAAGAATTTAAGAGGAAGAGACCTATGTGGGGGGCAGATTATTCCACATCTACCTACTGCAAGGTCTTTGCACCATCCTTTGAAGCTCCTGGTTCTGGCTACTGTCAGAGAAAGGATACTTGTCTAAATGGACCTCAGGTCTGAGCCGGTCTGGCTATTCCTACATTTGTCCTAATGTTTACAACCCAATGCCTCACACTCACAGCCATCATCCACATGGCCAAAAGACTACACAGGATTCCTGCTGGGGCCACCACTGCTCCTCCCTGATTGGACAGAAGGATTGTGATTGAGCAATGAGAGCTACTTAAATGCAGAGTTGATTTATGTATTTTTTATTCTTGTATATTGCATGTTCACAGAATAAAATAATAATAAACCCCATCCACAAACCACTGAACGCACCAGATACCTGCTTGTGGACACAATCAACTCCCCAGATCACAGACAGCAGGTTGGCACACACAGCAGGCACCTAATATGCTTGATGCCTCTCTGTATTGATTCTATGTCAAACTCACACAGAGCAACTGTTCATCTGACTGCAAGCTACACATTCCATAGCCAGGAAACCCAAAATGTTAACATACGCTGGTACTTTAATGTCATAGCCATAATTGTGGGGTTTAAAAAGTATTAATATTTTTGAAAAAGCAAACCTGTAAGACCTAATGATGCAGGCATGAATTTTGCCTTTCAGGGATTCCTAGGTTGTTGATCTTTTCCCCCCAGTGCATGAAATAGGAAGGGAGGAAGGCAAAGGGGCTGAAGTTCCATTATAAGCAGCAAATTCCTTCAAAAACTGAAATTTCTCAGCTGTAAAGCAACAAATCCCAAACGGCCAATTCTCTATAAATCTGATTGCTTGCTGAATTCAGGAATCATTTCAATGAAATTAATATAATAACCCAATATCAAGGATATTTCTATTACTTAGTTCTTTTATAGCTCTGAAAGTGCTTTTCAAAGAAAAGTATCATTATCCCCATTTCACAGATGCTGAGGCACAGAGAAGTTACGTAGCTTGGCCCAGAGCCACATGGCAGAGCCGGGAATAGAAACCAGATCTCGTGACTCAGTCAGTGTCCTAGCCGCTGGCTGGCTCCTCCTCTCTTTTCCACATATAAAGTGGCAATAACATGATGGAATCAGCTTAGCTGGAATAAAGTCTAGTTGGCCTGGCAAGTAGTGAGCAATTTTCCATGCCATTTACAACACCACATTACTTTTACTTTATACTCAGAACAATAAAAAGTATACTTGCAAAAACGGCACTCTGGGCAGTGGCCCCTGTAATAAAAGCCTCAAGACTCCCACTAAAGCCAATGGGACCAATGCAGCTAAGCCTCAGGCACTGATTCAAAAACGTGCCCATGGATTCTCTGCACTTCAGATGGGATGATTGGGGAGACAGGCCTGAGTTGCAAAGCTTGGATCTAGATGGGGTTCTGACTTTCCCAAAGATCCAAAGTGCTTGAACTCCGGGGTTTTGGGTAAGCCCTATTTCTAGGTCAGTTGCTTATTTTAATCTTATTCTCTTAAAATATAAAGGACAGATATGAATTAAGAACAGAGAGGCTGTGATGTGTAAGTTCTGTCAAATATGGACAAACATCTGTTCATGATTTAAACTGCCAAGCTGACCACTGTCCAAAAATATTCTATATTCATCCCAAATTCAGCAGTTACAGTGCTGTGCATATCTACACAAATAGCATAGCCCCTGAAAACACTTTGGAAACAAAGGCTGTTCTATATACTGTATTGTAAAGTAAAGACACTTTTTTTGGTGCACCCACTAGGGTTACCATACGTCCGGTTTTTCCTGGACATGTCCGGCTTTTCGGCAATCAAACCCCCGTCCAGGGGAATTGCCAAAAAGCCGAACATGTCCGGGAAAAATATCATCCGGGCACTTCCTCTCCCGCGGCTGCTCTGCTCCTCCCCTGACTCAGACTTCGGCTCTGCTTAAGAGACAAGTTGCCCGAGCCAGCGCTACCGGCTTCGGGCAGCCCCCTTGCCTCCGGACCCTGCGCCCCTGGAGCAGAGCAGCTGGAGCCCGGGAAGGGAAGTGCCCAGCCGGCAGCTGGGGTCCGGAGGCACGGGGGCTGCCCGAAGCCCATAGCGCTGGCTCGGGCAGCTTGGCTCTTAAGCAGAGCTGAAGTCTGAGTCAGGGGAGGAGCAGAGCAGCTGGAGCCGGGGAGGGGAAGTGCCCGGCTGGGGGCGCAGGGTCCGGAGGCATAGGGGCTGCCCAAAGCCCGAGCGCTACCGGCTTCACTGGTTTGCCGGGCAGCCTCCAGAACCTGCGCCCCCGGCTGGGCGCTTCCCCTCCCGGGCTCCAGCTGCGCTGGGGAAGTGCCGGCCAGGGACGCAGGGTCTGGGGGCTGCCTGGCAAACCATGAAGCCGGTAGCGATTGGGCAGCCCTTATCGCATGGCTGGGAGGGAGGAGGGGGAGTTATGGCGGGGACTTTGGGGGAGGGGCGGGGAATGGGTGGAGTTGGGGTGGGGCCGGGGTGGGAAAGGGGCGGGGCCAGGGCCCTGTGGAGTGTCCTCTTTTTTTATTTTTTAAATATGGTAACCCTAGCACCCACGTATTTTCAATGCTTCTGATTTTCCTCATTTTTATGTAGAGTTGTAATTGCATTTTGCAGACTGAATGGCACCAACCAGTAAAGTGAAATATTAAATTACGAAACACGAAATACAGTTGTTTCATAAAATGTAAGGCCAGAAGGGACCATTGTGATCATCTGGTCTGACCTCCTGTATAACACAGGCCTTAGAACTTCCCTGAATTAATTCCCGTTTGGATGTTTTCCTAAAATATGTGCTCTAGTTCAATCTTGATCGAAAAACTTCCAGTGATGGAGAATCCCCCATAACCCTTAATAAGTTATTCCAATGGTTAAATATAATCACTTTAAAAATGTGTCACTTATTTCTAATCTGAATTTGTCTAGTTTCAGCTTCCAGCCATTGGCTCTTGTTATATGTTTGCAAGAGCCTCTATTTTCAAATTTCTGGTCCCCATGCAGTTATTTGTAAACTAATCAAGTCTATTAAGGCATGTTTTCCAATCCTTTAATTATTCACTTGGTTCTTCTCTGAACCCTCCAATTTATCAACATCCTCCTTGAATTGTAGACTTCAAAACAGGACATAGTATTCCAGTAGCAATCTCATCAGTGCCAAATACAGAGGTAATATAACTTTTCTACTCTCTTCTCATTTATACATCCAAGGATCACATCTGTCTATTTGGGCACAGAATTACATTGGGAGCACACGTTCAACTGATTATCTACCATGATCTCAAAATCCATTTCAGCGTCACCGCTTCCCAGGATAGCGTCCCCCACATTCTTTGTTCCTTCATGTGTGACTTTACATTTGGCCGTATGAAAATGCACATTGCTTGATAAATGGGTGCTAGCAAACAATCTAGATATCTCTCTATCAGTGACCTATCCTCTACATTATTTACTACTCCCCCAATCCATGTGTCATCTGCAAACTTTATCAAGTGATGACTTTGTTTTCTTCCAAGTCATTGATAAATATATTAAATAGTATAAGACCAAGAACCAATCTCTGTGGGATTCCACTATAACAGGGGCAGGCAAACTTTTTGGCCTTAGGGCCGCATCGGGTTTTGGAAATTGTATGGAGGGCCGGTTGGGAGGGCTGTGCCTCCACAAACAGCCAGGCATGGCCCGCCCCCAACCCCCTATCCCCCGTTCCTGCTTCTTGTCCCCTGATGGCCCCCCTGGGACTCCTGCCCCATCTAACCCCCCCGTTCCCTGATGGCCCCCTGGGATCCCTGCCCCATCCACCCCATCCCTGTCCCCTGACCGCCCCCCGAACTCCCACCAGTTTACCAGATACCATCACAACTCTAACATGGACACTGGCAGGAGCTGTTCTTCAATCCCCACCCGTGGGGTGTGGTCACGAGTCAGCTCAGAACAAGCACCCAGTCTTATGGGGACTCAGAAGGCCCAGCCCTTCCAACTCAATCCTAAGGATAGGGGATCCCATAAACCAGGAGTCTGTTTGCTGGATCAGGAAGGCGGCCACGAAATGTTTAAAAGCTGGCTATTTATCCAAAAGTCCTTTCTTTGTCTATTGGTCCCTGGAGAATCCAGTTTGAAGTAGTATATGTGTATGTCTCCGGAGGGCTGGGGAGTGTCTTCAAAGAGCTGATAACCAGAGGAATTACATTAGCATCACCCGCCTACCAGAGAAGGTATGTACAATGCCACAATAACACATACAGAATTGCATTTTTAATACAATGGATTTCAAAGGTATTAAACCTAAATCAATAAGGTTTAATTTAATTCAATAAAATTCATTCGGGATATTGTAGATAATTCTCAGTCTGTCACAGTACCAAGTCAAATGCCTGACAAAAGTTTAAGTATACTACATCAACACTATTACCTTTATCAACTAGACTTGTAATCTCATAAAAAAAAAAAATCAAGTTAGTTTGACAAGATCGCTTTTCCTTATACCCGTGTTGACTGGCATTCATTATATTACTTGCCTTCAATTCTTTATTAATCAAGTCCCAAATCAGCTGTTCAATTATTATTAAGAGATTGATGCCCCGCTGCCAAACTTATAATTACCTGGGCCATCTTGTTTACCTTTTTAAATTATTGGCACAATATTAGCTTTCTTTGAGTCCCCTGGGACTTCCCCAGTGTTTGAAGACTTATTGAAAATCAACATTAGGATCCAGAGAACTTCTCAACCAGCTCTTTTAAAACTCTTGGTTGTAAGTTATCTGAACCTGTTGAATTAAAAAATGTCAAGCCGTAGCTGCTTTTTAACATTCTCCTTAGTTACTTTTGGAATGGAAACTATTTCATCATCAACAGCATCTTCATCATCATCATATGATATAAACACATTATCTGGCCTTTTCCCAAATACAATGCAGAAATATATTTAACACTTCTGCCTTTTCTGCATTATTATTGATGATTCTACCATTTCCATTTGATAATTGACTAATGCATTGATAGGATTCCTTTCATTCCTAATATAATAAAAAAACCCTCCTTCTTGTCCTTAACTGTAGCTTCTGATTTATATTACTTTCATCTTCCTCTTTCTTGCATTTGTTATATATAATTTTTTAAAATGATTTTTATAGCTGTTTTCACTTCTCCTCTCAGACAGGTTGGTTTTTAACCAATGTAGTCTTTTATCACTATTGTGGTTTTTTTGGGCATCTAGCAAAATGTTCTTAAACAATTCCCAGTGATCTTTCATTATCATTTGAGCCCCTCAGGGTCATTATTTTACAATTAAGCTTACCTTTCTGATTATGGCACTGTCAAATTGTAAAAGTGCACATGGGGATTTTGCTCCAACACAGGAATCAAAAGCAGCAGTTGTAATCTTACAATATAATTTATATTCAGGGCAAGATTCTCTCCAGCCTTGTCCATTATTTTTAATGTAAGAGCCAATAGATATAACAAGAAATGAACAAGTATCCTGTTCCTAGTTCTCTGCCTTAATTTATAACCTATAGCATAACTGTGATGTACAGTCAATTAACTCAAACTTTCAGCAAGTCCTGAGCCCTCAGAGATGTGATGAGTAGGACTTATTTTACCCCAGTTTTATAATTTTACACCAGTATTTCTAGTGAGCAGGCAGCTAGCCCTGCCTTACAGATCATCACAAATCTAAAATAGTTTTTGGCTCAGAATATAAGTTCAAAGCATGGTTTTGTTCATAAGTGATGAGGACATGAATTACTCCGTATCAGAATGATTGGCCAGGTCTAAATGTTGGCTTTTTTCTGATGAGTACTGTATTTATATAATGGAAGCTACACTAGAGAAACAATCCCATGTGCATTAGTGATCAGGAAACCCTCTTGCTCATATAATCAGGACATTTTGTTCGCTTTCCCCAATGTCTCCCATTTAGCAATTTAGTTAAGAGTTTGGCACAATTTTAGGGTTAGAATTCCCAATAAACAGTCAAGGCACAGGGCTCACTGAATTCACTTTTTAACTACTTCCCATCTGTGTTTGAATTTCCTCCATTACAAAAGGTATCTCCTGGTCCAGGGATCTAGCATTCAGTCGTTTGTCAGTGGGGACTCAGGTAACTTCTTTGATAGCCATTCTGCTTGTCCTATGCCCTCCCAATGACCCTCCCTTGGAAGAATAAGTCAGAAGGTCATCCCCTAAACATGCCTGCTTAATAATTTGCTTGGAAATTAGGGAAGTTGAGATCTCTATTTCTTAAATTAGGATTTCCAGTGGACATTTCTTTTGTTCTCATTCTGGCCCCTTTTGCACTGCTCGGATGTCACAAAGGTGTCAGAATCTGATCATAGCTACCCAGAAGAGAATACTCCTAGTGAAAGGGAACCCTCTGTATTAATAGGGGAACTGACTCCTGTGCTCATTTGCACTACTAGTATATGAGACATGTTGGAGGTAGGAAGCGGGTGTGGCTAATGTTATATGGTCCCTTAAGATGCAGACTGGTTCCCAGGATCAGGGAGCTGTAACCCTAACCAGCTCCTTAACACACCTCTCCTCTAATCCTCTACACTGAGTGGATCTCAGACACTGAGGTGCACCTGGCCCATGATGTCACTTATGATTTTTTAAACTTTTCAAAACACTGTATTTGGTATGAAGTGCAATAATTTGGCAAGTTTCTGGGAAGCTTCACCATCTTTGCCATGCTCACACATCCCATCCAGCTCATCAATAAAAGTTAGCCCATCACTCTGGAATTAGTTTCAGAGCAAAGAAACTCTTTTTCATTTTGGTTAATTTTTGTGAACATTCAAACTCAATTCAGCTCCAGCAACTACATTCCTCCCTGTCTCCTGCTGTCTTCCTCTCTTTGATAATGTAATATAAATCATGAGAAGGTGAAGAGTGGACTGTGTGTGCTGTCCTCAGCTTTACCAGAGCACGTAAACATAGGAGTGGCCTAATAAATGTATAATTTGGTGAGTTGAGAGCTGTGAAGCTTTTCTGAGGCCAGAATCACCAGCAGATGTAGTAATCTGAATCACAGTTTATACAGTCTGACTCCACAGAACCTCGAATTTTAGATCATTGTTCCTCTAAGTACTTGACTGCATCATGTCATAAAGCTATAAAATAAAACACCAAACACCCCAGTCACATTTTCTCTGAGGAACGACAAGCCTAAACAGACTGTTATAGAGCCCATGTTTTGGTATACCTACCTGCATATTGACGGGAATCTTGTGAAGAAGGCTGCATCTGGGGGGTTCCATTTCTTGTGTGTTGTGAGCTACTACTCTGGCTTGAATTACTTGCGGAATTGTTTCTGGATGAAGACCCACCTCCACTCTCCACCTCCTCAATGTTGTTTCCACTGTTGTGACTTGCATGACAGTCCTTCCGCATTCTGTTTGTGAGATGAGACACACTCTCAAGTTCTGTTGTTTATTAGAATTTGTGTAGCCAACATTAGATAAACTCACAGTACACATGAATAGCTGTGCTCCGACCAGCCCTCTAGATGTATTCAACAGGCAAACACCAGAGCTCTGACAGTTTTGAGGATAGTAATTATATGACATTATAGTTATATTAGAGGTGGGTAATTTGGTTTAGTCAAAATAAAAAGCAATGTAAAACTCCATTCATTGCCCAAACCAAATCTGTCTTGGTAGGTGGCCTTGGAGCCCTGAAACCCATCAGCATACTTAATCCAATGTCAAATTGGTCCCAAAAGGTGAATCTTTATATGAGGTAGCCAAGTGGCATGCTCTTCTCTCCCAAATCTCATATGCTCTGGGAATAAAGTGCACTCTGGGAGGTTAATATGCAAAGCAAAACCCAAAGTGCAAGTTAGAGCAAATAGAGATGCAGTGATGGGTCAAGCAAACCAGGGTCCTGTCCCTTCGCTACAGCCATGAAAGGATGGCAGGTCAAATGCACTATTCCTGTATGAAGAGTGCTTATAGGATTGACAGAGGAAAGATATGAGAAACAGAGCTAATGGGGGAGAGAGCGAGAGAGCTATTGGGGTTATATATCCTGGAAGTTGGGGCCTGATGGTGGAGATTCAATAAAAGGTTAGACTGTGTAATACTATCTGATTTTGCATTGTCTGGTCTTGCAGCTTTGACAAGTGACAAAGTTTCATAGTGGCATAATTTGATTGGATATCCTGAAAAATTTGCAGTATTTGGTAACATATGCAAGCTATAAATCATTAATCTTTTTGTATTTTTTGTTATTTGTTTCTTTATGAAAATTACACAAAAAAATAAAAAAAGGTTAGGTGTATTTTGGATAAGTATCAGAACTTGGGAATGCTTGTCTGACCCAAACTGCCAAAGTTTAGAGCATAACACCTATATTCAGGTTTCAACACGTTCAGAGTCACTGCAATGTGGAAAACCTATATTGCTATTTACAAAAAATAAAAGGTAAAATGCCTTGGAATCATTTTTATTTTGAGAAATCATTCTTTTCTGAATAAGACCATTGCCAATAAGGCTAAGTAGTATGATGATGATGACAGAGGACTATACTTGAACGTCATTAATGGAGTTCAGATTTGTCTTTCCACAGTAGTTGGGTAGCTATTTTATATATTTAGTTATGGTTGCACCCATCAGGAATTAATAGTTTTTCTCACAGAGTGAGAAACTCTTAATAGAAAATAACGTGATTGCAGACTTCCTCCCCTGCATATCATAATACAAGCTGAATATTGTCTAACCACCTACCTTAACCACTTGGATCTGAACCATGTTTTAATGTTGTCCAAACTGATAGGTCCACCCCAGATGTTCATCAGCTGGCTGTGTGTCCCTATGTACGATGTGGTTAATGGGGAAACATACATTGGATATCCCAGTGGCTGATCACATGAAGAGTTAATCAGGTTCCTCAAGACTTGTTTATTGTTCTGAATACTACCTCGCTCTGGATTACGATTGCGCAAAAAAATTAGCTCCTGTTGCTGCCCAGCCCAAAGCCCTCTGACACATTCCTTGTTTACCTACAGTTAAATAGAAAAATATGGACCATTTGAATATGTTTTCAATTTTAAAAAAATACTACAATGGGTGTATAACCCAAATAGTACTGTACTTTGCATTTACATAGTATCTTTATCAACAAGTCTCAAGAAATTTTACAAATATGACTCAAATAAGTTAGAATTTGTATTTCAGATGAGTAAACAGAAGGACAGGAAATTTAAGTGAATTGATCCTGGCCACACAGTAAGTCAGGAATAGAACCCAGGAGTTCTGGCTCCCAGTCCCCTACCCCAACAGCCTGATCAACCTCCCTCTCTTAGCTAAACCTACTTACTCAACAGTGGTATCCAGGTCCCAATTCACCAAGGGAAGACTGCCTGTTTGTGTAGTGCCCTGGACACAGATGAAATAATACAAATCTGAAATACTAGAAAGATGTCTTTGGTACCTTGATAACTTTGAAGCTCAGGTAGCTTTTGTGGAGCATAATAACTTTATATTCATCTGTCCCTTCATCCACTATATGTCTCAAGGTGAGAAGCTCTTCTCTGTTAGAGAGTACAGCTCTGCGCCAGGCAGGGTCACCCTCATGACAAATTACAATCTTTTCCTCAAAAGACTGGATTGCCTCATACAGAACTGCAGGGTCCTCATACTCATCTGGACAGGTGAACTGGTCCTGGTATTAAATGAAGTGAATATTACTATGGTCAGACAGTTCCATAAAAAGAGAACAGCTATTGAAGATAAACTAGTTCCTGCTTTCATTAAAGTCAATGACAAAGCACCTGTTGACTTCAGTTGGAACAGGTTTGTGTCTATAAAGACTACATTAGAGATAACGCAGGGTGAGGGTGGGGATTGGATAAGGGAAAAGGAACAGAACCGTTAACATCTTAGTACTATAGAGGGCTACATGAAGAAAATGTTTGTATGATTACAACTAACTTACAGAGTATCCAGCCTCTTTACTGGATAGACACAAAGAATGGCTTAGGAAATTTCCTTAGGAAAACATGTACAATAGCAATGGTGAAAAACCTGCCTGATGTAGCTTCAGGGACATTCTGACTGCTGGAACGACCACCTTATGCAATAGATCCATGTCTGCAAACACCCATTCATCTTTTGCTGTAATTCGAAAGTCTCCTTTGAACAGAGCATGGAGTCCATAAAGAAAGGAATCTAAACTGTAAAATAACAACATTAGTTATTCCCAGTACAACCGTTTCATATTGAACCAATCATTGCAAATAGTTTTCTATTTTCACAAGATACAGGAGTTGATAGCATCCCTGAAAAAGTGAGAAATGCTACATGTAGTTCTGTTTAGAAGCTGTGGTTCAACTTTAACTACTTTCTCCTGAAGCTTGCACAGTAAATGAGTGACTCCAAAATGAGAGTAAATTGGATTGTAACTACTAAACAAGTGTGGCTGCTTACTAGTAAGGTTTTTAGGTATATCTTGGGCTGATCATCTGACCTACACCTAAGCGAAAGTCCCATTGATACCAGTGGGTCTACTTGCATGAATAAACATTGCAAGATCGGGCTCCTTATTTATTGACCTTTAAAATACATCTAGTGCCATTAACTTTAGTAGTTTGCACTGGCAAGGCACAGAAGTTTAGCTATAGATACGCAGATGCCAACGCAGCTGCACAAAACACTTTCAGTGAAGCCTGAAACCTGCCTGGTTTAGGATTTCATTACAAACCTGAAAGTTAAACCAGGCATGCTGTAAAGTGCATTAAGATTCATGAACATTTCAAGGAAACCTGGGAACAGTTTTGAGCAAACTTTGGGGTGTTTTGCATTGAAATAATAAAAACTACACTGTTCGGTGTGGTTTTGATAAGAAGCCAGATGGAACTTGGTGCTTCTGACTGAGCTTGGTTTGGAGGTTTTGAGTTTGCTTGAGCCTGACATACTCAAAGCAAGATGCACGGGGTGCAAATTCAGGAGATCAAAACCAAAGAAAATGTTTGCACAGACACCTGGGAGGCAAAACTACTAAATTCAGCTCTAATGCTTATCTGAGACCAAAAGCTTCCCAGGATTATAACAGATGTTTACAAAAAGTTTGTATTTTTAATGAAAATGACTTAAATCGCAGTCCTAAAACTATTCAGAAGAACAAGTTTCAGAGTAACAGCCGTGTTAGTCTGTATTCGCAAAAAGAAGAACAGGAGTACTTGTGGCACCTTAGAGACTAACAAATTTATTAGAGCATAAGCTTTCGTGGACTACAGCCCACTTCTTCGGATGCATATAGAATGGAACATATAATGAGGAGATATATATACACACATACAGAGAGCATAAACAGGTGGGAGTTGTCTTACTAACTCTGAGAGGCCAATTAATTAAGAGAAAAAAAAAAAAAAAAAAACTTTTGAAGTGATAATCAAGCTAGCCGAGTACAGACAGTGTGATAAGAAGTGTGAGAGTACTTACAAGGGGAGATAGTCAACGTTTGTAATGGCTCAGCCATTCCTCATAAGGACTGGGAATGGCTGAGCCATTACAAACGTTGACTATCTCCCCTTGTAAGTACTCTCACACTTCTTATCACACTGTCTGTACTGGGCTAGCTTGATTATCACTTCAAAAGTTTTTTTTTTTTTTTTTTTTTTTCTCTTAATTAATTGGCCTCTCAGAGTTAGTAAGACAACTCCCACCTGTTTATGCTCTCTGTATGTGTGTATATATATCTCCTCATTATATGTTCCATTCTATATGCATCCGAAGAAGTGGGCTGTAGTCCACGAAAGCTTATGCTCTAATAAATTTGTTAGTCTCTAAGGTGCCACAAGTACTCCTGTTCTTCTTTATTCAGAAGAAGCAGGCCATGGTGTTCAAGAAAATAGAATTAGACCTTGGGACATCTGTTACAAACCCACAGGACATTATTTAATCTACCTGACATGATTTTATTCACTCTTACAAGAGTGAAGTTTTTTACATTTTAAAGACTCTTAGGAGAAAAGCAATAAGATCTTAGAGATTTCCATTACCATCCAGGCTTTCTCCAGAGAATGTGTGAGCTCTCCACTTAATTGAGTTTTTGTAATTATTTTAGGAGAAGGAGCGGGGAGAGGGGAAGTAATTCTCTTTCCAAGGGAGAGAACAGGGAGATTAGGAAACTGCCTGGTCTATCTTCAGCTACAATACATTTCTAATTTCAGCCTTAGTGGGTAGCATGTTTTAAAAATTGTAATAGAAAGATACAGGCTATTACCAGCTGGATACCAATTTTCTCTTTAAAGGTGCTGTGTAATACAAACCAACTATCAGCGTGAACTGAAGCCATACTGCACACAGACTGAAAGGCAGAGACCGGTGTCACTGCTGGGAATGTTATAAATACAGGCAAGTCCCTCTGAGTCCTTAATTTACTTAGTATTTAATAACACTTTTTCAAAAGTGGGATTTTTTCAAAAGGGCCTAAGCGAATTAGACACCTAACTCCTTTTGACTTTCAATCAATCTCATCCAGAGATTGGAAAATGCTAACATCCTGGTTTGTATCTGGGAAATCAGTATAAGGAACCAGTTTAGAAAACAGA
The DNA here is from genome assembly GCF_027887155.1 of Malaclemys terrapin pileata. Lineage (NCBI taxonomy): Eukaryota > Metazoa > Chordata > Testudines > Emydidae > Malaclemys > Malaclemys terrapin. The sequence goes on along the minus strand of NC_071507.1, from coordinate 78,416,361 downwards.
TTAATGTGTATATCTAGTCTAGTGAAATACATGTTTCAGAATGAGTCATAGTCACTTAAAACTGGTTAGAAGAAATCCTGCTGCCTCACCCAAGTTACCCATTTGACCAAACATCCAGCATATAACTGAATCCTCACATGGAGAAATTGCTATTGTATTTAAATCCTTTTTATTGGGATAAAAATTAAGAAAAAGCTACTAATAATAAGATTCTATAGTGTAGTTTTTCTAAGTCAAGAACACCAAATTTTCAGCAGGAGGTTGTCTGGGATGGGAGGAGAGTAGGCAGCACAGTGAACTGGTTTTTCATTTCTAGAGATTCAAGTCCAATTCTTAGAATCACAGCTGATGAAGAGTTTGCATTCTCATCAAAGACCCTTCTAGACATTTGTGCATGTTACACAATCTGGTGTGAGTGGCAACACCTGGTAAAGAAAGGTCCAGGATGAAAATGGCTGTGGATGTTGCAAGTAAGAATTCAATTGCATCAGCAGAATGGTGAGAGGAAAGCTCGCATAGCACCTGTTCTCACTGTGCTTGGATTTAGAAAGAACTGTCAACCACACATTGTGATGTATACTAAATTCACCCACCAAAATTTCCTAAGAACCAATATTGCTACTGCAAAGGAGATTCATATCAGGAACAGAACAGTAGTGGTGGGGAATCTAAAGAGCAATTACATTAAATATTATACACCTCTACCCCAATATAACGTGACCCGATATAACACGAATTTGGATATAACGCGGTAAAGCAGTGCTCCGGGGGGTGGGGCTGCGCACTCCGCTGGATCAAAGCAAGTTCGATATAACGCGGTTTCACCTATAACACAGTAAGATTTTTTGGCTCCCGAGGACAGCGTTATATCGGGGTAGAGGTGTATATCATCGAAACATAGGGCTGGAAGGGACCTCAGGAGGTCATCTAGTCCAGTCTCCCATGCTGAGATAGGATTAAATACACTTAGACTACCCTGATGGATGTTTGTGTCTATTTATCATCCATGACAGATTACACGTCTCCTGAGACAACGGGATGAATTTATTCTATAAAAAATAAAAACAATTTAAACAAGTTTTTTCTTATGCTGATCATAATTAGATGTGGGTACATCCTTCCTCTAGTTGGACACAGTCGCAATTAATCACTTCCACGTACCATATATTTATTAGTCAACACAACATGCAGCCATTGTTATTTCTCATGTTAACATGCTCTGAATTGAAGACTCATATGAGATTATCATGAAGCGATAGCCAAGTTCTTTGATTTCTGGCCTCTCTCAGGGCTGGGTTTAGTTTCTTGGCCCAGTTTTAACATACGCATTTTAGTATCTCTGTCATAGTTATTAGCTCACACCAAACCCATTTGGCTACAATAAACTTCCATGCCAAAGAAAGTACATTTACTAAATGGAGATGTAAGTGCTACATACGGCACTGTTTCTAAACCTATTAGGTAAAAGCATTAAAAACTGATGTCAATTAAATTAAAGTATCAGAGGGGTAGCCGTGTTAGTCTGAATCTGTAAAAAGCAACAGAGGGTCCTGTGGCACCTTTGAGACTAACAGAAGTATTGGGAACATAAGCTTTCGTGGGTAAGAACCTCACTTCTTCAGATGCAAGTAATGGAAATCTCCAAAGGCAGGTATAAATGCCAGTATGGAAATCTCCATACTGATTTGTACCTGCCTCTGGAGATTTTCATTACTTGCATCTGAAGAAGTGAGGTTCTTACCCACGAAAGCTTATGCTCCCAATACTTCTGTTAGTCTTAAAGGTGCCACAGGACCCTCTGTTGCTAATTAAATTAAAGACTATTCTAGAGAATTATAAGAAGATACTTAGGACTGAACTGTCCCTTAAAGTGTGCCAGTGAGGAGGGGATTAAGAGTCTGGATAATCTGCCATGATGGCCCCATAATTATCAGAGGCAGGGCAACCAAGCCAAAGCAGAATTGTCCTTCTTCTCTCTGAGTCCAGGGCAGACATTCTACACAAACAATGGTTGTGTGTGCCCACACTACTTTTTTTTCCTGAAAAATGCCTTGATGTTGCTAACACTGGATCTTCTGCACTAATAGTAGCAATTGTGGGAAAAGTAGTGTAGACAGATCTCTGGATAACCACCAGCATTTTAACCAGTGTCCTATTATTCTGCTCAGAAGAAGTCTGTATGGCATGGTGGTAAAAAAGATTCTGGTGCCTTGTCTAGATTAGTGGTACCACTATTGAGATGGAAGAAATGTTGGGACATTCCTCAGTCTAAAAGGCTATTGTAGACGAGACCTTGGGTTTATTGGGTGGGGATGTATTGAGCTCAGTGGTTTGAGCAATGGCCTGCTAAATCTAGGGGTTTGAGTTCAATCCTTGAGGGCCCATTTAGGGATCTGGGGCAAAAATCTGTCTGGGGATTGGTCCTGCTTTGAGCAGAGGGTTGGACTAGATGACCTCCTGAGGTCCCTTCCAACCCTGATATTCTATGATTCTATGAAAACTTTGTTCCTCTGGTAAACGCATTTCTGACAGACATTTTAGAGAGAGTCATTGCTCCTCATTAGATACCAGAGCATTGGGTAGTATATTAAAACCTAAGCTAATTCTAACTCCCACTCTGAGAATTCTACCCCCTTAATGGTTAGGGGAACATAAGCACAGGTAGGGAGGCAATCAGCGGTCCAGACTGCTCCTCAGCCAGCCGTGATGGTGAGGACAGGTGAGAAGCAACAAGGAGGGACAAGCCCTCTGCATGGGTTGATAACAGAATTTTCCATTGATCCTCAATGTGGCCTAGTGTCTACTTATGGACTCTTCAGACTTCTAACAAGAAGGAGGCTAGAGAGAAACAGGGAGACAGAGAGTTTAGGATTTCTCTGAGTAAGATATTGACTCTGGTTTCACCCATTATGTTGTTGGAATAATTGTTTACTGAAACCTGAGACTCCTTGCTTCCTTGAGAATTCTACAGCGTGGTGATGAGAGACCAGTCGGTAAATATATTTGAGAAAGAGAGCAAGCCCCAATAAAAATATCACACTGAAACTTTAGACACTGCTTCCTCAAGAACTCAGAATCCATGAAGTTCACAGACCATTCCCAATGTGCTCTTTGCAAAGCCACAACACCATCCCACAGATGAGACAATAGCTAGGAAACGCCAGAGAGGAAGCCACATGAACTTTCCCTAGTAAGTTTACTTTTCCTGTAATCTTGTTGCAGGAGGGGATGCTTTAGCCCTAGATTTATATGAGGATTTCTATCCTCCTGCATGATAGAGAGAGCTTCCCTTAAAGTTTACAACGATCTGTATGTCTTAGCTGACACTGGGAATATCTTTTCTGCTGTACTAAACACGGTTATTTGAATCAGCTGCATAGGATATTTTGGATCCTAAAATATTATTTGCGAAGGGCTTACTTTGCTTCAGTGAGTATATGTAACTCCCATTTGCATCCATGGGAATTATCCACAAACATCTATGATAGAATTATACACATCCTATAGATTTCAGATAAAGCCTTTGAGGATTAATTTACTTCACAGTTTTAACAACAGTAAAAGTTATAATGGTGAATATTCAACAATTCTGTCCCTTTACTTTCCGGGACCTCAAAGTTTCATACTAGGCACATTTTAAAATAAGAAATCTACATGTATTATCATTAGACAATATATTTTATCAACAGGGACTTAACATTTATTTGGTAGTATCATAGACAGTGTTATAAAAACATCATGGGCCAGATTTGTCCATCATTTATACAAATGCAACTCTTATTTATGCCAATGGGAATATACATAAATGTAATTGATAGCAAAATATGTGCCCCTTATTCTGTTCTGTTTAGTCTAACATTATCCTCTACTTCTTATCCTATCCTTCCGTCACTTGTCCTCTGCACTAGACCTGCACTGTCCTTTAGGGTAATCTCAGTTAAAGCCTCAAGAGAAAGTAGATTAAACTGAGAGAAATCACAAGGATTACATGCACTAAAAGAAATTTAAGGCTGAACTCTCCCCTTGCACCAGTCCGGAGCTCGAGCATAGCAAAGATGGGTGTGCTGACAGTGGCTTCCTGATTCTGCTCTGTTCAGCCTTGGCAGACAAAGCCACAGAGGGCCTGCTTTAATCTACATGTAACATCTGCAAAGGCATAGTGGAGTCTTGCTTCATTGTGCCTCCCCTCCCTCTTTTCATAGGCAGTGCAGCCCTGATGGTGAAGGAGGCGGTGGTGGTGACAGATCGTGGAGCAGAGCTAGCTGCCTCCACCAGCTTTACTGGAGCTATAGATTCCCCTGCACAGAGGAATTCTCCAGGGGGAATCTTCAGCTGGGTGGAATAATGCAGCATGAAGTGAACTCTGCAGACCTGAGAATCCAGCCCTCAAAGTTCCTGGAACCCAGTTAGTTTCAGGGCTCTCTCATTTCTTATTTTCTGCATTATAAAATACGGTTTGTTTTTCTTAGCCTTCAGCAGATATCTGGTCCTCACACCTTCTCCCATGCTCCAAAACAATGACACCTGGGGACTCTTTACTGAAAGATATTGACATATCTGGAATTTATATTAAAGATTCTAATATGTAGCCTTTTTTTTCCCTCTTTGAAGGATTAATGAACATATTTCTTTATTTTTTTAACTCTCATACACAAAACCCCCTACACTAAATGAAAAGTGACATTTACACCTGAATAAACTAATGGTAATATGATGTCATTCTTCAAATTACCCAGCTGAGAAGTGCAAGATGCTGCCTAACTACAATTTAAGAGCATATGTGATTTGCATAGCAATGTTCTGCTTCCTTAATGAGTAAATTTATTGTGTAATCTAGTAGCAATGCTGGAGTTGTAATGACATTTACATGAACAGACACACTGAAAAATTATTTACATACATTATATAAGAAGATTTAAAACCTTGGTTTACAGAATAACATTTACTGATTAATAGATTAGACAAAAATCATGTGTAAATGAATGTAAATTGATAGTTTACATACACTTTGTAAACTTCCACTTTGATGTAAGTGTGTGCAGCTCAACAGCTTTTTGAACACTACTTTGGCATTATTCTTTTTTGTTAAGCCCCAGCATGCTCAGCACTCCCCAAGTCACGTCAAGGGCCATTTACTAATGTAAATCCAAAGTAATTTTGCTGCAATCAATGGAATTACTTCAGATTTACACCAGGGTAACAGAGATTAGAATGTAACCCAAACAGTATATACATTAGCTTCACAGATTCTCTACTGATTCATTCACATCTGTCAGAATGCTGTACCTCCTCCCATGAGAGCTACTGAATAGAAATAGCTAGCACACTACAATCCTGACTATCTGTTACATCTCAGGTTTTCCTAATGGGAATTCATAGAGAACCTCTAGAAAGTATGTAGACAGGGATCACAGAAGGGGAAGATTTTACTGTATTATTGTGTGGCACAATGGAAAGTACAAGTGGAGGTCCAAGGTTATTTCTGAACACCCTACCTATGATTGTATCTAAAACAAAGAAAGCCCATACATAATCTTTTAGTATTTGGACATGACAGAGAATGTTTTAGTGGCCCTGACTGCTTATAAATTGGGGCTAAGTCCCTTTAGTCATCTAATAGGCCACTAACACACACCTTGGTCTACGTTTACCAACTATTACCCATTTGAACGTAATCTGTGCACCAGATCCAAACTAATTTAAAAAATAAAAAACCTTCATCCAATAAGATCCACAATATGCCTTGATGTCCTTCCATGGAAAAGGGCTGAATTTTTGCCTTTTCCATTGGCAAAGAATTTATCTGTGTCCTCCAGTATCAAATGCATACTTGTCCTACCTACTCTTCCCTCCGTTTGTTTTAACACAGCACTGCAATACAATCCAAGTCCTCAACATTCTTTCTTTGAGTAGACAAAAAGTCTCAACACTAATAAAATGCCAGTATAATTTGGGTATATTACTATATGAGTTCCACTGAATTCTGGCTTTTTTGTGTTCCTAACAACTTGTGACACTGTTTCAGGTGGTAAACATGATAAATATGATAAGAACTATGCTTGGTGCAGAAGAGAATGGATCTGTAGTTTTCTTTGTTGGTAACAGCCTTGATGTCAACAGGGAAATATTCCCACCTTGGTACCAATTTTAGCGTTGTTTTTCTCAGGGTCCCTATAACAGCCATATATACTTTATTCTGACCTTTTTCTTCAGTTCAGCTCTATGTGCTTCTGATTAAAAAGGACCCTCAATGACAGAGATATACTTATTTCACCATGGCCCTAAGACATATGTTCCAGATGAGTCACTCCATAGCCTGGATTTTGGTAGTAGGCTTCATTGTTTAAAAAATCTATTCTGAGAGATTCTGTTTATTATAAGATTTGTGAACTAAAAAGACAGGCTAAGTGACGGGCTTCTAGGGGAGTGTCTTGTGAGGTGGTAGCAAAGAAGATATTGTCAAAACTATCTTAAGTCTCACTTTAAGCCCCCCCCCCTTTTTTTTGTTAACACATCCCCTTGCAAGGTACTATTGTCCGCAACACTGGTCAGCCCATCAGTACAATATTACTAAAATGAAAGACACAAACTTAATTGGAGGTGCCAAAATATCTATAAGAGGAAAACAAAATCATCATAATACTGATATAGTTGTACAAACCACATGGCCACTCCATATCACATGTATATGCTTCTCCCACCTCCCAAGAAAAGTATTGTTAAGTATGAAGTAGGCTCAGGAAAAGAGACATCCAATTAGCTGCTAATGTTTCTGTGTGTGCGGGTATCTAGTACCTACCTCCAGTGGTCACAATTAAAATTTGTACAAAAGCCTTTGCAGGTAATTAACCTTACCTGCAGTATTCTCTCTATATTAAACTTAGGGAAGACTAAGATAAAATTATCTATTTGCAGTAGCAAAGATATTATTGTCAGCCACTCCATTTATCCTTTAACCATCCGGTTGATTAAATGTAGTTGCCTTTGCTATAGTGCTGATGCCCGGTAATGGAGATTTCAGTCCCTGAGGGTAACAGCTCTACAGAAATGCTTTTAGGCAGCTTTACTGGTATCTATATATGCGTTTCTAATGCCCTCATCGCTGTGGTATATCTATTGGTAGGCACAGACCAAGACTGCTTTAATCTTTTCCCTGAAAATCTCATCAGTGCACATCAGTTTTTCCTCAAAGTCCGCATATTCTAAAATTAGATTTGCATAGAAAATAGTGTAACTTCAGGAGAGACTGGAATATTGCTTGCTTACTAAAAATCACACTAATTTGAGTTGTTAAAAGTGAAAAGAAAAAAAGTCAACCCCATCCAAAATAAAGTTAAAACAGCAAGGGAGCATGCAGCTGTTAATAGAGACGAGATAAAGAAACCTCTTAAGAAAGCAGAGAAAAGCAACACACTGAGAAATAAGCAATGTGGGCCATGAATGTTTTGAGTCATTGGCTCAAAGAGGAAGACATAAAAGCAGACTTTATAGACATCTCAAATAAAGATGAGAAAGCTATAACAAATAGTTAAAGGATCGCTTTATCCTGAGAAGGGACAGGCTTACAACATAAAATGCTTTCAAAGTAATACAAGTTGGTGGTGTGCTCATTCTTTCTTAAGCATTCAAATAAGGCAAACACTCTAAGTAAAGTGGCTGTAGAGGGTTGGGCCTAGTCTACTCATAATTTTTATATCAATATAACTATATCAATTAGAAGTGTGCTTTTTTGTTTTTTAAATAGCCTTACTGATACAATCCCCAGGGTAGATGCTATTATACAGGAATAAAAGCACCTTATACCCCTTCCCATATGGGAATAAGCTTTACCGGATAAGCACTTTTCTACCCATCTAACCTCATCCACACTAGAGTTGTACCAACTTTAACTGTATCTGTATAGTTAAAGCAGTATCATTTGTGCAGCTAGACAAGACCTTAGTCCCATTTTTCATTTGAATGGAAGCACTCTGTCTCTGTCTCCCACTTCAAAATGCGCTCAAAGGTGAGAAGGTATATGCTATAACTAGGGCCCTTCATTTTCAGTTTTTATTTTATTTTATTTTTTCCAGGAATTGATGAGTGTTTATTACCACCACAACAAAAACAGGTGAAAATCAGAGCAAAAAACTATTAATAATTTTTCTGGGTAAACATCGGGGGTTATTTTGGTGGGTGGAATGACAGGGGAAATAAAGTATTCAGTAGATTATTGCTTTGAATTCCATTCATCGATGTGGTTTGCTGCAGAACTAAAGCGGAACTCAAAACACATTGCCACCTCCATGTTTAAGAAAACAATATATCTCTAATCCCCCCAAAAAACATTTCATTTGAATAAACAGTTTACTGTTGTAAACTTAGAACTATTAGCCTAGAAATATTTACATTTAATAATTGGGCCATACCATTTGCAGCGCGTACACTCAACTTCATCCTTTTCTCGTTTTTGTTTTTTTTAAACTTTCAAATACTTCCTTGTGTTCGGAACATAGTCTGATACAGATTTTCATTTTCTTCCCATTTAGTTTGGCAAAACTTTAAACCCATTATCTGCTAGCAGCTTGAAATGTGTATATGATGGGCGTGAGATTCATCAATACGTTCAGATGCGCACGCCCTTCAGAGCTAGTATGTGTGCTGCTTGTCTGTTGTGTGTATCTTCTAGACTAGTACATAATATCTACTTCAACAGGTAGCTTTGCATATACACACAGACTAATGTATTATCATAATACATATATCATGTAATGTATTGTATTTTCCTAATAAAACAAGTTATTTTTTATATATGTGAATGGTACAAATGTAAGGTGAAAATCAGAAAAAAAATGAATAATGCTTTTTGTAAAACCCGGGAATTTTTCAGTAAAAATCTATTTAAACTGAAAACGAAGGGGCTTAGCTATAACCACTTCCTTTATCATGAGTTAACTTCATTCTTAAATCCTTCAGAACTCTTAGGGCACATCTACACGGAACACTCAGGAAACTTGAGGTGAATCAACTAAAGGTGTGAAGTTAATTAGCATAAATTTAAGCATGTTAAACCCTGTGTGGCTGTTCTCATTCAGGACTGAAGTAACTTTAGTTTGCTGTAACTTACTCCTTAGGCTATGTTTACACTGGCAATTGAACAACAAAATGTTTGTTTTTCAGAGGAGTTTAAAAAAAACCCAACAACCTGAAAGACAAAAATTTTGCGTGACAAGTGCCGGTGTAAACAGCGTGTTGTTGGCAGGAGCGCTCTCCTGCTGACAAAGCAAATGATGCTCGCTGGGGGAAGAGCCAACAAACAGTGGCTACACTGTGTGCCTTTTAGCGGCATGGCTGTAGCGACACAGCCATGTCACTAAAAGCACTGTAGTGTAGATATAGCCATGGTTTAATGGACTTTAATTTCTGCACACTGAACTTCACACCTTTAGTTAATTCACCTTAAATTTCCTCAGTGTCTCTCTCTAGACATAGCCTGAGGGTTAGTCTACAGAAGAGTTTTTGGCCATGCTGTAATTTGAGCTAATTGATTGCCAATTAGCACAAATTAACTGTAAATGTTAGTGTAGATATTCAGAAAAAACTTGTGAATTATAAAAAGAAGAACAGGAGTACTTGTGGCACCTTAGAGACTAACAAATTTATTAGAGCATAAGCTTTCGTGGACTACAGCCCTCTTCTTCTTCTTCGGATGCTGTAGTCCACGAAAGCTTATGCTCTAATAAATTTGTTAGTCTCTAAGGTGCCACAAGTACTCCTGTTCTTCTTTTTGCGGATACAGACTAACATGGCTGCTACTCTGAAACTTGTGAATTATAGTAGGCTTTCCACAAATGTTTGTTCCTCATTGTGGTTCACCAAGACTCATGGCAGGGTGAACCACAAGCAGAAACACACATTGTAGAGGGTCTACAGTAGACTTTACAATCATGTTAGTTACCTTGAGTTAATTAGCAATTGCCATAGACTTCCTGTGTGACCTTGGTCAAGTAATTTAGCCTCTCTGTGCCTCAGTTCCCCATCTGTAAAATGGGGATAATAGCACTACCCACCTCACAGAGCAGTTGTAAGAATAAATACATTAAAGACTGTGAGACACTCAGATACTACGGTGATGGGGGCAGAAAAGTACTGCAAAATAGAATTAGATCAAATTACAGGACAAACACGCTCGGGTAGATATATCCTTATATTAGTACCACCAGCTCCAATGACTGTCATTATTTAATGTGTCAATTTCTTTCAGCACCAACCTTTTGCCTTTGTCTTGCTATGTGTAGGTCTTATCTGCCCAGACCTTCAAAAGTTGTAATAATGTATTTTTTGTATTCCAGTAGAGCCTAGGGGCCCAGACAAGGGTCAGGGCCTTGTTGTGCTAGGCACTATACAGAAAGAAGTATACAGACAGTCCTTGTCTCAGACAGCTTACTATCTAAGCTTATGCAGTATTGTTGTAGCCATGTCAGTCCCAGGATATTAGAGAGGCAAGGTGGGAAAGGTAATATCTTTTATTGGACCAACTTCTATTGGTTAGAGTATGTTTCCTAGACCTGAAGAAGAGCTCTGTGTGAGCTCGAAAGCTTGTGCCTCTCCCCAACACAAGTTAGTCCAATAAAAGCTATTACCTCACCCACCTTCTCTCTTTACATTTCTAATAGGATTCAACATGTGGACAAAAACAGACCAATGGAGGATGAGATAACAGCAGAATAAACTTGGTGCACATCATCAGTAGTCTCAGTTTAAAAAAAAAATGTCTAGAGCATACTGCTTGCCTACAACCTGCTACCCGACAGTTAATCCTGAACCTGAGATACCTAGTAGTCATTGCCCTAATGCTGAATTTACTCTAAATGAGATTTTTTTTGGAGCTCTAAGACTAGGATTCCTGAGGGGATGCCTTTCTGCTATTTAGTGGTCCCTTACTCACTCCATTTAAATATCTTCTACTTCTAAGAAGTGTAAAGGGTGTGGACCTTTTCTTGTTGTCTTTGTGTCCATTTAGTCCCCATACATCCAAGACATTCTTTTAGAAATCAATGATCCTAATACTTTTCCAGGCATTTGTATCCATTTACCAAGCTAACAGTTGGGGGATCCACCGCTCTCCTAATCATGCAACACTGGTATTTAGAGCAGAGGCTGTGACTTGTTTCCCTGGGTGAATTCAAATATCCCTGATATGGATAGAATCAGCTCAAATCCCATACCCGGTTGAAGTAGCAATAATTGTATTTATAAAGCACCCTTTTGCTTTCCGAGCTGCTCAGGCTGAACAACAATAATTAAGACATCATAAAATACACACTACCAAGAACCAAACAAACCAGATTCACTAGTGAAGGTGGAAGATGAAGAGAGTCCTATACCCGGGCCAAGCATAATGAAAACGAAACCCATCTCTCAAAGAGAAGTGTTTTGAAACAACGTATAGAAGTGGAGAAGAATGAGCTGAGTTGCATGCTCTGGAGCTGGATCCTCAGTCTCTGGGTTGCCATAAAGCTCCATCAAGTCATCCTATTGCACAAGAAAAGCGAATACAGCTCTGTTGAACACAGGAAGCCTGTGAATCCATGTCTCACTGCAACCCTCTACTGACAGGTCAACTGCCAGATCATTTAGCAGATTCTTGCCCTTTTGGAGAAGGTCATCGTTGCAGTATCTCATTTCAAGATTCAACCTAAAATGAATAATTACTCTGGATCCTCTGCCATGTATGATTTTATTTTGTTAAATAAAAAAAACATGATATTCATTATCGTACATGTTACAGAGACAAAAGAGGGTCAAGGACAGTTTAAAATTAATATATGGATGAAATAGCCCTTGTCTCTGATCTAATGACCTTTTAGTTTGCATAATATGTGAAAGAGCCAAACAGCTTCTCATTTTAAGATGAGGAAACTCCTGAGTCCCTGGAAAACTTTTACTACATTTCTAGAAATTACCTGATGGCCATATTGTGGGCTGCGGTTCCCAAAGCTCTTCTACCCAGAATACACAGGGCAAAGGAGAGAGTTACTAAAGGAGAATCCTCATCACTATCCAGATGCTGCAAAGGTTTAAGGACAGTGTGTTAGTTCTACATGCAACCTTATAAAAAAGTGTTATGACAATCCTATAACTAAAATAGATCAATGCATGACTAAATTCATAAGACTTATGCTGTCATGTAACTATACCCAAACAAAGCACTCTGCTGTGCAATTAAACAGAATAGGAAGGATGATCATCATGACTGAGGGTCTGCTGCTAAACAAATGAAAGCTCATTTAGCGTAACAGCTGGAAACAAGAAGTTTTAATATGAGTTGGATCCCAGGGTTTGTGTTTTAGTGATCAGAGTCTTGGAAAGAGGTTGATGAGCATCACTGAGGAGGGAATACATCTGTTTCCACATGGGAAACAGGATGTGTCTGAAATCCATACTCTGTGTTCAGCTCTTAGAAGCACAATTTGGCTCTGAGAAGATCTGCAAGATTGGGCTTCTAGTGATTGACATCATCAGTTCTATCAATGATGACAATGCCATCACATTTTGACAAGTGGTCAAACCATTTCCTTTACATTCACCACCTCAGCAGACCCTTTTCTACAACTCTTCCAAAAAGCTTGATGTCAAACACGAGGGAAATTACATAACGGGAGTTTAAAATTTTGTTCTGTTTCAGCTCAACAAGATGAATTCTTCTTGTTGCCCTTACCTTGTTCCTGAAACTGAGGCAAACATTTTGCAACTCCCTCTATAAAGTACACCGATCTTCAGAGCTGTGCAGTGCAGCTCTATTTTATACAGCATCTTCCACACAAACTGTTTTACAACATGTTTCACAGTATTAAAAAATACAAGAGAGATGCAAATTGCAGAGAACAGTTGTGTAGAGACATTTGGTAGGGTTTCCAAGGCCACCAAGAGGATTTGGATGCCCAGGTCCCATGAACTTCAATGGAAACTGCATTATAAATCCATAAGTTTTGAAAATCTCAACAACAGTAGGAAAAAATAATTAAAGCACTTAACAATAAGGGAGGGAGAAACAAGTTAAGATGGAGAGCAGAAATATTCTAAGATTTAAATATTTAAAGAGCGGTGGAGTATTGATAAAGCAGAGAAATCCAGGAAAGTTGTTCCAGATGTCAAGAACTAGAGGAGAACGTCCTTGCATTACAAAAGGGAGAGGAGGCAGGGTCAAAGGGCCCAACCTTGTGAAGGACTGAGCATCTCTCTTGGAGGTGATGAATGTCCCTTCAACTCAAGAGCTCAGCACCTCCCAACAGATGCTCAGCACTTGGCAGTGTAGGCGCTAAATGAGTGGAGAAAGCAGACAGAAGAGTAGAGAAATAAATAAGTTCTGTGAGAGAGAGTACAGAAAGTCCAGGTAGAGATTTAAAAATAATAGTCAAGGTGAAAGCAGAAGCAGATGAAGTCACAGGGGAGCTATTCAATGGAACTGGAATCAAAGTAGAATCTAGATGGGAAATGGTGTGGAAGCAGTGATAGGTAGGTTTACAGACATGACAGACAGGAGAAGGAGTATTAAGAATCAAGGAAGCTGCCAAGCACCTGGACAGTGGCAGCAATGGAATGTGAAAATCAACAATCCCAAGTGCACAAATAATATGATGTGATGGATGAAAAAACTGTGTTGGTGATTTATTTGCATTGTCATCAATAAGCTGAGTATACTCAATAAAATGTGCATGTCTCTGACTCTATTTTACTCTGTGTGCTGTCAACAGAATCCCACTGAAATATAACGATGCATTTTAGTCGGGAATGGCTGAACATCCATTATCTCACGGCTCAGAATGTATGAACAGGTAACCGTAAGCTCCCACTTGGCTCTCTAGAGTTGAATGGTAATTTTCCACAGTTTTGCAATAAAGTGTCAGATTTGTACCAGAACTTCTCAGATTTGACCTGTGCTCTTGGATAAGTGGTATACTTCCTCAACAGTGGAAGGTTTTACCCATGTGTCACTGGAAGGGTAATTTTTTCTAAATTTGCAATCATATTTTGCATCGGACATACGACACTGAAGTTCTGATAATTAGGGCATTCTGATCCTATCTCTGGTATTCCTTGATTGGGAATCTCCCTCACGAAGAGCAATAATATTTTCTGAAAAGTTCTAAATGCAGGGTTACTGCAGAGAACAAAACTAATGATGGTAGGGGTAGCATAGTCAAAGAAAACTGTTCAAAATTCAAAGGTTCACTCCTTTGGAATGTTTTTCACTCATATTTTCATTATAATATTCTCTATAAACATTTTTCTATTGTACAAAAACATACATTTCCCCACAGTGTTATGTTGTACAGTTTAGATAGAAATTAATATACTTGTATTATTCTTGAGTCAACAAAAGAGTATCTATTCAGTAATTCAGTGTTCTAGGTGTTAAAGACATACACTTACCTCCCTTCTTTTTCCAGCACAGTACTGAATCCAGTCAAGATAAACACTGCAGAAGCTAGCTCTGGTTATTCCTTGAAGACATGGAACATAGTCCTCATCAATGTTAACGCTGAACATTGCAAGGTCACGTTCAATGTAATGCCATTTGGCATAAGGCTGTAGTGTCTTCTGGATTGATTCATCTTTTATCCAGTGTGAGATTTTGGGTGAATTTGCTGTAAAGTATATTATACTCTGTTGACAAAATGCAAAGTGGTTAGTCATTGTACCTGTGTTTAAACCAGAAACAGCTCATTTACAACACAGAAGAGAACAAATCAGAATAAGAAGATGACACCGACTATCCATAATCTTATGTAATATTCCTGCTACTTGCCATCATTGATTCATAAGAGTATTTATTTTGTGTGATCGTAATAATTTATGTCTAAATGAGAAAGAAGTCAATTAACTACTAACAGAATTTAAATGAATGAAACTTAAAAAGAATATTAATCACAAGCATCATACTCTGAATAGTGTAGATAGTGTCAAGGGTAAGTTCATTTGAAAAAGTGGCTGTGTCTATAGTGTATACCATAAAGGATGATGATGATGATGATAAAAGCTTATACGTATTTTTCAAAAACAATATGCAGTTTTATATGGTCAGAAATGTTTGCTTTTTCAGCTTTCTGAGGGTGCAGTTTCCCCATTTCTTCAACAAGAACACATCCATCAATTTAACTATTAAATAAGAACTTGCAAGAGTGTAGAATATAGCTCTGAAAACCCCTCTTTTAATTGCTATCTTCCCTCTGCAATAATAATTTTGTTTTTGTTGCCTATTGGATAAGGTTAGTATAAGAAGAAGAAAAATGGGATCTCTTTAATATTTATGCTTAACACAAGAGCTGACTGGTGGACAATTCCATTTCATGGCACATTTAGAGGTTTCAAAATTTGTTTTTGTTTCATAGTGGAACAATGGATGAAGTTTTCTAAGAAATCTGGTGCAATGTAAATGGCATTTCAACTTTGCCAAACCTATAATTAAATCAAAACAAAATATTGAACAGATTCTAACACCTGCCAAATGATAGGCTGTGAACACCACAGAACCTGCAGCCTACTGGAAACACAATCACTCACATACCTCACTATTGCATATCTTTTAGTCCTGCTACATGCTAGCTTCCATGTGAACACCCATATGCTGGAAGCTCTAAACTACCTAATTACCTTTCTGTTAAACTCTGCCTCCTCTGACATTTTCTGATGACCTCATATTATCAACTCTTAGGGCTGGTACACACTAACCCCCCAGTTCGAACTAAGATACGCAACTTCAGCTATGTGAATAACATAGCTGAAGTCGAAGTATCTTAGTTCGAACTACAAGGTACTTACCGCGGGTCCACACACGGCAGGCAGGCTCCCCCATCAACTCTCCGTACTCCTCTCGCGGAGCAGGAGTACTGGTGTTGACGGCGAGCACTTCCGGGATCGATTTATCGCATCTAGACAAGACGCGATAAATCGATCCCAGAAGATCGATTTCTTACCGCCAAACCCGGAGTTAAGTATAGACGTACCCCTACATTCTTCTATAGTTTAGCTGATTTTAAAAGAGCTAAAGAAAAAAATTCATCTTGCCAAATACAGCTGTTCAGTACTTAAAAACTAATGAACCAAATTGAGTCTAACTGGGCTTGTTTTACAGATTTCATTGACCCTTAAAAGTTAAGCCAAGCATGAAGATTCTAATGTACTCAGAGTTGAACACAAGTTAAAGCTTAGGTATGATTTTAAACTGATACAGTTAAACTGGTGCAAATGGCTATGCAGACACTCTTATTTCAGTTTAAACAAGGCATATTTCAGTTTAGCTTAAATCAGTTAGGAACAGCTTTAAACTAACCATTTTTAACTTGAAATATGAGTCTTTGTTTAGTTAAATCAGTGCAAGATTATATGTGGACAAGGCCTTACTGTGTATAAAATTGTTTAAGAAATTCACATTTGTGTTTTATATAAAAGTCAAAATAAATGAACAAAGTGATTCAGTAGTCTTGATTCTTACTGTATTGTTCATTTACCGAACAAATCACACACTTCACTAATTTACAATGTGTCTCCCAATCAGTACAAATTAGCAAAGTTCTGCTGTAAACCCTGCTATTTAAAATGTAATACTTCTTAAAGATAAACTTCATTCTCTATCTTTTGAAGACTGCAAATTTCCTACCTAGGAATGGTACATAGAACTCACTTCACTTATACTGTACCTTTATGTAATATCTGATGAGTATTCTTCGCAGATCAAACACTTGCAGCATTGTGGCGGCATTGTTATCAATGATGCTATATCCTTCCAGTATATACTGGGTTCGTGTTATTTCCCATGTTAGCCATCGGAGGTTAAAGGCTGCGTTGCACGATAGCAAGTGAGGCAAGTGACCTGGCTGACAGCAGCAGCAGCCTTCATTGTCTTCATCTCCTTCTGTTATAGCTTCCACTTCTCTCTGCTGGCAATATGTCCCTTGAGAGTTAGAAAGGATAACACAATGGCAGTTATAAAAGTGTAACCAAATACTTCAAGCACTTAATTAAAGGCAAATAAAAAAGAGCTACAACAATGAATTAAATTTGCCAATTGATCTGTGTAAAGCAGAGAATAATGAGGGATACATCATTTATTTAATACTTCAATCCAAAAAGCTCAATCTCATGGTCTCGGCATCCTGGCATGATTACACATATCGGAGTACACAACCTCCCCTAATAAAAACTCACCAGAAAACAGCAATAAAGACTTAGGATGAATTGCCGACTTGAATACATCTAACTTATCTAAGTATTCAAATACTGGATCTTGGCAGGGGGTTAGACTTGCACCAGGCATGTTAACAAACCCCTCTCAGTCCTCAACCCACTTCTCCCAAAATGCACAGAAGACAAACATAGATTTTGCAGGGTCAGCCAGCAAACTGAATCCACAACTCACACCTCCCAGGTGAGTGCCTTAATTACCAGGCGAGAGTCATTCCCACTCTCTCCCCCTTTGACCCAATAAATATTTAGGAATTAATACAAAATGGAAATTGAGAACCATCCACCCCACAATAACCTGTAGCCTGGTGATTTGGATGCTCACCTGGGAGTGGGGGGAGATCTGAATTCAAGTTTCTGCTCCATAGTGTGGGTTCAAACCTGAGTGTCCTATATCCTACGCAAGGCACATCTAAGCACTGGACTAAAGGTTAAAAAGGAACAGACAGACATATGTGCTGGCCTGGAAAACTTTTCACTGGCCAAAACTAGCAGGTCAAATTCTCCAATAGTTTCTTTTTTGGTAAATAAACTAGAGGAGACTAACCAACCTGAGTTCCGGCAGGTCAGCTGGGTGGCAGATTCCAGAGAAACTGGCCAGCTAGCAGCTCCCTCTCAATTAATTCAAAGTAGCTTCAGCTTACCTGCCTCCATTGATAGCTACTGTGAGAGTAGACCATGAGGAGAGAAGTAGGCTATTACCTATGGTCTTGAAGTCTTTAAATAAAGATTGGATATAATTTTTAGAAAGATATGCTCTGGCTCATCCAGAAGTAATGGGCTTGATGCAGGAAACACTTGATGACATTCTAAGCCTCATTTTATGAAGGAGGTCAGAGTAGATTATCATAACAGTTCCCTCCAGTCTTAAAATCCATTCATCTTGTCCCAAACAAGTTAAAGCACTAAAAATCAAAGCCAAAACATTGAACGGCACCAGGAAACCCATAGGCAACCAGTGCAGCTCAAAGAACATCTGTGTTACGTACTATTGATGCATGGCTTGGTTTAGTGAGCACATTTACCCATGTTATGGACCATTACAAAACCCATGCGACCACATAAGTCCAACATAAGCCCTTTTCTGAGGCCATAAGTCAGCTTTAAGTGGTGTATAAATCTTGAGTGGACCCTTTGCAAAAGGTGAATTTCACTCAGTAAGAGAGTGGTTGAATTCAGCTTTCAACTGATCTCAATAGTAGAGAAATTTGCTGGAGATGTCATTCATCAGAGAGAAGACCTACTCAGTTAAATTTTACCTGACCAAACAGGACACTGGCCGCACAACACTTGGGATCTGAAACAAAGGTGACCATGTTTACAGGCAGTTTCTCGCTTGCTGTTTACTATTTCTATTACAAGATCATCATCATTTTCTTTAGCTTAATCACTTGCTGAGTTGCTTTTGCATCCCCATCATCATTTAGCTTTAATTTTGATGGGCAGAGCGACATAGACTGTTCCTCTTCACATGCCAGCAAGTACACCCCAGATGAAACACAATGTTTCTATAGTTAAAAAATAGAACAAAAACTCACTAGTTCAAAAAAGACTTTGGGCTTTTTCTTTTGGGTAGCATTGGTTAAAAATGATTTCTGCAACTCCTAATGAGAATGTGATCACATAAACAAAAAGTAGAACTACCACACAATACCACAAAATTAGGTAAAGTTCCCCTTGAGGATTTATTATGGGCCAACTTCCCTTCTCATCTATGCAAATGAACACACTGAAGTCAATTTTGTTGCACCCATGTAACAGAGAAGAATTTGGCTATATCAGTGTTTAATAATTAGCATTGTTATTTAGATTGAGGTAACACCTAGAAAGAAGAACAGGAGTACTTGTGGCACCTTAGAGACTAACAAATTTATTAGAGCATAAGCTTTCGTGGACTACAGCCCACTTCTTCGGATGCATATAGAATGGAACATATATTGAGGAGATATATATACACACATACAGAGAGCATAAACAGGTGGGAGTTGTCTTACTAACTCTGAGAGGCCAATTAATTAAGAGAAAAAAAAAAAAAAACTTTTGAAGTGATAATCAAGCTAGCCGAGTACAGACAGTGTGATAAGAAGTGTGAGAATACTTACAAGGGGAGATAGTCAACGTTTGTAATGGCTCAGCCATTCCCAGTCCTTATTCAAACCGGAGTTAATTGTGTCTAGTTTGCATATCAATTCTAGCTCTGCAGTCTCTCTTTGGAGTCTGTTTTTGAAGTTTTTCTGTTGTAATATAGCCACCCGCAGGTCTGTCACTGAATGACCAGACAGGTTAAAGTGTTCTCCCACTGGTTTTTGAGTATTTTGATTCCTGATGTCAGATTTGTGTCCATTAATTCTTTTGCGTAGAGACTGTCCGGTTTGGCCAATGTACATGGCAGAGGGGCATTGCTGGCACATGATGGCATAGATCACATTGGTAGATGTGCAGGTGAACGAGCCCCTGATGGTATGGCTGATGTGATTAGGTCCTATGATGATGTCACTTGAATAGATATGTGGACAGAGTTGGCATCGGGGTTTGTTACAAGGATAGGTTCCTGGGTTAGTGGTTTTGTTCAGTGATGTGTGGTTGCTGGTGAGTATTTGCTTTAGGTTGGGGGGTTGTCTGTAAGCGAGGACAGGTCTGTCTCCCAAGATCTGTGAGAGTAAAGGATCATCTTTCAGGATAGGTTGTAGATCTCTGATGATGCGCTGGAGAGGTTTTAGTTGGGGGCTGAAGGTGACAGCTAGTGGTGTTCTGTTATTTTCTTTGTTGGGCCTGTCTTGTAGGAGGTGACTTCTGGGTACTCGTCTGGCTCTGTCAATCTGTTTTTTCACTTCAGCAGGTGGGTATTGTAGTTTTAAGAATGCTTGATAGAGATCTTGTAGGTGCTTGTCTCTATCCGAGGGATTGGAGCAAATGCGGTTATATCTTAGAGCTTGGCTGTAGACAATGGATCGTGTGGTGTGTCCTGGATGGAAGCTGGAGGCATGTAGGTAAGTGTAGCGGTCAGTAGGTTTCCGGTATAGGGTGGTATTGATGTGACCATCGCTTATTAGCACAGTAGTGTCCAGGAAATGGACCGCTTGTGTGGATTGATCTAGGCTGAGGTTGATGGTGGGATGGAAATTATTGAAATCATGGTGAAATTCCTCAAGGGCTTCTTTTCCATGGGTCCAGATGATGAAGATGTCATCAATGTAGCGCAAGTAGAGTAGGGGCGTTAGGGGACGAGAGCTAAGGAAGCGTTGTTCTAAGTCAGCCATAAAAATGTTGGCATATTGTGGGGCCATGCGGGTACCCATAGCAGTGCCGCTGACTTGAAGGTATATATTGTCCCCAAATGTGAAATAGTTGTGGGTGAGGACAAAATCACAAAGTTCAGCCACCAGGTTAGCTGTGACATTATCAGGGATACTGTTCCTGATAGCTTGTAGTCCATCTTTGTGTGGAATATTGGTGTAGAGGGCTTCTACGTCCATAGTGGCCAGGATGGTGTTTTCTGGAAGATCACCGATGGATTGTAGTTTCCTCAGGAAGTCAGTGGTGTCTCGAAGATAGCTGGGAGTGCTGGTAGCGTAGGGTCTTAGGACAGAGTCTACATAACCAGACAAGCCTGATGTTAGGGTGCCAATGCCTGAGATGATGGGGCGTCCAGGATATCCAGGTTTATGGATCTTGGGTAGCAAATAGAATACCCCTGGTCGGGGTTCTAGGCATGTGTCTGTACGGATTTGTTCCTGTGCTTTGTCAGGGAGTTTTTTTAGCAGATGGTGTAGTTTCTTTAGGTAATCTTCAGTGGGATCAGAGGATAATGGCCTGTAGAATGTGGTGTTAGAGAGCTGTCTAGCAGCCTCCTGGTCATATTCCAATTTATTCATGATGACGACAGCACCTCCTTTGTCAGCCTTTTTGATTATGATGTCAGGGTTGTTTCTGAGGCTGTAGATGGCGTTGTGTTCAGCATGGCTGAGGTTATGTGGCAAGTGATGTTGCTTTTCCACAATTTCAGCCTCATAAAACCTCATAAAAAAAAAAAAAAATGGAAATCCATCAACCTCATGAAAACTCTGAAACTTGTCATTATGCAAGGCACTGCATTTAGCCGTATGGAATGGAAATCCATCAACCTCATGAAACGTACAGATACAGACAGACATCATCTTCCTTTCCAAATGCAAGCAGATGGACATCATACCAAAAGGACTAAAGGTAAAAAATCCATTACAATCTACATATCACACAGACTATGCTGAGAGACTGTGTCACACACTCTCAAAGAAACTGCGAAACCACCTGATCAGCATCCTATACAGCAAACAGGGAAAGATTAAGAATGAGCTCTCAGAACTGGATACTCTCATAAGAAACCAACCTTCCACACAAACTTCCTCATGGATAGACTTTACAAAAACTAGACAAGCCATTTACAAGACAAACTTTGCCTCTCTACAAAGGAAAAAGGACACTAAACTATCTAAACTGCTACATGCCACAAGCAGCCACAACAGTAGCTCCCTTAACCCACCCAGCAATATTGTTAATCTTTCCAGCTATACTCTTAGCCCAGCAGAAGAGTCTGTCCTATCTCGGGGCCTCTCCTTTTGTCCCTCCAGACCCATGAATATGATACAGTTCTGCGGTGACCTAGAATCCTACTTTCGACGTCTCCGACTCAAAGAATATTTCCAACATACCTCTGAACAGCATACTAACCCACAGAATCCTCCCTACCAGCACTACAAAAAAAAGGATTCTGCATGGACTCCTCCGGACGGTCGAAACAACAGACTGGATTTCTACATAGATTGCTTCCGTCGACGTGCAAAGGCTGAAATTGTGGAAAAGCAACATCACTTGCCACATAACCTCAGCCATGCTGAACACAACGCCATCTACAGCCTCAGAAACAACCCTGACATCATAATCAAAAAGGCTGACAAAGGAGGTGCTGTCGTCATCATGAATAAATTGGAATATGACCAGGAGGCTGCTAGACAGCTCTCTAACACCACATTCTACAGGCCATTATCCTCTGATCCCACTGAAGATTACCTAAAGAAACTACACCATCTGCTAAAAAAACTCCCTGACAAAGCACAGGAACAAATCCGTACAGACACATGCCTAGAACCCCGACCAGGGGTATTCTATTTGCTACCCAAGATCCATAAACCTGGATATCCTGGACGCCCCATCATCTCAGGCATTGGCACCCTAACATCAGGCTTGTCTGGTTATGTAGACTCTGTCCTAAGACCCTACGCTACCAGCACTCCCAGCTATCTTCGAGACACCACTGACTTCCTGAGGAAACTACAATCCATCGGTGATCTTCCAGAAAACACCATCCTGGCCACTATGGACGTAGAAGCCCTCTACACCAATATTCCACACAAAGATGGACTACAAGCTATCAGGAACAGTATCCCTGATAATGTCACAGCTAACCTGGTGGCTGAACTTTGTGATTTTGTCCTCACCCACAACTATTTCACATTTGGGGACAATATATACCTTCAAGTCAGCGGCACTGCTATGGGTACCCGCATGGCCCCACAATATGCCAACATTTTTATGGCTGACTTAGAACAACGCTTCCTTAGCTCTCGTCCCCTAACGCCCCTACTCTACTTGCGCTACATTGATGACATCTTCATCATCTGGACCCATGGAAAAGAAGCCCTTGAGGAATTTCACCATGATTTCAATAATTTCCATCCCACCATCAACCTCAGCCTAGATCAATCCACACAAGCGGTCCATTTCCTGGACACTACTGTGCTAATAAGCGATGGTCACATCAATACCACCCTATACCGGAAACCTACTGACCGCTACACTTACCTACATGCCTCCAGCTTCCATCCAGGACACACCACACGATCCATTGTCTACAGCCAAGCTCTAAGATATAACCGCATTTGCTCCAATCCCTCGGATAGAGACAAGCACCTACAAGATCTCTATCAAGCATTCTTAAAACTACAATACCCACCTGCTGAAGTGAAAAAACAGATTGACAGAGCCAGACGAGTACCCAGAAGTCACCTCCTACAAGACAGGCCCAACAAAGAAAATAACAGAACACCACTAGCTGTCACCTTCAGCCCCCAACTAAAACCTCTCCAGCGCATCATCAGAGATCTACAACCTATCCTGAAAGATGATCCTTTACTCTCACAGATCTTGGGAGACAGACCTGTCCTCGCTTACAGACAACCCCCCAACCTAAAGCAAATACTCACCAGCAACCACACACCACTGAACAAAACCACTAACCCAGGAACCTATCCTTGTAACAAACCCCGATGCCAACTCTGTCCACATATCTATTCAAGTGACATCATCATAGGACCTAATCACATCAGCCATACCATCAGGGGCTCGTTCACCTGCACATCTACCAATGTGATCTATGCCATCATGTGCCAGCAATGCCCCTCTGCCATGTACATTGGCCAAACCGGACAGTCTCTACGCAAAAGAATTAATGGACACAAATCTGACATCAGGAATCAAAATACTCAAAAACCAGTGGGAGAACACTTTAACCTGTCTGGTCATTCAGTGACAGACCTGCGGGTGGCTATATTACAACAGAAAAACTTCAAAAACAGACTCCAAAGAGAGACTGCAGAGCTAGAATTGATATGCAAACTAGACACAATTAACTCCGGTTTGAATAAGGACTGGGAATGGCTGAGCCATTACAAACGTTGACTATCTCCCCTTGTAAGTATTCTCACACTTCTTATCACACTGTCTGTACTCGGCTAGCTTGATTATCACTTCAAAAGTTTTTTTTTTTTTTTTTTTTTTTTTTTTTTCTCTTAATTAATTGGCCTCTCAGAGTTAGTAAGACAACTCCCACCTGTTTATGCTCTCTGTATGTGTGTATATATATCTCCTCAATATATGTTCCATTCTATATGCATCCGAAGAAGTGGGCTGTAGTCCACGAAAGCTTATGCTCTAATAAATTTGTTAGTCTCTAAGGTGCCACAAGTACTCCTGTTCTTCTTTTTGCGGATACAGACTAACACGGCTGTTACTCTGAAACTTGTCGTAACACCTAGAGTGTGCTCAGTGCTTTCTAAACACAGATGAAGATATAGGGTGAAATCCTGGCCCCAATGACGCTAACAGCAAAACATTTCATAATATATTGCTATCTAAATTTATTTACGTTCTCCTCCACATACACCCCAAGATCTAATAATCCAGTTAGCAAAAGTATCTAGAAAGTAAGGCGGTAGAGGGGGGAAACGGAATGCTTTTTAAAGAGAAATAATAAGATTAGCAAATATTTGTCTGTCTTTTTTTTGCAGCACTGAAAATAAAATAATAAAATAATAAAAAAATTGATTTTTTTTAAAGTTCTCCAATTAGTTTTTGTTAAACGAAAGCTACTAATGTATGCAACCTGAGGGTATTTTAGAGTAGTTCACACACAAATAATAATAATTACTATTTGGACAATTTAAGTAGTACAAGTACATACAATAAAACAGATTAATATACCCCTCAAATAGCCCTAAAATAAACATCTCTCTTTTCCAGTCTACTGCAAAGTATAAACCATGACCTATCAGTGTGACATTTACAGCAGGACAGATACAAAGAGAGCTGTTTCTACTTTACATTTCACAGTTTTCTACATGAATTAAGGTTTAACGTTCAACTATAAAAAAAGGCAGCAACTGCTCTTGGTCAATGGATCTTTTTCTTAAATAAAGTCAAAAGACATTGTACTCAAAGTAAACTGGGCAAAAAAATATTCCTGTGCACATGGCTTATATATTTTGGATGCTAAAGAAAAATACAATATTTGCATTTTTTCATTTTTGTTTCTGTTTTTAGCTTTTTGAAAAGTTAGACCTCAAAATAGTAAACTGGAATTAACAAAACATAAATCTCCATCCTAGACCTCAATGTAAACAATACTACATAAAGCTGATATTACGCTTTTGTTGATGTAAAATGAAAGCAAAATAAACAGCCCTAAGTTTGGCTGAGTTGATTTGTATCAAGAAGAGTCTTGGTGTTGTTTTCATACTTTTATGCAAGCAGCACATACATGGCAATCCTCACCATTAATTAAACCAATATTCAATATAATCACTGTGCTACCATGGAACAGGAAGTGCTCCAAAAAGATAGTACCCATATTTTGTGAAGTTAAGGGCCATACTGATAACTTGCCAGGAACCCAAAGACTCGTGCTAATGTGCATAAAATAAGGCAGATTGTGGACACCACCATCTTTAAACTATCTGTGAAGTTCAACCTGTGAAAACTACAGATCCCTGCATGGAGCATCCCTCCACAGATGGAGGCAAACAGGCCATGTTGCAGAAAACTGTGTGCTGAACTCTGGCCACCCCGACTGCTAGCAATATGCACTTTTGTTAGCATTTGGACTTTGAAAGGAAAAGACATTCTAAATGTGAAAACATTTTCTTACAAAGAGTCAGGGAACAAACCAAGCAGTCCAATTGGTTACTTTGCAGATTTAGCCTGAGAAACAAATAGCAAGAATTTTTGAACAGGAAGTCCCATTTGAGATTAGTGCCAATTTCTAAATGACAAATCACAGTATTTACACTTGCTTTCAGCAGGTTTCAGATTTATCATCTTGAAGGGGGCACTGACTTTCAGATGACAGGCTAGAGTGTTTTATGTATGGGAAACAAGATTTATTTACTAAGGAGTAAATCTTGTCCTTCCTCCAAAGAGGGGTCCTGACCTAGCAGAATCAGTCAGTATTGTCAACCCCAAGCATTCAAAAATCTGAGCTTTTATTTATTCATAAAACTGAAGAGCAGTGGAGCAGAAAATGCTTTAATTTATGCAATAATTAAGTGTGCCACTATTAAATATTCAAATACAGGAGAATATTTTTACTGGTAATTGATTTTAAAATCCAAGGGAAAAAATCTTTTACGTTTTATAAAGAGACTAAGTTCTATTACTTTTCACACTACATTCATCATTTGCTGTGACACTTGCTAGTATAGATGAGACAGATTCATTTACAAGATATCCACACTGGATGATTGCTAAAAATCTCCTGTTAATGTAAAAATGTGAGCCAGCTCAGTGAAGCAAGGTCAATCTATTTGAGCCCAGGAGAAAACCAATGTAAGAACTGGACCTCTCTCGTTTCCTGACACATCAGGATTTAAAAACTCACTTGCACTCTGCCAGAATTATCTGACCTAAATGAAAGTCAGGAAATTGAAACTCATGACTCTAATCTGACTCAATAGGATATACAAACTGACCCCATTTGACCACCATCCATCCAGCAAAAAACATTTCACTGTTGCAAAAATAATGGATGAAATAAAAATATGCTTTTGATTTTCAACTTGCAAACATGCTGAGTAGAGGGAAAAACCTTTTTAATTTTTTGCAGGGAAATACATCAAATACGTTAACACTATTAATGATCTGGAGTGTGGCGTGGACTGCACCCAGGGCCGGTGCTACCATTTAGGCAAACTAGGCGGTTGCCTATGGCGCCAAGATTTGGGGGCGCCAAAAAGCAGTGCCCCCAATTTTTTTACAGCGTTCCTACACCCCCTCCACCAAGGCATGGTCGCCGCTCCACTTCTCCCGCCTCCCAGGCTTGCAGCGCCAATCAGCTGTTTGGTGCCGCAAGCCTGGGAGGGGAGGAGAATTAGAGTGGGGGCGGCGTGCTTGGGGAGGAGGCGGAGCAGTGGTGAGCTGGGGTGAGGAGCTGTCGCACGGCTCCTTGGAGGGGGAGCTACCACGGGGGGGGGCCCTCAAGGCAGAGGGGGGGAGCTGCTGCGGGGGGGGGGCGCCTCAGGGGGGGGGGGTTGGGGAGCTGCCGCAGGGCTGGGGAGGGGTGCAAGGTGGAAGTTTCGCGTAGGGCGTGAAACTTCCTTGCACTGGCCCTGACTGCACCCTCAGCAAGTTTGAAGATGACACTAAACTGGGAGGAGTGGTAGATACGCTGGAGGGTAGGGATAGGATACAGAGGGACCTAGACAAATTAGAGGATCGGGCCAAAAGAAATCTGATGACGTTCAACAAAGACAAGTGCAGAGTCCTGCACTTAGGATGGAAGAATCCCATGCACTGCTACAGACTAGGGACCGAATGGCTAGGCAGCAGTTCTGCAGAAAAGGACCTAGGAGTTACAGTGGACAAGAAGCTGGATCTGAGTCGACAGTGTGCCCTTGTTACCAGGAAGACTAACGGCATTTTGGGCTGTATAAGTAGGGGCATTGCCAACAGATCGAGGGACGTGATCATTCCTCTCTATTCGACATTGGTGAGGCCTCATCTGGAGTACTGTGTCCTGTTTTGGGCCCCACACTACAAGAAGGATGTGGAAAAATTAGAAAGAGTCCAGCGGAGGGCAACAAAAATGATTAGGTGGCTGGAGCCCATGACTTATGAGGAGAGGCTGAGGGAACTGGGATTGTTTAGTCTGCAGAAGAGAAGAATGAGGGGGGATTTGATAGCTGCTTTCAACTACCTGAAAGGGGGTTCCAAAGAGGATGGATCTAGACTGTTCTCAGTGGTACCAGATGACAGAACAAGGAGTAATGGTCTCAAGTTGCAGTGGGGGAGGTTTAGGTTGGATATTAGGAAAAACTTTTTCACTAGGAGGGTGGTGAAGCACTGGAATGCGTTACCTAGGGAGGTGGTGAAATCTCCTTCCTTAGAGGTTTTTAAGGTCAAGCGTGACAAAGCCCTGGCTGGGATGATTTAGTTGGGGATTGGTCCTGCTTTGAGAAGGGGGTTGGACTAGATGACATCCTGAGATCCCTTCCAACCCTGATATTCTATGATTGTATGATAATATATAGTACTTCTACAGGACTTTTAATTTCCAGACTAAATACTTAAACCTCACAACATCCAAGTGTCACAGATCAGGACAACTGCACCTGTATTCTCCTTCCTTGATCCCTCAAGGTACCCATTCTAGGCTCCTGGTTCCTTAGCCCATCACCTCTCTTGGGCAGAGATCCATGTTTCTCTCTCCCTTCTGAAAGGGGTTTATCCAGGCCATAGAGTCCTGCCTACATGGTGATATCCCCAGCAAGCCACACCACCCAAAGGACTAGCATCTTTGCTTTGCTTTCTCTCCAGAAATTATGAACAGCATAATTGTCCTGTTATAAGCAAGCACATTTATGATTAAGGTGATAGCATTAGAGAGAAAACATTAAAAACAATAGAAGAACCTAGACGCATACTAAAAAGCTTACCAGTATTGGGCTTTGGTAGGGTGTCAATCCTTCAAAATCCACATCTGGGTTTTCCCCATAGTTAAAAGTTCATAACTGTCTCAGATTCAGAACCAGAACAACCGTGAATAGTTCAGTCGTTCTTTTATACAGCTTGGGCCTTTGATCTTGGCCTTATGTAACAGGTGATCAGCAGGTGATGGCACCCTTCTCAGGCTTCAAAAGGCTGGGGAGTTTTGCATAACTAGAGGTGGGGAATTTGCATTCACCTCCCCCTAGATATTCCCCAGGAATATCACAACACTTTTTGTTCCAAAAGTCCATTTGTGTCTGGCACGTTGTTCAATGTAGTCCTTTGAACCCCCAAATCTCACATCTGTCATGTCTGCCCCCTTGAGAGGTTACATACAATCTTGGCCCACAATAATACGTATATCATTAATTTAATACAATGGACCCCAAAGATACTTAAACTTAATTCAATAAGGTCTTCCAACGATATGGCAGGAAATTGCCACACCTGTCTTACCAAATGAGGGAGATTAATATTATTAAACCTACTAATATTACAAAATGCGGGGTCACTAACAGCCATGCACTGAGTGGGAAACTCTGCATAGTAAGATGCCCTTCAGTAACCAGACTCAGATAGCCATTAAGGATATTGTATGGACTGGAGCACTCCCGGGTGCGTGGCAAATGAAGCTCTGGTGCAGCTGCACGCAACACATCCAGGCTTAGGCCATGTGGTCTCGGTGAGCAGTTTTGGTTTTTGGTTTATGGTTTATGAAGCAGTGGGACTGGAGTGAGGTCCTGGTGAGAAAGGGAGGCCTAACATCTGCTTATAGAGACAGGGCAGAGGTGCCTTATATGAGGTTTCTGTGGGAAGGGAGTTGCCCATGTGCCATTTGATACCACCCCAGAACAGTGTGTATTGTGTAAATAAAGAAATTATGCTAAGAAAATACCTAACTCCACATCACTGCTTTCCATGGCTCCACATGAGAAACTTGCCTGCAAGGCCCCAAAACTCTGCTACCGCTTAGCAAACAGACAACACTGCTTTACAGATGAGGAAACAGGTACAAAGGGAAGCCAAAGAAAGGAAGGTTGCTTACTGTTGTCAGAGTTACTGAGCAAACTGCACCTCTGACCCATCCTGGTCTTGTCAAGTGCATGCCCCTCTCAGGTCTCAAGCCCAAAGTCATTACCTCTCACAGGATGGAATCACTCGATTCTCCCACTCTCAGTCTGGGCCCTGGGCTGCAGTCCCCTGGTATTAAAACCCTTCTTACCTCAGCATGTCTGACAGACTCAGACCCTGCAGTCCTGTTCTCTCCAGGAGCAATGACAGAGGTACCCAGTGAACAGACAGCCTCCTTAAAGCAAAGTGTTATTTATAGGCCCGTCAAAATTAAAAGAAATAGTTGCAATTAATCAGTTTTAATCATACTGCTAAACAATAATATAATAACAATTTAAATATATTATAAATATTTTTGGATGTTTTTATATGTTTTCAAATATATTGATTTCAGTTGCAACACAGAATACAAAGTGTACAGTGCTCAGTTTATATTATTATTTTTATTACAAATATTTGCACTGTTAAAAAAATAAACAAAAGAAATATTGATTTTTTTTTTCAAATCACCTCATACAAGTACGGTAGTGCAATCTCTTTATCATGAATGTGCAACTTACAAACGTAGAATTTTTTTTTTACATAACTGCACTCAAAATAAAAAAAATGTAAAACTTTAGAACTTACAAGTCGAAGCGTGAAGGAGGCATATGAATGTTTAGCATATCTGGCATGTAAATACCTTGCAACGCCAGCTACAAAAGTGCCAGGCGAATGCCTGTTCTTACTTTTAGGTGACACTGAATGAGAAGTGGGCAGCATTATCTCCTGCAAATGTGAAGAAACTTGTTAGTCTTAGCAATTGGCTGAAAAAGGAGTAGGACTAAGAGGACTTGTTTCAGGTTAATTGAAAAAATGATTTCTTTTGTTTATCTTTTTTACAGTGCAAATATTTGTAATAAAAATATATAAAGTGAGCACTGTACACTTTGTAATCTGCGTTGCAACTGAAATCAATATATTTGAAAATATAGAAAAACATCCAAAATATTTATAATAAATTTAAACTGGTATTCTATTATTGTTTAGCAGCGAGATTAAAACTGCGATTAATCGTGACTATTTTTTTAATCTTGTTACTTTGTTTTGTCTTAATCACATGCATTAACTGTAAGTAATTCACAGCCCTAATTATTTACTGGGGTTCCTAGGTGCTACAAGAATATAAATAGTAACAACAACATTTAGAACCAAAGCATTAAGAGGAAACAGATCTTAACCAAATAAACAAGTCTATACACTTCCCTGCCTTTCCCTGGGAGCCAGGGAACGCCCAGTTGCTTTCCAACACTCCCAGAGGACCTGCCTCTGTCTTCCATATCAGTCTGTTCTCCTCAGGCCTAGCTGACTCAGTTCCCCCTTCTCGTGCTGCAGAGAGTCCTTTCCAGCATGTAGTGTTCCTTTGATCTCTAGGCTCCCAGCCTCAGCAAAACAGCTGAGTAACTTGGGCTGGAGCCTGCTAATAGTTCAACCCTTGTCTTGTAATTACCTTCCTCACCTAATGCTTGATGGGTGGCTGCTTATCTAGAGCTATTGTGTCGCCTTGATTGTTTTTCCAACAACCCCCATTAACCTAGGCCAATACTGTCATACAGGAAAGTCTAATAACCCAATATAGATGTACAGTCACTCATCAGATCGCATGCAGTATTTATAAAATTATTACAGGTCAGTATCCTTAGATTATTACATAGTAACTCCACGTCCACCATAACCACAAATGGAGTACTCCAAAGATATTGCCTCCGTAGACCTGCGCTGCTCAAACCCATGTTCCATGGCTCAGAAGCCACACAATTGTTAAGAGCAGTAAAATGATCAGGGGGTGCAGACACAGCTGTAAGCATTCCCAGCTGTGGATAGAAAATGTTCCACCCACCTAAGCATCTTCCTTTCCCCCTCAATATGGGAATTTCACAAACTTGTAGCAATCCCCTGTAGAAGGAATGAAGTGCTCCAATTAGGGAGTGATTGAAAGACTACCTCTTCCTGAAATGAGCATCTTATTTTGCTCTAGAACTGAGGGAAAACAATAATGCTTTGTAAAAGTGTGTACTGAACTCCCCAGCAGCAACCTAACAAGTTTCAAGAATGGACACATCTTGAAAACCAGCAGCTGTGGCCGCTGCTCACCTGGTGGAATGAAGCTTTTAGTTCTTCTAGTCCTGGGACTCCAGTCTGGTCATTATAGGCTTTGAGACACTCGAGTTGATCCAATGGAAAATGTCAGCTATGCTATTCCTATAACTATTGAAACAAGTAGCTACTAAACTTTGTTTTGTTAACTAGCAAAAAACATAAGTTTAAAAAGTAGGACAAATAAAAAAAAGAGATGGTTCCCTCGCTCTCCCCGTGCTCTAAAAAGCCCACCTCCACGAGGGGAATAGCTCCCAGCGCTGGTGCACTGTCTACACTGCCACTTTACAGTTTTTCACCCCCCTGAGCGAGAAAGTTGCAGCGCTGTAAAGTGCCAGTGTAGACAAGCCCTGAAGATACATGGGGATGATATGGGATGTTCAAATCTGTACTTAATACACATGGATCTCCTGATAGTTTTACTACTTCAAATGGTTCTGTGTACGGAATCTTCTAAAGAGGGAATGTTCAGAGCAATTCCATGAGGAAAAATGCTAGGTCCTTCACAGAATCATAAATGTCAGAGGTGGAAAACACCTATTATTAGACTACTCAGCCAAACTCCCCCATCTCCCTCCCAATGCAGGATTGTTCCCTATAGTACATTTTCTAATATTTTATCTAATCTAGTTTTACATGTCTCAAGTGGGGTAGTAAGAGGGTCAAATATCAAGAATGGGCAGAAACATATTTTTCCACCTACAATATGCAAGACCAATTTGATACCCATCTTGCCAGTGATCTATGCTTTTGTTGCACTGCAGCTAGATTACTGAAATGCCCGCTGCTCAGGGCTGAAAGTGGACATCACACACAAGTTTAAGATGGTCCCACACGTATCACAATGGTGTTCCACATGCCACCCTGGCTCCCCATCCAATAAGGGTTTAGTTCTATTCCATTCATTACCTACCATGATATCCGAGTACCTCTGAGGGCTGAGACCTAATTTACAAAACCTTCTGTGCACTAAGACCTGACTGCCTCAGGGACCCCATCTCTTTGAACAGAATACATAAAATTCTTGATCGGAAACGCTGTTGCTGATGGAGCCCAAGATGAAACTCTTTGGTGCAGAGGAAATATCTGTCTATTAATATTAGAAAGGTGTGAAACACCAGGATGGAGAGGAATTATTTAGGATTGTATGTGAAGGCCTAAATGTTAAGTCTCCCAGATTTTGCTCTTTCTTAGCTAAATTATATATATCTAAGTCTTTTAGTCTTTCCTCAAAGATGATTTGCTCCTAAGGTGACCAGATAGCAAGCGTGAACATTTGGGACAGGAGGGTGGTGGTGTGTGGGGGGGGGAGGGTAATAGGCACCTATAGAAGACAAAGCCCCGAATATCGGGACTGTTCCTATAAAATCGGGACATCTGGTCACCCTAATTGCTCCAGATACCTGAGTATTATTTATTTATTTATCCATTTACTCTTCTCTGAACTCCCTTCAGTTTGTCAATATTTTTCTGGCAATTTGGTGCAGAGAATGAAACATAGGATCACAAGTGCAATTGCACAAAATCCATAAAGAGAGGGACTCTTGCTTCCCTACAGCATGAAACTATTGTTTATTAAAAATGAAAAGAGAGTTACAGCCATTCTTTAAATAAAGAATGATGCTTGCTAATAGTACAGAGCCTTCAGACACAAAATTCACATAAATATTCCCTACAATGGTAATGGGCTTGCTACTGCAATACAACTACATAAAGTACAAATGTACTGTAGAACAGAAAAATATCTGGCCTTATTACTTTAACGACATTACTGTGCCTGGAATATATCATTTAAACTGACCACTTTAATGAATCATTTCTTTTTTGGTGGGGAGATAAACAAGAAAATACACAGAAAACCTCATGGGTGATTCCATTGCCACTATAACAGCTGCCTTCCACAGATGTGCAGTTATATCTGTGCCTGCTCTGTGCCCGCTTTTCCAATTCATCTTACAAAGTTCCAAGTGAATCATGAATATTACATTTGCATTATCAGTAACAAAAATCATAAGAGAAATTTAGTAGCTAATTATACTACTGAAAGACAAAGGGAGTCAGTTAGAAAATAATACCAGCACCACTATCCATAAGTGATTTCCCCATAAGCTTTGCTTTACTAGACATTCTCCAAAAGACATTTTCTTGATGCACGGACTCAAAAGAAAGATCCCCCCAATCCATTTTGGCTGGAAATAATGACAGTTGCTTTTGCTCCTTCCTCTATCACAGATTTCTTCTCTGTTCTTGGCTTCAAATTAAATGAAAAACAGCACTCCATGACTGGCATTTTGTTTTTTTCTGGCGCATTGCTCTTAGTATGAAGTAGAAGTCCAAGATATCACGTATAGTTACTAATTGACCCACTTCTTTCAATTTGTTTGGCCTATATCCATACCGTGATCTGAGAGATTTTTTCAGTTAAATGCTGGGCCAGATACCATGATACAATCTCTTTAACTTCAATAGGTTTGTGTTATCATAAACTAGAAGTGAGTTTGAACCAGGGGCTCTTATAATGCCAGCATCCTGCCATGGCTGGAATGCAATCCATGTTACAGCCTCCCAGCTACTTAACTGCATCCTTTCAGCAAACCTTTTTAGAAAGCCTCTTGTGGTTCAGAAACCTATAACTTTTCCCTCCGGAGCACTCACTTTTTCATCTATACTATCAGCATCGTTTTCCAGGTACAGCAGTAAGAAATGTTCACAACAAAATCTGGAACCACTCAATACACATCTTGTTTTAGATGTCGTCAGGAAATGTGAGATTTACGGTGGCCCATGCAACCTTAGTTTTGCTTCCTTGTGCACTGAATGATCATGTAATTAAAGATAATTATACATGCACTCAAAGTGGCACAATTAAGGTTGTACATGCAACCGTAAATCTGGCATTTCTTAACTTCTGACTGTTTGACTTTGCAAACTAAATAATGTTATTTTAAATGGGTTTTTTTGTACCTTCTTAGATTTAGTTTAAGGAAAAATGTGAAAAAAATCTGTTATGTACAACTAACACCACAACCCACCATGCGTCATCAGCAGGGTTGGAACCCTGAACAAAACTAACTACATCAGCTAGCAGCAGGAGATCGCTGTTGGGGTTGTGTTTGTGGGGAGCCTGGCCTGGCTCCTTGACCTGGGAGCTGTATGTGTGTGGGGCTCTTATCCCAAATGATGCCCCCAGAAGGGAGGGATGGGCAGCTGGGGTCACTCATTGGGTTCAAGAGGTAGTCAGAGGAAATCTGTCTAGACTCACTCTCTTTCTTCCCTCCCCTCCCGCCCCATGGAGATTGGGGGATCTCCTTCCCTTTATGGTATCCCCAGAGGTAGGGGAATTAGCCACTGTACTCAGTCAGGAGGAGGGAGGTGTAGTCAGAATGGGAGGGACCTCTGTCCTTTCTTTCCCCCACTGCTACTGCTACAGCTTCTTTGGCATCCGATAGGCTTTCCCAGTGCAGAATCTGCTGCTGCTTTGGTAGTGACATAGGAACAACTCTTTTCAATGTTCATGTTCAGTTATTATTTTAGCAGGCTGCCAAATTTTTCTTGTAGAACTCAAGTGAAAGAAGGGGAATTGTGATTTTTAGAAGTTTACAACTCAGACAAACGAACAGAATTTCATGGAACAAGTGAAAGGCCTCAGCGCTTGGTCCCTACTGAATTTCAAAGCCTTGCTGTAAACCATGGCAGTGTTAGTGCATCTCAAGAAAAGATCACAATAATCTTTTATAAGAGAAAGTTTTAGGCAACCTAAATGTAGGGATCGCTACCAGCTCCACCTATAATTATGTAAAATGTGTGATTTCACACACAATTTTAAGATGAAATTTATCAGGTGAAACTCTGTAGTTTAAATGATCTTTTCTTCCAGATTCAAATTCAAATGCTACTTGAGGGAATAAACCAGCTTGGATCAAAACTAAGACAACATTTTCATTACCTCTTTGATGTGAAACCACTGAGTTTCACACAGCTCTACTTCCAGCTAATTATGCTCTCCCGAGATACTCCTGATCTTTTCTTCCCCCAAAGACAGGGTTGGGGGCACTTTGTCACATTTGTTGTCTGTTATTTACTAAGCTATCTGGGGAAAGAGCAGATGGAAACAGACCCAGTGGTAGTTAATGGCAAGATGGCTGCTGCACAGAAGGAGTATACAATTTTTTTTAAGTGGAAATTTTTCTTTTTATGCAGTTAAAGCTCCACAATGAGATATTTTCACCCAAAGGGAAGATCAAGTTAACAGTTTTTAAGTAAATATAATGGAGATGCTTCTGTCCATGTTCAAATACGCCCCCCCCCCAAAAGAAAGAAAAATAATCCAAGCTTTTTCTCATAACTGTAATTAACATAAGAAGAACATAAGAACGGCCACACTGGGTCAGACCAAAGGTCCATCCAGCCCAGTATCATGTCTACCAACAGTGGCCAATGCCAGGTTCCCCAGAGGGAGTGAACCTAACAGGTAATGATCAAGTGATCTCTCTCCTGCCATCCATCTCCACCCTCTGACAAACAGAAGCTAGGGACACCATTCCTTACCCATCCTGGCTAATAGCCATTAATGGACTTAACCTCCATGAATTTATCTAGTTCTCTTTTAAACCCTGTTATAGGCCTAGCCTTCACAACCTCCTCAGGCAAGGAGTTCCACAGGTTGACTGTGCGCTGTATGAAGAACTTCCTTTTATTTGTTTTAAACCTGCTGCCCATTAATTTCATTTGGTGGCCCCTAGTTCTTATATTATGGGAATAAGTAAATAACTTTTCCTTATTCACTTTTTCCACACCACTCATGATTTTATATACCTCTATCATATCCCCCCCCCCTTACTCTCCTCTTTTCTTTTCCAAGCTGAAAAGTCCTAGCCTCTTTAATCTCTCCTCATATGGGACCCGTTCCAAACCCCTAATCATTTTAGTTGCCCTTTTCTGAACTTTTTCTAATGCCAGTATATCTTTTTTGAGATGAGGAGACCACATCTGTACGCAGTATTCAAGATGTGGGTGTTCTATGGATTTATATAAAGGCAATATGATATTCTCTGTCTTATTCTCTATGCCTTTTAAAATGATTCCTAACATTCTGTTTGCTTTTTTGACTGCCACTGCACACTGCGTGGACATCTTCAGAGAACTATCCAAGATGACTCCAAGATCTCTTTCCTGATTAGTTGTAGCTAAATTAGCCCCCATCATATTGTATGTATAGTTGGGGTTATTTTTTCCAATGTGCATTACTTTACATTTATCCACATTAAATTTCATTTTCCATTTTGTTGCCCAATCACTTAGTTTTGAGAGATCTTTTTGAAGTTCTTCACAGTCTGCTTTGGTCTTAACTATCTTGAGTAGTTTAGTATCTTCTGCAAACTTTGCCACCTCACTGATTACCCCTTTCTCCAGATCATTTATGATTTGTTGTTTTAACATAGGATAATTGTTACTGGATGTTTCTTTTTTTTTTGCTAATCTGAAAATAAAAGTAAGGAGCAAGATATTGTGTATTTTATTTTAGACTATACCTAGCAGACATTCTGAATGAGAGGGTGTCTAGAAAACTGATTGGTTTCATAAAACTTAATGATTTGACATACAGATTTTTCAGTGCTGGAAATCAGTGCTACGTAACACTCCTTGCTAAAGGCAGAACTGACATGGGCCAGGCTGCCCACAAATACAAGTGGTTTCATTGTTACACCAATAAGTTAATGCATTTCCTCTTGTGGCTTATTTTTTATGAATAAAGAAAAAGAAAAGGGGGTGGGGTCTGCTGGTCTGGGCATGGAAGTAAGAGTCAGAAAACCCTGAGCAAATCACAAGCATGCCATTAATTTCCTCTCTGGCCTTTAATAAGGCATGTACTCTCTCTGCCTTAATTTCCCTATCTCTAAAATAAGGATACTACTACTGGGGCATGAGGAGAAGTTAATGTCGGTAAAGATGTCTTTGAAAATGAAGAGTGCCAGAGAGCAGGGCTACGTATTATCCTTAATAATTATATGAATATACAGGACAGATAAGTGAACACTTTTTCTCCTTTACTTCTCCTTCAGGTCATCTCTTCTTACAATCTGTCCATCTACCAAGGTACCTATATGGCCCCCATAACCATAGTGTCTGAGAATTCACAAATGTTAATGATTTTTCCCCATGGCACTCCTGTGAGGTAACAATGTATTATCATCATCCCATTGTATAGATGAGGAGCTGAAGCATAGCGAGATTACACAACTTGCCCACAGTCACAAAGGAAATCTGTGACAGAGCCAGGAATTGAACCCACATTTCTTGCTTCCCAGTCTAGTACCTTACCTATAAGGTCATCTTTCCTCTGACATCTGATAATGACCCTGTACAACACACAACCTTTCTCAAAAAACATAAGTCAATGACCTAACGTTATGTGTACCCAAGAACCCCATAACCTGCTCTGCATATTTCTTCCTCCTACTCCACTGCCTTGCCTACTACTTGCCTTCTGCACCCATTCCTTTGTATGTTGTGCATTTAGATAATTAGCTCTTTGGGGTGGGGAGCTGCTTTTTCAACACCTGTAAAGTTCTTAGCACATTTTGGGTGCTACATAAATAATAATGAGACCTCTCCTTTCCTCTTAGCAGCAGCTGACAAGGTCACACCGACAGCAAGCAACCACAGCCCACCCGTATCTGCAGCATGAAGAGAACTTAAAAGCTGTTGGCAAATTCCGGTTTAACTTCTCTTTTCCTTCCCTCCTATCAGCAACAGACCCAGGACAGGAGTGACTCCACAATGAATAGCACCCAGAGAGGAACATTCTCCTCCCTTCTCCTAGCAAGAGGCAAAGTGGAGCCCTCCCTCCTCTGCTTCCAGGACTTCGCTCAGCAGCTGCACTTTCTAAACCTGGGAGCTATGAAGCCCTGATCCAGGGATCAGTTCCTACTCTCCCCCTCTCCTCCCTCCCAGCAGGAAGGAAGGAAAGGCCATCTCCACCTCTGACAGGCTTCAGCGCCTCTTCAAGACATGAGCTAGCCCTTCTTCATGCTAACCATAAACAGCTTAACAGCGACACTTAAAAACTGTAAATACTTGGGAGGTGCTTATGTTCTATGGTGATGGAGATGACATCTGTGTTGCCAACTATCACAATTTGATTGCAAGTCTTGCGATATCTGGTGTTTTTCTTCAAGCCTCAGCACATAGAGTCAGGTGATGTCATGAGAATCTCAGCTTTCATTTTAAATAAACTTTCTAGTCTTTCTGATTGTATGAAAAAATCCTGAAAACATGATCCAAGTGCACCCGACAGGCTCAGAAACTAGAAGGCAATTAAAAAATCCTCAGTGCTTATTGCGTTTTTAAAATCTCAAGATTTTCAGGGGCCTGACTCCTGATTTTTGAATGCTTGGGGTTGGCAGTACTCCCTATAAATACCTAGAGAAATAAGTCCTTTCAACAGTATGCTACGCTGCAAACAAGCTGGGGAGTTTCAGTATGTGAAGGAAGCCTGACAATTTGTTTGTTTGTATTTGTCTTTTCCTCCTTCAGATATGCAGATCCTTACCTCGAAATTCTAGCCCTCTGAG
Organism: Malaclemys terrapin pileata; assembly: GCF_027887155.1. Taxonomy (NCBI): domain Eukaryota; kingdom Metazoa; phylum Chordata; order Testudines; family Emydidae; genus Malaclemys; species Malaclemys terrapin. Next base: position 78,377,059 of record NC_071507.1, on the reverse strand, counting down.
CTGGAAAGTGACGAGGCCATTTCCAATTTCGATCAAGTGAACAAAGGCATTTAAATAATCCGATGCCAGAATAAAACAGTCTCCTGAGCTGTAGTTTCCCCAGCGGCCAAGAATCAAATCTCCACAAAGAGACTCCTGCAAAGATCTTGTCAGATGCTCATAAAAAATGGAGTTGAGATTATTGTCGTCATTTCCTAAAATCAGAGCAACAAAGATTCTAAAAAGGTAAAATGTATTAGAAACCATGTCTTTGTGAGAGGAGACTTATGCTCTTATTGCTTCCTGTACTAGAACCTGTTCCTGTGAGTTGATGACAGTGTCTCCTTGGAGACATACTACTCCTATTTGGCTCTCATCACCTCATAGAATCAGACCCCTAGTCTTTAGCTGATAAGAATACTGTAAAACAGAACAATATACCAGTGACAACAAGCAAGCAGTTAATCTCTGAACCACTTCATATATTTCATGCTTTATGATAGCAGCCATTTTCTGGAAGCTCCTGACCACCTGGGCTGAATGCCCTCTGCTATATTAAGATAGGTTCTCTTCTCTGTGTTGTCATTTACTGTAGGGAAATACTTGTTGAGTTTATCACGGCCAGCTAGGAGATTTAGTCACCCAACTTCAATTAATTTCAATCGGAGTTGTGTGGCTAACGGCCCTAATTAGTTTTGAAAGTCTCCATCACCACAATGTATGATGGTAATTAAGAATGTGTTGCTATTATCAAACTTATGTGAAAACCACTTTTATATAACAAATTTAATACATAGAAAAAAAAAGATCCAGGTGGAACCAAATCAGCTGTCCTGATGTGTAGTTCTCAGATCAACTAGTCTTCAGAAGGTTGGGTGAAGTAGCACCAAATCAGTCTAAAAAACTCATGGGGAATGCATGCTAGGGGTATTTAAAATGTGATTATAATCAGCACTTAATTATGCTTAGTGAAATGAAATAAAATCTTCGCACATGCCAAGACAGTGTCACAGAGTCTAATAAAGTGTCAGTGTGCTTGAATTCTCTTACATAATAAGTATGCTTGGTTTGGCCAGTGCATTCATTTTCTACTTTACATCAGTGGTACAAGTCAGAAAATGGAGCCTTAAGCCATAGTAGAGCAAATGAATGTTTTGCCTGAGCTATGCGTTTAAAACCACAATTAAAGCATGTGTCATTGTATATCATAATGCTGAAGGCTTGCTATCAAATGACTTGGGAAATATCTTTATTCCATACCTTGTCATGATAAATAGTGAATGTGGATCATTAAGATATCTCACAGTTTCAAAGCACTAACATCTCCCCCACTATCTAAAGACACATTTGTTCACTCTAATTTCTACTTCAAAAAATATTGAAAATGCTGTGGTAATAGAGTTGACTGTATGAGAGGAAAAATTAAAATGTATCTTCAAAGCTATTCTTAAAATCCTTTGGAAGTTACAAAACTGACTAATATTTGACACATGGGTAAAACTGCTTTTTTGATGACAGGACAAAAACATATTTACAGTATATTACAAGGGGAAGTTCACAGGTGAAATCCTGGTCCCATTGAGTGGAAATTTTGCCACTGATGTCAAAGGGACCAGGTTTTCATCAGATTCTTTTCTAAGGTCTTGATCCTGCAGGACACTGAGCAAGGTCTCTGAGTCACTGCATGATCTCCATTCCCATTAACTTCAATGAGAGATGAAGGTTCTTCCTACCTTCCAGGAACTTGGGCTTGGAAGGATTAGATTTTCATCAGTAAACATCGATTTCACAATACACACAAGCCAATACAAAAATATTTCCATCAATGATCATCAAAACTACAGATAGGCAAAGTAAGAAAAATGCTGCTTGAAAATTTATTGGTGTTCGATTAAAGGATATTTACTGTGTATATTTTGACATATGTTGTGGGCAATTTGTATTTTAATGGTTATAAAGCTTTAACTTTTTGAATCTCAACATCTACTGTCATTAAATGGTTATTGTCTGACTCCCCTCCAATTAATTTCATACAACTATGAACATTTACATGGATACAAATAGCAAAAATGATTAAAATAAATATCTATTCATTTTTTATAATTTTCATGGATACGATAAATAAAATTTGAATTCTGACAAGCCTATCTATATTAACATTTATCAGGACTGGCCTTACAGGCTGCTAAGCAAGGTAGCAGCTCATGTCACTTTGTCACTTGTATCTTCCCCTCTCCTCCTGCAAAATTTCTACTTGCTCTAATAAATTAGTTCTCAAATAGAATTAGAGAAGATCATATGTCTACATTTCTTACTTGTAGGGGACCATCTTACACTGTCTCTCCCAGAAGCCTGTTTGAACAAAGACTGACCTTGGATTTGATTTACTATGTCTGCTATTTATTATACACAAACTGAAACTAATTTACAACTCAGCAGCTACCTAATCAACTCTAAATAACATACCAAATCACATGACTTAATCAGGATCTTTGCATAGTTATTAATTGCTATTATATTTTAAATTATCTGCTTCATTCACCCAATGCTTTAACACTTTGCATCTATTTTACATTTACAGGCAAGCTACAATACAATAAATCAATCACATTTTCTAAATTATGTAAGAAGAAATCCCATGCCATACCTGGGTCCTTTTCAATCTGAATTGCCAGTCTTGTATTGGAATGGTCCACTCTTTTTGTGCTGAAAATAGAGAGACACGTTCCATAGCTAATTCTCTTTTGAAACAGGACTTCCTTTCCCCCCGCTCCCTCTTGAACATTTCTTCCCACACTTCCTATTTGTACAATCACATAGTTCATATTCCTAAGCTGTTAATTGGTTTACTCTCAATATTAACAGGTTATCACTATGAAGTATTTATTTTTCTAACATAAATCATGCAAGAAATTTATGAGCATCTACAATCAAAAGGTATGTTTCTGCCATCCTTCGTCGCCTAGCTCCAATGGGAGCATTTGTGTGGTAAGGTACTAGTAAGGGTAGCAGAATCAGCCTGAAAGTTATACAGTCAAACCCCGCAATAAGGCGCCCCGCCATAACACGAAATCGCATATAACGCGATCACAATTTGGCTCCCCTTTAAGACACACAGTAATACAGTACTGTATGTACTGTACCAGTGGTCCCCAATGCCAGGATGGCTGCCGGGACATTGATGTGCCCCCGCCTAGTGCCAGGCAGGGGAGAGAAGCTGTGGCCCCGCACCTGCCGGGGACAGTGAGCACCGGCGCCCACAGCCCTGTTGTTCTCTGTCCCCGGCAGGCGCGGGGCCATGGCTCCTCTCTGGCTTCAAGAGGAGCCGCGGCCCCACGCCTGCCGGGGACAGAGAGCTCCAGGGCTGCGGGTGCCAGTGCTCACTGTCCCCGGCAGGTGCGGGGCCGTGGCTCCTCTCCGGCTTGGAGAGAGCCCACGGCCCCAGGCCTGCCAGGGACAGAGAGCTCCAGGGCTGCGGGCGCCGGTGCTCACTGTCCCCGGCAGGTGCGGGGCCGCGGCGACTCTTGAAGCCCTAGAGAAGCAGTGGCCCCGCACCTGCCCGGGACAGAGAACAACAGGGTTGCCGGCGCCGGTGCTCACTGTTCCCGGCAGGCGCGGGGCCGCAGTTTCTCTCCCCTGCTGGGCACTAGGCACTATGGGCACTAGGCGGTGCACATCAGTGCACCGCCTTGGGGACCACTGATGGGCTTGAAACCCTGCTATACCGCGACCCCGCATTTAGCACGATGTAATTTTTTGGACCCCAAACATCGCGGTATAGCGGGGTTTCACTGTATTTCCAGTTGGGATCTCTTCCCACCTATATAAATAGAAAATATCTTCTTAAACTTTTCAAAGTACAGTTTTTAGATTTATAATGGCAGCACATATGAAATATAACTTAATTTGGTGACTGAAACCATTTAAAGAGTATTCTGACTCAGATATAAAATCTATTTCTTCCCCCCACCCCCTTCTTTTTTTTTTTGGTGCTCATGATTTTTTTTTAAATCAGCACACTCCAATTATCTCAAACTTGGTTTAAAAGCCTTGATTTAACCTAACGCCAACACATCTTACATGTTCATGGGACTACTGTGAATTTCATTTCCAAAACAACAATGGGCAGAAGGCAACATTTCTGAAAGGGGTAAAACTTTAGGTTTTCTGGGATTATTATTTATCCAGAGATATGGCTTAATTCATTAATGTGTCAGACATTGGCTTGGATTTTGGATCCCAGCTCATGTTCTTCTGTAGCGGAGGGGAGGGGGCTAATGCCTGCTTCATCATGTGCTCATGATGTGGGGTTTGTTAACTGGCAGAGCAAGCAGGGGATATGTTCCTGGTAACCCGCAGATGTCCCAAGGTCCATGAGGAATTGCTGTCAGTCTCAGAGCCCATGCCCTCCTGTTTGCTCCTTAAGTCCTTCCTTTGTCCCTATCCCCTTGGCAGTATGTCTCTTCTCTCTGCTTACACCACACACATCCCAGTCCCCGGAGATCTGAAGTTTCAGAACTGGAGTTGGCATAAGTCAGTGCTGACATTTTCCATATCAACTTGCTGCATAAAATCCCAATAACTTTCCTAATGTCAAGAAGAAAATTGCTGGCCATTTCCTCCAGCCCTACCTCCACCACAAAACTCAACAGAAAATCAGCCATCAGAAATTGGACCAGGAGTGCAAGAGGGTTGGTATTGCTCTGCCTTAGCTCCCCACCTGTTACTGACTTTTGCTCCAAAGAAGTAGGTTTTCTAATCTGCTCTACAGGAAATATTGTAGGATAAAATATGGGCCTTAATTAGTATTAGAATATCATCTGCATACATTAACAATTCATCTGATGTATTATTTATCTCTGTGCCTTCTATTTCCAGTTGGCTTGTTGCATTGTAACTAGTCTTCAACCCTAATGCAACAGAAAACAGTTACAAGCAGAGGTGGCTTTCTAAGGTAATGCCAAACATGAAGAGTTATTTTAAATGCAATACGGTTGGATTTTTAGGCATCTGATCCACAAAGCAAAGCAGAACGTCTGCTACAATGAGACACTTATCTGATAAGAACTAGCCATAAAAATCCAACATTACTCAGAAAATTATAATTTATATGAGTGGGAATTGTTATACCAATAAAAACTAGCAGGATCTTATTAAAGGGGACAAGATAAAGATGCCACATTTATTATGATAACAATTTGATTTATGACCAATAACTAATATCTTAATCCTTATACACACACATTATACCTAATACCTACACACACACACACACACACATTCACACACACACACATCCATCAGATGTTCTGCAGCTGCTGCATAGTTACCAGTCCTGCTTGAGTCTGTGGCTTGAGTTTGCAGCTTGGGTTCGTAGCTTGTGGCGGCTAACTGGCCAGGAAAGCCGGGCACAAGGACGAGCTGGGTCTCTGTTGGGCATGAACCGATACCCTTCCATGTTGGCAGCAGAATGTTACCCTCCTCCAAAGTTTTCCATCTCACCCATCCTTTTTGTAGGCTTTAGTTTGAATCCAGAGTCTATAGGTCTTGCTGTGTCACGCTGCCTCCAGGTTTGGTGATTGATCACCTGTCAATTGCAGACATGACTTTCAGCTTGGGACCAGGCTTTGATCTTCCTTCTATTGTACCTTTTCTTTTTAGGGTGGATTCTTCTTACTTTGTTAGGGCTCTTGTCTGCATCTTCAGCCGTTGGTGTTTGAACTCTGTTTCATCAGGACAGGCTGGGGCTGGAGGCTGATTCCATCATCCATACATACCTCATTCACACATCTAAACTAAACTAATAAGATTACAGCAGGGTTTGCAAAAATGAAGGTTGCAGCAAGCCCTTACAAAATGGAGTAAGCATTACAATGAATTACAATATGGCAAACAGTGAAAAGAAGTTACAATATAGACAAGTATAATGGATAGCAAACAGTGTAGGCAAGTGTAAGAAATGGTGAACAGAAGTTACAATACTGAAAAAGTGCAAGTCTCAGTGACTTAAGCAGGAATTGGATTGATAGTGAAATTTACAAAGGCAGCTGACTGAACAACTATGGCTCTTAACAAGCATCTTAACTGTTAATTAGCCAGTTATTGGGGTAACCGGTTTTATGAATAATATTGTTTCATTCATAAAACTTTACTTATGAAGTTACATTAATAAAGTGAACAATTAAACAATTTCATTCATCAGTTCTACAGAATCACTCGGCTCAGGATGCTGCTCTATCCAGCCAGTAGTTTTCATTTCTGAGGAGTGAGAGATTATGACGCTTCTCAGGATTACCCCAGACTGCCCTTAGCATGAGGAAGCCTTGTCTGTACCTGCCAGAGGTCAGGTCCCCAACTTCACCAGTCATGGGTAACATACACTCTCCCCTCTAGGCCTATACAGGCCTGACTGCCTCTCTACCGGTTAGTGATTGGCACACTCCAGTCCCCAAGCCCTCCAGGTCCCCAAGCCTGGAGTCATCAGCTCTAGACACACGCCAGCATTCACAGATTCACTGCTTCTACAGGAGCAGTAGACCTCAGTATACCAGTTATACCTCAGATCACTGCTCCATTTAACACATACCACTTAGATATGTTTATAGATATCTTTATAGGGTTGCCAACTTTCTATTTGCACAAAACCAAACACCCTTGCCCCACCCCCTACCCCTCCCCGAAGGCTCCACCCATGTCCCACCCCTTCTATGAGGTCCCGCCCCCACTCACTCCATCCCCCCTCCCTCTGTCATGCCCTTTCCCCACCCTCACTCGCTCACTTTCACCGAGCTGGCCCAGGGGGAGGGTGTGTAGGACGGGGTGAGGGCTCCAGCTGGGTTGCGGGCTCTGGGGTGGGGTGGGTTCCTGTAAAACTCTATACATCCCCTGTGGCCTTTGCCAGTTGGCATCAAAATGTCCCTGGGTCACTGAGATGCATGAAACAATTATAGAAAATAGAAGTGCTTTGGCATATTCAGAAATGGGAAGAAGATTGGAAGGTGAGAAGGAAATGAACTGCTATACCCAAATGAAGCAGTTTTCACAACAAAAAGCTCTGTGTTGTAGCTTGAAACTTGCAGTCTAAGTGTACTCTAGATCACTTAAGCTATGAAAATAGGGAGGCTCAACATGAAAGAGGATAAGGAGTATTAGTTTCCCTAAATTTATTTAAATTTAACAACACAGGAAAAACCCAGGTCTTCATCCAGATACTTTCAAGACATAATTTTAATATCTTGTAAAAATCCAGCGGAAAATATAGTAGATAGTGGTTGAAAAACACAATATGTATAAATGACTTCGATACTGAAATTCAGGGGAGCTGAAGTAGCTCATCCACAAAGTCCACTTTGGATCTTAAAATATTCCACAATTATGGTAACTGAAGTTCTGTTTGTAGCTTCTTAAAAGGAATCTTCATAGTATTGAATTATAATATACTGCATCTAATAACCAAACTCAGCGGCACATTTCCCCTGGGCTTTTTGCTGTCAGCTAGGATCTCTTAAGAATGAACTTCTGGGACTACTGGGCAATTTGGGCTTCCCTTCAGTGGTTTCTTACTTTCAAGTTAGTTCCTACCACTCTGCTAAGGTGATAATTAGCTCAGTAATTGGATTTCTTCCTGAATTGTATTAATCGACACAAACTGAGTAAAGGTCCTTGGGCACTTCCCCTGAAATATGTCTGAATCTCTTCAGCAATGATCTAACTAATTTTAAAGCCAACACCCCACTTCGTTCCTAAAATATCTCACTACCTCCTGTTTTATCCAGTGCCTGAGCTGAGCCAAGGAGCCTAGCATTTTGGTACGACTTAAGACCATTATACATACTCTTTCTTTTCTTATTATAATGGTGTTACCGCCAATATTTTCCTCCCACAAAAATACTGCCTTGCCTTCCAACCTAGAAATAGTTTCTCTCCACAGCCACTCTCTCTTCCCCTGCCTCTAAAAATAACAATCATGAAGGTAAAATAAAGGAAGGATTGAGAGAGAGAGATTTGGATAGTGTGATGCTCTGTACATTAGGGAACACCCTGCACCCCCATGTTCATCCTTATAATATGATTGTGTGTTATCCAATGCAAAGTTTGTCATGTCGGGTATCTTCGGAAGGCTCATAATGCACTGAGCATTGTTGTTATAGTCATGTTACAGGTTGTAATTTCATGTATATAGTTATGAGGCTGAAAATGTTTCCTCATGGCTTAAAACAAACCCAGGCAAAACTTTCCAGAAGCAGAGGGGAAGTTCACACCTCATCAGGGCATGTATGGGACAAACCCAGCCCAGCCTCACAGGAACAGAGGACACTGGCCTAGGCAACAACAAAGGATCTGTTGGACTTTTGAGTGAGTCACCCCCCTTCCTTTGGTCAGTTTGGGACTGTGATGAGGTAATGCTCACCTGACTCTGAAGGCGGGGGGGACAAAGCCAAGAGGAAAGAAAGAACATGATAAAGCATTTGCCATGCTATCTCTCTTCCACCTCCATGTACAGACACCACCACCACCACCAAATGACTGAAGCACTGATCAAAGGGGAGAACCTGGCTGAAGGGCAACCTGCCAGCCTGTGGTGACAAGAGGTCCACTTCCTAGGCACTACAGTGCTAATAAGCGATGGTCACATAACCACCACCTTATACTGGAATCCTACTGACCACTATACTTGCCTACATGCCTCCAGCTTTCATCCAGACCACATCACACGATCCATTGTCTACAGTCAAGCTCTAAGATACAACCACATTTGCTCCGACCCCTCAGACGGAGACAAACACCTACAGGATCTCTATCAAGCATTCTTAAAACTACAATACCCACCTGGTGAAGTGAAGAAACAGATTGACAGAGCCAGAAGGGTACCCAGAAGTCACCTACTACAAGACAAGCCCAACAAAGAAAGTAACAGAACGCCACTAGCCATCACCTACAGCCCCCAACTAAAACCTCTCCAGCGCATCATCAAGGATCTACAACCTATCCTGAAGGACGATCCCTCACTCTCACAGACCTTGGGAGACAGGCCAGTCCTCGCTTACAGACAGCCCCCCAACCTGAAGCAAATACTCACCAGTAACTACACACCACACAACAAAAACACCAACCCAGAAACCAAACCCCGCAACAAACTCTGGTGCCAACTCTGTCCACATATCTATTCAAGGGACACCATCATAGGACCTAACCACATCAGCCACAGCATCAGGGGCTCGTTCACCTGCACATCTACCAATGTGATATATGCCATCATGTGCCAGCAATGCCCCTCTGCCATGTACATTGGCCAAACCGGACAGTCTCTATGCAAAAGAATAAATGGACACAAATCTGATATCAGGAATTAGAATATTCAAAAACCAACTGGAGAACACTTCAATCTCCCTAGTCATTCAATAACAGACCTAAAAGTGGCAATTCTTCAACAACAAAAACTTCAAAAACAGACTCCAACGTGAAACTGCAGAACTGGAATTAATTTGTAAACTGGACACCATCAAATTAGGCCTGAATAAAGACTGGGAGTGATTGGGTCATTACAAAACCTAAACCTAATTTCCCCAATACTAATTTCCCCCTACTGTTACTCACATCTTCTGGTCAACTGTTTGAAATGGGCCACTCATTACGACTACAAAGTTATTTTTCCTCCCTTGATATCCTACTGTTAATTGAATTGTCTTGTTAGACTGACCTCACACTTAGTAAGGCAACTCCCATCTTTTCATGTATTTATATCTGCTCCTGTATTTTCCACTCTATGCATCTGATGAAGTGGGTTCTAGCCCACAAAGCTTATGCCCAAATAAATTTGTTAGTCTCTAAGGTGCCACAAGGACTCCTTGTCGTTTAAGTTTGTAAGGGCACTGAAAGTGTTAAAATCAGCTTAGAATACATTTTGCTTTTCTTTCATTTGACCAAATCTGATTTGTGCTTTGACTTATAATCACTTAAAATCTATCTTTTGTAGTTAATAAATTTGTTTTTTTATTCTATCTGAAGCAATGCGTTTGGTTTGATGCGTGCCAGAGACTCCCCTTGGGATAACAAGCCTGGAACATATCAATTTCTTTGTTAAATTGACAAAGTCATATAAGCTTACAGCGTCCAGCGGGCATAACTGGACACTGCAAGATGGAGATTCCTAGGGTTGTGCCTGGGACCGGAGATATTGGCTACTGTCATTCGGTTGCACAATCCAAGCAGCGGCTGGCCAAAAGTGCTCACTCATGTAGCCGGGAGCAGTTTAGATACCAGAGGCTGTGCGTGAACAACCCAGAAGTGGGGGTTCTCACAGCAGAGGATGGTAAGGCTGGCTCCCAGAGTCAAGAATTGGAGTGACTCTGCAGCAAATCACTGGTCCAGATAACACCAGCGGAAGGTCACAGATAGTAGGTGTGAGATATGCTTCATAGTGAGGAATCAGTCAGCTTTATGGAAAGCTGCTTCCTGTGCTCCTTTCCAGAAGTTGGAGAAAGTGAAGCCGTACCTGCTCTTTCAGCCTTAGTGCTGCTGGATTTCACCCCAAGAAGCAGATTAACGAAGAACCTTTGGATCCTTAGGATCTGATGCTCAAAGTAAAAGGGGCCCTTCACTTTGGAAGAAGAGGTACAAAGACAAGAGCCCATTGGGTATGTGAGTGGGAAAGTCTTTCTCGGGGAAGCCCAAATTTTTGGTGGCTCTGGGCCCCATTTTGCTTTAATACGCACTTCTAAGAAGCCATGAGAGAAATAGCACTATAATGCAGCTGCATTGGGTGTCTGAAACCCTACATTTCCCACATGGAAGCATTATGCTGCTGGCATTATGAAGGGGAAGTTTACAGTAAAAAAAAAAAAAAGTAGATCAGGCTGGAGAGATGGGGAGGAAAATGGGAGTTCTCCAATGGCAGAATAAGCAGGCACCTGTGAAGAGGTAAAAGATGCCAGGAGGCATAGGTGATGGGATTCATTGGAAGTGTGAGTATGCCCTTGTTGTTTTAAAGCAATTTAATGTAAGATGCAGAATGATTACATAGCAATTACAGCAACGAATTCTGAAAGCCCCTTTATGTATAAGCATGCCCAGGTTTTCTGACCATCTGTATGCACACAATGCTCTAGACTGAAACACCCACTATAACAAAGAAAGATATATTCTCCCTCCTCTTTACTCAATTTGAGTATTATTTTCCCTACCATTACACCCACACTGCCTCAGTGCTCCATATAATAATGTGTACACAAACACACTGCTTCTCAAGCTATCACATCAGTAGTAGTAGCACCATCTGTACAGTAGAGAATTGGAGGAGAGCTACGCCGGGAGGCTTTCTAAAATTATAGAAAAAGGCAACACTGCTGATTTCCACTAAAATAAAATTTGAACTGTAAGAAGATTTGACTACAGTAAACCAGGCTGGAGGGATGGGGAGGAAAATGAGAACTCCTGCTTCTTATTTACACGGTTAATCATTCATTATGGATCATTTTTTTCAGTTATAAGAATCATGGCTGTTTTTTTAAGCCATGTGAAATATTGTTTAATTTGAACTATATAAAACCTTCACCACTTCTCAAGCCTCATGCTCCTGTAGATGAGCTATTAGTGAGCCCCGGTACAAACAATAACCTACATGCAAAAGTTTGTAAATTTGAGGTCTTTTGGGGGTATCAATAACAGAGACCATGCGTTTCACACCTGGGTGCCCAAGTGCCTAAGTCTGGATTCAAGAGCCTAAATACAAGGGACCTGATTTTCAAAGGTGCTAAGCACTTGCAGCTGCCACATAAGAAAATACACAGTCAAGGCACCCAGATAACTGTAACTTTGTCCTTATAGCCATGTAGCCTCCAATTTTCCCTTCTTTGTTCCTCTTGCACTTTCGACAATCACTATTATCTTAAGTAAAAAGTGATGTTTGTAAATTTATTAATCTTATATTTATTCTCCGCGAATATGCTTTCCAAAAGGGTGAAGAAAAATACTAGATAGGTTTTAGTCCTCCAGTTCTGTATATTCCATTATAATTATATGATGTATAATTCTGAACTCGTGTCAAATACTATGGTTATAATCCCAATTGCATCATATTTAAGGTGGTATCTTCTCAGAACATCTCTCAAAAACATCTCTCACTAGCACAAGAATGTTTCTCTCCAAACATTTGTACATACCCCTGTTTCAACAGATAGTAGCAAATTTCCACCGATGATCATACTGATGGGATCTTAAGTATTTTCTAGTTACAAGTAAAGGAAAAAAAAGTAATCAAAAGATAGCCTTTCCAGCTCAAAAGGCGCTCTTCTGACCCCATTAGCTGGGTGACCGGAGAATATTTTTAAAAAGAGAGACTTCTGTACACAGCAAAATCCCTGTCTCATTCCAAGACAAGCTTCACAAACTGTTACCATTGAGGTTAAATCTTGGTTGTCCATTAGAGCTGCTATTGGCTGCCTCTTAAGGATGAGTGCTAAGAGGATCATTGGGAAAATTGTCTGCAAAACTGTGTCTATATAATTGTTAAATTCTTATAGTCACAAAAAAGAAGAGAAGTGAGACTTTTCTATTCTTCACATATTTGGTGTTGTGTTCTTGATTATGAACCCATGTCTTCTTTCTCCAGAGAGACAAAATGGGTGAATTAATATATTTTATTGGACCAATTTCTGTTGGTGAGAGAGACAGGTTTTTGAGCTTACAGAGACTCTTCTTCAGGTCTTCTTTCCCCACTCAAATGACTTTTCATGGCAAGGCTTTTCCTTTTTGTTTGCCTTCTTTTCTTATTTGTTTTTCTTGTTTGAATTTTTGGCCTTTATGTTTGTGTTCTTGCCTGGCCCCCGTATGTGTTCTTGTGTGTTCTTTCTCTGATGCCTCCCTTCTGTCTTTACCCTACTCTATCTTCTTAGAATGATTCAATGAACTGGAGCTGTGAATGCATCTAACTCGTCATGGAAGTATTGAGCACCAAATCTTGGATGCATTCCCAATTCATTTCCACGCATATGGCACCTATTCAATTAGCCTTAATTTATTTTATTGGCTGCCACAGGCAAAATTTGAGAAAAAATATGTTACCAGTTAAAGGGATACTGTCAAATATTTAAAATATAATTGATTTTTTTTTTTTTTTTGGTACTCTCCATTGGTTGTAAAAACTTTCTTAGAAGCTTCAAAGCCACTTATTTTTATACCAGTTTTATCCACTTGGCAAATATTCCTATTCTCCCCCAACCAGACCTTTCCATACCTTATGAAGCACAAACTAATATATTTCTTATTCTTTGTTAACTTTTTTTTGCCATATCTGCACTGATACTTTCATACTGGTACATGTGCATCTTAAGGACGGGGTGTTTCTTACCAAATATTTTTACAGATCCACTGTTCCAGATTTTTACCAAAGATCATAACTGATGGGAGCATAAATGTTTTCCAGTTAAAGGAATAAAAGTAATCAAAGAGGAAAACCATTTTCTGTCTTAAAAAAAAAATACACTAATGTTCCTGCGTTTGTGTCACTGTCAGTCAAGGAGTCACTACCAAATTATGATCACAGTGCTCCATCCTGCCCAGTGCTTGAATTAAGGGGGAAAACATTAGGCAGAGGGGGAACCCTGGTACTTTGCAGCTATTCCCTTTTTGGGCTTGATTAATGTGCACAGTCCCCAACAGCACTAGCAGTTGGTAAAGTTCGTAAGTAGTTTCTGACTGCATGGGAAATTAAATGGCAAAAAACTTCATTAATGCAAAGTTCAGGTTGCCCAGTGATAGCGCATGCCTTTTCAGAATGTTGAGTTCAGCAAAATTCAAACATATGAAAACCAGGAAATACAGAGTTAAGGTAAATGCCCACATAACCTTAACTCTGCCCCCCTGAAGCTGGCAATTATCTGCATTCTCTCCAGAGGCTTTCACTGTGTTAGATGCAGCTGTACTGAAAGTTGGAGGAATAAATTGGAGCAGCTTGGAAGAGCTGTGCTTATGAGATATGTGGATTAGTTTGATGGGCATGCTAGAGCTGTGCTTGTGTTATGAACAGATCTGTGTCTGAGTCCCACTATGTGTGGTATCAAAGGAAAGCAGTATGTACATACCTGGAGGTTTACAGATTCATAGATTCCAAAACCAGACGGGAACCATGATCATCTAGTCTGACCTTATGTATAGCACAGGCCAGAGAACTTCCCCAAAAATATCTTTTAGAAAAACATCCAATATTGATTTAAATATGGTCAGTGATGGAGAATCCACCATGATCCTTAGTATATTGTTTCATTGATTAATTACTCTCACTGTTTAAAATGTATGCTTTATTTGTCATCTGAATTGTCTAGCTTCAACTTCCAGCCATTGGATTGTGTTACAGCTTTCTCTGCTAGTCTGAAGAGCTCATTATTAAATATTTGGATGTAGATACTTATAGACTGTAATCAAGTCACCCCTTAACCTTCTCTTTATTAAGCTAAACAGATTGAGCTCATTGACTATATCATTATAAGCCATGTTTTCTAATCCTTTAATCATTTTTGGGGCTCTTCTCTGAACCCTCTCTAATTTATCAACATCTTTCCTAAATTGTGGACACCCGAACGGACACAATATTCCAGCAGCGGTCGCACCAGTACCAAATACAGAGTAAAATAACCTCTCTACTCCTTCTCAAGCTTCCCCTGTGTATGCATCCAAAGATGTCCCCAATCCTTTTGGCTACTTCATCACACGGAGAGCACATGTTCAGTTGATTATCCACACTCAAGTCATTTTCAGTCACTGCTTCCCAGGATAGAATCCCCCTTCCCATTGTGTACATATGGCCTACATTCTTTGTTCTTAGACATATATGTTTACATTTAGCCATATTAAAACCACATTGTTTGCTTGCGCCCTGTTTACCAAGCGATCCAGATTGCTCTGAATCAGTGACCCGTCTTCTTCATTATTTATCACTCCCCCAATATTTTTGTCATCTGCAAACTTTATTAGTGATGATTTTATGATTTCTTCCAGCTCATTAATAAAAGTTAAATAGTGTAAGGCCAAGAACTGAAGCCTGCAGGGTCCTATTAGAAACAGACCTGCTTGTTGATGAGTCCCTGTTTACATTTACATTTTGAGAGCTATCAGTCAGTCAGCTTTTGATCCATTTAATGTGTGCCAGGTTAATTTTATATCATTTTTGTTTTTTAATCAAAATGTCATGCAGTACTAAGCCAAAGGCCTTATAGAAACCTAAGTATATTACATCAACCCTATTACCAGTCTGCATCATTTCAGTACAGAACTGTGTAGGTCAGTGGTGGGCAACCTGCGGCCCATCAGGGTAATCCGCTGGCGGGACGCAAGACAGTTTGTTTACATTTGCACGGCTGCCCGCAGCTCCCAGTGGCCGGGTTCACCGTTCCTGGCCAACGGGAGCTGCGGGAAGCGGCGTGGGCTGCAGGAACAGCAGGGCACTGGAGTCTTCTTGCCATGGCTATTATCAGTAGTGAGGTGGGGTATGAGAGCAAACTGTGGATTTAATGATGGGTAGCAAAAAGTATAGGTTAAGGTGCTATGTTCTGTATGCAAGTGTGAAGGGGTTGTAAAAGGGTATGAACTGGTGGTTAAATTTTACAAATGGGGTATTCTGTTGGAGTAGTAGGCTCAGTGTTTGAGTACAGGGTAAGTGCAGGTAGCACCTGTCCATTACAGCAAAAAGGCAGAGTGGGAGAATCCATGTTATGGGCCTATGGAGCATTCCTCTAAGAGGACAGATTTAAGGTTGCAGGGACGTTAACCTTAACTCTATTTCCTGGTTTTCAAAGGGCATTAGCTATTATCAGGCAACCTTAACTCTGCGGGAGATTTTTGCCATTTAAATTTCCTAGTTTTTTTTAAACAGAAAGAGAAATGTTTGTTGGAAGGTGTTAGTGGTCATTTAGGCAGTTGTAGTTCTCACCTAGGTTTGCAGTTGATATGCTACTGTGGCGATTTTTATAGATCTCTATCATATTCCCCTTAGTTGTCTCTTTTCTCAGGTGAACAATCCTAATCTTTTTAGGCTCTCCTTGTATGGAAGCTGTTCTTTACCCTTGATCATTTTTGTTGCCCTTCTCTGAACCCTTTCCAGTTCCCCTATTTCCTTCTTGAGATGGGGGCAACCAGAACTGGATACAGTATTCAAGGCATGGGTGCACCTTTTGAATATTCTGCTGTACTCATATTAGATTTCTTCAAAATAAAAAAGCAGCTACATAAAAAAACACTTGACAGAGGCAGATTTTTCCCAAATGTTTACAGTTCATTCTCAGATTTCTGCTCAGAGTGGGTTTCAGACTCAAAGTTGCAAGCTAAGACAGGTGTTAAGTGGCCCATTCGTCTCAATTAGATGTTGTCAGAGGAAAGAGAATACCCCATGGAAGTGAATACAGCTGGAAACAATAGCTCTGAGATGCGTGAACTGCCCCATTCATGTCAGTGGATGTTCCCTTCCCTACTCCCTAGTGCTGGAGAGTTTCTGATGTGTGTCAAACATACCCATTTTCAGCTCCTCACCCCAGTTTCAGCAGAATGTTCTTCTTGGTGCATGCTCGGATCATGGCCGTTGTAAGCTCCCCAAGCAGAGGACAGGGAAATCCAGGCCTCAGATCCTCCCAAAATCTGGCTTACATGAGGGGAGAAGGGAGGGTAAGTCCACTTCCTGCAGATAGACATGGGCCCCCCAGATCCTGGCACATGTATGGGGGACAGTGAGAGGGGCTCAGACACCCCCATATCCCAGAGTCTCAGAACCCACTAGGAGGGCAAGACCATTCCCAGATCTGGGCACACACACACGAGGGGAGAATGTGTGGCTGACCAGTGCCCATGTCCCTATGCTCCCCCACTCCCCCACCATTCCCGCACCATATTACTTTCCCACAGTCCCACCCCTTCACTCCTCCTAGCCCCCACACCTACTTCACCTAAGCCCCCAGCTTCTCTCCCTTCCCCTACCATCCATCCCCATTTTTCTAGGCTTGCAGTAGCCCCAAATCCCTCTTTCCCTATTCTCCCACATTCCTACACCTCCCCAATTAACCTTCACCTCCAAGGAAGCATTGACTTATCTAATTGTTCCCCCCAAACACTTTGGGGGATGCACTATATCTGGGATACACTGACAGAGTTGGGGTGCACAGGGTTGGGGCACACTGGCAGGTGTCAACACCTCCCTCACCTGTGCCCCAAACTTTCTCCCTAACTCTACCACCCATCCCCACTTATCCGCTTCTGCATTACCCCCCCTCCTCTTGCTGCAGACTCAAACTCCTCTCCCCATATTCCAATATCAGGGGGTAGCCGTGTTAGTCTGTATCTACAAAAACAACAAGGAGTCTGGTGGCACCTTAAAGACTAACAGATTTATTTGGGCATAAGCTTCCGTGGGTAAAAACCTCACTTCTCCATATTCCAATAGTCCGTCACACCCTAATACTCCTCCCCTCCCAGGAAGCATTCACATGTCTCATTTCTGCCCCAAAAAATACTTTGATTACTTTCCCCCATGCCATGACTCACAAATTGCAGCCACCTCCAGCCGCTCAGTCTAAAACTCCTTTTGTGTTAGGTGGGGCCTTGCCATTAATTTATTCTTAGTTATGATAACTTAAGGGTGAGTTCACAGCCATCAATTTCAATGAGGTCTGTGACTCATCCAGTCATACATCTCTCTCAATTTAACAGTACAAGGCAACAAAAGGAAATCCTTTTGGGAGGATGAGGATCTGTCACTCAGGAACCCCTCAAATGATTTCAAATTTGGATCACTAATGCTATCCCACGTCCCCAAGAGGCACATCAAATTTCAAAGGAATCCAAGTAACCACTCAGATTTTAGAGCCCTTACAAGAGCCAAGCTTTAAAAGAATAAAAATGACAGGAATGGAAACCCTCTAGTTTTTTGTACTGGCACATGCACTGTGTAAAAATCTACATTTTAAAAAATACAGTTCTCAGTTTAGGTCCACCAAAGACTTAGTGGGTGCCAGGTGTAAAACTTAACAGACATTTTTGACAAGCATCACATCAATAGTTTGATCTTTAGCTCTGTGCATAAAACACCCACCTAGAAACTTTTTTGAAAAATGACTGTTTTGGGGGTGCCTTATATCTCTGGAACCCCTGGCTCAAATTACTCCAAATTTGGGTCATTAACCCTACCCTATATCCTCCTGAGGCCCACCAAATTTCAAAGGAATCTGACTAATCATGTCAATTTTAATGGACTTAGAAAGGTTGATCTTCAAACCGAAGTGACGCAACCTTAGCTATTGTGGCGCTGCTGCACTCATATAATTTGTGGCTGCTCCCTGCTGGTGCTGAGCAGTTGTGCACCCACTCTGACTAGACTGGGAATGTGATGCCTGTCCCTGCCTTAGTAGATATGAGGGGCACATTTCTAGACTGGCATGAAAATTTACAGATGCTCCCAACAGGCATTGGGTTATTATGCGAGCAACCAGCAGGATTTGAATGTGTTAATGCTCCCTTGGCTCAGGCTGTCTTGCTGTGCATGTTCCCAGCTGGGTGTGCAGTTTGCAGGAGTTCCACACACAGAGGGCTACTAAGAACAGATCTAGAGTTTCCAGAGTACAATAGTTACATCCCCAGCAATCTGATCCAATGCCCTTTGAAGCCAACTGAAAGACTGCCATTGGTTTCAGCAGGCTTTAGAACAGGCCTATGTGACCACTTCGTATTAAATGCAGTATGCTGAAAATTCAAATTGCAAATAATTTGTTCATTTACCTCTCCTTGTTTTATTTTATAAATCCTCCCTCTTAAAAAAGTCTTTTTTCTTTCACCGGCTTTTGAAAATTTGTCTATGTTGTTCAGTTGTAAATTAACTGTAGCCATTTTAAAAAAAGATTAGAAGCTTACTGCAGCCAACTCAAAGTAAACTTCTAATAAGTGCACCATGGTAATCAAAAAAGCAAACAAATGTTAATTGTACAGAGAGTGGGAAAAGAAATAATACCGAGACTATTATAATGTCATGATATTATTCCATGGTACTCCCTGCCTGACCTGGAATAATGTACCAGCTTCTGGCTACCCACTCTCATAGAGATACTGCAGAAACAGAGCGGCTCCAGAGAGGCTTCAGAATGAGGAGAGACCCAAAAAATTGGGACTGTTTACTAGTACTTTAGAGTGGAGCTTAACAGGAGGTACATGAAAAATAAATACAAACTACCGTAGAACCTCAGAGATATGAACTAACTAGTCAACCACACATCTCATTTGGAACCAGAAGTACACAATCAGGCAGCAACAGAGACAAAATAATAATAACAAAATAATAATAATAATAATAATAATAACTAAATAAAAGCAAATACAATACTGTACTGTGTTAAATGTAAACTACTAAAGAAATAAAGGGAAACTGTTTCTCTGATTGTTTCATTGAAATTAAGAGGTCTTAAAAGCAGCATTTTTCTTCTTCATAGTAACATTTCAAAGCTGTATTAAGTCAACGTTCACTTGTAAACTCTTGAAAGAACAACCATAATGTTTTGTTCAGGGTTACGAACAACTTCCATTCCCAAGGTGTTCATAACTCTGAGGTTCTACTGTAATAATAGTATTAAAAAGCTAGATCTAGGGCTCCAATTTATCTTCTCTCACAATACAAGCACAAGGACATTCAGTGAAACTGCAAGGCAGCAAATGTAAATCCAATAAAAGGAATTTTTTTTAACTCAATGCAATTAACTGGGGAACTCACTGCCACAATTGATCTTTGAGGCCAAGAGCCTAGTAGGAATAAAAAAATGTCTGAGTAATGAGAACACCCAGAGTTATATTAGACAGAATATAACACAACTTTAGTAGGGATATGCTTGAGGGCATAAAGCAACCTCTAATTCATGAGGATTATGGGCAGATTATTCCATAAATGTCCATCACAGAGTTTCTTGCCTTTTCTCTAAAGTATCAAGACCAATGTCAGTCAGAGACTACTGAACTAGACAGTATCTGCTATGATATTTCCTGAGTAAACCTCACTATTGTCGGGGTCTAAGAACAAGAGGAGGAATGTCAGATACAGAGGACTAAAGAACAAAGCAATAGAAGCCTTTTTGACATCATCTTGCATTTTAAACATATCTGAAAGGAAAAATATAAATAGTTTGCCACGTGTAACTTGCAAACAAGAATTATGGTTAGAGGTGGTGGGGGGAGGGGAGTTTGTCCTAGTCCAGAGGCCATGACAATGGGAGAGGAGAGGTAGGCAGGCTTATTGACAAGCAGGAGGAATTATGAAGTATCATGATATGTGCTTTTGGAGGGGGAGGCATGATTATTTTAGATGTAGGGAAGGAGCTGAATGGGCACATCTTACTTTTTAGCTCCCCCTGCCCAACGCATGCATGATATAGGTAAGTTCTAATATGGCCACACTGGCAAATGCTTCTCCTCTGAAGTTTCTCTGTACTCCACTAGAAAAAGGAAAGGTTGACTTCAGTACATATGTAGTGCAGGGCTTCTTATCCCTCCTTTCCCAGGAACATTAACATTTCAAGGTGGCTATTTTTCAGACCACGGTGACTGGAAAAATAAACACTGTGATACACTTGAAAAGCTGGAGAAAAAGAAGACTTGTTACAAGATTCTCAGTATAGCAAGGAGGCTAGAAATACAGTTCTAAGATAACCGGCAATTTAATCATAACCTCTTTAGAGACACTTAACTCATTTAGTTACACCACACACCAATTCACTGGAGACCCCCCAAAGCAAATGCAAGCTGTGCCATACTGAAATAGAAACTGAGACAGGTAACTGAGAAAGAATAGAAACAGGAAGGAAGGGGAGAGAGAGACAAGAGAGAGGCTTGTAAATGAAATCCCAATATTCCTGGTGGCAGTTTGCTTGCTGGAGTTCATCAGAGTTTTAGCAGCAAACATCTTTACCAGGTTGCTCTAAGTGGTCAAGCAATGGTCGACCAACTGGGGAAGAAAAGTAAACTTACTGCACTATTCGGTCCATTCCTATATCCAAGATATAAAATAAGAGACCCGGAAGAGAGAAGGGGGACTTTAGAGCCGCAGCATGACAAAGTATGTTTTAAAACAAGAAAAAATGGAATGAAAGGGTAGTTTTTGAAGAGATAGTTGAAGCTTTAAAGTGCCTATATATTAAATGAGATTTACTGCTATTTCCTTTTCACTCCCTCTGACATTTATGGTCTAATCATCTGAACAGCTGTGAAAATAAAGAGTAAAACAGGATTCTTTAAACTGGGAGTGGAACACATGCTAGGGACAGGACAGAGCTGGGTTTTGTATCAAGCCTCTTTAAAAAAAAAAGAGAGAGAGAAAGCAGAAAATTTCTCAGAGTTTGACTCCCGTGGGGCAACTAACGATCAAGTAGTGAGACAACTTTGTGCTTTTGTGTATCCCTCGCCAAATGCAGTGCTGTCTACACATTTGCAAAGTTGTAAACAAAATAGTAGTGTGGTAATTTGCCCTTTCCCACCATTCTCCTATTTTTTTCTTGTTTACTTTGAAGGGTTTTTTTTAAACTAATTGATCTCTATGATGGACTGGAGTGATTATTAGATATTGTATAAGTGAGCACACATTTTTATTACAAGCAACTATCATATTCTGTTCCTGTACTACACACAATATGCTAAGTGCTGTGCAGACCCATAAGGGCACGCAAAAGCAACACCTAGTCCCTGCCCCGAAGAACGTGCCAATACTTTTAGGTTTTGCTTACTGGTACAGCTGATGGGAAAAAATGGGACATAGCTCCCTTAACACTTCTTTACCCAGTTACGTGCCTCCATCCCAATTTAAAAAACAAATTATTGGCCTAATTCCATGTCTCGCACTGCCAGCTCCCTACTCTGCTGCCCAAAGAAGTGGGAGGGTCTGTTGCCAAAGTCTAGACTTGAGGGATTAAATTTTTCCTGTCTAAGCCGAAATGGAAGGATTAGAAGACACAGTGGAAATGCAGGACTTGGTATAAAGAAGCTACTGCATGTATACAAAGGAGCAGGGTAAAGAGATAGCCAAACTGCACTCCACTGAAGAGCTGGAGAAGTTGCTTGCTACCCAGACTAGTTGCCTTGAGACTCTCTCCCTTCTGGTCATCAGTTCTCTGTCATCATCCCCCTTCCATCCATCCTAATGCATCATCAACATAATAACAGTACTCAAAGCTTTACACATATGCACCTATGGCTCTCCCTTACAAAAACTACTGGACAAAATGATTCTTCCTCAACTAACTCCATATCTAGCTATGAAATGCCAATTCCTGCAAAATCTGCCTGTGTATCTACCCATTTACCTGTTAACAAATATTAGCTATCAATATATGTAAACTTGGCCTAGACAAATTGGAGGATTGGGCCAAAAAAAATCTGATGAGGTTCAACAAGGACAAGTGCAGAGTTTAGCACTTAGGAAGGAAGAATCCCATGCACTGCTACAGGCTGGGGACCGACTAGCTAAGCAGCAGTTCTGCAGAAAAGGACCTGGGGATACAGTGAACGAGAAGCTGGATATGAGTCAGCAGTGTGCCCTTATTGCCAAGAAGGTCAATGGCAGATTGGGCTGGCATATTGGGCTGTATTCATAGGAACATTGCCAGCAGATCGAGGGAAGTGATTATTCCCCTCTATTCGGCACTGGTGAGGTCACACCTGGAGTATTGCATCTAGTTTTGGTCCCCTCCACTACAGAAGGGATGTGGACAAATTGGAGAGAGTCCAGTGAGAGGGCAACGAAAATGATTAGGGGGCTGGGGCACATGACTTACGAGGAGAGACTGAGGGAATTGGGCTTGTTTAGTCTGCAGAAGAGAAGAGTGAGGGGGGGGATTTGATAGCAGCCTTCAACTACCTGCAGGGCTGGGGGGATTCCAAAGAGGATGGTCCTAGGCTGTTCTCGGTGGTGGCAGATGACAGAACAAGGAGCAATGGTCTCAAGTTGCAGTGGGGGAGGTCTAGGTTGGATATTTCACTAGGAGGGTGGTGAAGCACTGGAATGGGTTACCTAGGGAGGTGGTGGAATCTCCGTCCTTAGAGTCTTTTAAGGGCCCGGCTTGTCAAAGCCTTGGCTGGGATGATTTAGTTGGTATTGGTCCTGCTTTGAGCAGGGGATTGGACTAGATGACCTCCTGAGGTCTCTTCCAACCCTAATCTTCTATGATTCTATGATAGTTTGCATTCTTCTGCACACCCTAAGAAGGGATTTGGGAGGTGCTAGAACAACGTTCCAGTCCAATTCAACTTCCTGCGTCTTTTGTTCTAATATCCTCATAAGATTTTCTATCCCTTAATGCATCAAAATGCAATCCTTTTGATTTTTTAACTTTCTCTGCATTAGGCAGACCCATTCATGGAGCAATCCCTAGTATCTACTACAATAGATATTTTCCTACCAAGGAGCTTAAGAATGTAGATTAGTCTCACTGACTTCAATAGGACAGTTTGTGAGGAAGGACTGCTCATGTAAGTAATGTTTTGCAGGATCAGACCCTAAAGCAGTATTGGTTTGACACTTTCTGATTATTCTCATCCCAGTACTGTCTACTACTCTACTTTTAATATAATATTGTGCCCAATTTTTATCTGAGAATGTTTCTTTAAGGCCCTCAGGAACTTCTAAATTCAAACTCTCACTCTGCTTAGAAAGCTCTACTATTCATGAAAACAATAAAAGATTGACGTGAAAGTGAAGAAAAGTAGAATCAGAACCAGAAGTGCTAATGACAAAATGAATATAGATGCATGTAAGGTGATTATATATAAGTTTTACAGGCTACCACATGTTCAGGCAAATGTTTATTTCACTTGGATGGCTATCAGAATCTTCTGCAAGACTGCTTTTTCATGTCCATATTAAAGAAAGGTGAAAAGGAAGCAAGGAACCATACCACATTTTCTAGTGCGTAACAAATTTGGCAAAAGAATATGGTCTTCAAAACATGAACAACTTTAAGAAGAAAGACAAAATCTTTAAAAAATTCTGAATGACAAACTTTGAGAAAGGTAGGGACCGATCCCAGGAGGCATAAACTGTCACAGTTCCATTGACTTCAGTGGAACTATGAGAATATACACCAGCTAAGGATCTGACCCTTTGAATACATAGCATTAGTATATGCTACACGTGGGGTGAATTAGTAAGCAACGGAAGAACTACAGAAGGGCACTAAAAAAATGCAGGATGCTTAAAAGAAAATATGTACTGTCATATGTGTGCCATTTGTGTAATGAGTAAAAATGACTTCATAGAGTATTGCTTTAGTCCATGAGTACTCCCAATGATTTCAGTTGGAATACTTATGGAGTAAGGTACTACTCAATGCAAGCAAAAGTGGCAGCATAGGTCTGAAAATTACTTAGGAAGACAGAGCCATTTGCTTGGGAATATAAAATGTCACTGAACAAGGATATGCAAAACACAAACACAAGGAGTAAGGGGGAAAATGAACTAGGGAGGCAAAAGTAAGATGAAAACGGAAATTAACGACAAACAGAAACAAGTGTTTTAAATACATGAGAAAGAAAGTACTAGGCAAGCACTCAGTCCAATTATCAAAGGGTTAGACTGAAAATTTAATGACAGATGTTAATGTTGCTCAAAGCCAATCTTCCCCCCTCCTCTCCCCAGTTTTCATAAAGAACCTAAAGTTTCAAAACTAGAATATATTTATTGATTATTTATTTTGAATAAGAGAGAAAGGGCACTGGAATTAAATATTAAAAGGTCTACCCCAAGATTTTCAAATTGGGGAGCCAAAAGTTAGGTGCCTAAATAAGTGGCTTGATTTTCAGAGATGACGAGCAGCTGCAGCTCCCATTGATTTTAAGGGGAGCTGGTAGGTGCTCAGTCTCTTTCACAATCAGTCTAATTATTCAGGCACCTAAACATGGATTTAGGTGCCTAACATCAGGCATCCAAGTTTAAACATTTTGGCCTTAACTCCTTTTGATGAAAAAAATCAAACTAAACCAAACCAAAACCACCCACTTCCACCTAGGAATAACTTGAAGATATCTTGATCTCTGACCGTTAGGACTGGCACGATGTGCCCCATGCATTCATGACTTCCATGTTTGATTCTGTAACTCATCTCTAGGAAAGAAGCCACATGCCCTCAAAAAACTCCAGCTGACATAAAATACAGCAGTCCTTCTGTTTAGCAACACAGGACCCCATGAACTGATCGCCTCAGTTCTCCACTCCATGCACTTGCACTCTAGCTACCTGAGAGGTTCTCTCTCCTTCCACTTCTATGACCTCACATAAAAGCTACATTCCATTAGATTCTAGAGCAATTAAACTAAGGGATGCTTGTGAGAGCAGGAGACAGAACTTTCACAAGAGCTGGACCCCCTCCCCTCCACAAAATATAACAAAAAACCTAATAATTTGTGGAAATAAATACAAACCCTGTTTATTTGACTTCATAATATTCTTCATTTATTCATTTCTTCATGCCCATGCATTCATACCCATCCACTCACTCCCACAAACCAAAGCCAATCTAACAGAAAAATCTACAGACTAATCACACTACTTCTCCTACAGGCTGGAAAGGAAGAAAAAGAGATAGTTATTTCTATATTTAAATACTTGGGAGCAGGGCCGGCTCCAGGCACCAGCTTCTCAAGCAGGTGCTTGGGGCAGCCGCTCCGGAGAGGGGCGGCACGTCCAGGTATTCGGCGGCAATTTGGAGGATGGTCCTCACTCCACCTGGGAGTGAAGGACCTCCCGCCGAATTGCTGCCGCAGATCGCGATCGCGGCTTTTTTTTTTTTTTTTGGCTGCTTGGGGCGGCCCTGCTTGGGAGGTGCTCAGATATCATGCTGATGTGACGCCATGTATGTGCAGCAGACGCACAAAGTGTGTTTCACTTCTTGTTGGTCTGGCCAACTCCTATTTTGGCTTACATTCTTCACTGCCTGTCCTAAACTACTGTGTTCAACAGCTGCAATATTTTACTCCAAAGCTGGCTGCATATAAAAGTGGATGAAAAAACTATATATAGTCTGTAAACTGCTTTGAGATCCTACTGGACAAAAAGGCACTAAAATAAAATGTACAGAGTCATTATTAAATAATTTCTATGTTCTTAAGTTCATTTTCTTGTCCAACTAGAAGACAGAAAACTACAGTCAAAAACAACCAAACATGATATCAATATCTATGAAAGATTACCTGTTAAAAATCATTGCATCAGACTCATCAGTTTGCCCATTCACATTTAGTGCTGAGAGCGCCCCACCATCTGCAAACTGGTAAAAATTTGCTAACACTAGCTACTAAAAAAATAAAGGACACTTATGATTTCCATAGCTTTGTTGCTGTCTGTCTGTACAGTAAATGTGATATGACATATCGTATGTAAGAGAGTGATAATTATTTAAGTACATTTTAATAAATAACTGAGAAAGTACAAAATATTAATACAGTAGGACCAAGACCTTAACAAAAAGGTTATTCTCATACCCTAGAGCAACACGTAGAATTATCTTTTAAAAAACAAAAACGGCAGAAATGAAACTAGTAAGCACAAAACATTCCAAATAACAGGTGTACAAAACTTTAATTGTCTTACTTGTAGTTTTTCTCCCAGAACTTGGCAGGTCTGGCATATGATGTGATAAAAATGACACTACCAAGAAATGGACTCAGTGGTGTAGAAAAGATCGAAGTGGCCAGAGTTTGAAAAAAAAGCATAGCAGAGTCTGAAAAGTTCAAGTTAAGGTAACATGAATGATTTCATCACACTTTTACATCGTTCTTCAGACAGCTCCTAAGCTATTTTATTTTTATCATTTTTTCCAAGGTCGGGGGGGGGGAAGCTCTGAAGTCATACACAACAGGACTAATTATTAAGATGAGGACTGTAGCTGTTCAAACTTAAATCGTTCTAATAATGAGGGCCACATGTTTAGGTGAACAAGTTGCAGGGCAGAATGGCTGGCAGCATAGCCACCTCTCTTAGATTTCTGCCAGAGTTTCCCTGTTCCGGGGGTGGAGGTGGGGAGGTTCTCTACCAGCCTTCTCCAGCTGCTTTAATGCCATGTATATAACTGCCTTTGTGAACCAGAGGATCTGGCACAAAGATCTCTTATCCTTAAACACTTTGGGTGAAATCCTGAGCCCACTGAATTCAATGGGAGTTTTGCAACTGGTATCAATGGGTCAAGCATTTAACCCTGTGTTTTTCCCACCCCCAAGAGCATGGATATATCATCAAAACTGCTGGTTTGAAATGAGTCTTTCCAACAAGTGGAACTCACCCTAGCTTTCATCAGATATTTATGATCACATACTGATTGCCTAGTAAAAATCTTCTACATACACCTTTACCCCGCTATAACGCGATCCGATATAACACGGGTTCGCCTATAGCACGGTAGCAGCAGGGCTCCGGCGGCGCTTTAAAGGGGCTCCGGCTGCTGCGGGGAGCCCAGGGCCCTTTAAATCACCACTGGAGCCCTGCCGCCCCTATCCCAGTGCTGCGGCAGCGGGGCTCCGCCGGCGATTTAAAGGGCCTGGGGCTCCGGCTGCTGCGGGGGGCCCCGGGCCCTTTAAATCACAGCTGGAGCCCTGCCGCCCCTACCACAGGGCTGCGGCAGTGGGGCTCCGATGGTGATTTAAAGGGCCCAGGGCTCCCGCAACAGCCGGAGCCCAGAGCTCTTTAAATCACCACTGGAGCCCTGCCGCCGCTACCCCAATATAACGGGGTTTCAGCTATAACGCAGTAGGGATTTTTGGCTCCCCACGACCACGTTATAGCGGGGTAGAGGTGTATCATATTCATTGAACTGTCCACAAAGTGGGAAGAAGAGTGCAGGGGAAGTAACACAGGTAAACATCCTGGTGCATGCATGTATTCATGGTTTACTACTTTAAAAATGATTATTATATTATACATTCTAGATGCGTTGAAAACGAGTCTAGGAAACACAATGAAGAGATGGATAAATATTTAAAGAAAGATGTAACAGCAGCGTGATTTAAAAGACTTGGGAACAAATTCTCATTTTAGTTACACCAGGCCCTTGAATTTCTGGAGAGAACACTACATGCAGCCTGTTGGCATGACAGACTCAATTATCCTGTTTTACACCTTACTTGGGAAAAAAAGGTATTTTATAAAGAATCGTACAGCTGCTGGGCAAGTATCAAAGTACTAGGATTATACCACCAATGGTGCCTCTCTGAAACCAGAATTAAGGTCCAATCACTCAAGAGCAATAGTCTTTTGATTCAGCCTATTCTAATAATGTCCAGTATATAGATTCTACAATCTTTGAGAAACTAAAGCTCAATTTGTAATGCATATTTTATTTTAAAACTGAAAAATATTCACATTGCAGTTTTCCCACTAAAAGTCTATTAGCCAAGCTTTGGAAGCAATATGCAGCATTTACGAACAAATATTTAGCAAGAGCGATCATTGAAAATCCTTAAACTTATTAAAAGAGAGTGATCTGGAATGGTGTCTGAGTGCATTAGTGAGTTTGCAAACTGAGCTGCCCTAAGAGGCTAAAAGTTCGAAAACCATCAGAGAGAACATACAGAAGGGCAAAAGTTTGTCAGCAAACTTCAATTGTCATATTACACTGGAATCATAACCCATACTGGTTCTGAAAGAGAAAGAATTATTTGCAAGTGTCAAATAAGCTGAGTGATCAGAGGAGCTGAAAAGAGGAAAACAAGGAGCACAGATAATGACAGTTTTCTAAAGACTGCTTCAAAGTAATTAACATAAAAACAGTCAACATGATGATCTAGGACTTTTAGGATTTCACTGTGAAATGTTTACATTAAATGTACAGCTCAAACAATAGCAACTGTTGGGTTCTCTTCCAGCCAAATGACATAATGATTATTATATGTCACTTGGAAGACAATTCTCATTTGACTTTTGAAGAGTGGTTTTAATTAAGAGTGTCACATACATAAACAGATCATAGGAGCAGGTAACAGGACCATGCCCTCTTTCTTTAAATTTTGGGATCTTCTGATAATATTTGTATCCTACGTGCTCTACATTTTCCAAATTTCAGGACAGGGCATTAGTTTTGTTGCACATACTTTAGCTATTGTAAAGTGTCATGAATATTAATAGAACATGATGAATAATTTTCTAATTAAGTTCATTTCTAAATATTTCTTACCTCACTTTGATGTGTAGTATGGGTAATTATTTTTGTCTGTGATCAGATACATCAGTTGCTCTGAGTTAAAAGTATTTTTATTAGGTTCTCTTATGTTTGGTAGCAATGCACTGATTATGTTCAAGTATTATTATGGTACTATGGTATTATAGTACTTTTATTACCATGAATTTAAAAGCTTACTTTCCCATATTATGTTTCAGTTAATTTTCCCTGTGCACCATCTTCTTTATGACTGCTGTATGAGCAGAATTCATTCCTTGGCAGAAGGCACACACAAGACCCTCTATGCTACGGAACATCCATAATATGCCGACATGGGGCAAAGATGGACAAAACAGATTAAATTACCTATAACTATCTCATAGAACTGGAAGAGACCCCGAAGGGTCATCGAGCCCAGCCCCCTGCCTTCACTAGCAGGACCAAGTACTGATTTTTGCCCCAGATCCCTAAGTGGCCCCCTCAAGGACTGAACTCACAACCCTGGGTTTAGCAGGCCAACACAAATTCCCACAAAAACCTGCATGTTTTCTTTTAGGGCAGCATGGAAGAGAAGACTCAAACTGGCTAAGGGAGAGAGCAATTGGATCCGAGTTTTGCCAGAACCAGTAGTTGTGAAATCTTACAGAGTGGTCATGGAGCGGTTATTATAAATAGGTTTTCATCTCCATGCATATATTGAAGGCTGGAATAGAGACTGCTGAGGTGTTGCACTACAGCCCATGATATGTTGGGCTTTGGTTAGATTCCATCTCTTCCAACCCATACACACAACCTGAGTCTTAAAGGCTTCTTTCTGAGATCAGCGCTGGAGTCACAGGTCTCTGGGTGACAGCAATTGGAAAAAGGAGATGGGGCAGATGGGTGCTTTTGGTTTCCTTCTCTGATATCAGTGCAGGCAAGGCCGGCTCCAGGCATCAGCTTAACAAGCAGGTGCTTCGGGCGGCCAAGGGAGAGGGGCAGCACCTGCGGCAATTCGGGGCGGCAGGTCCCTCACTCCCTCTAGGAGCGAAGGACTTGTTGCTGAACTGCCGCCGCCGATCACGGCTTTTTTTTTTTTTCCCAATTGCTGCGGCTGATCGCGGCTTTTTTTTTTTTATGCTTGGGGCGGCAGAAATGCTGGAGCTGGCCCTTAGTGCAGGAATCACAAGGCAGCAGTGGTGGCACATCTGAAACTGTAATCTGAAATACTAATAACTCTGCTCTTGATCCCACAGCCATTTTATTTACGTAAAGCTCCCATGGACTTCTAATTATATTAATGTCAATAATGAGGTTGGAATTTATGGAGTACAGTCATATTCTCTAGTTTTATGTACAAAGGAAACTAAAACCATTTTAGGCTCTTAAGTTACTTAGGCCTTGTCTACACTACGAGAGTAGTTCGATTTTACTTAAATCGAATTTTTGGAATCGATATTGCAAAGTCGAACGTGTGTGTCCACACTAAGGACAGTAATTCGACTTTGTGAGTCCACACTAACGGGGAAAGCGTCGACATTGGAAGTGGTGCACTGTGGTCAGCTATCCCACAGTTCCCGGAGTCCCCGCTGCCCATTGGAATTCTGGGTGGAGCCGCAAATGCCTTCTGGGTAAAAAAAAGGTGTCCAGGGTGCTTTTGGGTAACTGTCGTCATCCGTCCATCACTCCCGCCCTCCCTCCCTGAAAGCGCCGGCGGGAAATCAGTTCGCGCACTTTTCTAGTCAGTGACAGCGCGGACGCCACAGCACTGCGAGCATGGAGCCTGCTGCAACCATCACTGCAGTTGTGGCCGCTCTCAACGCCTCGCAACTTATCATACACCTTTCCCTGAGGCAGATGCAGAAAAGTCAGGCGAGGAGGCTACGTCAACGCGGTGATGGCCTGAAGTCTGAGAGTAGCACAGACCTCTCAGAAAGCAGGGGACCCAGCGCCGAGAACATCACGGTGGCAATGGGTCATGTTGATGCCGTGGAAAGGAGATTCTGGGCACGGGAAACAAGCACTGAGTGGTGGGACCGCATAGTGCTGCAGGTCTGGGATGAATCCCAGTGGCTGCGAAACTTTCGCATGCGGAAGGGAACTTTCCTGGAACTTTGTGAGTTGCTGTCCCCTGCCCTGAAGCGCAATGACACCCGGATGCGAGCAGCCCTGACTGTCCAGAAGCGAGTGGCCATAGCCCTGTGGAAGCTTGCAACGCCAGACAGCTACCGGTCAGTCGCGAACCAGTTTGGGGTGGGCAAATCTACCGTGGGGGTTGTTGTGATGCAAGTAGCCAAGGCAATCGTTGATGTACTGCTGCCAAAGGTAGTGACCCTGGGAAACGTGGAGGCGATCATAGATGGCTTCGCAGCGATGGGATTCCCAAACTGCGGTGGGGCCATAGATGGAACTCACATCCCTATCCTGGCACCGGAACACCAGGCCAGCCAGTACATTAACAGAAAGGGCTACTTTTCCATGGTGCTGCAAGCACTGGTGGACCACAGGGGACGTTTTACCAACATCTACGTGGGATGGCCGGGCAAGGTTCATGATGCTCGTGTTTTCAGGAACTCTGGTCTGTTTAGACGGCTGCAGCAAGGTATTTACTTCCCGGACCACAAAATAACTCTTGGGGATGTGGAGATGCCTATAGTCATCCTCGGGGACCCAGCCTACCCGCTAATGCCCTGGCTCATGAAGCCCTATACTGGCGCCCTGGACACTGAAAAAGAACTCTTCAACTACCGGCTGAGCAAGTGCAGAATGGTGGTGGAGTGTGCTTTTGGCCGTCTCAAGGGGAGATGGAGAAGCTTACTGACTCGCTGTGATCTCAGCGAAACCAATATCCCCATTGTTATTGCAGCTTGCTGTGTGCTCCACAATCTCTGTGAGAGCAAGGGGGAGACCTTTATGGCGGGGTGGGAGGTTGAGGAAAATAGCCTGGCTGCTGATTACTCACAGCCAGACAGCCGGGCGATTAGAAGAGACCAGCGGGAAGCGCTGTGCATCCGGGAGGCTTTGAAAGCAAAGTTCCTGAGTGAGCAGGGTAACCTGTGACTTTAAAGTTTGTGTATTGAGAAGCTAAACCTGCCCCCATTTCTTTGCCCAGTTAATGTTGACTATCCTATCCAGTTACATACCCCCTTCACCCCACTTCCAACACACATTTCAAAATAAAAATAGTTCTACTTTGTTAAAGCACACCGTTTTCTTTAATACTGTATTCGCGGGAATTTTTTAAAACTGGGACGCAGACTGTGGTGCGGAGCGGGTGTACTGTAGTGGCGCGAATGCAGCTTCTAAACTCAAGGATTGACAGGCTCCGCTGCGGTGGGATGGTTGTTTCAACGGAGCCTGTCACCCCTCCTGATAGGGACTGTGTGTATGGGGGGGTCTATGTGACTTTGTGGCAGGGGGAGGACGGTTACAGATCCCCTGCTGTGTGGCTCTGTGATCCTGCCTAAGGACCGCCGCTTAAGATCTGTAACTGCCCTCCCCTGCCACAAAGTCACAGAGCAACCCACCCCCCACCACATAACATGAAAACAACCTCCCAGACTAACCAGGGTAACTAGTCACTGCATCACTGCACTATGTATGTGCCCTGCTGCTGTGCCTGCCCCCGACTATATACCCTGCCAAAGGTGACTGTCCTGTCGAATTACCAACCCCCTATCCCCCCCTCCTGCAAAAGAACATGATGGAAACAGTAGTTAACAGAAACGTATTTTTTATTATCAACCAAACATGGAACTGGGAAAGTGAAACTTGGACGGGGGCTTGTGTCAGGCGGGAAGGAAAGAACTTGTCAAATTTTGGGGAATGAGAGCCTTCTGCTGCTCGAGCTCTCTGCAGGGGTGGAGTGAGAGTTAGCAGGGACTCTGCCGCCTCTCCTTCTGTGCACTTTGGGTGAGGGGAGTATGGGACTTGGTGGCGGGGGAGGGCGGTTAGAGATGGACTGCAGCGGGGCTCTGTCCTCCTGCCTCCGTTCCTGCAGAACATCCACAAGGCGCCGGAGCGTGTCCGTTTGCTCCCTCATTAGTCCAAGCAGGGTTTGAGTCGCCTGCTGGTCTTCCTGACGCCACCTCTCCTCCCGATCCATGTTGGCTTGGTGCATTCGGGTCAAGTTCTCCCGCCACTGGGTCTGCTGTGCTGCCTGGGCTCTGGAGCAGGCTATAAGCTCCGAGAACATGTCCTCCCGTGTCCTCTTCTTCTTATGCCTAATCCGCGCTAGCCTCTGGGAGTGTGATGACAGGCTAGGTTGTGAGACAGTCGCAGATGGGGCTGTGGGAATGGGAAAAAGGGAGTGAATTCCTCAGAAAGATAAATGTAGTTGTGAACAAAGAACATAGTCTTTCTCTGTTAACAAGACCATGCACAGCACCTCTCACATGCGCACTCAGCACAAGGTCGAATTCTCGGCCTTCGCATTCAGTGCCTGGGGTCTTGCACAGCACATTTGAGAACCGTGTCAGGACAACGGAATTTCTGTTGCAGGCAGACATGGTAAGCCGTAGACTTGTGGCAGCTTAAAACTTTAATATTAGCAATGGCCTCATTTCACATTGAAATCAATGTCAGTCCCTGCTGCCAGCAATTCGGCAAGCAGGAAGTCTGCTCCTGTCCCACACCCTCGCGGCTGTCCCCGGGAACGATCCCTTTCGGCTGCCCCTCTCCCGCCTCCACCGCGTGGCTGCAAACCAGCGGTTACAGTTCTGTAAAGGAACGGCAAAGCAGTCCCAACACTAACATTCCCCTACCTCATTCAAAGCAGGTCATCATGAGCGACATCACCCTCATGAGGATCTCTGACAGCGAGAAAGAGAGAATGCTCCGGGAAAGCCTGCAAAGACCAGGGCCGTATGCCGCCATGCTGTGCAGAGCAATGATTCCAGAGTACTTGATAGTCTCGTGGCGTGGCAACGTGTCCTACTACGGAGGACCCAATAAGGCCGCTCTCCCCAAGAACCTAATGCAGCGGATTTCCAATTACCTCCAGGAGAGCTTCCTCGAGATGTCACAGGAGGATTTCTGCTCCATCCCCGGACATATAGACCGCATTTTACTGTAGCTGCTGTAGCAGTGACTAACCAGTAGAGCGGCTTGGGCAGGACAATCATGCAAAACCGGACATTGCTAGATTTTTTTTCAATAGTTGCACTGCCCATGACTGAACCGTTAAGCTAATCAAACTAATCATGAGAAACCCATTTTTTAAATTGTTAATATTCCTGTTCTGTTACAAATAAATGTTTAGATTTTTACAACACTTACTGGCTGATCCTTCCCCAGATTCTGTGTCCGGGGTAACGGCTGGGGAGGGTTGGTAGGGGATCTCTGTAAGGGTGATGAAGAGATCCTGGCTGTCGGGGAAATCAGCGTTGTGAGCGCTGTCGACTGCCTCGTCCTCCTCATCTCCTTCCTCATCTTCCCCGTCCGCTAACATGTCCGAGGATCCAGCCGTGGACACTATCCCATCCTCAGAGTCCACGGTCACTGGTGGGGTAGTGGTGGCGGCCGCACCGAGGATGGAATGCAGTGCCTCGTAGAAACGGGATGTCTGGGGATGGGATCCAGAGCGTCCGTTTGCCTCTTTGGTCTTCTGGTAGCCTTGTCTCAGCTCCTTGATTTTCACGCGGCACTGCGTTACATCCCGGCTGTATCCTCTCTCTGCCATGTCTTTAGAGATCTTCTCGTAGATCTTTGCATTCCGTCTTTTGGATCGCAGCTCGGAAAGCACGGACTCATCGCCCCACACAGCGATGAGATCCAAGACTTCCCGATCAGTCCATGCTGGGGCCCTCTTTCTATTCTGAGATTGCACGGCCATCACTGCTGGAGAGCTCTGCATCGTTGCCAGTGCTGCTGAGCTCGCCACGATGTCCAGACAGGAAATGAGATTCAAACTGGCCAGACAGGAAAAGGAATTCAAATTCAAATTTTCCCGGGGCTTTTCCTGTGTGGCAGTTCAGAGCATCCGAGCTCGTACTGCTGTCCAGAGCGTCAACAGAGTGGTGCACTGTGGGATAGCTCCCGGAGCTATTAGCGTCGATTTCCATCCACACCTAGCGTAATTCGACATGGCCATGTCGAATTTAGCGCTACTCCCCTCGTCGGGGAGGAGTACAGAAGTCGAATTAAAGAGACCTCTATGTCGAACTAAATACCTTTGCGGTGTGGACGGGTGCAGGGTTAATTCGATGTAACGGCGCTAACTTCGACATAAACGCCTAGTGTAGACCAGGCCTTAGATGCTTTTGAAAATTTTACCCTACATTCATTAGTAACCGTTTGCGGGGTTGGCCCTGCTCTACAGTTCTCATACTCCCAACAAATTCACTAAGACTTCCAAAAACAATTTGTTCACTTATAGTTGTTGTATAAATTATATACATAATAAAAGCAGTGAGATGATCGCATTATCTTCACAGGTAATGTTGTTACAATGGTTCATACCATGGGAGGGAAAGTATTTACTATATTAAGTTATGTGGAAAATGTTCCACAATGCAAATAAAAATGTTAAGAAAGCACTTTTAATATGATGATGGAAATAAGTGTCACTACTGGTCTTCTCGTTTTAAGGGTCAGGACATAGAAAATGGGCAAGTTTCAAAATGATTATTGTACACCCCAAACCTGTATACCTTTGAAAACCAAATCCTGCTTACATCAAGCATACAACAAATCCCATTGGTCCTTAGTGTGTTCATTTGAATGCCTCTTTACATATACATGCGAGAACATTAAAATAAATGCATGTTATGTTTGGTTTACTGTGTGATCTCTCACTGGGTTTTTTCTGTTTTTTTAAATGAAAGATATTATGTTAATGTAACATTACCATTGGGAATTTACCTGAACATAATGTAGTCAATTCCAAGTTATGGTTCCCAGATCAACCATACTGTAATTTGGCTCTTTTGTGCATATGTAGCATTTTTGCATTATTTTTAATGGGGATGATGCATAAAAGCTAATAGAAAATTCCATGCTTATATACAAAAGGACAGAGTTATTGTTGCTGTGGGAACAGTAACTTTTTCATGTGAATTCTTAACCATAACATTACATTAAGATACTGTTTTGCATTTAACAGGGATATCGTTAACTTAAATAATAGATACCCAGACTAAATGTACTTCAACAATAACTACATAAATCAACTAAATCCTATTCAGTAACTGCCTTACTTTTGAAAAAAATCCTACTTAGGGATTTTATTAACATTAAAGTTACTGTCACTACAAAATAATTGCATTTGAAGAGAAATCTTGTTAAAGTATAATCTTCAGTTTTGAAATGTTCTGCTAAATAACTTTAAATAAACTATTTAATTGCAATTCCTAGATAAAAATAGGGACTCAAATTAATACAGAATGTGGATTTTGATGATAGCTCTTGCTACGCCTACTGCTTCAAAATTGGTTGGAGCCAGCTTTACTTTTACTATTAACTTTTGTTAATAATGTGTTTTTGGAATCTTTCCTTTTGAGTGCTATTGTAAGTATGTTTCCAGCTATCCTACAACATTTCATGTCAGAACCAAAAGTGGAAAATTTTAAAAGGAGGAAACTTCCCAACCCTCTCAATGGAAAATTAGTATAAAAAGAAAATCAAAGTCAGACTACAATTAAGCTGGGAAAAATTTAGACGGATGCAACAGGGAAAAACCAGATGAAGCAAATCCCTGCATTCAGGCATTAGCCAGGGCTACCTGTTAAAAGGATGCTCAGCACCCCACAAGAACAGCATTCTAAAGGAGACAGTCTACCTAAGATGGAGGAATTGTACTGAGAATACTTTTTCTACACAAGACACGCTAAGTTTTATGCTGGGATGAGAGAGAACATTATAAGAAAAGAGAATTAGCTGAATATGAATGGGGAAGAAGGAAATAGCGTTAAACATCCTGGTCCAAATTCTGCTCAATTCCCCAGTTGCAATTCTTAATGCAGTCAATAGCTGAATCCAAATAACAGAGAAAAACTGGGTCCCCTCTGTCTAAAGAGACATAATTAGAAGTAACATGGTATCCCAGAATCAGTGTAAAATATTTTCAGTTTTTGTTAAATGTAATTAATTATTAAATGTTACTCTCTTTGTTCAAACCCTGTACATACATGAACAGTGAAACTGGGAGTAAACAAAAAAAACAAAAAACAAACAAAAAATCTGTAAAGGATATGAGGTATTGAGAAGAGCTGAGCGAACACGTGAAATGAAGATCCCCACGCAATCTGCCAGGGAGCAATGTATGTCATAACAAACTGTAATTTTTGCAGTAGATCCCACAGCTGAAAACAAGAGAAAGAAAAAAATATGACATTTACAGGTATCAAGGTAATTTCAACAGTAAAATTTTAAAATTCTAAATCCTTTACAACTGTGCATTGTCCGGTAACTGTACTGGAATGAATGAAATTCAGTTTCTATTGTGCTACTTTGTTCACTCATATTAAGGTCCTGGTTCAGGATGATGCTAAGGCATGTACTTAACTTTAAGTATGATTAGTCTCATTAACTTCTCAAGTGTTTAAATTTAGATACATGCTTAAGTACCTAGCTGAACTGGGGCCTAAGTGATTTTCTTTTAAAAGCATTTGTGCTCAAAGAGGGAGTAAAATTGTACCGTTATGTGCTAACTTGGTTATCTTGCTAACTTGTACTATTATCCATTAACTTCTATGATATTCTTTTAGCACCACCAGGGAAAATTGAAGAATAGGCACATAGACAGCTGAAGAATAGACATGTTTCTGCTAGCAGAGATTCCCTTATTAAATTGGGACCTCTTGGATCTAAGCTATATGCAGCCTAATCATCGTAAATTCTCTGAGATTTGTCTCTATCAATTTCCTTTCAGGTCTTCAGCTGTTCTGGTCAGAGAAACAAAAACCACATTCTATTAAATAATACTTCTTAAGAAGTTCTAACATATTCATTTATAAAGCCAGAGCAAACTATGTTGTTCTTTTTACTGTGCATGACAATATGGTAGAAAAGGTTAGAGATAACTATGTTGGGAATAACAGTGAATCTGTAACTGAACAGGTGTTCAGTAGAGGAAAGTGGAACGCTTCATACAATGCACCACACGGCCAGGACAGGATGGCAAAGAACATTGGTTTTGACTTTTGTAAAATGTACATGGCTAGCTCCCTACTCAAGAACAACACATGTCTATTTCCTGAAGTGGTGAATTTTTACCCCCAGCTCCTTCTGCAAAGGCCTGGAGCAGAAAGTTTGTGCTGACTAGACTGGGTCATCAACAGACTCCTATTGCAGTGTTGTCACCTGACAAATTATGACAAGCTTTGGCCTTCAACCAGGGTTGGTATGAAGCTCGCATGCACTGTACAAGAAAATGAAACAGGAGTGTACGCAACGCTTCATAACATTGTAGCAACACATCCTGAACAAGCATTTTGTACCTACTACTTATTTTGACTGGTGAAATGAAAAAACAGGACATTTTAGGCCTCCCAATAAAAGCCTGAAGGACACAGAGGCTATGACTTCACTGCAGAGCTAATTCAAGTTATCTACACGAGTTACTTCTCTTGAGTTAGCCTAGCTCAAGTGAGAGCATTCACCCTGCGAAATAATACTTCATCTGCTGTGTCCACGCTGGCGCTGCACTCATTTATGTGCGACACTAAGACTTGTGGAGGCATATCCCGTTGTTTCTTGCTGCTGCAGCAAGCTGAACCACTCTAATGCATTCTTTTTCAATGAGGAAGTGGAAGAACTGGTTTTTCCTTTGCGGGCACACAGGCGGAACTGTCGGAATGCAATGGAGGACTAGTGGCACTCAAGTGGAGTTACCCTGCATCCACACTTCAGGGTGGTTGTGTTAGCAGCTGATGAGTTGTCTAAACTGAGCTATAGCCTATTCCCCCTGACAGGCCAGTCAACTCAAGATAAAAGCAACACCCCATGCTTTTTGTGTGTGTGTGATGGGGGATGGAACTCAAAGTAGCAGCAACACTCAAACTATTTTTGCTATAAAGACAAGTCCAGACATCATTTGAAAAACCAGGACAGACCTGGTAAAATCAGGTTGTATGGTCTCTCTAAAACAAACCTTCATTACCCTCCCCCAAATTTCTGTTGTGGGGTTTGTTAGTTTGTTTGTTTTGGTACATTAGAAATTCAGGTCTTGTCTACCTTGTTTCCTCTGTAAGACACTACTACACTTTGGAGGGACAAATCAAATACACAACTACAAAATGGGGAATAATGGGTTAGGCGGTAATATTAACAAAAAGGAGCTGCGTGTTATGGTGAATCAGAAATTGAATATGACTCAAAAATATGATGCAGTTGCTAAAAAAGGCTAATATCATTCTAGGAGTTCACAACAAGAGTGTCACATATAAGACCTGGGAAGTAACCATCCCACTCTATTTGCCATCAGTGAGTCCTCAGGTGGAGTGTGTCCAATTCTGGGTGCCACACTTTAGGAAAGATGTGGCAAAATCGGAGAGAGTCCAACTGAGAACAACAAAAGTGACAAAGGATTTAGAAAACCTGACCTATAAGGAAAGGTTAAAAAAATTGGCATGTTTAGCCTTGAGAAAAGAAGACAGAGGGACCTGATGACAGTCTTCAAATATATTAAAGATTATATAAAAAGGACAGGGACCAATTATTCTCCATGTCCACTGAAGGTAGGACAAGAAGTAATGGGCTTAATCTGCAGCAATCTCTAGAACAGGCTTCTAAGGCAGGTTGTGGACTCTCCATTGTGACAAATACAGCAATTTCCTGCAATAATTTTGGAAAATCTTGTTGAATTAAGTTTAAATAGCTTTGGAGTCTATTGTATTATAAAGGCAAAGTTTATGAATTATAGTTACTTTTTAGATGTAGCTTCTCCAGGGCATGGAGATGTGGGGCCAGTGTAAACCCTGGGAAGCACTATGAGTTTCAAAGAACTACTTTATACAATGTGTCAGATAAGAAGGAACTTTCAGGACAAACAAAATAAAGTGGGTTTCTTGAGAAATACCTGGTGGTGGTGTGGGGAATACAAATTCCCACCTCCGGACCCAATCTTTTGATGCTACACCCTGAAAAGAGAACCACTGGCTGGATGATTATTTATTCACAGTATCTGCAGATCAAAGACCCAGACTGTACAAAAGGAAGGGTAACCCATGCATAGGTGTTCTTGTTCTGAGCAAAAGCTGTTATGAACTTGTGACCACAGAAAAACTCCTTGGGGTTTGAAGGAATGAATCCCGCCAGAGCCCTTGTTGGAGTTGGGGGTGATCTCTGGTAAGCCTATTAGCATGTGTATAAGTTCTTTTATAGTTTTTAATATGTTTTCTTTATAACACTTTCACCTTAAGAATAAATGTGCTTGCTTAGAAAGGGCCGTGCGATAGCTTATAACTATGGGTAATTATGTTGTTCATGGCCTTCAAAGAGCAGGGAAAGCACAGACACTGGCTTGGTTAGGCCACCTGGCTTGTTGGGGAACTCACAGTGTAGGCAGGGAACTGTGCAGCCTGGAAAAATCCCGGTCAGGAGGGAATGAGACGTGGGTCTCCACCCAAGAGAGGTGACGGCTGAGGAGCTGGAAGCCTAGAGTAGATGCCCTTGCTGAACCACAAGGGGGAAATACAGGTGCAGTAGCCCTGAACTGTATCACCCATTTCTGGAGGACAGATTGCCCAAACCCTGTCAGGGATCATTTAGGTTTACTTGGTCCTACCTCATTGCAGGGGGCTAAAGGTCTCTTCCAGTCCTACATTTGTATGATTTTATGACTTTGACTGGAGGACTATGGCATTAAGTATGGCATGGAAGTGAAACCTGATTGAGAGTAGAGTAGACTTTTATTCAGGCTGTTTAATCCTCTGGGTTTTTTGTTTGTTTGTTTAACATCTATATATCTGAAATGCTTGACTGAACAGCTCGGGAGGGGGGTGGGGGGGGGGGAATCTATCTTTTCTTAAAAGCTAACAACTCAAATTTGAGACCTTCAAAAACTCAAAGTGAAACTATGGTAAAAAACACAAAGGTCTGCCTATTTCATACTGAAAATCACAAGCCCACAAATCAGCCCAAATGCACTCAAAATGCTGTCAACGTTCACCAAATGGTTCTCAAACGTCAGCAAACATAGTTCAAGTTTTGGGTTGTAATAAAACCTAAACTAGAGGGAGCCTTTTCTGGTTTTGTGTTTCATTCGTTTTATGAATCACTAATATCTACACCGTTTTCCAAAATAGAAGGGACTCAGTAGGTCTTGGCTCTCTGCTGCCTGTCACCCACAACCTCCACTGTTACTTCTGACAGAAGGAGAAAGGATGCTCTCTCCATCCAGCCAGTTCATAAACTCAATGCCCTCTTCCTCCAGAAGAGGAGGACAAATCAAAAAGAGCTGCTCTCCCCACTGGCCATTTCCTGAACTTTCTGCTATTTGCCATCACACAACTAATGATTCTTAGAGATGGATGGTGGAGTGTGTTACCAATTTCAAAAAAATTACACGTAAAAAGGGAAATTCTAGTGAGTTTTCTTATTCTGCAGAACCCCTTAATGATGATGTGGCCTCTAGCACTTTTCATAATGTGACAATATTTGCCAGAGGAGTTGTCACCTTCATTCATTAAGCAACCACAATATAAAGAATCAGGAGCTAAAGAGTTTCCTTTGCTAGATCAACCTGAACAGGTTTTATTCATCACTTGTTTCACCTAAATCAGAAATTATACTGAATACATTCTTCTATGCCTAGCTTGAGAACTAAAAGGATTTACACAGTAATATTATTTTTGCTTCAGAAAGATACTGAAGCAGCTAAAATTTGCCTCTCCAAACACAATCCTCAACCACACAAACAATATCATTGACTTCTACTGGTAACACTCATATATCAATCTTTAAATAAAGATAAGGTGCTGCCAATTTAAAAGAAAAGGTTAAAATATTTGTAAATGACCAGAAATATATAAACTTATACTTACTAAAGCTTTCCTTTTACTTTGGCTGGGAAAGATGGTAATTAACTTGCTCTTGATATGTTTACAGTAATATTAGATCACAAGAATGAAGTCTCCTATCTGTTGTGAAAACTTTTAAAAAAAAAAATCCTATGCTGAATTTGTGCCAATAACACTGGTCTACAATTTTTGAGAAGTCGTCTGCTTCAGAGATAAAATGTGCTATTTATTATGTATTTTGATGTGCTGAATTCAAATATGACACTTAAAACAACTGATTGGCTACTGTTTCTAAGATATTTAAGTTTTTACATTTTATGTCTATGTATAGTGTGTAGATAGTAGAGTTTTAATCATAAATTGGAAACCTAGGTCTTTTCATGTGTTTCATGGTTGCTTTACATGATGATATTTCACCTGTCCTGTTTATGTAACACTTTAAAAATCAGCAAACGGGTTATATAAATAAAATTTATTATGAAACAAAAGGCAAAAAACTATTCTGTACATAGTTTAGTCCTATTCAGTGTCTACTCGGCGCTTCTTGGCTTGTCTCTTGTATTCATTAAATGGAGCATCTCTTGTCACTGTCCAGCAATAGTCTGCAAGCATTGATGAGCTCCATTTGCCCTGATAGTGTTTCTCCATTGTTGCAATGTCCTGGTGAAATCACTTGCTGTGCTCGTCACTCACTGCTCCGCAGTTTGGTGGAAAAAAATCTAGATAAGAGTGCAAAAAATGTATCTTTAGTGTCATGTTGCAACCAAGGCATTTGTATGCCTTGAGAAGGTTTTCCACCAACAACCTGTAGTTGTCTGCCTTGTTGTTTCCGAGAAAATTTATTGCCCTAACTGGAAGGCTTTCCATGCCGCCTTTTCCTTGCCACGCAGTGCATGGTCAAATGCATCATCTCGAAGAAGTTCACGAATCTGAGGACCAACAAAGACACCTTCCTTTATCTTAGCTTGACTTAACCTTGGAAATTTTCCATGGAGGTACTTGAAAGCTGCTTGTGTTTTGTCGATGGCCTTAACAAAGTTCATCAGACGCAGCTTGATGTGTAAGGGTGGTAATAAAATCTTCCTTGATTCAACAAGTGGTGGATGCTGAACACTTTTCCTCCCAGGCTCCAATGACTGTCGGAGTGGCCAATCTTTCTTGATGTAGTGGGAATCTCTTGTACGACTATCCCATTCGCAGAGAAAACAGCAGTACTTTGTGTATCCAGTCTGCAGACCAAGCAATAGAGCAACAACCTTCAAATCGCCACAAAGCTGCCACTGATGTTGGTCATAGTTTATGCACCTCAAAAGTTGTTTCATGTTGTCATAGGTTTTCTTGATATGGACTGCATGACCAACTGGAATTGATGGCAAAACATTGCCATTATGCAGTAAAACAGCTTTAAGACTCGTCTTCGATGAATCAATGAACAGTCTCCACTCATCTGGATTGTGAACGATGTTGAGGGTTGCCATCACACCATCGATGTTGTTGCACTATACAAGATCGCCTTCCAGGAAGAAGAAGGAGACAAGATCCTTTTGACCGTCACGGAACATGGAAACCCTACCATCACCTGCCAGGAGATTCCACTGCTGTAGTCTGGAGCCCAACAGCTCTGCCTTACTCTTGGGTAGTTCCAAATCCCTGACAAGGTCATTCAGTTCACCTTGTGTTATGAGGTGTGGTTCAGAGGAGGAGGATGGGAGAAAATGTGGGTCCTGTGACATTGATGGTTCAGGACCAGAAGTTTCATCCTCCTCCTTTTCCTCGTCTGACTCAAGTGAGAATGATTCTGGTGCGTCAGGAACCGGCAGTCCTTCTCCGTGGGGTACTGGGCGTATAGCTGATGGAATGTTTGGATAATGCACACTCCACTTTTTCTTCTTTGACACACCTTTCCCAACTGGAGGCACCATGCAGAAGTAACAATTGCTGGTATGATCTTTTGGCTCTCTCCAAATCATTGGCACTGCAAAAGGCATAGATTTCCTTTTCCTGTTCAACCACTGGCGAAGATTTGTTGCACAAGTGTTGCAGCATATGTGTGGGGCTCACCTCTTGTCCTGATCTCCAATTTTGCAGCCAAAATAAAGGTGATAGGCTTTCTTAACCATAGTGGTTATACTGCGCTTTTGTGATGCAAAAGTCACTTCACCACAAACATAGCAGAAGTTATCTGCACTGTTCACACAAGTATGAGGCATCTCTGCTCACTTTGGCTAAACAGAAATGTGTCCCTTTGCAAAATCAAACACTGACAAATAAGAGAGCACGACACTGTATGATTTCTAGAGCTGATATAGGGCAATTTGTTCAGCAGAGTGATGTAAGCTTCGTTATGATTGCATCATCCATGACTTCTAGGAATAACATGATGCAAGTCATATCATGTATGACGCAATACCAGCTTCAGCTTGCATCATTCATTGTTTTGCCTAAAAATCAAGTACTGTCCAAACCCAGTCATAGATTTATTCATAGATCCAGTCAAAGATGTATTTTAGACATTTCTGGTTTAAATTAAGATCCCTTCCTTTTATAACTCACTTATCCTCCGCCATTCCCAAGTCAAGGGTCGTATATACT
Organism: Malaclemys terrapin pileata; assembly: GCF_027887155.1. NCBI lineage: Eukaryota > Metazoa > Chordata > Testudines > Emydidae > Malaclemys > Malaclemys terrapin. The sequence goes on along the minus strand of NC_071507.1, from coordinate 78,332,397 downwards.
GACCCAATAGCATATCTTGAAAACTAGAGCCAATCAACAATTTTAAGCATCATTTTCGTTCTCAGTGACCCAGAATTAATAAAGTTTGACTACATTTATTTCAGAAACATTTTGACTGTAGAGCAGTGTAAGCAGAAGAAGCTCCATGACCTCTCCCTCGGAGCTGCATAAAGGATGGAGGTTCTAATTCAGACTACCTGTATCCCAATATGGGGTGGGTTATCAAAGCGTATTCTTATTATAACATTTCTTTAAATCTTGTGTATTTTTTACAGTTCACTAAGCAGAGGAATGAAATATTATTTAGGGAATGTAAAGTTTTAGTGTTCCCAGATGTTACTCAGGTGATAGTTTTTCACAGCAACCAGTTTCTTGCTCATCAATTAGTAAAAATTACTAGTATATTCAGTGACTTTGAACTACTGCATTCCTTTCACTGTAAAATGAGAAAGCAGAAAAAATAGATTTTTTTTTTTTATTTTATACAGACATGCACTTTATTATACTGATCATCTTTAAAGTCTTCTGTAAGGTAAAGCTGTTAACAGCTACAAAATTCTTCCTCATAAGAAATACCTTCTGACTTAAATGTACATCAAAGAGGAAGAAGAACTAAAGGCCCTGATCTGTAAATATGCTTTTTTGTGTATGACTATTCTTGCCTTGTTATACATACCAGATATAACAGATTAAATTCTGTGGGTTAATTCAATAGCAAGATTGGGTAATTACAGTTACTTGCATTAAAGTTGTCCTGTAGCATTTGAAATACATTTTTGTTTGTTTAATTATCTCCTTGTCTCAGGTCTGGTGGGCTTCTATCATCAGCTCATTTAATAAACTCTATTAAAGTATCAGTTCATTTAATAAACTGAGATTGAAGTTGATAAGGATACTTTGCAAGGCCTCTATCTTGCAAAAGTTTTTGCCCGCATGGACCTTTCTACCTGTGTGGCATCCAGTGAGACTTTGTGTGGGTAGATCCCTTTGTAAGACCGGGGCTAAAAAAGCATAAAAATGGAATTTACCTGCCATATTTAATTCTTGTAAAAATGTTTGATTAAAACAGAAAAAAATAAAAATATATTTGTATGCTTCGTTTGCAACATAAATGGCCTCTAAAACCATAGTCTTTAAATACAAAAACAATTTTTACCCCATTGGAACTGGATGTCTTAGGGTTCCACTTCTTAAAATTTCAGTTTAGGCTTGGAGGATTCTGGGCTCAGATTTTCAAATGTTTCTTTGGCATTTAATTTTCCACATGTTCTATCGGTTCTACTTGACTGACTGGTACCACGTTGTGTGTTTGGACTAAAATCTGTATTTGTAGGCCTAATTATTTGTACTTCATCTTCCTGTTTATATATGTACTTATGTCCATATAAATTAACAAAAATATTTCTTTTTTTAAAATGGTCAAGTTTTTTTATGTGGTAAATACTAAATTAAAACCTGCTGAAACCACTGTTTGTTTTTGTTATGCTGACGTTTGCAACAGAGCAGATTATGTCCCCAGTTCATAGCCTAATATCATTTGAAACACATGCCTCTTCTGAACTCTTGGAAAACAGGATTTACTGGAAATAGTAATACTTTTCAGTGCTACTGCCACAAGCCATTGTAACATTCTGTTGGCATAATTTTAATAGAAAAATCAATTTGAATCAGCAAACAGGTTTTGTATAACTCCTATTTGCATCTGCTTCAGAAAGCTTGAAGCCTTTATTCTGTATGATTTCATGATGCTCACCTAAATGAGACATGTACCATTTTAATGCATTAATAGCATGCTCACCATTTTAACAAAAAATGGAAGAAGGAAACTGAGTTAACATTTATCCTCTTCACAGGTTACTTTGTTAATTCTTGCTATATAATGTGGTTCAGCAGCAAATTAAAAAAACGGATACATAAAAATACTCATTATTAATCTCATAAATCTTTTTTTAAAATGCAACATATCAGACAGGGAGGGAGGGTGATCAGTCCAGGGTACTGAGAGTTGGGGCGTCTAAGCTCTATTTGTGACTCTGTCACTGCCTTGCTGAGTGATTTTAGGCAAGTCACTTAACTTTGCTGCATCTAAGTTTATCATTTGTAAAGTGGCAATTACATTTACCTAACACACAAGCATGCTGTGAGGGTTTATCAGGGCAAAGTTATCTGCATAACGCTAATAATCTGCTCTCTACATGTGCTGATCTCCCACTGATATCAACAGGAGTTCAGCACAAAGTGAACTCCACCCCTTGGCAGTGGGCCCTGCAAAAGTCCTCCACACCCTAGAAGGCCCGCAGCACTTGGATATGGATGCAGAGTGACTGCATGCAGGGCTTCTGCATTCCTTGTGTACCAGAGAAGTGTGAAATTTATCAGCTCTAAATGGAGCAGGATGGGTGTATTTCACCTATAGGGAGGGGAGAGGATTTATGTAAAGATTCACCGTAAAGATCGGAGACAAGTTTTCTGCCTTTAATGTTTGTAGGGTCCTTTGAAATTTACAGATGAAAGGCACAGTATAACAACAAACAGCAGTAACATCAGTCTTCCAAGCTCTGTAATCTTAGTGCCACAGAGCATAATAAATTTACCTGGCAGAGAATGACATAAGAAGCACCAGACAAACCATGCATGTCTTATCTTGGGGAAATGGCAATTTTCATTCCTGTAGAAAGAAATTTGTTGCCTGTTGGTGAAACTAAAAAGCTTTCCCAGTGATTTGGAACTAGCCATTGCAGCCTACAAAATGGGCAGGGTTAGCCAAAATAGGCCAGGTGGGAGATGCACTGATTTAGCAACTCAGTGCAGGCGACAGGGTTCCAGATCCAGGGTGAGCCCGTCATCCCCCTGGCAGAGGGGCAGGCATACCATCCCCTCGGCACGCTGACGGGTTTCCGTGTCTGGCAGACACCATCCAGGAGATCTTGCAGGATGCTACCAAGATCAACGCCTCCCTGCTGGCCACCATGGCAGAAAAACACCCTGACCACCTTCCTGATCTCCCGCATCTCGTTCATCCTAAGGGGATCCTCCATGGCGAAGGTGCCCCTCAACAAGGCAGACAAGATCATCCAGCAGTCGGTGAAGAAGTGGCTGTTCCTTCCCCAGAGAGCCAGCAACGAGTTGGTCTACATTGCCCACAGGCATGGCGGCATCAACATCTCCCACATGGGCAACCTGTGCAACGTCGCGGTGATCACCCACGCCTTCCGCCTTCCGCCTGACGTGTCCTGATGCCATGGTAAGAAACATTGCGGCGAACACCCTGCAAGACGTGATAAAGAAGCGGATTGGCAGAGCCCCCTCCAACCAAGACATCACCACTTTCCTGATTGGCTCCCTAGATGGTGAATTCGGATGGGACAGAGGCGACATCGCTTCACTGTGGTCCCACGCTCGCAACACCACGAGTTGCCTGGGGAAGCGTGTTGGCTGCCGCTGGGAGTGGCGCAAAGAGCGCCAGGAGCCAGGAGCCCTGGTGCTGCAGATCAGGTTCGACAAAAACACCATCGTCACCCAGAGTGCCAGGGGCATGCTGGAGAGGACCCCGAAGGCCGCCGTCCACTCGCTGTAAGTGGAAACCCTGAAGCGTAAACTGGACCAGGGTAAAGCCTTCGAGTTGATCAGCAAGTGGGACAACAGCAACCACTTCTTCACCCATTTCACCGACTGGCAGTTCATCCACCGGGCCCGGCTCAACTGCGTCCCGCTCAATAGAGCTGTCAGCCGCGGGAACCGATACAAGAGTTGCAGGAAGTGTGACTACTCCAACGAGACCCTGCCCCACGTCCTGTGCAGCTGTAAGCCCCACTCCAGAGCCTGGCAGCTGTGCCACAACGCCATCCAGAACCATCTGGTGAAAGCCATCGAACCACACCTGGGGAGGTTGCCATGAACTGTGCCATCCCCAGTACCGACAGCCTGCTGCGACCTGACGTCGTCATCACTGATGAGGCACAGAAAAAGATCATCCTCGTCGATGTCATGGTCTCCTTTGAGAACAGGACCCCGGGGTTTCGTGAAGCCGAACTCGTAAGCTGGAAAAGTTCACTCCCCTGGCCGATACCCTGAGAGCAAAGGGCTACGAGGTGCAGATGGACGCCCTGATTGTCGGAGCCCTGGGTGCCTGGGATCCCTGCAACGAGCGTGTAATGCAGACCAGCAGGATCGGTCGATGCTACGCACAGCTCATGCGGTGCCTCATCGTCTCAGACACCATCCGATGGTCCAGCGACATCTACACCGAACACATCACCGGCCACCGACAGTATCAAGAGCGACATCGTGCTTTAACTATGAGAAAGGCACCAAGAGACTTTGTTCTTTGGACCATATAAACTGGAACCATAAACTCACTGAGCGTTAAATCTCAACGTTAAACGTTGACCCAAATGAGGGTCAATCCATCCTCATCATCATATCCACTCATTATACTCCACACCTGAACATACCCTCATATCTTAATGTCTGTACTTTGACCCGTCAACCATTTACCCCCAATTGGGGATATTGCAGATTATGTATTCCTTACACCATCCAATCTTAAACCAAGCTTCGCACACCTTGATAATCTGTACGTTATTCCCTGATAACACTGCTCTACAGCCAAAATGCTTCTGAAATAAATGTAGTCAAACTTTACTAATTCTGGGTCACTGAGAACGAAAATGATGCTTACAATTGTTGATTGGCTCTAGTTTTCAAGATATGCTATTGGGTCAGTATATACGACCCTTGACTTGGGAATGGCGGAGGATAAGTGAGTTATAAAGGGAAGGGATCTTAATTTAAACCAGAAATGACTAAAATACATCTTTGACTGGATCTATGAATAAATCTATGACTGGGTTTGGACAGTACTTGATTTTTAGGCAAAACAATGAATGATGCAATCTGAGGCTGGTATTGCGTCATACATGATACGAATTGCATCGTGTTATTCCTAGAAGTCATGGATGATGCAATCATAACGAAGCTTACATCACTCTGCTGAACAAATTGCCCTATATCAGCTCTAGACATCAAGAGTGTCGTGCTCTCTTATTTGTCAGTGTTTGATTTTGCAAAGGGACACATTTCTGTTTAGCCAAAGTGAGCAGAGATGCCTCATACTTGTGTGAACAGTGCAGATAACTTCTGCTATGTTTGTGGTGAAGTGACTTTTGCATCACAAAAGCGCAGTATAACCACTATGGTTAAGAAAGCCTATCACCTTTATTTTGGCTGCAAAATTGGAGATCAGGACAAGAGGTGAGCCCCACACATATGCTGCAACACTTGTGCAACAAATCTTCGCCAGTGGTTGAACAGGAAAAGGAAATCTATGCCTTTTGCAGTGCCAATGATTTGGAGAGAGCCAAAAGATCATACCAGCAATTGTTACTTCTGCATGGTGCCTCCAGTTGGGAAAGGTGTGTCAAAGAAGAAAAAGTGGAGTGTGCATTATCCAAACATTCCATCAGCTATACGCCCAGTACCCCACGGAGAAGGACTGCCGGTTCCTGACGCACCAGAATCATTCTCACTTGAGTCAGACGAGGAAAAGGAGGAGGATGAAACTTCTGGTCCTGAACCATCAATGTCACAGGACCCACATTTTCTCCCATCCTCCTCCTCTGAACCACACCTCATAACACAAGGTGAACTGAATGACCTTGTCAGGGATTTGGAACTACCCAAGAGTAAGGCAGAGCTGTTGGGCTCCAGACTACAGCAGTGGAATCTCCTGGCAGGTGATGGTAGGGTTTCCATGTTCCGTGACGGTCAAAAGGATCTTGTCTCCTTCTTCTTCCTGGAAGGCGATCTTGTATAGTGCAACAACATCGATGGTGTGATGGCAACCCTCAACATCGTTCACAATCCAGATGAGTGGAGACTGTTCATTGATTCATCGAAGACGAGTCTTAAAGCTGTTTTACTGCATAATGGCAATGTTTTGCCATCAATTCCAGTTGGTCATGCAGTCCATATCAAGAAAACCTATGACAACATGAAACAACTTTTGAGGTGCATAAACTATGACCAACATCAGTGGCAGCTTTGTGGCGATTTGAAGGTTGTTGCTCTATTGCTTGGTCTGCAGACTGGATACACAAAGTACTGCTGTTTTCTCTGCGAATGGGATAGTCGTACAAGAGATTCCCACTACATCAAGAAAGATTGGCCACTCCGACAGTCATTGGAGCCTGGGAGGAAAAGTGTTCAGCATCCACCACTTGTTGAATCAAGGAAGATTTTATTACCACCCTTACACATCAAGCTGCGTCTGATGAACTTTGTTAAGGCCATCGACAAAACACAAGCAGCTTTCAAGTACCTCCATGGAAAATTTCCAAGGTTAAGTCAAGCTAAGATAAAGGAAGGTGTCTTTGTTGGTCCTCAGATTCGTGAACTTCTTCGAGATGATGCATTTGACCATGCACTGCGTGGCAAGGAAAAGGCGGCATGGAAAGCCTTCCAGTTAGGGCAATAAATTTTCTCGGAAACAACAAGGCAGACAACTACAGGTTGTTGGTGGAAAACCTCCTCAAGGCATACAAATGCCTTGGTTGCAACATGACACTAAAGATACATTTTTTGCACTCTTATCTAGATTTTTTTCCACCAAACTGCGGAGCAGTGAGTGACGAGCACAGCAAGCGATTTCACCAGGACATTGCAACAATGGAGAAACACTATCAGGGCAATTGGAGCCCATCAATGCTTGCAGACTATTGCTGGACAGTGACAAGAGATGCTCCATTTAATGAATACAAGAGACAAGCCAAGAAGCGCCGAGTAGACACTGAATAGGACTAAACTATGTACAGAATAGTTTTTTGCCTTTTGTTTCATAATAAATTTTATTTATATAACCCGTTTGCTGATTTTTAAAGTGTTACATAAACAGGACAGGTGAAATATCATCATGTAAAGCAACCATGAAACACATGAAAAGACCTAGGTTTACAATTTATTATTAAAACTTTACTATCTACACATTATACATAGACATAAAATGTAAAAACTTAAATATCTTAGAAACAGTAGCCAATCAGTTGTTTTAAGTGTCATATTTGAATTCAGCGCATCAAAATACATAATAAATAGCACATTTTATCTCTGAAGCAGACGACTTCTCAAAAATTGTATACCAGTGTAACCAGAAACTTCCACGCTTAAACTCTGTACCCTTCACGTTGTTTTTTTTAAACATCATCTTAATTTAAAAAAATCTTTCTCCTGGGGTGCATCCATGTGCATGGCTACTACAGAGCACCACTTGGAACTAAAAAGCGTATTGTCCATCAGGAGCCTGGGGAAAGCTTGATGATCACCTTTGTTAAGACCTGATGTAAAGGGCTGCATAGAAGAAGCCATCTGTAGTGCACATCATATTTTTGAGTGCCATCTACTGGCACCTAATCTTTTAGCTATTTACAAATACGATACAGAACACTCATAATAACAACCTTCTCTCCCCTGGAGAGTTGCTACTCTCATCAGTACAGAGTGTGTGTGTAAACTGTACCATACTATACTGCTAATCGTGTGTGTGTCCCATTTTTATGCATTGCCTTAGTTCCTTGTTTTAAAAAAAACCCTTAAAATTCAGGGACTGTGTCAGGAGCAAAGTCTGATGTGGAGGTCAGTGATGGAAGGATGAATGAAAATAAGTTAAACTACATCTCCAATATAAAAAAGGAAACATGAACTGCTAACCATAGGGATTATCCTGTCAAATATCAAATGTAGCCTTGGGTATTTTTGCTCAACAGAAAGTGTCTTATCAGGGATTTATATGCCAGATATCAAAAGTTGAGGAAACAGCTGTGAGTTAAGAGGGTGCAGCTGATTAAAACATTGGATTTTAGTATGCACGAAAGGCAAGAAATGGATTAGAATCTGAATTAATTATTTAGTGCCAGAAGCTTTTAATTGAAAGATCAGAATTACCGAAGGGGACTGAAAACTGGAAGGGGAGAAGAAAAGAGTCAGGATTCTGTCTTACATTAGTAACTAAAATCACAGAAGCTTGCAGGTTAACCACGGGTCCTGTTGTCTGTATCCACAAAGACAATCTCAAATGTTAATTAGTGGGCTATAGCAAACCAAGAAGGTGGTCAAGGGTGACACACTGTCATAAAATGGTGAAAAATAAGATGATATGCAAAAATTTCACTCTCCTTGAGGGAATCATGGTAAGGATGTTAAACTCTTACAGAATTAAGCCTAATCTGAACAAGTTTGGCAGGTTATTACTGCCTGGCTCTCTTAGTTGGAGTTGCTGTGACATGAGGATCATCTTTCAGTAATACATGACATATGGTGCAAAAGCAAAGAGAGGCTATATTAAAAAAGCAAACCTTTATTAAAAATAAAGTGACAAAATGTGGAGTTTTTGTTACTCTGAAAATTCATGGAGGATGGGAGGGTGAAACAGAAAAAATATCAAACAGGAAAAATGTATCTGTAGTGAGCTCAGCAGGAGTAAGACTACTTAGGCAAATGAATGCAGTGTTAATGAAGGCAAATTTAACAAGCTCTGGTTCTTTGATTACTCTGTCTTATGCATAAAGACAAATTCTCAACCCTCAGAGAATTTGACTATCAGAAAATAATAGATTAGTTCATATTTTAGTATTGCTAATTAGTTCATCCACACACACAAATTAAGAGGCCATTAGACTGCCTGTCAATAGCATACTAAAGACAGGAAAAGCTAAGATATAGCCCTATTGATTAGAGATTTAATGTCACTGGGTCAGATGCTTCCCACTAGGATCTATATGCAAGATGGTGTGTGTGAAGATGTGCGTACCGTTTCTTTAAGACTACCAGGAAGCTAGAGAGCTTTACAAAAATTCTATTTTTAACTAGGCCCAAAAGTAAACAGGTCAAGAAAAGTTAAAAGGCATCTTTTCTCATTCCAAATGAAATAGTACCTGACAACGAGCCAGTTTGCCAGATCTGAATTTTAAGCTTCTGGCATACAGTACGATTTCAAGCTGCTTTCATTGTTGCCAGCTTCCACCACTCACAAGGGAATGGACAGCAGTGCAGGTTGTGAAGAGTATCCTCCAACCAAAGCATCCACTGTTGCTTTGCTGAGCTTATAGGGCAACTTTCTACGTTAGTCCCTGGACTGAGCCCAGCTCAGCTGCTTATGGGTTAAGAGATCAGAAATGAACAGATTTGGAGACAAATCTTCATCCTATAGCAAGTGGCGTTGCTTAAAAGTATAGGAAGCTGAGATACACCAATTCTAAGAGGTCACAGGCTTTTTAGTTATCAGAATGCAGCCTGAAGCCTAACCAATCATGATCCAAGAGATACACTAAGATCCTCTATGGTAGATACTGATCGAGGTACTTTGATAGAAGAAATAAGCAACACCTTAGCTTCCAAAGCCAGTTGAATTATGAGATCCCAGTAGCAATGGTACTATTACTATAGCCTTAAAGGAGATAAACCTGTTGAGAACAGCCATAAACCTCTTCAACAGGAGTCTCTCTCTTTGGGGATTTGATAATCCAGGTGAATTAACTGTACTATATGTTCCTCAAGGCCAGAAGGTGGCCAAATTGGTACAAGAGGTGAAGCTGATTAGAGCACCTGAATCTTTAATTTGTTTTAAAATACTAACTCTTTTAAAAAGATTGTTTATATAGAAAAAAGGGAGGGGGCAGCGCAGATGTGTGTATAGTTTGCTTAAACCTGCAGCAGGAAGACAGGCAGGAGAGAGGGGCTGGGAAGGTTCTAAGAAGCAGCTCTACAGTGAAAGTTTGCGAGAGAGAGAGAGAGAAGCTTGATAATACTGTTTTCTTTATTCTAGTTAAGTTTCTGCTACAGCATTAGAAGAAAGCAATTTTTTAAAATTCTCTACCCACTGTCACATGGGGAGGGATGCCCCCTTTACCTCTCCTCTTCCCAGGACCCTACAGAGGGATCTCTACTGGGTCCAAGATTTGCAAATAGGGAAGGGCAGGAGAAGACAGGTCAATGGTAAGTGCAGTGTCCTCCCAGCAGCCCCACAGTGAATGCTCAGAAGAGTTAATGCAACGTACTAGGAGCTAGGGTGACCAGATGTCCTGTTTTTAAAAGGGACAGTCCCGTTTTTTGGGACTTTTTCTTATATAGGCACATCTATTGCCCCCCAAGCCCCTTCCCATTTTTTCACAGTGCTATCTGGTCACCCTACTAGGAGCTCTACTAATCACATCCCATAGAGCAGGCTACTAATTTGCCCGGATATGATTTTTACATATAACCAAACCACTGCATACAGTATGTACATGAACAGCCAATTTATGGCTTCCTGGTACAGGTGGTAAATAATGAAAAGGATAGGCCACTGATTCAGAGAGATCTGGATTGATTGGTAAAATGGAAGTAAGCAAACAATACGTCTTTTAATATGGCTAAATGTCAACGTATACATCTAGGAACAAAGAATGCAGATCATCCTTACACAATGGCGGACTCTATCCTGGGAAGCAGTGACTGTGAAAAGGATTTGGGGGTCATGGTGGATAATCAGTTGAACGTGAGCTCCGAGTGTGACACCGCGGTCAAAAGAGCTAATGCAATCCTGGAATGCTGTGACTGAATGCACTCCTGTATTCACACCCTATGCACCACTGTACTAATCTTTGTACAAAATATGCCTTGTGATATTATTTGAAAACTAATAACTTGCTTGTCAATAATATCATGGTAAAATGTGTGTAGCAATATTATATGTAAAGTTATTAATTCCCCCTGATTGATGTTGGTGGCACATGTTCAAACCCACATAGCCCTGATTAGGTAGGACTGGTCAGGTCAAGCGGATCCTAAACAAAGAAATGAGTGTTTACTTCAATTTACATATAAGTTGTAAACAGGGTCCTCAGACAGCAGAGGGGGAAGACAGGAGACAAGGCAATCTGCATTTCAGCAAATAGAGGTGAAAAGAAACAGCATGCATTCTCTGTCACCACCAGACAACATGTCACCTTATTTATTGCTTGAATAACTTTAACTAGCTGTTACCCTCAGGAAAATACATTTCAAAGGGTAACAGAACTACAAAAGTGAGGGGCATAAACACGCCAAGTTCTCTCTGTCCCTATCCATCTCTCTCATCTAAGAGGATAAACTAAACAGTCTTTGGGAGCAGATCCAGACCTGAAATTTGGTCAGCACTGTTGCTGGAAGCCCTGTTGCTGGAAGCATGTGGTAAGAACTTCACCTTGAACCAAATCTAGTTTGTTAAGTTTAGAAAGGTTTTATCTTTATTTCTCTTGTAACCATTCCTGACTCAATGCCTTATACTTAGGGCCCTACCAAATTCACAGTCCATTTTGGTCAATTTCATAGTCATAGGATTTTAAAAATCATAAATTTCATGATTTCATATATTTAAATCTGAAATTTCACGGTGTTGTAACTATAGGGGTCCTGATCCAAAACAGAGTTGCCAGGTTATTGAAGGGGAGTCTTGATATTGCCACCCTTACTTCTATGCCTTTGCTGCTGGTGGCGCTGCCTTCAGAGCTGGGCGGTCAGAGAGCGGCAGCTGCTGGCCAGGATCACAGCTCTGAACACCACTGCCAACAGCAGCACAAAAGTAAGGATGGCATGGTATGATATTGCTACCCTTACTTCTGTGCTGCTGGTGGTGGGGTGCTGCCTTCATAGCTGGGCGCCTAGCCAACAGCCACTGCTCTCCAGCCACCTAGCTCTGAGGGCAGTGCAGAGGTAGAGGTGGCAATACCATGACTCCCTTACAATAACCTTGCAACCCCCACAATCCTCTTTTGGGACAGGACCTCCTGTTTGAGAAACACTGGTTTCCCCTGTGAAATCTGTATAGTATAAGGTAAAAGTATACAAAAGATCAGATTTCACAGGGGAGACCAGATTTCACGATCCGTGACGCGTTTTCACAGCCGTAATTTGGGAGGGCCCTATTTATACTTGAACTCACTTAAAACTCTTTTTATAGTTAAATAAACTTGTTTGTTTTATTTTTTAATTAAAACGAATCCAGTGTTGCCAACTATTTGGGTAACTTCATTTAAGGTAGCAGACTGTTGTATGTTGATCCCCTTAAAGGGGCAATGGATCTAATATATTTGGACTCCAGGAGAGGGCTGGACAGTGCAGAGCACAGGTTTGGGGCAGGGGAGAGAGAATCCAAAACTGGGAGTGTGTTGGAGTCGTCCTGAAAATAGTAGCCAAGGCTACTGGAAGGCAGAATACAGCGGTGTTTGCAGACAGGCTGCTGAGGTCAGACTTGCTGGACCAGGGCTATGGCTATACACAGACATTGATGGAGTGACCTGCATGCTGTTTGGCTGTTTGTGGGTGGCACATGTGGGAACTACAGGAGCAAAGCATTGTGAGGCACCCCAAGTTGCAGAGTAAGGGTGACACAACCCCTTACTGGTCTGGATTGCACCCTGGAATGTCATAGATGCATAAACAGGGGAATTTTAAGAAGGAGAAGAGAGGTTATTTTACCTCTATATTTGGCACTGGTGTGACCACTACTGGAATATTGTGTTCAGTTCTGGTGCCCACAAATCAGGATGCATGTTGATAAATTGGAGAGGGTTCAGAGAAGAGCCACAAAAATGATTAAAAGATTAGAAACACGCCTTACAATGATAGACTTAAGAGCTCAATCTATTTAGCTTAACAAAGAGAAGGTTAAGGGGTGACTTGATCATAGTTTAAAAGTATCTACACGGGGAACAAATATTTAATAATGGGCTTTTCAATCTAGCAGAGAAAGATATAACACGATCCAATGGCTGGAAGTTAAAGCTACACAAATTCAGACTGGAAATAAGGCATAACATTTTAATGGTGAAAGTAATTAACCATTGGAACAATTTACCCAGAAGCAGAGCAGATTTCCCCCTCATTGACCATTTTTAAACCAAGATTGGATGTTTTTCTAGAAGATATGCTCTAGGAATTATTTTGGAGAACTTCTACGTCCTGTATTATACAGGAAGTGATCCTAGATGGGTGGTGGGCAACCTGTGGCCCGCGGGCTGCAGGTTGCCCACCACTGTCCTAGATGATCACAGTGGTTCTTTCTGGCCTTGGAATCTACAAATCTAGGTGCACATAATGGAGAGAGGAGGGGACCCCAGTGGTCCTGTACCAATGCAGCCATACTAAAACTGTCTTCACGCTCTTAGTTCCAGGGTGGGTGCTAGGGCTGACTTCAGCATTCAGGGCGCCAGAAGAGGTTTGCACAGAGACTTGCGCAGATTGTGGTCCCACCTGCCATACAGCAGTTTACAAGTGCACAGCTGTGCTGGGGGAAGCACAAACTACACCTTTAATAAACAGCAAGGGTGCTGGGTAAGCATTTCCATTCCCATCATCCATGTTGGCATTATGCCTGTACTTGGCTTATGGCCTTGGCTGCTTGTGAGGTCACACTCATGGGTTCATCACACTACCAAATTTATTCCTTTCTTCCTTGGCTTTTTCAGCCAAAAGTTGCAGCTTCCTCTTATACCAACTCCCATGGCTGTCAAAGGGAGCTGTACTAGATGTATTCCATTTGTGATGTGTTTGTGGGAAGAGGTGGGGGGGTAAACCATGTGTATTATCCACATTGTGATTTTCCCTGTCTTAACTCAGTTAAGCAACTGATTGATGGATGTCACAGAGATGGAAGAACATACCTTCCTCTCTAATATCCCCGAATAGTTCATCTCTCACCTCCCTCCCAGAAAATGAATAATCTTCCAGTTTCCATCTGATTAAAGAAAGATCCTCAATGCCGATCCCTCCCACATGCTGACAAGTCTAAGGTGACACACATTCAATTCTTGTTCCCATTTCATCTTTGCCTTACCATTGAAGAGTATTTTCTCAGCTCTTTGTAACTAGATCTTTTCAGATAACATGAGCACCCCATAAGCTGTCAGATGGATACTCAGGATGCCTTCCAAGAAGCCTTGAGAGAAGTGGTGGCTCATTTGAAGTGATTTCGTACATTTGTAGATTTGAAGACTAGTAGGGACCATCATGATCACCTAGTCTGACCTTTTGCATAGGACAGATCAAAGAACCTCATCCAGTAACTTCTGCATCAAGTCCATAACTTTTCTTTGATAGGTTGTCTTTTTAAAAGACCTGCTATCTTGATTTAAAGACTTGCAATGGATGCATTTGGATATGTCTGAGTAGGACAGTTTGTGAGCAGCTAATATAGGTTCACAGTATGAAAAAAGCTGAGAACCCCCTATCCTAGTTCAATTAAAGATTCAGTCATTTATTAAAAATAAATAAGCAAGCTGCTCTAAGCATTACCTTGTTCCTTTTCCATGGCAATTTGAAACACAACATGGCGTACTCATTTTGTGTATTTCTAACCAGTTTTAATATTAAACTTTTAAATTCTACAACTTTTATATAAAATTTAGATGACAGTAAATGCCTTCAAAAGAGCAGTAAATTAGTCATGTGACATAAGTCAAATAGCATTTAAAAGAACTGAAAAATTCATGTTGATTAAAAAGAACACCCCTCAAAAAACCCCAAACCAAGAGTCAAGTTCACTAAATTCTCACGTTATCTGCATCACCTCGATGCAAGTGGCATGGCTATGTGCAAATGTGAATAAAATCTGTGGGCAGTCATTTTTGCTGCAATGCCCTGATTTGCTCAGTGAGCAGTCATATTGATTTGAATTCTCTGATTTGAATGGATTACATTACTAGCATGATGGGGGGGGGGGAGAGGGAAGAAACACAATCACTAGGAGATTCAGAGATAATCTATCTGACATTACTAGTGGAGCTTGTTCAACAGAAGCCTGCCTAAGGATCAGCTAACAAAATTGTGAATGTCTGTCAAGTTTAAATGTAGTTTCCTCCTGCGTCTGGCAGAAGAGAAAATGGATAGGTGCTCACTGCAGCATCACTTAGAGAGCATGCATGCTCTCTTGTACAGTAACTCTGCTCAAAAATTATCATCAAAATGATTATGTAAGACATAACATTTACTGTTCCATTGTCAGACAGTGGAAACCTCACACCTACAATGAGTAAGTGGATCCTAACTGCCATTTTATGAGTTAGTTCTGCATCGGCAAAGGTGGTGGTAATAAGAACTTGTTTTCTATTTTTTTTAAAAATAGTTGTGAACATTGAGATTACTGAACTGTGCATTGATTGAAGCTGTTAGCTTCTCTTGTTGCTGAAGCTGTACAGACCACAAAACTTTCAAGAATAGACCTGGATGCAGTCTGTTTAAAGCTGACTGTGTGGAGAAATTCCATACCATCTTTGTATGTTGTTATCTTTAGCCTCAAAGTGATGAGAGTCTATAAGAAAGGTCCATACAATTTTTAGAACTAATAAAAGTTCATAGTTTAATTAGAGTAAAAAACATGTGCTTTAGGATCGGAAATTAATACCATCCTTAATACTATTTTTCAGAGTTGTTTTAATGACCATTGTGTAACTATGCATGTGGTTTTCTAATATAAATAATGAAGCCATTTTATTTTAATTTTTTAAAATATCACAAAGCCAGGTTCACCTGCTGAACTAATGACCTGAGAAATTTCAGGTTTACTGAGATTTGGAAACGCTAGAAGACCTATTCTATAGCTCAGTGGTGTAACTAGGCATTTTACGCTCAGGGCAAGCAAGCATATTTGCGCCCCCTACCATTTTTAATCATTTTTACACCCCCCTCATCTTTGCGCCCTGGGCGGCTGCTCTGCTTGCCCCTCCCTGGTTATGACCCTGCTTAGCTAGACTCCTAATCATGTCTATAATACATAACTTTAGCCCAATACTGTAGACTTTACCATATCAAGCCTCCCATAAAAACACACAGTGTGATAGGCTACATTTAATTTACCGTAACACATTTGATTATCTCACTCTTACTCTGCTCACTAATCCATCTCCTCTAGGGCTAACACTCCAAATCTCACAACAGCTTCAAATAGCCAACATTTAAAAACAAACAGCAAAAAACCTCCACATCACCCACAGCCACAAATATGCAGCTTTCAACAAAAAATTGTGACATGGTGATTTTCAAAAGTAACTACTGATTCTGAGTGCCCAATCTGAGATATCCTAAAGGGGCCTGCTTTTCAGCGGGCAGCACTTACTGCAGCTTCCAAGCATCTGCAACTCTGGATCCGCCTTGCTCTTTTTAGCTAGTGAAAAAGTTGAGAGCACTTAAGGTTTCTATTACCAAGATCAACAACAATCTACCTACCACCTCCCCTAGAGCACGCCATAATCCAGCTAGTACTTAAAAATGTCACTCAACACAACCAACCTCTTTGGGAGGATTTAGGGCTCCCCAGAGCCTCTAGCACCAAACAAGGGTAAACCAATTACCACCCAGAAACCCAGCTCTCACTTCTGAGTATGCTAATTGAGAAGCTTAACAAAGGCCCTCCAACTCCATCTAGGTAGTGTCAATAACCTAGACCTTTCCCAGTAAGGCTTCAGGGGAGGACATGGAATAGAGACAGCACTGGCAGCAGCGATGGCTGGCATCCAAACTTATATTGTTGGATCTCTGTGCCACATTTGTTAAAGTTAACCATGGAATCAGTCCTTTCCCCTCTCAGACACGTGGCAGAGTTTAGCTGGATCACACTGAGGATATGTCTACACTAGGGAAAAACAAAAAATATTCTCACCAGCGCTACTACTAGGCCCAGTTGTAAGAGGACTCTTATACCAGGGTGATAGGTGACTGCATTAAAAACAAAATAAAACAAAGTAGATAATCAGTATTAGCACTGCTGGGAGCCCTAGTGTAGACAAAATTCAAGCAATTTCTGGTATTTTTAGCACCATGTCAATTTAACCTGCTTTTGATTTGAGAGGAGCTGCACAGGTCATGAATTTGGGTACAATCTGGAATTATGAAAAGAGTTTTAAGACTGTATGTATAACTCAGAGAAAAAAAGAGAGCGGACTATGATAAGAGGCCATGAAACTTCAGAGGTAATATTGTAAAAGTAAAGTAGACGCTTGAGTTTAAGGTTAAGCACAAGGATAATGGCCTGAAACTAAGGTAGGAAAAATTTAAGTCAGATATTAGGAAAACATTTCTTATCATAAGGATGATTAGATATTGGACTAATTTCCCAAAGGAAATACCAGAGGCTTTCAAAGGAAGACGAGATAAAAACACTCATGCAATTAATACAAAGGGCAATCCTGCACGAATGGCCCAAAAGGCCTCTTTCAAGTCATTTATGACTCTATTCTTAAAAAATCTGAATTGTGAACTTTTGTAGCATCATGTGAACAAAGAAGTAAATATGAAGTTTCCCACAGAAACAGAAAATACATTTAACTTTAAAACTATAGGTTTTATCCTCCACTGAGATTTTTTTCTGTGATACCAATGGCCTGCTTCTGTTAAAACGTATTATAACAATTATGTTTAAAAAGATATTTCAGCCATTTATCAATACAGTGACATTGGAAAGATAATTCAAACTACAAAAACATTTTATATCAAGAAAACAATGGTGTTTGTAAACTTGCCTTGTGAAACACAATGGACATCATGAAAAAATCCAGCAAGAAATTCTCTGAGATATCTCTGTAGTCAAACTGGAAGAAGATTACAGTAAAGCTCAAAGTAACAAATTGATGAACAGGATTACAGAATGAGGATCGGAGCAGCTTCATCCCAGCAATTGTTATCAGGAAAATATCACAGCTGTGGGAGTGTGGGAAAAGAAAACCTAATCAAGTTAACATAACAAAAACAATTAGACTATAACTAATGAACATGAATAACCATATCAGACCTACTCTTGATTGGTATGTCTATCTACACACATACCGTTAATTTATTTTTATATTAATACTAGTTTTTGTTTTAATAATCGTGTTTATTTAATCCATCTGCAACAGCACAGTTTTATATTGCCAGCATTACATATCTCTGGAGTACTTACAGAGCTGTAACACGGGAACAATTCTGTATTATAAGAGTAGCATCCATTATTGTAGTAAGTACCTTATAACGTAATAAAGATATAATTAAATAAAATCCCTAAAATAAATTTTCAACTTGTGACTTAAGTCTGGCACCATTAATTTATAGCACTGCAATTTATACAGCTTTATATTAGAAAGCAGCCTGTTGCCAACTACAGGCAATAAGCCTGAGTCACCATGTTATCAAACTTTAGGCTGGTGCAGTGATGAATCAAACCCAGTATTTGTAAAATGCTGAAAATAATCCTCCATGCCAATTATAAAACAACAGAATACTTGCGAAAGCATGCGGCAATTGACAGCTTAGAAAATTCTAAATGGAGTGGTGCATTTTTGTCATTTTAAGGCTCACAGTTTGTGCAATTCCAATTTTATTTTATTTTTTTGTGGCATTCATTCACTGCATTTTTAATGCAGATCCAACTTTATTTGAGTTCAGGCCTAGTCATCACTGTCTGAATGAAATGCCAAAAGACCTAATTTCTTACTTGTCAGAGATTCTTTGAATTTTATTTGGATTTCTGAGTGCAAAACTAGGGACTACAATAAAGTATTTGTGACCGTTTTAGAACACCCCCTCAGTGGGATGAGAACATTTGTTGGATTTGATGTTCATCAAGAAGAACAAAATTCTTGGGGCAGTGAGGAAGATTTTAATGGAGAGAGGCATAAAATCACAGAGTAACAACAGCAACTGAAACACTCTTTTCCTGATCAGGTCGATATTTATGCTCGTGTAATATTCACAAAATTTCAGACAGAAAGGAGTTTTTTGAGCATATAATTTCTTGCTAGAGGATAAGGGAGCATTGCTTTCTGGTAATTCTCTCTCTTTACAGATATTGCCATACAGGATTCTTTTTTTTTTTTTTGGGGGGGGGGGGGGGGGTCTTAACCTCCCAGTGGAAACATGGTACAACTGCCCTAGCTCAGAGTGATCTCTTTTTGTTGTTTAACCTCTTGAGGTAATGACAGTAGCAGGCAACATGGTAAGCTGCCCCAGACTGTCCAATATGCACCACCAACCACCACTCCCTTTGGTTCTGGAATATTCCAGTCAGTTTCTGATAGTGCTGGAAGCAAGGGCTCAAACCCCTGCTCATCATCCCTCCCGCCCCCCCGACCCCCACACACACTCCCAAAACACACACAGAGCAATGCCATTTTTTAAATCACAAAAACAGATGCAATTAGAAAAGTCAAATACATCCAGCCAGATAAGAACAACAAGATGAAACTGCAAAAACACATTGCCTCAAAAAACATCCCTGCAAATTCTGAGGGGAGGTGGACAAGTGAATGAGAATCTTGCAAGATGATATCTTAAAAGTAGAATTACAGGCATGGAAAGTAACTTCCCCTTCTTTAAGCTACTGTATACATGACATTCTTCTTCCTGGAGAGTATGTAGCTAAGAATGGAGAGATAATACAGCCCTCTGTAATAAGAGGACTAAAGAAACAAAGAATCCAGGGCTGCCCTGCCTTAGCAGGAGATGATAGCCCTGCTGGCTGCTTTGCTGAGACTCTTTCAAGCCCTTCTGCCCTAGCAACCAGGTTTTGATGCAGTTAAGCAGGTGTTGTTAACACCTAGCACGTCCAAACCCAGACAGAGATATTTGGTGCTGGGGTTGGCTCCTGCCCCCCTTCAACTAATTATCTCTGGAGGAAACGTGTTGGGAGTTGATTGGTGCCTGTCCCACTCCGCTCAGATAATACAAGATTTTGGGACTGCTCTTCACTCTCCCTACTGCCTCCACCCTGATTCTTCCACACAGCGAGGAAGAATACTTTACCCTTGTTTGGTGCTAGAGGCTCTGGGGAGCCCTAAATCCTCCCAAAGAAACTTCTTAAAAAATAATTATTTAAAAATATATATGTGGTACCCATATTTGGCAGTTTCTGCACTTCATCCTCACATATGTTTTGCAAAAGTCAGATAAAAACTGAAGGTAGGTAATTTTTCATCTCAATTTCTTGAGTCATTCAAGCTGATTTCAATGTTCAGATTACAAGGTCCAACTATCTTAACAACTCATGATTTTATTGCAAGTCGTGCAATGTTTGGAATTTTTTTTCTTGTTCTTATGATGCAATTTCTGTATTCAGACTTGTGCAGTTTTGTCATTATCCCTCAACACTGAAGATACTTAGCCACTGGAACAATTAACCTAGCGATGTAGTGGAGTCCCCATCACTTGAAGGTAAAACTGGATGTCCTTCTGAAAGATGCTGTAGCTCAAACAAAAGTTATGGGTTTGGTGCAGGAATTACTGGACATGATTCTATGTAGTATTTTATGCAGGAGGTCAGACTAGATGATTATAACAGTCCCTTCTGGCCTTAAAATCCACAACATTTAAATGGTCATCATCCCCCACTGCTTTCAATGGGGGCTGAGCCAGGTTGCCTTGAGGGACTAAGGGAGACCCCTTAGTCATTAGGTGAGGGCAAGCAAGGATATAAGAGAATGGGGAGGCGCAAGGAATGAGAGTGTAGAGCAGCAGGGCAGGAGACTGTGGAAGGATCATGAGGAGTCAGAGGAGCGTGGGGAGAATTAGGTATACTGAGAGAGTTGCAGGGGATTATGAAATGCAAGAGGCTGACTGAAAAGGAGTGCAGAGAAATAAGCCAGGCTGAGAGGGTGCCTGGGAACATGGAGTGCAGAAGGAAAATGGGGTACCAGGGAATGTGAAGGGTGGAAAACAGTGAGGGGAAAGGGAAGAAATACAGGGAGGCAAGCGAACATAGGGGCCATATGGGCAAGTGTGGAAGGAGAACATGTGTGGGGTAGCTACCATTCTATCCCCCACTATCCTCCTCTCTAAGTATTCTATCAAGTTAGGGAAGAAGCTAGGGAGGAATAGTGTGGCAGCTCTCCACACCAAATGGGATAAGAAAAAATGAGTCCTCTCTGAGCAACAGTCAGGACCTGCATTTTTAAGTGTGTCTTCAAAGGGTGAATTTAAAATCTGAGATGATCACGCCTACATTGGGGACTGGTGGCATTCCCCTAAAGGTTTAACTATCAGAAGGCAGACCCAAATATGATTACCATTTAAAATCTCATGAATTGGGGGGAGGGGGTCTGACTCATGATTTTTGAACAGTTGGGATTGCAATTCTACTCTGAAAAGTTACTATGTAAAATAATATCTTCTTAGTCAACACATCTGATCCTCCAGTGGATTCAGAGATATATCTGCTGACAAGTGTCAAACTAACATTTGGCTACTTTTTAGTTCTGCTAGACCTACAGAACCACCACATCTAGGAGGGTGAGCTGTATTACATTCCAGGTAAAATTTTCAAAACATACTTAAGAAACTTAGAAGCTTAAATCCCATTGACATTCAATGAGACTTAGCTTCTTAAGTGCCTATGTCACTTCTGAAAATAGGTATTTTTGAAAATGTTGCTGTATGCTCCTGTACAAAAGTTGATATAGTTTGTTTAGAATGTAAGCTCTAATTTAGAATGCAAGCTCTTCAGGACCAGAACCCTCTTTTGGTATATGTCTGTAAAGTCCATAGAATCATGGGTCTGAGCCTCTACATGCTACTGTCAGAGACATTATTATTGATAATAATAATTAATAACAAATAGTTTTTCACTACATCCAAGTTAAAAATAATCTGATTTTAAAAACTAACATCCAGACAATCTGGATACAGGAAAAATAACGCTCCATTTGTAATGGATCTTTGTTCCTGAACACAGGTCAGTTTTTTAACAAATTTAAATCACTATGGTACTGAAAAAGGCTGTGTACTAATTCTGCTCAGAGAGGGCATTGCAATCACTACAATACCACTGAATCTCACAGCAGTTTGTAGGTCATCAAGCAAAAATTGCCACCAGAAAAGGCTCTCTTCGAAGAACGTATTATAATACTGTGGATCAGCAACATTTAGTTCTAATTACAGTCACAGAGGTTAGACATGGAAAAACCTTATATTGTTTTCCTGTTCATATCCCTGCTAATTCAGGACAGTTCTGCACTCTACATTCTTGAAGGCTTTGTCCAACCTAGCCTTCAATGACTCTAGTAATGAGGCCTGTGACACCTCCTCTGAGAGACTTTTTCCACAGTCTAATAAACTTTACAGTTCCCTGATATCCAACCTAGATTTCTCATTTCATCTCATTAATCCTGGTTACTCCCAAGGTGTTTACACCCTTTGAACACCTGCAGACTGGTATAATATCTCCTGGTTTTAGCTGTCATTTGGGCATGCTATACATATTTAGTTTTTTAATCTCTCTATATAAATTTAAATCTCTCTAGCCTCAATCATGTTTGCTGCAGCACCAACAGCATCTCCTTTATCATATTTGAAGACAGTTTGAATTGTCCTTTAACAGAGCCAATAATGATAGCATTTTGTATTTATTATTATTCATTAATAGCACAAAACCAAATTGTGACAAATAACCAGACTCATTTACGCAACATTAAACTTCATAAAAACATAAGAATGGCCATACTGGGTCAGACCAGTGGCCCATGTAGGCCAATATCCTGTCTTCCGACAGTGGCCAGTGCCAGACGTTTCAGAGGGAATAAACAGAAAAGAGCAATTATCAAATGATTCAGGCCCTTCTCATTCAGTCCCCAGCTTCTGGCAGTCAGAGGTTTAGGGACACACAGACCATGGGGTTGTGTCCCAGACCATCTTGGCTAATAGCCATTGATGGACCTATACGCCATGAGCTTCATCTTTTGAACATTCGTCTGAATGTGAGCAGTCTTAAATCTATGAATCACATACTATGAACTATAATCAACTTACTGTGTACCAAGTCTCTTGTATTTACTAATTGAAAAAGCATCAATGGTGAGGGCATTCAATATTATTGCTGGATACAAGATGTATTTCTCAAAACACTGAAGCCACACATAGAGTCTTTCAAACCACATTAAATGAGCAGCATCTGTAATAAAAACCCAGATAACAGACCATTTTGTCAAATTATTATTTTTTTCAGCATATAAATACTGTATAGACAATAAATGCATTAAAGTCAAAAGGACAAATCATAAGTTTGTATATCATACTAGTTAATATACCCACTAATTTATGACACTTCATGTAATCCTTAATTCTTTTGCCATATAGCAATCATGTTGTTCTCTGGATTGGGCCAATATTTATACATTACATACTTTGCTTCTTTTTGCTGCACATATAGATAGGCACATATAGTAGCTGAAATTGTACATACTAAAGGATAGATCCTCCTAAGTTTTTAGAAGTAAAACATGACATGATATTAATAAACATATTTGTTGTTCATCACTTTAATTACTTTTCTTACTTACAATATTTTATTTATTAAAGAATATTTATAATTAACTAACACCTTTCATGTGACCTAGTGGGGAAGCTGTGTGACCAAACAGAGATAGCACTAAATGAAGACACCAGAACCCTGGATTTCTATTCCCAGCTCTGTCACTGGCCTGCTCAATGACCTTGGCTAAGTCATGTCCCCTCTCTGTGCCTCAGTTTCCCCATCTGTAAAATGGGGATAATGATTTGTCAAACTTTGTAAAGTGTTTTGAGATCTAAGGATAAAAAGCACTATAAAAGAGCTAGGGATTATTATTATTATCTCAAAAGACCCAAAAATACTTTACAAAGAAGCTATTATATACGTAAATACAGTCTTTTAACAGTACACAACAATATTATTCAGCAATCAGACAGGACGTGACCACTGTATCCAGTTGAAATTGCAGGGAGAAATTAGGCAGGCAGAGTGAAGTTTCCTGAGTAACACCTGTATTCTTGCAAAAGTGACAGGAATTCTTTAATGAGCACAAATAGTTCAGGTCATCTGAAAAACAAACAGCAGAGTGCACCATACTGGAGTATTGGTTTAGTACTGACTCAAAGGTAAGAACCACCTGCTGAACTACCAACACCCCTTCCTACAGCAAGAAGAATAAAATAAGCTATTTCAGCAATATGAGGGTGAGAAACAAGAGGACACAATGAATCAAGATTCCGTTGTACCATATGTTCAATAGATACAAGCAGAAAAGTCAGGAACCAATTATTCCAAATTACCTTAATTCATGGACCTATGATATCTTTAGTTGAGGTAACAGGCTTTCAAAAAGCTGTACATGCATTTCTGAGACTCAATATCCTTCACTCTTTATAGCTTAAAGTATTTCCTCTTATTACTGCCTATGGCTCTGATGCCAGGCTTTAATTAAAAATATGATACACATTTCAAAATCAAGCTTTTTTGCCTCCGAAGTAGCAGGTAGAAATGACCATGGCAATGCTGTGAGGGACCTGTTTTCACAACCATTTTTCATACATTCTAAATTCAGTACATTCTAACAGATATTTCTGGGTACACTTCTGCAATAATTAAAGCAATACAGACTAGATGAACACCATAGGAAATAGAGAATATAGAAGAATCTGAAAATGCCTTGTCTCCTGATTGTACCAGAGGGCTGTTCACCTGAGTGATCCCAAAGTATGAGCTGAACCATCAATGCAGATCAGTCAAAGCGTGAAGTGGATTTGCCTGGTATATCTCTACTCTCAACCTTTTTAAAAGCTGAGCCATTACCTTTATGAAAATTATGTTTTTCCAATGAATGAAGACAGACCTAATGGGGATAAGGGAAGAAATCCTATAACGGTCTTCTATGATTAAACTCATGCAAAAAGACAACAAAGCCAGGATATTCACAAGAGTTGCTCATTATCAAGCAAAGGAAGCCTTTTAAAACAATTACTTTCAGCTGGAATACAAATCATTAATAAGATTTACATTTCCAGTACACTTTCCTTGGCATTTTGTGGTAACAGTTAAAAGGCAACCTTAAATCAAATCTCTTGGATACTTTTTGGTACCCAGGTTTTGTTTTGAAGACATGATTTTTCAGAGAGGTTTAAATCCTTAATGTATGGCAAATGCATGATTTTGCAGGGGATGAGCAGAACCCTTGTGTTGTCTAGTTTGAAGAACAAGATACTGAAGTCCTGCAGCAGACTGTGCTCTGACATTATTGTTTTCAAGCACCTCAAGAACATAGGTTGAGAATGATCCATCAAGCTATGACAAGCAAGTTTCCAGCTGGGAGCAAAGAGAAGATGACAGCTGAAAAAAGAATTCAAGTAGTTTGCTGAAATAAAAAAAACTGCAGGAGAACTAGAAATTAGCCTCTGAGATTCTAAAATATTTACAGATATTCCTACATACCAAGGCAGCACCTGCTGAAGCCAGTAGATATTAGCAAGACCAAATGATCAATGAAGTTAAATTGTTTCATTCAGCTTTAGTGATTCTCTTGAGATATTATGCAGGAAATGAAAGTTACAGACTTCCGTAACCATGCCGCTCAAATTTTAAACATTCAAAAGTCAAAGTAAATATAATTCTGCCTCAATTTCTGAAACAGGAAAATCTATTTAGCAAATACAATACACTTTTAAACACAGATGTCTTAAACACAGAGTACAGCATATCAAACTGCACACAATATGTAACAGAGGTTGTAATGTAATTGTACCGTAACACAGGGTTAAACGCTACTGTACAGTGTTCTCAAAATATAGCTAATACAGGTGTACAGATCAATTGGTGATTTTAAATAGAAAGCTCAGCTAGTAGGTGAGGTAAATGTTATTGGTAAAGGGACTTCTCTGTGCTATATTCTCTCTTACAGGGGTCTATATGGATAACCACTAAGGCTTATATTGACAGAGCGAACACAATGGCTAAATATCACTGATACAACATTCTGTGTTCTCGCTTTTAACTTGATTTTGTTACACTTTTTAAAAATGAGAAATGCCATTTTAAAAAGAACTCTTCCCCTGCATTGTTTCATTGCTACATTTTCAGTAAATCCCCATTGCCACAGATGCCAGGGAAAGACATCATTTTAGCCTTATTACTTCTGCTAGCAGAATATTATGCCCCGCAGAAATACAGTGGAAACTATGTCTGTCATTAAGAAGTTTATATATAAAGTTTTTATCATTAATAATTTGAACATTCCCTAAAGGGCTTGGGTATTAAAAAAGAGAAGGGTTATTTTTATTTTCTCTATACCATGTAAAATGGCTATAAACTTCAGTACAAATATTAGGCTGTCCCTCAGTTTACATAACCCTGGATTAGGCCATCGGTCACTTGACTCATACACAGTAGCTCAATGTGATGCAAGGTGACGGAGGTCTTTGAGCTTTCATCTTCCCTTCTATCATCTGTGTAAAACTGGGATAATACTGGCCTCCTTTGAAAAGTGGTTTGAGATCAACTGATGAAAAGCACTATAGAAGAGCTACGTATTATTATTATTATATTTGATATGTCCTCCATTTCCATACATAACATTCCCCTTTTCCACAATCTAAAAGTTACACCAGGGGTAAAACAACTTGCATTTTACACCAAGTGTAAAAAAGAGGTTAGGACGTTTAATAAACAGGGATAAATATCCACTTGGGTTGCACGGAAATCTATTTTGCCCAGTAAATAAATTCAGATTTGAATCCAGGCCTACAAAGATGAAATGTTTGAACATTCATGTGCTATTCTATCTACATTTTTCAAAAGGAAAAGGAGTAACTCAGATTTAAGCCAGAGTCATGAATAAATATTAGATGGGCTAGCAGCCCAGTCACCAATAATCTGAAGAAAAAGTCTGAGATTCTTCTCACCATTATATTCCAGCACTTTGAAGTTCTGGTCAGAGGTATGTTGTGATGTTATTGACATAAACTGTGGCCGTATAGATGTTTGTTGCAACCAGCATCCTATGGCTGCACCAGGTCTTGTACAGAGGAGGCCAAGTGAGGTTTCTATGTAAAGGTTGTAGTTTACTGGTTATGATTATGCTGTCTGTATGTCTGTATCATATTTGTATTTGAAGTTATGAATATTGGCTATGTACTTGTTTGATTCTAAGTAGCCTCAGTGAAGCATTTGGTCAGCTTCTTGAGAAAGAACTATTCTCAGTAAGTGCCCAATCAAGAAACACTTAACTGACAATGAACTTTGGGAGACGCCAATCCACATCTGAGCTTTCCTGAGAACGTTCAAACTAACATGTAAACAATGGTATTGGCCTGCAAAAAGCGGAATCGTCCATAGATATGTGACTTGCCCAGCTGGCTACAGACTCCATCTTGTTGCTGTGATCATGAACAGGAGAACAAAGGGGTTTCTGCCCACAAGAGAGAGAATATAAAAGGCCCTGGAAACCCCTCCATTTTGTCTTCAGCTGGCTCAAAAGATAGCCTTTCCACCCCAAAGAGATGCCTGAAAGAACCTGGAACAAAGGACAGTAACTATGGGGGGTGGGGGGTGAGTGATTGCTGGACCCAGAGTAGGAAGGAGTCTAGTCTATGAAAGAAGCTTATTGGAACATCTCTGAGGGTGAGATTTACCTGCATTTAGTTTCCTACTGTATTAGGCTTAGACTTGCATGTTTTTGTTTTATTTTGCTTGGTAATTTACTTTGTTCTGTCTGTGATTACTTGGAACCACTTAAATCCTACTTTTTATACTTAATAAAATCACTTTTTGCTTATTAAATTGACCCAGAGTAAGTAATTAATTCCTGGGGGAGCAAACAACTGTGCATATTTCTCTATCAGTGTTATAAAGGGCGAACAATTATGAATTTACCCTGTATAATATGTATAATCAGAGTAAAATGGATTTATTTGGCATTTGGATCCCATTGGGAACTGGGTGTCTGGGTGCTAGAGACAGGAGCACTTCTTAAGCTGATTTCAGTTAAGCCTGCAGCTTTTGGGGGACGTGGTTCAGACCTGGGTCTGTGTTTGTAGCAGGCTAGCGTGTCTGGCTCGACAAGACAGGGTACTGAAGTCCCAAGCTGCCAGGGAAAACAGGCTCAGACGTAGTCTCAGTACATCAGGTGGCAATTCCAAGAGGGTCTCTGTGACCCAACCCGTCACATACGTGAAAGCTGATGTTTAAGGGAAAGGGGCCCATAATAAGGAATAATCTTATTTTGTAGGGGGAAATCTGTTCAGGGCCCCAGTGGATTTCCTGGACACTTTGGTGGTTGGCGACAGGGACAGAGGATGTGAAGTGTAAGTAGGCACCAGCACTTCAAATGATTAAATAAAAGGGGAGAGAAGGAGCAACAAAGATACAAAGGGAAGAAGTTGTTTCATGCAGAACTAAATTACAAATCTAAGTGTGGTAATGGGGTAGGGAGCTGAAATGTTTAGACACATTTTAAATGTGAATCAAAATGGTCCACTCTTCAGTTTAACTCCTATCCTGCTGCACCTGAAGTCAAGTGGAGTTTACCTACTCACTTCCATGGATTCAGGGCTTCCTTTTCTACATTAGAAATAACACTTCCCTCCTGCTGGAAGACTGTCTGGGGACTGGAGAACTATGGGATAATGAAATCCCAATAGGTAGGGGTTGCAGCGGCAGTTTTGCTAGACCTCACTTAAGACAGGAAGGGATGTTCACACAGACAGTTTAAAATTCTTTGGGCTTAAATTTTTTTGCTAAAATTGGATAGTTTTAGTAGAAAGCTCTGCATGAGGGAGTCAAACCCACCCACCTCTACAATGAAAAGTGGAAAAGTTGCAGTTGGCCTTTCTACCTATTATGATGTCACTATATTCACTTCCGTTCTTCCAGTCCCTGAGAGAGTGCCATCCAAAAGAAATATAGAAATCAAAACTTGATATTCCTAATATTTCTAAGTAAAACATGAAAAAAGAAAACTCATCTTGGGAAAAAATGGTTGTCTTTAAACATCACAATGGACATAAGCAAGAATATTTTTTCTTTAAAAACAAGACAAACTAAAGGCAACATCAATCAACATTCTGACAATATTTATTACAAACCTCTCACTTCCCGCTGATGATATTCTTTGTTTTTAAGTATGGGGTGTGAAATCCACAGCCAAGGATGATGCTTGCGGAGCTGAGGAAGTATGTAATGTGTTACGAATCCCACAGTCCATGCTAAAGCAAACAGCACAATGCTGAGAAATGGCTGAGCCAAAGGAGGAAAATAATGGAATCACATTTACAAATAATATTTTATAGACACAATATTTTTAATGTACAACAATTTAATCTTCCTTATACATTTGCAAGAAATATTGATTCTTATATAAAAAGCATCAAAGACTACAGGTGGGAAGCAGATGTGGGGCTCAGGAAATGAATGCAACAACCTTTGTTCTTTTTCAAAATGTACTTTACACACACATTTAACTAGTATTGTAACTGAAAATAAAAAAGCTAAATTGGTCGGGTTTATGTAAGAATCCCTCTTCCAACAGCTTCTATGTCATAAAAAAAGACTAGTATAAAAAAGGTTTAGGGAAAACAATTACTAAATACATTAAATTGTGCCTAATATAAATATCTATAACTGATTTGCAGTGTATATCAAAAGCCTTGAAATTATCTTTGCCATTAAATAATTTTTCCTTAACTCTTCTCTTCACAGTTCCTTTCTATTCTTAGCCATGTAATTTTGCATAATAGAGATGATATCTTAGGGGGAAAATATTTAAAAGGAGGGGATTATAATACATACCCTTAATGACAGAAACACAGTGCTGGCGCTGACTGCAAATGATAGAACAGCAGCCACTGTGCAGACAATGAGATCCGATTTCAAGATTTCCTTCTGTGAATATAATTTTTTTAAAATACAAAATTATCAAGTGAATATTATTTTAACTGGATAAATTACATTACTCCATTATGAATTACTAATAGTTTGCATTGTGATGACATTAGTCATTGTTTTACAATATATAAATATATTTTAATATAAAGGTATTTTCTGCAATATGCTTTGCAAAATTATTTCCCCGCATGCTACATTTGTTAAAAAGACCCTGTCAATCATATTAAAATTTTATCAAAATTCATTTAAAAACATATTTTGTAAACATTGTTTAAGTATCCCATGTTACAATTAAAACTAACCTAAAACTAAAATGGTTTTACATTAAATTTGTGTCTCCGTTTATGTAATGGTATTTATGGGGTTTTCTGTATTTCTGTTTTCAGAAGTGGGCCTCTCTCTAGTATTATGTAATGATAATGAAAGATAAGAATCTACCTTCAAGTAAAGAACTATAACTGGGCTGGAGTAATTGTGTTTTGGAGATATAGGAAAATATGTTCTTCCTAACCCATTTTTCTTGTGATTAAAATATCATCATGAATAAACAAATTAACAAGGTAGTTTTTGAGCTATGTGAATTTTTGAACCATTGTATTTTAGAGCTTACAGAAATGTCTTTGGTTAGCAAATCAATAACTTGGCTTAGACTTATGACTAGACATATTACAGAGGGTTAGCAGTACTTAACACTGGAAGCAAATGCAGGTGCTGACTGGCATAAACTGAATGCCTACTACTAGATATTTATCTAAATACTGACTTGTAGTGCTTTAATTTAAAGACTCCTAGAAACCTGGGATACAACAAAATTTCACTTAAAAGAAAACTTCATCTGATTCAAGATGTTTCTGACTGTGTACTCAGCCCCAATAGCCAACCTAGCCAACAAGTGTTTCTGTGGGGAGGAGGAAGAAAACAAAATAATGACAAGTTTCAGAGTAACAGCCGTGTTAGTCTGTATCCGCAAAAAGAAGAACAGGAGTACTTGTGGCACCTTAGAGACTAACAAATTTATTAGAGCATAAGCTTTCGTGGACTACAGCCCACTTCTTCGGATGCATATAGAATGGAACATATAATGAGGAGATATATATACACACATACAGAGAGCATAAACAGGTGGGAGTTGTCTTACCAACTCTGAGAGGCCAATTAATTAAGAGAAAAAAAACTAAAAAATTAAGAGAGACTGCAGAGCTAGAATTGATATGCAAACTAGACACAATCAACTCCGGTTTGAATAAGGACTGGGAATGGCTGAGCCATTACAAACGTTGACTCTATCTCCCCTTGTAAGTACTCTCACACTTCTTATCACACTGTCTGTACTCGGCTAGCTTGATTATCACTTCAAAAGTTTTTTTTCTCTTAATTAATTGGCCTCTCAGAGTTGGTAAGACAACTCCCACCTGTTTATGCTCTCTGTATGTGTGTATATATATCTCCTCATTATATGTTCCATTCTATATGCATCCGAAGAAGTGGGCTGTAGTCCACGAAAGCTTATGCTCTAATAAATTTGTTAGTCTCTAAGGTGCCATAAAATAATGATAGGATAACAGACCCAACAACAGGAAGATAAAAATGAAACAGAGATGTAGGAGACAACACTTGACCAACAAATTTTAAAGTATAGGGGGAGCTATCAGTGACCACTATATTTCGGATGCTTAACAATTTCGGTTATCAAAAGATGATTGCGACCTGTTTCTAAGAACACGAACACTTACACTGTTTATAGCAGGCCTTTGAAATTCAGCTGGACTAAAGCCCCTAGGCTTGAGGAGTGCCTTTTCTGTATCCCATAAAACTCCACTCAGGTTTAGCTGAAATATAAAGTGTTAATTGTCCTTTTCCTGGCTTGTGTTCCTCAGGAAAATTTTGGCAGACTGCCAAAGTATTAATGGACCGTGAACATTCTAAAGAACTAGATCCAAACCACTCCCAAAGCAGCAGCACCAAAACCACCATATACATGTTCTGGCAATGTAAGGAAGCCAGGAGGAGTGCGAGCAGAGTTGGTGCAGCCTTCCAACAAACACCCTGCCTGCCTGGACTCAGCACATGGCTCCAGTGGCCATACCCACCTCTGAAGACACCACATCAGACAGAAGCATCCCAACGCAAGGGGATAGAGTGAAAGAGAGAACCAGGCCAGGCCAGCCCCTCACCATCAACTAACTCCTGATCTCCCACCTGGTCCTGCCCCAGTGGCCCATTCCCACCCACAGGATAACAGCCTTCTCCCGCCACCAGCTAATGTAGTTAGCCCTGTGGCTCAAGTGGTAGCAGCTGTGCATCAGTACTGAAAGTTCAGGGTTGAAACCCTAATGATGATGCACATAATGGAATTTATTTTTACCTTTTTTTTCCTTATTAAAAATCCTAGGAAATTACATACTAAAAACTACATTAAAATAATGTTATTTAGGTTGCAAAGTTAAGCACTTGAAAGCTAGGAAATGCTAGATTTATGGTTGCCTGTACAACCTTAATTTAGCCCTGCTGGGTATAATATAATATAATATAATATAATATAATATAATATAATATAATATAATATAATATAATATAATATAATATAATATAATATAATATAATCTTTAATGACATGATCACACACCACTCTCAGTAATGACAACTCCAAGCATTCAAAAATTGTGAGTCAGGCCCCAAAGAAATCATGAGGTTGGCTAAACATTAATAAATGTACTCGGGTCATGTTTTCAAAGCTAGACTGAAGGATAGAAACTTACTATTTTTAAAATGAAAGCTGATATTCTCATGTAATCATATGCCTCCCAGAGCTGGGGTTTTAAGAAAAACATCACATATCATGATATTTGCAATAAGATGATGAGAGTTGGTGAGAGTAAATAAAACACTGCACATTTTCCACAAGACCCCATGCACAGGGGGGTATACAGAATGGATGCCAAAGCAGGCTGAATTAAGGTTGGACGGGCCATGATTTCCTAACTTTCTAGTCCTTGACTTTGCAACCTAACTGACATGTTTTTAATGTAATGTTTGATACACCTTATGTGTGAAAGGCTTGACCTCTGACCCTAGTAAAAATTCAATAGTGAAATAATCACTACCATTGGGATTGTTTTGAAGTTTTGGGTAAAAACAGATCATGCAGACAAAGACTCAACATCACTCATCCACCATTCTATCAAAGAAATATTTCTTTATTTTTTAAAAGGCTATTCTGGATACCTCCTGCTTGTGAGAATAAACAGGAAAACATGCTGTAATTTTTTTCTTCTTGTTTTAAATTATACATTGAGAGCTTTGTATAAATCCTTTTACTAGCTATCTGACTGTTTGTACTAAAGGCCAGGAAGGAAGTTGAGTTTGAATGTAACACATTAACACCCTCAGGCTACTGGTTAATGTAGTAATCAACTGTGGGGATGCCTATAGAAATGAATTATAATGCTAGGAAGCTCCATTCTCAAAGTTGAATGGTCAATTATCCATGACAGCTGCTTTGTAATTCCAGTTTCCAAAGCTGACAATTCTTACATAGCCATTGGAGCAGAGAAAAAATAGTAAAGGTCATATAGCTAAACATTACAAATGCTATATTGATTACTACTAACATGAATATGAAGTCATTATACAACACAACAGATTTATTTTAGTATTTAAACCTATTTGCTTTCATCTTGGGAGGTGAACCAGTTATTTATATCTTAAATTTATTGATTAAAAAGGTGCTAATTTAGCCTGAATATTATGCATGCTTTATACATAGGTGAATAGCCCAGTGGACACTGGACATTTTGTTGCACTTTGCCATCTTATGCAGTTGACAATGGAGGAAAAAGCTTGTTTGGGCCATTACACAGGGGCATGCTGAGGGAAACAAAAGGGGGAAGGATATGCTATTAAAATTTCTCCTTCTGGTCCTCATGTAACAGTGTACCCAATTCCCAGATTGATCAAAGTTCTTCTTACAGAGGATCTGAAAGCTATTTTTAGTTTGCTTTTGAAAATTAATCAAAACCAGAGCTGGTTACGATAGCACACTCCCTTAACTATAATGGAATAAGATCAGAATGGATTGTTGTTTGAATGTTTCCCTCAAATTTGATGCACATATCTTTTTATCTGTCTACACACACCAATACTGGCATTGCACTGTGAGAAAAATTGTGGCGAACCTACTTAACTTGGATCAACTATTTATTAAGACATAGGTGCCAGCCACTAAAGGGTTTAGACAGAGCATGTATTAAACTACAATCGCAGTCTCCTCTTCAGGGAGTACTATCTGTGTCCCAGCATGGAAGAGTTAGCACTACATAAACCAATTTAGACTTGTGCACATCTGCTTACATTAATATATAAACTGGAGGAAACCCAAACACAGGAAGAAAGGAAGGTACAGCATTAGGAGGCCCTTGTAGCAGCCAGTAAAAACAGCCTGTGTTTCTGGAAAACTACGTGAGATGTCAAACGTGTGTAGCAGAAATGTGCAGCTGACAAGCACCATGTGAAACCAATTCCCTGGCAGAAAAGAGCACCCAGAAACAAATTCAACCACAAAAAAGGGACCAAGACACAAAGGCCCTGTCTATATTACCAGTATAGCCATGCCAGAGCACTACAGTGGAACACAGTTATCCACTTTTCCTATGGTTCCAGTCTGCAATATAGTCAGGACCTTAACTGTGTTTTTAACCAGATCCTCATCTGCACTCTGAAATGAAATTATTGTAACCAGTTCAAGGGATGGCCATATTGTTAACTGGGTCAGTCTCCTGACATGGTTCAACTTGTAGAATAGATGAGGTCAGACTGTACACTTGCCTCAGACAATGAGCAATAAGTGGAAGGGATGTGTGGGTTATAAAATCAGAAGAAAATTATGCCTCCCACTATATCTACAATACAGTCAACCAGTTCATAGAAATCAATTGACAGTGGATTGTGCCCATAAGCTACATACCAAAAACGCCAGAGTAGGTAGCCAAGCTTTATAATAAATACTTTATATCTTTGCTTAGAAGCCTCCCTCCATTAATAGCCAGACCTCTACTATGCACTTTAACTAAGTAAAATAATTAAGTTTAACAGAAGTTGTGACTTCTACACCAAGCAATAAAGTAGCGTATTTTCCATGCACTCCTTAAACACTACTTACTCCCACAGATACTTACACTTTAGGGATTATCTAGCTCCCCAGTGCTTTGAGGTGCCATTATGGATGCTGTGCTGAGGAGAAGGAAAGGTTTCTAGAAGCAGGGCAATTCAGAACTTTTGGAAGGAATTAGCCACACCTTAACCCTTCTGGGAGCCCCATCTTTGACCAGTCTGAACTCCTGAGGTATCCACCTTCCCCTGGGGACCAGTCACCAATACTTTCCTAAAGCCATGTCTACAGTGGCAGAGTTTTTTCGCCAAAAGTTTTGTCAACGGTCAAAAAGCGCTAAAAGAAAAAGGTTGCTGCATGTTCACACTGTCTTCCTCTGTCGGCAGAGCGCATCCACACTTGAGACAGTAGCGTCGACAATTTAGCATGGTTAAGGGATTCCACATGGGTGGATTGCAGGTTTCCAGTACATAAAATAAATAATTTTAAAAAGCCTTACCACTGACTCTCTCATCTTCTCTGGGAATGCATCTGTTGATGAATCTCTCAAATTTTGACGTAGAAAGTGAGGAAAAAATTTACATTGAATAAGGGACCTATTATAAAAAACATTTGTTAGAATACCTCGGAATAACCGCTTTTCAGCTAATGGGGTTATATGCCCTTACACATTTTAGAGCCCAACTTTACCCTTACATACACAGTAACTATTCTACTGCTGCATAGCAGGGGATTGCTATAGAAAAGCTGAAAATCTGGCCAGGGCAGTGTCAGCTTCCTCACTGATAAGGAAGTCTAGTCTAGAATCAGCACAGTAGCATTAATTGGAAAGGGACCATGGGAGAGGGTAGTTCAGTTCCATGCCCTTTCTAATCTTTGACCACTACTGAGAATGCTGGCAAGGGGGTTCTTTTGTGCCACTTCTGATGTCAAACACTGATATTACAGATGACCCGATTTTATAGGGACAGTCCCGATACTTGGGGCTTTTTCTTATACAGGTTCCAATTACTCCCCACCCTGTCCCAATTTTTCACACTTGCTATCTGGTCATCCTAATTACAAAGGGAAAAATGCTCACCTCAATATAAATTACATGTTCATTCTCATTTTAGTTTTACACAACACCTTCTCCTTCATCTTAAAATTTATGCTGTAGGCCATTCCTTAAATACTGTTTCCAATCCCCTAAACTCCATTTAGTTAAATTCAGAGTCATTAAAAAATATCTTAAACCTCTTTTTGGGGATTATACATTTTAATCATGATTATTCAATGAATACTTGATGTTGTTGTAGAATCAGAAACTCATATTTTAATCTCAAACAAGACATTTAACAACCATTTGAACTGCTGAGAATTTGATTAAGGTCGTTAGGGGATTAGAAACTAGATTTAAAAGGTGGCCAAGCAATGAATTCAAGGATTCAAAATACCTTATTTAAAACAAAATATATGAGTTTTCTTTTTAATTAAAGACATTAAGAGACTGGGAATTATATCCCGAAGAAAATACACATTTAAAATCTAAAGAACTTATTCTTGAGTGCTTATTTGGTATTTTTCTGTTTGTATTTTACACAAGAACTGATAGTACTTCACCCCACAACCATTTCTGTATTCTATAGCATCCTGTAGAATGAGTTATATGTCACTCGTAGTGGACCTGATCCAGAGCCCATTGAAATAAATGGAAAGATTCAATGGGTTTTGGATTAGGCTCCAGGAGAGTAAGTGGAAGCACTTCTTACTGCACTTCCACCTCAGACAGAATACAGCAGGGATCATGAGGATGACAGGATTTACATAAACCACACTGAAGAACTTAAGAATTTCAGTTAATGCCACAGCTCCTTTTCACCTTTCTTCCCATTCCTGTTTCCTCCCCTGCATATAATAACTCCCCATTGTCTCCCTCAGAATTACCTGGCTGTCTCTGTGAATGCCCGAAAAAGGCCCACACCAAGATGGCATGGGTTCCCATGTTTCTAGTTGCATCTCTGCTTCTGTCAGCCCAACCTTCAGATCACCATGTTGCTTGTTCTACACTGGTTCTTCACTGTCCCTGGACTCAGCTTTAAATGCTTACTACCTTGAAGAGCAGTTAACATCAGTGGAGAGGCAAAGGTGATGGAACTGACACTAGAAAAGAGTTGTGATCGGGTTGTGCTCCCCAAGGATCAGAAACTCTGCCTCTTGCTTCTTAAGTGCTTCCTAATGCATCTCCCCAAACCCTGATAATTAGCCTGTCCCCAGGTGGCATCCATTGGGGATTAACTAGTTCCATAAGGGTTAATCATATAATTCCCAGACAGCAAAATCTGACCCAAAGAACTTAGTACTGATGAAAGGTACTAGATTTATTGCCCAGGTGGTTGAAGCCCTTTATTCATTTACCGAACTGGTACACCATGGGCAGCAGGTGTGAACACTTCCCATTTCATCAAAGTACTTTGGGTACCTAGTGATGAGAAATTGAATCATTTGGTTTCTGTTTATTCATTCATTGTTCTTTCTGCTGAGACAACCGACAGTGGCACCATTTAGTGACAAATCTGATGGTAGTTTTGCAATGGAGACAGCTGGCTACTGGAATGGACCAAGACCAAAATATATTTCATACAAGCTACCAAACTAATGACACTATCTTTCAGCCACTGACAGCAGTCTTTGGCCCTGATCCAGCAAATTCTTCACTTTACTATTATACATCATCTCATTGATTTCAATGGGACTACTCATGGTAGTACACTTAAGCACATACATAAACGTTTTCAGGATCAGTACCTTATTTTGTACCATTTATCTAGAGGTAAATGTGTATCTTATTGCTAGTCCTTGAGATATCCAGTCCCTCTCAAAAAAGAGTGTTTTCTAAAACACTGGTATAATAACCATAAAAGCCCTCCTTTATCATACTTTTTCAGTATGTTTCTTTCCAGTGAGACCCAAGTTTACACAACCAACTTTGTTAGAAGATGCCTTAAGCCACCAAATTCAGAAATCACCATCTCCAGACTTAAATATCACCCTGTGCAAGTTATAGTTTACATGCCATACAATAAAAAAAAGTTTACTGACAACTTACATAAGTACAGATGGATCACTGCTTTGCCTGCTAAGATGATAAGAAAGTGCAACTAAAAGGCCACAGAAAGCAGAGAACAGTGCTGGAATGTGTCGAGCATCCCATGGTTCCTAATGGGAAGGACAAAAAGCAGAATACTTTTATGTTAGGAATGCAAAACTTACTTTTTAAAGGAAGCTAAATCCTACATACAGTGCTAGATCTACAGTACTCAATACATCATATATCAAGGAGTTATAGTTCTATCATATCACAATCTATTATTGTGAGAATGGCTGAGATGTTACAGACATACTTTAGAAGTACACAAACTATATACAAAAATATCTCCATAATCAACAATTAGAAAAGAAACTAGAAAACACATGAAAAGCAGATTTCCCCCCTCTAAATAAACACCAGAGGCAACATTTATAATCCTCACTAAAAGAACAAATTAGAGATGTGAATAAAATAAATTGCATTTTATTTGCTAAGCCTTAAAATCAAAGGTAGTTTACTCGACCTTTGGCAAGCTCTCTCAATAGCCTGCATAAAATCATAGAAAATTAGGGTTGGAAGAGACCTCAGGAGATAATCTAGTCCAGCTCAGAGCAGGACCAACCCCAACTAAATCATCCCAACCAGGGCTTTGTCAAGCTGGGCCTTAAAAACCTCTAAGGCTGGAGATTCCACCACCTCCCTAGGTAATCCATTCCAGTGCTTCATCACCCTCCTAGTGAAATAGTTTTTCCTACTATACAACCTAGACCTCCCCCACTACAACTTGAGACCATTACTCCTTGTTCTGTCCTTTGCCATCACTGAGAACAGCCTAGCCCCATCCTCTTAGGAACCTCCTTTCAGGTAGTTGAAGGCTGCTATCAAATCCCCCCTCACTCTTCTCTTCTGCAGACTTCTCCTCGTAAGTCATGTGCCCCAGCCCCCAATTCATTTTCATTGCCCTCCGTTGGTCTCTCTCCAATTTGTCCACATCCTTTTGGGGGGGGGAGAAGGGGGGTGGCGCAAAACTGGACAATACTCCAGATGTGGCCTCACCAGTGCCAAATAGAGGGGAATAATCACTTCCCTCAATCTGCTGGCAATGCTCCTACTAATGCAGCCCAATATGCTGTTAGCCTTCTTGGCAACAAGGGCTCATTGTTGACTAATATCTAGCTTCTTGACCACTGTAATCCCCAGGTTCTTTTCTCTATGACTGCCGCTTAGCCAGTCAATCCCCAGCCTGTAGCAGTGCATGGGATTCTTCCATCCTAAGTGCAAGACTCTGCACTTATCCTTGTTGAACCTCATCAGATTTCTTTTAGCCCAATCCTCCAATTTGTCTAGGTCACTCTGGACCCTATCCCTACCCTCCAGCGTATCTGCCACTCCCCACAGCTTAGTGTTATTAATGAAGATGTTGAATAAAATCGGCCCCAGGACCAACCCCCTGGGGCACTCCGCTTGATACCGGCTGCCAACTAGACATCGAGCCATTGATCACTACTCACTGAGCCTGACGATCTAGCCAGCTTTCTATTCACCTTATAGTCCATTCATCCAATCCATACTCCTTTAACTTGCTAGCAAGAATATTATGGGAGACCATATCAAAAGCTTTCCTAAAGTCAAGATATATCACATCCACTGCTTTCCCCATATTCAGAGAGCCAGTTATCTCATCATAGAAGGCAATCAGGTTGGTCAGGCATGACTTATCCTTGGAGAATCCATGTTGACTGTTCCTGATCACCTTCCTCTCCTCCAAGTGCTTCAAAATGGATTCCTTGAGGACCCACTCCATGATTTTTCCAGGAACTGAGGTGAGGCTGTAATTCCCCGGATTCTCCTTGTTCCCTTTTTTAAAGAGAGGCACTATATTTGGGACAATCATCTGGGACCTCCCCTGATTGCCACGAGTTTTCAAAGATAACAGCCAATGGCTCTGCAATCACATCAGCCAACTCCCTCAGCACCCTCGGATGCATTAGATCCAGACCCATAGACTTGTGCATGTCCAGCTTTTCTAAATAGTCCTTAACCTGTTCTTTCACCACTGAGGGCTGCTCACCTCCTCCCAATACTGTGCTGCCCAATGCAGCAGTCTGGGAGCTGACCTTATCTCTGAAGACCAAGGCAAATAAGCATTGAGTACTTCAGCTTTTTCCACATCATCTGTCACTAGGTTGCCTCCTCTATTCAGGAAGGGTCCCACACTTTCCCTGACCCTCTTCTTGTTGCTAACATACCCGTAGAAACCCTTCTTGTTAATACCCGTAGAAACCCTTCTTGTTACCCTTCACATCCCTTGCTAGCTGCAACTCCAATTGTGCTTTGGCCTTTCTGATTACC
The DNA here is from genome assembly GCF_027887155.1 of Malaclemys terrapin pileata. NCBI lineage: Eukaryota > Metazoa > Chordata > Testudines > Emydidae > Malaclemys > Malaclemys terrapin. The sequence continues at coordinate 78,292,206 of NC_071507.1, read as the reverse complement.
CCCCTGCATGCTCAAGCAATATTTTTATACTCCTCCCTAGTCATTTGTCCAAGTTTCCATTTCTTGTAAGCTTCCTTTTTGTGTTTAAATTCCCCGAAGAGTTCTCTGTTAAGCCAAGCTGGTCACCTGCCATATTTGCTATTCTTTCTGTACATCGGGATGGTTTGTTCCTGCAAACTCAATAAGGACTCTTTAAAATACAGCCAGCTCTCCTGGACTCCTTTCCCCTTCATGTTATTCTCCCAGGGGATTCTGCCCAGCAGTTCCCTGAGGGAGTCAAAGTCTCTCTTCTGAAGTCCAGGGTCTGTATTCTGCTGCTTTCCTTTCTTCCTTGTGTCAGGATCCTGAACTCAACCATCTCATGGTCACTGCTGCCCAGATTGCCACCCACTTCTATTTCCCCGACCAATTCTTCCCTGTTTGTGAGCAGCAGGTCAAGAGGAGCATGGCGCCTAGTTGGTTCCTCCTGATGGACAGAGATATGCCAAGTTCTATAGGCAATGTTAATGTAAACAGCAACATGCAAACAAAAAATGCAGGCATGAACAACACTCTTGCAAGGATCAACCACTCATTATTATTTATTATTAGAGGGGGTAAAACAGTGGTTGCCATTGTTAAGGCTCAGCTCCAGCATCCACTTTCAATTGTTCCTAACTTTCTAAAAAAATGCTCTTTGGGCTAAAATTTTCCATGTTTATTCTCAACTCAGAATATTCATGGAAACTTTGATGATTATTAATTGATGCCCAATATCTTAAAAATGGCTCCATCAAATACATACTTCACAATATGACTGAGTCATAATCTGCATCTGACACAGTGCAGCTACACACTTCCCCATACATGGGTCTTATGCCAAAGCCACAATTGACCCTTGGGTGTGTAACTTCTTTTCCAAAACTGAAATACATTGAAGAGCCTTGTGATTTCAAAACTACTTTATACTGTATGAGACATAACTCCTTCCCCTTCCTAGTATTAAATAAACCCTAGATGATCATATATATTCTTTACATTACTTTAATAGTCCATTACGTCATGCACCTCTCTGTTCTTAGCCTGCCCCCTCCCCCTTCTGCAGCTAGTTACCTCTTTACTGCTCTCCAGAATTAAACTACACAGCAATCAGGGAAAGCACATTCTATGCCAATGCGGTATGTTTTACAAAAAATGTGGACACAAAATGGTTCCATTTCTCTAGAATCAGTGTAAATGAACCATAACTGTTTTGTCATTTTCCTTCCTGACTAATGATGGCTGGTAGAGCTCTAAATTTAAAAAGCTGAAAGAACAACATAGTCAATAATTGGACAATGATTCTTCTCCCCGGGGGAAAAGGAATGACAGGGTTTCACTCTTGGATGGTGATGTTATCTGTCATTCCGGAGAGAGAGTTTGTATTCCTAGTTGCCTTCATTCTGTTTAGGTGATGTCTTGCTCTTTCATTCCATATACAATTTTGACTTTGATCCACACACACAAATAGTGGTTTTTAAAGCAAGTGAAATGCAGGTGCAGGGTTAAGGATGAAAGTGATGAATTAAATAAACACTTAGGCTGAAAGAAAAAAAAGTTCTGTTTCACCAGAGGTTCACCTACTCCCAAAATAACCAATTAGAAGGAGAAGAGCTTCTCTGGAATTTAAAAGTTTGTAGCCCTAGAAATAAAAAACTATTTTTTTTTTAAAGTTGGGCGTAGTAGAAGTATCCAAACAAACAGAAAACCCACTTTCTCATGTCATTTGTCCCCTTTTTTAAAAGAAAAGACTTCTCAAGCCTGATACACCTTTACGTTTCAAAGGTACTTTGTAATAAATCCTGCTCCACACTCAACACTAGAGAAGGTCCTGCACATGGTAGAATCATTGTGGTAACATGTAGTAATCATGATCGTTTTGATTCGGAAAATCCCCCTCATCACAGATAGCTAGTGCAGGCTGCTGCTACCATATCAGGAGTGAAAGTATAAAGGCTGCAAGAGTTGCATAGTCACTGGCTGCAGTGTAGCTGGATGCTGAGACAAGCATCAGTTATGTAAGAGGTGAAGTAGAGGTTCTGAGTTTTAACCCTAACCCTATATATTTTAGCAACGCATGTTGAGAAATGATTTTGCAACTACTTATAATTTTATCATCATTCAGACATTTTTGTCCCTGCCCCATCCTAGACACACAGTACTCTTCTTTGAGCACAATTTACAAGGCAGGTTTTGAAATTCAGCTGTTTTTTATTCCTTTATTTTTAAAGACATGGTAACAATAAGTGGGAAAACCCCCTCACCTCATTCTTGTAAAATGTTTACCTCTTGGCTGAGTTCATACAAGACAAACTTTAGCCAAAAATAATTTTTCAGAAAGTTATGAGCAAGTGGAACTGAACTGAAATGTCTCTACAAATTTAACCATAGTATTTTGTTACCAAGTGTATTCTATTTTCAATGAACGTTAATGACTGAGGACTGTCAGTTGCCCTAGGAGCATTAATTATGCTCATTAGTCCATTTATGTCAATCCAGAAGTAAGAATCATAATGTTGATTTATTTAGATGATCTGTTGATGGCAGAAAAGTTATTAGAGTGAAGGGAGGAGCTCCCCATAAATTTCTGCAAAGCTACTTCATTGTTCTCCTTCAAAACCTTTCTTTTATCTCCTGTTCCATGGTGCCTACAAAAAAACTTGGCAACTGTTAAGCTACTTATGGGCTGAAACCACTGCCTATTATGCTGACTAACATGGTTTCACTGTTTCCTCATAGTCCCATCTAGCTGTATACATCTGTTGTCTCTTCTCCTATATTTCAGCTGTAAGCTCCTTGGGGCAAGGACTGTCTTTTTTTGTTCTTTGTTTGTACAGTGCCTAGCATAATGGGGTCTTGGGTCCATGACATGTGCACCTAGATGATACTGTAACACAAATAAATAAATAATAAATTGTATTGAATTTGCACTGAGCCCTTGCTGACATCTTTGTAGTTGTCATAAATCTCAAGAACATTATTAGGATCCCCAAAAGTATCCAAAAATGGTAACGCTTTTTATATTTATAAACCTTGAAAACAGACAGTGTTAAAAAGGAAGTTTCCATGTGCTTGGTTTGACCTAAGTTTCAGCTAGTTTTCAATTTATTAATTATAAAATTCTAAAAATAGAGGGTTAGAAAGGAATTGCCAACAGATTTTTCCATTCAGCTTTACTATGTGGCACTGTATAGTAATATACTTTCATTCTCTCACACATAAAACTAATCTTGGACCTTCTCTGCTTCTACAAACAGGTTTCTGCAAACACATTTTACTATTATTTTTGTTAAATCCAGAAGATAATATTTTCATCACCAGTGAAAAACACTGAAATACAACAAAGATGGGTCTTTGGACATGGATATGGTTACAAACTACTTACTACTCATTGCAAAGCATAATATCTCCAAAATTTACATCCTTAATAGCTCTTGCCTGGACCCCAAGGATCTCTAAATTGGGAAATATATGAATTGATGAACCTGTCTCCAGAAATCTGCTTGAAGTATTTTATGTTGTTGAAATAAAACTGCAATAAGCCTATAATTCTATATTTGGTCCCTTACTCATCTGGGAATTCTATGTATACACGAGGGTCCATTTGGTCTTGTTTGAAAACATTTTGGGGGCAGTTCTAGCTGTCTGAAAGGGAGCTTTGCATTCTATTTTTTGCCACGGTAGAGGTTTAATTAGCACAAATATATACCAAATTATTAGTGCATGGATGAAGTTAGTGTTCTTAAAAAGCATGTATCAAGAAGCATTGCTCCACTCATTATTATGACTGCTGAGTTTGGGCCTGAATCAGACTACAAATCAAACTATACTAATTCTGAGATTTATGAATGGGGCTTAGAATAGGCACTGAAATTTAAAAACTGCCACCAAAAACCATAGATAAATTATTTTGTAATATTTGATTCCAGGCATACAGCACAGCTACTCACATTCTGATTATATACTTCTGATGAAGACAATTTGCAATTATCTAGAGATGGAACAGGCCACCCATGCCACTTATAAAATGAGTAAATTTACTTCAGATTAATATTTTCCCCTAGATCCAGTATCTGTTTTTTCCATGATGACTAAGATAACCCATATGTTCCTTAAACAATTAAAAGAAACTGTACAAAAATTAATCTGGATCTTTATAAGCCACAAATCAAACTCAGTGGCTATGTAGTGCAAATAGGGTTAATTTTAAATGGATGCCAAGTCATTTATTTTAAAAATTACTGAAAATATTTAGTTTAGCAAAACAAGAAATAGTAGGCCAGGTCTTAATACTTTACTGAGTTTACTCCCAAACTCAAGGATGTGGCTCCCACTATTTTAGTTACACGGGGGGGGGGGGGGGGTGTATTTTAGAGACATTAGAGAACCATTAACATTGAGACCAAGCAAAATAATCAGAATTATTAATCATGGCTATTTTATTATCAAAGAAAGGAAAAGTAAACATTAAGCATTAAACCTAATGATAAAATGGTTACATTCATTACAAATCCATTACAATCTCTTCTGTATGTCTATCTGTGGAGAGCTTTTACCAGAGATTACACCCTTAAGCATGAAATGCCTCTGGGGGCGTTCTTTCTTTGGTAAATTAAGACTAAAGTATCTTGTTTCCTAAAACTACTGTGAAATGCTGTCTTAACTATTTTGGGGCTTATCTATACAGAAGGATAATACCCTCTATAAGGATGTCATTTCTAAAGCACACTAATGTGTTGTGCATTCACTGGTCCGTGTGAACTCTGCTGGTGTGTTTTAACACAGTGCTATTTGAAACAGCATTACATTGAAGTGCACTAGGGAACCTTTAGTGTGTACCAGCAGGGTCTACATACACCAATTAATGCGCAACATATTAGTTCTCTTTAGAAATCACACCCCTCTAAAGTACATTCCTCCACTGTGTAGACAAGCCCTTATTAGATCATTTAAATCTGTTTATGTATGGGCAACAGAATTTGTCTAACGGCAGGTGGATCCTGTTAGTTATTATAAATAACCAAACAACTTACAGTTGGACAAAGTAAGCAATCTTAACTAAATCCTATGAAATTGAAGAAAATATTTAAATCCGTTACTTAGAAGAAGCCATTTAAGGAGCTGTTTTAAAACAGGCCAATTACGAATATTAAGAATCTTAAATCCAATTTAATCCCATTATTTCTCTGTTTACCAATGTTTAGTCCCTGTCTCATCTTGGTCTAACCATTTAGTGATTAACAGGAGAAACTGTTAATATTTTAAGTTATCACAGCATTTCCATATCCTAACAAAATTACAAGAGATTTAAAATCTAATCCCTTGGCAGTGTTTTGGTTAATTTTCTCTCACCAATCCATGTTGAAATCTTGGGGAGGTTTCTCTGGTTGGTTTCTTCTTGAGTCTTTTCTGTTCTTCTAAGCTCTTTGTAGTAGCTTGTTTTTAGAGATGGACAGGATGAGTTGTGGAGTGCTTGCTGTTTAAGCATGGTTGCAGAGGTGCTCACTTCAGAGTTTTTTTATACTCTTCTCCTTCCTATTTCCATGAAATTATAGAAAAATTACCTCTTCCAAGCTTGTTTAGATTCAAATTGGTTACTATCATTTCTTCATTGGCTCCATACCATCAGGGTTGGCTTAGGTGACACTTTCAGCTCCTGAACACGTAGTCTATTTAATGAATATGCAACATTTCTAATTACCTTTGTTCTTCATGTAGCAGGAAAATCCCAGATAATCTTTTGAAGTTAGAGGTTAACCTTTTCTTTTCATTCAGTCCATTTTTGAAATCTTTCTTCAATTTTATTAGAGTTCAACAAGAAATGAAATTCTGTTTTCAAAAAGTCCAAACACTCCTATTCTTCATATGAAAGTTTTTAGTTCTCAAAACAATCATCCTAAATTAAATAACTCTTAGAAAGCCAGTAGCTTAAATAGTTATTTAAGAAGTTGTTGATTCTTTTATAACAATTTTTGGAGAAATGATTCTTCAGGTCTGTGTAGGTGAGGGGGTTGCTCAGTGCCAGTAATTAATTAATTCCCCATTAATATAAATACTCTATACTTAAATGGCTTATTACATTAACTAGCTCAGCAAGGTTATTAAATTCCAAGCATTTTACCATTAGCAATGAAATTAGAAAATTATATTAGGAACTTTGCACTTAACTAACACACCTGAAAATATTCCAATCAAAATTATTTCCCATTTCAATATTTAAGAACTAAACAAAAATGTAAAATATTTCCAACTATATATGTTTTTCCTAGAGGCTTTTAAAGAGACAAGCAGAAGTTTTTCTTTGAAAAGAAACGTTGGAGGACCTTTGTATAGGTCCACTTTACCCCTAGGTTTTATGGTTTGATAAGGCTCTTCAGTAACTCTTCTCTTTGACATCCATTTTATGTGTACTAGTCTTTACAATTAAAATGCCTATCAAATATTTTATACACAGAACCAATCACGACAACCAAGCTTACATCCATTTCTCAAAACATAGTATAAAAGAAATTCATGGAGAAAATTAAAGCAAGTTTAAAATGCAGCTTTTCTGAATTTGTATAAACACTCTTTGGGGTAATAAACATGGTTTTATGGCGAAGGAGAGGTTAACTTCTGGACATTTGCTTGTCCTTGGGGACCGAAAGCAGAAACCTTATGCAATTTCTTTTAGCCAGCCTGAACATTTTATAACATAACTAACTAAAATATACACAGATAGTGTTATATTTTCTAGCACCCTGGCTATAACGTAATTGTAGCTATATCTTAGTATTCAGTAAAAGCGCAAGTAAGTTTGTAATGGACCTAATATTTTAAAAAATAAGTTATAATAATTTTTGCATCAATTTTGAGGTCTGTCCACCACAGTGGGAACAACATAGACGAGAGGAATCTGGTGATTCCAAAATATTTCATGGTGTATTATTATTCCTCAAAACAGAATGCTGACGGACTGGTTGCAGCAAGGTAACCAATTAGAATGGTAAAGATGAAAAGTGACACTGCTAAACCCAGCACTCTGAATAATTGTGGGGAAACAGGAAGATATACCTAAGGGTTTAAAAGAGCATCCTTAAATATTTGGGGACAAGCCAGAGAACAGCTCAAGAGGGCAGAAAACATCAACACATCATGCAGTCCCATTCAAATCAATCAGATTCCACATTGGTGAATTTGGCTCTGCATCTCCAAACTGATGAATACAATATCTCAGAATAAAAACACCTCCTCCAGGAAATAGAGAGAGAACCTCTTCATAGACTGGGTTCTAGGAAGGCTAGTAGGACTCTCAATTTCTGTTGACGCTTACAGAACTAACATGTAGAGCAGAAATAAAGAGAGGCTGAAGGGAACATGCATACTTTCAAAACTAAACACATTACCAACCACTTCAAAAGAGAAAAAGAAAGCTCTATAATTGATGCTGTTAGATACACTAATGGAAGGAATGACCAAAAGAGCCAATGAAACCCTACCCAGGCTATTTAATTTTATAGGAGCTATAGCTAAAAAAGTAAATTAATAAAAGCCAGAAAGAATTGGAATGATGCCTTGCAGGATGATATAGCTAACTGATGGTGAGGAGGAATAAAAGAAAATGTCCTTGTAACCAGGCAACAAAAACAAGTATTAGCAATCTATGGACTGTGACATTTATGTTCTCACCCTGTAAAAATCAATCAAATTAATATACAGTAGTCTGAAATGTAAGACTGAGATAGGCAGCTGGTGTCATTTTGTTCATATGATGTGGAAGTGTCATGTGATATAAGATTTATGGAAAGATATTGTGCTGCAGGTGAAGGTTATAACCAAAATAAAATTTTGCCTAGCTAGTAAACTCTGTATGTTTCAAGGTCACTTAGAACCACCACTACACTTGGTGGCTTCCGTACACAAACTGTGTCAAAAAGAACGTTATGACTTAAAAACTTTCTCCCCTCATGAACTTTTCTGCTGATTGATCCAAGGCATATCAATTATAATATAATACCCGCTATTCAATAGGGATGCACACTGGTGTCAGCTAGTGTGGAACATCTTGCAGGATTAGGGCCTTGAATTCCTGTTATTCCTTTTTGGAGATTTTTGCTATTATGACTTTAGTTGTAGCCAATTACTCTGAACAATTTTTTTTGTTATTGTTGTGACAAAGTTCCTCCTCTGCCTTGGTGGGTCCTGTGCTTTGCTCACCTCAGAGGTTCACGGCTGCCCTCAGTTTGGCTGCTTCTGCTAGAGGCTCAAACCTGCCGTTCACTCAGCTAACCTCATCAGTGGCCAGCATGGGGGGAAAACGGAGAACAATCTCCGCAGTCTCTGTTGTCCCACCTAGTGGGTCAGGGACAGGCCAGATCCTTTTCCAAATTAGACCTTCCTTTCTGGAGTTTCTCACAGACCAGGTCAACTCCTCCTGTGTCCGATCAAGAGTTAGGGAGGCCTGGGGGGAACCCAGACCCGCACTCTACACCAGGTTCCAGCCCAGGGCCCTGTGGATAACAGCTGTCTACGTCTCCTGTATCTGCGGCATGACAGCTACAATTCCCTGGGCTACTTCCCCATGGCCTTCCCCCAGCACCTTCTTTATCCTCACAGCAGGATCTTCCTCCTGAAGCCTGATCATGCTTGTACTCCTCAGTCCTCCAGCAGCACGCCTGCTCACTCCCCACTCCTTGCTTGCCCTCCACTAACTGATGGGAGGTCCTTTTTAAACCAGGTGTCTTGATTAGCCTGCCCGCCATAATTGATTCTAGTAAGTTCTTAATTAGCTCCAGGTGTCTTAATTAGCTTGCTTGTCTTAATTGGTTCTAGCAGGTTCCTGATTGCTCTAGGGCAGCCCCTGCTATAGTCACTCAGGGAACAGAAAACTATTCATCCAGTGGCTAGTATACTTGCCTTTTACCAGACTCCTGTATTCACAGAGCAGAGAGCACGGGCATGTACTTGGCGCGGTTTACCCGTCCCTGAAGCCTGTCCCTTCTGTGGCGTTAGAGAGACCCTGGCGCACGCGTACCTTCAGTGCGCCAGGCTGCAGCCCCTTTTCCAGCTCCTCCAGAACCTCTTATTGAGGCTGCACTTTTCCCCGCACTTATTTCTTTACGCACACCCAATCTGAGGCCTCACAAAGTCACGGGACCACCTCGTCAACCTCCTCCTAGCCATGGCCAAGGTGGCCATTCGTAACACCAGGGAGAGGAGGTTAGCGGGGGGAGGGGGGGGGAGGAGCTGCGACTGTGGGGCCGTTTTCTGTTCTTTCATCCATTCACATATCCGGGCAGAGTTCCTCTGGGCAGCATTCGCCGGCTCTCTCGATGTCTTCGAGGAGCAGTGGGCGCTGTCCAGGGTTCTCTGCTCGGTGTCCCCTTCTGGCTCCTTAGTTTTGGCCCTTTGACCCACACAACTGTTCCTATTGTTGCGGAGGAGGGGCTTCAGTAGTGGGACAGCTAGCGCTCACCCACGTCCCGGTACTCAAAAGGACCAGACTCCTGTATTCACGGAGCAGTGAGCATGGGCGTGTACTTGGCGCAGTTTACCCCTGTCCCAGACACCTGCCCCTTCTGCGGCGTGAGGGAGACCATGGCACACGTTTACCTAGAGTGTGCCAGGTTGCAGCCCCTATTCCGGCTCCTCTTGGATATATTATTACATTTTTGGTTGCACTTTTCCCTTCACTTGTTCATCTACGCACTCCTGATCCGTGGCCCCAGAAAGTCGTGGGACCTCCTTGCCAACCTCCTCCTAGCTCTGGCCAAAATGGCCATCTACAAAACCAGGGAGAGGAGGTTGGCTGACGGGATTTCCTGCGACTGTGAGGCCTATTTCCGCTCCTCCGTCTGTTCACGCATCGGGCAGAGTTCCTCTGGGCAGCGTCCGCTGGCTCCCTTGATGCCTTTGAGGAGCAGTGGGCGCTGTCCAGGGTTCTCTGCTCAGTGTCACCATCAGGTTCCCTTCGTTTAGCCCTGTGACCTCACTCCTGTCCCTGTTATTTCATTAGTTGTCCCCCGCAATTATTTGGTATCACGGACCTGTGGATCCTCCCCTTAGGCTGGGGGGAGGTCCTTTAGCAGTCCGAAGCCCGCCCACTTCCTGGATCCCAACAGGACCAGACCCCTGTACCTCACTGGTCTGGGTCTGTCACACTGTTTACTGAACATTTTGGAATAAAAACGAAAAATCAGGTTAGCTGCAACACAACTAGTATAACTCCTATTCTTTATAACATGCAAAAAAAGTTCTGAAGTGATTGACACATGGAGCCACATACTTCCGCCTCCCACTGAGAGAACCAACAGAGAAATTATTTGCAGAAGGTTACAGAAGAGCTAAAATATTATCCAAGCATTTTTTTCAGAAAAGTTAACTGAAAAGTGGAGGAAGGTTATTGAGTATTTGGTTAAAACGAAGAATACAAAAAGAATTGTTGAATTCCCATGGTGCTCTCAAAGTGAACTTTTACAATTACAGCACAAGGAATCCATGTGAAATTATCCTTGCGGCCTAACCAAAACAATGTTGAAATGTGAATGCCACAGAGTTATTGTTCTGGGTACATCTATGTTTTCTGTTATTACAGAATGGAAAAATGAAGGTCACTTGCATTGTCTCAAGAACATAAGTTCATAAATGTGGAATGTAACTTCTTGCTCTTTATACTAAAATTGAAAATTATATGGCAGTGTATTCTTTTTTAAAAGTGCCTCCAACACAAAACATGGTGTTAACATTGCTGTTTAAATAATCTTATGTATATATATGCCTTCCAATGTGCCAAGATCAATATTTATTCCCTGACCAAGACTTGGCATCCATTCTTTCATTGATTCATAGATTTAAAGGCCAGAAAGGACCATTAGGTCATCTAGTTCTAGTCTGATCTCCTGTATTGAGACCAATAATTTGTATGTTTGGCTAAAGTACATCATCTCTAACCTTCTCTTTCTTCTTGATGCTGCTTCTCTGGCTTTACCCCTTTTGCTTGTAGCAAAAAATAAATAACAACAACAATAACAAGGCATTACACTCTGACCATAAAGTTTTTATGGAAGCCGAACTCATTGCACTCGAGGAAGCTTCTGCCATTAATAACTCGCCCCCTTGTATAAACACCTGCGTTACCTAACTGATGATAAGGGTCATTCATTCAGTGTGGTATATTCCAGTTCTGGTCAGCTAATCAATGCAGAAGAGTCCATGGCATACTGGAGGGAACATGTCAGCCAGCTGCCAAATGCACCCCCAATTTCTTTGAACCCTGATATTAGGGCCGTGTGACAGGTATTGAAACCCCAGACTGGGCAACAAGGGGTTTAGAAGCTTCTTCTGGCTCAGCCAGGCCCAACCCACCACACCTGCAAGAGATGCACAGACTGGAAGAGCCATTAAAAAGGAGTAGAATGGCTCATTTGTGAGCAGACCAGGGAAGAGAAAGGATCTCTACTTTGCAGCCCCCAAGAAAAGGGCTGAGGGATGGCAGGACTGCTTTCTCAACAACTGCCTGACATGCTCCCCCTGAGAGAAAAGAGGACCTGCTTCTGTTATATCCAGAGAGGGAGGCATTTCCCCCTTTAACCTACTAGTTCATTTTATTTGTGATGAATCCCTCTGTTTTATTTATGGACTATCCCTGAAGGAGAGAGACTCGGCACTGACCTAGCTGGAGGGCTAAGGCATGAGAGGCGGCAGCTGCTGCTCCAAGAGGGAGAGAGCTACCATCCTTCACAGCTACGCCCAGTGAGCTGACCCCCTTCATAGTCTCCCATGATAGACTGCGAACTTTGGGCAATAGCGGGGTAGTAGGCAGTGGCCTAGGGAGGGCAGCCTGAAGGCACTCCTGGTGTTGCCCTCACAGGGCCCTGGGCTGGAGGCTGATGGAGTGGGAGGGCAAACATTTCCCCACCAAAACTGCCCTCCCCCCCCCCCAAACACATGTGGAGGGCCTAAGTGCTCACCACTAGGAAACGCTCTCCACAAGCAAAGGCCATCACAGGCTTCTACTAAGTTGACTCGTTTTGCACAAAATGATCCTGGCAAATTCACTATCCATGAAATCCACAGAGCTGCAAAGAAGCATAAGGGAATTAAGGCAACAGGAATCTGTAGAATTCCTGCGGAACTGTAAAAAAGTGCTGGACCAGCTATTTTGTGGCTGCGGACGTTGTTCGATTTCATCTGGAGAACAGAATCGATCCTGTCTGGCTGGAAAAAAGGCCTTATTTTACCACTTTGCAAATGTAAAGGCAGCAAATGAGACTGTCATAACTATTGCAGCATTACTCTTCTATCTATCTTGGAGAAAGTTTTTGCTTCTGTCTTGTTGGCCCAAGCCGCTGATATCTTAAGGAGAAAGAGAAGACTACAACATGTTGGCTTCATTCCAGGTCATTCTACAATGGAATAAATGTTTACAGTGCACCAGCTTGTTGACAGGGAAGCGTTTTGACTGAAACTCGCAGGCCTCCCTGACAAGTTCTATAGAATGACCAATCTTCTATACGATGACTCTCAAGCTGCATTCTTGTAAACAGGAAAAGAACCACCGGCTTCCAAATTCAGTCAAGCATTCAACAAGCATGCACTGCCACCCCAGAACTCTTCAATGCTGTCATAGACTATGTGCTTGACCAGACTCTAAGTAAATGGATTTTAGGCATATGCCTTGATAAGAAAGTTAACAACATTGATTTTGCTGACAACATAGTGCTAGTTGTCAAATCAATGGATGAGCTAACCGTGGCACTTATAGCCCTGGAAAGCTCAGTGGTAAAAGTCAACCTGAAAATTAATTGGGGTAAAACCAAAATTCTTTCAGTCAGCAATTTCACACACATTGCAGGATCTGGTATCTTGGTGAGTGACCACACAGTCAGTGATTTCACCGGCCTCAGCTCTTTTTTAATAATATGGGCAGCACTGGGAAAGAAGTTGAAATCTGCACTGCAAAAGCATCATCAAGGACATCTTTTGTAACCCAAACACCTTGATTCATAGATTCCAAGACCAGGAGGGACACTGTGATCGTTGAGTCTGACCCCAGGTATAACACAGGCCATAGAATTTCCCCAGAACAATTGCTAGAGCATGTCTTATTAAAAATATCCAATAATGATAGAAAATACACAATGATCCTTGGTAAATTGTTCCAACAGTTAATTACCCTCACTGTCAAAAATTTACATCTTATTTCCAGTCTGAATTTATCTAGTTTCAACTTCCAGCCATTGGATCGTGTTATGGCTTTTTCTGCTAGACTGAAGAGCCCATTATTAAATATTTGTCCCCATGTAGATACTTATACACTATAACCAAGTCACTCCTTAACCTTCTCTTTGTTAAGCTAAACAGATTGAGCTCTTTTAGTCTATCACTATAAGGCAGTAGTGGGCAACCTGCAGCCCATCAGGGTAATCCGCTGACGGGCCGCAAGAGTTTGTTTACATTGACCATCTGCAGGCATGGCTGCCAGCAGCTCCCAGTGGCCGCGGCTCACCGTTCCCAGGCAATGGAAACTGTGGGAAGAATGGATATAAATGGGGAGACCAATGGTCCATCTAGCATAGTATGCTGTCTTCTGACAGTGGCCAATGCCGGATGCTTCAAAGGGAATGAACAGAACAGGGAAATCATCCAGTGACCCTTCTCCAGTCATCCACTCCCAGCATCTGGCAGTCAGAGGTTTAGGGACACCCGGAGCATAGGGTTGCATCCCTGACAATCTTGGCTAATAGCCATTGATGGACCTTTCCTCCATGAACTTATCTAATTCTTTTTTGAATCCAGTTATAGTTTTGGCCTTCACAACATCCCCTGGCAACAAATTCCACAGGTTCACTGTATGTTGTGTGAAGAAGTATTTCCTTTTGTTTGTTTTAAACCTACCGCTTATTAATTTCATTGAGTGACCCCTGGTTCTTGTGTTATGTGTAGCGTTAAATAATGCTTCCTTATTCACTTTCTCCACCCTACACATGATTTTACAGACCTCTATCATATTCCCCCCTTAGTCATCTCTTCTCCAAGCGCAACAGTCCCTCTCTTTTTAATTTCTCCTCATAAAGAAGTCATTTCTGTTACCCTTCTCTGTACTTTTCCATTTCTAATATATCTTTTTTGAGAGAGACCAGAACTGCACACAGTATTCAGTATAGTGGCATTATGATATTTACTGGCTTATTATCTATCCCTATCTAATCATTCTGAGAGGCTCTTCTCTGAACCCTCTCCAATTTATCAACATCCTTCTTGAACTGTGCATGCCAGAACTGGACACGGTATTCCAACAGTGGTCGCAACAGTGCCAAACACAGAGTAAAAAGAACCTCTCTACACTTACTCAAGATTCCCCCGTTTATGAATCCCAGGATTATATTAACTCTTTTGGCCACAGCATCACTTTGGCAGATCATATTCAGCTGATTATCCACCATGACCCTCACATCTTTTTCAGAGTCACTGCTTCCCAGGACAGAGTCCCCCTCCTGTAAGGATGGCCTGCATTCTTCCTAAATTTACACATTTACATGTAGTTGCTTTAAAACACATATTGTTCATTTGTGTCCATTTTACCAAAGCAGATCACTCAATCAATAACCTGTCTTCTTCATAATTTATCTCTCCTCCAATTTTTGTGTCATCTACAAACTTTATCAGTGATGAGTTTATCTTTTCTTCCAGGTAATTGACAAAAGCGTTAAATAGCAGTGCCAAGAACCGATCCCGCTGGGACCCCACTGGAAATACACCTGCTTGATGACTATTCCTCACTTACAACTACATTTTAAGCGTTATCAGTTAGCCAGTTTTTAATCCATTTAATGTGCACCATTTGAATTTTATACTATTCTAGTTTTTTAATCAAAATGTTATGTGGTACCAAGTCAAACACCGTCAGAAAATCATAGAAGATTAGGCTTGAAAGAGACCACAGGAGGTCATCTAGTCCAACGCCCTGCTCAAAGCAGGACCAACCCCAACTAAATCATCCCTGCCAAGGCTTTGTCAAGCTGGGCCTTAAAAACTATTAAGGATGGAGATTCCACCACCTCCCTAGGTAACCCATTCCAGTGCTTCACCACCGTCCTAGTGAAACAGTTTTTCCTAATATTCAACCTAGACCTCCCCCACTACAACTTGAGATCATTACTCCTTGTTCTGTCCTTTGCCACCACTGAGAACAGCCTAGCTCCATCCTCTTAGGAATCCCCCTTCAGGTAGTTGAAGGCTGCTATCAAATCCCCCCCTCACTCTACTCTTCTGCAGAATAAATAAGCCCAGTTCTCTCAGCCTCTCCTCGTAAGTCATGCAATATGTTTTGTCTTCTCATAATTTCTGTTTCTGGGTCAAGCTATCGTATTTTCCAATCCCATATCTTTTTGGTTGATGTATTTCTTTATCTCCATAATATATTAAAAATACCCAATGTTTGTTTTTTTCTGTTGCTTCTGACAAATTTGAATAAAAATAAAAAGAGACCAACAAATAATGAATTTTGAACTCTGGCACTGGGTAAGCCAGTGATGAACTGTAGTTTCTGCTTCTGATAGTTGCTCTGTTCCTTACCTTGCCCTCCCAATCATCACTACCCCATATGTCTAGTCAAATCAAATGTATTATTATCATTCCTTAGCCACATGCCATAGCACATATAAGATAAATACACCCTAACTATCTGTGTCATTCATTTGTTGCATCTTGTTCCACATGAAGTTCTGAGGCACACACTGTCTTCTTTGTAATTGGTATGCACAGTACCTAGCACAATGGGCCCCTGATCCTAGGCGCAGTTTCCTAGGCACTTCCTTAATATAAATAAATAGCAGCTTTGAAGCCTGACAAGTTTGGAATTCATAATTTCTGTCTTTGAGATTACCACATGCTTAATAATATAACTTTCGCCCCATCATTGGGAACTACAGCTTAACGAACCAGACTCTATGGTGCCTGAGCTGCAGTCTCTAGTGTACAATTGTGATGGAGTGTACCAGGCCCTTTGAGGCCCCCTGCTGAAGGCCTCACGGTCTGACCACACCACATCCCAGAAAAGGAGACGTGAAAGTGGGTCTTCTCAGCCTATCTAGAAAGGCTGCAGGGAAGCAGCTCATCAGAGTGCAGCAGACTCAATTAAAAGGAGATGCTGGTTCTGAGCAGATTAGTTGCTGGCTGGGACCAGAAGGGTGATGAGGATTTGGAAGGCTGTGAAATTCTCCAGGCGAGGAGGCCTTGGAGAGACCCTGCTCAAGCAGGGAACAGACAGGGAACTTCATCCCTGAGGTAAGGGGCTATATGGAAAGTGGCCCAGGGAATAGCAACAGCAACTACAGTATTAAAGGAAGCAGCATAGGTTGCTATTTATAATGTCCCTGGGTAAGGACCCGTAGTAGTGGGCAGGCCTGGGTCCCCCTGCTGCCCACTGGCAGAGTTGCCAAAGCCCTGAGAAGGGGACAAGTTTCATTTAGAAGCCCAAGTTAAGGGCAGGACTTTAAGAGTCTCCGGGGAGGAAGCCCTGGGGCACTGCTCTATAACAGGGTAGGGATGGGCTTAAAGCTAGCCCAGAAGGGGCTGAGAACTGAGCCCACAGACAGGGCTGCAGACATTACCAAGGGCACAGCGACAGGTCCTGTTTGTTCATTCATGTGTTTGACTGTGTGACTTAGCCAGAAGGATGAGCCACTGAAGACCCACTTGATGACGGCAACAGCTGACAGGGAGCCCCTTGAACAGAGAGCGTGCAGGTTTGCACCCAGATCATAAGAGGCGCTCACAAGAGGTGAGTGTGCACTGTTATACCAATGATTTCAGTATGACTCAAGAATCAAGTCCACTACCTGTAAAGAAATACTACTTTGTTTCTGACACAGGCATAAGCACACATTTCACAATGGTCACTATTTAGGACCACATTCTGCTGCCCTCCCTTAAGTTGAATTAGTACCCTTCCTCCACAAATAGTCTCACTGAAGTCAATGGGGTTAATCACAATGTCAGGTACTACTCATGAATAAGAATGGAAGAATCATTCCCTTACAATAGTCTAGGTAATTGCATAAAGAGACAAAACGATTTAGGTGAGACTTGGGAACAAGGGAAGTTTATACCAGTGCTCCTTTCATGTTATATAAAGGAAAGATGTATGAGACTTTAAAAACCCTAGTGGACTAAGGTTATGAGCCAAAGCAAGTGGAATTATCTCTATATGTTTTAAATTATTCTGCTTATAAATATCTTCAGGAGAACAGTACAATAAAAATTCAAATTAGGCATAATTTTTCTGTGTGAAGAGAAAGTCTGCACTTAACATGGGTAATTTACAGCAGATATCTTGTAAATCTCTCACAGCACTCTCCAACTTCAGGGTAGCATTATAAGCGTATTTCTAAGCAGTTTGAAGTCTAACCCATGGGCAAGATTGCTTATCTGCAAAGCCACCTGCATGTTGTAATTTAAACTAATATGCTGAAAAAGAAAGAGTTGTATAAACGGGGAAATATTGTAAAAGGTTTTTCCCTAATGCTATTTACAAAAGCTATTTTTAAACTTTCCACCTCACAACCTCCCTGACTCTCCCCTACCCTACCGATCCTTCCTTTTCCATCTTCATAAGAGACCTGACCCTTTCCCAGACACCTACAACAACTTCCATCCCCAAAAGTGCTCCTCCACACGACCGGTTTCCTGCTATTTGGCGCCTCAAAATCCGCTCTCCGCACATGGCTCTGACCCAACCCTCCTCCCAACCAGGAGCGCCGCCAGCTTTTTTGCCGCCCTAGGCAGCGGAAGGTCCTGCCCCTGAAATGCCGACCCCGACAGAGGCGGCGGAAGGTCCCGCCCCCGAAATACCGCTGACGACCAGGGCGGCCAAAGATCCGGCCGCCACGGTCGCCACCCCCCCAAATGTTAGTGCCCTAGGCAACCGCCTACGTCATCTAATGGGTTGCGCCGGCCCTGCTCCCAACTGCCAGTTCCAGACCCATTCATAGAGTTGGGAACTGGTGACAGTGATGCAGGGATTGGGAAAGTTTTCTAGCATCATGGAAGGGGGCCAGGTGAAAGCAATATTACTATAATCAGTACAATAGAGGATTGGGGACAGCAGTACCTGTAGGCTAACGTTTTAAATGGGGCACTGCAATATACCTTAACTGCACATGTGTTCACTGATTAACAACACCTATGAAAGTTCCGTAAGTCCTCTGTATGAGCTGTTAGACTTTGTGTCAACATGATTCTCCTTTTGCTGTTTTGGAACGTGCACAATTTCACCCTTCATTTACACATACTTGGGGGGGACAGGGACAAAAGCCCCATCTACACCTAAAACATAGGTCCACCGAGCTACATTGTTCAGGGCTGTGAAAAATTTCACCCTTGGGCGATGTAGTTAGGTCGACCTAACCGCCACCGTAGATGTTACCACCTTCTCAGAGAGGTGGATTACCTAAATTGATGGGGAAACCCCTACTGTTGACGTAGGAAGCATCTACACTACAGCAGCATACCTGCAGCACCATTGCTGCACCGCTGTAGGGTAGATATACCCTCAGATTTTTCAGTAGTAGAATCACTATTGCCTAGCACAGGGGTTCTCAAACTTTCGCTTTCTGAGGGCCCCGCTCCCCCCCACACACATGCTATAAAAACTCCATGGCCCACCAGTGCCACAACTATTTTTCTGCATATCCAGTAGATTAAAAGCCATGGCCAGCATTAAGGGGTAGCAAGCTGAGCAATTGCCTGGGGCCCCACACCACATGGGGCCCCGTGAAGCTAAGTTGCTCGGGCTTTGGCTTCAGCCCCAAGAGGCAGGGCTCGGGCTTCAGCTTTCTGCCCTGGGCCCCTAATGCTGACATCAGCCCTGCTCTCTAGTTTATTATGGCAAATGCCTTGAAACCTGGTCACACTCCGCCCCCCCCCCCCCCCCCCCCCGCTCCCAGGAGAGCCACGGACCCCCTGGTTGAAAACCTCTGGCCTAGAAGGGTGCTGAGAGCTGCTTGAAGATGTATCTCACACCTTCCTACATCTTTAAAGCACCACTCCACAGATATTTGACAGGTGCAATAATCAGGTATCGAGCCTGCTATATAGTACTATAAAAACATTAAGGAAAAAGAGTTTGTTTTTATCTCACGAGATCTAGGGTGAAATCCTGAGGTCAACCAGAATTTTACCACTCACTTAAATGGAACCAGGATTTCACCTCCGAAGTTTGTTTGTTTAAATGACACATCAAAAATTACAGAGGACACACTCAATCTGATCATAAAAAAATGTAATTATACCAAGTACAAAATTACAAAAAAAATTAAAACACCTATTTTCCTCTACTTCTGCAATGTAAGCAATGCCAAATGAGAAGGACAGGGGCTGTGTGGTATTAGAGAAATTATATATATCCTATATAAATTCATTTTTGACTCTAGACCTTGTAGGCCAAATTTAAATATGGGCCATATTTTTAGGGCTCAATACTAAACCCCCCCGGAAACAGATTTAACAATGGAAATATAGACAGATTCTTAATTACAGTATAGTGTTAGTAGCCACCATAATTATGGGTACATCTACACCACAAAAAAAACTCCAATGGCAGAGAGTCTCAGTGTTCGGGCTAACTGACTCGGGCTCGTGCAATGGGACTCAAAATAGCAGTATAGACATTCCCACTTGGGCTGGAGTTCAGGCTCTGAAACGCACTGAGAGGAGAGGGTTTCAGAGCCCAGGCTCCAGCCCGAGTGGAAACGTCAACACTGCTTTTTTGAGCCCTGTGAGCCTTAATCAGATAATCCAGGCTTTGAGACTCACTGCCATCAGTTTTGTTTTGTGTTTTTTGCAGTGTACATGTAGCCTAACAATGTTCTGTAGAAAATATAACAAGCTCAAAATTAGAGCAACTGTACTGCATGCTGTTGTAATTTAAAAAAGGGGGAGGGAAGTTGCTTAGGGGGCGGGGAGTAGGGTTACCATATTTCGGCAAGCAAAAAAGAGGACGGGAGGAGCCCACCCTAGCCCCGCCCCCGTCCTGCCCTAGCCTCGCCCCTGCCCCTTCCACTCCCTCCCACTTCCCGCCCCCCTCAGAAGCCCCAACCCTCCCCCCGCTCCTTGTCCCCTGACTGCCCCCTCCTGGGACCCCTGCCCCTAACTGCCCCCCAGGACTCCACCCCCTACCTAAGCCTCCCTGCCTCTTGTCCCCTGACTGCCCCCTCCTGATACCCTCCCCCCATCCTAACTGGCTCTCTAAGACCCTACCCCCTACCTGTACCCTGACTGCCCCAACCCTTATCCACACCCCCACCCCCAGACAGACCCCTGGGACTCCCATGCCCCATCCAACCACTCCGCATCCCCTGACAGCCCCCACCAGAACTCCCGACCCACCTAAACCCCTCTGCTCCCTTTCCCCTGACTGCTCCGATCCCTCTCCCCACCCCCAGAACTCCTAACCCCCCCGTTCCTTGTCCCCTAACTGCCCCCTCCTAAGACCCCCCCACACCTTAACTGCCCCCCAGGACCTTACCCCCTACCTGTACCCTGACTGCCCAAAACCTTATCCACACTCCCCTCAAAAAGCCCCCCCCAAACTCCCGACTCCCCCCCCCCCCGTCTCTTGACTGCCCCCTCCAGAACCTCCTTGCCCCTTCTCCGACCCCCTGGCCCCCTTACCCTGCTGCTCGTCCCAGCATGCTGGGCAGCAGGGGAGGAGGAGCGTGGGAGGAGCTCCAGACTGCCGGAGGCAATCTGCGAATGCAGGGAGGAAGGGAGGGAGTGATCTCTGCTGCAGGGGAAGCGGAGGAGGGGCTCTCACTGGCTGTCGGAGCCCCATGTAAATGGCACCATCCGGCCAGCTGCCCTGTTAGCCGCACGTGCTCTGCATGGGAGGGAGAAGTCCGGACATTTACAAATTCACCCTGGACGCTATTTTTAGCTCAAAAAGCCGGACATGTCGGGGGGAATCCGGACGAATGGTAACCCTAGCGGGGAATGCGCGTGCCGTTTTGTTTTGTTTTTAAAGAAAGCAGAGTCTTTGTTAAGAATTTGGACCAAATTCAGCATGGGCATGATCAGGAGTAACTCGCACTGAAGTTGGAGGGAGCCATGCCTATTTATACCATGGCTGCTTTTGGTCCTTTGTATTGAAAACACAATGCAACAATTTCAGGTAGGATGGCCAGACTCCAATGTTCCATGAAGTAATGGGTGTTAGGTTAACATTTACACCAGTATTTCACTTAGATTTCTAAATATTACAGAGCAGCTTATTCAAAGTACATTTATGAGCCATGGTTTAAGTTATTTTGGGAAATAAGAATTGATCAAATGGATGCACGACAAATTAGAGCTAAAGCCACTCACTAAACTAGAGTATCTCCTGAAGCATGGATAGTCCATTTTGCCACCGCAGTTATTCCCACTTACCTTCACTGCATTGAAGCAGAAAGCATACAGTACAATCACAACTACAAAGCTTCGAGAAATACTGTAGAGGGCAGATATCAATCCAGCAGCAGCTGAAATACAGACATCAAAAGTTTGTTACTTTCTAGAGGAAACAAGCTGCAACCAAAAGAAAAACAAAAAAGGATTCGCTCAACCAGAATTTAATTAATAGAAATCTTGTATCACAGTGTTATTCTCTTTCTTTGTATAAAGAACGCCTTCAATATTTTGATCAGTTAAACAAGTTCCTCAAGAGACTAAGGGTGAAATTCTGGCCTCACTACATCAATCAACTACAAGCACTCTCACCAGGTGAAATTCTGGCTCCATGGAAGTTGGAGCAAAACTTCCCTTGAATTTGATGGGGTCCGGGTTTTACCCAACATGTTTTGCCCTCAGATCTGCTACATTATTCAAGAGTCAAGAAGTTAAAGAAAAGCTACCCCAGATGCATATGGTAGTTTTAGCCATATGATTTTTTTTTCTTATTTGAGCTGGGGGAAAGGAGGAACTACGAAATAGTCCCTTTCTCTTTTTGGGCTTATCCATACTGTGCTTGAAATGATAATAGAAATCACCATGCTTCTAACATGTTTTCCCTCATGTGGAAAAGGATTTAAGTTTTACCAAGGATTATGTTAGACATGCTAAAAACATTTCTGTGGGGGTGGTTCATAGTCTAACACACAGTTTAAGTACTGCTGTTCTCAGAAAAAATCCTCGTTCATATGCAAGAAATCATGTGTAACTGCGTGACTGCAGGGCCGGTGCTACCATTAAGGCAAACTAAGTGGTTGCCTAGGGCGCCAAGATTTGGGGGCACCAAAAAGCGGTGCCCCCAATTTTTTTTTTACAGCATTCCTGGGCTGGGCTGCCAGCGGCGCGCTGACAAGTGTGGCTCAGACTCCCTTCCCCAGCGCAGTGGCCGCTCCACTTCTCCCGCCTCCCAGGCTTGCGGCGCCAATCAGCTGTTTGGCACCGCAAGCCTGGGAGGAGAGCAGAATTAGAGCAGGGGTGGCATGCTCGGGGAGGAGACGGAGCAGAGGTGAGCTGGGGTGTGGAGCTGTCACATGGCTCCCCGGGCTGGGGTAGTGGGGAGCTGCCGCGGGGGGGGGGGGTGCCTCAGGGCGGGGGGGGGGGAGCTGCCACAGGGCTCCCCACCCCAGCTCATCTCCGCTACGCCCCCTCCCCGAGCACGCCGTTGCTGCTCCACTTCTCCCGCCTCCCAGGCTTGCGGCACCAATCAGCTGTTTGGCGCTGCAAGCCTGGGAGGGGAGGAGAATTAGAGCGGGGGCGGCGTGCTTGGGGATGAGGTGGAGCAGAGGTGAGCTGGGGTGGGGAGCTGCCACATGGCTCCGCGGGGGGGGGGGGGGGCGCATCGGGGCGGGAGGGGTTGGGGAGCTGCTGCAGGGCTGGGGGGGGGGGGGCACAAGGTGGAAATTTCGCCTAGGGCGCGAAACTTCCTTGCACCAGCCCTGCGTGACTGCCACTAGCACTGTTTCAATTGTAGTGTGAATGAGGCCTCAAAATGTGCAGTACAACCCAGCTTAATTTATGGCTGTGGGCATGAACAGATGAGCTCAGGCTACAATAAACTACTTACCAGAACCACCAAAAAGCAACATGTCTATTTGTTCCAAGAGATATATACAAAAGGTGTTGATTTGAGGGAAAAGGCCAAGAAGAGAAATTGCAGGGAAGCAATACAAAAACACTGAAATTAAAACAAGATGTATATTAGCACATACTTGAATGTCACAATAACTGAACATATTTGTATGAAAAACAGAGAGACGTTGCCTCAAACTGAGATAAGCTACTTTTCCATTATATTTTAATGCTTTCTGCATAGATTTTGATGTTAGGAACAATGCTTACATTTTGCAGGCATTTCATTATTTAAATTTATTTATATTTAATGTTTCTCTAAAAGCAATAATAGGTTTGTATGAATTCTTCATAGCTAGCGCTACCTATTTATCCTCCAAAGCATTTTATCAACATTATTTCTCACAACCGCCTGAGGTAAATATTATTTCCTATTTTACAGATATATAAACTAATACACAAAGAGTTAAAGTTCAGTTCTACTTTGAAAAGTGACCAGGGGGAAAATGGCATAATGTAGTCTCCATTTACCATTTCTCAACCACTTTTAAGATCAATTCTGTTCAGTTTAAAAGTAAAAAATATTTTTTCCTTAACTTGAGGGCTCTGCAAACTCAACCTGGAATTACTGAGCTCTGGCTAATACATGCATCATCATCAATAAAGATTCTGTAACTGGAAGTTAGTTACCAGTTCTGCTGATGATGTGTGAGCCAGAATAGAATCCAGCTCACTCTCTCATAGCTGCCTTGACTCTGCAGAATGGCCAGAATTAAAAAACAGAAACTTATTTAAATAGTAAAAAAAATATTCAAAGGCAAGCTGATCTATTGAGTAAGAAGGTGCCATTTATACATAGCCACTTTTCAGAGCTGTCCCTCACTTTAAGTGACTTTCCCATGGTCAAAGGAAGCAGGATTAGTACTCAGGGTCTGTGCTTCCTGTCTTGTGTTCTGATCACATCACTGCTGTCTCTATGGGCTCAATCCTGCAAGGTACAGTGCATGCTGGCCATGATCTAGCAAAGCATTTAAGCACATGCTTAACTTTAAGCAGATGAACAGTCTCACTAACTTCAACGGGACTATTCATATGGTTAAATTTAATCACATGCTTAAACACTGTGCTGGATCCTAGCCTGAATTCTCAGCACCTTCGCGATCAAGCCCTGTGTAAGCAACACCACTGGGATGGGTGAAGATAATCAGTGATGAGGGAAGCTGAAGCCAGACATATTCAGGTGGCATAGTAAATTTAGAGAAGCAAGAAATGAAATATTCAGAGTGCTGCAGAACAAACAAAATGAGGGGGAAAGAAACAAGATAGAAATAACAGTATTTTAAAAAAAATGAGATAAGCAGATTCTGAAGAAGAGATTTTCTTGGTAAGACCTGGGGAAATAAAAGGAGAGGGTATGGCAAAAGAGCAGCGCATGAATTGCTGCCAACACGAGTCAAATTGAAACTGCATCATAAGGAACTAAGAAAAATATGCTCTGTAGTCCATGTTAAAAAGGATAGGGGCAACGCACGACAGATTACAGTTTTAGTCAAAGAAAAACCAATCTGATAGTTATGTTAACAAGGCCATTGGGAGACTGAAAAATTGTGTTGCAAATTGCATGGATTGTTTGCCCCATTTCTTACAGAAAAATGTTCTGCTGTTCCTGGCAATTTTTCCTGTGAACAAGCATATATTTATTAGTTATACATGCTGGGCTGTCTGCATTTTTTTCTTATTTGCCCTGATAATACTTAAATCCAACAAACTGCTGACGTTTCTCTTATTTCCATACTGACTTTTAAAACAAAAACAAACATTACCAATGATATTTGTTTTCTTTGCTATATTCCAATTATCCCATTTTACTTACAAAAAGAATAGGAGTACTTGTGGCACCTTAGAGACTAACAAATTTATTAGAGCATAAGCTTTCGTGGACTACAGCCCACTTCTTCGGATGCATAGAAGTGGGCTGTAGTCCACGAAAGCTTATGCTCTAATAAATTTGTTAGTCTCTAAGGTGCCACAAGTACTCCTGTTCTTTTTGCGGATACAGACTAACACGGCTGCTACTCTGAAACCTGTCATTTTACTTACAGTCCTTCTTGATCATATATCTTGCTGGGTTAAAATAATGCAGCAATATGCTCTGTTAGATCTGACTGCATATATTAATGCTTCTTCACCTATCATATTATTCTACAACTATCTAGTTTCATAACTCCTCCTGTAGAATTCAAACACAGAAGAGATAGGACAAGCTCACGGGTCAGACGCAAAAAAAGTATAAAGACAACGAGGAGTCTGGTGGCACCTTAAAGACTAACCATACAGACTAACATGGCTACCCTCTGAGAAAAAGTATAAGTGCTTTAGGGTTGGTGTGACACAGCTCAATGAACTTGAACACCTATGCTGGTATTTATAATGTGCCCATCACCGTGGTATCCTAGCACTAACAAAAATTGCATATACATAAAAGCATGCAGAAATATCATGTTCTCCATCTCTTGCTTGTAAATGCCATTGAGAGGGCTTACAACAGACCTGTGCAAACTACGGCTCGTGGGCCTCATCCGGCCCGCGTGATCCTCCTGCCCGGCCCCTGAGCTCCCAGCCGGGGAGCCTAGTACCCAGCCCCTCCCCCACTATTCCCCTTCCCCTGCAGCCATTCTGCCGCGCAAGCCGCACTCTGGCCCGCTGCTCCTGCTGGTCAGCGTGGGGAGTGCAGCTGGCTCTGGCCAGGCGGCTGCGAGCTCCTGCTGCTGGTAAGGGGTGGGGAGCGGTGGGGTTGGGTAAGGGAGTGGAGGGTTCTGGGGGGCAGTCAGGAAGGAGGGGGCGGTTGGATGGGGCGGAGGTTCTGGGGGGGCGATCAAAGGATGGGGAACAGGGAGGGTTGGGAGTGGGAGTCCCAGGGGGCCTGTCAGGGGGCGGGGATGTGGATAGAGGTTGGGAGGGCAGTCAGGGGACAGGGGGGTTGGATGGGTTGAGAGTTCTGAGGGGGGCTGTCAGGGGGCGGAAAGTGATAGGGGGCAGGGGCCAGGCTGTTTGGGGAGGCACAGCCTTCCCTACCCGGCCCTCCATACAGTTGTGCAACCCTGATGTGGGCCTCAGGCCAAAAAGTTTGCCCCCCCCCCCAGCTTACAACATTTGCTACCTTTACTTCTCTCCTCTCTCCTTTTTCTAGTCATACCAAGCTATTCTTGGATTGGTATTGAGGAAAAGCAATGGTAAAGATGGCAAACTACCTAGAGTTATCTGGATCCCTCTATTTGATCACAGAGATTTTTGGTCCCCCAGACCAAACATTTCAAGATCACTTGAAATTCAGTGATTACAAGGAGGGTTTTGCAGAAGCCCAGCACTGATACGAGAAAGAGATCCTCGCTGTGAGGCAAGGGGATCACTTTATAGCTAGCTTGATATTACTAGTTTGAAGGCTAAATGATTTCTCTAACTATTGTGACCCAAGAACAGCCTGGATGGGGGCGGGGGAGTAATTAATAGGACAGGAAATAGAACTCACTGCCAATGTGTCAGAGGGGAGTGTGTGAATGAAGGGGTGTGAGTATGAGAGAGGGGGTGAGGGAGGCTGGCTGTCAAGAGCAATCTTGCCATCTCACTCCCTCTTTGATGCTCCCTGGAGTAATCCCAAAACATGTTAATCTTATCCTGTGTCAGAGAGTAGCCTGGGAAAGGGATGTTTCAAAGGCCCTTGCCTTTAAGAGGACTGGATATAGGAATCTTCTGGTTTCTCCTGGGAAGAGCAGACCATTAAGAAAGGCTAGTTACACAATTAAAGTTGAATTATGAATCCCAGAGAGGGCTGGAATACAATGCATTCTTAAAAGTACCTAGCACCTTCTTGTTTAAGTAGTAATGCGTGTTTGCACATGCAACACCTCCAGCTCCGAGAGTTGGAACACTGCTATTTTCACATGAAGTTTGGAGGCTCCCTCTAATACAGTAATAGAAGGTGGGGTTTTCATATGCATTTTGATTTAAAATACCATGGTAACCAGTGGCAATTTTGGTGCAAGTATTTTTGTTTGTAATTGGTTAAAATAAAGCATGTGGTTTTATCAAGAGCTAGTATTAAAAGGCTAGTAATCCAAATACCTGGCCTGTTTGCAGGAACTGAGAGCTAATTAGCTTTATTCTAGAATAGAGGGTAGGAGGGGGGATTCCTTTGGATGAGGAATAATCTTTTCTTACAAAGGGAGCTGAAGAGAACATTCAGAAAGGCGTCCCCCTACCTCCCACAGAAGCTCAGTTATTGCTAGAGGTAACAGACATAGATAAAAGATGATCTGCTATAAGAACATCAGAATGGCCATACTGGGTCAGACCAACGGTCCATTTAGCCCAGCATCCTGTCTTCTGGCAGTGGCCAATGCCAGGTGCTTCAAAAGTAATGAACAGAACAGGGCAATCATCAAGTGATCCATCCCCTGTCATCCACTCCCAGCATCTGACAGTCTGAGGCTTAGGGACACCCAGACCATAGGGTTGCATCCTTGACCATCTTGGCTAATAGCCATTGATGGACCTATTCTCCATGAATTTATCTAATTCTTTTTTAAATCCAGTTATAAGTTTTGGCCTTCACAACGTCCCCTAGCAACAAGTTCCACAGGTTGACTGTACGTAGTGTGGAGAAGTACTTCCTTTTGTGTGTTTTAAACTTTTGCCTGATAATTTCATTGGGTGACCCCCCTGGTTCTTGTGTCATGAAAAGAAGTAAATAATACTTCCTATTATTCACTTTCTCCACACCAGTCATGATTTTATAGACCTCTATCATATCACCCCATAGTCGTCTCTTTTCCAAGCTGAACAATCCCAGTTTTTTTACTCTCTCCTCATACGGAAGCTGTTCCATACCCCTTATCATTTTTTGTTGGCTTTCTCTGTATCTTTTCCATTTCTAATATATCTTTTTTGAGATGGGGTGACCAGACTTGCATACAGTATTCCATGTGTGGGCATACCATGGATTTATATAGAGGCATTATGATATTTACTATCTTCTCAACTATCCCTTTCCTAATGGTTCCTAACATTGCTAGCTTTTTTGACTGCTGCTGCACATTGAGCGGATGTTTTTAGAGAACTATCCATAATCACTCCAAGATCCCTTTCTTGAGTGCTAATAGCTAATTAACTCCCCATCACTTTGTATGTATAGTTGAGATTATTTTCCAATATGCATAATTTTGTATTTATCAATGGTGAATTTCATCTGCCATTTTGTTGCCCAGTCACAAAGTGTTGTGAGATCCCTTTGTAACTCTTCGCAGTCTGCTTTGGACTTTACTATCTTGAGTAACTTTGTATCATTTGCAAACTTTGCCACCTCACTGTTTAACCCTTTTTCCAGACCATTTATGTATATGTTGAACAGCTTTGATCCCAATGCAGATCCCTGGGTGACACTGCTATCTACCTTTCTCTATTCTGAAAACTGACTTTTTATTCCTGCCCTTTGTTTCCTGTCTTGTAATCAATTTCAGATCCATGAAATGTCATTCCCTCTTATCCCATCATTGCTTAGTTTGCTTAAGAGCCTTTGGTGAGAGACCTTGTCAAAGGCTTTCTGAAAGTCCAAGTACACTATATCCACTGGATCATCCATGTCCACATGTTTGTGACCCCCTCAAAGAATTCTAATAGATTGGTGAGACATGATTTCCCCTTTACAAAGCCTTGTTGACTCTTCCAAAACAAATCATGTTCATCTATGTCTGATATTTCTGTTATTCACTATAGTTTCAACCAATTTGCCTGGTACTGAAGTTAGGCTTCCTGGTCTGTAATTGCCAGGATCACCTTTTAAAAAAATTGGCATCACGTTAGCTATCCTCCAGTCATCTGGTACAGAAACTGATTTAAGTGATAGGTTACATTGCAGTTAGTAGTTCTGCAATTTCACATTTGAGTTCCTTCAGAACTCTTAGGTAAATACCATCTGTTTCTGGTGATTTACTACTATTTTATTTATCAGTTTGTTCCAAAATCTCTTCTATTGAAAACTCAATTTGGTACAGTTCCTCAGGATTGGTCACCTAAAAAGAATGGCTCAGGTGTAGGAATCTCCCTCACATCTTCGGCAGTGATGACAGATGCAAAGAATTCATTTAGTTTCTCTGCAATGGCCTTGTCTTCCTTGAGTGCTCCTTTATCTCCTGGATCATCCAGTGGCCCCACTGACTGTTTCCTGCTTCTGATGTACTTTAAAAAAACGCTGTTAATTTTTGCTTATTGCTCTTCAAATTCTTTTAATATATGGAGATATACCTATCTCATAGAACTGGAAGGGACCTTGAAAGGTCATTGAGTCCAGCCCCCTGCCTTCACTCGCAGGACCAAGTACTGATTTTTGCCCCAGATCCCTAAGTGGCCCCCTCAAGGATTAAACTCACAACCCTGCGTTTAGCAGGCCAATGCTCGAACCACTGAGCTATCCCTCCCTCGGCCTGCCTAATTACACTTGACTTGCCAGAGTTTATGCTCTTTTCTATTTTCCTCAGTAGGATTTGACTTCCAATTTTTAAAGGATACCTTTATGCCTCTAGTCACTTGTTTTACTCTGTTTAGCCATGGTGACATTTTTTTGGTCCTTACTATTCTTTATAATTTGGGGTATTTAATGTGAGCCTCTATTGTGGTGTTTTTAAAAAGTTTCCCTGCAACTTGCAGGCATTTTATTCTTGTGGCCGTTCCTTTTAATTTCTGTTTAACTAGTTTCTTCATTTTTGTGTAGTTCCCCTTTATGAAGTTAAATGCTATTGTGGTGGGTTTCCCCCCCCCCTCCAAGGATGTTAAATTTAATTATATTATGGTTGCTACTACTGCGTGGTTCAGTTATATTCACTTCTTGTACATATCCTGTGCTCCACTTAGGACTAAATCAGGAATTGGCTTTCCGCTTGTGGGTTCCAGAATTAGCTGCTCCAAGAAGCAGTCATTAATGGTGTCCAGAAACTTTATTTCTGTAACCTGTCTTGAAGTGACATATACCCAGTCAATATGAGAATAGCAGAAATCCACCATTATTATTGAGTTGTCTATTTGTATAGCATCTCATCTCCCAGAGCATTTCATAGTCTCCATCCTGGTCAGGTTGTCGGTAGCATATTCCTACTGCTATGCTCTTATTATTCAAGCATGGAATTTCTATCCATACAGATTCTATGGTACAGTTTGATTCATTTATGATTTTTACTATATTTGACTCTATGCTTTCTTTCACATATAGTGCCACTCCTCCGCCAGCACAAGATACTCTGTCACTCCTAATATTTTGTATGTAAGAGGGAGGTGGAGAGGGATTACAAACTCATATTGGCATTTGGAACCTATAAAAAAATAGAAGCCAGCTGCCTTAAACATCTCACCCTCTTCTTGTTTTCTAGCTGTGATAGCAGGTAATTGTTGTAAGTTTACTTATTTTAGTAGCACCTAAAGCATCATTTCAGGCTCTTCCTCACCCATAGTCTGACCAAAATTTCTCATTTCTTTTATATCATGGTTTAAGGGCTAAGGCTTGCCTGAGTGAGAATGCAGGGCATTGACTTAACCCCTGCAGTCCCGTCCACCATTTTCTTCCTTTATAATGCAGTCCTCCCTCCGTACAGCAACAGCTATGTTGCAATATTTCCTCATGGCCAAAGAGTTGGACAACCTCTTGCTGTTCACAAAACATAACGTTATCATAACAAGCTTCTGGATTCTTCAAGTCGGTAAACTTTGTATCCTTCTCAAGAGGTAGCAAATCCATTCTTTCACCACACGAAGAATTCTGAATGTAGATTCAAATGTAGATCTTGTGTGTGGTTACACATTGTGCTGCCAGACTGCTGGAGCTGTCTGGACTTAAACAGTTCCTTTAAATGGTGAAGATATTCAAGTATTTCTGTTTTCAGTATTCTAGATTGTGCTAATAATACGGGGTGAAATCCTAGCCATACTGAAGACAATGGAAGTTTTGCCATTAACTTTAATGGAGCTAGAATTTCACTCATGGTGTAGAGATGTCTTTATAGGTACAGCATAAAGTGAAAAATAAGGCATAGTATAATAAATTACAAGCAAAGTATATTATATTTAAGTGTTCTGGAGTTGTATATTGAGAAATCAATGAACTTTTGTCTGAAGGGCCATAGAATATACAACTAAAGTTTTCCAGAAGTACTGTGTTATTTCTGATAACTATGAAACTATATATATCTATACACATACATACACACACACCTCTACCCTGATATAACGTGACCCTATATAACATGAATTCAGATATAACACAGTAAAGCAGCGCTCGGGGGGGGGAGAGGGGGGACTGCACACTTTGGTGGATCAAAGCAAGTTCAATATAATACAGTTTCACCTATAACGCGGTAAGATTTTTTGGCTCCCGAGGTACAGCGTTATATCGGGGTAGAGGTGTGGATTTTATATATATATAATCAACCAAAATTTTTGCACTTGGAAGTCTGACTAAGAAACTGGTGATTCTGAAGCTGCACAGTGAATTACTGTAAAAGGTTTATTACTAGATTGTGAAACAAACTCAATTCAAGTATCAGGGGGTAGCCGTGTTAGTCTGTATCTACAAAAACAACAAGGAGTCTGGTGGCACCTTAAAGACTAACAGATTTATTTGGGCATAAGCTTTCGTGAGTAAAAACCTCACTTCTTCGGATGCATAGAGTGAAAGTTACAGATGCAGGCATTATATACTGACACATAATGCCTGCATCTGTAACTTTCACTCTATGCATCTGAAGAAGTGAGGTTTTTACTCATGAAAGCTTATGCCCAAATAAATCTGTTAGTCTTTAAGGTGCCACCAAACTCAATTCAGTAGAAACTTGTTAGATGTATAACATCATTACATATAAATTGTGTTTTAAACTGGTCTATGCCTTAGCAGGCAATCCATTTAGGAGATGATCAAGAATAAATCAATGCCAGTTTTGCTATCTACTTAAATGGCTGTAGGATCACGCCTTTAAATCAGTTTCTTCATTGGAGTCAATCTTGAATTCCTTATTTCAGTTGACCTCATTGGGAGATTAACATAAGTAAGAAGTGAAGAACTGAGCCCCTTTCAGCCAATAAATGCTAAAAGCATGTTTGTTAATGTAAGTGGTTATGTACTTAATATGTGATAGTTCTTATGAGTGAGATCAGCAAATCACTTGCCACATCATTGAACAGCAGAAATCAGATGATGGCAAACTTTGGTGACTACTGCCCTGTGCTGGATTTGAACCAGTGACATAGGATCCAGGTCTCATCAGCAAGCCCCTGAACTACCAGTCACCCCAGTAAAGATTTATTTGCCATTCAGTATTGAACCTAATCAATCTGAATTGAGAACCATGGAAGCTATTAGGTGCTGAGCACTTGAGAAAATCCAGCCACTTCACTTAGGTACCTAAATGGGAGTTGAGTACTTCTGAAATCTGACCCAGGTTGCGGGTGCTGAGCATTACTGATAGAAAATCTGGCCCTTGATTTTCCCCAGTACCAGATATACCTGTGGGCCAGTACTGCTGCTGCTGCTTTAAATAAATTAATGGAGATACCCTATCTCCTAGAACTGGAAGGGACCTTGAAAGGTCATCAAGTCCAGGCCCCTGCCTTCACTAGCAGGACCAAGTACTGATTTTGCCTCAGATCCCTAAGTGGCCCTCTCAAAGATTGAACTCACAACCCTGGGTTTAGCAAGCCAATGCTCAAACCATTGAGCTATCCCTCCCCCCAGGGCATCTTCTCAGTGTGGGTGAGACACGTTTGAATGTTGTATTGAAGAACCAGGAAAAGATTCTATAAAAACTTCTTGTTTTAGAAGTGAAAAAGGAAATGGCAAAATACAAAAATAAATGGTCACCATCCACTTACCTGGTGTTATCTGTTAAAGCATACTGCAAACAAACAGTACTACTTTTGGCCTAGGAATTTGTAATAGGTTTATTAGGAATTGGGGAATCTTTTGGGGAAAGAGGAGCCTATATAGGAAGGATGGGCTCCACCTAAACCAGAATAGAACCAGATTGCTGGCATGTAAAATTAAAAAGGTCAGAAAGGAGTTTTTAAACTAAAGGCTAGTGGAAAGCCAAAAGGTGCAAAGGAGCACATAATTCAGACAGAGAGATCCCACAGAGAGGGGATCTATTAATGAGGATTCTCAATATCCTAGTAAAGAGAGGATAGAATTTGATAAAGTACAGGTAGGAACTGAAGAGAAACAGTCAAATGAAAAAAAGAGTCCCATTCAATCACATCACATGAAGGCAGACAACTAAAAAGTGACAAATTTTAAAAGTGTTTGTATACAAATGCTAGAAGTTTAAATATTGAGATGGGCGAACTTGAGTGCCTGGTATTAAATGAGATTATCGATATAATACGCATCCCAGAAACATGGTGGAATGATGACAATGAATAGGACACTGTAATACTAAGAATTACCTGCTTTCACAGCTAGAAAACAAGAAGAGGGTGAGATGCTTAAGGCAGCTGGCTTCTATTTTTTATAGGTTCCAAATGCAAATATGAGTTTGTAATCTCTCTCCACCTCCCTCCCTCTTTTCCAGTCTGCTTCAAGACTCTGCTCCATGATGTCTCTAAGGCCAGCCAAAATTAGCCCATTTATAAGCTCGCTCATTCTATAGTCGTTGCTATAGTTTTTCCATTTATCTTATCCCTGGAGTCATTTAGGATTCTTGATGAATTATTTATCAGCATTTTTACTGTTCACTTTTGACAGGCAGATAAAATAAGATGTAAGAAGAAAATAAGTGATGCAGGTCTTCGTTTTCCCCCAGTCTGTGGTAAGGGGAAATGGGAGCCAACAAGTACATGTACAGTGCCATAAGTCCATCCTAAAAATAGCATAAGCAAACTTTAGCTGCAGCTACACACAGGCATAAAAATCACAGATGGAAAAGTCTTAATAGGTTATCTAGGCCATGCCACAAGCTTGCTTCCTCCAATACTTTGTTTTCTCTTGTTTTAAATGTCTTCAACAACTGGGCTTCCACCACTTCCTTTGGGAGACTGTTCTACAGCCAACCAATCTCAGCGTCAGGAAGTTTTCCCAATATTAAGCCTAAGTGTTTTTTTTTTCAGTTTCATCCCATTTCTCCTCACTACCTTAAATTACGCCACCCTCATTGTTTAGATCCTTCATTATACTGGTAATTGTTATAATGTTTTCCCCTTCATCATTGTTTACACACACACAGCTCTTTGACTCATGATGAAAATTTAAATCTATATTTGTTGCTCTTGTCTTAACCATCATCAGGTTGCAAATATTTTACCAGTAACGAGGTGCCCAGACACAATGCAGTATAGCAGGTGTGACTTCCCCAGAGCAGCAGAGAGTGGGGAAGGTTGCTGATCTGTGATGTGATGTCTTTCTGTATATGACCACCGTACAAAGCATAACTGAATTTCACAATGTCTTTTTCTAATATCATCAGTGACTGTTAGTTTTCTACAGAGAATACAAATATAATCCTTCTTTTTAAGAACTGTTTTTGGGGTGAGGGATGGATGCCCAGTGCCACCATATCTGTATGCTGACTTCTTCAAAGTTTTTCTACAGGTTTAACCTTTAGATGAATGAAGGGGACAAAGACACTTCCCCATAACATTCATTTGATTGTCAACATGGGAAAATGCAGGCTCTCCAGCTAATGGTTAGCTCATTTTTACATTCACAGGCAAAGTATCAACTCACCTATTATATGGTCTCTGGCTGATTGGAGAGATCCAGGAGAAAAGAGCTTCAAGCCATATACTGTGTAAATCGAAGGATTTTTGTCTTTAGATCCAGCATCTAGCAGCAAAATAAGGCCACACAAGATACAAAAATATACTGGTCTGCTGTACATTATGATTTGATTGTGTCCCTGGAAAAGACAAGCAAATAAAATATTTCTTAATGTTGCACTCCATCTTCCTATTTATATTCATGACAGTGTCTAAGCACCGCATAAAACTGATAGGGGGCAGAGACCAGGCAGTAAGTATTTTCTATACCATATTCCTGCTCTTCTTCTTGCCTTAGTTTCATTCATATGGGGTCAATTCTTCGAGTCCTTCTTCTCCATTCCACTCTGTCTTGAAGCAGTTCCTCAGAAACTCCACAACTAGTCCATTCCTTTTGTTTGACATCCATTCATCTAGTTTGGGGACTTCCAACTCTACTCTTACCCTCCACTTCTAATTTTAACATCCTGTTTCCTATATATTTTTCCAATCTTCTTTTCACATGCCTAAACCATCTAAGCCTGGATTCCCTCAGCGTTTCTGTAACTGATACCACCTTCACACTTCCCCTAAATTGTTTGTTCTACTAATATAATGCTACAAGTGATTTTATCCACTTCTGAGTAGATTTTCAAAGGCACAAATGGCCCTTACAGAGCAAGATGCCTATCTGCCACTTGTGCCTTTGAAAATCTGCTCTTTCAGACCTTTTAAAAATAATACAGAATTGTACAGAAGTCATTACCATACTCTGAAAAAATTTAGATCTAGCTGAATCTTGCTCTTTAATAGCAAACTTTACATTTACATTTTTCCTTTCAAATGTAAAGCTAATTTTAATCAATGTCTGCTTCATGGATCTTGACCTTTATGGCTAGCATTTATTAAATGAATGATAAAATTACAGTTTTTAATTTATATTATAATTTGCATTATATTAAGACAAGGTAGTTATTGTTACTAAACATAGAAAAGGAGCTTTGTGGATCTCACAGGTATAAAGCTTCAACAGGTATAAAGCTTTAACCTTTCTCCTTTAGAAAATCGTGTGTGTAGATTACAAGTGAAATGAGTTTAAAGGTCTTGATTTAAATGCCATTGGTAGATGTCTGGTCATTACACAAAACGTATACACAGTTTGTCAGAACAAGCAGTTCTAGCTCAGAGAACACCTTCCAGCCCACCCTCTCCAATTCAGAAAGGGTAGGGATGGTACAAGGGAAGATTAACCCTTGAGTTCAAATTCGGTTCTCTTTCACCCCTGATGGAGTAGTTTCTACTTCTCCTCTGCCTCTGTTTTGCTTTCTATTGCCACAACTACAGCTGGTTCCCTATTGTAATGTTGTTTTGGCTCTGCACCAGGAATCCTAGTACTGCTGCCCCTGCTGGGCCATATTTCTACATTGGAGAAGACAGGAAGGGACTCCAGACACTTCCAGACTTTCTGGGGTAGACCCAGAAAAGAGACTTAGATTCAACATTGCAATGCCTTTCTTTTACTCACCCTGCTACCTAATAAAGTCTACAGCACCAATTTAGGTTCCCAAATTCCCTATACAATGCATGGGGAGAGTTAGGTGTCTAAGAATGGGACCAACAAAAGCTGACACAGTGAGCGGGGAACTGACTAAGCTAACCAATGGGAGATGCCACTGAAAGGAATGAGCCATCACTCCTCTCCACTTCCCCCCCCAGTACCCACTAATGCCACAAAAGTGGTAGGCACTGAGAATGAGGGGGTGGAGCTGATCGGCAGGACCCGCCGGCAGGCAGGAGGCGCTGGGGGAGGTGGAGTTTCTGGTAGGGGGGCTGCCGGTGGCCACTGCTCGCCTCCTCCCCCTGCTCTCCTCCTTGCCGTCTGCCCACCCGCCTCCTCACCCCCCTCCCACCTGCCACTCGCCTCCCTGTTCATCTCTTCACCCTGCTTGCCCACCTGTCTCCTGCCTCACCTCCCTGCCCGCTTCCTCACAATTT
Source organism: Malaclemys terrapin pileata (assembly GCF_027887155.1). NCBI lineage: Eukaryota > Metazoa > Chordata > Testudines > Emydidae > Malaclemys > Malaclemys terrapin. The sequence continues at coordinate 78,255,393 of NC_071507.1, read as the reverse complement.
GATGGAAGTACAGGGGCCTGCCGGTCTCCCCGATTCGCTGTACCCATGGGAGGCTCTGGGTCCCACCCCTCAAATGGAGTTAGGCACCTCCCTCTGCTCAGGATTTACAGCTGTAGCAGGGTGGTCACCCGCTCCTGCCCTGCAGGGCTTGAAATCAGCCCTGGGAGAGGACAGAGACTGTGAGAGGGCTGCTGTTACGAAAGCAGCAAGCCTCGGCTGATTGGGGAAACAGCCACAGCTGCGGCCACGCCCCAATCAGGCCACAGCTCACCTGTATAAAAAGGCTGGGAGCCAGGCACTCTAAAAGGCTCTCTCCAGTCTCAGAGGGAGTAGGGCCTGGCTGTCTGAAGAGAAGGTACCGAGGGCGGAGCAGTGCTGGGAAGGGCCACGGAGCTGGGGAGCTCCAGCCTAGCAGAGCCCCAGGCTGCAGGCCGAAGGAAGGGCCCACTAGAGGGTACTAGGGCTGCAGAGGGGCGGCTCTGTTATAGGTGGAGGCAGCAGGTCCAAACCCCCCTTGCCTATGATGAGTGGCTTTTACACTGCAGTCTGCCCCAGTGAGCGGGGGCTAGATGGTGACTGGCAGTAGCCTATGACTGAGGCAAGGTAGAGATAGAGGGTTGAGGGTTCTCCTGGGTGGGGAGACCCTGAGACTGAGGGGGTATTGCCAGGGAGCAGCACCCCAAAGTCAAGGGGCACTGGGTCCTGGGAGGGACACAGGGGACAGCGGCAGCGGGACACTGGCCCACAGAGGACGCTCCAGAGGCTGGAAGAGCTAATTCCCTGGATGACCATCAGGAGGCGCCACAGGGGTGAGTCCCACATGCTTACACAGCCATGAACCCTCTCCTGGAGTTAGGCATCTAAGTCGTTTCTGGCACAAAACAATGGAGGTGGAGAAGTTGGTGGTGGTACCCTGATAACCTTTAGCCCAATGACAACAAAGAGTCTGGTGGCACCTTAAAGACTAACAGATTTATTTGGGCATAAGCTTTCGTGAGTAAAAACCTCACTTCTTCGGATGCATCATCAAGTGAGGTTTTTACTCACGAAAGCTTATGCCCAAATAAATCTGTTAGTCTTTAAGGTGCCACCAGACTCTTTGTTGTTTTTGTAGATCCAGACTAACACGGCTACCCCCTGATATTTAGCCCAATGGTTACAGTACTCACCCAGCATGTGGGTTATCAAGGTTCAAATTCCCCCTCAGCCTGATGCTGCTGTAACCACTGGGCTAAAGATTACAGAGGGAGCAGGAGCATCACCAGCTATATGGTTTTGTGCCAGGTCTGATCTGGAAAGAGACCCCTACAAATGCCTACCAAATCAGGCCCCACCGGTGAGATAAGCAGAGCAATGCCTAGTTTGAGGATTCCACTATAGCTTAAGCATGAGTTAGATGCCTGGGACTTAGATGGCTGTGCACATGTAGAAATGTAGGTGCCATGTGGACTTTATCAGTGGAACCATAGGCACCTAGGGAAGTTAGGTTTTGAAGATTTAAATTTTCAACTTAAGCACCTCAAGTTGCAGTTAGGCAACTAAATCCCTTTTGGATTTAGCCCTCTGTCCCCTCCAGCTGAAACAATCCTTGACTCAAAGTTAGGGTTGGGGCAGCCTATGAGCAGGAAGGAGGAAAGGAAGGCGTGCACCTGGAGTGGGCACAGGGGTGAGTCACTTTCATCTCAATTCCTCCTACTGCTAGCTCCTCAGGCAAGTTGCTACTTGATGAGGCGACTGGGGGGAGAGGAAGGGAGAAGAGAGAGAGACCTTCAAAAGCATCAGAAAAAGGCAAAGGTAGTGACACTTCTACAGTGAAGTTGGTAGGCAAACTCCCATTAGTCTGGCTCACCCAGCTGCAAAACTCTAGGTGCCTCTGTCCAGTTATCAGAGTATCAGCTGATATGACCCCTCAGAAGACAGCTTCATATTTTTACCTAATCTTGCAAACATACATGAGAACCAGGAATCTGTCTGTAAATCAGAGGCTCCTGCCACCTGTATTCTAAGTAACATACAGAAGTGTTTACAATGGGCACCCTTACAACATTTATTTTTACCATTAGCCAAATCCTTAATGGGAATATATTTCCTATATCATTGCCATGATCACCACGTGAGATGATGCCTTGCACAGCCTGCTTTCATGTCTTCTTTCTTTGTTAATGAATTCACACCTCAGTTAAAGTTTTGTCCTGGGAGTCCAACCTCAAGATTGCTCAGCCCAGACCCTAGATCTTCTCAAGAAAGAGAGTGTCACTTACACCTTGACAGCAGTAACTGGCCACCTATCTGATAGATGTGACAGAACTCATTCAACCCTTACTCCGCAGGATCAACACCAGCTAATAGGATTGGGTGTTTCAGGCAGACTCTACTAGCCAAACTTTACCTAATGATCAAAAGTTAAAAGGAAACATTTTTAAAACTGCCTCTGCTTAATACTGTTACAACCTAGTTGGCTCATTATGGAGAAGTTTCCCCCTCACCAAGGCTGAGCTGGAGGGAGAGGATCTAGCCAGCAAAGGGCACTGTCTTGCCCAGTTTAACAACCAGCCAGTTGAGGCGCCATAATTCTTAGAGGACATTAAATTGAAGTGTCTATTAATCCAGAGGGGATTGGAGCAGCATAAAAGTAGAAGCAGGCTGGAGGCAGCACTCTGGGAGCTGGCTGCAGAGGGAAGGCTGGGGAACATGAGCCTGAGAATTGGGACTGCAAGCTGAGGGCTGGGCAGGAAACCTGTGCAGCCTAGTGCTTGGAGCACTGACAGTGCTTGCCTTTGAGCTCACAGTACACAGAGCACCCTACCAGACATCTAGGGGACAAGTGTTCATCACACACCGTAACATCCTGCAGTGTGGTCTGTTACACTATAGAAGTGTGGCTATTTCCACATGCTCTAAACACTGTGGGGCCAAGAAACTGTGATGGAAATTCTAAGGGCAGGCACTCCCAACATTTTCTGAACATCCTTGCTTTTGGTCAGGCCAGAAATACCTTTAAAAACCCTCTTTCAATCCACCTAATCAGTGCTCAAATTACCGGAGGGCTTGTAGGGAAATGGGGCCCCTATTAATGGGCCACCTCTATCTTATGGCCCCCTTACTTCTCACTAATGTTTAAATTAAAACAAACCACTTGACATAGAGGGACCCATTACTTCCCCTCCCCCCAGAATTATCTGGAACTGCACAGAGAACACACAAATGAAAATTCTTTTTTTTTTTCTTAAAGTATTTTCAGACATTTAAATATTTCAGTTTATCTTCTGGGAGATAGCGGAGTCCATTCTTTTCTTGTATCGGAATGTGATTTGTCCATCACTAAAATACTGTACATTTTCTTAAGGGGCTTCCTGCCAGCTCCTTCAATACCAAGGTCTTTCCTCAGGCCTTAGAAAAATTAAAATCCTGATTCCTTTCACTTTTTCCTTACATTAATCTTCAATGTAGTCTGGGAAAAAAACACATTATGTTGTGTTTCCCAGAATGTCCTAACTTTGCTACTTTTTTAACTAACTCCTATAATTACAGTTCTCATTCAGCTCAGTTGGTCTTGGGCTTTTTTTTTTTTCCCTTCAATCAATCATTCTTTGTTTTTGTTTTTTAAAAAAGCGCTTCATTGAGAGCTGAACTAATGCCACCTCATTCCGGTTGAAAGCTCATCATATCTCACAAGCTAAGTCATGTCAGCACTTGGATGAGAGACCTCAAAGGAAAACGCAGATTTCTCCAGGAAGTGACTGATGGTATGGGTGATTTAGTATTTCTCAAAACCAATATTAAACGTATGCCCTATGGTGCTGCTGAGTGGCACTGTGCTTTTGGAAGTGTTGTTTTCTGAGGAGGCTTAAAAGTGAGGCGCTGCCTACTCTTTGTTATGAGAGTTCCCAGTGCACATTTTGCAAGAGTAAGTCTGTTAATCTTTGTTTCCTATCTCAGTTCCAACTTGGGTAATTATATTTTGTTTTCATTCCCTGTGCAGTTTCAGTCACTATAATATTCTTCTTCCTGTCCTTAATCATTGTATAGTGACACTATATGCTGGTAAACAGCTGCAGCTTTCCTCCACAGGAATGGCTCGATTTCAGCAGTGAGTGAAGCAATTCCTGTTTGTGTACTGAAATATCATAGTAGTTTTGCCTGTGTAAGGATAGTTGGATCAAACTCATGGCTTGTGGGATTCTTTGGGATGAAAAGGACTACGTAAAATGTACCATATCACCAATATTATATTTTTTCATCAACATGAGCCATTTGCACATACACTAATGTGCTGCTACCTGAGGTGGCATTCCCCATCAAGTGCTGCCCTAAATGCTGATCTCCAATAGGAATGCTGCAGTGAAGGGTAAATAACCCTGTATATTTAGAACAAATTAAATGTCTTTCGTTTACGTGATTCAAGCTGGTTCAAAAACGTTTCTGTGGGGTGAAGGATGGAGAAAATACCAGCAGATATTTAAAGAAAATATTAACAGCTATTCTGACAGCAAGCTCAAGGGTAAATAGAACATTTTATACACTGGCAATTCAAAGGATGCCTTGAGTGTGAAAAGCCAAAATCAAAGTGACAAGGATTCAGGTTTGCCTTATAAAATGTTGCCGTAAACCCATTTGTATTTGCAAAATGTAATTTAAGTGAGCACCTCTTCTCTATCTGTTTTTTAATCTGGAAGAAGGGATAAAGTGACCATAATTTTTTGGCCTTCAGCCAGGCTCATACTTTGGTATTAATATTGACTGATCTGTAATCGCTTTTGGGATCAATCAGTTAGCAAGGTAGCAGATTACTAGGAACTGGTGTGCTTACATTGCATCTTGGATTCAGGAAATGTGAATTAAGTCAGTGAAGCCTAGTTAGCATTTAGTCCTGGCCTCAATATGACACTAAAAGCTGCAATTTTCCCTCTCTTTTTCTCTTTAATAAGTTGTATGTCCATGAAAAACAAAATAAAGGTATAATGGTCAAATTAAGAGTGTTTTCTAGTTGTTTTTAGAGTGTTATTCATTTACCTTAGAGACAAACTGCATCCAAGAAAAACACTTAAAAAGCATTGAATTTTAGGAACAATTCTTCAGTGCCATGTGCACTGATGGCTAAAGACTATTTTAGCTTTGAGCTACATTTTTCTTTTTTTTCTATTGAATTTTGGTACCCAGATTTTGACTTTAGCACAGTAACTACCTTAAGTCTTATGACTAGCTGGCCAGAGGTTTAGTTCCAAACAGCCCTCAATCCCAAGCAGATATATGATCATGTATAAATAGGTTTACTGTATAGTTCTTTAAATTTTACTCCTGCTATTGAATATGTTGGAATGAGATTTCCCATGCAGTAGTCATAGTATTTCGCATTTATGGAGATCCTTTTATCAGAGAATCTCTAAACAGTTTACAAAAAGTGGGTAAATACTATTTTTCCCATTTTACAGATGAGGAAACTAAGGCACAGAGGGGGAAACTCAGGCTCATAGAGATTATCTAAAATCAGACAGTGGGTCACTGGAACACAGTCAGGAGCAGCATTGTGTCCACAAGGACCCCAATTACGTAACACCTTGACTGTTGACTTTAGAGCTGGGAAAACATCAACAAAAACATTAACAAATATTCTCACCAACCCTAATCACAGTGATATTCACAGCCCTTAAATATTCACGTTATGTTGATATTCATCTGAAGAGGATTTGTTTACATGAAATATTTGTGAGTCCATCTTGGAAATCTTTGTGGATTTGGGATAGGACAGGAAGGAAGTTAGAGAAAAGAAAGCAGCAGCAAGGATGCAGATGTGATGGTGGGAGATGTCCAAAGGAGAAACGGGAGATGGTCCTCTGCTCTGGTAGTAATCCAGACTGCTAAATTTCTTTTAGGAGGCACCTCAAAATACAGCCATATGCCTGGAGAGCAGCCAGACAATCAAAAAAAGGAAGAAATACTCCATGGCACCCATCTGTTAAGGTGATATCCTGACATATTTGCCACCTGATGTCCCATGGAGCAAATATTGCCTAGGTCATGACAGACCACTCAAGCTCCCCAGTCACAGGGGACACGCAGCAGTAGAGAAAGAGGGATTGCTGCTGATATGGGTGTTGAAGGAGGGCCTGTCAACTGTGCCTCACATGAGGGTGATTGCTCAACACAGAGGTTACTCGTGAGGCTGGGAAGTGGATAATTGACAGGAGGTAGAAGTTCCATGAAGAGATCCAATATCTGCTAATTCTCCTAGAGCAGCACTTGCTGAAGAAAACAAGTTCCTGTTGTATCAACAGCTGGGGGTGGACATATTAATGCCTTTCAGAGGTTTAAGGATTAGAGAAAAGCACATTCTCATCCCATGCCAGCTGTCTACAATGGGCATGCTCCTAGACCAGACAGCCTTCCACTGAAAAGGGATGCAGGAATTGCAGCTTATTGACACAAGGGAATTATAAATTTAAGGAATAATTTACAAAATAGTACTTGCTTTGTACTGGTCAATTTCACCATAATGAGATAACTTCATCCTGGTAAAGCTGGCCTGCCCCTGAGTCCTCCTGCAACATCTTTAGATTTTTTTTTATTTTTTATTTTTTACTGGGATTACCTGGTTATATGTACAGCTGGTTGGCAAATTATTTTCCCCTGTGAAAAATTTAAAACAACTTTTTTTAATTTTGTGAAATTATTTATTTGCAATTTTTAGGTTTTGGGGTTTTGGTGTAATAAATAACTCCAAGCCTGATTATTATTATTTTCATTTTTTCAACAACACTTGAAAATATTCAACAAAAAATAGTTGGTTTATTTTTTGTATTTGTTTTCCAACAATTTTTGTTTAGCTGAAAAGCCCTTTTTTCAATTAAAAATAATTTGATGGGAAAATTTCAACCAGCTCTATTTAATGTTTTTCTCCTGTGTGGCTGTATTTCTGAAAGACACACACAGTGGAGAGGAGGGGAAGAAGGGGGGGGGGGGGGAGGGGAGGAAGCGTGTGTGTGTGTGTACACACACGTGTACGTACACAGCAGAAACATCAAGGGGCTTGTGAATGAAAGCCAAGTGTCTAAGCAGGTGTTAGGTGGGAGTTACTTGCCTAAGCTAACCCAGTGCAGGGTGAGTGAAAATCAGGCCCTACCTCTCTCAGAAAGCAGCACTAGAACTGGCAGCAGCAAGAATTAGGCAACTAAGCACTAAAAGCAGAGAACATTCCAAACTAAATGCCAAAGCAAAACAAAACTATTAAAAACATAACATTAAACACCACACACAGAAACTGAACATTAATCACATTAAATGAGCTCTACGTTGTACTCTGAAGCTCACTAACCTCAGACTCTGGCAGACAACTAGTTGGAAAAAATTTCAAAAGGCAGAAGCCATATATATATATATATATATATATACCTATCTAAAGTGTACCCAGCACCTTGGTATCTGACACTACTCTGCTGAGACCTCTGCTTTGTGCACAGAAGTAGGATCCCAGATGATTTCATTAGACTGCTTCTTGCCCTATGAGGCCTACTGTGATATCTACCACAAAACTTGGTCCTGGACAGACATACAGGACTTTCAGGCTATTCAGCAACACCTTAAATTGCATCATGAAATGAACATGAAACCACTGTAGAGATCTGAGCACTAGCCTTATATGCTCATAGTGACACAATCCAAACTAGGCACCAGCATTCTATGCCTCCTGACTAGATTAATAAATTCTAAGGCCAGAAGGGATTGCTGTGAACATCTAGCCTGACCTCCTGTATAGCCCGGGCCATAGAACTTCCCTAAAATAATATCTAGAGCACGTCTTTTAGAAAAAAAAATCTGATCTTGATTTAAAAATTGTGAGTGATGGAGAATCCACCACAACCCTTGGTAAATTGCTGCAATGGTTAATTATCCTCACTGTCAAAAATTTATTCCTTATTTCTTATTACTGTGGGCTGTCTTCAAGGACAGTGCTAACTAGACTCTGTTACAGTAGTATAGTTTCAAGATGACAAAGCCATGACCGACTACTGCAAGGTATGCCTGAAAGAGATCGGGAAAGAATGTTTGGAGTCTGCCAGAAGCCATAGATGATCAAAGGCACAAGGGGCCACTGTAGCCTAAGAGAATCCAAGAACAAGAATGGACCCAGAAGAACCCCCAGATTATCTCATTGCTCCCCAGCCTTGTTTGGAAAATTTCAGCTGCATTGTCATTCAGGTTTATAACACTGATCATTCTTTAATCTCCCTGCTGTTCTGCATCCTCGCATTAGCATCAAGCAATCTTATCTACTTTAATTTTAATGTAGTTGTGTGAATTATGAAGTAGTACAGTATGGTATCCTTTCAAGCCTACTTGTTGTCTTATTTTTAATGATGCCAAGTAATTCCAGCAAGCCTTTATTAATACATCTCATCTTATAAAATTTAATAACTTTTAAGTGATAATGCATAATGCAATATGGATTAAATCTTCTAGTTTAATTTATGTTAAATATGCCTTTCATGTTTAAAATGTTGAGTGAAAAGATACTGTAAAATATTTTTTCATAGGCACTTCTTAATAAATCAAGGCTTGTGGGAGGGTTGGGGAGGGAATCAGGTATATCATTATTTTGTTATAATACTGCATGACATGTAGAATATAATATGATGGATGATGTTATAACAACATTTTTACTGTGACTGTAAAATTCTAGTCATGGTATTGTATGAAAATATGCCTCAATTAAGCTTCATTAGTTATTTTGTCTTTGATGCTACAAATAATTTAGTCTAGGATGTGATTATAATGAAGTTTTGATTATGCTGGTTACCACCCCTCTTAAACAAATGCGCACATTATCAATGTTTGCATGTGCAAGCGATTTGATTACGATTCACATTACTGTGTGTAGAAATGTGTTAGTCGAACCGACAAATATGGTCTATTTTTGGCATTTAAAAAATATTCAGACCTCAGTAAAGAGCTAATTTTCTCAAGTCCCTGGAAATAACATACACTACAAGGAACGGAATGGTAAACTAATGTTTATCAACACTGTCCAGTTTGCAGGTAGGCATGAATTGCTTGCAAATGTGCGATAGCTGAGCAATTCCATCATTTCTAGGAATGATTGAGGCAGGAAAGGAAACTAAGAATCCTTCAAGTTCATCTTGGTAGAATTTACAACTATAAACTGCAAAGAACCTTGATTTAAAAATGAATTTATATTTCCAGTCTTCAAAATGACAGAGGCTAAAACTCACTATCAAAGGGAAAGGATCCAGGAGATGGAGCTGATTTGTAGTTCCCACCCTCCCCACACCACTCCCAATAGCAGCTTGCAAACAGCAGGTGCTCTTTTACCTAGCTGCAGTCTTCCCAGAAGGTGAGAGAGTCCAAACCCAACAAACTGAAGGATAGGCTCAGGTCCTGAGTGAGCACACACAATATTTTGACTTGGAGAAAAAGTTCAGTCCTCCTCCAACGGTTCACAAACTCCCTTTTTTCCCCCTTACATCACATTATGCGTCTAGATAAGAAAATCAACTGTATTGATTTTTGCTCATTCCCCTTATCAGTTGGCTAGCTGTAATGTAAGACAACCAGAACTAGGTAAGTGTTAGAACACATATCTTATTTGTTTAATGTACTATATCCAATATCACACTTCCATTTCTTTCACTACCCTGGGAGCAATAGATGCACTGAATCTTTTTCCCTGGTGCACGTTATTCCTGGAAGAGAGATCCCTAGATAGGACAATCAGATGCCAGCAAACCAATACATTTCCAACATAGAATCAGTATTTCAAATGTACTACTGCCCTGGAGATCTGATTCAGAATACCAGGGTAGCTAATACTCACAGTAAGGCAGCTCCCACATCTCTCTTCTCAATGTAACCTAATACACATCCTGCTAGTGACAATTTACAACAATACATTGCTGATACCTCAATTATACTTCTCCCAGTTACGGTACTTTGTGAAGGAAGGATGAATATTATATAGAAATACAAATATAGGAATAGATTAATTTAATAAGGAAGCATGCTATTTGATCAGCCAATTATGTACTTTTTCTTAATGACTTTGAGGAAAACATCAGCAATAGCAGATTAAAAATCAATTATCTGTCTTGAAGATGAATTTTAAATCCTTATTGACTGAAGACTGAGGGATGAGTCTGGATTGTTGCTGTTTTAAAAGCCAGCAGTGGTTAATGGAAAACAGAGGAAATGTTGGTCAGATGCCATATGACTGAGTTTCTGAATAATCTAATTCAGACAGATTTATGTTTATTTGAATTCATCATTACTTTTGGGTACTCTATATGCTAAACTATAATAATCAATCATGAATAAAAATAGTACTGAAGCCACAAAAGCCACATGCAATAGGGTTCTTGATAAACAACCAACAATATTTACAAGAGCTACTTATTTCAATGTTTCACTGTTGTGACAGAACCCCTCAATGCCAACAGGCAAAGGGTTCACTGCTCTGTAACAGCAACTCCTAGCAGGCCTGACAATCTCACTACACCTCGCACCCCTGCTTTCATAGTATTTATCCATACAGAATGTTATGTGAGGTCAGGTCTTCAATAAAAGCTGGGTTCCTACTAATCATTAATGTCACTGTGAAATGTATGAACAAATACCATGAAAAAAGTTGTGTATATATACTGAAAATATGTTCCTAAAAAGAGTCTGAATCGAGGGAGAATTGGTTTCTGCCAGACAAAAAGATGTATATTCCCCTATCTGTCTTGGTTCACATATAAATTAAGCATCTAAGCCAATACAATGGAAGAAGCTCCGTTTGCATAGGAAGTCAACATGAAGTTAGCACACCAGGGAATAAACCATGGGGGGTTATCCCAACTCTTGGGACAAACAATGGATGTTTGGGAGATAAAATGGTGTCCTTTTGTCTTCTTATATCATTAACCAAGGAAGCAAAAGGATAGAACTTTTTGCATTCATGAAAGAGAGATCCCAGTTATGTTGGCTGGAGATGCTGGGAGATTGCTTTGCGTGACTAACTTTTGTAGACAGGGGCTTGGCCTGTTAAATATAGGTTTTTTCAGCATTTCTTTGCCCCATTTTTCCACCCCGGGCAGCTGCCCCGCTCATCCCACCCTGGTTACAGCCTTCTTGTATGTATACTGTCCTGCTGGGGACAGCATATCTGGTAACTCCTGTGAGTGGCCAGTGGACAAAGGGCTGGATGTTACAGAGATTGCTCCAAGGACTCAGGGGTTGGTGTGTGCCTATTACTAGCCTGCAGAGAGGGAGCGAGGTCTGCAGAGGCCTGGAAGGTAATGCTTAGAATCATAAAATCATAGAATATCATGGTTGGAAGGGACCTCAGGAGGTCATCTAGTCCAACCCCCTGCTCAAAGCAGGACCAATTCCCAACTAAATCATACCAGCCAGGGCTTTGTCAAGCCTGACCTTAAAAACCTCTAAGGAAGGAGATTCCACCACCTCCCTAGGTAACCCATAATATCCAACCTAAACCTCCCCCACTGCAACTTGAGACCATTACTCCTTGTTCTGTCATCTGGTACCACTGAGAACAGTCTAGATCCATCCTCTTTGGAACCCCCTTTCAGGTAGTTGAAAGCAGCTATCAAATCCCCCTTCATTCTTCTCTTCTGTAGACTAAACAATCCCAGTTCCCTCAGCCTTTCCTCATAAGTCATGTGTTCCAGCCCCCTAATCCTTTTTGTTGCCCTCCGCTGGACTCTTCCCAATTTTTCCACATCCTTCTTGTAGTGTGGGGCCTAAAACTGGACACAGTACTCCAGATGAGGCCTCCCCAATGTCGAATAGAGGGGAATGATCACGTCCCTTTATCTGCTGGCAATGCCCCTACTTATACAGCCCAAAATGCTGTTAGCCTTCTTGGCAACAAGGGCACACTGCTGACTCATATCCAGCTTCTCGTCCACTATGACCCCTAGGTCCTTTTCTGCAGAACTGCTGCCTAGCCATTCGGTCCCTAGTCTGTAGCAGTGCATGGGATTCTTCCGTCCTAAGTGCAGGACTCTGCACTTGTCCTTGTTGTTTGTGTTGCCAGAGGCTGTTGGTTCCAGGGAGCTGGACTACAATAGGCACAGATGAGACCACTGCACACTAAGAGCAGGTAGCGGTAAGGTGGTGCCTCATGATGACCCTGGGTAGCATCATAGCAGTACCAACTGATTCCCTCTCAGTACAAAAGTGATACTATAAAAAGCAAACTTGCTCTGCTTGCTGTGACTTACGTGTATTGGCGAGGCAGGGTCAGGCTGAACACTCTAAAAACAAAACCAGAAAAAAAAATTATTTACAGGTTTTTGGATCCCCAAAAATTCCAGGAGATTTTGTGTCTAGGAAATATATTTATTTCTTACCTTTAGAAGGGAATATTGGCAACCGGCCATGACAAGACAGAACAGGAGGACCCAAATGTCTTTACAAAAGCCTTGGTTCAGAGTTAGGAACCCAAGAAGTGAGACAAGAACTACTAGAAAAACAGCCAACACATTCTCCTTGATAGCTTCAGTCCTACAGGAATAAAATAAATAAAAGGGATTTCAAAAGGAGAAAAGTACCCATGTAACTACCTAGCAGATAAAGGGACAGATCCTCAGTTGATGTAAATTGCCATCGCTGCACTGACTTGAGCTACAACACTACCGCACTTGAGGATCTGCCCTCAAAACTCTACACTAATTGCTTGTGGACTTATCCATGTATAATTCTTCACTCTAAGTCTTTAGTTGTACATCTCATTATGACACCCAAACCTTGTATTCAAACCTGTGTATTTTATTTCATAGTTGAATAGATTTTAAGGCTAGCAGAGACCATTATGATAATCTAGTCTGACTTCCTGCATAGAATTTCACCTAGTAATTTGTATACTTTAGTGTGCATTTCCCTGTAAGTCTCTCTATAAAACAATTTTTAAAGGGAATGATAAGCATTCATGTACTAAAAATGCTAAAGACAAAATATAGTATGTGGCCAAATTTCAGGGTAGCAGCTGTGTTAGTCTGTATCCTCAAAAAGAACAGGAGTACTTGTGGCACCTTAGAGACTAACAAATTTATTAGATGCATCCAAAGAAGTGGGTTGTAGCCCACGAAAGCTTATGCTCTAATAAATTTGTTAGTCTCTAAGGTGCCACAAGTACTCCTGTTCTTTATGTGGCCAAAGGTGGCGAGCAATACTGTTGTCATGTTAAAATTATTCTTTAAAGTGCAACCCTAACAATATAGAATTAGAAAAGATATTCAATTTGTTTTATCTGTAGTACTGAAACATATTAAATCTTTCATATGTTTAATAAGATTTATTAGAACAGGTGTGCAGAGAAAAGCAATTTAAATATTCAATCCATAACAAAAAGTGTATTATGGATATTTTTCCATGCACTTGAAGTGCTTAGACAAGGCACCACATATACAGCAGCATATATGCTAGATCTAACTTCTCTTACTACATACCATGATTTCTGTAGAACACTAAAGCTGTCGTCTGAAATATCCGCAGCAGAGATAATATTAACATGTGTATAGGGCATACACCCACACAATCAGAGATCAAGCTCATGACAGGCTAGCCTGCAGTCACTGGCTATGTAAGCTTAGTTGTTTTGGGTTGATAATAGTCTAGCAGATTATAAGGGGGAGGATCTAGCAGCAAAGAGCACTGCCAAAACAGCTGATTACAACTGACATGGGGGAAAGAAAAGAAGAAGAGATGCCAGAGAAAAATAGGATTGTATCTCGTCAAATAATTGAGTTAGCGTGGGGGGAAACAGGGGAATTCCCTCCTGCATTTTGTTCTTAACATTTGGAAGTATTTCAGTGACAAAAATTTGGCACCTTTCCCTCTGTTCTTCGCTTTTCCTGATTCACACACAACACTAATTTTCAATCAGTTGCATAGGCACTGACTTCTCCTCTGCCCGGTGGGTGCTCGACCCCTCCCTGTCCCTGGCCCCGCCCCTGCACCACCCTCGCCTCGCCCCACCCCCATTCCACCCCTTCCCCAAAGTCCCTGCCTCCATTCCACCCCCTTCTCCCAAGTCCCCGCCCTTGCCCTGTCTCTTCTCTGCCTCCTCTCCTGAGCACGCCGTGTCTCCGCTCCTCTCCCTCCCTCCCGGAAAGTCCTAAGCACCGCCAAACAGCTGTTAGGCGATGGGGCGGGGGCAGGAAGTGCTGGGAGGGAGAGGGAGGCGCGGGGACACGGCGTGCTCGGAAGGGAGAGGAGGTGAGGCAGGGGCAGAGGGAGCTTGGCTGCCGGTGGGTGCAGAGCACCTACTAAGTTATTCCCACAGAGTCAGCGCCTATGCCAGAGGCAGCAGGCCCAGAGTCCAGAATCAAATTGGGGACTATTACACAAATTGGACCCTCACATAAATCAAGGTCTCTTCTCATATAGAAGGAGGAGTCCGATGGCACCTTAAAGACTAACAGATTTATTTGGGCATAAGCTTTCATGGGTAAAAAACCCACTTCTTCAGATGCGGAGGAATTCTTCGGGCTCCTCGTTGATTTTGTGGATACAGACTAACACAGCTACCCCTCTGATAGTTCTTATATAGAAGGGTCATGGGCCACAAAAAACTCTGAAGTTTGAGGCTTGGAGCACAGAAACATTTTCCCACACTTAAACGAAACAGGTATTTATTTAAAAGGAGTCCCACCATTCACTCCTTTTTTAATAGTTTGCATTTTTACCTGTAAGGAGAAATTCATGCCACTTAGTATGAAGAAAGCTTACCGATCCAGTAATGCCAACAAGGCAAGTCGATCATACCAGACTTTAATCCACTTGCCAGGAAATATAATAAATTTGTAAAACTGCCTGTTAAATTTTCGTTGTGCTGAAGAGCATGAAGAGTCCTCAAAGTCCTGACTCAGATGCTTTAAAACAAACAAAACACACACACACAGTTTCATACTGGCATACTGTTGCCATTAAAGTACATGCTCTGAAAGAACAGGAGTACTTGTGGCACCTTAGAGACTAACAAATTTATAAATGAGATTAATATATTGTGTTCCTTATGGTTGAAATAAAATGGAGAGTAAAAATTTTCACCAGTATTCATTTATAAAGAAATTGGAATGAAACATTGACATATAAATTCTACCTTTCGGAGCATCATGACAGGTTTCAGAGTAGCAGCCGTGTTAGTCAGTTTCCGCAAAAAGAACAGGAGTACTTGTGGCACCTTAGAGACTAACAAATTTGTTAGTCTCTAAGGTCTTTTTACTTAGAGCTTGTCTACATGAACACTTAGTTCGCAGCAAACTGGGGTGTGACTCTACCCTGCATTAGTCTGCCGCACACTAATTGTCCACGTGACCCTGCTGACATGCACTGACAGTTTGTTAGCGTGCTTTGATTTACCCCACTTTGACATGAACTGTTAGTGCACATCTACAAGGTCTACACATAGAGTTAATGCGCTGCAGGCTAGTGCAGGTAGATTCACACCGCAACTAGATACGAACTAAATTATCATATAGGCAAACTCTCAGCTAATTTATATGGGTGTCTGAAGCTCTGAGTGAAATTCTAGCCTGGGGTAGTCAATATGTTGACTGTGGGCCAAATCCTGACTGCCAGACACTTTTGAATGGACCTCAACATCTTTTTATTATCATCATTGTTATTTGTTATTATTATTTTCTCTGGAGTCTGGACCTTGACTATACTTTGACCAAGACATTTGGACTTAGACCCATCCAAGTCAATGACAAAACTCCTAATGACTTCAATAGGGTTAAGATTTCACTTATAATCACAAGATTCGAAGCCATAAAAACATGTATTCTAGTCCCAAACTTGCAGTGTGATCTTGGGCAAGACATTCACTTCTCAATACCTCAGATTTCCTATAGATAAGATAAGGGTGATGATAATTCTCTAGTTAGCAGGTGGTCTGCAGGCTTAATAAATATTTGTAAAGTCTTTTGAGATTCTTGTACGGAAATCTCTATACAAATCTAAATTATCATTGTATATGCATCTATAACATACATAGGTAAAAAACGAGTTTTAAATCATCTTACAACAGCTACTTTCCTGTCAACTTTTAGTTCCTATTAAAAATCTAAGTCAAGATAAATAATTGTCTGATGTTTTAGGTTTATTAACATCAGACTTGAAGTGGCCATGTTCGGGTAGGGTGAAGGTGTTAAGCTTGGGATGAGGGTATCTCCAAATTCTGGAAGACAGCTTGGAGAATGTCAGAGACCCCAAACTCACACAAACTATAAAAATAAACTATGTCCTTGTCATATTACAAACCAAACTGAGCACTAAGGGCCTGCTTCTGACAGGTGATGAGCAACTCCAGCTCCTGCAAGTGGAGGGTGTTCTGACATCCCACAAATGATATCCAGGACTCAGGATCAGGCCCTAAAAGTTTTACTTCCCAGTTCAGAAAAGAGGTGACAGACTTGATATTTTAGGCCTACGTGCCCACACTACTCTGCAAAGTAGATGTGTCAAACTATTAAAATTTGGCAATGTGTATAAAATCCTAACAGCTGTGTCCTCTGGTTTTCAATTTTTATGATAAGAGACTATTTACATGTTGGCAGTCTCTTTGTACAGCTAACATGTGCCAACGCAAATGCTTAGCAGACTTAGACTCATAGTAATCTCTAAATACTCTAATACAAGGCACTTTGGAAAACTTGTCTCTTATTAAAAGAAAGCTCAAAAATGCTCCTTAAGGACCCAGCTCTGCCACCTTTGCTCAGAGTAGTCCCTTATTATTTTTAAGCCAATGGGGCTACTTGTCTACTAATATACTACTCAATGTGTAGCCAAACAAGCCCTCCCAGTAGAGCAATACTATATAAATACAAAAGGGTTAAAATGGTTGCCTTCACACCAGGTGGTCGGTTCTACAACATGTTTACACGACATGATTTGTTAAAATGTTGGAAACTGAAATACAACGTACCCGTGGTGTTTCTGAAAGGGTTCTTCGTGCCACCATCAGTAAGAGCTGCTGCTGGAGTGCACTTGCAGCGTGATCTCCTGAAGATGGTTCTTGACTCTCCGAAGTGGTAGTACTAGAGGAACTGAACTGTGTTTCACTGTGCACAGGGGTAAAAAGGAATGAAATGGTTTTAGAAAGAGGCAAGTCAATACCATTTAAAACAATACAGCAGAAGATCTGGATGGCTCATGGGATCCATAATGGGACATGGAGCCTTCCACTCATCAGATAAAATCTAGCTCAGGCCTCTAGTGACCAAGGGTCATTTGTTTTTGATGGCTGTTCGTTGACCGCAGTCCAGTCCCCTGTGGAAAAGTGTTCTTTTCAGAAATGCCACTATCTGAAGAGGCACTTCTAAAGACGTATACTACTTCTTTAAGGAACAGCCAGGATCTTACAGCCAAAAAACCCTGGGTGTAATCCAGGAGGCGCTCTGCTCTTGCTTAGCTCTCTGTTCCTGTTTAAATAGACCAGCCCCAGGGCAAAGTAGGGAGCCTCTTTAATTACTCCCAGTTTGTTTTGGTTGTGAGCCCCTGGCTATCCCTTAAAGAGGTAATACGCTCCTTCATAGCACCCTTTCTGGTAGTCTCAGCAAAGATTTCAAGGATGAAAGGGCAGAGATTTAACTCTTTAAGCCCCAGAGGTGGTCCATCCACAATGGGCTGAGGGCACATTGTATGACTGTGCTATCATTGTCCACTAGCACATGACATGTGGATAACAGGTATCAGTTTCCAACTATGTCAATCCGCCACATTTCAGGAGCACTAAAATTTACTTTAAATTTCTGCAAGAGAAATCTTTAATATGCTTTTTCTTTTTAGTCAGCCCTAAATCCTTCTTTCTAGGCATAGGTATCCATCAGCCCATCATTTTAGATATTGTGAAAACTCCCTTCTTGTTTAACTGCATCTGTAATTAAGGTCTTAGAATGCAAGTTCCCAGGGCAGGTCTTTCTCTAGTCCTTTCTTCTTGATTCTGTACATTTAGCACTTAAATAATAAAACCTTGGTAAGGATTCTAATATACACTGTTTAATAATAATACACACGATTGCAAAAACAATCCCGTTACTGTGACATTACTTTATTTAAATAAAATTCTTGCTGAGAATTAATCATTCAAATGTTACTCTTGGATGGGATTCTTTTTGGATACCTATTCACTTTTCCTGTCACAACTGGGGTTTCCACACCTGCCTCCCCATTTTAATCTCAGTATCTCCTAGCTTTATCAATCCTACGTATTTATGTGGCCCCCATTAAACATAGTGTCTGAGGGCCTCACAAGCTTTAACTTATTTAGTCACACAATACCCTTGTGAGGTAGGGCAGTGTTATTACCCCCATGTTACAGATAATGAACTGACATACAGAGAGGCTAAGTGACTTGCCCAAAGTAACACAGGAAGTCTGCAGCAGAACAAGGAATTGAGGACAGGTCTTCCAGGTTCCAAGCTAGTTCCCTAACCACTGGATCATCCTTTCAACTTTAGTAAGCCAGACGTTCCATACAAATTCCCTTAAGCATATGCCAGACAAAAGGGGAAAGTAAACAGATTAGTGGCTGTCCGGTAAGATACAGAAAAGAGAATGAAACATCGCATGCTATGTCTACATAGTTCACCTCTTTAAAACTGTCTGCCCACTCCCCTAGCCATTGCTTTGCAAAAGCCAAGTGAAGTCTGGTTCATTCTTAACTTTTGTCTATTTTCTTTTATCCCACATCTAATAAGGAACGGCCTGGCATGATGATATTATACTCACACACCACAATCCTTTGCCCTTGCCTTCTGGACCAATCAAAAATCTGTCCACGGTAGACTCATGACACTTCTCCCTATAATCAAGCCTTCCCTTAGAGTTCAACTCTTCTCCCATGAGACCAGAAGATAACTTGGAAAGCCTAGTGGGGCAACACACTATTTTCTATTTCCTCTCAGCATCAGAATTCACAGCTCCACCCACCAGCTGTGTCTGGCAGAAGCAATTAATTCTAGAGGTTGTCAACACCCAGGAGGCCAGCAGTGGGAAAGTCAGGAACTCTAGAAGCCTCATAGGACAGTTCGGACAGAGGGGCGGAGTGTGTGCAGCTGGGAAGGCAGAGGTGGGAAAAGCAGCAACTCAAAAATAGAGGCTGTGCTGCACTTGGAAAGCTGCCTCTGTGTGCACTTTGATTTACATTTGGTGAGAACATTAGTATAGGTTAAAAAAAATCTCACCTAATCTATCTCTTGTTCTTTATTTCTCACGCTGTCTCTATCACCAGTCTCTCCCAGCCCCCACGTTCTTGGTTGTCTTTCTCACATGGCTCTGATCATTCTCACATTCACATGCTACACCATTTCCGATGCTGAACAGTTTAATTTTTAAACTACTTATACTCAAAGATATACACCATTTCTGATGACACATCACTATCAAACTAACAACGAATACCAACAAGAAATACTACAGTTTTGTTTGTGTTTTTATAAACCTATAACAGGGTTCCATAAAATTAGAATATATAATGTATAAATAGGAGCAAACACTCCCTAATTACTGAATAATTGTAACTTAAAGCTGAACATCATAGTGTAAGATGGGGCCTTGATGAACGGAAAATACATTAGTTTGCAGAATCAAATTAAGGCTATCAAGATCTACTGTAAACGGCACCATTAATATAAGCAAAGGTATAATTACACTAAATTTTGAATTGTAAATTAATAACTAAAGATATGTGTGACAAACATGTGACATATGCATGACTAATGTGAAAGATACAGAGCTCCCTCTGTTGATAACAAAGAGATTAACATTCCACTATATTTTTTTACTCAGCATTCAGTTCTACAAAAAGAAGAACAGGAGTACTTGTGGCACCTTAGAGACTAACAAATTTATTAGAGCATAAGCTTTCGTGGACTACAGCCCACTTCTTCGGATGCATATAGAATGGAACATATATTGAGGAGATATATATACACACATACAGAGAGCATAAACAGGTGGGAGTTGTCTTACCAACTCTGAGAGGCCAATTAATTAAGAGAAAAAAAAAAAACTTTTGAAGTGATAATCAAGCTAGCCCAGTACAGACAGTTTGATAATAAGTGTGAGAGTACTTACAAGGGGTACTTTGTTGGGCCTGTCTTGTAGGAGGTGACTTCTGGGTACTCGTCTGGCTCTGTCAATCTGTTTTTTCACTTCAGCAGGTGGGTATTGTAGTTTTAAGAATGCTTGATAGAGATCTTGTAGGTGCTTGTCTCTATCCGAGGGATTGGAGCAAGACAGGCCCAACACAGAAAATAACAGAACACCACTAGCTGTCACCTTCAGCCCCAACTAAAACCTCTCCAGCACATCATCAGAGATCTACAACCTATCCTGAAAGATGATCCTTTACTCTCACAGATCTTGGGAGACAGACCTGTCCTCGCTTACAGACAACCCCCCAACCTAAAGCAAATACTCATCAGCAACCACACATCACTGAACAAAACCACTAACCCAGGAACCTATCCTTGTAACAAACCCCGATGCCAACTCTGTCCACATATCTATTCAAGTGACATCATCATAGGACCTAATCACATCAGCCATACCATCAGGGGCTCGTTCACCTGCACATCTACCAATGTGATATATGCCATCATGTGCCAGCAATGCCCCTCTGCCATGTACATTGGCCAAACCGGACAGTCTCTACGCAAAAGAATTAATGGACACAAATCTGACATCAGGAATCAAAATACTCAAAAACCAGTGGGAGAACACTTTAACCTGTCTGGTCATTCAGTGACAGACCTGCGGGTGGCTATATTACAACAGAAAAACTTCAAAAACAGACTCCAAAGAGAGACTGCTGAGCTAGAATTGATATGCAAACTAGACACAATCAACTCCGGTTTGAATAAGGACTGGGAATGGCTGAGCCATTACAAACATTGACTCTATCTCCCCTTGTAAGTACTCTCACACTTATTATCAAACTGTCTGTACTGGGCTAGCTTGATTATCACTTCAAAAGTTTTTTTTTCTCTTAATTAATTGGCCTCTCAGAGTTGGTAAGACAACTCCCACCTGTTTATGCTCTCTATATGTGTGTATATATATCTCCTCAATATATATTCCATTCTGTATGCATCCGAAGAAGTGGGCTGTAGTCCACGAAAGCTTATGCTCTAATAAATTTGTTAGTCTCTAAGGTGCCACAAGTACTCCTGTTCTTCTTTTTGCGGATACAGACTAACACGGCTGTTACTCTGAAACCTGTCATTCAGTTCTACTACACCATGGAATAAGCATCAATTTAGCTGAACAATTGCACAACACTAAATATTTTATTGTAACCACAAAACACTTGAAAATCTGTTTTATAAATTTCCTGTTTGTCTTTCATGACTTTTTTTATGTCACTGAAAATTTTTGCCAAAAATCAGTCTAACCAGTAACACAGCTCATGCTGGTCCATATTCCACTACTTATCCAGTCTTATGACTGAGTTATCTGAGGTGAGATCAAGACAGAAATTTGCATTAGAAGAAAATACACAATCTATTTCTCCCCTCGATGGACCCCTTGCTTAAAGTGTGTTCACACTGTTCAATAAATGCATGGACAGAGACAATATTCTGGTCGGTTAAAGTGAGAGATCCCCAAAATGTGTTCCAATGTCCACCTTCTGGTAGCCAAATGCTGCTGGTTCTTCTCTTTATCTAGTGTTGCTGTAATGAATTACAGTTGAAAGAACATAAAATATTTTCCTAATATTACTTTTCCATTGTAAGCAGTGCAGTTGTGACCACAGAGATATTGTGCAATGACGAATGGAAGCGGTGGGGAGCGTACACCTCTACAAATGGGAAGAAAGAGTCCGCAAGATACTCTATTAAGAATGTGATTCAGATAGTTAAAAATGTCAAGAACTCCTAGATTAAGTAAATGATTCTTTATTGAGTCCTGGGCTGATCTTTCCTTTCAGCATGAATGTGAAGAGGAGACAGCAAATGCTGTGGCTAACATTATGATTGTGCCTAAATAATAAAAACAACCTGACTAAAGGGATATGCCTAATAAACTATTAAATGGAAAGATCCTATAGTCAGTGCTTCAGACTGTAGCAACTGGGTCATATGAGCTTAGCAAGAAGTCATGTAAATTGATCCAACTAAAATATTTTAGCCAAATATTACTTTTTTAAAAACTAGGAAAAAAACACAACCTCACTAAGCAGACGAACAATGCAGCCAAGAAAAATGTGATATATATAGAAAAAACACATTTTAAAAGTTTAAAGTTGGGTAAGGTCCTAATTCCTTACCTGGTTCCTTTTGACTTCCTGTGATTACTCACATGCTTAAAGTTAGGCACATTCTTAAGTACCTTCCTGAACTAAAGCCTAAATGACCAAGTTAAACAAAAGCCCATTAAGGCTAACTTGGTAAGCGTAACTCTGAATCCCCTGCCTTTTGTGCACTTTCAGATTCTATCAGTTTGTTGTACTAATACAGGAGTTTGCATTTATGACAGTATAGGAATACTTGAATAAACTTGAAGTCTTGAATAAACGCCTGCACAGATTCCCTTTTCTCACTGCTGTTGTCCTCCTGCTGCCACTTCACAAGACTCGCTGCTCCTGCCCCATAGAATGGATCTACACCGGCATTTCCTCATCTGCCTGGCTCTCCTGCTGCCTCCCTCCTCTACATCCATTGCTGCTGGAATGATTCTCCAGCAGCACTCATCTGCCTCATACATCAAGATAAGTCATGACATTAAACCCATCAGTTATGAGGATTTTTTCTTTTTAAGCCATGGGTGGTTTACATATAATGCATTATGACATTAGATGACAAGGCTTTCTTCTTAAAAATTAGAAGGCAAATTGAAATATAGAATGAAAGTAGAAATATATAAAATCAGAGCACCAGGAAGATTAGATAATTGCACATCAAACTGATTATGACAGACAAGGAAAAAGCTGTGAAGTTTAGGAAGCGCTCTTTGCTCTTTTTCTATAAATTCACTAATTATGATTTTAAAAGGGACACTGTCAACTGAAAACCCATATTTTAAGATTCCTTAACAATATTACTGATAGCAACTTAGATTATTAAAACAAAAATAGTTTAAAATCCAGTTTGCATTTTGCTATCTGTACTACTCTGTTTACTTTCTGCATTTCTCTCAATTAGGAAATAATATTAGTGAAATTAGATATCCTTTTTTAATAGGTAATTTCACTTTCAGGTTCTCAGTGCAGCCGTGTAAACAGAGTACTGAAGGGGAGTATTTATTTGTTTTAAAATCAACTGTTCCCATTAGAAGTTACAAAATATCCTGAAAATATTTTAATTAGTCTTAAGTGTTGAGAAAATATTTTGCAACAATCTAAATCTTGATCCAAATTTGATTTGATATTATTTCTTTAAAACAACATTATGTATTATGGATGCAGTGGTAGCTGTAACACAGTTAAGGTTATGCTAGAGTTTCAATTTGACAGTGGAAAGAATGAGGAATATCTGGTCTGAGTTTTAATAAAATAAAAAATGGATAATAATCCTTGAATAATTAGATTTTTAGTTGTATGATTCAAAGTTCCACAGCTTATTATACATTTTCCAGAAAAATGGGGGGAAGGGGGAAAGGTTTAAAATATTTTTCCTGGGAAGCATCTCACTTTTCTATGTTCTCCTCTTGCAAGAAATCGAAAACATTCTGGGATCTGCAACCTGTCATTTAGCCACATTGCTACTCATCACGTCCTGATTACTAGAATATCAGTAACGCACTGGTGGTGTTTCTCTATAGAGCATTTTATATGTTTTTAGCCTTAATTGAAAATGTGTGTATCAAGCTGAACCCACTGAATTGTAATGTGCCACAGCCAGAATATTGTCACTTCCCAGAAGGATAAAAAAAAAATATGAGTGAATGAAAGGAAAGAGAGGAAAAACCTTAACAGTGACCTCAGCAATGTTAAGGCAAAATAACTTCCTAAATGCATAGAATGTGTGAAAGGCATGTGATTTTAAGGTTTTATTTCAGTTTTTCCATGACAAAAAAAAAGGTAAAGCAACCTTGTTGATGATCTTCCAGACTAAGCACCAACAACCATATAGCTGTAGAGACTTTTGTTCCTACACAGGATTTTACTGCCATCATGTGGCAATGGTGCCCTCACGGACTCATATATTACAGTCAAAAGATCCATTTCCCCTCTATGTTAAAAATGCAAGAATGGATGCTGCAGCAGCTGGAAATCTAGAAGAGATCGTAAATGGATATATGGTAATATGTTACAAATCCTTTTCCTCTTGTTTACAGAATGGATGCCAGAAAGATAGCAACAGAATTGTGTTGCATTTGTAAAGAGCGGTTCACCATTTGGTTTAGGAAAATCGATGACTTACAAATAAGGCTAGAATTCAAAGCAGCATGGAATTAGAACTTTTAACCCCCCCAAAATAAATCAATGCTTAAACTTTCCTATCGAATTACATTTAAAAAGGACCCTGGAAGAACAAATCTATCTGAAATCATCCAATCCCAAAACTGGGTGGGTTTGGGTCTCCGAGTTTTCTCCTCTAATCCCCAAAGATCCCATTGTATTTTTATTGCACAGAGTTCAAAATCTGTGCAGTGGAGCAAATGCATACATTTGTCAAAGGGCAACATGTGTTTTTCACTAATAGTAAGAATCAGCAGCTTGTTACTATGGCTGGAGGCCGTCCCTGTCATTTGAGTCACCTTGTGGAGTGGAAAACATAGCTGCTTTCGTGATATGGCATCTTTCAGTGCTGAACAACTTGCAAACAGTGGATGTTACTATTTCAACACAAGTTTGAAGTGCAAAGGTACATTTATAAGGTGTTTGGGGAATTTGCCAGAGGTAAACACTATAAAGTATTAATGCATTTATCCAGAAGATGTATGTCGCTACTAAGGTGTTCAGATAGATGCTTTTGTACAGTACAAAGCACTCAGCAGCTACTTTATTTATGGAAGTGAATGTGAATCAAATGAGACCCAGGCCGGAAACACTTGCATTTTACAGCCTTTGAAAGCTATGTTGGAAGGATATTTTAAATTAACTTTTTTCTTAGTAGTTGTTACAAACACTATTTTTGCTGCAATTAGTGCTTTTTAGCCTAGGGTCCCTACTGCTGCTGAAGAAAGAGCTGACTGTGAAAGCAAACAGACAAAACAAATTAAACCAGAGATTAGCGGAGTTTTCTTTCTGTTGGAATGAATTTCACATTAGAAGCTATCACAAGGCCTATTGGCAGCCTAGGGTTAGCGGCAGGCCTTCATCTAACAGCGTGAGCAAAGAGTCACTTGCTTTCTTAATCTGAAATCAAGAATTGAATAAACCTGCACATTTTTCTGTTTATTTCTACAAGGGTCTTAAAATGATCACCCAAAGGTCACTTAGGGAAAAAGGATGGCCTTGGGGTGAAGACACTGGACATGGATTCAAGGGAGCTGAGTTGAGTTCACAGCTCTGCCTCATACTTCGGGCAAGTCACTTGCCTTCTCCAGGCTCCAATTTTCAATCTTCAGCTTGTACATTGTACCCCTTTCTCTGACCCTTTGTTGATTTAGATTGTAAGCTCCTCTGGGCAGGGACTGTCTCTTCCTGTTAGTTTGTACAATGCCTAGCACAATGGGCACTGTTGAAGCCGCTAGCTGCAATTGTAATACAAATAATGATAATGAACTGTAAAAAAGTGTCCACCACTTAAGTCTATATTTGAACAAATGAATCAAACACTTTTGGACCAAAGAAGGTTGCATAATGATTAGCAACCATTTTTGAAGAACAAACCATTCTAAACAAATATCAGCTCTGTACCAATTGATATCAATGCATGTGTGTCATGAATCTGTCCTGCATGGATTCTGTTCCATTTGCAATAGTTTAAATACTTCAGAAAGGAGACAGACTAAAGAATACAAGTTAGCTCACATCTCCCAAAGAAGAGTATTTGCTAGCTGAACCTCTTACCTGAAACAAAAGAGCAAAATGCTTCCCTGATATAAATGGATGCAACTACAGAGGACTTTGGTAGGAATCGCATCACTTCAAACAAAGATGTTCCAAAGCCGATAGGTAATATAAATTGTTTGGGCACACCTATACTTGGGTCTAAAATCTGTAAGTTAGCCCCTGAAACACTACAAGCAAAAACTGCACCTCTGAGAATGATGCTGACTCATGTAATTTGGGGCATATGACCTTGCATTGGCAGTCATTTCAAGGGATGTTGACAAATTACCCATTCCCACAGATCAAAGTGCAGTAGGCATTGTGGGGGTATGGTGACCAGATGTCCCCATTTTATAGGGACAGTCCCGATATTTGGGGCTTTTTCTTATATAGGCTCCTATTACCCGCCACACCCTGTCCCGGATAGTCACACTTGCAATCTGGTCACCCTATGTGGGGCTGGGGCAGAATACCATAGTATTTCATCACTAAGTAACATCTAATTAAATACTGTGTGAAAAACTGCAACATATCTTTTGCCAATACATCAGTCACTTAGGGTATGTCTAAACTGCAATTAAACCTGTGGCCAGCCCATGCCAGCTGACTCGAGTTAAGGGGCTCAGGGCCTGTTTAATTGCAGTATAGACATTCGGGCTTGGGCGGGAGCCCGAGGTCTGGGACCCTGTGAGGGGGGTGGGCCTCAGAACCTGGGCTCCAGCCCAAGCTCAAACATTTACACTGCTGTTTTATAGCCCTGCAGCCCAAGCCCAAGTCAGCTGACGCAGGCCAGCCCTGGCAGTGCCACGGATCTTTTACTGCAGTGTAGACATGCCAGAAGATGTAACACATTTAGGGTAAGATGTTGTGATACAAAAAAATCACTGTCTCATCATCACCACCAAAATCTATGGTAGAAAGCAGCCAAATTTCATAGTGTAAACATAACTGTGGTGCTAATAGATCTGCGAGCTGCTTCAAGCCCTTTAAAAATGCCATGGGATGTTTGGATAGCTCATCCAGTAGTTTGGGAATATAGACAAGTACTAAAACTTTCACCAAAGATTTACCAAAATCAGCAAAATAATTTTAAATGGCAAAGCAAACTGTGAGGGAAACTTGACGATAGATGTATGTTTCAGAGATTATTCTGTTAATAATAATAATTATTATTATTATTATTGCAGCCAAGTATTCTGTGTGTCCACATTTAGATATTGGATTTTATGTTCAAGATTTCTCCAAATACCATTATTTTAATATTAAACTTGTAATTTTACACTAGCACTAAAATTAGCAATACATTTTTCAGCATTAGCAGAAAAATCTAGACACACTATGAAAATACTCAACTTGGTTTTACATTAGTAACCTCAAGTTTATTTCAATTCACCTTTTTTTGTCTTTCTAAACATGGTGAAGTATTGAGGGGGGATGTGAATAGGCTTTTGAAGTCCATCACTTAATTCTAAAATGAACATCTCCCCAGTAGGCCAGAGACAAACAAAGGGTAATCAAATATTCAACTTCTCCAGACTATATGTTCAGACAGTGTGTCACATTGCCACTTGTAACTTGAAAAAAGTGCAGTAGTTTGCAGTAACTGAATTCAGTTTTTGATTGATGTGAAACCAGGAGGTATAATGTGTCCACATAGTAGTTAATCAATCTCTTGTGTTCTTAGTCATTTAAAAAGACAGAATCCTTAGAAGACAATATTTCAGACACACATTCTAGAATGCCGTGTTACTAGAAGGTAATAAATATTGACACATTTTTATTTTTACATTAGAAGGCCAAGCTCTTAACAAGAATCCTAATGTGTAAATAGAGCACAGTTCAGACAAGCAATTAAATATGTTTCGGGGATATATTAGCTTGGTGCTGCAAGAATGCAGAGCAGTTTATTACTGTATACTTTAGTAACTGACATTGAGCTAAACCTTCTGGCCCAATTCACGCTACTGCAGGGGACAGAACTCACTATTGATGCAAAAATAGTTATTGATACAATGATTATATTTATTATTGTAATTGTAGGTTGTTATGAGTCTGGTTTCACCTTTACTGAATTTAATGAGATATTTACAATTATTTTTATATACATATGCTTGAGAACAGGATATCTGATGTGCTTATTAAAACTAGTTATTTAATTAAATAAAATATTCATGATAATTAAGGAAATTCCATGTAAATATCTGTTTTCTGTCAACCACTGACAGGCACCAAAAATGTCAAGGAAAACACCACCTCCTTAGCCATAAAACCATATTTATTACCTTATAAATGTGTTTTCACTGAATCTGGAATGCAGCTTTATAACTTCTATTTTGCTTTAATAGTCTATATTATTTTATTTTATACTATGTTTCTGAATATTATGTAATTGTTAGTTATTCTGATTTACTCCTTGTATAGAATATTTGACAGAAGTCTTCAACTGTAAATGTACTACAACTGGTATGTGGTAAATCAAGGAACCATTTGGTCAAAAGGCAAACAACCAAAAAGAGTGTCTTCTCAAACAACCAGACACCTCCCCCTTGTACAAAACACCAGTTTGATACAGACATGAGCTTTATTTAAAAAAAAACCTTTTCGAATATTTATGTTTTGGAAAGAAATATGTTTGTGTAAAAGAATGTGAGGATGCTCTTCAGTCAGAATATTTTAAAGATGAGTGATGCTTAGGATGTGTTATCGGAGTGGGCCTCTTTACCTCTCCTCTTTGCAAAGAGAAACACTTTTCATTTTAAGCCCACACAAAGAATTCTAGAAATATCCTTACTGAAACTGATTTCTTTTATAAACACTCTAAAGTCTTCAAATTTTCAGAACATTTATGCTTGAAAGTGTTTGCAGAAGAAATTGGTTACTTCTAACTCATGTTTCCTCTTAACAGTGAAAACTTTTGTTGTCCCTCAAATGGTAAAGATAGGATAAGCTTCCTTTGAGATGTTTCAGAGTAGCAGCCGTGTTAGTCTGTATCCGCAAAAAGAACAGGAGTACTTGTGGCACCTTAGAGACTAACAAATTTATTAGAGCATAAGCTTTCGTGGACTACAGCCCACTTCTTCGGATGCATATAGAATGGAACATATATTGAGGAGATATATATACACACATACAGAGAGCATAAACAGGTGGGAGTTGTCTTACCAACTCTGAGAGGCCAATTAATTAAGAGAAAAAAAACTTTTGAAGTGATAATCAAGATAGCCCAGTACAGACAGTTTGATAAGAAGTGTGAGCATACTTACAAGGGGAGATAGAATCAATGTTTGTAATGGCTCAGCCATTCCCAGTCCTTATTCAAACCGGAGTTGATTGTGTCTAGTTTGCATATCAATTCCAGCTCAGCAGTCTCTCGTTGGAGTCTGTTTTTGAAGTTTTTCTGTTGTAATATAGCCACCCGCAGGTCTGTCACTGAATGACCAGACAGGTTAAAGTGTTCTCCCACTGGTTTTTGAGTATTTTGATTCCTGATGTCAGATTTGTGTCCATTAATTCTTTTGCGTAGAGACTGTCCGGTTTGGCCAATGTACATGGCAGAGGGGCATTGCTGGCACATGATGGCATATATCACATTGGTAGATGTGCAGGTGAACGAGCCCCTGATGGTATGACTGATGTGATTAGGTCCTATGATGATGTCACTTGAATAGATATGTGGACAGAGTTGGCATCGGGACTGCTGAGCTAGAAGTGATATGCAAACTAGACACAATCAACTCCGGTTTGAATAAGGACTGGGAATGGCTGAGCCATTACAAACATTGATTCTATCTCCCCTTGTAAGTATGCTCACACTTCTTATCAAACTGTCTGTACTGGGCTATCTTGATTATCACTTCAAAAGTTTTTTTTCTCTTAATTAATTGGCCTCTCAGAGTTGGTAAGACAACTCCCACCTGTTTATGCTCTCTGCATGTGTGTATATATATCTCCTCAATATATGTTCCATTCTATATGCATCCGAAGAAGTGGGCTGTAGTCCACGAAAGCTTATGCTCTAATAAATTTGTTAGTCTCTAAGGTGCCACAAGTACTCCTGTTCTTCTTCCTTTGAGATGTTTATTTGCAAATATTTTGCATCTAAATGCAAGCCGTAACTATATTAACTGCCTGATACCCTTGTGATATGAACAGTTAGATGTTTTATGGACCAATATGTAAAACTACTAACTTGTTATAACTGGTTACTAACATTAGAAGCCATGAGTATAAAACATGTATCTAAGTGGGAAATTAATCAGTTATCTGGCAATGTTTAAGGAACTCCTTTTCAAACTCAGGAAAACAGGAAGAACCAGTCCAAGGGTTGTTAAGAAGGAAAGACAATACATTATTTAAGTTTAAAGACTCTCTTTATGAATCATTTAAATTTAAAAAACACTCTTTAAAAAAAAACGCAAGATTTTGATATAGAAAATAGGAGTGTTTGGACCAAACTTTAAACAGAATTTTGACTCCTATTAAACCCTGATGGAACTAATGAGATATCTCAAAACAAAGTGAACAACAGAAAGAATTAAAACTCTAGCTTTAAAAATGTTCGGCAAATTTCCTGCCCCAAAGACAAAAGCAATATAACCATAAAATTGAAGAATGACAACCCTGTGGCATACGCATTAGCAGATTGCATATTCATGAGCTGAATATCCTACCAGACCATATCATGAAAGTGTTGAGCCAATGCAGGGTGACAGCGTCTGATATTTGAATCCAGCCAAGCCCCTGAAGGTGTGTTTTCCACCTTCAGAGAGTATGGAGAGAAAAGAGTACAAATTCCTTCAGACTGAGACATGCTCTCACATACTCTTTACACATTATTAATGCACTCTTATGCTCTCAGCTCAGCCTGCTCATCTCATCTCTACAAGCAAGTAAGCAGCAGAGGCAAGACAGATATGAACAACAACAAAAAAGAACACAGCATCAAGAAGAATCAACCTTCCAGTCCAGTACTGCTTCTGTGACACGATGACATCATCAAGATTTCAGCATCATTGATGCTACCCTGGGACAACAGTAACAGGCTTTAAGAATGTAATTTATGAAATAGAACTGAAAACTATTCTCATACATGACATTCTTCTTTTGCATGCTTTATAATCCGTTTTTGAAAGGACCACACAAAGGAACAAATCTAGCACTGCTCATAACCAACCCTCAGGTACAAAACACTCTAAAGGCTTTATCTAGAATCCAATTTGTGGTCATGGGGTAACTTGAGTTAACCAGCATGACTGTAAGATGAGCCCTAGAGTAAAGAAGTGACTTGGAATAAATGGTTGTGGAGTGTCTAGATTAGCATTCACAATTGTGGTAATTAATCAATCGAGGTAACAAATTATAACAGGACCACAAAGCCATAAATAGCAGAATTGGTGCAGTATTCTGGAGGAGAAAGTGGAAGGAAACACAGGTTATTGGGAATCATAGAATAGAATATCAGGGTTGGAAGTGACCTCAGGAGGTTATCTAGTCCAACCCCCTGCTCAAAGCAGGACAAATCCCCAACTAAATCATCCCAGCCAGGGCTTTGTCAAGCCTGACCTTAAAAACCTCTAAGGAAGAAGATTCCACCACCTCCCTAGGTAACCCATTCCAGTGCTTCACCACCCTCCTAGTGAAAAAGTTTTTCCTAATATCCAACCTAAACCTCTCCCACTGCAACTTGAAACCATTACTCCTTGTTCTATCATCTACTACCACTGAGAACAGTCTAGATCCATCCTCTTTGGAACCCTCTTTCAGGTAGTTGAAAGCAGCTATCAAAATCCCCCCTCATTCTTCTCTTCTGCAGACTAAATAATCCCAGTTCCCTCAGCCTCTCCTCATAAGTGCTCCAGCCCCCTAATCATTTTCATTGGCCTCCGCTAGATTCTCTCCAATTTATCCACATCCGTCCTGTAGTGTGGGGCCCAAAACTGGACACAGTACTCCAGATGAGGCCTCACCAATGCCGAATAGAGGGGAATAATCACATCCCTCAATCTGATGGCAATGCTTCTACTTATACAGCCCAAAATTCTGTTAGCCTTCTTGGCAACAAGGGCACACTGTTGCCTCATATCCAGCTTCTCGTCCACTGTAACCCGTAGGTCCTTTTCTGCAGAACTGCTGCCTAGCCACTCAGTCCTTAGTCTGTAGCAGGGCAAGGGATTCTTCCGTCCTAAGTGCAGGACTCTGCACTTGTCCTTGTTGAACCTCATCAGATTTCTTTTGGCCCAATCCTCCAATTTGTCTAGGTCCCTCTGTATCCTATCCCTACCCTCCACCATATTTATCACTCCTCCCAGTTTAGCGTCATCTGCAAATTTGCTGAGGGTGCAATCCATGCCATCCTCCAGATCATTAATGAAGATATTGAACAAAACCGGCCCCAGGACCGACCCTTGGGGCACTCTGCTTGATACCGGCTGCCAACTAGACATGGAGCCATTGATCACTACCCATTGAGCCCAATGTTCTAGCCAGCTTTCTATCCACCTTATAGTCCATTCATCCAGCCCATACTTCTTTAACTTGCTGGCAAGAATACTGTGGAAGACGGTATCAAAAGCTTTGCTAAAGTCAAGGAATAACACGTCCACTGCTTTCCCCTCATCCACAGAGCCAGTTATCTCGTCATAGAAGGCAATTAGGTTAGTCAGGCATGACTTGTCCTTGGTGAATTCATGCTGACTGTTCCTGATCACTTTCCTCTCCTCTAAGTGCTTCTAAATGGATTCCTTGAGGACCTGGCTCCATGATTTTTCCAGGGACTGAGGTGAGGCTGACTGGCCTGTAGTTCCCCAGATCTTCCTTATTCCCTTTTTAAAAGATGGGCACTACATTAGTCTTTTTCCAGTCATCCAGGACCTCCCCCGATCGCCATGAATTTTCAAAGATAATTGCCAATGGCTCTGCAATCACATCAACCAACTCCTTTAGCACCCTTGGATGTAATGCATCCGGCCCCATGGACCTGTGCTCGTCCAGCTTTTCTAAATAGTCCTGAACCACTTCTTTCTCCACAGAGGGCTGGTCACCTCCTCCCCATACTTTGCTGCCCAGTGCAGTAATCTGGGAGCTGACCTTGTTCGTAAGATAGAGGCAAAAAAAAGCATTCAGTACATTAGCTTTTTCCACATCCTCTGTCACTAGGTTGCCTCCCTCATTCAGTAAGGGGCCCACACTTTCCTTGACCACCTTCTTGTTGCTAACATACCTGAAGAAACCCTTCTTGTTACTCTTAACATCCCTTGCTAGCTGCAACTCCAAGTGTTATTTGGCCTTCCTGATTTCGCACCTGCATGCCTGAGCAATATTTTTATTCTTTTCTGTGATCATTTGTCCAATCTTCCACTTCTTGTAAGCTTCTTTTTTGTGTTTAAGATCAGCAAGGATTTCACTGTTAAGCCAAGCTGGTCGCCTGCCATATTTGCTATTCTTTCTACATATCAGGATGGTTTGTTCCTGCAACCCCAATAAGGATTCTTTAAAATACAGCCAGCTCTCCTGGACCCCTTTGCCCTTCATGTTATTCTCCCAGGGGATCCTGCCCATCAGTTCCCTGAGGGAATCAAAGTCTGCTTTTCTGAAGTCTAGGGTCCGTATTCTGCTGCTCTCCTGCCTTCCTTGTGTCAGGTTCCTGAACTTGACCATCTTATGGTCACTGCCTCCCAGGTTCCCATCCACTTTTGCTTCCCCTACTAATTCTTCCCTGTTTCTGAGCAGCAGGTCAAGAAGAGCTCTGCCCCTAGTTGGTTCCTCCAGCACTTGCACCAGGAAATTGTCCTCTACACTTTCCAAAAACTTCCTGGATTGTCTGTGTACTGCTGTATTGCTCTCCCAACAGATATTGGGGTGACTGAAGTCCCCCATGGGAACCAGGGCCTGTGATCTAGTAACTTCTGTTAGTTGCCTGAAGAAAGCCTCATCCACCTCA
Organism: Malaclemys terrapin pileata; assembly: GCF_027887155.1. Classification (NCBI taxonomy): domain Eukaryota; kingdom Metazoa; phylum Chordata; order Testudines; family Emydidae; genus Malaclemys; species Malaclemys terrapin. The sequence continues at coordinate 78,221,491 of NC_071507.1, read as the reverse complement.
TCCCCCTGGTCTATAGCAGACTCCCACCACGGCATCACCCTTGTTGCTCACACTTCTAAACTTAATCCAGAGACTCTCAGGTTTTTGTGCACTTTCATACTGGAGCTCTGAGCAGTCATTCTGGGAGATGTGGGAGTCTTATGCATGCCAGAATAGTTCTCTGCTGGGATTCCTCTACTCCAGCACCTGGAGATCTCTTGGGACGTAGGTAGAATCAGTGGATTCACAACTACACAGGCTCAACAGCCCAGCCCCTCCCTTTTAATGCAGATTTCAATAGCCACAGACTACGATAGCTCTGAAGCTGTAGGAGCAGTCCCAGAATGGCTACACTGCTATACTGCAGACTGGGGATAAGGAAAAGTTAAAAGTCCCTTGACTACAGAAGTCCTAGTGTATAGTCTGCTCTCAACTCAAGCTCCAGCTATTTGGCCTCAGGTTCTCCCTCTTTATTTTCAATGAGCTTTTCATTAGTCCACAAAAAATAACTTTGGGACAGTTGAAAGTAAAAGGGCAGTTGCAGGGCTAGTGGGCTCCCTCACCATCCCATGAAAAACAATGCCATGCCCAAGTAACTTTCAGGTCCTTCCCTCTGGGCACTGTTTATCAACTCAGATACAGAACTTAAGCAAAACATCACAACAAAGCACGGGCTACCGTTTCCAGAGGCTTTCTCCCTTTGCCTCTGTCAGTGCTGAGAAGAGAACATGCCTTCCCTTTAATCCCTCCTGCTTCAGGGCCTACTGCAGGCACCCATGTCCCTTCTGCAGCTCTCTCATCTCTCTATAGAAAACACCTGACATCCTCCCGGCTGAGTCTGAAAAGGGCTGCTGGTACCAGGACCTTAAAGGGACAAACCATCCTGTTACAGCATTCCACTAAGCTAACACTGTTCCTAGCACGGCAACACAGGCATCTTTGCAAAGTCTCCTCTGAATGCCCAACATCACATTCATTTTTAAAACAAGTTTTAGAACAATAGTTATGCCTCATGACCCATGACCCTTCTCCCCCAGCCTGGTCCTGAAGTTCTCCGGGTGCTGTTCAACAGGACATATAAAAATATTTGAATATTATCATAAAACCACCTTTGTGAACTTTTATACAAAAATCCCAAACCATGGCGCATAACAGATAAAGGGATGGGAGAACACTGGGAAGCGGGAGTAATCAACACGGGTCATTCTAAAACCAATCTGAGAAAAAAAAAACATTGTTTAGGTGCTGTTCTGAAGTGGCATGATGGCCACTCTGTATTTCAGACAATGAGGAGGGTTCATATCCTAGAGCCTGCAAAAGCATGCTCACTTGCTGACATAATACATGAGGGTGAGATCCATAAAAGGCCAGTAGGCAAGGCCAGATAAGCAATAGGACAAAGCTGAAAGTTCAGACCTACCCCAATATGTTTTAATTACAGCCCCAAAGACAGCTCTAAGTATAAAGTAGCTATTACTGGCTGATAAGAAAAACACACCATAGCGGGTATTTTCCTTTTCCTTATAGATATCCTTACAACATGGTCGCTTCCCCTCCCCCCTTTAGATAAAATTAAAAAAAAAAAACTGCATGCCTTGACATCTCTAAAACAGATTAGCACATTTCTTACTCGTCACATGTCTCTTTCACAGCTAGAATCAGCTTTGTAGCCTCCAGCACTGAAAGTCTAAATGTCTAAAAATAAGAATTTACTTACTGAGCATTAGAAATACAATCATAATTTGATGTCTGATATCGAGTATTTCCTTCCTTCTGACTGCCAGCCTTTAAATAGCAGGATCTAATTTCCCCTTTAAAAACATAAAAGTATCAGTTAAGTGATGTAAATTATTTATTTACACCTACAATTTAGTAGCAATCTGGTTTTCTCGGTCAAAAAAAAGTATCTGTAAACCAAATGTTCTAACTGCTTCTTTATATTTATGATTGGCAGTGTAGACGTGTTTTAAAACATCATAGAACAAACACATGTTAAAATAAACACTGGAAAACCGGAGACAAAGCCACAAAAATACAGATATTAAGGGCAAAATTCTGTTCCCTGTTGTAAGAGCAGAGTAAGAGAGCTCTGTGCAAATGAAGAAATGGACTCCTGCCCCAATCTAAACATAGGGGGGCCTGATCTGACAGTACCTTAAATACTGTGTAGCCATTCCAGGTGTGCAAGGTAACTGTAAAACATTACCAGAAGTGTAAAAGAGTGAACCATTCTGATTTGTTCATGTTTGCAGAAGTGTAGATGACAGGTACATGGCAGTGGAGAATTAGACGAAAGATGGGTAGCCACGGTCTACTGCTTGTCCCATCCCCACCGCCTACCTATCATACACACAGGGCAGTGATCCTCCAGTGAATAAGCACACTACTCCCCTGACCTGTTCACAGCTACTCTCCCATGCACATGCGGAACAAGGGTCCACAGCATGCAAGAGGCTGCAGTGGTGCTACACAGGAGTGGAAGGGGAGAAAGGACAGGATCCCAGGAGCCATGAAACCCAGCTACATGGGAGCTTCTTTTGTGCTTCTTGGAAGGGCGATTTGATGTGAGCCTAAGTGACTTGTGGATCTCCTACTACAGAAATGCACTTGGCCGGTACCCACAAGGCAGATGGCATTGAAACACAACAGCCAGTAGAACTATTTCAGCCCAAAGCCTAGAGTAGCTGTGGAGTGGCCCTACTGTTCGGTGTGGCCTGTAGTCCCCAGGGAGTTCCCTACACCAAAGTCAGGTACTGATGGGGAAAGGAGTCCATTCAATATCCTGGAGCGGGTAGCAGACCAACATTCTGAATGAAGGCAGCCCCATTATGATGGGAGATGGCTGCCATCTAAACCATCACCTATTCACACTCAGCTTAAAGATCTGACAGCAAGGGATGGGAACCTTTTGGCCAAGCACATTGGCACAATTCCCTACTCAGACAAGAAGTTCTATGGGATCTTCAGCATCCACAAAAAACACACTAGACATGTCTTTTAAGGTATCATCAGAAAAATACACTCAACTCCACAGTGAATGTCAGACAAATTCAGGTCAGAGATAACTTCTGAGTTTTCTTTAGAAATCTCTCCTCATGGTTTAATAGTTACAGCTGCATAAACTTACCATGCTCATCTATGAACACATGCATCGCGTCCACAGATATTTCATCTTGCATTGAAGCCTCAGGTCCACTTATAACTTGCAAGACAGAACTATCTTGCTGGGAAGTTACCCGGTAGATTATCTGCCTTTGCCTGTTGCCCTGGTAACTTGACACAAAAATGTTTCAAAACTACTATGAGGAACTTTTTTCTTGTTCTCAATAAAACAGAGAGAGAGAGAGGTTAATTAAAAGTTTACGTCAATTCTACTCAATATAACAGAACAGCTCGCATCATCATGCGTTTGAAGTACAAAAAATATAAAGTAACTGCCCTTACTGTGCTGTAAATTGGGCAGGCTCTGGTAGCACTGGACTAGCACTAGCCCAATCTTGACTTTGTACATCTGATCTTTCCTGTTTAGAAACATGCTTGTAGTGCTTTTCTGTTTCCAGCATTTCTTCTTTTCTCTCTGTTGTATGGCTATCTGAAAGATACGTGAATAAAGAAGGGAGACGTTCTACACAGATCACTGTAAAGAGTTCTGTTCATTTACTTCAGAACAAGAGCATTTTTAAGGAGAAGTTGTCCAAAGACGCAGTGCTCAATTGGCCTCCATTGGTGAAAAACAAATTAGTTAGGGTGAATAGAGTAAACTGCTTAGAGGAGGATTATTGAGTTGTTTTTTGGCACAAGTTACCTTGTGTTGTGCTTCTATGTAGCCTGAACCTCCCTGAACTGGAAATCTCTTAATTTCCAGACCATTATGTGTAGGAAATTTTTTAAAAGGGCCCATTTTTTGAAAATATGGCAGAAGTGTCAAAAGTATTTAGAAAATCAAAGTTTTTACTCCTTAGTCAAACAGTCCCATTTGAAAATAAATCTGTGCATTTCCTGTTTAACTAGTGATTTAAATTGCACTTTAAGCACAAAATCTCACCCTAGTTTAACTATGCAGCTGATACAGTGTTCCATAATCTCATAACTATACTCCAACAAGGGACAAGAGGCTGCAGAAGCCTAATTAAATCCATTTTCCCTAGGGAGTTATGGTTGTTCAAGGATTAAGAATAACTGATAGCCAACAAAAAGGTTATATTAATCTAATTGGTCCCACACTGCCTAATGCTGGCTCGAGGGCTGAAACAATTAACAAGATTTTTTGTTTGATGATTTAATGGCTTGAAGGGGGGGAAAAAGTCTCACTCTTTTCCATTCCAGGTCTCAAGTCTTTCAATTTTCTTTCCCCTGAAGTGGTGAAGATTAATAATAAATAAAAATGAATGGCAATTCTTAGTGCTCCTAGCACTAGAAAGATATGCCAAGAGGGTCTGCAATGGGATTTTAGTACAATGATTCCTGCTGATTTCTCTCCACAGAAGTTACTTGTACTTTCAACTTTTGAATGGAGGTAACATATGGGGGGGAAATGGTTCTTCAGTCTCTGCCAATTAATAAACATTAATCTGATGACTCAAATGACAGCTCAATTTATTCTCTAAATTTTGGTAGTCTAGTTAACATTAAAATCTTCATCTTTTTTCCTCCCCACATCTCTTCTGCGTGTTAAGACTCCCCCTTTGTCAATGATGTAATTTACAAATGCAGAAAGTATTACTGATTTTTGCAAAAACTAACGAATGCATTTACAGTCTGGATTGAAAATCATTATTGTTTACAAACTGACTTCTAGCAAAAAATTCTCATGATCTGTTTTTACATGTTGCACCCTGGAGCTAGTTCAGTCAATAATGCAATATTCGAATATAATTTGTCAACTAATCTACATTTTGTAGGGTTACCATACGTCCGGATTTTCCCGGACATGTCCGGCTTTTTGGGACTTAAATCCCCGTCCGGGGGGAAATCCCAAAAAGCCAAACATGTCCGGGAAAATCCGGCGCCGCTGGGCCGGGGGCCGGCGGTGCTGGGCGGCTGGGGGGTGCGCCGGGCCGGCGGTGCTGGGCGGCCAGGGGGCGCGCCGGGCCGCCGGGGACCGGCGGTGCTGGGCAGCCGGGGGTGCGCTGGGCCGGGGCGGGCGGTGCTGGCCCGGGGCCGGCACCCCAGGGCCCGAGCCGAGCCAGGCTGGAGACACTGGGGCCGGCCGCCGGAGGGGGCCAGACTGGGCTGCGCCTCCTCGCCCTACCACCCCCAGCTTACCTGCTGCCTGCTTCCTGCTTCAGGCTTCCCGCGAATCAAATGTTCGCGGGAAGCAGGGGAGGGGGCGGAGTTGGGGCGGGGACTTGGGGGGGTGGAGTTGGGCGGGGGCGGGGCTGGGGGCAGGGCCAGTGCCCCGTGGAGTGTCCTCTTTTTGGACACTCAAAATATGGTAACCCTACATTTTGTTTTTCATGGTTTTCATTGAGCAAACTGCTAAACACAGACTTTAAACAAATATTATCTGTCACATGAGAAACAAGAGGATGCCAAAATTCAAAAATAAAAATGACTGATTAAAAAAAACATAAAAAGGCAACAGACAATCTAGTAGAGTTTACATTTCAGTAAGTACTTGCTTACCTGGAAATGTACTTCCTCTGACTCAAATCCACTAGGATGGAGCTGCTGAGATTTATTGCTAAGTCAAGCTCAGGAAAAAAATTCTCATCACTTGTGCAGAGATAACTAAGGCCTGGTCTGCACAGTTTTTATGCCCATATAACTATTTCAGTTAAGAGTGTGACATTTTATCTGTATACATATAGGGGTTTAACCCTCTAATGTGGATGCAGATATACACATTCCTTACACTGGTATAGCTTATTCCCCTTCCCTTTGGGAATAACCTATGCCTCTGTAAGCACTATTATACTAGTATAACTGCATCCTCACTAGAGGGTTTGTACAGCTTTAACTACACCAGTATAGTTAAACTGGTACAATTTTTGCATATAGACAATTCAGCTGTCTGACACAATGTGATTGTCTCAATATTTTGTCTGTTGTCTTATTGTCTTGGCTAATTTTAAATGAAATCTATTGCTGCTGTGATCAGCTAAAATATTTCTCTGAATTCTGCTTTTTCCATTTTAGATTGTTGTGCCAGGGTTTCTTCTGTTTATGCTCCATCTGCCCCTAGCCCAGTCTTATAGATTTAGTTTTGTCCTCAATTGAATGCAAACTGAAATGCCACTGCTCCTATACATTTTCATTTTGTTTTGTTTCATTGACGGTTTTTAAAATAAAATGGAAGTAAAATTCAAATAAAAAAATAATTTCAAATAAAAAAAATCAAATAAATATTTCAATATTTTCAGTTTTTTTGAGGGGGAGCAGTTTGAACAGAAATGTTTTGGCAAAGTCATTATGAATTCATGAATCTGCATTTTTTGGCAAAAAAAAGTTTAGTCTGAAAAAATTTGCCCAGCTCCACTAATAATATGTTTTAAATTTAAGCAACAATTCTAATACCTAAATAATATTAAGACTAAAGCCCATCTGATTTGTAATCTGTATCTTATCTTACAGACTTGCACTTGTCTATTCTGGGTCTCATATATTCTACAATTCCTCTGATGCAGAATCTATTCCTTTCAGGAGAATTGCACTCTGGAATATAAACTTTCATTTAAAAAATGAGACCTTTCTAGCCCATATGGTTTCAAAGATAATTTTGTAAATGTAAGGCCATCTTAAACCAGTGCAGTGTCGACCGTACACAGCAGAAAATAATAGTTCTGAGATATGTGTGAAATGTTCAGAGTGTACACTCTGAGGCCTAAAGATGACATTTTAATTGACAATAGTCTTAATTATTTCACTGTTGATCATTTCAGCAGAAACATCTAGCTAATACGCTTTTCCCGCAATCCCAAACAGCCTTGAAAGGTGCAAAAAAAGACATTTAAAAAATGTACGTGACGCTGAGGCAGAATATCCTCCACAGCAGAATCCCGGGATCTTGCTGCAGAATTTTGGTCCAACTTTCTGAGGAGTACGTGAGATCTTAAGTCTGGTCCTCTAGTAATGCTGCAAGGTGCGCAGTGTGACAGTGTACAAAACCACATTTTGTTCCTGCTAGCGAGGAGCAACTTATCTGCATCATGTCCTGGGGTGAAATCCTGGGCTCCACTGATGTCAATGGCAAAACTCCACTAAAGTTAATGGCAAGACATTAAATAGGGGCAGAATTTCACCCTGTAGTGTGTTTTATTGAATATATGTGTATGCAGGGGCCGTGGGGCCCTGGCATTTAAAGTGGCAGGGCATAGATCAGCTCATTCTGCCTGGCCCTCCTCTTCCCCTTTCAGGAGCCCTCTCTCCCTCAGCAGTAGCTTGACCCACCCAGGTCCATGAGACTTATGTCCACCACATTTTTTTAATCATTAGGCTTCTGTATGAGATCAAAGCACTGAAATAATATAGTTGGTGATTAGGGTAGCTTGGTGAACCTGACATCCATATGTATAAGGGCAATTTTAAGGTTTTAGATCTGATTTTTCTTTAGTTTTGCCTCTAGAGACCCAGATATGCTTACCTCTTCAAAGTTGCCATCCCTAAGCATAAGTTTAAAATCAAAAGAGGCAGCATTGTCTTTGTGGCGAGTACCTTTTGCAAACCTCAGATAAAAGAGTCTTCAAAAGTAAAAGAGATTCAGGGCAGTCTGCACTACCACTTAATTCAATCTAATTTATGTCGCTCAGGAGTGTGAAAAAGGACATCCCTATGAGCGACGCAAGTTACAGCGACTTATATTGTCCACACCAGTGGTACGTCGGTGGGAGATGCTCTCCCGCCAACATAGCTGCTGCCTCTCGCAGTGTGGAGTAATTATGCTGATGGGAGAGCGCTCTCCCATTGGCATAGAGTGTTTTCACCAGACACACTACAGTGGCACAGCTGCATCAGTGCAGCTGTGCTGATGTAGCACTTCTAGTGTAGACCTGCCCTCAGTCACGATGGTGAATAAGTTTGTAAAAACACTTAGCTCATAAACAGCATTGCTCATAAACAGCTCATAAACCAGTAAATCTCCAAGTGCTTTACAAAGAAGGTCAGAATCATTACCACATTTTACCAATGGGGAAACTGAGGCACACAGAGATGTGACTTGCCTAAGATCACCCAGCAGGCCAGTGGCAGAGCTAAGAATATAACTCAGGTTTCCAGAGTCCCAGTCGAGTGCTCTGTTCACTAGACTTGACTGGCAATCTAGAACACATGATGAGTATCTCCAAGTTAGCTCCCAATTTCCTCACAGGCATCAGCAAGAGTTGCCATCATATTTTGAACTTAAATATTAAAATCTGAAAATGTCTTTAAAATAATTACAATTTTTTCTAACACCGGGATAATTTTTTGAGCCCCAGAAGAACAAAGTCAACATCGTGGTTTGTGCACTGCCCTACATGACGAGTAGAGTTAGTCAAATTTCTGTTTTGTGGTAAATGTTAACCTTTAAAAATTTGATTGGAATGAAAGCAAATATTTTCAATATTTTCCATGTGATGGAATTTCTGAAAATTTTCAGATTTGGAAAATTTTGTTTTGGAATTTCAAAATTTCATTCAAATTTTATTTTATGGGGCAATTATTTTTATTATTTTGTTTCATAACTTAGTGACTAAGTATCAAACTGTTTCACTACAACATAAACTGGAGACACTGATCTAGAAAATAACTGTCGCAATCAGTACTAAATAGCACTTACCCTTAATAATGTTAAAAATAAAATGAAAATAATACAACATTGCAACTACAATTTTATGTCTTATTATGACACATCAGTAGCAGTGCATAATATTCACTGATGTTTCATGACAAGAGGTAAAATAATAATATAAAAATGATAAAACATAATAATTTTTTTTTTTTTTAATTTTTCCAACACAACCATTTTCCTAAATGAAAATGTTTTCCATTTCTATTCCAAACTATTTTTCCCCCACAGGAATTTTAGTGAAAAGCAATATAATTTTACAAAAAACTTCAGTTTCACTGAAACAGCTTTTTCCAAACTGTTGGAAAATTTTTGACGTTTTCCAACCTGTTCTAATGATGAGAACATTTTTTTTTAAATTTGCTTCTACACCATCTAAATTCAGGCAAAACAGTTCTTTTTTGTGTTCCTCTGTCTTAATTCCCACCATTCCTACAGCTGTTCTTGTTCCCTGTGTGATATACCATCAACCGTGTTAGAAGACGGAATACAAATGCTTCCGGCCTGCAAAAATTTGATGTACACCAAGTTCACCAACTCTTACTCAGCTACAGACTTGTCAGAGGAGCCATCAGCAAGTACAGTAATAAACCTAATTTTCTATATGCATTTCTGAGATGCGTTCCTAGGACACTTTTCAGTTGCCTCTATAAAGCCTTTCCCTATAGAGGTATCAAGAGTTTGATCCAAGATTAAAGCCACTATTGGCCTGCAATGTAGAGCATTTCAAGATCTCTAAAACCCCAAATCATGTTTAGCAATGGTGTAAGTGGCGTTAAACAAGGTTTATAGCTCCTCATGTTGCATTTTACTGAGCAGTCTAGTGCTAAGAGCTTCTTGTGGACAAACAGATACATTTTCTGCTCCTACGCATTTAACATGAGGAGAAGTGTGGGCATGCACATATAAGGAATCAGATCTAGAGCTCTTACACCCACTTACAAGAGGACTTTCCCAATAAAAAAACTTCTCATGCTTTCTGCAAATTACACAAAACACGTAATCTTTCTTTCAAGAAATTCCTGAATATTTAGCTTTCCAGGATTTCTGGAAACCGCATATACATTCGTATATGTCCAAGTTAATCATATTCCTTAACCTATTCCTCTGTGCCATGTTCTTCATGTTCATTGAGCCAGGGGCTTCAGTATTATTCTTTGCCAATTAGGGTGAGTTTTGTTGTTGTTTTTTGTTTAAACCTAAAAAAACGCCAATCAAGTGGCTTGACTTGTTCCAGACATTTTTCTCATATACAAAAAACCAACCACTTCTCTGTGTGTATAATTTTTATTCAAATATGTTTTAAAATATATTGTATACATTGCAAATTAGCTCTTCCTGCTTGGCCCAGGAAGTATAACTAGTAATTGCAAGACTAACAAATTAGAAAGAGGCCATCTCATTCCTAAAATCAAATTGTGTTTTGCAGAAGAAGCAAATAATCAGATTATAATGTATAGTTTAGTTTAGTACACAGCATACTCTTGTGCTTGGCTGGAAAATTAAATTTGCTTTGAACTACCTTCCTTTGAACTACCTGACTATAATTGAAAACCTCAGACTCATTCTCTACCTTCTCCAAGAACTCCATAAATCTGATCAGAGCACTAACAGACACCAGACTCTAACTGAGGCTTATATCAGGCTTACTCAATAATGTATTTTTCCCTGGTCCCACTCCTACTTCTTCCAAGGCATTACTTGTGTGGATGACATCAACTAGACCCATCCACCTCCTTTTTGACTATCAGCTCAGCCTCTCTTCCCCATTCGGTCTCCTCCCCTCTGACTTACCTAAATTCTATTGCTCTGCTTAGCCATTAGCCAACTTTTGAGGCAGCTGAGGTCTTTTTACTCCACTTCCACTCACCCCCTCTGGCCACGCTCTCTTCTGTCAGACAACTTGATTCTGCCGTGTTGGAGATCACCAAACTCTCACCCTGCCTCCCCTGTTGTTCTTGTCCAGCCAGCATGAAACCTGAAACTAATTATTAACTGTTTTACCTAGGAGCCCTAGTCATGGACCAGGACTCCATTGTGGTAGGCACCACACATACACAGATTAAAAAGATGATCCTTGCTCCAAAAGGCTTACCAGGAAAGCACTTCTATTTGTCCTGGACAAAAGGATTTTCCAAGCCTGAGCTATGTACCGTGGCCTGAGATTGGAAAATAGGTATGCTCTCACTTTCTAATCATACCTTTTATATAAATCACAACAACAGGGAACTTCCCTAACTGTGGGAAAGACAATAACAATCTGCTTACCTATTCAACATAAGAAAAATACTGCTGGAGAATTTATTAGAATCAAAATCCAGTGATTTAGACTTCTGAATTAGGCTTGTTACAAATAGGCTAGTGAATGAATAATAAAATCAGGTCTGATTTGTTGATGTAAGGATATTTATTTTGTATGTTTTGACATGTGATGTTGACAATTTGTGTTAATGGCATATAAAGCTTTAACTTTTTGAATCTTGATACCTATGGTCATTAAATAATTCCCCCCCCCCCCGCAATTACCTGCAACTGTGAAAATTTAAATTGATTAAAAAAATGCTTAAAAATAAACATCCATATTATCCATCAAAATTATAAAAAATTTTGTAAGTTATCCATCAAAATTATAAAAAATACAGCCTAAAAATACTGTATCCAAATGAACATTTAAGGCCTCCTCCAAATAATAAAGCCCACAAATAACTTGCAGGAAATCTAATTGGGGACAGGCTAGGGAAGGCAAAGGACCAGTTGTTTAGACTAGCCTGAGAAGCAGCATATTAATCAATGGGAGCCAAAGGGGAAGAAAATCAATTGAACAACATGGTGCTGTGGAGGCGAGGTCAGAGAGGATGTACTGAGGGGCTAGTGGACAGAGAATGGAGTGATGCTCTAGGGTAGGAAGTGACAAAAATGGAATGGATCTTTAACCTGATTGGGGGTGCAGAGGGGGTGAGTGTGGATTGGGAACAGAATCAATGGCAGAATGGGTTGGGGAATGTAAAAAAGTTGATTAGGGACAAAGAATAGACTGATTGGATTGGGATCTATAGAAGCTACATGAAAGATGAGCAGAGAACTGAATGGAGAGGCTTGGGAGGAAGGGCTGAGAATGGACTGATAGTGCTGGAGATGAACAGTAAAGAAATAGATGGAGGGGACAAGAGAAGAGTATAGGAAAGGGAGTGAGAGCAGGGAATGGAAAGTAGCATGGAGTGAACAGAAAAGGGGAGAGTAAATAAGAGTAGAAGAAGGGGAATGAAACAAAACTGATAACGTAACATGGAATAGAAAAGGTTAGAACTGCAGTGAGAGATGGAGAAAAATGAGGGTAGGATTTAATGAGCATGATAGAGTCAGAAAAATGAAAAGGTGGAAGATAATTACAGGAGGAATAGGATACAAAGGAAGAAGAAAGCAAGTCAAGTGGATATCGTATGGCAAAATGTTTTATAAAGTCAATCAGGTATATGTGTGTTGGACCTCTTTTGTGGGATGTAGAATGTTTGCAGCTAGTCATGGGAATCCATATTTCCTACTGTACACATGGAGAAGGGGGATAACTTTTTAAAAAAAATGTTAACACTGTTTTATTAGAATATTTTAATACATCTCTTGTGTTTTATGGGAAAGACATAAGTGCATTTTGGTTGCATGCTTTTTGGGTATCTTCATAGAATACAATTTACCATGGATTCCAAACAAATAAGAGGCAGGCTTCCTAGGATTTGTTTGTTTTGGTTAAAGTCTTCTAAAATATGTGAAATTGCATTTGGTAGTTCAGACCTTGCTCTGAGAGGATCATGGAGCCTCTCCACTGTATTTTGTCTTACATCTCCACAACACATAACCCTCCCCTCTTAGTTTTGTTTAGCTAGATATAAGGCTAGATTTAGTTATTGTTTTATAGAAAGCAAGGTGCCAAAACAATTAGAAACAACACACCTATACATTGCGTTGGGAGGCACTGGGATAGAGAAGAGAGATAGCAGAGCTAGTTGTGGGTGAGGAGCCAAATATTCTTATATATGGGAAACAGAATATACAGCTTTGGTTTTATGTCATGGGTAGAGCAGTAGAAAAATTCTCAAATTATTTAAACAAAAAAAGCTTTTGACTAAATGGAATTTTTCGTGCGAAAGTTCCAGTTTTCATCAAAATTTTGGTGGCTTTCACTGAAGACTGAAGACTTTTCTGTTATAAAAAAATGAATATTTTTAGTTTTCAGAAATTGAACTACCAACAAATTTTCAGTTTTCAGCTTCCAAAAGATATAAATATTTTGATGTAAAGCTAAAAACGTGTGTGAATTTTTTTTCAAGGTTATTAAAATACAACTAAAGCTGGTCAGGAAATGTAGGGATCTGGGGTTTGGGTTTGATTTTTAATATACATAAGTGACTCTGGCTCTTTTAAATATGTGTATATATTTAAGAAGTCCTCATATGCATCTGATGGAAAGAGTATGAGAGGGAGTGGCACAGCAATTTTGCAGGTTTTGGTAAACATGTATTGGTATTCTAACAGAACCGAGCTTGCCCCATGCTCCAATGTAGAAGTCCAGCTAAATACCAGCTGAATGCTTACTTTACTTAGCTCAAATCTTTTGCTTTGAAGTGTTCAAAAGCCTTCTAAAACTACAGGAAACTGCACCAGGTATTTTTTATGACAGGACCTTATCCCCACCCTTTTTTAGCATTTCTCCAAGTTGGATTTGGCTAACTTTTTATGGACCTGAGATTAAATCACCATAAACAAAGTAGGTAAGAGTCTGGCAATCTTTGATTTTCTTATTCCAAAAGAATAGTTTTAAAATATCATATCATACCATACCTCCACCAAACCCATCATCTTTTGTAGTCTCTGTTTTGATATTGGACTGATTTGACGCTGTCACCTTTGCGGTATTAATGGATTCCAGCAGGGAGACAAATTCCAGGAAATTAGATTCATTGGGTATTTGTCCTTCTTTAGCTTCTAAGTCAGATTTAGAAGTTGGCAAGGTCTTTTCTTTATCACTGATTATCTCCATGGAATTCTTACTTAAAATGTCTGTCCCACTGTCTACGCTCAGCACTCGAATGTGTCTCTTTTCATGGGCAGTTTTATAAGACAGAGGATCAAGGTTCTGTTGAATTTCTTTAGAATTGGAAGTGGTGACCAGCAAATTCTCTGAAGCATTCTCCAGATTTGGACCTAAACGAGTGTTAGTTTCTGAATGGTTATTTGCAGGATAGCTATGGTCCTTTACTGCGTTGTCCAGATCACCAGACTCATAGCCAGAACACTGGTTGGATGATGCATCGACCTTTAAACGTTCTGGGGTTCTTTCACTTTCACTGGCTTCCAGATGAACATTACCTCCACCATCATCAGACAATTCAAAAGTTATAACCGGAATTTTGATCTGTTCGTTATTTTTTTGACTGTGGAGATCTGCTATAGCTACACCAGAGTCTGGGTTTGAGCTAGTTTTCTCAGTACCTGACACCTTCAGATGGAGAGAACCTTCTAAATCACTCATTGTATTTGGTGTACTACTCATTGTAATAACTATTTTAATGGGTTCATGTAAATTAAGTTGGTCTCCAGGCAGAGAACTGTCAACAAGAGCAATAGCAACCTCACCATCTGAATAATCAAGATCTTCATTGGTATTATCAACATGAAAAGAAATTTCCACAGGCCCATCGGTCTCTTTGGTTGCAATTGTATTACACTGTGGGCAGTTATGATTAAAGCTTTCATGGGGTGATCCATCCGGGAATTTCTCTCTTTTATAACTTTTTGGATTACTTAAATGCTCTGAAATAATAACTGAATTTTCACTGCCCCATTGCTCAAAAGAAATGCCAGTTCTTAAAATGTCATACTGTGACAGAGAGAGATTTGACAACTTTTTAACCAGATTTTTGTCCATGAGAATATCTTCTGATCCAAAGTAGGCGGAAGGGTGCAGCTTCTCTTCTTTTTCATTTGTTCCATTACTGATAAATGTCTCCATAGCTGCTGGTTTTGCTACTATTGCCGATGTGGTAGAATCTGACATATGGGCTGTGGAAATAGGTAACATATCCGCTTTGATATAGGGTGAGGTAGATAAAACTGGTGGTGAAGCCTGGTCTTCTAACATTGTTACCCCTAATAAGAACATACATATGAGTGAGGTCGCACAAACAAAAGTCATTATGCATTATAGATGTCAATATTCCTATGCATCAAAACCAGCCTGCAGAGCTAAGGAAACATGGAAATACAGAACAAAATAGTTGATAACATTAGACAGAAATTTACTATGGAATGTAACAATTGTTCTCTGCTAACTGACTTTCACAATTTTTTGCATCTAGCTAAGAAATTAGGAAGATAATTTTCTTGTTTAGGAATTGTATGAAAAAGAGATTTTTATTTTAATTACCTGGAAATATGGTTCTTACTCATGTGAGCAATAAGATAAGGGTTTGCAGGCTCTGGCCCAATCTCAGGGTGAAAGGGGCCTTTACAATATGTTAGCGTTGCAGTTCTACTCTAGGTCAGGTTCCCTCAAAAATCAAGAGATAGTAGCAGCAGCAGCATATACATTTTAAAAAACAAAATAAAATAAAAATCACAAGAATCCAAACAAACAAAAACAATCTGCCAAACCCAAACATTACACTGCACACACAATTCTCTCCCTGGGGACAGGATGATAGAAAGAAGGAACCAATGTAACAGATATTAGTCATGTCACCTCATGCACTGCAAGAATCATCACAGATACTACAGTGATGAGGGTGGTGTAAGAACCTATGCAGAATGGAATTCTGGAACTTGTCGTTCATGGACCATTGGAACTGAAGGCACACTAAGGCATGCTGGGAATGCTGTCAGAGTGAATGAGAAGAACCAGAGACTTTAAGGGAGCAGGATGCGTTGCTGAGTCTCTCCAGGCAAACAGCTCAGGAGAGTCTTTGGTGGAGACAAGGGAAGAAGCAAAACTGGTAGTGATTCTGCAGGCTGAGTTGAGCTGAAAGGGGCCAGGCTATGGAAGAACACCCAGGAGATGGAAGACCTGGGAAGAAGCCAGAGGGGCAGGTGGAGAGAAGGACCAGGAACTCCATGGAAAAGAGAGTTCTATGGACTTTGTTACTGAGACATGGGTTGGATAAAGCTGGGGAGCTAGTAACAGAGGGTTCTGAAGTAGCAGGGGAAAGGTGGTGGTAGGCTAACGAGCCAGAAGTAGCCAAGGGCAAGAAGAGGCCATGATCAAAGGAAGTGTAGAGGGTTTGGGGTGTGAGCTGACCACTAGCTTTCTGCTTTGGGGTCCATGGCACAGGGCTTCCAAGAGAGAGTGGGAGAAAGTCCCCTTCACTCCCCTTAATCAAAGTGCACAAGGTGCATAGACCCTTAAGGAAGGGCTGTGGCCCAGAGCAGGTGAAAGGCAGGGGATGGGAAACCAGTTTTGGGACTTTCCTTTGACTTTTGTTTACCCTGGCAGAGATGGGGTTTTTCTAATTTAGCTACAGAACTCAAGGAAACTATACAATTAGTTATCCCCAAGGAGGGGAAAGTGATGCAGCAGCCGCACTTGGCCCTGGAACTGGTAAGCCTCTGGTACGGGCTGTGCATGTACTGAAATACTTTTGGCAAGCAATGTTTATAGAAAACAGTTAATAAAGGTTAAAAAAAAGCTTTCAAGATACCTTTGAGATCTTCAACAGTTTCTTGTGTTGGCAGCTCCTAAAAAAATGAAATATATTAAATTCATTGTGTTCAAATTAAATACTGTTTTTAAAAATTTGGAATTTAAACTCAACAATCATCTCATCAATTGTTAGTACATAACATTCAGTAACTTGCGAATGCACCAGTGGGAGCTGCAGATGGTGAAAGGTGAGAAGAAGGTGATGCTATAGTATCAGTCATGGTCTACCTAATAGTTCAAATCACATTTGTGACATTCAGGATAAATTCTGAGATGGATTTTTTGCCAGTCAGCAGCCCCAGAGGTGGGGTTTTAGTCAGAAGGGAACAGAGAGCACATATATTGGTTTCCCTTTTTCATTTTATGGATTTTTTTATCTGTGAGATTATCAGGTTTCCTTTCCAATATTTGAAAAGAATCTCTTACACAATGCTGGAAAAGAAAGACATCTAATTTAGAAGACTAGGTTGATAACCTGAAAAAGAGTACTACGGAGAAAATCAATGTGGTGTTGCCCCTCCTAGTAGCCAGAAGCCCCTTTGGCACTGGGCACCAGCACTGAGAGCAGGAAGACCATTTCTACTGTCCTCTCAATGCTCCTGCTGCTGATGCCCAGGCAATCAGGGGAAGGAGCCTGGACTGGCAAGGGAATAGACTGGGACAAGGGGAGGTGAGAGTAGGGAAGAGTGGAACTGGGACAAGGAGCTGAGGAGGGAGATTGGGACAGAGACAATGACAGGTGGGGGAGGCTAGGGGCAGAAAGGGCTGTAATACCTAGACACATTTCCCTCAGATCCTGAAGTAGAATCCAGTATTCCTGAGTGTCAATATTCCTCTGCTATCAGCAAATAGCTGTGAAACCCACTGGCAAAATGTGTGCTTCATCTCCTTCTAGGGGTTGTCCAACATAGAGGGTGACAACCTACTACTTCTATCAGTTACACTATTATTACTCAAGTGGCAGAGGTCTGTGCTGTGGATCTAAAGGTTCTAACCCTGCTTATGAGCCATGTTGGACTCTATATGGTTCTATATGATGGAATTTGTTTTGTTAGTTACATTTTTAAAAGCCTAGGAAAGTACATTAAAAAACTACATTAAAAGAACATTAAAGTTGCAAAGTCAAGCACTCAAAAGTCAGAAAATGCCAGAATTCAAATTGTCCATGCAATCTTAATTCGTCCCCCTTGTGTGTATGCATTATGACACAGTCTTTAATTACATGGTCATGTATTATTTTTTTTCTACAAGACCCTGCCTCATTCAGTGCAGAGGAATAACTGTGCTGTGCGACTGAATCAGAATTGTGTAGTGAAAGAGGCTGTTTTCTGTAAGACCCCTGCCCACATTTGTTGCCAAAGTTGGAAGGTGTGTAGTGAATGAGGCATGGGATAGCAGGCAAATAAAGGATGATTTTATTGTTTAGGCAGTTGAATGATGCCCTTGAAGTTTGGATTCTATCCCTGCCTCTGCCAGAGTTCCTGTGTGAAGCTGGGCAAGTCACTTAAACCAAACTTTTCACAGATGAATTCATTTTCTGTGTGCGCAATTTGATATATCTGTATTCTAATATGCAGAAGGTCTGAGCACTAACAAATGCAACTGAAATTAATGACAGCTCATCTCTGAACAAATAAAGCACTACCAAATGCTAAATTTCTCAAAAATGATCTCAAATTGCACACCAAAATTCATTGGCACTTTTGACATTAATGTCGCTATGCCTCAGTTTCTCATCTATAAAATGGGAGTTATAGTATTACTTTACAGGAGTGTTGTGAAGATAACTCCATTAAGGTTTGTGAAGCACTGAAATACTATAGTGGTAAACACCCTGGATAGACCTACAAGGAAATTAATAGTTCTGTATGCAGTGCAAGATTTGAATAGTGTGCATGTGCAGTAAATAGGGGCTCGGGAGACACATTGAGCAATGAGGATAAAATGAAATATTGAATAGCTACTCATTAAGTGAGCACCATACAACCTGTGCACTGAATGAGGCAAGGGTTCTATGGAAAAATAGTATGTGATCATGTAATTAAAGATTTATCATAGTGCACAAAGGGGCTGAATTAAGGCTCACAGGCAACCTTAATTTGTCATTTCTTGATTGCTTGACTTTGCAACCTTTATAGGGTGGCCAGATGTCCCTATTTTATAGGGACAGTCCCGATATTTGGGCCTTTTTCTTCTATAGGTGCCTATTACCCCCCACCCGTCACGATTTTTCAACCTTGCTGTCTGGTCACCCTAAACCTTTATGTTCTTTCTATAGTTTTTGGTATGTAATATGTATGTACATTGTCACGCAACTTCAACTGCCCCATTGGCTTTAGAATGTAACTGATCCATGAATGTTGCAATCGTTTAGAGTTCTATTCATGTTGTAAACCCCATCGCGGGAGTTAAGTCAAATATGTATGTTACGAGACATGCCCCGAGATATGAGATAAGGGTCATTTTATAAATCTAAAAATAAATACAGTAATGAGGAATAGCTGTGCAAGGGCTGTTATTAATGGTCCGGGAGAAAAGTCATTCTAGGCACACAAAATGGTTGCTCTGCATGCTTTAGCAGCCTGCAATAAAAGTGCTCTCTTTACCTCCAGGAAGCTCCCTTTTCTTGGTTTGAAAGCAGCAGCAGGTCCTAGTTGTTCTGTGGCCTGAAGATGCAGACAGATTCCTACTGGAATTTACAAAAGTGCCTAAGCGGGTTACAAATGCCTTTTTAAAGTTGGCTATTTGAAACTAGGCAAAGACTGACCAATGCAGTGCAGCAAGCAAGATGGCTGCTCTGGCCTGCTTGTGTACTAAAAGCAGACTGCTAAACGTCAAACACAGGAAATAGCCCTATGTATCTCTGTGCAGGATCAGTTCCATAATTTACATGCAGTTGTATGTACTCCCATAAGATATGAGACACTGTTTGATACATTGTATAGCTCTTCACAAAAAGAAGATATAGATACAGAAAACAGCCTACTAACCATGACTCCAGAAGAGTGATGCAAGTTTATAGCCTGTACTCTTGAACTGCCATGGATTGTTGGGGTCGAGTCATTTTGCTTGACCTCTTCAATTGTACCATTCTCTCCTATGTTATTGCTGACCCAAAAGAAGAAAGTAAAATGTCAGTGGTGACATCTCTTAAGATAACTATGACTGTTTTCCTGCACAGCCGCTGACCCATATTTATGACACAAAAATATTATCAAGATCACAGTACTTGAACGGGGGGTCAGAGTGAGGAATGATGGTAGGGCACTCCCCAAGTGACAGTATGCTCCAAGGTTTTCCTCTCTCACACCCGTAAATGAGCAGCTGTGAAAACTGTGTACATGACAAAAGTTTCTACTCCCCCCAAATTCAAACACTGAAAGATCAACAATAGAACAAATAATACTTGTAGAAGTTTTATGAGGAATAAAAAGACACAATCTTAGACCCAAAAAATATCAACACAAAATAATTCTGACATTCCAGAGAAATAGGACACAGCCAAGCTAAACACACAATGCCGCCACTCCAAGCTCAGTATATAGACTGGCTCACCTGTGTCTGCCCGATACTGGTTTACAAATTGATTTATTGCATCAAATACTGGCTTGCCCTTCCTACTAGCAGTATAATAACGAACTGTTAGTATTTCTATATTACTTTCCATTTACATCATTCAACTTTATCATCTTGGGTATACTCTGTGTGCCTAATAGCTTAGTCATTTATGTACCGCCTAGTAATTATCCATTTGAAACAAATAAATAGTCACGGGGTTGTGGGAGATCTGTGTTGTATTATAGCCATTAGACACTGAACAAAATAGTTTCTTCTCTGCCTTTTGGCTAAGGTCAAGTGTAGAATCAGTTTAACATATGATATGTCTGTCAGTTACAGTAAGGTATACTTAGCCATTCTGTGGAGATGTTTTTCTTGCAAGCAGCTGAGCACAGACCCTGTTTTGTTGGCAAAGTACAACGTATATAAAGATATTCCACTTAAAGTTTCACTGCTATTACCAATGGTGTAACACCAAAAGATTTTTTCCCATTTATAGTTTTAAAACACAAACACCTGTAACTCTATGTCAGCTATAAACTGTATTACCTGGGAGTCACAAACATCTTCATCACAACACTATATTAATTTAGTTATTTGGCTTCAAATATGCTATTTAAATATGATTCAAATATCACATGTCTATGACCAGGCTCCACTGAAAATTTTTGCCACCTGTCTTATAACAGTAATATTTGAAAACAGTAAACAGAGTGTTCATTTTCTAATATAAAATGAAGAATTCCTAGAAAAATACCACTTAAAAATCATGAATACGGATTATCTTTAGCTGTTATGGTAATCAAATGCCATTAATATATCCCTTATATGGAGAAGGAATTTTCCTTTATCAAGTTAAGAATTCTACTGTAACATGGCTAAATAATGAATGTTTAACCAGAACAGTATAGTGAAAACCTATTCATCTAGATGAGGCAGATGGGTTTGCTTACTTGTCACAATGTTTGATTTCAGTTTAATTTGATATTTGTATTTATTATTTATGGTGGAAGTGTGTGTTAGTCTGTGGACAAGAATTATGTAATTGAACTAAGCAGAAGATGCTTGCTTGACATAAAATGAAAGTTTTATAAGAGGTACTACTTGGAATCATTAGCAATACAAAAGGCAAAAGAGTGGAAACGTATGCGTCTTCCATTGATCATATTTATTAAGGGATTTTTGGTTTACATTTCAGCAAGTCTAAAACAGTGGATGAGCCTCTTATGTCACTATGTCAGTGTATCGCATATGAGTAAAAGGAAAATTATAATTTTGTAGAACGGACAGGATTTAAAAGGACTGGGAGTCTTAAACGCAAACATATACTTTGACAACCTCTATTGGTTTTATTTGAATTTCTAGAAAGTAGTCTTCAACATTACTGTTTAAATAAAATTTGTTTTACAATGCTTTTTACCAACCCAAGCTCCTTATATAATTACTATTATTTTCCTCACCTTTCAGATATTTTTTTATTCATTTGCGTTTAGTTTTAAAGGCTGTAATTAAATTTGCTGTGATTCTACATTGCATTTTGTAGCAAGGAGTTTTTTCCTGCTGAGATGAAGTTATATTACACAGAGATTTACTTGAAGTCAAACTAGTCCACTAGAGACACAAGGTTGGAGAGATAGAATTAAGAGACAATAGCTGCATAAACCTGAAACCACAGCAGACATGCTCCCGTGAGTAAAACGATGGTCACATTCCTTCCTTCCTTGCTCCTGCAACTCCCCTTGCAGCTCACATTTAATGAGCAACAGTCCGGTAGCCTTTATTTTCTCTGCTCCTGCATTTGACTCTGAGTACTGCCACAAGAGTACATGCAGCCAGGTGCAGAGTCACCAGTAAATGTTCTCCAGAACAACATCTGGGCAAGGCTGGGGTAAACGGAGGAAAGGAAACCAAGCAGAAGAGAATAAAAAAGAATGTGGAGGGAGGGAATTAGAAAGTGGAAGGAAAAAAACTAGAAAAGGACAACCAAGAAAGAAAACAGACAGGAAAAATGAAGAGTCTGACAATTGGGCCAAGATACGATGCAAGAAAACACAAGGGCCGGGGAGAGGATCCTTTGCAATGATGATGGGGCACCAATAAAAGAAGTCTGGAAACCCTCAGGGTTAGATTTAGGTATATCCCTATGTCAGACTTAAAATACTGAACATAAACAAAAATTAAATTAAAAAAAGAGTAACAGCCCACTTGTGCATTGCTTGCAAAAACAAAACCCTCATTACAGTCAGCAGGAGTGTCTGCTGGGCTGGAAATGCAGGATAGGGTTGCAAGCTTGTACTTGTGATGAAACTATGGAATGGTTCTGCATGATGAAAAACTTACCTAAGATTTGAGCAGTAAACTGCATTTTCTCTTTTGGTCTCTTTATCTTTGCTTTGCCTTCCATTCTTTCGCGAGATCCTTTGTTGAATTACTTCTCCTTTATCAAACATAAGGTGCAGACGATAACTGACTACCTTTATTATTGTGAAGAACACAGTCACAGAACTACAGTAGATGAAAACTGTCACTGCATTTGGAGGGAAAGCCTAGAGAAGAGAATAATAAAGAGTTAATGAAACAGTCAGCAATCTATCACAAGAAGATACGGCTATTTATTCACAATGTAGTAACATCTTTTTACCCATTTATTTCTTATAGTCTGATACGGCTAACACCACTAATTTTCCTAACACTTCAGAATTGTTGCATCTCCAAAGAATTTTACTATTTCAACTCATATGAAGGCTGTAAATTTCAAATTTCAAACCATTTCCTTTGGCTAGCTATGGTATATCAAATATCCTAAAAAGCAATAAAAAATTATTTATAATAGACAGTTGCTATGAGAGCTCTTAAAACATTTCCCTCTCACTCCCTGGGCTCGCAACAATAGCAAGCATTACATATACTGTGTGGATACTGTATGTATACAGACACACAGTATAATATCATTAATCTACAAACTGGCTAATTCTCCCACAAAAACTGTCAGTCTCACCACACTCCTCAGCCAAGGGTTTTAAGAGTAAAATGCTGTAATTTGATCTTCTATTATTCAGACTTCATTGCTTTTATACAAAGTACCTTTACTGGTATGCCATGAACTATTATACATACTTAGTCTTATCTAGTCAAAATAAAGGAACAAAGTATATTTTGTGATGCAGCTTTTTTTCTTTGAAAATCTTTGCAAATGTTAATTATTAGCAATGGCTCTCTCAATCATTAAAGTGAATTAGTAGAGTTTCAACCCTAGTTTGCAAAGTCCTTTCAGATCAAAGACATGATATATGCACATTTTAATGATTAAAGCCCCTGTATCAAGCAAAGAAAATCATGCAGATGGACCACTGCAGTCCTCTTTACAGAAACAGGGCTTTTCCCTTGTATTCCCTTTAGTAATTTGTAGTCTCATAGCAGATTGCAATCTTTTATTGGGAACTTTTTAGAAGTGCTTCAATGTATCACTGCACAATTTGGAGTGGTAGCGAGGCACAAGCATCCAAAGCCTGCTAAAGTCTGTGGACTTCAATGGGCTTTAGATTGGGCCCTAGATGTAGTATCAACTCAAGGGTCATTTGGACAAAAAATATTCCAATAGAAATCTTGATTTATTTCACATTGGTTTTTCAAGTAGGGAATTCAGACATTGCTAGATGACACAGCCAGGAATCTCTCTGTACACGTAGGTATGAATTTTTAGTTTTTCATTGGAGTCCAAATGGATCACACACACCACATTTTATTTCAAAAAAGTAATTTTCCCCCTTCACCTCAAAAAATCTCAATGGTTCTCTTCAAATTGTACACGCTTGATCTCTTCTGTGTTGCTGCTATAAGAGAGTGCAGCGTTACTTCTGTTCTGATGTCAGCTTAGTGTAGCACTAAAATTTCCAAGATGTTTCTGGGAAAATGTTCAGGCAAATCTTTTTTTTAAGATCCAATCTGATTCTTAAGTAAGGAGTCTATTGCATAGGAGTGGAGTAGCTATTAACAACTAGGTGTTACTGTGACAAGCGTGTTATAAATAACTAAAGATGTTAATTTCTATAAGTTGAGGCTCAGTCCAAAGTACTGAAGTGCATGGTTAACTTTAAGCACACAAGTGATTCCACTGAAGTCAAAGGGACTATTCACATGCTTAAGTTAAGCATGTACTTCAGTACTTTACTGGATGAAGGCCAAAGAGCTCAGCAGCTTGCAGGATTGAGCCCTCAGGCCTGGTCTACACTAGGCGTTTATGTCGAAGTTAGCGCCGTTACATCGAATTAACCCTGCACCCGTCCACACCGCGAAGGTATTTAGTTCGACATAGAGGTCTCTTTAATTCGACTTCTGTACTCCTCCCCGACGAGGGGAGTAGCGCTAAATTCGACATGGCCATGTCGAATTAGGCTAGGTGTGGATGGAAATCGACGCTAATAGCTCCGGGAGCTATCCCACAGTGCACCACTCTGTTGACGCTCTGGACAGCAGTACGAGCTCGGATGCTCTGAACTGCCACACATGAAAAGCCCCGGGAAAATTTGAATTTGAATTCCTTTTCCTGTCTGGCCAGTTTGAATCTCATTTCCTGTCTGGACATCGTGGCGAGCTCAGCAGCACTGGCAACGATGCAGAGCTCTCCAGCAGTGATGGCCGTGCAATCTCAGAATAGAAAGAGGGCCCCAGCATGGACTGATTGGGAAGTCTTGGATCTCATCGCTGTGTGGGGCGATGAGTCCGTGCTTTCCGAGCTGCGATCCAAAAGACGGAATGCAAAGATCTACGAGAAGATCTCTAAAGACATGGCAGAGAGAGGATACAGCCGGGATGTAACGCAGTGCCGCGTGAAAATCAAGGAGCTGAGACAAGGCTACCAGAAGACCAAAGAGGCAAACGGACGCTCCGGATCCCATCCCCAGACATCCCGTTTCTACGAGGCACTGCATTCCATCCTCGGTGCGGCCGCCACCACTACCCCACCAGTGACCGTGGACTCTGAGGATGGGATAGTGTCCACGGCTGGATCCTCGGACATGTTAGCGGACGGGGAAGATGAGGAAGGAGATGAGGAGGACGAGGCAGTCGACAGCGCTCACAACGCTGATTTCCCCGACAGCCAGGATCTCTTCATCACCCTTACAGAGATCCCCTACCAACCCTCCCCAGCCGTTACCCCGGACACAGAATCTGGGGAAGGATCAGCCAGTAAGTGTTGTAAAAATCTAAACATTTATTTGTAACAGAACAGGAATATTAACAATTTAAAAAATGGGTTTCTCATGATTAGTTTGATTAGCTTAACGGTTCAGTCATGGGCAGTGCAACTATTGAAAAAAAATCTAGCAATGTCCGGTTTTGCATGATTGTCCTGCCCAAGCCGCTCTACTGGTTAGTCACTGCTACAGCAGCTACAGTAAAATGCGGTCTATATGTCCGGGGATGGAGCAGAAATCCTCCTGTGACATCTCGAGGAAGCTCTCCTGGAGGTAATTGGAAATCCGCTGCATTAGGTTCTTGGGGAGAGCGGCCTTATTGGGTCCTCCGTAGTAGGACACGTTGCCACGCCACGAGACAAGCAAGTACTCTGGAATCATTGCTCTGCACAGCATGGCGGCATACGGCCCTGGTCTTTGGAGGCTTTCCCGGAGCATTCGCTCTTTCTCGCTGTCAGAGATCCTCATGAGGGTGATGTCGCTCATGATGACCTGCTTTGAATGAGGTAGGGGAATGTTAGTGTTGGGACTGCTTTGCCGTTCCTTTACAGAACTGTAACCGCTGGTTTGCAGCCACGCGGTGGAGGCGGGAGAGGGGCAGCCGAAAGGGATCGTTCCCGGGGACAGCCGCGAGGGTGTGGGACAGGAGCAGACTTCCTGCTTGCCGAATTGCTGGCAGCAGGGACCGACATTGATTTCAATGTGAAATGAGGCCATTGCTAATATTAAAGTTTTAAGCTGCCACAAGTCTACGGCTTACCATGTCTGCCTGCAACAGAAATTCCGTTCTCCTGAGAGTCTTCTCAAATGTGCTGTAGAAGACCCCAGGCACTGAATGCGAAGGCCGAGAATTCGACCTTGTGCTGAGTGCGCATGTGATAGGTGCTGTGCATGGTCTTGTTCACAGAGAAAGACTATGTTCTTTGTTCACAACTACATTTATCTTTCTGAGGAATTCACTCCCTTTTTCCCATTCCCACAGCCCCATCTGCGACTGTCTCACAACCTAGCCTGTCATCACACTCCCAGAGGCTAGCGCGGATTAGGCATAAGAAGAAGAGGACACGGGAGGACATGTTCTCGGAGCTTATAGCCTGCTCCAGAGCCCAGGCAGCACAGCAGACCCAGTGGCGGGAGAACTTGACCCGAATGCACCAAGCCAACATGGATCGGGAGGAGAGGTGGCGTCAGGAAGACCAGCAGGCGACTCAAACCCTGCTTGGACTAATGAGGGAGCAAACGGACACGCTCCGGCGCCTTGTGGATGTTCTGCAGGAACGGAGGCAGGAGGACAGAGCCCCGCTGCAGTCCATCTCTAACCGCCCTCCCCCGCCACCAAGTCCCATACTCCCCTCACCCAAAGTGCACAGAAGGAGAGGCGGCAGAGTCCCTGCTAACTCTCACTCCACCCCTGCAGAGAGCTCGAGCAGCAGAAGGCTCTCATTCCCCAAAATTTGACAAGTTCTTTCCTTCCCGCCTGACACAAGCCCCCGTCCAAGTTTCACTTTCCCAGTTCCATGTTTGGTTGATAATAAAAAATACGTTTCTGTTAACTACTGTTTCCATCATGTTCTTTTGCAGGAGGGGGGGATAGGGGGTTCGTAATTCGACAGGACAGTCACCTTTGGCAGGGTATATAGTCGGGGGCAGGCACAGCAGCAGGGCACATACATAGTGCAGTGATGCAGTGACTAGTTACCCTGGTTAGTCTGGGAGGTTGTTTTCATGTTATGTGGTGGGGGGTGGGTTGCTCTGTGACTTTGTGGCAGGGGAGGGCAGTTACAGATCTTAAGCGGCGGTCCTTAGGCAGGATCACAGAGCCACACAGCAGGGGATCTGTAACCGTCCTCCCCCTGCCACAAAGTCACATAGACCCCCCCATACACACAGTCCCTATCAGGAGGGGTGACAGGCTCCATTGAAACAACCATCCCACCGCAGCGGAGCCTGTCAATCCTTGAGTTTAGAAGCTGCATTCGCGCCACTACAGTACACCCGCTCCGCACCACAGTCTGCGTCCCAGTTTTAAAAAATTCCCGCGAATACAGTATTAAAGAAAACGGTGTGCTTTAACAAAGTAGAACTATTTTTATTTTGAAACGTGTGTTGGAAGTGGGGTGAAGGGGGTATGTAACTGGATAGGATAGTCAACATTAACTGGGTAAAGAAACGGGGGCAGGTTTAGCTTCTCAATACACAAACTTTAAAGTCACAGGTTACCCTGCTCACTCAGGAACTTTGCTTTCAAAGCCTTCCGGATGCACAGCGCTTCCCGCTGGTCTCTTCTAATCGCCCGGCTGTCTGGCTGTGAGTAATCAGCAGCCAGGCTATTTTCCTCAACCTCCCACCCCGCCATAAAGGTCTCCCCCTTGCTCTCACAGAGATTGTGGAGCACACAGCAAGCTGCAATAACAATGGGGATATTGGTTTCGCTGAGATCACAGCGAGTCAGCAAGCTTCTCCATCTCCCCTTGAGACGGCCAAAAGCACACTCCACCACCATTCTGCACTTGCTCAGCCAGTAGTTGAAGAGTTCTTTTTCAGTGTCCAGGGCGCCAGTATAGGGCTTCATGAGCCAGGGCATTAGCGGGTAGGCTGGGTCCCCGAGGATGACTATAGGCATCTCCACATCCCCAAGAGTTATTTTGTGGTCCGGGAAGTAAATACCTTGCTGCAGCCGTCTAAACAGACCAGAGTTCCTGAAAACACGAGCGTCATGAACCTTGCCCGGCCATCCCACGTAGATGTTGGTAAAACGTCCCCTGTGGTCCACCAGTGCTTGCAGCACCATGGAAAAGTATCCCTTTCTGTTAATGTACTGGCTGGCCTGGTGTTCCGGTGCCAGGATAGGGATGTGAGTTCCATCTATGGCCCCACCGCAGTTTGGGAATCCCATCGCTGCGAAGCCATCTATGATGGCCTCCACGTTTCCCAGGGTCACTACCTTTGGCAGCAGTACATCAACGATTGCCTTGGCTACTTGCATCACAACAACCCCCACGGTAGATTTGCCCACCCCAAACTGGTTCGCGACTGACCGGTAGCTGTCTGGCGTTGCAAGCTTCCACAGGGCTATGGCCACTCGCTTCTGGACAGTCAGGGCTGCTCGCATCCGGGTGTCATTGCGCTTCAGGGCAGGGGACAGCAACTCACAAAGTTCCAGGAAAGTTCCCTTCCGCATGCGAAAGTTTCGCAGCCACTGGGATTCATCCCAGACCTGCAGCACTATGCGGTCCCACCACTCAGTGCTTGTTTCCCGTGCCCAGAATCTCCTTTCCACGGCATCAACATGACCCATTGCCACAGTGATGTTCTCGGCGCTGGGTCCCCTGCTTTCTGAGAGGTCTGTGCTACTCTCAGACTTCAGGCCATCACCGCGTTGACGTAGCCTCCTCGCCTGACTTTTCTGCATCTGCCTCAGGGAAAGGTGTATGATAAGTTGCGAGGCGTTGAGAGCGGCCACAACTGCAGTGATGGTTGCAGCAGGCTCCATGCTCGCAGTGCTGTGGCGTCCGCGCTGTCACTGACTAGAAAAGTGCGCGAACTGATTTCCCGCCGGCGCTTTCAGGGAGGGAGGGCGGGAGTGATGGACGGATGACGACAGTTACCCAAAAGCACCCTGGACACATTTTTTTTACCCAGAAGGCATTTGCGGCTCCACCCAGAATTCCAATGGGCAGCGGGGACTCCGGGAACTGTGGGATAGCTGACCACAGTGCACCACTTCCAATGTCGACGCTTTCCCCGTTAGTGTGGACTCACAAAGTCGAATTACTGTCCTTAGTGTGGACACACACGTTCGACTTTGCAATATCGATTCCAAAAATTCGATTTAAGTAAAATCGAACTACTCTCGTAGTGTAGACAAGGCCTCAGAGAAGTAAAATTTCTGGTCATTAACGGTGGATAAAATATAATTTAAGACCATTCCTAGTGCCTGTTCTAAACAGAAATTTTTGAACATTACAGGACTCAGATCACAATGGAGGTAGCAAAAAAATCAAATAGGAATTTGTTCAAGAGAAACTGCTTCACATTTCTCTCCACGGACTCCCTCCATGCTCTAGGCCGTATTGGGAGACCTGTGGTTGTTAGACAACTCCTCACAGAACCCCATAATCCAGCTCTTCAATAGACCTGTGGAGAACCAGCCGCTGTAATAGGAATGTTTTGTAGGTGACATTCATTAAATTTCATTGGATACTGAGTATGACTATTATCAATAAGCTATCACAAAATAAACAAAGTAGCAGGCCTCATCTAACTCATCACATGCATCTATAGGCACACAGTAAGCTCTCTCCACAAGGTACCTGATGCTATCATAGGATGAAAGGATTTTTGGGGAACTACCAGACTTCTAGACAAGATGCTCTTAGGTGTGGTTAGATGAAGGCTACAAAATGTGGCTTTAAGATAAGGAGGAGGTAGATCACATAGGAATTAAATTATAGATTTACATTTGATGTGCTATAATTATAAATTTTACCATGTATTTTGTTTGATAACTATTTTCCCTTCATCTCTTGAGGGTGGGATTCTACCAGGACAATGTCCCCCAGAGTCCTCTCACCTCCTCTAATGTGGAAACTAGATACAAGATGGACAATACAAGTGCTTGAATGAGAACGACTGTGCTGCGATGCATCATCTCCTTTTCCAACTTGCAATTTTAGCTTCACATTTTGTTTAAACTTTTTGTAAGAGCAAACTCTTTGCAGCCTGTAATACATTGCATACTCATGCTAACCAGTATGTTTTATAGTTCTCAGACAGGTACTCTTTACAAGCATATAATCTCTATGCATCCACTAAGCATTTTTTTTTCAAACATATCAACTGATTCTAAGTCTCAAATGAAAAAGATGTGATGAGTCAAAGCTACTAGGTATTGCAGATATTTCTAAGAAAATTCATCTGCACTAGACTGGGTACATTTGGGGGGAATTTCCCCAAAATATCCAAAGAAAGTCTACAACTAACAATGAAAATTCATGTCACAGTGGGACCAGAATCTCCATTTTAAAGACTCCGGTATTCAAAGAAAACTCAGCACCTCACCAAAACAAGTGGAGAAACATAGTCATAAAGGTAATAACCATCTTTGAAGAAACCAGACTCTAAAACTTCGGACTGAAAAAGGCTTGCTTGTTATGCACTATAGGTCAGTTATTATTCCTGATTTTCCTCAAAAACAAGGGGCAGGAATCATGATGGGAAATTTGGCCAAGATAGAGTTGCTGTGAAAGCCATAATGTTGGCTTTCCTTGTTCTTTTCCAGTTAAACTCTCAACCATAATGCTAAAGTACTGTAGTTTCTCTTTTCTATGTAATATATAAGCTATATGCCTGCTAAGCACTGCGTCAGTAATTAGATAGACGTGAATATGCATAATTTTATTGTACTCCTTGGATTGCGTGTGGGTTTCTGACAAGCAAGTAATTAACATGCTAATGGAAGGCACTGAACTCCCACGTCATTTCTATCCTTTAAGAGTGCTTCCAAAGCACCACAATATAGAAAATGTAATGTTATTAAGTTTCAAGTCTTTACCATAGTGTGTTTTTTATTAATACTAGATGTATATTCCTTAATATAGAGACATTTACCCTTTTAACAAAACATGGCACGTTGGAAATTTGACAGAGAAATTAAGGTTGGTTGGTATGTCTTGATGTATTACAGAGTAAAAACAGCCAAATTACTGAATAAACAAATATGCAATCAGCTGACATGGCCAGGCATATAACGAGAGAGCCGGAGATACTGTGAAGCTGGGGGAGAAGATAAGTATTCTGGTTTTGATATTAATACAGCTTGAGTGATTGTCACCAACTTGCCTGAGCCCATGGGTGTCTTGCAAAGTGAGCTCACCTAGTTTTCAATAGCCCAACCAAAATCTAACTCAGGTAGGCCCACCTGGGCCTTACACTCACACAGAGTGGATCAAGAAGTCTCTCAGTGACTTACACACAAAGTTTGGTCAGCAATGGGCCACCTAGCCTGGCTTAGGGTTACCATATTTTAATTTAAAAAAAGGAGGACACTCCAGGGGCCCCGCCCCCGCCCCTGCCCCCTTCCCCAATGTCCCCGCCCCAACTCCGCCTCTGCCCCTGAATGCTCCGCCCCCTGCTCCTCCCCCTCCCCTGCTTCCTGCGAATCAATTGTTCACGGGAAGCCTGAAACAGGGAGGCAGCAGGTAGGCTGGGGCGGTGGCGGGGCGCGAGGAGGCACGGCCCAGTCCGCCCCCTCGGCAGCCAGCCGGCCCCGGCCAAGAGGCTCTGGCCCCGGCGTCTTCCACCCGGCTCGGCTCGGGCCCTGGGGCGCCGGCCCTGGTTCCGACCGAGCAGCTCCGGCCCGCCCTGGCCCCGGCAGCTCCAGCCCAGCTTGGCTCGGGCCCCGGTTCCGGCCGGCCTTGGCCGAGTACCGCTGGCCGGCAGCCGAGCACCGGCGGCTCCGACCCAGCACCGGCCCCAGCAGCCCGAGCACCGCCGGCCCCAGCACCGCCGGCCTCGGTTCCGGTTGCGGCCGAGCGGCTCCAGCCAAGCACCACTGGCCCCAGCAACTTGGGCACCCCAAGCCCCGGTTCCGGCCGAGCACTGCCGGCCCCAGCGGCTTGGCCACCCCTGGCCCCAGTCCCAGCGGCTCCAGCCCAGCTCGGCTCAGGCCCCGGTTCCGATCGAGCGGCTCCGGCCCGACACCAACACCGGCCCTGGCCGAGCACCGCCGACTGAGCACCGCTGGCCCCAGCAGCCCGAGCACCGCCGGCCTCGGTTCCGGTTGCGGCCAAGCGTCTCCAGCCAAGCACCGCCGGCCCCAGCGACTTGGGCACCCCAAGCCCCGGTTCCGGCCGAGCACTGCCGGCCCCAGCGGCTCCAGGCTGGACCCAAGCCCCACGACCCCTCCCTCCCTATTTTCCCGGACATGTCTGGCTTTTTGGGATTTCCTCCCGGACGGGGATTTGAGGCCCAAAAAGCCGGACATGTCCGGGAAAATCCGGACGTATGGTAACCCTAGCCTGGCTTCTTGGGATATGGTACAGGGAAGATCCTTCCTCCTGGTTCTGGCTTCACCCAGGAATGGCAGCTATATGAAAGATGCAGTGAGCCCTTTTTTTTGGCCTGCTGGGCCCTGACTGATTGCCAGCTACTCCCAGCCCTTCTAGCCACTGGAGCTCCAAGTCTCACTGGCTCTACCTGTGGCTAAACCTAGAAGGCCTTTCTAGACTACCCTAGAAGTCCCAAACTCTCTGCCCTTCTGCTCTTCATAAAGGGCCACTTCCTCAAGTGGGCTGGACCAAGCCACCACAGTCTCTGGCAGGGGGCAGTGAATGCCCGGTACACCTCATCGCAGAGATGACCAACAGACAACCCGATATGCAGTTCAATCACCTGGGAAAGCAAAGGAAAAGAAAACTCCTTGGGAAACAAATAATCTCAAATGTCATATTTAGATTTATTGCATCATTATACAATTTTGAAATGCAATGTGAAAGAACCAATAACCCTTTACAATAGCAAGTTTAGGGAAGTATTCTGTCCAATAAAAGGCAGAAGAAACAGTCACTAAAACCACAACCAATGACTCATAAATATCTGGATGTGTGCTGCCTTGTACCTTGTAAAATATGCTGCAGTTCAAGCATACACAAATTCATCCCTTGATTTTAATGGAATTACACTAGTAGGGATGAATTCAGCCCAATGACTTTGTAATTGTATTCTCTCACACAGAACATATTAGAGCCCTGTGTAATTAGGTAGAATAAAAGATCTAAGTCAGAATGTCTTATTAGACCTGATAAAACAGAAGTTATAAGAAATATGATAATTTTGGAGGGTGATTACAATATTAGTTATGTTGCAAATAATTATTCAATGCTCATTGTTTAAACGCAAGCCAACCATTACAAAGGGACAATTAGGAGGCTGCTCATGATACTGAGGTACAGGTTTGTTTTTCTTGATAGTAAAACTATTGATAGCAAAAGGTACTGTCCTGACAGGGTTATGGACTGAAATCCTCAGTTCATGCAACAGGTTCAGTATGGGTGGTACTATGCTCTCAATGTTTCTCAACCTTCTTCTGGAAGAAACCACCTCTAGAGAAGGTGCCTATTCAATACCTACCCTAAGTGCTGAAACTTCCAACAAAGTGTGACGAAGTGGGGTTTTATTCACCTTGTTATGTTGCATGTGAGTCTTACTGTTCTATTCTAATATGGTTTGTGTACCTCAGTTTCCCTCTGTATTGCACCAAAACCTAGGCAGTAGGAATTGGGTACGTGACTTTTGCTGAGGCCTTCAGGGCAGGGGAGGCTGTTCAGAGATCTGCATGTAGGAGATGGCCAATGACCTTTGTAACCTGAGATCCAGGAGGGGGATGCGACCAGGTGACACCTTTTGCCTGGGAAGCAGGACAAACGACGAGGAACGATGGGCGTGTCGGAGACCAGGCAGGGGGATCCAGGGCAGTCGGCTGTGAGGGATTGGAGATGGGGGGAGTCCAGGCCATCTGGCCCGGGGTTCCCCCAAGATGGACTCTGTTGAAAGTCACGGACTTCTGTGCTAACAAGCTTTGTGTGTATTCCTGTTGACCAATAAACCCTTCTGCTTTACAATGCTGGTTGAGAGGCACTGATGACTGCGGAGTTGGGGTGCAGGACCCTCTGGCTTCCCTCACCAAGGGGAAGTGTGAGGTGTGAACAGGGATGTTGAATACTCCGAGGTCAGACCAGGAAGGCCGAAGGCGAGGAGACTTTTTGCCCTGGACAGCGTGCCCTCAGGAGAGTCACGCTACCCAGAGTCCTGGCTGGCTTCATACCAAGCAGTTCCAGAGCATCGGA
Organism: Malaclemys terrapin pileata; assembly: GCF_027887155.1. Taxonomy (NCBI): domain Eukaryota; kingdom Metazoa; phylum Chordata; order Testudines; family Emydidae; genus Malaclemys; species Malaclemys terrapin. The sequence continues at coordinate 78,187,456 of NC_071507.1, read as the reverse complement.
CCTGTGACTCCATAACACAATGGCATTAATTCAAACCAGTTTAGTGACACTTAGTGTGATGCTGACATGTGTCCCTTTGGAAATGAACTGAAAGCATCACCAAACTAATTTCAAAAAGGCTTAAGATGTTAGTGACTTTTGATCCTTACTAACCTGGGCCAGATTAAAGCCAGCCACCTAGAATTGAAAGGTTGCCTCTCCCATTATTTATTGTTCTATAGAGCCCACAGGCATACTAGACACATCATAGATAAAGACTAGTCCCTATTCTGATGAATTTACAATCAAAAATGTTGCACTAAACAGATGAATGAAGATACAAGAGACACCACGAAGCAGGGGAATGAAAGTAACCAATATCAGATTAAGTGGCTAATCCATGTAGGCATATATTACAAAATCCCTAAACTCCTCAGATCTTCATACAGAAATATCTTTTAATCTGGTTAAAAGCAAGACAATTTTCCCCAGATTTTGCCATGGCCATCTCTAAATTGGAACTGGAGAGTGCTTTGGAAGACTGAGCCAGATTTTTATTTCACAGATATACTGGCAAAAACAGAATTAAACATGCAAAGGATATTTCCAAAAAGGTAATCTTAAACTCAGCTGAGACCTTCAAGGTGGCTGAACTACTACCTTTACCCATCTGTTCTTTCTGGTAGTGATAATTAAGGCTAAGATTTTATCACGGTTATTTTTAGTAAAAGTCACAGACAGGTCACAGGCAATAAACAAAAATTCACCGAGCTCATGACCTGTCCATGACTTTACTAAAAATAACCTAGGGACAGGTCTGGGGAGGGGGGAAAGAATGGAGTACCATGGAGGGGGGGACTGAGAGACCAAACCCCCTGCCAGTGGCCGCAGCGGGGGGCACAGCCATGGGGGGCATACATCCCCAGCTCCAGAGTTGGCTGCAGCTGCGTGACAGAGGTGCGCGGCCCCGGCTGCAGCTCCCGCCAAGCCCCAGTTGCAGCTGGGGTGGGGGGGATGCATAGCCCTAGGAAGCCATGAGGGGGGTGAATGGCCCCCAGTGCAGCCGCCAAACAGGGGCGCGTAGCCCCAGCTGCAGGCCCCGGTGAAAGCCACAGGGCTGGAGCACACAGCCATGGCTGCAGCCCCAGCCAAGCCCAGGACGCTGCGGGGCTGTGGCATGCAGCCCAGGCTGTAGCCCCCGCCAAGCCCAGGCCACCAAGGGGCTAGGGCGGGCAGCCCCAGCTGCAGTCCTTGATGGAACCCGCGGGGCTGGGGCACGTGGACCTGGCTGCAGCCCCCAGGGGAAGCTGCAAGGCAGGAGCGCACAGTCCCGCCTCTGACCTCCTTAAGCCCTAGAACCTAGAACTAGGTAGGGGGGCCTAATGTGCTGTAAAAGCTAGTCCCTCCCCTAAACAGCTAATGAGGGAGATTTTCAAAAGCAAAAGGGAAGTTAAGAACCCAACCCTCACCAAAAATCAGTGCGAGATGGGTGTCTAATTCCCATTTGTACTTTTGAAAATCTCCACTCACAATCTTATTTTAAGACAAGATGCCACATGTGAGTGAAAATAAACTTATCTGTGAGGGGATGTGGGTCAGGATTAGAAATACAATAGAACCCCATTTATCTGAGCCTCCATTATCTGGCTCTTCGTATTAACTGAATTGGGTGGCAGGGCTCAGGCTGTCAACCCCACTGCCCACGGGGGTGACAGCCTGAGGCCCACGCATTCTCCTCATTATCCAAATTTTTGATTATCCGATCTGGCCCCAGTCCCAATTAAATTGGATAAACAGGGTTCTACTACAATATGCGTGCTACAAAAGTCTTCCATTTGTCATATCACAAAACATCTGCTTTTTCCTGTTAGTCCAGTTGTTTTGTCTGCTCTTAGGATCAATTTCATTTTAAAGTATGGTTGTCGCACACTGAAACCACAAATACCAAACTGGCAGGTAACTGGTAATTTTTAACCCTGAACATTGCATAAGATTCCCAAAACAAAACAAAAAAATCAATTCAGAATGCGTTAAGATTGCTAAAGGACAAGAATGTAGCTACCTGTCACAAAGTTTACAAAATGCAAGCACTCAAAAACAAGAAAAGTGATAGTCAAGGACATCCTTACTCCTAGACAGTCTCTGTAATAAATATAATATTCTTATCGAGGATAAAGAAATCTAATCATGGTACATTTGCTCAAGAACAGTTTCTGCAGCTGATCAGATGATTCATCACAAAATTAGCCAACCTGGAAAAGGCAAGTCTACCCGGAGAAATGAGGAAGAAGCCGGGGAATTGGGAAGTTAGTTCATGCACATAAATTAGATCTTCTCCCACCAACACCGCCCCAACTTTAAATATTTTCACTGTTTCATCTTTGTTTCACTCCACAGTTTTTAGGCCCAATGTTCTTTAAACACCTCTATTTTCTATTTAATATGTGATTAGTTTCCGGCTTCCTCCAGGAAAAGTCATATTTTCCTGCAGATCCATTTCTATGTACACCCAGGGAAAGAAACAACCTTTTATTTCACCACAAATCAGAGTCTGTGAACAAGTTCTCATTTACAATTGCAATCTAAATAACAGCGATAGGATCTATAGCTCTTACTGTCTCACACCAGAAATTGACCTGGCATCCTGGGAAGAAGCCACCTTCATGTTGTTCCCTGAATGGCATCCTGGGAAGAAGCCACCCTCATGTTGTCCTCCATGCTCAGTGGAAGCAAATGGCATCTTTGCCAGGAAATAAGCTGTACAGACTGATTTTCAAAGATGAGCATCTGCATCTCCTATGGACTTCAGAGGGAAGTCCTGAAAATCAGGGCAATAGGCTTTGTAATAATGGGGTGTAAGGAGACTGATGAGGAATGTTTAATATGGCAGAAAAGGGTTTTTTTTCATTAAAGAAAAATCTGCAGAAATGAGTTGAGTCTACAGTCATGAGGACATAAAGAATGGCAAATATTAGAAGCTAGATATTGGGGAACCTAATACTAAAATCATGCACTACTCTACCTAACAATATGCTCTTGCTCTTTCTGCCTACATCCCATATTGACAGCACACTAAGAACAGACTAAAAGATTTCTTTTTTTTTTTTCAAGGAAACTATTCATATTTAGCAAACAGAATGTAGCTCCTAGTTACTGCAATCCATTGAATTATAATTTAGTTGCATTTCTCACACTTTAATAGAAAGAGGTGGAGGAGTGGATGTAATGAAAAGTGGTGTGCTTTCACACACTATTTATGTTGCATCTGTGTCTCTATACAGAAGGGGAGAAAGTGAGAGTATAATTTGACCACATTGGTTATTGAGTGCCAGCTTAACTGCTCATGTACTTTCCTGCATAACAACTTGATTATTGGGCCTAAAAGGCTCACCCATATTTCAGGATGAACACAGAAAGTATTGCTGGCAAAATTATAGTACCCTGGGGAAGGGTGGGATTAAAATTGGCATGCACCTCTCAAGAGCAGCTGCATTAGCCACTAAAATATACACAAAGTGTGTTTATTACTATTTATCTATCTTTCACTAGGACAGCAAATTCATTCAAAAATCTCAGCAGAGCAAAATGGTATCAGCACAGAAGACCATGAAATTGACTATGTCTGACAACAACAGGGCAGCACTTAACTGGTACTGACCAGGAGACACTGTCCCACAATACAATCAAAATGGATAAAACATAGCAAAGTGGGAGGGGGAATTTAAAAACAGCATCAAGAAAAAATATTCATCCAACTATATCAGACTACTTCCCTCCCCCATTCCCTCTCTCTGCCTCCCCTCTCTAATTCCAACCCTCCGTTCCTTGCCCCCATCTCCATCCCTACCCCATGGCCTGTGTCCCTATGACCGCCTCTCAGCCCTGCCTCCTCCATCCATCTTCACCGTGGCCTGTGCCCCCTCCCCATAGGCAGGGCCCTGCTCTCCCCTACCCTCACCCCCATCCTGTGCCCAGGTCTCCCCAGGCCCCTCACCAGGTGCAGCGCGAGCGGCAGCGCCAGCAGGAAGAGCCACAGATAGAGGTGGCAGCTGTTGGTGAATTTGCTCTGCTCCGGGTCGTGGTACCAGCCGCCGGTCAGCGCCGCCCACACGCCCTGCCGCAGCAGCTGCACCGCCTGGGACACCATCGCCGCCTCCGCCGCCGCCTCACCCGCCCCTGCACCGGCCGCAGCCGCTGCGGCTCCTCCCGGCGCCGGGCGCTGGGGCCGCCATGCTGGATGCTCGGGGGATTCTCCCATCATGCTCCGCGCCGCCGCCGTGGCTGAGAACCTCCTACCCCGCCCCCCAGCGGCCGGAGGGAAGGACCCAGTAGCCTCCCTCCTCCTCCGGGAGCCCCGCCACAGCCCTCAGCTCCTGCTTCTTCTCACGCACCCACCGCCCTTCCTTGCACCCCCCGTCACCCTCCCCCCCAGCCCCCACCGCCCTTCCTGCCCCCTCCTCACCCCCAGCCCCCGCCCTTCCTCCAGCTCCCCCACCTCCCCCCTAGCACCCATTGCCCTTCCTCCTCACCCCCAGCCCCCGCCCTTCCTCCAGCTCCCCCACCTCCCCCCCAGCACCCATTGCCCTTCCTCCTCCCCCCCAGTCCCCACCGCCCTTCCTGCCCCCTCCTCACCCCCAGCCCCCGCCCTTCCTCCAGCTCCCCCACCTCCCCCCCAGCACCCATTGCCCTTCCTCCTGCCCCCCCTCACCCCCAACTCCCGCCCCCCACCGCACTTCCTCCTGCCCCCACCTCCCCCCAGCACTCACCGCCCTTCCTCCAGCTCCCCCACCGCCCTTCCTCCTGCTCCCCCTCCCCCAGCACCCATTGCCCTTCCTCCTGCCCCCACCTCCCCCCAGCACCCATCGTCCATCCTCCTGCCCCCCCCACCACCCATTGCCCTCAGCCTGGTGAATTCCACCCGCACCCCAGCACACATTGCTCTTTCTCCTACCTCCCACCCTAGCTCTCTTCCCTGCCCTCACTCCACCCCTAGAACCCATTGCCCGTCCTCCTGCCCCCACCTCATCCCTAAAATCAGTTGCCCTCTCCCTTGCCCCCACCCGACCCCTAGTTCCCATTGCCCTTCCCCTGCTGAAGAACTCCCCACCAGTACCCATTGCCTGTCCTTCCTCCTGCCTGTCACCCCACCCCTAGCACCCACTGCCCTCTCCCCTGTTCCTCATCCTTTTGTACATTTCCGACCACCCTAGTACTCATTGCCCTTTTCTCCCCCCCCCCCGGTAAACACTGCCCCCACCCCTAGAAACTGTCCCTCCTGTGCTCTCAATGCTCTCCCTTCTGGCCCCAGGCAGCGCAGAAGAGAATGAAGAAATAGCCACACTGGATGAAGACAGATATGAAATGATAGAAGGATCTGGGGGATGGTGGGGAAGCAGATTGTAGGAGCTAGAGACTGGGGGAGAGCGAATGGGGACAAGAATTGACATGGGTAGGCAGGAGCAGATTTGGTTTGCAATATATAAGTGAAGAGGGGGAGGGGGATGGGAGCAGAGGCAGAGAGAGGTAGGAGGCTAGATAGGAGGAGAGGGGAAGGGGACAGGAACGGATGTGGGGATTGGAAATGAGCAGAGGGGGAGGAGGACAGGAGCCAGGCTAGAAGGAAGGAGTGCAGCACCTGGGGTGATGTGGGGCAGATAAGAACAGAGGAGGACAGAGACAGGTTTGGGGATGGGGCAGAAGGATCTATAAATGGGCATACTCCCCTACAGAACCTAGTACTAAACCCAGGAGTCCTCAGTTTCTAGATTGCTGCTAACAAATAGATGTGAAACTCAATGGTAAAGTGTGTCCCAGGCCCCATCTAGTGACTTGCTCACATAGAGGATAACAGTATATTGCTACTATACTTAGCTCAAGTGGCAGAGGTCTGTGATACTATGGATGTAACGGTCTGAACCCTGCTGTGACCCAAGTAGGGGGCCATTATGGTTCTATATGATGGAATTTCTGTTTTTTTCATTTAGGTTGAAAATTTAAGTACTCAAAAGTAGGAAGTGCTAAAATTAAGGTTGGCTGGTAACACTTGATTCAGCCCTCTTGTGTATGTACTATATGAAACAGTCTTTAATAACATGAACCTATAGTTATATGATGACATGCTATTTTTTCCCCCCACATAACCCTTGCCTCGTTCACTGCACAGGATGGACTATGCCGTGGGAATGAATCATGGCTGGGTAGTGATTATGTCTGCAGAGCCCCTACCTCATTTGTTGCAGGAGGTGGATAGTGAATATGGCATAATTGCTGGAAGAGAAAGGATGGTCTCATGGTTAAGGAAATTGAATGCTATCCTGGAGAACTGAAATCCATCCCTTCCATTGGCACAGAGTTCCTACCTGATGGTAGGCAAGTTACTAAACCAACATTTCATAGTTGGTTACTATGTGTTCCTCATTTTCTGGATGCCATTTTTATGATACACTTGGAACCAGGTTTGTAGAAATGCCTAGTGCTCACAACTGTAACAGAGGTCGATTAGAGCTCTGCTTTGAAGATATAAAGTGCTATTAAAATGCTAACTAACTATTCTGAAAAATCAAACCTTAGGTGTCTCAAGTTGGGCACCCCAAATTAGTGGATACTTTTGAAAATGTTGGCTTTAATCTTCCTGTGCCTCAATTCCTCAATTGTAAAATGGAAATAATAATACCACCTAATCTCAAATGGGGTATTGTGAAGATAAATTCATTAATTTGTGAAGCACTTGGATACCAGGGGGAGAGCACCATAGAAATGACATGAGGAAAATAATAATTCTGTATTACATGCCAGGGTGTGGATGGTGTGCATTAAATAAGGCCTGAAGTCACACATTGAACTAAGAGGATAAAACAAGTGTTGAATAGCTACTCATCCACTGAAGAAGGAGCAGTTCCTGTGGAAAAAATAGTATGTGGTCATTGAAATTAATAACTGCATCATCATGCATATGCACCAAGAGCTGAATTAAGGTTGCACAGGAATCTTGGTTTCTCCTAACCTTTGGGCACTTGACTTTGCAACTATATTGTTCTTTTAATGTAGGTTTAGGGTTTGTTTGTTTGTTTTGGAGGGGGGGTTGTTTTGGATGTAATATATTTACACTGGAAAAGGGGTTTTCTAATTACCAGTGGAGAGATTTCATAAAGATGTTTGCTGAGGATGCAATGCAGATATACAATATTATATTCCAAAATCAATTTAGCGCTGCTGATAAAACACCTGGGCATTCCTATTCTTACAGAGAAAGCTAGGTGAAGAGAGCAAGAAGTTCCAATTCTTGAATACTCTGTTATATCTGCTTAAAGAAAAATCCACTAGAGGGAGCCATTAGAGAATTTATATGCATGTATTTTATTTTTTTAAATATAACTTATGTATATTACCATAGCACCTCCAAGCCCTACACATGAATCAGGACTCCATTGTGCTAGGTGCTGTATAAACACAGAACAAAAAATATTTATAGAACAATTACTAGTTAATAATATTTATATTTGTGCCACAGTGAGGAAGTGTTTGGAATAATAACTGTAACTAAATAACACGTAAACCCTTTCATTGTATGGCTACCAGTACCTTGTTTGACCTGAGAAAAACATTCCACAGTTTATCAGTCATTGTGGCTTCTGATAAATACTAGATAAAATACAGTATGGAATTTGTTCATATGGCTGAATGTTTCTATTACATTTTATAGCTTTTATAGTGTCAAGCAAATATACAGATAAAGGCTATATTCATAACACCCCATGAATGGCTGCAAGACTTTCTTTTATATTAAAGGAAAGGGGAAGAGGGCTGATAAAGACACACTGAGTTTTGATCATTTGACTTTTAAAAATAAATTATTTTGATAAAACATTATCTACAACTTTATTTTGTCTTTCTGCAGAACTATCCAGGAGCACTGGGGTTGCCCACCAGGTACTAAAAGAGATGGTGACTTTCAATAACTGGTGGCAGATAAGTAAATCCTCTTTATCTGGAAGAAGTCAGTGGATCTGACTGGCAGTTGGGCCCAGAGGGAAGAGTCTTTGTTCTTAGGAAAGGCAGCTATAGGACATACATATAAAGAGGACCTCTGAGGTGTGGCTTAGGCTGTTGTCCACATGTGGAGCAGCTTGCTAGTGAGAACTGCTACACTGGTGTAGGAGGACAATGTGGAGCCCCCTCCCTGTGGAATTGAAACCTGGAAGGTAGGACCAACAAGGATACCTTATTGCCTAATAGATTAAAGGACCAGAGGGTGCACCCAGACAGTAGTCCTGAGGGACCCTATCCTCTTGGGGGCTGCCCTCAACTAGCCAAATGAGGAACTATTCTGTTATTAATTGTATCTTTTAAAACTGCTGATATATTTACATTTTTTTCCGTGAGTAAATAGTCTTTGTCTGAGCTGGGTGTCTGAGTGCTTTTTGGAATCCACCAGGTGCTACAACCTATAGGGACTTCAGTACTTAACTTCTCAAGTGTACACATGGCATGTTATCAACTCTTTTTAAAAGGTATGATGTACACAGCACTCCAGTAGTCCCGCTATCTGGGGAGAGTGAACTCTTATTGACATTCTCCAGTTGGAGCCTAATAATAGGTCTGGAAAGATTCTTTTTAATTTGGAAGAGGGGTACTGGTCTCTGAGGTACTGCAATCGCTCTGTTAAATTCAGCACAGTTACAGAAGAATGTTAAGCGTTACTTACATGATCCATTGTCTACAGCCAAGCTCTAAGATACAACCGCATTTGCTCCAACCCCTCAGACAGAGACAAACACCTACAAGATCTCTATCAAGCATTCTTACAACTACAATACCCACCTGCTGAAGTGAAGAAACAGATTGATAGAGCCAGAAGAGTACCCAGAAGTCACCTACTACAGGACAGGCCCAACAAAGAAATTAACAGAACGCCACTAGCTGTCATCTTCAGCCCCCAACTAAAACCTCTCCAGCGCATCATCAAGGATCTACAACCTATCCTGAAGGACGATCCCTCACTCTCACAGATCTTGGGAGATAGGCCAGTCCTCGCTTACAGACAGCCCCCCAACCTGAAGCAAATATTCACCAGCAACCACACACCACACAACAAAAACACTAACCCAGAAACCTATCCTTGCAACAAAGCCTGTTGCCAACTCTGTCCACAGATCTATTCAGGGGACACTGTCATAGGACCTAATCACAGCAGCCACACTATCAGAGGCTCTTTCACCTGCACATCTACCAATGTGATATATGCCATCATGTGCCAGCAATGCCCCTCTGCCATGTACATTGGCCAAACCGGACAGTCTCTACCCAAAAGAATAAATGGACACCAATCAGATGTCAAAAATTATAACATTCAAAAACCAGTCGGAGAACACTTCAACCTCTCTGGTCACTCGATTACAGACCTCAAAATCGCAATACTCCAACAAAAAAACTTCAAAAACAGACTCCAACGAGAAACTGCAGAATTGGAATTAATTTGCAAACTTGATACCATTAAATTAGGCTTGAATAAAGACTGGGAGTGAATGGGTCATTACACAAACTAAAAACTATTTTCCCATGCTATTTCCCCCCCCCCCCCCCCCGTTAAGCACACCATCTTGTCAACTGTTGGAAATGGGCCATCCTGATTATCACTATAAAAGTTTTTTTTCTCCTGCTGATAATAGCCCACCTTAACTGATTACTCTCGTTATAGTTAGTATGGCAACACCCATTTTTTTCATGTCCTCTGTGTATGTATATCTTCCTACTGTATTTTCCACTGCATGCATCTAATGAAGTGGGGTTTAGCCCATGAAAGCTTAAGCTCAAATAAATTTGTTAGTCTCTAAGGTACTTGTGGTACTTCTCGTTCTTTTTACAAGATTGTGTACTATACTTGTCTTGTTCTTTGTAATGTATTTTAATGCTAGATTGTCTTGCTTTTCTTTCTCCACCTTTCCCCTTTAGTCTTTCACTCCAGTTTTTCGTTTCTTCTACTGTATTTGCTGTCTGATTTGCATCATTATAATTTGCATTATTTTCTTCCCATTATTTTTTTCCTCCAGTTTCCTTCTTTTTTCCTTAATCTCTTCCCTGATAGCCTTGTCTACTACAGGTTTCAGAGTAGCAGCCGTGTTAGTCTGTATCCGCAAAAAGAAGAACAGGAGTACTTGTGGCACCTTAGATGCATCCGAAGAAGTGGGCTGTAGTCCACGAAAGCTTATGCTCTAATAAATTTGTTAGTCTCTAAGGTGCCACAAGTACTCCTGTTCTTTTTGTCTACTACACTTTCTTACCATAGGTAACAGTGGTGGGAGTGCTAGTGCAGACCGTGAACTGACAGGTGCCAGCATTTTAACCACCATGTTGGCTAGAGCTGGTCCAAATAGATGTAGATGGCACCATAGTTAAAACTTAAAATGCAAATTGTCTACACTAATGATGTGCAACAAAGGGGGAGCTATGAGGGGAAGTTGTAAGGGGTGGGAGGGAAGAAAGCAATGCAGCCAGAGCCTAACTCACATGCTTACATACTGGCACTCCCCTCTGCCCCCTTACTCACGCCTTGGCACCGCGGTGCCCAGGCTTGCCTAGTCTCTCTCGCAGGGAGAGAGAATCCCTCGTCAGCTTAGTTTAAATTGAAGGTGTTTGCCAAGTCTCTCCCCCAGAGCTCGAGGACGGAGTTTGCTGTGTGTTACACTAACGCCTTCCCGCTCTCCCGGCGCTATTGGCCCGACCCACCCGCAGTGGGGCCCGCCGGCCTGTCCGTGCGCGAAGCAGGCAGGGCACCTGCACCTGCCTTTGACCCTCCCCCGCCTGTCCCCGTGGATCACGTGTCCCGGGCTGGCCAATCCGGGGCGGTCGAGGGCGGAGGTAGGCCCCGTTGGGCTGGGTGGCTGGAGCAGCTCGGGCCGGGGCGGCGCGGCCGGTGCTGGCCCCATGAAGCTGCGGGCACAGGCGGAGCAGAGACCGGCCTGGGCCTGCCCCGCTGCCCCTCGCGGGCTTGGCCGCTTTACCCGTGGGTCGCCGCCGGCCGCTCAGCGGGGCCCGCCCCACCCCGCGCGCAGGTGCAGGTGAGGATGAGCTTCCCCGGCGGCGCCTCCGGCTCTCCCGGATGCCGCGGCTGAGGCTGCTGCGGCCCGTGCCCCGGCCCCTGCCATGGCTCTGCTGGGCTCCGGGGCGGCGGCCGAGGGCTCCTCGGCGGGCGGCGGCGGCCCGTCCTGCCCGCTCTGGACCGCGCTGTACGATTACGAGGCGAACGGGGAGGACGAGCTGAGCCTGCGGCGGGGCGACGTGGTCGAGGTGCTGTCCAAGGATGCGGCCGTCTCGGGGGACGATGGCTGGTGGGCGGGCAAAATCCGCCACCGCCTCGGCATCTTCCCGGCCAACTATGTGACTTACCAGCCGGGCCGGTACCCGCCCCAGCACCGCCAGCAGGAGAAGGGCGGGCGCCCGGCCCCGAGCCCGGCTCCGCAGGACTGGCGGGCCGGAGGCGGGGGAGACCAGCCCGGCTCCCCAGCCCAGATTGACTTCCAGCATCTGGAGCTGCAGGAGATCATTGGCGTGGGGGGCTTCGGCAAAGTGTATCGGGCCACCTGGAGGGGCCAGGAAGTGGCGGTGAAAGCGGCCCGGCAGGACCCCGATGAAGACATCATGGCCACAGCGGAGAGCGTGCGGCAGGAAGCCAAGCTGTTCTCCATGTTGAAGCATCCCAACATCATCGAGCTGCACGGAGTCTGCCTGCGGGAGCCCAACCTCTGCCTGGTGATGGAGTTTGCGAGGGGAGGCTCCCTCAATAGAGCCCTAGCAGGGGCAGCCACCACCGGCGGGGGAAGCCGTTGGGGCCGCCGCGTACCTCCGCACATCCTGGTGAATTGGGCAGTACAGATAGCCCGCGGGATGCTCTACCTGCACGAGGAAGCCATCGTCCCCATCCTACACCGAGACCTCAAATCGAGCAATAGTAAGTCTTCTAAATGACTTTTGTTTTAAGAGGGTATTTCAACTATCTCTTTAGTGTGTTTTAACCATGTTTTTTTATGCTCAGCAAAAGAGAGGAGGCTGCTGTATAAATCAGATTTATGGAGTGAGAGGGACATGGCCTGTTAGAGCTCTACATTTGTCACAAGCTGCTGGATGTGGACAGTTGGAATGAAGGCGCTAACACATGAGACTTTGACTTACACGTTACACCTGTAATTGTGACTTTTTGTAACCAGTTAGACATTTTGATCTTATATTCATAGACTCTCGGGGTTGGAAGGGCCCTCAGGAGGTCATCTAGTCCAACCCCTTGCTCAAAGCAGGACCAATTCGTGGACAGATTTTTGCCCCAGATTCTTAAGTGACCCTCTCAAGGATTGAACTCTCAACCCTGGGTTTAGCAGGCCAATGCTCAAACCAATCTTACCTGGCTACAAGTTCAGTTGGTGTCCACAAACCAACTTATTGAGATGGTGTTGATGTATCTGCACCCACCACACTGCATAAGTTACATTATATTGTTTTCTGGGGAAATCTGGGCAGCTATCCTGTGGTACCTCAGCGAGGCATAACATGCCCTCCCCTCTCCAAGTAGGTCCTGTGGTAATGCATTGGGGATATCCTTCTGTACAGAGTTAAAAAGGAGGAGGAATGGTTAAAACCATAAACTGACACCATTAGGAAGAGCTATATTGAAATAAGTGTTTATTTGCTTGCTGGAAGACAGTCTTGTGGCAGTGGGAGCTTCTGGCAAGAGTGACATGGTTGGTTAGTTGTCTTGGTTACTGATCAATCATGTGATATGTAAGCCAACCATATCACTAATTAGGTAAAAACTCTGTTAAAAATTAGCACAGAGTTTATATACCTAATTGTAACACAGAGAGCAAAGTCCTATCTTCCTAGACAGAAACTTAAAAAAAAAGAAAAAAGAAAACTGAGTAAAATAGCAGACTCATAATATACTTTCTTCCTTGTGTGTTCTGTGGTTATAAAACACTTCACAAGAAAATGTTTTTCATAGTATCTTCTTTCTTCCTCCTACCTTATTTTTTATTAATAAAAGATGTAATGATGGTGACTATCACATATTTGACTTCTATCATACTTTTTTCGTTAACATGATTTAGTGCTGATGAATGGTGTCAGATTAATGGACATGGAGATTCTAGTTCTTTCATTTCAAAAAAGACAGTGAGATGGTGGTAGTAGAAATTCCTCTGCTCTTGTTATGAAAAATCACCTGAAGGAGTGACAGGGAGCTCAGTTTTTATGCCTAGTGAATCCTTGGTCTCTCTGCAGGAGTTGCTAAAATTGCGAATATTTTAGATCCTTTTGTTTTGTGAGTGGTGGTCCCCTAGAAACTGGATTTTGGACGAACAACACTTGGTTGTTACTATCATAGGACATGTTTGAATTAGCTTTTCACCATTAGATCACTATGTTCTTGTGGTTAATGTCATTTTAAGTTTTGGGGGCTCTGTCTATGCTAGCCTTTTTTCCCTCTAATATTTCACATTGGTAGTTTCACCAGAGGGGGATAGTGATGGAGGTTTTCTTGCAGACAAGAGGTTGGCAGCTACTGATATTTTTTACACTGTTTAGACTTGCTCTGAACGGAGTGATTAAAATGTTAGTGGCTGTTGGCACCTTATCCACACTGCTCATGTTGCAACCAGTGGTGATAAATTCTAACTTTATTTCATTTAGATTTAACATTATAAAAACACCCATATAAAAACTCTGAGCACCCTGACAAAAATACTTAAAATAACCACCCATCAGCATTAATACCAATGTAAAAATAGTTCATCAGTCAACAGCTTTAAATAATCATACAGAAGTAACAATTTACTTCCACTAACAAACATTAAAAATGGAAAAAAGCATCAGAAAAATCTTTGTACCCAACTCATACCCAGGAACATACCCTCATCTTTCTCTAAAAGACCCACTGAACCAAGACTTTTGCAGTAATTGCACTCCCAGGCTGTGTTACATTAATTTTTTCCCCAAACTGTGAGACAACTCAAAGTATTTAGATGCCGTTCATAATCTTCATCCTTCTCAATCTGTGTATAGACCTAGCACTGGCAGACAGAATGCAGTGATTGACCATCTCTTTCTGGTAGACTGAATGTCCGTGCTGGTTATATTAGATCACCTTCTTTTGATACCATTGATCACAAAATGCTGTTGAGTAGCCTGCAAACATTGGCAGGAGTGATGAGCTGCCCTTCAGCAGTTTTTTACTTTTTTGGCAAGATCTCAACAGGTAGTTGTGGGCAACTCATCCTTTTCCCAAAGGACTCAAGTGAATGGAGCTGCAGTGTGCTATTCTACCCCCCACCTGCCACATTAAAGATGTATATGGTGCCATTAGGAGAGTACTGAGCATGGGGCGGGGGTGTTTTCACTATGCTGCTCACATCCAACTCAGATGATGACATGGTTCTGAGTCTCAACCAGTGTCTCACTGAGATTAAGATTAGGTGAGAGTGAGCTGGTGTATTCATTGTTTTGAAATATATTCATGAAATGGATTACCTGAATCTGAAATTTGTCTGCCACTTTGATAGCATCCTCTTGTCCAATAATTGGTCCATCAGACTTAAAGGTTGGATTCTACCCTATTCAGATAAAAAGTTTTTTGGGGGGAAGTTATTTATTGATTTGATTTTGTACTATTTTCCTCAGAGCAGAATCTGGCTCAAGAATCACTGGCCTATTCCCTACCTGGTGCAGGATGTTAATAACTTAGCATCAACAACCACAGTACACACATGGAATATGCCCAAACAAGCATGTTGTCCCCTCCTAAGTCAGCTAATGTAGTTTGGGTCTTCTGGACAGTCCAGGACCTTATAATAGTACTATCTCACAGCTGCCAATCTAGGAGAAGAGAAGAAAATCCTGGCTGACCAGGGCAGCAACAGTGAGGACCAGGGCCATCCTTACCTTTACGCAAAATGTGCAGCTGTGTAGGGCACCAGGAAATTTGGGGCACCAAATTTCCTGGTGCCCTGCACAGCTGCGTGCTGCTCCAGCCCCTACTCCGCCTCTTCTCCATGGCCCACGCCCCTGCTCCGCCTCTTCCCCGGCTCTTCCTGCCCGTGCCCCACCCCCATTCCCACTCCCCTGAAGACTGCAGCAGGGCCGGGCCTGGAGCTTTGTGTAAATTTCCCTGAACCAGCGTCCACGGGGGGGCTGCGTAGAGCCCCAGAATAGCTAGGGACAGCCCTGGTGAGAGTAATGAGATTTTTTTGCAGAATGATGGGTATAAAGACAGGCTAGCTTTGGGTAAATTTCCCTGAACCAGTGTCCATGAGAGGGAAGCCAGTGGCATGTACTTTCTTTATCCCCAGATGAGAAGGAAAGTTGGGAGGTGCCAGGATCTGTCATTTTCCATCCCCGTGGAGAAAGAGAAAACTAGCAGGGAGAAAACTCTTCCTGTGTGTGTGGGGGGGGGGGGGGGGGGAGGGGATAAAGGAGGAATAAAGGAGGCAAATGTAGATTGATTGATTTTTTTTTTTTGAGGGGGGGGCGAGGGGGGACCTTTGTTTCCTCTTACCTGTTTTGAATGTGGTGCCTGTCAGTAAAAAAACAACAAGGAGTCTGGTGGCACCTTAAAGACTAACAGATTTATTTGGGCATAAGCTTTCGTGAGTAAAAACCTCACTTCTTCGAATGCATAGAAGAAGTGAGGTTTTTACTCAAGAAAGCTTATGCCCAAATAAATCTGTTAGTCTTTAAGGTGCCACCAGACTCCTTGTTGTTTTTGTAGATACAGACTAACACGGCTACCCCCTGATACGTGCCTGTCAGTTTCACTTGTTCCCCTTGCTCTCTGAGGAAAAGGTAGTTAGGACTTACTGGATGGATTTAGCTGGCAGATATCAGTACCGGATATCACTTCATGCAGGAAGGCTCCGAGCACCGTAAGCTTTCTACATAGGATCCATCTCTTCTATTTGATGTGTTCTTGTTTCTTCACAAGTTGCATGAAACAGAAGGAGATGATGTTCACAGGAAGCTGAGCTCCCAGAAGCATGAGTGAAGGGGTACACTCTGCTTTTAGCTGGGGAGAGGAGGTGGGAGAGGCATGCACAGCTGTGCTCCCCTATGTCCCATCTTTCACACTTAAAGGTGTCATCACAAAAATACATAGTTATGTCCACTTTTGAATAACACAATTTTTACCTTTTAAATATAGATGTAACACTTATCAATGTATCTGTAACACGGCTGCTACTCTGAAACATGTATGTTTTGCAGTCTTCATGACCTACATGGATGGCAGTAATGAAGGAAGAGGTTGTTTGGAAAGGAACATGGTCCACCTCTGGGTGGCTTGCAGGGTCTCTTGTCACTAAGCAATTCCAAACTTTGGTATTAATCTAAAGAAATTCCAAGGCAAAAAAAAAAAAAATAGAATCAAGATTGAAAGAAGGATTTTACCTGTCTTTATCTGATACATCTGCTTAAAAAATCCCGAGGAAATCATTGTAGTTTCTCAAAACATAAATAAGTTGAGAAATTATAAATTCAAGTTCCACTTGAAGAAAAAGAAAATGTTAAAAACTGTGCAATTACTTACCTGTACATCCTTAATTGTATCCTTGGGGTACAATCTGAAATCAGACACTCAAGTCTTCTTTAACTATCATATGGGTTTGTTAATATTAAAGTAATGTATTGTCTTATTGTTGCTGTTTGACTTAATGAAACTGATGGTTGAATGTTTATCTAAGAGTTTCTGGTTAACAGTTATAATACTGAAGAAAGAGTTAGGGGTGTTTAGGTGACCATAATTGTTTGTTTGTTTAAATATTTAACTCTCTCTTTAAATAAAGTCAAGCATTTACTTCTGAACAGGGGCACCAAATTAAATGAGAGGGCTAGGGAGATTTGGGTTTACTTGAGCCTTTGGCAAACTTTCCAGGGCCTTGTCTAGATTAGGATTCTATACTGCATGTTAGTGAACACGTATTAGCCTGCACGTTGCAAATGCTACTTTAATTCCAGTACCTGATTTTAGAACATTCAGTGCCTCCAGCTGGGAAAAACAAGTTCCACATCCTGAATGCAGGTGTTAGTACCTGCAGGAAACTTTCCATGGAAACTCAGAGTAGCTTATAATTTAAAGGAATCGCACACAAAAAGTGAACAGTGAAACCGCAGAAAGTGGACACTCTACCTGATGTGGCTTTATTTAAATTAAGAAGGGAATAGCAAAACTGAAAATAGGAAACTGTTTTTAAAAGCTGAATAAACAACTGTGATGTAAGTAGATTAACACTATAATATCCATACAAATAGCATTCTCACACACTCATTGAATGCTATTATTTAGAATATGCTGAGGATCTCCCTCCCCACCCCCCAAATGCACAGAGGTTGGCTGTGTTAGAGATATTGAAAGGCTTGTTGCCATGGCTAAGAGGCACCAAAAAGGGATAGTGAGAAGGTGTCCAAGACAGTAGGACAGAGATGCCTCAGGAACCAGGGTGGGTACTGGTGAGGCTGCAGAGCCTGCTCTGATTAAACTGCTGTCAGCTGTTAACCAAATCACTCTTGTTACCTTGCTCCTGGCTGAAGTAAGGTCCCTGCTGCTTATAAGGAAGGCAAAAATCAAACTCTTTCCTAGAGTTTCTCTGAGGTCCTTCCCAGCAAGACCACTCAAATTATGGTGGCGTGTACTATTAAAATAACTGAGAGAGAAAAAGAGGTTATTCCAGTCAGAAGATGATACTGAAAACTTGCAAAAATACCTCTGTTCCCCTCGAGTTTTTCTTAAATCCTCTGAACTCAGGATTGTTTCTCTTCAGCTTTTCTTTCTCTGTCCTCTCCTTATGGAGAAAAATTCTTGGCTTTTGATAGGCTATGATAGGTCTGAGATTAATCTATATGAGCTATACTTTTCAAAACAGTGAGCTTTCCTTAGTATGACGGAGACAAACCCATAACTTAATTCAGAAAATGTTGGGGGCAGTTTCCATCCTGGAGTCACTGGGCGATGTGGGTCTATGTTTTCATGTCATCTCCGTTGGCTTTGTGAGAGTTGGGAGGGGGGAGAGAGACCTGCAGCGTTACATTCTCTGTCCCTCAGTTTGCCCATCTATAACATGGGGGTAATGCTTGCCCATCTTGAAGTGCTTTGAGATCTATGGAAAAAAGATGTGTAAGTGGAAAGTAGTAGTATTGCTGTCCATCTTGCACCAAACTTTTTAAAATGCTGTGCTAGCATAGAACAATACTTGCAAATTTTAGTTTGTGTCATCTCTCCCTAATGACTTCCAAAGTAAGCCTTTCCTAAGGGAATAGGGTCTGTTTTAATTCAATGGCATAGATGTGCCACCTTTTTTTAATCTATGTATCTTTTGTAAAATTAGGTCACTTCTTTGAGTTTCTTACCTTGTATTTCTTTTTCTTTCTTTTGTACTGTTCTCAACAATCTTTTTTCATGGTTTAGTGTACTCTCACATCAAGGTCTTGATTCTCCACACACACACCCGCCCCAAGGTTCTGAGCACCTGACATTCCCATGTTCTTGTGTGGGAGCCCCACATGCTCAGCACCACTAAAAATTAGACCCATTGGCTTTTCCAGACACCAAACACCACATTACAGCATAAACATATTACACTTTACCAGCTGTGTCTAAGTAGGATGGGCATTGTATTTTTTGTGCATTTTTTGAGTTTGTCCAGAAAGTGGTGTTAAAGTTAATTTAGTGTTTGGAGATAAACTTGCCCATTACATGTAGCAACTTATATGTCTTGATTGCAGTGGATAAAGTAGTTTATAGAAACTAGTAATTCTAATCTGCAGTTGGATGACTTGTTGCAACATGTTTTTAAAGTAAAAATCACAGTCGCTTGTTTAATGTGTTTTTTTTCATACAATGGCTATCTCTTGGCAATATACCTATTTTATTAGTTCTATGCAATACAGTGTTTGTGTATAAAGTCCTTAACCTGCCAAAGAGTGAATAATATTCTAGTTATCTCATATGTGGGTCGAAAACCTAATCTATCGAGCCGAAGCAGTTAACTTTGATTTGCCCCCTCTGAATGTGTTAACTCTATCCTAGACTCTAACAAGTGAACAAAATTAAAAATGCCATACATAAACTTCTTTAAACTAGAGTTAAGGTTGATCAGATATGTTTCCTTACAATGCAAATACCAAAAGCCAGGAACTCATACATTAAAGGCAACACCTAGTACAAACTGATTTTTCAAGCATTAGTCCATTACAGTCACAATACTCCACCATTCTACAACACTAATGCCTTCTCTAACATATCCAGTTTCATTTCAGCAGGACTGCTGCCCTCAGTCAGCCCAACAAACAGCTGAAAATCACGCTTAAATACACAGCTTTAACTCTGACCTATTCATTTATTTTGTTTGTAGTTAAGATTGTGTTTTGCATCTTTGACTCCATCCCTGAACAGCTGTTGGCTCTTTCAAAAATGTAGTCATGATCTAGTCTTTCCCTTGACCCTACTTGCCAACAACTTCCCCATCTTCCTTGTTATAAAATAATAATTAAATATATCTTCAATCTTCCTTAAGTGAGCTGTTTTACAGCTGTTCTTTTGAGTTCCTTTCTTCCAAATTCCATCTTGGATTCCCTCCAGTCAAGTTTCTCCACTGGAAATCTTGGAGAGGGTAGGTTCTGTGACTTTTTTGGGGGGGCTAAAACAGGGTTTAGTTCTAGCCCAAACATTCCCATTAATTTTCTGACTGTAACCTTTTTCTCAAAGGAAAATATGTTTTGGAGCTTTTGATTGGTGATAGCCAAAATTACTGCTATCCTAGTTATGACATCAGTATTTGCTTGTGTACACATAAAAATAAAAAACATAACTTCATAATTTCCTACTTTTATACAAGGTCTTTAGAAATACTGGGCCAGATTTTTAAAAGTAGTTATGCACCCAATGATGCAGATAGATGCCTAGTGGAATTTTCAGAAGTGCCTATGTGTCTAACTTCCATTGAAATTAACAGAAATAGACATCACAAAAAAGCTTTTAAAACCTTGGGCCTCACACTTTTGAAGTGATATATATATAATAGATATAGATATAGATATGCCTAAATAGAAGGAAAATTATGTTGCATGCTATTTAGGCGTATATATCATGTGGGAACAAGACGCTTTGTGTAGTGCTGGTAAACTTGAGAAGATCCAGCTTGATTTTCAGTTTTAAGTTTTACTGTTCGGCATGAATGTGTTTGTGTTTGAGCACTGTTAGCTACAACATAGAAATGCCATTAAAATTTTTACAATGACTTGTAAAAAGTAGAGAAGTAACATTAATATTAACTTTGGAGCTTTAATACCAATTTATAGATTCCTGAAGAATCTAAAGGTTAAACTTAGCTATTGGATTTTTTTGTTTGCAGACTGTCAGTTTCTTATCTCTCAAAATATTTTCAGCCCCCGTATAGCAGGGTTTGAACTGAAAATGGCTGTGTAAAATAAGTGTTATTTCAAATGTGTAGATGGGCACTTTGAACTATTAGGGTACTGGGGCAAAGTTAAAAGCCTCTAGTCTTTCCTTCTTTCCAAAACTAATTCTAATGCCCTAAGTCAGCGTTTCCCAAACTTGTTTGGCCACTGAACACTTTTTAGCCTATTACGGAACACTTATAATATTATTTTGTAGTCGTTTGGTTTTCAAGTAAAAAATTGCTTTATTTATGCTCAAATATATTTTCTTTTATAAAACAAAGCAAAAATACAAATTTAAAATAACTTGAACTAACAGTTTCTAACTGGAAATTGCATATAAAGTAGTACAAAAATTAAATGCAAGAGTCTTTCACGGAACACCTATTCACATCGTGTGGAACACCAGCGTTCTGCGGAACACAGTTTGGGAAACGCTGCCCTAAGTTAACAATGGCTTCAAAAAGTATGTGCTTTTAAAAAAAAAAAAAAAAAAAAAAAAGCTTAATTTTTCATTTTCTGAAGGTAGAATTAGCACGCATAGCAGCATAAAATTAGGTGCACATTTGGCTTTAACAGTACAAATATTTTGATGATGGAGTCTCCCATCGAATTTGATGGATGAGCTATAATTACTTATTGTGAATCATAAGATGAGACCAATATTTTAACATGTTTGTTAAATACAAATTAACTTGTGCTGTATAAGGATAGTAACAAACTTCATGACTTTAAGTTAAATTTCTGACTTCTTGAATATTAGAAGTTGTGACTCTTGGGATTTCACTTAAATTCCATCATGTTTGCTTTCTTGCTCCAAACTTTCCTATACTTGAAACCTTATTCCTGCACCTGTAACTTGAAGTAGACACCAAAATTACATTTTACAGCTGTTTTAAAATCTTTTTGTGACATCTAGCGCTTGTGTATTAAAACCCTGGGTAATATACACTATTATGAACAATTAAAGTATTTGAGTAAAATCATAAATAAAGTCTTCCCCCTCCCTCTGAAAGTCTCTTGCCAAGTTGATGCTTCTGTGTTTAGGGTCATAGCTCCAGTTAAATCAGCCCCAATGTTGGCAGCATAATCATGCTTTGTTCTCTTCCTGGCGACTGAAATCTGTGTTTTGACAGGTGTGCTTTTAACTCAGGCCTGATAAGTCAGCCCCTCCCCTTTTGTTCCTTCTAAAACTGCAGTGGTAACTATTTCACCTCTGTAGTTCATTGTTCCATTTCCCCCTCACCCCCCCCCAATATTGGAAATTCAAAAAGAAGCGTCACATTTATTTTTGTGTTCTTGATTTGTCATTAAAACCAAACTGAAACACTGTTCTCTAGAGTCATCACAGTGATTAGTCAAGCATTTGTTCTAAATTAGGAAAGCCTAGGTCAGCTTAGAATGAGAAGAAAAGTTTGGTGTCTTTTTTAAATTTTCAAAGTATGGGATCTTTGTAGCTCCCTTAACTTTGCACTAAAGTATGTCCATACGGTACTTTGGGCCAAGAGTCAGAAAAGCCAGTTGCCCAGAGCAAGCAGGAATTTTTCTGTGGGACTGTCATTAAATTCTGCAGAATCTTTAAGATTTCATTTTTTAAAAAGTGTTTTAGTTCTTATTGTTGTGAGAGAATTTCCAGGTGTGAACAAAGCATAAATCAATGCAGTCTTGTTTTCTTAAGTCTACAGAGAGGCAACTCCAATGCTGCTGTCACTGTTAGGGGAGTTGGGGGCTGGCTATTGCTGTTATGAGCAGGAGACACTGCAAGGGTAGTAGGAAGGGGGCCCTCTACCATTGGTCTTCAGGTTGGCTGTGGCCTCCCTGCTCCTCATTACAGTTGGTCAAAAAAACAGGGGCACTTAATGAAAAATGTGTCCTTCTTCAGGTAGAGTCAAAATTTTGACACATGATTTAAAAAGCTTCACTCAGCTGTACTCAATGGGCTGCTCCTTGGTTGTGTGTGGATTGGGATCCAGTCCAGAGAGGAGGAAACCACCTACCTCCCCCTGCCATGAGGTTTGGTTTAGGGGACAAGAAACCCCTACTGGGAGAGGACTGTATATTGGGCAGCATACATTGATTTGTTTTGGAGTGGAATGCCCAGGACTCAAATGAGAATTGTGGAAGTTCGTACGGATCACTCCTGATCTTTTGGGCTTATTGGTTCCATTAGGTCGGGTTTGGGTACACCAAACCTTAATTTGCCTGGCTTTGCTCTTTTTAAGGGTTGGATAGAGTTGCCAAGGAAATTCTTGATTGTGTTCAAATGATAAGGGTGTCTAGAATGAATGGTCAGGTGCTCTTTCTTAGATTTTGTACAAATTTAAACAAATATTTAAAATCTTAGGCAAAAGTGATTACTACTGTTACAAGTAACATTTATGAGCATTTTATATTTGAATCTCCCTGCATTGTATTCAGAATTTTTCCTCAGTTGCTGGGTCAAAGGCAGAGGCTAGAGGAAAGCCATGTTTAAAAACAAAATAGCAAAAGTGACTGGCTTTCTTAAAAAAAAAAAAAAAAAATTGGAATGGGAGCTCATGGGTAAGTGTATAATACCTGAAATAATTCTGAGTGAATTTGCTCAACATTTTTCAAGTTGACAGTCTCTAATGGTGACTGCTGTCTGTATGATGCAAAAATCACAGAAGAGTCAGGTTAGTACTGTAACACTTCTTTAAACATGGAATTTAAATAGAAAAACTAATCTTGAATAATCCATTCATTTAAGAATTACAGAATGCTTACTATTTAAGGTTCTTATAATAATAACTTGTCTAATGAGAGCTTTAACTCCTGCATTTAAATTGAGTATTTAAAATAGCAGGGTTTTTGTGTCCAATTGTAGTGGCTTACCACTCAAGTTCATCCTCCTAGAGCAGGATTGAAATTTCTATCAAGCATTCTAGCACAGCCTAAGCATCAACTAGTACACCTGTAAAGTAACTCATAACTTCTTTAACTACAACATTGTCTCCTTAGCAAATAGTTTAGACAATTTCATTCTCTCCACAATTTCCATTTGCCCAAAATTGCTGTTACAATATTTATAACAGTGGAAGTGGAGGGAGAGTTGATGATGCAAGTTGCATTCAACCTACAGTGTATGCTTCATGAATCTTTTCATATTGTTGTAATTTATCTTTTAATTTCTCTTCCCCTCTCCAAGAGAAAAATCAGATGATTTAATTTTGCAGTTTGAGTGTATTGATAGATTTTGCCTGCCGCATGTTCCTTTTCTATAATGTTGCCTTTCTCTTATGGGATTAGTAGTGTCTATGTCAGCTTTTTCAATCAAGGACTTTTCATGATAGTTGTCATCAAGTTCTGTCTCTGCAGTTGGGAGCACCTCTGTTCAGACTTAATTTTAGAATGCGATTGCGGTTGAGTCTAAAAATGTCTACCTTTGTCAAATTTAAACAGTAGTGAGTTTAAGAGCAAAATGGAGTGGGTTGAAGTCTTCCACCGTTACTGTTTAAATGGTGGGTAAAAAGCTATTAAAGGGTCTATAACAAGCTGTGCAAAATGTATCTCTAGCCCTGACTTGGAGGGTAGACAAATTTCTAGTCTGTCTCCCCATACCATTTATTTTCTAAGATAAAAAAAAATCCTCTAATATGAATGGTGAGCTGTACGAAAGTTTGATCCACAGCTTGAAAGTCATTACATGCACAACATACAGGGACAAAGGTGAGGTCCTTGCCCCTAATACTTAAAGGGAATTTCAGCTATAGTAACTTGCAGACAAGTGGCAAGTGTATCGTCAATGGTGCAAACTCCTAGTGTAGGCAGGTAAAGCCATTACTTGCCCTGGTAGAGTTTACCCGAGTTTCAAGCAATAATCTGTGCTGCAATAATGAGTATAATTGAGGCAAATCCCTCCATATACACAAGGCACATGTTGCTGTAGTGTGCTGTTAACAAGCAGGCGTGGAACACATTTAATACGATGGCTAATAATTTGGTTTTGGAAAGAAAAGGTATGATTCCTGTCAGTTCAAGTAAAAATGCAAGATAAGCAACTCTATTTCATGTTCATTTGGAATTTACAGGAACTGAATCAATTGACAAGCAGTACTTAAACTGAGTTTGAGAGGGGAAGTGATGATGTTGCCACCCTCCAAAAATTATATGGTCTAACTTCTAGTCAACCTATAGCAGTGAGAAGTAAGGGATATGTGGTATAACCATAATATATAATTTGTACTCCTGTAGTCTCAAAGATCTGTGACTATCGGTGGCAGCAAATGTAGTAGCACATAGGTACCTTCAGTTCTAATCTTGCTAGGTTAATGGCTAAGCAAACTAACTTGTATTTGCAAAATGCACAAGACTGAGCTATTTAGAGAAGTCCTAGATAAGGCAGTCGCAGAGGGTGCTGCAGAAACAAACTCACTATTAACTAAAGAAAACAAAGTGTGAATGGCCTTGGTCCTCTGTTTGCATCTACCAATAGCAAAAACTTGATAAAAAGGACTTAGCTACTCCTGGAGAAGTTTTTGTAATCAAAAGAAAGTTCAGGCAAAGTGCAGCCAATGATTCTCATCAGCAACTCTCAAATGTCTGATTGTCTTTGTGGTCTCTCCATGGTCAAAATTAGGAGAGAGGCTAACAACTTTTTGAATTAAACTGCTATAGACTGCAGATCAACTAAAATCATCAGAGTATGCAATAGAACTTCTTCCAAAACTACATTACAAACAATCCACAGATTTCATGAACCTTGTCAAACAGAAAAGATGTAAGCAATTGCTTCATATTTATATTAAATAGGATTATAGAAGCAGGGCCGGCTCCAGGCACCAGCCCACCAAGCTTGTGCTTGGGGCGGCACCTGGAGGGGGGCGGCGCGGTGCTATGGCTCCGGCCGCCGGGGAGAGCGGGGCCGTGGCCGGGGCTCGCCGCTGGGGAGAGCGGAGCCACGGGCGGGCTCTTCACAGGACCTGCTAAATCGACCCCCACTGCGTTGATCGCACAGCAGCATAGATCCTGTTAAGTATAGACATGGCCTATAATTTACATTGTAAGCTCTTTTAGACAGGGGCCATCATTTTATGTCAGTGCAAGGCCTAGCACAATGGGTCCCTATTCACTGTGCTACTGCAATTAGAAATCGTAAATAATCATTAAAATTCCCTGCCCTTCCCCCAGTCTCTTTAGTAAGCTTCTACTTGTCTCCTGGGTCAGGGACAGTAAACATTAGAAAATATGTTAATTAGCATTCCAAAAGGATTCCTTCTCAATAAGGGACCATAAGGAGGGTGGGGAGAAAGTAACTGTTCCCTGGAAGTTTGTAATTGTGGGAAACTACCTTGAAAAGAGTATTTGGAGTGAAATGAAGCAGTGAAGAACACATTGGTATTAAAGCTGGGGAGTGCCACATTGGTGGGGGCTTGACTAGTATGATGATAGGCCAGGACATCTGTGTAAGTACCTTCGTATGAGAGAGAATGATCTCTTATCTCCTTGAAGATCAAAATGATCACAGTCTGTAACTGAAAGGAGGTAGTTAATTAGGACACAAAGATTCTAGGAGAAGCTAGGTACAGGCGAGTCTCATCTTAGGCGGGGGTTCCGTTCCGCGGTTAGCGCATAAAGCGAAAACCGCATATAGTGAAAATTACATTGAGTTCAGTGGCGGGTGGAATCGCCCGTACTACAGGTACAGTATTAAAATTTATTTTTCTCTTTTTGTATTGTTTTTGCCGACTGCGTAAAGCTGAAATCGCTCATGTTAAATGTGTGTAAGATGCGACAGACCTGTACTTAAGAGGAAAGAAAAAAGTGGATGTATCAGATGTTGCTTTGCTCAAAGAAGCCTCAGACTGGGAGATGCAAGAGGGTGAGAGAAGAAAGCTGTCACTGAGAGATTTTCTGTATAGACTGTAACTAAACCTATAGTACTTCCCCAGTTTATCAAGTATCAGGTTAGTTTGTAACTGTTTATATTACTGTAATGCCTAGACTAGATAAACTAGCAGTTTTTGTTATATATACTGTTTCTCTTGATTTAGACGATCCATCTAAATCCTATCATCTTAATCCTCTTTTTAATTATACAGTTTGGATCTCAGACTGTTTGGGAATTCCATACAGCCTATCCCAAAGAGGAAAAAGCTTTCAATATCTAAAGAGAGGGAGGATGTTGGGGAGGGGAGACTTGCCCTTTTTGAGGTTCTGTCAAAATGGCACAGAATTCTTTTCCATTAAAGAGCTGTGTGAAGGGCTGTGGTCTAGAAAAGACACTGGGATATATTTGAGGGCAAAGGACAGGAACTTAGTTGAAAGGAGTAAAAGTGACACAACCAGTAGTTTTTATACAATTTATTTATTTTAAAATGTGGTCAAATAGTCACCCTTTCATTGTTCAGCACAGGCAACATTTGAATAGCATGTATTTCAGGCTTTAGTTTTGCATTAAGAAATGTAGCATTTGAATTAAACAGCATGTTAGGTTGCCATAATTTTCAGAAAGCAAATACTTTAAACTGCTTCTGAACACTTGTCCATAGGGCTGCTGATCACTTCCCAGTACTGGAGAAGGGAACAGGATACCGAAGAAGGGAAGGAGAGAGATTTTTTTCCTCAAGCATCCAATCTGATAAATGTATGCTACTCTTACAAAAGAGAGAACTCATTCCATAGCTGTTTTGTTACAGCTGAAATCTTTGACTTTTTGGTGTGCGGGGGAGGGGGAGAAAAGGAGGAAGTATGCACAAGCTTTTACTTGGGCCAGTGGGCAATAGTTTTATTTAGTGACTGCGCTGTCTTGGGGGGCTCCAATCCTTCAGTTTTGAGTAGTCCTGATTAGTCGCTTTTGATTTTTCTGATTTAAAATTTGGATATACTATCTGTAGAGGACAAGTGTACGAATTACTTATGGTCTGCATTGGTGCTTTTTTTGTCTAATTATGACAGATTTATTGTTGGCGGTGTAAACTTTTTAAAATGTGTCTTTGGAGTTTGCTCTGAAATGGTTTATGCTTAAATTATAGACATGAGAGAGTACTAATGTAAATATGATTATTTTCAACAAAAATATATAACTTGTTATGCACTTCTAAATGTTGAGTCAATAGGTGATAAATTGAAACTGTTTCACCCTGCTTTAATACCTGCTGTAAATAAACTTCTTGGTTTATGAAAATATATTTTCTAAATAGGGATTAGAAAAACAATTCACTCAGGATTGACTGAGCAGGCTAACGAGGTGGTAAAGGCCAGTTCTGGATGAAGCTAATGAGGGTCAGAAATCTGTAGAAGTCACAAAAGGATAGTCTAACACAGATTGCTAGGTTACCAGTCTAGAAGAATTAGCTCCGGGCCTGGGTTTATTAGTTATGTTGAACATTTTGCTTCCCAGCTGATTAATGTGTATATATACAATAATGTAGTTCTTCCTGACTACCAGCAGGAAACAGAAGTTTGAAGTGCTACAAGCCCTTTTGTCACTTTTGTAGAATGAAACTTGGCCATATTCCAATTATTAACTTGTGCAAGATTCACTGTTTTTAGTTTCGGTCACACTGACTGACAAGGAATTTCAGGAATTCTACTGAACTCATTTGAAATGTAAATGAAAACAATAGGTCTTTCATTCAAATCTAAAGGCATAACACTCATAATTATTTTAACGTTCTCTTTATACTAATTATTGAGATCTTAGCCTATACATTTATGTTAGCCTTAGTATCTCCTTTAGAGTATAGGTGAGAAACTTATTGGACGTGACCTATTTGCTTCAGTATTTTACCTCTAAGTTTTAAGATAGAATTCTGAAATATCAGTAACAACTTTTTATTTTACTGCCTCAAACTAAAACAGTGATCAGTTAATACAAATGCAAGGTCACCAGTTCAGATTCTTGCTGAAACAAATTTCTCATAAAGCAAGATAATTCTTCATTTACAGTTTACTTGGTTACCTTGTTATTTCGTGCTTTGCAGCTTATATTGCTAAAAAACACTTGTGTGCTAATTATTCTTATCTGTAACTTTAACCTTTGATCTGGTATGCTATAAATGCTAAAATAACAGTTGCTGTTGTGGGCAGGGATTGTGGGAACTGGACAATGAATAAAAATTTTGTGATGAGCAAGCTCAGAAGAGGATATGATTCATTGTAGTAGTAATCTGGATCTCCCATTGTGAGTTAGAACACATGATCAATCACACTTCTCTCTGCCTCTTTTTAATAAAGGAAGCTATATTCCAAATCTATGTTAATACAACACTCTAGCTAAGATTTTAAATACAAGTCAAGAAATGCTAAGTGAAACATGCACAGTATGCTGTAGATTAACCTGGAAATTCATAGGTGCATGGTGCGAGGTTACAGTGGCTATCGGAATCAAAACTCAAAATTACTCACTTCTGGCCACTTAAAATATTAACTACAACATTGCATTAATAAAACATTTGTATTTAAAATGTTAAAATGTAAACCTGTATTTTGCTACATGAGAACATTCTCAAATTCAAACTTTGTTTTTCTGCAGTTTTGTTACTTCAGAAGATAGAACATGATGACATTTGTAATAAAACTTTGAAGATTACAGACTTTGGCCTGGCTAGGGAATGGCATAGAACAACCAAAATGAGTGCAGCAGGTACCTATGCATGGATGGCACCTGAAGTTATCAAGTCTTCCGTGTTTTCTAAAGGAAGTGATATCTGGAGGTGAGTGCTTTGTCCCACTTGAGACTGCTTGATAGCTAAGTTCCTCATCCTGAGAATCTTGAAAGAAAAATGGATATTTGAGGAAATTCTGTCTGTTTTAATGGTTTACTGATGATGTTGGTCTGAGAGTGTGGAAGAAATTTACCACTTGCCAAGTAAAATTCTAATATTTCAAAATATACACTGATTTGTCTACCTATGAATGCCCATATCTTAATACCCACAGTAGGTGTCCCACAGATTGACATTCTGTCCCAAGAGAAGATTGACTGACTGAATCATTCTTACAATCAGGGAGATAAGTGGTCTTTTAAAAGAAAACAACATTTCAATAGGAGCAGCCCTTCAGTTTGTTTTCTGTTGAAAATCCTAGATGTTTTACTTGGGAGACAAAGAGCTCTTATTCTTGTTACATTAATGGATGCACTGTCTGTTAATAGAGTGTTTATTTTTTACTCTCCAAAAAGCCTCATAATGAATATAACAAATGAGACTAATTCATGATTATTTTATGTATAGTAAACAGGATGGATAAAAAAATCAGTGACTTCTAAAAAATGGATTTTTTTATTTAAATTATTTAAATATAGGTTATTTTTTTAAATAACCTGATTTAAAATTAAATTTGAATTGACAACCTGTCTTTAAGTACTAAGCTTACTACAATCTATTAATCATTAAAATAAAACACAAAAATAATGTTAAGCAATATGTTTGCTGTCAGAGTTTCTGCTGAACTGGTGGAAGTCACTGGCTAAGTACCTGGAATCATAGTTTGTTGCCATGCTAAACCAGATTTTAACAGCAGTATCCTCTTCTGCAGGTACAGAAGAATATATTCTTCATTTCTGTTTATTGAACTACTTCAATAAATAATTCTTTCAAAGTTCAGAAAGCAATTGGGAGTTAAAAAAGCAAGAAAGCTTGTTTTTCCTCTTCCAAGTTAGGAATGAAAATTAGGTCTGAGGATGAGGTGTACTAGTTCTGAAATCTTGAAGGATATAGTGACCAGAAACAATCCAGTTCAATTCACTAACTACAGATAATATTTCCTTTGTTTAATAAGCCAGTTAATTTTAAAGTGCAAAATGTTTAAACTTTTTTGATTTTTTTTCTTATGTTTCCAGCACATTTAATGTGGTTTTTATTTATTTTTTTAAATACATTTTTGGTGCATTTTTAATTGAGTTTGAATATCCATCCAAGTAGAGCCTGAGACAAATCACAAGTAAAAAAAATCCTTTAGTAAATAAGAAATGGATCATAAAAATGTAAAAATTAAAAATCTGACTAAATGTAAGTTAAGCTATATATTTGCTTAAGTAAATGTGTACTGAATGTATTTCCATTAATCAGGATGGCGTTGGAGGTGCAGTCAGTATAAATTAAAACTGTATTTCTACTTTATCTTCTGCGGTGGGTCTCTTTATTTTAAATTCATGGATACTTCTTATTCAATAAGGACATTCAGGATACTTCATGTAAACCACAGGACTTTGCGTATCAATGAGGTTTTTGAATGAAACAGTTAAGTCTCTTTAGGATCAGAGGATAAAATCATTTTAAATCATTTGTGTAGAAAAGTAAGTTTTATATTGTGAAAAGCAATCATTTTGAAATGGGCTTTCAGAGTTCCTGTGCTCTACCTGCAAAGCTCCTGTTGTCTGTCTGTCTTCCAAATTTGTATTTATTAGGAGAAACCAAAACATATGGTGCTGTGTAAATGGCAATTTGGGGAGGAAGGAGGCTTTAGCTCCATAATCTATTATCTGATACAACAGAAAACATGCACAAGATTATGGGAGTTTAACTAATATAGAGTCCTGGGGTTTTTTTTAAGTGTGTCTCACTGCTGTTCTGCATTATGAAGTAATGCTTTTGGTATGTTCAGGTTAGTTCTGTAGACTTCACCACTTCTTTGTGATGCACCTTTTACCCATCTTAAGTTTGAAACTAATTCCTTAGTATGTTGAGTGTTTTATATGAGTCTCAGGTGGTGTCCATTAGAGAAGAGGCATTATTTTTTGTTTGGGTAGGGTGGAGGATGGATGTAGGTATTTCCCTAACCAGCTGTGTTCCATGCTTAATTACAGGTCCTGTCCAGTCTTGTTGCTGTGATTTTTAGGTATCTGAAAGGGGGTATGCTTTGGTGCAATAATTGTATTCTACTGCAACATTAGTTTACATTTTTGGAATCTACAGTATTTCTCTTCTTCACCTTCTCTTCTGCACGCCTCTCTTGTAAAAATGTAAGTATTTAGTTCAATGATGAGTTTTAACAGGAGAGGTTTTTAATTAGTAAGTCTTATGTTGTGCAGTTTGGTTTAGGCTTTCTTGGTTTCCAAATATTGTCTTTTGTTGCTCTTTACTCTTGCTTTAGATAATAGGAAGATGGATAAAATGGATTGTAAAATATAGTCATATGCTGTGACTGGGCATTGCTTCTTAAAAAAACGTTTTGGTGGCAAGGATTTCCATACAGCATGTTTGATAGAATTCTGTACAGAATATCTAAATTGTGACTGATTTCCCTTTAGAATGTTATCACCTTAAACTACAATATCTTTAGGAATTCTGCCATACATATATGTACCTCAAGTCCAAAAATCCTCAGCAAGACTTTCATAAAAAGTATCAGCAGTAGGCATTGATGAATTTCCTTCTTGTGCCTAGTGTTCCAAAATCTAGCAACACTAGGAAGCTCTGCTGGATGAAATCAAGTGTGTGGTTTTGCTTTAGGAGATGAAGCAGAGAATAAAATACATTTTTAAAGAATATTTATTATTTAAGTTCAAGCAACTACCATTCAGAATGTGTATCAATAGGAAGAAGCTATGCTAGGAATAATAACTGAACTGAGTATGCAATGGCTGCCTTGTGTCTTAATACAGTATCCTGAATTTACAGTGTGAAAATCTTAGGTCACCTGAAGGAAAGTAAGCTAACAATGATCAGATAGAACTGTTAGGCATTACATCTCTGAACTGTATCCTCTTATCTTCTTGGCCGAAAGGACATGTAATGGGAGATGGTTCCTGAGTGTTTTCTTTAACTGTCCCTTGTAAGTGCCGAGACTCTAGATGCTTAGGCTGAATGTATTTGTGTTTTACCCTGCACAAGGAGCTACTTATGTAGGCAAGAGAGGAGAAATCTTATCACTGTCTGTAAGAACAATTTATAGAACAGTGCCTCTAAGAAACCCAAGCCTGGCTTTACTATGTGTGTATGAGGTTTCTTGTTTGTTTGGGGTTTTTTTACTTGCTCCTGGTACAGTACTTGGGCTAAACATCCAACCCTTTTTCCTTTTTTTTTATTTTTTTTTAAGGATGGGGGCATTCTAATCTTGGTAGTATTTTGGTTTGCTGAAGTTCTACATCTGTTTTGGCAAGATGGAAAACTAAGTAGTATTTAGGGGCTTTGAATTCTGAAGATAATTGAACCTGATCAGTACAATGAAGAACTTATTTAGGAATGGTTTCTTGTCTTTTTAGCCAAGTTCATCACTGTTCTCCTGAATTTTGGTTAAAGTTCTCAGAAGAAATAATTATATTTTTGATATAGCCTGAGTGGGAAATTAATTGAAATAATGTTTAAAAAAACAGTCTATGACCTTGCCAGAAGAACATGAGACTTCTCTGTTTGCCTAGAGTTGGACTTAAAAGCAAGAGATTCAGTGGTTCAGTAGAGTTCCTATTTGTGTTCCAAGTTCAGCACTCATGAGGGAATTCTGTACACAATATTTTAAAACTCTGTAAATTTTATTTTTCAATAAATAAATGGGGAGGCTCCAGAATGGCAATGGGGAGCGCAGGCCACTGGCTGCATGGGGGTAGGAGATCACCCTGCAACACCCTCCATCTCCCTGCCCCCGGACATGAATTCGGCAGTGAGGTTGCACCCAATCCTGACACAACGCAAGGTCCAGGCCTGCTCTAGAGGTCAGTGTCCCAAGGACTTGGGGAGGAGGGGTTGTAAGGTGATCTCCCACCTCCATGCAGCAAGTGGCCTGTGCTCCCCACTGCCATGCTGGAGCTTCCACATTTTTTTAATTGAATAATAAAATGTGCAGATTTTAAAATATTGTGCACAGAATTTTTTTATTTTACTGGTGCAGAATTCCCTCAGGAGTAGCAGGTGAAGCAACTCACCAGGGTTAGCAGCCCTGCACCAGGCACACCACCTGTGGGCAGGCAGGCTCGGGATCCAAGTGTGGAGGGGCTTAGTGTGTGTGTGATCCAGGTATGGGATGAGAGGGTTCCATGTGGGGCATTCTGGGTGCAGGTGGCTCAGTGTGGGGGATCTGGATGCACAGGGGCTCATTGAGATGGTTCTGGGTGCAGGGGTAATGAGACACTGTAGGGGAGTGCAGGTGGTGGAGGCTCAGCGGGGGGGTGTTGGGTGTTAGCAGATGGGGCTCCCGGGCGGGGAGGGGGGAGAGTCTGGGTGCTGGGGGAGTGGGGCTTGGTGGGATGGGGGCCTGGGTGCAACTGGTTGGGGCTCAGTGGGGTGCGGGTCCAGGTGCATACGGGGTGGGGCTCATCAGGGTGAAGGTGTGAGTGCAGGGTGCTCTGGGGGGATGGTCTAGGAGTGGGGGTTCAGATGCAGGAGGGTGGGGCTTGGCAGGGGGTGGTCTGGGTATGGGGTGGGGCTCAGTGGTGGGGAGGCCTGCATATGGGAGGGTCCAGATGACCGGGGATTGGGCAGATGCCAGAGGAGCTCCCCTGCACAGTGACCCCTTCCTCCTCAGTTGAGGAGCGATGGGGGTAAGAAACTGGGGGTGGAGGTGTGGAGTCGGGGGAGGTTTCTGGCGGTGAGTCTGACCCACACCTGGCCCACTTTGTGCGGAGGAAGTGCACGCCCAGCCAGGACTAGCAGTTGAGCCTGGTGCAGGGTAGGGGCCACCGGCAGTGAGAGGGGGCTGGGGAGGGCTGGTATTGGGGGTGAAGCTCAGCAAGGTGTCTGGGTATGGGGGGTCCGATTGGGCGGACAGGGGGTGGGTCTGAGCTACCCTAATTCTTGTAGTCTGCCCTGAGTTGGCATTCTCAGCGTGGCCCATCCAGGCCCATGGTGTCACATACTATATATGGAGTTTGAATAAGGAGGTAGGTTTTGACTAGCAGTATGTGGCAACATATCTCTCAGTCACTCCAGCTGACACATCCCCACAACTGTCAGACTCCTCTGAAGGAGCAGAGACATGCCATTCGCCTAGGGTTGCCAGGTGCTGGGTTTTGGACCAGAACGCCCAGTCAAAAAGTCAACACAGGGTCCAGTCAACACAGGTGACCAGACAGCTAAAAGTCTGATTGGCCACAGCAGCCATCATGTACCTCTGGCTTGTAGGCGCAGGTGTGACCAGGGGGCTCCGCGTGCTTCACCTAGCACTGGCTTCACAGCTCTCATTGTCCAGAAACTGCCAATTGGGGGTGGTGCCTGTGGACAGGGGCAGTGCGCAGAGCCCCCTGTGCCAAGGGGCAACAGGGACATGCTGGCTGCTTCCAGGAGCTGCCTTAGGTAAGCGCGGCCCAGAGACTGCACCCCAAATCCCCTCCCTCACCCAACCGCCCACCCCCAGCTCTGAGCCCCCTCCCAAATGGCTACATTTATCAAAAATTGTGTTAGATATAGAAAACATTTGTTGTGATTAGTGATGTCCTTTTCTCATTACACAACAAAAATAACAAGACACTATCTGGACACAGTTGACTGCCACAAAATCATGTTTGTTAACTATATGCAAACATTAAAGGTCTTAGTTTAATTAATATTGCTGTTTGGAGTGGTTTCTTAAACCATAAAAAACATTGAGCACCAATACAGTGCTCACAAACTACTTAAATGACTGCTACCCTATTCCTATATACAGGTCTGCCTCATCTTACGCTGGGGTTACGTTCCACGGTCAGCACGTAAAGCGAAAACCGCATATAGTCAAAATTACATTGGGTGTAATGGTGAGCGGAATCGCCCGCATTACAGGAACAGTATTTAAATTGTTGTTTTTCTCTTTTTTGTTTTGTTTTGTTTTTGCCGACCGTGTGAAGCTGAATTCGCGCATGTTAAATGCGCGTAAGATGTGACAGACCTGTATTACAATTAGTTGAACCAGTTAGTGTCTTTATTGTTGCTGCGAGATTCATACAGCAGGAATGTGACTTGGACACTTCAGTGGAATTTGGAGAACTCTATTTGCGGCTAGAATATCTCCACCTCCTTTCCTTTTTCATCCCAAAATTACATCCTAGAAATGCCATTCATGAATTTGGCCAAGTTTGTGGAAACATGTAAAGTGGCATCTAATGTTGTATGTTATCCCAATATGGTTCCCGGCGTTGTATGTTATCTCAGCAACTTTGCACCTATAATGACAACACTTTTGCTATAATTAAATCTACTATTTATGTAAATAATGTTGATGATTCTGTTGAACTAAGCAATATTTGAAACTTTATTTTAAATATTAATGCTTTATTCCAGTTACATAGAAAAGAGCTACAGAGAAGGTAGATGCAGGATTTTTCTAGGATAGGGACATATCATTTTTGTCTGACTAGTCAGTGAATGGAATCTGAAAGAGGCAGGTCACCACGTTGAGATCCTTCCACCAAAATGCATCTTGGTTTCTTTCAACTTATTTGCTATCATGCACAGAAATTTTTGGAAATAGCCAAGCGTCACATTTTTTAATCCTTTTGTGATCAGACTTAACTGCAAGTGTAGTGAATAATGGTTCACCATTAATGAAATGACATGTACTTGACTGAATTTGTTTGCTTTGGCTTTGAAACTGTAAAATCAGTAAAGAAGTCACTATTTATAAGAATAAAAAATTGTGCAATTGTTGATGTTGGTGCTGATCACTGGTGACATCTTTATTTAAGCATTCACAAGGATTTGTATAAGACTTTGTTTTGCACAGAAGGGAAGTTTCTTCATGAATTTCCTCATAGTATTGCTGCATAATTTGGTGCTGTGTCTCTGCATAAAGAAGTTTTTATGGTCTGTAATCCTGACGCAACCAACCACTGCACCAAACCCCCCCATGGAGGGGGAAACTTGATAAAGGTGTGTGTGGAGAAAGGCCAAGAACATGGTTTCATAGATTCAAAGATTTACAGGCCGAAGGGGACCATTAGACATCTAGTCTGACCTCCTGTATATCACCATACAATGCCATCCAGTGACCCCTGTATTGAGCTCAGTAACAACTTCTGTTTAACTAAAATATATCTTCTAGAATAGCATCCACTCTTGATTTGAAGACAGTAAGAGATGAAGAATCCATCGCTTCCTTTGGTAGTTTGTTCTGGCAGTAAACACGCTCGCTGTTTAAATAAATAAAATAAAAATAATTTCTCACTTGATTTTGTCGGTCTTCAGCTTCCAGATGTTTGTTCTTGTTCGTTCTTTCCCCACTAAATTAGAGAGCCCTTGAGTAGTACCCAGTGTTTTGTCCAACTGAAGGTATTTATACATCGTAATCAAGTCACATCTGTTTTCTTTGATGAAATAATAGATTGACCTCTTTAATTCTCTCACCATAAGACATTTTCTCCAGCCCTTCAACCATTTTTGTGGCTCTTTTCTGTGCCCGCTCCAATTTTTCAACTTCCTTTTTAAAATGTGGACACCAGAACTGGATACAGTATTCTAGTATTGGTCTCACCAGTGTCATAAGCAGAGGTAAAATCCCTCCCTACACCTTCTCATAAATCACGTTTGTACATCCAAGGATCACAATAGCCCTTTTTGCCATAGCATCACAGTTGGAGCTCATGTTCTTTTTTTTGTCGCCTTCACTAATGACTTGGATAATGGAGTAGAGAGTATGCTTATAAAATTTACAGATTGGCACCAAGCTGGGAGGGGTTGCAAGCAGTTTGGAGGACAAGATTAGAATTCAAAATGATCTTGACAAATTAGAGATTTTGTGTAAAATCAACAAGATGAAATTTAATAAAGACAAGTCCAAAGTACTACATTTAGGAAGGAAAAATCAAATGCAGAAATACAAAATGGGGAATAACTGGCTATGCAGTGGTACTCAAGAAAAAGATCTCAAGTTTATTGTGGATCACAGTTTGAATGTATGTCAACAATGTGATGCAGTGGCCAAAAAAGCTAACCGTTCTGGGGTATTACGAGGCGTATATAAGACATGGGAGGTAAAAGTCTCGTTCTGCTCAGCACTGGTACCCCAGCTGGAGTACTTTGTCCTGTTCTGGGCACCACACATTGGGAAAGACGTGGACAAATTAGAGAGTGTCCAGAAGAGAAAACAAAATAAAAGGTTTAGAATAGCTGACCTATGAAGAAAGGTTTAAAAAAACAACTTGGCATGTTTAGTCTTGAAAAAAGAGGACTGAGGGGGGACTTGATACGTCTTCAAATATATGTTAAGCGCAGTAATAAAGAGGACTGTGATTAATTGTGCTCCAAGTCCACTGAAGGTAAAACAAGAAGTAATGGGCTTAATCTGCAGTAAGGGAGATTTCAATTAGATATTAGAAAGTTTTCCTTTAACTATATGGATAGTTAAGTTCCAAGGGAGGCAGTGAAATCTGCATTGTTTGAGGTTTTTAAGAATAAGTTGGACAAACACTTGTGAGGGATAATCTAGGGGTATACTTGGTTCTGCCTCAGCATGCGGGGATATTCTGGATAACTTCTTGAAGTTTCTTCAGCCCTACATTTCTCTGACACCTAAATACTTTTCAGAGTCACTGCTTTCCAGGACACAGTCCTCCATTTGGTAGGTATCACCTCCATTCATTGTTCCTAGAGATATTAAAACATTTTGCTTGAATCCAGATCTCTCTGGAGGACTGCTCTGTCCTCATAATTATTTACCACTCCACCAATCTTTCGTCATCCAAAATTTTATCAGTAATGATTTTATATTTACTTCCCATTCATTGGTGAAAATATTCAATAGTGTTGGGCTACTGTTGCTCCCTGCAGAAGCCCATTAGAAACGCCCATATTCAGTGATGACTCCCTATCGACAGCTTCTGGTTGAGACTTCCCCATTAGCTATTTCTTAATCCATATAACGTGCTTTATTGATATTTTTTTTAAAGCACTATACAGTATCACACTCTCATGCAGTACTAAATCAAAGTATATTTACTCTACAGATGTTCTTATACCGTGCTCATCATCAGGTATCTGAGCACCTTCTAGTAGTTCATCAAGCAATATGACTACACATCTATCATATGGTGTTTGTCCTTTCATCCTCTTCCCAGGAAAAGAAGCACGTGCAATTGAGTTTCTTATTTTTGCAGGGATTTAGGTTTGGTTTTTAATTATTTAACTATACAAGTTGCTATATATGTGCTAAGGAAGGCAAGGTCAAAGAAATTAGTCTTGCACTTGGAGCAGAAGGTGGCAAGGTTTATGATGCATTTTAGTTCCTGGGAGAGTTCATGCCACAGTCTGGGACTGGCACACAAAGTTCCTTCTACTGCACAAACAAACTTTACCCTTATTATGGAGAGTTTCACTGTTCCTGAGGAGCAGAATTGTTGACTATGGTCTTTATTCTGGAATTTAGGAAATCTTTTAGATATCCTGGGACCAGTCCATTGAGCACCTTGAAGATAGGGACTGAGACCTTGAACTCGATTCTGAATTCTATGGGAAACCAGCATAGAGTGTGGAGGACAGATGTGGTGTATTATCGGATGAATGTGTTGCTGAGGAGAGGTTGTGCAGTGTTCTGTACTAGTTGGAGTTTCCTAAATGCTGAAGGCTTTGTGGCCAGGAAACTGCACTGCTATAGTCCAGCCTGAGAGGTGCTTCTACATAAATAGGTACCTCTATATAAATCCATGATAGGTCCACATCTTGAATACTGCATGCAGATCTGCATGTATCTCAAAAAAGAAGGAATTAGAAAGTACAGAAAAGGGTAACAGAAATGATTAGGGGTATGAAACAGCTTCCATATGAGCAGAGAGTAATAAGACAGGGACTTTTCAACTTGGAAAAGAGATGACTAAGGGGGGATATGATAGAGGTCTATAAAATCATGACTCATGTTGAGAAAGGAAGTGTTGTTTATTCCGTCTCATAACACAAAAAATTAGGGGTCACCAAATGAAATTAATAGGCCACAGGTTTAAAACAAACAAAGGGAAGTATTTCTTCACACAATGCACAGTCAATCTGTGGAACTCTTTGCCAGAGAATGTTGTAAACGCCAGAACTATAACAGGGTTCAAAAAATAACTAGATACATTCATGGAGGCGGATAGGTCCATCAATGGCTATTAGCCAGGATGGGCCGGGAAGGTGTCCCTAGCCTCTATTTGCCAGAAGCTGGGAATGGGTGACGGGATGGATCACTTGATGATTATCTGTTCTGTTCATTCCCTCTGAAGCACCTGGCATTGGCCACTGTTAGAAGACAGTACACTGGGCTAGATGGACCTTCTTATGTATATAGCCAGACCTAAAATTGGGCTCAGGCCGCTAGTTCTGTACCCCATAAAATTGGTCCAGTTTGCCACTCCTGTTCACCTGGTAGTTGTCTTGTATACTAAGCCTTACTGCTCATCTCCCTCCCTCGCGAACAGAAGGAATAGCTACACAGAAACTTCAAATGCTGGTTCTGTTCAAAGTCTCAAGTGTCCCAGCAACAAGGCCCTTACTGAAACACAGAGACCTGTCTCACCTGGTCAAGTCAGGGGTCCGCAGCCGAGTCACACAACACTCACAGAGAATGAACAAATCCACAGCTTCACCCTCTGAAATTCCCATTAGCTGCTGTTGTTGCCCTGCTAAAGGGTATATGTGGGTTGGGGGGAGGAGTGGTGACATGGGCCACAATTTTTCACAAAGAAAAAGTTTCAATTCAGGGAGTTCCATGCCTCAGCTACATTAGAACAGTTTAACAGTGGTGGGGAAATGTCACTTGAGGTGAGAGATAGTGGTGTTCTAGCCATGTTGGTCCCAGGGTATTAAAGAGACAAGGTGGGTAAGATAATGTCTTTTAGTAGACCAACTTCTGTTGGCAAGAGAGACAAGCTTTTGAACTTACATAGAGCTCTTCCAGACTCAAGGAAGAGCTCTGTGTAGCTCAAAAGCTTGTCTCTCTTGCTAATAGAAGTTAGTCTACTAAAAGACATTAGCTCACCCACCTTGAGGTGAGACTTTTTTTTTTTTTTTTTTTTTTTTATCATATTGCCCTACAAACCCTGGCTCCTTATATAAATTCCATATTCAAAACGTAGGTGGGGAGACGAAGCTTTGGGTCAGAGATGACATATCCCAGCTCCTTGTAGAACAGTCTGACAGTTGCCAAGATGTGTCCCTTGAGTTGACCCAGAACCTGTTTTGTCACACACGGCCAGTCAAAACTCCGTTCCTTATCCATATTCCATATATAATATGGAAGAGAGGTGGAGGTCTGGAATTCATCAGCATGTTGCGCAGGAACAAAGATTTGGGTTGGCAAGTGTCATGTCCCAGCTCCTTCAGAACAATCTGATGTTTGTGAGGACATGTCTCTTGGGGATGATCTGAGACACATTTCTCATACAGCTAGTCAAATCACAATTCCTTATTCGAGGGGGGGGGGAATTGAGGTGTGTGATATGTTGCACAAGAATGAAGCTTCAGGTCAGGGTAGCATACCCCAGCTACTTCAGAACAGTCTGACAGTCACAGGGGTGTATCACTTGGGGTGACCTTGTATATTGTCATGTACCAGCCATTCAAAACCCAACTCCTTATTTGATTTATTTAATAATTAGTAATTTAAACTTTTATTGCATTCAGTCACATGAATTTGATGAAATTTCTAAAAATTTAATCCTACATTGATGTATTTTTAAATAATTTTGGCCTTTGAATAAGGAACTGGGAACTACAAATAAGGAACCAACTTGAGCCTCATTACCTTATCCTCTCCTAAGTAAAGCCACCCCAAAAAATGTTGTGGAACGAACATGACATTTACGGTTGTCATATTGTTCACTCTGCTTGTTTGTGATAGCTCTTGCCCCAACTTGTGTCTGTCTTGTCTGTTTAGATTGTAAGCTCTTCAGGGCAGCGACCATTTACTTCTCTGTACAGTGCCTAATGCAATGGGACTCTACTCTGGTAGTGCCTATGGGCCAGTCAGTATTAAACATGCTTAATACAAGATAGATTTACTGGAGGTCAGAGAAGTAAAGAGAGTGAAATCATTTTAATTTTAGGGTGGAGTTTGTATCAGAATTTCTTTTGGCTAATCTAATTAGCAGTGACAGGTATATTGGTACCTGACACACAATCAAGAGAGCGAACTTTTCCCTAAAATTTAGGAAATGTTTCCTCCCTTACTTTTGACAGTAGGCAATATTTTCCCTTGCCCAGCCTGGTAAAAATGAAATTGTCAAGGCTCAATCCTGTTGTACATGTTATGAAAGGGGAAAATGTTAGGGCTCATTCTGCAGTATGACGTAGGGATGCAGAAACTTCAGTTCTCAAATGAAGCTGCTTTTAATTCAAAAAAACAAAATGGTGTGTCCATTGGGATAAATTGTCCAGGGATCAGTTTGAAAAACTTCATTGTTTTGAAATAGAACTTTTTAGTTTTCATCTGTTCTTTGTGCTTAATCTCATCCTTTTCCATCAAGGTTTACATGGTGGTGGCATCTGATTTAAAAAATTGACTGGAACCAAAGTCTTTTTTTAATAGGAGTTTTGTTTGTTTTGTTGTTGTTTTTCTGGCAGCAAAGTGACAGTGATTTAGGTAGGATATGGTTACAATAGCCAATCTATTTGACTAGCATATCCAGTTTCTCTAATTGCTATCAGAGAGAAGATAACAGGTGAGGGGGAATAGTCCCCTGAAGATTTTGACAAATCTCTCTCTGGGACTACATACTTGACAGAGTACTAACTTGTTTGTCCCTGAGTAAACCATGTGTCAGTATTCAGAAGATAAACTTAACTATTTAAAAATTTGCTTTATAGTTACGGAGTGTTGCTGTGGGAACTGCTTACAGGAGAAGTTCCTTACCGTGGCATTGATGGTCTTGCTGTGGCTTACGGAGTAGCTGTCAATAAGCTTACCTTGCCCATT
Organism: Malaclemys terrapin pileata; assembly: GCF_027887155.1. Taxonomy (NCBI): domain Eukaryota; kingdom Metazoa; phylum Chordata; order Testudines; family Emydidae; genus Malaclemys; species Malaclemys terrapin. The sequence continues at coordinate 78,145,297 of NC_071507.1, read as the reverse complement.
CCATCCACCTGTCCTGAACCATTTGCTAAACTAATGAAAGGTACCTGTGCTGCTTCTCTCTACTTATCCTGGAAGTAAATGTGTTTTAATATCTATGCTTTTCTTATGATTTATAATAATTACACAACTCAAACACTTCATTTGGTACTGTGCTAACTCTGTATAAAGTAGTGGTTTTCCCTTTCTTGGCAATCCAGTACTAAGACATTTTAACCCATTTCAGAGTAAGCCATGCAATACTACAATATACCATATTGTTTTTAAAGATGCATTGCCTTAAGCAGTGGTTGAATTATTTCTCTGTATTCTTTGTATTCTTGTGGTTTGTTTTCTTTTCTTTTATACTTCGCTATAATGTCCACCAAATATAGAATGCACAAGAAGTAAAATACAAAATCAAGATGACTGAATTCTTGCGGGAAGGGGATATCGCTAGCTGTTACCTCGTAGTCTTTTTGATTTCCAAAGATTCTGTTGGGTTTCTCCCTCCTTCTCCAGAGAGAGATGAGGGACCCTGACAACTGTGCATTAATGCTACAGTGTCCAAATGGAGTTCTTTGAGTTTTTTGTTTGATTCAATAAGCTTAACTACTTCGGTGCTGGCAGTTCTGCTGCTTCACATCCTGAAAATAGAGGTTATGCTGGAAAAAACTGACTTCTCATAACCTTTTAAAAACCTTGATGTACTATAGGTAAGCATGCCCTATACCAGCAATAATAAAACTAGGCAATTCTCAGGGAGGGGAGTAAGCATTAGAACTTTGAAGTATAAATAACAAATATTTTGAAATTCATGCACTGTGTAAGTAATTCCCCTAAGATTCTATCAATAGTGGAACTGATGGGATTTTGATGAATTTTAGAATGCTGGGAGCAGGATCCTCATATCCGACCGTCGTTTGCCTTAATTCTTGAACAGCTTACTGCCATTGAGGGGGCAGTTATGACTGAGATGCCTCAAGAATCTTTCCACTCCATGCAAGATGACTGGAAATTGGAAATTCAGCAGATATTCAGTGAACTACGGACCAAGGAAAAAGTGAGTGAATTTTTCCATCTGCAAATGCAGTAATTTTAACAAGAAAATAGGGCAATTGAGGAGCTACTATTTTTTAAAGCAGTAGGTGGGTTTGGAATTCCTGGTAGTATTCCAAAATATTAGAAGTGTGAATTTATTGTAGGGACAGGCTTAAGTTTGTTTTCATACGTAAACTCAAAATTAATTTTGAGTTTTAATTGTCCTTGGTGGAAGGTGTGGCCTTCTTAAATTTCATACATTTTTCTCACGCATATTTGAAATTATAATTACTGAAATATGTAAATCTTCTGGAAGAGTTAACAGTTCTTCAAACCTATCACCCAATTCATCTCAAGTTTCAAATACTCCTACTTTCCTTAATTTCAAAAATAAAGTAACTGCATAAGAATGTAATTCTGGAGAGGGAATAACACTGGCATAATTATGTATTGATGAATGTTCTTTTCTTTTGAAGTCTGCATGCAGCATGGTCAAAGAGAGATCTCTGAAAATTTAAGCATGACTTGACTTCTTGCTGGTGTTAGTCCATAGTGATTTTATCCCATACAGCAGGACTGTGATGGGCCTTTAGAGAGGTACAAGCCCTCTACTCCCCGCCAAAACCAAATCAAACAAAAATACTCCAGTTTATATGCAGTTATTTTTCTGTACTTTTGAAAGACAGACCCAGACATGTGAAAATGATAATGATTATGCTTTCATTGGTACTAAAAAGTAGATCAGTTTCTGGAACGCACAGGCCCTGAAGGAGTAAGGTTTTTTTAAAGAATACATTTAAATGTTAAATTAAAAAAAAATCAAATGTTCAAAAACAATTGTGGTCTGTCTGGAAGGGAAATCTGTAAGGCATGCAAAGAGTGTAGTGGCTGGTACCCGTAAGGGAACATGGTGCCTTCCAGCACTTCGGAACAACAATAAGAGGGATGGGAAAGTAGTTAAGGATTAAAATCCTGATTGGGGGTTGCAAGTTTATTAAAAAAAAAAAAAAAAAGTCTTAGTCCTGGCTGGATGATATTCTTCGTTACAGAACTACTACATGGTACAACAAAACATGGCAATGTTTGTAGTCTAACACAGGGGTTCTCAACCTTTTTCTTTCTGAGGTTCTCCTTCCACCCCCCACATGCTATTAAAACTCCACAGCCCACCTGTGCCACAACTACTGTTTTTCTGCATACCTAGTAGATTAAAAGCCAGGCCCAGTGTTAGGGGTAGCAAGCAGGGCAATTGCCTGGAGCCCCAAGTCACAGGGGGCCCCATGAACCTAAGTTGCTCAGGCTCCAGCTTCAGCCCCGCGAGGAGGGGCTCGGGATCAGCTTTCTGCCCTGGGCCCCAGCAACTCTAATAGCCTTGGGCTCTGGTTTATTTTCTTAGACCCCTGGCTGAGAACCACTGCTCTGTAATATTAGGGATGTTCCAGTTCAGGCCATAGGACTTTCCTGAATCTGTGCTAGTGATGATGCTTTCGGAATATGGTTGTCCAAGAACTGCTCAGCCTCTGAGCAGTATCTTTAATTGTTCTTCCAGTCCAACAGTCTTTTCATGTAGCACAGCCATCAACTTGTACCTCATACACAGGAAGTCCCTTCTGGTTTCAGGCAGGAAAGGAAACCTGGCACATTCATTGCAGGTTGCAACCACTGAGCCCGTCACAGTATCGAGTGTAAAACTGCATCTATAAAGACAGCCTCTCATACACCCTTCAGAACTGCCCAGTTTGCCTACTCAGGAGTTCACCTAACAACTGGCTTATATACTCACACTTACTACTCAGCTTCACCCCTTCACTAACAGGAAGACATTATCTACTAAAAGACTTCAAACACTGGGGCTGATCAGAGGCCGGTGGGTCCTAGCCACCTATCGCACTCTGAGACACAAAGAAAACAGTCCTATTTCAATTGACCTGCTCAGGAGTCCATAGCCCAGCTAAACAACTTTCATGGAAAGCAGACAGACAAAGTAAACACACTACTCACCAAGTCCCTTTACCTCCAAGCACAGGGTCCGCAAGTATGCCCTCTGAAACTCCCGTTTGCTGCTTCTGTTTCAATTTTTTTTTTTTTTTTTTTAAGTGTGGGTGCCAGGACTGGGCCATATTCCATTAATGGCCCCAGTGATGGCCTCAGTTATGCTGTATACAATGGCAATAACACCTTCCTACTTCTATGGTTTGTTCCCTTGTACATCCAAGGATCACAATTTTTTCTTTTAACTACCACGTCACACTGAGAGCTAATGTTCAGAGAATTAGCCCCCATGACCCCCAAGTTCTTTTCTAAGTCACCACTTCCCAAAATATCAGCCCCCCTACACCCCCATTCTCTGTGTGACCTCTATTCTTGGTCCCTAGATGTGTGTGACTTTGCATTTAGCTGTGTTAAAGTGAACACAGCTTACCAAGAGATCTGGGGTTCTCAGGACAACATTTTTGGTGGCCTCAGACTGCGACCACCAACTCCTGCTGGTGGCAGCTCTGACAATTTTTCCTAAAATACTTAATTAACTTTAGGAAAAACAAATAAATATGTATGTATGCACATCCAGATCATTGCAATTTATTTATTGCTAGCTAGTAAGTCTGTTATGAAAAGTGATATTAACAAACATACAAGTATCGCTTTTCACAGCGAAATGCCCCCACTGGATGACAGTTCCCCCTTTAAAATAATTTTATGTGATCCAGTTATTAGCCAGCTTTTAACCCATTTAATTTGTGCTTTGTTGACCTTGCATAGTGTTAATAGACAAAGCAGACAAAAATGAGGGGGAGAAGTTCCATCATTTTACAGATGGAAAAAGGAGGCAAAGGGGCTAAGGCCATGTCTACACTAGTGAGCTTACAGCGGCACAGATGTACTCATGCAGCTGCACCACTGTACTATTGCTTGTGTAGCCGCTCACCTGTCTACATAATAAAACCACCATGAGCAGCGGTAGCTATATTGGCAGGAGAAGATCTCCCACTGACATAGCACTGTCCACATCGGCACTTCTGTTGGTGTAACTTTTATGTCCCTTGGGTGTATTTTTTCACACCTGTGAGCAACAGAAGTTATACCAACAAAAGTGGTAGTGTGGACAAGCCATTAGTGCTGTATGCAAGGTTATGCAGGAAGTCTTTTAGCAGAGCCAGAAACTGAATCCCGATCTCCTAAATCCCTGTCATATGCCTTAACCAGAAGACCATCCTCCTCCTCATAATTCATAAATTGTAGGTGCTGGGGTCTTCCGTTGCATGGCTGAACCACATGTAGCACATACAAAAAAACCAAAAACCAAAGTACTTGAAAGTTAGGAGATGCCAATTTTATGGTTTCTCATGCATTCTTAATTCTGCCCCCTTGTCCATCCATTCTGTGCACTGAATGAGGCAGGGGTCTTGAGGAATGAAGTGTATGTAATAATGCACCTGCATAAAGGGGCCAAATTGAGGTTGGACAGGCAACTGTAAATCTACCTTTCAAGTTCTTGACTTTACAACTTGTTTTAACTTAGTTTTTTTTAAAATGTAACTTCCTAGAATTTGATTTTACCATTTTTCTTTAAAAGAAATCTGTGTTTCTGTAACAACCCCCACATGCATCACCAGTAAGGTTTGAACCCTGAACCTTCAGCACTGCAGTGCAGACTTTTCCACTTGTGCTACAGACTAAATATAGAGCAGAAGGAGAAGACTGTTAACTCAGAGGGTGAAAGAACCCAGCCCAGGCATCCCTGGGAGTTGTGGGAGCTCTGGCCCAATGTAGTGCCCCTGGAATGGCAGTAGAGGGGATGCAAGTATCTGGGTCTGGAATTGGGGTTATTGTGGGCTGATGCCAGCTCTCCTTCCCACTCTACCCACAGGAGGGACAGGCATTTACGATGCCAAGTGCTTCCATAGAGGGGCATGGGTCACTGAGGCCATGTGCCTGGTTGGGGGGTGGGAGAAGGAGCTCTGCCTAGTTTTCTTCTCCCCTTCCTGCCTCGCCACCTCCACTCCAGCAGCCTGCAGGTATTACCAATGCAGTATGTGCTGCTGTTTTGGTGTCATCAGTCAAGGCTTAGGGCTTGTCTACATAAGCAAATTGCACCAATCTAACCGAAGGTGGGAATTTGAACAAATTTTGTTAAACTGGTGCAAACCCCTGTGTGGATGTTCTGTTTAGGTTCAGGAGTGGCTTATTTCAGTTTAACTTAAGATAATTAGGAACAAGATGATCTTAAATTGAAATAAGAGTGCTCCCGCAGGGGTTTGCACTGGTTTAACGAAATGGATTCAAAAACTAACTCAGTGCAAATTTCTTATGTGGCCAAGGCTGTTGAATGTTAATGTTTCGTTAATTTTGGCATGCTGCCAATGTTTTTGCTGAGAAATGGAAGTGGGAGAAAGGAAGTGATTGGCTTCTAACCGTTTACATCCCAGAAAAAGCTCAAGGGAATTTCACAGGACAAAAAAAAAGCCCTTCCCTAGCCAAAGGGGATTCCTTAAGGGCCTGCTGCAAACAATGTAATCAGTTTGTTTTATTTATTATGTATGTTGTGGTAGCACCTAGTTGTGAACTGAGAACAGGGTGCTAGGCACTATACCAGAGGTGGGCAAACTATGGCCCACGGGACCCTCCTGCCCGGCCCCTGAGCTCCTGGCCCCTCCCCTGCTGTTCCCCCCTCCCCTGCAGCCTCAGCTCACTGCGCTGTGGCACAATGCTCTGGGTGGCGGGGCTCTTGCAGAGCTGCGGCCTGACCTGGTGCTCTGTGCTGCATGGTGGTATGGCTGGCTCCAGCCAGGGCAGCGTGGCTGCCTGTCCTGGTGATCTGGGTGACATGGCTGTAGCACCGCCAGCCACCGGCGCTCCAGGCAGCGCAGTAAGGGGGCAGGGAGCAGGGGTGTTGGATAGAGGGCAGGGGAGTTCGGGGTGGTAGTCAGGGCCGGGGGGTATGGATAGGGGTTGGGGCAGTCAGAGGGCAGGGAACGGGGGGTTGAATGGGGGTAGGGGTCCCCAGGGAGCAGTCAGGAAGGAGAGGGGGAGTTGGATGGGGCGGCAGGGGGCAGTCAGGGAGAAGGGGGGGTTGAATGGGGACAGGGGTCCTGGGAGGCAGTCAGGAATGAGAGGAGGGGTTGGATGGGGCAGTCGGGGTGGGAGGTCCAGGGGCAGTCAGGGGACAGGGAGGGGCGGATGGGGCAGGGGTCCCGGGGGGGCCGTCAGGGGGAGAGAAGCAGGGGGGGTCGGATAGTGGGTGGGGACCGGGCCATACCTGGCTGTTTGCGGAGGCACAGCCTCCCATAACCGGCTCTCCATACAATTTCAGAAACCCGATGTAGCCCACAGGCCAAAAACTTTGCCTGCCCCTGCACCATACAATCACAGAATAAGAGACACTCACTTCCCCAAAGAGCTTACAATCTAGGGCACGTCTTCGCTGGCAACGTTAAAGCACTGCAACGGCAGCGCTTTAACGTGGCTTGTGTAGTCGCGACGTAGCGCTGAGAGAGAGCTCTCCCAGTGCTCTAAAAAAACACCTCCACAAGGGGAATAGCTACCAGCGCTGGTGCACTGTCTACACTGGCATTTTACAACACTGAAACTTGCATCGCTCAGGGGGGTGTTTTTTCACACCCCCGAGCGAGAAAGTTGCAGCACTGTGAAGTGCCAGTGTAGACAAGCCCTAAATGGAAGATATATTCTGGTCCAAGCATTTTTTTCATGATCACCAACAGCATGATTGTAAATGCTGGGGTTCCAGTGTATGGTGGTATTGCTGATAGTGCTAATGCTACCCCAGCTTAAATAAACTGTGATTGCAAATAGATGCCTGAAATAAATTTCTGTATACACTGCTACCTCAATGTAATGCGACCCGATATAACACGAATTCAGATATAACGCGGTAAAGCAGTGCTCCGGGGGGGTGGGGAGGGCTGCGCGCTCCGGAGGATCAAAGCAAGTTTGATATAAAGCGGTTTCACCTATAATGCGGTAAGAATTTTTGGCTCCCGAGGACCGCGTTATATCGAGATAGAGGTGTACTTGCTTGCCTACAGAAAGAGCTATCTTCTGAAGACCTGAATAGCTGTGAATATAATGCATATTTGTATTATGTGTACACAGTGTATCAAGAAAATTCATTAAGGATATATAATTTAGTGCTATGTTTTAAATAGACTAATAGCAGAAAGAATTGTATTGTGATTTACCTATATCTATGTAAATCTCATTCTCAGGAGCTGCGATCACGGGAAGAAGAGCTGACAAGGGCTGCTCTTCAGCAGAAATCTCAGGAAGAATTACTAAAGCGACGTGAGCAGCAATTAGCGGAACGCGAGATTGATGTACTGGAGCGTGAGCTGAATATTTTGATATTCCAGTTAAATCAAGAGAAGCCCAATGTGAAGAAGAGGAAGGGAAAGTTTAAAAGGAGCCGGTTAAAACTTAAAGATGGACATAGAATTAGTTTGCCTTCAGGTTTGAAATTTTTCTCCTCCTGTACAAAATCTTCCTTTCACAATTAAATATTCAGGTTAAAGTTCCCTGTCTGAAACATTTAGATATTGTATGTTACCCTGAAGATGCCTAATTCCAACAGCATGGTCTCTGATCTTTTAGGCAAAAAGCGTATGCAATGGCTATTGATAGATTTTTTTTTTTTTTTTCTTCTTTTAAATGGCCTTTAAGGGATAAAATCAGAACTCTCAAGTGTACCAGAGTTTGCAAAATGTTTCTCATTTCAGTTGAATAAAGTTTAGGGAGAGACTCTTACCCTCCAAAAACATCTTGTGTCCTAGAGGAAGCTGCACTGAATTGGAGCCAGCGGATCATGAGATCTGGCCTAACCTCCAGTAACTAGTGTTTATATTTCTGTGCACTTCTGTCCCTTTGCTGCCACCAACGCCTACCTCCATCCTACGTAGCAGTCAAGTTTTAGGACCACACACCCTGGATTTTACAGATGAGTTAAAAGAAGGTCCCCCATACCAGGCTGGGAGTAGAGCCCATGTCTCATTCACTCTGCCAAATTGTCTCTCAGAATGAATGGGCCAGTTGTACTTGCTTTAGCTATCCAGTTTCTAACAGTTAGACAACACTCTCCTCCCAGAGCCAGGAATAGAACCCAGGAGTCTGCTTTGTCTAGCATACAGTTGTTGTGTAACCTATTAACAAAGCGTCATGTCCCCCTCATGGCTGGTCCATGTAAATAACAGAGGTCTGTGGTGGGGATGAGAAGGGCCACAATTCAAACCCCACAAATGACCCATGTAGGAGGGCTTCATGTTTTCCACTTGATAGATTCTTCCCCACCAATTTAAAAAACAAAACACGTTATTTAATTCAGTGAGGAAACATCCTTTAAAGCAAGTTTCGTAGCTAAAAGATATGGTGCACACATAGGCCAAGTTTGCAGTTGAGAGGTGTGGATAAAACTTTTTTTTTTACCCTATTCAATTAATTATTTGAATGTTGACCATTGCTATGCTCACAAATTTTGGCATCTTTCCCAAATTGTGAGAAACAAATTTGAATCAGTCCCCCTTCCAGAAAGGTCAGTTGGCATAAACTTATTTCAGTATTTAAAGGTATTGGAACTATGCAGTTGATGTAAGGTTTTGTAGAAGGCAAAAGAAAAAGGGACAACTAGGTTGAATGCAGTATTGTAGATAACTAATTTTCTTAACCTGCTGCCTTGTTGACCACACTTACCTTAGAGTGTTTGGCTTATAAGCACAGTGAGCAGAAAAGACAGAGCAGAGTTGGTGTGGTGGTGTGTGCATGTGCTGTGTGTAAAAATGTGGTAATAGCTAAAGATGATGTCACTTCAGGGTCTGTTTTCAGGCTTCCTGGGCATGTAGCAAAAGGTGACTATCATGGCATCTAAACCCCCAGTGGATATATCATCTTGCTGGCTTATCAAGTTATTGTTTCTACAGGAGTCAATGGCAAAATATCTATTCACTAATGACAGGTTTCAGAGTAGCAGCCGTGTTAGTCTGTATCCGTAAAAAGAAGAACAGGAGTACTTGTGGCACCTTAGAGACTAACAAATTTATTAGAGCATAAGCTTTCGTGGACTACAGCGAAGAAGTGGAGAGTAGTCCACGAAAGCTTATGCTCTAATAAATTTGTTAGTCTCTAAGGTGCCACAAGTACTCCTGTTCTTCTTTATTCACTAATGGTGTCACTAGATGGCACTGTAGACTTCACAGGACTGTGGAAAGACATTGTTCATGATAGTAGAATCCTGCCATTGATTGCTGCATTTTTTCATGTGTGTGAATTAAGTATTTGTAAGGGTGCCAGATGGACAGTCCCAGAGACTGGAGTCCTAAGACTGTTCCCATAATAGATACAGCACATCCAGCACCAATACAGCCTTCACCACAATGCCCTGCCAATATGTCTCAACTGTGACCTATAAAGAGCATTCTGAAACCAAACAAAATAGCTGTTTAGCTTTTTGAATCTACTAAGCACCAGCAAGGTTGCAGATTGGCTTGTAATGTTGACATTTCTTCAGCTCCCATTGAACCACCAAACTAATTTCACGACTGCCAAAAGCCCATTAAATGGTTAGAGTGAAGCTGTAAAATTCTACTGACATGACTCGAAGTTCAAACCAATAATTGTACCAGTAGGCTTAGAATTTTTTTATGTTACAATAGAAATCTTATCTAATGAAATTCACTTACATAAATATAAACTTCATTATGGTTAATACTGAAAAAATACAACAATGTAATCTTTCTTTATTTAGACAGTGAAATTTACCTAGTGTTGCTTTCTTCACAACAGATTTCCAGCACAAAATAACAGTGCAAGCTTCCCCTAATTTGGATAAACGAAGAAGCTTAAACAGTAACAGCTCTAGTCCACCAAATAGCCCCACAATAATTCCTCGTCTTCGAGCTATACAGCGTAAGTTTTCATCACCATTTCAATTTATTCTGTTAACCATTATGAACCCACTCATTTTATATGGGTACACTGCAACACAGTGGAAGGAATACGTTACATGTGGATGTAAAGAAAATGAATGTGATTGGGCCCCGAGATGTTCTGTGAACAATAAGCTGCATGAATTGGTAAAGAGAAAATCTTGCTAGAATGACTGTTTTTAGTGAAGTATCGGGGTAGCCGTGTTAGTCTGTATCTACAAAAATAACAAAGAGTCTGGTGGCACCTTAAAGACTAACAGATTTATTTGGGCATAAGCTTTCGTGGGTAAAAACCCACAAAAACTTATGCCCAAATAAATCTGTTAGTCTTTAAAGTGCCACCAGACTCCTTGTTGTTTTTAGTGAGTATTTCAAAATTAGTAGCTGAAGGGAATTCAGCAAATTGTAACTTATCTGGATTTTAGTAAAATGTTGAATTGTTTCAGGACATTGTACTTGAAAAAAATATAATCTGGTTTGGATGAAGTACTGAAGGATCATAAACAAAGGGCTAATGATAAATGGCAAAGTATCATGTGAAAGGAGCCTGCTGCCAAATAGAATGATAGGAAATCAGCTGTCCTTGGACCAGAGCTGCCAACCAAGCACAGGAGCATAATGTCCAAAGACACCGGGAATAATGCAGCCATAATATGTCCAGAAGGACAAAAACACCAATTGGCGGGGAGCAGGGAAGAAGGGGAACCAAGCACATGGGAAGCAGGGGAGGGAGGAAGAGAACAGATGGGGGAGGAGATAAGTGCCTTTTTCTTTTTTGAAAATCACCCACTTATTAAATACCTAAATGCTGTTTTTTGTAAGCAACTCCTGGGGTTCCTGTAGGAAAGTTGTCTGTATAAATGGCAGTATGAGATAGAAATTATGAATGGGAGGGGAACTGGTCCATGAGACACTCAAGATGTTATGCTCACTATCTATTTTTGAGAACACAATATCTAGAGATAGAAAAGATCTTTTAATATATATAAAAGTCATGGCTTGATTTTAATATTGTCTGGCCTTGCGTACAAAGCAGGCTGACCAACTGCCCATGGCCATAATGGAACACCACATGGGATGAACAGTAAAGCAAAATCTGTTTGTTTAATCAGGGTCATTTCCCAAGAGATAAACATGTCATGTAGCATCCATCCCAACAAATCAGCAATGAACCCAGGGCCAATTTTTAGTCCCGAAGTAGTCTAGAATCTAGGTCATCTTTTGCTTCTGAATGGTACAGTCTTCTCTCTTAACCCCCACGAGATCCTCTGAGGAGAAAGATCCCAGTCTTTTCTCTGGTGCTTAATCAGAAGTATATGGGTCGCTTTCCTGACTGTTCCCTTTGGGGGATCAGGTCTTCTCTGGTTGCCTTTGGATCTTGGGACCTAGCTGCCTGGGCTCCCTCTAATCTTGGGTAGAAATAGGCTCTTTCCCGCTGGGTGAGCATCACCGTCTTAAGCCTGCCCTCATCATTATCTCTTCTTCACAGGGGCGGCTCCAGGCACCAGCGCTCCAAGCACGTGCCTGGGGTGGGAAGCCGCGGGGGGGCGCCCTGCCGGTCCCTGCGAGGGTGGCAGTCAGGCAGCCTTCGGCGGCTTGCCTGCGGGAGGTCCTCCGGTCCCACGGATTTGGCGGCAATTTGGCGGCGGGTACGCCGAATCCGCAGGACCGGCGGACCTAAGCAGGTGTGCCGCCGAAGGCAGCCTGACTGCCGTGCTTGAGGCGACAAAAAAGCTAGAGCCACCCCTGCTTCATCATAGTCACTAGTTATAGCTGGAGGGCTGTCTTTACTAGAATGACCAGCTAAGCATTTTTTGGGTGTAGCTGATCTACTTCCATAGACTTGGAGCACTCTGTTACCTCATACCTGGTTGGGACAGGAAGGGGTTAGGTATAATCTGTCTCTTTATCTTAGTCTCAAGATTGCTTGAAAAAAGCAGCAAGAGAAAATTGTGGGGTTTGTCTTCTCAAAATTGGTATAAAAAGTGTGGTGGTTGATCCCTTTTTTACTACAGCCTGAAGAGAAATTAGTTTTTATTAAATCTACCTTGTTTGCATGTGAAATTTGAAGTGCTGCCATGTCTGTTTAGGTTTAATCTATTCTCAACTTCACAACAACACTTTCAGCTTAATACCCACTCTGGCAAACTGTTTCATGAATTTAAGTTGACCTTCCCAAGTTATAAAGGACTTCTATCACTTGACAGCTAAAATGAAACAAAACAGATTCCATAAGATGTTTTTGGAATTCATACTCCGTGTAATTGTGGGTGAAATCACAATTACCTGTCCCAATCACACTTATTGCATACCATCTTTTATATATTCTGCTAATCTTTTTAATATTTTTAGTAGGGCAAAACATTTTTTTTCTAATGGTATGTCTCATAAAACCAAAATCTTGAAATAAGATTGCTGTTTAATTTTTGATGTCTATGGCACTCAACATAGAAATGAAATAAAAATTTCAGGTATGAGCCCAGCTCTAGAATCTTGAGGATTTTTTTTTTAAAAGGCAGAAAATAATTTGCATTTGTACCCATTCTAACTCCCACAGTCATAGGCCCCTGTCCTTCAAGGAGATCCACCAGTGCAGACCCATATGCCTGTGTGGAGTTCAATTGGTGGGTCTAACTGAGCAAATGTTTCCCGTTGTAGGACCATAAAAATTACTGTATTAAACAAAGAGTCTCCCTCAAATGGAATACTTTCTAATTTTGAGTTTGGATTCCCAAGCTTCTAGCCAAAGCTCTCAGATCTTTTGAATATATCTGGCTGAAGCAACTTAATTTCCGCATTTCTGTGTAATTCCCTTTCTAACTATGTAAAATACCTTCCTCCAGTGCTATTTAATCTTGATTAAACTTCAGAGATCCCTTGTTTAGAGAAGATTTATTCAAGTGTGTGTGCTTTGAGCAAGAGTATCTAACAATTGCTTATTTGATCACACCTCTTTTATTCATAAATATTTCAAGCTTCCAAATCTAAATTTCTTAAAAATGAAAAAGAAATCCTAGCTAATTGTAAAGAAAATTTAGTCATACATTTGAATTCAGCTATTTCTGAACACTAATTTTAAAAAAAACAGTAGGTTGTAAGTAGTCTCCAGAGAACCCTGAAAACTCAGTTGTAATATCTTAGCAAAGACAAGCATCTGTGCTGCAGAGCAAGTTAAATTAATTTAAGAGATGGGGGAGGAGTGAGAAATAGGTGAATTATAAACCTTCTAAACTTTTACCTTGTTAAAGACAGTCTGTCATGGCAAAAGTTGTTGTGCTATGTCAATACTATCATCTTGGTTGTGAGCATGTTGACAAATTACTTTTCTAGTTGTCAACCTGAGGCTGATCTGACACAAGAATTTATTTAACTGATTCATATTCACAGACTTTGGGGCCAATTACTGTCTACTCCTCCTGTGACTGCTTAGTGCTTCCCAGGAGGCATTTTACACCTTTTGGATCTGGGTTTCTGGTTCTAGAGCTAAAAGTATAAGGAAGAATCGGTCCCTCTTTTGCAAATAAAGTAAAATTACTAAGATCTCTACTGCATTCTCTTAATTTTTCCTCAGTGATTTCCAAAGCAGACACAAATACAGCCAATGGCCGAAGAAACAGTGTATATGTGTACCAGCAAGATGTAGATATCACAAGTGAATATGAACTTTCCAGTGGGGTTATGAAAAAAGGCAAGATCCAAATAAATTGTAAAGGGTGTTGGTTGTATTAACTCTGTAGATGAACTTGTATTAAGTGACAGACTGAGCACTTAAACAGAAAATATCTATTATAAAATATTTGTTTTGGGTTAATGAAAAACAAAATCACAGTAATTGGTCATAACTGAGATATTCTAATTAATTTGATATCATTGCATCAAAAAAAGTTCTACTGAACAAAATATTAACTGGTAAATGCTCAGTTTGCCTCACGTACATGAATTACCTAAATGTAAGGTACTGAGTTTTAAGAAGCATGAAAAATAAGATCTTTCTTGCTGCTTTATCTTTAATTTTCACCTTTCTTGTCAGTTTGCAAATTGTTCCTTGCTTGCTTATCGTTTTGATCAATGCAGTTTGTATTTTGCCATCAGTGGGGGGAAAAAATCTTCTCAATTTTTAAGTTGCACCTTTTTGATTTTGCTATTGTGATGCAGTTTTAGTGGAGAAGGCTGCTTTGCTAAAATCCAAATTCTTTCAGTGGCTGTAATAGTCCTTCTAATGAACAGTAAACTACTGTACCTGTCTCTAGTAACCTCAGATGAAAGCAACAGAACCTGGGGAAGAAGCACAGCTTGTCACCAAGAAGAATTTGAAGACGTGAAGAAAAGCTTTAAAAAGAAAGGTTGCACATGGGGACCAAGCTCAGTTCAAACAAAGGAACGTGCAGATTGTAAGGAGAGGTATGACAGCTGTATTTTATATTCACTTAACATGAGGACAGATATTTTGATGACTAGATTGGAAGCCAAATTTGGGAGCACAGTTCTGCAACCCTTATTTAGCTAGGTAGTTTTTAGCTAGAATTCCTCAGACCCTCATTTTATTAATCTGGGAATTTTCTGGTGGTCATAAATGGGATTCATGCAGACAAAGACTCAAAGATGCTAGAACAGTTACTTACCTTACAGTCTCTGATTCTTTGAGATGTTTTGTTGATTCTTTGATGTGGCTTCAATGACCCACCCTCCAACCCCACACCTTCGGAGTCAGGCTCTACTGGGATTCTGAAATAGTGAGGAAACGAAGAGGCAGTCAAGGGCACTATGCCTGTACCTGTTGCAGCAGTGAATTCCAGGCTGTCTAGATGCTGGGTAAAGGAAGTATTTCCTTTTTACTACTTTGAAAGGCAATACATTTTTAGAATTTTGTGTCCTTTTGTTGTAAAGTGTTGAAATCAGCTGTCTGAATTTTCACTAGTACTCTTCATTATTTTTTTATAAATCACTCAAGATCCTTCTTCTTACTGCCTTTCCAGGGTATATTTCTTTGTCTATTAAGTGTCCATCAACTGGAATGGGCACTTCCATGATTGTTAAACATACAATATCAATATAAAATAATATGTCTATGTTAAATGCAGCCAGGGGTGAAAGTAACTTAAAGGGCTTACCAGTATGCAGGGCTGGGCCATTAAATCCCCCGGGCCCTTTAAATCTCGATTTAAAGGGCCCAGGGCTCTAGCTGCGGTAGCAGCAGCTGGGAGCCACAGGCCCTTTAAATCACCCCATGTTAGCGGTAGCTGAGGCTGGGACTCCAGGGCTCTGGCGGCAATTTAAAAGGCCTGGGACTCTGGCTGCTGCCTGGAGCCAAGGGCCCTTTTAAATTGTCGGCCTAGAGAAGCTGCCCCCTGCCAGTACGGTCGGCTGTGTACCAGTTCTTGCCGGTACACCGTACCGTACCGGCTTACTTTCAGCTCTGAATGCAGCTTCCTCTTTTGTGCTTGCTCTTTGATCTTGCCCAGTTCTCTTTTGTAAAAGTTTGTGTTTTAAAGAATTTTATAAACCCCCATCAAACAAGTTTTAGACCTTGTACTATACGCAAACTTCCTAGCCACTGTCGCTTTTATTGTTGTAGCACTTTGTATGTTACATGTTTAAACAAGCACAAGAAAAGAAATTCTGTAGAATAGATAGCTTCTAGTTATTCATTCTTTCTCTTTTTAAACCTATATTAGTTCTCATTAAAAAAGTCATAGAAACATGCTGTTCTGTACAGTGTCTGAAGAATCATTCTGATTTCAGAATAAGACCTCTCTCGGATGGCAACAATCCTTGGTCAACTATTTTAATGAAAAGTCAGAAAGGTGTTCCATTAGCCTCCCTGTTTGTGGACCAAGGTAAGAGTTGTTTATCAATTTATGGAAATTGCCATAAAATTATATGAATTAAGGCACCACTTCCTATGCACATGCTATACTTTAAGCACATAAATAGTCCATTGAACTATTCCTGTATATAAATGTAAGGCACATATTTAGATGCCAATTCTGCAAAATCTTATTTTTTTTTTATCAGTAATCATTGTCTGTCTTGACCACTTGCCCTGGAAGTGTAGTTCTTGGTTTGTGTTGAGAAATCCATAAAGTTCCATAGTATCACCATTTCTAGAACCACCAATTGTTTTTCATTTACCAGTCCTGTTGTTTTAGTTGCATAGAGCTATAGAATTGAGTTTTAGTAAAAGCTCCTTAGTTAAGGTTGTAACACCAATTCCATCCTTGGACCTGTTTTGAAAATCTTCCATCCAATATCAGCAATAAATCTCCCTTTCATTTTGAAATTTGTATGCCTAGTCTTAGACCAGAAGAAATGTATTTTTAGAAAGCTTGTAATTAGGCCAGGTTACAAATATACAATTTTTTTCTACTTTTTTGGAGAAATCTCTGGCCATTCTTCACTCACATCTCAAAAAATTTATTGAAAAGACATATTTTACTCACTGATCCTTAATAAAACTATTGTATAAGCCTAGATTTCTTTCGTGAGTACCTCTTGCTACTCAGATTTCTCCACAATAATAATATCTCTGTTCAATATTTTGCAGAGCTTTGAAGTATGCTTCAGCTACAGATCTCTCAAGTGCATAAAAACACAGAAAACTTTAGGTGCTACAATCCTTATGTTTCCTGATTTATTGATTAGAAGCTTGCATTGTCTACAGGCGCTGCATAGAGAATGCCCAAGTTTTGCCGGCACAGCCTGATCTGTATCTGTTCCACACGCACAGTTCATGATCTATTATGGCCATGAGCATCTAGACTTTTTGGCCAACTTCCAGTTTTAATTTGAAGGTTTTTGTTTTTACTAACTAAGATACCTCAGGTTAAAAATATCTGCAACACAGAAGGAAGCTTGAAAATATTTTATGAAATCTAGTAAATTTGATCATTTAATAAAAGGGAAGTTAGATTTATGTGGCTTGTTTCTATTTTTAGAATTTGCACTCCATTTGAACAATGAAAACAGCTTCATTTTCTGTTTCTCATGCACTGGCATAATGTTGGAATGTAGTTAGTTAACTTTGCAAAGAAATATTTATATCAAACAAAACAATTTTCTTGGAATTTTAAAAAGCCCAATAACCATATTTATTATTATCATCTTTTCAGATTTTTTTTAAATAAGATAAAATTGAGGACTGGGATACTTCCAAGGCTCCCCTTAAAAACAAACAAAAAATCCCTTTCTTTTAATTTATTTTGAAATTTTTAGAAAAATGTAGGCCATTCGGGCAAAACATCAAAGTTGTTGGGAGCAGAGTAGGGAAGGGAGGGGATGGAACCCAGCTGCAAAACATTATAATTAAGCTTGACTATCTAAGACAGGACATTCAGTAGTTGAGACTGAAATAGTAATTTGAACGGTCAGTGTTTACTGTCGACTGTCTCTCATTCTACCCTACTGTACAGAATAACAGTTCATGTACTTGAATTGTGACTCCTCCCATACAGTTACCACCACATAGAGAAAAGACCCAGTCTCTTATTTTATACACTTGCCTTCTAAAGAGTCCAGTACACGTTCTGCAGCCATCACTTGCCTTCATTTGTTATTCCACTGTGAGCCAAAGAACTAAAACTTCCATGTTCATTTTCATCATACAGACTGGAAATATCAAACTTATTCATAGTGGACCTAATAGCCCATTGAATTCAATGGAAATAATCCCATTGACTTCATACAAGTTTTGATTCAGAGCCAACTGAACAGGTCATACACCACAGCCTTCAGACACTGCACACAGATTGTGTGTAAAAATCATGTATACTACTCACAATAATCTATTCACAGAAATATGCTGCAATTTAAGTTCTTCAGCATAAAAGGAAAATGGAAGTAGCAAAATATATGTATTTATAGTCTTGGGAAAAAGTATTTATAGTCCACCCAGTATTAGCTGTGTGATGAGTAGAGATACAGAGGCAGTTTGGTGTTTAGACTTTCACAAGTAAGGGTCAGTTTTTTAGATTTTTTTTTCAAATTTAACTAACAATATGTAGCTAGTTTTAGAATTATCATGGGAAAATGCTGCTATTTGAATTTACATTTTGAAAATAGTATATTTGTTGGAAAATTGCTTTTATTGTTTTGACTACTAGAGATTTCTTTGATATTTATCACAAAGAATATGGAAAGATTTTGATTTGAGGAAATTTTGAATCTGACTTAACGGTTATCCCTGTGTGTTCCTCTGAGTCTCCAAAAAGGGTGTATATGGGGGACACAGAACATCTCAGTGTATGTATATATTTAATAATGAGGAATCCTAAGGTACATGTACCAGTTTGCCAGAAAAAAGTGTCTTATTTTGCAGTATTTAAGTACCTTCCAATATTTTTACATTATAGATGTTTGTACAGAGCAGAGACTTTTCCCTGAAAGCTTGGATGCAAAAAGACCAAAGCAAATGAAGTTGCCAAATCAGGCTTATATTGATCTACCTCTTTGGAAGGATGATCAGGGAGAAAACACTATAGAACATGAAAGCTTTGAAGAAGGAACCTCTGCTAGTTCTGCAAATAGTACTCCACAAATGACTCCTACAAACAGTCTCAATAGAACACTGCAGAAAAAGAAAACTGACTCTATATTGTATGGATGTGCTGTTCTCCTTGCATCTGTAGCTTTGGGCTTGGATATTAGAGAGTTAAACAAATCACAGGTTCCAGACGAACTGTTGCCAAAGGAGGAGAAGAAGAAGCGAGAGGGAATATTTCAGCGTGCTTCAAAGTTTCGCAGGAGTGCAAGTCCTACAAGATTGCAGTCCAAAAAAGAGGAAACCCATATTCCATCTCTAAGTCCATCTGCAAATACCGTGAATCTTCTCTCTATGCCTTCTCTTTCCACCAAATGCTTGCTTCAGTCTGACAGTGAAGATGCGTTTGTAAGCATCACTCCCAGCGATTGTGACACAGGCATTCCCATTGAGGCCTTTTCATCTGAAACTTCGGCAACTAAGACGGGGGAACAAAGGGTAAAGCCGGTGCTTGACACTGATCCTGCGATGTTAAAGAATCAGTCTCCTATTCTTCCTCTGAAACAAGAATCTGAAAAAGTGCCAAATGACTCTTCATCAAAATTGAGACAATTGGGTCACAGACGAACCATGTCAGATGGAAATACTTTCCAGACTACGTGTGGGTAACATAGAATATCAGAGAGATATAGCGGGTCTATAGTGCATAAACAAAATTGAAAAATCTCATGGAATTATAACTTACTGAATATATTTTCAATAAGTAATTATCAAGAATAGTATCATACTACAGTGTATGGGAAGGACAGGTGTTTCATTTGAAGTACAATATAAATTCCACTAATGACAGCAAAATAGCTTCACCTAAGGATTTAGTGGAAGTCTGTGGGGACCTGCTGCCTGGTAGGATGCACCAAAATCAGTGTTGCCAGTGGAATTACCAAAATTGGTGCTGAGGATTCCATTCAGGTGGTTTTACCATATTGTAGTTCTTAAAGCAAAACTGCATTGCCAAGTATAATGGGAAATGTTGGTATTTCTATAAAGGTTGTAGCATCAGAGCTTCAAGAGGCTGAAAGAAATGCTGAAATTGTAGCTTGGCAATTGTTCAACTGAGACTAATTCATTAGTGTCATTTAGTGATGTCCATTTATTAACTCATAGCAAAACTGGTTTAATAAGTTTTACTTCCCTGACTGGCACAGGAGTCCTACCACACAATGAACATTTAGTGAGCTATTGTTAAGACACATCCAGACTGAAAACACTTGTCCTCTAATCTGCTGGGATCCAGTAGAAATGTTGAGTTTTTCACTATTAATACTAGCATTGTCCTATGTAATTTGAAGAGCATCTTTTGCAACACAATATTGCTCTTCAATATGATTTTGAGTTTAAATTCCTTAAATTAATTTGTTTTTCCCCTTAATAATTGAGGGTTTCCAATTTGAGTGTGTCTTTAAATGATTTGGCAAAACTTGACAAACTTCTCAGTTTTATGTCATCCTTCTATTGAGCTGATTGAATTCTGCTGACTGATGAGAAATAGGCTCTCTTAGCCTCCAACACAGGAACAATACGGTTCAGAGAAATTCTGTGTGTGTTGAGTGACTGTGTCAGACCATTATCTGATGCTGCCATTCATTTATGGGGCATCACTAATTCCCACCAGCCTGTGTAACTTTTTTGTAGTAGTAGTAGTAGTTCAGGTAGTACCACTAAAGTTGCTGTCAGTGATACACCTCTACCCCGATATAATGCTGTCCTCGGGAGCCAAAAAATCTTACCGCGTTATAGGTGAAACCGCGTTATATCGAACTTGCTTTGATCCGCCGGACTGTGGAGCCTCTCCTCCCCACCCCCCGAGCGCTGCTTTACTGCATTATATCCGAATTCGTGTTATATCGGGGTAGAGGTGTATGTGCTTTTCCAAATGTCAAAAGTAGAAATGATCATCTAATATTGTCTTGTCTTCTCCTCCATCTAGCTAATGGAATCACTTCACCGAATGGAGTCTCTATGTTGCCAGTTCTTCCAGTTTCTGCGATTCTGCAGTCTACATCTGTTCAGCAAAGAAGCATCCACCATGACCCATCACCTGAAAAGCAAAGAGCTGTCAATATTATATCAAGGCCTCGACCTTCTTCTCTAAGAAGCAGAATAGATCCATGGCAGGTTCTTCCACAAAGTATAAAGCCAGACTCTACAGAAGTGGACTATTTAGAAAGTTATGTAGGTCCCAATGTTAACTTTGTACCAGATTCTGAGGAGAGAACTAAATCCCACATTCCTTCATTACTTGATATTGATGTGGAAGGTCAAAACAGAGACTGTACAGTGCCTTTGTGTAGGATGAAGAACAAAACTTGTCGGCCATCAATATATGAACTGGAGAGAGAATTTTTGTCTTAAGTGCCTAGCATTTTTAAAGTATTTCCTTTTTTAAGGAGAAGAAAAAAATTTAAATTCTTTTGAACATCTAATATTTCATGCTACTGTTTTCTAAAATACTGTGGCCAATACTACCAAAATTTTTGTAATGGGCAGCTAATTTTGTACAATGTATAACAAGGGGCCTATCTTGAATTTTTACTGGAATCCCATCTAGTAACCTTAAAAGCACAATGCTGGACAACAGTATTCTGGACATACATCTCTAAGCACAGTTTGAATTGCTAAATTAACTTGTCCAATTACCTCCCACAAAATCTCACCTTTTCTCTGCTAGAGCTCTTGCTTTTTGGTGTGTTTTTTTTTGTTTGTTTTCTCTCACACATTGAAGGACTAATTGGCATGCAGAGGATTTGCATTCAAGTCATGGGGAGTTCTGTGCACATACATTTTTCTGGAACAGCCCCTTTTGAACGGTGGAGTTAAGGATATTTTTTTTTGGTTGGTTGGTTTTTTTGTTTGTTTGTTTTTGTTAAGATGCCTGAATAGAAGTGCTCTACCCACTCTGCCCCAAATAGTTGGTTTTCCTTTGGCATTGACTACATTATGTGAGTAACTTACCACCACCAAATGAATTTGCATAGTTTTGCCCCTGACTATTTTGAAATACAGTAGATTGTCAATCGTAGAATTAACTTACCTAAAAAGTTGTAATTTAAATTAAAACTAAATTTAAATTTGAGTGACTGGAATTTGGTTCAAGGTATTTAATGTTCTTTGTTTTTTTGTGTGTGTGTGAAGCAACATTCCATTAGGTAAAGATAAACTGGAACTTTTATAGTCGTGCTCTGACTTTTTTTGAACACATCAGTATATTTGCACTGAGAAGAGTATTCTTCTTGATGATTTTTAATTAAAACGGAGTTCTCTGGGTTACTGTACCTTCTGTTTGGGAAAGAGGATTTTCTTAAAATGAGAACAGTGCAGTTAACCAAGTTTGTTTCTAGCACAACTGCAAACTGTTACAGAGTCTATTTCAAAGTAAACCCTGCCTTTTCTTCCTTATATTGTCAATGGGAGCCCTGCTTTTCGTGCCACGGTGTGGTATGAAACGGCAAAAATTTGATACACTTGATTTCTTACTTAGTCAGTAAATGTCCAACAAATTCATAACTATAGAGTTTTGGGGGGAAGTGTACTTAAACTTGACCATGTAGCAACTTCGTTTTCCCAAATCACTAAATTAGTGGTGACTAATTTAAACACTGTTTTACCAATAATTGTTGGAAGTGCTGAAGGAGGAGCAGCATTAGAATTAAGGAGTATTTCTTGAATTTTGACAACTAGAAATTCTCTGTATCCTTTTTAGATTTAGATATGCTGCAGAAATAAAATTACATACTTAAGTAAAAAAAAAATTTCATTTCCCATCAGGACATTTTCTTGTTTTAAGGCCTTTGTTTAAATGCTTTGTCTCCTTTACCCGTAAGTCTGGGAGCTCAGATTGTCCATTGTTGAGCAGAATTCATGAGCACCTAGCATCAAAGCAAAGGAATTAAAAAGCCGTTTTTTATTCTATAGTGCACTACATTGGTTATATTGCAAGTGGGAGAGAAGAATTGGAGAATGTCAATCCTGCAGTTTTAACCTTGCAGAGAAGTGGATAGATGGACAGAACTTCCCTGAGAACAAGCTCACAATATTAAGAGTGGAAATGAAAGAACATTTTCTTAAAGTATTATTTCTACAAAAAATGTTGACACACTAACCAATGGTTGGCTGTAAACTGAGTGACTGTATAACAGGTTATTATTAAATTATTGCATTTTTGTTCTATCCTGTTTATTTTCAGTAACCTGTATAATTGCTATTAAGTTTGTTGTAAGTACTGCATACTTCAAAACTTAGGTACCACAAATTTCAAATACCATACAATGTTCTTTAACTTGTATTCTTTAAACTTGTACTTAATTTTATCAGGTACACTTCAGTAGATGAAGTTTAGTTTTTAATTTAAAATGTAATGATTGGATCTCATGTTGTACACAATTAATTACACGTAGTGCTCTGTGGAAAACATGGATCAAATCTTAAATATAGTTTGGTAGTGTATTTAATTTTGAAGATGAAAGTTACAGTTGTGAAACATGTCTACTTAAACTGTTTCAGGAGGGATCATGCCTTTATAATATTGAGAGACATTTAATTGATTATATTATACAACTATCCTCCTGGGGAAAGTACCTCTACTAGGCTTTCTAAAGGAAAATCTCAGGTGCTGTAGTCATATTGTCTTGTAAACTTTTGTTCATTCTACTTGGTTTTACTTCATTATGAATGTTGAATTATGCACCATAGATTTTGTAGTCAACAGCCAGCATAAAAATGCCCCACTCTGGGCTGTATTGTTTTCTCTTACCAGTCATCCTTATCGTGATCTGTTTTTAAGCAAAATTCCCCATTGATTTTAATGGGGGATTCAGCTTAAAAATGAATGGTATGGCCCAATTACTGCATGGTAACAATGTTAAGAGCTATATACTCAGAGTTTGCACCCCAAGAAAAAGAAGGTATGTAAGCCATCTCCAACAAACTTGTTTTATTGATGCAGTCTTTTAGCTATAGTATATAATGTTCTTTAGAATTATTTTTTCACTTCTTCTTTTCTGTAGTTTAAAATTATAGGCCAGTTTTCACTAAAATGCAAAGATTAAAAATAAAGATGATTAAATCCATAGTTTCACACTTTCTGTTTCACATGTTACCAGAGATACCTTTGTACAAGTAAGGGAATCTGGTATATATTTATAATGATTTTACTTCTGTATTGGGTATAGCTGGTAAAAGATGTATTTATTGTCATGTATGTGAATAGTCTCACCATATAAGTGATAAATTTATACTGATCATGTTGGCATACAATTTCAAGGTGCTTACATTGCAGAGATTAAGGTAACTACTTGACATGCTGTTTTACAAAGCCTTATGACTGAAATATTTTTATTTTAAAATAAACTTTTGTAGCTAGTGTATTGCATATTGGCCTTGGCCTTCTTGAAATTAGGGCAGGTTTTAAAGCGTTTTTATATCTTAAACTCCCTTGTACAAATTTCAGGGAGTAACCAGGAACTATGAACAGCCTGTTCTTAGTCCTTCAGAATGTGGGAAACATGTAGTTATTGTCATTGAACTAAATGTAAGTGATTAATGTTAATCTGAGAAGTCCTGTAGGTTTTTGCAATCTTGAAATGCAGATTAAAATATTAATAGTAGCAGCCTACACTTTCTTTCATCCATGTAAACATAACACTTCTCATCCGTAGAACCCAGTGCATTACAATGATGAATAAGTATCTTGTTTCTGTAAAGAGAGTTCGGGCACTGGAAGATTCACATAATGAATCAATGGCAGAATTGACTTTCTTTGGAACAAGAATATAAGCCTTGGGTGAAATCCTCTCCCCATTGAAGTCAGTAGAAAAATTCTCAGTGACTTCAAACGGGCCAGGACTTTGCTCCTTATATTTTTGTATTCATCATTTTTGTAGGTTCCTTTCAATTTTTCTGAGATGTGCTTCTGCCTTGTTAACCCATCCTTGCAAAAGAAAGTATCTCCATGTTCACAGTAGTAGCAGGAAAAGTGTAATATTACCTCTTCCATCACATTCAACTCTGATGATGGTGTGAACTTCAAAGCAGTGCACCCAGTCCTGAAAATCTTTCCTCAGGTGAGTAATAATTCAATGAAGCCATTCAAGTGATATATTTATGTGGGTAATGAATGGAAAGATTCAGTCCCAAGTTGGGATCATTTATATGTTAACAGGCATTGGCAGTCCCTTCCTGTCTTCCTTTAAAAAAGGATACATTTTAAAAAACTACTATAATAAGATTATGTATTTAAGCATGTGTCAGGAACTGCAAAAGATTGAGATTCTCACAGTAACTGAGCCATTTTGCATATTGTAATTACTGGCAGGGCTCTCAAGCGATTTGAAAAAATTAATTGTGCAATTGAACAATAATAGAATACCATTTATTTAAATATTTTTGGATGTTTTCTACGTTTTCAAATTGATTTCAATGACAACACAGAATACAAAGTCTACAGTGCTCACTTCATATTTATTTTTGTTTACACGTATTTGCACTGTAAAAAAACAAAAAATAATATTTTTCAATTCACCTAATACAAGTACTGCAGTATAATCTCTTTATCACGAAAGTTGAACTTACAAATGTAGAATTGGTTTAAAAAAAAAACTGCATTTAAAAATAAAACCATATAAAATTTTAAAGCCTGCAAGTCCATTCAGTTCTACTTCTTGTTCAGCCAATCATTCAGACAAACAAGTTTGTTTACATTTGCAGGAGATAATGCTGCCTGCTGCTTGTTTACAATGTCACGTGAAAGTGAGAACAGGCGTTCTCATGGCACTGTTGAAGATGGCATCACAAGATATTTACGTGCCAGATGCGCTAAATATTCATATGTCCCTTCATCTTCAACCACCATTCCAGGGGACATGCGTCCATGCTGATGACTGGTTCTGCTCGATAACAATCCAAAGCAGTGCAGACTGATGCATTTTCATTTTCGTTATCTGAGTGTGAGAGGGTGCTAAGCAGAAAACTGCTTAGCCAACCCTCTGTCACTCCAGCTCCAATTAAGGGAGGTGAATTGGAGCTGAGTAGACCACCTGACCCTGATTGGGGAAGCTTTAACAGCTGCTGCCTCATCAGGCTGGGGCTGGATAGGAGCCCCAGGGGAAGGAAGCCAGGGGGAGCTGGAAAGAGGAAAGCGGCAGTAGAGGAAAGGCAGTGAGGAGAAACAGAGATAGTTTGCCCCCCTCTCTCCTGCTGGGGGACTGCAAGAAGGGGACTACTTGTATGGTGGAAAGGTGGTGGGAGAACAGCCTGTAAATAAAAGCACCCCGTAGGCACTGCACCTAAAGGTCTCTGTGTGACTTTCTCAGCCCAGCAGAGGCAGGAGCTAGGAGGGCCCTGCAGGGACCCTGTTACACCAGGGGGCTCGTCCAGGGTTGTGCCAGAGCAAGAGTTTGGCAGCCCAAGATGGCAGAGACCTTGCAGTGGCTGATCAAGCAGCAGGCAGAGCTGCAGAAGGCAGTGCAAACCTTTCAGCAATCCCAGCAGCTGTAGAAGCAGGCCCAGCTCAGCTGGCAAGCTGAACAGAAGAGGAGCCTGCAAGATTTTATTTGGGAGCAGACCACTGTTCAACAGCAGCTCCTCCAGAAGGTGGTGAGTTCCCCGGTGGGGGATGGCATGTGGGTACCAGGCTTGGTACTATGTAAAATGGGCCCGGCAGATGACCCTGATGCCTTTCTAGGCACTTCTGAGCAGGTAGCTATGGGGGCAGGATGAGATAGGACAACCTGGGCCCTGCGGGTAGCTCCCTACCTGGCTGGCAAAGCCCAAGCGGCCTATATGGCCCTCAGTGGGGAACAGACCAGGAGCTATGACACGGTAAAAGTGGCCATCCTAGATCAGGTAGGGCTGTTGGCCGAAAAATATCGCCAGCACTTCCGAGTGGTGAAGTGGATGGGGTTTGAGGCCCCAGGCCTTCGTCCAGAAATTAATGGACTGGGCCACCTGATGGTTGAGAGCTGGTGCCCAGACTGTAGAGGAGATCATGGATGTGCTCATCCTGGAACAGTTTTTACAAAGCCTCCCCGAGAGGACACTGGTATGGGTGAGACAGTACCACTGGGCACGGTGGAGGCCACGGTAAAGCTGACAGAGGAGTATGTGGAGGCAGACTCCCCCAGGAAGGAGGGGCACCCCTATAAAGACAAGGACCCTGAGAGAAAATCCAGGGAAACCCCAACCGGGAAGGGTCCAGAGAAAAAGCGGGAGACAAACAGGGAGCTCCCACTGGGACCAAGCAACTCATCTGCTGGCAGTGCGGGTGAGTGGGACATAAAAAGCAGGACTGCCCGGATATGGACTGCGGCTTTGCAGAATTTTGTGGGTGGACCAATTCTGGAGGGCAGGGGAAGGGGCAGAAACTGTCCACCATTCCTGTGAGGGTGAGGAGACCACCCTAGTGGGGTCTGGTGGACTCAGCCTCGGCCTGCTCTCTTGTAAGGAGGGGTCTGGTGAAGCCACAGTGGATACTCCCTGGGGCCAAAATAAATCGGGAATGCATCCATGGGGATGAGAGGCACTTCCCAATGGCCCAGGTACACCTCAAGGTTCGAGGCCGGTTCTGTTGGAAACGGGTTGGGGTGGTAGAGGGCCTGCTGTACCCAGTAGTGGTGGGTACCGACTGGGACCCCTGCCTAAGAGGGAAAGGAGATTGGGTGAGGAGGCCCACGGTGAGAGAAGGGAGAGACCTGTTGAGGAACGGGGAAGAGGTCTCGGAGATAGGAAACCATAGACAACAGAGCCTGAGTTAGGAAGGATGGGAGAAGGAAAAGGAGAAAGAAGATGAGGAGGGAGTATCTGCCCCAGGGCTCTCAGCAGAGCCGGTGGGACCAACAGAACTCTGTAGGCAGACCCCTGGAAGATGAGGCCCAAAGCCTGCTTGAGTTTTCTGGGGAATTGGAGATCCTGGGTGCACAGGAGGAAGCTAGGGCCAATCCTGAATCCCTGTCAGAGGTGAAGTGGGGAAAGAAAGGAGAGCGCACTCAGGGGTGACTGGTGTGATGACCTTCGGGCAGAGGCAGAGCTATGCGGTGGCCCATCCCCCACACAATGTGGTTTCTGTGGATGTGGGATGGCCTGCAAGGAAGCCCTAGTAGGTCACCCAAAAGAGGAAAGACTCCCCAGTAGGACCCCACCTGTTAGAGGAAGGAGGGGACCTGTATGGGTGAACTGGGTGGTTCAGAAAAAGGGGGGAGGCATGTGACCGTGTGCTAAGCAGAAAACTGCTTAGCAAATCCTCTGTCACTCCAGCTCCAATTAAGGGAGGTGAATTGGGGCTGGGTAGACCACCTGGCCCTGATTGGGGAAGCTTGAACAGCTGCTGCCTCATCAGGCTGGGGCTGGATAAGAGCCTGAGGGGAAGGAAGCCAGGGGGAGCTGGAAAGAGGAAAGCTGCAGTAGAGGAAAGGCAGTGAGGGGAAGCAGAGAGAGAGAGAGCTTGCCCCCTCTCTCCTGCTGTGGGACTGCAAGAAGGGGACTACTTGTATGGTGGAAAGGTGGTGGGAGCACAGCCTGTAAATAAAAGCACCAGGTAGGCACTGCACCTAAAGGTCTATGTGACTTTCTCAGCCCAGGGGGCGGGCTCTAGGAAGGCCCTGCAGGGACCCTGTTACACTGAGTCAGATGCCACAAACAGAAGGTTGATTTTCTTTTTTGGTGGTTGGGTTCTGTAGTTTCTGCATCACAGTGTTGGTCTTTTAAGACTTCTGAAAGTATGCTCCATACCCTATTCCTTTCAGATTTTGGAAGGCACTTCAGATTCTTAAACCTTGTCTTAGCTATCTTTAGAAATCTCACATTGGTACCTTCTTTGCATTTTGTCAAATCTGCAGTGAAAATGTTCTTAAAATGAACAACATGTGCTGGGTCATCATCTGAGCCTGCTATAACATGAAATATATGGCAGAATGCAGGTAAAACAGAGCAGGAGACATACAATTCTC
Organism: Malaclemys terrapin pileata; assembly: GCF_027887155.1. NCBI lineage: Eukaryota > Metazoa > Chordata > Testudines > Emydidae > Malaclemys > Malaclemys terrapin. The sequence goes on along the minus strand of NC_071507.1, from coordinate 78,116,876 downwards.
CCCCAAGGAGTTCAGTCACAAATGTAATTAATGCACTATTTTTTTTTTAACAAGTGCCATCAGCATGGACGCATGTCCTCTGGAATGATGGCTGAAGCATGAAGGGGCATATGAATGTCTAGCATATCTGGCACGTAAATACCTTGCAATGCTGGCTACAAAAGTGCTATGCAAATGTCTGTTCTCACTTTCTGGTGACATTGTAAATAAGATGAAGGCAGCAATAGCTCCTGTAAATGTAAACAAACTAGTTTTTCTTAGCGATTGGCTGAACAAGAAGTAGGACTGAGTGGACTTGTAGCCTCTGAAGTTTTACATTGTTTTGGTTTGAGTGCAGTTATGTAACAAAACTAAATCTACATTTGTAAGTTGCACTTTCATGACAGAGATTGCACTACATTACTTGTATGAGGTGAATTGAAAAATACTACTTTTATCAGTTTTACAGTGCAAATATTTGTAATAAAATAATATACACTTTGATTTCCATCACAACACAATACAATATATATAAAACTGTAGAAAACATCCAAAATATTTAATAAATTTCAATTGATATTTTATTGTTTAACAGTGTGATTAAAACTGTGATAACTCAAAAAAATTAATCCAGATTAAATAACATTTTAGGGTTGTCAATTAATCAGTTAATTACTAGTCAGATTACCATAGTGTGTGTAGTGTGGAGGGCTAATGTGACTGCAAGTACCTTAACATTTGCATTTTCTGATGTTTGTTCAGATTGGTGTCCCTACGTTTGTTACCAGATTTGTTTCACTTCAATTCTAGTTTTGGCAAGGGGCATAGTTTTTACTAGTGTCTGACAAATATATTCAGTTGATAATTAAACAAAAGTTAAACACAGACTAGCTCCCAAATTGGACTCAATCTCAATAATGCCAATAGCATTAGAAATTCAATGTCCTATACTTGTATTTATAGTTGTAGTGGCTTGTAGATATAATCATAGTGGTGCAGTTTGTTTCAAATGAAAGAGGTGTTTCCATTCTGCCTGGCTGGAGGAAAGAGATCCAGAAATCTATACCTAGCATGGAATTACTCTTCCATTTAATTAATATATGTTTACAGAGTTGTTGTAGCTGTGAATTGGTCCCAGGATACTAGAGAGACAAGGTGGGTGAGGTGATATCTTTTATTGGTTCAACTTCTCCAGCAGTTGATATGTGGCATGAGTCCAGCATTTCCCAATGTAATGATTCATGTTAATTTAAAAATATTTGCAAAGTTAAATTCCCTTTTAACATTTAAGGGCTTGTCTACGCGAACAGTTAATTCACAGCAGTCTGGGGTGTAAATCTACTGTGCACTAGCGTCTGTGGACCCTGCTGGAACTGAAAGTTCCATAGTGTGCTCTTATCTACCACACTTTGAAACAAGAGTAGATTAAAGCGCACTAGGGATCTTTTAGTACACAGCATCCGGGTCCACACCCACACTTAATTCGCAGCAGGCTAATGTGGGGTAAATTTACACCCCAGCTTGCTACAAACAAATTGTGTAGACAAGCCCTTACTATCACTAAAAAGGGGCATCAAAACTCTCAAGCAGTGATGTTATTTTGTATATACTTGGGAAAGGTTCCCCATAATCATATTTGAAATTTACCTGAACAACCAACCTGCTGCAACTTGCCAGTCCTATGCCAAATCATTAACTGTTTTAGGCAATGATTGCAGCATTTCTGTCTTGAAAATGGTAGCTGTGTGTGTTTAGTACAAGTGATGCCCTAATAAGAATTGGGGATAGAGGAGGGGACGTAACTAGGTTACAGTTGGAGAGGAACTGTATTGGACTAAGGTAACAAATGGAGAGGGGTGAATTAAATTATGCTAAACAAGAATTGTCTTATCTTCCCTCCAGTTCAACAAACTATACTCTCCTCACTTCATCTCTGCTCTCTGCCTCTAATCAGATTTCAGTCCAGCTCACCATTGTCAGAAAAGGCCAAGTGCAAAACAAATAAAGCACGCTGTACATGTTGGGTCAGCAATTTCATGCAACTGGGTATAGAAAGCAGTGAGCCATTCATGACACAGTAGCATGGATATTAATTTGTCATTATACAGATGTTGCAAAGAAAACCAACTTGGATACCTGCTTAGCTATAAGAGTATGAGGACATGGGTGGAATGCTAGCACATACTACATTATCATGAGTAGGAATCTGAACAGTACATGTAATAAGGACATTTAACCATCTTTCTTAGTTTAGAAACATAATAAAATATATTCATTACAAGCCTCAATTTACATTGTTTCTTATGAGTATTGTTTCATAGCACAGACCATGTAAGAGCCTGGCCTGCAGACTACTTCCACTACTATTCATGATGTGTGGACCATCTATGGTCCTTGTAGCAACTACAGCAAAAATGAGTTATAACTAGCTTTATCATATGGGGGGGGTCTTTTATTAAATCATGTTCTTTGTTTTTTGTTTCATCTTCCAATCCTATTTGTTCCCCTCTTTCATACATTCTGTGTTGCTTACCCTGATCCCTTACACACTCCTCTTGGTGGCCCACAGCTCCACTTTGATTGGTGGCTCCAGTCAGGGATGGTGGCTTCTGTTTCCTCTTCAGCAGTCATCAATAAAAACAGCTAGGTTGGTAGCTCCTCCTTGTAAAAGCAGCTGGAAACAGGCCTCAAAGCTCTTTAGAATGAAGAAAATGGACTTGCAGAAGCTGCTGGAAATATATTGAACTAGCACCATGTGACCTGAGAGCTCTTCACTGACATCTCACAGACTAAAGTGAAGCTCAATGTGGGAAGATTATTAGCCTTTGTGTGGCATGATTCTCCATGTAAAGATGTTCTTGTGTGACCTGAGTCAGAGAGTGGTCAAGAATCTTTAGGGTTAATAGCTCATTCTAAGGCAAAGGGGATGAAAATGAGATCCTACCTTGTACGGACAGCCTATTGCCAAAGGGGCCTTTACCCTCGACGATCTTCCAAAATAACAAGTAAGTAACATGTGTCTGCCTGGTCATCTCAGGGATACATAGCCAAGCCTACAGATATGTTTCTTGAGCCCCTCCATTAAGTAAGAAGCTGAATCCACAGGAAAAACAGGACTTAAAAGCTGCTTTGGCAACAGGTCATTTCAACTGGGATAATTTCCAGATGTAATTTATTAGATAGCTGCTGTATGCTTGGCTCTTCTAAATTTTCAAGTGTCAGTGGTGTTGCAACTACTATTAAAAATGGCTCCTTGACTAGTTTAATTGTGTGTATATATGCAAAAATTACCCTTCCATCTTCCTGCTGGGTTTGATGTGTGAGCTGAGTGTAGGCCTAGAGAGAAGGCTGCTTCTACCTCAAGGCTGGGAACAAGAAAGGAGACTGGCTCCCTCCATCAGTGGCACTCTTGTTCTCTCTCCTTTGCAAGATGTCCTTCACAGTCTTGCACCACTTCACCTTCATGGGCTTAGAGACTCATTCCCTTATTTGTCATAGGGTGAAGGCTGCTGCTGACTTGCTACCTCCTGTTCTGCATATGCTACCAGATTGTTCCCAAGTTACTTTTTATGTTTTATATCCTTAACTCAGCCAGGGAGGTTCATAAATAAGCCAACTGCTACACTGTGTATGTCCCAATTAGTTTTAATTAAAGAATTAAGGCCTTAAATCTGTTCTCTATCAAACACAGTCACTGCTCCACTTCCAGGATATATTCAACAATAATGAACAGTGCCCCTTCAGAAGAGGTTTTAAACACAATGCTATGAAATTGTATTGATTCAATTATGTCACTTTAGTTATCTTTTTTGGGGGTGTGTGGGGGCATAACATTTTCAAAGTGTGTAAGTGATTTAGGAATCTCCTATATCCCACTGAGACGTAATGGGACTTGGATGCTTTTGAAAATGTTGCCTTTGATCAGTTACAGATCTATCGCTTCTCTCATTGACAAGTTTAATTGCATACAGTGAAAACGTGGCAGTGAATAGGAACTTCTAAAGTAGCTTGATCATTTGTGTTTCTGCCTTGTTTAATGCAATGATTTCAGAAGTGAAGTATTAACTATGCACCATGCCAAATGGCAATCAGGTGACCTGAGTTTTATTCCCTGTTCTGCTATTGATTTTTGGCAAGTTACTTAGCTTTTCTGTGCCTTGGTTCCCTTATCTGTAAGACATGAATAATTGTTTCACCCATCACTATTAAGAACTTTGAGATCTGGGGATGAAAGTTACTGTAGGTGCTAAGTAGTAGTTTTATTAATAAACTTTGGTTTTAACTGTATTGGTTACGCTATTAATACACTCTCTCGCTCGCTGTGTGTGTGTGTGTGTGTGTGTGTGTGTGTGTGTGTGTGTTCCAAGCAAGTCAAATGTTGATCCAGGTAGGGAATTCTTGTATTAAACTCTGATTGCAAATCATTTCTTACTATAGCATAATAGATTTCATTTGTATAATTCCTCTAAATTCTAAAGATGGACCTAAACTGTAAAATTTAGCTCTGCATTTCAAACTCCAATGTAGAAGCTTTCGGATTTTTGGGGGGAGGGGAATTCAAACCACCTCTACTTAAATACTTTCATAAATATTCATTAAATCTATTTTTAAAGATTTATCAGTCAACACTGACAGCTGTTGTTTTTAATCTCAATTCACACACCATATGCTGCTAAATTTCCCCCTCTAAAATGTATCCCAGCCCAGGGGATCCTAGTTGTTTTACTGCATTTGAATGATAGGATGGTAAATTTCAGCAGCTCCTGTTTAATGCTGCTTATACACAGCAGCATTTTGATACTTGTTGCTGGTGATGGTGAAACCAGATGAAAAGAAAGAAGAGTAGGTGGATAGTTTGCTGCAGCAGCCTGAGTGCGATCTTGACTCAAGCAGATACTATATATAATAAGTCTCTTTCCTCTCCCCATTACTTCTTCTCAATCGTCTATAGCATTTTTTATACATTGCATCCTTTCCCTAAGGTAATGTGAGACAGAGCGTGCACTGAAGACAATGCTAAGACACAAGAAAGCCGTGGGAGAAAATGTTCTTTATTTCAGGCATTTACCTGGCATCCATCACCATGGTAGGTGAGTGCCTTACAGGGGTGAAGTTGAGCATTTTTCAAGATCTCAGTAAGAAAAATCAAACATCATGGTCTCCTGTCTTCAGCTTTGAGCCTACTTAAATTTTGAATCTACTTAAACGTGGGACAGAGAGTGGCTTTCTGTCCTGTTTGTACAGTGCCTAGCACAACAGGGTCCTGGTCTATGGTTAGGGTTTTTTTAGGCCATACAATAATTAATAAGGAGCCGCCTAGCAAAGCAGGATGGGGAGAGGATGCTTCCATGGCCTATGTTGCCGAAGTATAACAAATGGGCCATCTCTCTAAACAAGTCCAAAATGCAGTTTTTTCTTGAAGTTAAACAGCTATAGAATTCAAAGTGAGAATTCCTGCAGATTAGATGCTCCTCCCTATGCTTTCCCCACTCCATTTTAAGTGGAGCAGCTTTCATCATCACCTTGTGCAGTGAACCTCCTACCAGTGTTAGGTTGTGCTGATGAACCCACAAAACATTTTGGTGCTGCAGGAAGTGGTGTAAGTGGCATACTTCTCTGGGTAATGGTCCAATGCTCCAAGTTGGTGTTTCAAATCAATTGCAAAGGTATGACTGTAATGGGAGTTAGGTGCCTAAATACCTTTAAGGATCTGGGCCTTGGCTCTTTTGAGTGAGACACAAAAAGTAACTTCTTGTCCTCTTGTGGTTTTCAAGATTCTGTTCCATTTTCCCCAGGAGTAGCACCCATATCCTGGCCAGATTCCAGCTTGTGTTCAAGAATTAAGTTCTGCCTACCTAAATTCTCTAATAGATACAAATGAAGCTGCAGCTGCTCTGATCCTAACTTGCTGTACAGTGTTGATATAGACTGGTATTAAATTGCTACATTGCACTCCACAGGTGCCTGCATTTCAGCGATGACCAAAGTGGTCCCTGTATGTCCTTAACCTATCTCACAGTGAGAACATGTGAGTTTTGCTTAATGTTTATAAAGTGCTTTGAAATTTTTTTTATGGTAGTTGTTATAGAAGCATAAATTTTTCTTTGACTCAGTCAAGTTTCAGCTGCCCAAGACTTTGACTTACCAGTTAGACTCCTATTAATGGACAGGACATTCATTAGATTCTTGGTTTTGTATTACCCATTCTTATCAAAACAGCACTACGCAAATCAAAACTCTAACCTGAATAAATCAGTGTGTAATAAAATGTGAATAGAGAAATATTACATGAAAAATAAGTCACTTCCTAAGCACACAAGAAGGAAGCAGTGAGAATGGATTAATATAGTTACTATTGTGTGTGCTGCTACGTTGAAACAGTGTTAAAAAGCTTTTGTAAATGTAAGTAGCAGAGGATAGTAGATGAGGTTTGCCCAAAGGCTCTTTGGGCAGTAGATTATCTTCCCAGAGAATGAAATACGAATTCAATTAATCTACTCTTTTTAGCCAGTGAAGTTTGGTGACTGTACAAATTGTGACAATTGCAGTAGCTGGAAGGAAGAAATATGTTGTGATGGGCATAATCAAGTCCAGAATCAAGCCATGACTTATAAGAGGCATTAATGTCAGTGTCAACATTTACAACGTTCTGCTTTAGTATATCATATATATTACATTCACTTATTGTCTTTATCACTGGCAAAGGAAATACACCATTTTAATATGAAGGCCTGTACAAAATACAAACCAAGGTAGACGGAAAAGAGGCAACATACTAATAATGAGACAGGGTTTTTTAGTCATCCTCCTAACAAAAATTAAGCTACTTGAGCAAGGAGCTAGGTATGAGAGCAGGTTTGGGAGATCTCAAAGTAGGGTGACCAGATGTCCCAATTTTACAAGGACAGTCCCAATTTTGGGGGATTTTTCTTATATAGGCACCTATTACCCCCCAACCCCTGTCCTTATTTTTTACACTTGCTATCTGGTCACTCTGTCTCAAAGTGCTTCACAAAGTAGGGAGACCCACTATGATAGGCGAGGAAATGACAAGTCAGATAGGATGTGACTTGTCCAATGACACATGATGAGTCCCTATTAGAATATGGGCTAAGGCCCAGGTCTCCAGATCAATTCAGCAGTATATTTTCAGGAACAACTTAAAAGAGCACATAAGAACTGTTTATAGTCCTGTTATTTAAAAAAAATATATTGTATGTCCCTATATTTAAAAGTAATTAAAAAAAAAAATACCAACAGGCTTTCTATTAACATTGCCTTTGTTCAAACTGTTTATTTAAAAGTACTCATTTTTCTGGTACTATAGGTAGGCAATGGTGAAAAGTGTTTTGAAGTATTGTTGGGGGCGAGATTTGTGAGAGTTCACTAGTAGGCTAAAACACTCTTTAAACTCAGTTTAAATGTTTTGGCATATTTTGTCCCCACTAGCTGTTGAAAAAATGCAATATATTTAAAGGCTTATTATTGCCTGGATACTGGTAGCTACTGGGGGGAAATTTGCACTTCTTATATGTACTTATGGAGCTAAAACTAGCAATGTCAGCTTAGGAAAATGGTCATTGGCTGCATCTGTACTACAAAAATTGGCACCTATTGTGGAATAGGGACATCTTGTGGATATTGTATGTATCTAGCAGGAAGTGCAGAGGCAACAGGAAGTAGGTTAGTAGGAAATAGGGAGATAGACAGGGGTTCTATGCATAACACATCGTGGCCCCATGATGATGTTTGTAATTGTTCACTAGAAGCATTTTTCTGAAACCTGAATCTCCCTGCTTTCTTGAGAATACCACACACATATAGTACTCTGCTGGTGTAGCTCCACCAGCAGTAGCAACAGTGGGGAGTGTGGTGTAGAGTTGGAGGAGAATTAGATAACATTAGGGTTACCATTCGTCCAGATTCCCCCGGACATGTCCAGCTTTTTTGAGTTAAAAATAGCGTCCGGGGGGAATTTGTCAATGTCCGGATTTCCCCCCATGCAGAGCGTGCGTGGCTTACAGGGCAGCCGGCCAGATCGTGCCACTTGCACGGGGCTCCAGCAGCCTGAGCCCTTCCTCCACTTCCCCCCTCCTCTCCCCTGCAACTTGAGACCAGTCCCCTCCTCTCTCTCCCTCCCTCCCCCTCCCTGTATTCGCAGATCGCCGGCCGGCTGTTCGCCTCGGCCTCCGGCAGTCTGGAGCTCCAACCCTGCTCCCCTCCCCCTGCTGCTGAGCACGCTGCTCTGCAGCACAGTAAGGGGGCCAGGGATCAGAGAAGCGGCAGGGAGGTTCGGGGGGGGGGTAGTCAAGAGACAGGGAGCAGGGGGAGGGTTGGATGGGTCAGGAGTTCGGGGGGGCTGTCTGGGGGTTGGGGGTGTAAGGTTTTGGTCAGTCAGAGTACAGGTGGGGGGGTCTCAGGAGGGGGCAGTTAGGGGACAAGGCACAGGGAGGCTTAGGTAGGGGGTGGGGTTCTGGAGGGCAGTTAGGAGCAGGGGTCCCAGGAGGAGGCAGTCAGGGGACAGGGAGCAGGGGGGTTTAGATGGGTCAGGAGTTCTGGGGGGAGGGGCTGTCAGGGGGTGGGGGTGTGGATAAGGGTTGGGGGCAGTCAGGGGACAGGTAGGGTCCTAGGGGGCCAGTTAGGATGTGGGGAAGGTCTCAGGAGGGGGCAGTCAGGGGACAAGGAGCAGGAAGGCTTAGGTAGGGGGTGGAGTCCTGGGGGGCAGTTAGGGGCAGGGGTCCCAGGAGGGGGCAATCACAGGGACAAGGAGTGGGGGGGAGGGTTGGTGGTTCTGAGGGGGTGGGAAGTGGGAGGGAGTGGAAGGGGCAGGAGCGGGGCTAGGGCAGGATGGGGGCGGGGCTAGGGCAGGGCTCCTCCTGTCCTCTTTTTTGCTTGTTGAAATATGGTAACCCTAGATAACATGCCCAAGTCCTTTTTACACCAGAACTTCCGCTAATGTGAACCAGAGCAGTTGTAATGGTGAATTGTCCTAATTTTTCCAGTGTAGACAAAGTCAATATGTTTTGCTCAGCAAAGAAGTTTGCACAAGGAGTGCACAAGCCCAGTGTGAAGGTATCCTGCTCCACTTCTGGTTCTCCCATACTCACACAAGAGCCACTGTTCGGGCTTTCTGTGGGCCTCCAAGAATGGAGACAGAGGGTTATTCTGAGGTGAGGCCTGTGTGTGTTAGCTCAAACACACCCTAACTTGTCTATGGCACCACACAATAAATACCGGGCTATTGCTGCCAAAACTGGAGTAATCTGGAAGCTGTAGCTGCCTAACCAGAATAAAGACTCAATAATGCTGCATTAACATCATTAATGTGCATCAGTTTTCTAGCCAAAACCAAAGAGTGCCAGAAGTTGGTTTGAGTGATGAGTCCAATTTTGAATGCCTCAGCTACAAAAAAAAAAAAAAAAAAAAGAGATGAGAAATATCCAAATAAGGGCAAAGTGGGTAGCCAAAGGCGAGATGTGACAAAATCAAAGACAGTTAAAACAAAGGAAATAGTGTTTCTTTACCCAGCGCCATCAATTGTAGAATTCACTGCCACAGGGTGCGGAGTCAGATAGTACAACAAGATTATGAAGGGGACTGGATAATTTTATGGTCATCACTAACGGTGGCAATTATGCAAGCTAAGACCATGTTAAAGCATAATGAAAGCTCTTGCTTCAAAGTGTAATTTGATTGGCTGTTGGGGGAGTGTGTAAAGGTTTTTTTCTCACTCCCATGTTATAGCAGCGTATGACTCACTGGCCAAGAGTAATATCTTGCTGTTTCCTCCACTGTGGCCACAGAAGGCTTGAAGTGCAGTTGAACCACTGCTATTGCATTGTATGGTTTGAGGGCAGGCTATTGAAAGACCATACACAAAAACTCACCTGCACTACCTTGTGGTCTACTCCACAGAACCATACCGTGTGGGAGAGGATTGTGAAGGAGTTGGGGTGGGCATCGATGGCACGGATCCACTAGGTACATCCGTACATCCTCTGTGTAGGAGGGACATAGTGCACAGTTCACAAGTCGTAAAAGTGGCTATTGACTGGATGTGTTGGTGCCAGTGCCTTGGCACTGTTAGTTGCTGGTAAGGGGAACATTCCATTCCGCCGTGGTGCCTCTCCCCCCCCCCCCCGGCTAAGTTCCCTTCCATAACCCTTTACATTGGGGTTTAAAGTTTCTTTACACCAATAATCCTTTTGGGGAGAGGCATTCACCCTTCTCTGAAGAATAAGGTACTGGTCCCTGAAAGCAGGAGTCAAGACTAGATGCTTTTTGTGTATAAATTGATATGGTAATTCCTATGTTTCTAAACATTTCTCAAGCTTTCAGCACACTGAGGTAAAGATGGTTTCCTGGGAGTAAAGAGGAATGGGTGAAAGACACACAAGATTATTATCAGTTTAGGACTGAATTATTTTCACAATCTTTATAAATATGGTTTGATTTGTTTTGTTATTTGTGTCCACTAGATGTCACCAGTGTATTCCATTCTTGCCAAAGGAACATTGTGGTGTTGCATACATGTAAATTTGAAGCTTTATTAAAGTGATTATTTTGTAGAAGAATGGACAATGAATGGAGTGGAGCAAGGTGAGGCAGGGAGATGTTTAGGGGAAGAGGTGATTGTCTGGAGAAGTAATCTGAACATTTTGCTCCAGCAAAACTCAGTCACGTGCTGTGTAAATTCTGGCCTTTCCCCAAAATTATTGCCACAAGACATTCCCATAGTAACGTGTTCGACAACACTTCAGAGAATTCCAAACGAGCTCCGAGAGACCTACATGGGCTCCTTTGGATCGTATGCAGCACCGGTATACAGGGCACTCAGACTAGAGCTGTGTCTGGAGGATGACAATTCCATTTCATGGCAACTTATGAGGTTTCAAAATTTGTGTTTGTTCCTCATTGGAAATGTTTTCACAAAAACTGAATTCCATCAGCAGACCTGGGTATTTTACATTCTGTAGGCTGGTGGTTAGGGTGCTGGTCTGGTGTTGTGAGAAACTGAGGTTCAAGTTCCTACTCAGCCTTTTTCAGAGTGGAACTTTCATCCGAAAAGATTCAAATCAGGTAAAGCAAGACTTGAATCTGGGTCTCCCACATCTCCAGCTATTCTGCTAAATCCCCCATCTATATAATCTAAGGTGACCAGATGTCCCAATTTTATAGGGACAGTCCCGATATTTAGCGCTTTTTCTTATATAGACACCTATTACCCCCCTCCAGCCCCTTGTCCCGATTTTTCGCACTTGCTATCTGGTCACCCTAATATAGTCTGTCTTTCTCCACCCAAAACCCTTCCCCACAAAAGTTTAGTGGAAAGCGCTATGTCCCTGGAAAATGTTTTGGCTTCTAAATGGCATACTTCGCTGACATTTCATGTCAGTGAAAGTGCTCGGACATGCTCTAACTCATACCCTACTCCACTGCTATCTTGACCAGCTTTATCTATTGACTTGGGAGTGATGCTGGCTGTGAAGGAAATTATGTCCACTTCTTGGTGCGAAGGACTGGTAGGACAGGAAACAGGAATCTACTGTTTCCCTTTTCTCACCCTTTGCCTGCCTGGCCTATTTAGATTATAAACTCTTCAGAGTAGGGACAGTCTCTTAACATGTGTTTATAGAGTGCAAAGCACAATGGGGCCCTGATTGGACTCGAGACTTCAAGGGAATAATACAAATAATAATTAATGTGGGCAGCATTGTAAAATTGTACAAAGGCTCCTAATTCTGCAGGTATCCAGATCTTGTTAATGTACATTAACTTTCCTTGACCCCAAAGTAGTTAGAGTTCTAAAGCAATTCACTGTCAATATTAAAAGTAATCCTTGCACCTTTTAGGGTAACCTATGATGTACAAAATACATGTTAATGTGATATACATGTGTCAAGGCATTTGTTTAATAGGTGACCATATCACATAGTAAAGAGAGTCAACTTCTAGTATATAACCAAATAAATAAGATAAGGAATTTAAAAAGAAATGTAGCTTTTCCACAATGGATTGGGTACAAAATATAGCACTTTTTGTTAAAATAGAATACTTTTTTCAAATGTTAATTAATTAAAATGTTATCAGCAGTTATCTTTACTTTAAAGGGTTTGAGCAATGAGATTACTCAAGGTGGGACGAATAAAATAAACTATAATTTTAACTATTTTATGCTCTCCATAAATGTCCTGTTTTCCTCATTAGTTGTCTCATGTGACTACCTTTTGCAAGAGTGAAAACTATAGAAGCTTGGTTTTCATGGGCACCTCAGTATCATTAGATGACATTGCAGAGCTTTAGTAACCCCAAACTGTTTTGCTTTGGGTTACTAAAAATGCAGTCTTTCTGTAATGATTCAAGATAATTTATTATGGTTATATTAACATGCTGGTTTGGATTTTAGTTCTTCATCTCTGTTTAGAAGTCTATTATGAAGTGGCTGGAGCTGTTCCATAGTTAAGGTCATCTCATTTTTCATTATAAGCCCTAATTTTTGCTTACTCCCTTCACCTCCTATCCTGCCCCCACAAAAATCCCCAACCATAATCCTTTCAGTATCTAATTTAGAATGTGTGGCCTGTAGTCAATGCACAATTTGTTCTGTCAAAATTTGACCTTATTCAGACAAACTGTTGTTTAGATCTCGGGTATAGAAAGAGTCAGTTAATCATATTTCCAATATTCTTCTAGAACATTTTTGCCTGGCTATGGTTTGGCTTGTTTAAGAACCTCCAAAGATGTTTCAAAGGTCTTAGTGAGCTCTAATACAGAGGTCCCCATTTGAGATGATCTATATAAAATCAGACTAATACCATAGTGTAATGTAAAAGGGCTGTTGGTGATTGTGGGAATGTAATTCACTGAGTCAGTAGAAGCAATGATCCAAGCTCCATTCAGACTCTTGTCACTAAACAATTCCTACTATTTAAAAAAAAAATCTAAGGAAATTCCAACACAAACTTTATTAAGCCTGGTGCATAGGTTCTGAGTACATGCAAGTATGTATATCAGTAAAGGTATGGGATGCACCTGAGAGACCATTCCAGACATTCCCACAATGAAAGAGAATCCTAGTGCAGAGGCCCCTATGCCAGCATAGAGCCCTTTTGATTTCAGTGGGGCTCCATGTGGCACAAGTAATTGCCCACTTGGAGCTCTCCCTAATGACATTTAATGTGTGTATATGATAAAGAAATATAAACACATGGGCTAGTTTATAAATGATCTGAAAGGATAAGGAGATCAAACAAACAAACAAACCAGGTTGACCTCATGTTAATAACTTCCATGTTATTACCTTAACATTGTTACTATTTCTTTGATGGGATGAGTTTGTGCCCCTTATTATTCACAAGAGGCCTGTTACTTACAGATATGGGAGATTATGACTCCATGGTGCTAGAAGGGAACAGACACAATATACTCAGGATGGAGAACAAGCCTTGGTAAGAGTAGCTCCTCAGATCCATGAACAACAGCTCACAGAAATATTGGCTCAAAAAACCAGGAAAGGATTCCAGGCGATCGAGCTCTCAAACGTCAATATCTTCTTCAAGATGAAGAGTAAAAGTTAGCTACTCCTAATAGGAGGAATATATCTTTGAAAACTAGGTTGAGAAAGATGCATCAATATTTCAGACAATTCCGGTTTGATTAATTTTGGAATGATTCATAATGAATATGTAAAATTTCTATTATCTACTAGTAAGATGTCTAAATTACTGTGTTTCAGCAACCTATCTTCATTAAATTCTGAGAGAATTAATTTACTTCCTTGAAAGAAGCAAGTGAAAGTATTGCTGAAAGAGAACTATAGAATAGTCTAACTTGGGTTAAATTCATAGGCCCTGATTGTGCAGTTGGATCCAGGCAAACAGACCACTGCACCTAGTTAGAGTGCCACTAACTTCAGTTGGGTTGTGTACGGATGTAAGGATCTCCTCATGTGGATCCAGTTGCAGGGCTGTGTGCATGCTTACATATGTAACAATGCTGGTATTAAAAAAGTTTTAAAAAATGATTTTGAAGGGGAAGAAGAAAAAGAAAATCGATCTTGCCAATCTCCAAGTTCATGAGCCAGACACCCCCACTCTTAAAACATGAGACTGGCTTAAAAATAACTTTTGGGTTTTTAAAATTTACCTTCTGGTTTTTGAGTCTATGGTAGCATGTCTGAGCATTTCAGGTTCAAAATTCACCTTGAAATAAACATGAAAAATTGTGGGCCTCCCCACTGGTTGCTAGGAAGAGGCTCCTCCTCTCCTGATCCCTAGAGTGAGGAAGCAGCCACTTTATCCCTCTCTTCAAGCCCATCCTTCATCACATCCGCTCTCTCACCTCCCTACCAATCTGTCCTTACAGTCACCTGCTCACACACCCTCCCTCCTTTCCTTTATACATCCTACCCCTAACATTTCCCCTTAAACAGCCCCTATTCCTCCTGCATGTCTTCAATCCCCCTCTTGTACCTCATGGCTCCCTTCAGATTCTACTCTGCCTCGACAGCTGGTCAGAAAGTTTTAATGACATACATTCCCCTTTGTTTTTTGATGGAAAAATGCTTGTTTTACCAGCTCAGTCTCCTCTTGCACCTCCAACCCTCTTTGTTCCTTCAGACTCTTCTACTCCTCACATTCCCTTATCTCTTCAGTGTCCCGTGTAGCCCTTTAATCAGCAGCAACCCTCTTCTCTGAGGGTAGCCTGGCGTCACTGTTTTTGAAAACAAAAGGAGGTGGTGACCATGTTGGAGGCAGCCTCAGGTAGAGACTGTGGAGAGATGATAGCCATCTTGACTGAGGGCAGCCTGGCTTTAGTCCCATTGAAAGTAATGGGAGGTGAAAGCCATTTTTAATGCAGGGAAAAGTCAAGAGATCAAAGCAAGGAGCCATGTTATGTAAAATTTAAAAATATTGTGACCCTAGCATAGGGTGACCAGATGTCCTGATTTTATAGGGACAGTCCCGATTTTTGGGTCTTTTTCTTAGATAGGCTCTATTACCCCCACCCCCTGTCCTGATTTTTCACATTTGCTGTCTGGTCACTCTACCCTAGCAATAAAATTACAGGCAGTAGTGACACTGAAAAACTTACAGGAAAGACATTGGCTATTTAGTATCAGAGGGGTAGCCATGTTAGTCTGAATCTGTAAAAAGCAACAGAGGGTCCTGTGGCACCTTTAAGACTAACAGAAGTATTGGGAGCATAAGCTTTCGTGGGTAAGAACCTCACTTCTTCAGATGCAAGTGACTTGTGCTTATGCTCCCAATACTTCTGTTAGTCTTAAAGGTGCCACAGGACCCTCTGTTGTTATTGGCTATTTAGACTCTGATATGGTAGCACTTGGTATAATGAAAACATTGCCACTTAACTAAGTACACTACTCACCCACTGTCCTTCAAAGGGTGGGATTTATGAGGCAGTCTAAAGTACTTATAAATGAAGCTCTTATCTCTGGCAGAGGCCCTACCCAGTATCTGGCTAATAAGATGTTAACAATCACTCAGGCTCACAGGTATTTGGGGGATGGACTAGATAAGCAGCTGCTCCTAGAATAGGAAGGAAGAGACTTTTGGGAAGATGGCTGTTGTCTGAACAAAGTGCTGTAGGGCGAGGTAAGAAATCCTGAGTTTGGGAAAATTTTTGTATTGCATTTTTATGTTTATCTGTGACCAAGAGATAAAGTTCTCTCTGGAAAATGGGACTTAACTAGCTGGCATTGTGTTACTATTTTTGTGTTTAAGTATTGCCAACCTCAAAAGTTCAAAGGTCACAAGTCTGTCCCACCAAGATTACTAGATTGGCTGAAAAGTCATGAGATTTTTTTTTTTAAAAAATAATATGTATTGGGTTTTTTGTGTGTGTGTCTTCTGGTTTCTGAGCTTTTAGGGTGTGCTTGCTTGCTTGTTTTCAGGCTTTTTTTCTGCAGTCCCGAGGGCTAGAAATTTATTTTATTTTAAATGAAAGCTGAGATTCTCATGTATTCTCTTTATTCCAGCAGCTGAGGCTTTAAGGGAAACACCAAATAATGTTAAACTCCCAGTATAGTCATGAGAACTAGCAACATTGGTTTGAACTGCTTCACCAGCTTATATGTTTTCTGACTTTATTTAAAATGCCTTCTAATCTGAAATTATAAACTATATTTGACAGTCTTTTTGCTTTCTTAATGGCTCATATCCTATTTAAAAAGAACTAGGCACTGCACACTGAGTGAAGCAGAGGATCAGCAGGGAGGGAGAGTGAAAGTGGCTAAATCACTACTTTCACTTCAGGAAATTCCTGATTTTTGTTTGTAGGGTAAAGAAAGGAGACTGAAAGATCTTTTGAAGCTCCCACCTGCCTACCTTCAACTTCTTTCAGTGCCTGAAACAGCCAGCCATGCACACACAGCAGATTGGGCAGTCATCATGATCAAGTTGGATCAGGCTGTATATGCATATCTGGTGTGTATCTAGAGAACCCAGTCCTGGCTCAGGAAAAACTATTTTTCTAAGGCCGGTGGGGAATTTTGACTGAGGAGGGACTGTAGAATCAGACTTAGTGTGTCTGTGTTCATATCAAGGGGCAGATTCTAGAACCCTTATTCATGCAAGTAGTCCTTACTTCAATACTCCACTTCACTTCAATACTACTTACATGAGTTGAAGTTAGAGGAGTATGCCCTAAATAGTTCAGACTTAGTTATTTTTTGTGTTACTTGGACTCTTCTTGACAGAGGTAGTTTTAACATGCTCTTTAAATTAAGTGTGCATCTGATGCCAGATGTGGCAATAGGTCTACATGTGCTAAGATCTTTGGGGTGGGGCTTGTGTCTTAACATGACATGTCTTAGGGCATGTCTCAACTACAAAATTAAGTAGACTTAAGTTAGGTCATTCTACAGCCACCCGAGTAATTAAATTTGCTCTTCATGTCCATACTACGTGCCTTCTGTCAGCAGTGCACGTTCTCACCAGGAGCGCTTTGCACCGACTTATGTGGGGCATTGTGGGGCACTTCCAGCCGGATCTCCGCTGCCAGCCCAGACTGTGAATGACAGCAACAGGCGATGTAAGCAATGTAGTGTCTACACTGACGCAGCATCGACGTAACTACATCAACCTCAGCGCTATGCCTCTCGCGGAGGAGGAATTATTAGATTGGTGTAGCAGGTGACTTAAATTGGCAGGAGGAACATTGTAGTGTAGATGCTTACAGTTAGGTCGATGTAAGCTACTTTATGTTCACCTAACTCTGTAGTGTAGACCAGGCCTTAGAGTTTAACAGCTTGGGGCCTTGATCCCAACTGGGATCCTCTGGGAGCTATTGCAATACAAATATTGAATTATAATAAGTACACTAATGAGCATAAAAATGCAAAAGTGTGGTTTCATTTGAAATTAGAGGTCAACCAGGCTTCTGCATTCAGCATGCAGGTCATACAGTCACTGCAGCACTGCCATTCCTGTCTGAGGAAAGAGGGGAAAAAATGAATATTCACAACTTGTTTTTGCTCATCTGAGACTATCATGGGCTGTGTCATTCTCTTTTTCTCTGTCTTGTTCTTTGAACTATTAAAGGAAGGGTGGAGGAAAAGGAGACAATTAAAATGTGTTCTCTCTTACCTGATTCATTTTGGGACCTTTATCTCAGTTCTGTTTAAGATTTTGCCCCTGTGCGTGTGTGTGTGTGTTTGGGGACAAATCATCTGAAATGTGCTTACTAGTGAGATTCACTGGCTGTAGAGAAGTAACCTTTCTCTTCTCCCTACATTGGTGGTTACTAAAAATTGACTTAAAAAAAAATTCTCACACATCTGTCAGTAGCAACCACTCCACAATCATCACCACACACATCTGGCCTCATTAGGCTGTCAATACAAAAAATCCTCTGAGGCATTTACCGTTGTATATTTGGCCACTTCTCCCTAAAGAGCTTTCCCTCTGCATAGTTCACTGGGAATTTGAAAGTGCAAAAATCTAAAATAAAAACAAAACAAAACAAAATCTTTGCTCAGTCTCTGATTTCCTCATTGTGTCGACCTTTGTTTGGGCTTGCTGATAGCCACGAGTGAACGACACTGCTCACGAGGATGATGCACATTCTATTAACAATTCTACTGTATTTATCAAAACTCTAATTTATTTCAGTGTTAGCACTGTATTAAGGAATATTCACCTTTAGCAGTGTTCAAAAACCAACAGGCCCTTTCATCTTTCCTTTTATAAGTAAAAGCCATGGCGGTAACTAAAAGAGAAAGCAATAGATGCCTGCAGTTAGAACGATTTCTGTAGGATTTCTTTTCAACACCCATCAAACCATGCCACAAAGCACCTTACTGGGGAAAAACATGGGGAGAGGCTTTTCCCATAAGATTTTTCCACACTTTCACTCTAGCATGACTGGGAATACAAAGAGAACTGCCTTTACATTTTCCTAATAGGAGCTGTTGAGAAAGCTACCTTGTTTCCTATATGTGCACAAAAACTGTAGTTTAGGGTTTGGGGAATAAGCACAATTTGGGAACCATATTGTGTAAAGAAAGAGTATTAGCTGGTCAGAGTATCAGAAAATCTGGGTTTTAGATCTGAGTCAGCCACAGGTTTCCTGGCGGCCTTTGGCCAGTCACTTAACCTTGTGACTCCACAGTCCAGATTTTACAGAGGGGGAAGATAGTTACCTACTTACCTGACAAGGAGGTTGGAATGGCTCACTTATGTTTGTAAAGCACGTTGAGATTTTTGAATGGAAGGTACCATGTACATTTAAATTATGACTAGAGTTGAGATGGTGTAATCTGGGAGAAAGATAATACTATATAACAATGTGAGAAATAGGTGAAAGGTCATCATTGTAAGGTGAGCAGTGTGTGTAGGGTTTTTTTTTTTAATCTGCTTAATCAATCGCTACTCTCAAAATGTTTTTGAACTTATACTGTTTATTTTCCTCACAAGTATGTTGTTTGCATGATGATGAACTTCTGGCAGGTGTAGAATTTACACACACACAAACAATACAAACAACGGGCTTGATCATCCCCTCTATTTGCATGAGCAGAGGGGTGTCTAGCCAGGCAGAACTCTCATGACTGCACAGAAAGCAGGAGGTACACTCTATAACAGCATTTCCCCCTTTCTGGGACCCTAGAAAAGCTCTTCTTTGGTTGCTCAATAAGGGTCTTCATTCTCCTTGGTTTGGGGAGTGCAGGTTGAAGCAGCGGCTTAAAAAAAAGAGCTAATCTGCTGGGGAGATTTGGACCAGTGCAGCAGAGTCTATGTGTGGCTAACCATGCAAAGAAGGCATCTGTCTTTGAAGATGTGAGAGTGCCCTTGTTTTTGAGTCCTCTGATACTGTGGGGATGGGAAGCATTCTTCACTGCCCACTCCATTGTTCTCCCATGAGACCCTTCCACTAGGGTGAACTAACTCCTGAAAATTCCATAAAATGAACTTTGGAGTATTCGGTTTCCTTCTGCTCTGTTCCCATGGGTTTCTCCAGGGCAAAGGGCGGTGTAGTCCACAGTTGTTGCTGAATACACTTCTTTATCTACTTGCTTTAACACTGTGACACAGAATATCACCTCTACATTAGAATGGATAATGTATGACATCACAAATCAAATCAAAGGGATGCTTTTATACTTAGGCAAAGGACTCTGTAGAACAATTTCTAATGGTAAACTTATACTTTTTTTTTTTTTTTTTGCTGTGTTCTCAATCATAAGAGCGACTCAAAGCCCCAGTTCAAATCTTCTAGGGCAATTATATGGAAATCTGCTTCATTCAATCTACCTCCTTGGAACCTTAGTCACGGACCAGCAGCCAATTTGCACTCTAAGCCGATTAAAGATTTTGAAGTTGTTTCTTTAGGCAGTGATACTGTCAGTCACCATAGGAATGCAACACATCTAAGCTTATTAAAAACTAAGCATACTGTTAAGAAGAAAAACATAGAGCACTCAAAATGACATCCGTTACTTTTCCTGTTGCTAAGCATGACTAATAAGTTCATAGTTACACTTATGTAAGCACTTACTGTGCGGTGCTATCAACGCTCACCACGCTTCTGCAGACTGCCTTGCAAAACAAGGTTGAACATGTGAACCAGGAAGTCCTGGAAAATTTGGCATGTTTTTGTACTTTTATATATGATATCCATGTGATAAACTGGAGGGGCATGTGATAGATATGCCAGTATTCTCCTAGACTCCTTGTTGTTTCTGGATTCATCAATAGCCACAGCTGGGAGAAATCTCCTTTTCCATCTATGGCTGGCAGGAAACTGCACCTGCTCTTGTTGGAGTTGGACTTCACCACAGTGTAGCACCTATTCATGACTTCCAGGTTTGATTATTGTAATTCTCTGTATCTAGGCATGAAAATGTTGGCCTTAAAGGATGTACTGGCTTGTAGTTAGGGAATTGGTCTGGGACTCTGAAGCCCTAACCCTTCAATCTTGGCTTTTCCTCAGACTTCCTGTGTGACCTTGGGCAAGTGACTTAATTTCTCCAATTCTCTATCTGCAAAACAGGGAAATTTCTTTATTTTATGATGGTAGCACTTCAGAGCACTGCTCATGGTCCAGGACCCCATGGTGCTAGGTGCTGGACAAATAGAACAAAAGATAGTCCCTAACCCTTCCTTTGTCAGCTCTTTGGAGAAGGGTCTGTCTCACATTATGTTTATATGTCACTTAGCACAAGAGAGTCCCAATCTTGGTTGGGGCCTTACACACTACTGTAGTACAAATTAATGGTTTTCAAAGCAACAGGAACCCTCTCACCCCCCCAACACACCAGCATTCTGCTTTCTGAACTGACTATCCATTGAATACTGGGTCAAAATCAAGGACTAGGGCCAAGATCCTCAAAGATACTTAATGGTAGTTAGGAACCTAAATACTTTGAGGAAATGGGCCTAGGTCCTCATCTTGAAAGCCTTCCATGTCATTGGGAAAATTACATATGGAATCATTTCACTTACATGAGGGTGAACTCCTATTGTAGCTACATTACACTGGGACAAGGGAACTGTTAACCTGAAAAGAGAAATGCTTGTGTGCAGGAGATGAAGCTTTCTCAGAGTGGCTGACAAGAATGGTGCTCTTTCCTAGAAGAGATCAAGATGACCATGAAATCTCAGTGGCTCCAGAGCACAACAGGAAATCCCGTTGTTTGACCTAGCAGTTCTACAATACCATCAACAAAAATGAATTAAATTAACAAAATAAGGTCCAGTTACTGCAGAATATATCACTTTGTAATTTTAAAATATGATTATATCATGGTGATGGTATCATACAAGAACCTTTACAAGTACAAGAAATTGTGAAGTGCAGAAAATTGATAAGGGAAGCTAAGACATCAGGAAAAATCTATGGCTGGCAGAGCTAAGAAAATTAGTTTTAAGTATATTAGGAACAAAATAATTCCTAATAAGAGGCCTAATAGGCCTATTAGATTATGGTAACATTTTTAATAATGATGCAGAAATGTTAAATACATATTTTTGTTCTGTATTTAGAAAAAAGCAGGATGACGCACTCATATCATAGTAGGAGGATGAAGGACTTTCCAGTCCATTAGTAACTGAGGAAGATGTTAAACAGCATCTACCAGAGATAAAACATTTTAAAATCAGTGGGCCTTGATATCATAAACCCAAGAGTCCTAAAAGAGTTGGCTCAGAAGACCTCTGGCCCACTGATATTTTTAATTTTGGAATACTGGGGACATGCCACAGAACTGGAAGAGTGCTAATGTTGTGTCACTATTAAAAAAGGGCAAGCAGAATGACCCGAGTAACTATAGGCCTGTTATCCTCACATCAATTCCTGGCAAAATAATGGAAAAGCTGATACAAGTTTCAATTGATAATTATATTCCTGTCTTTTATCCAAGTCCACATAGTTTTTTATGGAAAAATGGTCTTGTCAGACAAACCTGATCTCATTCTTTGAGATTATAAGTTTGGTTGATGAAGGCAAATGTATGGATGTAATGTACGAAGGGTTTGTCTACACATACAGCGCTGCAGCAACACAGCTGTACTGCATCATTATAGTGCTTAGTGAAGATGCTATCTATGCTGACAGGAGAGTTTCTCCCATTGGCGTAGGTACTCCATCTCCTCAAGAGGCGGTAGCTATGTCGAAGGGAGAAGCCCTCCCATGAACATATCACTGTCTACACCAAGAATTCAGTCGATATAACTGCATTGCTTGGGCTGTGAATTTTCCACACCCCTGAACAACGTAGTTATACCAACTTAAGTCTGTAGTGTAGACCAAGCCTAAGACTTTTGTAAGGCGTTTGACTTAGTACTGCACGACAGTGTGGCTAAAAAATTAATGCTGTACAATATAAATGAGTGCATATTAAATGGATTAAGAACTGGCTAACAGGTCTCAAAAAATAATTGTCAGTGGAGAATCATCATCAAATAGGGTTGTGTCTAGTAATGTGCCACAGGTATAGGTACTATGCTCAGTTTTTCAACACTTACCAATTATCTGGAAGTAAATATAAAATAGTTGCTGATAAAATCTGTGTGCGCAGGCAGGGGGTAGCTCAGGGTACAGGGAGGGGAGCATCTAGGGCTGTGCGCAGGCAGGGGAGTAGCTCAGGGCACAGGGAGGGGAGAAGCTGGGGCTGAGTGCAGGCAGGGGGGTAGCTAGGGCTGTATGCCAGGAGGGCTCCCCCTGCTGTGGCTGCTCCCTGAGAGTCTGCCGCCCCAGAGCCAGGTCCCCCCCTCCTGGGCAGCTCTTACCAGCTGCGTGAGCAGTCAAAGGGGGCTAGGAACTGAGAAGCAGCCTCAGCCCCAGGCACCAGCAGCAGACTGGGGAATGGCACAGCTGCCTGCTCTATGGCACCACTAGCCAGAGGAGCAGCTGCCCTCTGTTAATAGTGCCCTGCACTGCCTGGATCTGGCTTCCCACCTGTGACCTGGCCAAGGGGCAGGGCCTGAGGGGATCTGGGGGAGTGGAGTAGGCAGGGGGGCTGGAGCTGCCCCCAGGACTGCCCCATTTTGGGTAAGGATATCCTCAGCATCCATAAATACTCAGGCTGGTCCCCCAATTTCCCTCATATCATAAGAGTTGAAGTCTCTCTTCCTGAAGAGAACAGAATAAGGGAACTCCACTCCATTTTGTGGGAAGGGGCAACAAACTCTAGAAAATTCTGAGGGGAACCTTGTGGAGTTTTCCTGCCCTCTTCTGGGAGGAGGCTACTTGGCCCATTGTTCAGTATACTGACAAGAAATTTAAAGTAAAATAGATGTCCAAAGGAAATAATTGAGCTCAAAATTTCTGAACTTAGAAAGATGAAGTTCTTCTCAGTGTTTTCCTCTAGTTGCTAGGTATTTGCAATGTGGTCTGTCAGGTGTTCAAAAGTGAGTCAACAAAACTGATAAGAGAGGTGGCTTCTGAACTCGGGCAGCTTTAGCTGGGATTCACGGGTTCAACTGCACTCACAGCAATCATGAAAACAAGGGTGCAAAAACAGCCCGTGGGGGCTGCCGCATTCACCAATCCTTCGCACAGGAAACCATGCATGAGCCTGTGTCATGGTGGCACCATTCCCGGCCACATTACTATGCAATAATGTCAGAGTCGTTCGCTGTTGTGGAAGATCAAAGGAGAAAATCTGCCTAAGGGAGTGCTGTGGGGGAGGGGGGTGGAGAAAGGGTGTTGTTGGGGCACATATCCCAGTTTCCAGGCAGCAGGGAGATGGCAGTGGAGTGCCATGCTGGGTTCATGATGGGGCTTCTCCCTTCTCTGAACAGCCAGCTCCAGATGGTGAACAGAGCTGTCTCCCCCACTGCATCCAGGTGCACCCATTGAAGTTGGAGGCTATATCTGCCACTGTAACATTTTTATTAATAAATCCTCTGAAAGTTTGTAAATATCTGACATTTCAAAACAGTTTCTCTTAACTGCCTTTAAAGGAAGCGCAGGAAGCATTTTCTAGACTTTAAAAAAAAAAAATCTTAAAATCCCACAAAATAAATTCTATAATTTTGGCTGTTATAAATAGGTGTTTATCTGACTATAACTATCCATAGTGTTTGCCTTATCAGCTACAGATAAGATTGAATTGGGCAGCACTTACTGCCCCAGCAGAAGACTGTCTGCAATACCACTGCCTGTTGTTTAAAGTACAGTAACTCCTCACTTAACATTGTAGTTATGTTCCTGAAAAATGCGACTTTAAGCGAAATGATGTTAAGTGAATCCAATTTCCCCATAAGAATTAATGTAAATGGGGGGGTTAGGTTCCAGGGATTTTTTTTTGCCAGACAAAAGACTATATTTTATTTTTATATCTACCTATATATATATATATATATACACACACACACACACACAGTATAAGTTTTAAACAAAAAAATTAATACTGGTACACACAGTGATGATGATTGTGAAGCTTGGTTGTGGTGGAGGAGGCAGCAGGTGGGATATTTCCCTTACTGCTAAATGATGAACTAGCAATTGGCTGAGCCTTCAAGGGTTAACTCTCTCTTTAGACAAGGCAGCAGGAATGGAGGGAGATATGCACATTTCCCTTAAGTACACTGCCTTGTTAATTAGATCAGCTTGCTGAGACGCAGCTGCTGCAAGCTTCCTCCATCCTGGTCTGTCCCCCCTGCTCCGTGGAAGATGGGGTAAGTGGGGTGCGGGAGCAGTGGGGAGGGGGACACCCTGACATTAGCCCCCTCTTCCTTCCCTTCCCCCCACACAGCAAGCAGGAGTCTCGGGGAGCAGCTCAAAATTTTCCAGAGTTTGTTGCCCCTTCCCACAAAATGGAGTGGAGTTCCCTCTGTTCTCTTCAGGAAGAGGGACTTCAACCCTTATGCTATGAGGGAAATTGGGGGACCAGCCTGAGTATTTATGGATGCTGAGGATATAGCACAGTTAATCAGCTCCTCAGCACTGCTAGTCACCCACTCCACAGATCCCCTCAGGAGCCACTTTGCCCCTGGCTCAGCACCTCTTCCCCCAAATGCTTGTTCCCTCTCTTCCACTCATGGTAGAAAGGAGGAGAGTGGGTTAAGGCTGCTTTAAGCAGTAACTCTCACACACATTTCTTAACAGGAATCCATCAGGTGCTGAGGGAAGCGTTCCAAGATACACATCTGTGCCAGGGCTCCATCCGTTCCTCCATGCATTCTCAAATACCTGTATAGCCCGAATGGCATCTTATCTGAAGAGACTGCTGAGGACTAAAAGGAAGGTGCATGCAGGGGTGGCTCTAGCTTTTTTGCTGCCCCAAGCACAGCAGGCAGGCTGCCTTCGGTGGCATGCCTGCAGGAGATCCCCGGTCCCGCGGATTCGGCGGCACGCCTGCGGGAGGCACGCCTGCGGGAGGTCCGCCGGACCCGCGGATTCGGTGGCAATTCGGCGGTGGGTACGCCGAGAAGCCGCAGGACCAGCAGATCACCCTCAGAAACGCCGCTGAATCCACGTCACCGCGGACCACCCGCAGGCATGCCACCGAAGGCCACCTGACTGCCATGCTTGGGGCGGCAAAAAACATAGAGCCGCCCCTGGTAGCAACTCAAGAAAGGGACCTCAGTGTCATTATAGACAGCTAATGAAAACCTCTGCTTAATGCATAGCTACAGTCAAGAAAATATGTTAGGGTACCTAATGAAGGGGACAGTGAATTTAGAAAATGCCTGTATATAATGAATGGTGGCACTGGACTTCTGTGTGCAATACTGCTCACCCTGTCTCAAAAAAGGGCAAAGCAGAACTACAGGGGGTTCAGAGAAGGGTCACTGAAAAACTCCTGTGAAGTGAGATATGGCACTTATTTCCTTATATTTAGTGCAACACTTTAACAACAATATGATGAAGTGTCCACCTCACACAGGACTGACAGGGGGTTAAGATGGCCAGACAGGCCAATTAACTCCACAGGCTGCACCTGGAGGAGAAGCCAGGGAGCAGGGAATTAATTGAAAACAGGCTCAGCTGGGCAGGAACAAATGGGACCCATAATGCCAGATAGCTAGTAACAGAATGGAATAGGGGGGTGGCTGCTGCTGGGAGAGGACAGATACTCTGTGGTAAGAGGGAGAGGTGTTTGGAGACTGTGGAGGCATACAAGCTGCAGTCACTTCCTCAGAAGGAGGAAAGTTTGGAGCTGATATGCCCAGAGAAGGGGTGGGGAGGAACTTGAAGTGAAAGAAGCAGTGAGGGCTGAGAGAGGAATGCCCAGAACTGCTGGGTTGAGGGTCCCTGGACTAGAACCTGGAGAAGAGGGCAGGCCCAGGTTCCCCTGCCAGCCACTGAGGGCATGGCATGGCATGGCATGGCATAGGCCTGAGGCAGTGCATGGGAAGACTGCTTAGGACTGCTGATAGACTGCACCCTAGAAGGTTGAGGAACCTACCTGGAGGGCTGAGCCATGAAAGAGATACTGAGGGTCCTGAAGCAAGAGACCAGAGAGAGTCCAGTATGCACACCATCGCTTGCAGCAGGGGGTATTGGTCTCAGGAGCTCATCCCCAGACTGACCAGGAGAAGATGCCAGTGAAGTGGTAAATGGGGTGCCCCGTGACTAACAGTGTATCAGATACTGTAGGTAGGAACTACTTCTGTTTTATTAGGCTGCTCTAAAGTGCCAGGTGTTCTCTGAAGCATGCAATACAGAGAATCCCTGCCCCAAGGAAGTTGCAGACTAAACAAGAGAGGCAGGTACAGGACACATTGGGAAATCCAGAGGGATTTTAAACCATTAACTCAGTTGGTGAGTATTGTGGGCATTGCCTTTTGATGGTGGCCCCTGCACAGGAGGAGCTTTGAAAAGGAAGGAAAGACAATCCTGACTGCTGAGAGAGAGCTGGAGGACCTGAAAGCAGACTCCCTCAGTTGAGATAAGGAGACAGAAAGGACCTAGGGATCCCAGACAGAGGACGCTGAAGGCTTAAGTTAAAGACAGTCATCAAGAGATCCAACTTGGGAAATCTTTGACATCAAGTAGTGGTGGAGGCTGCATCTCTCAAGCAGATTTTTTTTTTTTTTGGTGAGCCAACAAGTTTTGATATCAAGAAACATGTCCATTTACTGATTTCTTCCCCCTGCTTTTTGAATGACTACTTTAAAAGCATCTGTGTTGTTTGCAGGCACAGGTTAAACTGTCATTTAAAGCTTGTCTGGATTCTCCCCAGCAAAACAGAATGGCTAAATGCCTGCAGTGTTGGGGCTCTTAAATTCAGTGCTGTCCATGTATACAACAGAATTAAAACGGCCCTTTTCTTTGTTTAACATGACAAAGAGCTATAGCTATAGGAGAATGAAGAGTACAAAGGAAAGCTGTGGGTATATAGCCCTGAGTACACCACCGCTTTTTAAACCTTTATTAAGCAAAACAATCTGAAGCTGGGTAGCATGAATTGCAGATGCACAGTGTAATTTTGAAAACAACTTACCACCATGCTGCAGACCCTAACTGGCTGCTTCTAACTAACACACTTTCATCCTTCTCATTGGATGGTTCTAGGATAGGTAGTGTAGATAATCTTGGTTTGGAAACCTCTTAGCTAACGTGATCAAACTCTGTTAATAGAAGCCTTATGAAAAAATTTTATGCCTTGTCTGCAACAACAGAAAACTGTGGAGAGCTGTGAATTCAAATAACCATGCTTGTTGTATTATGAAAAGGCAACCTTCTAATAACCTAGAGCTACCAAATGGTTCCCTGTTAAAGCTCACTCTCTGATCTCATAGCACCTTAAACAGCAGGCTGTTGGATTAGCTCTATTCAAACCCCACTCAGCATTTTACTTCATTCCCTGTGCATGACTGTTTATCCCCATCTGTAAAATTAGGGTGATGGTGACTCTTCCCTACCTTATGGAAATCATGAGGCTTAATTAATTGCTATTTCTAGAGCTCTTTGAGATCCTCAGATGGAAAGTAGTACAGACAAGGACAGAGTATTAATAAGGGCTAAACTCTGCTCTGTGTTCCACTGATGAAAACACTTTGATTTCAAAGGAGTTGCAGAAATTGGCCAGTAATGAGTACCTACATCGTAACTGAGAACATTCTGCTGTGCTAAGGCAGAAAATATGAAGGGACCTTAGCAATAAGAAACCAGAAGTACAGAACATGGAGGATGTCTTATGTGTCCAAGCACTTCCTCTACAGCTGTGCTTGTTCACAAGATTTACACAGGCTTGTAGGCCTTTGCCATTTTTAATTAGTTTTGGAAAAACAGACCTCCTGCGCGAGAACCTTTCCAGGCTGTTAGGTGGCTGACATTTTAAGAGGCAACAAATAATTTGATAATGTCATGGAGTTGGCACAAACAGTCTTTTGAGATTCTACAGGTGGTTCCTAGAGAGATGATGTAATAACTGTAGATATTCACTTTACAATTTTTAAGTAGCAATATTCTCTCAGGGTACATCTAGACAGCCAAAAAAAAAAAAGGCAAAACAAAACCCACAGTAGTAAGTCTTTGGCTGTCTACATGTCCAATGACTTTTGGCAGTGAATGACTTTTGGTATGTGAACTACATGCCACAGAGAAAAGCAAGCAGTGTCCATACCGCAGTGTGTAGCTACATCTTAGTGAAAGGTTCTGACACAGGGGAGGCAGCTGGGAAAGTTTTAAACAGCGCCCCGCCTCCCACCAAGTCTTTCCCCGCTGCTGAAGTCTTTCCCCTGGCATGGAAGAGCTCCAGCAGCTGAGAGGCAGCAGGACGTTGCACAGCAGTCATAGACAGCAAGGTCTGGCTTGGGTGAGTAGAGAGCCATGTAGGGTCCATACTCTAGAGCACATACACACCTAAAGGGTGTAGACCTGTACCACTCACCTAACAGTTGCCTCACCATCTATACTGCTCCTTAAACCCATGCTAGGGGAGCTACCATCATGTATACTCTACATGCTGCCAAAAGAAGTGTGCAGTGTAGATGTGTAGTCTCAGAACCCAGGTCAACTACATAGCAATGAAGACGTTCAGGCTTGGGCTAGACCCAGCAAGGGGAGGAGGGTCTTGGAGGCCAGGCTCCAGCCTGAGCAGGAAAGTCTACACTGTTGTTTTTAGCCCATAACTTGAGCCCAAATCAGTTGACCTGGGCTGAGACTCACTGCCGCAAGGTGTTTGTTTTGTCTTTTTGTCTTGGTATGTCTACGCAGCAAAAAACTATAGACTCCTATGAGGCTTTCCAGAGATACCAGTCTCTTGCATAAGGCTAGTCATCTGTAGGGATTGTAAAGATTTTTTTTGTTTTGTTTCACAGATGTTTGCAGAGAGCCCTTGTGCTCACTCCCTCCTTGCAAGGCAATGAGTAGAGAATAGGTTTGCGAGATCCAAGTGGGGTCTTCAGACTTTTTACACACACTGTAATTCCTATCTTGTCTGGTCCTTTCTCTCTCTCTCTCCTCCTCCCTCCCCCCCCCCCCCCCCATTGGTTGTATTGAACTATTGTGCAGCTGGGAAGGCAGAATTCCACCAGGAGTACACTGCCACTCTATATGCTGCCACTGTGGTGTGCTGAAGAACAGCTTGCATACACACAAATTAGCTTCCAGCAGTATAGAAAGCTGCCTTTAGAAATGAACTCCTTCCTGAAATCACCTCCAGTCCTGGTAAGTACCCAGTGATTAGGAAGGCTAAATCTAGAAGACTTAAGGTTATCCAACAGGGTTTTGTCAGGACAAGTTCAGTCCTGGCGTAGTCAGATGCTGCTCCAGTGAAGATGCACTCACTGACAGCAGGGCTGACTTTGTCCCTTTGAGTGTAAATATTGACAGCAACTAATTAGTGTATTGCGTTTTGCCTGCTAATGGCAGCAAAAGAGCTGTTTAAGACCAGACAGAGTCTAGGACCTAACCAGGCATATTAAATGGGTAATTGGGAGTTTTTACATCTTTCTCCATTCTTGGTGAGACTTACACTTCCTTAAAACTTGTCTCTTCTATGATGCCTACAGAACACTCAGCATTGGTTAGGCACTTCAGATGTCTGGCCACTGCCTATCATGCTGCCCAATATTGTTTCCTTGTGCTCACCAATTTGTCTGTATCCACCTGTTGTCTCATACTTGGATTGCAAACTGTTTGGGCAGAGGCTCTTTACCACTACAAAAGTGACTTTTTTCCTTCTGTTGATAATAGCCCACTTTAATTGATTGTCTCATTAGAATTGATAAGGCAACCCCCATCTTTTCATGTAGTGTGTGTGTGTGTGTGTATATGTATGTATGTATGTATGTATGTGTATATATATATATAAAAAAAAAATCTTCTTACTGTCTTTTCCATTCCATGCATCCCATGAAGTGGGTTCTAGCCCACAAAAGCTTATGTCGAAGTAAATTTGTTAGTCTCTAAGGTGCCACAAGTACTCATTGTTTTTGCTGATACAGACTAACATGGCTACCACTCTGAAACCTTTATTTATACGGTGGCTAGCACAATGAAGTTGGAGTCTCGAGCCATTACAGCAGTACAAATAAGTGTAAATGATGTAGTAACTGCATAGACTTCAATCAAGATACAGAGGTGGAAATCCAGAGTAAGAGAGATCCGAAGTTTGATCCTCTGATTTCAGTTAATGCCCCTCTTCAACAACTATCTCCACCAGCCAGTGGCGGATTAATAATTTTGCCGCCCCTAGGCCGGGAAATAATTGCTGCCCTAGCCCCGCCTCGACTCTGCCCTTTCCCCGCCCCCATTCTAACCTCCTCCCCAAAGTCTCTCCCCCTCCCTTTCCCTATTGGATTCCTTCCCCAAATCCCCACCCCCTGCCCCGCCTCTTCCCCCAGCGTGCAGTGTTCCCCCCCCCCCCCCCTCCCTGCCCCGCGAAACAGCTGTTTTGTGGCGCAAGTGCTGGGAGGGGAGAGAAACAGGACGCGGTGGCGCGCTTGCAGAAGAGGCAGAGGTGAGCTGGAGCAGGGGGGTGTGGCGCAGAGGGGAGCTTCCGCCCCTGCAAATTTGCCACCCTAGGCCTTGTCGGCCTAGGCAATAATACGGCGCTGCCACCAGCACATCAGGATCTCTGAACTTTTGCAGCAAGGAGAGAGGACTTCTTGTAACTTCTGTAGTTCTTATGGGCCAATGATAACCTATAACATGACTCCGATGTGGGCTGTTGAATTCCAAAGATCTGCTCCCACTGTGCTCCATAGCAAAAGTCCCACAGACTTCCCTAACAGCTGGATCTGATCTCAGGAGCCCCCCCACTTGTGGCTTTTTAAAGTCTCAGAGATGCTGCTTAGTGGTGTGTTGTGTGTGTGGTTTTTTTTATTATTCCCCCTCTCCTCTCCCCCCCCCCCCCCCCCCCAGGAGCTTCTCATGACAGGAGTTGCTTCAAAAAGCTGTTTCAGGTTCAATAGTTAATGCACTGCATTTCTTCTGTAGCCAATGGCATAATGAGTTGACTATATGAAATATGCACAGTAAGAAGTTATGACACTTTAATATATTCCAAGTTCAGTAACCAAGTACACGTTCACGAACGTGACCATTTTATGTGTTTTCATATATTTGTAAAGTGGCTCATTAACAACTGAGAGCCAAAATTGTTGTCTCAAATTGATGACTGCAAGATGTATGTAAACTGATATCTGCCACTTTGATCATACAGGTCCTGCTTTCTGGCTCATGCAAACTAGAAGATTTTAACAAATGTAATTGGCCTATCTAAGCAGTGATGCTGGAACTAGGGATGGTGGGGGTGCTGCTGCACCCCTTTCTCTCTCCCTCTTCCGCCCCCCCCCCCCCCACTTGAAGTAGTACTAACAAACACCAAATACATAGGTTTCAGAGTGGTAGCTGTGGTAGTTTGTATCAGCAAAAAGAACAAGGAGTATTTGTGGCACCTTAGACTAACATCCTGATTATCACTACAAAAGTGTGGTGTTTTGTTTTTGTTTTTTTTCCTCCTGCTGATAATAGCCCGCCTTAACTGATTACTCTTGTTATAGTTAGTATGGCAACACCCATTTTTTCACATCCTGTGTGTACACACACACACACACACACACCTTCCTAACATTTTTTTTAATTTTTGATTCTCATTTGCTTTCTTTCAACAACAATTTTATATATCACGTTGCTAAATTAGACATGAATTTTTTGAATCATAATACAGTTCAATACCACAGCTGTTCTCTCATTGAAGAGCTAGAGAAGTATTAAAACTTTTTATAAACTTGAACAACAGTGGTTAAATATATAAACTTACTACCCTTCTACTTCACCTGCTAGTTTACAACACAAACAAGCCTTAAAGTTTTTTGGCTTGGTTTATTGCTAAACACAGAAGTATACAGGCTTTTAAATTTTTCCTATAGCAGTGCTTTAAGATGAGCTAAAAGTGGCCTCTCCTGGCTGGCCATTTACCCTTTAAAGGAAGGAATTCTATCTGTAACGTATCCACTAGAATTAAGATCTCCCGACTCCATTCAGAGAGTTACTGCTATGTGCTGCAAAGACCAGGTAAATCTCTACCC
This sequence comes from Malaclemys terrapin pileata, assembly GCF_027887155.1. NCBI lineage: Eukaryota > Metazoa > Chordata > Testudines > Emydidae > Malaclemys > Malaclemys terrapin. The sequence goes on along the minus strand of NC_071507.1, from coordinate 78,084,447 downwards.
TTTAACACAGGAATTCCCCCAGTAAAGCTACTTTCTTTAATTTAATCATTTTCTGTAACCCTAAATGACCATACTGTTGTTGAACTATATTTCCCAAAAGGCTAAGGACATAAGGTCAAAGTTTTCATTACTCTAAGACCAAGAAGTTTCATCTTCAGACCATTTGTCTAGCAGAGGAAGCTCCAGGCTACCAGGAGATTGTGGTTACATAGTTTTAAGTTGTAAATTATGGTTTTGTTAGTTCAAAGATAAGAACCTTTAACAATCCTTCCTTTCTTCCACTACTGTTTTGTCATCCTATCGTATCCTCTTACACCTACACTGTAAAGTGACACCTTTGTTTATACAGTATCTAGCCCAATAGGCCCTGGAACCATGACTGGGTTCCTGAGTGCTACCATAATGCAAATTTATAATGTACAAATCAGTATTTGTACATTAGTTCTGTGTTGCATAACAACCTCATTCTCGTCTCTACAGTGCCGTGTACATCTATGTAAATAAGATATATAGGCTACTAGATAAATTATGAAATCAAATATTAATAGATGCATTGTAGAGCCAATACAGCAAAGAGTTAAATAGATTCTCTTTAGTTGAGAATTTATAATCAGAGTTGTTTATTGAATTACAATCTGTTATATGTGTGCAACCCCCATTGGGATTTGCACAGCTGTCACCAAAGGCTTATTTGGAAGCAGGGCCGGCTTTAGGCCAATTCAACCAATTCCCCTGAATCGGGCCCCGCCCCTAAGAGGGCCCTGCGCCCAAGCCCCGGTACGGCGTACCGGCAAGAGCCAGTGTGCTATACCCGGGTGGCCCGGCTTCCCCAGGGAGCCCCAGGCCCTTTAAATTGCCACCAGAGCCCCACTGCTGGAGCCCTGGGGTAGGGCTGCGGGCCGCTGGGGGCTATTTAAAAAGTCTGGGGCTCCCGTTGCTTCTACCGCCCCGGCCCTTTAAATAGCCATTGGAGCCCCGCCACTTCCCCAGGGCTCCCGCGGCTATTGAAAGGGCTGGGGCGGTGGAAGCAGGGGATCCCCGGGCCCTTTAAATAGCCCCCAAACCCTGGGCTGCTGCTACCCTGGTGCGGGAGGGAGGAGGAGGAGGGGGCACTTACCATACAGGGTGGGCTGTACCCGCACCCTCTGCCCACACCAGCCCCGCATCCCCTGCCCTGCCCGCAGCCAGCTCCTGTCTCCAGCCAGCCCCGCACCCCCTGCCCTGCCTCCAGCCAGCCCCGCACCCCCTGCCCTGCCCGCAGCCAGCCTCTGTCTCCAGCCAGCCCCTCACCCCCTGCCCACAGCCAGCCCCTGTCATACCCCTGGCCCTGTCTCCAGCCAACCCCTGCCGCACCCCCCTGCGGCCCTGCCCAAAGCCAGCCAGCCCCACACACACCCCTTCCCGCACCAGCTCTGCACCCCCTGCCCTGTCCCCAGCCAACCCCTGCCGCACCCCCCTGCCTGAAGCCAGCCAGTCCCGCACTCCTCTGTCTCCAGCCCTGCCAACCCCTGCGGCCCTGCCTGAAGCCAGCCAGCCCACCCCACACCCCTTGCCCTGCCTGCAGCCAGCCCCTGCCTCCAGCCAGCCCCATACCCAGTGGTGCCCTGCAGTTCCCAGGGCATAACCCTGCACACCAGGGCCGGCTTTAGGCCGCTTCAGCCGATTCGGCTGAATTGGGCCCCGCACCAAGAGGGCCCCGCGCCGCAGCTCTCCACTCTGCCCCCAGCTCACTTCCCCCTCCTCCCCTTCCCTGCTTGCTCCACCCCCTGCTCCTCCCCCGCCCCTGCTTCCCGCGAATCAGAGGTTCGCGGGAAGTCTGAAAAGAAGCAGGGGCGGGCAGACAGGCTGGCAGCACCAGGTAAGCTGGGGTGGCGGGGGGCGTGAGAAGGGCTCCGGGGAGGCGCAGCCCCGCGGCTCGGGCCCCCCCCCGGCTGAGCCGGTCCGGCCCCCCCAGCTGAGCGGGTCCGGGTCCGGCCCCCGCGGCTCGGCCCCCCCGGCTGAGCGGCTTGGGGTCCGGGTCCGGCACCCGCGGCTGAGCGGGTCCGGGTCTGGCACCCGCGGCTGAGCCATGCCCCCAGGAATCGGGCCCCGCTCTTGCTAAAGCCGGCCCTGCTGCACACCTACTTCAATGAGGGGGGCAGGGAGCAGCTGGGACCCACACAGGTGCACACCCTAGGGTGACCAGACAGCAAGTTTGAAAAATCGGGACAGGGGGTGGGGGTAATAGGATCCTATATAAGAAAAAGACCCCAAAATCGGGACTGTCCCTGTAAAATCGGGACATCTGGTCACCCTAGCACACCCCCAGGGATTGTGAAACGGAGCTCATTTCTAGTTCAGGCCCATCTTTTTTAAAAAGAACTTTAGGTAGGGTTAACATACATCCGTATTTTCCCGGACATGTCAGGCTTTTTGGTTCTTAAATCGCCATCCGGGAGGAAATACGGACGTATGGTAACCCTATTGGTATAAAAAATACATACTGTGGCACATCCCTTAAATCAGAACTTTTTATAGGGAACCGGTTGCTAAGTAATGAAAGGCTTTTTTTACATGGGTTTTTTTTTTTTTAGTCATCCCTGCCGGGGCCCCGCCGAAAATGTTCGAATTGGGCCCCGCATTTCCTAAAGCCAGCCCTGTTTGGAAGACACGACTGCTTAGGTGTGAGCAACACTAATACCATTGCATTCAGAGCCAAAAGCAAAACCCAGCTCTTAGCCCAGGCTTTTCCAAAACACTCCTCATGGATTTATTCATAAAAACAACACCTAAGCCTGCTTCTTGGTTGCCAAGAATCAAGATAGAGAACAGGGTCACTTTTAAGTAATGGGTGGGGTTAGCATTGCCAACTTTTTCAATATTTGGTGTCGTCTTAAAGTCACAGCTCCTGCAGTCACAATTGTGAGAATTTTGCTGCTTTTTTTTTTAAAGTGAAGATTTCTAGTCCTCATGATTGCAGTAAGAACTTGAAAACCCACATGCACATAAACAGAACCCCAAATGTATTATATTTTAAGGATCTTATGGTCTTTAAACCATTCTCAACTTTTTTGAGGTCTGTCTCATGACCTTTAAATACTTGGAATTGGCAAAACTCAGATACTGTGGTGATGAGGGCCATGCATGTACCTGTATGTACAGTAATGATGAACTAATTTGGCTTGTAGGTTCTCTATTACTGGTGGTAAAGTTCATTTGTAGCAGGTAGTGACCCAGTATGGCTGTGGGCCTATCTATGGCCTCAAATTCTCCTCATATATGGGGAACCAGGAGCTTCCAGCACTTTTAGGCTACTGAAGTGGTTAGCCCTCTGGTTAAGTCACAAGATTCCCCCTGCTGGAGTTAATCGGAGACCAGAAGGAAACAAATCCTAGTCTTCCAGCCCAGACTCTTGCTAGGGACAGCCTTTCCTCTCAGGGTCTGTCCTATTAAACGGTCTTTAACCCTTCTTCTCTTGGGCTCAGGTTTCAGCCCTCCTGGCCTCCACCTAGTCCTTCCTTTCGCTTTAGAGGGATGGCTGCACCACCTCATAAGGAGACAGCGTGCGGGACCTCTCACCCTCCTCTACTACAGGAAGTGCGGCAGGAACAATTTGTATAGTGGGGGTACTAAAAGCCATTGAAGAAAACTATAAACCCTGTATATGATTGGAACCACTTCAAGCCAGGGGGTGCCACTGCATCCCCAACACCTCTCGTTCCAGCACCTGTGACTACAGGTGCCCAGGCTTGGAACTCTAAATAACTGGGCAATCTGCCCTGACTCTCCTTCCTAGAACCTCTTCCTCTGCACCCAGCCCTGCTTTCTAGCCCTTTCCTGGCTGGTCTCCAGCTCTTTAATAGAACATCCCTCTTAGTTCTGCCCTGCTGGAGTGTCTGCCAGCCTGGCCACAAGCTGGCCTGATATCTGCTAGCAGGAGAAACAATGCAAGAAAGGGCAAGGGTTTTCTAATCTGACGTTGTCTCTGGATCTGACCAACACTGGTGGGATCCTGCGGGATGAACTTCCCATGGTCAGCACAGGTGATGGGGAATGGTTGGAGCTTCCTCTCACCTGGACTAAGTGAACCCTGTGGTGCTCATTCAGTGCATGGGGCTGCCCACCCTGTGTGTCCCTTGCCGTGTGCTCCAGGAGGTGAAGGCTGCCTGCCCCAGCCACTCTTGCTTATCTTGAGCATATCCTGCATCCCACCCACCCTCATCCTCTGGGCCTCCATAGCTTAACATCAGGCTCTTGCCCCATGAACTGTTCCAGCCACCTCCAATGCACCACTGCTGTTGAGTATCTGGATGCTCTTTCTCCATCTCTCATCTATGCACACCCCATCCATGGCCCCATAAAGTCACAGGACTTCCCCCTGCCACTGGCCGAGGATCCACCTACCAATCCAGAAGGAGAAAGCTTAGTGTTAAGATTTTCTTTGTGTGTCCTATTTCCATTCTGTACTGGGCAGACTTTCATTAGCAGAGGGAAGCTGAATGCAGGGTAAGTTGAACCACTGAAACTTTACTAAACTCTGTGCATTGGTTTGTGGCTGAGCTGCTTCCATCCTAACTCCACATTCCTGAGTTCTCCTGGTGTCCTGGTGGGGGGAGGGATAGCTCAATGGTTTGAGCATTGGCCCGCTAAACCCAGGGTTGTGAATTCAATCCTTAAGGGGACCATTTAGGAATCTGGGGCAAAAATCTGTCTGGGGATTGGTCCTGCTTTGAGGAGGGGGTTAGACTAGATGACCTCCTGAGGTCCCTTCCAACCCTGATATTCTATGATTATAGTTCCTCCAGGGAACATGGGCATTCTGACTTCAGTTCCACTTACAATATAGGCAGAGCTATCTGTGCCATTGTCCACTGACTTGTACAACTTTGTGGAGCAGTGGGCACTATTCAGACTTCATTGCTTGCTGTCCCCATCCCAGTGCCACCCTTTTTGAACCTAAGATCATCACTCCCCTCTCTGTTTTCTCATGTTTTGTTCCCGAGAATCCGTCCTCTTCTGGGCTCTTCCATGACTAAGGTTGTGGGCCTTTAGTTCTAGGTGGACTTAAGGCCCACCCCCTCAGGATGCAAATAGACTCATGACATTTTTACTCATTCCCTCCACCTAGGAGTTGGGCTAAACTTGGCACAGATCAGGCTGAGCCCCAAAGGACCGGTTTGCTCTGTGACATCAATAAAAGAAGGAACCTAGTTTCTTCAGCACTTAGAACCGTGATAAGAACTACAGAAAAATGAGATAGAAATTAGCTTGGATTTGTTTATACTGTTGGCCCTAAAAGCACTTCTTCTTCCTGGCCTGCAAAGAAAACAGTGAGAGGAAACAGCATCACCAGAGTAACTCAGGCAAATGTAGCAGAACAAAAATGAAACACAACTACGCCAAAACAAAAAAACCTGTTATCCCCTGTCACCTAGCAATGGCAGAGCAATTTATCTCCATTCAATCCTAGGGCAAGTGCACCTGAGATGTGCTTAAACTGTTTACTATGTTCTCAAACCCTTCCCACATTGTCATTGTAGATTCTGCAGATCAGATGGCAGAATCTATTCTTGCAGCTTTCATTCCTTGATCTGTGTTCTGAGATCACCCCAACCCTCTAGTATCAGGATTCCAGAATGAGAGCAGCATTGACTGTGCAAAAGCAAGTGCAGTTTGCGCTCTAGAAGCTTGTAATATGGATTGCTGCTGATCAGAGGAGAATCTGTTTGCAACTGGAAAATCCACAGTGGGGCCCATAGTTATCCAAGTGCGCAAGGCCATTAAGCCTATCCTGCTGCATAGAAGTGTGACTTGGCACTGTGCAGGACATAGCGCATAGGTTTGCAGCTGTGGGGCAATCGAGGGGATGCATATTCCTATTCTGGCACTATTCCCCCTTGCCAGGGAGTACAGAAACTAAAATGGGTATGTTTCTGTGGTTATGTAAGCACTGGTGGATCACCAAGGATGCTTCACTGATATCCATGAGGGGGTGATCAGAGAAGGCGCATGCCACTCACCTCTTTAAGAACACAGGACTATTTAAAAAGTTGCAAGCAGGGACATTCTTCCCCGATGGTGCATTACCAGTAGTGATTTTGAAATGCCAATAGTGATTGTGGAGACCCAACCTACTCTTTACTCCCTTGGCTCATGAAACCATACACTGGCCACCTCAACAGCACCATGCAAAGATTCAACGACTGGCTCAGCAGATACTGCCACTTGAATGGGTGTTTAATGACTCAGTTGGATCTCAGTGAGACAAACATTCCTATTGTTACTGCATGTTGTATATTTCATAATATCCCTAAAGCAAAGGGGGAAACGCTACTGGCAGGGTGGAGGGGTGAGGTGGATCAGCTGTCTGAATTTGAACAGCCAGGCACAAGGCTATTAGAGCCACCATGGAGCTATAAAGTTGAGGGAGGCCTTAAAAGATCAAACAGTCAGCCATAGTAGCGTTCCATGATGCTTTTAGGAATTTGTCTGCCTTCATATGAATAGACCTTAAACGTGGGTGGGTTACTGATGCTCTGTAATGGTGTGGCTGGAGTAGCAGCCCCTTGTGGACCTTCCTGGCAGCCTGACACAGCTGCAAATCTCCTCAGAAGCAAGGGGTAGGTAGAGGGACATAGTCTCTATCCCCTGTATCCACTGGATGCTCCTACAGGCTTCCCCACAAAAGGGTTGCTGGAGGGGCTTATCCCCAAATGTTCCCAAGCAAAAAGTAAAGTAAACTCACTGTTAGCTCATCCCTAGTCTCCTAAACAGTTTTAGTTGAGCATCGCTCTCTCCTGGGGTCTAAGTGCTTCTCCCTTGTGACTGCCTGGGCTATCAGGACTGTTTCTCCACCAGCACTGTAAATGTAATGCTGTGTCTGTTTTCATCAGCAGCCTCTGGCACGGATGCTTTGAGAACAGGGGTGGCTCCAGGCACTAGCGCAGCAAGTGCGTGCCTGGGGTGGCAAGCCGCCGGGGGGGGGGGGGGGGTCCCTTCACGCAGAGAGGCAGAGCTCTGTCCTGCTTCCTCACCAGTTAGGCCAGATCTACACTATAAACTAACATCAGTATAACTGTGCCACTCAGGGGTGTCAAAAATCCACACCCCTGAGCGGCCCAATTACACCGACTTAACTCCCAGCATAGACAGTGCTGTGTTGGCAGGAGGGCTTCTCCCAGCAACATAGCTACCACCTCTCATGGAGGTGGATTAACTACACCAATGGGAAAAGCTCTCCCACTGGTGTAGATATCATCTTCACTGAAGTGCTACAGTAGCGTGGCTGCACCTGGGCAGCATTTGAAGTATAGATCTGCCCTCAGCCCTGCACTGAGCCATCTTCTCTCCTGTTATTCCCCCTCCAGGCTTGGCATTGGCTACAGGTATAGTGGAGCGGGACTAGCTGGCCTAGAGGTTCTCTTTAACCCCTTCTCAGCTGGTGTGGGTCTTCTGCACTCCATTATACTCCCGTTATGAATTTTGTAATGTGACTCATCTGCCTTGTGCAAACCAATAGACTGAGTTTCAAAACATAAAACTTTATTGCAGGCAAATAAAGAGGAAACAAAGTTAAAGTGGAAATAAACAAGTTAAAAACATTTTAGCAACACTGTAAGAAGGTGATCCATACTTATAAAAGCCCAGTAAAGCAATAAACACACATGTTTACATATTACAATGTTTCATTCATGTTAAAAATAAGTACCACCCTGTGCTTGCTGGCTGATCCTGTCATTATCACAGGCCAGTGTAGGTTCTCCTTGTTTTCCTCTGTCAGAGGAGTAGGAGGAAGGGTTCATGCCGTGCTGCCACCTGTTATGCTGGGGGAAACCATGAGCAGTGACCATGGAGTATTCCATGTAATGGCAAGGCCGCTGTGTGTGAGGTCTTCAGGAATTCAGCTCAATAATGGTCTGCAACATCTGCATTTGTTGCCTGAGCAAAGGTACCGGTGCACTTCTTGCTGCACCTCTCTATTCCTATGCCTCTCTGGTAGCAATCGTTCTCTCCATTCTTGGTCATTCATCTCAGTTTCAGACCTTCAGCCTCTCCAGTCCCTGTGTTCGCAAGCAGTCCCTGTAGAGGAGTGGAGACTCTCGCAGAACGTATCCTCCTTGGTCTGCTTCTTTCCTCACTTGATCCAGGTCAGATCTTCATCAGGAAGAGAGGTGGCACATCTCAAACAGAGGTGGCTCTATGTTTTTTGGTGCCCCAAACACAGCAGGCAGGCGGCTTTCGGTCTGCTGGTCACGCGGATTCGGCAGCATGTCTGTGGGAGGTCCGCCGGTGCCGCGCCATCAGCATCCCCGCCGCCGAATTGCTGCCGAATCTGTGTGACCAGCAGACCGAAAGCCGCATGCCTGCCGCCCTCACAGCAACCGGCAGGCTGCCCCCCGCGGCTTGCCACCCCAGGCACGCACTTGCTGCGCTAGTGCCTGGAGCCACCCCTGTTCTCAAAGCATCCGTGCCAGAGGCTGCTGATAAAAACAGACACAGCATTACATTTACAGTTGCAATGGACAGGAAAGATACGTCTCAAAACTCCCTTACGTTATTCCCATAACCATCTCTAATAAAAAACGCTAATTGTTTCTTTAGCTTTGGAGCACCTCATTACAGCACCATTCTGTAGCTCGAGCCATGGGGAGTACAGACTAGCATGAGGGGTGGGGAACTGCTAAATGGCAACTGTGAATGCTGGGCACCCCGGGTATGAGTATAGGGAAAGTGCTGTGAATATTGCCAGTACATTCCAGGCAGTGGTAACTTTGGCTGCTATCTCACTCCAGAGGGTGCCAAAAGTCCAGAGAAAGCAGCTGCTACTGGTGTCCTGAAGCCACCTGGGCCTGTATACTGCCAACCAGTTTACTGAACAGGGCCAGCAGAGCTCATCCTAGAATGGCATGGGAGTGTCCCCTTTTGTGGGGGAAGAAACAAGGCTGCCATCCTTAGAAATGTTCAGGAGAGGATTGCAGAGTATCTCTGGAGTCTTGGCAATCGTTTTAGAGAATTAAAGGGACAGTCCTGTTCGGATAAACAGGGTACTGTGCACAGGGAGAATTATTCCTTCCCCCTGCACTGATCAACAAACCAAAGAAAATGCCACATCTACCTTTTTTTTGCTGCCTACCTCTATCCAAGCACAGGACAGTGATCTGCTGTGGGCACTGTAATTCTGACTGCTATGCTAATCTTTTTAAATTCATTTCCTCATAAGTAGTAGTTGATTAAATGGCAACAATATGTGCATTCCAAAGCATTAACTTTAATTGTATTCTAAGTACTGGTTTTAAAAGTAAAGCAAAGATTCAAAAGTCAATGTCTTTGTTCTGTAAACTTGTGTATGGGCTGGGTGCCGTTTTTTAAATAGGGAAGAAGGTGGAGGGGGAAAGAGGAAGGGTTTTGGCCACTGGAAAAGGAAACAAATATGCTTATAAGGAATAATGCATCTATATACTTATCTGAGCTCCCTTCCCCTTAATCACCAGACTCATCTGTGCTCACCTGACAGAACTGGCTCAACTCAAGTGGAGTTTCAAAGAGCTCCGGGGTCACTACATGGTTTGTGTCTCCCCCATTCCTCCTCACTGTGCACTGTAGGGGTTTTTGTGCCCAGCTCTTGCAAAATGTCCACAGTCCCATTTAGAGTGCTGGTAAGTTCCCTGCCAAGTGTGGCTTGCAGTTCATTGTAGAAACAGCAGGTCTGTGTAGCAGTCCCAGATTTGCTGTTGCCTTCTGATATATCTGCTGAAGTTCCAGGGCTTTCGCCAGCATTGAGTCTCATCCCTGTGGTGGGCAACCAGGAAAAAGCATTTCAAAAACACACTGGTTTTTGTAAAGTGGTAGTGGTGGGAGGTTAGCTTCTGTTACCTGTGACCCCCAGGGTTGTGGAATTCAAAATTGTGACCAGAACAGCCACTGTTGTAGGGACTGGACCATTGTGGGACAGCTGCTGTGGAGGACTGTTAGTGTCAACACAGGTAATGAAAAGGATCCTAAAAGGAGCAGGTAAGAACCCCTTGATAATCCTTCATGTAGGAACAAATGACACGGCTAGGTTCTCGTTAGAGAGAATCAAGGGAGATTATGCCAGGCTGGGGAAGACGCTCAAGGAGATAGAGGCTCAGATTATCTTTAGTGGGATTCTGCCTGTTCCAAGGGAAGGGCAGCAAAGGGCTGATAGGATTGTGAGACTAAATAGTTGGCTAAGGGAGTGGTGCTATAAGGAGGGCTTTGGGATGTATGGCCACTGGGAGGCTTTCGGGGACAGACACCTGTTCTTGCGGGATGGGCTTCACCTGAGTAGGGAAGGAAATAGACTTCTGGGAGGGAGGCTGGCTCATCTTATCAAAAGAGCTTTAAACTAGGAAGTTTGGGGAGACGGTTGGGAGATGCACAGTTAATCTCCACGCCAGATTCCAGTATTGAAAAGGTGAGTGAAATAAGAGGAGACATAGCCGGGGAGATGAGATTGGACATAGGAAGGACAGGGGGGACGGACACAAAGAGGCCCGCAACATATAGTGCTAGTAATGGGAGACAGGCTAAACAACATACATTAGGGTGTTTATATACCAATGCGAGAAGCCTAGGTAATAAAATGGAGGAATTGGAGCTCTTGGTCCGAGAATTGAAACCAGATATCGTAGGAATAACTGAAACGTGGTGGAATGGCAGTCACGACTGGAACACAGGTATGGAGGGGTATGCACTGTTTAGGAAAGACCGGGACAAAGGTAAAGGTGGGGGGGTGGCATTGTATGTCAATAGTGAAATAAGCTGTAAAGAAATAATAGTTGATGGAATAGATAACACAGAGTCCGTCTGGGCAATACTCACACTGGATAAAAGGACTACTAGAGCCTCTCCGGGGATAGTGCTTGGGGTGTGCTATAGACCGCCAGGATCGACCCAGGATATGGATAAGGAACTATTTAATGTGTTTAGAGAAGTAAATACTAATAGAAACTGTGTAATTATGGGGGACTTTAACTTCCCGGATATAGATTGGGGAACAAACGCTAGTAGCAATAATAGGGCTCAGATGTTCCTAGATGTGCTTGCTGATCAATTCCTTCATCAAGTGGTAGCTGAACCGACAAGGGGGGAGGCCATTTTAGATTTGATTCTGGTAAGTAGTGAGGACCTCGTTGAGGAAGTGGTAGTAGGGGACAACTTGGGCTCCAGTGATCATGAGCTAATTCGGTTTAAACTAAATGGAAGGAGTAACAGAATTAAGTCAAAGACTAGGGTTTATAATTTTAAAAAGGCCAATTTTAACAAATTAAGGGGACTGGTAAGGGAAGTGGATTGGGCAAACATATTAATGGATCTAAAGGCAGAAGAAGCCTGGGATTACTTTAAGTTAAAGATGCATGAGCTGTCAGAGGCCTGTATCCCAAAAAAGGGAAAAAGATTACTAAGCAAGAGATTTAGACCGAGCTGGATAAGCAACCGACTCAAAGGGGCGATTAGGAAAAAACAGAAAGCGTACAAAGAGTGGAAGAGGGGAGGGATCAGTAAGGAAACTTACCTTAGTGAAGTCAGAGAATGTAGAGATAGAGTGAGAAAGGCCAAAGGCCGTGTAGAGTTGGACCTAGCGAGGGGAATTAAAAGCAATAGTAAGAGGTTTTACAGCCATATAAATAGGAAGAAAGCAAAGAAAGAAGAAGTGGGACCGCTGAAGACTATAGCCGGAGAGGAGATTAAAGATAATCTAGGCATGGCGCAATATCTCAATGAATATTTTGCATCGGTGTTTAATGAGGCCAATGAAGGTATTAGGGATACTAGCACCGTGACAGAGGGGCATACAGGATGGGGGATTACCGTATCCGAGGTAGAAACAAAACTTGAACACCTTAATGGGGCTAAGTCGGGAGGACCGGACGATCTTCATCCGAGAATATTGAAGGAATTGGCACGGGAAATAGCAGGCCCATTAGCGATAATATTTAATGAATCTGTAAACTCGGGGGTGGTCCCATTAGACTGGAGAATAGCTAATGTGGTTCCTATTTTCAAGAAAGGGAAAAAAAGTGATCTGGGTAACTACAGGCCTGTTAGTTTAACATCTGTAGTGTGCAAGGTGCTGGAGAAAATTCTGAAAGAGAAACTAGTTGAGGACCTTGAGGTTAATGGCAATTGCGATAAATTACAACATGGTTTTACGAAGGGCAGATCGTGCCAAACGAATCTGATCTCCTTCTTTGAGAAAGTAACGGACTTACTAGATAAGGGAAATGCGGTGGACCTAATATACCTGGATTTCAGTAAAGCGTTTGATACTGTACCCCATGAGGAATTATTGGTTAAACTGGAAAACATGGGGATCGATATGAAAATCCAGAGGTGGAAAAGGAATTGGTTAATGGGGAGAATGCAGCGGGTCGTATTAAAGGGTGAACTGTCAGGTTGGAGGGAGGTTACTAGTGGAGTGCCTCAAGGTTCGGTTTTGGGACCCATTTTATTTAATCTATTTATAACTGACCTCGGAACCGATTGCAGGAGTGGGCTGATAAAGTTTGCGGATGATACGAAGGTGGGAGGCGTTGCAAATTCGGAGGAGGATAGGGATATTCTGCAGGGAGACTTGAATGAGCTTGTGAATTGGAGTATCAGAAATAGGATGAAATTTAATAGTGAAAAGTGTAAGGTGATGCATTTGGGAATGACTAATAACAATTTTAGTTACAAGTTGGGGACGCATTGGTTAGAAGTAACGGAAGAGGAGAAGGACCTAGGGGTCCTTGTAGACCGCAGGATGACTATGGGTCGACAATGTGACGTGGCGGTGAAAAAAGCCATTGCGGTCTTGGGATGCATTAGGCGAGGTATATCTAGTAGGGATAAGGAGGTCCTGCTTCCGTTGTATAAGGCGCTGGTGAGACCTCATTTGGAGTACTGTGTGCAGTTCTGGTCTCCCATATTTAAAAAAGATGAACTCAAACTGGAACAGGTGCAGAGAAGGGCGACTAGGATGATCAGAGGAATGGAAAACCTGTCGTATGAAAGGAGACTAGAGGAGCTTGGGCTGTTTAGTCTGACAAAACGAAGGCTGAGGGGGGATATGATTGCTATCTTTAAATATATCAGAGGGATAAATACAAGGGAGGGAGAAGAATTATTCCAGCTTAGTACTAATGTGGACACGAGAACGAATGGATATAAACTGGCCGTGGGGAAGTTCAGGCTTGAAATTAGACGAAGGTTTCTGACCGTCAGAGGGGTGAAATATTGGAACGGCCTTCTGAGGGAAACGGTGGGGGCGACGGACCTATCTGGTTTTAAGATTAAGTTAGATAAGTTTATGGAGGGAATGGTTTAATGGTAAAACATAGTAGCCAAGGAATACCAAGCAATGGTAGGTAAATAGTATAATGGCTAACAGGGGTCAGGCTAGAGACTCTTGCCTACATGCTCGGGGTCTTACTGATCGCCATATTTGGGGTCGTGAAGGAATTTTCCTCCAGGGTAGATTGGCTGAGCCTCTGGAGGTTTTTTGCCTTCCTCCGCAGCATGGGGCAGGGATCACTAGCAGGAGGGTCTCTGCCGATTGAAGTCACTAAAACACAGGATTGGGGACTTCAACAGCAGAGTCCAGGGAAGGGGTAGGGACGGTTTTGTGGCCTGCAGAATGCAGGGGGTCAGACCAGATGATCATAATGGTCCCTTCTGACCTTAAAGTCTATGAGTCTATGAGTGTCTACACTAGCACTACATTGATGGAAGTAGAACTTGCTTTGGCTCTACATTGTTTGGGGTGCTGGTGTTGTGTCAATGTAATGGGCTGCCTGTGTCAGTGGGAGACAATTTTAGGCGTGGAGGCATGCAAAACTAAGTTGAAACAAGTCCACTTAGGTGGACGAAACTTTGTAGTGTAGACCAGGCAAAAGACTCCAGATGGCAGATTGATCTCAGCAGCCCACCCTAGCCCTGCATAAGGAAATCTTCTAAGAACAATAAATGGCAGAATGATCAGCATGCCACTGAGATTCAGATTGCAGATTTGTAGCCACTGGGATGCAGATGCCCAATACTCCTGCCCTCCATCCTACATCTCTATCTGAGTTTCTTTTAATTGGCTTTATTAGTGTGTGGCTGTTCTGTCTTTGATATGACCATGTGACAGGAACGTAACTCTTGTAATCCTGACCCATGACATGGGACCAGGAAGTAAAGGTCAATCCTTACAGAAGTGCTGGTGTAACACATCTTTGTTATAGGTTTGAAAGCCAAGATAATAGATATCAACACAGGATTAGGGTCTTAGTTTATGCATACTTCTGAAACGCGTTTGTGACCTTTCTAGTATAAGGTTATAGCTCATTTCCTGTAGATATCCATGAGGTGAAGATGGTGGTGGCTTTGAGAGAACATTCCAGGTATTGGGGGTAGCACAGCACAAATCACCAAGATATTTGTGAGAAGGAAATAAAGGGATTGTTGAGGCTGGCACCACTGTAGAGTGAAAGGAGTGGAAGTAACATAAAATGAGATCAGGTTGGATATATAAGCAGCAGCTGCATGAATGTTTAATGTTTTTAAAAATATGGATAATAAAATATCTAATTTTGATAGGACACTGGAAGCATAATTTAGTGTTGCATTAGAAATGTGGTCTATCTCTGGGTTTATTCCAAATCTCTCAAATCTTTTTTTTCCCTTTAATTGGTCGGGATCTCTTACTTGTGCATTCTGCTATGATTTACTGGAGTTCATGGAGCCTGAAGCTCTCCTGCAGTTGTAAAGTATTTCTATAACTAGTGAAGAGTTCTCAGCACCATGCAAGCGCAAAATCTTAATTGCCTCCAAAGAGAAGCACTTGTAAAATGTTACATCCTCCAAAAAATGTAAATTATTTCTGTACTGTGCCCTTCCAGAATATTGATCACTCTTGCAAATTGAAGGGCTTGTAAAACTTTCCAGGAACTTTTTTAATTGCTCTGCATGGAATAAAGTGATTTCAGCTGCTTGGACTGCATAACAGACTGAGTGGCTCTTTATATGTGGTGGCATGGGGGCAGTCAGAAGTGGAGTCCGACTGCCTCCTTCCCCCCCATCTGTTCCCCTCCTTCTCCAGTACAGGTTGACCAAATATTCAAAGTGCAATTGGACATCAGCAGGGGTGTCACAGTGAAGTGTTTTTGCTGAGAGAAGCATGAAGGAAAAACAGCCTCCTTTATAGTCCCCTTACCCATAATTCTGCCCCTTGCACATTGGGGAAAAAAACAGGGACTCTTTGCAGGAAAGGGAGTGCTAGGAGACAACAGTAGTGACTCGTTACTATACTGTCCCAGTCCTAGTGTAGTGTATGTCTAACCCTCCAGTCTAGCTTCTACACTTGTCCCCTCCCCACCAATTCAACACACATGCACTTTCACCCATTCCCTCCACTTACCCTTATTCGCTAAACCCTGCCAATCTAAGCCATCCCTCTCCTGGCTCCGAACTCCTCTAGAATCTCTAGGCTTCCAACAACTCAACTTAGTTCTGCTCAGAAACCCTCCCAACTGAATCTCTCTAGATTCAGGACACCTCTGAACCCCATGTTCAGGCTCAGAGGTACCCAGATTGAGAACCCCACCCCCCTTTTACCCATAGCTCAAATATCCACCATCCCTACCCTAACTCAGAAGCCTTTCCACTCCTACCTTTCCTGTTCTGAGGCTTGAAATGTCAACTTAGTCTCCCCAATCAGCTTATAAAACCCACCCTTGGCCCTTAACCCTCCCTCTGCCTCTCACTGCCTCAGTTTCCCCAACTGTAAAAATAGGATGTTTGTAAAGCTGGGTGAGATTCTCTGATGGAATATGCTCGATAAATGCAAAGCTTTGGAGTACCTAATTGTATTTGAAGTGAAGCAAGCAAGGAGTGACAAGGATGAAATTGGATGGTTTGTTCCAGTTAAGGAAGACTGGTTTAAGCACATCTGGGACCCTTTTGAGGGCCCCTGCAACCACAGGTTTTGCAGCCTGTCAGAACAGCACTGAAGCAAACTCATACATTTAAGAGCTCCACCAGCTTATTGTTTTCCCCTCTTCCTATTCTGACTCTTTCCCTCTAAGTGTCTAAAGTATTTATTAACTCCTGTTCTAGCTTTTAGCAATAGTCACGGTACTAGGCATTACATTTCAGGTAGCAGATGGAGGGGTAAAAAAATCTGGCTGGGAAAGTGGATGGTCCTCTCAATCTCTCCACCGATCCCTTTGGACATTGCCGATTTAATCCAATAACGATGATCTGATCTGGTGTGTTCTGCAGCGCCAATATCCACTCCCCCTCTGAATTATGTAGCAGAGATAGTAGCTACACGTACTGCAGACAGGTGCAGCATACACTGCCCCTTGGAGAGCTTGCCAGGCCTATGCAACATTCCATTCTTGGTGGAGAGGACCTTCCCATTCACTCATTTTAAATGGTGTTTGCTGTTAGCAGGCCTGCCACGCTGTGACAGTTTGAAGGGGGGAGGGAAGAAGGGAGGCTTTGAAAAACAAGAGTGAGATGTTAATTATTTCACAACAATACACAGCAAAATGCCTCCTAGGTATGTAAGGCTCCTAGTGCATTTGTGGGCCTATTAGTCACACAAGCATAGACAATCTCTTCCTGGAATTAGGAAGTTCTCTCACTGGCTTTTTGAGCCCTTTTAAGGAACACTTGTCAAAAGGTTCATGAAAATCATTTGACAATTACACGGAAATAGGCAGGAGATCCCTTTATAAATAGGGTTTGGCATCTATTTTGATGACTATGAGTGGGATGAGGCTGAGTGTAAAGCATCCACAACCCCCTGGGTAAACAGAAATAGTAACATATCAGGGACTGAAAAACGATAAGAACAAGCTTTACCCCAAATCACCTATAGAAACTAACAAAGTACATTCTATATGGTACAAGGGAGTGGGGAGAGATTCATGGACTCACCAGGTGAAAGCCTGGCCCCACTAAAGTCAATGGGAGTTATGCCATTGATTTCAATAGGTCAGGATTTCACCCTCTAACTTTAAGCAGGACCCCTGTTCTAAACCCAGGCACTACCACCTGTTTGTAAATAGCCCACAGTATTCACAGCTATAACTGCCAGTGGCCCACGTCGCCCATCCACCACTGAGCACCATGGACAGTTGCAAAATAATATTTAAGAGCCCCTAAACCTGCAGTGGGGAGAGAGCAATGGTTCTGCTGCCGGCTCACTCTAGCCCCAGGCACCACGTGGGCTTGTCTGGGCTCTGAGTGAGGAGAGAAGGAACCACTCTGTAGCATGATTTGCTGGGGCCTGGGTGGTCAGACCTGCATCAGCTGCTCTGAGGTTGCAGAAGCTTCCCCCTGAGGAGTTGTTGCTTTATCATTGGCAAGTGCTGCATAGCTCCTGAAAGCCTTACAGCATTCGACATGCACTTTCACTAAATCTGTCACGGTGCAGCTAAGGCAGTCTGACGGGGTAGAGAGCTGTTTTGGTGGTGGTGTTTTGATTTTTTTTATATATTAAAAAGGCAAGCCACAAGGGTTTTTTATTTTACAGTATGGAAAGTGTCCTTTTTTCATTCCAAAGGGTGAAAGTTCTGAACCATTGACAATGGGATAAGAGTGGAAGTACTTGTCTAGCTTTTACTCTACTGGTTGCTACTTTCCTTCTGTAACATAACTCTAGCAAAGAAGCATGGTTCAGCAAACAGGGTAGAATAATAGAGTCCTGGGATTTGTCTGTTCCTGACTCTGGAAATGCAAACCTTACTATGCAAATCATTTGATGTCAGTGCTGATATCATTTACAGATGGGGGAACATACCCATTTTTTGTAAAGCACTTTGAGATCTATGAATGGAAAGGACTATCTAAAGGTCAGAACTATAATACAATTCTGGTATAATCTTTTTTTTTTTTTATGTCTTTCATGTACGCTGTTTCACAAACTCCTTATTGAGTAATATTATAATGAGAAGGAGAGAGAAAAGAAATATAGGCAAGGGAAATGAGGGCTTCAGAGGAGCCTTGGAAAGCAATGGCGAGCGGATGTGGTAGACACAGGAAAGTCACTTCAGATAGCCAGAGCTGCAGAAGAAGCGAACAACTTGAGTGCCACACATCAGAGTGAGGGCTCACCTTGGCTGGGGTTGTGGAGGTATGAGTGTGGATCCACTAATGCAGTTGCATCACTGCAGAACCCTAGAGATGTGCTGTGCCAGTGTAAAAAGTGACTTGTGTCAGTGCAGCATATCCCATTTGAAAGGTGTTTCTCAGATATCTGTTGGGTGTGCTTTCTGCATTTTTTGTTTGTCTTTTCATACTACTAGTTCCCCACTACATGATCCTACATGGTTTTCCTGTAATTCACCCTTAATTTCCCCCTCAGACTTAAGGAAGGAAAACAAGTCAGTGGGGTCTAGTCCTCCCTTGATGTGCACACATCATTCCCATTAGTACTAATGGGATAAAATGCACCTATTAAGCATTATGTGCTGTTCAAGCCATAGGGCTTTATTCTTCCTTTATTACTGAAATCCAGTTGTCAAAACCTCTACTCTGATTTTGTTTGCTTTCTCCTAGGATTCCCTGGAAAAATGAGTGATCCATTTTTAAAACCTTAATGTGTTATTGCAGAATGTAATTTTTTAAAAAGTATATTCAGTATGCACTTTACAAAATAAATCTCTCCCTTCTGAGGGTCCAGTCCTGCAACGCTTATGTAACACCCTTGCCTCCTGGGCATGGTGTTCTGTCCCATCTAGTGGCACCGAAACCACTTAGAGAGAGATTAATGAGTCTGCTTTACAGCCTTAACTAAGAGCCATTTGGCTTTTAGCTCATGCAGTACAGCAGGGATTGGCAACCTTTGACACATGGCTTGTCAGGGTAAGCACCCTGGAGGGCTGGGCTGGTTTGTTCACCTGCCGCATCCGCAGGTTTGGCCGATCGTGGCTCCCACTGGCTGCGGTTCAGGGAAATAATCTTAGAGAATGTAAGCCCAGTTCAGACTTGAATAAAAGACGATATATTTGAAGGGACCCTGGGTCAAAATCACCTCTTGTTTAACTCCATTATAGTCAACAGAGTTACACCATGGATGAATCTCACCCAGAGTCAGTAGTTTAGGCCAATAATTTAGGTTTTGGGAGGAAGATAGATTTTACAGAATAAAAATATATTTTATTCCTGAAATAAAAATTCTCAATGAAAACACAACTTTGGTTAAATTTAAACTTGCTTGCATCCCAGACATTGCATCATTGAGCTACTGCAGGAGAGCAGGAATGTGGAAAATGTTTTTGGTGGTCCAAGCTGAAGCAAATAGAAAAAGAAACCCCAAATAGCATAAATGATTCGGGGGAGGCAAACACCACAAGAACCTCCCATACTATACAGGAATCTCCCAGAGAAGTACTAGCCTTTCCTTAGCACTCAAGACACACTCCATAGCTGCCTACAGTTTCAAAAGTGGCTAGTGATTTGGGGTGCTTCAATTTTGGGGTACCCAACTTGAGACATCTTAAAGGTGGACTGCATTTCAGAAAATGCTGAGTGCCCACTCTGAAAAATTGGACCCCTTCAGAGGGGAGTCTGATGTTGGCCATCCAAAAACTGAGATGCCCCCAAATCATTAGACACTGGAAAATTCATGCCAGAGTAAATTTTCTTGTAATATCAATAGGAGATGAATAACAGAATAAATACCTCAACATAATTAACTGTGCATATTTGCAAACCAAGATAAACAGTGATTTGTGCAGGGTGCAACAGGAGTGTATCTGAGGAGATTGGCCCCTGCTCTTTGAAAGATTGCAGGAAAGAGGCACCTTCATTAATTCTGTCAGGTGGATTGTGTGTGAAGGAAACAAGCTTGCTGAGCAGTCTTCCCAAAGAGGGTGTCCTTCTCATCTCTCCTCGCTGAAAGTTAGAGGGGCAGGTACTGTACCTAGGTACTGTTCTGGGAAGGTCATGCTTAATTTTGGGCTCATTTCATGCTTTTAATACTGTTTGGCAAAGTTGTGGTTACTGGCCTCTGCCCTATGGATGCCACTGTTGTGCTCATTTAGTCTCCTTTTTCCACAAGTCTGACTGTTTTAGCCACACATATGTGATTACAGAAGCTTTTAAGGAGTTAGATTCCCCTCTTCAGTGGCCTCACAGGCCATCTTTGCTGATCAATGAAAGAATCTATATGACAAGACCATATTGTGCCAGTTACTTTAAAGGGAGAGTTCCCCCTCAGATCTGACTAAAAATTGATTAAGCGAAACTAAGAAGAGTTTCTACAGGTATGTTAGCAACAAGAAAAATGTCAGGGAAAGTGTTGGACCCTTACTGAATGGGGGAGGCAACCTAGTGACAGATGACGTGGAAAAAGCTGAAGTACTCAATGCTTTTTTTGCCTTGCTTTTCACGGACAAGGTCAGCTCCACCCTGCTGTCCTGGGCAACACAGTATGGGGAGGAGGTGAGCAGCCCTCAGTGGTAAAAGAACAGGTTAAGAACTATATAGAAAAGCTGGACTTGCACAAGTCCATGGTCCAGATCTAATGCATCCGAGGGTGCTGAGGAAATTGGCTGATGTGATTGCAGAGCCATTGGCCATTATCTTTGAAAACTCATGGTGACTGGGAGAGGTCCCAGACAATTGGAAAAAGGCAAATATAGTGCTCATCTTTTAAAAAGGGAAGGAGAATCCAGGGAACTACAAACCGGTCAGCCTCACCTCAGTCCCTGGAAAAATCATGGAGCAGGTCCTCAAGGAAACTATTTTGAAGCACTTGGAGGAGGAGAAGGTGATCAGGAACAGTCAACATGGATTCACAAGGGCAAGTCATGCCTGACTAACCTGATTGCCTTCTATGATGAGATAACTGGCTATGTGGATGGGGAAAGTAGTGGACGTGATATACCTTGACTTTAGCAAAGCTTTTGATATGGTATCCCACAGTATTCTTGCCAGCAAGTTAAAAAAGTATGGATTGGATGAATGGACTATAAGGTGGATAGAAAGCTGGCTAGATTGTCAGGATCAACAGGTAGTGATCAACAGCTCAATGTCTAGTTGGCAGCCGGTATCAAGCGGAGTGCCTCAAGGGTCGGTCCTAGGGCAGTTTTGTTTAACATCTTCATTAATGATCTGGAGGGTGGCGTGGACTGTACCCTCAGCAAGTTTGCAGATGATACTAAGCTGGGGGGAGAGGTAGATACGCTGGAGGGTAGGGATAACATACAGAGGGACCTAGACAAATTAGAGGATTGGGCCAAAAGAAATCTGATCAGGTTCAACAAGGACAAGTGCAAAGTCCTGCACTTAGGACGGAAGAATCCCATGCACCGCTACAGGCTGGAGAACGACTGGCTAACCAGGAGTTCTGCAGAAAAGGACCTGGGGATTGCAGTGGATGAGAAGCTGGATATGAGTCAGCAGTGTGCCCTTGTTGCTAAGAAGGCTAATGGCATATTGGGAGGCATTAGTAGGAGCATTGCCAGCAGATTGAGGGAAGTGATTATTCCCATGGTGAGGCCACATCTGGAGTATTGCATCCAGTTTTGGGTCCCCCACTACAGAAAGGATGTGGATAAATTGGAGAGAGTCCAGCGGAGGGCAACGAATATGACTGGGGGCTGGAGCACATGACTTATGAGGAGAGGCTGAGGGAACTGGGCTTATTTAGTCTGCAGAAGAGAAGAGTGAGGGGGGATTTGATAGCAGCCTTCAACTACCTGAAGGGGGTTCCAAAGAGGATGGAGCTTGGCTGTTCTCAGTGGTGGCAGATGACAGAACAAGGAGCAATGGTCTCAAGTTGCAGTGGGGGAGGTCTAAGCTGGATATTAGGAAACACTATTTCACTAGGAGGGTGGTGAAGTACTGGAATGGGTTACCTAGGGAGGTGGCGGAATCTCCATCCTTAGAGGTTTTTAAGGCCTGGCTTGACAAAGCCCTGGCTGGGATAATTTAGTTGGGGTTGATCCTGTTTGAGCAGGGGGTTGGACTAGATGACCTCCTTAGGGTTGGAAGAGACCTCATCTTCTATGCTTCTAAGCCTGATCTACTCCAGTCAAAATATCCTTGGATTCTGAGAGGGAAAGTTTTCTTATGAGTACTGCTGTTAGTGTTCCTGTTTAATTCTTCATGCCAAATATTTCAGACTCCTTACCATTCATCTCAAGACAAAGGTGGGGGTATATGACCAGTAAGACGTGACTATTATGAAGTAGAGGAGCACTAGGGTTTGAGTGTTAGGGTTTTAATGCATGTATTTGTTGGTGTCTTCCCCCCCCCCACATTAGTGCTTCACAGAATCATATGATAGAATCATGCAAGACCTGGTCTTATGGTATTTCATTTTCTGGATAGTGGAAATGCTGGCCTTGATCCTGCAAAGCACTTAAACACACATGTAACTCTATAAAAACTGGCTCGTGAGGGGCCCAAAGCAGTCTGATATGGAACATGTGCATTGGTCCTCTGTAGGAATTAAAACCATGAGGGCTGTTTAGGATGTGTTTTTCTCTGGCAGAAAAGATGAGGCTAGAATGACAGCTGAAGTCCAAGAGACAAGGAAGCCCACAGAAAATGATCACCAGGAGAGACACAATGCAGGATGAGACCCCTATTAGGACAGAAGTAGAAGCATAAAGGAAGACTCATGTATGTGGCATTTAGGAACATTAGGAGCTATCAGAACATAAGGCACGTTACAAAGATGATTCAATGACACAGGGAACAGATCTATTGCACAAGATACATTACAGTCCCCCGCCCTTTATATAAGCTGTATTCTAAAGAGACACATGGTTGAAAAACTCTGCATGATTTGATGCTGTACGCTGAAAAACTAGGACGTAGTTGCAGGCTTTAGCCTGTTCAGTCCTCTGTTCTTTATGATAAGTCATTCTATATCCACAGCACTAATTCTGAACTATAATAGCTGATTTAATGTTCCTCCTATCAATTTTTGCTGCAAGGAGATGTAGTTTTTTCCCCATGTGTCTTGCTTCTGAAGTTACAATGGATTATTTTCCCTAGTCCCACATATGTATGTACTGGGAATTCTAAACCAGTCATCCAGTGTTCTGTCTGTGGCATAAGAATATTTGCTGGTTCCAGTATGGTAAATGTACAGTAAAAAACTCTGTAAAAATACAGTCTTCATTTAAAAAAAAATCCAGGATGGCAATTTTCACCCATTTTTTAACTTTGTTGCCTTGAAGTAAAAGAAAATTTACTATAAGTTATTTTTAAGTTCCTTTTAATCCATACTCAGTAGATGGAGGTCCTAAACTATAATGTGTTTTTTCTGACCCAGCAGTAAAATAAGCAGGCAATAAACATTAAATTGCCTTTTTAAAACTGTATCAGTGAAAGAGCTAGTAATTAAATTCTCCCTGTTTCCCCAGTGCCACAATTTTTAACAAGACACAAAGTGAATTATGTGTACAGGCAAGAACACAATGCAATAGGGCCAAAAGAAGAGAATAAAGCAAAAGCTGATAAGGTATGAAATGAGACACTGAAAACTACAATTGATGGAAGAAAATTACTAGGAGAAAACATGGCAATGGGAGGTGACAAAAATTGCAAACCCAACCTTAAGTAATTAGTTCATTACTCATGGAACATAGTGCATTTGGTGCATTTTGAGTTGCTGTGGATACTTAACTCATGTAGATCTATAGACTCATGTAGATCTGTAGAGCTGGCTGGCTATTTTGACATCTCTTCCCTTTCCATTGGGTTGCTGTTACTTTACTTTTTATTATTACCTAATTCCCAGGAATAATGACTCCATTGATATTGTGAAGCAGGCTTTTGGGAGCCCCCTTTAAAATTCTGCCACTAATTTGGAGGAAAGATTAGAGGGATTTTCTTACCTCGATGGAGTTACCCAAATCCCCAGAGAAGGGTGATCAGTGACTTAATTTTTACCCAGTAAGTTAGGACAAAATGCCTTCTGCAGTACTGTAAGGTCCCCTGTGGGATCCAGCTGCACAAATTCCTTTCCCACTTAAGGACTCAATTCTGCAAAGTGAGGAGTAACTCCTGGAGGTTCTTAGTACCTTGCAGGATTGGGCCCTAAGGCTCTTAGCTTATACTTTGAAGTTTGCCCCATCCTATTTTTGGACTCCTCCAGACTCTCCGGCAATCTTTGGCCTGCTTCTATGTCACCAGGCTGCCTTGCTGAGTCACTTGGCGTCTCTTACCTTTCCACAAATTCCTTCAGACATCTCGTCCTTCTCCTTGAATCCCTAAACCAATAAGAACATAAGAACAGCCGTACTGGGTCAGACCAAAGGTCCATCTAGCCCAGTATCCTGTCTACTGACAGTGGCCAATGCCAGGTGCCCCAGAGGGAGTGAACCTAACAGGTAATGATCAAGTGATCTCTCTCCTGCCATCCATCTCCACCCTCTGACAAACAGAGGCTAGGGACACCATTCCTTACCCATCCTGGCTAATAGCCATTAATGGACTTAACCTCCATGAATTTATCCAGTTCTCCTTTAAACCCTGTTATAGTCCTAGCCTTCACAACCTCCTCAGGCAAGGAGTTCCACAAGTTGACTGGGCGCTGTGTGAAGAAGAACTTCCTTGTATTTGTTTTAAACCTGCTGCCCTTTAATTTCATTTGGTGGCTCCTAGTTCTTGTATTATGGGAATAAGTAAATAACTTTTCCTTATCTACTTTCTCCACATCACTCATGATTTTATATACCTCTATCATATCCCCCTTAGTCTCCTCTTTTCCAAGCTGAAAAGTCCTAGCCTCTTTAATCTCTCCTCATATGGGACCCATTCCAAACCCCTAATCATTTTAGTTGCCCTTCTCTGAACCTTTTCTAGTGCCAGTATATCTTTTTTGAGATGAGGAGACCACAACTGTATGCAGAATTCAAGATGTGGGCTTACCATCAATTTATATAAGGGCAATAAGATATTCTCTATCCCCTTTTTAATGATTCCTAACATTCTGTTTGCTTTTTTGACCGCCTCTGCACACTGCGTGGACGTCTTCAGAGAACTATCCACGATGACTTCAAGATCTTTTTCCTGATTCGTTGTAGCTAAATTAGCCCCCATCATATTGTATGTATATGTGGGGTTATTTTTTCCAATGTGCACTACTTTACATTTATCCACATTAAATTTCATTTGCCATTTTGTTGCCCAATCACTTAGTTTTGAGAGATCTTTTTGAAATTCTTCACAGTTTGCTTTGGTCTTAACTATCTTGAGCAGTTTAGTATCATCTGCAAACTTTGCCACCTCACTTTTTACCCCTTTCTCCAGATCATTTATGAATAAGTTGAATAGGATTGGTCCTAGGACTGACCCTTGGGGAACACCACTAGTTACCCCCTCTCCATTCTGAGAATTTACCATTTATTCCTACCCTTTGTTCCCTGTCTTTTAACCAGTTCTCAATCCATGAAAGGACCTTCCCTTTTATCCCATGACAACTTAATTTACGTAAGAGCCTTTGGTGAGGGACCTTGTCAAAGGCTTTCTGGAAATCTAAGTATACTATGTCCACTGGATCCCCCTTGTCCACATGTTTGTTGACCCCTTCAAAGAACTCTAATAGATTAGTAAAACACGATTTCCCTTTACAGAAATCATGTTGACGTTTGCCCAACAATTTGTTCTTCTACATGTCGGACAATTTTATTCTTTACTATTGTTTCAACTAATTTGCCTGGTACTGACGTTAGACTTACCGGTCTGTAATTGCCGGAATCACCTCTAGAGCCCTTTTTAAATATTGGCATTACATTAGCTATCTTCCAGTCATTGGGTACAGAAGCCGATTTAAAGGACAGGTTACAAACCCTAGTTAATAGTCCGCAACTTCACATTTGGACTCTTGGGTGAATGCCATCTGGTCCCGGTGACTTGTTAATGTTAAGTTTATCAATTAATTCCAAAACCTCCTCTAGTGACACTTCAATCTGTGACAGTCCCTCAGATTTGTCACCTACAAAAGCCAGCTCAGGTTTGGGAATCTCCCTAACATCCTCAGCCATGAAGCAGGGCTGCCCAGAGGATTCAGGGGGCCTGGGGCAAAGCAATTTTGGGGGCCCCTTCCATAAAAAAAAGTTGCAATACTATAGAATACTATATTCTTGTGGGGGCCCCTGTGGGGCCCGGGGCCTGGGGCAAATTGCCCCACTTGCCCACCCTCCTCCCCCTGGGCAGCTTGTGAAGACTGAAGCAAAGAATCCATTTAGTTTCTCTGCAATGACTTTTGCTCCTTTTGTATCTCGATCATCCAGAGGCCCCACTGGTTGTTTAGCAGGCTTCCTGCTTCTGATGTACTTAAAAAACATTTTGTTATTACCTTTTGAGTTTTTGGTTAGCCGTTCTTCAAACTCCTCTTTGGCTTTTCTTATTACATTTTTACACTTAATTTGGCAGTGTTTATGCTTCTTTCTATTTACCGCACTAGGATTTGACTTCCACTTTTTAAAAGATGCCTTTTTATCTCTCACTGCTTCAATATCCACCTATTTCTCCTTCCCTCACTCCCATTTGCCCTCTCTTTATTCCTTACAGAGATAAGGGGCTGGTGCTGCAACCCTTGCGTGAATCAATGGCTAGAGTGAAGGCTGCTTTCCTAGGTTCGCTAAAGACTTGTCTATAACAAATGCTTAGTTTGAGGAAAACTGGGGGACAAATCTAGTCTGAAGTGCACTAAATGTCTGAGTGGACCCTGCTGCCTCATACCAAAACTTCCCTACTACGCTTTGACCTACTCCTGTTTCAAAGCATGGTAGATCAGAAGTGTTGTATAAATTTTAGATGGAATGAAGAGCCAAAGAGTCAAAGGTGTTAACATGACCCTGAAACTATCCAACATTAAACAGTATTAAATAAGGTTCGGGGGATGGTATACAGAGACATCAGGCTGCCTAGTCCCATGGAAAACATCTTTAAAAATTTTAGCCTTTTATTAAAGTTATAGAAAAGAGGGGGAAAACAGTTAAAGCACTTAAAATATAGAGTATTAAATGATGCTTTTATGTTAACATCCCTTGTTCTCTTTCCCTTTAGCTGGAGAGAGTATTTAGAAGCAAAAGCAACCCTTCTTTGATAGTCTTTTTTAGATGGTAATAACTATCCTTGTGAGGAAAGGAGTTAGCTGAGATGGACTGGAGCTGTTGTCATTGCTGTTGTTGTTAAAGTCCAGTCCAGTTTCCTAAGAAGACAAAATGAGTCCTGGGGAGGGAGCCTGTTTTGAAGTAGGACAGAACTAGAGACCTTTGTCTTGTGTGGCAGCAGAATGTGAAACCCAAAGTTCTATCAGGAGTGAAGGGAAATGTGATGTACCATATGTAAGTTCCAGCTGACAGAGCTACTGTACTCCAGACGTTTACTTCCTCAACTCCCTTTGCTCACTCCCCTGGAACTGCTGCCTGAAGATCATAGGAGTCCTGATTCTCAGGTCTCAGATTACACAATGTTGAAATAATACATTCAGTGAGGAAGGGAACATGCTAACTAGTGAAGTTTGCTCACACTATATGGCAATCATAACCCTATATTTGAATTTGAGGCACCCTTGAATGTGGACAAGAAGAGTTGTCTGAGAGATTAAGATTGAGACAATAAATCAAGATTATGCCAG
Source organism: Malaclemys terrapin pileata (assembly GCF_027887155.1). Lineage (NCBI taxonomy): Eukaryota > Metazoa > Chordata > Testudines > Emydidae > Malaclemys > Malaclemys terrapin. Next base: position 78,056,867 of record NC_071507.1, on the reverse strand, counting down.
GTCTCCTTGCTTGTAAAACAGCTAATTCCTAATAATTTATTGTGGGCACATCTAAATAAATGCATTATGTTCTGAAAAGCAGACTTTGACTCCCTCAGGGAACAGATGGGCAGGATCACCTGGGAGAATAACATGAAGGGCAAAGGGGTCCAGGAGAGCTGGCTGTATTTTAAAGAATCCTTATTGAGGTTGCAGGAACAAACCATCCCGATGTGTAGAAAGAATAGTAAATATGGCAGGCGACCAGCTTGGCTAAACAGTGAAATCCTTGCTGATCTTAAACGCAAAAAAGAGGCTTATAAGGAGTGGAAGATTGGACAAATGACCAGGGAGGAGTATAAAAATATTGCTCAGGCGTGCAGGAGTGAAATCAGGAAGGCCAAATCACACTTGGAGTTGCAGTTAGCAAGAGATGTTAAGAGTAACAAGAAGGGTTTCTTCAGGTATGTTAGCAACAAGAAGAAAATCAAGGAAAGTGTGGGCCCCTTACTGAATGAGGGAGGCAACCTAGTGACCGAGGATGTGGAAAAAGCTAATGTACTCAATGATTTTTTTGCCTCTGTCTTCACGCACAAGGTCAGCTCCCAGATTGCTGCACTGGGCAGTACAGCATGGGGAGAAGGTGACCAACCCTCTGTGGAGAAAGAAGTGGTTCGGGACTATTTAGAAAAACTGGACGTGCACAAGTCCATGGGGCCGGATGCGCTGCATCCGAGGGTGCTAAAGGAGTTGGCGGGTGAGATTGCAGAGCCATTAGCCATTATTTTTGAAAACTCATGGCGATCGGGGGAGGTCCCAGATGACTGGAAAAAGGCTAATGTAGTGCCCATCTTTAAAAAAGGGAAGAAGGAAGATCCGGGGAACTACAGGCCAGTCAGCCTCACCTCAGTCCCTGGAAAAATCATGGAGCAGGTCCTCAAGGAATCAATTATGAAACATTTAGAGGAGAGGAAAGTGATCAGGAACAGTCAGCATGGATTCACGAAGGGGAAGTCGTGCCTGACTAACCTAATTGCCTTCTATGATGAGATAACTGGCTCTGTGGATGAGGGGAAAGCAGTGGATGTGTTATTTCTTGACTTTAGCAAAGCTTTTGATACTGTCTCCCACAGTATTCTTGCCACCAAGTTAAAGAAGTATGGGCTGGATGAATGGACTGTAAGGTGGATAGAAAGCTGGCTAGATCATCGGGCTCAACGGGTAGTGATCAATGGCTCCATGTCTAGTTGGCAGCCGGTTTCAAGTGGAGTGCCCCAAGGGTCGGTCCTGGGGCCGGTTTTGTTTAATATCTTTATTAATGATCTGGAGGATGGTGTGGACTGCACTCTCAGCAAGTTTGCAGATGACACTAAACTAGGAGGCGTGGTAGATACACTAGAGGGTAGGGATCGGATACAGAGGGACCTAGACAAATTAGAGGATTGGGCAGAAAAAAACCTGATGAGGTTCAACAAGGACAAGTGCAGAGTCCTGCACTTAGGACGGAAGAATCCCATGCACTGCTACAGACTAGGGACCGAATGGCTAGGTAGCAGTTCTGCTGAAAAGGACCTAGGGGTCACAGTGGATATGAAGCTGGATATGAGTCAACAGTGTGCTCTTGTTGCCAAGAAGGCTAACGGCATTTTGGGCTGTATAAGTAGGGGCATTGCCAGCAGATCGAGGAACGTGATCGTTCCCCTTTATTCGACATTGGTGAGGCCTCATCTGGAATACTGTGTCCAGTTTTGGTCCCCACACTACAAGAAGGATGTGGAAAAATTGGAAAGAGTCCAGCGGAGGGCAACAAAAATGATTAGGGGTCTGGAGCACATGACTTATGAGGAGAGGCTGAGAGAACTGGGATTGTTTAGTCTCCAGAAGAGAAGAATGAGGGGGGATTTGATAGCAGCCTTCAACTACCTGAAGGGGGGTTCCAAAGAGGATGGAGCTCGGCTGTTCTCAGTGGTGGCAGATGACAGAACAAGGAGCAATGGTCTCAAGTTGCAGTGGGGGAGGTCCAGGTTGGATATCAGGAAAAACTATTTCACTAGGAGGGTGGTGAAACACTGGAATGCGTTACCTAGGGAGGTGGTGGAGTCTCCTTCCTTGGAGGTTTTTAAGGCCCGGCTTGACAAAGCCCTGGCTGGGATGATTTAGCTGGGAATTGGTCCTGCTTTGAACAGGGGGTTGGACTAGATGACCTCTTGAGGTCCCTTCCAACTCTGATATTCTATGATTCTATGATTCTATGATTCTAAGACTGTAGCACATTCAGAGACTATTACTCTTCCCCCTAGTGTGTGTGAAGTATTGATTGCTTGTTCTCTCTTGATTAGTTAGGATGCCTGCAATTATCTAGGCATTCCTGTACCTCTGCTCATTGTATAGAGCAATATGTACATTCCTGTAGTGTATCAATATGTCTTCCTCAAATCCTTTGAGCCTTGGGGGCCTTTCAAACACTACATTGAGATTCTGGGACTCTAGGTTCTCTGGGTCTGCCTCATTATTACTAACCATGTATAAAACTTTGACCACATCTTCTCCCTCTTCCATTCTCCTGGTGTCAGTCATTATGCTCAAAGGGGGGAATTACAGGCCTGTGAGTGCTTCCTGCCAGCCTGTTATGCATGTGGTGAGCGTGTGACGTCCTCTATGGATGGGATTCGCAAGGAGGACTTAGGCGCTTGGGTCCCACATTTAGATGCCTGGGTCCCACATTTAGGCCCACTGGCATTCACAGAACCCCTGCTCAGCTGCCACCTAATCCTGTAAGTGCCTAAAATCTCTAGGTTGCTGAGTTTCCACTGCTAAAGTCCCCAAGGCACCTAAATTTTGGCAGCTTGGCATATGTCCACCTAAGTCCTGACCCTGCCTAGCAATTTGGTACCTAACTTGTGCTTAAGCCCCAGGGCAATTCAGAAAGTAGGTATTCCCCTGCCCTTTTTGCCTTTGGGTCCCAATCTGCTAGACTTGCTCTGGGCACATTTAAACCCATACAAAATTAAGGGAGGAGGAGAAGGGGGTGGTGCCCCACCCTATAAACTTTAGCCCTGGGGCTAGAGCATTCCCCCAGGTTGTGGGAGATCTGGATTCAATTTCCCCCTCTGCCTGATGTGGAGCAGGAATTTGAAGTGGGGTCTCCCACCTCCCAGGGAAGTGCCTTAACCACAGGGCTTTAGAGTTAATCTCTCTTGGTCTTTGGCCCAATGAATATTTATTTATACAAAGTGGAACAGCTTCAACAGGAGCAATTAAGAGAACCCCACCCCGGAATAGTCAATAGCCTAGTGCTTAGGGCATTGAGGTGGGAGACCTGGTTTCAAGTCCCTGCTCCAAATCAAGCAGAGTGGAGATTTGAAAATAGGCCTCCCATATCTCAGGTGAATGCCCTAGCCACTGAGCTCTTGACTATTTTGGGATGGACTTAAACACCACCACCACTCCTCCTGATCTCATTGCTCCAGCTGTCTTTTTTGTGATTAGCCATGCTTTGAGCACACCTATGAGATTGGGCACCACAGGCAAGATAGGTGGGTGAGTGCCTACTTTGTGAACCCCGCTGGGGCTAAGACATGAGCTAGGACACTGAGCAGTTCAGTGGCGTCAGATTTGAGCTGCTTTGCGCATATCTACTGGCAGAAATTTAGGTGCATAGGACATTTAGGTGCTCACAAGGTTAAGTGGCAGCTGAGGATCTCAGGTACCTAAATCCACGAGTCTACTTAGCACATGTTTCTAACTCTGAGGAAGATGGGAATGGAGACTGATCATTTAAAGAATGAAAGGCTGAGAGGCACATGATCATAATAGGACAATAAGATGCTGCTACTAGATTCCCTCCAATTCTGCCTCTTTCTTTCAAATAAATGCCAAAGAGAAACCTCTTGGGCTTTGGAATAGTTGCTCCAATTCATCCCACTCTCTCTTTCCTCCTTTTTGGTCCTTTTTCCACTCTGCAGATGGGATTTTCTCTCTCCTTTTTTGTGTGTGTTAACTCCAGGCTCTCACATTCCTGCACCCCATCCTTCCCACCTTCCATAAAACTGAAACCAAACCAAACTCTAAATATAAATTGAAATCTTACCTATTTTTGGCACTCTTTAAAAATGGATTGTCCTAATCTTTGTGAAGAGCGTTGAAGATGGAAAAGTAGTAGGTAAGTGCTAAGTATTTATTTATATCTTCTTTCAACATTGGCACAATCTCCCTCACATCCAAGCTGCACCACTCTGTGCACACTGCAAGAAATTCAGATTAAGACCATGTGATGCAGATGTTTATCTTGGAGCCTGTTCCCCCACCATGTTGTTTGATTGTGATTTCATTGTGTGCTGGCAAACAGTGAAGTGAAGTTTTGTTTTTGACTTCCTTGGAAGCCTACAAAAAGGCAACGTTTGCTCACTTTGTTTGTATGTGAAATTTTTGTTGGTCCAAAGGGCAAGCTAGTTATTTTAATCACACAAACAAACAACCTCTCCACCTGACTGACAAAGACCTGCTGCCAGATAACATGCATGTCATAACCTCAGGCCCATATCTTGTCTAGTCATTTATAATAGTCTCATCATTACAGTCACAGGCTGCCATATACCTGATTAAGAAAATTGATGTTTCCCTTCGAAAGGACAAGACCCTTTCTGCAAACTTAAGTGAAAATTCTCACGTGATGATCCTTTCCAGAAGTGACGTTGCCACGCTCTTCTGCCACAGGTCGTATTGAGAGAAGCCTTGCACAAAGAGAAGGATACTGGAGTCCTAAAGATGAAGAAGCTCTGTCTTCTGCTGATCTATGGTGGTAGAGAAAGACACCAGCTAGGACTTTCCCCTGAGAATACACTGCTCCAGCCAATAAGAGTTTCACCCTGAGGACGGTCCGTTGCAGAGCTCTCATTCACTGAGCATACCGGTCATGGTGGGTTGCTGACAGGAAGATGGTCTGTGAGCTGCTAAAGTTTAGAACAGGTAAGAATGACAAAAAAAGAAATAATAAAAATTGCTTAGTGTTGAGTGGAAAATTGTTACAACGTGCTCTAAGCCACAGCAGGAGATTGAAACCTCCTCCTCCACATACAGTAACTACACAGGAAATTAGATGTAATGATGTTGTGGTGACTTTTCACTTAAAGTGTGTTCTCATTAACATTTCTCTTAGACCTCAAACTTTGGTTTTCTTTGGACAGCTCTTGGGGATGGTAGTTCCTAAATGGATTAGGAATTCTGACTCATTTGAACAGCTCATATAGCCCTGGCAATTACACTACATCATAGCATTCTAGTCATTAACTGCAATGATCACTGATTTCCTCCGAGACCATTGTTCTATTAAAAATATGTCAGTGCAAAGTGACCTTCAGTAGGATTTCTGTATATAAAAATATCCAGTGGTTTTGAGCAACAGAACTGTACAATTCTAACAATAAACATTAGCTATCATAGTGCAAGAAGGAAGGGTTAGGTAATTAGTCTTCATTCTCATATGTGTAGCATAGCGAATGTTGGTTTGCTGTTGCCTATATCACTCCATGTAAGTTTGAGAGATGCCCTTTGGAACTACACATTGTTTTCAATGGCCACATCTAATGCAAAGCCAAATCTCCCAAGCCCAGGATAAATCACCATGTTGCTTCTTTGTGACATCTCTGTCCTAGAGAAGCCCCAGTGTTTGGACGTGACCCTGGTAGGAAATGCATCAGAGGTCCAATGCTTTACTTGGTGCTTGCTGGCCGCTACTTCTTCCCCTCTATGTAATCAATTATTCACCTCATCTGCTTTTTGTCAGGTCCTCTAAAGACCACAACATTCCTAGACATTCTGTGACCAGCATGGCACTTCATCTCTTCCCTCTCCTAAACATAATTTAACTTTCAGCAGGTTCTGCCCACCCAGGAGAAAGGAAGCTGTGCTAAAGCACTATCTCTGGGCTCCTGCGACTATACATCCATGCTTTCAGAAAAATCCACTAATTTTGTGTGCCTTCAGTCTTTTGTCCCCAAACTAAGACAACCTTTGTACCCAATTTTCTGAGATACTGAGAATCCACAACTCCTATTGACTTCAAAAAATGGAGCTGCACAAAATTAGTGAATATTTCTGAAAAAAATTAGCCATACTACTTACGTGATTATTCATCAAGGTATTCTTTCATATGAACAATAAGTCAGCACCTTCTACGTAAAATGCCTTTCCTCTGTCAAGTTTTCTAAATGCCAAGTGTCATAAAAGCTCCCTTTAAAAATAATTGTCCCTCTCAGTTCAGCGGGCGTTTAGTACAGGTATTACACTTATAAATTGTTCTGACATGGCAGATAACAAAATACTTGGGGTCAAATGAACCTTACATGTGGAGACTTCCTGATCAGTTCTGTCCTTCTCTAACTAGCATGGCATTAGATTCTTCTTTTCAGTTCCAGAACATCATGACGCTGACAGATATGAAAACAGACTTTCTTACAGCATTTCTTACATAAGAGAAATTCTAATTGAAATGTTCTTGAGTCTGAGTATATGTGTGTATATGGGGAGATGAGCAGGGAACAGAATAACTGTATTTTGAAAAGTTGCTGGCCTTGCTGTTTGGCTGATACTAAAGTGTTTTATATTTGTGTAATTTGTTCTCAGGAATTCTAGTAAAATATCACATTACATCTTGGGAGGTAAATTTGTTATGTTATTCTGTATCTAAGTATTTAATGTAATATTTTATCTTTCCATGTAATTTAGCCGCTGGAAACAAGCTGGGGATCCAGCACTATGGCCCAGATCGTCAAAGATATTTAGGTGCCTAATTCTCATTAATTTCAATGGGAGTTAGATGTCTAAATACCTTTGAAGATCTGGGCCTATGTGACTTCTCAGCTCTTAAAACCACTGGCATGTGTCTATGGACAAACTAGGGTTGTGGATCACACTTTGCTAAGCTCTGCTCTACTAATAAGGTGAACTGTTGCATAGTTACAGAAATATTTCCAGTGGTAGAGAAACTCTATTATCATCCCACATGTGAAGTGCTTTCTTGTAGTTGAAGATTTTCAGGGGTTGGAGAATCTCCCTGCGGGGCGTAGAGGAGATCTTAGTTCAAAGTTTTAGTATTGCAGTGGTTATTAAGTCTTGTCAGCCTTCACAATAGTACGTAAATACTTATTTCATTAAACATTCATTCTTTCTTGTATATCACACCCTTAGTTTGTGTGTTAGACAGTGATCTTTGGAGGTGACATATCCATCCAAGTTAGGAAAGTGACTTATTTAGAGAAAGAACAGCTATCGGATTGACAGCTGAGATTTGGCAGGAAGAGGCCACCTTGACTGAATTGTGTCTATACCCTCTTATGCATGGTCTAGTTGCTTCATCATTCCAAATCAATTTTGTAAATATTCCCAGTTTAATTTTCTAAGTAATTGTTGATTTGAGCCTATTGGGAGAGTTAGGAAAAGAAATGCAGGTATTTGGCAGAAGTCTCATCTCTACTATTATTCTACCAATTAAGGGGTGGGGAAAGCAATGTTCATACATTAAAATCTTGAATTATGTTGTTTATTTGGGGGAAAGGGAAAGGATTTTAACTAAAATAACGAATTCAGAGAGCAGGGGATCACAGTTTCTGTATAAATGATAGGTTTCTCATTTACATATCCACTCTTTTAATTGCAGTCTCCAGCTAGAAGTCGTCTTCTCAAAAATGAAATCTGCTAATGTTGTTGTGGCCTAAAATTTCACCATGTTCATTCCATCAGTAATTGAAGGAGAAATTGGTTAGGATTCAAGCTGAATAACGCACATCTTGTGCAGATGAGATTTTATATATCTCTTCCTAAGTCATTACTTCTAATTAATGAAGCTTCATTTATTTGAACAAATGACTCATTAATAATACAACAGTAGAGTGATGACAGACATCCCTGCTGTGTAGTTTGCCTTTGGAAAGGGTGAAGTAGGGATGGGCAAACTTGCTTGCCTAATTATGAACTCACTCCAGCATTACAGGCTTGGAAGTTCAGCTTGAATTCTGATGAGCAGATGTGGGGCGGGAAGGAGCAGAAAGCAACCAGAATGGAAAATCAAATACATAGAAACTAGCACCATATCTACATTACCAGCATGTCTAGATGAATAGTTAGGGTGCAAAAGCTGGGATGTACTAAAGCGGACTAGGCTGCTGTGCATTAACTGTCCGTGCAGACCCTGCTATAGTGCACTGAATGTTCACTAGTGCACTCCGGTGTATTCCTGTCTCAAAGCAGAGTAAACCAGTGGTTCTCAAAGCTGGTCCGCCGCTTGTTCAGGGAAAGCCCCTGGCGGGCCGGACTGGTTTGTTTACCTGCCGCGTCCGCAGGTTCGGCCGATCGCGGCTCCCACTGGCTGTGATTCGCTGCTCCAGGCCAATGAGGGCTGCGGGAAGGGCGGCCAGCACATCCCTCGGCCCGCACCGCTTCCTGCTTCCTGTAGCCGTAGATCTACACACCACCTTGCTGTACACTAATTGTTCATCTAGACAAGCCCCAGGAAAAAAGGGTGTTTAACAAGTTAGCTGATTGAGGTAGACCTTGGGGGAAGAATAGGGTTTACCACAACCAGCTAACAAGTTAAAACCACAACTGCCTGTTCGTACTAGGATTTTAACACGCATTAGCTAACACCTCTTCTTTCCTAGGTCTGGTCTACACTACAGACCTATAGTGGTATAACTACTTCACTCAGGGGTTTGAAAAATCCACACTCTTGAGTGACACACTCATACCGACCTAACCTCCGTGTAGACAGCGCTATGTCAGCAGGATGGCTTCTCCCATCAACATAGTGAGTCTGGCACCATTGGTAAAGGGCGGGGGATTGGAAAAGCCAAAAGGAAACCGGGTCCCAGATTTAGACATGGGTTGTGTGATGAGGGGCCTGGAAGGCCAGGACACAAACATTGAATATGAAGTAAAGCCCAGAGAAGAGCCAGTAATGTGATTCATGAATTAGAGGAGACCTGGCCAAAGTAATAGGAAAGAAAAAGGATAAATACTGTAGAGGATTATATGTTTTTGCCAGCTTGGCTTTATTAGGAATGGAAGAAGCCCCACTTTCATCATAGCAAACTTTAAGAATTGTTTTTAAAAAATTAACTTCCTTGTTTAAAAAAAAAAGAAACAAAACCACATGAGACAATCCCATGAGCAGATTATCTGAAAATCAAATTTATAGTTCTAGAAGTTCAGGAAAACTCAAATGCCGGGAGGTTCAGCCATCCCTGCTGTGAAGAACTTTGAACCCTTCATTTTACTGATACACCCAATATAACTGAATACATGGTAAGAGATCTTGTTTGTGGGGAACTGTGTGGTAGAGGGGATTGGAAAAGGAATACAGAGCCTTTTTAAATTTTAAACTCTTCAAATCCAGCCCTTGTGCCTGGCAAGTGACAGTCATTACTCTCTGAGGGCAGCTTGGCCTTTGTGAATTGATCAGGGATGTCATTTTGCATTCCTAGTTGACAAGCATCCATATCATAGAACACCACTGGCCTCTGTGAGACTTCTAAGGACTGAATTGGCATGTAGAATGAATTACAATACCTTGATTTCCATATGGCTATAGCTGCACATGCTCATTAAAAGACCATCCAAGACACAGTACTTAGCAGCCAAATGATCAAGAGGGATATGCATTGTGGTTTGGGTTCACTTAAGGTCTACAGATTAAAAAAAAGTCTGCAGAATTTTTTTAAGTAACATTTTTCTTAAAACAAAGATCTTCTTCAACGCTTAGCCAAACAGTCGGCCATAGTGATCGTTCACCATTTGGTCCGTTCCTGCACAACCGCGAAGGCTTGGCGGCCTGAGAGTCCAACATCGGAACAGACTTGATGAAGCCATGTAACAGGAGGTCTGCCTCTGGGCCATCGCCACCCCGCAGTTGGTGGAATTTTATCCCAGATGTTACAAGACACCTTGTGAACAGCGTTCGCTGGAACATATTGTGGGATCCTTGCGACAAAGCAAACATACAGCATCCAAAACAGTATGGAAACAAAGATTAAAGGTGTGTTGAGAGTTGCAACTCAGAGCCACAATCCTGCAATTGGCCCAGGCATCCCCTGATGTCCATAGGATTCAGCACAGACGCAGAGGTCCACCTATGTGGATTTAACAGCAGGATATTGGCAACATAGAATCATAGAATATCAGGGTTGGGAGGGACCTCAGGAGGTCATCTAGTCAAACCCCCTGCTCAAAGCAGGACCAACCCCAACTAAATCATCCCAGCCAGGGCTTTGTCAAACCTGACCTTAAAAACCTCTAAGGAAGGAGATTCCACCACCTCCCTAGGTAACCCATTCCAGTGCTTCACCACTCTCTTAGAGAAAAAGTTTTTCCTAATATCCAATCTAGATCTCTCCCACTGCAACTTGAGACCATTACTCCTTGTTCTGTCATCTGGTACCACTGAGAACAGTCTAGATCCATCCTCTTTGGAACCCCCTTTCAAGTAGTTGAAAGCAGCTATCAAATCCCCCCTCATTCTTCTTTCCTAAACAATCCCAGTTCCCTCAGCCTCTCCTCATAAGTCATGTGCTCCAGCCCCCTAATCATTTTTATTTCCCTCTGCTGGATTCTTTCCAAATTTTCCACATCCTCCTTGTAGTGTGGGGCCCAAAACAGGACACCGTACTCCAGATGAGGCCTCACCAATGTCGAATAGAGGGGAATGATCACATCCCTTGATCTGCTGGCAATGCTCCTACTTATACAGCCTAAAATGGCATTAGCCTTCTTGGCAACAAGGGCACACTGTTGACTCATATCCAGCTTCTCATCCACTGTAACCCCTAAGTCCTTTTCTGCAGAACTGCTGCCTAGCCATTCGGTCCCTAGTCTGTAGCAGTGCATGGGATTCTTCCGTCCTAAGTGCAGGACTCTGCACTTGTCTTTGTTGAACCTGATCAGATTTCTTTTGGCCCAATCCTCTAATTTGTCTAGGTCCTTCTCTATGCTATCCCTACCCTCCAGCGTATCTACCACTCCTCCCAGTTTAGTGTCATCTGCAAACTTGCTGAGGGTGCAGTCCACGCCATCCTCCAGATCATTAATGAAGATATTAAACAAAACCAGCCCCAGGACCGACCTTTGGGGCACTCCGCTTGATACCGGCTGCCAACTAGACATGGAGCCATTGATCACTACCCATTGAGCCTGACGATCTAGCCAGCTTTCTATCCACCTTGTAGTCCATTAATCCAGCCCATACTTCTTTAACTTGCTGGCAAGAATACTGTGGGAGACGGTATCAAAAGCTTTGCTAAAGTCAAGGAATAACACATCCACTGCTTTTCCCTCATCCACAGAGCCAGTTATCTTGTCATAGAAGGCATAGGTTAGTCGAGCATGACTTGCCCTTGGTGACACTGGAATTTAATCCCATTTTTATGTATAAAAGTTAATGTGTATCGACACCAAACTTACAATACTTACTTCTAAAGTAAAGATTGATTTTTTTTTCAGTAAAGTTAGAAGTAATTCTGTTCCACACGCTACTTGTCTTCACAACCACCCACTACACATCCATGTTCCCATCCTACACGCCAGTGTACCTTACTCCAGTACAAACCTACACCCATTCACACATCTAATTACTCAAAATTCAACACACAACCTTAGCTTGAACCTTGAAGTACTCAAATTTCTAGGGAAAAAATTGACTTTGAGAAATAACTATTTTAGATTATAGATAGAAAGAAAGAATAGAAAGCAAATGACATTGTAAGTCCTGTTTTCGTGAAAAGAAATCAAGTTGAAATTTGTTTAGAGAATATGTGAAAAGATGAGAAGAGGTGTAATTTTACACCTCTTCTCATCTTTTCACATATTCTCTGAGTTATATGAAAGACTGAAGGAGATTATCAAAGTCAAATTCAGAATACTGATGAAAAAATTATGTGGTTTGAGTTAAGGTTAAGATTTTTGTTTTGAGTAAGTTTGTGGTAGAAGACTGGCTAGAACTGGGAATGGTTTAGTTGCTAATGTTTCCTTAACTAGTGATTTGCTTGATGAGAGATGCACTTGAACAATCTTAACTGTTAACTGATTTTGTGTGTGTGTGTATGTATCACGAAGTATGCAAGTAATCCGTTATACTGGCCAGATTGGAGACTATATACATATAAGAAGGAATAGTACCCATGGTTCCAGGCATACAATCACTGGGAAGCAATATCAGTTTTATTAAAATGCACTACTCAATCTGATTTAGAGACTGTTTAATCTGTTTGAGTAATAGGAGAGGGAATGGCTGCCCAGTTGTAATTACATTTATATTGGTTTATTACTAGCAACCTAAGAGGGTCTACTGTTAATACATAACTATCCTACTGCCACCCATCACTGTAGTATCTGTGTGCACCTTCTGAGTAAAATGGGTAGCAATATCGAAGTCCCTGTGGCAGGGTGGACTAGATCTGGAGGCCCCCTGATGGAGACCTTGCAGCCCTGTGTCACACTACCCCAGAACAGAGCAGAGAGAAGTCCTCCAGGCAGTCTAGAATGGTCGTTCCTCTGCAGTCAATCAGGGACCGAAAGGCCCCATATAAGACAAGTGTCTACCCTTCCGGGCTATACAATCCAAATTCTTATCTCATCCCTCGTATGGGGCCATAGCTTCAAGGCTTCTCCCAGAGGCACAGCCTTCAATCATCAGCCAGATCCCACCTAAGTACCTCAAGAGGGTTGAACTGCTGAAGACCTGCTGAGAGAACCATGGTGCAGGGGGCACTCGCAAGAGGTGGGTGCCACCCCTCTTACAGTCCCCTATGGACTTTGTAGCTCCTCTGGCATGTCTTCCTTTTCAGGGTAAAAGTCTGCTGAAGGTGGGGATTTTGCTGTTGTTTGAAGATGTTATTAATTTCACTAGTTAAAGGAAGCAGGAAATACCAGTTCTGGGAGAACAAATTTGTTTTCCTGGGGGTGGGGAACCAAACAAATACAAACCCAGATTAACCAAACTTCTACATAATAAAACTTATGAGAGCTATAATTACATACTTGGGTTGTAGCCCATCAGCAAGTAAAACTTGCTCCAGTGATAGTCCTCCTGAATCTCCTATCCCAAGGGGAAGAGGTGTTTTTCCCCCTCTTGTGCTTTGCCTAGTGTTGACCCTTAAAATGCATGTTTTACCATCAAATAGTAACTTACCTGCAATTCAGCTTGATGTGGTATTGTGGTGTTACCTCATCCTTCCCTCTCCTGCATCTTTCCCCAGTACTAAACTACCACTGCAAAAAAAGTCTAGACAGAATCTTGAGTAGACATAATGGGTTTCATTTTTAATACAGTAACTATTTACAATGCAGTTACACTGCATATGTTATTTGGATACCTATAATTACCACTGGTTCATATAACTGGAAGCTTCAATACATGACTACAAAAAATTTGTGTGTGTATGTGTGTATATGTATATGGAGAGAGTGTGTAACATATGTGTTAAGAAAAATACCAAGGGGGCAATAGTAATCCAGTCATGTAATTAACATTTTGGTTATATTAATTAGATATCAAAGTTGTATGCATTGTGTAATTACACTGTAGTTAGATTGTAACTACTGTAATTAGTCACTATATTATAAACCGAAACCAAATTATGTGACGGTGTTGTAGAGAATATTAACATGTCAAGTAAATCCATGAAGTAAGTTGATTGAATTTATTGGCCTTAAAATGGAGTGATTTTGGCTTAATGTGTTCAGTGTGCTTTGGATTAGGTACTCAGTTTACTGCTGAGGGTGTTCCAACACTTGAAGTCAATAGAAATAATTCCATTGATTTTAATGAGCTGTGGATTTAGCTCCTAGGTAGGATGTATGATGTTAACTGCTGCACAGTGCTGAATTAGGGTTTTCTGTACACATCAGTATCACTGATTTTAATAAATCTGCCATAACAAAAGTTGAAGCAGTATAGTGTGACTGATATTCAGATCAGTTTGGCATCCGTTAAGCCTACAAAGTGATATGTATCTTAGTTCATACTGCCCTACACATTTCCTAACAAATTCTCTACTACACTATATTGACAAACCATTATGTGCGGGTCTCTGAAAAGGAGAAAGACTTCAGATAATAGTCATGTGGTTATCTTTTAGCTGAGTGTCTCAACCTAGTTATCCAAATCCACTTGTCTTTTAATATTTAGAATATTAAAGTATAACACTATATGAACAATAAATGAATTTTAAAATATTTGATTTTCAATTATGGTTTAAACATCTGTTAGTTTAAAACTCTCAATACAGAGAGCCCATGTTACTCTCATTAGGCTGTTAATATTTGAATTTGTTCCAGAATACTTGTCATAAGCTGTTTACTATTTATGAACTGACTGAACCTTAGCACAGTGACTGTGTTCAGAGTGAGAAGAGAATACAAGAAAACCTATTTATCTTACTGTTCGTTTTCTATTGTTTAACTGAGAACAAATAAAACAAAGAGATATCGGAGGATATCTACAAAACAGGAAAGAGAGTGTCTTCAAATAAATATCCTTTCTTTCTCTGGGGCCTAATCCAGTGCCCACTAAGTCAGTGGAAAATGGATTGGATCCTTTTTGGGAGTGGCAGGCCTCTAAATTTTTAAATAGCAAATCCAGGTAATCTAGCAAACAGGGTCAGCTACAGGCACCAGCCCAGCGAGCAGGTGCTTGGGGCAGCCAAAGGGAAGGGGCTGCACGTCAGGCTCTTCGGCGGCAATTTGGCGGCGGGTCCCTCTCGGAGGGAAGCACCTGCTGTCGAATTCCCGCTGAAGAACAAAGCGGCGCAGTGGAGCTGCCGCCGGAGTGCCGCTGGTCGCAATTGCGATCGCGGCTTTTTTTTTTTTTCCCCGCCGCTTGGGGTAGCAAAAACCCTGGAGCCTGTCCTGCTAGCAAACATGGTCCCCTTTTCCCCTCCCACACTCTGACCACTGTACTGTTTCTATGGTGCTGATTCCAGCATATCTAGGGTAACATCTCACTGCCTGTGAACTGAATCTTTGGATCAACATGGAGAATGGCAGTATGAGTAAATATTATGGCCTTAATTCTCAGTTGTACTAAAGCCTCTTTATTCCCTAGCAATATAAAGGGGCCTTAATGTGAGTAAGTGTAAGTTAGACATGCTTACTCTGCCAGCACAATGTAAAGATGCCTTAGTGTAAGTGAGAATCCAGCCTTGTATCAGCTTCAGCCCCGCAGTATGCTTTGTTGTGGTGAAACCCACACCTAGAATCTTTAAGAATAAATGCAGTGTAGGAATTCACTTCTTCATTGGTTCCTTGCTGCTATTAAAATATTTATCTTAAATTTCATGAAAAAGACCTCTAAAGCCAAAGTTTACTCCACTTCCTAATGAAGTAATTAACACTGACTTCAAGAGCAACAAGATGAAGTTGCTCTTGAAGTCAATATTAATTACTTCAATAGGAAGTGGAGTAAACTTTTGTGTTTACACCAAAACTGTTGTCAAACTGGAGAATTCCTCAAGCCTCCTGCTCTGCCTCTACTCTTTGCCCTAATCTTGGGGTAAACAAAACTCCAAATTAACTGAATTGTATTGTCAGCATAAGATTTAATTATGGATACTAGCTAAGGCTACAGCTATTGTAAACAACATAAGTGTTGTAAAATATCTTTTCCTAAAGTAATTGTAGTGCTCCTGAAAGTTGCCAGATTGACAGGCTTGTGACTGATTGGATGAATGAAGCATTTCAGTACAGTGGCAGCATAGTTTCATGGAAAATTTTGACCCTGTCAATGTATCCCTGAAGGGTAGTTTATCCTCTATTTCCATTCAGTAAGATTGCTCTCCTTCAAAACCCATTTTATCCTAGCCTTCATTCTAATGTAGTATAACTGGATTCATTTCAATAGAGGCTTCTTTAGTCGCAAATATTCAAGACACCTTATATTGTGAGGTCCTTGGAGCATGTACTGTCTGTAGAGGTATGTTTGTGAAATATTATAATTGAGAGAGGCCCCCTCATAAGGGACAGTATTATGAATACAGGATTTTTGAGATATGCCCTGGCAGCAGTGGGGTTGAGAACAAAGGGTAGGTGAGTACAGCAGTTCATGGATACTCCCTAGTTTTTCAATAAGTTTTATTCCTCTCTCATTCACTGGGCTGTTTAATGAACTCCAAGATCAGTTTGCTGTCTCTCTCTAGTTTATAGAAAGTGCCTAGCATGTAATGGGAATTATCATAAATGATTCAGCCTGATCAGATCCTTGGCATGGAAAATTTCATCAAGAATGTTTAAAGTTTGACAAAGCTATAAGCATCAAAACACAAGGTCTTAAAATGAAAAGTGTCAGGCAACCTTAACTATGGGTATTGATACCAGCTCCTACGATGATAAATATCTCTAATCACTGTAGCCATTACAGAGAAGAGGTCTACAAAATTGGCATTCAAACTATTGTTTTTAAGATCAACCCTTCACTTTGTGGTAGTTCAGGATAAAACCTTGTTTGTTGCCAGCCTAATAAGAGACCAGAACTTGCTTGTTTTTGTGCTCCGCATTCAACCATTCCCAGAGACCATTAAATGTTTCTCTTAAATCTAGGCTCTGATGTCAATAAGTTATTGACCTGTATGCTGCAGGGTTTTTATACAATTTACAGCATCTGCAATTTTCAGACAAAGAAAGTTTGCTTTGGTGTTTGGCGCTCCCAATAGACTCTTTATATCCTGTACCAAAAAGCAGCTACCAGTATCACAATTCATATGAGCACATTATAGTGTACATGAATAGAAAGGGAACAGTATGGTACTTGCTTGTGTAATACCATTCCTTGGTAAACTGTATTGCCACATTACTCCTAACAAGTTAAAGAGCCTTTATTAGGCTATTGTAGCTTCATATGAGTGCCATTTTCTCTCTCCCTAGTATCATTCTGTTTCTTTGCATAGAAGTGGTAATTTCCAAACTTCTAAGCAGGGCACAGGGAGCAAGTAATCTGAAAGTAAAGGTAAAGAATACATTTAGCTGTCTTGCTTTAGACCTTAGCTCTGCCAAGATCCTTTATAGCCCTTACTAAATCTATGTATTATGATTTGGAAGCTCTAGCTGGGTTCCAAACTCTGGACCTGCCCTATAATCTTTAAACTCCCTTTATGATCAGAAATTCTTGAAGCCAAATATCTATTGTTCCTCTGACACTGAAGGAATCTCTGTTGGCATCAATGGAAGTTTTGGCAGAGTAAGGACTGCAGGATTAAGGCCTACGTTTTAATAATGTAGAACAAGATTTGTTTAAATTAGTATCTTGATATAACCAAACATGCTAAAGTTCTCTATTTTCCCTCCCTCTTTCAAGCCCTTTTGGCCTTTCCTGTAGTCCACTGTGAATGGCCCTGGGTATAAATTTCCCCCAAACAATAAAGTACAGATGGTTCTTGACAATCTTGTCATCAAATTTTGCAAAGGGTTACATGGAATCTGCACCTCAGGTAAATATATTTTCAGTTACGTGAGAGTATGGAGTTGGATAGGCAGATTGAATCCTAGGCTTTCTTCCATCTAATTGATTAATAACAATTTTCCAATGTCAGTTAATACTGTAATGATGCAGCTTGGGTGCACAATAAGGATTCCCATCCCAAATTATAGTACACGGGTTTTAAGAGGTTGGTTAGTGACTATGGGACGGGGGATGACTCTTGAAAATTTTTGTCACAGTGGACATAGCAGAAAGAACTAAATACAGTATCTGAAAACATCTAGCCCAAGTCTCAGCAAAAGGGCGACATCTATTTAAAAGAAAACATCCCAAGAAGAATGGAATTTCACTTCATTTATGGCTCCCTACCCATTATGTAGATTATTATCATTAATCAATCATGTTTATTACAGTATTGCCTAAGGGCTAACCAAGAATGGGGACCCGTTGTGCTAGGCACTGTACAGACACAAAGCAGTAGTTTGTCCTTGCCCTGAAGAGCTTACAGACCAGACAGACACAAACAGGGTGAACAGTGTGATGTGGCAAATATCATGTTAGTTCAACTTTTTTTGATTTTTTTGGTTGTGGGTTTTACATAGGAGATGATCAGCTGAAAGGGACTGAGGATGATAGGTGGCAAGGGAGAATAGAGTAAGGGGGCAGGCGGTGAATGAAACTCAGGTGAAGCGATTGGGTGGGTTGGGCGGAGGATGGGGAGGGTTGGAGCAAACAGCCTGCCTGCACCTGGCAGCCCTCAGGATGCTGGAACTTGTTACAGAGTTATACCAGCTGTCTTTGGCAGACCTTTTGTTCCAAAACTGCCCCTCTTAATTGAGTAGAAAATGAAATGTACTACACTCAGAGGGGATAGGATCAATATCTCTAGATTTACAGAGCTGTAAAATCAATAGGTATTGGATGGAGTCTTTAGGGCAATGTAAATAAAAGTTATCTGAATTTCACTTATTGCATCCACTGGTGAGTAGTTTCACAGGAGCTAAAACAGCAACTTTTCTACCATTGCTTTGTGAATTGGGCACATTTTTAGGGCTCTCAGATTACCAGCATCAATATACTTCATTTCTTTGCATTCCTAAAACCTCTTGGTTTTCTTCTGGCTCTGAAGCTTTTCCTTCTGCTCCTTAAGTTTTATCTCAGTCAGAAAGCTGGTCAGTGGCGACGTGCTGGCACAATTATGAGATTCCTTGTGAAATCGCCATCTTGAACAATAGCACTTAATGGGATAAAATGGTGTCACTGAATATAATATAATATTATAATAACTCCCTCTATTATTATTATTATTTTATTTTATTATATTATAGTAATCTGCTCTACTACACATTATTCAGGAGGTGAGTTCCTCTCTGCCTTCGTCTCAAAAGCTGAACATTTTATAAGGTATCTGATTTCGATACCCTTACTCATGTTGAAGATTACATCAGAATCAGGCCCAAAGTAAGTGGTAGTGGGGCTCCTTCATATTTTGTAAATTGCTCAGGAGGGATGCCTACTCCAATATACCTTGGAGGTCCCAGCTGGAAAGTGGCAGTCAGGGCCGGCTCTGGCTTTTTGGCCTCCCCCCTCCCCCCCAAAAAAAAGAGGGGGGGCGGCCAGAATGGCAAAAAAAAAAAAAAAAACCTGCGGCGCGGGTGCAGGGGGACCGGCTGTGGGGGGGGGAGGAGAAGAGGGAGGGAGCAGGCGGGAGAGAGAGAGAAGGGGGCGGCCAGGGCTACAGCAGGGGCGCTGCCACATGGCCCCTCCCGCTGCGCCACCTCCTGCCGCCTGCTGCGAGAGCTCTGCTCCGGTCGCCGGGGAGGGAAGGAAGAGGACTGCCCTGCAGGGCGCTCTGGTTCTCCGTGCCACCGCCTCCTACAGGGCGGCCTGAGCGGAACAAGAACAAAAAAAAAAAGCGGCCGTGCCGCCCTAGGATTGGGCAGAATGCTGCCTCGAACAATCTGCCGCCCCAAGCACCAGCTTGCTCAGCTGGTGCCTGGAGCCGGCCCTGGGGGCAGTGGTCTTCCACACAGCTCCAAGGGTCCACCTGTGTATGGAACAAATCAACAGTGTATGACGGTGTCCAGCCAAATGCTTCCAGATCATGGAATTTACATGAGCTCTTACCATTTCTTCCATAACAGCAGAGCTTCTATTACCTGGAGAGTGAAGCTCCTTTAATTTTCTTTATTTCCTATCTCTGATAAAATTAGAAATGAGAAATTCCATACATAACACTAAGATAATATTGAAGTTATATGGTTAAGCATTCAAAAGTCAGGAAATGACAGAATTAGGGTTGCACGTCCAACCACAATGCTAATTCCTTGTGCATGTGTTATTTGTGTTTAGTCAGAGTACGATTTTTCCAGGGTGTCAATTCTTTTTATTTTATGGAGGTAAATTAATTTTTTTCTTTTTTTAGAATAATCAAACTTTTCAAATTAATAAATGCTCAACCAAGATTGACTTTCATCTCACCTGTTCCTTTCCAGTCTTCATTTAAGGTTAATGTTTTAAAACAATTAGCAGTAACATTTACAAAAAGAAATCCACATGTAATTTTTGTTGTGAATTGTAGATTTGAACAGTGAAGAAATAGCAACAATTATCATTTCTCCCATAAGGGACTCATTATGGAGAAATTATATTAAATGATCTGAGCAATGCATTTGAAAATTTCACACTAAATAGTTTGAATATAGTTAGTTTGGCTGTAACAAAACTGAATGCTAAATTGAGCTTACCAGGTCAGAAAAATGTTATAAATGCAAAATGGAATACTCTTTAGGCAGAAAATAATGAAGCTCACATATAAAAAGCAAATATGTTTGGATATAAAAAAACCAGTTTCCTTTTTACTTAAGAACTTTGCAGGTTACTAAAATATTTCACGAGTATCTTTGGGGACAGTGAGAGTCATTATAGATTATGCTAAAGTCAATATTTAAGGCCAAATCTACCATATTAGTGGTATCTTTGAAGAGCGGCTGGGGTAGAAAGTGATCCCTTGTCAGAATCTTTGGATAAGAGTTAAATTAAGGGAACATCTGCAATTTTAAGGAAGAGGGAGAGAAAGGAATTTGGTTGTGCTACATTCTGCTCTTGGAAGTCCCTGTGTGGCATCCATCTGAAGGAAGAATGAGCTTCTGTTTAAGCTCGAAAGCTTGCCTCTCTCCCCCAACAGTAGCTGGTCCAATAAAAGATATTACCTCACTACCTTGTTAATAAAACAGTCAGACAGTGGAAAGGTAAGGACACAATTTGTAATATAAAACCGTTTAATAGAAATGAAGGTGATGACAGCAATAGAAGTAAAATCTAAATGGGACAATAATGGCTCTTTAAAGATAACTATGCAATGTATGGTTCAAAATAATAGAAAGGAGGATGGTCGTGTGGCTCTATAAAAGACTGTAGGTGACTTAATAGTGGGACCAAGAACAAGAACATCCTATTAAGTATAGGATAGACACTCTTTCCCTCATTCTTTTCTAACTTCTTGAAGAAGTGTAAGACAGTCTGTCAAGAACTAACGAGGGCAATTTATCTCCAGGGAGTATGGGGTTTTTTGGTTTTTTTTGTTTTGTTTTTTAAACATTGGTTACAAAATGGACTGGAAAATTTGCCAAGAACGGATGTTCATAATATGATAGAGTAGAACTAGGGATGAGCTGTATAATCAAGTGAATGCAATAGTGAGGAAAAACAAAGATGCGCAGTGTGGAAGAGGTAAGATATTGAAGTTATATACCAGGAAGATAGAGTCAGTTACTTTATTTTGCCTCATGAAGGAATCTGGTGCTTCATCCTGCCTCACTGAAGTCAATAGGCCCTTTTTTTTGCTGACTTTACTGAGTGCAGGATCAAACCCCTGGAGAGAGAGGATATGGCTCCAACATATGCACATATTTGCCATCTCAAATGCTGGTCACTAGTGCTAAATTTTTTTTTCCAGAGAATACTGAGAATCCCTCGGATTACATGACTGAAATGCAAAATACTGTCTATAAACAATGAAAAATCCTCTGCTTAAGCGAGACAGTGTTGATGGGGGAGGACAAGAGAGAACAGGGATGTTTACATGTGCATTTGAAGGGCAAGAAGAAGCTAATTCCCAGTTCACAGAATCAAACACACACAATCACCATCTTCCTAACCCACAGAGCTAGTTCCCAGTAGGGTGTTATTTCAAAGTGTTGCTTTTCATTACTATTCTTCACTGGCACTATCAGGCAGGCTCCTGCAAAAGGAGAAATGCTGTGAGCAGTAAAGCCTTAGATGGCATTGAATGAGACACCATTCTAAAGAGAAAGGAGGAAGACACAAGGGATGAGAGAATTATTTGTTTTCCTCCATTAATTTTTCCATCTCCTATTAAAGGTACCAGGTGTAGCAGAGTTTTTGCTTGCTTTCTGATGATGAGGTCTCAACTGCTCATGGTTTGGGGGTTGGTGTGTATGTCAGTAGGGAAGAACAGTTGGCCCAAGAGCAGAATGTGGTTTTGAAACACCAGCGTACAAGTCTTAGCTCTTAATACCGAATAGCTTTTTAACTGATTGCTGTCTCGTTTAACTGGATGCTTCCCTAACACAGGACAACTCTCCCTTAGTCTCAGCACTCCACAGGGGCTAAGGCTTAGCCAGAACATGTTTGATTTTTCCAAGGTAGAAGGATTCCAAATATCACTAAATCTCATATATAAATGAACAAATTAACCCAATAAACCCCATCCAGCTACAAAGGAGCTCTTTCTTGACTGCCAATAAATTATTTTGTTTCTAATATTCAGTTAATTAGCCAGATTCTTTCTTCAAAGTTTTAAAATGGATACATATTAAACCGCTTCTGCTGCAGAATCTGATTCCCTGCTTCAACACTCATTAAAAATTAGTTCACATCAGTTAACAATTTAATTAGCTGAAGTCTTTCAATTACATTCATTTATGAAGCATTCATTGTCAGTGAATTTATAAAATTCCCATGTCCATGAAACATCCAAAGGACACTTAGAATTAGATTGGAAAATTAGAATTGGAAAAGGTACAGAGAGGGGCAACAAATGATTACAGGTATAGAACAGCTCCATATGAGGACAGATTAAAAAGACTGGGATTTTTAAGCTTGGCAATGAGATGACAGGGGAGATAGGGGGATGTGATAGCAGTCTATAAAATTATGAATGGTGTGGAGAAAGGGAATAAGGAAGTGTTATTTATTCCTTCACATATAACAAGAACCAGAGGTGTCACAATGAAGTTAATAGGCAGCAGGTTTAAAACAAAGGGAAGTATTCTTCACACAGCGCACAGTCAACCTGTGGAACTCATTACCAGGGAATGAAGTGAAGGCCAACACTATAATGGGGTTCAAAAAAACTAGGGAAATTCATGGAGGATAGGTCCATCAATGGCTATTAGCCAAGAGAGTCAGGGACGCAGCCTCATGCTTTGGGTTTCCGTAGCCTCTGCCTGAAACAGGGAGTGAAGAACAGAGGATTGATCACCTGTTTGTCTGTTCATTCTCTGAAGCATCTGGCATTGTCTGCTGTCAGAGGACAGGCTACTGGGCAAGATGGATCATTGGTCTGACCCAGTATGGCTGTTCTTAAGTGCTTTAATGGTAGCCGGGGTGGATTTAAGGAGCAGGGTCCAGTGGGCAAATAAATGCAGGAGGGTAATATTGGGGAAAGAAAAGCTGGAAAGTCAGATGGTAGCTGGGTGAACAAGAGAAGACAGGTCCTGGGGAAGCCAGAAGAACAGGTGGTGTAGGTGGAAGCTGCAGCCCTCTTCTGTGGTCTGGACAGAGAATCCTATCAAAGGGACTCATAGCTTCTCTAGCTCACATGGCTTTCCAACCACCCTCCATTCCCCAAATTTAGGGTTGCACTGGCTCGCACGTTTCTGATAAGAAGTGCCTTTTGAACCACCTGAAAAATTTGTCAGAACTCCCCTTTATTTATCAGATCCAGGTCTGAGTCTGTTACACACACTCAGGGACTTTGTGGAGAGTTAGTGCTGAATTCTGTGAATAGCTTTAAAGATCTCATTAACCATATAAACTCAATCCCTACTTATGTGCATAGAGTTCATTCTGGCACCAAATTTCAATACTGTAACTGAGGCTGTTTTCCAGGTTTCCAGAGCGGATACAAATTGGTAACTTTTTAAATTTCACTGGGATTTTATTTTTATCTTCCTTTTTTAAAATATCATGTCTTCTCTTTTAAAAAATAAACCTGTTTAAAATCAATAAAAATGAGGAGAGGGGGATGAGTTTTAAAACTTTGAAGGATTGCCTAAGTAACTTAGACTCTTATTTTCAAGAGACTTAGGTGAGTAGGAACTTAAGCACCAGTCACTTTCACATAGGCATATTTGAACATTTTCCCAGGCTGACCTGAAATAATCAGTTTAATTCACTGACTACAGTTGACGCTTCAATTCCTTTAATAAATTTATTTACTTGTAACGTGAAACATATTTTGATAAGAGAAGTTTATATATTCAAAACATTTAAGGTTGTTTTGTTTAATAAAAATAAATTTTATATGATGTTTGTGTGTTTAGTCCAATTACAGTTTCCATCCTAATGCAGCTTGACATAAGTACTGAGCAAAAGTTAATTATCTAGCAAATAACCAATATAGTCACCATTTTCTAACATACTAAAATGTACAATTAAAACAAAACTGAATCTTAGGTAGCAAAAAGATGTACCTAATCTAGTGCTCTATTTATTTGTAAATCAGCATGTTTTAATGGTTATATCAACCAATAATAATGCACCTTTCTTTAGAAAATAACAGAGATTGATTAAAATAGATTATTTAAATTGAGACTTTCCATTTGGTTTAAAGCAATCAACCCTGCAGCCTTTGTCCTTTACTTTCCTTTTTCTGCCCCTTCATTTCTATGTTCTGTTTTCTCTCCAGAATGCTAGTATCTTTTATATCCTCTAATTTTGTCAGATTTTTTTCCATTCAGATTAATTTTTCCCTTGTTTCCCTTCTTCACCTCTTCCCCACATTATTTCATGGGAGTCTCTCCTTCCCTTCAATCTTTTTTCTTGTCTCATCTTTCTCTTTCCTTTTCCCCTTCCTCTTCACTACCCCAATTTCTCTTTTCTAACTGTCCCCTCAATCTCACTTTCCTTCCATCACTCTGTTCTTCCCTTCTTTCTCCAGTCCCTGCCCAAACCCATTACTCACCATGCTGCCCACATACCCTATGCTTATGCAGCCACCATTCACCCACTGTCTCTCCACCCCACATACCCGTGTACCAATTACTGACACCTCCTCCATCCACCTTAGAATCATAGCTTCTATCTCCAAGGAACTCTATTATCATTTCTGCCAGCTTAAGCAGAGCTGCCCTTTGGGCCCCATGACGCATGTGGCTCTGGGTTTTGTGGGAATTAAAAATGTAAAGGAGAATCTCAGCTTTTTAAATCAATCTCTAGTCCCTTTTCTTGTGGAAATGTAAACTGATCGCTAGGATGAAAGCAGAATGTAGCTGGGCTTCACTTCTCCAGCAGGAGCCTGGAGGTGGGAAACCCTGAAAGCCCTTCCACTGTTCTCTTTGCCATGTTCCTTGTGTAAACTGAGTCAGTCATGTTTGTGGTGCATCCCACAGACTCGTATCGTTAGCACTATCCAAAATCCTTAGGTCACCTCTGTGCTTGACGAGATGATTCCAGTGAGCAGGAACATGTTAATTATGGGTGGAAAGCAGGAGAAGCAGCAGACAGGTTGGCCTTGGCTTGGAGAGCACTGGAATGGGACTTGGGATATCTGGGTTCAATTCCTGGTTTCCCCCAGAGACTTACTGTGTGACCTGGTCATATTGCATAATCTTTCCATTCCTCCTCTTTAAAATGAGGGTGACAATATTTCCTTTGTCAGTCTTATCTATTAGACTATAAGACCTTGGGGCAGGGATCCTCTGCTGCTATGCCTACTACAGTGGGCATTACTGTAAGCCCCCAAAATAAGAAGCCACAACTAAAATGCACATGCAGTCTCAGTTTCAGATGACCTGCAGGCACTTGCACCACTAGTGAATTTATTCCTAGGTGTGCTGTTGTACTGGCCAGTGTGGCTGTGCAGATGCCACTTTGTGGTGGAAAAAGAAGCTGCATTAGAAGGGTTGATTTTAAAAACCACGTCCTTCTACTGGATTTAGGACCACATAAGTCCAAGCAGTGTACATGTCTTGCCTAAAGGCTTGACAATGTTGTTTTAACTTTAACAATTTTTTTGTTCGTTTAAAATTGCTATTCCAAAGTTTTCTTTAAAAACATTTAGACACTTCCCTGGATGATCAATTATCTCAATTCATTTCAAGTTCTCCAGCGTGAGCATTTCCTCTGATAGCAATAAATGAAATTCAGTGATAAACTCTGTTAAAGGTATTGAAGTCCCACAGCCACAGATCAACATTCTCAGCTCATTTAAAGCTTCCCTAGTTACTTAAACTATATTACATGCCATTACACTTATAATAGCTCTTAATATTACTCCTCCTAACAACCTCCCGAACATTTGGAACTGAATTTTCAGTCTCTCATCAAATGTCTCTCTAAAGTTTGTTGCAATCTTTCTTTTCTAAATGTTCCTGGAGTCTGTCTTTCAACATTAGGCTTTTCCTCCAAGTTCTACTTATTAACTCAGTTTTTACCTTGCCTTTTATGCTTTGTTTTGCTCCTTCACCACAACCCAATTTGTCTTACTCTTCTCTCGTCCCCTCCAAATGAGCCCCTCTCTATTTAGCTGGCAAATAGTAATAATCAGTCTCAATACTGCAAGACTCCAAGCACAGAACTCCCACTAGAGACAGTGAGAGCACAGCACACAGTCTGGCAGGATCAGAACCCAATAGCTCTTGGTGCCATTATTGTTTTTTGTAAGCCTAAGGCAGGCTCTTGTAAAGGATAAAGGAAAGGCTGCATTCTTGCTTATCACTGACCTTTTCTTAAAAATACAGAATGTAATTTAGTGAAGCAAACAGAGCCCCTATAATTTCTTCTGTTTTTGCTTTTATCTGACCATCTGCTTCTCTGAATCGGTTTTCTATAACTGACTTCTCACATGCCTAGTTCAAGCTACTAAGTTTTGCTGACCAAGTTGATCACAAGATTCCAGTGTATGGATATGAGATTGTTCCAGTTTTGTGCCTATTAATATAGACCCTGATGGGATTTTATTGTTACTAAAGCCACTGAAGCATCAAAACATGGTGTTGTAATGATCTGGAGCCACCTGCTTGATCTAAGCATTACTCCTAGATCCAGGTCAGAGTGTTTCTGCGTGTCTCAGGCTAGCCACAGGTTTTGCGTATCTTTCACATTTTCCATAGTGAGATTATATTGTGCAGGAAAGCACTGACAGAGAAGCAGGCTACAGTGGGCAGAGTAAGTAGGTATCGTCTCAGGCTTATGAAGAATTCTTCTTCTTTAATGGAGAAAACATGTACTGTGTTGCAGGCAAACTAGTGTAAATCCATTAAGATTACAAGGTTTTAGGATTTTTTTAAGATTTGGATCCTTCTATTAAATGTGTTTGGACCCAAATTCTGTACTTGGCACACCAGCTGAGTGGCTGGGCCACGTACGAATTTTTTCTGTGGCTGGGGGAAGAGGGGTTGGAATGCTCCCGCCAGACAGTTCTGTAGCTGATATTGCAGGCCTGGGGTAATGGGTAATCTATATAGCTTCAAATTTGCTGGTCCTGTCCCAGCTTCTCCATCCAGTCCCACCACCACTATTCCTCCCAGTCTGCCCAACCCAAATGCCCATTGAACATTACAGCTAGGGACTCCCCATGAAACTGGGCTCCATAGTGAATTTGTATGTCTTCTACAAGTTCCACAAATCCTGCTCTCTACACCAGCACCACTACATCTGTGAATCTCTATCAGTCATGGAGCAGACTCATGCACTGGTTAAAAACTGGAAGGGAGAAAACTCTTTTCTAAACCACTTCCAGAGAAGGGAAATGAGACTAGCCGCTGCTATGCCACACTACTAGCCAATAGTATAACACTAGCATTCTAAGTAACGTGAGGGAAACCAACAGCAGAGTGTCCTTTGAATGACCAACCACTCCTCAGCCATCTTATCTATCTTACATTTCTGTCAGCTCCACTATATGTTCAGATTTGCAGTAATCTGCCCATACAGCCTTTTCCAGAGGAGGAATACCACCCTTATCACTGCCGTTCCTGAAGCCATATCAGCACTGCAGTTCTTGGAGATATAATTGCTGCAACTCCAAACGCAGGAGAGACAGGTACAAAGAGTACAAGGTATTCATCAACAAGGTAGCTTATATAGGAAGGGGCAGTGTGTGTGTGTGTGTGTGTGTGTGTATATATATATATATATATATATATATACACACACACACACAGCTTTTCATGTCTAACACTCTAAATGATAGTTGTAATTAAATTCACCAATGCAGTCATTAGGTCCCAGTATTGTATAAGTCCAGGCCTATACAATAAAATATTTTCTGTAGAGGGCCCAAAAGGCAATAGAATGGCCCTCTTCTTTTCAGTGTTTGTGATAGCAGTCAAAAGGGAAAGATCATTATTTAGCTAGCTCATTATTTAGACAATTGATAGAGAAGAATTCACTTTTCTCTGAGGCCATTCCTTAAATATTGTTATATACAAAAATGTCTACCCCGCTAAAAATACCCTTCCCCCACATGTGCACTCACGCATGTTTCTAAAGTATATTTGTGGGGAAAGCTTTCTGAACACACTTCTCTTCAGCATCCTTTTAGCAATTAATTCCATTGCACAAGAAGTCACTTACTACAGTCCAGTGTAGGATAAGCTACTATGATCTTCAGACAGCAAATTATGAGAACACACTGAATTAATTTTGCTGTCATTTGCACTGGGTGTAAATCCAGAGAAGTACCATCAACATCAAAGGAGCTATTATGAGTTACACTGGAATAATCAAAATATAGCCAGCAGAATAGAATTTGGACAATTCTGCTTTCATTTATGCTGATGTCTCCCCACTGAAGTCAGTGCAGCTGCAATGGTATAACCAAGAGTACAATTTAGCTCATTGATGAAAACCCACAAAACTTTAGGGCCTCAATTAGTCCTCAAATGGTGTAAGTCAGGATAGCTCTGCTGAATTCAGTGAAGCTACACTGATTTATACCAGCTGGGAATCAGGCCCTTAACATCCATTGTAGAGGGTTTTAAGTTGACCAGAATATAACCAAAAGAAAGCAGTGAGTTATCTTTAGATTAACCTGTGCACCCAGGATTACTGTATTCTTAGAAATGAATTGTCCTTGTGCATGAACATTGTAAATGTTCTTTTAATTGCACATGCTCACAACACACACACAACAATAAAAATGGTGAAATGGAACAAAACCTCTGAGAATTCCTAGGTGCTCTGTATTTCATATTTGTGTGTTCATTATCACAACCTTTGGTGAACTCCGCTCACTGCAAGGCAGGTTTCTCTTATGCTTAATGCAGAGTAGGTACAAGAAGAAAATACCATCTATTGATTCATTGATCTGGTTGTTATCTGATTTTTCAGCTGGTACATCTAAAGAGAAAAAGAAGAAAAGAAAACACAATTCAGTACACTCTAGAGATGCAATTCAAATTAAAAGGAGCAAGTAGAGCAAAACTGTCATTGTTCCTCATCTGTGTCTCTCAGTACTTTTCCACATCCATCTCATATTAATGTATTCATTTCAGAATTCAGATTTAATGAACTACAGTTACAAGTTACAGCATCTTGCTTTTATTCAATCACCAGTTAATTTGATCTTCCTTTTAAATTTAATCAAAACCTCAGGAACCAAATCACTTATTAAAAATAATACTTCCACCTTCTGTTTTGATTGGCTATAGTTAATACAAAAGGCCAAAAAATCTGAATTCAATTTGTCCACTGATAAAGCAGGAGGCACTGTGGTAACAACATCCCTCCTAAGTATATTTCTTAAAGCCTTAATCTAAAGATTCCTAAAGGTCTGATTTGTCCTGCTTCCATCAGTTTTACACCATAGACTTCACTGAAGTTAATCCTAATATACAGGCTGATCCTTTGGATATTAAGGCTACTCTAGTGACTAACAGATTGGGTTGGGCCAAAGAGATCGCAATTCATTTCCCAGCCACTGACTTCCTGTGTGACCTTGGGCAAGTCACTTAATCTATCGTATTTCCCAATTCTGCAATTGGAAAATGGGATAAAATTGCCCCCACCTCATGGAGCGCTCTGAGGATGAAATCCATTTATGATTTGGAGGTTACTACATCAGTGCAGGCCATAGGAGTATATCAAACTCCCATTCTCAATGAGAGTTGGATTGGGCTATTCCACTGATGTGAGTGAGAGGAGAATTGGGTCTTCAGTCTTCAAGGAGACTTCCCTATGAGGGTAGCTTTGATCATAGACCTGCTTCTTACACTCAAAATTTGTAGAGCAGAGGAGTGTTCATCTACAGCAAGCTCAGTCTAAGAATCTACTTTCTTTGCAGATCCCTCTGGATCTACTCCACCTTCTCCTGCTCAGTGTGCAATTAAGAATTTAAATGGGGTTGTGATAGTTCAGCCCAATAGTGAGGTCTCTGTGGACAGGCACTTCATTTCCATCATATCTGTTGCAATGGCAAATTCCAGCATCTTTTCCCAGAGTGGACATATATTGCGGCTGGTGAGTCACTTTTTCCTTCCCTGGGAAAAGCTCTGTGAGTGCAGTTATCAAAGGATTGAAAAGACAAAAATCCATTGCTTTTAAAAACAATTAAAAAGAAAAAGTATCTTTGCTACAGCAGTTTTCTCAAGGACAGCTGTAAATTATGGTTGCAGCATCTGAATAGAAATCAGAAATGACCTTCTGAAATAAAGCGATGGACAAACAACAACAAAAAGTAGTTTATTTCCAGGAAAGCCTTTCCTTCTCATTAACATAATAGGCACTTGGAGTTCCAACTCTGAATGCCATGAACAATTAAAGTTACATCATGTGCAAATGTTTTCTCTTTTTGACAGTGGAACAGGGACAAGGGCTTAGAAATGTCATTCCATCCATCTTCCTTATGCATAAAGGGATCTTCTCTTATTTGGGAATTTACCTCTCATATTTACAGACCTGGGGCTAGATCCCTCGTTGATATAAACCAGCATGGCTCTGTTCAGGTTTATGGAGTTGTGGCAGTTAAAATTGCATAGTGATTACCACTGAAACAAGGATCTCCTTTAAACAGGACATTTATAGTAACCATTTAGTGAATTATCACCACTCTCCTGCTCCCCACACCCACTCTCCAGAAAATTCATAACATTTAAGTATTCTGATGTCTACGAAAGTGATACTAAGAAGAAACTGTCCTTCCCTGAACATTTACAGGTCACACTGTAGTGAAACGTTGGCTTGTAGATTTGTGGCAGCTCTTCTGACTCCTGTCTGTCTTAAGCACTGGACACAAAACTGCTAGTGTGAGAGGAAAATCAGCCTGATCATGTTCCCTTTAAATTCCATTGAGATGGATCTTGGAAAGGGGGTCTGGGGAGCTGCATTTCCCCAGCTCTCCCTTACTTTAATCCTGAGAAACTAGTGCTGTGGAGTGGTAACAGCTTAGGGGGATTTGTCCCCCCATTCCACCTTGTTAATGCACAAATGGGTGCTGCTGCTGGGATGTCACTCTTCACCAAGGTTTTACCCCTGGCTCTGACAGGAATTACCTCACAGCAGCAAACAGCACTCCCTGATGAGGGCAGCTGCTGCTGAAATACGTCAGGGCTACAGATTCTCAGAGGGAAATGTAAAAGTCCATCATCTTGCCTTCCAAGCGTGAAAAATCAAGCACCAAACCTCAGGGGCAAGCAGCTAAAAAGTTCAATAGAGGCAGTTTTGGTCCAACCTCCCTGTCCCACTTTCTTTTCAAAATTAACTTTTTGGAAAGCTAACCCTGACATTTGTGAGTCTCTCTTACTAACAGGCAGTTTCTGTGCTGATATTGTAAACTTGCTGTTCAGCATTTTTGTACTTCTTTCCATCGAGGTACCTTACCTTAAGCATAGGTCCAGTTCAGTCCACACCTGAATTCAGTAGGAATGTGCCTGTAACTTCCACCGTTCCATACTGGAATTGAGAGAAGTGTAGTGGATGCAGGGGCCATGTTTTGAGATGGCCCTATCAATAAAGTACAATTAATACAGATGGCCAATGGGAATAGAGGAAGAACTCTCCTGCAGATTCTTTGCACAATTTAACAGGTTTGAATCAAATCTACCTACATTTTGTTTTGGTGGGGATGCTGGGGCACGGCCAGTGAAACCTAAGCCCTATCCATGACAAACGTGTGATGTTTAAAGAGTTATGTACTACGGTAAGCACTGTATTATAAGAACAGCCATACTGGGTCAGACCAAAGGTCCATCTAGCCCAATATCCTGTCTTCCAACAGTGGCCAATGCCAGGTGCTGCAGAGGGAATGAACAGAACAGGTAATCATCAAGTGATCCAGCCCCTGTCGCCCGTTCCCAGCTTCTAGCAAACAGAGGCTAGGGACACCATCCCTGCCCATCCTGGCTAATAGCCTGGCAAGGAGTTCCACAGATTGACTGTGCGTTGTGTGGAAAAAATACTTCCTTTTGTTTGTTCCTGCTGCCTATTAATTTCATTTGGTGGCCCCTAGTTCTTGTGTTTTGAGAAGGAGTAAATAACATTTCCTTATTTATTTTCTCCACACCAGTCATGATTTTATAGACCTCTATCATGGGGGTCGGCAACCTCTGGCACACAGCTCGCCAGGGTAAGCACCCTGGCGGGCCGGGCCAGTTTGTTTACCTGCCGTGTCGGCAGGTTTGGTCGATCACGGCTCCCACTGGCTGCAGTCCGCCTCTCCAGGCCAATGGGGGCGGCGGGAAGCTGCAGCCAGCACATCCCTTGGTCCGCGCCGCTTTCCACAGCCCCCATTGGCCTGGAGCGACGAACCACGGCCTGTGGGAGCCGCGATCAGCCGAACCTGCCGACGCGGCAGGTAAACAAACTGGCCCGGCCCACCAGGGTGCTTACCCTGGCGAGCTGCCCAGAGATTGCCAACCCCTGCTCTGTCATATCCTCCCCTTTAGTCATCTCTTTTCCAAGCTGAAAAGTCCCACTTTTATTAATCTCTCCTCATATGGCAGCTGTTCCATACCCCTAATCATTTTTGTTGCCCTTTTCTGAACCTTTTACAATTCCAATATGTCTTTTCTGAGATGGGGCAACCACATCTGCATGCAGTATTCAAGATGTGGGAGTACCACGGATTTATATAGAGGCAAAATAATATTTTCTGTTTTACTATCTATCCCTTTCTTAATAAGTCCCAGCATTGTTTGATTTTTTTACTGCTGCTGCACATTGAGTAGATGTTTTCAGAGAACTATTCACAATGACTCTAAGGTTTTTCTTGAGTGGTAACAGCTAATTTAGACTCCATTATTTTTATATGTATAGTTGGTATTGTGTTTTCCAGTGTGCATTACTTTGCATTTGCAAATGCTGCAAAATTGATGTGATTTTTTTTTTTGAGTCAGATTGCCACAAGCTATAATTAGCAGAGTCCTTTGTACAACTTTCATTCATTCAACTGCCCATGGAAAAAGAAATCAATGCCATGACATTGTTTGACCTTACCTAGACTTCTGTACATTGAAATGAACATGATAGGGAGGGTGTATGTTTAAAAAAAAAAAAATCAAGGGCAAAAACCTCTAATCCTTGTTCAGTCCAAACTCTCATTGAAGCAAAGGACTGCAGGATTTGAACCACACTTTGTATAATCTTTGCAACTACTTTGTTACAATTTTTAACTATAATAGTATTACTCGGGAGGGCGGGGGGAAGAGTCAACGACTCCACTTTACTTATGAGAAAGTTTTGAGTTCTGCTCTCCAAGTATTCATTCAAAAACATTCATGAGCAGAAATGTTTTTATACACAGTGTTTGTGCTGTACGTGTGAGATGATGTATCTTAGTAATGCAAGAGCATTGTCTGCCACAGATTGGTCATCAATATCACACTTCCTAGCTAATAGAATGGCATATATGGTCATAGATTTAGTGTTCCAATAGAGGATTGTGGGAGATCATAAATGTTCTTTATTTATGTGGATTTTAGGTGCTGTGAAAAGGTTGTTAATTTGTCCTGTGGCGTTAATTTTTCTGGGGAACACAAGCCTACATCTCATGTAATACAAATATTTTGTTTTTAAAGCTCTTCAGCACTTGTTGTGTTGTTCATTTGTGCTTGCAAAAGTTATCTACCAGAGCATGCAATGAGGGACAAACCAACTCACCTGGAAGTTCATCTGTGGTAATTATTATAGTATGTTAGTATATAAGTGAGGACAGCTTAAAAAAGTCTTGTCTAACTAATAATAACTATATGTGTCATTCAAAGGCAATTGGCTAAAACTCAGCAGGGACACAGAATCTCATTATATTTAGTGTTTGTTAGTCATTTACTTTATTTTCTGTTTCACAGTTGCCAGCTGGAGAAAACTCAATGGGGGCAGCAAGTGTGTACTGGGAGGGTGGGAAGTGCAGGCATGGTTGGGGGTTGATTTAAATGTCCCCTTTGCAGCCTCAGCAATGGTGGGGGGTTTTCTGGGATATCAGGGAAAGAAACATCTGAGGCCCTTTAAGGGTTTATGACACCCACTGGCTCTCAGCATCCTCATGAGGGTTTCCCTATGGCAGACTGTGTGTACCCTAGCCATGTGGCTGACTGGCCAGGCTGTGGTAGATGCCCATCATCTGCCATGGGTTAGAATAGGACTGGGCATGTTGTGGGTGAGACACCGCTTGCCTTTTGGAGCTGGGAAGGAATTTACCCCTCACTGCCAGATTCGCCTGGGAGCTGGGGAGGGTTTCAGCAGCCCAGTGGGTATGTGGGTTATCAAGGTGTTTATGCTGTTGCAGCTTGGCAGGTTTCTCATACAGGCCCTCCTTTACCAGGGGGTCCAGCTCCTTGAAAACCTGTAGTTGGAATCTGATTGGGGGAGGGCTTCCCTAAAAGAAAGTGAGGGCAAGCAGGGGGGGGATCTTATTGTCTGGTACAGCAAGGGGTCACCTCCTTTTCTCCATGCCCTCAACCCTGGTCTGAAGGAAGGGCCAGAAGGGTCACAATAGTGGTGCTGGGACCAGGTCAAGGATTTGGAGGATGGAGTGGGGGTAGGATGATGCTGTGGGCAGCCCTCTCCCTGGTGGTACAGATTCTAGAGGAAGAATGGTCTGTACTGGATGAATGTTGCCAGATAGTTTCCCAGATCTGTTAAGTTAATAAAGTTGCAGCCCGGTTAAAGCACAGTCTTGGTGTCTTGTCTTTAAATCAAGTGATGTCCAAGAGAACAGCCCTGTCTCCTCCACTCTGGTGCTGCTATATTATCAAAGCTGGGGAACACCTGTTTGATATGGATGGGAGCTGCACATCTTAAAATATTTGTCTCTAAGATGGATGAACTAGCTGGGACTTGGTACCCTATGCAGTTACTGGCAGACCTAGTGACTGGGGAGAAAAAGTCTGGGTGCTGCTGCTGGAAACTGAAATCAGTTGGAGGGACTATTTGACATGGATTTTGTTCCTCATCTGTGTCTTGCCATGGGGTATTATAATGTCCTCATGGGGTGGGAAGCCGCCCACCACATATCCTGTGGGCATAGAGAAATGGGGTGAGGTTTCATGAAGTCTTAATGCTGTTCCTGCCTCTGAGACAAATCATGTGCCCAAGATCCATCTTCCCCACTCCACAGTGGAAAAACATGGGGAAAGTCAGCTGCCCCCCTCCCCCACTGGCACCATCCTCCCCCCTTACGTACACACTGACACCTGTGCAAAGAAGGTACAACATGCTACCAGTGGTGTCCCTGTATACAGAGTTCTGACTAGGTAGTGTTTTGCAGCCACTCTTCACAGGTGTAAATGACCACATAAATTGGGGCAGTGAAGAATCAGATAAATGGGTGAATCTTCCATTTTCTGTTGAACTTCACTGGATGCAGAAGTGAAAGAATCTCACTCTTTCTACAATCCTTTAAATTTTGATACATCTAAACATTCTGTTTTTTTCACTTGGCCACAGAGATAAATTTGGCAATGACACGAAGAGTTGTGATCAGGGAATAGAAATGACACTATTTAAGTCCAAAGTGAAGTAAGACATCTTGTCAGTGCAATGAACTGGAACCATTGCCAACTCTCTGAGCATCTCAGATTTGTAAATTGGCCAGACACACTATTTTGGTGGTTTTTAACCACTGTTTTCTTGGTACCACAAGTTGAACATCCTGATGCTAATGTCTGGTGTGCTAAGTACAAGCACACCATGTCAAGAGTAAGCAACCTTTAATATTTCATACTGGGTACACTTGCAAAATAGCTGCGTTCTTTCTTTTCTCACAGACACCCTATGGGATGTTTCTTAGACTTTATTGGAGCACTGCATCCAGATTACAATGTGTACAGATTACAACAGTTCAACATCAGTTTCAAAACCAGTGCAGTGAATTTAAATCTTGTGGATGATGGAAGAGGACTGGGCTAATAGAAGGCACAAAGATGTACCACAGGTCTTTAGGAGTCTCATTGTCTTGGCCTAATGCTTTCTCTTTTAGGACAAGATGTGATTGCTTTTAGATATATTGATGCTACAACTCATTACTGCTTCCAGTTAACGAAGACTGGTTCTTGTCAGGGATTGCCTTTGATGGATTAAAGGCATGAGAATGAACTGAAGGGGGAAAAGATACCTGTGATCTGCTAGTCTTTTTTTAAAAAGGGGGGGAAATTCTTTTCTGATCTGAGTCAGGGAAAACATTTTTGTGCTAATGCTTTTTATGTCTGTCTTATGGGAGTGCAGTGAAGAAGACATTTTGGTTCCTTTAAATTTTAACCTTTCCAAATTTAACGTTGGTGAAAGATGCTGGCACGACAGCACTGCCACTTGAAGCACATATATATATACAAGGAGCCACCACTCCTTTCTCAGGGTCTGACTCTGATTTGACTTATAGGCTATAAAGTCAGTGAAGTTACAACAGTAAGACTAGTGAGATCAGTATCAGCAAGACTGTAATATCATGGTGATGAGTGCAGTGTAATAACCTGAATAAAATAGAAATATTGTCAATGTCAGACTTTAATTTACATTCTCATTCACAGTTCCTTCCCTGGGCTCCTCCTGAGGTGATGCAGAGTGAGACAAAGTCACAGAGGAATTACATAATGAACCTACTAATACTCTAGGATCCCTGGGGGTCTACAGATTATGTCTAAGATTTCCAAAGGGATCCGCACCTCCATTTGACATTGTTTAGAAGTCTGCGAATGGAAAAAAGGTTGAAAATCACTGCTCTGGAATACAGATCAGAATTAGTATGTATACATTCATTTTTCCCAATAATCTCTTTACCAACAATTAATTTTACAGGGTTATTCCTACTTCCTAATTGTTCAAATTTCTTTATTTAACACAATGAAGAGAGATTTGTAAAAAATCACCATCTCAACCATTTTGTCACTGTTAATTTCATCCCTTTCTCATTTTTAATGGAGCTGTTGTCTCTCGAGTACTACTCACCTTCAGCTCCAACATATGTGACTTTTTTTCGTGTGTCTCTTAACCCCTTTAGCTAGCAGTAACTCATTCTGCAGTATTTGTTGCATTTTTAATTAAGGTTGCTGCAGCCCCTTTGTCCCAGAGGCCAACACTGCATGCTAGAAAATACTACAAGTCATTAACATGCATATTAAATGCCAGCCAGCAGGGATAGCTGCTTCAAAGAGGC
Organism: Malaclemys terrapin pileata; assembly: GCF_027887155.1. Taxonomy (NCBI): domain Eukaryota; kingdom Metazoa; phylum Chordata; order Testudines; family Emydidae; genus Malaclemys; species Malaclemys terrapin. The sequence goes on along the minus strand of NC_071507.1, from coordinate 78,019,596 downwards.
ACTAGTCAGCAGGCTGGAATGGGTAACTGAGGAGAAGGATAGTCCTGTAGTTGAGACATGGGATGAGGAAAGGTGGGGGGGGGGGCAAAATTGAATAGATTTCTCCGCCCCGCCGCCGGAGAGAAGTCTGACGTTGTCTTTTTGCAAAAATCTTTATGTTATGGCTATAGTGTGAATGCAGTATCCAAATCATTCAATATAATGTAGGAGGCGTGACATGTGACCAAGGTGCGGGGGAAAGGGTTTCAAGCGAAAATATCAGTAGTTTGGAAAGCATCCATATTCGGTTTTTGTTTGTTGGTTGGTTGGTTGGGTTTTTTTTAAATATAGCCTTTTTAGGATTGATCATAAATAATAAAACTACCCCAGCAAAATGGCTTAACAGACAAATATTCAAATAAAATGACAATAAATATATGCACTCTCCATTCTCTCCTTAAATAGTGAACCTCACCATGGAAATTGCTTGGTTGATGGGAGCTTTCTGCAGTGAGTGCTTGCGGGAGTGAGACTGGAATGTGGGGATTCTGAATATAAGAAAAGATAGAGTTGGATTTCTCCTAGATCATTGTGATTTGGAGATCATGCTGTTTTGAAAGATACTTTTTTCAAGATATGCAATACATGTGTACTGTGATATCCTGACTTCAACAATTACTCACATGTTCCATATGAGCAATACACGGGAATGTAAAAATGGCTGGAATTCTACTAGTGTTTATGATTAGTGTTAAGGTCCAGTCATAGAGCAGGAGCCCATTATGCTAGGTCTGGTACAAACACGGGAAAAAAGATGTACTCTGATCACATGAGCTTGCAACCTAAGTATAAGACAAAAGACACAGGTGGATCGCTATAGACAGGCGAGTGAGTACAAGGCAACAAAGAGACCATACTGCTCAGCATGAAAAGCATTAGTTGCAGAAGATCAGCTGCCTAATCAGAAGAAGCTCAAAATGAGCTGCTCAGTTTGCACAGCTCATTAATTTCAAACATTAACTTATTTACACTGTTGTACTCATTCCATGCACATCACTCGCCAAAAAATCATTAACTTAATAGCACGTTATTTGTGCATACATCTAAAAATTGTCATCTAGCGGTTACTGGAAAGGACTGGGAGTCAGGATTCCCTGATTTTATTCCTGGCTCTTCTACTGCCTTGCTGTGTTAGTTTAGTAAAGTGACTTGGCCTTTTGTGTCTCAATTCACCCATCTCTAAAATAGGTATAATATTATGGTCTGCAGTCAGACCACCTTATGCTGTGATCTAAGCAGTCACACGTGGTCAGTAGCTTGACATTAAAACAAAGTCCAGCGATATTGTGAGAGGTCACTGTGCTGCTGTAAGGATGTTGTCTTTTGGAGGACATGTAGAATGAATTTTGTTACCATTTGGGTCATTAAGGGTTTCAGGGCACTTTCTGTAAGATCATGGATGTTAACCTTGATATCCTGGTAAGATTCCAACTTGGGTATTTACATTTCACCTCCCAAAAATCCCTCTGATGGTTTCAAATGGTGAAGGTATTCTTCACTTCCTGTCCTAAACTGTGGTGTGGGATTGCTATTAAACACTGGTTTCAGAGTAGCAGCCGTGTTAGTCTGTATCCGCAAAAAGAAGAACAGGAGTACTTGTGGCACCTTAGAGACTAACAAATTTATTAGAGCATAAGCTTTCGTGGACTACAGCCCACTTTCTTCGGATGCATATAGAGTGGAACATATATTGAGGAGATATGTATACACACATACAGAGAGCATGAACAGGTGGGAGTTGTCTTACCAACTCTGAGAGGCCAATTAAGTAAGAGAAAAAAACTTTTGAAGTGATAATCAAGATAGCCCAGTACAGACAGTTTGATAAGAAGTGTGAGAATACTTACAAGGGGAGATAGATTCAATGTTTGTAATGGCTGTAATTAGTCTCTAAGGTACCACAAGTACTCCTGTTCTTTTTGCTGTTAAACACTGTGTTTCTGTGCTACCATAAAGTATAGGTCTTTGGTGCAGCTTTACATTTGAAAGTGTTTTTGAGATAAAAAGCTAATGGACACTGTTTAAATGTAAGAGCATTTGCTATTAGCACTATCTACCTACCTCATATTGGTGTGAGGATTATTGATGTTGGTGAAATGGTTTGTTCCTTAGATGAAATGTGATGTATAAATGCAATCATTCTTATTAAACCATAAGCAAACCTGGTGTGTCAGAGTAAAAGTAATTATGATACACTTCAAGGTATCTCATAACACATTTGCAAAATACAGTTCCCCATGTTAATGCAGGGTAATTAACTCAACAAAGGCAATAGAGCCAACTTATAGAACAATCTAAAATCATTTATTTTGTACAGGTACTTTAGGAAGAGATTTGTTGTACAAGTTACTTATTGACTGGCTATAGTACGCTCCTGGCAATCAGAGAGAATATTAATCAAGTATATTGTATTGAGTCAGAAAATCCCCTTCTCTGAGGAGGAATTCTCCATGAAGATCATCTCACTGAGACACCCCCATTATCTTACTTGGGGGATGCTCTCCCTCTTCCTATGAAAATAGTTATGGGGGCTCCAGAGATTCATGGGAAGCCAGGACCACCTCCATTGGAACTGTACTGCCAGGGACTCGTTGCACATAGATGTTGCAGGTCCCGCATGGACACTGATACTGATAAAACCCCTACCTGTAATATCTTTTTTCCAGGGAATTTCCATGGTGCTAAAGAGGGGGAAAGATGTGTCCTGACCCACCTGGTCTCTAACTCCTCCCCTATCATGGACTCTAGACCCATAGAGAGGACTCCAGAGAAAGGGAGAACAGTGACATAGGAATGGACAATTCCCCTTCTGCATGAAAATGAAGAGATCTAAGCAGAGAGGGTTCTCTATGCACACTTCAGGTAGGGATGATCCTGGTCACTCAGAGAAGAGAGGCTCCAGTGTCATACATAGGAAACCAATGTTTCAAGGAAAATCATCCTTTTGCACCAAATTATTAGCATTTCAAAGTTAGTTGCCATTGGAAATACATATCCACTCTGACATATTTCCCAAGGGGATCTATTCATATGGGTCTCTCAAAGAATGTGTTGATCCATCAAACAATGTCAGAAGGTAGTTTCACTTTTCAAGACTTAAATACCACCATATTGGCTGCCTTTGTTACCCTCGGGAACCATAGGAAGACTCATTAAGAAATAAAGATTGTTTCCAACAGCAAAAAATCACAGGGTAAGGCGTAATAAACAATTCTAATGCCAATCTTAACAGCCAGTTCTTTCTCACACACATACCTGACCCATCAAACAGAAACAGTTCCAATGACCAGCACCTAAACAACCTTAACTCTGCCCCTGTAGCAGAAAACTACAAAGTGTAAATGAATCCTATTCCTTCATTATAACGCTCTCCCAGAACTACACAGAAAAATACTACTATTTTACTCTCATTCATTGACTTCAAGGGGCCTTGAATCAAGCATTGTTTCCAATAGAAATTCATTTTTAGTTTCAGACCTTTGTACCTTCAAGGGACTAGTCACAGGCTGCTAATTGTTCTTTACATTTTCTTCATTCATCTAGTTCAAAATAACCAGGCAAGCACACTATTATAGTTGAATGTGTTCCTTAGTATTGATTTAAAAAAAAAATTATTGTTGGGACTGTTCGCAATGACAGATCTTGTGAGCCTGTTTTATTTTTTTTAAAAGAAATGACATCTGATTGCTAAGCCCTGCAGTCTAAAAGGTAAGAGCCAGGAAGGGCCAGACCACTGGAAATGTTCACTAAGTAACCAGTGGAACTGCTCACATGAGCAAAGTGAGCAGAATTTTGTCCTTCTATTTCCAATGTCAAGTATCAGAGGGATAGACGTGTTAGTCTGGATCTGTAAAAGCAGCAAAGAGTCCTGTGGCACCTTATAGACTAACAGACGTATTGGAGCATGAGCTTTCGTGGGTGAATACCCACTTCGTCGGATACATGTCAAAGAGTCTATAAGGTGCCACTGGACTCTTTGCTGCTATTTCCAATGTACATTTCTTAATTACAGTTGACATTTCTGAATTTGCCACTGTTCAAAAAGTGCTGTAGTTTGAGACTCTGCCACGTCTGGCTAACGTCACGAGTGGTACCGCTTTATCCTTGTAAGCGGGAATCAAAAATTGCAATCTAATTTAAACTCTATTTCAAATACACTTCTGGATTTATTCATGCTGAGATGCAATTTTTTTTTTTTGACCTTTCAGATGGCTGAGCTGAGTAACATGGTCATTTTTTCTTTTGCGATTCAGAAAAGCTGAATAGAGAATATGTGATAGACAACCAATAATGTTTGTTGTATTTACAGATAAAACAATTAAGACAAAGGTGAATCTCTGGGAACTGCAGTTTATTCTTTGGAGTGGGGGAAATCCAGCCCTGTATGGAACAATGTGGCAGTTATCCTGCTCCCTGGCTGCCCCCTACAGGTGCTTAATTTTTCCATAACTACTGTATGTTTAAAATGGTGAGTAGGGGCATTAGGCTTGAAAGCCTTGGTCAAGCTGGCTCAGCAGGCATAGAAAATAAGCTGCATCCTGCCTAAGCAGGATCACCATGGGCTAGATCCTCAGCTGGTGTAAATCAGCATCATTCAATAGTGCTATTCTGATTTACACCAGCTGTAAATCTGGCCTTATGCATTCAAATCTCTACCATCCCCTGCACTCTCTGCTATTGCCTAAAATGGGACCATACATAAGGAGCATACTTTATATGCTATGTGTTCTAGTTATATACTACAGTAATCAGAGCACAACAATTGCATGGCCAATAGCTTAAATATCAATATGGACTTGTGGCAGGGTGCTGCTGCAAACACACCTAATCAGCCCCAATCAAAGGGGGTAGATTTGGGCTGGTTGAAAAGCCTATTGTCTGCCTGGGGATTGGCAACACCTACTACCCTGATAGTCCAGGAACTACACAGGCTGAGAAGGAGCCAGAAAGGGAGGGGGGTCGGTCAGAGAGGGAGGTGGAAGCCCTCTAGCTGGTTAATAACTCAGCCTCCAGTAGGCAAGAAACCTGTAAGGCTTGTATATAGTTGGACACTAGTGGTGGGAAAATGCTTAAAGAATAAAAGACACGGGTGTTGCACAGAGCTGAAGTCTCCCTGGACTTGTTTGGGAGGGCAACTGGGCCTGGAAGAAGAGGGACCGACTGTGCACCCCATGACAGGACTGTATTTGATTAAAAAAACCTGTATGGCTTCTGCACAATCTCTGCAGATAAATCAATATTTAAGAGCTAGCAAAGCCTTGTGTGGCTGCCACAGTGGAGAGACTAGATGGATATTTTATTGAATCCAGCACTATGTAATTGCAGAGTAATGCATGTGGTTCATGCCCGATAAAATAAAGCCCTGGCTGAATGGACTGTAGTGCGTTATCAGTGCTGGCAACTTCCATACAAAAGCATCTAAGTGTGTGTGTCTGATATGGATAAAGTAGCCGTACACCGGATTGTATTTGAACTCCAGAAAGAGAGTCAGGATTTTGAGATACAAGAAGCAGCTGGTATTGGGAAAGGTGTTTATCCAGTCAAGTTCCAGGGCTTTTGCATGAGGTTTTCTCAACATTAGACAAGTAAATGATGAGTAAAGGCTCAATTCTATAAACTTCTTCAGCCCATCAAAAGACTGGGCCCTAATAGACTAGCCTCATCCAGCCCCCACGGAGGTCAGTGCAAGCCTTTCAGTTCATTTAAGGTCTGATCTAACTCCTATTAAATCAGCACATAACTAAAATTATATCATGTTAGGCCTGATTGTGCTCCCACTATGGTCAGTGGCCAGACTCCCAGTGGTGGTGGTTGTGGTTTATTTGTGTTACAGTAGCATGTAACACTCCCAAACCAAATTGGGATCCCATTTTGCTGTGCAATAGAGAAACGTATCAAACAATTCTTGCCACGAAGAGCTTACAGTCTAAATAGACAAGAACATAACGGCCACACAGTGTCAGAGCAAAGGTCCATCTAGCCCAATATCCTGTTTTCCATAAGTGGCCAATGCTTGGTGCTTCAGAGGGAATGAACAGAACAGGTAATCATCAAGTGATCCATCCCGTAATCCATTCCCAGGTTCTGGCAAACAGAGGCTAGGGACACCATCCCTGCCCATCCTGGCTCATAGCCATTGATGGACCTATCATCCATGACAAGAGAGCAAAAGTTGAGAGAACTATTATCCCCGGCTTATAGACGGGCAACTGACACCCAGAGACTGTCATGCCCAAGATCACCTAGGAAATCTGTGTCAGACGAAAACTGAACCCAGCTCTCAAGTCCTAGCCTTCTGACTTAACCACACAACCATCCTTCCTCCCCACTGGTTTAAATGGGTACCGGAATGGACCCCAAAAGTTTGTATCTTTTTCTATGTACCCACCATAAATAACTTTCAGATAATAATGCAGTAAAACATTTGCTTTTAGATAACAGTTGCCATGGTAGTTTTACTAATACTTATAATTGTCATATAGAGCTCAGTGAATACTGAAGAAATAATTACTAGGTGTTTGAGGTTTTTAAATGAATGCACTTCAACTATGAGTGCTGCTTTTGTATTTGATTTCCATGAACAGTCATGCAATCAAGTTATACTAGCATGTATGCTTGCAGAATGATTTTTAAGCCCACACTCTCAAATACTCAAGAAAACCCCATTTTAAAAGTTGCTTTCCATGAACATTCACATTGGAAACCTGATAAGAGTCAGTCGGAGACTGACTGGTCTGTGATTTCCATGTCCTCTTTGTTCCACTTTTTAAAGATAGGTGCCCTTCTCCAGTCCTCTGGGATCTCACTCATCCTCCATGAGTTCTTGGAAGATAACTGCTAATAGTTCCAATATTGCTTCTGCTAGTTCCTTGACTACCCTAGGATGAATTTTCTCAGGCCCTGCTGACTTAAATGCATCTAACTTATCTAAATAGTCTTTAACCTGCTTTTTCCCTCTTTTGGCTTGCATTCCTTCCCCCTTATTGTTAATATTAACTGTGAGTTTCTGATCACCATTAACGTTTTTAGTGAAGACTGGAGCAAAATAGGCCTTCTTGCTGTCCTCCGTTAGCTCTCCTCCGCTAAGTAGAGGACCTACACTTTCCTTCATCTTTCTCTTGCTGCTAATGTATTTAAAGGACCTCTTCTTATGTCCCTTGTGAGGTTTAATTCATTTTGTGCCTTAGTCTTTCTGATTTTATCCTTGCATGCTTGTGCTATTCTTTTGTACTCCTCCTTTGCAATTCATCCATGCTTCCTCTTTTTGTAGGATTCCTGATTTTTCAGGTCATTAAAGAGTTTCTGATTAAGCCATATTGGCGTCTTACTATTCTTCCTACCTTTCCTTTGCATCAGGATAGTTTGCAATTGTGCATTCAATCTTGTCTCCTTGAGAAACTGCCAGCTCTCCTCAACTCCTTTATCCCTTAGATTTTCTTCCCAGGGGACCTTACCTACCTGTTCTCTGAGTTTGTTAAAGTCTATTTATTTGAAGTCCATTTTCCTTATTCTGCTGCTCTCATTCCTTTCCTTAAAATCATGAAATCTAACTTTTCATTATCACATTCACACAAATTGCCTTCCACTTTCAGATTCACAACCACTTCCTCCCTGATGGTCAGAATCAAGTCTAAAATAGTTGTTCCTCTAGTTAATTTCTCCACTTTCGGAAACAAAAAGTTGTCCCCATTACATTCCAGGAACTTCTTATCATAAGTGTAAGCAGAGTCTGAATGAGCTCTCCCCTGACATCTAGTGGTGAGCTGTGGCAAAGGACTTTAGGAGCTGATCTCGTTTGCATGAGCACACCCACCCTGCCTATTGCTCAGCATGATGGGATTGCTTGCCCAAATGATCATTTGTGGCTGGTGTTGGATCCCCAGTCTCCTTGTTATTGTGGCAGGAGTAATAAAGGGTTGTTATCCTTGTTGTGTGAATCGAGGGCAGCAGAACTGTACCTGGCATACTGCAATGGAGGGACTCACCCTCAACTGGCAGAGGACATGGGTTCCAAAGCCCAGTATGTTGAGAGAGGGTGGGGACAGGTACTTGTACCTGGTGGTGTGGGCCCTAGACACCATTTGACCTGTCCTCTTTCCATGGTAATTTAGCTAATTTAGACTCAATTGAGAGTCTTGTTACACTGTGTAAATTCTCCCAGGTCACTGGGTGGGGGCTTAAGCTGGTTTGGTGTTGTGTTGGTAAAAAAGAACCCCTAGATACTGAACCTGGCCCTTGTTGCTGCTGGCTGCACATGACAGAAGAGTTACATAAGGAACAATAATAACAAACAACAGCTATAAAGTTAAACTAAATTAATGCTGAATTACTTTGAGAAAATTGAAATCTGTTCACAAATATTCCATAGACAGAAAAAAAAGTTGAAATTAAAATAATCCTTACAAGCCATTTGCTCAGCATTATTTGTCATTCTGTTTTGTAATTAAGAGAAAATCTTAAAAGGACCATGAGTTTTATTACATTCCACTGAGGTGGTTTATGTGTTTTTCTGATCTATTGGAGCAAGTGACAGGTAAAGAATTAAAGGATGAAATACATACAAACATAAATAAGAGTTTAAAAAAAATCTATAAATAAAATGGCAAACTAATATTATCACAAAATAAACAAGCACCATTTTTGATAGAGCCATTGCAAGTGAATCAGTAAAAATGTGTCTTTATAAATGATGTTGTTGTTAGTTGTATTCTTACATTCTTGGGGGAAAAAGGGAACCACCCCTGGTAAGTTACCATGGTGATTATAACAACGCATCATAGTTTTATTACTATAGCACCTTTCCTGTATAACCATTTCAAATATTTTAGTTATCTCTTTGCTTTTATAAAAAGATACCAGAACAAAATAAAATATTACTTTTGAAATGCAAGTGCTATTTAAATAGAGCAAATAAGAGTTAACGTTTCACTTCACAGGATGAAAGGTATTTATAATAAAATTCTATGCTATCCTTAACCACAAAAGAGCCCATTTCCTTCTATGTTATATCACCACACGAAGCAAAGAAAATAACAAATTATACTATTGGCATTAGAAGAAGCTAGTTTTCTATTACTGCACCAACCAATAGGTTATTTTTATAGCTAAATATAAAGACAGATTCCACCTAAAGTATGTTACAAGAATGCAGTTTTCATAACAGAAGACTAAACTTTGAAAGGCTATAGCTGTCTGTTCCACCAGGGTTGCAGTCTGTAGGAACGTTGAAATGTGCTCAAACAGGTTATGCTTGAACTACATACAGATTTTTTTAAAACTCAGCAGGCAATATAATTTCCTCTGTAGTTAACTGCGGCTATTCTTAAAATAGTCTCCTTGTTTTTCCCCTTTTGTGGGAGAGAACAGGAATGTCAATGCAAAAATGACAAGTTGAAGATTCAATTTTCTGCTATAACACAACAAAAGAAATATGTTTCCAGTCTTGTATTTGAAGTGTTTCATTTTCTGCTGCTATGTATTGTACTATTTGGCAATAACTTCAGACATAAAAGAAACACCTTGGGATAGAAGTCACTTAAATGTCAAAGCAAGCTGCACTATTATATTTAAAATGTTGCTGACTTTTCATAAATATTTAATGCCTTAGGATAAGTACTTCTAGCCTCTACTTCAATTCAAACCTCTCAGGACAGGGGCTATATGTGGTCCTGTGGTATTTAACATTTTGTTCTGCTGAAAAAATATCCATACACCTATCACATAACATGAAGAGTGATTGCCAAGCAGATCAGAATTGGATTGCTATGCATTAGATTTTTTTCTATGAAAGGCTTTTCCTTATGTAAGTTGGTGTCAGAAAAACAACCTCCCCCCACCCCCAAGGCTAGATATCTATAAAGCTTTTCTTCTACACACTGTAGTCTATGGCCAAAATGTTCAGACTCTAAGTGCCTAAATCAGCATTTAGATGACTAAACAAAAGGTACCTGCTTTTTCATTGGTGCTGAGCCTTTGCAGCTCCCTTTGAGATTTAGCAAAATGGTCCTTTGGGATTAATGGTCTCTTTGTCTATGGAAATAATCATACAGATTAAGAGGGGTAGTTTCTGCTTGTAATTGCAGGACTGTTGGAATTGCCATACTAGGTCAGACCAGTGGTCTAGGTAATCCAGTACTGGAGAGGAAGGGTGGTAGCTTTGGATGTAGTAGGCTGCCCTGTCAGACTTCCTATGTGACTTTGGGCAGGTCACTAAGAGTACGTCCATACTGCATTGTAAACCCAGAACTGTGGGCCCAAGACTGGACTCCATGTTTCCAAGCCCATGCTTGAGTTTCCACACTGTGTTGTAAACCAGGGTCCTGAGAGCTAACTGACCTGAGTCAGATGGGGGGGTTGGGCTCAAACTGGAGTCTGAGCCTCGGTTTACGATGCAGTGTAGACATATCCTTAAGGCCCGATTTCAAGGGTTTTGTTGTGCTGGAAGGTGTTTATAGCTTCCAACAAGCTTGTTTTTGATCTATAGGTAATCACAGACCACATTAAAGCTGGAGGGCATGCTAATCACCTTTTAGTCAAGCTCATTGGAAGAGCAATTAAGCTCCTTTAGGGAGTAAGACAGCCGGAGACCATGGAAGCCCCCTCCCAATGCACTAGGCCTCATGCCTGAGGCATCAGCAGCTAAGCCATGCAGGTGAAGGAGTTTCCTGGATACTGATTGCAGTTTCAGGGGCTGGGACGTTGAGTGGCTATAGCTGTGTATCTGTGTGAAAACCAGCAGACAGCACGAGAAGTGTGGAGAGGGAGTAGAGACAAAGCTCCTTGGGGCACATGACTGGAAATTCTGAGCAAGGGAATTGCCACTGTTGTTTGTTCCTACTGTGTTCGGGGAAAGAGGACTGCATACACATTTTTGGTAAAAACAGGGTTGCACCAAAAATTCTATTGAATAATTTCTCCTTCTTAAGAAAACAATCTGGCAAGGCCCCAGATGTTGGCTAACTGCTCAAGTCAAAGGACAACAGTATTTAGGCACCTAAGGATGCAGTAGGCATCTAATGGGAATTTACAAAAGCACACAGTAAGTTAGAATTTCAATAGGAGTTAGGTGCCTATTATGCTTAAGGCAGTTTTGAAAATACCACTGGGTGCCTATCTGCATCTTTTGGCATCTAAACACCTTTGAAAATCTGTAAAATAAATATAATAGCACTTGTGAGGATAAATACATTAAAGAGAGTCCCTCAGATACTGTGGTGGTGGTTGTGGTATATAAATACCGTAGACGGTATTCTGAGAATCCTTGTAATGGGCAATTATAGAATAACTTGCTCAGAAGAAGTTTTTGTAACCTTAGGCATAATTACTTTTTCTACATAGTAGGAAAATGATTAACAATAATAATTCTTAGCTCTTATATAGTGCTCTTCTCCCAAGATCTCAAAGTTTGAAGTAAATACACAACATGCTTCACTTAAGCATACACAATAACATGAATCTTCACTGGTTTTGCAATTCAGCCTGTAGCAGCCCGTATGTGCACTCTATCTTTGTCTTCTCTTGTTTGTTTTCTTTGTGCCTTTAGGTTATAAGCCCTTTGAAGCACCTGCTATCTGTCTGGCACTACTTTAACTGTATAGAGCTTTCAGTGCTATGTCATAGCTCTTCAAATCCTTTAATAATAAACTTATTACATTTGTGACTATGCTTGAATACACTATTTTATTTGTTAGTATCTCTCACACATTGATATTATACTCCTTAATGGGTCATATGACCACAGGTACTTAATAAGAATTTACCCTGTTAATGTGATTTCCCCTGTTAACATATTACAGAATAAGTACCTTGGGCCAGATGTTTCTTTCTACCACTTTTCTTCAATAGTCACTTGAAACCTACTGTATTTTTGATAGGCTAAGGAAGTGCATTGATTGTCTAGCTTGCTCGGTAAGGGAATTCTTCCTGATAATGGTGCATCAGGGAGTTTGCCCAGTGATTTTGCAAGCTCAGTATACATTGTGGAAAATAGTAAATTTATCTTATGAGCATCCTTTACTTATAAGTACTGCAGTGACGTTACTGGAAAGGGCAAAGCCATGGTGCCATCTAATTCCTGCTTAGTCATGGTGTGTTTTTTTTTTAATTGTTTTTTTTAACACCATTATATCTGTGCTCGATTGAAAGGACCTCAATATGTTACTGTGGCAAAAATATTTCAACTTGTGTGCTAAAAGTGAGGCACCTACTCCATATTGGATCACCTTAAAGCCCTGATTCAGCAAAATACTTACACATGTGGGTATTCTCATTAACTTCAGTGGGACTATGCGCTGATTCAGAGTATGGATGTACAGTAACTCCTCACTTAACGTTGTAGTTATGTTCCTGAAAAATGCAACTTTAAGTGAAACGATGTTAAACGAATCCAATGTTCCCATAAGTTTTAATGTAAATGCAGGGGTTAGGTTCAAAGACATTTTTGGGGGGCAGACAAAAGGCATTATACTCTGTACAGTACTGTGGTTGGTTGGGAGGTGCCCCTGGCTTACCCCACATAGGCACAGCCCACTGCAGACAATGAGGCAGGCAAGGACACTAGGAAGCACCTTGCGCAGCAGCAGCGGCAGCTTCCTTCCAGAAGAACAGGCGCCGACTTTGCCCGGGGATGCTCCAGCCCCCCCTCTTCCTGTCCCCGCTCCACTCCAGGCCCACTTCTTCCCACCCCCACGCCACCTCCTCTCCGGAGCATGCCGCGTCCCCACTCCTACCCCTCCCTCCCAGCGCTTCCCTGCCACCAAACAGCAGTTTGGCGGTGCTTAGGACTTTCTGAGAGGGAGGGGGAGGAGGCCAGGCCCACTTCTTCCCACCCCCACGCCACCTCCTCTCCGGAGCATGCCGCGTCCCCACTCCTACCTCTCTCCCTCCCAGAAAGTCCTAAGTGCCACCAAATAGTTTGGTGGCGGGGAAAGCGCTGGGAGGGAGGGGGAGGAGGCGGAGAAGAGGAACTTGTGCAATGCTCCCTTGTAAAGTCACTGCTCTTCCACAGAATCCTACAAGCAGTGGACAGAGCAGGCAGCCAAACGACGTTATAAGGGATCATTGCACAACTTTAAATGAGCATGTTCCCTAATGGAGCAGCAACGTAACTTCGAAACAACGTTAAACGGCAGGACGTTAAGTGAGGAGTTACTGTACTTAAGTACCTTGCAGTATCAAAACCTACGTTTCCCAATTTTATAGCTTGCTGAGTGGGGCAAATAACAGATTTTTTTTTGGTACATGGACAATTTTATATATATAATATATCATTTTTGGTTGAACTGGAAATGAATTTTTTTTTTACATTTTTAGTGAATCAGAAAGTTTAAAAAAAAATTAAATGGGGTCAAATGAAACACTTAGCTCTACCGAAAACCAAATGTTTAATTTTGATTTCAAGTATTTCTTTAATCTTAGTTTTTTAAAATAAAGGAAATTTCAAAACAAAAAGCCATTTTGAATCAAAAACAGAAACATTTCATTTTGACAATGTTGAAACAAAACAATTTGATTTTTTTTTCAATATTTGGTTTTAGTTTATTTTTGTGTGTGCTTGTTTGGTTGTTTTGGTTTTTAACAATTTGGCAAAATTTGACATGAATTCACACAACGTTTCAATTTAGCTAAATCTGTTTTGTGCCAAAAGAAGTTAGTTGAAAAAAAATCTTGCACAGCACAAGTGCTGAGTGTCTATAACTCCCATTAATTTCAGTGTCCCATACTGTAGTAAAAAGAAGAACAGGAGTACTTGTGGCACCTTAGAGACTAACAAATTTATTAGAGCATAAGCTTTCGTGGACTACAGCCCACTTCTTCGGATGCATATAGAATGGAACATATATTGAGGAGATATATATACACACATACAGAGAGCATAAACAGGTGGGAGTTGTCTTACCAACTCTGAGAGGCCAATTAATTAAGAGAAAAAAAAAAAAACTTTTGAAGTGATAATCAAGCTAGCCGAGTACAGACAGTGTGATAAGAAGTGTGAGAGTACTTACAAGGGGAGATAGTCAACGTTTGTAATGGCTCAGCCATTCCCAGTCCTTATTCAAACCGGAGTTGATTGTGTCTAGTTTGCATATCAATTCTAGCTCTGCAGTCTCTCTTTGGAGTCTGTTTTTGAAGTTTTTCTGTTGTAATATAGCCACCCGCAGGTCTGTCACTGAATGATCACTCCGGACGGTCGAAACAACAGACTGGATTTCTACATAGATTGCTTCCGTCGACGTGCAAAGGCTGAAATTGTGGAAAAGCAACATCACTTGCCACATAACCTCAGCCATGCTGAACACAACGCCATCTACAGCCTCAGAAACAACCCTGACATCATAATCAAAAAGGCTGACAAAGGAGGTGCTGTCGTCATCATGAATAAATTGGAATATGACCAGGAGGCTGCTAGACAGCTCTCTAACACCACATTCTTCTTTTTGCGGATACAGACTAACACGGCTGTTACTCTGATACTGTAGTAAATTACTCCAGGCTCAGACTTGTAACTGAAAGCTGAATGTGGCTGATTGACTAAAATTTATTTCTGTGACATGTTCTTTCTGTGGATTTCTCTAAAACCTTCCATTAGCTGATAAAAAAACAACCATTTATTTTAAGGCTAGTGTAATACAACTTCAGCCACGCTCAGCCCAGTGGTTGATGACAGCAAAGACGTTGCTGCTCATTTGTGATGCTTCTCTTGGGGCACCCAGAGCTGTGAGCCACTGTGTGGCATGTCTCAGCTTCCAGTGGTCTGCCTTGCCAGTAAATACTACAGGACTCTGCCAGTCCAAACCCTGCCTTGCAGGTAAGAACCAGGGAACTCCCGGTTGCCCTGAGAGTCTCTCTGCAGTGTCCAGTCTCTCGCTCTCATTGTTAAGTTTGCTGTCTCCAAAGAGATAGCATTCACACCAGCCTGTGAGGTTAGCTGAGGACTCACTCTCCAGTTTCCTATATAGCACTGGGATGTTTTTTTAATGAATACGTTTATTAACAGAGATTTAAATGATACTAAGCAAGAATAAGAGGGATGGGTTGTTACAAATAAAACAAAACCTGCTTTCTAATGACTAAAACTTAATTTCACAAGTTACAATCTTTGTCTAAGCAGGGTTCTCACCTGTAGTCAGTTTCCAGGTCCTCTTGCCTCCTAGGCCAAGAGGATCCCCTTTTCATGAACTCCCCTTTGTCCCTTAGGTGATGGATGACTCGAATGTCTCTTTGCCCCCCTCATATTACCCCATTGTCTCTGTTTCAAGAGCCAGGAAGGCTTCCTGGAGGTACAGACTCTTGATCGCCATTGTAATCATTATGCAGTCATCTTCCCCCACTTGCCAGTTCTATGGCTTTGTTTACCTTATGTGTAAATATACTTTTCATTATCCTCTGCTATGAAGCTGCTCAGACATGTGAATACCAAGTTCATGTGTCTAGGGCAGGCTGGGCTTTATGCGCAGTCTGCAAAACACATTTTAAGAACATATTTCAGCAAACACTTATAATTCTTTGCACCCCACCCCTATATATATGCAATGATTTTTGGGACCAGCTAGTTACTAGTTTGCATATTATATTTTACATAGAACTTTTTAGATGCAGATTATGACAACAATGTGTTGAGGCAATGAATGTGTCAAACCTGATGTGAGTTATGGTACAGTGTTCTCTCTGCAAGTTGGTACTGAAAGGCTCCCAGGGTTACATTGATATAACCTTACCAATATTTCATAGCAGCAGTTTTTCAATAACAAGTACAGCTTAGAAAATGGTGCTGAGATGTTAGTGAAGTCAGACTCAGTGATGGAGAGTGGGATCACTTCAATATTCTGTTAATGGAATAAACATTAATAATGAAGAGGTATAGTATACTCAGTACTAATTACAAGACCTAATCTGACAGTCTAGTCACTGAGGGCTACCCTTCTGGCCAAAGTTGGGCTCATCTGGAAGAACAAAAATCACAGTACTTACACATGAGGTGCAATGCAGATGATGCATCTGTCACGGAGTATGTGGGAGTCAGGGCCTTGCACCCCCCACTTCCTGCAATTCCCGTGACTCTCAGCCAGCCAGTAAAACAGAAGGTTTATTAGATGACAGGAACACAGTTTAAAACAGAGCTTGTAGGTACAGAAAACAGAACCCCTCAGTCAGGTCCATATTGGGGTGTGGGGAGCCCAGACCCAGGTTCTGGGCTCCGACCATCTCCCCAGCAAGCTCCAAACTGAAATTCCCTCCAGCCCCTCCTCTGGCCTCTCTCTCTTTCCTGGGCAAGGAGGCCACCTGATCTCTTAGTTCTCCAACACCTTCAGTTGGCACCTTGCAGGGGAAGGGCCCAAGCCATCAGTTGCCAAGAGACAGGGTGTCGGCCATTCTCTGTGCAGACAAAAGCACACCTGCCCTCTTGGACCCTGCAACAATCACACACCCTTATCCCACCACCTAGGTACTTAAGAAATGCATAGGGGAAACTGAGGCACACACATAATATTCAGAGAAAACATTAAGAACATTCCCACTTTGTCACAGCGTCCATAAAGAAACTGGCCAGAATTCAAGTGGTCAGGAAATACTGTAGATTGTCCATTCCCTAGTTTCACTTGTTTGGCCACAGTGAAAGAGGATGTGCCAAGTCCATTGAGAAACTGCTCATATAGAAAAGGGAAAGAGATCACTGGAGGGAATGGTGTGATAGATTGGATAATACCTTGCAATATCCTGGCAAACCTTATGGAGTTAAGTAAACCTTACTGGATTAAGTATTTTAGGAGCTCATTATATTAAACATCACAACGTTTATATACTATTGTGAGACTGAATAAAATTTTGTTAGCATTAATCCCGTTTTCCTCCTATCTCTGGGAAATATTAGAAACTTCAAAGGATTTATTGGG
The DNA here is from genome assembly GCF_027887155.1 of Malaclemys terrapin pileata. Classification (NCBI taxonomy): domain Eukaryota; kingdom Metazoa; phylum Chordata; order Testudines; family Emydidae; genus Malaclemys; species Malaclemys terrapin. The sequence goes on along the minus strand of NC_071507.1, from coordinate 78,002,665 downwards.
ACAATACTTGTGAAGTGGATTTCTTAGGAAACGTGGAGTGAAGGGAAATGCAAATGACCCACCTCCTAATCCATCCTTCTGAAGCTCCACCTTGAGCAGAAAAACATTGGTTGATTACCTATTCATGGTCTCTTCAAAGGCCCAAACTGGATAAATGAGTGACTCACAGTCATGAGAAGAAGAACAGGAGTACTTGTGGCACCTTAGAGACTAACAAATTTATTAGAGCATAAGCTTTCCCACTTCTTCGGATGCAAATAGAATGGAACATATATTGAGGAGATATATATACACACATACAGAGAGCATAAACAGGTGGGAGTTGTCTGACCAACTCTGAGAGGCCAATTAATTAAGAGAAAAAAAACTTTTGAAGTGATAATCAAGATAGCCCAGTACAGACAGTTTGATAAGAAGTGTGAGAATACTTACAAGGGGAGATAGATTCAATGTTTGTAATGGCTCAGCCATTCCCAGTCCTTATTCAAACCGGAGTTGATTGTGTCTAGTTTGCATATCAATTCAATGATGATCATCATCATCAGAGATCTACAACCTATCCTGAAAGATGATCCTTTACTCTCACAGATCTTGGGAGACAGACCTGTCCTCGCTTACAGACAACCCCCCAACCTAAAGCAAATACTCACCAGCAACCACACATCACTGAACAAAACCACTAACCCAGGAACCTATCCTTGTAACAAACCCCGATGCCAACTCTGTCCACATATCTATTCAAGTGACATCATCATAGGACCTAATCACATCAGCCATACCATCAGGGGTTCGTTCACCTGCACATCTACCAATGTGATATATGCCATCATGTGCCAGCAATGCCCCTCTGCCATGTACATTGGCCAAACCGGACAGTCTCTACGCAAAAGAATTAATGGACACAAATCTGACATCAGGAATCAAAATACTCAAAAACCAGTGGGAGAACACTTTAACCTGTCTGGTCATTCAGTGACAGACCTGCGAATGGCTATATTACAACAGAAAAACTTCAAAAACAGACTCCAACGAGAGACTGCTGAGCTGGAATTGATATGCAAACTAGACACAATCAACTCCGGTTTGAATAAGGACTGGGAATGGCTGAGCCATTACAAACATTGAATCTATCTCCCCTTGTAAGTATTCTCACACTTCTTATCAAACTGTCTGTACTGGGCTATCTTGATTATCACTTCAAAAGTTTTTTTTCTCTTAATTAATTGGCCTCTCAGAGTTGGTAAGACAACTCCCACCTGTTTATGCTCTCTGTATGTGTGTATATATATCTCCTCAATATATGTTCCATTCTATTTGCATCCGAAGAAGTGGGCTGTAGTCCACGAAAGCTTATGCTCTAATAAATTTGTTAGTCTCTAAGGTGCCACAAGTACTCCTGTTCTTCTTTTTGCGGATACAGACTAACACGGCTGCTACTCTGAAACAGTCATGAGAGTTCTTGTTCTGATTAGAGAATGTTATGAACTTGAAACCACAGGAAAGTCCCAGAGTGGCATTTTGATGATTGCTCCCCTGTCAGAGCCCATGCTGGAGTTGAGGTGATTTCTGGTTAGCTTATTAGCATGTCTGTTGGTTCTTTTATTGTTTTAATACATTTTTCTCTATACTGCTTTTACTTTAATAATAAACAGCGCTTGATTAGAAAGAACTATGTAGTAACTTGACTGTGGAAATTACACTGTAACCGTCTCAGAAGAGAAGCCAAAAGAAGCCTATTTAGGCAGGCTCTCTTTTGCTGGGGATATTACAGGATAGTCAGAGGACTGTTCCATCTGGAAATACCGGGTCAGAAGGGAGAGAAATGTGTGTCTCCACGAAAGACAGTGAACGGCTGGGGAGCTGGAAGTCGGACAGGGGGCACCCTTGCTGGAACATAGAGGAGGACTACAGGTGCAGATGCCCTAAACTGTGACAGGTGGTACCAAATTTATGTAAAAAGCAACAGAGAGTCCTGTGGCACCTTATAGACCATCAAATGTATTGGAGCATAAGCTTTCGTGGGTGAATACCCACTTCATCAGACGAATGTAATGGAAATTTCCAGAGGCAGGTATAAATATGCAGGCAAGAATCAGTTTAGAGATAACGAGGTTAGTTCAATCAGGGAGGCTGAGGCCCTCTTCTAGCAGTTGGGGTCTGAACACCAAGGGAGGAGAAACTGCTTTTGTAGTTGACTAGCCATTCAGAGTCTTTGTTTAATCCTGAGCGGATGGTGTCAAATTTGCAAATGAACTGAAGCTCAGCAGTTTCTCATTGAAGTCTGGTCCTGAAGTTTTTTTGCTGTAAGATGGCTACCTTTAAATCTGCTATTGTGTGTCCATGGAGGTTGAAGTGTTCGCCTACAGGTTTTTGTATATTGCCATTCCTAATATCTGACTTGTGTCCATTTATCCTTTTACGTAGGGACTGTCCAGTTTGGCCGATGTACATAGCAGAGGGGCATTGCTGGCACATGATGGCGCATATACAGGGCCAGTGCAAGGAAGTTGCCTAGGGCGCGAAACTTCCACCTTGCGCACCCCCCCAGCCCTGTGGCAGCTCCCCGCCCACCCCTGCCCTGAGGCGCTCCCCCCACCCACCCTGAGGCACCCCCCCCCCACGGCAGCTCCCCAGCCCTGGGGATCCATGCAGCAGCTCCCCACCCCAGCTCACCTCTGCTCTGCCTCCTCCCCGAGCACGCCGCCCCCGCTCTAATTCTCCTCCCCTCCCAGGCTTGCGGTGCCAAACAGTTGATTGGTGCCGCAAGCCTGGGAGGTAGGAGAAGTGGAGCAGCGATGGCATGCTCGGGGAGGGGTCGTAGCAGAGGTGAGCTGGGGTGGGGAGCCCTACAGCAGCTCCCTCCCCCGAGGCACCTGTCCCTGCAGCAGCTCCACACCTCCCCCCCTGGCCCGGGGAGCCGTGTGGCACCTCCCCACCCCAGCTCACCTCTGCTCCACCTCCTCCCCGAGCACGCCGCCCCCGCTCTAATTCTTCTCCCAGGTTTGCGGCGCCAAACAGCTGATTGGCGCTGCAAGCCTGAGAGGCGGGAGAAGTGGAGCAGCGACCGCGCGCTCAGGGAGGAACGCTGTAAAAAAAAAAAATTGGGGGCACCGCTTTTTGGCGCCCCCAAATCTTGGCACCCTAGGCAACCACCTAGTTCGCCTTAATGGTAGCACCGGCCCTGCGCATATAACATTGGTGGACATGCAAGTGAATGAACCGGTCATGTTGTAGCTGGTCTGGTTAGGTCCTCTGATGGTGTCGCTGGTGTAGATATGTGGGCAGAGTTGGCATCAAAGTTTGTTGCATGGATTGGTTCCTGAGTTAAAGTTACTATGGTGTGGTGTGTGGTTGCTGGTGAGAATATGCTTAAGGTTGGCGGGTTGTCTGTGGGCAAGGACTGGCCTGCCTCCCAAGGTCTGTGAAAACGAGGGAGCATTTTCCAGAATGGGTTGTAGATCACTGATAATGCGTTGGAGAGGTTTAAGCTGAGGACTGTAGGTGATGGCCACTGGAGTTCAAGAGATGGAAGAGGAATTTGAATTTGTTTTATGAGAGAAAAGACGGGGGGGAGGGGTTGAGGAGAGTGTGGGGTGCTGCTCTGGTGATGGAAGTGAGGGAGAACTTTCTGGAGTGGAATTTTTTATGAACTGAGGGAGAGAAGAGAACAGATAAAATACTAGAAATTTAAAGTGTTACAGTAATCAAGGCAAGAGAAGACCAAGGCATGGAGCTTTAGCAACAGGGATTGGGAGGAAAATGAATTTGAACAACACAACAGTGTTAAAAAAATAAGTGGAATTTTAATGCTCTCTTACTTCATTATCAGTTTATTTTATGCACAAACTCATGTAAACTTCCTTTTGTTCCTTTAAAGAAAATCCAATATGATTCTCCTCTCTTTTGGCTCTTTAGAGTACCCTGTGCTTAAAGTTAATTTATTGTAATCAAACTCAATTTAATTAAGAAAGATTACATAGCCTCAGTGGTTAATCCTCTATGAACAATACTTTGCCTTTCAGCAATAATGGATTTGGGATGTACCAAGTGCCATCTACAAATCTGATTTGTTCATCCACATGGAGTTTTCACTCTAGTAGGTAAACTGTATTCTAGTGTTGAATCATCTGTTTATATTACATGCTCAGTGTGGTAAGCGAACACTGGCCAAAACACAAAAGTAACTTTATCAGTGTGCTTTATTTAGGATTTTTTCACAATGCTTATACCAGTACTTCCTGCCATCTCATTATGCTTTACACTGTAATTGGCTGTGTTTTACTGCACAGTGCATGCACTTGTACCAAAGAATTTATAAAGAAAATATCTGTGCTGTTTGCATTGACAACAACTCTCCTGTTTTAATATATCCGTATAAAAATAAAGATAAACTCCCAGATAGTTTATCCAGTGGTGTCTCTTATTGGTCTCTGTTAGCTAAAACCCCTAACTAGAAAATTTAAGGGGTGAAATCTTAGCTCCACGGAAGTCAATTGAAGTTTTTCTGTTGGCTTCAATGGAGACAAGAATTCACTCAAGGCATGAATCTATTCTGAAAAGTGTTCCTGTAATAATGGCATCTGGGGTTCAACATGTGGTGTTCTTGGATGAGTTCCAGGTCAAATTTGCTTAGCTTACAGGTGTCTTTTCTAACTTCTAATTCTGCAAACTTAATCTGGGACATTTGTTATTGGTGTGCATGGAGAAAAGTACTGAGACTTAAATGAGAAAAAGAGATGAACAGCCTGGACAAGAGTTGTGAAGGGCTTTGAGGGAAAGACAAGACATTTAGCTTAAGTAAGCACTGCATCAAGTTTGAGTTCTTTACTTCTCATACATCACCACCAAAAATATAAGTTCTGCAAGCCTAATTATGGTCTATGACATCTGTCCAACCTGTTAAGAGCAGTAACTGAAGATAGAGTTGGGCCCTGCATTTGGAGTTCAAAACAATTCTGTTGATGATCCATGCGCCAGAGTAGAATCCAGCTGACCACAGATATGTGGTGATTCTGCCATGATAATAGCAGGAAAAACTTATTTCTATCTTTTAAAGTCAGCAGCTGTGACTCTGAATACACACAGTAAACAGAGCTGTTTAGTAAGAATCAGCCACTTTTACATAGTGACTTTTTTCAGACTAGAATTGCACTTTGTTAGCCAGAGTGTGCTGAGTGCCAAAAAACTCTTGGTATTTCTTCCTCAGCATTTGATGAGCTCTGCATACCAACATTACACTTCAGCTTTGTGCAAGAAGAATTTCACCCCACTATGTTTGTACATTCAATGTACATTCGATGATAAAACACATGAAACCAAGAAAATGAAAGAACAACTTCAAAAGTGGCTACATTTAGGTAAAAGCAAATGGGCACACATCTCCTTCTTTAACCACTAAAGGATTCTTTTAAGGTATTTGACTTAGAGCTCCCCAGTCAAGTGAAAGATGAAAATAACTGTTTGTATACCTAGGGTTTTTTGTGTGTGTGTGGACCCAGGAAAATAATATAAGAATATACAGTATTTTCTGACAACTGGATTAAATTAAGATGACAGTGTACAGCACTTCATCTGTCTCAGTCAGAAATCAAGAAGCCTTAATATTAAAGGCAATTTAGTTCACCAGACTTCTTTACTGCCCTGAGCTGCTCTATCAAAATGTTTCCCTTAAAGTGAAAGTGTTTGAAGGATTAGTGCTTTAGATGGATAGGTTAGATAAAACCTTTTTTTAAAAGCTTAAAACATTTCACTATGAACTTTATATAAAAGATGATTCAGGAGCTGCAAAGAAGATCTTAATTGGTTTGAATGACAGTGTTTTACATTACTTTTTTGATAAGCTTGATAGGTTGGTTGTGAGTCAGTGGGTGAAAATAGGACTTGGATTCAGTTTTGATTGAGTCAGATCACACCGTTGAGGAAAAAGTAGGACAGTGTCACTTGTTTTCCTTACCTCTGAATAAAAGGACCAGGCGGGGCGGGTCCGTGGGACTCAGGGCACAGGTGGCGGGCTGGGAACCAGCTGAGCCTCTGTGCCCAGCCCGAGGCAAAGTTTGGGGGGACGTACGGCCATAGATTCATAGATTCATAGATTATAGGACTGGAAGGGACCTCGAGAGGTCATCGAGTCCAGTCCCCTGCCCGCATGGCAGGACCAAATACTGTCTAGACCATCCCTGATAGACATTTATCTAACCTACTCTTAAATATCTCCAGAGACGGAGATTCCACAACCTCCCTAGGCAATTTGTTCCAGTGTTTAACCACCCTGACAGTTAGGAACTTTTTCCTAATGTCCAACCTAGACCTCCCTTGCTGCAGTTTAAACCCATTGTTTCTGGTTCTATCCTTAGAGGCTAAGGTGAACAAGTTCTCTCCCTCCTCCTTATGACACCCTATTAGATACCTGAAAACTGCTATCATGTCCCCTCTCAGTCTTCTCTTTTCCAAACTAAACAAACCCAGTTCTTTCAGCCTTCCTTCATAGGTCATGTTCTCAAGACCTTTAATCATTCTTGTTGCTCTTCTTTGGACCCTTTCCAATTTCTCCACATCTTTTTTAAAATGCGGCGCCCAGAACTGGACACAATACTCCAGCTGAGGCCTAACCAGAGCAGAGTAGAGCGGAAGAAGGACTTCTCGTGTCTTGCTCACAACACACCTGTTAATGCATCCCAGAATCATGTTTGCTTTTTTTGCAACAGCATCACACTGTTGACTCATATTTAGCTTGTGGTCCACTATAACCCCTAGATCCCTTTCTGCCGTACTCCTTCCTAGACAGTCTTTTCCCATTCTGTATGTGTGAAATTGATTTTTCCTTCCTAAGTGGAGCACTTTGCATTTGTCTTTGTTAAACTTCATCCTGTTTACCTCAGCCCATTTCTCCAATTTGTCCAGATCATTTTGAATTATGACCCTGTCCTCCAAAGTAGTTGCATTCCCTCCCAGTTTGGTATCATCCGCAAACTTAATAAGCGTACTTTCTATGCCAATATCTAAGTCGTTGATGAAGATATTGAACAGAGCCGGTCCCAAAACAGACCCCTGCGGAACCCCACTCGTTACGCCTTTCCAGCAGGATTGGGAACCATTAATAACAACTCTCTGAGTACGGTTATCCAGCCAGTTATGCACCCACCTTATAGTAGCCCCATCTAATTTGTATTTGCCTAGTTTATCGATAAGAATATCATGCGAGACCGTATCAAATGCCTTACTAAAGTCTAGGTATACCACATCCACCGCTTCACCCTTATCCACAAGGCTCGTTATCCTATCAAAGAAAGCTATCAGATTGGTTTGACATGATTTGTTCTTCACAAATCCATGCTGGCTGTTCCCTATCACCTTACCACCTTCCAAGTGTTTGCAGATGATTTCCTTAATTACTTGCTCCATTATCTTCCCTGGCACAGAAGTTAAACTAACTGGTCTGTAGTTACCTGGGTTGTTTTTATTTCCCTTTTTATAGATGGGCACTATATTTGCCCTTTTCCAGTCTTCTGGAATCTCTCCTGTCTCCCATGACTTTCCAAAGATAATAGCTAGAGGCTCAGATACCTCCTCTATTAGCTCCTTGAGTATTCTAGGATGCATTTCATCAGGCCCGGGTGACTTGCAGGCATCTAACTTTTCTAAGTGATTTTTAACTTGTTCTTTTTTTATTTTATCCGCTAAACCTACCCCCTTCCCATTAGCATTCACTATGTTAGGCATTCCTTCAGACTTCTCGGTGAAGACCGAAACAAAGAAGTCATTAAGCATCTCTGCCATTTCCAAGTTTCCTGTTACTGTTTCTCCCTCTTCACTAAGCAGTGGGCCTACCCTGTCTTTGGTCTTCCTCTTGCTTCTAATGTATTGATAAAAAGTCTTCTTGTTTCCTTTTATTCCCGTAGCTAGTTTGAGCTCATTTTGTGCCTTTGCCTTTCTAATCTTGCCCCTGCATTCCTGTGTTGTTTGCCTATATTCATCCTTTGTAATCTGTCCTAGTTTCCATTTTTTATATGACTCCTTTTTATTTTTTAGATCGTGCAAGATCTCGTGGTTAAGCCAAGGTGGTCTTTTGCCACATTTTCTATCTTTCCTAACCAGCGGAATAGCTTGCTTTTGGGCCCTTAATAGCGTCCCTTTGAAAAACTGCCAACTCTCCTCAGTTGTTTTTCCCCTCAGTCTTGATTCCCATGGGACCTTACCCATCAGCTCTCTGAGCTTCCCAAAATCTGCCTTCCTGAAATCCATTGTCTCTATTTTGCTGTTCTCCCTTCTACCCTTCCTTAGAATTGCAAACTCTATGATTTCATGATCACTTTCACCCAGGCTGCCTTCTACTTTCACATTCTCAACGAGTTCCTCCCTATTTGTTAAAATCAAGTCTAGAACAGCTTCCCCCCTAGTAGCTTTTTCAACCTTCTGAAATAAAAAGTTGTCTCCAATGCAGTCCAAGAATTCGTTGGATAGTCTGTGCCCGGTTGTGTTATTTTCCCAACATATATCCGGATAGTTGAAGTCCCCCATCACCACCAAATCTTGGGCTTTGGATGATTTTGTTAGTTGCTTGAAAAAAGCCTCATCCACCTCTTCCGCCTGGTTAGGTGGCCTGTAGTAGACTCCTAGCATGACATCTCCCTTGTTTTTTGCCCCTTTAAGCCTAACCCAGAGACTCTCAACACTTCCGTCTCCTATGTCCATCTCTACCTGAGTCCAAGTGTGTACATTTTTAATATATAAGGCAACACCTCCTCCCTTTTTCTCCTGTCTATCCTTCCTGAGCAAGCTGTACCCATCCACACCAACATTCCAATCATGTGTATTATCCCACCAAGTTTCAGTGATGCCAACAATGTCATAGTTGTATTTATTTATTAGCACTTCCAGTTCTTCCTGCTTATTCCCCATACTTCTCGCATTTGTATATAGGCATCTAAGATACTGGTTTGATCTTTCCTCCCAGTTTTGTCCTGACTCTCCTTTCTCTCTGCCAATATAGCCCACACTCCCTCTCGTTTCCGACCCATCTCCCCGGTCTCCATGTTCCCCACTTACCTGTGGGCTTTGCTCACCTGTCCCCGTCGAACCTAGTTTAAAGCCCTCCTCACTAGGTTAGCCAGTCTGTGTCCGAATAGGGTCTTTCCTCTCCTCGAAAGGTGGCGCCATGGTGCTGGGCGCCAGCGGGAGGGAGCGTGACCGCGGGCTCGGCTCCGGGCTCCCAGCCTGCCCAGGGGATGGGAGAACAGCCCCGCTCGGGGCAAGCCCCGGCATCTCTGCGAGCGAGCCCTGCTGGACCCGGCCTGCCGTGGAACCCCCTGCCACACCACCTGGGGGAGCCGTCCCCGGCCCCCCAAGCCGTGCTCCCTGCAGCAGTGCGGCCTGCACAGCACGGCCAGCAGCCGTGGCTGGAGGAGCGGGGTGGGGGGCGCAGCAGGGTGGCCCGCACAGCTCGGCTGGCAGCCAATGGGGGGGGGAGGGGCGGTGCGGCCGGAGGAGCCAGCCAAGGGCGGGGGCGCGCTGAGCGGCCGGAGGAGGAGCCAAGGGGGGCGTGGCCAGAGGAGGAGCCAAGGGGGGGCACCTTTTTTATGTTTGCTCTCCCTGCTCTTAGATCCTGGCTACGCCACTGCTTAAAGGGATGTTTTCTTCTAGGATCATCCTCATTAAATAAGGGGCCAGATTTGTAAAGGTATTTAGGCACCTAGTGGGATTTTCAAAATCATCTTGGTGCCGAACACCCATTGAAGGCAATAGTATTAAGTGCCTTAGTGCTTTTGAAAATCTCACTGGGTGCTTACATACCTTTTAAAAAATCTGGCCTGAGAGCCTTAAATTCTTTCAATACACTGGAAGAGGATAATCTAGAAGACGATGCCCCATTCTTTCTGGACTACACATTGGAGAAGCCTCTCGACTGGCAACAAGAAAAGGTTGCCACCGCTGCTTAGTGGTAGTGTTAGAGAAGATCAGTGACTCCTTGCCACGTTTGGCATTCAGACCAGGCATAAAGATCACAGAAATGTGGCTGCCCATTTAGTTTTGTGGGGGAAATCAGGAGGACCTCCAGTTTTGTCCTCTACCACTTGTCATTGGTAGGAAAATAGGAAGATGCAGAATTGGAAGAATGTGTGATCTTCCCCTACAGAACAGTGAGCTTGCAGACAAGTTTATTCATGCCTCAGCATTGGGCTCAGTGCCATGGGGAGCATTGGTATCTGTCCCAAGACCTCTTTTCCCTATAATAGCGGCAGCATCCTTCCCAGCACGAGGGAAATTAGGGACTTAGCCAGCGGCAGGGTCAGGTGATGATGTGGTTTAATGAAGTAACTTTAATAGGATTAGGAGGAAAAATTTCCTGGAGACAGGCTATCCCATAACAACCTATTGCAGGGTTTTTTGCACCTTCCTCTGAAGCACCTACTAATAGTTGCTTTGAGTGACAAGATAGTAGATTAGATTCACTGATCAGATCCACTTGGCCAATTCCTATGTAACACTGATCTTGACTAACAAAGTGAGATGGGCAGAGAGTCAGATCTTACTCTAAGATTAAACTTGTGATATAGCTGAATGCAAAAATATGATACTATAATGGCATGTTTGAGAATTTAAACCCAGACAAGTCAGTATCACAGTATCCTTCTCTCTGCTCCCTGATATGTATACATCGCTATGGAATCTTTCATTAAATGATCCGTACAGATTCTGAGACAAAAATGTATATCTTGGGGGCTTTGAATTAAAACACTATTTTACACAGTGTTGGCCAAAATTCAAAATACCAGAAAGTCTGGTTTGAGAGCAAGAGTTTGAATGCTTAAATGAAAAGGCCCCGCTCTGTTGTACTCTGTGACTGATCCCCATGTCCCATATTTCTGATGATCTTTGGAGGAAAGGTCAGAGTTAAGAGCTGTGAAGTTTTGGGGCAGCAAAGAGGCTTGAGTCTCTCTCTAAGCAGGCATGGGGATGTATGAGAGTAACTGATTCACAGAAATGGAGAGCTGAGGAAGTATCTGGGAGTCCAGTAGGATCCTATTGAAGGTTTGTGTAGATGTTTGGTCACAGCAGAGTTTCCTATTGCCTCTCAGAAGAGGTGCATTCTTAACTAAACAGTTTCTAACTTTGAAAGGACATTTGTTTTGGGAGTTAGGAAAAGGTGGAGGTTGATTGTTATATTTAAACTAACTCGTTTGTCCACCCCTATCCATAACCAGAAGAGTATCTATTTGATGCTGTTATATTTTGGGAAACAGTGTACTGTATCTCAGTCAGACTGAATGCAATTGATGAAGATGAAAGCCCAATGTCTAATAAATACTGGTTTCATTTAAATGGTGTTTTTAATTACATAAGGAATCTGGGATTTGGGGGAATTAATGATTAAGCTGTTGGAGGAAATGACCCCAGCTGTGTGTTCCTGTTGTGTGACATTACTCCCTGAGGTTTTATGACCGCTCTCTGTATTTAATGACTTTAATGCACACACTCTTAGATGGAAGCCAGAAATGTTTGCTCCAAATGCTCCCTTCAACAGTTTTGCATTGCACTCTTTTAGACAACATTCCTTATTAATAATCATTACTGATTTCTGTAGCACTGTTCATTATGTATCAATGTTTTACAGCTAATAAATATATTTAAAGACAATTTAGTGTTGCTGAAAGATACTAGATTGACTCTGCTGTGTAACGGAACTGCTGCCAATTGATTACTGGGAACACATAATACATTTCTAGGAATGTTGCTTCTTTAGGACCCCAACGTTACCTGCATCTCACCCCAATTTGATGTTTGCTTACTTTGATGTTATACGTTATACACCTCAGGAATTCAGCATCATGGCAGTGGCAGACCTGGCCCTTTCATGGGTTGTGTGCACACAAATGCCCCAACCCCCCAGCCCTTGTGCAGGCTGTTTCCGGAACCGGCGGGGGTCGGAGGAGACTTCCCTTTCTCGTTTCACATTGGGCTAGCAGAGGAAGCGAAGCATTTCAGATCACACACACACCTGTTCTGTTCGCATGACCCCCCGTTTTCCATCTGTCCCTGCTATCAATTCCGTGTGGGGCAGGGTTTATCCACAGCGCCTTGGCAAGCTGTTCCTTATCTGGAGCCAAACCCAAGATAGCAGCTGGGTCCTCTGTGTACCTGGGGAGGGGGGGGGCAAGGCAGGGGCATGAGAGGCGCGGGAGGACGGTCGCAGGCTTGGCTCTGTGCGTGCGAGCTCGCCCGGGAATAAATAGCATCCACCCCGAGCAGGGCTGCTGCTCCATTGCTGGTTACCTGAGCCGGGAAACCACGTGAGTGCCACATCAGCGGCGCTTTTTAGATTGAAAGTCACAGAAAGGAAACAGGAACCGGAGAAGCGGCTGGGGCCGGCCGGCGTGTAGCTTTGGGAGGGCGGACAGGGACTGGGGCGGGCCGCTGGCAAGTCCATGTCCCCGGGGGTTCGTTAATCCCCCGGGGCGAGCCTCATCCTCGCCGCTGGCCTGGAGGCTGCTGCGGAGCGAGCCCGGCAGCCCGGCCCGCAGGCGCGGGTTCAGCGAGGCGGCTCCCTCCCTGCCGCGCGTTTCCACGGGGCGCGTGGCCAGCTCTGTCTGCGGCGGCGGGAGCTGCAGGGCGGCGGCGGGGGAAGATGCTGCAGTCCCTGGCCGGCTGCTCCTGCGTGCGGCTGGTGGAGAGGCACCGCTCCGCCTGGTGCTTCGCCTTCCTGGTGCTGGGCTACCTGCTCTACCTGGTCTTCGGCGCCGTGGTCTTCTCCTCGGTGGAGCTGCCCTACGAGGACCTGCTGCGCCAGGAGCTGCGCAAGCTGAAGCGGCGCTTCCTAGAGGAGCACGAGTGCCTGTCGGAGCAGCAGCTGGAGCAGTTCCTGCGGCGGGTGCTGGAGGCCAGCAACTACGGCGTGTCCGTGCTGGGCAACGCCTCGGGCAACTGGAACTGGGACTTCACCTCCGCGCTCTTCTTCGCCAGCACCGTGCTCTCCACCACGGGTAAGGGGCCACCCTCCGCGCCCGCCGCCTCCTCGCCCCTCTGCACCCAGGGCTTCTCCACCCCGCTCTGCGCCATGGGCTGCGCTGTCTTCGTCTCCCACCCGCTCTCTCTGCACTCAGGGACTGCCCCATCCCCCTGCACCCGAGGCCTGCTCCATCTCTCCCCACCCCTTAATCTCCGTGCGTGCAGGGACCATCCACCTGCACCTGGGGCTTCCTTCTCTATCCCCTTCCTGCACCCACAGACTCCTCCCCTCCTCTCCAGGACCATGTATCTCCAGGGCCCAGTATCCCTGCACTCGCACCTCTTCATTCCCATGCTATCTGTCCCCATGGCCTTCTCCATCCTCCTGTCCTCCTTTGCACTCAGGACCTCTCCACTCTTGTGGAAGGTGCACAGACTCCCAGGGAGAAGAACCCCCTAGGCCCCTCTCTTCCCTTCTTTCTCTTGGGAGCTAAGGGCAAGAGAACCAAGGAAACTCCTTTTCATCCCGAGGTCCAGTCTGCTCATCAAGAAAACTTAAGTAGCAGCCAAGCGGATAGTATTTGCTTTGATGATTTTTTTTAGTGTTGCATAATCCAATAGAGTTTTATTCAAACTGCTGCTTTTTGTCAAGGGTGAACAGAGAGGGTTTCCCTGCATTGCAAAAAGGGTTACTGGGTTTGTTTGTGGGGAGGAGAATAATTGGCAACATTTACTAAAGTACCTGTTCATACCGCTTTGCATTCTTGGTTTATATCTGACAGTAGTTGGGGAGGGGACGGGGGGCCAACTCCTTTGGGGGTCTCAAATCAGTGGTGGGGATTGCAGCCATCCTGGCCTTTTCTACAGTGTTCAGTGGGAAGGTTAGATGGATGGGGGTGGGAGTGGGGATGCTGATATGGAAAAGATAGTGCTTCTCAATCTTACATGAATCAAGGTAGCTAAATTCTCGTCTCATTTGTGAGGGCATAATACCATTGGCCATTATTCTGTTCCCAGTTACACAAGTATAAAACCATAGTCTCTCCACTGGTGTATGATTTTGGTAATTGGAAAAAAACTGAAAACTTCAGGGGCTTGATTTCACCATATTGTTATGCTGGTGTAACTCCACTGAAATTAAGGAGCTTATGCTGGTGTAATATTAGAGTAATGTTGTGGTGAATCAGGACCCAGGTTCTGTCATCTTGATCTCTCCTTATTTAAAAGGTCACCTAGTGAGGCCAAGTGGGTATTAGGTTTCTTTTCACAGTGGAAAAAACAATTGCTCATCCTGTGTAGCTGGAAAAAGAGCACACAGATAACTAATTCAGCATATGCTTTCACTTTGGGTACTCTTGATATTCATATTTAGCGAGTGCCTGCCAACACTGTGTTGTCTACTTATTTGTTTGAACTATGCCATGGTATCTGCCCCAAGATGTTAACTATGTAGTTAAGTTTTGAACCATCTGCCTACTTGTGGGCTAATAGCTCAAACACACTAACTTTTTTTTTCTTAAAGAGATACCATCAGCTTAAAATTCATGGCCCAAGGTTCTGAGCTATGTCTGGTGCTTGGTGCAGCTCATGGTGGAGGAATTGAGCGTGGCTTTACTCAGCTTCATGGCCTCTGGAATCTGGGACTGGCCATGGGTCTTTTCCACAAATCTTTAATTTATGCCCACCTGCCCATGGCTCCAAGAGTCTATTCTGGCAGATGGGGATAGTCAGAGTGAAGAGGCGCCCTGGAAATGTCCCCTTTGGGGGGATACTACAGGGGGCCTCTACAGGGGGATACTATAGCTGCTGTGTGACTCTACGCCACCCACAGAGTTCCCCTATTTAAGAGGAATTGAAGGTACATTTACAAAGGGATAAGACAGCCATGACTGACCTGGGTCAGCTGACAGACTTTGGCTCACAGGGTCCCAGAACTCCACAAGCCCAAACATCTACACAGCAATTTTTAGCCCCACAGTCTGAATCCCATGAGCCTGAGTCAGCTGACCCATGCCTGCTGTGGGTTTTTATCCCTGTGTAGACAGACCCTTGTGACTGAGAGAACTTGTGCTGCCAACACAAATTTGTTTACCTATGTTACTGTAACACTTTACATTCTTAAAAGTGAAACATCTTTAAAAATCCAACCTGTCACTATGGGCCTGGTTTTTAAAGGTATTTAGGCCCCTAAAAGTGCAGATGGGTGCCTACAGCCCTGACTCCTACTGAAATCAAAGGGAGTTAGACACCTAGGTGCTTTTGAAAATCCCAATAGGTGCCTAGCCACATCTTTAGGCATCTAAATACCTTTTAAAATCTGGCTCAGTGCCCTTAATTTGTTTTTTTGCATTACTTTCCATTTGAAAAATGAAAATCAATGAAGTAATTTTCATATTTGTTTATGTAGTCCCTTTCAATTTAAAATTCCTTGTGTATTATGTTGAGTCTAGAACACTACAGGAGAACGTGTATTTGCTTAAAACAGCTATTTTCATTGGTATTTTTAAAAAGTTGTGGAAATAGTTTTTAATTTTAGGTTTTATAAAATCTTGCTTTTACAAAATTTAAATTTTGCATCAAATTTAAGTTGATGGTGTCCTTTAAGGGACAGTATAGGTATATGTGCCAGGAATATTAGACTGTGATAATTTGAATGGCTGAGTTTTAAGTGATAATTGAAACAAATAAGTGTCCTCTTTCATAAGTGAGAGATGCTTTTGAAAACGCCCTTAAAATTGAAAACTTTTCCATTAAATGAGTGTCTTGGTAGTATTTTGGTACTGCTACAAAAGATGCAAGTTTAGTAGTAAGCAATTCCCTTTTCTATTAAATATATCTGCTGATAACAAGGATGATATTTAATGTAACAGTGTATTTACCTGGTCTGACTCTGATACTTACTGTCAGATTAGAACAAATAGTGGCTGTTTTAAATACAAAGTTTTTGATGTTAAAAATATGGACTAAGTTATGTGTTTTTTTTTTAATTAATATGAATGTTTTTATAGTAAAATGTTAAGTATTCACTACAGAGGTTCGTACTTATCTTTTCATTTAGTTCTGATAATCTTTGGGATAATAGGAAATGTAAATGAAATGTTTGGCATATATGCAGCTAAACATTTTACAGAAATAAATTTTTAAATTACAAGCAGCATAAGTTTAGTAGCCACATCAGTGATTTTTAAGACGCTAACTGAAGATTTGGAATGATAATTTTAGTAATTTAACTCACTGAACCTCTAGTTTTTCAGTAATTGTAAATTTGTCACATATACTGAAGAGTTATAAGCTCGAGTACTTAATTGTGTGGACTTTATGCTGTAACACTACAATGCAATATCGTCATTCCTAATCAGTGAAACTGTGTGTTCTTATCTATTGGAGAATATTAAAAAGTTATATAAAGTATTTAAGAGCTATTTTTAATCTTCAAACTTATATTTTGTTATACAGTATTCAGATACATTATGGAAAATATTATACATTTTGATATCATTTGATACTTTTTTCTAGTGGATAATCTCTTTATAAAATAAAAATGTTTATCCAAAAACAAAATATGGTTCTTAATAACTTTGGTAAGTTTTACATTAGGGATGAGGAAACGTAGAAAAAGTTCAGCACCACTCATATAAACAAAGCAGTGGGATTTGGTTTTGGACTCAGCAGTATCATTTACAGTTCATTATCCTCCCCTCCCAACTGCACATCTGCATAAGGCCTCAAGTGTTTAGCTGATTAGATCACAGAGGCCCTCAAAGGTGAATACTTGAACATACGTGCAGTCATCCCATATATTAATAAACTTTTTGAAAACTCTCTTTTTAATGACCTTTCAAAACTTAGTCAACTGCAGTCTAATAGCAGGTAGGTCCAAAACAAGCAGAAGCAATATTTTCTCTATACGTTTGGAATTAAAATGAATCCATCACTGTAAGAACGGGAGAGAATTGTACTTCTTTCAGTGGGCCGAATCCAATCCACAGGGCTTTGGATGGAATTTTGAAGTGAGGAAAATAAAAACGTTGTTCCATTTATGTTTAAAAAACAATCCATTTTATTATTTTAGTTTGCAGTATATGTACAGGGCCTCGCACAATGGGGCTCCATTTTTCATAGGTCTGTAGGCACTACAATAACAAACATTAATAATATTGTATGTGTGCAGTAGTTCACAAGTTGATGTGTTCTGTTTCTTTGGGAATAGCAGGCCTGGTAATTCTGTGAGTGTTCAACAGATTAGGGGCTGGACTCTGCAGGAAACTCCGAGGACTCAGGTTGGTGTGCGCCTGTTGGTACCTGTACAGAGAGAGAGTGAGGCCTGGAAGGTAATGCTTGTGCTGCCAGAGGCTGATTGTTTCAGGGAGCTGATCCACACAGGCACAGACTAGACTTCCTTAGGCTAAGGGACGGTAGTGGTGAGGTATCTCGCAACCCTGGGTACCACTGGGAAGTGTCACAGTTGTCCTCTGCACTATGTATTAAGAAACATAACTGTGTTCAACATTCAGAAGTTAAAAATTGTTGTACATCTAAACTGTCTTTCTCCTCTTCTCCCAAAACAATAAGGGCAAGCACAGGAAAAAGAATACTAATACTTAGCCCAACCAGTGTATAGCCCTATGTTGTGAAGAGGATGGTTTTGTATTCATAGAGCATTGAAATGATCATCACTTAAGTAGATAGGATACCCGTTTCCTGGGCTCAAAGCTGACAGGACTTGTTACATAGCTTTAAACTAAGTAGAAAAAGTATAGAGGGGAAAGATTTGAATTTAACCAAAAAAAAAAAAAATCTGGTATGTCCTTTCACTTGAACAATGTGGAGATGAAGATGACCTGAAGAAGAAACTAAAAAGGCGACTAAAAAAAATTGTTAAAATAGTGTGCCTATACATAAATGCAGTATGTGGAACAGGCAAAGTCAGATAAAATATTATTTGAAAACAATTCAAATTGGCCGGATATGTGCATTATCACAGGATTAAAAACTCAGGCACACAAGGGGTAATCACAAATGGGAAAGAAATTAGTTGAGTGCTGCTGGGACTGGCTTTAGGTTCTTTTTTTAGTAACTTTATTCTTTCATGTAAAATTTCAACAGAAACACAGAATGAAATATGAACAGAGTACATGCAAAAGGAACTCCCTCGCTAGGTACCTACAACATAAACCATTTAAAAATAATACATGAATATATTTTAAATGTATTTTTAAAAATTAGTTAATTGGAAACCCTCAAGAATTATGAACTACTTAAGAGCCCGGCTTGCTGCCTGGCAGGGTCCTAGCTGCCACAAGTGGGCCTATTGATGGCAATGGCTCTGCTTCCACTGCTGTGCCTAGAGGTGGTTGTTTGTAGGATCAGGCCTATAACATGTAAGTCAAAATTTAATTGTAAACATGTGCTTACTTGAATTAAAAAATAATAATTCTTGTCCTGGATGTTGGTCACTGTCCAGGTAATCCATGTTGACTGTCAATGTGCAGTTCTGTGCCGTCCCTTTGTATGTTAGAAATGGGAAAGTCTGTCAGTGGAAACAGAATGAAAAAGGAAGGTGGTGGAAGGGTTTGAAGAAGAGGATAGTTACCTCTGTTTATGAAACCTGAATTGATAGGCATCCGGAAGCATACAAGTTGATTTATCACTGATCCAATAGGTTGAGACCCTACTTCGTGATGTGTTCCAGCATGGGACATACCTGATGTGAGAATGTCTGACAGTATTTCCTGGGAATGGGAGAATAAATCTAGGCTGGCTGACTATTTTTCATTATGAACATGGACACAGGTTTAATTTTCCACTCGGCCAATTGGAATGAGGGGCACCTTGGTTCTTTCCAGCATCTCAGTGTAATGGAGCTATGAGAATAGGTTTTACAAAGTAGGATAATATGGGGTTGTCTTCATTCAGAAAAACAAGTTGTAGGATTGCAGAAGGGTGAAGTGGAACTTTAGTGTGTTTGTAATGCAGGTACACATACTTCTCTTGGGGTGGTGAGGAGATTTCCTCTGGTCTAGCCAGATCTCCAGTGTGATAATGAGGAGAGTGAGGTGCTACACCTCTACATAGGCGCCGACTTCTGCTCACACCGGTGGGTGCTTGACCCCTCTCTACCCCTGGCCCCGCCCTGACTCCCATCCCTGCCCCGCCTCCATACCAACCATTTCGCCAAAGTCCCTGCCCCGACTCCACCTCCTCCTTGCCCCTATTCCAACTCCTTCCCCAAATCTCCACCCCAGCCCCGCCTCCTCCCCTGAGCACACTACGTTCTCGCTCCTCCCCCCTCCTCTCAGAGCTTGCTACGCCGCCAAACAGCTCTTTGGCGCCGGCAAGCGTGGGGAGGTAAGCGGAGGAGTGGGGATGCGGCGCGCTCATGGGAGGAGGCTAAGGAGGAGGTGAAGTGGGGAGGGGAGCTTGGCTGCCCGTGGGTGCAGAGCACCCACTAATTTTTCCCGGTGGGTGCTCCAGCCCCAGAGCACCCACAGAGTCGGCGCCTATGCACCACCAGCATGTCTCTGAACCTGGAAGGCTTGATGTTAGCAATGTGATGAGTGTGTACCAGAATGTCTTCTGGAATTTATCTTGCATTAGCTGTATTTTGGGTGATTGAGTAGGTATTTCTTATATTGTGCTACATTTTAGAGGCATGAAGCATAGAAACAGCGATGTGCCAAGTTAAAATTTCTATTTGGTCCTGAATAAGGATGAGTATGAGTTACCAGTAGCTAGATGCTGACAGTGGTCAGACCTCTGTAAATTACTTGATTGGGAAAGGGTCAAGCGGAGGTGCATTTCAATATGGTGAGTTTTGTATTAAGGTAAAATAAACGCTTTGGGTATGGTAGGCAAGTGATATAATCCATCCTTGGTTACAGCTGATATAGTTCAAATATCATTTGACTCTCAAAGACCATTCTTCATTAGGTCTCGTTTTAATTAATGTACTTATTAATGATTTGGAAGTGAAGTTAAACAGTGGATTTAATAACAGAAGATATCAAATTGGGAGTGTTGATAGCACCAGTGAAGACTGAAGGGTAACACAAAGTGATGAGGAAAGATTAGCACTAAAAAAGTTAGATCACTCTTTACATGATAATGTCCATGGGGGGGCAGGTGAAAGAGAAGCAAAAGTCTCTGCAGTTCTGCTCATGGAGTTTCCCACATGTCATTCTATCAGGGGTGCCTTCCTTCACCGGTCTTGCTCCCAGTAGCATAGACCCCAAAAACCTGTGCATCCCTCCAGTATCCACGCAGATCCCAGGAAGGCAGTACGAGGCCAAGGCCCTCTGTCTCTGCAGCACCTCTGGCTGATTGCCAGGGACTGGGGCCTGGGCCATGTGGCTTCTACAGAGCTGAGCTAAGAGGATTACAGTTGTCCATAGGGAATCGCCTTTTAAAAGGGGGAAGATTCCATCAAGGATCATCCCTGCTAGGGGAGCATCCCTCACTCCCCCTGGCACTCTCACTGTTCCTTGGGGTCCAGTTCTCCAGCAGGTAAGCCCACCAAGCCAGTTTGGTTGCTAGTAGTAATATTTCATTAAGTATACTGTTTCTGCTGTCAGACTTGCCATTGTATAATGCCTGCAACTCTGATAAGGACTCAGAGAGGCTTTCATCACCTTCGTGTTTGAGCATTTCAAAGCTTATTTTGTCTTCATCTGGTGCGTGCTTTTGCCCCTTATCACTTTTTGGAGTTCCCTCATCCTGAGTTTGTCATTTAAAATAAGAGCCACACCGTCTGCCCACCACTTCATCATCTGATAGTTATCATTAAGAAATGTTCTTTTCCTTTCCCTAATTTCTATCCTCTGATCCTCATCATTGCTCGCTTTTTGAAACATGGCAGCCAGAATTTCCACTTTTTCTTTGTTGGAGCTTATTAGTACATGGCCTGCCACTTCAAAGCTTGGTACTGTGTTGCTCTTACTCTTTATTCCAGTCATTTCCCAAAGTTGCTTGTATATCTTTGTTTACTTTCCAGCAGTATTGCATCCAGCTTGCTTTCTTTGCCATTTTTTATAGCCCTTGTGCAACTGCCTTACTTTTTTTTAATATGTCAATAAGTCCTAGCAATTTGTGTCATTTTTTTTCATTCTTATATGCCTTTTTCCTTTCCTTAATGACCTTGTCATGTTCTTTGTTTCACCACAGTATACTTTTTACTATCTTTACCTAAGGTAGGTATCTTAGGAATAGCTGTCTTTATAATTCCCTTTGTAATATTACTACAGAATTCCTTATCCCCTGCTCACCCACATATTCCTCACTCTTGTGTCTAAAGAGTTTCCAATTTGCTCTTTTTTTTTTTTAAGGTTCCAAATGCGGGTTTTATTCTTGTCTTCAGTGTGTCCTTTTCCTTGATATGTAATTAATGCTGGGAAGTGGTCACTACCCATTCCCTCCTCTCTGTATATTTCCCAGCTGCATTTGCTTGCTATGTTACTAGAAGCTATTCCCAAGTCTAGGCAAGAGAGGCATCTGTCCTCTTCACAGAAACTGGTAGGTGCCTTATCATTTAATATTACTAAATTATTATCGTCACAAAATTCCTATAGATATTTTCCATTTGTATCATTTGTCCTACATCCCCGCAAACTGTTGTGACGGTTCAGATCACCACACATATTGAATGGGCATGTGACATCTGCATTTAATTCTTTCAGTTCTATAGCCTCTAGTTTTCTGCACAGGTTATAAACATATTGTCTGAGAGACACAGAGTTGTTTTGTATCAGTATTTCAATAACATTAGACTCACTATTTAGCTTTTTAATCTCTACTTCCAGATTGTTTAGATTCTCCTTAATGAAGGTGCAGATAGCCCCCCCCATTTCCTATTTCTCTGTCATATTTATATATGCCATATCCTGCAATTTTTATACTCTAGTTTTTCTATTAGCCAAATCTCTTGCATATATATTATGTCAAGCTTTGTTTTCTTGTCAATAATATGTTTCATTAATACCTATGTACTATAAGACGATGTGTATTCCAGCTATTAGTCACTCCCATTCTCTTACCCTTCAATATTTCTTTCACTTCGGAAAATATGAAGTTGTTCCACTGATAGGGTGCTAGCTGGTAGGTACTTTTCAGCAGCTTTAACTGTAATTCTCATTTTCACTGTTTGTACTCCTGAGACAGGAATGCAATTTGACTTCAGTCATAAATGCAATGAATCTCTTATTTTTCTATAAGTAGCACATCATCTGCTTCTACCCCAATATCACTCATTACTTCCTTCCCAGTGTTTTGTTGCTTGCTAATCCCTGTCCCCGTACTGGGTTTTCTTTTTTCCTCCCTTTTTTTTTTCTTTTCTTTTCTTTTTCCTTTTAGGTGTCTTCTGGCAGCTTCTGCATATGAGATGTTGTTAATGATTTTGGTTTTTATATTTCTCTAGCTTGCTTTCCCTCAATACATCTTTCATATGCTGAGCTGTGTTTTCCTCCACAGTTAGATCATTTTCAGTCTGTCCATTCCTCACAAATATATGAATAGTCACTTCCACACATGCCACAGCTTAATTGCCTTTTGCAATTATTTGCTACGTGACCGAATCTTTGGACACCTGCAGCATCTCAATGGAAGAGTATATAGGGCTTAGTCCAGAACATCTGATATCCTAAAGATATTTGCAGTGGTGTTGTAGCCATGTTGGTCCCAGGATGTTAGAGAGACCTTGTATTAAGCTGTGACATGCTCCGCACCCTTCCCAGACCTGAAGAAGAGCTCTGTGTAAGCTCAAAGCCTTGTCTCTTTCACAGAAATTGGTCCAATAGAAGATATTGCCCCATGCACTTTATCACCCTAAAGTTACTCTATCTGGAAGTGTCCTTCTCTTAAGTGTGACCAGCACAGCTATCCCCTCCTCTTCTGCTAGTTACCATCTTGCATGTATCATCGTATTTTCACCTATTCCTTGCTTTATTTCCTTTTCTGACATTCCAAATGGCACACCATATACTACATCTCTCATTTCAGTTAGAAACCTGGGTGGCTCAGCTTATTTTCAGCTTTCCTAGCACCTTTGTCTTAAGGAGCTTCTCTTCTTGTTCTTCTGTTTGTGCTCTTCACTAACAAGTCTCCATCAGGTAGTTTCCTAGCTCGTACTAAACCCTGGTCTACACTACAAATGTATGTCATATAATGATGTTGCTCAGGGGAAAATCCACATCATAGTTATACCGACCTAATCCCCGATGTAGACAGCACTAGGTTGGCAGTAGGGCTTCTCCCATTGACATAGTTACCGCCTCTTGGGGAGATGGAGTACCTAAGCTGATGAGAGAAGTTCTCCTGCTGGCATAGGAGTGTCTTAACTTAGCGCCATAGCAGCACAGCTGAAGTGATGTACACGTAGACAAGCTCTATATCTCCAGCACTTTTTTTCTGAACCATTTTGCAATCATCTGGAGGTTGACATCCCCAATCTTTATGCCCTTTGCTAGGGATTTTACTGTTAGGTAATTTTTCCCATGTCCCATTCCTGCCTACCCATTATCTGCTCCTTCTGCTGGCTCTAAAAAATCTACCCTTTTCTTTTTCCTTGTTTGCATCCTGTCTTCCTCAGTGCTTTCCCTATCCATATTTTCTAAGGCTGGTTTCAGTGTCATTGGCTAGTATGGGCAGATTGAAGTGATAACAAATCTAGCCAAGCTAACTAAGCTTCCAGTCTGCTCTGACCCTTTATAGCCCCCAGGCGCTGCCCTGCCCTCTTAAGTGGCTCAGCTGGGAGCACTTACACTGGAACCCATTTGTTCCTTAGCATCTACAGGAAAGTATAATTTGTTTGTTAGAGGGATTATTTAAAAAAAAAATCAGAGGACCACATGCTTTGCTCTGCTAAGGTCACTTTGCGATGTAAAGCTGCCTTAAAGAAGCAGCTTATGATTTCCTTAGTATGAAGGAATCCTCATTAATTTCACACCAGTCCTTCCTGGCATCCCCAGTGCAAGGGTTTTGTTGGGGCTGTCTGAAGGTGGAGGATGCAAAGGTAGAGTGCAATGCACTGTGTCCATATCTGACGGGTTGGATGTTACCTAAGCAACCTGCAAAACGGGGCCAGTGTGCTGGCCCCATGATTAGATGAGGAATACAAATGGTTTCGAGGTACCTCCATGTACCCTCTTCCCTTATGTGTCCCAACCCTGAGTTCAGTGCAGCTCAGGATTGTGCTCCATGGAAGTTGTGTGCATGTATAGGGAGGCAGAATCATCCATATGAATTAAAAAAAATCCATGTTAATAAAGGTAATCGGGGTAATAAAGATGAGACTGGTGTGTCGGAAGTAGAGCTGGAGCAAAGTGATAATTTAAAACCAATAAGTCAACAGGCCCAGAGGATATACAGCCAAGAGTTCTGGGAAGTTTAAGTACAAACAAAAATATGCAGTTGCTCATTAAAAATCAGCCACTGTTCAAGAGGATTGGAGGGTAGCAAGTTTTGTACCTATATTTTAAAAGCTCTCTGGATGATCTGGGGAACTGTATATCGGTGATCCTGTCATGGGGCCAGAGCATAAGTGGCCCATTAGGATCCTGTGGGCTACACCTGGGAGTAGTCAGGTGCTCCAGGGAGTGTCCCTTTAGCTAATTAGTGATGAATCAGCTGAGCTAGAAAGTGGCTGCTAGAACTGTATAAAGGAAAAGTTGCTTAGAAGGAAAGGGAAGAGAGAAGGAGTTCTAGAGAAGCCCTGTGGTAGGCTGGAAGGGGTCTATAGAAGGTGGAGCCAGGCCTTGGCTTCTATTGGGCCAAGCCTTGAATGAGGACTTGGAATTAACAGTGAGAGAGCTTGCAGGATCCCTTGGGAAGGGAGGCAGTGTGGGAGTGCCTCTCATTAGGCTCTGGGAAGAGAGCTGCTGTTGGCCTCCAGCTCAGAAAATCCAACAGGTGGAAACTGGTTTCTGGGAAAGGAGTAAGAAGGAGAGAGCTGGTAGGACAAACCCATGGGGAGCAGAGCAGACTAGACTCCTGTTGGGGAAGCCCTGAGTTAGGGGCTATAGAGGGTAGAACAAACCCACAGGGGAGCAGGTTAGGTTTCCATGGGAGAAGTCCTGGGATAGGTCTTGTAAGTGGGAGCAGGGTGACACCAGAGGTAAATTGTTGGGGTCCCTGGGGCAGGGAGGCAGTGTGGCGAATCCTGCTGGAGAAGAAGTGGTTATTAGTTTGACCCAAGAGGGGTCAAAGAAGAATTATTACTTAGGATTTGTTATGTTTTTTGTTTGTACCTTTTAATTATCCCGTAAGGGGTTTGGATTTTGTGATTTAGCCAGGGGAGATGACCTGATGAAAGGCAGATATCCCCAGCACCTTCTGCTGGCTGAGGACCCCTTGCTGCATCACACCCTGACGTAAGGGGGTGCTACAGGTGGTGAGTCCAGAGCCTTATACCTGTACCTGGCAAATTGAATGAAACAATAACTAACTAAAAATAGAATAACAAACACCTGGAAGATCATGATATGATAGGTTCTAACCAGCATGGTTTCTGCAAAGGAAAACTGTGCCTCACTAATATCTCAGACTTCTTTGACAATGTCAGAGTAGTGGATAAAAGAGAACTGGTTGATGTAACTAATTTAGATTTTTCAGAAGGCCTCTGGAAAAGTCCCTCAGAAGAGGCTGTCCAACAAAACTAAGGAGTCATGGGGTGAGGGGCAAAGTTTTTGTCATGGATCAAAAACTGCCTAGGAGACTGTAAGCAGAGAGTAGGAGTAAATGATCAACTTTCATCGTAGCAGCAGGTTAACAGTGGGATGTCTCAAGGGTCTGTATTATATCCCATGTTTAATGATCTGGAAAGGAGTGTGAGTAGTGTGGTAGCAAAATTTGCAGATGATACAAAGTTATTAAAGTTAGGATGGTGAGAAAGTTCCGAGAGACTTGTACTCCCCATGCATCTGATCCAGTCTGGCAGTTGTTTCTATGTTGCCTTCTTGAAGAAAAAATGTTGCTGTATTGTTAAGATTTCATACACTACTTAGTCTGACAAATTGGGAACTGAAAGAATTCCTATTTCAATGTGAGTCAGTGTGTATATATATATATTTTTTGTGTATAGTTTAATTTTAAAAATCCACTTCTCCAAACACAACCTTTGAAAGGGAATATGGGCACACTCCTCATCTGGACAGAACACATGAGTGTTGCAGCTGAAGGAAGGAAATGGCAAAGATAGTTCCATGCCAGCTTTATGGCCTCTCCAATCATGAGGCCAGTGAGCAGCACAACCAGTTTTTGGCCCAAATTAGAGCACCCACAGGGCAGCTTTAACGTCTATCAGCTAGAGCAGTGCTGGTTAGTGACTGATGGAGCATGTAATTTGCCAGCTCCCCCGCCCCCCATCTGGAACCTCCTGACCCTGCCCTGATATGCTCCCTTGCTGAGGGACAACTCAGAATTTCCCCTATAGTAGGAGAATAATCTTCCATTGCTGCTTTGTCAGCTTTAGGGTCACTATAGTCCAGATCCTCAAAGGTATTAGGTGCTTAACTCCCATTGATTTAAATAAGAATTAGGTGCCTAAATACCTGTGGGGATCTAGGCTTATTCACTGCTCCAGTTTGTTGTTTTTATACTTCAATATGTTTTAAGGGATTGCTTTAAGTAATCAAAGGATTAGCGTAAAGCCAAGGTTCTATTTTCCAACAATTTAAGTTTATACCTGGCCAGTTAGATTATTATTCTGGTATTTTGGCTTTAGTTTGAGCTCTGGTGTTTCACTTCTTTAATGAAAGTAGAGGATTAATTTCTAGAAAATCTGACTGCTATTAAAAAGGTTTAAATTGCTCTATTTGTATATTACTTCTTGAAGTCCTGAGCTATTACTATTCTGCTGACATCCCAAATTGGAATTTTAAGCACAATGTTAAGTAAACTTTCAGACAAGGGTCTCTTGCAAGATCTGCAGACCCAAAATCCTGCAGTTCCTATTCACTTCTTCAGATTTCAGTAGAGTTTGCCTCAGTGAGACTTTGCTTTGTATTCATTTAATTAAAGCTACAGATTCCTTTACACCCATAATGGAGAGAGAATTACTGTTTTGACCTCTTTCCACCAATGCTTGAATCTCTTATGCCTCTGTTTTGCTCCCCATGTCCATCTAAGGTGTATTGCTTTACATCCAAAAGCAATCAAAAGAAGAAAATAAGATTCTTCTATAATTTACATTAGAAGGAGACTCTTCTAATGCATCTTTTGACCAATGGTACCAAAGGTGGTGATTGCTACTTGGAAATGGGAAGGTTTCGGTGAGGAATGGAAAACACTTGTGGCAATTTCCCTGGATTGACTTCAATGGTATGAAGGGTGACATCTATTTATTCAAGGACGTGGGACCACAGCTAAAGGAACTATGGGAGATATACTTATAACAAAATAGGCTCAATAGCCAGACATTTCATCAGCATCTGTCCAGTTGTAAAAGCAATACACTGGTCCACTCCTACATCTGTGGTAACATGAGTTAATCTCCACTATGAATCCTTACTGTGTACAGAGCCTTAGCTATGGCTAGCATATCCATTATAGTTCATCACCGCAATGGTGCACAAAAACACTGATAATGCAAATGCTTTTTTAATTATTTGTGATTCTAAAGGGGAACTGGTAGGGGAAGAGGCCAAAACCATGAAGAAAAAATATAAAATTCCTACAATAGCCATAAACCAGACTTCAGCGTTTCTTCCATTGGTGAGCAGCATACATACAAATTACATGACTCTTTGCTCCTTTGCATGTGACCACTAAGGGCTTGCCTTCACTAACAGGGAG
Organism: Malaclemys terrapin pileata; assembly: GCF_027887155.1. Taxonomy (NCBI): domain Eukaryota; kingdom Metazoa; phylum Chordata; order Testudines; family Emydidae; genus Malaclemys; species Malaclemys terrapin. The sequence goes on along the minus strand of NC_071507.1, from coordinate 77,974,942 downwards.
ATCAACACTGTTGCAATCGATGCAGTGGGTGTCGATTTAGCGGGTCTAGTGAAGACCCACTAAATCAACGTCGGAGCACTCTCTGGTCGATCCTGATACCTTACTGTTTTTGGAGAGGTGGAGTAAGTCGACTGGAGACAGTCTCCCATTGACTCAGCACAGTAAAGACAATGGGGTAAGTCGACCTAAACTACGTCGACTCCAGCTATATTCTTTACATAGCTAGAGTAGCTTAACTTAGCCTGGTAGTGAAGACAAGCCCTAAGTCCTCCCAAAAGCATTATAAGTGGAGCTGGACACATTGCTTCAGGTGATACAACAACCGATCCACATTTTTGACATCAAACCTTTACTTAAAATACTTAGAGTGAACAAAAAAAGGTGTCCTCAAACACTAGCTAAGTATAGAACACCATAAGAGTACATACAACTATTAAGTTTTCTTGTCGCCATACTATGAAACTAGTCATAAAAGGGGGAGGTGCTTACTATACAAAATGCAGAAACCCCCCCCCCCCCCCAAACTAATACATGTACAAAACTCAAGATGATAAATAAGACCATCTCACAAAAGGCCAGTCATAAAGATGACCAAAAATACCCACTCTACCAAATTACTAATAATTTACTGTGACAGGTTGTCGGGTGGTAGGACTCATTTCTGCTACTAAATCCTGGTCCTATCACATGATAGGTGAATAAATAGTGTAGAGATCCATCCTTCAGCATCAATTTAATTCTTAATCCATATAAGCCAAAATACATTTTTTTAAAAAGACCCTTCTTAAATTGGAACTATCCTGAAAGTTTAATCTATTTCTGTATGTATATCCTCATTTGTGATTAATAGGGATAAATCTGCACACTATTCCATGCACATCATAACATGAGAAATGCATACAATCCTGAGGATAATTTTTGAGTGCATGTTAACTTCTCAATGACCAACATAATTTTGTTCATAATTTCTACAAGATTCCAATTTTGAACACCGCTCCAGAGAACCAAAGCCAAACATTGGTAACTGGTAATGAATCAAAAGACGTTAGGAGAAATGTCTGACATCAGCATGGTTCTTAGTCTAATATTCCAGTTTTTTAATTTATCTGTTTCAATTGGTTTTAAAGGCAGGCAATTATATGGTTCTAGTTAAGCATTTAGCAGTGAAGTGACAGAAATGAAGTAAAACTTTACAAATAGCTGTGCCTGGAAAAATTACTGAAGCTTTGTTATAACGTTAGCTGGATTTTCTTTGTTCTGGAGAGAGAGAGAGAGCTAATAGGTTTTCACATTCAGAGATTAATAAGAGGGATGTCTATTGTCTCCAAACCACAAATCTGAACCTGCGGAGTTTACTCACGAATGCATACTCAATGTTCGAGATTACTCTTCACAGACTCTGTGCCACAAGTGTTATCAACTTCAGCAAAACGTCTCTGCTTCTTTTTCTCACCTACACAGAGGATTGATTTATGCCTGTTAGGATCAGAGAAGGTACTGGGGGGCAGTGCTCTGACAGCAGTGCTAGGCAGCAGGTTTCCCCTGTATAACAGGTGTAACCCTCCCAGTCCAATCCTGCAGGCATGTAGAGAAGCTGGGTTGTTGTGGCTTCCCCCAAGTCGCATTCCATCTGGAGGCACTGGCTGCCTCTTTCCTTTCTGTTCACCTACCCTGTGGCCAAATTTGCGACAAATCCCTGAGTGCTAAAACAGAAAAGAGCTCCTTGTGTCCTCTTTCCATCTCACCCCACAAAGTGAGTGGAGTAACTATAAGTGGACCCAGAGTGTTCCCAAATGTAATAATTTGTCACTTTAAAATAAACATTATCTTATAAGAGATCAGAAAGCACTAGTTTTGCTCCTGAAGTACCTCCCCTGCATCACATATTGAACATATGTTCCAGAGGTGTTAAAAACTTCAGGAATCTGAAATGAAAAGATTAAAATGTGCCTGCAAATTCCATCCTAAATGAAAAGGTTAAAATGTTTCTGCAAATTTCTGTCCTACTTTTCAGTGTTTTAAAGTGTGCTTCTGTGCCACTCGCTTATTTAGAGACTTAACATGGATTGAGGTAATTAATTAACCTTGAACTCTTTCACAGCTGATTTTTTTGCATACCAAGACCTTTGTTTTTCAAGGCCTACTTTTTCTGAGAAATTCAGAGTTAGATGTTTAAAATTTTAATTAAAAATACATCGTACTGCTCATATTTGTTTTTTTGTTTTGTTTTTTTGTAAACAAAAACTTTGCCTAATGATAGAGAGAGAAACTAGTTTCAGAATATCTACTTTCATTTCTAAAAGTATATTTTAGGTGAATTTTAGATTCAAAATTTAGTTTTAAAAAAAATGGAACTTGTGAGGTTGTTTGCAACTTGACTGAAAAGTTTTTTCATTTGTAATTAAATACTCTCCTGCAGTGTTTGCAGCTCAAACACTGAAGCACTGAGATGCCAATAGACAAGTGCTAATTAAAAGCACAAGTGTGAATACAAATAAGGAATTGTGTGTGTGTGTGTGTATTGTCTATCTATATATAAAAACCCAAAATTTATATTTTTATACACACACACACACACACACTCCAAAAGTAGAGATTGTTCTTCAACAGTGTGTAAGAGTTGGGGTTCCCCAACTATGAATAAACAAAAACATGTTTTTGTACCTATGGAAAAATATCCACTGAAAGAACTCAATCCTGCTACCTTTGAAGTCCATAAGTACCTATTTGTACTGATTTCAATGGGACATGGATCTCGCCCAAAGTGAGAGACGGGCAAGTCTATTTTTGGGGTGGTGGTGGGGGGCTACTAATGGTCTTCAGGCACAAGTGAAAGAATCTAGAAAAAGGGGTTTTAACGAAAGTAGTATTTCCTCTTTCATTGTTCACTAAAAGTTGTGCAGAACTGATCTAAGGTTTTATTCATGTGAATTTTATTCCAGCATTTTGTTTGACTTTTCACCCCTGGTTTCTCATACTAGCTGCTTTGTTTTGGGGATTTTTATTCTCATGCTAACTTTTTGTATTCTACATTCAGGTATCTTAAAAAAACAAAGCAAACCACCTAACAGCAATATTTGCCAGCATCGTTCTTTTCTGCCCCTTTGGGACCCCAAAAGTTCTATGTTCCCAGGGTTGGGCTCATATATTGGAAAAAAATTCAGTAAGCCTCTGGAATGACTCCAGCATGGCCGCCAATGTCCAGCACTGGCAAGTGTCAAATGTCAGACTTCACATTTCATAAAGCAGGCCTGGAACTATGGAAGCAAAAGACAATTTGATTAGCTTTTTATTTTGGATTGTGTGTTTTCAAATTCAGCTTGTACACCATGTGTGTATACAAGCTAGTAAGGTAAAATATTTTAAATACCTTGGGATTTTTTTCTACAGGAAGTATTTTCCCTCCTAACTATCAACGGGGTGAAATATTGTGATATAAATTCCTCTGGACGTTATGCTCTGTGTATTTGAAGACTGTGTACAGCAGTGATTATTTCCTGCATATCCGAGGTGAACTGATTATTTTGTTTCTGCCTTTTACTGAATGAGACTGCTCGTACTTAGTTAAGCACATGCTTACGCACCTTTTGAATCTGGGCTTAAGTCTCAATCTCACCCATTTTTGTAACATCTGAGCTTGGCTACTGTATCGGACTTTGCTTTGGCTATCTGTGAAAACCTCCCGGGCGTTTTGTCTTGGGCCCGGTTGACTAGTCAGGTCTTCCTGTTTTTCCTCCTGACACAAAGTAAATCATTGAAAATATAAGGAGTGATATGATCCCGGTCCCTGTACACTTGGTGAAAGGGCTGGAGTGGTGTAAAGAGGCCCTAAAAGGCCAGATTCTGGCAGGGGGAAGATTCTACTGCACAGTAACTGAGGAAGACAACCATAAGATTGCCTTCTGAGGAGCCCCTTGCAAGCTCTGGCATAGGCATGGTGTGGGCAGGCCTAGGGGTGTGTCTAGGGCCAGGCTACAGCATGTGACGCTGTGGAGACTTCAGGAAGCACTACAGCTCCTGAGCAACAGGGATGCTACTGTAATTTATACAGAGCCCCAGGATTGTCTGAACTACATAGATTCCAAGGCCAGAAGGGACCAGAATGGGGATTGGTCCTGCTTTGAGCAGGGGGTTGGACTAGATGATCTCCTGAGGTCCCTTCCAACCCTGATATTCTGTGATCATCTAGTCTGACCTCTTGTATAGCACAGGCCATAGAACTTCCCCACAATCATTCCTAGAGCAGAGCTTTTAGAAAAATATCCCATCTTGATTTTTAAAATAGTCAGTGATGGAGAATGTACCACAACTCCTGGTCAATGGTTAGTTACCCTCACTGGTAAAAATTCATGCCTTAATTCCCGTCTGAATTTGTCTAACTTCAATTTCCAGCCCTTGGATTGTGTTAATCTTTTTCTGCTAGATTGAAGAGCCCATTATCAAATATATGTTCTTCATGTAGGTTGTGGTCAAATCACCCCTTAACCTTCTGTTTTGTTAGATTCAAGGAGCTCCATCTATTTAGCGTATCACTATCAGGCATGTTTTCTAATCCCTTAACTATTCTCATGGCTCTGCTCTGAACCTTATCATTTATCAACATCCTTCTTGAATTGTGGACACAGGATTCCAGCAGTGGTTGCACAAGTGCCAAATACAGAGGTAAAATAACCTCTCGATGCATGAACAAGAATATCAAATGGAAGTAAAGAATTGCATTCACCTGTTTGGCCACAGCATCACACTGGGAACTCATGTTCAGCTGAGTATCCACCACAACCTCCAAATCTTTTATCAGAGTCATAGCATCCCATGATACTTACAGGATGGGCAAACTATGGCCTACATTTTTTTGTTCCTAAATGAGGATTCACAGTTTACAATTATATTTTGAGACATAGTAGTTAGCCAGCTTTTAATCATGTGTGCCATGTTAATTTATTAACTTCTGAGTTTTTAATCAAAATTATCATGCAGTACCAAGTCAAATGCCCTACAGAAGTCTAAGTATATTATGTCAATGCTATTACCTTTACCAACCAAACTTGTAATCTCATCAGAAAAGGGTATCAAGTTAGTTTTGACAAGCTATTTTCCATAAACTCATGGTGACTGGCAATAAACTGGACATTAGGAAGTTTAGACTTGAAATTAGACGAAGGTTTCTAATCATCAGAGGAGTGAAGTTCTGGAACAGCCTTCCAAGGGGAGCAGTGGCGGCAAAAGACATATCTGGCTTCAAGAATAAGCTTGATAAGTTTATGGAGGGGATGGTCTGATGGGATAGCCTAATTTTGGAAATTAATTGATCTTTGATTATTAGCAGGTAAATATGCCCAATGGTCTGTGAGAGGATGTTAGATGGGATGGGATCTGAGTTACTACAGAGAATTCTTTCCTGGGTGCTAGCTGGTGAGTCTTGCCCACATGCTCAGGGTTTAACTGATCGCCATATTTGGGGTCAGGAAGGAATTTTCCTCCAGGGCAGATTGGCAGAGGCCCTTGAGCTTTTTTGCCTTCCTCTGCAGTGTGGGGCATGGGTCACTTGCTGGAGGATTCTCTGCAGCTTGAGGACTTTAAACCACAATTTGAGGACTTCAGTAGCTCAAACATAGATCAGGGGTTTGTTACAGGAATGGGTGGGTGAGATTCTGTGGCCTGTGTTGTGCAGGAGGTCAGACTAGATGATCATAATGGTCCCTTCTGACCTTAAAGTCTATGAGTCTAATTATATTACCCTCCTTTAATTCTTGGAGTCCCAAATCAGCTGCTCCATTACCTTGTCTGGAACTGATGTCAGACTGAAAGGCCTGTAATTTCCCAGGTCGTCCCATTTACCCTCTTTTACATTAGGGCTACAAAGCAACCCAGAATCTGGAGGGTAGGGAGATTAATAAACCTTAGCCCCACAGCCCCTGAGCTACAAAATCTGTGCTGCACCACAGTATGGGCTGTAGCCCCCACAGAAAAAAAAATAGTGGGTGCTTAGCACCCACTGGCAGCCAGCTTTCCCCTCACCCCCAGTGCCTCCTTCTCTGCTGGTGGCCCCACTGATCATCTCTTCCCCTTCCCACCTGCTGCAAGCAGCTGTTCTGTGGCATGCAGGAGGCACGGGGGGAAGGGGGAGGAGTGGGAACGGGGTGCTCAGGGGAGAGAGTGGAAGGGGATGGGAAGAGGCGGGGCAGGAGTAGGAAGAGGCGGGGCGGAGGTGGTGTCTTGGGGGAAGAGGTTGAGTGGGGGCGGGGCCTGGGGCAGAGTGGGGGGGTTGAGTCCCCAGGGTCTGGAGGAAGCCGGGTCCTGTGCAGCACAGAATTTCACCCAAGCTGAAGTTTGGGATTCAAATTAAAAAAAAAAAAAAATACTGCTTGTGTTGAGTGGAATGGGCAAAGTAATGCTCTGTTCACCTCACTGGTTACCAATTGACCGCCAGATGAAGTTCAACGTGCCGGTTGATATATCCACCGTGAATGGTCTAGCTCAGGCTCTCAAGAACTGTCTCACTATCTCCAACCTGCATATGATCAACGTTGAAAAGTGCTAGAAATGTATGTCCCAGGAGTAACTATTGTGGGTACTGTTGGATGAGCTTTCTCATTAATGGCATCCTGTCTCTGCACTTCACTCCATGCAAAAATACAGTTAAGCAATAACTTGATCACTTCTAGAAGGAGCTGCAAGATGCATCTCTTTGGCTAGGCTTTCCAGACTGATGAGAACCTGGTTTTCTTAATAAGCTGCAGGCAAGGGAGGGGCGGTGGGTGTATGGTGTCTGATCTCCCTTACTAAAATCTTAAATGACTCAAGCCTTTTAATGTGCTCACATGCCATAGTGGTGGGTGTCAAATGAATGCTTGTAATTATAATTGATATGTCTGTAAGCCATTAAGATGATGACAAATTATAAATGCAATTAAGCTAAATTACTCTATTTGTACCAACATCAGTGAAGGCTTAAAGTTCAGGCTTTGATATACAAATATGCAATGAAACTTATGAAATGAGTGCAAAGATTTTTTGGGAATTTTTTTACACTGTTTAAAAATGTGATTTATTTATTTATTTTTAACCTTTAGAAAATTGGGACCACTTAGCCTTCTGGGAATTCAGTCACAGGTGCATGGCTGCTTTTGCCTCTTCTGCTTTAATGTACATAAAGGTGACCTCCAAGTATTTCGGAGTTGAGCCAACTGTAGAGTTCTGCAGCACAGAACTCGCCCAGCAAGGAGCAGGGGAACAACTGTGATTATAATTTTTGTTTCACAGTTTTCCTCCATCTCAGGAAGACCCGTGTAATAATTTCATTAAGGAGGAGCAGAGAAGATGGTCTTACCTGAGACCTCAGTTCAGAGAACCACAGGAGCTATGCCTGAAGTTAAGCACATGCTTAGGTACTGACCAGAATGATGCTGGGACATCTTAATTTTTGTACTCAGAGAGCACATTTATACATTATATACCTGTATACTGATTGATCCTCTAAGTGGTGACTGACTAACCTGTACTTCCCTGTGGCAACCCAGCATGCACTATGCTGTGAAAACAGCTACTGGAGCCAACCTAGTATTGGGTGAGTCTTGCGTCTTATTTTATGATACACTTTTGTAAACCTATTTGTTACTTCTGAACTTACCAGTGCCAAAGCAAATGGGCCACTTAAATGACTTCCCTTCCTTCTACAATAACTGGCTTCATGCTACAGAGAGACAGCTGTAATGTCAAAGAATGGTGCATGTTGGGATTCACATCAGTGGGAACAAATTAGAAATGTTTTCAGGGACTGGGAAGAAACAATAGATAGGTAAACACCAAGGCTTAGTGTTTAGCTATTTGGGACATTCAGTGCAGAAACCTACATCTAGCTTATTTTGCAAACCAAAATATCTGCATTTCACGTTTAAGCGTATGACAGAGCTGTCAAACTTCTTGGTATATTGTATATTCTTGTATATTAAAGAAACAATTATTTGCCTAAGTGCAATGGTGCATCAGGGAGCCAGCTGTAGCAGGGCACAGCTGATCCTGGCAGAGGCTGCCTCACTGCACTTCCTGCGTGGTGGAAGGATGGCGCTAGCTGCTACTTGACCCATCAGCAGCCAGAGCTCACTGGCTGCTCACCTGCTTCTGCCCAGCTTGCTGTTGTGCCTGCTTCAGCCCCTGCCCTTCTCCATCCTTGATTCCACTTCCTAACCACATCTCCAGCTCACCCATTGGCTCTGACATTTTGGCTTCTAATCCCTGGCTCTGGCCGTCAGCTCTGACGTTGACTACAACCCCTAGGTGTCCTGTGGTCCTGATTCTTGACTCCAGATCTGCTCTGCTCTAATTTCCAGGCCTTGCCATCCTGTCTCCGACTATTAGGCCTGACTACCCATGTCCTGGTCATGTCCCTGGCAAAGTATGACAATTTGGAAATCTGTCTATGCAACTTATGAATTCAGTTTCAAAGTGGTAGCCAGGCTCCACAGTGGTTTTGGGCAAAATCTGAAACTAAGGCGCCCACCCTTCCAAAAATTTTTCTATAGAAATAAGGCCCTGGTAGGGGCAGGGGAGGTTGGAGAGTGAGCTCACCCTGCTGTGAATTGTTTGCTGTATGTATGTATTATATCTAGTTATATATATCTGGCTGTAGTAGGGCCTGCTAAAAAGACCATTGAAGTCAGTGGGAGTTTTTCCAATGATTTCATTGGACTTTGGGTCAGAATCAAAGTGCCTAAGCTAAAAATATATTTCAAAATATTTTTAAAGTTGGAAAAGTCATCACTTTTCTAAACAAATTTTAAAATATGCATGTGGGAGTGTGTTCCATGCCATACAGAGAAAGATATGGTCCCTGCCCCTAGGAGCTTACAGCCTAAAGCGAGAGAGACCCTAACACACCGTAGAAATACTTTCACTCTTTTCCGAAGCATTTAGATGCATTATCAACTAATGCCCAATTAAATTTAAGTTTAAAACAGCCTCACATACTTTTCATGCCGGAACAGCACACTTGTTGCTATGAAGTTTTACTTACGACTTCCTGGAAATAATAACTTAAAATCAGAATGTTGACTCAACCAGTAATGCAAAATAATCACTGCAAGACTCAAAGGCTTGTAAACATTTGACGACTTAATATGACTAAACTGTTGTAAATCCTAAGAGTTGATGCAGTGAGAAGGAGCTAAATGATGTAACCCAACCAGAATAATTAAACCATTCCTACCTGCTGAATGAAAACATTCCTACCTGCTGTTGAGGGAGCCATAAGAGAATTTATTTTAATTGACTTAGCTGTGTTTGCACGTCCATTTAGACATAAAGAGCTCAGTGCTGTGTTCATACATAATAAGTGCAGTTCCAGATAAGTGAGCAATAAACTGTTAACACCACAGGATGCTGAAGAATGTGCACAACAGTTTACATGCTGGTAAGAAAAGAACAAATCCTGTAGGGGTAGAGGAAGTGTTTGCTGACTCTTCCATTATTGTTCTTTTTGCATTTTCCTCCTATCCATCTACAATTAAAAAGTAAGACTCTGACCCTGCAGACAGAGCCATATGGATGCAGGAGTCCAGCCTATCTAATCCAATTGCAGGATCAGGGCCTAAAACAGTAAAGTCTGAAAATAATTTCCATCTTACTGAATTTCATATACTTTTATCAAAGCACTGTCTTCATTAGCAAGTACCTTTAGAGATGAGTCCAAACCAAAGACTCTGACCACTCTTTTTGCAACAGAGATCTGAACTTTGTATCTGGGCACATCTCTAATGTGGGAGCTGGGAATAGTGCTTTACGTTTCTGTAGCACCTTTCATCGTTGGATCTGAAAGCATATGCACTAGTGTAAGGTAAAGTAGTACTATTATAGCCTGTAGCTTGTGAGGTAAGATAGTAGTATTTTTATATGCATGGGTGAACTAAGTCAGAGGTTAAATAATTCGTGAAAGCTCCACCGGTGAATGATTGCCACCATCAGAAATACAAACCCATGAATCCTGACTTAGTTCCCTGCTCTGTTAGGCATCACTCCCTCCTAGCCTAAGTTTTTCCATCTTTAAGATCTGCTTCAATGTGACTTGATGTTGTTGCATTTAACTTTAACATGCTCTTTTTTTCCTTTATACAAAATAAATAAAAATTTCACCACTCAACAATGGTCGAAAATGCCCCAGTGAACAAAGCCTTAAAACATGATCCATGTTCTACAGCTTTTTTGTCAGTGGAAGAAATGGCTAACCTCTGGCAGTATCTCTGCAATTCCCATGATCCCTCCATTGCCCACTCTGTGCAGAAAAGAGGCTGAGTCACCACAGCCCATCGAATGCATGAATGACTTCTAATAAAGCAGCCAGTGTAGGTGCCAAGTTATATCATGCTGGTTGCATTTCCTTCTACATGGCACAGCATTTGCTCTATGAAAGCGCTTAGAGAGTCAAAAATGTGGAAACCAAATGAATAGCAGATGTTGGAGAGGATTTAGCAATACAATAAAGGGCAAGCCTACACTTAAAAAGCTGTAGCTCTTTAGGGTTGGCATAGTTCTCCTGTTGGCATAGTTACTCCACCTGCCCGAGAGGGACAGGCTGTGTCCACAGGAGACGCTCTCCTGTTTACATAGAGCTGTTGACACTGGGGTTAGCAACACAGTTGTATCGACCTCAGGGGTGTAGATTTTCCACACCCCTGAGCGACGTAGTTATACCGATAGAAGTTTGTAGTGTAGACCTGGCCAAAATGAGGGGTGTTTTGCTTCCTGTAGTGGTAACATATCTGATAACTGCTTACTGAATACCCCTTTTGAAGGAATGCTGTTGCAAGCAAGAGTAAAATGACAGCTAGCAAAACTGAAACCACTTAAGGAGAACCACTTCTTAAAATTATTATAGCTATCATGGCCACTGAGTATTTCTATCATGTTACTGTGCCAGCCTCACATCCAATATGCCTACATATACAATCATGCTACAAAGACCTTCAGCTGAATTTATGGTTGGGAAACCTCAATTTTTTTATTTGATAACTTAAAAAAAAACGGCTAGCTATGCATGAACTGCAGTGCCTTTGAGACCAATAAAAAAAAAAAAAAGTTATAATAATGCATTAGTACTGTGTGACTCACCCTTGCTAATGGTCCGTGACCAAATGTTGTAAGAAAGTGGATATCCCAGTGGGGGCAGACTTCCGGAAAGAAATATCTCCTGTGGAATAGATGTACAAGAAGCTTACTTACATAATGCTCACCACTGTACTAAGTCTACAGTGTGGAATTGTAGGTGCAGATAGTTATTGCAGGGTTATACTGTGGTCAAGAAAAATGGCAGATCACACTAGTCTAGACTCCTTTGTTGTGGCCAAGATTTTAAAAACCGATTAGTGATTTGTGGCATCCAACTTGAGATAACGTAAAGGACCACATTTTCAGAGGCTGGTTGCTAAGGCCATTCTGAAAATCAGGCTGCTTTAGGATGTCACAAGTTGGGCACCAAAACCCACTAATCACTGAGAATCTTGGCCAGAATTCTCAGGTCCAGATTCTGACACCCTTCTGCGCATTGAGCCGTAACTTCCTCCACAAGTAGTAGCCCCACTGATTTCAAGTTACGCTTACAAACATTGAATAGTATCAGATACTGGCTCTTTGAGAGTGCAGTGAAGCACTGCCAGTGGGAAAATCCTACTACAGGAAGTTAGGGATTTAAGAGGATTTGTAAAAGGATTTATTTATTTTTATTTTTAATTTGTAATAAACCATTTGAGGAAATGTTTGATCACTTGTGTGTGGTAAATAATCTTTAATCGGTGCATACAGTATAACAACTGAAAACCATGAAGCAAAAAACTTGTTCTCGCTTTATCTGGATATTGTCAGCCTACTTTGTATTTTCTTGCATCTCACTGGAGTTTCTATCTTCTGAAATATTAGGTCACAGTTCATTTCTATGTAATACATGCTCATCCTCTCTAATATAAACATGTTAATAACAATTCTACTATTTGCAGTTGCTGTGCCATTTTGTACTTCCCTTGTGGAAATATATTCCTTTTAAGTATCTTCCTTTGTATATCTTTCTTTTGAATGCTACATATCTGCACTATCCCAATGTGCAGCAGCATATTCTGCCACGTTTCTGGTATTTCCCCATCTTCAACCAGAAATTTCTTTCCCATCGTCCCAAAGGGAATGGGAGCTGAGGGCTGTCAGCAGTTCAGAGGATCAGTCCCTATAAGAGACATGAGATTTTTGTTTGTCTTTTTCTGCATTATATCCAGAAAGCCAACCTGAAAACACCACCTTCACTTAGCACTATCTTACTGTGACCAGGGTTGCTAGAGGGGCCTCTCTGAGATTGCTCAATCAGGGTGAACTGCAAAGAGTGGGGCAGACAATCCCCAAAACTAGTGGTTTATTTTAATAATTAGCAACAAAAGCCAGCAACAAAACCGCTTCTACAGTGCCTTACTGGTTACTCAGAAGCCAAAAATACAGCGCCCCCACAGCAATCCAGATCTAGATCCCCACCCAGACAGCCAAGTCAAATATGGTGAGGATTATTTAAAATCTTATTCACCATATATAAAGTTCTACCGATCCCAAGAGATCAAACACATTGCCCACCAGGTCAATGAATATTTCAGCCTTTACCCAAATGCATGCTTACAGCCAATCCTTCTTAACTAATCTAAGATTTATTAAAAAGAAAAGAGTGATTATGGTTAATTCATATCTATACGTATAATGATCTTTTAAGTACTTACATCTGTTTCATAGTCGAGATGGTGGGCTGCTGAGTTGTATAAAAATGTTTCCAGAATCAGTTCATTAGATTACAGTCCAAATAGGCAGTCCATGTGCAGAGTCTGTTTAAATTCTTCCATTGAAAAATAGCAGGTTAATCCAGACTGGAGCTGGAGGCCTCAGTCTTGCGAATCAAACCTCCCCTGACCAGGTTCAAGCAGACTTGAGATGACAGGATCAGGCTCTAGAGTTTTTATAGCTCTCCGGCAGGCTAGGATAGCCTCTTGATAGCAGATAACACAGCGGGCATTCCTTGGGTGAAGAATAGGTAATATAGATTGTTGCTTTGAAGTCCATTCATATTTCCTATGTCCACACAAGTAATTAGTTACATTGATTAGCATAAGGCTATTAACTGTTCAAAAGTTCCCAGATAGTTTACTACAAATTTCAAAGAGAAATAAAGACAATGATATTATTACACCACATATTTCATTTAGTTGCTAATATTCCGTTTTGATCTCTGAATCAATAGAACATAGTAATAGACAGGGAAAAAAGTGTATCGTCTACCAGCTAATGAGATCACCATTGAGAAGCTTCTAATAGATATATTTAAACTCAGACAAATACAATTAGTATTTACTTCTAATTCTCTGATCATACAGACTTACATTTCAAACATTCTGGTCTATCTATCATGGCTTTGTTAGCTGTTTGCAAGAAATGGCACTGTTTACCATTTCAATACTTCCCTATGTATTAAAGGTTGATCTGGGTCACTTTAGCCTTCTGGTTGCTTAACCCCTTTTGATGCAGTGTCACGCTTATATATTAAGGACTTTTGTACGTGGGAGGACCTAACTGAGCTTGAGCTGTCCTTTGATCAATGTATCCAGAAATAGTGCTCTAGTGCAAGATGCCGTGTTCACAGCTTCTATTACCTGCACTATCCTAACATCAAAAGTGACAAAACAATATCTCTATGTATAAGGTGGGTAGGGCTGATATAGTCTCAAAATTTGAACATGGGTCAACGGATTAGTTCTCAGAGCAGTAAAAATATCTGCCTGCTGGTCCTCTCAGAATTAATACAGAACTTTGAACATGTGAATGTTTTTATATTTATTTGGGCAGATTATGATAGGTTTTACAAAATATGATGGGATCGTGTTTGTGGATTACTCAGGTCTGAAATGACCACACTTATTTTGCTTTGACCCTAAGAGAAACATTGTGTGAGCTTCAGAACGAAGAGTCTTATATTTTTAGTTACAAAATAGAATTTCCAGTTTGAAAACATGCTCCATAGAAATAGAGAATTGTGTATTTTTGTCTGGTTTGTAATAGTTTGTTTCTTTTGACTGATTTTTAGAGATTAATGGGCTGTGAACTCGTTTGGGAAGGAGGAAGGATAAGCCAAAGATTATATGTGGCAGTTTTATATGCTGTTAAAACCTTAATATTTCCAGAAATTGCTACATTATCAAATCAACCAGAATTAGACTCTCTCTATATATGAAAACATATTAAAATGTAAAATGATTGGAAATTACATATTAATGCATATGCTTTGAATGTCAAAACGTCCTACAAACATGGGTAGGAATTATCATCCTCATATTGCAAATGAGGGAACTGATGCTATATGACTTGTCCAAGGTCCACATAAAAAATCAGCTTTACGAATAGAAATTCCTCAGTAGATGGAAAATTGCATTTTTATTTAAAGAAACTATCTACATTTTAGAACTCTTTGGTTCTGCCCACTGAACAACTGGTCTCATTCACTGATCTCACTCTCTGTTCCTCCTGAAGGTGCAGTAAATAGTATCTCTGTTTGGGAGAGGGAGGTGGAAAGCAGTATACTCTGCAGCTGGTTTGTTTCTCTATTCCCAGATGGTCGAAGAACTACAATTGCAGCTCATTTCAGTGCAAGAAATGATAACCTTGCAAAATTACATATCTATTTTTCACTAATTAGATACTTGATTAAAGTACTGCAGTAAATGGCTCTGTGACACCTTCAGAGCTGTTGACGCATCTAAGATGCATTTGGGAAGGGAACAGCTGCCCGATATCAGTTTTTAGAAGCCTGTTCTTGATTAAATGCATCTGACTTTTGTTCCTGTCAAGCTGAGTAACCATACTGCACAGGTGCTGGGCTCAGCAGTGGCAGCTGGTACATCCCTACAGTGCGCTGTGCATAAACTAAGTCTTTCAAGTGGCAGAAGGCTCAAGTAATTGGGATGAACTTTAAAAATGGATGTAGCACAGAGTGTTACTACAGGAGATTAAAAGCATAGCTCCAAGCCTTTCTGGAGATAAAAAACGTCATCCTCCTACCCTAACCCTCAAGACCGTGTGTATCCTCTGAGGCTCAATGCTAGCTATGGTAAATGGGCTTTCACTGCTCAGCTGCTGTTGCCATAACTGACAGTGCTGTAGTGGACTGTAATATTGAACAAATCCAGGGAAGTAGTATTTGTGGTACAGCAGCACCTAGATGGCCCGACCAAGGTCAGGGCCCTTTTGTGCTAGGCACTGTACAAATACATAGTCTGAAGCAGTCCCAGCCCTGTGTGGGCCCTCTTCCTTGGGTGAATTTTGCCCTTGGTAAGTAATGGTTAAGAAGGTGCTATGGTAGGAGAACACAAAGAAATATGCTGCTATACGTAAAGGCACAAACAGCATATGCAAAAACATCAACTCAAAAAACTGTCCATTTTGTAACATTTCAGTCGGATAGAAATAATGCTCCCCCTTTTAGCAGCCGTTGGTACTTCTCTGAGTTACTGAGATTCTTGAGTGAGTTTTACCAGGCAACAGCCATCATGAAATAGCTTATTGGTGGGAGCCTGACTCTGGTACAAATTTGACCATCTGTTGCCTGGCAGGCATGTAAACCAATTTAAAAAAAAGAATAACTGGAGTTATCATTACTGAATCCTCAAAGCAACTCTCAGGAAATCTAACCTTGTCTTTGACCTGTTGGTTGGCTGGTATTCAGCAGCCTCTCAGTACTTGCTCTTATTTTTATTATATTAAAACATTAATCTGAGGTTGGAGGAAAAAATAGCTATAGTTTTTATGTGAGATTCTGCTGGAGATAATAAAGATCTGGTGGATTTATTTTGTATTAGTTGTCTTTGATAAATAAAAATATATATTTAGAAATATTCTGGGGCGGGGGGGGACGGGACTCCAAATGATTCCTGTTTTGATCACCCTTGTGATCTTAGGTCCAATTCTTACACAAGGGCTTCAGCTATAAAAACAAACAGAACAAAACCCTAATAGTAATGGCAGAAAATACTTACACAAATCTTTTTGACTATCATCAAATTTAAGTCAGAATTTTTCTGCTAAAGTATAGTAGATCTGTATCTGCTAAACAAGCTTGTAAATTTAGTCCTTAGTCCTGCAATGAGCACTGTGGGGAACCTTGCACCTACGTGGCACACCTGGAAGTCTTTAATGATCCTTTGGCTCAATGTAATCAAAATAATTGGGGCTCTTTGTGCCCCCCAAATCCTACCCACACGGAGCTCATGTCAGGATCAAGGTTAAATGTATCCTAATAAGAGGAATTTCACTCTAGATAATTCTGTATAAACTGAGTAACATGCCAGTACTGTATTGGGGCTTGAAAAATCCAGTTGCCCACTTCTAGAGGGAGTGTGATTGTAAGATAAGTGCCATCAGTTTCTGAAACATCCAGGCTTTCACTTCCTACAGAAATGTTAGGTCTTTTTAAAGGCATGTTTATTGGTCCTGGAAATAGTATGACTACAATCACAGCAGTTCTGTATCTTTCTTTTCTCCTGTGGATTCCTTTTTAGTGACATGCTTTCGTGCAGACTTGCTAATTAGAGACCTGCACTAGAGTAGTGTAATGGTTCACCTTGAGTTGATACTATATGCTTAGCTCATATATAATGCAAACTGCGTGGGATTAGCAGGTCCATGGCATGGGAAAATGCTATCATTTTCCACTTCAAGTCATTTCTACGGTGTAATAAAAAAGAGAATCTACATTTCTCTCTGATGCTTATGCTGAGAAGTGACATTATTGAGCCAAACATTAATCTGCTCAAGTATGACACAAGAATATATTCAGCAGTATTCTTATGCCTATGAATATAGAGACAATCTGCCCTGTATGCTTCTGCAATGCAGTAAACCATATTGCTTTGTCATATCTAAATTTAGCTTCATCTAGTTTAGTCCAATTTTTAATTACCCCTGTAATTCATTATGGATGTCTGTCAGAATTTTTAAGTGGGGGGGGGGGAGAATAAATAAGAGTTGTACTTATTACGCATTGTCCTGTATATTTAAAATGAGAGCTGTTCCTCTCTATGGAAATAGGACAGGAAAAACAAAGTGGAGAGAGACACTTCTGCAATATGTAGTAAGGTAAAATTCACCCATCTACAGAGACCTCTCCAGTACTAGCCACAAGGATGGAGGGAAGGGGAGCACAATCACCTTAGCCATGCTCTCCAGTTGGAGATAGACTTTGTAAACTTGCTGATGCTTTGTGTTATAGTTGTATCCTTTGCAAATCATATGGTGCTTTGCACCAAAGGCTACCCTACTGGTCTCATTTTGGAATTATGAAGTGCTGTCCTTTACTGTTTGAAGAGTTCCAGGAACTGTTAACTGCAGTTTGTGGTACTAGGTAGTGCCCTAGCAACTTAAAAATGTACTTTAAAATAGTCAGCAGAGACAAGAGAGTCCTTTATTATGGAGAGAGTACTACAGTGTCTTGACTGTTAAGACTGTAACTAGATTCCTGTTCTATGCTTAGGTCTGTTCTCCCTTTTAAATTCCTCAGAAATCTCTTTACCCTCAAAATTCTACAAGAGTGGTCAGTGGTCAAAGAAGTATGTATGTATTGGTTCATAGCAACAATCTTCTCTTCTGCCTAGCAGCCGCTACCTCTCAGCAGGTCTGGCAGACTTCATAAAATTTGAAAAGGGCCACCAGATATCTAGCAAACTGTGTGAAAGGAGTGCCGTATGGCAGTGGTGGTAAAGTACAAAACCTCCCTCATGCAAACTTCTTGGGTTCAGGGGCTGCAAACTAGTCTGTGAACTCCATGGACTGGACGTTTAGGATTTCTGACTTAGCTGACAGCCAGCAGAAATAATAAATTCTCATGCACCAAACTGCTTGGGTTCAAAGAAGCTACAGCCTGTAGTGATTCAGCCAGTGGCATTTCTAAATATATTAGTTGAACCACTCTTTTTCAAGGAGGCTACAAACTTTGATGGCAGAATATTTGTTTTAAGTATTTAATTTTTTGGTTTCATTGGATAATGATAGCAAAATATAGTCTGTCAGAAGGGAATGAAACATTATACAATATAGCAGATCTTCACATGTCAGTGCATTGGAATGCTTGCTTAGAAAATCAGTGAATTCCCTGGCAAACTTCAGGATACAGTTGGAATTATAACTAGAGATTAGTAAAATTAAAGTGTGGTTTTACTCCAAAAAATGATTATATTGGAACTCACTACTCAATAAACCTGTTAATCCCTTTGTATACTCAGTCATAAGTGCTTTATTTTATTGGTTAAAATTACTTTTTATCACTTTTTATTCATGTCAGTTTCAGAAACTATATTACTATAGGAAGAGGAGTTGGGTTCTGTTCAGGTTCATGAATTATCAACAGATTTTTTTTTTTTTTTAATCAAGCTTTGATTAAATCTTTATTGTTGGTGATGTGAGAGTTAGAAGGAATCCAGCTTTCAGATTCCCGGTTGAGTTTGCAGGTTACGAAAACAGCTGTTTATTTAAAAAGTGTACACAGTTGGTCTGGAGTCACTAAGATACAATAAATATGGAACCACACACTGCCATTTTTAGTCACTTTTCAGAGGAAAACTGTGTTTTAAGAGAGCATTATTAGAAAGTTTGAAAGTCAAGAAATTTTCAAGTTTCCACAGACCAGCTTAACTCTGATCCTCAAATCTATTTTTGGCTGTGGTTCCTGCTATTTTTGGCATGTGGTTCAGCTATTACATACATATCTAAAACCTTGCCTGCTGTCCTCTGCATCCCACCACACTTGACCTGAACACAAAACCTCATCTACTTCATCAGTCTGTTGTCTGTAGAGAATATCTCATCTCCTATACCTTCATACATAGTATTGCAACAACATGCTCATAGCTACCATTTCACCCAGAACCAAACATATCAGTCTATGGTGCCTCTCACGTGATTCACAATTCACAATTGTGGACATCTCCTTCCCCTCTTTGATTTTTCTCCTTTGTTTACTACCAGACATTTCCTTTTTAGTGCGTGCCTTTTTGTAAAATGAAAAAAGTCTCCTTTCCCCAACGATGGTCTCCTTTCCTATGCTTCTGATATTGGGATCTTTCTCCCTTCTGCCTTCCATGATGGATTCTATCAGCCTGCTTAGAAAACATGATCAAATTTACCTAAGTATTGTGCACCTCTTAAAATCTTAATTTTTACTATTGCTTTAGTAACGTACAATTCTGCTTTCATGTCTTTCTCCCCCCCCCCCCCCCTCCCCGGCATTGCTGTATTTTAAACCCTTGAGACAAAGTGCGGAGAAATCTTTTCAGGCTGCCTTTTCTAATTGAGTTGTGCATCCCATACCACCTTCTTCAGTCATTATTCCCTTTCCCATCTTTAATGAGGGGGAAAGGTGCTCACATGTCAGGTTTGAGCTGAGAAGCTAATAAACTAGCTACCTAGAATCATCATTTTATTTTTAAAGCTTGTAACTGGTTCCTTTCCAATCCTAACATTGTCTGATTTTTTTTTTTTTCTCACAGAAACACAGGAGGCGAGAAATTCTTCTTAAAATGCATTTTAAATTAGATCTGACATTATGGCATGTTGACATAACATGGCTATGCTGCACAAAGTGACCTTTGAATTTCATTTTATTCATGCCGCATAATATGTGACCCTTGCCTCATAATTTATGTCCCAGCGAGCTTCTGTATTTTACATAAACTCACTAATCAGCTTTTTTAATCCTAACGTTGCTATGGGTTTGAAATCCTGAAGGCAGGGTTCTGATCACTTGAGTTACTGCTGTGTACCTCCTACCAAAACAAAGTGCTGAAGCGTTGTATCTAGAATTTATATAGCCCATGAGCATATCAGCAACTCGTATAAAGGAAATAGTCCAGCCATAAATAATCAGTTTGTTGCACTATTAGCATAGGTTCCAGAGCATGACAAAGGCTTATACAAAAACATTGTAGAAAGAGATTTAGAACATGTAATTGGCCTACATCACCCCTCAGTGATTCATTCATGGAAGGTGGGTGTCCATGAAGAAAGTGGATGTCACCCTTCACCGTTCCTCCTCGTTCTTCCCATCGATCCATGGATGCAAGTTCTTGAGCTTGGGCCAGAAAAGGATGGATCGGGAAAAGTAGCACTTTCCACAGCATCATGTGGGGATTTCTGCCTGGAAATTCAGGCTGGAGGTAATCCAGCTCAGAGCTGTATCACCTCTTCCTTCTGGGAGACCTCTGCCTCTGTTGCTGGAGGAACATACCAGGAATATGGTTCTGGTCTGATGTACTGGAATTCTTTGATCACTTCAACCAAATAGACAAAGGAGAACCAGCAGTTATAATTTATTTGGACTTTCAGTAAGCCTTTGTCAAAGTCCCTCCGGGAGGCCATAAAGGAAACAGTACACTACTGTTCTGGATTAGAAGCAGTCTAAGGGATTGAAAACCAGGATTAATTGGTCAACTTCATGGTTTCCTCAAAGATCTGTGCTAGGACAGTATTTAAAATATTTCTAAATGAATTGAAGGAGGGACTGAACAATGAGGTAGCAAAAGCTACAGATACACAAAATTATTTAGTCCAGACTAGTAATTGGGAAGCATGATAACAGATAACTCAGTGTTGACAAGGTAATGCAATTTGGAAGAAATAATGTTAACCTCTCATACATGTTGCTGGGTTCTAGACTGACGCTAGCCATTTGGGAAAAGGAACTGGGCAGCTCAGTGAAAACATCTGCTTAATGGAAATCCGAAAAGCAAACAAAATGTCTGACTATAGAAAGAGTGGGATAGAAAATAATGAAAATATTCTAATGCTATTTTATAAACCAGTGGCACACCGAAGATACTCTCCTCAGTGCTAGGATATAGGAAAATAGAAGAGGTACAGAGACAGATGAGGAAAATAACTAGAAGGGATCAATAATAGGGAACATGAGAGGCATATAAAATGAGTTGTACAGAGAAGGTAGAATCAGTAACTCCTGTTTACTGGTATAATACAAGAACAAGGGAACAATTAATGTAATTAAACGGCAACAAATGTAAACCAATAAAAGGAAATATTTTATTCAACACATAATTAACCTGTGTAATTGCCACAAGGTATCAAAGGTCAAGGGCTTAAAAGGATTAGAAAAATAATATCTGTTTCTATGGACAATGAGAATATGCACAATTACATCCTATAAGATAAAAATGCATAAGTGTATATTATGCCTTTTAGGTTATAAAAGTAGCCATTAAATGACTATTAGGAAAAACATCCCCTATGGGCTGGCTGTTGAATAACTTCCATTATGTGAGGGGTGCCCCTTCCTCTGAAGCATCTGGTATTGATCACTGTCCGTGACAGGATGCTGAGCTATATGGTCTCATCCAGTCTGGCAATCCCTCTGTGTTTTGCAGTGATTTCTTTTCTCCCTGTGAATTTTCTTGCAGAAGTGGGTGACATTTACACTTTCATATCTTTATAATTGCTAATTCAGTTACCAAATATGTTACTTGGACCATTTTAACTCTAGTCCCCCAAATCAAGTCGGTCCCAGTCCTCTTCCTAGACTGATTAAAGTAATTTCATAATTTTAATAATGGGGATATGATTCCCCTTAATTTGAGTCCTTTTCTCTCATAAGGAAAAGTATGTCTTAGGACTACTGTTGTGATATACATAAACATGATTGCTTCACCTGAATAATGGAAACTGACACATTATTATAGCTATATAGAGCCAGATGTGTGCACCAATCTTAGAAAATCCTTGTCCTGAAGAGGTTACAGAGCGAAGAGGCAATACATAGATGAAGGAAGGGAATGAGATGCAACAGAAAGCAAGTGACTGAACAGTAACATTTAGCTTATCTTTTTAGTTCCCTGATTTTCTCTGAAATGTAAGGCTATCCTCTATTGTGTTAATATTTGTTACAATGAAGGACCAAGATTTATAGGCATTACAAAAGTATTGTAACTGTTATTCAGTATTAAAGTGGCCTTAAATCACTTTATCTTAACTCACTTTGGAAGTGAATGAATTCTGTGTAAGGGTGTTCACAAAGGGGTTAAATGCAGTTTAACTAATCCACTGACTTCATGATCTTTGGATCAGGCCCTAACATTTGTGAAAGGCAAAAAAACTTTGGAAACCACTAACTGAATGGTCTGTGTATTCAAAGTAGTTAGGAGTGATTTTCCAGTTGTTTTTAATATGGAGTTAGATTTAGGCAGAAAACTCTAGGGGCCAACTCAATAAAATATGAACAGTTCCATGTACAAGTTAGAGGAATTAACCGTTTAGTGTGTTTAAAAATCTTTGAGGCTTGTAATGGATTTCAGTAGTACTATAAACATAAACAAAAAAAGTGCCCTGCAGCATGACTTTTTTTTTTTCTGGAGTTCAAGTGACTGAACTTGGATCAATTATTCATCAAGTCATTAAAATTCATGTCTGACTGAAGACTATTTGGTGCATTAAGTTATATGATGCAGAGAAATTACACTGTATAGGGTTTCTTTGTGCATGTTGTAATGGTGAGGAGATTCAAATTTTGTAATTTTGTCATCCGTTAACTAAAAGTGTTTCTATGCATCTTGGAGAAAAATATTGCTTCCTCTAAGACATTTAGTACCAATTTTTAGACCACCGGTAAACTTTCAAGAGGGTTTCTTTTTGATGTCTGACTTGTAAGGTGGATAAGATTGGAAGTATGGGATTCAAGTGACTCTTCATGAACTAGCAGATTTTTAGCTGTAAATGGCTAAGACTTGTCTGAACTTTGTAGCCTTTTATTTTATTTAAAGTGAGTTTTGTAATGTGGTATTACACCACCCTGGGTTCGGCTCTGGTAGCTACAGTTTCAAACTCTACAGCGTGAAGGTCACCTCTGCTACCTAGAGGATTTAGGAACACAAAGACCAAAAGTAATGACCACACATACAGTTAGAAGTACAAGGTCTAATCTGTTTTACAAGTTTTATTAATGTTACAATTAAAGTTATGATTACCCAGGCATATAGAAATCCTACAAAAACCCATGCACAAGTTAGAAATATAATCATACTCACATCCTTAATGATAGTCCTTGAGGTCTGATGGATGCCTTGCCAACTGATCATCAGTAGAGCGGTGGTTCCTGCTGGAGTTTTCCCATAGGGAACTCATTTTACCCAACCTGGGAGCCCCCTCTTTTATAATATGATTCTGACTATACCTTATACCCTGCACATGTGCATGAAAATGTCAACCCTCTTTTCCCATATTTGTATTGTCTCCCAAGAATATTGGGATACCCCATTTTTCATAGGTTGTTTGTAGATCCTTTTGTTCTCATTAGCATTTATGCGCATAGTGCGCCCTGCAATTAGGACGCGTGCTTGAAAAATGTGACTACCAGGTATCTTGTCATCAAAAATTAATCTTACAGTTAATTTTTTTGCAATGCCACCCACTGGTATATCTTTTCTCATAATTTTGTGGCATAGGGTCATTCTTTGGTCACTCACTTATGTCAAGCATTTCTTAAGCTTATAGCCTAGTATGGCTAAGCTGACATCATACAGGCCTCAGCCTGTAGGCCTGGCGTTTCAGCCCTACTCACTTAGATACCTAACATGTACTTATCACGTCTAAATACTGATTCATCTTATACTTCTAAAATACTACAATTTAACTCTATTTAGCATACAATGATTGTATACCATGTGACATGTTAGTTAATCATAACACCACACACAGGGCCGGCTCTAACTTTTTTGCTGCCCCAAGCAGCAAAAAAAGAGCCGCCCCCTGCCGAGCGCTGCGCCGCGCCCCGCGCCGCCCCCCGACCAAGTGCCGCCGGAACCCCGCCCCGAGCCGCCCACCCCCGACCCCCGCCGAGCGCCGCCGGACCCCCCCCTCCCCCCGAGTGCCACCGGAGCCCGCCGAGCGCCACTGGAACACCCCCCCCACCCCCCAGCACCGCGCCCCACGCCGCCCTCCCCCACTGAACGCCGCCGGAACCCACCCCCGAGCCTCGTGCCGCGCCGCCGGAGCCCACCCCAGACCCCCGCCGAGTGCCGCTGGAACACCCCCCCCCCCCCCCAGCGCCGCGCCCGCGCCGCCCCCCCCGCCGAGCGCCGCGCTGCCAGAGCACCCCCCCTCCCTGCAGAATGCCGCGACACGCTCCCCCCGCCATCCCTTACCAGGTGCCGCCCCAAGCATGTGCTTGGTTGCCTGGTGCCTGGAGCCGGCCCTGACCACACAATAAATGAATGATAAAATGAACCAATTGGCTACAACTTGCTTGGAGTTATATTACTACATGTCTTTCTATTGGTCTGATTAACCTCCCTAGATTGCAGGAGACTTCCCCTACCCCACTACAATAACAGTAAAATATTAATTGTGTCAGCTGACAAATAGAAGAATACATTTACAGTTCACAGTGGATTTATTGTGCTTGTGGTTTACTTTTAAAACCAAACAGTCTGGCATGGTACACTTTCTAGCCTGGGACTAGCATAATTGCATATATTGACATCAGCAGCCTGCACAGCACTGTATAAATTCCTACATTCTAAACTAGACAGATTACTGTTGACACTTATAATGCACCAGTGACCTGGTGAAGGTCCAGCCTTCAAGCTATTATTTTTTTCTGTGGAGGTTTGTTTTGTTTTTTAAATATTCTTAGGGGATTATTATTGAAACACCCTATGGAAAAAATGCAATGTGGCGTACTAATTACAATAATACTTTGCACTTTTTAACACCTTCCTTCTAAAGATCTAAAAGTGTTTTAGAAGCAGTTAACTCTTAACAACACCCTTGTGAGGTAAGTATTATCCCATTTTGACAGGTCAGTAAATTGAAGCAAAGAAAGGTTAAGGCATCCTCTAAGGTATTTAGGCACCTCCATTAAAATCAGTGGCAAAGTGCCTAAATACCTTTTCAGGATCTGTGTCCAGGTCACTTGCTGAAGGTCAAACAATAAGTTGGTAGGAGAACCAGAAATAGAACCCAGATGTCTTGATCTCTGGTCTCATGCTCTGAATACCAGACAACACACCCTTTCTCCAAAATATACATTGTTAAAATGACATGCATAGTTTTAAAAAATGTTTTCCCTTATGCTTTGTTCTGTATATGTAGCTGTTAACCCCCAATAGTCTGGCTGTACCAATAGTTTAAAATTATCCTTGATAGTAGTACATTTCAAGTGTAGCAGAGTTCAAAGTTTTGTGAAAAGTTCTTTGTGTAACATAATACTACACAGTCACATATGCAGCAAACGAGTTCCCCACTGATGGTATGTGCCTGTTCCAATTTATTTTCCACATTTCATATACACCCTTCCTCTGTTTGTTTGTTTTTCCCTCCCCCAGGTTACGGTCACACTGTGCCTTTGTCGGATGGAGGAAAGGCCTTCTGTATTATATACTCCGTCATCGGAATCCCCTTTACGCTGCTTTTCCTGACTGCTGTGGTGCAGCGTATCATAGTCTATGTCACCAGACGGCCTGTATTGTATTTCCACATTCGCTGGGGCTTCTCCAAGCAGATTGTTGCCATCATCCACGCAGTGATTCTTGGGTTTGTTACCGTCTCATGCTTTTTCTTTATCCCGGCAGCAGTATTTTCTGTTATGGAAGATGACTGGAACTTTTTGGAATCTTTTTACTTTTGTTTCATTTCCCTGAGCACCATTGGTCTTGGAGACTATGTTCCAGGAGAAGGTTACAATCAAAAATTCAGAGAGCTGTATAAGATAGGAATTACGTGTAAGTACCAAACTAGCCAATGGGATTTCTACGTATTAGGTGCCTCTTTCTCCCCCTCCATATTCTTTGGTTACTTACCTGTTCATCTAGGCCTTGTGCCCCATTTTGAGTTGGTAACAGTGATTTATCGGTTCTTCCTCACTCTCCCAGCCCCCTTCAAAAGCACTAATCTGAATAGGGAGTTGGTTAAATGAAGATTAGTACTGGGGATTAGTTTTTAGCTCTCTGGGCTGTAGGGTTGTTTTTTCCGCTTCTGTGTGGGGTGTGGTTTTTTTTTTTTTTTTATTTTTTTTATTTTTGTGTGTGTTTTAATATAAACTGAAATAATGTCTTGCCAGACAGTGATTAATAAACCAACCTGCATCCCCATTACAAAAACCCCAAGCGCAAATTGGCATTAATGCTGTGGCAGTCAAATAAGTGATAAGGAGCAGGATAATTTGTTAGAACTAGAACGGGTTGAAATTTTCCAAACTTCAATTTAAAAAAACAAACAAAACACTTTCTTTGAAATTTCAAATGCAAGCCAAAAAAGGGACAATGTTCAAGAAAATTGCATCCAGTTTTTCGACAGCTCCATTTATAACATCCTTTAAAAAGCTGTGCAGACCCCCCAAAAGCTCCCATTAGACCTTGCCAAAAAATTTCCAACTGGAAAATGCTGATTCATCAAAATTGGAACATGTTGATTTTGAAGGAATTTCATTTTGGAAAAAAAATCAGCATTTAATTTTATAATTTTTATTTTAGTATTTTATAAAAAAATAAGAATATACAATAAATACAAAAGTATAACAATCTACTTTTTTAAATTTTGACTTTTTATATTTGGGTCTTAATTCATGTCCCTGCATGTTTGTGAACACATGGCTATTGCATATGATGCTGAAGATTAGAATTTGTTTTTAGTGCTTGTTAATTTACATTACAGCTATACCAGTAGGGAGCCTGTGCGCTGAAGGAATAAGGAAGCAAAAAGGCTTTAAGATCAGTTAGGAAGTGGCTTGCTAAGAAAAAAGAGGCAAAAACAAATATCCTGCTTCCAACTCTGAACTGCTGGTCTTATTATTTGTAATACTCTAGTGCCTGGGAGGCCTAGTTATGGACCAGGAGCCCATTCTGTTAGGCACAATATAACTATTGAACAAAAAGACAGTGCCTGCCCCAAAGAGCTTACCCCCAAAGAGCTTACAGTCTAAGTATAAAACAAGAGACAACACATGAATACAGACAGATGAGGGAATATAAGGAAACATTGAAACAATATTGGGTAGCATGACAGGCAATTGTCTTATGCCATAGCCTAACTGTTGTTAAGCTGCTTGTGGGCATCATGGAAAAGGAGTTTTCAAGAAGGTTTTAATGGAGGATAATGAGGTAGCTTTGTAGACATTTATGGGGAGCTCCTCCTTCGCACCGGAGAAAATGTGAAGCTGTGTGTTTAAAAACTTAACAAGTGGGTGATGGAGCTGCCATGCGCTGATTGGAGGCAGGAGTCAAGTTACAGTATTTAAAATAAGAAATCCTTTTTGGACTACGTTCCGTGGAGTCCTGTTCAGGAAATGGGGTGTGTCTGTGTTTGGAGAGGAAAATAAAGAACATGATGGATTGTTAGTTAGTCTTTGGAGGCCTGATTTTTTGGAAGAGCTCCAATGCAAGTCCATGGGAGTTGGTCCACCACAGAACCTCAGAGCATGATGGTTTTCCCTTACAAAAACAAAATCTCAAATGTGTACAATATGCAACAAAAGTCAATGGTAGTGTTTGTGTAAGTAACGCCAGCAGGATTTTACCTAATTAGTGTAATGTATGTAAGATGGATACAGTCTTCATGATTCAACTATGTAATTCTTGGGGGGGAGGAGAGGGGAATAGAAACCTTTGTCTGTTTTCAGGTGCCAGCAGCGATTGTAAACGTTTATGTGAAATTTTAGACTTTTTCTTTGATTTTTTTGCATACATTTCTAGGCTTTTGCACTAGTTTTATGGTACAGGTTTTCTTCATACATTTTTTTTAAAAGTATAAGTATATACATAAGGAAAAGATACTTTCATGTTATATTGTTTAACTGTTCTGTATTATTGAACAGATGTAATAGCCAAAATGACTGTATTAAACTTCGTAAAACTTCTTCTATTAACAATGTGCAATAGTAATAATGAAAACAAATTTTGAAGAATGCGCAATTCATGAAATTATATATACTGTACATGATTATTGAAGTTATAACATTCTTATGCATTGCATGTCATTGCCTGCTTTCCCTACGGAACACAATGAACTAAAACAATTAGTAAATTATTACATATTATAACATTTTCAGTGGTCTTGTCGAAAAAAAGTAAAATACAAAGAGTTATATGCAAATTACTTTTCTTCTGTCCCCAAAAATTCTAGGACAGAAAGGAGAGAAAAAAATAATAGTTCAGGGATCATAGGTGGGAAAAACTCCAAGTTAGAGCTTTATCCCATCAGCTTTCCCTGATAATGCTTCAGGCACTGTGTTGTTTTTCTCTGAGCAAGCTCAAAAGCTTGTCTCTTTTACCAACAGAAGTTGGCTCAGTAAAAGACATTACCTCACAAACCTTGTCTGTCTTTTTGTTTCTTGGGCAGGTTATCTGTTGCTGGGCCTCATTGCAATGTTGGTGGTTCTAGAAACTTTCTGTGAACTTCGTGAGCTCAAAAGGTTTAGAAAAATGTTTTATGTGAAGAAGGACAAGGAAGAGGACCAAGTGCATATAGTGGAACATGACCAGCTTTCCTTCTCTTCAATTTCGGACCAAGCAGCTTCCATGAAGGAGGATGAAAAAGCAAACGAGCCTTTTGTGACTGTTCAACCTGCAACTTATTATGATGGCTGTATAAACAATTAATACAAGGGCATCCATACCAATATTATAGTGCACTTACATCATTACCGTAAGAAATAGAATGCCTCTTTATTTTTTGTGGGGGAAAATTTTTATGAAAGAAAGGAGACTGTGCTGCTTTAATAAGTATTCATCATTTCAGATGTTGAAAAGACTTCTGACACAAATCAATGTTGCTAAAATGGAGCTACACTGGGAGAGTGGGAGGATTTGTAGCAGCTGGTGGGGTATCCCTGGGAGGCATTATGCCTGAAGAGACAAGGAGGAAGCATAATGCCCCACTGGCAGCTCCCTGCAACACCCTTGGGATGGGTGTAATCTGCTCTCCTTCAGTGTAGCCTTATAGCTACTGGCTGGTGTGCAGGGAAGTAGTGCCTTATGCACACCCCTGTCCAGTTACCAGCCCTATGGGCAGTGTGCATTGACAGTAGAGGTGGCCAGCCTCTCCACCATGCTTCTGCAGTGGGATCCTGCCCCATTAAAGTCCGCAATGATAGATATGCTTTCGGGTTAGATGCAGGAAGCATTGCGTGAAATTCGACAGCCTGTGTTATGCTGGCAGTTGGACTAAATGATGATAGTGGTCTCTTCGGGCCTTAAAATCTGTGCTATGAGAGTTTTACAACTGATTTCTATGGGCATAGGATCTGGATCCTGTAGCACAAGTCGCCATATTAAGACTGCCTCCCACGTAAGAGCAGTGCTAGGGAAAGCCCTCTCCCCTGCAGTGCATGCATGCCAGATGGGCCATAACTTGGCTTTTAGTGTTCAAAGATGAATATCTTACTGTAATAAAGCAGCAAAATGAAAGTGTCTAGACTTAGCTGACATGAGAAGAATACTTGAAATTAATTACCTAAAAGATACCATATGTGAGTTTAGTTATAGCTAGTGTTGAACAGATTTTATACCTTTTTGGGGAAACTTTACTTTATGGTTAAATCTGTTAAATCTATATGACTAAAACTTATATTTAAGAAAAACGAGCTAAAGATTTTTTTTGTTAGGTTGAAGCATACTGTGTTTGCATGTTCCCAACAAAGTGGCTATTTTTGTACAGCCAAAGTTAAAACACCTCTATTTATAATGAACGTTTAACTAGTATATGTGTACATATATATACATAAATAAATATATTTATATACTGTACATATATTGTAGCCCACTAGAGTTTAACCGATTTAGGAATGATATTTTAGGTAGATTCCCCCCTCCCCCCCACCAGATTTCTCTTTATAAAAGGAAAAACTCAAAATTGCAGCACTAAAAATGTTGACTTTAAGATTTAAGAGTAGTGTACAAGGAACATTTCTACTGTCTTTCAGTGACGTTTTTGAAGTTGATTGATTGTCTTCAGTACTTGAAAACACACGATTTCTGTCAATTTGAATGTATTGCTAAACTCTGAAGAACATGACATGCATAGAAACAGTGATATTCAGTGTGTGCACAAATTGCAAAATACAGACACTTGATACTAAAGCACAGAATTAAAAATAGAAGAAACAAGCTGAACAGTTTACTGTGGTGTCTGTAAATATACAATACTGTATTTTAAACTTAAGGGTAAATAAAAAAAAGTGTGTAGCTTCTGGGTGTCTGTACTTAATTGTGCTCCGTGTTTTCTTTAAGACCTTATATACTGTACATAGATGACATATGAGAAAAAATGCGTGCATAAGGCTAGATTGTGCCACCCTAACCCTGGTGAACAACTTAAATGGGACCATTAATTCTGAATATACTTGCCAACATGAATAATGAATGTACCATCTAGTCCTTTACTGATTATTCTTATAGAATAATGTTTAGTATTTGAAACAAAAATAAACACACTTTGGAATGATAACAGCAAATAAAGCACAGTAATGACATTTATTTTAGTGTCTCAAAATAACTGATCTGTTAATTACGGTTAATGCAAAAATGGTCATTTCCAATTATTATTAGTGTCTATAGAAATATGTTCTAGTTCCTACAAGTGTCAAGTAGTCATGTGAAACCAAAGGTAAATTAATGAATGAGGCTAACGTGGATAAGATGGGCTCTGGATTAGAAAAAGGAAAGATTCCTTTGCACCTTGTATAAATTGGAAATGTATTGCTGAAGCTAATCAGAAGTCAGACTGGCAGATACAAATTGAAATAAAGAGCAAGAGTCTGCAAACACAAATGAATGATCTGTCAGGAGTGTAGAAGTCCTAAGAAGAGCAGTCAGAAGAAGTAAACACTTCTATTTTTATAGAGAAGAGAATAAGGCCCCATGGCTTCAGTCGTCCACCTACTGCAAACCTCCCCCAACTTCAGCATGTACATGCATATGCCCCATTTACAATTAGAAAAGCATTACTACTGTGCAGATGGGCCATATTCTTTCTTTCCCTTATTTGTCTTGCACTTGTAAATGGGAATTGTTTGTCTCTAGGAACAACATTGTCAGGCTATTCTGTAGCCACTTTTGTTGGGAGAAGTCTTGAGCAAAGTGATTAGTCTTAGGGCTTGTCTACACCACCTGCCGGATCAGCGGGCAGTGATCGATCCAGCGGGGGTCAATTAATCACATCTAGTATAGACGCGATAAATCGACCACTGAGCGCTCTCCCATGGACTCCGGTACTCCACCGGAACGAGAAGTGCAAGCGGAGTCAACGGGAGAGCGTCAGCTGTTGACTTACCACAGGGGAGATACGGTAAGTAGATCTAAGTACGTCGACTTCAGCTACGCTAGTCATGTAGCTGAAGTTGCATATCTTAGATCAACCCCGCACGGTAGTGTAGACAAGCCCTTAGAGTGAGCCCTAAATGTGCCAGGACCGTGGCTCTTTCTGATCCCTAGTGTAGGGGCGTTCCACAGTCAAAATTCATTCTGCTGCAACCCTTCTGTCCTATCCCCCAAGAGTTTCTCACTGGAGACTGTCAGTGGCAGCTTGTCTGCTGAGCACAGCTGTTGCAGGCTCAGGGATAGCTAAGCTATTATGCCTTCAGTGGGTTAAGATTAGAACTGGGACCTTAACATCTAGCTAGCTAGGCATTAATATCAGAGCCATTGCTAGAGAGCCAGTGCACCCGTGTAATGTGCTCTTATCTATGTCCCACATAAGAAGCAGGCTCATGCACATAGAATCACACAAAGATTCTATATACCTACCACGCTTTCAAGTTAATCCTAGGTACAGTTCTTGCTATAACCAGCCCACATATGACAAAGGCCTGGAATACTGTGGCTAGGTGGGATAGTCAAATGAGAGAGGTCCCCGGCCACCTGGAGATAATGAAAATGATTTAGTCACTGCTATTACCTGGCTATTTGGGAGCAGTCTGTACACCACGTTTCGCATGTTGCCTCTATATAAATACATGGTATGCCCACATCTTGAATACTGTGTGCAGATGTGGTCCCTCCATCTCAAAAAAGATATATTGGAATGGGAAAAGGTTCAGAAAAGGGCAACAAAAATGATTAGGGGTATGGAATGGCTTCCGTATGAGGAGAGATTAATAAGACTGGGACTTTTCAGCTTGGAAAAGCAACGGCTAAGGGGAGATATGATAGAGGTCTATAAAATCATGACTGGTGTGGAGAAAGTAGATAAGGAAGTGTTGTTTACTACTTCTCATAACACCAGAACTAGGGATCACCAAATGAAATTAATAGGCAGCAGGTTTAAAACAAAAGGAAGTATTTCTTCACACAACACACAGTCAACCTGAGGAACTCCTTGCCAGAGGATGTTGTGAAGGCCAAGATCAAATCAGCGTTAAAAAAAGAACTAGATAAATTCATGGAGGATAAGTCCAGCAATGGCTATTAGCCAGGATGGGCAGGAATGGTGTCCCTAGCCTCTGTTTGCCAGAAGCTGGGAATGAGCCACGGGGGATGGATCACTTGATGATTACCTGTTCTGTTCATTCCTACTGGGGCACCTGGCATTGGCTACTGTCAGAAGATAGGATACTGGGCTAGATGGACCTTTAGTCTGACACAGTAGGGTCAATCTTATGTTCTTATGAACTGAAATCTCACCATTCCATATGATTAACTTTAACAATCCTCATATTTTGATAATGAAGGCTTTGTTGTATTTATAAAGCCAGTTGTTAGAAATGTTAGGTGCCCAGCCCCTAAACGAACAACACACAAATGCTGGCCCCACTGAAGTCAACAGTAAAACTCCCACTGATTTGACTAGGGCAAAGATTTGACCTTTAGTTCCAGATTCTGCTCTGTGTTAAATCTGAGTAAATCTGAAGTAACTCAAATCATGTTAATGGTATTACTTCAAAGCTACACTGTTGTAAAAAGAGTTTGGTTCTCATTCCATACAAAGTTAGACTAGTCCTGGTTAATATTGTAATATGCTTTTAAAATAATATTCTACTAGATACACATTATTTTTATCTTCACAGTTTACTAGTTCCATCAAATTTGTTTCACTTGGAAATAATGATTTCTAATTGCAGTAGGGTCACTTTGACTTGATCTGAAAAATCACATGCTATCTAATGCAAATTCCACCTGCTGAAGTATGAGTGAGTGCTTTTTATCACTGGTATCCTTTTTTACCAAGGAAGATTTCTTGGTCCAATTACCTTGAAATAGCATTATGTTTCTGCTGATGGTTAGTCCCATTGTACGGTGTTATTTTACTCAGCATGATCCAGATACACTGCACACATCATCTAACTGACAGAGAGAGACTACCATGCACCATGGAGATTTTGGTTAAATGACAGACTGGATAATCAAGAGGCAGAATATGGATGGGAACACGTGAAAAAGCTGACAGACATCCGACTGAGTGGCACAGTGTGAAGGCTTATTATGATGGCGAGCATAAATCTGAATGATAATAAATGTCATGATGACAACATGCTGACATTTTGCAAAGTGTAGCTCATGGTTTTAGCCTCAACTATTACATGGCTTTATTCCAGTGAGAGAGAAGAAAGTTTGTAGAGTTAGGGAGGAGAAAAGATATTGCTAACCCTTACCTGAAAT
This sequence comes from Malaclemys terrapin pileata, assembly GCF_027887155.1. NCBI lineage: Eukaryota > Metazoa > Chordata > Testudines > Emydidae > Malaclemys > Malaclemys terrapin. The sequence goes on along the minus strand of NC_071507.1, from coordinate 77,941,295 downwards.
GAAATTCAATGGAACCCTTAGATGGTGAATTTTTTCCCCATAGAATAACTTCAGTATAAGATGAGGTTCACTGTATCTGGAATTGCCAGATATATGTAGCAAGTCACTGAAAACATTTGGAACTTCATCCTAACCTGACTTGCACAGTTTTTGTGCTCATTGGAGGAAAATGGTATTGTTAAATAGAGTAAACAAAGAATTTTATATAAATGTCCCTATATTAAGTTTAGGGGATAAATGATCAGGTTGCAAGAAGGGTAATTAAGCATCACAACTAAATGGCTCTAATTTGGTCATACTTTTTAAGCTACTGGTTTACTTAATCTGGAGTTGCTAACATTGTTAGATCCTTATCCCTGCAGATAACAGAGTGATTCATTGATTAGTGTATCAGACACAGCCGATCCTTCTAAAGTGAAAAAGCCACTCTGCTGGGTTCACACAACACAGCTGAACACTAAAGGCCCAGTTTTGTGTTCTGTTACACAGGTGCAACACATTGATGGCAACAGAGCACAGAGTTGGTCCTAATCTTCTCTTTCTCGGAGGTACCATAGGTAGGGAGCCTTGGCCTATCTCTGCTGCCACTGACTTCAATGGGAGCAGAGTTAGGCCAACCATTAAATGTTTTTAAATATCCTACTCACAAACAACCTAAATAGGCTTAAATTAACTTTCACAATAGTCTGTAGGCCTACCAATTTACTTTTAAAAAATAAGTCCAAGGTCCAACATGTAATTGTTGTATACAGGGCCGGCTCCAGGCACCAGCTTACCAAGCAGGTGCTTGGGGCGGCACGTCCAGCTTTTTCAGTGGCAATTCGGCGGACGGTCCCTCGCTCCCGCTCGGAGTGAAGGACCTTCCACCGAATTGCCGCCGCAGATCGCGGCTTTGTTTGTTTGTTTGGCTGCTTGGGGCGGCCAAAACCCTGGAGCCAGCCCTGGTTGTATAATTCACCCAACTCCTCTCCATATAAGTCAGCTAGAGTCATATTTCTTACAGAATGTTGAATATAAAAACTAATAGATCACACAGGAGAATTCAATCTTAGTTTTTCCTACTTAAATGAATAATTGCTGTGTTACTTGCCATTATTCACACACAATAAATGCACTCAGGTTACAATGTCATGTTATCAAATACCTGAAAAGCTTTTGTTTCAGCTGTATGCTGGCCAATTTTAATTAATTTGTGTAAACAGAAGACTGCAAAATGTAATATCAATTTAGATGGGAATTAATGAACCCTAAGTCAGAATTCCATGGGTAGGTTTTCCTGATTGTGGTAGGTGATATGCTAAATTCATTTTGTGATTCATTGTCATTGCTTGAAGTCTTCAGTCTGAACACAGAGGTGATAAATATTGCTGTCCGGTAATAAAGTACAATATGACCTTTGGGCTTAGTTCCTAGAAATGTTTATTTGGCTGCTTTAGCAGATTAATCCTATTTGCATGGAGTAACAAGAACTTGTTTGAAATTCATTATGCAGGATAAAATTGCAATCCATGCCCCATTTAACTCAAACTCCTAGTGCATGCTCAGGCAAAATAACTAGGGCTCAGTTCTTTATCCTTTGAGTTCCCTGAGAGCAGTGCTAGGCAAAACTCCATCTTGGGGATAATGCAGAGCCACAGTCCCTCTGGAGGAGTCCAGGGAACAATTCCGCCTCAGCAAGGAAGTATTTTTTCCCTGGGGTGTAGGGCAAGCGCAATTGCTGCTACATCCATGCCCGAAGTATAGCATATTCCCCTGGCTTGCTCTGTGGACTGGTGCAGGGAAGGAGAAGCCCAGGACCTGGCCTCTCACTGATCCTTTTATGGTATTATGTGCCCCAAGAGCCTAGGGGTTGTGCAGAACCTGTGCTACCCAAGCACAGGGACTGTGAATGTGACAGGCCTTTTGTGGCACAGGGAAGGGCTTGCACTCGTGCATCTGTGTAAAGGCCACATTCGGGTTCACCGTGAGCTCCATTAAAAACTCACCATTCACAGGCCGAGGCACCAGCATTAGCCACAGTATCTTCAGGTGCTTAAAATGTGAGATATTGGGGAAACCCCAATCACTGAAGAGTGGAAAATAAGCTTTTAATGGCACCCAATGGTTAGCCACTGAATGTGTTGCACCTGTACAAGCAACCAATCTTCCCTTGAAGAGTTTACAATCTAAGTAACAAAAATGGAGAAGATGGGATGCACTGGGAAACCCACAGGTAAGAGTAAACTTAGAGCCAACATTATTCTATGTATGGCTTGGTTCGGCTCACTTTTTGTGGGTATTGGGGAATAACTGAGTCTTGAGGAGGGATTTGAGGAGGGTGCATGGTGGCTTAACAAGCTGGGATGGGGATGATACAACATGGGGAAAGATCGGGAGATGAGAATGGGGTGAATGGGATATTGAGGTTGCCATCCGTGGAGCCAAGTAGGAGGTGGGTGACATGATGAGAGATGGGATCAGACCAGAGCTGTTATGTTTTATCTTACTGATGAGCAGACCAGTGTCAAGATAAACCCTTTATTAGGAACAGGAACTATGTACACAAATGAGGTAACAAACTTCCTACTAATCTGTGTACTTGTAGCCTGCGACTGCCCGGTGATGGGCTTCTTTGTTTCTGCCCCAGCAGAAACTGTCCCCACGAAATCAAAGACTGAAGAGACTATGAGAAGTGTCATCCCTACACTTCCTGGAGAACTTAGCTCGATAGCATATCTTTCCTTTTTTAGATCCTTTTTTAAAATTCCCTGTCTTAACTAAAACTCTATTAAATTAAACAATCAAATTATTACAAATACAATAACTGAGTTAACTCTCCAGGTTGCTTAAACACAACTCTAACCTATCTCAATCATTGTTGTAGGGCATTTTAGTAATCTTCCCAATCTTGTAATCCCTCTTCAGTCAAATCCTTGTCTGTACCAGACTGTTCAGTCTCAGGGTCAATAACAAGGTCAGTTTGTGAATTGTTTTCACTTTGTGTGTCTGCTCTCACTTCACTTGCCTTGGATCAGGTATCTTGAGCAGATGCTTATGACTCCTTTGTAAGATTGTGCCTTAATCTGTGATCACTGAGTATGAGCAAGGTGACTCTTCTTTGTCCACTGTAGCTTCAGTTGGCCAGTGCCCATCTTGCCAAATTCTCACCGGGTCTTTTGTTTTTTAACTGTGGAAGAAGTCTTGCTTTTATTGTAACATTTTGTCTGATGGTACCTGCCAAGTCTTTTCCTCACTATCACAGACTCTTAGTCATCCTCTGTTTTTGTCCCATATCTGGTAATCAATTCTTTATATGTCAGTTGTAGAGTAGTTCAACAGGCGACTTTCCACATTGTGGGCTTCAACACCACTCAGCTATGGGATCTTACATAGCTGCCAAACCTTCCCCTCACCCCCTCACTGCAACTGCTAGTGCAGTGGCTCTCAAACTTTTTTACTGGTGACCCCTTTCATATATAAAGTCTCTGAATGTGACCCCCCCTTATAAATTAAAAACACTTTTTTAATATATATTTAACACCATTATAAATACTGGAGGCAAAGCAGGGTTTGGGGTGGAGGTTGACTGCTCGTGACCCCCCATGTAGTAACCTCGTGGCCCCTTGAGGGGTCCCAAACCCCAGTTTGAGAACCCCTGTGCTAGAGCATGGGTAGGTATTGCCAGTGCTGAAGCCCACAGTGACCTGCAGCTCCTGTAATAGCATGACATATACTGGAGGGGAAAAAATTAAAATGGGATTTATTTAATCAAGTTGCAGGTTAACATTTAGTTTAATAAAACCCTCATTTTCTTTTAATGTTTTCTAATCTATTCCACACTGTTAGGGAAATTGCAGTTTGACATGGTGGAGGGGGAGAGGAGCAGTTGGTGTGGCATTTAAATTATTCAGATCCTGCTGACCAAAGAATTCATGGCCCCTGGCTATACATCTTAATTATTTCTCTCCTATTTATTATTGTAACTCTTAACTCTGTAAAGTGCTTTGAAATGCAGTTAGTGTGGAAGATGCTTTGCAAAAACAAAACTGATTTGTAGGAGAAACTTGCTCCATTTACTTACAGTACTTAACTACAGCACAGGGAGGTTGTGAAACTTAAAGTTGGTAAAGCACTGTGGGGGTGTTTGGATGCTGGGTGCTGTGGAACTGAGAAATTTTCTCTCCCTGCCCTAACAGATTCCCCATGTTCAGAACAGAGAAGAAATTCATTCTAAACGTTTACCGTCCATGGCAGCGGGTATCACAGGCCGGGGGGGCTGAGCCTCCCCAAACAGCCAGGCATGCTCAGTCCCTTGCTCCACCCCGAGGCCCCCTCCTGCTTCCCACTCTTCCCCTGTGGCCCCAGCTCAGGTTGCTCCTCTTCCCCAAAGCGGGCAGGGTCTGGGGCTAGGGCCGGCCGGTGGCCTGAGACCCGGGGCGGCTGGGGCCAGTGCTGGGGCGACTGGGGCCAGCTCTGGGGCTGCCTGCCTGGTACTCTGAGGCTGCCTGCCTGGTACTCTGGGACTGGGGGTGCTTGGGCAGGTGGGCCGGAGGTGCGGGAGCCAGCAGCCGCAGTGGGGGGCTTGTGGCTCTGGCGTGGTGTGAGGGGCAGGCGAATTGGCAGTTCATGCGCCGCCCATGTTACCATCAGTGATTTTAAAAAGCCACGTGCTTTATAATACGTGTGGCTGCACCTCACTTCTTCTCAGTGGATTACACTGGTGCTGGCTCTGTTCAGCTTCCCAGTGTGAGACTATGTGCGGCAATGTCCCCCAATATGTGAAAGGTTGTCAAAGCCAGGAGAGAATATAGGCAGACCTGTTGAAAGGGAGATTTAGACAATGGTTTTTAATCAATATCAGAGTGATAACTTTAGGCTGTAGTGATAATTCATTATTTATCTTCACTACATGCCCAAGGACCACAGACTAAGCGAGCGCCTCGGGCATGAACAAGATGACTATTCCACATTTGAGAGTAAATACACTTCCATGGTACAGTGCTGCTTGTAAGTGAAATGACTTCTATAGTGGGCATTACAAGACAGGGGGGAGAAACAATTTATTAACCTCACGGTATAGTTCAGAAACATGACTTTAAAATAAATTCCTTCCATTTCATTAGAGTTGCTGTAACACCCCATCTTCCACTTCAACTGCTCAGCATTTACCAACAGAAGATATATCCATCAGCATCATGCTGCCACATAGGCCCTGTTATTGAGTGCCTTTAAACGTAATACACAAGTATTTGGCAACTAAACTAAATAATTTACTGAGCTGTGTGCAGATACCAGGATATGGACTTAGGGCCAATAACTGAGACACATGCTTGTCTATGGGGTAAAATGTTACCCAGAATTAGAACTGGACAGGTTTCCCTATCCCTCAAATGTTTTTGGCAGTTCAAAAACGTTTCCCATCTTGAATCAAGATGAAAAGTCAATCTTAAAAATATTCACGAACTGGGAGGGGAAAAAATCAGTTCAGATCAATCACAAAAATTTGTTTCAATAGTTTTGAAACTTTTTGGTTTGATTTCAGTGTTCTTTCCCTTTTTTTAACCTTTTCTTATTTGGCTTAAGTTTTAAAAAAAGGTATTTTGGTTCAGAAAATTAGAATTTTTCATTTAGAACATGTCAAAATGGAATATTTTGACAATTCCAAAACTTTTTTGCATTTTTTTTCGAGTCAAGAGATTTGTTGAATCCAAGCCTGTTTAATGAACACTTTTGATTTTCAATGAATCAGTATGTTTCAACTAAGAAATGTTTCTTTTAAAATTTCCTGACCGGTTCTATCCAGAACCTTCCTTTCCAGCATCAAAAACTATTTGAATACTGGGCCTGAAGAAAATGCCCAGAAAGTGTTAAAGAATCATAGAAGTAAGAAATAGAGAAGGCCTGTCAATACTTATTAAGTCATCTAGTCTACCTGCCAGTCAGTGCAAAAAAACATTATTGAAAATTTCCAGTCTAGTTTTAAATGTCCTAAGTGTGGGGTTCCCCAGATTCCCTGAGGATACTGCTCAGAAGCCTTCAGATGATTCTTCAGCTGGGCTGCGTGAACTGAGCACAAGATAGGGCCAGAGCGCAAACAGATGCCTGCAGTAGTTCACTAAAACTCTTCTCCTTCCACAAAACTTGCAATTTATCATTATATCCTTTCTGGTCCTTGAACCAGTTTCCAGTCCGTATTATTCTGCTCATATCAAAGCTATTTTGAGAAGAAGATGATTTTGTGACACTGTGTCCAAAATATGATTAAATTTCAAATGCTGTCATCTTGGCAGACAGAACTTAAGCTCTTTGAGGCCTAGCCTGTGGGTTTATTTGGTATTTAGACAGCACCTAGCATATTGTGAGTGTTAGTGGAAACAAGCAATACATAGTAATACATTATGCAATACAGGGAATTTTCATTCCCTTTTCATCCACCAGTTTAGCATGTGAGTCAAAAGAAGGAGCCAAGTTGGTCTCGCTGGATCTAGTTTATAAACCCTTGCTGCTGCTTGCTCATGGTTCTGTTACCCTCTAGAAGTGTAGTTAAATTCTTTTCTCTTGATATTTATGCCATTATTTTATTAGAGCTGAAAATATTGAGGTAGGTAGGTGACTTACCTTTAGAGTCAACAGCAAGTCTGTAATAGAGCTGAGAATGAAACCTAGATATCCTGAGACCAAATCTAATACTTCCTCCTGTTTGGGGTTGGTAGGGTGAGGGTATGCAAAATGTTACTGCAGCATGGCTAGACACACCCATGCTAGCCTGGCTACATATAGCAGCGTAGATGCAGTAGCATAGGCATCAGTGCAAACTGTACAAACACACCAGAGACCTTTGGAAACATAGTCATGTTCCCAACTCATGCTGAATTCCATGCAGCTGTGTCTACCGGGTTCTGGTATGCTTACCTATCCTGCAGTCACCCTGCAAATTGCAATATATTCAGACTCTGAAGGAAAGAGGAATAGTAGGTTAGGAAGGACCCATTACCTTCCCCCTTTATATTCCCCTCTTGTTTCAATTTGATTCATACTCCAGACCACACACAGCAGGCATGATACTCATTCCCCTGGGCACTCCGCAATGGAAAAATAAATTTGGTCTATTTACATTCAGACGTTTCAACATAAAGCACAAGCCCCAGCATTTACAGTACTTCTGTGATAATTTATTATTTAATCTGTACAGAATAACCCATATCAACTAATTACATAGAAATATTTGTGACATGTGATACATTTCCAGATGAACATTTAGAATATAACAGAAGAAACACAGAGAGTTAGGTTTCAAGTATGCTGTAGATACCCATTAAAGCTGTGTTATCCAGATACAGTATTGCGCCTCAGAGAGAGGTTGCTATCAAATTTGGGAAATATGATGGTTTAGTTTAATTACATACTGGACAATAATGGCTCTGTAGTGGGGCGGTTACTCCACTCCTGGGATAAAAGGAGTGAGAGCAGCTGGGGGAGGCTGGCTGAGTAGCTGGCCACAGGTGGCTCTGATAAGAGGGCTGTGAGTGTCTCACTCCAGGGCTGGAGTGAGAAGGACCCTGGGAAAGATAGGGTATCTTTGACAGCACAGTGCAGGGGCAGAAGCAGGCTGAGCTGAGCTGAGCTGGGGAGCTCAGGCCTAGCTATCTCCCAGGCTGAGGCCTGGCAGGAAGGCCTAAGGAGGCACTGCAGGGAAACAGTTGGGGCTAGAAAGGCAGCAGGTCCAACCTCCTAGCCAATGATGAGTAGTTGTTACAGACTGCAGTTTGCCCCAGAGCAAGGGGGCTAGATAAAGACTGGCAGTAGCCACTGAGGCAAGGTGGGCACAGGGGGAAGGGTCTCAGAGTGTGGGGGCACTGCTGTGGGGCAGCACCCCAAGGTGAGGGCACGGGGCCAGAGGTGGTGGAGATTGATTGAAAGACAAGTAGCAACAGCAGGAGAGACACTGGCCAGCAGGGGGTGCTCAGAGACTGGAAAGAGCTAATTCCTGGACTAACCAGCAGGAGGTGCGATGCGGGTGAGTGCGTGCCATTACAGGCTCTAAAAGAGATTGTGGGGAAATAGTACTTCTGAGGGGAAAAACTGCCTGAGTAAGTGTTTACTTGGTAGATGAAATGCTGTAGGGAAAAAAATGCCTCTCAACTTACTGGGTTAATAAAACACACTTTAAAGATGCCTACTTACATGACAGCTATTTGATTATGTTAAGATGGACTGTCACGTCTCTGTATTTACATGCAGTTTTCTTTTTTCTAATTTAATAGCAATTCTCATTTTTACTAAACAGTATAAAAAATCCGGTGTGGATTTAAAGCTTGTGAATGGCACTAGTCTAAAGCCCCAGTCCAGCACACACTTCATGTGAATCTTTTTCTGCAGGGACGTAGACTCTTTGAATTCACTGGGATTATTCACATGCATAATTTCCTCACACACATAAATATTTGTAGGGTTGGGTCCAGTTCAATTCCCAATGAAGTCAAAGGAAAGATTCCCACTGACTTCAATGACAACTGAAACACAGATGGTGATTGCTTTGTCCTAGATATTTTTTTTTAGTTTTCTTTGGTGCTTAAGTAAATCTCCCATTAATGCTACATATCGGAGTTTGCGCCCCATAATGAAACTTACATTTTTGAGAAGAGTGCTCCCATTCCTTTCTTTTACTCTTACTTTTTAACCAGTTCCACCTTTATTGGTTTCTTTTAGGGTAGGTCTACACTTACAGTGGTATGTAGAGTACAGACACTGCACACACAGCTACCATGAGTATAAATAGCAGTTTAGATAGTGGGGCACTGCTTAGGTGAGTAGAGTACAGAAATGCCAGAATCCTAGTGTGTATACTCTACCTGACTTTCTACATTGATATTTTTCCTGATGCAGTGACATACTTCAGCAGTGAGGAAAGGCTCTGGCAAGGGAGGGGAGGGTAGCAGTGAGGAAGGGTGCCAGGAGATTCCCCTGGAGTTATGCCCCGCTGCCTCACTCCTGCCAGAGGCTTTCACTGCCACATGTAGCTACATGCTACAGTGTGGACTCCGCCTGCCTTTCACTGCAGCATGTAGCTACGTGTACCATACTCACTGCCACAAGTGTAGACAAGGCCTAACCTATAGCTGATCCATTTAGCTATATAGTTATGATTATACAAGAGGAAAGTTTGGAGCCTATTGTCACTGGGTCTTTATGCTGCTTGGATTCATAGGGGCAAAGATTTCTAAGCATAAGCAAGGGATCCCCAGCTGCTTAGCCTGCATTAGCCCTAAAATACATATCAAGCTTACTTATTATAGAAGCTTTTATCATCTTTTGGAAACTTAAGACTGTAACTCACTCGTGTGTGCCAGTTTATGTGCTTTAACCTTGTAAATAACTCTCATTTCTTTTTCTTAATTAATAAATCTTTAGTTAATTTATTTATTATAGGATTAACTACAAACATTGTCTTTGAAGTCAGACCTAAGGGACCATTGACCTGGGGTAAGGGACCAGTCTTTTGAAACTGGGAGTAACCTGAATATTGTGGGGTTTTTTTTTGTTTTTTTTTAATAGTGTAAGGGATCATCTATCGCAAAGACAGATTTACCTGGGTGGAAAGATAGGTCGGAGTACCCAAGGGGACTGTCTGTAACTCATGTTAAGGCTGCTATAGTGCCTAAGAAGTTCACACTTGGTTGGTGAAATCTATGTATAGAACTCACAGCCAATTTGGGGTGTGTGCCCTACATCTTAAGTCTGCTCTGAAGTTGGTGCTCGTGCTCTGGAGCCACTCCAGACAGCTTGACACTGGTGTAGTCCTGGCAAGATTCACATGCCACAGGGTCAATTGGGTTTATAGATCATAACCCAGTGCTGTTAAAAGCTTAAACTTAATACTGAAAGTATTAAAGATTAGTCCCAATGGGTGAATCACAGTCAAATGAAGGTCTTGACTGAAAAGACGTTGAACAATTATGTAAGGAAAGGGGAATATCCCATAAAAAGAAAACTCCAGTTCAGGAGCTGAGAGCTTTGGACGCTTGGTCAAAACTTATGAGCAAAGACCCACCTGCCCTAGGCACTGCAGGGGAAAACACTGCAGTGGAACTGGCTCAACTGCAATAACTGGCAGCGCAGGAAGAACACAAGCTCCAGAGACAGATGGCGAAAGTGCGAATCAGGGAGACTATGTTGCAGTTGTGGGGAGTGCCAGTACATTTTTAACTGGTCTGATCTGCTGTGGCAACTCAGTTGCTCTCTCCTGGCAAGGTGGGATTTGGGGTCTGTGTATTTATCTGGTTTTGGCAGTTCACTTTTTTTATTGATTTGGACATAATGATTGTTGAAGAAGCGATTGCCCAAGTGGATTCTTATAAAAGGATCATCAATGGTAAGAGCTAGATTCTTAGGGCACAGCTGAGAAAGGGCATCACAATAGAGCAAGGTGTGGCTTCCTGATGATGGAGCTCATTCTATGCCATCTCCCTTGTACTTCAGAGCAGCCTCTTTGCTGGTCTAAAATACCAGCCAGTAACAAATTCTCAGGGAGCTATGTACTGGCCAGGGATTGTTGGAACTCTGTATGCTTTCATCTCATTCCCTGCCCAACCCCCTATGCAGCTGAAAGGGGTCAGACCACAGCTCAGGATCAGGCTCTAAATCTAACTGATCTTTGGAACAAATGGTCTCTGAAAATGGTTCACAAAAGCTAAATAAGGGACACAAGGAGCTAGGGGACGCAAATGTGGCCTAAGAGCCAAAGCTCTGGATTGGGACTCAGAAGTTGTAGGTTTTATTCCCAGCTCTGCTACTGACCTGCCAGATGACTCATAGCACTTTGCCTCAGTTCCCCCTTCTGTAAAATGAGATAATGATACTGACCGCCTTTGTAAAGTGATTTGAGAGCTACTGACGAAAAGTGCTATCTGAGAGCTAAATATTATTGTTCAATATAGTTAAAAAGTAAAATCAGAGCAAAGTGAGTGAGACCTTCAGAGATGCAAGCAAGGGGGAAAAGATGCATTTTCTGATCAGAATTGAAAGGAGATGGAGAGTCAATGAAGTGGAGATAAAGGCTTACAGAAAAGAAACTTTTTGCACCATCTAATAACTTGCATTGTGAGAGCATCTTTCATTCTCAGTGATCCTAAAATCCTTTGCAAATAATAGATTCCTCTTTGTGTTTATATCTATTCAGTCACTGCTTTGAATGAAATGCAGCAGCTGTCTAAAAATGCAAAGCAATTCTACACAGTGGTTTAGGAGAGCAGTATGATGGATGTTGCAACCCCATGCAGTACCATTGGAGACCACTGTAGTAAGTTTATGAATGGTTTACATACCATTGTGTTCTACTCCATGGGGGAGGATTACCACAGCTGCTACAGGAGCTAAAACAGTAGGGGATGATTACCCTAGGGATTGTAAACCATTTCAGAGAAGTCCCACCCCTCCCCCTTCCATCTGAGGCGATTTTCCATCTATTGGCTCAGGCTGGGTTTCTAGAGACTAGGGAACACAGAAGGGCTTTTGATATAAAAGGAAGAGGTTGAACTGACCTGTGGCCCTCTTTCTGATCCAACATGTTGACATGAACCTTTGTGCGAGGCGCCACAATCCTGCCGAAGGGTTGGAAAGACTTTGGCTTACTAGGGCCTCTTCCCCCCTCTCCCCCCATCAGACTGATGGGTGACCTCTGGTAAACTTCTAGAGTGAGCATAGGAAGGTTTGCTTCCCCCCCCCCCCCCCCCCGTTATGCTTTTACCCTAAGAAGAAATGTATTTTGCTTTGTGAAAGCTGGGTGGTAACTGGCATACACTATTGTAGCGAGGTTAACCACAAGGGATCCTCTAGACCCTGGGTTAGACCAGCTGGGGAAATCACAGTGAGGAGCAGAGGGAGTGCAAGCTTAAACTCCCAGTCTGGAGGGAGAAAGACAAGGTTCTCTGTCTGACAGAGGTGATGACAGGGAGCCTGAAACCCTAAGTGGGTGCTTTCAAAGAACTGGAGGGGGGTTAAAGGTGCAGTTAGCCCTGAAACTGTGACAAGTAAACTATCATGTCCATTTGAAACTGAGTGGAATTTAGCTCAGCAGTATATAATAGCCTACGCTGGAATCAGGCCAGGACACCAGCATTAATACACACTTACAAAGAGTGAAGTGAATTTTTTAATGAGCACAAATGATCAGAAGGACAATGGTTTTGCACCTCCTGAAAGGCATGAAAAGACTCACTGCTTCAGTGGGCACTGGATTGGGCTTAAAAATGGGACTTCCAGTACATAGTAGGGCTAGTGCCGTCTGCAGAGCCTTGGTCCAGTATTAATTCAGAAGGTGTTCTGTTAACACCGATAACACTTCCTGCACTGTACTGGGTTTTCTATGGAGGTCACTCCTCCAACTAAGGGAGTTGATAATATCACAGCCCTAAACTGTACAGCTACTGGCTACGTTACAATAACTACTGAGTTATCTTGGACTGGCGCTAGGCAGTAAAACTAACAGATGGTCAGGAAATCTAGCATCCCTCCACTTACTCGCATCAACACAAAATTCATTAATAAAATAGACTCTGCCAGTTTTCTCAGAAAGGTCAAACATATGCTAGCTAACATCAAACCGTTTTTTCATGATGTATTTAATGTTGCCACTAGCTTGCTGTCTATTTCTGCCAAATGTTTACAGAATTTATCATCTACAGAATCAGCCTGCAGTTGCATATTATTATTGTTTCTTTAACCATTTCCTGTTTTGGGAGTGTTTTTTGTGGTTTTGTGTCTGGGGTTTTTTGTTTGTTTGTTTTTTGGTTGTTTTTTTGCATCAGCCACTATGCTCCTGTGTTAGGTTCTTTCTCTGTACCTAATACTCCCCCATTCTGTTCTAGTGCCTGCTGCTATTCTTGGCATCCAAATCAATGTTAACTGGTATGTAATCAGCCTGTGTTTTACCGACCAGCCTTTGTTCCCTTGTCAGCTTTCATTTCAGGCTCTGCTCTGATGCCAGTTACTGTTCTGTTCTAACTGTTTCTAACTCTGAATTCTTTGCCACATGCTGTACACCAGTATTTAGTCCAGTTCTAGTTATTTCTGCCTTGGGTTCTTGGGCAAGCAGCTGCATTGAAAACATTCTTCACTTCTTATTAAGCTCTCCCCCATATTCTTTCCTCACCCCCATTATGCATCAGTTTCTCCTGACCAATACCCATCCTGTCTCACATTTTCAGAACTCGTGATCATAAATCCATAGCCTTTTTTCTTCAGCATAAAATGACTAAAGCGCTATACAAATGCATGCTGGCAGACTTTATGTAATCATAGGAGGATATTTTGATTACCGAATGCAATGAATTTGTTCTGTGCCAAATCACTCAAAACACTGTAAAACATCCATTCTATTCCATTTCCAATTCTTACTAGTTAGTTGTTTTGGCTGAGTGCTGACAGTGTGTGCTCAGCACTGTATAAATATAAATTTGTCTATCCAAGTACTTGTGTTCTGCTAGTTCTGTAGATAGGTGTTCGGTTGTCATGGCAGTTTAACTGGCACCATTTTATCAGGACTAAATGGATGTTAGTTATTCAAGGGTACCACACCACTCTGTCTAACCATAGGTCTATGGGAAGTCACTTTTGAAAATGGGACTTAAGTGACTTAGGACCCTAAGAGTTCTTGAAAATTTTATCCTAAATCTTGTTTCCCTGGGTATTTTCTTCCAAAACACTTTTATGCCATCTGAAAATGATGTAAGCTGATCAATATATTCACTGCCAGAAACGGTAACTGAAGATAGTCTCAAAGATGTGTAAACCATATGCACAGTTTTACATATTTACATATTCAGAAAATATTCTTAAACAAAAAAATCTGAAGGTGTACACCAGAGTGGACAGGGTCAGGGTATGTGGCCTGAAGGAGGACAACAGTATCTGAGTTGTGGTGTCTGATCTGCATTGAGGGCAAAAGAAGGGATGGTTGATTCAGAAGTAGCAGACAGTCACAATTCACTGTTCAAAGTTTCTAGCCTCCAATGTTGATGATCTCCATGAGTTCTTAATTTCATAGTCTATGAAGTGTATATGCTCTCCGGGTAAACTATAAGGCCTAGCACTTCATAATACATTTAGGAACATAAATAATACCTAGCTTTTCCTCTCTAGATCCCAAGGGAGGGCACTATCATTATCCCCATTTTACAGATGGGGAAACTGAGACACAGAGGGTCAAGTGACTTGCTCAAAGTTATACAACAGGCTAGTGGCACAGCCACAAATTGAACCCAGGTTTCTCGAGTGCCAATCCAGTTCCCATCCCAGGCACACCACCACCCTAAGAAGGAGCCTCCAGAGGAGAGGTGATCTGTGGGATAGGGAAGGAAAGTTTGGGTCTGAAGAATGGAATGTTAAGACCAAATATAGATTACTTTTTTTAAAGTGTTTTCCTTATTTAAAAGGATACATGTAAAAATGAAAGAGGCATTTAAATGGGCATATGTTCTTTTAACACTGTGGATAAGGTGGAGTCTCATGGGTTTCACAAAGAAGAAAATATTTTAGTAGAGATAAGGTGCAGTAATTGACTGTGGAAAAAATGAAAGAAGACCGGCTGAATGCCAAGATAAGGAAAATGAGGAGGCAAAAGAAAACATGAGCTCAATAAGAATCTGGCAGGTCTTTTGTGTTGGCTGATGTGTTTTCAAAATTAGTTAAATCACCTTCTAGGGAAATGCCAGAGGAGAGAATAAATGTAAAGCTGAAATCACTTCCGTGTCTGCTGCCACAGCTAGAGCAGATACTACCCCTAGATCTGAAGGGGGAAGTGAGTCTCCAACTTCTTCTGATTATAGTTCTTAAAGCATTGAGCATTAGCTATATGTTTTCTGTGTTTGTTTTGCTCTTTTCAACCTTAAAAGAACTTTTTAAAAATTGTTGGATAAAAAATGTTTTAAACATGGAACTCTTCTGCCAAGTCATGTCGGCAGCCACAATGAACCCTCGCTTACAAACATGGTAACCTGCCCACCCTCCCTCCTATGTTACTGAAACATTTCCACTCCAATACAGTCATTTGATGGTCAGATGAAAAAGGCAATATCAACAACTAAACAGACAAAGTTTCCAGAAAACTCTTACTCCTGGTCAATCATCTCATGAAAGCTGCCCTTGTAAGATGTAAAATTGCAGCCACTGAATATTATGCATTATTGTTAAGCAATTCTACCTTGGCTGACCCATGATCCCTTCCAGCCACCAGAAACAGGACTTCACTCCTGGTTGTTTTTAGAGTTGCTTTAACCACTTGAAGGAAGTAGCCGTAATAGCTGCCAAAGTCTCTGTCCTATATGTCATTTTTGGGATGTTCTGCATGGCTCCCTGTAGAATTGCTTTGTCTGTTTAGTTGGTCATCTTGCCTCTTCATCTGACCATCAAATATGATGACTAGTTTGGAAAGATAATGTACTATGCAGTTCCAATCTTCCATTTTTACCATTTAGTATTTGGTTTTAATGTGTTATGAAAACTGAATTTCATAAAATTACTGGTGATATTTTCAGCTTCTAAAAAGAACAGCGCCACAACTAACAAGAGTCAGTCTCTTAAGATCAAGCTGCTTGTACATTGAGCTAAACGGAACTTGTAAGAATGTAATAGTGCCACTTCATATTAGACCAATAATATTTCGTTTTCACTATGCGGTAGCTGTCAGGAACTGTGTTTTCATTTGGGTTATCTCCAGTAACTTCATGAAAATTTGATTACCATCCAACGAAGAGCCACTGCAAGGGTAGGACTGATATTATAATTTAGTATTCATCTCCTCATGTACTTACTGGGGTTGATGCCATGTTTCTGTCCTTCACTGCCATGATGGCATAACTACGAATAGTGGATGTGATTCTCCTCTATGTAATTGGTAACGTCACTAAAGGCAATAATGTAAGTGAGAGAAGAATTAGGCACAATACAATCTTCCCTTAACACCAATTCAGTTACTTCATCCTCATATAACATTATTTCTGGATAAGCTATACTTGTTTGGATGCCATTAGTAGCATATACAAGATTAATAGGCTTTTTAGTTTGGACATATCTCTCTAGAGTTCTTGGTGAAAATGACATTTGCTCTCCAAACCAAGATCAGAATGTTGTTCATCATTACCTTTATAAATACTTGGTACCCCACAAGGAAGGTCTAACTCTTCCAATGCATTACTAATTTCTCATCAAGTTGTTCATCACAGTAATGATTAAATGGTTTGCTTCTAAATTTATCTTGTCTTATCAATGTTCTCATCCATACTACCAGGTGCCATTCTGAGCAGAATCAATTATCTTGACTTTTTTGCCCTTAGAGACAATAATTAATAACAAAACCAACGCCCTTCCCACTCATTGCTCAAAGCCTGGCTTTGTAAGTGGTGAGGAGCTGCACATCTCTAGCATGAGCAGTGGGAGGCACAATCCTGTCCAGCACAGGGTGTGCACGCAGCCTGCTCTGCTGCCTGGCGTGCAAGGAGAATGGGACATGATTCTACTTCCCACAAGGAGAACTAGGAGGGGGGAAACCCTGGTGCGCAGGGGAGAGGAGGGACTATGACGACACTGAAGAGAGGGGACAAGCATGAGGAAGGCTCTTATGCATTTGTAATGTGGCCAGGCACAATCTGGCTTTCTGTCAGTTAGTTGCTGTGCTGGCTGCCTGTTCCTCGGTGTGCATACAGACACCCCCCTAAAGTGTGTGGTTTCTCCGATACCAGAAGAATCTGTACCTCAGGAAGTGATTCTACGTGGCAGTTCAGAGGCATCTGCTCTCCTGCCTCTGACGGGAAAGAGGCAGGAAGAGCAGTAATACCAGCAACCAGGGGGGCGAGCTGCCTCTTCCAATAATAATAAGCAGACCTGGTTCTTTTGGTACCTGATCCACTATTCCTGAGACTGTGCATGCTTGTACTAACCTGCCAATAAATAAGCCATGAGGTCATGTAATGATACTTTAAGAATTGCCATGCACAAACTCACTGAAAATGTGGCACATGTATGGTCATGCTGATGATACTCTGTATGGCTTATACAAAACTTAAGCTTTCTATCTTAAGGGCCATATCTTGAGAGATGCTGAGTATCTGGAATATCCATTCATCTCAGTGGAAGTTCCAAGTGTTCAGCACCAAATTTAATTAACCTAAAAATGTTTGATGTCTAAGGGCAAAATTCTCCTCTCCTATATCTGGTGCATCTTGACGTAGATATTTTGCTCTTTACTGGTGTGCGGCATGCCCATTGACATTAACTGGAGCTCCAGGTTTGTAGGGAGAGCAGAATATAGGAACTGAGACCATGCAGAACTGAAGAATTTTGCCCCAAGTTTGCTCATATCATTTGTAGTTACTTTTTTAATTACATTTTAATTGGGTCTATAGTTATGCGTAAAGATGAGCAAAAAAGATAAAACCACTATAATTTAATGTAGTTTGGAATAATAAGATAAATATATGTACTCATTGCTCAAATGGGGGGGGAGGGGAATGAGAGAGCTTTATTTTTTGTGTGTGCCTTTCCCCTTTTTTAAACATCTCTCCCCTCCCCCCACCTTATTTATATCTTTGTTGAACTGTAATCACCTGGGCTGAAATTTTCCATGCCAAGTGTCTGCCTCGGGCTGATTTTTTTATGGAAAATTTAAGCTAAAATGGTTTGGCAGTTTCTGAGAACAAGGCTAGGGCAAAATACATTTTGTCCATATTACATTCTCTTTAAGTTTTAGTGACCCCATAATTCAGAGCAGGGACTTGAAGTTTGACAGTGGAGTGACCTTTGTGTCAAGGATGTGCCTTTTGACATTGCCATGAAAATCCACCCATATTTGGAACTGGGAATGGGTGGGCAAAGTAGACAGGGAACAAGGTGAGGGAAGAATAGGACTGTGATGAGGAGTCCACATAGGTGGAGACTGGTACTGGCTAGGCGAGGGAAAGAGGACTGCAATGAGGAGCCAGACTGGAGAAGAGACAGGACTGAAACAGGGACAAATTGGAGGAGAGGAGGCAGAAAGAGTCAAGGTTTGGGGGAACTGGCAGAAGGATCTGTGCCCATTACACCACACTCCACCACTCCTGCTCTGGAGGGGAAGCTTCCTGAAAGTGGGGGGGCCACCAGTGCCAAATCATGGCCCTGTCCTTTCCCCCAAGGTCCCGCCCTGCACTGCCTCTTCTCCCCTCCTCCCCCGCTCCTCTCTGCTCCCTCCTCCCAGTTGCTCGCCCTTACGGCCAGTAAAAAGTGGTGGGGCCATGCCCCCTGCTCCCCCATTTCAGTTCCCCTGCTCCAGAGCCTGGAATGGAACTTGGTGTGGGGGCAGCACATGAGGGCAAGGAAGTAGATGGTATGGAGCACAAGTATATACAGATCAAAGACATTGTTTGGATAGCGTTCAGCCTGCTCAGGTGGTTTATGGGGTGACTGGGGGGGCTTGTAGGGCAGGGACTTGATGACAAGCTCCAGAGGGTGAGGGTGGATAGGTAGCCACAGGACCCACTCAAGCTAAGTGAAAGAAACAGAGTCAAGGCTTGCGCCGCCCCCCCACCCCCCGGAGTACACAACCGGCGTGGGCAACCCCATCCCCTGGTCAAGCATCACAGAGTCTACTCAGTCCCTCCAACCATCACCCAGGAGGTTTCTGATTCTGGTGACATGAGTCAGGACCATGCTCCGGCTCACCAAGGGGGGACTCCACCATCTGCACACAAAGGTGAGAGTTGTGTAGCAGAGGTTCTACAAGGTCAGTTTCCCCCTCAGTGGCCACTATGGTCCTGGTTGCTGAAAGTAGCTTCAAGATCCAGGTAAAAGACCAAAAGCTCTGAGAGGTCTGGGGGAGACCTGTCAGGTGGAGATAAAACAGCTACCAGTTGTATTGGAGCTCTTTGAAGTTGGCGGAGGAAGGCATGTGCAAGCATGCTCCATGATGGATTATGAGCACCGCACAGGAGTCTCTGCAGGGCCTGAAGGTGAAAGGTGTGGACCTGGCTGTGAATGCAGACCAGGGCCTGTCTGCCCTCTCCCAGGAGGAGTGTCTGGGCACCTACAGAGACCCAGTGCTTCCCCAGCCAAAATAACTCCATGATCTTCCTCAGGAATCTGGTTAGTGTCCCTGGAGGTGGGCTTAAGGTGTTGGACCTGTGCCAGAGCATGGACAGGTCTAGCTGGTTGATTATTCCCCCAAAGGGAAAGGCATTGGAGCTTCTCTGTCATTTCCACAACCAGTCAGATACCCGGGCCTCCAACTGATCCAACTCACCAGTAGAGTAGGTAGGGATCAGTGGAAGAAAAGTAAACATCATGATAGAGCAATGAACCCACACCACACTGGATGGCCTGGAATGCGGGGGGCAGGGAGCCCACCTGCCATCTGTCCTCAACCATCAGGCTTTCAACCCAGTTGGAGGAAGCTGCCAAACAGGTGGCTTGGCAGGCCTCCACCAGGG
This sequence comes from Malaclemys terrapin pileata, assembly GCF_027887155.1. Lineage (NCBI taxonomy): Eukaryota > Metazoa > Chordata > Testudines > Emydidae > Malaclemys > Malaclemys terrapin. The sequence continues at coordinate 77,921,859 of NC_071507.1, read as the reverse complement.
CCAGGTTTGGGCCACAAGATGCACATTGTCCACATATCACCTGTATTCAACAGCTTCACCCACAAGTTTCGCTCTTAATGCACCAGACCTGTCATCCTCTCACAGAAGAGATAGAGGATGAGCTCAATGGTGATGCTGTATAATTGGCCAGGCAGCCGGCAGTCCTGATTCACTGCTGGACTCATCATGACGGAGCATTAATGCTGATTTTCAATAAGTCTTGGAGCACTGTGGAAGTTCCAGAAGACTAGAAAAAAGCTAATGTTGTACCATTTTAAAAAGGGTAAATGGAATGACCCAGGTAATTATAGGCCTCTCAGCCCAACATTGGTCCCAGGCAAAGCAATGGAGCAGCAGATACAGGACCTGATTAATCAATAATTAAAGGACAGAAATGTAATTTAGGCAAATCAACATGGGTTTATGGAAAATAGATCCTGTCAAACTAACTTGATGTCTTTTTTTTTTTTATGAGATTACAAGTTTGGTTGATAAATATAATAATGTTGACATAATTTACATAGACTTTTGTAAGGCATTTGACTGGTATCTCATAACATTCTGATTTTAAAAAACCTAAAATGACCAGACACCTGGGCCTCCAACTGTAAAATTAATATAGCACACATTCAGTGGATTAAAAACTGGCTAAGTGATGGGTCTTAAAATGAAATTGTAAACAGAGAATCCTCATGGAGTGGGGATGTATCCAGTGGGATCCCACAAACATTGGTTCTTGGCCCGATGCTATTTACAATTTTTATCAATGACATGAAAGAAAACATAATGGCACTGATAAAGTTTAAAGATGTCACAAAAACTGGGGGAGTGGTGAATAATGAAGAGGACAGGTCACTGATTCAGAGTGATCTGGATTGCTTGGTAAATTGGATGCAAGCAAATAATATGCATTTTAATATAGGCAGGGTCTGAATGAGCTCTCCCCTGACATCTAGTGATGAGCTGGGGGAAAAGACTTCAGAAGCAGACCATGTTTGCATAGACACGCCTGTTTGGCTTAGGTGTGCAGCAGATGGAGCTGCTTTGGCAAAATTGTCAATTTTGGCTGGTTTGGATTACAAATGAAATGTTGTTATCCTTGGTGTACGAGTAAAGGACAACAGAACTGTGCTTGGCATGCCTTGATTGAGGGGGTCACCTAAACTGAACTCACTTGCTGAGCAGGGGTAGGGATGTCAAAGCCTAGTGAAGAGGAGAGTGGGTGGGGGTTAGACATTTCTATCTTGGGGTGTGGACTGTGTCTGCAGAGTCCTAAACACCATTTGAACTGCCCTTTTCTAGCATTTAAAGATAGAGCTGAGTAGACTGAAATGTGAGTTTTTGTTTCTAGTTGGTGATTCCTGGAGCTGGCCCTGCTGCTGAGCCGGTCTAGGGGCTCTGTCTTAGACCTTGTATGGAGGTAGTGTTGCAGCAAAAGACAACACAGAAATGGCAGTGAGGTTTCCCACTATCTGTTGACAACACTAAGAGCTGGGTTAAGTGGTGGAACTGCCGCACGTGACATTGTGGGAGCAGCAGCGGAGAGTTGGGGCAGACAGACAGCGGTCAGCAGCCACAGAGAGACAGCAGCAGCAGAGGCATTGCTCAATGCCCCCTGTCCCCCACAGGGGTGGGAAGTGAACCCCTGTGAACGCACCTCTGAATGCTGGGTCTTCACTTACCAAGGACCGCTAACTGGGGGAGAGGGGTGTTAAAGGGACAGTTGTTCATCAAACTTTCCCACCACGCAGTGGGAAACTGAGGCAAAGGACCCTTTCCAATGCACTATGGGGTAGGTGTTTGCTTGTGGTCACATGCTTTTGAATCGTGGTTGTGGTGTTTTCCCAAATTAATGCTGGGTTCCCTTCCCTTTTATTAAAGTTCTCTTTTGTCATACATAGACTCAGGGCTTGCGAGTGGGGGAAAAATTGCCTCTCAGAGGCACCTCGGCAGTTTTTCGTTTTCCCAGGTTACTGGTGGGGGTTCAAGCTGGTTCTGTTTAATACTGTTAAGAGGAACCCCTAGATCCTGAATCTGGCCCTTGCTGCTGCTGACTCCACCTGGCAGAGCAGTTACATTTAATATGGCTAATGTGTTCATCTAGGAACAAAGACTACAGGCCATTCTTACAGGATGGAGGATTCTGTCCTGGGAAGCAGTGACTCTCAAAAAGATTTGGGGGTTGTGGTGGATAATCTGCTGAACTTGAGTTCCCAGTGTCATGTTGTAGCCAAAAGAGCTAATGCAATCTTCAGATGCATAAATAGAAGAATCTCAAGTAGGAATAGAGAGATTATTTTATTTCTGCATTTGGCACTGGTGCTACTGCTTCTGGAATACTGTGTCCAGTTCTGGTGCCCACAATTCAAGAAGGATGTTGATAAATTGAAGAAGGTTCAGAGAAGAGCCATGAGAATGATTAAAGGATTAGAAAACATGCCTGATACTGATAGTTTCAAAGAGCTCAATCTATTTATTTTAACAAACCGAAGATAAAGAGATGACTTGATTAGTGTATAAGTACACGGGGATTGGGGGTGGAATATTAGTGGGCTTTTCAATCTAGTAAAGAAAGGTGTAACCTGAGTCAATGGCTGGAAGTTGACGCTAGATAAATGCAGAGAGAAAATAGGGTGTAACTTTTTAACAGAAGAATTAACCAATGGAACAATTTTCCAAAGTTTGCGGTGGATTCTTCATCACTGACCATTTTAAAATCAAGATGGGATGTATTTCTAAAAGATCTGCTCTAGGAATTATTTTGAGGGAAGTTTTATGTCCTGTGTTATACAGGAGGTCAGACGAGATTAGGGGTGGGCAAACGTTTTGGCCCAAGGGCCACATCGGGATATGGAAATTGTATGGCTGGTCATGAATATTCATGAAGGTGGGGTTGGGGTGCAGGAGGTGGAAGGGCTGTGGGTGCTGTGGTGGGCTCAGAAATGAGTTCAGGGTATGGGAGGAGGCTCCAGGCTGGGCCAGGAAGTTGGGAGGCATGGGGGGATGAGGGCTCTGGCTGGGGGTGCAGGCTCTGGGGTGGCCCTGGAGATGAGGGGTTTGGGGTGCAGGAGGGTGCTCCAGGATGGGATCGAGAGGTTCAGAAGGTGGGAGGGGGATCAGGTCTGGGGCAGTGGGTTGGGGTGTGGGAGGGGCTTGGGTGCAGGCTTCAGGCGGCACTTATCACTTAAAGTGGGGGGAGGGATAGCTCAGTGGTTTGAGCATTGGCCTGCTAAACCCAGGGTTGTGAGTTCAATCCTTGAGGGGGCCACTTGGGAATCTGGGGCAAAATCAGTACTTGGTCCTGCTAGTGAAGGCAGGGGGCTGGACTTGATGACCTTTCAAGGTCCCTTCCAGTTCTAGGAGATGGGATATCTCCATTATGAGATATGAGATGAGATCTCAGGCAGCTCCCGGAAACAGTGGCATGTCCCCACTCTGGCTCCTACACGGAGGTGCAGCCAGGTGGCTCTGCACACTGCCCCATCTGCAAGCGCCACCCCTTCAGCTCACATTTTCTTCAGTTCCCAGCCAATGGGAACTGAGGGGGGGCATTTGGTGCGGGGCCAGTGCGTGGAGCCCCCTGCCTGCCCGTAAACATAAGAGCTGGAGTGGGGACATGCCGCCGCTTCCAGGAGCTGAGCGGAGCTGAGGTACGTGTGCATGGAGCAGACCCTGACCCCACTCCCCGGCTGGAGCGCAGGAGCGGGGCAAGCCCCAGACCCCACTTCCCAGCAGGAGCTCAAGGGCCAGATTAAATCAGCTGGTGGGCCAGATGTGGCCCGCGGGCCATAGTTTGCCAACCCCTGGACTAGATGATCATAGTGGTCCCTACTGGCCTTGGACTCTATGAATCCCTTGACTGAAGTTGGAAGGTGTGTAATGAAGGAAGCAAGGGAGTGCCTCAAGAGAAAGGATGACCTCAGAGTTAAGGCAGTTGAATGCTGCTCTGGAGACCCGATCTATCCCTGTGTGTGCCACAGAGTTCCTTTGTGATGCTAAGCAAGTCACTTAAATCAAACTTTTCACAGTTGGGCACTAATTGTGCATTCCTTATGTGACGGGTTGGACCCCTTTGGATACCACTGAGTCTACTTATTCTGCCAGCATGGATCCCCTTTAACTGTCTTGCTGAGCCAGGCTATTAAAGCCTCCTCTTAACACACACACACACACACACACACACACACACACACACACACACACACACACAGGCAGGGCTACACCCAGCTTCAGATCAGCTCTGGGAAGACTCGGGGGGGACTTGCTCCAGCACCCAGATGTCCATCTCCCTTAGAGTGCAGACCCAAAGATAGATAGATATATATATATATATATATATATATATTATGAAATTCACCTCCTCCCTCAACGTGGAAAGAAATGTGCACACTTCTTTCCCCACCCCCAATAGAAATGACAGAAAATAGGTTTAATAATAAAAAACCCATTTTATTAACTATAAAAGGCAGATTTTAAGTGGTAAAAGGGGTAACAAACAGAACAAAGCAGATTACTAAGAAAATGAAATCAAACACGCATACTAAGTTTCACTAAGGAAATTGGTTACAAATAGTATTTCTCACCCTTAATATTATTGCAGGCAGGTTGCAAAGTTTCTGTGGTTCAGAGTTTGTTATATTCCTTCTCAGACTGGATCCCATCTCAATCTGGATTCCCCCCTTGTCTTCCCTTCAGATGGCTTTTGCAGACTTTCTTCTTGGGCAAACAGCCATGGAGAGAAGGAGTCCCGTTTACCTTCCTCCCCACCCTTAAATAGGATTTACATAAGGCAGGAATCCTTTGTTTCCCAAACTTTACCCCCCTTCCCTTCCATTGGAAAGTTACCAGAAGTCCCAGGCAATGTTTAGTATCAGGTGACAAGACCACCTGACTCTGTAGTATCACAGCATCCATGAGTCAGTGGCTGTATGGAGCATCCACAGGAAGGCCAAGCTTTTCACAGTCCATTGTCCTTGCTGATGGGTCATCAGGTACAACAATGGAAATGCCAGAAAGGGCTGAAGTGTTAGCAGTGGGCGTCACCCAAAGTAGCATGGTTGAAATACAGATACATAGTTAATATTCCTAGCTTCAGATACAGAAATGATACAGGCATACAAATTGGATAATCACATTTAGTAAATCATAACCTTTCCAATGATATCTCACTTGAGCCATCTGGCATCAGGTATATCTCAGTTATGTCATATCCATATCATAAGCAGATTTTCATAAAGAATATGGAATGACACATCGCACCTTATTTTCTGGATGGCCACCTTGAGATCCTAGGCTCTGACTTGCAGAAGTGCTGAGCACTCGTAGCTGCAACGGAAGTCAATTGGAGCTATGCTTGAATATATTAAATCCTATAAAGTGATCTGAAAAATCAGATCCTACTCATCTCAAATTGGACACCCAAGATTTAGTGGCTACTTTGACCTTTAAACTCTCAGTTCCCCCTGTGTAAAATGGGGAAAACAGCACCCCCAGACTGCCAAAGGTGCTGTGAAAATTCATTAATATTTGTGAAGCACTCGGATACTATAGCAGTAAGTGGTGTAGTAAAGTCCATCAAGAAATTAATGTCTTCAGTGCAGGGTTTGAATAGTGTGCAGTAAATAAGGTTGGAAGCTACAAACTAACCAATGAGGATAAAACAAAATATTGAATAGCTGCTCATTAAGTGAATGCTGTCCAATCTGTGCACTAAATGAGACAGAGATGGAAAAAATATGTGATCATGAAATCAAAGACTGTATCATAATGCATATGCCCAAGGAGGGCCAAATTAAGGTTGCACAGGCCAACTTAATCCTGGCTTTTCCTACCTCTTGAGTTCTTCACTTTGCAAGGTTAATGTTCTTAGAATATAGTTTTGTGTGTGTAATTTTTATAAAGCTTGGATAAAATTTAGCAGACTTAAATGGAATAAACTGAACAGAAAATAGTGTGGATGGCAAAAGAATGTATTGTAATTGCATCTCATTAGCATGTTTCTTGCTGTAGGGTGGGATTTTATTTATTTATTTTTTTAAGCAACAGTTGAGCTGTTCCTACACTGCTGATTGTCTTCAAAACTTATGCCTGAGCCAAAGTCCACTGAGGTTGATAGGAGTTTTTCCACTGACTTCAATGAGCTTTGAATTTGGCCCGTATTAAGTTAATTAGGAAGTGAAGGCTGCTCAGTACACCACATGAGCTGACCTTTAATGTTTTTGAAAGAGCTTTTGGATCCCAGCTGAAACATGCTAGCTGTATAGAAGATCAAAATACTTTACTATCATTAACCTGCTGATTTTATAAACGTTAGAATTCACTGCAATAAAGAAATGTCTTTCTTCCAAAAATAAAAAAATCTCAAGGCGGTTAAATACTTGGCTTTGATCTTGAGATCTAGAATTCTTTCATATCTTCCCATTACCCTGTGACTGCAACTTTCCAACCTTCAAATTTGTAGCCCTGGATTGTTGAAAGATTTTTTTTTTTTAAGTTGTACTTTTCCATACTTTCCCCTCCCAGTCCCCTATGGTGTGAAAAAAAGTGGAGAAATAGCCAAGCAAAGACAAGTCTCCTCTTCAGAATTTCACTAAAACATTTAAGCAAAAATTTTCCTATATAGTCAATTATTAACCAGTTGTAATTGGTAATGACTGAAACTAATTGGTGTCTATTTTGGTGACTATGCCTGGGTGTATAGGCCCCATGAACTCAATGACAGAGTGCTCTGACGCTGAACAGACCTCCCTTGATTTCTCAACATTTGTGAGTGAGTAGAGGAGAGAGACAGTACATATAAAAGTAACGTAAGACATGTTCAGGCCACTAGAAGAAGACAGTTTCTACATCCAGTTCTATATGGATTTTTGAATGCCCAGCCCTCATCAGCTAGGTGGTTTTGGATCCGTGGAAAGAGAATTCCTGGAGTGCAGTTAAGTGAGAATTCTTCCCTCCCCAGCTGTGTTTCTGACTGACCACATTAGCCAGAAAGGGTGGCCCTTATTCCTCCCATAATTCATCCAGGGGAGAAGAGACTGATATCTCCTATTACAGGTGTGTTCTATAAAACAGAGGTTTATATGAAAATAGTTAATGTGCCAGTAGATGGCGCACTCTGAATATACAGTTTTGTTCCTGTTTTATAGGAACAATAAAATTTCTTATTGTGCTCTACAAATGGCTTCCTTTGTATAGCTCTTTGTATGCCTCAGCAGGGACGAGAAGATGGAGATAGGATTATGAAAATTCTCTACCCCTACCAAGGTCTGTGGCGTGCTGAAGTTATTTTGGTTAAATGATGGTTAACTGTACGGAAGAATGTGCTTTTTTTTTTTTGTGATGGACACCAATGTTTGTCTTTAAGGCCTAGGGAAAAAAAACAATAAATGCAAACTGTGGATGGAGGTTTTTTCTTTTTCTAAATAACTTCCCATCTCTTTTTTAGGGGGCTGTTCCAGATTATCACGTGGTCTCTGCAGTGTTCATCTTATGTTTAGCCCAGCTTCTAGTGGATAACTGTCCATAGCATGAAATCACAACTGGCACGAATTGATATTCTTGCTGGCAGCTTTCACAAAGTGGTCAAGGAGTAAATGGGCATGAATTATTGTCACTGAAATGGGATGTGTGTAAAGTACCACACACTAATTTAAACAAGAGAAAGAATTGCCTGTCTATGAAAGAAACAGGGAAGAGGACCTGTTCTCTCCTGGAGATACTGTTCACTCTGGTCATCAGCATGGGAGAGTGGTCAGCTGGGCTCCTGAGCTCAGGCTGGAGAAGGCCTCTGAAAGGAGAAGTGCTTTCACCCTTTCCCCTTTCTTTCTGCCATGGAAGGAACTGGGATTAGGAAGATTCTGATCAGACCAGAAAAAATTTGGGGGAGCTGACCTTCCTGCAGTTTCTTTGTAGCCTGGGCTAAATAAAGTTCATCCTGTTTGTTTTGCTGTTGTGTCTGGGGGGAAGGTGCGGTTCAAATACCTATATTATGGAACATGGCTGAAAATACCTGTATTTTTAGGCCAGTGCTGAGGAAAAGTTCTAATTGGTATGCATGTGCCTTAAATGGATGAAGATATTGTATCTTCTTCGGGTATCTCCGCTCCAACCCCAGGCCACATACACACAAGCCTATCTTTAGAGTGATCCTTCTATAATGGACTTTGGGTATACTGTAATGTGGAGAACTTAAGCTTCCAATGTTGTTCCTTATGTGATGGCCGCTATCTTAGCCAACATACCAGGGATGGAGCACAGGACTTCCAGAGCTAAAAGAATGACTCTCTACAGATTAAGCTAAAGAGCCAAGGTTCTTTAGCTAAAACCTGTAACAGACCTGTATCCCCTGTGAGTTGGGCACCGAGAGAGACAATACATGGACTCATCAGCTGCTCTGTATCTGTGCTGTAAGCAAAGGATGCTCAGTGGCATCCGGAGGCAGAGACTTCACACAGAGTGAGACTGAGTTAAGCCATTCTTGAAGTATCAAGAAATTGTCATAGTTAATCTGCCTTACAAAACAAATGTAATCTCTGGTGAAATTCTGGAAAGCTTCAACAGTGTTATGCTATGGAAGTCGAGTGACTGATTTCTGCTCTGGGAGCTGTTGTGAGGTACTGATGCATCTCCGCAAGGGAATGAGTTTCAGCTAGCTCTGGAGTAACTAACTTTTTAATTATCAGAGGGGTAGCCGTGTTAGTCTGGATCTGTAAAAAGCAACAGAGTTCTGTGGCATCTTTAAGACTAACAGATGTATTGGAGCATAAGCTTTCGTGGGTGAATGCCCACTTTGTCGGATGCATGCACAAATCAATGCAACCCACATGCATCCGATGAAGTGGGCATTCACCCACAAAAGCTTATGCTCCAATACATCTCTTAGTCTTAAAGGTGCCACAGGACTCTCTATTGCTTTTAACTTTTTAATTGACATAAGTAAAATACTGTGCACAAATCACTATGCAACAGTTACCTGGCTATACTGGAGTGCTGCATAATGTTCTGGCACATGGAAATCTTCCCCAACTGAAGGGATAAGGAAGGTATGTAGACTATCATACTAACTTTTTACCCTTACCCTTGTCATGAGGAACTAGCATTCTTTCAAAACTTGTCTTTAGCCCAATGCCATAGAATATAGAAACTCTTTTTGAAAAGAAAACAAGAATTTTGTATGCAGCAATAGGTTTGACAACTGATGCAAATGCTATAAAAGCTCTAATTGTATTATCCGGCAAAGACTTACACATATGAATAATTCAACACAACTGAGTGAACCTATTGAATTTAATGGGACTACCTGAGTGCGTAAGTTTTTGCAGGACTCAGGTTTTAGTCTAGTCAATCACCTTTGCCCTATAAAGTCCGTTCAATTCATGCTATCAACAGGTTATATTAGAAGGTTGTGGTGTCCCATGCTGTGGATATAGAGACGGCTGCCTCTCAAAACTTATCCTTGTTTTAACTCTCCAGTGATTTGTGCTGGTCTGTCGTACTGACCTTCTCTCCCACTTCCTCAGCTGGCTCCTTCCATTCACCTAGCGCTGGCCTAATTTCTATGTTTTGTCCACTTCCTTTGCCTCTCGTTGGGAGACCATACTCTTGCAGTCTAACAGTCTTCCTGTATCTCTCTGCCTCAGTAATTCATTTCTCTTCTCATTTGACTAATAATCCTTGATTTCTCCTTTCTATTTTATTTATTACCTCTGTTTAACTCTGATGCATTTTGGGAGTTCAAGGGACAAAAAAGTTAAATGTGTTGTCAACAAATGTGATCTTCTCTCTCCCTCTCCCCCACCTTCTCATTACACATTTGAGGCTCTTCTGACATCACTAAATATCATACTTAAATATCCTGTCATGTTTTGATGGGTGAGTTGCTTCAACTTTGAATTGCTCCAGCAGCTCCTGTGAAAAAGAGAGCTGTTCTGGTTTCATATCATTTTTCTTGATCAGGTCTTTCCAGTCAAACTAAGTGTTCTCCCTGTTTTGATGTTTATAATCTCCCTGGGTTTTAGCACCTTGTATTTCCTCCAGTTGCCAATATTGTACTCCTCCTTGATTCAAATTGTCATGGACCCATTCCTTAATCTTCTGCTGGCAGCCCTCTTCCTGACCCCCTTTCCTGGAACATTATGATTGCTGCATTCTTTCTACTTCATTTGTTGGGTTCTATTTCTTTAGACATATACATGAATCTATTGGTCCTTTGTTTGAAGCCGTTTTGTCCCACCATTATAAAGGGAACATGGATGGACGTTAGCCCAGGTTTGGCAGAGTTCTCAGGAGAAGTGGCCATAGTGTTGCTGTTCAGTCTCCTGTAGCCAGTTGGAGTGCCCACATCTCTGCTGCTCAACCGCTGGCTTCAACCAGTCACTTCACATGGCATTTGTTAGGAACACAAAAGGATGATGTAACAGCTGAAAGGGGAGTGTGGATGATCTTCTTTCTATGTCTTATCCCAGCCATTGGAAATCCTGGCTGTGGCCTTGTGTATTTTCCCCTCTACATCATGAGTGTTTTTGCAGCTAATCTAGTATGTAACTCAGGACATGTTTCTATTTAACACGTGATCAGAAACATCTTGCAAAAAGACTGGCTATTCACATCTATTCGTACTTTCTTTCTCTACAGGCTTTTCTGAATGGCCTTGTATCCTTTCCAATGCATTTTTACCTCTGCCAGTATATTGTTCACTACTCTTCCTTCAAGTTTTTGACACCTTCCACTTGTTTTTCACTCCTTAACTTGATTTGTTAATTTACACATTTTGTCCCAGCCCTCTTCAGGTCTCTAGCAAATCATTTGCATTGAATTTAACATTTGGAATGCTAATGCTTGTCAAACTAGTGACTGACTGAATGTCTAGGAGAGTGAGTGCCTTTGAAGTCAATGGAGTTTTGCTGACTTGCACCACAGTCTGCATTAGAGGTTAGTAGAGTGACATACCAAACCAGCAGAAGCTCCTGCAGGCAAGTATCAGGGAGCACCCAGAGAGCTTGGTCATTACTGCTAGGTCCTTTGAAAGGGTGTCATACCATTTTAATAGCTTTCACTGTAGCAATTCAAAACTAAACTAGCTCTTTGCTACCCTATACATAACACATACTTGGCCACGTCAGACGGGGAAAAAAAATAATTCAAACAACTCAGAAGATTGCTGGAGATTACTTGCATTTAAAGGGATGACTGTACACATCTGGCTTGGAAAGCTTTGGCAGAAAGTTTGAGTGCATTTGTAAGATGCTACAATACACAAACAAACTTCATTAAAGAGAAATTAAAATAAATTCATCCCTTGGGTAGCACCACTTCAGTCAAGATAATTACTTGTAGCAGGGATCATTTTGGTCCATACACAAATATTTTTTAAAAGAATATAGAAGATTATCCACCCTGGCTCTTATCTAAAAGTGCGAACTACTCATCACGCATTTTCAACGTGATGCGTATGATTCCAATCTTAATTGAGCCCCTGCAGTTTCTGTGCTTTTGCACATGGGGCTCCCTGGCGTTTCTTGCTGTCTTTCATTTGCAATTATACGGTGTTGACAGGAATTGGCCCTTCTGCTTCTGTTGCAGTATGTAATTTATATTCTTATCTTGCACAATGGTTATCTGCAGAACTGACATCACACCCAGAATTACCTCCAATTTATGAAGGCTGCAATTAATTCTAAAATGGTGGCAGTTCATATTTTTTGTTCACATTTTCTCAGGCATTATAGAAAATATTAACATTAAACTTTTGTTTGAATGTTCAGGACATTTACTAGGTGCTATTGAGGCGCAAGTATTGATATAGTTTGTGTTTGCAAATTCTAATAGGTCTATTGTCTCCCTTGATACATGCACTAGAAGACCAACTAATGCTAATGGAAGTTGTTAGTATGCGTTGAAAGAATAATAAATCCCTAAGAATTTTTGCATGCAATGACTCTGCCATAGCTTCTGAAAATGTATTCCAGTTCGCTGATATATCTGCATTTACATCTGTAATATAGCAATGCACATGGTGCCTTTTAAAAACATAGTTCAAACAGAGGCAGAGCTAGGGAGGGCAGCAGCTTCTGCTGCTCATGGGCATGCTCAGCAGCTGCAGGGATGGGGAGCGACACTGCACCTGGGCAGGCCAGGCTGGAAGGGCTGAGCATGGCACAGAGTCAGTGGGTGAGGCACTGGAGCCATTGGCTGCAATGGGGCTCCACAAGCACTGTAGCAGCTTTGTGGGGAGCCAATCAGAGTTCCTAATGAAACTCCTAGTCAGAGATCTGATGGATTCCATGGCATTAACAAGAGAGTCAATTCTTTCCCAATCTCATCCCTATATTTTTTGCAGAGCTTTGGTAGAGTGGCTTCCATGGGATTCCATGGACGAATCAGCAAGCTGTAAACAGCACTCTTCCCTATTCCTTGCCCCACTTCACTTCCTTTCCCCTGCCCTCTGATCCCACCCTAACAGCCCACACACACTACACTTTCATCAGCAGATTCAGCTTCCCTGAGCTTGTGGAAGTGAAGGGAGGAATCTGCTATCTTAAGAGATAAAATTATCATTAAAAGATTCCCCCAACACTTAAGGCTGCTACAGAGGCACCATCAAATCTAAATTTCATAATTTTCAAAAATGTTTTCAGATACTACATTTTCTCTTTGAATCCCTTGCCAGTTTTTGTGGATTTACGTCAAACTTCTAAACCAGGCTAATTTAACTAGTACAGTTTTCTTCATCAGTTGCGTAACTGTGGCTCTTGTGGCATCTAGTTCGGTGTTCTTAAACAATTACCAATTATTAACATTTTTTCTGATTTTAAATTCTTTCTCCCAGCTGATTTGGTTCGTAATTGTTTTCAGTTTTGTGAAATTGGCCCTTTTAAAGCACCAAGTACTTATGTCACTGGTCTGCACTTTATTCTCTTTGCACATCATAAGTGTGAGCACCTCATTGGTCACATGTATATAAGATACAATTAAGTTTTAGTTCTGTGATCAGTTCCTTTCTATCTGTCAAGAAAAGGTCTAATATAGAATGAAACATTTTTTTGAATTAGGAAATTGATCTATAATAAATTCTGAGGATGTTGTAGTACTGGCAGCATGAGACCTCCAGTAAGTGTCGATCAAGTTGAAGTCCCCCATGGGCATGCAGATTTCTTTTAACTACATGTTCTAGATATGTGCGGGTCATCCTGTTCCCTAGTGTGATTTGGTGGTCTAGAGCAGACACCAATTTCCCATCCCTGTGCTTTATCTGATGGGACATTGATCCATATGCAATCATGATCATTTTCTTCCGAGTTATCAGTGACTCCGAAACCGGTAATGCCATTTTTGACAGAGTACTACTTCCCTTTGCCCATTCAATCCTTCTTAAATACGTTGTAACCAGTGATTTTTTTTTTTTAACATTCTGGTCATGTAAATCATCCGACTAGGTTTCAGTAATCAACTAGATCACCTTTATGCTCACAAATGAGCAATTCCAACTTCTCTTGTTTGTTACCCAGGCTCCTAGGGTTGGTGTATAGGCAATTAAATATATTCTCTTCAAGTCCTTTAGTTCCTTGATTAATTTTGTTCACAACATATTGATTTTGTGCTAAATGAGTGCTCATATCTTCCCCCTTTTTACCCTCCCCTTTTGTTATTCCTGACTATTTTAGCGAGCCTGTCCCTGAGAAGATTGGTTCCCCTTCTAGTGAGGTGGAGGGCATCCAAATTGTATATATCCCCATCTTCTCATACAAGGTGGACCAATGTTTAACAAATCAAAGCCCTATACCACTTATCTAGCCAGCAGTTTGCTTCCAGAATCTTTTGCCTTCTGTCTTCCTTTGTTCATGAGACAGGAAGGATCTCTGAGAAGATTGCTTGGATGTTCTTCTTCTGCATGCTTCAGAGTTCTGTTAAGTCTCTATTATCTCATGAGAGAAATCTCATGACGGTGTCATTAGTATCTTTGTGAACAAACTTGATTTTCTTAGACCAAGTTAGACCAACCTGCCATCCACGCATGTGCCTGCACATTTCTCCATTCCCTTGGACCACATGGATTTTGAGCAATATCTTCCATAGTGTCTATATTGAGGACCGGGTTGTGATGGGTTCGGTCACAGAGACCACCACCCACCACCCCCGCCGTCCTGGGACTGTCAGCTGGTGTGCTGAGACTACCTCTGAGCCCATTTTCTCTGCCAGTTTGGGCCTCCAGAACCCTGCCTTGTTGAGCCAGACACGCAAGCCTGCTGCAGCACAGACCCAGGGTCTTAACCACGCCCCCAAAGCTGCAGACTTAACTGAAAACAGCTTAAAAAGTGCTTCTGTCTCCAGCACCCAGGTGGCCAGCTCCCAATGGGATCCAAACCCCAAATAAATCCATTTTACTCTGTATAAAGCTTATACAGGGTAAACTCATAAATTGTCCACCCTCTATAACACTGATAGAGAGATCTGCACAGCTGTTTGTTTCCCCAGGTATTAATCACTTACTCTTCGTTAATTAATAAACAAAAGTGATTTTATTTAGTATAAAAAGTAGGATTTAAGTGATTTCAAGTAATAGAACAAGGTAAGTTACTAAGTAAAATAAATCAAAATATGCAAGGCTAACTTTATACATTAAGGATTTAGTTACAAATACTAACTTCTCACCCTACATGTTTTCTTGGGTACAATCCTTTTCAGACCAACGTTGTAGTTTATGGCCTGGGTCTAGCAATCACTCATACCCCCGTAGTTACTGTCCTTTGTTCTACTTTCTTTCAGGCATCTCTTTGGGGTGGAGAGGCCATCTCTTGAGCCAGCTGAAGACAAAATGGAGAGGCTTCCAGGGCCTTTTATATTCTCTCTTGTGGCCGGAAACCCCTTTGTTCTTCTGTGCAAAATCACAGCAACAAGATGGAGTTTGTAGCCACCTGGGCAAGTCACATGTCCATGAATGTTTCAGCTTTTTTGTAGACCAATACCATTGTTTTTTACATGTTAGTTTGAATGTTCCCAGGAACGCTCAGATGTGGATTGGCGTCTCCCAAAGTCCATTGTTAGTTAAATACTCCCAATTACTTGAATAGCCCCTTCACAATATATTGGCCAAACATCCCTTATGTGTTTCCTATTGCAAACCCTTCAACTACAAACATAAAGCCAATGCTCATAACTTCAGATATAAAAATGATACATGCATACAAATAGGATGAATATATTCAGGAGATCATAACCTTTGCAAAGATGTTACATGGCATATCTAGCACAAAGCATATTTCAATTATGTCATATTTACACTCATAAGCATATTTCCATAAACATATAGAGTGCAACATCACACTGATATCAATTGGAAATGTCTAGCTTGGTTGAATTCCTCCTTGTTCTCATCTCTCTGACAGCCTGCGATTCTCATCTATCTCCAGCCATGTAGCATCCCGCTGTGACCTCTTGCCTCTGGTGGTTATGTACTGCTAGTCTCTGTCTCCCCACCCCCTTCACTTCTTGGTGGCCACTCTTTCTTCTTTGAATCTGGAGTTCTGCTGTTCTCAAACCTGGCTGTCTAGGAACACCTCAGTTTCTCTGATTCACTGTAGCATTTCTATTTGCCCCTCCAGTCCTAGAACCTTCTCCACCAGCACAGTCACCAAACTTGCACTTCCTACACAGGAAGTCCCTTCAGGCAGGAAAGAAAATATGGTACATCTGTTACAGGTCACCACCACCATTGATAGCCATCTGGAAACTGCACATAGAGATGAACCTGAAAGGAAAGCCTCTATCACTCCCTCTGATGCTCTCCTGTTAGTTTCCTCTGTTTGTGGCTCTCGAGTTTGCCTAGGAAGTGACTTTATACTAAGTCTCCCTGAGCTCCCTGCTGAGGCTCAGGTCTGCCTCTCCCCATCAGAAAATGATTAACCACTCAGATTTCGAACAGTGGGCATGATCAAAGCTCCAGGGCTCAAAGCCACACAGCCCTTTCCAAGGCATCAACAGACCTGCCTCAGCTGTTTATTCAGGGGCCCACAGCCCAGCTATGCAGCCCATACACAGAGAACAAACCGACAACCCACCAACAGACCAAAAGCACCACTCACCAGGGTTATAGGTTGTTATAAGGTGGGCACCACCTCTGCCTTCCAGATTTTGAATGGGACCCAACCCAGTAGGCATACTCAGAGGCCACTTACCAGATCAGGCCCTGCACATGATTTGGGCAGCCAAACACCTATCTTCCCCCCCATTTCTGAATCCCTCTGAGATAGGGAGGCAGCAGCACACATGATCAGAGGCAAAAACTTATGCACCAAGGGAACTTGAAAGCTTGTGAACATGTTGCAGTCCTGAAAACTTAGCTGCTGGGGGTTGAGGATCACAATTAAGCCTGAAACTGGGACTTAGGTGCATAAGCGCCAGACTTAGGTGCTAAGTCTGAGGTTCAGGAGCCAAAGTACATGTGTGGGTCTGGGCCACTCTGACTTCTGAGTCCTGATAAATAGGCACAAGGCACTGCCTGCCTGGATCCAACTGCAGGATCAAGGCCTTCATTTGTGTCAACAGTAGGTCGGAGCTTCCTATTGTTATAACCTTTTGAGGAAGTGCACCCAACGCCATCTTTTATCTCAACATTATTGCTGTTAGTAAGGAAATCATGCCATCATGTTGTGACTCAACTTCTCCCCCCCCCCCCAAAAAAAAATTATTGACTGAATTGGACTCCGCATGGGCACAAGGTACCACCTGTGTGGATCCAATTATAGGATCAGGGTCGTATGTGGCAGATTATTAAATAGAGAAGCCTAGAACATAACGAGCTTCAGCTAGAGCATATCAGATGGGCTAGGAAGGCTGAAACTTTAATTGGTTTAAAAACTCTCTCAAACTGCTAATAAACTTAAGTGCCTGGAGTGAGCTGAAAAGTATTTTCCAGGGCCGGCTCCAGGCACCAGCTTAGCAAGCAGGTGCTTGGGGCGGCCAGTCCGGAGAGGGGCGGCAGGTCCAGCAATTTGGCGGAGGGTCCCTCACTTTTGCAATCGTGGCTTTTGGGGCGGGAGGGAAGAGTGGGGGCTGCTTGGGGCAGCAAAAACCCTGGAGCCGGCCCTGGTATTCTCCACAGAAATTAGTAATTTATGAAATTAAGCTGAGTTATTTTATTACAGTGACAAGGCAAGTACTTATTCTAGCCCTTTAACTTTGGAACTGAGCTCATAAAAATGTTGTTAAAGGAAATTAAGACTACATCTTTTGCTCTTCCAGCAAACATCAAAAAGCCTTTGAGGAGTTACATAAAAACTGCATACAGTAGAAAAAGTTGTAAAAGGGCAGAGGCAATACGTGGGGGCATATGGGTCACATGCCCTCCCA
This sequence comes from Malaclemys terrapin pileata, assembly GCF_027887155.1. Lineage (NCBI taxonomy): Eukaryota > Metazoa > Chordata > Testudines > Emydidae > Malaclemys > Malaclemys terrapin. The sequence goes on along the minus strand of NC_071507.1, from coordinate 77,904,513 downwards.
GATTTGCTGCTTGGCTTGTACTGAGCATGCTTATATGGACTGAGCTCAATAACACTGCCGAAGCCAGCTGCCCTCACTCTGCCCCCTTACTATCGGCCTGCAACAGGTCATCTCTATAAAGGAGAGATCAAAAATGGTAGCTAAGGGTTAAGCTTTCCAGACTCCTGAAGGGTAGGTTACAATTAGATGTTTACAAATATGGAGGAGGTCCTAGAGATAATTAACTCTGTAAAGACCAATAAGGCCCCAAAGCCAGTTAGTTTCAATCTTTTAATTAAATGGCCCAAGAGAGAACTCCACTCACTACCAGATCATACAGACATCTTCTGAATCTGATCACTTTTTCCTGATTCTGTACATATATTGCCCCAGACCACTTAAATAGTGAACTTTTTTTTCTTAATCTTTGGAATGACATGGTAATTCAATACTCTGCAATATATATAAGCCAGGATTTATTCAGGGGAGGAACTCTGCAGTTCACCAGAAAATGAAGTCTGCTGTGTCTAATCAAATAACCTGCCCAGTCTATTGTTGTCTTTGGATACAAAAAGGCACTGGACAAGGTAGAATGCCCCAGCTTGTTCACTGCTTCATTTGTAAAACTAGAAGCAAAGGTAATGGTGGTTTTTAAAATGTGCCCCTTCCTAATGAATGGGGGCTATTTCTGTAGTGGGATGGTCACTTTTCCCTTTATCTGCCCTATCACTTGACCTCCCCTGATTTAGCAATGAAAGAAAACTCCCCTAAGGAATAGAGGTGACTGGAATATATGACAAGCCTCAGCTATCTATAAAAGTCCCTCCTATTTCTCAATCCAAGACTGTTTGCTTCTGTCTGGGATAAACTTCACCCACATTTTGGGTTATAAAATAACTGTATCAAACCTAGGTCTTGCCTATAGACTTCCTCCTCCTGCCCACCAACGCTAAGCAAGAATTACTTCATTTGTTACTTTTCAATGGGCATCTGTTTTAAAATACATGGTTGTACACATAATCTTTAGCCTTCAGTAGGAACTCTAACTTCCTTGAAATATTCTATTGGTTCAGTAAGGAAATAGCACCTTTTATGCAACCAGGATCAGAAGGATAAATGTTGTCCAAGATTTAGTGATAAATGTAATGGTGGATTTCGTTTTAAAGGATCTGCAGTATTCTTCTTAATTAATTAATTAGTTGTATTACCATAATGCTTAGGAGCCTTAGTCATAGACTAGGACCCTATTGTGCTAGGTGCTGTACAAACACAGGACAAAAAGGCAGTCCCTGCCCCAAGGAGTTTACAATTAAGACAAGTGTGAGTTTTAAAGTGATGACTACTGCTTTAACCACAAAGAAGGCAGGTTTTCCACATGGCTTGTGTTATACTGAATATGAAAGTGTGGGGTTGTTAGCAAATAGTTTGAGTCTGAACCCCAGGGGAGCAATACATTCGTGTTTCAATATCTATGATCAATAAAAACAAGTGACTTATCCAATAAAAAGAACTGGGCAGCAAGATAGGAAACCTGTGAGACTTGGAATTAAGTTTGTGGTATTGATCTTTTCTTTTATTTATGTATTTTATTTATTTTGGACTAGGCTTATTAAATCAGCTCCAACTTGATCCTTTTTACTGAATAACAAAGGAAGAGTTGTGGCAAGGAGCAACTTCCTTAGTTCTGTTAGAGGCAATGATCAGGGATTAGTGATTGCTGAACACCTATTTTGATTTTATCATCATATAGCAAAGAAGCATAGATTACTTTTTTTGTGAAGGGATACTCTTATGATCATTCTCTCACCTTCCACAATATTTACTTTTCTTCAGGTATTGCACAGTATATTGACTAGGTTATTCTGTGCTGATGGAAAATGTGTGCTAAATTCCAATACGTGGCCTTTTGGATTCTGAGGACATCACAGGCCAGATTCTCCACTCTGCCAAGTTTACTTCATACAGTAGGTGAGTGGTGGAACTGGGAATAGGATTCAAGTCTCCTGATTCTTAGTCCAGTGTTGTACCCACTAGACACCATTGTCATTTAGATAAATCCATAATGTAGTTGCAGCTTTCAGTACACATCCCATGTAGTAGCATTAGAAAAATGTGTATAGTGGGGGTGGTGAAAGCCATTGAACAAGCTTTGTAAACCCTGGATATGATGGAAACCACTTCAAGGCAAGAGATACTGCAGCACCCAAGGACCCCTAGTTCCAGCCCCCTTGATCCCATGAAGAAAGATGACTGATACATCTTTCATTGTAGAACACAGAGTGAGGTTTCTAAGGTCTGCCTCATCGCTAGTGGCTTCTTCAACACCAGAAATGTTTATTTTGGTTTTGACAGCTAACTTAGCAGTTTCAACAAAGGCTGAATAAGTAAAGTTGGTTGGGGGGAGGGCTGTTTTCCAGGGTAATCCTCCAAGGGTAAAGTTTTGAATGCAGCAAATAAATACCAATGAGCTTTTCTTTTCTGTTCTGTTTTTTTTTTCTTTATCTGATGCTTATTCCAAGATAATACTGTGGATTTGTGTTGTGTCAGTAGTTCTCCTATAAATACTTGTGGGGTGTTTTTTTTTTTTTTGGAGTTTCTAACTCAACTGTTTTGGTGTTTTTGTTTTTGTTTTTTAAAAGAATGCATGAGGTTGCAATTTGATGATTTGAGTCTTAGCCTAGCAACATATTTACTTAAAAATAATCATAATCTTCATAAAACCCTGTGTACACAGTGGAGTGTTAAATTGTTTTTGATGAGGATAGTTTAGATTGTCTTACTACTCCTCAAAAACAGATTAGTTATTTAATATGAAATGTTGCAGGTTCTGTAAACTTAATTTAGACTTCTGGTGGTGGTGTGGGTTTTTGGGACTCTTTTGGTTTTTTACAGTTCATAAAGATTGAAAATCAACTCTTTTTTTATATGTGATATGAATATGAGGCACTGTGATCTAAGGAACTGAGTATAGGAATTGGGAGGTCCTATGTTCTAAGCCTACTTCTTGAACTGACTTGCTCTTTGGCCTTGAGGGAGTCCCTTCATACCTCTGTCCCTATCTACATATTTTTAAAAAGCATAATACCTATTTCACATGGCTTCTGTGAAGACTTAATGTCATTGTAAATGCTAAGTATTGTATTCAGAAAAGCTGTACAAAATTTGGTAGAGTTGGTCTGAAGGTTTCCTGAGAATTTTTTTTTTTGTGATGAGATGTACGGGCTCATAATCTCAGTCACTTTGTGGGTATTGTTTGAATCAGTCCAAAAGATGTAAGTGAAATTTGTCTTAAACAGTTGTGTTTTGCCTGGTTTGATGCTAAAGCCCTGGACTTCTGTTAGGTATTTGATACAATACTACACTGGAAATTATTAGTGAATTTAAAGAAGATGGGGATAAGTATAAGTACTGTGAGGTGAATAAGGAATTGGCTAAGGGAGAAAGACAACAGGTTGTGCTGAAGGGTGAACTGCAGGACAGAAGAAAGGTTACAAGTGGATTTCCTCAAGCATCTGTCTTGGGACCAATTTTATTCAATATTTTTATTAATGACCTTAGCACAAAAAGGAGCATGCTAATGACATTTGCTGGTGATACAAAGTTGGGAGACATCATCAATACAGCAGAGAATCAGAGTGCTATACAAGAAGATCTGGATTACCTTGAGGACTGAAGTAATAGAAATGGAATGATATTCAATAGTATAAAGTGAAAGGTCATGCACTTAAGGTCTAATAAGAATTTCTGCTATAGATCGGGTACTCATCAGTTGGAAGTTGAAGAGGAAGAGAGATACTTGGGTGTGTTGGTTGATCACAGGATGAAGATGAGCCACCAATGTGATGCAGCTGCAAAAAAGGCACATGTGATCCTAGGATGTATCAGGAGAGGCATTTTCAGAATAGAAAGTATTAATGCCATTGTATAAGGCACTGGTAAGACCTCATTTGGAATATGGTGTACAGTTCTGATTGACCATGTTCAAGGAAGTTGAATTCAAACTGGAGCAGGTGCAGAGAAGAGCTACAAAGATGATCAAAGGAATGGAGAGCCTATCTTATGAGAAGTATCAGAGGGGTAGCCGTGTTAGTCTGGATCTGTAAAAAGCAACAAAGAGTCCTGTGGCACCTTATAGACTAACAGAAGTATTAGAGCAAAAGCTTTCATGAGTGAATACCAACTTGCGTCTGACGAAGTGGCTATTCACCCACGAAAGCTTATGCTCCAATAATTCTGTTAGTCTATAAGGTGCCAAAGGACTCTTTGTTGCTATCTTATGAGAGAAGACTGGCTTGGCTTGTTTAGCCTAGAAAAACACAGGCTAAGAGGCGATATGATTGCTCTTAATATATACATGCAGCAGGGGGTAAACACCAGGGAAGGTGAAGAGCTATTTAAGCTAAAGTACAATGTTGGCACAAGAACAAATGGGTATAAACTGGGCATGAACTCATTTAGGCTGGGAACTAGAAGGTGGTTCCTAACCATCAGGGGACCGAGATTCTGCAACAGCCTCCCAATAGGAGTTGTGAGAGCAAACAACATAATTAGTTTTAAGAGAGAACTGGACAAATTTTATGAGTGGGGATTGATTGATTGTTTGGGGTTGCTTGTGATGGGGGAGGGAGAAAGGGCACAGCAGTTCTAAAGTGTTATGCTTCAGGGCTTCAGTCATTCATCTGCAAGTGTCTGGGGGGAAATCCCTTCCTATCTATCCTGGCTTTTCCCTTCTCCTTTCTCTGAAGCATCAGAGATGGCCACAGCTGGATATGGGACAGGTGGATTGCTGCTCTGAGGTGGCTTTGAGCATTCTTTTTCTCATATGCTTGACTATCTGGTTCTTGCTCACATGCTCAGGGTCTAACCGATCACCATATATGTGGGATCAGGAAAGAATTTCCCCAAGTCATATTGGCAGAGGCCTTGGGATTTTTACACCTTCCTCTGCAGTGTGGAGTGCAGGTCACTTGCTGGGATCACCTGTGTATCTCTTAATTAATTCCCTATTAAGGAATATTGCTATTGCAGGGGCCTCAGACATTGGTACACTTTGGTCTCTCCTATTTTCTGCCTATGGTGCACAATAGTCTAGTCTCCTGAGGGCTATGCTGCTTTGGTCTGGTTTTAGTTGTTGGGTTTGGTGTGCAGGTGCTGGATGGTGTTGGTGGCTTGTGGTGATGTACAGGAGGTCAGACTGGATGATCTGGTGGTCCCTTCTGGCCTTAAACTCTGACTCTGTGTTTTTGCACAATCCTGTCTCATTCATCCTCCATTCTGTGCACTGGGGGTCTGATCCAAAATGTATTGAAGTCAATGGAAATACTCCCATTGACTTTAATGGACTTTAGATCAGGCCTTGAATGAGGTTGGTGTCTTGCAGAAATAATGTCATGAAATTAAAGACTGTATCACAATGCATACAGATAAGGGGACCGAATTAAAGTTGCATGTGCTGTCTTAATTTTGACACTTCTGAACTCTTGAGCATTTGACTTTGCGACCTTAGCATTCATTTGATGTATTTTTTTTCCTAATAGAATCTAGATGTAAACCTGGCTACTAACATTGGAGAGCAATTAGAGAATACAGATGGTGATTTCCCAACTGCTACTACTGCTGTTCCCAGGCTGGTTTCGATAGTAATTGTGAATGTCACTTACTGGCTGAGTAGACAAAGTAAAATGTTTGGCAGCCATACCAGCTTCTCCAAATTCGTTTGGCTCATTGTTCACATCAATATAATAAAAATTGGACTCCATAGTTTTGAAGCTGGCATTAGAATGCTTAAACCCATAAACTTGGTGGGTCTGACTTCTTTAAAATTAGCTGGCTAAAGCATTTAAAATCCAAACTACAGGTCCCTGATGTAGGAAAGCATCCCTATTCACAGTAGAACTTAAGCATGTTTAAGTCCATCTATATTCAGGATTGCACTTAAGCATGTATATGCGCTTTCCTAAATCAGAGCCATAGATTATTAGACTGGCTAGATACTAAACAAATTGTCACTGTGACACCCAAGGTACAATCTAGACTAGTGAGTAGCTGTCACCCCGCCCCTTAACCCGGGATGCCCTTTACATTGCTTTGCTATTATCGCCTCTGCTCCTGCGCTGCTAACAAACAGCCTCCAGCATGTAAGTCACTCCGTTATGTCTGAGTATGACTGCAACCTGCCAGCATGAATTACACTGCAGGGTGACCCCAACACACTCCCAGTCCCAGATTTTCCCCCCACAAATGTATGTCTTGTACTGTCCAGCCCTCTCCTGAACAACAGAAGCTCTCATAAAGTCCGTCATTTTATTATTAGAAATAATATGCACAAATTCTGTTATCCCAGGTGGAGGTTCCCAAATACTTCAATTCAAACACACTGGTTTAGATAAAACAATAAAACAAGCTTATTAAATACAAAGAGAGAGAAATTTTAAGTGAATACAAGTAATAAGGCAGAAAAGTCAGACATGGTTACAAGAAAAAATAAATACAAATAAAACACAACTAATGGCTAACTTAAACTGTTAATTTTTTTCTCACCACATGTTCTCAGCTGTTTTACCAGCCAAACTTCTTAGGCCAGGGCCTCTTCCTCTGTACAATATCTACTTCCTTTATTCCTTCTGGTACAGTGAATTGATGAACAGAGAGCACGAGTGAGAAAGGGTGCCTTTGCAGAGGTGATGCATAGGGGATGCATGCAGGAGTCAAGTGCTTTCCCGCCCCCCCCCAAAATTGGCCTGGCAGGGAGGAAGAGGGGTTCTGTTCTTCTCTTCCTGTGCCTCCCCCGGGCATGTTTTGCCACTCTGCCAGCTCAGCTGCCAGGGAGTGGGACAGAGCCACTTCTGCCTGAGAGAGCCTGGCTGGGAAGCCGTGGCGGCCTGCTACCTGCCTGGGTGTGGCTGTCAGGGACAGGGGCCGAGCATGACAGGGGTAGAGAGGGATCCAGGTCGCCTGAGGATTTCAGAAAAATTGCAAACATTTCCCCCCTATTTTAATATTTGAACTTTCCAAATTTGAAAAACTGCCTGGTTCTGCTCCCATGTTCTCTTATCTATGCCGCTGACTCACTGGGAGACTTTGGGCAAAATGCTTTGATATACCTTCTAATGGATTGGGGGCATGGGAGAAGGATGAAGGCACAGAGAGTCTCATTCTTCCTCTGAGTCCTAACTTGATAAGGAGCAGGGTAATTTCTCTCCTTAGTGCAAAGCATACTAGGGAAAGGGGCCAGCACACATACTGTGTCACTGAAGATACTCTGGCTAACAGGATGTGGACCAGTCTGCTATTCCAAGGATGCAAAATGCTCCTACTTAAACCAGCAGCAAAGTGTACAACCGCATATCTTCTAGATCTCTGCCGTGGAATCCTGCAATGGCCAATAGGATTCCTGTATCAGAGGACACATCTGCCAGCATCTATGTTTTCGCTTTATAATACCCCCCAGCTTCAGAGGGGTGGTGAGGGTGAAGTGTTTGTTCTGGTATTTTGAGAGCCTATTGTTATGAATCTTCTGCATAAGGCATTTTGATAACTACTCAGCAAATGGAAGCAAAGATCTACTGAAGATCACTTCAGATTTTGTTACACGGTGAGGTGGTAGTACTGCCTGTAGATAAGTTGCTGGACATTTGCCATTATGATACCTTGCTTTCAGTTTCTTAAAATTATTTGCCAAACTTTCTGTTCAGGCTGAGATGGTCCATGCTGACTATCTGCCTCAGGGTGAATCTTTTTTTTGGAAAGTTTCAGCCAGAATAGTTCATCCATTTCAGAGAATGTGTGTGGTGTTCAGTAATCACTCTGGGCCCAAGGGGTTTGAAAGAAATCTTCTGTATTCAGTGACATAGTTCCCAACTGTCTCTGCATCCAGACAATGGGCTTCTGCTGTGCACCTCCCACAGGCTTCCTGTCTGGGATGCTAACCTATTTAAAGTTAATTCCCAACATTGCAATAAGGTTTGGGAAAAATTCTAACCACTATTTCACTGAGAAGCTTCTAATGCCCCCAGGCGTTGGAGCAAGGGTTTGAAATTTGGTCGGGGGTTGGCTTTTATGAAGGATGTGCCTTTTGTGTTCCCATGAAAAATGGCCCAATTTTGGCCAAGTTATAAATCTTTAACAAATTGGTTTGCTCAATAGAGATTTGTTAGAGTTTGGCAGCTAAATTCTCCAAAGATTCCATGTACGCTGAGTGTGTTCCATCCCAGGGCTGCAGGGGCTGAACTGTACTTTCCCTGCAATTACTGCTGAAACACCAGAGCTGAGAACAGGGAGACTCTCTCTCCTGTGCTCTCAATGCTTCTCTCAATTCAGCCCCATTGTGCCCATATGTTATGATAGTCTTTAATTACACGATCTCATACTATTTTTTTTGCAGGATCCCTTCCTCATTAAGTGCACAAGATGGCCTGCTCTGGGGTTGAATCAGGGTTGTGTAATGAAGTATACTAGCTGTAGGACCTCTGCTACATGCGTTACGGCAGTTGGGTGGCATGTAGTGAATGAGACCGAAGACTGTAGGAAGAGGAAGGATGGTTTCATGGCTAAGGCAGTCGATTGCTGCCCTGGAGAACTTGATTCCATCCCCGCCTCTTCCGCAGAGTTCCTATGTGATGGTAGGCTAATTACTCAAACAAAACTTTTCACAGGTGGTCACTAAGGGCTTGTCTTCCCTACCGGAGTCAGTCGACACAAGTTACAGCTACTCCAGTTACGTGAATAACATAGCTGGAGTTGATGTAACTTAGGTTGACTTACCCCGGTGTCTTCACTGTGCTGAGTCGACAGGAGACACTTTCCGGTCCACTTCCCTTGCTCTTCTGGGAGAGCACTCTGCCATCGATTTAGCGGGTCTTCACTAGACCCACTAAATCAAATCCCTGCTGTATCGACTGCAGCAGTGTCGATCTCCCCATAGTGAAGACCAGCCCTCAGTGTCTGTTCCTTATTTCCTGGGTGCCCAGCTTGAGACTCTGGGATCTGATTCACAGAAGTGCTGAGAATTTGCAGTTGCATCTGAAGTCTGTGGGAGGTGTGCTATAAAATGCTAAGTACCCTCAAAAATCAGGCCCTGGGTACCTCAGATCTTTAATCTGTGTGCCTCAGTTCCCCTTACCTCGCAAGGTTGTTATGAAAATAAATCCACTAATATTTGTGAAGCCTTCAGATGCTATACTTACAACCAAAGCAGAAGCTGAATAAATCCAGTGAATGAAGGTTTATTGCCACACAACAAACGAGAATAAAACAAAATATTTAATAATTGCTCATTAAGTTAGCCCAATCTATTCTGTGCACTGAATGAGGCAGGGGTCCTGTGGAAAAAATAGTATGTGATCATGTAGCAAAAGACTGTTCCAGAATATAGTCACACAAGGGGGCTGAATTAAAGTTGCATGGGCAATATTAATTCTGGTATTCCTAACTTTGAACTGCTTGACTTTGCCATCCTAATGCTCTTTTAATGTTTCCTGAGCATAATTAGCCTGAAGTCCAATTCCCCAGTTCCAGTACTGATCTGTCACTGCCACATCAATTGCTTGAGAATGAATTAAATCCCTGCCTGAGCAAGAAACAAAATCTACAGTGACTGTCTGGGATATGCAAGGCCAACACTTCACACATTCGGCCTCCTGCTTGGTGGATTTACTGTGCCTCTAAACTCTGCTGCTACTGCTTCACGATAGTCTCTTATGAAGCAAGAAATTGTGGCCAGGTATTATAAGTGTGCTTTCAGCTGAAGTCTGCCAGATAGCTAGGCTTGTGTTTATAAATTCTCTTGAAAAGGTAAAAAGGTTAATGTTACATCCCTTATTAATTAAAATATATTAAAGAGCCATAAAAACTATGGAAAATCAATGATATAGTCTGAGTACCCAGCTGCTCTTGTGCTTACACAAACATGAAATAACTTGAGCAAATCACATAATGTACTTCTTGAAAATGTGACTTTTGTCCCTTCCTTTCGTGTATGACTGAGACTGTCATAGCTCTTTAGCTTCATATACTCAGATAATGCAGGTTGAATAAAGGGTTGTTTTTCGCTCTATGCAAAGCCCCTGATGGGGGGAGGAAAAGAAGTTCTCTTCAAATAATAATGCTACTTGTTCAGAGGCAGGGCAGTCCCGTGTACTGCATGTATTGCTGTGAGTTAGGAACTCCAGAGCCATCCTAATCCTATGGAACTGACTTGCTGCATGGCTTTAACTTCTTTGTGCTATACTTTCCACATTTATAAAATGGACTGATCTTTCCTGCCTCCCTAGGGATTTGTGGAGATTAATTTATAGTCCTGACCCAAAGCCAGACTTCTGTTGTCTCCAATGGACTCTGGGTCAGGACACTTCAGTGCTTGAAAAGCACTTGATAGTTATTTCCCAAGTGTTAATTTGACCTAGATTTTTACTATGGGAGTCTCAAGACAGAGTGAACTTTCCATTGGCTGTTAAGTGAGTGCATTTTTTTTAAAAACTACTTAGAAAGTTTTAAACAGATTTACAAATCCTTGATATGTAAATATCCGAGACCCAAACAATAACCATTTCACCAGTGAGCTTTTGTTTATTACTGTATAACCTCTCTTTAAAATCATCAGATCTCTCTATTTAACAAGGTGCTACCATGTCACAAAATGAGCATCTTTACACTACCCATAACATGCAGCTTCTGGTGACTTTATTAAATTGAGTGAAATCTCTGCTTACACATATTTAACAAACCAGGCATGTCTATCAAATGTAAATATTCCAAAAAGTTGGGACAAGCGTGCTGGTTCTTTTGCAGGTGAGTGTACTTTGTCTGAGTATTGACTAAATGGCACTAAATAGCTCAGTAGCTATTTGTCCTCTGTCTACTTGCTAGGTATGTAATTGGTGAGTTAATGTTTCCATAACAACCTCCCATATTTTTGAACCATTCCTCTGGAGTTGGACTACTTGTCTTTTCTGAACTGAGGCTATCCGTAGTCAAGCAGCTACTAGCAGATGAGAGGATTAACAAAGGATCATTTGGTAATAAATATCCAACAATATGTAATGTTTAGTTATGAATTGCATCCCTATAAACTCTAATAACTGGACATGTCCATCGTATATGTATAAAAGCTCCTTTCATCATGATTTCTCCAACACTTACCCCATTCAATTTACATATATTTATATTCTAATATAATTTATATAAACTGACTAATGTGAGGTATCACTGATACAGTATTTTAAAGAAATTTTCTTTTATCATGCTAGAGACTGAGGTTGCTGCTCCTCTATCCAGATCTTTTCCCCAGCATATCGTATATGGACAATTTGTTTTTGTTAGGAAAGTTGTTTGCAAAGGTGGATATCTATATCTATAATAAAGTACACACTTAGATATATAGATAGATAGTTGTATATAGTTGGGGCTGTACAAAGTATCTGCACTCACTCTTGCTCATCTTTATTCCGTATAAATTCTAACAACATCCTCTGTATTCCTGCTAGGGTTTTATCTGGGATGATTACAGAAGATTTTGAAACAAGAAAAATATCCTAGGCAAAATATTCATTTTGACAGGGGATATTCTTCCCAGCCAAAAAAATTGCATACTTCCCCAGCGCTCCAGATCTTTTTAAATGCGCTGAAGTAGCGGTTTGACATTTAAATCACAGAGCTCTTTCAGGTTGTTTTGAGATTTGAATTCCCAGGTATTTTACAGAATTTGTTGCCTATTTATATCCAAGAATGGCATTTCAGAATCTGGCAAATTGTTTAAAATTTATTTAACATTTCAGCTTTGCCATAATTTACTTTGAATCCAGATGCTTTCCGACAGTCATGGATTTCTTTAGATACTAATTTTAGGGAAATATTTGGTTTAAATAAAAAATAATGCCGTATCATCATTTGTATTTATTTGGTGATCCCCAGTGTGAGGTACCAAGAAACTTGAGCTGAGGAGAGTTGTACTATTCTTGAGGAAGCCAGGAGTCTCAAGTTTCAGTGAAATATTTATATTTAACAGTTATGTAAGCAACAGGATGGATGACGCCAGATTCAGTATCTTATCTGAATAGTCCCTAAACTGGCTGTGTCTCCCTCTAGCCCAGGGGTCAGCAACCTTTCAGAAGTGGTGTGCTGAGTCTTCATTTATTCACTCTAATTTCAGGTTTTGCGTGCCAGTAATACATTTTAATGTTTTTAGAAGGTCTCTTACTATAAGTCTATACATTCAACAGTAGTTTAGTTATATATTAAAGTAAATAAGGCTTTAAAAATGTTTAAGAAGCTTGATTTAAAATTAAATTAAAATGCAGAGCCCCCCGGACTGGGTGGCCAGGAACCGGGCAGTGTGAGTGCCACTGAAAATCAGCTCGCGTGCCGCCTTCGGCATGCGTGCCATAGGTTGCCTAGCCCTGCTCTAGCCTATTTCCTGTTGGATTTCATGCAGTTGGCCTTATGCCACAAGGCCCATCAGAAGTAGCACACGGTTTACCAGCAGGAACAATGAGTGTGTGTTGCAGTATACATTACAGTGCTGGAGCGGGGTTGCAATGGATGGGGAGGGATACGATGTTCTTCCTAGGTGATTCTCACACATCCTCTGAAAAGGTCTAAAATCACCTATGCCTTTGAGGCAGGCATATTGAGCAACTAACCAGGTTGACAGAGTCTCTTTAAATCCCATTTAGAACATCTCCGGATTCCTTCTACTTGCTGACCAGTTTCTGTCCCCTTTGACTAGTGAAGACTCATATTCTCTCTCTCTCTCTCTCTCTCTCTCTCTCTCTCTTTTTTTTTTAATACAGGATGAGCATTATAACAAGAAGCCTGGGTCTGGTGTTTATAGCTTTGGGTTGTGTAGAAGCACTGTTACTGGTCTGCATGAAGGAGTATGTAATCCATAAAATAACAGCCCCAGACTTGTTATGTTTTAAAACAAGTCAGAATAGACTTCAGCAACTTTTAGAATAGGTGGGTTTTTATGCTGAGTTTTTAAATAATTGCTTGAATATTAAGGGGGCCATTCTAGTCACATTGCAAGGGTTTGTCTCACTACAACCACCAATATATCAGGGACCTACCTACCCCATGACCTTCTGACACTTGTAATACATTGGGCAGGTGAACTGCACTGCAGTCTTGGACAATAGCAGGGCTACTGCATGCTTTTGGTTCCCTTTTAAAACATGGTAAGTTCTGTCTGCACTACAACAGGGGACCCCATCACATATTACAGTGTTTATAGTCAAAGGAAGGATGGAGGAAGCTTCATCCTGCCAATCTGTAATAGAAGGGTGGTTTAGCCCAGTGGCGAAAGTAAGGCGGTACAGGCTGGTATGGTGTACCAGTAAAAAGTGGCCACCAGTATTGGCACATACCCAGCTGACTTTAAAGTGCTGCCCCTTTTGCACACACACCCCCCCCCCGGCAGCAGATGAAGCCCCAGGCAGCGCAGGCCAGGCAGCGCGGATGGGCTGGCTGGGGGACACTGACCCCCCCACCCCAAGCCCACCCCTTCTGCCGAAGGCCCCTATACCAGTAAGTCTAAGGCTTTACTTTCACTCCTGGTTTAGCCTAGTGCTGGGCTGTTGAGACTGAGTTGGTTAAAAGATTAAAAGGAAAAAGAAATGGCAGATCCCAAATGGCTCACCTAAAAATTACTGTAAACAAAAGGCATGAGAGTAAGTATAGTTCAAAAAATTGAAAGGAAAATTTAAAGAAATCTTGGGCTAAATCATGCCTTCGTCTGTAGAAAGCTGATCTCCAATGGCAAAAGTGCTGCTTGAGGGGTGTGGTGTTTGCAAAGAACAAGGAAAATGCAATTTTTGCCTCCCCAGAAGGTCAGATCCTCTGAGGTGCTAGGTGTCTTCAGTTCCTATTGAAAGAAGCTGGTGCTGAGGGTATGCAGCTGTTTACAGGAGAGGATCCATACTGAGCAATGAACATGGCCTTTCTACCCTGCAGATATCCTGAGATCCGTGGGGAAAGGCAATAGTTCTCATCTCTGGGAGCCACCCCCTGATTCTTTTTAAAGCACAGTACAAATATTTAAAGCAGTGAACCTGCTGCTGCATAAAACAATTTGATGGGTGCTAGACAGAGATTCACTCCAAAAATATATTTTAAAAAGGGGAAGAAAAATCTTTATGCTGGTTGGGTGTTTGTGTTTTATGGCTTCATCATGTCAAGTCACTGTGGAAAAACATGTCAAAACATTTCGGGAAATTCAAGGAGTCCATATATCATGTTGACATGACAATACATGTTCCTAAACATCACTATGAATGCAGCTGCAAACAGGAAGAGTGACTGTCAAAACCTCTCATGTAGGATATATAGTTAGACAATTTACAGAAATGACATACATACTGGTATTTCTGAATGTACATGTAGGTTCATTTAGAAATGAGAGCATATCCTGCTTTTAGAGGAACCACTTTTCCTTTCTTTCTGGAAATGTGATGTTACTGTATTCTTGACAGAATAAACACATCTTCTAGGAATATTCCAGGGACATCCTTGGCATCTTTAGTCATCCCAGTTGTATTTTTTCCAACTGAATTGTAGAACTGTCCTTTGCAGTAACCTTGAATGGAGGTTTTTTAGTTCCAAATGTAAAATTCACTACTTCAACTTTAACAACAAGGAGTCTGGTGACACCTTAAAAACTAACAGATTTATTTGGGCATAAGCTTTCGTGGGTAAAAAAACCCACTTCTTCAGATGCATCGACTTTGCTTTCCCACATAGCAACAGAGAACATTATCTACTCTAATCGCTATAGAAAAGAATGACGAATACTGTTTCTATAGAAATCTATGGCAGGAATATAATTCAGTAATACTGCAGGATGATTCAAGAACCGTATAGACATTTCAGTAGATTTCTAGTAGTAATTTCTATAGAAAGTTTTGGTTTCATCCTTACTACATTCCATAGGAATCTTCTCTAAATTGACTAAAAATGCCAACCTAAAAGAACCCTTATTTAGCCTGAGCTTCACCTGAAGCAGACCTTTCATTCAATTAACTCCTTCCTCCTCTTAATGTTCCTTTAGCAACCTCTGTGCGGTTTTCTAGATACAGTCCTATTCAAAAGTGACTAATGGACAAATACCAGGTTTATTTTTAACTGTTTGCTGGAATATCCCATTTGGAATTTTTAATTTTTTAGATTTTAAATAATCATTATTGAGGGCACAGAAGCACTGGACTTTATGTAAACAAAAAAAGGGAAACAAAATTATACGACTGGAAATGATGATGAAGAGAGAAAAGGCAGGGTCAGGGCTAGGGGGAATTCTAATTTAATCTCATAGTTTTTTAAATCCAGAAGGGACCGTTAGTCTGAACTCCTGCATATCACAGTTCATTCCATGCCATCCAATTACCCCTGTACTGCGCCCAATAACTCATGTGCTGACCAAAGCATATCTTCCAGAAAAGCATCCAGTCTTGGACTCTCCATTGCGTGAAGACATCAAGCATGGTAGTTTGTTCCAGTGATTAATCGACTGTTAAAAAATTGTGTCTTAGTTCTGATTAAAATTTGTTTGGCTTCAGCTTCCAGCCACTGATCCTTCTTATGCTTTTCTTTGATAGATTAAAAAGCCCTTTAATACCTGGTATTTTCTCCCTGTCAAGATACTATCCACTGTAATGAAGTCACCTCTAAATCTTTGATGAGCTAAGCCAGGGGTGGCCAACCTGAACTTGAGAAGGAGCCAGAATTTACCAATGTACATTGCCAAAGAGCCACAGTAATACGTCAGCAGCCTCCCCTCAGCTCCCCCCCAACACTCCTAGCACCTCCCACCCACCAGCAGCCCCATTGATCAGTGCCTCCCTCCTCCCTTCCCATACCTCCCGATCAGCTGTTTCGTGGCATGCAGGAGGGTCGGGGGGGAGGGGAAGGAGCAAGGGCACAGCAGGCTCAGGAGAGCGGGCGGGAAGGGGTGGAGTGGGGGCAGAGCCAGGGGTTGAGCACCCCCTGGCACATTGGAAAGTTGGCGCCTGTAGCTCCAGCCCTGGAGTCGGTGCCTGTACAAGGAGCCGCATATTAAACTCTGAAAAGCTGCATATGGCTCCGGAGCCACAGGTGGCCACCCCTGAACTAAGCAGATTGAACTCTTTTAAGTCTTTCACTGTCAGGCATTTTCTCCAGCCCTCAAGTCTTTTTCGTGGCTCTTTTCTGCACCTTTTCCAATTTTTCAACATCTTTTTTTTAAATATGGACACCAGAGTTGTATACAGCATAAGATTCCAATATCAGTTTCACTAATGCCATATATAGAGGTAAAATTACCTTTTTACTCCTCCTCATTGTTCCCTTGTTTATACATCCAAGGATCACATGAACCTTTTTTTGCCACAGCATCTCTCTGAGAGCTCACATTGAGTTGCTTGTTCACTCTGACCCTTGAATCTTTTTCAGAGTCACTGCTTTCCAGGAAACAGTCTCCCATTCCGTAGGCATGACCTGCATTCTTTATTCTTAGATTTATCACCCTGCATTTGAACTTGTATTAAAAACACATTTTGTTTGAATGGGCCATCTTACCAAGTGATCCAGACTGCTCTGTATGACTGTCCTGTCCTCATTGTCATTTGCCAGTCTGGCAAGCATTTATGACAGCTGCAAATTTTAAGCAATGGTTTTATATTTGCTTCCGGATGATTGATGAACATGCTTAATAGCATTGGGCCTAGTACTGATCGCTGGTTTCGATGATGATTCCCCATTGACAAATACTTTTTGAGATGCTAATTGTTAATCCATTTAACATGTACTTTATTGGTACTGCATAGGGCTGTTCTTTTAACCAGTGGAGTGCGGTACTAAGTCAAATGCTTTTAAAAAGTTGAAATATACGACAGCTATGTAGTTACCTTTACCAACCAAACTTGTGATCTCACCAAAGAATGGAATCAGGTTTCCCCATAAAACCATGTTCACTAGCATTAATTATATTTTCATCCTTTAATTCTTTATTAATTTTCATAGATTCATAGATTCTAGGACTGGAAGGGACCTCGAGAGGTCATCGAATCCAGTCCCCTGCCCTCATGGCAGGACCAAATACTGTATAGACCATCCCTGATAGACATTTATCTAACCTACTCTTAAATATCTCCAGAGATGGAGATTCCACAACCTCCCTATGCAATTTATTCCAGTGTTTAACCACCCTGACAGTTAGGAACTTTTTCCGAATGTCCAACCTAAACCTCCCTTGCTGCAATTTAAGCTCACTGCTTCTTGTTCTATCCTTAGAGGCTAAGGTGAACAAGTTTTCTCCCTCCTCCTTATGATACCCTTTTAGATACCTGAAAACTGCTATCATGTCCCCTCTCAGTCTTCTCTTTTCCAAACTAAACAAACCCAATTCTTTCAGCCTTCCTTCATAGGTCATGTTCTCAAGACCTTTAATCATTCTTGTTGCTCTTCTCTGGACTCTCTCCAATTTCTCCACATCTTTCTTGAAATGCGGTGCCCAGAACTGGACACAGTACTCCAGTTGAGGCCTAACCAGAGCAGAATAGAGCGGAAGAATGACTTCTCATGTCTTGCTCACAACACACCTGTTAATACATCCCAGAATCATGTTTGCTTTTTTTGCAACAGCATCACACTGTTGACTCATATTTAGCTTGTGGTCCACTATAACCCCTAGATCGCTTTCTGCCGTACTCCTTTCTAGACAGTCTCTTCTCATTCTGTATGTGTCAAACTGATTATTCCTTCCTAAGTGGACCACTTTGCATTTGTCTTTGTTAAACTTCATCCTGTTTACCTCAGACCATTTCTCCAATTTGTCCAGATCATTTTGAATTATGACCCTGTCCTCCAAAGCAGTTGCAATCCCTCCCAGTTTGGTATCATCTGCAAACTTAATAAGCGTACTTTCTGTGCCAATATCTAAGTCGTTAATGAAGATATTGAACAGAGCCGGTCCCAAAACAGACCCCGCGGAACCCCACTTGTTATGCCTTTCCAGCAGGATTGGGAACCATTAATAACAACTCTCTGAGTACGGTTATCCAGCCAGTTATGCACCCACCTTATAGTAGCCCCAAATTGTATTTGCCTAGTTTATCGATAAGAATATCATGCGAGACCATATCAAATGCCTTACTAAAGTCTAGGTATACCACATCCACAGCTTCTCCCTTATCCACAAGGCTCGTTATCCTATTAAAGAAAGCTATCAGATTGGTTTGACACGATTTGTTCTTTACAAATCCATGCTGGCTATTCCCTATCACCTTATCACCTTCCAAGTGTTTGTAGATGATTTCCTTAATTACTTGCTCCATTATCTTCCCTGGCACAGAAGTTAAACTGACTGGTCTGTAGTTTCCTGGGTTGTTTTTATTTCCCTTTTTATAGATGGGCACTATATTTGCCCTTTGCCAGTCTTCTGGAATCCCTCCCGTCTCCCATGATTTTCTAAAGATAATAGCTAGAGGCTCAGATACCTCCTCTATTAGCTCCTTGAGTATTCTAGGATGCATTCCATCAGGCCCTGGTGACTTGCAGGCATCTAACTTTTCTAAGTGATTTTTAACTTGTTCTTTTTTTATTTTATCTGCTAAACCTACCTCCTTCCCATTAGCATTCACTAGGTTAGGCATTCCTTCAGACTTCTCGGTGAAGACCGAAACAAAGAAGTCATTAAGCATCTCTGCCATTTCCAAGTTTCCTGTTACTGTTTCTTCCTCTTCACTAAGCAGTGGGCCTGCCCTGTCTTTGGTCTTCCTCTTGCTTCTAATGTATTGATAAAAAGTCTTCTTGTTTCCCTTTATTCCTGTAGCTAGTTTGAGCTCATTTTGTGTCTTTGCCTTTCTAATCTTGCCCCTGCATTCCTGTGTTGTTTGCCTATATTCATCCTTTGTAATCTGTCCTAGTTTCCATTTTTTATATGACGCCTTTTTATTTTTTAGATCGTGCAAGATCTCGTGGTTAAGCCAAGGTGGCCACATTTTCTATCTTTCCTAACCAGCGGAATAGCTTGCTTTTGGGCCCTTAATAGTGTCCCTTTGAAAAACTGCCAACTCTCCTCAGTTGTTTTTCCCCTCAGTCTTGATTCCCATGGGACCTTACCTATCAGCTCTCTGAGCTTCCCAAAATCTGCCTTCCTGAAATCCATTGTCTCTATTTTGCTGTTCTCCCTTCTACCCTACCTTAGAATTGCAAACTCTGATTTCATGATCACTTTCACCCAAGCTGCCTTCTACTTTCAAATTCTCAACGAGTTCCTCCCTATTTGTTAAAATCAAGTCTAGAACAGCTTCCCCCCTAGTAGCTTTTTCAACCTTCTGAAATAAAAAGTTGTCTGCAATGCAGTCCAAGAATTTGTTGGATAGTCTGTGCCCTGCTGTGTTATTTTCCCAACATATATCCGGATAGTTGAAGTCCCCCATCACCACCAAATCTTGGGCTTTGGATGATTTTGTTAGTTGTTTAAAAAAAGCCTCATCCACCTCTTCCACTGGTTAGGTGGCCTGTAGTAGACTCCTAGCATGACATCTCCCTTGTTTTTTACCCCTTTTAGCCTAACCCAGAGACTCTCAACACTTCCATCTCCTATGTCCATCTCTACCTCAGTCCAAGTGTGTACATTTTTAATATAAGGCAACACCTCCTCCCTTTTTCCCCGTCTATCCTTCCTGAGCAAGCTGTACCCATCCACACCAACATTCCAATCATGTGTATTATCCCACCAAGTTTCAGTGATGCCAACAATGTCATAGTTGTATTTATTTATTAGCACTTCCAGTTCTTCCTGCTTATTACCCATACTTCTTGCATTTGTATATAGGCATCTAAGATACTGGTTCAATCTTGCCCCCTCCTTTCTCTCTGCCATTATAGCCCACACTCCCTCTTGTTTCCGACCCATCTCCCAGGTCTCCATGTTCCCCACTTACCTGTGGGCTTTGCTCACCTGTTGCCGTCAAACCTAGTTTAAAGCCCTTCTCATTAGGTTAGCCAGTCTGTGTCCAAATAGGGCCTTTCCTCTCCTCGAAAGGTGAAAGCTATCTCTGCCTAGCAGTCCTTCCTCGAATAGCATCCCATGGTCAAGGAAGCCAAAGCCCTCCTGGCGACACCATTTTCGCAGCCAGGCATTCACCTCCATGATGCATCTGTCTCTGCCCGGGCCCCTACCTTTGACAGGAAGAATTGAAGAGAATACCACCTGCGCTCCAAACTCCTTCACCCGTACTCCCAGAGCCCTTTAGTCACTCTTGATCCACACAGTGTCACACCTTGCAGTATCATTGGTGCCCACATGGATGAGTAGCATGGGGTAGTAGTCAGAGGGCTGGATAATCCTCAACAATGCCTCCATAACATTTCGGATACGGGCCCCCGGCAGGCAGCATACCTCCCGAGATGAAATGTCAGGTCAACAGATGGGTGCCTCCGTCCCCCTCAGCAGAGAGACTCCGACCACCACTACCCCTACGTTTCCTATTTGCAGTGGTGGCAGCAAACCTCCCAGCCTTAGGGGTACGAGGCTTCTCCTCCTTTACTGTAGGGGGTGATTCCTTCTCTCCTGTATCAAGAAAAGCATAACGGTTACCTATTACCGTGGCGGGAGGGATCGGAGCAGGGGTGGAGCACTGCCTGCTGCCAGAAGTAACCAGCTGTCAGTGTCCACCCTGAGCCATCTCCTCCTCCACCAGTGGTGTATCAGCAGTCCTGTGTACTGGGACAGCTACCTCAGCTGTCTCCACATGGACACTGTTCAGGAATTGCTCGTGGATTCGGATGCTCCTCAACCTAGCCACCCCCTCCTACAGCTCTCCCACTTGCTGCCTGAGAGATTCCACCAGCAGGCACCTTTCACATTGGATGGTCCCCCCAGCCTGGATATCAGTACGTGGAAATTGCAAGTTACAGTCTCTGCAAAACCACACCAGGATCTGGGTAGAAGCATCCATGCTCAGGCGCTCTGTCTGGCTACAGGCGCAGGTGGAGGAGACAGAAGCAGAGCTGGCACAGGTGTTGCGGGTCTTCCTAACCGTCATAAGCCTCCCTCTGTCAAACTCCCTCTCAAACTCCCCTGTCTGCAGCCCCCTGTCCGCTGAAAGGGTTCTTTAAGCAAGAAGTTTTAAATGTAGTTGGTTTATAGGTTTTAAGGGGAATAAAGGGAAAACAGATAGAACTGGCAAGGGACCCTCACTCCCTTCCCACTCCCCTTCCAAACTCCCTTGCAAAACTCCCTGTTAGCAGCCCCTGTTCGCAACAGCTCCCTGGTTGCTTGTGCGCTGCTTTATAAAGCCCTGGCCTGTTTGAATGCCCCGCTGGCGGCCTGAACCCCAGACCATCAGCGGGCTGAGCGGGGTTCTGTCCGCTGGCTCCTGCCAGCCGGGGTCACGGCCGCCGGCCCTGCTTAGCCAGCCAAGGGTTCCATTCATCTAGGCAGGCAGCGGGCTGAGCGGGGCCAGCAGCCAGGACTCCGGCTGGCAGCAGAGTGCCACTAAAAATCTGCAAAAACAACAAGGAGTCTGGTGGCACCTTAAAGACTAACAGATTTATTTGGGCATAAGCTTTCGTGAGTAAAAACCTCACTTCTTCGGATGCAAAGCTTATGCCCAAATAAATCTGTTAGTCTTTAAGGTGCCACCAGACTCCTTGTTGTTTTTGTAGATACAGACTAACACGGCTACCCCCTGATACTGGACTAAAAATCTGCTAGCGTGCCGCCGGTTGCCGACCCTGATCTAGGTTAAGTGACATATAAGGAAAAATCTAATTGTTGCTTAATACTGTGGGTTTTTATTTTTGTTTATTATGCAGCATAATCCTGTATTTCAAGGATTCTAATTCATTACCAATAGAAACCTGAAGATGCTAAATTTAAAGTAATCAAAGAGGAAACAAAAATCTCAGCTTGCCTATATAAAGAGACATTGCCTATAATTTGTGGTATGAGTTTTGTAATAAAGGAGTAAAACAACCTAACATAAAGTCTTGTTTTTTGTTGCTGATTGGGCTCTGGAATTATGGTTTTGTCAAAACTGACAGTTGCCTTTTTGGCTAGCTTAAGTTTGTGAAATGTTTAGAAAGTGTCTTTGCATGGATCCCAGAGAGTTCAGATATTGTCAGCTCACCCAGTGAGTCATGATTGGAGTTGCATGAACGTGTTAGATTGGTTTACCTCTTGGATTTTAAGCAATCCACTAAGAGCCTATGTTGCAAAGACCTTTACAGATCTAGGAATAAAAATAATTGGTTTTTCCATGAGGGAGAAGTCAAACCAAGAGCTTAAGGTGGGTGACCTTTTTTATTTTTTTTCTGATCCTAAATAGTTCTTAGCTATTGTACAAATTGATGTTAAACAAAAGCATCTTGCTATTGGGTAAATCATATTAGCAGATCTGCCTTTTACTTATTAATTTTTGAGCACCTTATCCTTTGTTACACACTTCAGAGAAATACAGGGCTGATCTCTATCCAAAAGCGCATATAAACTAATTCATATGTGACAGAACAAGAGAGGACAAGAAATCAAACGAAGTGGGAGAATAACAAAGGAAGGACAAAGGTTACAGGAACAAAATCTGATTATTCAGATAAGGCACTGTACACCTCTTGTTCAAATAGTAGATATCTTAGTTGCATGAACTCAATTCCCCTATACAATAGGAGACACTGAGAAGTGAATTTCTGGAGAGATTTGAATGAAGAATCTTTGTCCTGGTGAATAGATTTAAGGGCGAGCATCATATGCAGAGAGGCAACATGGAAAGAGGCCTGGGGGTTTCCGAGTAGGTGAAACAAATGAAGGCAGTTGACATCACTGGAACAGAGAATGGTAGGAGACATGGTCAGTTGTAGGTTGAGGATCAGTAATGTGATGCCTTGGAAGTCTAATCTTGGAAATGGTAACAAGTTGAACATCTGTGCATTTAACAGAAGCAGAAGAGATGCGGAGAACCCACTTGCAAGACCAAGAGTAACTTGTCGTCCCTCTCAAATCTGAACTGCAAGCTCTAAAAGTTCCATATGCTCATTTGCCTCATTGGCAGGATAGTCACACAGGCCCTGATTCAGCAAAGCAATTAACCATGTGTTTAAGTCCCAAAAGGCCTCAAAATTGTTCTCAAAGTTAAACACATGTTTAAGTGCTTTGCTGAATCAGGGTTTCTGTCTCTAGAGAAAACCCTAAAATAGATTGTGCCATTCTCTGTAATAAATGCTAGCATCCCAGTAACAGATACTTCTCTCACTTAAAAAAAAAAGGGGGGGGGACAAGAACTTCGACATGCAATGCAGTCTGGAGCAAGTGGAAGGATTCAAAGGGTGTGTGTGTGGGGGGGGAATGTGACATAAGTGGCAATTGAGAAATTATTTTGACAAAAGCATTTTGGGTGGACTGAAGGGTGGGGGGATTGAGAGAAGGAGGTTGCAGCAGTCATAGGGGAAGAAATCAGGGTATGGGCAAGTGATATAGGCATCAAGATGGATATGAAAGCACTTCTTAAAAAAATATGGCAGAAAAAGCAATTGGCGTTTAGTTACTTCCCAAATGCAGGGGGATAAGAGGGGAGAAGTAAAAGGTTGAGTTTGGTCTTGGCCATGGTGAGTTGGGGTAACCGAACCAGGGTCATGAAAATGCAGTTCTCTGGTTCTTCACTGGCCCGATCTACATCTGAAGTTTAAAAAGGTAAGTAAGTTAGGGGCAGTGTTTTTCAACCTTTTTGACACGGAGACTGCCTTGTTCCCTTCCTAAACTGTGTCAGGGAGATCTCAGGGACTGGCGCCGGTCCACGGACCAGTCCATTGAGAAACACTGAACTAGAGGATGGCATAAAAGAGTGGTAAGACAACCTTCACCAAAACTTCTCTGGCCTTGCTCATGATTAATCCTTCAGGGGATTAGAACTAAACAATTATTAGAACTTACTTTTCTGACATGTCTTAGACACCCAGAACACCCACCCATTTGGATGTGAGTTTTGAGCGCACAAGAAATGCAAGATCCAGTCCCTACTGCAATGTGATAAGACAGAGTAAGGGCTAGATACAGCAAATGTACTCCAGGTGCAGAATCTTCCCTTATACTTCACTGAATGAGGAGATTCTTCCTTTTGAAAATGTGTATAAATATATGGGCAGAATTGTGTAAGGCTAATAGCTATCGGCATTGCTTTCTGATTAGATCTCACCACGGATAAGTTGCATAGCATTTCCTAATCAAAAGGCTGAGGGGGAAAAATTGGTGTGGGTACATTTTAGACTTGAGATTTGTCTTTACAGGTTCTAATTCAGTATCATTATAGACTAATAAAAACGTGAAGTTTGTATCCGAATTCAACTCATGTTCAATATAAAGTAAAAAAAAAATGCAGCAAGGATTGAATTATGAGACTGTGATTATACTTGCAAAATATATTACAATAAGCTTTGCAATCATAAGAAGGAAATTAAATTTTCTAATTACACTATAAGATAAAATGAATGCAGTAAAATCAAGGTTTTGTCCCTTCTGATCTAGCTCTGCTATCTGACATAAGCACAATCCAATTTTTCTCATTGTGTTTATCATGTAGTTCTGGAGAGAATTCAACTTATTCACTGGTACCTAGTGAAAAACCAGTGAGTCAGAGACTATGGAAGAATCTGTTCTTGCCCATAGTCTGTGTCATGGTTTCAGGACTAGCTGTACCTCTGCCGTCTCTGAGAGCACCCACCTCAGATCTTGCACCTCTTGCCCTTACCTGGCTTGGGATGGAATCACACTATGCTTTCATTCTTAAACCGAGACCGAGCCATAAGTACCCTTTGTATATCAGGTACTAATTACACTGTGGGTCTGACTGGCTTTTGGGAATCTATATTTCCTCAGTTTGGGAACCTGTGACTAGTAATGTATTGACTAACAGCCATCTTAAAACCAAGCATTGTTGTTTAGCCCTTGGAACAAAATGTTAGAGAAAAGACATTGTAAAACAACAAACACCTGGCATGCATATTGAGTCTCATCTAATCTTACATTGAGCTACAAGCTAAGTTAGATAGGGTTTCCTCTTAAGTTACTAGAACAGAATTAGCTTCAATTATTTTAGGAAGCCAAGGAGCTCTTGGGATGCAGCCTAGTCTCTGTCTCCCAGAAACTCTCTCAGGGATTGTATCTAAATTCCCACCTTCCCTGTGCGTGTGTCAGTCCTATTACCATATTGCTCTGTGATGTCTTTGTTACAGGGCCCAGGTGTGAAGTCTTCCTTCTGATTTACATTGTTTTTTCCCAGTGGGCTTGCCAGGCCACCTAGGAGACTGTCCCTGTGATGGTTGCTCCACTGTTCATCAATCAGACCCATTCATCCTTCATGGTTTGCAAGCGCAGATGTGACTGTATTTCTGTGGGGAAGCTTAGTAAAACTGTCCACTCCTCTCTGAGAAGTCTGACACACCATCTTAGAAATTCCACATTTGGGGATACAAACTATTATGCATTACTAAGCACCCCATATTAATCAGAGTATGTCTGTTTTAATCACTGATGATCAGATTCTGCCAGCCTTACTCACAATGAGTAGTACCTTACTCCATAAACAGCCCTGCTGAAATCAGTGGGACCCTTCACAGCATAAATTACCCTCACTCACTCTGAGTGGTATCAGTTGGACCCTCCGTTTTTAAGAAAGTGTTCTTTCAATTCTGGGAACAAGGAGGAGAAGCCAGCGTCATGTCACATGCCAGCTTTCCACAGTTCACCAACAAGTGCTCCATGTGCCACCAATGTTTCACAGACTATTTGGGAACCACTGCCCTGAATAATCTGTGTCTGCAGTAAACTGAGACTCAGAGAACTTTCATACCTTGCTGTAACCGATATAAAGCCAGCTTTTTAACTTTTTTGTAATCCTGCAGAAATACAAAATGCACAAGTTCAGGGTGAAATGGTTTGCACAGTGCAAGTGTCCAATATTTTTTCTAGTTCAAATATGCCAAAATGATTCTTTTTACTTTTTCTGGAGTTTTCTGGTTCCACCACTGAATTTAATCATCTCCATGCTTCTTATTCATTGTTAATATGATTTATATAAGTCATCATAGATCTCATGATATCATATGACCCTTTTTCAAAGGGATTATTTATAGAAGGAGAAAAGGCAAAAAGTAAACCGTAGTGAAGTTGATCCAGTCAATCACTATTCGGTAATTTATTTTTTTTCAAATTTAAGACACTTGTGCATCAAGCTCAGGGCCGGATTAAGGTAGGGGCTTTAAGGGCTGCAGCCCAGGGCCCCGCAAAAATAAATCACAGGCAGCGATCTCTGGGCCACTAAAAGGGGTGCTCAGGCGGCCTGTCTGCCCTGGCCCCATGCCACACCCAGAAGCGACTTGCTGCTGGCACATCTCTGCGGCCCCTGGCGGGGGGGGGGGAGGAAGGGGTTGGCTCTGCACGCTGCCCCCACCCCCAGCACCGTCCCTGCAGCTCCCCTTGGCTGGGAAGTGGCCCATGGGCGCTGCGGGGGCAGGGCTTGCGGGCGTGGGCAGCACACGGATACACACTGTCCCTTTCCCCCCAGGGTGCGCAGAGATGTGCCAGCAGCCGGCCACTTCTGGGAGTGGCATGGGGCCAGGCAGGCAGCCTGCCTGAGCCCTGCTGCGCTGCCAGCTGGGAGCCTCCTGTGGTAAGCGCCTCCTGGCCGGAGCCTGCACCTTGCACCCCCTCGCGCACCCCAAACCCCTGCCCCAGGTCAGAATCCCCTCCTGCACCAAACTCCCTCCAAGACCCACACCCCCTCCTGCACCCCAACCCCCTCCCCAGGTCAGAATCCCCCTCCTACACCAAACTCCGTCCCAGACCTTGCACTCCCTCCTGCATCCCAATCCCCTGCCCCAGACCCTTCTTGCATCAAACTCCCTCCCAGGAAAAAGACTTGTATACAGGAGCCCCACAAAATCTAATAGCCCTGGGCCCACAGGAGAATTAATCTGGCCCTGATCAAGCTTAATGTTTTTCTGATTAAGTTATTTTCTTTATAGAATTATAGCTAGTTTCACATAGCCAGAGATTATGCTCTGCATTTATTGCATCATGTAAATATTTATTACAAGGACATAATCCTAAATTAAAAACTCAACAGAATAATAAAATCTCTAGGCTGTGTACAAGCATCTGAGGCACATGTAGTTAAATTACTCATAACTATGAGCAGAGATTCTGGGGTGGCAGAAATGATTACAGTAGATAATGAAAATGTAAATTTTTCAGTTTGAGATAAGTCATAAAATGACAGGCAAAGGTGTCTTCCATCTGTCAGTTTTAATAGTCTCCCACCCATTCTCCCCCATTCTCCCAGGTGGGTCACCCACCCACCCTGCAGTCTACAGAATTCCATGTCCGCTGTTAGTGCCTGAGATTGCAGTAGCTTCTGCTGCTCCAGTGCTCAGCCATTATCCAGCTGGTTTAGATTGGGTCAAGTCTCTAAAATAGTTTGGGTTTGGTCAAGTTGTTTTAAATTTGTAATTACTAACTGGTTAGCAACCGGCTCTGACAAGGTCAGGTCCATCTATATTAATTGGTGGCAAGATCCTTTTTTGATAGCCTGTGTTACCTCTTGCTGCTTCTTTGTCTGCAAGAAGACCCTGATTCAGCAGACCACTTAAATACATCTCTTAGCTCCAACTCTATTCAGAAAAATACTTACACCCATAATTAGGGCCATGGAGTAGAAGCGTGGGGACTACGGAAAATAAGCAGTCCCACCCTCTTTCACGATTATAGGTTCTGTTCTGCTTCAGATACCTGGTGCCCTCTTTTAAAAATGCACATTCAAATCCCGCATTTTGTCACCCTCTTGGAGTGTAGGAGGTTGACATTTTCTCCTGACTCAAAAATTCTGAACACTTCACCAAGAGAGAACTGGGCTTGCTGTATATATGGTTTGTCTAGCACTAAAATGAAATGCAGGCAGAAAATCAGTTGTGTCTACCTATCTATCTTAGCAGGCTTTAGATGGATGGTTCTGTCATCAGACAGACTTTCAGGTCAAACAGACTTCTAGCAGTGTATAAATTAAATAAAGCAAGAAAGCAAAGATAAATTCCAACACTACAAATAATTCTAAAGAGCAGACAGGCAAAATCTATAAGTCACTCAATCTAAAAGCACTTCAAAGGCTGGTTTGGTTAAATCTAGCACTGCACTTTACTTTAAGCATCAGCAAACATATACATCTATCACATGACAAGCTACTTTTCAGATCCTCAAGATAAAGATGAAAAACACACACTTTAGTCTAAATATAGCAGGTGTGTTGTTTTAACCTCTGCAACCTCCAGATTCCTGAAAGAAAAGGATCTCAATCAATACCTAATTATGATAAACGTTTTTGTATACTTCATTTGGGTTTTGAAAATTTGAAGTGAAATTAAAAACAAAAACAAAAAAACAAACCAACACTGGAAATGGTATGAGGGCAAAAAAAGAAGTAAGGGAATTAAATCACATTGGACCTGATTCTTCATTGTCCTGCACTCTGTATAATCATTTATGTCTGTGCAAAATAGATGTAAAATGCTACCCATCACAATAGCAGTGTTACATCCATTTTGCACAGCTGCAAATGACTAAAGTGTAGAGGTATGGAGAATCAGGAGTGACTCCATTTAAATCAGTGGCGTTACATTAGTATAAACCCAGTGTAAGCAAGAGGAGAATCAGACAAGTATGCAGCTTACTATTCCCATGAAATGTCTGATAGTGATGCTTAGTAATTGCAGTGGCTACCAGCCGTTCACATGCTAAACCAACTTCTGCTTGAGCCAAATGCAACCACCCTGCTAAGGATGAGTGGAACTGAAACTAGAAATATTAGGAAGGGTATTGATCATAAAGTATAGAATGAAGCTACAGCACAGGTGACTTGGTGATAACCTCTCGTTAGTCTGAAGCAAAACACAAATCAGAAAATATCCTCCCAGTTAAAGGCAGTTCTTCTGCAAATACAATATTCTCCCACCAATTGTCTTCACTTCTAAGTCACTAGATGGAATGGATATTATAACTGTTAGAAGTTGGTATACTGCCCAAACTATCCAATAACTAATGCTAGCCCACTTCTAGCTTCCAAACATAGAAGTTCAACAAAGATACTCTACTCAGCTGCTGTTGGATAATCTCGTTTCTTCTGAAGAATTACAGTACTTATTCATGAAATAGATCAATGTTGATTTAATTTCATATAATATTACAACATTGGAAATTGTTTAGCACTTGTATATAGTCATGTGTGCAGTAACTTGAGAAAGTGTCACGTGTGGTTCAAACATTTCATCTTTGCTTTGATACTAAACTAGCAACAAAAGTCACTTATTGCCATGTACACAGAACACTAATCACTGAAATATACATCAACCATAAAGTTTCCTTCTTCAGGCATATTCTGCATTGCATTGCTGCTGCACCTGATGTCTAGATGGCTTGCAAACAAGGGTATTCAACTATTTCATTCAAAGCTGTCTGATTTAACAGTAAGAAATGTACATAGTTTAAAGGTGCTTTTGCAAATGGATTGCATCCGTATCAATGGTTTAGTGGAATGTCTAAAGCTTTGAAAAATGCTTTTACCAAGTGATTTACGGAAACTGGTAAAATTACCAGTCAATTGGATATAGTGCATTAGCTCTAAATGCTTAAGGTGCATTATACAGTGTAGTTGTAGCTGTGTCGGTCCCAGGATATTAGAGAGACAAGGTAGTTGAGGTAATAATACCTTTTATTGGACCACCTTCAAGTTTGGTCCAAGTTTAAGGCCCACAGTTTAGATTTTTATTCTAATAGAGGGGGAGGGGATGTCTGTTTTCATGATGCTTTGAAAAAATTAATAGTACACCATTTTATCAAATGTATTTAAACATTTCTCTGTGCAGGTGTGAACATGTGCATACCAGGGTTGTTCTACATCACAACCAAACAATAAAAATGACTCTCATACCTGCTCAAAAATGGAATAAAAAGTTCACAATTGTTGAACTTTGTCAAAATTTGAAATTTCAGTGAGGAACTGTCAACATTGTGTATTTAGAAACATTTTGACCAGCCCTACTGGCTAGAAATTGTCAGGGTACAAAAGTTAAATTAACCAGCCTGTTTTTAGTTGCCTGATATTACTGAAATGGAAAAGGCAAAAATTTTAAATGGTCAAAGGTAAATTAGATTAATAAGTGAAGAATTTTATAAATATGAATTGTTGTTAGTATAACCTCTTTGTACTGGATTCTGCGTTCCATTTCTAGTAGCATGGGTGTGTTCATTAAATGCCCATACAAGGAATGCAACACTTCTTTCACTTCACTTCACAACACTTCTACCACAATCCATTCATTTGCTGTTAACAAGCTCCAGCCCACAATCTCTTTACATGCTTCTCTCTATGCTCCACACTTTATGGAGTCATGGTAAACATATTTGGATTAAAGATCAGAACAAGCATTCTCCTGATTCACATCCAGTTTCAATGCTGACTTTTGTGAAGAGACCGGCCCTTTGTTCCCTGATGGCAAATTAGGGCAACGCACTCCCCATAGCTCCAGTTTCTTAAGTTTACTCAATTCCCTTTAGAGCTCTTATGTCAGTCTGTCTAAATCAAGAATCCTCCAATTATAGACTCTTCTCTTCAGCCCCAAACCAAGGGTTCTTATTTGTGTTATGGTAGCATCTTGTGCTAGGCACTGAAGAATAAAAGGCAGTTCCTGCCGCCAAAGATTTTACAGTATAAAAAGGATCAACAAACGGTACAAAGCATCTTTTTTTGCTATCAGGTTCCAAATGAGGACACCTGAAGCTGGTGTTATTGAATGATTGCTGAAAAGTGCCTCCAATTTTTTTCTTTCTAGTTCTTTTGGTGAGTTTCCACTGTTTCCTTCTTCAAACTATGAATATTCGCTAATTGATATATTTATGTCTATCTACTTCAGGAGTTTGTATGGAACCTATGGATACCTAAGCACTTTTAAACGGAGAAAGAGCAAGATAAAGAATGTCACTATTGAAAATCTTGCCATAGTGAGTTTGGGTGACTCGATCTGAGACACCCTAAATAGGGCTTGATTTTTCAGAGGGTGGGTTCTCAGACCTTTCTGAAGATCACATGCCCTTTCAGTTATCTCAGATTGGATAGCCAAAAATCCAGCCATCCCAAATTACCTGACACATCTGAAAATGTTTGACCATTACCTATTTTTTGTCTTTAACATAGTCACATCAATCTCTTATAACAAATAACAAAAATGCTAAATTGTTCACTATATCAAAGTACAACTGTAACTTTAGGAATTGGTCCGCATCACCATCTAGTGATGGCAAGGGGCCATGTTTCCAGAGCATTAACAGCAACTCCTTTACGTTAGTAAAAGATAGGGCCTTTTTTTAAAGGTGGCAAAAGGGGGAAATTCATGTGGAGAATGTCCCTTTAAAGTATATCTGCTGCATCAGAGCTGGTAGTGAGGCTTTCTCCAAATGTCTCCAGAAAACATCTATGGAGAGTCAAAATTCACAGAGATGTGACTGAAACTTGGAGGATTGCCTTTCTCCTGGGTTCCTGGATTATCCATATTTTGTGGAAAGACTGATTCACATCTAGAAACCAATTCTTGTTTCCACCTTTGAATATAATATGTCTTACTCAAGCGGGGAGAAGGAAACTATGTTAGGAAAGCAATTTGGCATAAGTATCCCTCACCCAGATAGGTTTCTGTTGGAATCTTCATTCACATCAGGTAAGGGAAAGAAATGCAACATACGGCTATTCCTAGGCTTTCTTTGGCCCAAGATCTAGTTTCTCTACGTTGACTGAAGATGTACTGGCTTGTTATCTCTGGCGAGGGAAGCATTTAAACTCTAGTCTGTTTTATTTTTAAATTGCCCTGTTGGGTAAATCAGATCTGATTTCTCTCAGTTAGAAACCAGGAGCTAGATTCACAAAGGTGCCTCGGCACCTCACTGCCCCTTTGGGCACCCAACATTTAGGGGCCACTGACACTCAGAAAAGTGCCACCTAACCCTGTAGGTGCCTAATTTCTGAGCATGTAAATTTCTGCCAGAGGACATGCACAAAGCCACCTAAATCCTGGTGACACCCCCACAGCTAACAATTTGGTCTGATCTCTGCCAAAGCCCTGGCAGGATTCTCAAGTTAGGTGTTCCCATTCCTATCTCCCCAGCATGGGCTGATCCCCTAGGTGTGCTCAGAACATACCTACAGGATCAGGCCCTGCACAAAAGATAGCCAGAGGTGAGCAAGGTTGTGTTTCTGTCCATCCCCATGTTAGCAAATAGCCCAGTGATTAGGGCACTGATATGGGAGACCCAGATTCAAATCCTGCTCTGTCTGATATGGAGCAGGGACCTTTTCCCACGTGCGTGTCCTAACCACCAGGCTACTGGCTATTTTGGAGTTGGAATCTCCCTCCCAGATCAATGGGAGTTAAGCCCAGATCCTCAAAGGTATTTAACATGCCTAAGCCCTGACCCTTTCCTCTGCATTTCACTCCTGGCTTGCTTAGGCAGCTCCCTGCTCATCTTGATGCCTTCAGAATCCCTTTCTTAGGCACTTAACTGTCCCCAAGCACTGTATAGAGAAACAGTGGCTGATTTAGGGCTAAGAATTCCACTAGGCAGCAGGGTCCCTAGGAGTTAGGCATTGCCGAGCCCATGGGTATGTCTACGCTGCAATGTCAGCCCAGGGTTAGAAGATCACGAGATAGCAGACCCTGGGTTTGTTAACCTAGAACTTGAGCATCTACACTCATCTGTAACCCCAGTTTAGGAATTGTTGAACCCTGGGTCCCAACGTGGGGCTCCAGCATCTCCAATGCATTGTGCAGGCTTGAGTCCATCTCACACTTCCTAGCTCCTTTCCAAAATGTGGCCGCTCTAAACCTTTGTTGGTGGTGCAGTGTGGAAAAACATGACTGTACGGAGGACAAAGAGTCAGTTTATGGGATTGTGAGATATTTTTGATTTATATTAGAGCCATACAAGTTCTCAAAGCCCACTTGGAAGACAAGCTCATTATAAGAACCCTCTCAGCATTTTAAGCCTTCAACTTTCTATGGATGTTGATCTTCTGGATTCCCATCTTCTCTTTAGAAGCAACAGGACTTTTAGAGACTCTTTTCATTTTTTTTAAACACCTTGAACCTACCCTTCCTTTTTTACTGCTTCTGACACTGCCTTATATTTGTTTCTCTGTTTAGTATTACAGAGCTATGACTTTTAAAGGAGGCTTCTGGGAGCCCTACATAACCTGCTGAATGAATGGAAACCCAGACCTGGATTCTATTTTCCAGAATTTTACAGGAACTAATTTGCCAGAGTTCTAATCTCAAGAACTCTGTGTAAAATGACATAGGCCATGCTTACTCAGAACTGTAGCGTTGTTACTCACCTACACACTCCAAATAGTCTTTCATGTATGATGATGATTTAGCATTGAGCTGTTCCATATTTCCAAAGCTAAACTACCAGGTTCAGCAGTATGTCTCCTATTATTACTGATTTAAGAATATATTCTCTACAAAGGAAGAGGAGTGACTGTTTCTATTCCCTTCTGATTGCCTTCCTTTGTGCAAATATACATGTATTAGACACCTGTGACTAGATTATTCATTGCACATGAATATTTCACAATACATTTACTGAAATGGATTCAGCCTTTCAAAAACTGCTCTAAAGATTTAAGTAACTGTTAGTCCCTGTTATGAGCAGCTCTTTTGTATACTCTCAACAGTTGCCCAAGATCTTATCAAGGTATGTGTACTTTCCATTAATTACTACTGGGTGCTAATTATCAGTAACTCTACCATCATGCACAGAATAACAGCACAGTAAAATATATTGCTTTCTCTCTCTTCTGTTCTCTATTTTTAAAATTAAAATTAATGCTTGCTGTTAACTGAAAAATCAAACTCCCACTTAGCTGACTTTAAAGTAAGGAGCATTGGAGTATCAGTTTGAATCTAGACTGTACATACAGAAGTGTTCATACTTGGTCTTCTAATGTGGCCCTGCATATTGATAGGCCCACAAGTCTGATTCGACCGTCTTGTGGTGATTGTGGAAAACATATATTCTTGTGTCAATATCAAGTTAGAAGTTTTATCTTTGAGTTATCCAAATTCTAATATTTTTAAAGTATGAAATTTCTTTGCAATGGTAACTCAGATCAAAATTAACAGCTTTTCCTCAAACACACATATAAATAGTTCACCTTTGAGCTGAGAACTAATATGATCAATTTAATCTCAAAAAGGTAACATTTGCATAAATTTATAAATATTTGGAGCCAGAAGTCAAGCCTGGCCTCTGCAGCCTTGCCTATAGTTTGGTAATAAATATGGCAGAGGTATCTGTACTGGTTTACATTTGGGGTGGAAGCTATTAGGTTCCCGGTACTGTAACTTATTGTGTGGGTGGACCCGTCTGCCCATGCAGAACCCACTGGTGTTAATGGGGCTCCATACTGTTGCAGGAGTCCACCCATATGGAACACATGCACAGGACTGAATTTGACACTGAGTGAAGCTATATATGCTC
Organism: Malaclemys terrapin pileata; assembly: GCF_027887155.1. Lineage (NCBI taxonomy): Eukaryota > Metazoa > Chordata > Testudines > Emydidae > Malaclemys > Malaclemys terrapin. Next base: position 77,869,991 of record NC_071507.1, on the reverse strand, counting down.
TAGAGAGGGAGTTATTAGGACCAGTGGCACCTCAGAAACTTGTTTCCTTTTATGCACAAACCAAATCTTAAGTTGCTCCACAGAAATGTCTTGTTTATAAGACCACATCTGTGCTACAAACTTTCTTTGACACAAGTTATGTCAGCATACAGCTGCCAAAGTTAATATATCGCTCATATGTGAGTATACTTGGCTGCTTGCATCTGTGCTATGTGCACTCACCAGGAGTGCTTGTGTCAATGCAAAGTGTGCACCACAAGTAGGCATTCCAGTGTGCCAAGTGCCACAGTCAGGCATGATACCCTTTGGGAAATTTTTGCAATGTATCATGGTATAGATAAGACTCACCCAGGGATGTGTGGGAGCTAGGGATCAAGTGCCCAGCAAACAGTTTTCACCATCCCATAATGTCTCCACATCCCACAATTTTCATGCCTTTCTTTTTAAATCCCACAAACCAGTACAGCACTTTTTGGTGTCCACTATCTTTGACAGAAGCTTGGGCCCGCAGAGCACTGCACTATTCCCATGAATGTTGCAAATACTGGATGCATGATCCTCCAATATTTGCAGACCTGAAGGAAGCACCGCAACACTGGGGGACATGATGATTTATTTGAGGATAGCTTTCTGAGGGACATAGCCAAAAAACAATTCAAGGTTGTTGGTGGCATTCATGGATCAGCTGCAGATGGTGGAGTGCCACTTCTGGGCCTAAGAAATGAGCACTGATTGGTGGGATCGCATCGTAATGCAGGTTTAGGATGATGAGCAGTAAATGCAGAAATTTCGGATGTGCAAGACCACATTCCCAGATCCAGGTGCTGAGTTCACCCCAGCCCTCCAGGGCACGGACCCCAGGATGAGAGCTGGAATGACAGAGGAGAAGTGAGTGGCAATAGCACTCTGGAAGCCTGCTCTCTGGATTGGCTCACGAAAATGCGTGCCAACCTCAGGGCAAGCTGTTACAAACCAGGGCATGAACCCCAAACTGGTTGTGAGTTCCATATTTAGATTTCACCAATTAAATATCAAGTGTGAATTCCTGAAGTGCTAGAACAGCTTTAATGGATACTCCTGTCTATCTTGCCATCCAGGCAAACTTGCCTTTGTGATAGATGGTCCCTTACACCAAAAATCACAATAATATTCAGTAAAAAGCAACAGAGGGTCCTGTGGCACCTTTCAGACTAGCAGAAGTATTGGGAGCATAAGCTTTCGTGGGTAAGAACCTCACTTCTTCAGATGCAAGTGAGTACTCCCAAGTGAGGTTCTTACCCACGAAAGCTTATGCTCCCAATACTTCTGTTAGTCTGAAAGGTGCCACAGGACCCTCTGTTGCTTTTTACAGATTCAGACTAACACGGCTACCCCTCTGATACTTAATAATATTCAGGTTACTTCCAGTCTCAAAGGACTAGTCACATACCCCAGGTCGATTGTACCTCAGATCACACACCAAATACAATGTTTGTAGCCAATCCTATAATAAACTTTCTAAAGATTTATTAACTAAGAAAAGAAAGGAGTTATTTACAAGGTTAAAGCAAGAGAACATAAACACATAAATGAGTTAGTCTATCATTTCAAAAAGTAATTGCAGCTGCTATAATGTGCTAGTTCTGTGTGTTCTTTAGAGCTAACCCAGGTCGAATAGCCAGGGGATCCCTTGCTTATGCTTAGAAGTCTTGCCCTCTCCCTGATGTCTAAGCAGCATAGGGATAAACAATTTCTTCTTGACAGGGATTTTTATTCCCACCCGCCAGAGTTCAAGCTCTGATGAGATGAGTGTTTGTGCATTCTCCTCTTTAGGGGTGTATGGGGAGCAATCAACAAAATCTTTTGAAGTGCCAGTCACAAGGGCTATTAAAAGAGCTAGCATAGAGCTATACAGCTGAGAGAAGCTTTGAAAGATCATTTTAATGGGCAGCCACAGTGGTGTTCTCTGGGTCTGGAGCTGATCCCTGTCATACCCCTTTGCCTGCATCCCCCGTGCAATTTGTCTGTAGATGTTCACATTTCTATGGCTGTTTGGTAGATGTGCTTGCACAGCCTCTTCTCCTCACAGGCTGAGGCGATCCAGCACCTCCTGTCTCCTCCAGGCAGGAGCATGTCTAGTGCCTGAAGCCAGCACAGTCGGTTGGGCAGTGCACACAACAAGGGATCACTGCTAGATGTGCTTGCCAAGGTGGGCAACCAAGAAAAAGCATTTCAAAAATATGGGGGTGGGGCTTAAGATGGGGATGGTTTCTGGTCTCCAGGATCCCGGAGCAGTGGAATTCACAATTGTTACCCGACTGGTCACTTTCGCCGGGAATGGAACATTGTGGCACAGCCACTGGAGGACTGTTAGGGTAGACCCAGGTTGCACTGTGTCTACATTCGCACCGTGACCTCAGTAGGTCGATCATGGCTACATACCATTCAGGGAGGTGGTTTTACTGTGTTGCCGTAGTGGGGCGCTTACTTTAGATGCAGATAGTTTTCAATGTAGACACATGCAAAAACAAGTTGTCGCAAGGTGATTTACATCAGCCTAACATGGTGGTGTAGGCCAGGCCTCAGTTCAGTTTTGAATGATTTAGGGCCTGATCCTTCAAATATTTATGCACATACTTGGGTAGCCTCATTCAGCTCAATAGGCCTACTCACATGCATTCTGTTAAGCGTAAGTGTTAGCTGCTTGTAGCATTGGGGATCTGCTGTCTATAGCTTCTGTGTATGTTTCTACTGTTATTGCCTTTTACATCAAATCCTTTGGGATTTCAGGGTTTGATCTATTTGAGCTCAGTACTTTTAATTGAGGGCATGGGGGCAACCAATCTACTGCTTAAACAAACATTGTATCCTATGTTGGAGAGCAGAAGTCAAATAATGTGGTTAAAGACAGGCTCCCAAAAGGAGGGGGAGGGAACAACACTGTGGTATGTTAGTAAATGTGCCCAATTAAGAGACAGGCACAAGGGATCGATACCAAGAATAAACTGGAAAATGGTTTACAAGAGTAAAATGTATCTGTACCTAGGAGCTCTTATGCTCACTGTAAATTGCATATTTCTGGTTATATCTAATTGCTTACTTGGCTGAAAGAAAAAAATAAAGATTTTTAGGCAAATTAAGCCCTGGTAGAAACAGAAGTAGCTACATTGACTGCAGTGGTATAATCCCTTCCCTACACCAGGATTGAAGTTGGCCCCTTTACCGTCTAACAAATCAGTTCTAAGGCCCTTTACTGAACTCCTGCAACAAGTAAAGAGGAAGACGTTCTTTGTCTACATAAGAATATTATACTGATGTAACTAAATTATTTTAGAAACTGACTCACTTTAAATCAGTGCAACCCCCTTACATGGGTGCTTTTAGTTCAGGTTAAGTGTCTTTTTAAATCGATTTAGCTTAAGACGGTAAGGAATCAATTTAAGCTAACTCAATATAACGTAGTCTTAACCCCAAATGAAAGCAAGGGGAGTTGCATTGATTTTTGCCAAGTACGTTTCTAAAACCATTTACTTAAATCAAATCAATTGTGTAGACAAGGCCATAAAGTGAAGGGTGGGGTTTTTTTTGTTTTTTTTTTTAGCTACATCAGTGGGTTTCCATAGTGTATATCTGAAGGGATTGACTTGGACTCTTCCTCGAAATGAATACAAGAGTGTAGTGTCTGTACAGCTATCTAATTGAAGGTATTTCTAAAGTGCTTATTGCCGTGGTATCCAAGCGCTGCACAGCAATTAGAGTACTGAGCATGCCCCAACGGGCAATGGCAATGTTTTCAGTTTTCTTCTTTTCCCGGTGTGCATACCTTGTGCTGTGGGTTGCTATTGGGTTTGATGATACATTGCTAATTTAAAATTCTGTCTTTTTCTCTAAAGCACCCAAGGAATAAGCGCTTAAACCAATTCACACAACCAATGATCTGTGCATAGAGCTCTGTTGCTGAGTGTGGGATAACAGCGCTGGTGACATTTTAGATTAATATCACTGCTGCATGATGGCATCTGGCCTGCTATGTCCTCCTTTCCTTTCTTTTCTGTGGCTTGTTTTTTTCTTTCCTCTTTGCTTTGGTTCCTTGTCTCTGAGTTGAAAACTACTATTTTGTTATGATTAATGTGCCTTTATATTGTAGCTCATTTTTCTCCTTACTGTAATTTTTTCATTCATACTGTAAACACATTTAACAAAATCCCTCTCTCTTCTAAGTATTCAAAATAAGGATGCAGGGTTGTTTACTCCTAGTGAAACGGTTGGTAATTGATTAAGTATGGCCCAATCCAACAAACGCTGCTATTAGTGTTTGCAAGACTGAGGTTTTAGAATTTTTTATTGTATTTTTTCTCTGTCCTTAGTTCTGCCTTATTTCTTTGCTGCACAATAAATTCTAAGACTAATATAGGAAGTAACTTCTTATGTACCAGTCTGAGCACACGCATTCGATTAATGAAGTAAATTATCTCTTCCTCTTTGCCTCACAAACTTAGTGCTCTATTCAACTTCCCTTTTTGGTATGGTGCTTACAGTAGTGCGCCTCAAAGTATTCAAATCAAAGGACAATATGTGCCTTTTTTTGCTTTATCAGAGGGTTTCCCAGTAGCGGGTAATGATATACAGCCAGAGTGTCCCTGTAACAAAAACAGATTGTGTGGTCAAAGCAGTGCACAATAGTTAATACGTTAGTGTAGCACTTAAGCCACTTTGATGCATTAATTTCTCCACTGTGGTATGGAACTTTGCCAGTTTTGTGGATTGTTCTAGTAAAGGATAAAGTGCTGAAGTGCACAGGTACAGTAGGGCTGAATTAACGCTACTCTAACATCCCCAGGCTCAGCTGTAACACTATTGTAACTTTTTGTTTTGTCTAATTTCCTCTTGAGTCTTTTCATTTCATCACTCTCGTTAGTTTCTGTTTTTCATAGAAACAACCGCAGGTCCTTTGGCACTCTTTACATACCTCTAGGTAGCTCTGTGACCCTGCCAGTGCCCCTTAAAGTGAATTGTAAAATGCTAGTGCACAAAGTCTGTGAACAGTAACTAACTACTTTCAAATCTCAGCATGTAGTCTCCAAATGATTAAACGGGCTTATTCTAATATGAAGGCTAGGGATAAATCCTGGCAAACTATTTGAAATTGGTCTAATGAGTCTCCAATTCTGCCACGTACCAAACTCATGCTAATGGTGACTTATTGTGCATCCATATGCTGGATGACAGAACAGAAACTTAATACAATTAGTACTTACTCCATTTAGCAATAATATGTATTGGAGGCTGTACACATTGCTAGTTAGAGAGCGTACTTCTATTAATATGCAGAACACACACCCAGGTCCAATACCCACATGTCTCCTTTCAACAGGGCTTGCTGGGGTTACCCAGACTGCAGCATGTACAGTGGGCCACATTTTAGTCAATATACCATTGGAGTTCCTGCTGTAAGGAGCAGAGAGCAGCACTGCACCAGAGAGATGAAATATCCCTCACTGTATCCTGTCTTTAATACTTTCTACAGAGCCCACAGAGAGATGAAAGATTCTCATCCAATACAAACTGAGAATGAATGGGAGGGATTGGAGAAGGGATGTGTCTGGCACAGACATTTTCAGCAGAGAAACAGCTGTGGTGGTCTGGGGCTTGGCTTAGGGGTCTGAAATATTTAGTCTTGCTGGAGCAACAGGCTCAAATCTGGGCAAGATTTATTTAGCCCTTCATCCGTCCTCAAGGTAGAAAAAGCAAATCTTATGTTTACTGTCCAAACATCAGACATTACAGCTGAAGTCCTGTCTGCAATGTGTGAATGTTAAAGCAATAGGGGGCGTCACTGTATAAACTTTTCCCTTCTTCTATGCTGTTAGGTAGCACCATGCGTGATGCTTGGTTTCCTTGTTCCACCACAGAAGGCACTGCAGTTCAGTGGTGCTGGAATTATAATATAATTGTGATGATGTAACATTTATATATTGCTTCATAAGTTCATAGACTTGTATGGCACTATCCAGGCAGAATAAAGGCATCATTTCTGTCCCATGTAGTTAATCTAACCCCCCAGATTGACAGGGTACTTCTGCATGTGCCAACCTTTTAAATACTGGAGTAGTCTCACAGAAATCAATGGGATTATTGATGTATTTAAGTACCTTGCTGAATCAGGTTGCATACAGTGTAACATGATGAAGGGAGAGATTACAACAGAGAAGGGAGTGTGAACTCAGTAAATCCTGTTCACATCAGCAGGATAGCTGTTGTCAGTACTGGTTGTGAGTGAGGGCAGGTCCAGTGTCAGCAATACAGTGGATGTTCTGACCGGCAGAAACAGGGTCTGGCCATCAGGAGATGGGTCACTCGATAAATTGCCCTGTTCTGTTCATTCCCTGGAGCATCTAGCATAAGCCACTGTCAGAAGACAGGGTACTGTCTAGGTCAGGGGTAGGCAACCTATGGCACGTGTGCCAAAGGCGGCACACGAGCTGATTTTCAGTGGCACTCACACTGCCCAGGTCCTGGCCACTGGGGGACCCTGCATTTTAATTTAATTTTAAATGAAGCTTCTTAAACATTTTAAAACCTTATTTACGTTACATACAACAATAGTTGAGCTATATATTATAGACTTATAGAAAGAGACCTTCTAAAAACATTAAAATGTATTACTGGCACGTGAAACCTTAAATTAGAGTGAATAAATGAAGACTCGGCACACCACTTCTGAAAGGTTGCCGACCCCTGGTCTCGGTGGATCATTAGTCTGATCTAGTATGGCCATTCTAATGTTCTTATGTTAATACAGTTTAAAACAAAATAAATGGCTTTATTTCATACAAAAACATTTTTCATTTGCCATATTGTGAATCTCATCTAAGCTGCTAGAACATGCAAAAAGAAAGTGCTAAACAAGAATGAGGGAGATGAAGGGAGAACATCAAAAAAGGGTACTAATTATTATAATCCAGGATTTATGTATGGTTTGTTTAGAATCTTACTCAATGAATTTGAGTTTACCTTTTGAGTTTTAAAGCGAGACGGGAGAGCGGTGAGCTTACTTGAACCAATCCCACTTCCCCTCCCTGGTCTCAAACATCAGCAAACTAAAACAGATGAGTTTTGCCCAGTTCTTCTCAGGCCAGCCAGTGGGCTGCTGTGTGACACACTAAGATCACATTACCTGTCACCAGAAATATGTGATATTGAAACTTGACATGGCACTGCTGATGCTAAATTAGCACCAAAATAAGCTCCTCTTCTGTCTCTCTTTCATGTAAACTACTGTGCTATCTTTTGAATATCAAAGTATTCTAATTTACATCTCTTTGGTGCCAGGCAGGCATTATGTTGTTGGTGATCATACTTATTTCCAAGGGCAAAGGAGGAGTGGCAGACACAGCATCTTCCTGTAACTGATAGAAACATTAAAGATGTTTCCTCCATGCATGAAGAATTCAGTGAAATCGAGTCACTCCAGAAGTGACCTATATTTAGAAGTTTGATTATGACTGAATGTTGTGCGTAACAGGGAGGAAAGGAAAATAGAAGAAACTGCAAACCCATCAAAAGATCATTTAGGCATTTCAAAATTAGTTGGGGACTAATCAGGTTAGCTGAGATGAAGATCAGAATGGGGATGGTCCCTTTGAGTGTCCCCAATACAAAATATAATTAGACAATCTATTTATAATTTCTCATGTGAATTACACATGGTGGGGGAAGGAGAAAAGGTACACTGGTGATGTGAAATTCCATTTCCTGGGACACTTCACTGAATGGCTCTTTTGGTTCAGTTTATACCCCATTTTAGATTTTGATTGCATTTTGCCTAATATAGTGGCAGCTGGATTGCTTGGGACCTTTATTTTAAAAAGTATTTGTGTAAATGACCCGTAAGTGTGTGGGAAACAATGAAGACCCAGGACTTTTAATATAATCAAATTAATAATAGCTAAATTAATGTGAGTAACAACTTGGCAAACCAACACAGTCTCCAACCCACTCCTGGGGAAAGTTCTTCCCCTTCTCCTGGCATACGCGTAGCATGCCCCTGTAACCTGAATGGCCTTGTGCACACTGACACCCAAATGGGTTTGTAGGCAGAGCCATCTTGTCTTCAGTCAACCAAATGCACATTCCACCATCATCCTGCAATTGTTCAGCATGTAATTAAACCTTCACCTACCAGGTGCTCTGCAATCAGGGTACAGTTTCATGAGCCAGAACCTGCATAATGAGAAAGTAGTCTCCTTTCTGGTTGACACATCCATGTGTACCTTGTTGGAGGGGGGTGTGTGTGGACAATGGGCACATGTGGGCCACCAATGGTCCTAACACAATTCAGGAGCCCCCATCTCTCAAAGCCAGCTTTATTTTGAGGACATTAACAAACTTCACCACCTGTGGGTAAACTACAGCAATAATTGCCTCACAAACTTCCAACACCACAGTACCAACAGCTGATTTGCCATCACAAAACTAGTTAGCTACTGACCTGTAGTAGTCTGGGGTAGCAGGTTTCCACAAGGCAATAGCAACCTGCTTCTGGACTGGTCTGGCCTCCCTCTTCTGTGTGTCCTGGCTTTTGGGTCAGAGGGGGTATATTCCCATCTACATCAGAAACCTGCAAAGAAACAAGTGATACCCCTCACAGACTGTTTCTCATATGGATGCTGTTTACTTGTGCGCAAGCTAGCAGGGATGTTGGCTGATGCTAGAGGCATGGTGATGAAAGCCTCTTGTCTTATGTGACCAAGTGAGAGTGCTGGATCAAAAAAAAAAAATGCCCCCCAGGGGTAGAGGGTGGCAGACTCCAAGAAAAAAACTGCTCACTTCATTTGTGTCTGCAAGAAATGTCACTAGAGACTCTTGAAAAGTTATTGTGCTTTTTTGGAAGAGGTGGCACATTAGCTGTATTCTCTAGGGTCTAGATCAGTGGTTCTCAACTAGGGGTCCGGGGCCCGCTGCGGGGCCACAAGCAGGTTTCAAGGGGTCTTCCAAAATAAACCAGAGAGCAGGGCTGGTGTTGGACTCACTGGGTCCCAGGGCAGAAAACCAAAGCTCAAGCCCAGTCATGTGAGGCTGAAGCCACAGCCTGAACAACAAAGCTTCTCAGGGCCCCCTGTGGCATGGGGCCAGGGCCATTGCCCTGCTTGCTACCCCCTAAAGCCAGCCCTGGCTTTTAAGATACTGAATATGCAGAAAAAGTTGTTGTGACACATGTGGGCTGAGGAATTGCTACAGCCTCTTGGGGGCCTTAGGAAGAAAAAGGTTGAGAACCTCTGCTCTAGCTGGTGCTGGGCCTGGGTCAAATACAACGGATCTGATTCTTCTCTCTCTTACACTCATGTAAATGAGGAGTAACAATTTTGTCAAATAAATTAAGTGACTGTGGAGGAAAGAGAGTCATTCTCTGGTGCAGAGTGCACTGAGAGAGGGCAATCAAGTACTTTCCAAGGCTTCAAACTTCATTTAGTCTCAATCTCATTTTTCAAACAGAACATTTCAAGAGGCAGAAGTTTGGCTTGCAAAGAACAGGTCTGCTATGCACTAAGCTCACACAAACCTCTCTGGCTCCGATACCTCTTTGGCAATGTTTTTTCTGTTCATTTGTCAGTTTTGTTTTCGTTCCTGAAGAGTTTCGGTGCATGGCTCAGGAGACCAAGACAGCTTTCGTTAAAAATATCATCTCACCTTCCAATGGTAGATAATTAATAATGGAGGGAGAGGACACATCAGAAGTACCACATCTGGATGATGGGAGCAGTAAATCTAAGATGTTTTTGCCACAAAAAAATGAGCTAGAAGCAGCTGTGTCACTAGAGTACAAGTGGCAGGAGATAGGATTAGGATATAACAAAACCGATCAGGTCTGGCCCCTGAGTCGCTTCTGTTATGTCTAAATAATAAAGAAGAAAAAGCAGCAGCCAGAAACAGTGCGTATCAAAAACCTGTGACACTGTCCCAGAAACAGCAGCAGATAGGGTTATGGCACAACAGCAGTAGGCAGGGTTGCCAACCCTCCAGTATTGGCCTGGAGTCTCCAAGAATTAAAGATTAATTTTTAATTAAAGATTGCCACGTGATGAAATCTCCAGGAATACATCCAACCAAAATTGGCAACTCTAGCAGCAGGAACTAGACCAAAGCCTTATTCCAGCATCACTACTCACATAACATGTTAAACTAAACACTCCAACACAAGTGCCTCCTGTGATGGCCTCAGTGAAACGGTTTTAAAACCTCCCAGAGTGAGCAGTCCCTTAAGTGGCAGCAGCTGAAACTGCTGTAGAAGTCAGAGGTAGTAACATAACTTAGGCCTGGTCCACACTAACCCCCAATTCAAACTAAGATAGGCAACTTCAGCTACGTGAATAACGTAGCTGAAGTCGAAGTATCTTAGTTCAAACTTAAAGGTACTTACGCGGCAGGCAGGCTCCCCCATCGACTCCGCCTACTCCTCTCGCAGAGCAGGATTACCGGCATCGACGGCGAGCACTTCCGGGATCGATTTATGGCGTCTAGACAAGACGCCATAAATCGATCCCAGAAGATCAATTGCTTGCTGCCGAACCAGCCCGTAAATATAGATGTACCCTTAGATTCAGAGTCAGTGTAGTCCCTCCACAGGCAACAGAGAACAGCAAGTTCCCAGAGAGATGTGGTGGTATTTTTTCATTCAGAAACACCATTATGGCCTGCAGTAATGGTTGGTCCCAGATGGCAGATAGCCATGGTATGTCTCTTGTGGTGAAAAGAATGCAAAAAAGTTCTAAGAGATGGCTAGACTGAGTGGGGGAAGGTTGTTTTAAGAAAGTGGACAGCAAAATTGGCACCAATGTTTATGAGTGATGGGATGGATAAAGGTGGATGTCACTGCAAGTTAGACCCTTCAGGCTAGTTCTAACTGACCAGCCCCATATTCTTCAACAATTGTAATAAGAACAGGAGTACTTGTGGCACCTTAGAGACTAACAAATTTATTAGAGCATAAGCTTTCGTGGACTACAGCCCACTTCTTCGGATGCATATAGAATGGAACATATATTGAGGAGATATATATATACACACACACAGAGAGCATGAACAGGTGGGAGTTGTCTTACCAACTCTGAGAGGCCAATTAAGTAAGAGAAAAAAAGTTTTTTTTTTTCTCTTACTTAATTGGCCTCTCAGAGTTGGTAAGACAACTCCCACCTGTTCATGCTCTCTCTGTGTGTGTATATATATCTCCTCAATATATGTTCCATTCTATATGCATCCGAAGAAGTGGGCTGTAGTCCACGAAAGCTTATGCTCTAATAAATTTGTTAGTCTCTAAGGTGCCACAAGTACTCCTGTTCTTTTTGCGGATACAGACTAACACGGCTGCTACTCTAAAACAATTGTAATGGTTTTGCACAACTTGTAAAACCATGTGGAATTTAATCCTTAATTTTTAAGGCCCAGATTTTGAACATTGACTTCAATGTGGCTTCCCCTGTGAGCAAATACTTTGTGTGAGTATGGGGTTCACAATCTGGCCTTAAGCTACAGGCTAATTTATCATAATGTAATGGCATTAGGGTAACTTCTTGAGACTCCTGGCAAAATGTCAGGCTGTCAATAAGTAACTACAGAATAATTTAAAAGTGACTGTAAAAATGGAAGCTTCTTATCACTCCCTGTTCTATTCAGAGTCAGATCTGCTGATGTTACAGACGAAAGTAAGTTTTATTACTACTTACTTCTATTAGTCCTTCAGAGCCAAAATAGTTAGGAGAGTGAATGGGATTCTCATCTGGGTCAGACATCACCAGCAAATTGGCTAACTCGCTGCTGCTGAATGATCTATTACTAGTGGTGATGCAATGTGCATAAAAAAACAAAGCTTGATTTTCCATACCCTCTGTGAGTTTCCGTGGCTGGACGTTCAAAAAATACCTTTTCATTTATCTTTTACATTTGACCTGGTGTCACTATAACAGAATAAATGTGGACCCCCATGTGGCCAGTTTTACAAAGTTACCTTCCAGAGTAGATGTGCACTAAAATAAGGGAGTTTTAATAAGGGCAGTTGAGGTTTTTGTTATAGGGTTTTCCCCCTTCTTCTTCTGCAGATGTTTTTTAGTTCTAAGGTTGTTGGCTTTTTGTAGTTTTATCTTTATTTTCACTCATTTTAAAATCCACTACTGTCAAATTCTGTTCACCTCATTCACATAAAGCTCCTATGTAGACAATGGGGATTTTGCATCAGTGATCATTTTGTGAATATATTAGCCTACCCTAAAACTACCTAATACTTGGGACCTTTGGACGCTACCACAATATACATATTTACTACAGATAATCATGAGCAGAGAAAGTGTGTCACTTAACTTTAATGGGAGCTGTTCATGAAAAAGTCACATAGGATATGGTCTGATAAACAGTGACATTATCATAATTCCCTAGTTGAAGTTACCATTGATAATGTATAATAATTACACAAATTCCTTTGTCTTAATATTGATTTTGTATTTCATTTGAATATAATATTTGGTTAAAGTTAGAAACAAGGTCTGGATACTGTACAGCATGTCAGATCTAAATTCTACATCAAGGTCCCTGGCTTGATGCCGCATGGCCCTGCTTGATCAAACTGAGGAGCTCCACAGGCAGCGCCCTTCTCCTGCACTTCCAGCACCAGAGGACATCAGCAAGAAAGGAAACCAGAGGAAGGTCTTAGGAGGCTGTAAAACACAAACACAGCATTTTTATGGATTGAGGCAATACCACATAGGAGGTTCTGTGCATCTTCAAAACCTGGGGAATTAGCTGTATGAGCAACTGCATGTTGTCAATAGGGTGTTGATTACAAATATGGGACCTCAATCACTGATCATGTGTGGTGGGGGAAGGAGAGGAAAAACCCAAACAAGGCTCATCTTTATTAGTGGTATCAAAAACAGGGGGAGGGATAGCTCAGCGGTTTGAGCATTGGCCTGCTAAACCCAGGGTTGTGAGTTCAATCCTTAAGGGGGCCATTTGGGGATCTGGGGCAAAATTAGTAGTTGGTCCTGCTAGTGAAGGCAGGGGGCTGGACTCAATGACTTTTCAAGATTCCTTCTGGTTCTAGGAGATGGGATATCTCCATTAATTAATAAAAAAAGGAATTTATTGGATTTTGCCATAGTAGCACAATTGGTGCCAAAAGCCAGATTAAGACTTGTTCTGAAGAGGATTAATTCTATTTTAGTAGAGAAACTGCACATTTCAGGTTACAAAACATTAAATTTAACAATAGTTGAAAGCTAGAATTCCATTTGTATATATGGATGTGTGTAGTGGAGGATGACCAAATGTTATCAGCAATTCTGTGTTAAAGCAGTAGCCTTGATTGATTTTAGGGGGCTATTTTAATTCCCTTTCACTGGTGACAAAATACATTGTAGGGAATATAGAAATACTGTGTGATTATCTCTTAACTGCACAACAAAGCAGCTGGTACTGCACATATTTTTCAGTTTTATGGTGTGTGAAATTATAGCCAAATCATCCATATATAGTGTAAATGGATGAAAAATTAAATAAGATAAATAGCTTACTGATTTTTTTTTCTCCAGCATTTAATACAACCAAAAGTCGCAGAGGTGTAGCTGTATCTGGCATAGATATAAAAAGATCTTCACATTAGGCTGGTTTGTAATCTTTTCTTCCTTCTTCCTGGTCACACTTTATAACCAGAGACTATCAAAGCTAGCTTTCTTATTAATCTTTAAAGTCAAATGGCCTATTGCCAAAACTTGAGCCTGAACAAAATCCAATAAAATTATTTTCGCTTAATATTTCAACATAGGTCTGGTCAAAGTAATGATAAATTATAGTTGTGAAGAGCCCATGTGGCCACAAAGTTTGAAGCAAAGATAAAGGTGGAGAAAGAAGACACACCACTACATTAATATTGCTGTAATGGCGTAACCCCCAGAATGCCCCCTCATGTCAAGATGCAGCATTGCAGGGGTTCTGCCTCTCTAGCACCTTCTGGTGGCCTGATTCTGCAGTGGTCTACCACTTCCAAGGCCTAGCCTTCTGGCCAGGTCTGCTCTCAGTCCAGTTCCTTTCTGGGGTTAACAGAAAACAAATTATATCTCAACTCAAAATAGGAATGTAAATGTTAGTTCAAAATATAAACTCTAGTCCTTCATAGAGATCCAAGGCCAATGTTGTCAAGGTTAGACCCCCGCCTAGGCCAGGTTACTTGTATTAGGGCAGGGAAAGCAAGCCTTCCCTTTCTAGGCTTCACCCAGGACTAGCGCCTACTAGAAGCAGCCATGCCAGACATTTAGATTCCTATTTTGGACTCCTAGATAGGCCTCCCATGATCAGCTGCAGGCATCTAGAAGGGACAGGAGTTTATCCTCTGGCATCTAGAAGTAAATAAAGAGTGTTAGGGTAAGGGGAGGAGAAGGAAGGGAAGTGACACATCTACCTTCAGGGTTTATGTTAATCACAGACCTCTAAAAAATCAGCCCTAATTGGTCTGAATTTTTTCAGGCATGCCAGTCGTTCATTAGCTGCGACGTCAGCCATCCCACTGAGCCAAGCATCAATATTTGGTGGGGATCAACTTTCCCATTTTGGGGGGAGGAATTTTTTAGCAATCAGAGCTGCACATTGGAATCATGCTGCCTTGTTATCGGGTAATCTAGGGATCAGGGATATATCAAAAAATGAAACTTAGGGGTGAGGGTTCCAATATCAAATTGGTCCTTTGACCTACCTCAAACCAGAAATTCTTGATACAGGAGCACTCCCAAAACATATGAGCTAATGTAGCCTGGAAGTTGGGCTACAGTATAAAAGCTTAATCCAAGCAATAAATTATTTTACCAAACCCAAATTTTACTAACACATTGAAAAGGTAATCCCAGGCAATGTGGGCAAAGGCCTTTTTAGGTCATTTCATTTAAAGAAATGACAGCTAAGGATTCTTTAGAATCTCTCAAAGAGGTAATAATATCAATCAGTTGATGCAAATTAGCTGAACCATGTCTATTACCAAGGAAACCTAACTGATTTATCTGTACAACATGTGAGAGAACTTTGTCCAGTTGTATAGCAAGAGATTTAGCGAAAATCTTGGCATCAGAACTGATTAAAGAAATTGGCCTGTAATTACTACATGATCTCAGGTCTTTCCCAAGTTTAGGAATAAGTGAAATTACAGTTTCTCTTATAACAGGTGGCATAGGCGCCGACTCCCGTGGAAAAAAGTTAGTGGGTGCTTAGCACCCACCGGCAGCCAGCTCCTCCCTTCCCCCCAGCGCCTCCTGTTCATCAGCGGCCTCTCCAATCAACTCCTCTCCCTTCCTCCCTCCCAGCACCTCCCGCCCGCCACAATCAGCTGTTCTTTGGCATTCAGGAGGCACTGGGGAGAGGGGAAGGAGGGGAGATGAGGCGTGCTCAGGCGAGGGGGTGGAACTGGGTGGGAAGAGGAGGGGTGGGGGTTGAGTGGGAGCAGGAAGAGGTGAGGCAGGGGTGGGGGCTTGAGGGAAGAGGTAGGGTTGGGGTAGGGCCTGGGGCAGAGTGGGGGGGGTTGAGCACCCCCAGGGCCCAGAGAAAGTCAGCACCTGTGGTAGGTGGAAGAGTTTGCTTATTCCTGGCCTCATTGAATGTATTCTATAATCTAGCTGTTAAAGTTTCTGAGAACTGTTTGTAAAATTCAACTGGGAACCCATCTGCATCAGGAGATTTTCCAAACTTCATTTCTTTTATCGCCTGAGTCAGTTCCATGATTTCTAGAGGAGCATCTAAAAGTTTGTACTGAGAGTCAGAGATCTATAGCAGAGGCAATCCATTAAAAAAGTTATCTAGGGCATCTTTACTGATTCCTTCTTCAGCTAAATATAGTTTAGAATAAAACTATTGACATTGTTTTTTAATATCTGACTGTGTTGTATAGAATTTATTGCTACAATCATGAAATAGTAGCAATCTTATATCTGTTAGCCTTTTCCTGAATCTGCAAGCCAACAGCTTGCCAGCTCTTTCACCAGATTTCCAGTGGTTTTCCTTCAAACCGAATAAAGCAAACACCACCTTTTGGGACAGAATTTTGTTGATTACATAGCTTAGATTGATGAGGGGTCTGAGTTTTTCTGGGAGGGGGCAGAAGAATAGTCTACATCCAAGGCCTTGAATTCCTTTGCAAGAGTATCAATTCTATGTTCTCTGAATAGAGCTTGTAGTGCACTCTACTGCTTAGTCATGTTGATCTGTAGGGTGGAAACTGCAAATTTAATTCTAACAGTATCTGTGGCCACCTGTTGTAGCACTGCCATCAGCTGCATTCCATCAGGCTCAGGCATCATTTTGTTTGTGGAAGGGATGAGGCAGATCTCCTCTGTTTTTTCAGTGCTTTCTGATTTGGAGAGGAAATTGCAGAGCTAGAGGGTATCTTGGGGATTTCTGTGGTCAGACACAATATTTCTTGGTGTTGGGTGATGGGGCTTAGGGAGATGATGCATGGGGACTCCCCATGGGCAGAATTCAGGCAACATTTATCCACTTGGGTCCCAGGATCTTCTGGTGTCCTGTATGCAATAACACGTAAAGGTGGGACACTTCCAGATAGGATCCAAATGGGGTATCAATCTTCCTTGGTTAAACCATATATTTTTCCCATCCTATTCCTATAATTGTCAAATATTTGGACATGGGGCAGCCATTTGTAAGGGAACAATGAGATGCAGTAAATGTGGAGGAAATCACTCATGTGAGAACTGTGTTGAAGGAACTGAACTTAATTGCAGGGGGAAAGCACAATGCAGTATATAAAGGATGTGCACTCACAGAACAAGCTAGAGAAATACAGAAAATTAAAATTATTCAAAAAGTATCTCATGTGGAGGCTACCAAAAAGTTACCCACTGCAGACAACAGAAAAAGAAAAATACACAAGTGAAAAGACGTATAGCAGCAGCAGAATACATCTCTCATCAGGGAAGAGAATACAAGAGGAAGGGGAGATAATGTATTGCTTGTAAGTAAAGAGAAATTTATAGTGTACTTTATAGACATAATTAACTGCACCTTGAAGAAAGGGGGAAATGAAAGGATTAAAATCATAGCAAAAGCAGCAGAAAAATATCTAAAGATAAACAACCTCTTGACAAACTGTATTCATGCAACTTTAAATGAAGGCAATAATACAGCTTAAATAATATAGTCTTAATGATCCTTAGCTGGAATGTGCATAGTTTAATAATGCATGGACAGGAATTTAAGAACCCCCACCTTTGAAATGGGAAAAAGCATGATGTAATGTGTGTGCAAGAAAAATAGCTAATAAGTAAACTTGTGTTCAGTCTTCTGGGATATGATATACTCCAGAGGGCTCAAGAGGCTACCGGGGACAGGGGGTAAGCTGTATAATTTATAAAAGAGGGACTTAGATACATCAAAATTGATGTGCAGAAACTAAGTTTTGAATATAATGCTATTGAGAATCCCTTGCAGAACAAAAACACTTATCTACACAATTATAATGTTTATAATACACGTAAAAAAGTAGTTATTTTAAAACTAGAAAAATTAGTTCATGTCAAAACCCATTCAAAGTTTGTGGCGACTTTAATAGTCATAATGAGCTACAGGGAAGTAAGAAAACTGATATAAATGGCAAATGCTTAGAACAATTTATTGATATGCATAACCTGGTAATCTAGATTTAATTTAGTGGATGGATCCTTTTCGGTTTTGGATCTGGGAATTACAACAAACAATATAGCTAGTAAATTCAGCTAGGAAATTCATAAAGATGATGGAATGGGAACTGATCAATTCCCTACACTTATTGAATACCCAAGCTGAGGAAATGTCAAAAATACAAAAAAGAGTTCCTATCTGGAATTTTCAAAAAGCTGATTGGGACCTTTTCAAAATTAAATGTGATGAATAGTTATGCAGTAATGGTACAAGGCCGGGGCCAGCGGACTGCAGCTGCTCTGGGGGCCACCGGAGTAGTGGCTGGTGTGGCTGTCCCCAGCACCGCTCCAGCAGCTGGCTTGTGTGGCTGTCCCAGGGGCCACCTGAGCAGCTGGCCCTGGAGCCAGCTGCTGGGGCGGCTCTGGCATCAGCCACACTGGCCCATGCAGCAGTCACGGAGGTCATGGAAAGTCATGGAATCAGTTACCTCCTTGACAGTCACAGAGCCCTAACTATCAGGGTCAAAAAATGGGAAAAGGAGATTTTTTTAAAAAAGAAAAATAGAGAGAACTAAACATTTTTAGTCATGGGAACTCAAATTACAGCTGAACAGCTATTCCCCCATTTGTGGATTTGAACTGTATGAAAAAACTGAAGGAAGGAAAAGCACACATAATGACCAGTGACATTTCTGAATGTATTTATGAAAAATGGGGCCAGCTTTGGATCAAAAGTTGACAGCATGGGTAGAATGGGAACAGCATTCTGTGTTACTAGTCTCGGAATCCAGAAATCTACAAGGCTATTGAATTATGGGACCATTTTGATGGCTGAACTAATGGGGATAATGTTGGCACTAACCTGGATAAGAGCTGTATGACTAGCTGTAATTTTATCTAATTCCTTGTCAGCCATAATGATAATCAGAACAGAGACTTCAGAAAGCAGAAATGACATAAGTGAAATAATGTGTCTAACTACGGAAATAATGCAAGCAGGTATCTGTGTAACAGTATCATAGATTTCAGCACATATTGGAATTCCTGGAAATGAGATGGCTGGCAAAGCAGCAAAACTTGCTCTAAAAAAATGAAGAGGAGGATATTAAGTTACCCTTAAGAAGACAAGAATTTAAAAGCATAGTCACAAAGGAGCTTGCGAAGGAATGGTCTGAGTTATACACTAAGGAAACAAACAGATGAAGGTTCTATGATATATGCTCAAAAATAATACTATACTGCCCAGTCATGACAGGAAAAGTGAAGTAATCATTTTTACAGTGTTAACAGGTCATTGCTCCTTCAATAAGTTAAATTTATTAAAAAGACATAAAGGTAGGTTGTGTAATGTGTGCAAACCCAAAGAAACTATTGATCATGTCCTATGGCAATATTCTATAGAAAGTTTCTTTATGAAAAATGTTGGCTTGGAATCAAAGATTCTTCCCTAAAGGGACTAATGAGAATGTCAGGGAAATGGAATAGTGCAAAAAATTTTTTTAAAAAAAGCCTTTCTGCCTCTTTCTGCCTTTTCTTATGGATAGTAGGCTCAGTGAAAGGATATAAAAACAATAAAACTTGGCTAAAAATGAATGAAGAAAGTGGCAGTTGTAATCTCATACGATGAGGCTGCTGCACTCAAAGACAAAGATGGGGGCAACCCTAAGAAGGGAACAGGCTGTTGAGCTCCCTAGCCCTGAAGAGAGGTTCTGACAGCCAGCAGAGTCTCGGCCCTCACAGAAGAATACGGACCCCGTGAGCTGAAAGAGGGAAAAGACTGAGACCCAGCAAACTCTGAAGTGGACTGTGCTACTCCCAGGGCTCTCTGAAGTAAAAGAGGCCCATACCCTGACAGTGGGCTGTTCTTCCCCGAGAGGAGAAGAAACATCCAAGAGGCCTTGGCTGGAGGGTTGGGTGCTGGCTCACTAGAATGACACATCTCCATAGCACCCACTGGAACGGGAGTAAGTGGACTCACCTGTGTGTTCTCTCCACATAGCTCCTAAAGGGGGCACTCTACCATGGACAGATCCATGATACCCACCTTGCAATTCCTGTACTAATCCCCATCTTCTCTAATTTAATTAATAATTTCTCATGTGTTACTGTGTCAAATGTTCTACTGAGTCCAAATATATTAGATCTACTGCATTTCCCATGTATAAAAAAATCAGTCATTTCCTTCAACAAGGAAATGAGGTTAATCTAGCACAGTCTAACCTTGGGAAACCCATTTTACATTACTTTCCCTTTTCCGTTTACCTCCATGAATTTAAATATTCATTCCTTCACAATTTGTTCCAAAGTCTTGCATAATATTAAAGCTAGACTAACAGGTCTGTAATTGCCAGGACCACTCCCCACCACCCTCCTTTCTTAAATATAGGTACAATGTTAGCTAGTCTCCAGTCATATGGTACTACTCCCAAATAGAGAGATGTATTAAAATTCCTTTCTACCAGACCAGCAATCTCATGTGCCAGTTCTTTCAGTGTTCTAGGGTGGAAAATATCCAATCCCTCCAATTTGAGCACATTAAGCTCTTTGAATTTTTATTCCACTTCAGACGTGGTAATTTCCATTTTTGACACTTCTTCCCATCAGCCATCTTGCCTTCATATACCTGTTCCATATTATCACGCTTTTTGAAAACCCAGGCAAGGTATTCATTTAGTTTTTGGACCATACTTAGATTATCTTTAATCTCTTCCCCATCCTCACCCATAGCAGCCCAACGTCATCCTTTCCTATTTCTTTTTTTACTTATGTAACTAAAAAAACCTTTTATGTTAATTTCCTTGGCAAGAGCTAATTCAGTTGACTTTTAGCAATTCTCACTTTATTCCTATATTTTCTAATCTCCGAGTTGTAGTTTTCTTTGCTGATCAAATGGTTTTTTCCATTCCCTATAGGTTCTCTTCTTGCTCCTAATAACCCTTTTGAGTTGCTGTATTCATCCAGCTGAGTCTGGAGCCTTTCCCTGCCAGTTTTCCCCCCTTGCTTGGGATGCAAATTGCACATCGTTTTTGTATAGCTGATTTTTAAAAAATTCCAAGATTCCTCCACATTGAAGTCCTTGAACTATTCAGTCCAGTTAACTTCTTTAACTAATTCTCATCATTTCCCAAAACCTGCCTTTTTGAAATAAAAACCCATAGCTGACATCAACTATGGTTCTATTTGCTTTCTTTTCTGATGCCTTTGTTCTCTGTTCTTTCTAAAACATCTCTCATCTAGAAAGATTAGCAAAGCCACACAGGGACAAACTAATGCCCAAGACAGTCTAGTACATTTATAGAAAAGCTCCAGGAAAAGAATAGAATATTCATAAGTAGCGTAAAATATTTATGAAGTAATATTTGCCCGTGTATGGTGCTAAACCCACCACAGGTGCCTTCTCAAGATGAAACTTGGTAGCAAAATTGATCTGAACTTGGCAAGGTATCTAGCAAATAGTCCCTGGGGGGGAAAAAAATATCACGCAGCAATAACTCAGAAAAAAAACAACATGAAGGTGGAGAGCAGCAAAGCCAGAAGAACAAATAAGGGTTGCCTTTTCTCGCTTTCATTACAAATGAACTTTACAAGAGTAAATAAATTAATAATAATAATAATTTGCTTTTAATTAGAGATTGGTCTGAACTAGGACTGTCAAGCAAGTAAAAAAAAACAATTGCGATTAATTGCACTTTTTACAATAAAAGAATACCATTTATTTAAATATTTTTTGATGTTTTATACATTTTCAAATATATTGATTTCAATTACAACACAGAATACAACGTGCACAGTGCTCAATTTATATTTTTAATTACAAATATTTGCACTGTAAAAAACAAAAGAAATAGTATTTTTCAATTCACCTAATACAAGTACTGCAGTGCAATCTCTTTATCATGAAAGTTGAACTTACAAATGTAGAATTATGTACAAAAAAAACCTGCACTCAAAAACAAAACAACGTAAAACTTTAGAGCCTACAAGTCCAATCAGTTCTACTTCTTGTTCAGCCAACTGCTCAGACAAACAAGTTTGTTTACATTTGCAGAAGATAATGCTGCCTGCTTCTTGTTTACAATGTCATCTGAAAGTGAGAACAGGCATTTGCATGCCACTGTTCTAGCCGGTGTCGCAAAATATTTACATGCCAAATGTGCTAAAGATTCATATGTCCCATGATACTTCAACCACCATTCCAGAGGACATGCGTCCATGCTGATGACGGGTTCTGCTCGATAATGATCCAAAGCAGTGCGGACTGACGCATGTTCATTTTCATCATCTGAGTCAGATGCATCAGCAGCAGGTTGATTTTCTTTTTTGGTGGTTCGGGTTCTGTAGTTTCTGCATCAGAGTGTTGCTCTTTTAAGACTTCTGAAAGCATGCTCCACGCCTCATCCCTCTCAGATTTTGGAAGGCACTTCAGATTCTTAAATCTTAGGTTGAGTGCTGTAGCTATCTTTAGAAATCTCACATTGGTACCTTCTTTGCATTTTGTTAAATTTGTAGTGGAAGTGTTCTTAAAATGAACATGTGCTGGGTCATCATCCAAGCCTGCTATAACATGAAATATATGGCAGAATGCGGGTAAAAGAGAGCAGCAGACATACAATTCTCCCTCAAGGAGTTCAGTCACAAATGTAATTAACGCATTATTTTTTTAACGAGCGTCATCAGCATGGAAGCATGTCCTCTGGAATGGTGGTTGAAGCATGAAGGGACATATGAATCTTTAGCGCATCTGGCATGTAAATATCTTGTGACGCCCGCTACAACAGCACCATGCGCATGCCTGTTTGCACTTTCAGGTGACATTGTAATTAAGAAGGGGGCAGCATTATCTCCCGTAAATGTAAACAAACTTGTTTATCTTAGCGATTGGCTGAACAAGAAGTAGGACTGAGTGGACTTGTAGGCTCTAAAGTTTTACATTGTTTTGTTTTTGAGTGCAGTTATGTAACAAAAAACCCCTACATTTGTAAGTTACACTTTCATGATAAAGAGATTGCACTACAGTACTTGTATGAGATGAATTGAAAATACTATTTCTTTTATCATTTTTACAGGGCAAATATTTGTAATAAAAAATAATATAAAGTGAGCTCTGTACACTTCGTATTCTGTATTGTAACTGAAATCAATATATTTGAAAATGTAGAAAAACATCCAAAAATATTTAATAAATTTCAATTGGTACTCTATTGTTTAACAGTGTGATTAATCATGATTAATTTGTTTGAGTTAATCACATGAGTTAACTGCAATTAATCAACAGCCCTAGTCTGAACCATATATCACATATAGCTAAGCTCTAGATCCAAATATAGATCCAAAGCAAGGCTGTGTAATGTGCAATACCAAAATCATAGACTGAATATTCTGAATGTAGGGGTCTGAAGTCCTAAACTGATTCTGAACTTTTTCTGTTTGAGGCAATCAGATTTGGCTCATTACAGAGAAATAGCTATGCTTAAAAATTGAACTTGTCTCGCGGGAGGGTGCGGGGGAGGATGACGGGACTTTGATTTTGGTCCCTCTCTAATGTATACCCCACCTGCACTGGAGGAATCTCTAAGTGCTTTTTCATTATTAATTTATCCTTCAACACCTATGAGAGAGGTTGATAAATGTGTTTATCTAACTAATGTATTTCCAGGGCACCCATCACTGTATAGTGTCTAGGCAACATGTATTATTATACCCATTTTACAGAGGCAGAGAGTGAGGTCATCCAGAGAGTCAGTAGCAGAGCTGATGATAAAGTTAAGCAATCCTGAGTCCCCTGCTCTAACCACTAGGCAACACTGCCTCTTTGTGCCACTGTAAAATTTAGGGTCAAAACTTCACTTTATTTTAAGATGAAAATATATGGGGATAGAAATTCAGGATGAGCAGATCCTTAGCTGGTATAAATTGTCATAGCTTGAGGATCTAGCCCTGACTGTACAATCTGTTTCAGAAGGACTGTCAACACTTTCAGTGTTGCCCATAATTCAGGATGGCCAACAAATTCTATTATGGAGACTGTCATCTCCTAAAATAATGGTGACTTTTCAAGGACAACAAATTTATTTCAAAGTACTGTGTTGCTAGTGGCATCAAAAAGGTGGTGATAGGGAAGAGACCTCTTCCTGGGGTAGATTGCCAGACAGTATTTTTCCCCCCATAGACAAGCAGTAGTTCTTAGTTTGGTTTTCTTAATGACCTTTTATTATCATATTAGATGACATGGTCATTCATAAAATTTCTTTAGAAGGCTTCCTCAGAGAATCCCCAGCATTTTTAGTTCCTTGGGAATTTTTCCTGGATCAAGATGGGAAGATCAGATATTCTCTCTCTCAAGGTCCTTCCAGACCTACATGTCTATGATTCCATGATTATCATCATTTATTATTTTATTACTACAGCACCTAGCAGCCATAATTGAGAGCTTTGAAATACTGATTTTTCAAAAAAATGAGAGTATTAAAAAGTTCTTTAAAACAAGGAGATTATCAGACTCAGCACAAAGCTATATGAAAACTCATCACTTATAAGGTTGTTTTACTTTTTAACTAAACATTGTTCATAAGTCAAGAACTTTTAAAACTATTGCAAACAGATATAGGGAAAAACTTTGCTTGTACTCACATACTTCAGCTCAGCTTCCAGTGATCTGCCATACTTCACTGAAGAGATGATAAATAATTCCTCTGAAAAATCTCCAGTCTTTGAAACAAAGTGTGTGTGAATTTTGTGGGTATTAATCAGGAATAACTCCATTAAATCAAGGGAGTTATATCAGCATTACAATTTATTAAAATGAGATTAGAATCAGACCTTTGAATTTCAAATTGGAGGATACTTTGGGCTTAAATTTTTATGATTTTAAACATGTATATGAGTCAGAGCTTGTACAGTATTTAGCAATGCAGAAAGACAGCTGCTTGTGTCTAGGAACAAGGGATTGTTTGCAGCTGAATCCACTGGGAAAAGACTACTTGTTCATTATTCATTTACCCATTACCATTTACTTGTCAACATAGTGTGCACAATTACATTTGCCACATTGGTTTTGCAGAGAAACTGAAGATGTTGGTCTTCTTGGCCTTTGTATAGTCATTTACTCCTGGTAAAGTGCATGTATGCACTCATTTTAAGTAAGTAAATCCATTTATTCATGTCTGAATATTGGTGACATCATAGCAGAATTTTCTAAAGCCTTTATGATCCATCACCAACTTCAAGCCCTCAGCAGCTCAGCTTCCAGTGATCTGCCATATACCATGCAAACATCCCCTTGCTGGTCATCCCCTACTACTTCCTTCCATAATAACCTTCTGAAGGTTATTTCCATCTCTACCCCTAATGTGATCAAAGTATATAGTTGTGCATCTGTTTTCTGACATCAGGATCTGCTTCTCTCCAATAATATTTCTAACATAGACATGGGGGGAAGGGGGGTGGCTCATCCAAGACATACTCAAGAGTCTTTGCCAGCACCACATTTCACAACTTCAATTTTCTTCTTGTCAGCATTTAACTTCCCACAATTCACATCCATAAATCACTATGGAAAAAATTTAGGCTTTTCATCAGTCCCACATCCTATACATTTTGGAATGCCAGAGTTTTTCCACACTTTCTCAAGGGAGGTCCTAGGTGAGTGAGCCATTCTTAGCAGTCTTCTGATTTCTGTGGAACAGCCTCCTTGGTTGGATACATATGATCCCCGATAATTAAATTCATCCACTGCCTCTACAGTTTGTCTGTTAATTGTGATGTCTGCTTGCATTTTGCGTTTGTTAGCTGTGTCAGTGTACATGCATTTTGTTTTCATGGCATTCAGGAATAGTCCTTATTCCTCACTAACTGATTTTACAGATTCCAACATTTTGTTGCATAACGTTGGTGGTTGTAGCAAGAGTATCATGTCATCAGCATAACTGAGTTTGGTCCACCAACTCCCCCTCTGTCAAAACCTCCCAAGGCTTGTCTCATAATAAATTCTGCATATATGTTTAAGAGGCTTGGGGGGAAATATGATTTTGTCTCAAACTCTGCCCAGGGGAAAGCCACTCACTGTCACCTACTGCTGTTTGCACCATGGTCTGCTGCTGGTGGTGGAGACTTGCAATGAGGTCTGTGAAATGCTTTGGAATTCACGTCTGCCAGTATCCTTCAAAGACAGTACTGTCAGACGGTATTAATTGCTTTTGCACAGGTGTAAATGCCTACACAAAGGGTAAGACAGTGGAGAATCAGGCCAATTGGTTCTAACTCAGCCCAGATAAATGGAGTTTGGCCCACTTACACCAGGGTGAAATTTGGTCCATTCTGTGATCCTACTTTGTGGATCAAACACTAAGTGTGAGAGAATAACAGTTTTTACATGTGCCAGCTTTTTTGTTTTACTTTTCAATAGGTCAAGCAAATGCGCAATAAATTAAGCTTGATGCTTTGAATAACCAAAATAATAAACCACACCACTTCTGCCTGTATAGTTCTGCACACTAAGCACCACTAGCATGAATGGGGAAAAAATATTCTAGAGAGTTCCGGACTAAAACTCTCACAAGGACAGCTACTGATACAACCTTTAAGAATATGATTTAAAAGCTTTCTGAGTTTCCTTAGCACATGCCCTTTGGCATAACTGAACTCGCACTGCCGCCAATCCAGCTCAATCCCAAGCATGTTAATGAAGTGTCTTGGCCTTTTTATTAATTCTACAAGCAAACAGTCCATTCAGCAGTAACTCTGTGAGAAAGTTTAATCAAATAATGTCATTGTTCCAAACTTATCACCACAAGAAATGGAAAATCAGCTAAAGAAATACAGGATGTAAATATTCGCTTCACACTAAACAGTCTTCCACTTCGAAGCAGTGCCGCCTTGAGGCATCCATGGAATAGCGATGCTAACCTTTGGCCCTGTGCAGACATGCAGTAAGGCTGGGATATTGTTGACTACAAATGAATGGAGTGGAGAAACTTGAATAGCACCTGCGTGTATTATGCTGTGGCAATAATCAGGCAATCAGTCCTCGGTATCACTATAATGACAAACTCATCTATTTTTGAAACATTTAAAAAAAAATCTGTTAAACATCTCAAAACCAGCTGAAAAGATACTGGAATGGAATAATGTACCACTTGGGTAAATGGCAGTTTTAAAATATACCAGTTCCAGATAAGGAAAGGCCGAACATTTTACAGGAAGAACATACTTGATGTCTTGGAGGAAAAAGTGAGTGAACTGTAGTCTCAGCCAGGTTGGGCAAAATATTTTGATAACTCCTCCTTTCCCCGCTCCAAAAAATTCTTCCTGAACAAGACATTGAAAAGATGTGTGTGAATAACTTATTATAGTATTCAAAATGCAAATATGGAGATGATACCCATGTGATTAAATTGCAGGGCCATATCATACATTTATAATGCACTTTTGACCATCTTGTATGGTCAAAAGTGCACTTCAGAAACAGACTTCAAAGAGAAACAGCAGAACTAAAATTCATTTGCGAATTTAACACCATTAATCTGGGCTTGAATAGGGACTGGGAGTGGCTGGCTCATTACAGAAGCAGCTTTTCCTCTCCTGGAACTGATACCTCCTCATCCATTATTGGGAGTGGACTACATCCACCCTAATTGAATTGGCCCTGTCAACACTGGTTCTCCACTTGCAAAGTAACTCCCTGCTCTCCATGTGTCAGTATATAATACCTGCATCTGTAACTTTCACTCTATGCATCTGAAGAAGTGAGGTTTTTACCCACGAAAGCTTATGCCCAAATGAATCTGTTAGTCTTTAAGGTGCCACCAGACTCCTTGTTGTTTTTGTGTGCTCTTAGTTCACAAACCCAGCTCCCAGGATTTTTAACATTCCAAACAGCTGAGTAGCCTCAACCAGCTGCCATTGTATTCTTTAAAAAAAAAAAAAAAAATCAACCAACCAACCCACCCCTCCCCCAGCCTAGTAAGTCACTCTCCAAATTTTCCTTTTTCTCCCCAAAAATTACCCCTACCCAAAGACCCACACAGACATGATTCAGTCCTGGGCCAGTGATGCATTTTCTGTATTTAAAAATATTTCAGCTTTACACTCCTTCACTACTTCATATAGCTGCAAGACTTTATCCCACTGGAATGGGGGAGACTCCCAGCTTCCTGGTGAGACCAACACCCTCTCAGGATAATTGACTTTGACCATAAAATGGGTGTCATGTTACACAACTCACCAAACACATCAAGTCCTTCCCCCCCACACAAATCCAGCAGTTCTTCCTCCAGTTCTCAGCCACAGTCTCACCCTTTTCCCCTCAGATTCTCCAGGGCTCCTTGTGGGGTTCTCTTCTCAACAGGGTGGACTGAGCAGGCTGCTGCTGCTGCTATGACTCCTCTCTTTCTCTTATCCCTGGCGGCTCAGCGTTCCTCTCAACCGACAAGGCCCCAAACATGCGATGCTGCATCTGACAATGACCCAAAATGAGCAGGACACAAATTGATATGGAAAATTTCCAAGGCCTGGGGAGCCATTCCTTCCGTGTAAATAATTATTTTTGTAACCTCCATTTCACGGTTCTTCCTTTCTGACTAATTATTTTGGAGAGTAAAAACGAGGGGACACCAAATTGGTGTGGGACAGCGGTGACCTTGGGATTAAAATGAGTTTGCTGCTCAGCATTTTGCATCTTTGGCACCTCCTCTAGTTCCCTTTGGGGCTCTTCCTAGAAGAGAAGGAAGAAACTGAAGACAGGGAGGCAAACTGAATGTCTGGTAGGGGAGGCAGCAGAGGGTGTCTCAGCAATCGATCCTGAGAGCCAAAAAACCTGACCGTAAGCAGGGAGGCCAGGGAGCCAGAGGAAGGGCTAGCAAGCCCTAGTGCAGGGGAATGTCATGGACAGGAAGTAGACTGGGAGGTGGGGAAGTTCCACTCCCAGACAAGGGTGCTGTTTGTAACTGGAGCATTTTACTGTTTTTTGCCATAATCCAAAACCAAAGACAGTTTACACGAGCCCGCTGCTGGAGGGCCTTTCAGGGAGCACTGGCCTCTTCCAACCACAGGCTGATCATCAGAGCTCGGTCCCTTCTGTGATCTCTTCAGAACAGTTCCAAGCCTTAAAGGGACAGGGCACAGGAAAACATAGTCCTGGCTTTCCATCCAGTTCTTACACGAACAAGTTATGTTTACATTAAAATACTCTAATATACATATTCTGACTTATGAGTCTTACACAGGAGAGCAGTAGGGAAAATGTGAGGGGTCAAAGATTGAGGGGAAATGAAATAAATGAATATTGGAGCTAGTTGTTATTCAGGAGGAGGGGCAGGAGATTGGGCAGGACAGGGAGGGAGCTGGAAGAGGGCAGAAGAGGGATAGGGGAGTGGGCTAGAAAAGGAGATGCATTGTTTTGCATGTGTCCTGGCTGAGTGGAATGGAAATGGTGTTTATGTTTTTTATCTGTTTGCTTATTGATTTATTTTAGGAAGTTTTAACAGATTTACAAATATTGCTGTGTAAATATCAGAGATAAAAAAAAAAAACAGATAATCATTGCAACAGTGATGTTTGCTTAGAGAAACTTTATACAATAATATTATCAGATCTCTCTATCTCATAGGAAGCCCCCATTCTGCCGACAGTCTCTTTATGGTACTCAGGATGTTGTTTCTGGTAACCTCCCCAGACTGAGTGTAGCTTCTGATTACACTGTGATCAAACCAGACAAGTCTATTAAATGTTAGCATTTTTTAAAAAACAGACAAGTGTGCTATGCATTGTGGGGATGTCAGAACAGTAGGTGAGCTGAATACATATGCTACAACTGGCCTCAACAAAATGGGATGAATTAGAGATGTCAGTCACTGCTTGCATAAGCAGATGGGACTTCACTGAGGTCAACTGAGTTGTTTCTGCTTACACCAGCTGTGAATTTGGCCCCTAGTGTCAGCTCAGAATTTCAACCTGAACTTTATAGTTCCATACTTTTGTTGTCATAATAAGTCAGTTGGATAGATATATTTTATGGAAATATTAAGTTTTTTATATAATGTAACCCTTTTGCCCCTCTGAGTTGGCAGCAACAAGGGCCAGGTTCAGTATCTAGGGGTTCCGTTTCAATAACGCAATGCAAAACCGGCTCGAGCCCCCACCCAGTGACCTGGGACAATTACATACCACTCCCCAGGCGCCTCTAGGAGGCAATACTTCCCCTCTCACAAGCACGGAGTCTGAGTGTAGCAAAAGCCTTTTAATAAAGGAGGGAAACAATGCGGCATTATGTTGGGGAAACACCACAAACAAGATTCATAACACAAACCATGAGCAAAAGACCCACCTCCAAGTAAGTTTGGCAGTGTCCTTTTCCCCTCAGGGTCTTAAGTCCAATCACCCCAAAGTCCAACAACCCCAAAGTCTCTGTCCTGGTCAGTGCCGCCCCAGAGTTCAAAAGTTTATCTGCAGAGTTTTACCCCCCCAGCCTGGGCGGAAATGGGGGGTGGGGCCACACGGGATGTTAAGGGACCCCTTATGTGGTCCGAGGCCAACTGCCCCACCTCTCCGTGGAGTTCTGCTGCAGCCTTTACCATGAATGGCTCCTCTCTACCAGCCGCGCCACGCTGCTCCACTCCTCCAGCCGTCCCCACAAACTGCTCTGCTCCCCGTTCCATGGGCCGCTCCAACCGTCCCACAAACTGCTCAGCTCTGCCAGCCGCTCCACTCCACCAGCCATCCCATGAACCACTCCAGCTACCCCTGCAAATGGCTCCACTCCGCTCTCTGTTCCATGGGCCGCTCCAACCGTCCCACAAACTGCTCGGCTCTGCCAGCTGCTTAACAAACAATATATCTTCAGGCTCCCCCACTGGTAACACAGCACTCAGCGATCTCAGCTCAGCAATTTTAGCGATTTCAGCTTGTAGTAGGGGAGCCCCAGTGCTGGGGCACCATTGGCCCAAAGTGAATTCAGATCAGCAACTTCTAGCTAGACTCCTAATGGAAGCAAACTTAGCTCTACTATTTAACAGTGAAGAGAGGGGGTAGTGGAATTGGTGTTCCAGGCCCTCAAAAGGAGCCCATTTCATCAGGTACACATACCTGTCCCCAACCTCTCTCCATTCACTGGGTTTTGTAACCCATGCCCCTTGTCTAGCGAGTGCTACTTAGTTACTGGTGAGTCCCTCTGTCATATAACAGTTCCACTAGCCTTGATTCACAGAATCAGGATAACACCACTTTATTCTTCCTGCCCCAATAACAGAGAAACTGGGGATCCCACACCAGCCAAAGTAACCACTTTCAGTTGTTGTTGTCCCAGGCTAGGCGGGTGGGTGTGCCTATGCAAACAAGATCAGCCCCTGAAGTTCTTTTCCACCCTCGCCATAATTCACCACCAGATGTCAGGGTACAGCTTATACATCATTTGAAATGAAAACATGTTGACAGGATAGACTAGAAGAGCTCCAGTTATGTAACATGTTATGTTATTGATGCCAAATATTTCACATGTAAAACAGCCTGTCAGTCTCCAATACCCTTACTCACATTGACTAGCACCTTAATCACCAAGTGGTTCCTATTGATTTCAATGGAACCACTTAGGGGTTTGTATGACTCAGCATGAGGAAGGATGTCAGAAACTGGTCCCAAGCTTGTTTATATGGCAAAACTGTGAAATTTAGCTATATAGCATCTCCACACATCCCTACAGTATTGTCACCCTGTGTGTTGTATTTTCCTGAGTGACACTGTGAGCTCCTTAGGATAGGAACCTTTTCACTTAACGGTTTCTGTACACCTGCAGTGCTCAGTTAAACAATACAGATAGCTATGACACACAAGTATTGCCTATTTAAAAGACTCAGTTACAAGGAGATTCATTTAGGACTAACTAGCTTTTTTCCCCACCACATTTCAGCGCTTTTATGAACTTGATGAGGGAGACCAGGTTAGATGGTTTGATGCAATAATTTTCAGGGTTATAATTGTTTTAATGTATTGTGATATAACATTACTACCCTTACTGTGGTCATATGTACAAAATGTGTTATGTTAGTCATGCACAATTCTACTTACCCTCTCCCTTAAGGTATTATTTTTTGATGGGTATAAACTCCAGTCCTAGGGAAATCTTTCTCAAACTAGTGCTGGTGAAAGTGAAAATAATCTTTGTCTACAACAAGGTATTAGGTTGTCAGTAACACAGCCAATAGGACATGTTAGTACTCTGCCTGTTCAGATCTGACTGCCTAAGGAACTATCACTTGAGCGTATAGCTCCCTGATTACTAGAAACATCTGTAGATGCTGGCCCAGATCCACAAAGGGACTTAGATATTGCATTCTCAGGGCTGGTTTACACTGGGAACTTACATTGGCATAGCTATGTCACTCAGGGGTGTGAAAAATCCACACCCCCGAGCGGCATATTTAAACTGATCTAACCCCCAGCGTACAGTGCTAAGTTGATGGAAGAATTCTTCAGTCGACCTACCTACCACCTATCAGGGAGGTGGATTACCTGTGCCAAACCTCTCCCTTCGGCATAGGTAATGTCTATACTGAAGTGCTACACTGGTGCAGCTGTACCACTGTAGCATTTCAACTGTAGACAAGTTCTCAGCGTTGCAACATGTAACTTGCAGATGCCTTGAAAATCACTGGAATCCACAAGCCCTTTGTTAAGCACCTTGGCTCGCTATAGAATGAATGAAGAGAGATAGGTGGCTGAGAATGAGATCCACAAAAGTAAGTACACTTTGCAGGGAGCTGCCTAAGCTAGCTAATCAGAGATGCTAAGGAGAGGAGTGTGTCCTAAGGCCTGCTTCTCTCAGGATATTAGGTACTTAAGTCTAGGCTGCAGGGAGGCACCAAACTGTCTGGCCCAGACTTATTTAATTATCTATACAAAGTGCACCAGTGTCAACAAGAGAGACAGAGACACTCTCATCAGAATATCTTATAGTCCAAGCTGTCCTGCAGTGGCTCAAGAGAATGAGCACCAACCTCAGGGCAGACTGTTAGGAAACAGGGCAAAACCCTCAAATTGGTTAAGAGTTCCATACATAGATTTCACCAACCAATTACCACGCATAAACTCTTCGGGCAGTATAACAGCCTTAACACAGAGTCACAGACAGTCCCCCCTGGATACTTGGATCCGTCTTACCACCCAGGTGAGCCTACCTTTGTGATAGATGGTCCCTTACACCATGAATTACACCAATATTCAGGTGACTTCCAGCCCCAAAGAACCAGTCGCTTACCCCAGGTAAATTGCACCTTAGATCTCACATCAAAGACAACACTTGTAGTCAATCCTATAATAAACTATATACAGATTTATTAATAAGAAAAGAAATGAGAGTTGTTTACAAGGTTAAAGGGGGTAAACATACATCCATACAAATGAGTTCTAATCTTAAATTAAAAAAGATAATAGACACTTCTACAATAAGCAAACTCTATATGTCATGTAGGCTAATCCAGGCTAAGCACTGGGGATCTTTTGCTTATGCCTAGTAATCTTTGCCCCCCCCACCCCACCCCCAGAGTCCAAGCAGCATAAAGCTACAGTTCCTCCTTGTTAGGGGTTTTTATTCCCTTCTCCCACTTCTACTTTGAGTTTCAAACTCAGCCTATGGGAGAAATTCACTTGCAAGATTCATGTTTGGGAAGGGGATGGGGGGAGAAGGGGGAGTTGGTGGAAAGTAAACAGCAAAGTCTTTTGTCCTCTTTGATGTTCCAGTCTAGTCTGTCTGGTGTCTGGTCCTCCTTGTCAGTCAGAACATAACACCTTCCATTGGAGACCAGCATTTCACACTAATTAATGTCTCTCTCTCCTATCTGGTGATTTACACTGTTACAAAGGCTTACAATGCAAATACTCAAATATTACCTTACAATACAGGGTTCACTTCTGGGTCTAATTCTGTTTAATATCTTCATCAGTGATTTAGATAATGGCATAGAGAGTACACTTATAAAGTTTGCAGATGATACCAAGCTGGGAGGGGTTGCAAGTTCTTTGGAGGATAGGATTAAAATTCAAAATGATTTGGACAAACTGGAGAAATGGTTTGAAGTAAATAGGATAAAATTCAATAAGGACAAATGCAAAGTACTCCACTTAGGAAGGAACAATCAGTTGCACACATACAAAATGGGAGATGACTGCGTAGGAACGAGTACAGCGGAAAGGGATCATAGTGAATCACAAGCTAAACAAGTCAACAGCGTAGTATTTGCAAAAAAAAAAAGCAATCATCATTCTGGGATGTATTAGCACGAGTGTTGTAAGCAAGACATGAGAAGTATTTCTTCAGCTCTACTCCATGCTGATTGGGCCTCAACTGGAGTATTGTGTCCAGCTCTGGGCACCACATTTCAGGAAAGATGTGGACAAATTGGAGAAAGTCCAGAGAAGAGCAACAAAAATTATTAAAGTTCTAGAAAACATGACCTATGAGGGAAGATTGAAGAAAATTGGGTTTGTTTAATCTGGAGAAGAGAAGACTGAGATGTGGCATGATAACAGTTTTCAAGTACATAAAAGATTGTTACAAGGAGGAGGGAGAAAAATTTTTTCCTTAACCTCTGAGGATAGAACAAGAAGCAATGGGTTTAAATTGCAGCAAGGGTGGTTTAGGTTGGACATTAAGAAAAACTTCCTGTCAGGGTGGTTAAGCACTGGAATAAATTGCCTAGGGAAATTGTGTAATCTTCATCACTGGACATTTTTAAGAGCAGGTTAGACAAACATCTGTCAGGGATGGCCTAGATCGGGGTAGGCAACCTATGACACGCGTGCTGAAGGCGGCACGCAAGCTGATTTTCAGTAGCACTCACACTGTCCGGATCCTGGCCACTGGTCCGGGGAGCTCGCATTTTAATTTAATTTTAAATAAAGCTTCTTAAACATTTTAAAAACCTTATTTACTTTACATACAACAATAGTTTAGTTATATATTATAGACTTATAGAAAGAGACCTTCTAAAAACATTAAAATGTATTACCGACACGCGACACCTTAAATCAGAGTGAATAAATGAAGACTCTGCACACCACTTCTAAAAGGTTGCAAACCCCTGGTCTAGATAATACTTAGTCTTGCCATGAATGCAGGGGACTGGACTAGATGACCTCTCGAGGTCTTTTCCAGTCCTATGATTCTATGAATGTGAGATATAATAATCTCAGTTATAACATCTGAATACTTGTGGGTTGCTGCATGCATTAAACACGAAACATATTCTTAGAATTTGAATACCTATTTTAACAATACACTAACACACAGGTAAGCCAGACTGATTTCAGCTCTGTATTTGTCAGCATTCAATTATGGCATGGGGACCTTGGCATGAGCTGGCACCTCGTCTGCCAGCATCACATATGCATTAGGGCACTCATCTGAGAGGGAGGAAATTCCTGTGCAAATCCTTTCTCCTCATTAGGTGTGGGGAAGGGGGAAAGAGGGGAAATTGATCTGCAGTGTGCCACATCCCAGATGAGTGCTCTAACCACTTGACTAGAGGTTATTAGGGAGGCCCTCTTCTCCCTCACCATCTTCTGTGCAGCTAGGCATGCTTTGAGCATACTTAGTGGACTGGACACCATAGGTGAGATAGATGGGGCAATGCCTATCTCCACCTGGTATGAGGATCCCGCTGGGGCTTAGACATGAGATAGGCATCCAGGGGCCTACCGAGGCAGCAGTACACATGCCCAGAGGTTGTCACTCATGCACCAAGAGGATTTTTACAGCAAAAATGTAGGCACTATGTGAGTTTAGGTACCTACAGATTTATGTGGCAGTTGAGCAGAGGTTTTGTGGATTACAGTAGCACCTAAGTCCCTTTGTTGATCTGGACTACTGAACAGAATAGCCTGTGCTCTGTTATAGCAAGTATTAACTATTCCTTTGTGCTAAGACATTTTGTGAATACAGCTGCTTTTCATAATATGGTAAAGCCCCACTATACGCAGCGTTTGGGGTTATTTATATTCTGCTATTGAAATGTCACACTGTTGTGAGACATTCTGCAAAGAGATGTTTACACAGGTGTAAGCTCTCTCATTGATTACTGCAGCAAAACTCTGGTGCCACGACAGCCCCACCAGATGTCCTAATTAACATGCCAGCTGACACACTGTGCCAAATCTTGCTTGAGATGCTCATGTCAATTAAATAAACCAGATTTTGCCTACTGTCTCTTAAAGTAGCATGTTCTATAAAACTATATTGTGAGTTTCTCTGCCTTACTATTGTATTGTATAATTGTTGCTTGTTGTGGGATAGTGTTATTAATATTGCAACATCTCTTAAATGTTGAAAAATCATGAGATTTTTTTTAAATAACTGTTTTTGGTCCTCTTTATTTGCCTTATAGGGTGCAAGGAGGGTCACATTTTCATGCTTTCACCTGCAACCATGAGGGCAACAAACATACTTCTTTTTTAATGAAAGCTAAAATTCTCTTGTATTCACATGAATCCAGCAGCTGGGGCTTTAAGAAAAACATCAGTTATTGTGAGACTCACAATAAAATCATGAGTTGGCAATTCTGATGTTTCCTTTTACTGTAGTTTTGACATTTTAACTTTACTTACATCTGCATAGCCCCTTTAACTGCACCCCCTTGTACACTTGACCAAAGGAAAAAGAAAGTTCATCTTTCTATGAATGATTGTTGTAACGGGTTGTAAGTACTATCACCCAGAGGATACAGTGTCACATGTTGATGTGTGCTGCCTATAGTGTTACACTCATAGTTTCATTTACACTAGTTTCTTGCTGTAGTATGCAAAAGAAGAGAGCAGGAAAATAATCCCCTATCAGCAGGTCTGAGTGCGAGGAATGGTTCTGGTTTCTCTCTAAATTGACATGTAGACACTGTGGCCCCATCTCCTTTGTACCACTCTGGTGGCACAGAGGATGGAAAGTTGTCCTAAATAGGGCAGATAGGCAAAATCCCAGTGAAGTAGATGGCTTTAATGCCCCCCACTTCTGGTGTTAAACTAGGTCTCATGTTGAGTGCAACTTGGTTGGAACCAGGGAACTGAACCCACATTACATTATTTTTAATATACATTGCTCTGTTTCTGTAGAGTGTAAAACTCTCAGACACTTCAGGGTACTACAGACATGAAAATTCCTTCATGGTGAATTCCCACCCTCACCTTCCACACATAGCCCGGCACCTAAACTCTGTGCAGGGAACTATTCTGGGTTTGGGAGAGAAGTAAACCCAACCCAACTCTATTTATAGCTATTGTTCCAGATGCTACTCTGGACTAGGGGATGAGATCCCTGGACGCAATTTACATGAATCCAATGATCTATGTACTTACAGATTCAGTGGGCATCTTCTTGACACTGTCCCAGCCATCCTTAAATTCATCTTGCACTGTGGTTTATGTTTACCTTGCAAGGAGCTCAGCTTTGTTGCACACAGGGCTGAGTTTTCCTGCACAGCTCCTACCCATCTCTGTATAACAGGACCACAATTCTGCTGTATTGGGGGGTTTCACCCTGAGTTCCCAAGGGACAGTTGTTTTCACTTTAGCATACTGCTATTCAAAATAATGATTGTGTATGCAATAAATAAAATATTTTCAATACATGTATTCAGTACAATACACAGTTCAGATATTTAGTTTAGCTTTTGTCTGACAGTTTTTTTTGTTTTTATTCTAGATAAAGCGACAATGATTCTTTAACACTATGCAGGGCAAGTGGTTTTATTTAACTGATGTCTATTAACTTTGCAATTAAATGCCTAGGTGCTCTAAAATACATCAAATTGAAGAGGAAAGGGAGAAAGATTTCCCCCCGGGCCTTCTACTAAGCTTATTCTATCAACAAAAAAAAAAAAAAAAAAAAAAAAAAAAAGCTATGCTTCCAGATATGTAAATCTTTGTATATGTTCCTACTTTCAGATGGTCAAATGTTCTCATAATAAATAATGCTTGCAGATTTTAATCCAATTTTTCATTGTGTATACATACACAATGAAACAATATATAGGCATTAAGGCAATCTAAGACAATCATTCCCTATACTACTATAGGTCTTGATTCAGCAAGATACTTAACCACATGCCTAATTTCAGCACATGAGCAGTCAGTGGGGTTATTCACATGCTTAGACACCTTGCTGCATTGGTAATAGTCCTAATAAAAGATCCAGACTTACAGTCTTTTTTCAGGCAAAGTCATTAGGAAGTCAATAGGAGTTTTTCTTGACTAAGGGCTGCAGGACTGGGCCCAAAGTCTTTGCAGTGTTAACACAGAAGTTTAGGTAGGATTTTCAAAATGTACCCAACACTGGGCTAACTTTGCTCTCATTGACATCAGTGGGAGCAGAGTTAGACCAATGCTGAGTGTTTCTGAAAATCCCACCTATAATTTTTGGTTACATGATATATTAAGGTTCTATTTATGCTGGGTTAATGAGTGCTTAAAACATTTTAACCAATGGTTAATCAATTGTTATAAAGTCAAACATCTCAAGAGGCTGGCTACAAGTGTGGCTTATAACTACCTACTGATGTGTTCATAACCATCTATAAAATATGTCTGTAACATGCTTAAAACATATACTAATCATTTACTAACCCTTTATAAATCTTTGTAAATGGAACCTTAACATAAAGTGTTACTGTTCCTTTTTCTTTCAATAATGCTGTTGTCTTTCTTTGTTCCAGTAGTCTCAATGCTCTGAAAATGTATTTATTTGTATAGCACTAGCAACTAGAGGTCCCAGCTCCACTGCACTATGCACTGTTCAAACACACAACAAAAAGCCATTCCCTACCCCAAATAGTTTGTGTTCTTGTGATTAAATCATGACTCTAGAAACCTGGAGATCCGGACTCAAATCTCAACTCTGCTGCAGACCAGCTGTGTCACCGTGGGCAATGATCTTAAATTCTCAGACCCAAAACGAGCCTAATTGAAACCAATGGGCGTTAGGCGACTACATACCAGGATCTGAGCCTCTCTTCCTCCATTTCTACAAAGGCAAAACGTGGATAATTCCTACCTACCTCACAAGAGTGGTTGGGTTTAATCATGATTGTTGTTGGGAAAGTACTGTGAGATCCCAGAATGGAAGGTGCTGGAGAAGTGCCAAGTGTCATTACAACCAACCTGTGATTTTTAGGAAACTCTGAAAATCCACTATCCAGGGTTTAGTTACCTTCCGAGCTCCCAAAGTCCGCCAGGCTGAAGCCCAGGGTAAATCTCCACAAAGCCCCTAAGCTTGACGGCGTCTCTGGGGGCCACAAAGCAGCCCCTCCTACAGTGCCGAGTGCAATTTCGGCCGGGACTAGCCCAGCGGGCGGAACCAGCCTTGGCCACTGGGCTCGGTGCCGGACCACGTTGCAAGCCGGCTGATTTAGAGGCGCGTTGGGAACAGGGCACCTCTGAACCTGCCCCACTGGGCTTTTGACGTCACCGTTGCATTTGCCCAGCGCCAGGGTTCAGCGGGGCCCCTCCCCCCGCAGCTGAGCTCTGGACACCCGTCAACGCTAAGCAGCCGGCTCGGCTCGGCTCGCCTCCCAGCCCCTGTCCTGCCCTGCCCCGCCCCGCGCGCCCGCCCTCGCAGCAGCGGCGCTGCCACACCGGGCCCCCCACTCAGAAGCGAGCGGGACGGGCACCGGCGGCGGAGGAGGGAAAGTCGGGAACTGGGCTGCGGGGCTCCCCCTGCCGGCGGAGCGCGGGAGAGCAGAGCCCAGGGAGGTGGGAGCGGGCGAGGAGCCCTTCCCTCCACCCACTGCCACACGCTCCGCGGCAGCAGCCAGCACCTGGCCTCCGCTAGGGACAGGAGACGCACCTGCGGCAGCAGCAATCTGGGCACTTCACTCCCCGCTTCTCGAGCGGCCGGTGCAAGCCCTGGCAGCCCCTCTGCAGCGCCTGCGAACCCGGCACCTGCCCCTTCTTCTTCTCTGTCCGATCGGCCGGTGACAGCCCCCGGCTGCACCTTTTCCTGAAGTCTGGGAGCCCCCACTCCACCCCTGCTCTTCCCTATGGGGATCCGAGAGTTTCCCAACAGTACGGCGAGGGGCAAGACCATCACAATGTGAGTATCCCCCCCGGGGCGGCGTGGGCAGGGCGCTCCCTTGTTTTGCACCGGGAAGGGGAACAGGTACCTGCAGCGGCAGGAGGCGCCCACGCTGGAGTTCCCTGGGGGTCGGGGGGAGGAGATCTGTGGGTCAATCCCAAAGCGGGGGGGGGGGTCCCAGTCTTGTGGGAGGGCAACACGCGAAGTTCCCGGGACTCCTGCCATTATCTCCCTGGGAGGCCGGGAGCCAAACGCCGCAGGCTGCGCACCTGGGCAAGGGAGTTCTTCTTGGGGTGCTTTAGACAATGCTAAACTTGCTCTGGAGCCCTATGGTTTGCGGGGGTTCAGCTATTTGTAGGGTCCGCGTTCAGCATCTTTGCCCCTTTCTCAATAGGCAACGCGCGGAGGCTACCGGAGAGGCTGGCAGAGGGGCGCTTTCCCTTCGCACGGGCAGTGCCTTGCCCGTCCTGGCCCCTGTACACTTATTGGGGAGTGAAAGGGGAGCTCCCGTCTCTTCCTTCGCCAGGTCAGCGCTGGGCACCTCCCAGCATCTCAGCTGTTACCGGGCTGTGTTCATGTCCCTTTCCTGCCTTTCCAGTGGCATGAGGAGATCTCCAGATGTCAGTCCCAGGAGGCTGTCAGACATCAGCCCGCAGCTCCGGCAGCTCAAATACCTGGTGGTGGATGAGGCGATCAAAGAGGATTTGAAATGGTCCCGATCCGTGGAAGATCTCACCAGTGCTTCCGTGGGGCTCACGTCCATCGAGGAAAGGATTCTGCGGATTACCGGGTATTATGGCTATCAGCCCTGGGCTGCCAGCTACAAAAGTAAGTCCCTTGTTTATCCCTTCTCTTCTCACCAGCGGTAGCAACACTTCTCCCCTCCCCCCTCAATTTTGTCTGCTGCTGCATTGCACTCTGGATTTAACCCGGTGTCCCCTTTTCTGTGGCAGCCCCTCACATTGCTACTTCAATGTCCGGGCAGTTTGGAGTGATGGAAATTAACTGCCTAATTTTATTTACTATCCTCTTTTTTCCTAAACTGGATCATATCATCTTTGTCAGTTTTGTAGTTTCCTCTAAAATATTCCCTTTCCCTCAGTTGGAAGGTTTAACTATGTTTACTTTATGAACTGCTGCTTTGCCTGTTGACATTTGTGTCTGATGAGATTGATAGCTAATTCAGTGCTGAATAGTGGAAAAAGTTGCCCACACTCTGTGACTGTGTTTGATGTGGCACTAGGTGGTGGCATTGTGATCAATTCAATACAGATTAGTGTGAGATTTAATCATTTGAACTTTCTCCTAATTAGGAAAAATGCTGGTGATTATTGAAAACATGTTAGCTTTGTAATGGAGGCAAAGGGATTTCAGTTTAGTGCTGGAACGCAAGACAAATGTGAATGGTACAAACAGTTACTATGACATAACATTGTTAAGTAAATCATTACATGTAGGTTAAAGTTTGCATCTTTTACACTGAAAATATTTTATCACTTTATTAAAATGTCTAAGTTGAAAGATTTAAAGAAATGCTTTCATTCTCTGCTAAAGGATTTAGCATATGTGGTATTCATTTTTTGTGTAAAATCAGGCTGTGAATGATTTGGTGTTAATCATATTAAATTCAGTATTAAAAACATTGCTCTCTGTCTTGCTGATGCCATAAGTGAAGTATAATGATCAGCTTATTTGTGACAATTGCTTCGGTGCACTGGGGCTTTTTAAACCTGTATTAGTTTTTGAAAGTAATACATTATTCAATATCCTCTCCCTACTATCTTGAAGGATCATTGTGTTTTTACAGGAATTAAACTTTTCCCTGAATTAAAATATCTTTACCCTTTCCAACACAGCCTCCTGTTTGCATGTTCAGAAACTTATCATAGTATATGGGGTGTAAAGCTGGGTTTCTCTTTATAAGCTTGTGATGATATCTTGAAAAGCTTTAATAAACATGTTGAAAATATTCATACTTCTATAACATGTATTTGTATAACTTGTGTAACATTGGTCTTCCATTGTTCATCATTACCAAAGGTGACTGAATGTAGTAACAGTTTTTAAGAATTCATTTGCTCTTGTGTGGAAGTCATAATACTGTTTGTGTCATGATAATACTGTTCATAACATCACAGTTTTCTACTAGAGGATCATGTTTTTTGGTGGAAAACTGGTTTTGACAAAAGAAAACTTTGTTATAATTATTAATTGTATGCATCTCTAATGCATTCACCCTTGGATTATCTGATTGCCAATGCACTTAACAATAAAGGGGAAAGATTAAAAAAAAATGTTATACTGTATTTTTCTGTTTTTCATGAGCCATCAGCAACTCATTAAAACATTATTGCAGGATATTAGAATATGAATTAGCAGATAAGGTCATGATAGATTTTGCGTAAAACCAGTTTATTGTATTTTTTCTATGGTTATTACTATTCTAAGAGTCTGATTTTGGTGCCCTTACTCACAGGGAGTTGTACCTTTCTTCAAGAGTAGTCCCACAGACTCATTGGGACCATTCATCTGTGCAAAGTTATTGGATCCTGTGATCAGACCATGTATGAGTGGCAACTTCTGAGTTGGATATTAATGTTCCTATCTGACACCATGACTAATAGTTCAATTGAATTCATGGTGAGTTATTGCAGATGATCCTTCTAAAATAGTAAAAGTCATTTTCATCTGCTCAATTATAATCTATTGTTGAGATTTATAACTCCACCGTAAAAATTAATTATGAGCCAAAACTTGGCCATTAAGGTGTGTTCTCTATAGCAATTTAAAAAAATAACAAATGACATCTTAGAATTATAATGGTGGGAAATAAATATACAACTTTTCTGAGGATTTTTAAAAAAAATTATCTCAGAATAATTTTACCTATGATGTGAACCCATTTCACAAACTAAAAAGATAACAACAACCATATTTTATAAACTGTGTTGAAAGAAATGTAGAAAAGATTATTTACATCTCTAGCTAGTGTTATTTGGCATGTCTCCAATGGAGCTACTTTGATTTACATCAGCAGGGGATGTGGCTGAATGCATGTAAGTTAGATAAATCAGCAAAAGTAGAAGGCTGGGTTTATATCAACACTCTGAAAACGTTTTTAAAAACTCCTTTATTTTGACTCATGGACCTGGTGATGAGATAAGGATCCTTTTACATTTTAAGTGGCCAGGTTTAATCAGACTAGGTCAGTGGTTCTCAAACTTTTGTATTGGTGACCCCTTTCACACAGCAAGCCTCTGAGTGCGACCTCCCCCCTTATAAATTAAAAAACACTTATTTATATATATTTAACATCATTATAAATGCTGAAGGCAAAGTAGGGTTTGGGGTGGAGGCTGACAGTTCACCACCCCCATGTAATAACCTTAGAACCCCTGAGGGGTCCCGACCCCCAGGACTAGGTACTGTGAACAAAAATAATTTACAATAAATTTAAATTGTAAACTCTTTGGGTAGGAATCTTGTCTTCTAATTATATATGTCTGTAAAAAGTCTAGATACTGTTTGCACCATATAAATAATAACGAGGATAATGAACTGAGTGTGGATGCTCTCTAGGAAACTAGTTGGTGATCTAGTTCTTAGCTTATGAACGTATAAATCAGATTTCATTTCCCCTCACCCTCTTTTAAGCCACCTCCACCGCCAGTGACATTTTAGTTACTGAAAGTCTAGCATCTAGTGAGCAATTTCTCATATTATTCAGACTCCTATAGATTATCTAATTTATTGAGACTTTCAGAAGTCCTTTGACAGGGTCCCTCACAAGCGGCTAGTAAAGAAACTAAGGAGTCATGAGGTTAGAGGCAAAGTATTGTCATGAATCAAAAACTGTCTAGGAGACTGGCTTTTGCCATAATGAAAATTGACCTAATCAAGCTAGATGAAGAGGAAAACTCATGGTAAATTAAAGTTAATGTTATAAAGGTGAAGCAATGCACCCTGGAGAAGGGGGGACATTTAAATTACTGATACACCTTACAAAGTTATATGCTAACAGTAACCATATCAATTAAAGAAAGGGACCT
Organism: Malaclemys terrapin pileata; assembly: GCF_027887155.1. Classification (NCBI taxonomy): domain Eukaryota; kingdom Metazoa; phylum Chordata; order Testudines; family Emydidae; genus Malaclemys; species Malaclemys terrapin. The sequence goes on along the minus strand of NC_071507.1, from coordinate 77,826,255 downwards.
GAATGTCACTGTAGACTGTTCAATGAAGACTTCTGCTTAAAAAAAGTGCAGCTGCTGTCAAAAAAGCAAACGAGTTTAGGGCGCATAAGGAGCGAGATGGAATAATTCAAAGAACAATACAGAGACAGTGTTCTCTATTAGGATACTGATCCCTGTTAATCAAAAATTAAGAAATGATTTCAATTATTTGCTGTCATAGCAACATTGTAATAATTGTGTTTAGTTCTGGTGACTACCATTTTTGAGTAGACTCTGAATAGACATTTTTATCTTGTGTCTTTCATTTCAGGGAAAGAAAAGGACTAAATTCTCATCTACGGAATGGTCATTGATTTTTAACAAACAAATCAATTGCTTTACAAATTTCTTCATGCAGCTTTAATTAAATCTAATATCTTCTGTAGTGTGCTATTTATGTATGTGGAGATTCTGGGCAGAACTGTGGCCCATAAGAGAGGCTGTGCAGACTGCTGTAACTTGAGCAGGTCCTCAGGGCTGTCTCTTTATGCTGGTGACTGTAGACCAGCCCAGAATGGAAAGAGCACAAAGGTGATTTGAAACTACTTTAGCCGCCACCCCCATCCCATGCTGCTGGCTGCAAGTTTTGTATACATCTCTTGGAGGCACACCACAGAATCTCATCCTAAATTCTGTTTTGTTGGAGGTCTTTGCATATGTTTGGAAGGCCTGAATGGTGATGTCATAGGAGGCTAAAACCTGAGTTGCAGCTCTTCTAAATTCATATTGCATAGAGAAGAAATGCAGAATCCAAGCCTTAGGTGCTTAACAAAATAATTAGTCAGGTCAATTCATGATTACATTAGTTCTTTTCAAATCATCATCTTCCTGTAGCTGAGGCAGGAGCACAGAATAAAAGAAATAAATATGTTGTTTCAAATATTACAATGTATTTAGGAATGTACTTTTTGATATCTGCAGTTACACCTCTTCCCTGATATAACGCAACCTGATATAACACGAATTCTAATATAACGCGGTAAAGCAGTGCTCGGGGGAGGGGTGAAGCTGCGTATTCCGGCAGATCAAAGCATGTTCAATATAAGACGGTTTCACCTATAACACAGTACGTTTTTTTGGCTCCCGAGGACAGCGTTATATCGAGGTAGGGGTGTACTTTAGTTCTGCATTTTCTGAAATTTTTAGAAACATAGTTCAACTACATTATTCTAAATGTGTATAAACTTATTTGCCACATTGGGAAGGGTGTACATTCTGGTGATTACTGAATTTCTATAGGCAACAGTGCTTCTCTAAATAGAAATAAAAATGGGGCATAAAGCATGGTAACATGAAATAATATATATTTTCTACACAAAACTGCTTATAACAGAACTAGGATTTGAATTTTGTATGACGGCAACACTTCTTAACCCTCTGTGTTATGTGTACCAGAAATTAAATTTCAATGGAAATAATTCTAGCAAATAATGTAGGGATTTTGTACTTATCCTGGAAATCTCTGGATGTGGAGAGGACTTTACATAATATTTTCTAGAAGAAGCTTTGATATTGCTTTATAATTACTCTTGTGTACCAGACAGTTTTTGTTCTTTTCTGCATTTCAGATTCTTTTACATCATCATTTAACACTTTACAAGAAAATGTAATATGCTTTCTCTATATAAGAGAAATGCAGCAGAAATGCAATCTCTAAACAATGTAAAGTCAGGGTTTTATGACTCACTAAGCACTTTTCCTCTCTTGATGAAATTATTGCACAAGGGAAAATGGAAGCCCCTCTTGCCACCTTCATTCCTTTAATAGAGCTTTCTGGCTCAAAAAGTTGTTAAAATATTCTTTTCTATCACACCCTCATACAAAGGACAATATTGCAAATAAATATAGGAGTGGAAAAGTCCTGGCTCCCCTGAAATCCATGGGAGTTTTGGCCTTAACTTCAGTAGAACCAGGATTTCACCCTCCAGGTTTAGGTCTTTGAATTTGCCTGCTATGCACGCTCATTCTCAGTGCTATGCACTGAGCACCTGTTCCTAAGGCAACTGCATCCAATTACACCTACCCATACATTTTTTTAAAAGATCCTGAATCCTATTGAAGAACTCTATTTAAAATGTAGAATAATTTACTACTTTTAACAGATGCGCAATTTTAATTTTCTTTCATCCTGCACTTGCTATTTAATTACTACTACTACATATTTTGTCCTGAGATGGGTGAGGAGCATCTACAACAAAGGGAAAGAGGAATATTTCTCCTTCCCTCTCCCCAGGAAGCTAAATACACTGGGCTCTGTATATAAGTGGGAGGGGGGAGAAATATGTATACTCATATGTACATATGCGCTCTCTCTTTCTCACTCATTAACTCTTTCTCTCTAATCTGAGACCATGAATGAAATCTGCTAATTGACACATCCAAGATAACCATCAATAATACATTGAAAAATACATTGCTCAAAACATAGCACCTCCTCAAGTGTATACAGCATTGTATTTTAAATGGAGGAAACAAGCTACATTAATAGGTGAACCAAAGCATTAAACATTAAAGACATTAATGATAAACAGGCTTGACCTTTTCACAGTCTATTGTGGGGTAGGGTGGTATAAAAGATGGAATTCTTTGCAGATAGAAACATAGATGAGGATGGTGGGTGGTGGGGGAGCATTAAAATGTTCTGGAAGAAATTCAGAATGGCACTAAAGGAAAGACAAAGTTTAAATATGATTTATGTAACTTGTTAGATTTAAGAAAACCAAAATCCATCTACCACAAAAAAGTATAAATAATACACAGGATGTGTCTTAGAGGAATGCCTAATTCAAGTTTAAAGTCTGTCTAGTGAAGACTAGTTGGCTTCAGATTAATGCATTAACCTCTGACCTTTCTGATTTTATTTTAAAGTCACAATCTTGCAGTCTTTACTCAAGTGAAATTCTCATTGAAGTTGATGGGAGTTTTTCTTGAACAAAGGTTAAAGGACTGAGCCTCCAATGTATTTAGATCCTAAATGAAAATGAGTTTTCTGGTCTAATCATAGTCCTTAATGGATTACTGACCACCACACAGTTTGCTAGGGAAGCATTCACAAACCTTAACACATGCCCAAGAATGAGTAGATGTTGTGTGTCAGGAGTGTGGTGAGTTGGCAGCATTGTGGAGAGAATACTGTACGGTGCCTGCTTGTACTATGTTTGGTTTCAGTTGGAGCTTTTTACTGTTTTCATAAGCACGAGGTACTAGTATAAGGCCAGATTCTTGCCCCCCTGTTCCTTGTGGCTTTGTGCCCCTCAGGCAGTGCGAAGTGGCAGGAATCTGATCCCAGCTGGCCACTTGAGAATTCCCCTAGTTGTGCTCAGCTAACATAAACTAGGGTAGCCAGCTCCCTTTTCAGCTCCCTGGTGCAGAGGAATGGAACATTGTGTGCTTGTGCTCCTGCAATCCTTAACGGGCCTGTGGTCCATTAGGGACCATAACTATCCGATGTAAGTTATGGGAGCCTAGTGGCCACTTTCACTCATGCTGGGCTGAAGCAGCTTGAGAGCCAGGGAACTATAACTGACTCCCTGACTGGCCCCATCCCCACCTTCTCTGAACGGGTCTTGGGGCAGGAGAGAGTTGGCGCCATGTTTAGATTTGGGGGAAGAGGATGATATTTGGCTGTATGGCATTAACCAAAATCACTTACATTATTAATAGCCAGAATTTTGCCTTTATATCAAACCGTGCACATACTGACTTCTATGGGAATTATGTGAGTGTGAGGTTAGCATAAAGCAGGGGTGGCCAAACTATGGCTAGTGAGCAGCATACAGCTCTTTTAAAGTGCTGCTCACAGAACTCCCCTACACACTCCATCTACCAGATGCGGGGGAGGAGCTTGGGGCTTCTGCCCTGTGGCAGAGTGGTGGGCTAGGGGCTTCAGCTGGAGCAGGGCTGAAGCCCCAAGGCCCCCCTCTCTGCAGAAAAGAAGCCCCAGCTCCACCACCCCGCCACAGGGCAGAAGCCCTGCTCCAGCTGGTGCGCCTCAGCTCTCGAACTTCTGAAGATTGTTGTATGTGGCTTGGAGGGTCTGTAAGTTTGGCCACTCCGGGTATAAATCAAAAAGGGCTGGGAAGCATAGCACAATAGGAGGAATTTAGCCTGAGGAACTTATCCCAGACCTTGAATGGATGTAGGAGGCCTTTTTAAGTTATATGTATCTCCCCAGGACAGGACACAGGAGCTCCTCCAACTGAATTGCTATGCACTGTGTGGTAACTGGGAGGTACGAAATGACATTGGATTCCATGATAGCTTCTTTCACTTCACATCTGTCTTTCTTAAACAGTGCAAGGTTGAACCAGTTGTGCTGCCAACCAGTTATTCTCAGTAGATTTCACTGTAACACTCCACTGGCAGCCAAGTTTAAAAGAAAAAAAAAAAAACTACATAGGATTGAATTTAATGGGGATCTAGGGTATTTCTCTGACAATAACCAACATTCGAACTTCAGTCTTTTTTCTGCTTTTTTTTATAGACATAATAATTCTACCATCTCATTAGAAAGATTTTAATAGGTAACTTCTTTATGGGAGAAATGTAGAACCTTAATTAGGACATTTCTTTTTACCTGCTATTGATTTAAATATTTTTTCCTATAACTTTGTATTCATAAATTCTTGGGATTAACAAGTGAGCACAGTTTAAACTTTATATTGTTTTCACTTCCTACTTTTTATCATTTTCATTGTTTCTGTTGTAGTCATAAAACAATGGGGATACTCTTCAGTGTCCAAAGTAATACCTGTAAATTCTCCGGGCTGTGAATCCTAGGTGATATTTCCCTAGTGCATGATGTATCTGCTTTATGTTTTAAAGGAGTTTGACTAAATTTATCCTTGATGTAACATCATTTTGTTCACTGGAGTTATGCCACTGAGGAGTTTAGAATACAGAGTTACAAAGGAAATACTTCTATATTTAAAAGAATATTTTCAGCACATACATCGCAATCATACAAAAATGCATGTTAGCAACTTTACTCATAGACTGTTGGTGTGCATAAAGTTATTCAAATGTGTAAGTTTGGGTGTTTGAAGCTTTTATTATATTTATTGTCCTGACATAGTCTGCCTTTAACAAGTGTTAATATGACATTTTTGCTGAAGATTCAAAAATAATAATCTCCACTAACTCAAAATGCCATTAAATTTGGCATAATAGTTATCTATATCTAGATGATTATGACTAAGTATCACTATTATACTGTCCATTGACAGTTCATTTGTATATGAAGAAAAATATTTTTCTATGCAAACAGAAGTGTTTCCATTCAGTTTCATAAATACATGGATTCCCTGGGTTGTTAGGTCATTTTAGCTATGCAGTTTCCTATAACATTGGTTGATTTTATTTGTGCTTCCATTAAAGTTTCTATTTACTTTTTCCATCTGTTTCTTTTCTAGAATCATAATATAATCCAAAACATTGCACCTAGGTTAAACAGCCAAATTAGTTTGTATCTAAAGAAAAGATATCTATAGTTTTGTGGTTGTTCCTGAGGGTTTTTGCTGGGATTTTTTGCTGTTTATCTTGTGCAAGTTTTACTAATTTTGAGGTAAAAAAATTGTTTGGTTTATTTTTCTCAAATCAACCAAATATCCATTTTGATTGGTAATCATTTTTTTGTGCTGTGAATTGAACATTGCAGCAAGACATTCACTGTTTGATACTTTCCTTGTCAGAAGTCCCTTTCCTTAAGGATAAAACATATTTCAAACTAAGTGCATTGTTTGTGCTGTTATTGATTTTAGTGGGATTTCTTGTGAAGGAAAGTACTACTCAACCTGAGCAAGGTTAACAGATTCAGGCCCATAATGAATAGTCTATAGAAGGCCAAATAAGACACATGATGGACCAAATGTTAGAGCTGGAGGGAAACAGAGAGGCTTTGAGTTTTCTAATGCCTAAGGGAAAATGGTGAGGAAAAAATTATTTAAGGTTAGTAGGATAATCTGGATCTCAAATATAATTGTCCAAAAAAAAATATGGTTCTTCAGTCTCTCTGTGACCAAAATAAGGAGGACAGGTTTTTATCTTTCTTTATTTTTAATTTATGTTTCATGTCGCCATCAGTCATGGAACTGTCATCATAAAACAAACAAATATTAGCCACTTCTTTTGTTCAAGTGATCCTACAGGACAGTGAATATGATACCATCTTACTGAGAGAAAGAACTCCTCAGGCTCAGCTATGGGGAATGTGGCAGAGGGTGAACTGGGCTAGTACAAAGCTATGATATTGCTTTCTGTCCCACCCTCCTGCTCAGATCTTGGGCTGCTCATTTCCATCTGGGAGCAGAAGAGCAGCAGAAGGGTATGTGATGAAGGGTAATAACAAGGTGAGATGATGGGTTGACCTGAGCAGCAGGGGTGGGAGCTGAATGCTGTCACCACTTCTCACCGTCTGAAAACACAAGCTCAGAACAGATGGAAATCCTCTGCATTTTTGTTTTTTTTTTAATGTGTCACTTCCCTTCCCTAAGGATAAGTCTCTTACCTGAACTGACAAGCACTGAAAGCTCCTGGGTACCTTGACTGACTGGCACATCCAACCTGAGGCAAAAAATGAAACTTGGCCTTCCACCACAGTTGCTCTGTAAATATTACTGAATTAACCCTGGACGGACCTCTGAAAGTGGACTAGGGCCAAAGGAAGGATTTGGCGATGTGTTGGATAAACCGTCTTTGCAGTTTGCTGGCAAGTGTGAGGAAACTGAGTCAGGATGCCAGTTTTCATTTTTATACTGTACTTAGATCAAACACACCCATCAGTCAGTGCATCAAACACTAAGCGCAAATCAGCAGCAGGCTGGCAGTCTGGACCTAATTAAACTTCCTTTCCTCACCTAGTTTTCAGGTTGTCCCAGGGGATTGGGCAGTAGGATTTTTCCTACCCTGTTTGTATTAATTGTCTTGCTGGTGGAGTGTGTCCTTCAGCTATGGTGTTGGGATCTTTGATAGCTTTCACTTTTCTCTTTTAGGTATTGTGTCAGCTTCTTGGCTTGGACCTGTGTTTGGTCCCTAGTTCCTCTTCCTCATTCTTCTGCGCCAGTCTCTCCCTCTCTTTCCCCTCCTTTGTCTAATACTCCTTTACCCTTCATCTCTCAGTTGCCAATACATTTTTTTCCTTCTTGTATTCGGATTTTGCATCTATCACTGTGGTACCCTCTCTCCCTTGGTAGCCAGCTGCACTGCACAGTTATAGTAATAGAAGGCAATACATGGGAAGAGGAACTGTGTGTGTCCATACAGGGTAGAGAACATATAGCCAGCAGAGGCAGCACAGAGGGGTGGGAATAAACAGCCAGCAGCCCACAATGACAGGTGAAGTGGGTGTTACATCCCCTCTCTTCCAAGACTGCGAATCCTGAGCATAAAGCCACAGAGGGTAAAGTAGAAAATCCTTACATCATTCTCTGTTGCAAAGCATAGAAAAACCAAGAGAGGTAACCTTCTTTCTCTTTAGCCTTTTTAGGTATATCACTTTTAAAAAGGGATCAAGGAAAGAACAGGGAAGCATAGCTCATGCAGATAGTTTATTCAAGTCCATCCCAGTGCAACAGTATGAATTGCTGGCTGAACCAAGCCTTACAGGACTGCGTGAATAATCACTGTAACCCACTGGTCACTGTGGGCTAGGTGTCCCCCTCTGCATGTGATTTACAGAGGACCAGCTACAGAGGACCTCGTCTGTTACAAGGACCAGCTACAGAATCTGGCTTCTTAGTTCAAGCAGTAGACACTCATGCTTTTAGCTCTGGCGGTCCCTGGCCCAGTACCCAGTGTTGGCCAAGATAGTGTTCATCACATAAGCTTAGCATGTATTAATTTAGAATGACAAAAACTCCATTGAATACAAAAAATAATTTGCATAGTGCCAGTCTGGAGACTGGAAGTAAATGGTTAAAAATCAGACAGATGAAAAACGGTGTCTGAGAAGGATCAGTGTCTTACTAGACACAGATGGCCTACAGGAAAGAATGCCGAGCAAGTTGTGGAGCTTTTTTGAGGAAACACAATGAGGAGGCTTAGCTGATCCCCAAAAAGGCTACTCCAAAAGCATAGGAAGAAATGAGGGATTTGTGGCTTATGCAAATTAGCCTGAGGTGTAAATTAATGAGACTAGGGTTGAAAATGATAAATAGGCGTTGTTTCTCAATGGCAACAAGGTAGAAGTCCTGATTTATTTTTATTATTTATTACAAGTTCTAGACAAGCTCTAGGAACTAACACAAAAAATTACAAAATGCAAACAAAAACATAGACTTAGAACAAAAGACTGTATTGTGCAGTAAATGCAGTTGCCTATTTAACATTTAAGAATAAAACATAAATCATAGAAGTTTAGGGCTGGAAGAGAGTCAAGAGCTCATCTAGTCCAGCCACTGATGCAGGATTAAATATACCTAGACTATTTCTGACTGGTGTTTGTCCAACGTGTTCTTAAAATCCTCCAGTGAGGGGGATTCCACAATCTTCCTTGGAAACCTATTCCAGAATTTAACAATCTTTATAGTTACAAAGTTTTCTCTAATATCTAACCTAGATCTCCCTTGCTGCAGATTAAGCCCATTACTTCTTGTCCTACGTTCAGTGGACATGGAGAACAATTAATCACTGTTCTCCTTATAATAGCCCTTAACATATTTGAAGATTATCAGCTCCCCCTTTGGTCTTCTTTTCTCAAAACAAAACATGCCAAGTTTTTTTAATCTTTCCTCACAGGTCAGGATTTTTAAACCTTTTATCATTTTTGTTGCTCTCCTCTGGACTCTGCCCAATTTGTCCACATCTGTCTTAAAGAGTGACACTCAGAACTGAACAGCTGAGATCTCTCACCAGTGCTGAGTGGAGCAGGACAATTACCTCCCATGTCTTTTCTTACAAAAATCCTGTTAATACACCCAGATTATTAGCTTTTCTCACAACTGCATTCATGTTGTTGGCTTATATTTAATTTGTGATCCACTATAACACCTGGTCCTTTTCAGCAGTACTACAGATGATCCAGTTATTTGATGTTTTATATTCGTATGTTTTGATTTTTCCTTCCTAAGTGTAGTATGTTTTACTATTCCAGACCAGTTCTCCAATTTGTCAAGGTCATTTTGAATTCTAATCCTGCCTTCCAAAGTGCTTGCAACCCCTCCCATTTTGGTGTCATCTGCAGATTTTATGAGCATACTCTCTGCTCCATTATCCAAGTCACTAATGAAAACGTTGAAAAGTACCAGACCCACGGCAGTCCCCTGCTGAACCTCACTAGCTATAAGTCCTCCCTGTTGGACAGTGAACTATTGATAATTACTCTTTGAGTATGGTCTTTCAACCAGTTGTGCCCCCAGTTTACAGTAATTTCATCTAAATGACATTTCCCTAGTTGGCTTATGAAAATATCATAGTGGACTGTGTCAGAAGACTTACTAAAATCAAAATATATCATGTTTACTGCTCCCCCCCCCCCAATTCACTAGGCTGTTAACACTGTCAAAGAGGGAAATTAGGTTGGTTTGAAATGATTCATTCTTGACAAATCCATGTTGCCAGTTCCTTATCACTCTCTTATTCGCTATGTGCTTACAAATTGATTGTTTAATAATTTGTTCCAGCATTTTTCCAGAGATTGAAGTTAGGCTGACTAGTCTATAACTCGCTGGCTCCTCTTTGTTCACCTATTTAAAGATAGATACTATCTTCTCCAGTCCTGTAGGACATCACCTGTCCTTTGTGACTTCTCAGAGGTAATCACAAACTCTTCCAAGATTCATTCAGATAGTTTCTTAAATACTTTAGGGTGAATTTTGTCAGGCCCTGATGACTTGAATACACCTAACTTATCTGTGTATTCTTTAAACTATTCTTTCCCTATTCTGGCTTGTGTTCCTTCCCCATTTTTGTTAATATTAACTTGATTAAGCATCTGGTCCCAATTCACTAAAAAAGGTTAAGACTAAAGCAAAACTGGCATTAAATCCTCAGCCTTCTTGGTGTGAACTCTTATTATTTCTCCTCCAGTGCTTAGTAGTAGGCCTTTGCCTTTGTTTTGCTCCTAATGTATTTAAAGGACCTTTTCTTATTGCCTTTTATGTCCCTTGCTAGGTGTAACTCAATTTATGCCGTAGCCTTTCTGATTTTGTCCCATATGCTCATGGTAGACTTTTGTACTCATCCTTAGTAATTTGTCCATGTTTACTCTTTTTGTAGGATTCCTTTTTGATTTTTAGGTCATTAAAGAGCTCCTGAAGGAACCATGTTGGTCTCTTATTATTCTTCCTATCTTTCCTTTGCATCAGGGTAGTTTGCAGTTGTGCCTTTAATGTTGTCTCTGAGAAACTGCCAGCTCTCAACTCCTTTTTCCCTAGGTTTTCTTGTGATGGGACCTTAGATACCAGTTCTCTGAGTTTGTTAGTCTGCTTTTTTGAAGTCCATTGTCCTTATTCTGCTGCTTTCACACCTTCCTTTCCTTAGAAACATGAAATCTATCATTTCATGATCACTTTCACCCAAATTGCCTTCATTCTTCAGATTCACAGCCAGTTCTTCCCTGTTAGTCAGAATCCAGTCTAAAATGGCAGTGTTCCTGGTTACTTCCTCTACCATCTAAAACAAGAAGTTGTCCCCAACACATTCCAAGAGCTTATTGGACATTTTGTGTTTTTGTGTATTAATTTTTCCAACAGATATCTGGGTAATTGAAGTTCTTCATTACTACCAAGTTTTGTGTTTTGTATGTTTTGTGTATTTTGTTGTTTGTTTTAGAAATGCCGTATCCACCACCTCCTCCTGATTTGGTGATCTATAGTAGACCGCTACCATGACATTGCCTCTTCACCCAGAGACTTTCAATTGGCCTGTGTCTCCCCTCCTTCTAGACTTCAGAACAAGTGTATACATTTTTATGTATATAGCCACACTTCCTTTCTTTTTACCCTGTCTCTCCTTCCTAAACAAGCTATACCCCCTATACCAATATTCTAGTTGTGAGATTTATCCACCAAATCTCAGTGATGCCAATTAAGTGATGATTTAGCTTAGTTCCAGTTCTTTCTGTTTATTCCCCATACTCTTTGAATTTGTGTATAGACATCTAAGATGTTGAGCAGATTCCCCCACAGTTTTCCCTCTTCTTGCTCCTATGACCCTACTGTAATGTTTCCACCCCCACCCCCAAAATCTAGCCTTCAGTTAAGATCACCTTTTTTTTTTATACTTAGTGGTGGGCTTTTGTCACCTGCCCCCTTTGAACGCCACATTCCACCACCCCATATTTTCCTCAGGGAAAATATCCTGCAATCAGCCCAAGCCCCTTTATATTAGGGGGCTTTTTGGTTGTGTGCCTCCATATTGTGCTATAATACACTCATGTATGATCTTTTAGATAGCCAGTTAGAAAAAAGTATCTAGGAATTGTACATTACAGACAGATAAAATATGGGGACTTAAAAACCCCAGTTCAGTGTCTGGTGAAGTTAGTAAGGGACATAGTTCTCTGGAAGTGTCCATGAGAAATAAAAGACAAAACAGAAGAGAGCATTAGGTGTGTCTAAGAAAATGTTCGGGGTGTTATAGAGGGAACATTGGACACAATGGGCCAAATTCATCCTTGATACAAATGTAGTGAAGACAAGGAGCTTGGGTACATGAGGGTATCTTTTGGTGGAAGAGAAGTTATGCAGTAGCTAGTTTGTACAATATTTTTAATGGCAATGCTGTTTAACTATATGTGGTGATAATGTCATTCTTCCCAATAGGTCTTCAAGCAAATCCCATTTAAAACCCCCAATGTTAGGCTTAATACCTTTAATATGAACAGAAATGGAGTTAAGCTCTGCCCTTACCATCTCTCCCCTAAATCACACACTTTCCCAAGCCATGAATGCTGTCTGGGCTATACTAATACTGCTAGTCTTTTCATTGCACAATCAAATAAACAAGTTTAAATTAAAACAATGCAGCTGTTGCTTTTGAGAGCATCCATGGGGGAAAATAAAGCAACATTTTAGAGTCAAAAGGACCTTATCTGAAAAAATCAAAACCAAAAACCATGTCACCTAGTCACAGCAGAAATTAACTGTGCCCAAAGTCTTGCAAATGTTAAAGAGAATGATACAAAAATTCCCTAGAATGAAACGTGTCCCCTGCTGCAGAGTAAATCTGAAACATACAGAATAAACAAAAAAACAGGTTCCAGATTCTTGAGCCTTCCTAAATCCCCAGAAGAAAGGGACCTAAATCACCTCAAGGTATCACCTGCGGATCCCCCTAATTTAGGAGAATCCTTGGCTAGCAAGCCCAAGCCTCTCCTGGTGCCTTCCCACACATAATCCTGTCCTAGTGGATGTACGGGGCAGTCTGAAGGGGGAGTTTATAGGAAGGGGCTGGAGCACAATGCACAATGACTAGGCTTGGCAGAATTAGATTTGTATTTGTATTTTTTATAATTTCGACCAATTAGTATCAATATTTATTTTTAAGCATTTTTTTTTTAAATTGATTTAAATTTTCACAGCAGCATGAAATTGTGAGGCGGCAGGTCAATCAGTTATTTAATGATAGCAGACATTGAGATTCAAAAAGGTAAACTTTATAAACTATTAAAACTCAAATTATCAACATCACATATAGAAATATACAAGGTAAATATTCTCTATGAACATATCAGACCTGTTTTTACTGTTCATTCGCTGGTCCATTTGTAACAAGCCTAATTCAAAAGTCTAAATCACTGGAAATTGGCTCCAATGAGTTCACAGGCAATATTTTTCTTTGTGTGTGTGTGTGTAAACTTCGATTATCATCGATGAAAATATTTTTTCCTGTGTGTGTACAGTGAAATTGACATTTACTGACATTTGATTTACCAATAAAAATTAAATCCTTTCAAGCCTAGTTATGAATGTAATAGCCTCCAGGATTACAGATAGGCGCCTGCACTTCCAGGTGCACTAAGTGATGGGAATCTGGCCCATGTGAATGCACATGTTATATTTTACAATGTACTGTTATTCCAAATAACACAGTGGTGGAACCCAGTGTAACGGGGGGGGGGGAGTCCAGTAATTATGTAATTATGACCTTTTGTGGTAGATTTAGACCTCTTCTTTCCAGGCATTTTACAGTAGCCTTAAATTAGCCATTTCTGTAATCTCAGCAGTGAATGCTATATAGTTTGACAGCCAGTTATTTCAAAATACATACAGCCTTTATACTCCTTACTGCAGCTTCTAGAAAAAAGGGAAAACTAATAAGGAGGTGTGATGGAAAAGTCAATGTACTGTACTTTTTACCTTTCCTCTTTCCCCCTTGGTTAACCTCTCTGGACGGAAGGAAGCAAAAAAGAAATTCATGTTACTTTCCCTGAATAAACCACATTGGAAGGGGAAAAGTTTCCTGTAGCTGTTGTACTAATAAGTATGTGAGCATCCATAATATATTTAAAGGCTTAAAAAGATCACGTGCTTGGATGCTCAGTAGTATTTGGTGGAAGATTTCTTATATAGGAATCAGAGAATGCATTGAATGATAATTTCAAAATACCTGCAAGAATCTAATATTGAGTAATGAGCAGTAGATAGATATACACAGTGTAATTCAGTATAATATGTCAATGCTAATGTTAGTCTCACTGTGAAATAAATTTTATCCATGTACAATAGATATGCCCTATTATCAATAGCTACTGGTCCAAAATTAGAGCACATTTGAGGCTAGTTGCTAAATATAACATTCCAATTGATCCAGGCAATGTTATCAGGCTTCCTTATGAAGGGTACCTACCACATTGATAAGGTACAGCAAGGTGGATCTTGACTCAGGACATCCATCTACTATTTTAACATGATGAACTTGCCATGGATTTCCCAGTCTTGGAAGAATTCACTCATCATATTGAGATAATGCAAGGAAGATAAAAACATGATAAATTAGACATGTGGATGCCTTTTATTACATATTAAGTGAAAGTAAAATCAGTGCAAAACTTCAATCTATGCTGACTTCTTTTGATTATTGTTTTATTGAGGACAGTCTCGGAGGTCTAATGATTACAGACACCCCCACCCCACCCCCTGACTTACGCAATCGTTCAGTTCCGGAAAGCATTGCGTAAGTCGGAAATGTATACCCGTACATTACGCAAAAATTTCTGCAACTCAAAAATCCTATTTCTGGCTTATGGAACTTTTTCCATAAGTGCGAATTTGCGTAAGTCGGGTCTTGCGTAACCCAGGGAGCATCTGTATTGTTATTATTACTGTTATTTGTATCATCTCTAGTGCCTAGGAGCCCAGTCATGGACCAGGACCCCATTGTGCTAGGCACTGTATACATACACAACAAAATGATGGTCCTCGCCCCAAGGATCTTACAATCTAAATATAAGACAAGAGACAACAGATGGAGACAGACAGATGGGGAGTACAAGGAAACAATGAGACAGTATTGGTGATAGGTGGCGGGGTGAAATCGTGGGCCCATTGAAGTCAATGAGAGTTTTGCCTATGATTTCAATAGGGCCAGTATTTTCACCTCTGTTTTCTTAAATGAAGCATAAATTGAAAGATGTATGTGGGGAAAGGGGCTATTTTATTTGTTAAAAACAAAAAGGATGGAGGAGAAAGACTTGATTATATTACTGTCAAATATATTAACTCTTTAAAGCCTACTGTGCCTGGTTGTGTGCAGGTTTGACCACATAAATATACACAATGTAAACAACAACTATTTTGTACTTGTCTGTACTGTTGCAAAGAAATGCCTCAAAAATATGTACCAATTCTGTGTCATGGACAAAATTAAAATAAATTGAAAAAAAAAAAAAACAACCCTTCATTTGTACTGATTTTAATGTGCTAGGATTTAGTGCCATTAAAGTCTAGCTTTATGTTGGAAACAATGTTATCAAAAACACCTTAAGTCAGGATATATTGTAATGTAAAGGATTGTTTTAAGTAGATTAAATGGAGTGATCTAAATAAAAACCTTTAGTTCAAAATATTTCCCATAGCAGAGAGAGTTGAGAAGCTGTATGACTGAAAGGACAAAGAAGGGTTTAATTATTTCAACACTCACTGGGCTGTGTGGCGTTTTTACATTATTAGGGGTTTTATAAATGGCCTAAAAATGTTCACTTCAGGCTGTACCAAGGCATGACCTAAGGGCAAGTACTTTTGAAAATGGCATTTAAGAAAAAAAATCTAGTTTGCACTTTAATTTAGATAGTATAAAGCAATTTAGCAGTTTATTGCTTCTAAGTATGTTTGTTTGTGCACTGCTGATCTTTTTTTTTTTTGAGGATTTTTTCTAAAACGGAAATGTGTTGCTTAAATTCTTTTGGCAACAGTACAATACAAACAGTAACTCTTTACATATTGTACTTATATTCTTTCTCCCAGGCCAGCCCTAACACTTATGGGGAAAGCATCTAGTGAAAATCCATAAAGGGATTGCTGTATTTTCCTTCAAGCTCTCATAACTCACCTCTTCCATATTGCATACAGGATACTGCAATCTGATAATACAGATGAGTTTTGATTACTGCTCACAACTTGTCTAAGAATTGGGTACATCTTATTGTTTTGTTACCCTGTCACCTCCAACTCCCACTCCAGCTCATTTGTTTGTCTTATGTACCTGTTATGTTGTTTAGGTTGTACATTCTGTGCAGCAGGGAATGTAATATGGTGTATGTTTGTACAGCGCCTAGCACAAGGCACCAACTTAGTTGGTGTCTAGGTGTCACCGTAATATAAATATTAAATAATAATCAATACATAATAATGAAATTGCAATGACTCCATATCATGAATACATTTCTGAAGTATTATGTTATAGATCAAATAACAATTCAGAAGGAATTGTGTTAATTAGTACAAAGATCTTCTTTAAAATGCATATAAAAAGTGATTTATATGGTACAGTAAAAGTGCTTTTAAAATTGCTTAAATATAAATTTACATAATAAACCAAAATGACTGTGTATCAATCAACTCAATATTCTAAATCTCTTTTTTTAAAAGTCCCTAAACCAAGCCTGTACCTAAGCAGGAATATATTTCAACAGGAAGCTTTCTGTTCAGCCAAGGAAAAGGACAAACTGCTACTAAAATGAGCTCGATAGCCTAAAATATTATTCTTTGGATAGAAAATTGTATTGATCAGAGAGCTTTTCAGTTATTAAGCCAAAAGCAGGACTAGCTCTATCAATTTACCTGATAACTTGTCTTATAATCCATTCTCTATGTGATCAAGCACAAGCAATTCAAGCCAAGGATAAAAACTGTAATTCTTTCCCATGTTTTAGTAGTCGTGCACGCTTGGAAAACTGTGTTTGTTTATTGGATGTGCTCAGGCCTGCCTATGTCGGGCAAGGTCACTAACCTGATGAGCTGTAACAACTCTTGTGTCCTTAACTCACCCTGTCATGTATGAGAATTCCAGGGGGTCTCCCAACAATATTTATACGGTGCAATACTGCTATGCTGCCACAGTGGAGTAAGCTAAGGATCTAATTTCAGCCCTACCTCTGAATCCTCTGATTTTCTGGATCTAAGCTGTACTTTTAATGGCATTAGAATATGGGGAGGGAGGTTACCTGTGGGGTTTAACAGTCCATGAACACTAGCTTAAAGTATCATATAAAGCATTATGTATTGTGCTGACTTTGCTTGAAAAGAGGCATCTATAATGGTTTCATAAACTTTTTTTTTTAACTACTAAAGGTTTATTTAAAAAAAAAAAAAAAGGAAAATAGGCACTCCAGGCGAAACTTTCCTGTTTATACTATTCAATAAATATTAGATGTTATGGTGTGCCAAGTAAAAGCTTGTTACATCATTATTTGTAATGGAAAGCTATTCTGTTTTTATCTATTTATTGCTGGGTAGTAGTGGAGTATTTGTGATAGTAGTAATGGAGATGTTGTAATGGATATGTTGTTTTCCCTGAGAAAATGCACTGTGATTGCAAGTCAGGGTTCTCCCACATGAAGAGAGTCAATACACTATTTAGGTTAAACAGAAAGAAAAATGCTCGATACCAGTGGGAAGCTTACATCAGGGGACTTTTAACACAGAGCAGAAACTGGGAAGGGCACCCCAACGCTCACTACCCCCACTCTACCACTTCTTAATTATGGAACCTTGATGGCTTACTATAATTTCCCTGGCAAACTGTTACCCTCCACTTCCCCCTGGTGGATGATGACAAATGAAGATATGCATTACTTTTTCGAATGGTACGCAATAAGTTAGGCCTAAATCCTTACTCCTTTTGCATATCCTTGAATTTCACATGCAAGCTAGGTGTGTGCAAAAGTGCATGCACATTTTTAAAAGGAGGTCTTAATCACTAGAGATGGGCAAATCTCCAAAGATTTGGGGTTTGGATAGGGTGACCAGATGTCCTGTTTTTAAAGGGACAGTCCCGTTTTTGGGGGCTTTTTCTTATATAGGTGCCCCCCATCCCCTGTCCCGTTTTTCCACAGTTGCTATCTGGTCACCCTAGGTTTAGAAGATTATGTGAATCTTTTGGTTCTGCAAAAAGGGTCCTGAAATCTCTTCAAACGGGCCTTCTCATAAGATTTGCATAACTCTCTTTTCCTTTTGGGTTAGAAATACCTTGAGTGCTTTTCTGGTACTTTTGTCTCCAGTCCTGATATGGGCAAGAAAAAAGAAAAATTTAACCAAACTTTTCAAAACTACCCAAAAGGATTATTTCAAGGGAAGGTTCAGGCTAGTCCTAATTATATCCAAAGAAATTTGTAAAAAGGAGTCTGGTGGCACCTTAAAGACTAACAGATTTATTTGGGCATAAGCTTTCGTGGGTGAAAACCTCACTTCTTCGGATGCATAGTGCAAGATATGCATCCGAAGAAGTGAGGTTTTTACCCACGAAAGCTTATGCCCAAATAAATCTGTTAGTCTTTAAGGTGCCACCAGACTCTGTCAATCTATTTCTTCACTTCAGCAGGTGGGTATTGTAGTTTTAAGAATGCTTGATAGAGATCCTGTAGGTGTTCTCTGTCTGAGGGACTGGAGCAAATATGATTGTATCTTAGAGCTTGGCTGTAGACAATGGATTGTGTGATGTGGTCTGGATGAAAGCTGGAGGCATGTAGGTAAGTATAGCGGTCAATAGGTTTCAGTTATAGGGCGGTGTTTATGTGATCATTGCTTATTAGCCCTGTAGTGTCTAGGAAGTGGACCTCTTGTGTGGACTGGTCCAGGCTGAGGTTGATGGTGGGGTGGAAATTGTTGAAATCTTGGTGGAATTCCTCAAGGGCCTCCTTCCCATGGGTCTAGATGATGAAGATGTCATCAATGTAGCGCAAGTAGAGTAGGGGCGTAAGGGGACCCTTGGTATCCTGCTGTCAATTGAATTGTTGCATTAGACTGACCTCACACTTGGTAAGGCAACTCACATTTTTTCATGTATTTATAGCTGCTCCTGTATTTTCCACTCCATACATCCAATGAAGTGGGTTCTAGCCCATGAATGCTTATGCCCAAATAAATTTGTTAGTCTCTAAGGTGCCACAAGGACTCCTCGTTGTTTTTGCTGATACAGACTAACATGGCTACCATTCTGAAACTAAATAAAATATTTACCAATGTACTTTCAAAGCCAAAGTGTGAGCATACTTCCTTCATGTATTAAATGAGCATGCTCTGGCAATGTTGGTGCATGTCAATGCTTGTTATATGTAAGACTCTGTTCGTGCATAACATTTTTTAAGAAAGAAAAGGGAAATAACTAATTCAAACATGTATTGCTATATGGTCTGTCTCCCTCAAACTCTCACAAAGAGCTCTGGCAGCATCCGATAAATATTCACCATCATACCTAACTGATGGAGACACTATATTTTTTGTATCTTGCTGGGATTCGAGTACTTTTCCACAAAGTAGTCTGTTTGGGAAGCATGAGACCGCACTAGCTAACCAGTAGTGTGGGCCATGTGTTCCTTTCCAGCAAATAAATTTGCAGAGGAACAAATTAATTCAAATAATTTTGCGGCGTTGCCACATTCTCCTTCCTGAACCGTGCAATATGAAGCAGCTGTGCAAGGGGAAGGGCGATAATTAGTTTTTACAAACAGAATTAATTAATCTCTCTTTTTGACATGGAACTTAGTAGAAGGAGGAGGGGAAATATGTCCCATGTAGTGATTATTCCCTAGCTCTTCCTATTCTCTGGCTACATTTTCTTTTACCGTGTGACCTGGAGATAGTTGTGGAGGAAACAGAAGCAACTAAACAGGGGAGGTAAATAACTTGAATAACTGCCTCTTCCCTCTGAGTGATCCTACCGTAGCTCTTCCCATTGTTTTGTTCCTCTGTGCACCACATAGTGTAGGGAGAGCATGGGGTCAAGGATGTGTCTCCCAGGAGTACATCTCTTGGTGTGGGTGCACCTGGAATATGATGGAATGCCCCTATATATTTAGTGGAAGGCTTAAATAGCCACCCTGTCATACGGTTGAAAGAGATTACAATTGTGACACCATCAGGTATTCCATGAGATCAGTTTTTGTAGGTACAGGCCTGATGAGATAATTAAAATGTATAGAAGTGTTTTGGGGTGATGGATTCTAACGTCCTTAGCTCTTGTCTCGGGAATTCTGCTGGTCTTGGTGCAATTAATGAGATTGCTTCACATCCTGGCCAACTATACTATACAATAAGCCCCCACCCTTCTAGCTTTGACTATTTAACATTATTATTATTATTTATTTTTTACAAGACTGTCACAAAAAGAATGCGGGTATCTGATATTTGCTGAATCAGATAGCAGCAGCATTCGTGAGACTGTGTATTGAGAACACTATATTGAGGGGTGCTAGTGCTCCCATATTAAAACCACATTATTACCCTTTTATAACCCAGGGGGAGATTTTTAAAGGCAAAGGGACAAAGTGAGGTACCTCGTTCCCACTGAAAAGCAATGGGAGCTGGGCCCCTCATCCCCTTTATGCCTTTGAAAATCTTCACCCGTTAGAGAATCACAGAAATGTAGGGCTGGAAGGGACCGCGAGAGGTCATCTAATCAGTTCCCTGTGTTGAAGCAGGTCTAAGTATACGCTTGCTGGTGGCCGCGCTGACTATTTTTCCTAAAGTACTTAATTAACTTTAGGAAAAACAAATAAATATGCACACATACATGTCCAAATCATTGTAATTTATTTATGTAGGATTTTTTTCAGACTCAATAATAAAAATAATTTATAGTTGTGTCTATTCTTTATTGGACCTAAACAGAATAGAAACACCAATAGGGCGCTTTGCATGTTCTTGTCTTTTTGTTGTTTCTTTTGCTTCTTTGGTTGTGCTTTTTTCTTCTTCTAAGACTTGCTAGCTGGTAAATCTTCTGTGAAAAGTGATATTTGTATGTTTGTTAATATCACTTTTCACAGCAGACTTACTCAACCCCGGCAAGCCCTGAGACAAATTTAAGTCCTGAATAGGGAGGTGGGCAGGGAGGCAGCAGGGCCCAGGGACGATGGCAGGGGTGGTGAGCCTGGGGCTGGAGCCTGGAACCAGAGCCTGCCACCACGTGTATGGAGCCCGAAGCCCCAGGGCCGAAGCTTGTCTTCCCTACCCCAGGGAAAGTGGGGAATTCACCAGTTGCCTGCACCTCCAGAGCTTTTCTCTCTGGAGGGGGGCAGGGCCCAACCGCTTTGCCATTGCTTTGCGTCTCCCCCACACACACGCACCCATCACAGCCCAGATGGGGTTGTGGCTGCAAGGAAAGGCCCTGGTGGCCGCATTTGAGAAACACTTTGACCTAGACCATCCATGACGGGTGTGTGTTTAACCTGTGTTAAAAACCTCCAATGACAGGGATTCCACAAGTTCCCTTGGAAACCTATTTCAGTACTTAGCTATCTTTATAGCTAGCAAGATGTTCCTAAACTTTGTAATAAAGTTGAATTGTCCCTTAGCTCCAAATTTGTAATATTGTAAGTTCTTTACAAAATCTTAGAGCTGTCAATAGTGAGTGACTACTTCATTGGCATAATTGTTTAGTTGATGTTTCATTTCTGCTTCGTGATGTGAATTCCTGGATTTGATATTCAAACATGAAATGCAAAAGAAAGTTTTTGCCTGTGCTCTTTCCAATTTCTTTACTCCTTCCCAATGTGCAATGACTGTCTCAAGTTTCTTTTAAAAAATGCTTTTTGTTTTTGTCTTCTCTTTAGAAATATCAGGAATATCAAATTTTGACTTCCCTCTTTTTTGCTGGAGAACTCTCCGGAGTTCTGGAAAGTTAGTTCACAACATGAAATGTAAGACCAACTGTTTGTTGGGAGTTTGTGTACAGATTTGAACAAAAATGAACCAAAAAAAAAAGGCAGTTTAAACAGCCTCACTCAACATCCTCTTCCCCTTCAACTAGAAACTGCTGAAGTAGGAAGATCAGCTAAAGTTTTATTCTATTCTGCTGTCGTAATCCCAAAAATTCTCCAGCAAGTCAGCAACAAACTTGAGGCTAGGTCTAGACTATGGGGGGAGGGAGAGGGTCGACCTAAGATACGCAACTTCAGCTACGCGAATAGCGTAGCTGAAGTTACGTATTTTAGGTCAACTTACCTGGCTGTGAGGACGGCGACGAGTCAACCGCTGCCGCTCCCCCGCTGACTCCGCTTCTCGCTGCGGTGGAGTTCCGGAGTCGACGGCAGAGCGATCGGGGATCGATTTTTATCGCATCTACACTAGACACGATAAATCGATCCCCGATAGATCGCTACCTGCCGATCCGGCGGGTAGTGAAGACGTGCCCGTTTAACTTTAGACCTGTTATTCTGAATGTCAGAAACAAGCAGAAACTCTCCCTCCTACCTTCCTCATTTTTTATTTGAGTAACATCTTCTTCAAGACCTTCCGTGTTCATCATAAAGAAGCAATGAAGAGCACAAATACTTTGTTTTTGCTTTGCTGTTCACCTTTCTAATGGTTCTTTTTTGTCAGTATCAGAAGAGGCTGTTCCTTTAGGCCCCAATCTTGTGGGTAACTTTCTGTGCATGACTAGTCCCATGAATCATATGTGTAAGTGCTTGCGGGAGTCGAACCTCTATTTCCGAATCAGTTTAAGATATTTTAGCTAGATGTGGTTCTGTTTGGAACTCGAATTGCTTAGCCTGCTTTATCTATTGCTTAAGGCAGGAAGAAAACCAAATGTGACTAAGATTTGTGTACTTTTCAGCAGACCACTATAAACTATGAGGATAATTTAGTCCTTATTAAAAAGAAGTTTTACATCTTGTATAGAATTTTATAGTCATCTCTCCCGTTGATTGTTTGACTTTCTTTTATGAGGTCACATTCTTTCATCTTTTCTGTGCTGATCCAATGTATTCACCTTAGATGTTTGTGATATTAATTTTTCTAGTAAGGATGGAGAGATTTAATAGAATTGTGTATCCAGTTACCTGCCATCCTCTCTTGTTTAATTCTTTTTCTTTGGTTGTCTTGGTTACTACAGTTACACTGACTACAGGTACTTGTTTCTCTGTTTATCTCCTTTCCTTTTGATGCTTTTGCATTATTGCTGGTTCCCCCCCCCCCTTTTTTCGCCTTGTATCGTCTCGCTATTATACCATGTTGCCTTTTTATGTGTAATATTTGTAATTTAGTTGTATTACATTCACAACTGCCTTAGGACATGAGATGTCTTGTAAATGAATAATACTATTGTTAACAAGTCTTTGGTTTCTGGGTTTTTTGCCTCTGAGTTTTCAGGGGGAAAAGTGATTTTTTTAAAAAAAGTAATAATTTAGACTCTTGGATGAAAGCTATTACTCTGTCTGTTTGCTTCTATTTCTCTCAAAATTGCTTCAGTGCATTCTCTCATATTCTGCCATTTCTTCAAGATCATGGCCTTATATATCCTTTTCATCTAGGAATCAGAATGTGTTATGGCAGGCAGGCACCCCTGGAGTTCCCCCTTGCCTCAAAGCTGATGTCTCCCTACACACCCCTGGCAGCCTGGTGCAGAATCACGGCTACGTCCCTGCCTCAGTTTCCCCTACTGGGCTTTCAGTGAGGCTTTTATGTAGTGCACAGTGCCCCGTCAGGGATCTAATTTCTATAACCAAAGGCCAAATGTAGTACACAAACCAGCCTTCACCCCAGGATCCTGGGGAGGGGTGTGTGTTAGACTCACATGGGGAGACAGGATAACATTATCTGCTTCCTCCATCCAGGCTTCTTACTACTGACACCCTCTCAACCCACATTCCCCCTTTGGAATCAGGCCTCTTGCCATCACCTGGAGAAGGTTCCTTCTCTGGGCTCTGGGTCCCTGCAAAGATCAAACCACTGCAACTCTTCTCCATAGTGGCATATAATTTCTCTGTGGTCTGGAGCTCCTGCTGCTGTCTGGTAAAGTCTTTTACAGGGATCAGCTTTCTCTATGGCTTGGCAGTTACAGTTCTTCCCATGTGGAACTCTTTCTTCTAGGAACACCCTGTGAAGGGTTGGATCACAGAAACCCACTTTGAGACTACCTCTGAACCTGTTTTCCCTGCCAGCTTGGGACTTCAGTGCTCTGCCTGGTTGTGCCAGACACATTAGCCTGCTGCAAACACAGACCCAGGTCTGAACCACACCTCCCAAAAGCTGCAGGCTTAACTGAAAACAGCTTAGGAAGTGTTCTTGTCTCCAGCACTCAGATACCCAACTCCCAATGCATTTTACCCTGTATAAAGCTTATACAGGGTAAACACAAATTGTTCGCCCTCTATAACACTGACAGAAAATTTTCTACTACATGCATCCGACGAAGTGGGTATTCACCCATGAAAGCTCATGCTCCAATATGTCTGTTAGTCTATAAGGTGCCACAGGACTTTTTGCCACTTTTACAGATCCAGACTAACACGGCTATCCGTCTGATACTGATAGAGAGATATGCACAGCTGTTTCCCCCCTCCCCCTCCCCGGTATTAATGCATACTCTGGGTTAATTAATAAGTAAAAAATGATTTTATTAAATACAAAAAGTAGGATTTAAGTGGTTCCAAGTAGTAACCGACAGAACAAAGTGAATTACCAGGCAAAATAAAATAAAACACTCAAGTCTAAGCCTAATACAGTAAGAAAGTGATTACAGATAAAATCTCACCGTCCGAGATGTTTCCATAAGCTTCTATCACAGACTGGACGCCTTCCTAGTCTGGGCACAATCCTTTCCCCTGATACAGTCCAGATGGATTCCAGTTCAGCTGACATGATCACATGTCACTGTAAGACTTCATTACCCACTTGCCAGCACACTGGTATACATGAAAACTTAAACAGAGCCATCTACAGTCAATTGTCCTGGTTAATGGGAGCCATCAAGATTCCAAACCACCATTAATGGCCCACACTTTGCATAATTACAATAGGCCCTAAGAGTTATATTTCATATTTCTAGTTTCAGATGCAAGAGTGATACATTTATACAAATAGGATGACCAAACTCAGTAGATTATAAGCTTTGTAATGATACCTTACAAGAGACCTTTTGTAGGAAGCATCTTCCAGTTACATTATATTCACACTCATTAGCATATTTTCATAAAATCATATAGAGTGCAACGTCACACACCCTTCCTAGTTTCCCTTTCCTGGTGAGCTCCTTAACTAGTTCCCCTGAGAAGTCCCTCTTTTCAGGAGCTTATGCCTAGATCTACAAAGGGGCTTAGGTGCCGTTTAGGCGCTTAGAAAATCACTGGAACACCTTTCAGTTCAGAAAGCCTGGGTTAGTTGCCTAGGCTCCTACAGAATGAAGGGGGAGAGATTGGCATCTTAGAATGCCATCCACTAAAGCCAGCACATTAGGCAGGGACGAAGCTGCCCAAACTAGCCAATGGGAGATGCTGGTGACAGGAGTATGTGCTAAGCCCTGCCACTCTCTCAGAGATAGATACCTAAATCTGGCCTGTAGGGAGATGCCAATCTCTACTCTGCGATCCACAAATGGAAACCTGCCGGAGTGAGGCAGCTAAGGCATTTAAGGCATTTCTTGTGGGAGGTAATTAGGCGCCTGCCTTGCTCCACACAAAATGGCTGGAGGAGGTGGTGGTGCCCATTTTATTACTTTTAGCCCAGTGGTTAGAGCCCTCACCTGGGATGTGGGAGATCCAGATTCATCTCCCCCATCTCACTGTTCCACTGTGGATAAATACGTAGGTACTCATTTGGTCAGAGAGAATGAGAATGACTTTGTATCAAGTGGTTCGGGCATCCAGCTACGAGGTGGGAGACACAGGATCCAGTGCCCCATATCCAATCACTCTTTCATTATTTATTCACAGTAAAACAGCTTCAACAGGAGAGACTGAGGGAGCCACATATCAGACTGTCCCATAGCTCAGTGGTTAGCCCATGCTAGCAGAGAGGAGGGAATTGAACCTGCATCTCCCACATCCCAGGCAAGTTCTCTAGTCACTGGAATAAAAGTTATTAGGTCGGAGGCATCATCTCATCCACTTTCAACAGCGATGGTGGCGGGGGGGATATTGAATGGGACTCAATATGGTAGTCTCTGAGCATGCCTACTAGATCAGGCTCCTCTTGTGACTTAGACAGCCACCTTCCCCCGATTAGTGAATCACTCTGGGGCTTACGTGGGAGGAAGGCATCCAGATGCCTAGCGGGAGGCAGCAGTGCGCATGCCCAGAGGCAGAAATTTAGGTGCTGAAGAAATTTTATCCTGTAAATGTAGGCACTGAGTGAGTTTAGATTCCTCCTTAATTTGGTGGGAGTTTTGTGGCTTGCAGTAGGGCCAAAACTTGGACTTAGGTGCAGATTTAGGCCCCTAAGTCTGGGGCTTAGGTGCCTAAGTAGCTTTGTGGATCTGGGCCATCGTGTCTTCTGAAATCTCCTGATTGAGCCTTCATAACACTTGGTTAAGCCCATGTGTTCCTGAGCTAATTAACTGTCACCCAGCCATCTATGCAATTAACTACACACAGGTGGATCTGGATTGGCTTGTTCTCCTTAGAGGAGCCTGTCACAGGCAGGCTGGATGCCTGACCCCCTCAGAGGGCCAGCTACCCTGTGACAGGGTGCTTTTCTGAATTGACATCATAGTGATTTTTTCACATGGCTATTGTAACTGCTTTTTGCAGGTCTCCTTATTTCTCCTTTTTTCCATCTGCAGTCCCTTTAGAACTGTGCAGCTCACTTAATTTTATTGTTGTTGTTCTTAAGTCACGTTGCTTCTTTACTGTTCATGCAATCATAATGGCTACCCTTAATGTTGAGTATTGGATTTAAAATTCTTCCTTTGCTGTTTAAGACTCTTCACAGAGGGTGCCTTCATGTCTACATTATTTATGGTTAAGCTCCTCCCAATTTATTCTTAAATTCTGATTTGAATATGGTGCCTCTAGCTTTATCATTTGCCACAACAAAATACTGAATACTTTGTAATCATTGTCCGATCTGGCGGAATTATTTTCCTGTATAAAAAAATATTCATTTACTTTGTTTACTATTCACCTAGTTTTGAAATATTTTTCTTTTCCAGCTTCACTGGAAGAGTATGGTGTTGTCAAATTTGCTCTGTTGCCACATTGGTTTTGTGGCATTTGATTATTTATTTATTTTATCCTGTTATGCAGTTGTAAAAGGTGACATCCCAATTACTTAACAAAAACACATAAGCTGTAACATAACTTCAAGTCTTTTAAAACAGCACATTTCTTCCTAAGTGCTTTAATTGCTCTCTGGCTTACAGGGCATCATAAGGTAAAAAACTGCTGGCTGAAAATGAATGGTATCTTCTCACCACAATGAGTTTAGCATAGTATTTCTGAATAATTGGGGAGAAGAATCATTGGAGCAAGTAATATATTGCTGGTACAGTTCTATATTTAACACTAATTCTACAGAACATTAGTAAGAGCAGTGAAATAATACAAAGGGACCTAGAGCCTTTAGGAATATGGGCAGAAAATAAAATGAAAATCAGCTTGGAAAAATACAAGCTAAGAGCCTAATCCTTGAGAGGTTTTTGCCTCATAGCTCTGGAGGAAAGTAATCTGCAACACACATATTCAATGGGAGGAGCATGGAACAGCTTCAATACAAGGAGAGATTAAAAAGACGGACTATTCAGTTTAGAAAAGAGATGACTAAGAGGGGATACACTAAAGGTCTATACAACCATGAATGGTGTGGAGAAAGTGAATAAAGTGTTATTTACCCCTTCACA
Source organism: Malaclemys terrapin pileata (assembly GCF_027887155.1). Taxonomy (NCBI): domain Eukaryota; kingdom Metazoa; phylum Chordata; order Testudines; family Emydidae; genus Malaclemys; species Malaclemys terrapin. The sequence goes on along the minus strand of NC_071507.1, from coordinate 77,799,027 downwards.
TAACAGGAGACCTAGAGGTCATCCAATGAAATTAACAGCAGGTTTAAAACAAATATAAGGAAATACTTCTTCACATAGCACACAGTCAGCCTGTGGAATTCATTGCCCTGGAATGCTGTGAAGGTCAAAGTATAACTGGGTTAAAAAAAAGAGTCAGATAAGTTCAGGGAGGATAGGTCCATCAATGGCTATTAGCTAAGATGGTCAGGGATGCAACTCCATGCTCCGGGTGTCCCAAAACCTGTACTGACACTGGGATTAGAGGGGATGGATCACTTGATAATTGCCCCTGTTCTATTCATTCCCTCTGAAGCAACTGGCATTGGCCACAGTCAGAAGACAGGATACTGGGCTAGATAGACCATTGGTCTGACCCAGCATGGCCATTCTTATGTTCTTCAACTGGGAAATAGCAATGCTGAAGAGATCTAAGACTGATAGTGGACAAAAGGATTTAGACATGAATTTGCAATGTGATATGACAGCAAAATAGGCCCAGGGAGATTTTGGGCTGTGTATGCAAAGTCATCACAACGTGGAACAAATATTCTCTACAGCTCCAGTGAGAGTCACTGAACTGGGAATACTTAGTTCAGTTTTGGGCACCCTATTACTAGAAAATATTAACAAATTTAGAGAAGAGAAATAAATATGTTAGGTGGCTGGAAGAGATTAGCTTGTGAGAAAAGATAAAACAAACTAAATATATTTAGCTTGGCTAAGAGATGACCAAGGAGATGACAATCCTTGTGCCCCCTACATTAGCGATAGCTTTCCCAGAGGTAGGCATGGCGCCATGATCTTACCCCATTGAAATTGAAATGACCTTGCATAGGAGGAGCATACTCTGTGCCTACTACAAGCGTTGTACATTAACTGTGCTCACCCTGTATTCCTGGAAGCATTGTACTTATCTGAGGCAGGTGTTTCAGGGGTTCCTGCTGCAGCTGTGCATCTCTGTGCTTTGCTGCCACATTATTTGTGATGCAGCCTTTTGCATCACAAATAACGTGAACCCTGTGCATTCTAGTGAACGCTGTTAATTCTAGAAAACTGTCCTCTTTAGAAGGGCCCAAGGATAGCTCAGCTAGTGCATGTTTATATGCAGCGCCCTGTAAGAGAGCGATCCTGCACTGCTTGCACAAATATGTTGTGTCTTTTGTGCAGGGTCTCACAAGTTATTGAAACAGAGTGTAAGGGACAAAAGCTCAAAAAGATTTATATCCAGATAGCATGAGGCAGGATAAAACAAACACACCAAGGGCACTGAAGGTCCAAGTAACTCAACCATTCAATGAGGCTCCATTGAAACCAGTGGCAAACCTCCCATTGACTTCCGTGGGACCAGGATTTCAGCCCATATACCTATTTTTAATGTGAGTGTTTGTATTTCTTAGATTTGTTCTTTTAAAAATCTATTTTGGGGACCATTTTAAGGAGCATCATTGTTGTTTTCCTTTTTTCTCCACTTGATGGACTCCTTTTTGTTCTCTTGAGGCCCACAGCACAGCTCTCCATTCAGCTTGTTTAATTGTTGTTATTGCTTATGCATCTTGTAAGTTAATGAGGCCACATTCTGAGGTCATCTTAAATAATCAGCTTTCCCCCCATGTGGAATGTTTTGAAACAGTTTTTGTTCACCTTGTTTTTCAAACATGGTAAGAATCAACTTTTTAATGGTGTGTAAATAGGGGGATGGAAAGTTAATAGAAAAGTTTAATAAAAGTACTGCTGTAAAAAAGTTAATTAGCAGCCCTGAGACCTTCTAACTAATGTCACAGTAAATATGCCAAGCAGGTTTGGGGTTCCAGCATCTTGTTGAAAGTTTAAAAATGACAGGAAGAATAATATTAATCAGTGCTTATTATATTAATTGGCCTAACTCTGCTCACATAGAAGTCAAAGGTAAAACTCCCATTAACTTAAATGGGAGCAGAGTTAGCCAACACCGAGTATTTTTGAAAATCCCATCCTACATGTTCAAAGTATTGTACAAACATTAACTAATCAATTGGAGATCAGTTACCTTTGAGGAAAATGGGGATGTTTTAGGCACGTTTGTTTGTGTTTTACCTCCCCAAATGGTGGCTGGCTGTTCTAATGTTCCAAAACTCAGAACAGCTACAAATTCTGGTGGAGCTGGATTAGTTGCCATAGAGCCGGCGAAGTAGTCATAGGTATATAATAATGCAATTTATCACCTGGCTATCAGGTTGTGTGGGTATGTATCTGAATGTGTGTGTGTGTATATATATATATAGAGAGAGAGAGAGAGCTAGCAAGGGACATTCAGTGGTGTTCATGAACATTTAATTAGTTACTGGCATCACTGCAAATAAAATCTTTTGTGACAGTAACATCAGTCATATGTGCTATATCAATTTCATCTTAATCTCCCTACCCTGATGTCTTGTCAATACAAGTATGCCTTCTGATAAATATCCGATAGCTACAATTATTCCTGCTCTTCAGTTTTGTGAAGTGGCATTGTGATATGTATCTGTACTGCATGGCGATGAAGCCTGAAGCAGTGTGTCATTCCCCTTCCACATAGTACTCAACCTGTGGTTTTGCTTCTGTTGCCTCATCTACTACAATTTCAGCCTAATGACAACTTCAAGATTTTATACTTCAGCGTGATCCTTAATTACACCCATCTCAAGTAAAAGTGTAGATGAATCAGCCCTTCAACATACTGAATATTAAAATGACTCAAACTAAAACATTTTCTACATTTACAGGTTTAAAAGATCTTTCAGTTGCCTGGCAACTATAAGGAAAAAATGCAAACATAATTCTGCTTTTCAGTGACGATAAGGGAAGAGGGTGTTTAATTGTTGCAGTGGTGCTTGGAAATGTTCAGAGTTTCACATTAGACAATTTTTGTTAATTTAGGTCTCTGTCTAGATGAAAATGTGCCCTTCTTTCTGAGCTGTGCCAGCCCCTGAAGATCACAGATCGTGACTCCACAGGAGGCAAGCTTATTTATCTGAAAGATCAGTCAGTTATAGAAACCGCTGGGTGGATTGCAAGTTGTGGAGCAGCCTTTATAAGCAGGACATATGGAAAGGGAGTCTTCTTTCGATAAAACATGTGGGGTTTTGAAACCTGTCAGTGCCTATCCCTGTAGCCATAGAACAGGGCTGTCTACAGCTCTGTTGTATGGCTACAGGTCAGGGTGGTGAATGGAGTCTACACTGTTCTTCACTAGTCCATAATGGTGTGGCAGATTCTATAACCCTGCTTACAGATACAGCAGTATTTTGGTTGAGTCACGGTAGCAAGTGGATCTTATCGATTCCAACCAAAAGCTTATCGGGGTTGGAGTATCACTCTGGGGCACAGGAGCTAGAGCTGAGATAGAGAAAGTCCTGCAGGGAGACAACAAGCTTCAGGAGAATGCTTAGGCTCAGATTTATATTTTAGTATTATTTGAGTTGCCAATAAAGCCAGACCCCAGGAAAGAAATAGGTTTGGACTGTTTGCAGGGCATCATTGTGTATGAAGCAGTGTAGAAACTGCTTCTGCTGATATGGATGAGATATGACTCTACCTCTGTATATGACGTTGGTGAGACCAGTGCTGGAACAATGTGTACACGTCTGGTGTCCACATTTTAAAAAGAATGATGAAAATGAGAGGGTGCAGAAAAGAGTAATAAAAAATGACTTGAGGACTGGAGAAATGCCTCACAGTGAGAGACTTAGCGCTCAATCTGTTTATCTTATCAAAAAGATCAAGATCCTCCGTTTAGCCTAATAGATAGCGGAACAGCAGAACAGTCCTGCTGATGAATGGTCTGAGTGGATGGTTGGGCAGCTAATATCTTTATGTTCTTGATAGAACCTAATTTTTTTTAATTATTCCATAGACTGAAGTGGAGACTTTTCACCTAACTAATGTCATAGGTAACAAAACAAACACTGATAGGACTTCAAGGTTGGAAATCAAGAATTGCAAAGTCAGAAACTTTCAGAAGTTAAGGCAGGATGCTTAACCTTAATTCTGCCATTGTGCATATATCCATCCATGCAATGTGTTCCCTCTTCATAGTTTTACTTATAGTTTTTCAAATAATGAATATCTAATAATCTGTAAAATCTTATACACCCTTGTACACAGTATAGTTTCTAATACAGTACTATCTAACTCATCTTTAGCATCTGAAAAGCAGATCTTAGTCTTAACCTCTTTCATGTTGTTTGTTGGTTGGGGTGTAGCAATGTCCATAGTTAATGTTGCACAAGTGTTTTCATTCTTAGAGGGTCATTTTCAGCTGCTTATAACTTTTACACATTTTTTAGCTTTCAGACTGAAATTAGGCAGCCTTGTTCTCAGGGTATCTTTTTTTTGGAAAATCTGAGCAAAATCAGTTTAGCTTGTTTTCAGAATGAAGAGATTGTCTGTCTATGCCAAAAGAAGGACAGGAGACATTTGACATGGGTTTAATCAGGTCGCAACTTTATTATTAGATATCTGGGACTACCCGGCAGATAACAATGTACTGTGCCGGGTAACTCCATGTTTACTCCATAATTACCTGGGGGTTTTTACCAGCTCCCCCTCTTTTTCTATCCAGGTTCCTCCAGAAAATCCATTGCTGTGACCTTACAATACCCAGGGTGAGGGGCTTCCACCAGCTCCCCCTCTTTTTCCCTCCCGGTCCCTCCAACAAATCCATTGCTGGGACCTTACCATCCACCCCTGCCTCATAGGAGTGTTAAGGTGGGCTATAAGAATGGGGGGTTGGCTCCCTGCCGTACCAATCATAGGAGTCCCCAACTGCCCCCCATTTGTTCCTTTAATGAACACCTCTTTTTAAGTCCTTTTCCAAGCCATTTATCCGGTCACTGTATACCTTTCCTATGGAGTACTTGCACTGGACATCCAATCTACACTTTAATAATGAGTTGTGACATATGGCCTACTGCCCATCATGTCATGCATGAACAAAGCCCACCTGAACCTGCTCTGGGGAAGGTGAAAAAACCCCAACTGCACCCCAAGCCAATATGGTGGTAAGGGAAAAATTCCTTCCCAGCTCCCTCAAACAAGGAGCGACTAGTGTAATGCCCACAGCAGGTGTTGATCGAAGCTGATATTTTACCACCTAAAAGGGGAGGGAGGGTGGGCAGCCTTGGTCCGTGTAAAAAGGAAGACTCCAGGCACCGCCCTGCCCCTTTTCAAACCCTGCATTCCTCGGGGATGACTCAGCAACCACTCTGCCCCTTTTGCAGCAGTTTTCACCTCTTCTCTTCCTCCCCACCCCAGCCATAAAGCACTGGTCCCTTCACTTGGCCAGGCCAGCCAACGCCCCCATCCTCCTGCTTAAAAGTGTGGGGCGGTCAACAAAAAACAAACCAAAAAATCTCACTAAATTTACATTATAATAAAAATGTGCATAGCCATTTCACCTCAATACTTTGAATATGGCAGGGACATAGTCTGTTGGTCACAGATATGCTTTCTGGTGGTCTGGTAAGAATTGGTTATAATTTGTGAAAGTTATAATGGTTTTTAAAAATACTTTGCACACATTCACTGAATTTTGCAACATGATTTCTTAAACATTCTTACAACTGTCTTATTTCTGTTCATGTATGTATAGCTTAGGAAAATTTGTAGGGACTCAAGAGTCCTGCCTCTTTCCATACAATAAATGAAGGCTTCATGGAAGAGGGCAGATCTCTGAAGAAGTCCTGTCTTCTTCCATATTGTATAGAAAGCTGAACATGGAAAGCAGCAAGGACTCCGTAATTGCACATATTGCATAGTACAGTTTCTTCATCTTTCTTTTTTTTAAAACCCCATAGGAAATTCCATTAATAAACAACATTTAAAGAATGCTCAAATTGCAAATTGGAGTACTCAAAAGTCAGGAAATGACAAAGTTGTTCAACATGATCTCTGCCCCCGTGTGTGTAGGCATTGCAATATAGTCTTTTGTTATGTGAGAACGTTCTCTTTTCTTTTTCTCTTCAGAACTTCTGCCTCATTCAGTGCACATGCTGGACAAAGAATGAGGTAGAATTGTGTAGTGAATTGATCTAGCGTCTCCTGCATCATTCACTTCATTTGTTGTATGTCAAATGAGGCTGGTACTTGTGTGATCTCTGCCTTCTTCTTGAAGTTGTATAGTTTATACTGAATGAGGCCAGGGTCATGCAGAAAAAATAGCATGTGAACATGTAACAAAGGAGTATTGTAGTGAATATGTAAGGGGGGGAAGATAAGGCTGTGCAGCACTGATTCAGATGAGGAGATCTGCCAGGGCCCTCTCAGTCTTGGCTGTAGGTGACAGCATTGATTATAAATAGTGAAAAGTATTTTAGATATTTTAAATGATTCATTTTTAATAATATAAAGTATAATTTGTAACTGATAAGAACACTTGTTTTTGTAACAAATCTGTCTGAGTCTGGTATATCTTAACCCAATTGTCAGGATTGTTTGCAGGCCTTTGTCTGCATTGATGCCTTGAGCCACTATAACCTGTGCCGATGCTGCCATCAACTTTTACTGAGTTACTTTAAAAAAATTACTTTTACTTATTACTTTTTTTCCTCTGAAAGTCAGGTGAGGGGGGAAACATATGTTATCTTCTTTCATTGGGTTTCTTTTCTTTCTTAAGAGAGCTTTACATGTAGCATTTGAAAAAGACTAGATTTATAAATCTAGTCTAACTTAGGGTTACCATACGTCCGGATTTTTCCGGACATGTCCGGCTTTTTGGCCCTCAAATCCCTATCCGGGAGGAAATTCCAAAAAGCCGGACATGTCCCGGAAAATAGGGAGGGGTCGTGGGGCTTGGATCTGGGCCAGAGCCGCTGGGGCTGGAGCCGCTGGGGCCAGCTGTGCTTGGCCACCAGCTGACGCCGCTCGGCCGGGGCCGGGCCGGAGCTGCTCGACCGGAACCGGGGCCCAAGCCGCTGGGACCAGGGCTGAGGGTGCTCAGCCACGCCGCTCACCCAGGGTCGGGGCCGGGCCAGAGCCGCTCATCCAGAACCGGGGCCCGAGCTGAGCCGGGCCGGAGCTGCTGGGACCGGGGCTGGGGGTGCTCGGCCGCCGGCCGGCGCCGCTCGGCCAGGGCCCCGGGGCCCGAGCTGAGCTGGAGTCGCTAGGGCCGAGCCGCTTGGCCAGGGCCGGCGTGCTCAGCCGGAACTGGGGCCAGCACCCCAGCGCCTGAGCCGGGCCGGAGATGCCGGGGCCAGCCACCAGAGGGAGCTGCTCGGCCGGGGGAGCCGGACTGGGCCGTGCCTCCTCGCGCCCCCACCGCCCCAGCCCCAGCTTACCTGCCTGCCTGCCTCAGGCTTCCCGCGAACATTTGATTCACAGGAAGCAGGGGAGGGGGAGGAGCAGGGGGCGGAGCATTCAGGGGAGGGGCGGGGTTGGGGCGGGGACTTTGGGGAAGGGGCGGAGTTGGGTGTAGCTGTGGGCGGGGAAGGGGCGCGGCCGGGGCCCCGTGGAGTGTCCTCCTTTTAGAATATTAAAATATGGTAACCCTAGTCTAACTATTACAGGGGTTCTCAAACTGGGGGTCAAGACCCCTCAGGGGGTCGCGAGGTTATTACATTATTATTAATAATAATTAAATGTTATTAATTTATACGGGCAGGTCGCACTCAGAGCCTTGCTACGTGAAAGGGGTCACCAGTACAAAAGTTTGAGAACCACTGAACTATTACATCTGTCTGATTGGAAATAGTTTATGAACGAATCTATCTATGTCTGACCTTATATAATTTTTCTATTTAATATCTCTCACGTCTCTATTTTATCATCAGCCTGGCCTGTATTCTTCTCTTAACCTTCCAATATCTTTGTTTTTCACAGGTGGATAAAATCATGATTTTAAAAACAAAAATAAAAAAGGACCCCAAAAGAAGTTAAAAATAATTTAAACAATATTTTTTAAATTTCCATACTGCTGATTCTTTATTTTCTTCCCATTTTGTAATCTGAAATTGGCAAAGTGGACATTTTGTACTTGTTTCTTGAATGTTTCCTGTTTCAGATTTTAGAGAGATTTTTTTTCTCCTAAGAGGTTTCACCCTTAAAATGCTCATTTGTGCTGAAAAATACAAATCCAGGGCCTCATTAACATCCTTACTATGAGAACAACACACACACAAAATTGAGAAGCAAATTGTTTTTGCTATGTTTCCAACCAACACCACTATCGGATATATTGAACTTCTACAAGTCAAGAAAGCTACAATACTTAGACCAGGTTTATACTTTTACATTAGGGTTTGCAGCTGAAAGCCAGTGGGGCTTGTGCTTCTAAATCACTTACATGTTTTTGAAAATCCCTACTTAAGATGCCTGAATATGAGTTCAGGAGCCTAACTTTAGATGCCTATTTTTTTTAAAATTGGCCTGTGTGTATTAAAATGTTCACAGTAACTTGATTAATGCTTTGGAAATTGAAATAACTTTTCATTGTTAACACTGAAACAATTTTGTTTTGACATGACAAATATTTTATGCAACTAAGAGAAAAGTGTTTATATAATACAATTTTAGCCCCTGATGCTGCAAACACTTACATACATGCTTAATTTTAAAGTAAATGGGATGTTCAGGTGAGTAATGTTATGTGCCTGCTTAAGTATTTGCAGGACCAGGGCCTTAATGTTCGTCATTTTGTGTTTTGCTCACAGCAATTTTGTAAAATTAAATAAGTTACCCTGGAAATAGTGAAATGTAAAAAATACCAGAATTTATAACTTAGTTCATTAAAGTTGCAACAGCACAATTTTTCAGATTAGTTGACAAAGCCTGACCTTGATAACTTGATTTAAATCAAACTTTTTTTAAAAAAGTCAAGCAATTTAAAGCAATGATTTAAACTGACTTGAATTAAATTTTCTAGTCCCTGATTTTTCAGCCATTTTCTATTCCACTCTGTCTAGCAGTTTTTCAGTCTCTTTCTGTGTCAGCCTTCTCCCTCCCTACCCCTTTCTCACTTGCTATATCCATTCCTGTCTCTTCTTATCTTGGTTTTACTATTCCATCCCCAGCTAATGCAGTTTTACAGCTCCTCTTACAGCTCAAGTGGCTTGAACTTCACAAGACTAACCTTTCTGCTGTAGCTTTGATTTAAAAGTGGCATCAAAAGCATGGAACCTATCCTTAGTTCCAAAATCCTTCAGCAGCAGCAATGGCAAGTGTTTTTAGGAAAAATGTGGTGCCAACAGCTGCTTCAAATTATCTCTTATGAGTGGGTAGCAGGATTTCCCCCCAGACTTCAATCATAAACTCCTTTATAAAGAAGAATCGGACATCTGCTGTCTTTAAGGTGATACAGGGATAAGCAAACCAATAGGTCATGTTGATGAGACATGACCTATTAAAAGCCATCTGTAAATCTTGTAGTTTTAATAGCAACTGCGATTTAATTTTCTTAGTCCCAGCCAGTGAGCATATACAGTAGAAACATTCTAAGAGAAAATCGAATCAGTTCATACATCATTTCAGTGAAGACTCACTCAAGCTATTTTTTTTCAGTGTGTTTTTAAGTCAGTTCAGTTTCTCATCCATAATTTTAACAAATTTGCCTCAAATCACTTGGAAGGCACCAAGGGGAGCACAGGTGAGTAAAATGGGTAAAACAGCCCTGACAGGAGCAATGGCTCCACAGCATGCTTTCACCTTCCTATGGGCCACAGAAATCCCACTGTGGCAGCTCTGTGGAGTCAATGTTATGTGGCTCTGATGGTGGGGCAGGTGATCTAAAGGAAGGATCAGGAACAGGGAGCAGCCTATTGACATGACATGATCCGCTCCAAACTGGGCAGAACGACCCTTTGCTTCCTAAGTGGTACAGATGGCCAGTGGCAACAAAGCTTTTGAGGGAGCTGTGCTGCTGGCAGGAGGGTAGACCAGAGAGCAGTGCAGGTGCACAACATTGGTGTTTACTTTTGGTGAGATTTGGCTCTGTAACCCCTGTCTCCTCCATGGACCAAAGCAGTCAAAAGAAACTATGAGGTGAACCCTAAGGAGATTTCTGTATCCTCGTGCACCATTTCCCCTACCCCCCGCAAGTTTTACTGGGAAGATAGAATGGTAAGGCTCTAAATTTAAGTGCTGTAGTAGCCAAATAATAAATAATTTACATACTGACAAGAAATATTTATTTAGATTTATCCCACTATGTCTTTTGGCTTAGGATTTAATGTTAATGCTGACATTAACAGTGAAACTGTTTACATTAGGGTTTACACACTGTGAGAGACTCACAATATCCAGCAGTATCCTGAATGAACTTTATTGGATTAAGTTAAACCTGATTGACTTAGTTTTAATACCTTTGGGATCCTTTGTATTAAAATTGCAATTGTGTATGTGTTATTGTGGAAATGTATGTATGTTACATCTCTAGGAGGCTGACGAATGCAGTCTCTGGAGGGTATTAGGAACTTCAAAGGGCTTTTTGGAACAGTACCTGTGAAGTGGATTTCCTAGGAAGTATCTGGGGATAAGGGGATAATGCAAATGACCCACGGCCAATCCCCCCTTTTGAAGTTACACCGTGTGGAGGAAAACCCATTGTCTGCTAATTATGTGCCCTTGGAAATGCCGGTCAAAGACCCCTGAATGTATAAAGGGCGGACAAAACATGTTATGAGGATGCTTGTTCTGAGCTGAAGCTGTGATGAACTTGTGACCACAAAGAAATTCCCTTGGGTGTAGTGATGAAGAACTGCTTCGGACAGAGCCCATGTTAGAGCTGGGGTGATGTCTGGCAAAGCTATTAGCATGCGTGTATGTTCTTCTGTTGTTTTAAATACATTTTATCTGTAGTGCTTTTACCTTAAGAATAAAATAGGCTTGCTTAGAAAGAACTATGTGGTACTTAGAGTGATTGTCAACAATTATATCAGTCTCTGAACAGAAAGCAAGCAAATATGCTTGGGCAGCCTCTCTCTGCTGGGAATAACACTGAAGGCAGGGAACTGTGCGGCCTGGAAATACTCTGGTCAGAAGGGAGTGAGATGTGGATCTCCACACAAGAAAGACAACGGCTGGGGAGGTAGAAGCCTGGGAGTGGATGCCCTTGTTAGACCATTGAGGGGAAATGCAGGTGCAGTTGCCCTGAACTGTGACAGACACAATGGGCCTCAGTGATTAGAGTTTTTTTATTTAATATAATTGATCAGACAATGATAAGGGTAAGGATAGTGCTCATCAGATAAGATGAGATAACTTTAGTTGGACACTGCTTTGTATGGGAAATCTATATTAACCTGTGTACGTGAGTATGTAGATGACTGTAAAGTGGCACCGTGTGCCTAAAAATGACTATAGTATGAAGCACAGAATAGGGTTTGAATTAGACCTAAATACAAATAAATCCAGTAAGGGAGAGGGAAGCTGGTGGGGATTTTATGGTCAAAAAGCAAATTAAAGCTTTACAGAGCTTAGAGAAGAGATTTAAGCTTAAAGTCTGCATGAAAGCATGAAGAACTTGCCAAAGAAGTAAAAGGCAACAGTTTGCAGAAGCAAATTCCTTCATCCTAAATTAACTCTCTAATCTCAGGTTTCCCTAATTGTAATCTGAATCTACAACTGAAACTGGAAATTTATTGGGAAAGGAAAAGGTTGAGGTGAGAAAAGTACTAGCTATATGAGAAACTGAATACAGCCTACCAAAAAGAAGAAAGCCATCATAATTTTTGCACAACAGTATAGTAAAAGATTCAATGGTGGGACTGAATGGTTTCACTTGGGGAAAAAACTCATGAACTCATTGTAATTTGCCTGCTACATTCAGAATGAGATGCTAATGTAAACCCTGTTAAGGTTTTGCATGTTTGAGAACAACTGTTTCATGAGTGAAATCAATCTGGATGGATGGAAGACTTGTGAGCCCAGATTTCATAGTCCCAGTACTTGCAAGGGCTTAATTTAGACTTTCCTCCTTTACTTAAGTGGAAGAACCTGGGCACCATTATGAACTTTCTCATAACTTTTAAAGGTCTAGATTGTCAGTATGCAATCTAACCCCTAGCAAGGCACAGCACATTGTGTGCTGTTCCTGGAGCATTCTAAAAGGCAGATTGTGACTATTAGGGTCACAGTCTTTCTCTTGGTCGCCTTGCTACTCTGGGGAGTGAACTGAGGTTTATACTCATTGCTGCATACCCTGATGAGCAAATATAACTAGGTGACCAGATCACAACAATAAAATATCAGGACACATTGGGGTGCTGTCAGCCCTGCCCGCAGTCCACCCCAGCTCCTCCCAGGCTCCACCCCCACTCTGCCCCAGGTCCCGCCCCCTCCCTCCTCAGTCCCCCGCCTCACTGCTCGCCTCTTCACTCCCCCATCACCTACCGCTCGCTTGCCACTCACCTTTTCACACACACCCCTGCCACTGCTCCTACGGCACCGACTTCCTCTCTGTCCGGTGGGTGTTCACCCACCCCACCCCACCTCTTTCCTGCCCCTGCACCACCCCCGCCCCACCCCATTCCATCCCCTTCCCCCAAGTCCCCGCCCCTGCCCTGCCTCTTTTCTGCCTCCTCCCCTGAGCGAGCCACGTCCCCGCTCTTCCCCCTCCCTCCGGGGAAAGTCTTAAGTGCCGCCAAACAGCTGTTAGACAGCAGGAAGCGCTGGGAGGAATGGGGAGGATCGGGGATGCGGCATGCGGGAGGGGAGAAGGAGGCGAGGAGGGGGGAGCTTGGCTGTCAGTGGGTGCGGAGCACCCACTAATTTTTCCCCGTGGGTGCTCCAGCCCCAGGGCACTCATGGAGTCGGCGCCTCCCTACAGTTCGCCTTCTTACCTGAATATCGGGACAAATGGCATCCCAATCATACATTGATCGGGACGTGGGACAAAGGGTTAAATATCGGGACAGTCCCGATTTTATCGGGACATCTGGTCACCCTAAGTGTAACTATGTTACTAGGTACACTGGGGAGGTGGAGTTAAAGCTCTACCCACTCTCCACCCCCTCCAGTACCTTCAACCCACCATCCTGAGGAGTGGGAGATGTAGCAGCTCTGAGGAGCCTGCTTCCACCCTCTATTAAAGCAACCGGTATGTGATGATTTTGAAGACAACCTCTTTATGAGGAACACAATTCCAATATGGAAGGAACAGCCAAGTACTCTACGTGACCTTGTCAGGCTGTTTGTTTTTTTTAAAAACAGAGCGGAGAAGTCAAAGTCAGGGAACATGCATGTACATCAAATTTCCGAATTTGAAAATGTTGTTCGTTGGATGATACTTTAAACCAATGTCTCTTTTGCCTTGTAATCATACAGGTGGAAATTATTCCTAAAAGAATAATGGATAACTCTGATATTGTGGCCAATTTTCTCTTTCTAAAATGTATGACTGTCATTGAGAAATGAATGAATTCATAATGGCATACGTTTGCATACAAAATCACTGCACTACTTTCTTACTGTATATTGAAGTATTATGTGGCCCAGTGATAGAATATAAATGAGAATAAGAAATTGTAAGGGATATGTTGCACTTCTGTAACCTTTTCTATTCACGTTGCAGACAAAATTGATAGTTTTTCTTTTTATAAAATTTAAATGTTAGTAGCTGAAAGAAAGATGAAGAGACATAATATAGAAATTGAAGAAATATGTATTTTAAATGTACAGCTATTTTATATCTTCTTGCGGAGATAGAACAGAGTAAATAGCCCCGTAATGGAATTTGCAGAGGATCCTAAAGTGGGAGGAGTTGCAGACATCATTAGGAAATGTGAATTATTATGAAGAGACATGTAGCAAATAGAAATGGAAAACTAGAATATGAGTCATCTTGGAAAAATGCAGGTTAACATGACAAGGAAAGTATACACTGATAATGAATGGAATGAAGAAATCTAGATAGCAATAATACCAAAAAGTCTTGGGAATTATTATAATGGACAGCTAATCCAATATAAATTTATAAAATAAGGGATCAAAAATGGTCAATACATTGTTCTACAGCCTATCCAGTAGTGTCCGAGTACAGGGAGGTGATAGCCACTATCTAGAAAATTAAACATTCTTCTTTGAGCAGATTTTTTTTCCATTTATATAGAGTTACTTTTCAGCATTTATAATTATGAGGATTTCTCAGATCTAATCAGTCATTAGACATGCTGTAGAGAAGGTTCCATAAAACACACACAGTATACCAAGCTGTATGGGGATGGACTGGGTGTCCAGCCAACCCTGTTGTCTCTGACTGCAATGTTTGCTTGCTGTCTGGGAGCTCATTTTATTTATTGACTGCCAACGTATATGTCAAAATAAATGCTACTATATTTTTAATTATTCTTTCATTCAAAATGTAAGGCTTCCCTGGAGAGACAGAGAAGTTAAGTACATTATGCAAACACACTTTAAATTATTGAACAACTTTCTGTCAGCCTATACTTGACCCTTGTACTATAGCACTTTCATTGCAGTTCCAGGACAATATGGTATACTGTTCTTTAGTGTTTTTTCTCCCTTAATGGTTTCCACAATTTGATACGTTACAGGTTCTGAAGCAAATTCCTTGAGAAGTCTTGTGTCTCCTGTCAGAATCAGTCATAACTGACTTAAATGAACCTTGTTTGTGACAAACACAAAGGCTTTCTGACCATCAGGGAATCAAGTAAGGGTGCACCATTTAAAGTGTTGTAGATGTCATTGTGACTTGTAATAGCAATACCAAGGAAAGCAAATATTAGCATCCATGGAGACAGGAGATTAGATGTCAATTCATTGTAGATAGCCATAGAAGAAATAATCTTTCTTCTAAATTGGCTCTAAAAGGGAGATTCTAAGAGAAGCTGGAGAGGAAAGTGATCTTAAAGAAACATTGTCAGTATTTAAGACATAACATTTTACTTATCTTTAAAGTGTTTTCCTACAGAGGTTTTATTTCAAAACTATTTGGATGCTTCTACTTCAAACCAATCAATTAAACTGCAAGGCATTTTGGGCCATTCTGCAATGTCTACCTGGTGACCTAAGAGTACAAAATATGTACATGCCATTATGTGGCAAATTTGCATGCAGGAATTTTACTAGCCTTGAGGGGAAGTGGTTACTTCCTGATTTCAGGGCAGATTAAGGTGATGTTTCCAAAGACACACAGCGCAGAGGTTTGAAACTGACAGTGCAGGTACCTTGACCACTGAGGGAGAAGAAATGTGTGCACTGCCAGGGTTACCAATGTATGGATTCTGAGCAATTCCTGGATCACGAGGTTGCAGAAATTTGGGAGAGGAAGGAGTACACCATGACATGGAGATTGATGACTACAGACTGATTTAGGTGGAGAGGAGTGGCTTGCCTTGGCATCATGTTTTGCCCACTCTGCAGTGTCGTGGTGATTCATGTGAGTGAAGTGATCTGGGCCTTATTCCTGGTATGAACCTCATATAGTGTATGAGAGCAGATTTGGACTGCATACTGTACTGTAGTACCCAGCTCTCCACAGTTGTATCGAACACCACTATGTAGGCCAAGGAGTGAGAAGAAGCAGAAGGAGAAGAGTGACCATTTACTTTATGGATCTACTGGCATCCAGAGTGGACACTATTCCAGCTGAAAGGCTGCAGGAGCAATGATGGGATAACCTCTCTACCACTGATGGAAGATTCTGTGTCTCCCTCCCCCCCCCACACACACACTCACGTCCATATCCTGGAGAGATCACTGGAACCAATTTTGTGTAGAAGGGTTTGACATGGGGACCAGATTTACCTATAAATTATCAAGAGAACGTAGAATCGTAAAATAATAAGCATAAAATCGTAGGACTGGAAGGGAGCTCGAGAGGTCATCTAGTCCAGTCCCCTGCACTCAAGGCAGGACTAAGTATTATCTAGACCATCTCTGACAGGTGTTTGGAGATTCCACAACCTCCCTAGGCAATTTATTCCAGTGCTTAACCACCCTGATAGGAAGATTTTCCTAATGTCCAACCTAAACCTCCATTGTTGCAATTTAAGCCCATTGCTTCCTGGTCTATCCTCAGAGGTTAAAGAGAACATTATTTCTCCCTCCTTCTTGTAACAACCTTTTGTGTACTTGAAAACTGTTATCATGTCCTCCCCTCAGTCTTTTCTCCAGACTAAACAAACCCAAATTTTTCAATCTTCCCTCATAGATCATGTTTTCTAGACCTTTAATCCTTTTTGTCACTCTTCTCTGGATTCTCTCCAATTTGTCCACATCCTTCCTGAAATGTAGTGCCCAGAACTGAACACAATACTCCAGTTGAGGCCTAATCAGAGCGGAGTAGAGTGGAAGAATTACTTCTCATGTCTTGCTTACAACACTCCTGCTAATACATCTCAGAATGATGTTTGGTTTTTTTGGAACAGTGTTACACTGTTGACTCATATTTAGCTTGTGATCCTCTGTGACCCCCAGATCCCTTTCCGCAGTATTCCTTCCTAAGTAGTCATTTTCCATTTTGTGGGTGTGCAACTGATTGTTCCTTCCTAAGTGGTGTACTTTGCATTTGTCCTTATTGAAGGACAATCTGTGAGGAATTGTCACAGATTGAAGTGTCATTAGAGGAAGTTTTGGAATTAATTGATAAACTTAACAGTAACAAGTCACCGGGACCAGATGGCATTCACCCAAGAGTTCTGAAAGAACTCAAATGTGAAATTGCAGAACTGTTAACTATGGTTTGTAACCTGTCCTTTAAATCAGGTTCTGTACTTCCAATGACTGGAAGATAGCTAATGTAACGCCAATATTTTAAAAGGGCTCTAGAGGTGATCCTGGCAATTACAGAGGGGTAAGTCTAATGTCAGTATCGGGCAAATTAGTTGAAACAATAGTAAAGAATAAAATTGTCAGACATGTAGAAGAATATAAATTGTTGGGCAAAAGTCAACATGGTTTCTGTAAAGGGAAATCATGTGTTACTAATCTATTAGAGTTCTTCGAAGGGGTCAACAAACATGGACAAGGGGGATCCAGTGGACATAGTGTACTTAGATTTCCAGAAAGTCTTTGACAAAGTCCCTTACCAAAGACTCTTACGTAAATTAAGTTGTCATGGGATAAGAGGGAAGATCCTTTCATGGATTGAGAACTGGTTAAAAGACAGGGAACAAAGGGTAGGAATAAATGGTAAATTTTCAGAATGGAGAGGGGTAACTAGTGGTGTTCCTCAAGGGTCAGTCCTAGGACCAATCCTATTCAACTTATTCATAAATGATCTGGAGAAAGGGGTAAACAGTGAGGTGGCAAAGTTTGCAGATGATACAAAACTGCTGAAGATAGTTAAGACCAAAGCACACTGTGAAGAACTTCAAAAAGATCTCACAAAACTAAGTGATTGGACAACAAAATGGCAAATGAAATTTAATGTGGATAAATGTAAAGTAATGCACATTGGAAAAAATAACCCCAACTATACATACCATATGATGGGGGCTAATTAAGCTACAACTAATCAGGAAAGAGATCTTGGAGTCATCTTGGATAGTTCTCTGAAGACGTCCAGGCAGTGTGCAGCGGCAGTCAAAAAAGCAAACAGCATGTTAGGAATCATTAAAAAAGGGATAGAGAATAAGATGGAGAATATCTTATTGCCCTTATATAAATCCATGGAACACCCACATCTTGAATACTGTGTACAGATGTGGTCTCCTCATCTCAAAAAAGATATACTGGCACTAGAAAAGGTTCAGCGAAGGGCAACTAAAATGATTAGGGGTTTGGAACGGGTCCCATATGAGGAGAGATTAGGTAGGACTTTTCAGCTTGGAAAAGAGGAGACTACGGGGGGATATGATAGAGGTATGTAAAATCACGAGTGGTGTGAAGAAAGTGAATAAAGAAAAGTTATTTACTTGTTCCCATAATATAAGAACTAGGGGCCACCAAATGAAATTAATGGGCAGCAGATTTAAAACAAATAAAAGGAAGTTCTTCTTCACACAGTGCCCAGTAAACCTGTGGAACTCCTTACCTGAGGAGGTTGTGAAGGCTAGGACTATAACAGGTTTAAAAGAGGACTAGATAAATTCATGGAGGTTAAGTCCATTAACGGCTATTAGCCAAGATGGGTAAGGAATGGTGCCCCTAGCCTCTGTTTGTCAGAGGGTGGAGATGAATGGCAGGAGAGAGATCACTTGATCATTATCTGTTAGGTTCACTCCCTCTGGGGCACCTGACATTGGCCACTGTCGGTAGACAGGATACTGGGCTGGATGGACCTTTGGTCTGACCCAGTATGGCCATTCTTATGTTCTTATGTTCTTGAATTTTAGCCTATTTACTTCAAACCATTTCTCCAGTTTATCCAGATAATTTTTAATTTTAATCCTATCCTCCAAAGTACTTGCAACCTCTCCCAGCTTGGTGTCATCCACAAACTTTATAAGTGTACTCTCCATGCCATTATCTAAGTCATTGATGAAGATACTGAACAGAACCGGACCCAGAACATATCTACCATTTCCCCCCATCCACAAGGCTTGTTACCCTGTCAAAGAAAGCCATTAGGTTGGTTTGACACAATTTGTTCTTGACAAATTCATTCTGACTGTTGTTTATTACCTTATTATCTTCTAGGTGTTTGCAAATTGATTGCTTAATTATTATCTTTTTGGGTACTGACTTATCTGTAATTCCCTGGGTTGTCCTTATTCCCCTTTTTTTATATTGGCAATATATTTATTCTTTTCCAGTGTTCTGGAATCTCTCCCATCGTCCATGACTTTTCAAAGATAATTACTAATGGTTCAGATATCTCCTTAGTCAGCTCCTTGAGTATTCTAGGATGTGTCATCAGGCCCTGATGACTTGAAGACATCTCATTTGCCTACATAATTTTTAACTTTTTCTTTCCCTATTTTAGCCTCTGATCTTACCTCATTTTCACTAAAACAATGAGGAGTCTGGTGGCACCTTAAAGACTAACAGATTTATTTGGGCATAAGTTTGCATCTGAAGAAGTGGGTTTTTACCCACGAAAGCTTATGCCCAAATAAATCCGTTAGTCTTTAAGGTGCCACCGGATTCCTCGTTGTTTTTGTGGATACAAAACACGGCTACCCCTCTGATACTCATTTTTACTGGCATTCACTATGTTGGATGTCCAATCACTAGTAAACTTTTTTGTGAAAACTGAAGCAAAAAGTCATTTAGCACTTCTGCTATTTCCACATTTTGTATTATTGTCTCATGGGCCTACCCTGTTCTTGGTCTTCCTCTTGCTTCTGATGTATTCGTATAATGTTTTCTTGTTACACTTTATGTCTAGCTAGTTTAATCTTGTTTTGTGCCTTGGCCTTTTTAATTTTGTCCCTACATACTTGTGTTATTTGTTTATATGAATTTGACCTAGTTTCCACTTTTTGTAGTTTTCTTTGTTGAGTTTTAGGTCATTGAAGATATCCTGCTTAAGCCAGAGTGGTCTTTTGCCATATTTCACCCACGATACCTTCCACTTTCAAATTCTAAACCTGTTCCTCCCTATTTGAGGGAGGAAGGAAGCAAGTGGGCAGAGGGTCAGGTATTCCAAATAATATATGATCATGTAATTAAAGACTGTATCATAATGCCAATGCACAAGGAGCCTTACTAAGATTGATTGATACATTAATTCTGGCATTTTCTAATTTTTGAATCTTTGAAAACACAATATTAATAATATCTTTTAACCTAATACTTTTTAAATGAATAGTGTATGTATAAATTACCAAATAATATGTTATGTTAGCCAGTGGTTTCGTATCATAAGCTCCCATATGCACTTGTACATGAGAGCACTCTATGTGGGTACTTTCATTGTGAAAAGGCATTACAGTTTGGTGAAGGAATAGCAGCTGCCCTCTTCCTTATCCACTGTTTTCTTGGATGAAGACTTATCTTTTTCCTGTAAAAGTCACTGAGGAGTTATTTTATGTCCTGACTGCTTCACTGGCAGTAGGCAGTAGTAGTAGTCTGGTGATGGTGTGGGTGTTCTTAAGAGACTCTAGAATGTTCAATATTGGGGTCCTTCCAACATTTCTGTTACTAAGGAAGCCACAAAAAGGAATTTTTCTAAAGGGCTTGGATACTAGCACTAAAAGTTAAGGGGAGTAATTAACAGATCCCATTCCAAATGTCAAAATGCTATTTGTACTTGGTCCGCTGAAGAGATGAGCAAAGGTCTGTGTTTATTTTCAGCCAAAGCAGTTTGCCCATCCTCAGTTGCAGTTCGCATACAGGAATGTTAATGGAGATTTTTCTGATTTTTTTTGCTTTTATGTTTACATTCTCAGTGTTAACTTTCTATTAGCATAAGTTTTGTCAGCGAATTGTCGGGGGGGGGAGGGGTTCAGATGAATGGTTGGTTGAGAATGAAAATCTGCAAAGCTTTCATAGATATTGCAATAACTAACATTTCTTTCCATTCCAGTTTTCTAAAAACCCTGGAACTCTATCTAGGACTGCTCAAAACCCAAAAGTGTGGGTTTGAGTGTCACGGGGCCTTACCTTAGAAGAATCTGCCATCTTTTTGGTTGGAACTGAAATCTTTATATTTGTCATAAAGGAATGTATTTTTCAATAGGCTTCAAGTGATCTTCTTCTTCCTCCTCTTCCTGAAAAATCTTTTCAGGTTTCTGTATATCATTTCTGGTTCGCATCAGAGATGTTACTGGAGCTTCAAAGTGATATTATAGATGATGGCTTTTGAATGCTGACTTGTCAAGTTGTTTCTAGAATCCTTGTCAGCAATTTGTCATGACACATACATAATGCACAAATACTTGCCTATTACAGTATTCTGTACTCTGGCTACATTAAGGTGTCATGGTCAGTGCTTTTTTAAAAGTATAGCTTCAGCTGTTTATATTTGTACTTTGCATTGTTTCAGGTGGCTTCTTAGGAGCTTACAAGGAGTCCAGGAGAGCTGGCTATATTTTAAAGAAGCCTAATTGAGGAAGCAGGAACAAACAATGCCGATGTACAGAAAGAATAGCAAATTTGGCAGGTGACCAGCTTGGTTTAACATTAGGGTGACCATGTGTCCAGTTTTCAACCAGAACACCTGGTCGAAAAGGTACCCTGGCGGCTCTGGTCAGCATCGCCAACCTGGCCATTAAAAGTCCAGTTGGCAGTGCTGCAGAGCTACGGCAGGCTAGTCCCTACCTGTCCTGGCTCCGCGCTGCACCCCAGAAGCGGCCAGCAGGTCCAGCTCTGAAGTGGGGGGCTCCGTGCTCTGCCCCCCTCTGAACACCGGCTCCGCACTCCCATTGGCTGGGAACCACGGCCCAAATATTGCTCGAGCATGCAGGGAGGTAATCAGGAAGGCCAAAGCACAATTGCAGTTACAGCTAGCAAGGGATGTGAAGGGTAACAAGAAGAGTTTCTACAGGTATGTTAGCAACAACAAGAAAAAGTCAGGGAAAGTGTGGGACCCTTACTGAATGGGGGAGACAACCTACTGACAGATGATGTGGAAAAAGCTTGAAGTACTCAATGCTTTTTTTTGCCTCAATCTCCACAGACAAGGTGAGCTCCCAGACTGCTGCACTGGGCAGCACAGTATGGGGGAGGAGGTGAGCAGCCCTCTGTGGTGAAAGAACAGGGTAAGGACAATTTAGAAAAGATGGACATGCGCAAGTCCATGGGGCTGGATGCAGTGCATCTGAGGGTGCTGAGGGAGTTGGTTGATGCTATTGGCCATTATCTTTGAAAACTCGTGGTGATCGGGGGAGGTCCCGTATGATTGGAAAAAGGCAAATATAGTGCCCATCTTTAAAAAAGGGAAGAAGGAGAATCCGGGGAACTACAGACTGAAGTACTGTGTGCAGTTTTGGGCCCCCCACTACAGAAAGGATGTGGACAAATTGGAGAGAGTCTAGTGGAGGGCAATGAAAATGATTAGAGGTTCTGGGGCACATGACTTATGAGGAGAGGCTGAGGGAGCTGGGCTTATTTAGTCTGCAGAAGAAAAGAGTGAGGGGAGATTTGATAGCAGCCTTCATCTACCTGAAGGGAGGTTCCAAAGAGGATGGAGTTAGGCAGTTCTCAATGGTGGCAGATGACAGAACAAGAAGCAATGTCTCAAGTTGCAGTGGGGGAGGTCTAGGTTGGATATTAGGAAAAACTATTTGTGACGTTGTGCAGTTTTCCCTGCCAGCTCAGGACTCCAGCACCCTGTCTTGCTGAGCCAGACACTCTCATCTGCTCCAACACAGACCCAGGGTCTGAATCACTTGTCCCAAAGCTGCAGGTTTACCCGAAAACAGCTCCCAGAAGTGTGCTTGTCTTTAGCACTCAGATGCCCAATTCCCAATGGGGTCTAAACCCAAATAAATCCGTTTTACCCTGTATAAAGCTTACGCAGAGTAAACTGATAAATTGTTCGCCCTCTATAACACTGATAGAGAGGTATGCACAGTTGTTTGCTCCCCCCCAGGTATTAATACATACTCTGAGTAAATTACTAAATAAAAAGTGATTTTATTAAATACAGGCAGTAGGATTTAAGTGGTTCCAAGTAGTAACAGACAGAACAAAGTAAGTCACAAGCAAAATAAAATAAAATGCGCAAATCTATGCCTAATCAAACTGAATACAGATAATCTCACCCTCAGAGATGCTTCAGTAAGTTTTTCTCAGACTGGACACCTTCCAGGCCTGGGCACAATTCTTTCCCCTGGTACAGCTCTTGTTCCAGCTCAGGTGGTAGCTAGGGGATTCTTCATGATGGCTCCTCTCCCTCTCTCTTCTGTTCCACCCCTCTATATATCTTTTGCATAAGGCGGGAACCCTTTGTCCCTCTGGGTTTCCACCCCCCCTCACTGGAAAAGCACCAGGTTAAAGATGGATTCCACGTCAGGTGACATGATCACATGTCACTGCAAGACTTCATTACTCACTTGCCAGCACACACATATACAGGGAGACTCACAGGTAAACAGCCATCTGCAGACAATGGGAGTCATCAAGATTCCAAACCATCATTAATGGCCCACACTTTACATAATTACAGTAGGCCCTCAGAGTTACATTTTATATTTCTAGTTTTAGGTACAAGAGTGGTACATTTATACAAATCAGATGATCATACTCAGTAGATTATAAGCTTTGTAATGATACCTTACAAGAGACCTTTTGCATGAAGCATATCCCAGTTACGTTACATTCACTTATTACCGTATTTTCTCTAAAACTATCCCAGTTACATTATATTGACTTATTATCAAGTTTTTATAAAACCATATAGACTGCACAACGTCACACTATTTCACTAGGAGGGTGGTGAAACACTTGAATAGGTTACCTAAGGAGGTGGTGGAATCTCCATCCTGAGAGGTTTTTAAGGCCCAGCTTGACAAAACCCGGGCTGGGATGATTTAGTTGGGGTTCGTCCTGCTTTGAGCAGGGGATTGGACTATATGATCTCCTGAGGTGTCTTCCAACCCATATTTTCTATGTTCTAAGTAAAATTTCTTTCTCTGTCAGCTTTGTCCTTTACCGCTGATTTGTTCCCATATTTTGAATGGAAACAAAATTAACATAGCTCTTGTTTATGTTCTGGTTACTTTCCTCTTTGAGCTTGAACATAATTGATGACATGCTCAGCAATGTCATCACAGCTCCGAGAGTAGAGTTTTACTTATGCTTCCTTGGCTGACTGAAGTGATCTTTAGAAATACAGCTAAATTGTGTTGAGTTCTAACTTTAAAGAGTGACTATTTGTTTCAAGATATTGTTTTCAGTTTCTTGGCAACAGAGTAGTATATATTTCTTTCTTTTATTTTTCTTCAGTAGACACTTAATCTTGAGAGGACATTTCCAACCATACAATCAACTTTACGTAGGTTAAATTTGGGACCCAAAATTGCTTGTGTATCCTATTCAGAGCGTCATACATTCTGAAGTTTAATTTGTGCTCCTTCAACTATTATTGCTCATCTTGTGTCATTCTAGTCAGGGGTAGGCAACCTATGGCACGCGTGCTGAAGGCAGCACGCGAGCTGATCTTCAGTGGCACTCATACTGACCGGGTCCTGGCCACTGGTCCGGGGGGCTCTGCATTTTAATTTAATTTTAAATGAAGCTTCTTAAACACTTTAAAAATCTTATTTATTTTACGTACAACAATAGTTTAGTTATATATTATAGACTTATAGAAAGAGACCTTCTAAAAACATTAAAATGTATTACTGGCACGCGAAACCTTAAATCAGAGTGAATAAATGAAGACTCGGCACACCACTTCTGAAAGGTTGCCGACCCCTGTTCTAGTATATAGTTCTATTTTTCACATCTTTGGTCCAGGGCAAGAAATTTAGCCAATCCAATCCCTGGAAGATAAATAGCTGCTGTACACTCTACCTGTCAGTACATGCTACATCTAAGCAAAAAGAATGCTTTCTAATGCTGTTGGATAGTGTCACATTCTGGGGTGCAGTCCAGTGAGAGAGTGTGTTATTTCCTGCCCCGTAATCCTGGATGCCTGACAATGCTCTGTTCTTGTAGCTCCCAACCTGGGCTTTTCACAACCAGCTACCAGCATGCAGGTCACATCCTGAGTATCTGTGTGCTAGACTTTATTGGTTCAGGAGTCAAATTAGCGATCGGCATTACCGAAAAGAGCCACAGTAGTGTGAATTCATTGTTTCATTTACTATAGTACTATATATCCATATTTAAACAGAATGATGGGAAATATTCAGTGTGTGTGTGTGTGTGTGTATATATATATAATACATAGACTGGTTAATAATTAAATCACACCGTGTTTTAATACCATGTGCTGCAAAGAGCTGCAGGAGACACATTAAAGAGCCACTTGCAGCTCCTGAGTTTCAGTCTGAGTGTCACTGTGCTAGACAGCCCTGGTTCAGCAGCTCTGACCCCAGCAGCTGGGCTACAGCCCCACAACCCACTTTGGCTTCCACCAGCCTGGGTTACTACTTGCAGGGTGACCCCAGCACACTCACAGTCCTGGATTTTTCCAGAAACGTGTTCTGCAATGTCCAGCCCTCTCCTGGATGGTTCAGATATTACAGTTTGTGGCTCCCAAAAGGACTCAATATTCAACAGTTTGTTACTTTAGCTGGAGTTACCAAATAATCAGTTTAAACACAGCACAGGATTGCCTTACATAAGAAATAAATGTATTTAACAAAATAAAATAAATGTGTTAACAAAAGAAGGTAGGATTTAAGTGAGTTCAAATACAAGAGATAAAGTTACAAATGGTTACAAGCAAATAAAAGGGAAAACATGCATCTAAAAGTCTAAAACGTAATCTAGCAAGTTTTGGTTCAAGGCTTTGTTGAAGATGGCCTGTCTCACCCACAGTCTTCCAACAAGATGGTGACTGACCCTTTCCTTGGTCAGGATCTCTTCCAGAGGCCCAAAGGTGCCGGTCCCTTTGTCTTCTTAGGTGAAAGAAAACTTGGGGTTCTCTGCCCCTTTCTTTTATTGTCCAATGAACTTTTGAAGTGGAAGTCAAAACAAAGTTTATCCAAACAGTGAGGAAAGCGATGTGCAGACTGGCAGTGAAAGAGGCTCCATGTTCTTTCTTCCCCCACTTGAGTTTGCTGAAATCCAAATTGTTTGGTTTTCTGACATCTCTTTCCCCCTGCTGTTCTGAGGACCCTGTTTACTACTTATATGTAAATTGAGGTAAACCCACACTTCTTTGTTTAGGATAGGCCTGTTTAACAACTTTTGCCTAGGCAGAGCTGTCTGGTTTTGAAGGTGTGCTAATAACATCATACAGGGGAAATTCATAACTTTACATATAATGTTGCTACATACATTTCAACGAGATATTATTGGTCAGTGAGTTATTAGTTTTCAAATGATACCTCACATGGCATATTTTGTACAAAGATTATTACAGTGGTGTGTAAGGTGTGAATACAGGAGTGCTTTTGAGCAAATGAAGTGAACCTAACTGAGATGTAAATAAGCTGTGGGAAATCTTAGGAACATTATCTCAGATTTCATTGTGCGGGATGTACCCAAGTATACTGTACCATACTTGAAAAATTCCTCTTAGCTCATTGAAAGTTGCCTTGCTCCTGAAGAATTTGTCTTCTGTTTTTACACTCTAGAGTCCCATTTCTGCAGAGATATTCATGGGAGAAAGTCCTTTCACACCATTTGCAGGCATTGGGCACCTTTGTGGTTATTTTTTCCTAATAGTTCCTTTGGCGAGGAGTATGCCAGTGACTCTCACTATCGGTTTTGTCTAGACTAGGAAAAGTGGTTGAGGTTAGGTTGGGGTTAACTAACATGTTTTACTTAACCTCATCTTATATGTAGATTTAACTGATCATGGTCCACTCTAGGTTCTCCCATAGGGTTCACCTCACCAAGCTAAATCAGGGGATTTTCCCCTAGTGTATATGCAGATTAACATGTTTTAGTTAACCCTGCGCTAACCTCAACTATATTTCCTAGACTAGGACACCCACGTAAGGTTTCAGGTTCCCAGTTGTCACCTCTCTTGGGATGAGACCAGAATCTCTCTCCCCCTGTCATACACTGTGGTATCCCCAGCAAGCCAGTCTGCCTAAAGGCCTGCCCATGTGGTTTGCTTTCTCTCCAAGGGCTATGAACAGTGGTTACAAGGTCACCAGTGCCAGTGGTTACAAGTCACCAGTGACCACACAGCTCTTCCAAAGTAAAGTACATTTATTCTTAGAGTAAAAGCATAACAGAGAAAACAAACACCCTACAAATTCCTACCCACTTACTAAACATACCAAAATTGGGGTGTCTGGCAGGCCACTATCCCATCCAATGCTTCAGCAAGGGTTGCCCCCCTGCTTTGGACAGAAGGTACTATCTGTTTCCTGAATCAACATGAAGGCTCTGAGTCTGTTTAAACTCAGTCTTTTATACCAATATTTCTTTATATCTTGGTCGCTTTGAACCAGTATATGCAAACCTCCCCAGTGGGTGTGGTACCTTTCTGGAGTTATTTACAGTCCGAGTGACTCACCTTACTCATGCCCCAATGTTTTTAGTTCCTGGGGGAGCTGTGGTAACCCTCCCCTCATGAGGTAGAACACAATCATACATAACTCATTCATAATTTTAATACAATGGCCCCCAACGATACTGCATGGGATTGCTGTATCTGTCACAGTGAGCATGAAAGGAGGAAGCTCAGATGAGAAGGAGGGCTGCAGGGAGAACTCTGCAGTCCTTCCCCAGTCGGTAGAGGGTGAAGGAAGGGCACAGAGAGAGGTAGATATACAGTAAGCCCAGAGAGGGGCTGTGGGAAAGGGCCAGAAGCAAGCCCAAGGTAGGAAGAAGTCCATGGAGCCAGTGAGGCGTCTATGGGTATGTAGGGACACCCTGACACAGGGACAGAAGGACTGCATAGAATTGCTGCAGATAAATCATGGAAAACCGTGATGTGCTTGCTGTTTTGTATTATTTATGTTATTGTAAATTGCAGCAGTTAGATCAGCCTTTCTATGTTTATGGTTGTGGAACCGAAACCAATATGGATTATGGTCTCTGTCATCTGCAGGGCTAGGAACGAGTGTGTCCTTTTGTTGGAATTTCTAATAAATTTGGAAAGAAAGATGAAAACAAATGAAATAGGATTACAGTTCAGGATCTTTGGGGAGTCCTACAATACAAATATTTTTCCTACAGTCCTTGTTTTCGCTCTTTTGGACATTCCTCAAGCTGTTTGAGTTTCCTTTCCAGGGTCAGGAATCTGTCCTCATATTCCTGCTGAGTTTTCTTTATCAGTGTGAGTTATTGGCCTAGTACTTCCTTGTTTTCAGTTAGGTCTTTTTAGTTCAGTTGAAAACACCTTCAAGACAGAATACGGAGGACTGAAAACCTTCACATGTTTTTTTCCATTACTGTGGTAATATTCTGTGTAATTTCTTCCCCACTTCTAACTGTCTTTTTCTGTGTCAGTGTCTGAGGATATCCTGCTACTGGCATCATTTTGTTTCTTATCAGGGCTAGGAGGCTGTGGCTTCTCATTCAGTGCTGTTCCAGATCTCCTTTTCATTTTTTGTTCCTAACAGAAATGTGTCCAGGGAAACGTTTCTGCCGTGGTAAAATCCTATTTTGGTTCTGTATCCTACTGTTTTCAATGATAATTTTGTCAGATCGATGGGGAATAGAGCTTGCGCTTGGTGTGAATGCAATTGCTAGCTAGGTCTTCATTGCATGCCCTTTTAAAACATCCCTGGAATAGAACAAATAGCTTACTGTGTATACCCCTGTATATGCTATGAATGGCTGAGTGCCTACAGCACCCAAGCAATACACATACAAAATGACATTGGAATCACATACTTTGAAGTGTGTTATTGCACTTAGGGAAAGTTTGTTTCAGTTATTTTTGGTAGATTTTTAACCTCAGTTACACAAAACGGAGCTCCTTGCCAGTCTTTCAGTCAGAAAGGGCTGCAGGATTTGGCCATTACTAATTATGTACTAGAGTAATGTCAGGTGAAGTTAAGACCAATGGGAATTTCAGATGAGTAAGGACTTCAGATATTGCCAGACTTAGCCTTGTGAAATTCTTCCTGTGCTGCTGGGTGAGTTCCACTGAATAATATTCAGTTCCTGTACTGTTCCAGCAGGACAGTTTTATTCCTTAGATATTTTTTCCCTGGCAAGCTGTTTCATTCAAAGTGCCTGACTCAAAGCCTATTGTAATCAATGTGAGTTTTTTCTATTGACTTCAATGGGCTTTGGATCAGGCTCAAAATCCCAAAGTTTACCCTGCCTGTTGATGCTTCAATGAGCCCTAAATGTGTTGAAAATCTAAATTAACCACACTTCAGTATTTCTACATAATTTTACATACTTTACAGAACTGATCCTTCATTTATCTATAAATAATAGTTTTGGTTCTGGCAGATAGTTAATATTATAGTTATATGACTTCAGCAGAGCTCTGTGAGGACGGACTGCTACACCCATGAAGAACCCTATTATAATAAATGGGGCTCCATCAACCCATGTAGTTGACCATGCATAATCAGAGCTTAAAGTAGTATTGGGGGGGATTTTTTTATTTTTTATTTTTTTTTCTCAATGCACCTTTGATACACCAGTTGAGGATCTGCCTCTCATGTCAAGCACCCACTGGAACCTTTTCTAATAATACTAAACTATTGAAGATCAGTTCCCCCTGTTTATTCTCAGATGTCATTAAAGGAATGTCATAATGAAAGTAATAGTGCTATTAGTAATATTGTGTTCTGAAATACATCAGTCTCCAGAGACTGTAGCTGCAAGCTGAATTGTTTAATATAAAACAGAATTATCCTTTTCTGAACTGCATGCCTATTTAGACCTTGATCTTTCAAACAGTTATGCACATAAGCATTCCCAATGAGTATAATGGGACAGCACATGTGCATAAAGTTATCATGAGAACAAGTATTTGCAGAACTGGGGCCTTAGTTTTTATTAAAAGAATAGAATCCTTGCAACTATAGAAAATTGTCTTGATCTTGGAAGGATTTGATCATCAGAGTTCTTAAGAACATAAAAAACATAAGAATGGCCATACTGGGTCAGACCAGAGGTCCATCCAGCGCAGTATCCTATCTGCTGACAGTGGCCAATGCCAGGTGCCCCAGAAGGAGTGAACCTAACAGATAACGATCAAGTGATCTCTCTCCTGCCATCCATCTCCACCCTCTGACAAACAGAGGCTAGGGACACCATTCCTTATCCATCCTGGCTAATAGCCGTTAATGGACTTAACCTCCATGAATTTATCTAGTTCTCTTTTAAACCCTGTTATAGTCCTAATCTTCACAACCTCCTCAGGTAAGGAGTTCCACAGGTTGACTGGGTGCTGCGTGAAGAACTTCCTTTTATTTGTTATAAACCTGCTGCCCATTAATTTATTCACTTTCTCCACACCATTCATGATTTTATATATCTCTATCATATCTCCCCTTAGTCTCCTCTTTTCCAAGCTGAAAAGTCCTAGCCTTTTTAATCTCTCCTCATATGGGACCCGTTCCAAACCCCTAATCATTTTAGTTGCCCTTCTCTGAACCTTTTCTAATGCCAGTATATCTTTTTGAGATAAGGAGACCACATCTGTACGCAGTATTCAAGATGTGGGTGTTCTATGGATTTATATAAGGGCAATAAGATATTCTCCGTCTTATTCTCTATCCCCTTTTTAATGATTCCTAACATGCTGTTTGCTTTTTTGACTGCCGCTGCACACTGCGTGGACATCTTCAGAGAACTATCTAAGATGACTCCAAGATCTCTTTCCTGATTAGTTGTAGCTAAATTAGCCCCCATCATTGTATGTATACTGGACTATTAGAGAAGTTATTTTGTTTCACGATGTGGTATGATAGTGTTTAATTGCTCAAACCCATGTACTGTACATAAGGAAATTCGAGGCATTCATTTGTAATTTTAAGTATGTGGGGGTTTTTTCTCAAAGATTTTTTCTAAAAACTTATTTAAACACAATTTGTTTTGCTTTTTTTGTATTATAATGTGAAACTGTGAAACAGTCAAAAACTTTGTCTGAAAAATACAGAAAAAATATTCCAGTAGATCATTATCTTGTTAAGGATGATTATGAGGATTTTACACTTGCAAATAAAATTGGAAAGTGTCATCTTTCTCTTTCTTTTTATCACATCGTATGATATGAAACAGTACACTGATTCTTTATTGGATTGAGCTTACTTTTCATATTGCTATAATCTTTGTCAGACCTCACATCCGGTTGTTTGTCTCATGTATGAGCTTAGAAAGTAATCCATTAAGATGGCTGAACGATTCAGGACACGTTTTCCTACTGAAGTGTTGACTGTAAGCTAATATATTCTGTAGTTGTGTTGTATCAAAAAGAAAAACTCATTGCAATTAAATTTTCAGAATAAAATGTGTACTTTGTGTTTCCATAAAAAAATTTCTTTTTTTTTCAGATGGAACATTTGAAAAAAACTTCCTCTCTTATTTTTACCTAAATAAATCTGCTGTGTTTTTAAAGGGAAACTGTCAACTTAAAAATCACACTTTTTATTTGCAAATGTTTTCCTGCATTTATTTCATTTGAAAGTAGACTTAAAGGGATGAATTCAATTTAAAAATCACCCTTTTGTTTTGGAATTTTTAAACAGCTGGTGTTAAACTAACTACAAAGGTTAATGTAATTGAAGGAAATTGTAGGGGGAAGATGTTTATTTGCTTTACAGGTCTGTCTCATCTTACGCGGGGGTTCCGTTCCGCGGTTAGCGCATAAAGCGAAAACTGCGTATAGTCAAAATTACATTGAGTTCAATGGCGGGCGAAATCGCCCGCACTACAGGAACAGTATTAAAATTGTTATTTTTCTCTTTTTTGTTTTTTT
Organism: Malaclemys terrapin pileata; assembly: GCF_027887155.1. Lineage (NCBI taxonomy): Eukaryota > Metazoa > Chordata > Testudines > Emydidae > Malaclemys > Malaclemys terrapin. The sequence continues at coordinate 77,767,715 of NC_071507.1, read as the reverse complement.
GTTTTGTTTTTGCCGACCTTGTAAAGCTGAAATCGCACATGTTAAATGCGCGTAAGATGCGACAGACCTGTATTTAGTTTGTTCACTTTGCATGTGATGGCACATTGTACAGGAGAAAGTGATTATTACAATCAGTCATTTTCTCCTGTAGTTTATGTGGTCTTTTGAAGAGCAAATAGAGAGAAATCTTTTTTAAAATAGGAAAATGTGATTGGAAGACCATAACCATTGGCAGGCAGAGTCAGGGCCAGATGTAGTATCTGAAATTACTTTACACTCTTTAAAAAGCAACAACTTGATTTCCAGTTGACTGTGTCCCTTTAAATATTAATCTGTTTTTAAGAGATCACTACTATTCAAGATTTTTATTGTCCATTCTTTTTGGTGGAATTTTGAAGGGACACGGTCAATTTATAATATAGTCAATTGTACATACAGACTAATATAGATATAAAATTGTGGACCTGATTTAGCACTTAAGTACATGCATGCTTAATTCTAACTCTGGTTTCATGGAGTTGTTAAGCATGTGCTTAAAGTTAGATATTTGCTGAAGTTTTTTTCTGAATGGAGCCCTAAGACACAAAAATTGTACAACCTTTACAGGAATGATCCTGTAAACATGTGTTTACGATAAAAAGTAAGCACATTTCACTGAAACCTGTAGTTTTCCCTTTTTTTTGCAGATGTAAATCAGCATTTTAGGGAAAATGAAAACAACACAATAAATCTAGGGTTATAGCTACTAGCATACACTATGCAATTTTATGATAAATATTAGCCTGGGGGGGTGCTTTTTTGATAAGATATACAAAATTCAAAGCGGCTGCAGTTTTTCATTTAGTAGATGACAATAAAATCATAAAAAATGAAAGATTTTAAAGATGTAAGGTTTTGAATAAAAGATTAGTGGTGATGAAATTCTGTCTAATGTTATGCTTGCTGTGCTATTCCTGCTAACTGTAACTCCGATTTTTTTCCTCCTCCTGGCACTGCACATGAATATTTTGAGTGGCTATTGTGTTGCTCAGTAAATTGCTAGATAATTGTATGATGATTTTTTAAAAGGGTGTGGCTGCTTTTATCTGTGCCTTTTTAATCAATAAAGTTTCATTACTTTTAACTTCACCTAGAACAATAGGCATTTTAGGAAATAAAAAGGAGAGAATGGTATTTGAAATTGGAACAGTAATGGTGAAAACTTGTGACAGAGTCGCTTAGCAAAATAATTACCTCTTAGTCCTAGATTATTCATGTGCCTTGCAACTGAATTAATTTCAGGAACATTGCTGTGCAGTTTGGTTATTACACAGTTGATTCTCAGGGACTTGAAGAAACAGTGAGGCAACCTTCATAGCTTCACTAGGGGTATTTGTTTGTGTGTGTGTTGTTTTTGTTTTTCAATCCTGAGTATATCTAAAGTAACCCAATTCTTGCTAGTATTCACATGGGGCCCAGTAAATAGTCTTTGTTCAAGAAAATCTCCCATAGATATCATTAAGAGATTTTGTTGTTATTTTTATTTATTACTGATTTGGGCTCTTAATTGAAAAGCTGCCTTTATAAAGCACCTTGTACCATCACTGTGAAAATAAGCAAACTCATCTATATGGCACATAGTCAGAAAAGTTATTTAAATATGCGTTATGATGGCTTTTAGTATTTTACACTGGTAAAATATGACATTACTATATGGGCTAGGGCAGTGGTTCTCAAAGCCGGTCCGCTGCTTGTTCAGGGAAAGACCCTGGTGGGCCGGGCCAGTTTGTTTACCTGCTGCGTCTGCAGGTTCGGCCGATCGCGGCTCCCACTAGCGGTGGTTCGCTGCTCCAGGCCAATGGGGGCTGCGGGAAGTGGCGCAGGCTGAGGGATGTGCTGGCCGCCCTTCCCGCAGCCCCCATTGGCCTGGAGTGGTGAACTGCGGCCAGTGGAAGCCGTGATTGGCCAAACCTGCAGACGCGGCAGGTAAACAAACCAGCCTGGACTGCCAGGGGCTTTCCCTGATCAAGCGGCGGACCAGCTTTGAGAACCACTGGGCTAGGGCAATACCCTACACATGCAAATAGTTCATACTTACCTGAATATTCTGATTGATGTCAGTGGGAATACTCATGTGAATTTGGAGTACTGTGAGGAGTAAAGGTTTATACTCGAGACCCATGAGACCTATTGCTTGCAATCTATGAGTTAGACTGTCAGATGTAACAATTTGTCCCAAGAAAGGGTAATGCATAATAACATAGCTCCAAGGAGCAGAATCGGAAGGGAACTGTGACTCTCTACTTCCTCACTAGAGCAAGGGGGAGCCAGTCCGCCACTAGTATATACCAGCAGCAGATTATTTCCCTTTCTGCACCAGTGCTGCTGGCTGGTGCATTGTGGGAGAGGGAAAGGGCAGAGGCGGGGCCTTGCACTCTTGCACGCTGTCGTAAGGTGATAACCATGACCTAAATAAGGCAGAACTAGAGCAGAGTGACTTTCTGTTTTTTTTACAAACCTTTTGATGATGATTCCCCATTTACAATTACATTTTGAGACCTAGCAATTAGCCATCTCATAAATCCATTGAATATGTGCCATGTTAATTTTACATTGGTCTAGTTTTTTTAATCAAAATGTCATGTGATACTAAAAGAGACAAGATGGGTGAAGTAATACCTTTTATTGGAAACAACATGTGGTACCAAGTCAAACTTTCTACAGAAGTCTAAGTAGTGCTCGCTTCGGCAGCACATATACGTAATCTCGTCAAAAAAAGATATCAAGTTAGTTTGCAGGCTCGATTTCCCATAAACCCATGTTGACTGGTATTGATTACATTGCCCTCCTTTAATTCTTTATTAATGAAGTCCTATGTCAGCCGCTCCAGTCCTCCCTCTTCTGTCAAAGAAAGGATCTGAACTGTAGAGTCTGCAGGCAAGTAGAGAGAGAGTCCTTGAGAGATAAAAAAGGACAAAAAAGTTTACAAGTTACTTTATAAATAACCTAACTATCCTTATAAAATCTAATCTGGCTGACTTAAAACTACTATATGAAAACAAATTGTCTCATTTTTAAATCTTAAGGATTTTGGATGAGGAGCTGCATGGCCTCTTGGAAGACTTAAGCTTTCACTGAGAGACCATTCGTAGGATCCTGTGTTGCCACTCTGCATTTGCTGAGATTCTGCTTTGTCTCTGATGCAGCTATCAGATCTGTTGCTAAAGTTTGTTCTATTTACCATTACATCTGCCCAGCTAGAGGCCAAGACCCCAATATGACAAAAACAAATATGAAAATCATGGAATCCAGTCCATGGCATTAACCAGCCTCCATAGTTTTCAAATAATAATTACTCACTTTTAGCCACCTTTGTTTCATTGCACTTTTCCTCCTTGCAAAACATTTGTGGGCATGTCTCATTATGAGTTTTCCGATATGCATCCGAAGAAGTGGGCTGTAGCCCACGAAAGCTTATGCTCTAATAAATTTGTTAGTCTCTAAGGTGACACAAGTACTCCTGTTCTTTTTGTGGATACGGACTAACACGGCTGCTACTCTGAAACCTATGAGTTTTCTGACGTCTTATTCAAGCAGTTGCTTCTGTCTCCATTGATATCAACTGCTGGCAAGATACAGTGGATTGCTGAATCTTGGCCTTATCTGTTATAATACTTGCAGCCTAAAAAAAGCATGCATAGAAATAGTACAGTGTCTAAGTCCTTTTTTCAAATGTATTAACTGACTACTTAAAGGCTATAATAATTTGTGCCTCAAACAGCCAAAACATAACTTTATTTTCCTTTCAACTCATGTGAATCAAATCTCTTACCTGATGAACAGACTGTTGCAATGTATATATTACAACCATAGAAGCCATACATTTTAAAAGATATGCATGTTCTTTAGACGTATTGATGGTAATTTAGTTTAAAATATTGACTTTGGAATTCCTGATTTTTTTTTTCCCCCCCCAGAGGAAAATCGTCCAGGATTCCATTAATCCCTCAGAACCTGTGATCAGGAAAAGGCTAGGTCAGCATTAACTAACCCCAAGATAGCTAACCAGAATTTAGCCAGGCCCTTTTGAATTGTGTAGATGCAGTTTAACACCCTTGACTCTGATTTAGCTGATTGAGGTAGACCATAGACCACCCAGCCTTCATCCTCCACCCCCACCCCCTTCCCCACCCGTGTTAGCTAACTTTGACCTAGCCTCAGTTGTTGTCTAGTCTAGACAAGCCCTATAATGACCTGATCCATCCTGACCAAAAAGGGTTGATTATAGCACCCTGCTGGGCTCAACAAACCCTCACCTGGATCAGCAAGAAGGGTGGCTGTAAATCTACAGGAGGTGTCTTCCTCTGAGGGTTGGTTTTAGTAATTGTGTTGCATTCCATCCCAGGATTGTCACTATTTAAAAGTCAAAATAACCTAGACACCACTTCCCTTTAAAATATGCATTTTTTTTTTGCAACAGAGTTTATTCTATGCACCTATTCACCTTGTAAAAATATTCCAGCAAAGGACATGTACTCGTACATATGTCTCAGTTTGGGGTATATATATTTCTGCATATACATAGCCATTTCTGAATTTGCATCTCCCAGATATTTGACAGAAATGTAGTAAAATTGGATAGTAAAAAGTTACAGTAATTATAATAGTATCACTGTATTTTTGTCAGTGTAGAATGCTAGTGTAAGTTGAAAAGTGTTGAATTATTCAAGAAGAATCTTTGACAGCTGGAGTGAGGGACTTGTATGAGAATATCTCTTATTCTTAATAAACATGAACAACCTTTTGAGGAAGAAAATCAGCTTTATCTCTTTCAGGATATTGATGAATAACAGTCTAGTCTGAATTTTCTTTTGATACTTTAGGTTGCAATCTTTTGATGTGCACATGTAATACTCATTAATGAAAGTTGCATACACCAGGCTTAAGTAGTATATGTAGGATAAGTGTACTGGAGAAGGTACAATTTTTAATCACTAGGAAGCTCCAAAATTACATTATATAGTAACTCTGCTGCAGCTCACAGACCTGTGTGCACTCCTAACATAGACCATAGCAGCCCTGGAATAAAAGTTGTTCTTTGTGTTTCAACATTGACATTTGAATAAAATATCCATTTTAGCCTATTGGTTCCTTCACAAAAGGAAAAAAGTGAATTTAGTCTTGTCCTGTTAGAATATACTCTGTATATCACTTGATCACAGATACTGTTATTATTATAATAACTGAACAATATAATAACTTAACAATCTATTAATGTGTTTATCTTCACAACACCTATATGAAATAGGGAACTATTATTCCCACTTTGCATATAGAGAACACAGAGTGACTTACCCAAAATCATGCAGCAAGTTAGTGGCAGAGCAGGGAATTGAACCCAGGTCTCCAGCTAGTGCCTTAGCCATTAAACCATCCTTCCGGTCCTAATTTGATTCAAATTTTATAAAAATGAGTTAATAAATTATGTAGCGTTTTAGAGGTGAATGTAAAATACTGCACAGTTCAGATAACAGCTGTTGCTGAATTTAGAGAATTGTTAAGCCTTATGATTACTATTCAGTCCGTGGCTATTCTAGTACATGTAGTAGGGCTGACATTCCAAGTAATTTCTCGGTTTATTGGACCCTTCAAAGCTTGCTTTCTTCCCTGAAAGCTTAGGTTCTGTTGTCCCTAACATCTCTATTTTGAGGCCAATCTAATTCTTAGCTCCAGGGCCCTCTGTTCTAGCATGATTCAAAATGCAAGACAGAATAACCAATTTGTTTATATGTGGTACATTAAGACACACCTTTTGCTGAAGATTTTTATATTTTTTTCTAGCTGTTTCAAATTCTATTACCAGACAAGACTAACACAATGAAGCAGTGTGAGCTTTGATGGAGTACCACTGACTGTCACATTTTTCTAGCAGATCTCCATTATAAGGGAAAATCACCAGTGTGCTTATACAAAGCATGCTCATCACTTAAATCTCATGTAAGCACTATTTTGAGGAGTTATAGGGTGCATAGGCCTTATGTGGGTTCTCTGCACAGATGTGAATATCAGCCTACATGAGATCATGGTCACGTTTTCTGGAATGATATGTGCTATGAATATAAGGTGTGCACATAAATATATATTTCCAGACAAAAATAACCCTGGATGGAATGAGGGCTAACACTAGACTTCCTTTTAAATTGATTTGAATAGAACATTAAATATCCATATTTTAAAATAAGTACCAGATGGTAGAAACTCGCTGTTAAGTTTCCAACAACTGCCAAAGCTTATTGTTCATTCCCCTTCCACTTAGGACTTGGAGACGATGACCAGTAGCCTCATGTTACCTAAACGCTGCCCTGTCCAATATATGAATTGTACTATTGATAACAATAAACAAATTAGAATTTACCTATATTTTGTAATTTTACAGGTATTTTCTATGTGGATATATAATTTTTACCATATATCCCAACCTTCATCCTGTTGTTAGTTATGAAAATAAGGAAAGCATCCTCATTGAACAAAATAACTCCATCTTGTCTGACCCGTCAGGTGCACGTGAGTAGCTTTCCTAGGACCAGAATAAGATTAGGGCTTGGGTCAGAGCTAGCTGGCTGAGGCTTCACCTAGAGAAGATTGAGGTGATGTTTGTAAGCTGTGGGCAACAACTGGAAGGAGTGGCATAGATTATCTTGTCCCCTTTGATTGAAAACTTGTGCTCACTATTTGTTTCTCAGGTTCATAATTTAGAAGCCTTGTTAATTTGTATTATATGTAAAGTTTTAGCTAGGGTGTAGTTGCCAAGACTCTGCTTTGCAGCTGCTCTTGGCAAGAAGGATGCAATATGGACCATGGGACCATTGCTCAACTCCCGTCACCTGTTAGTGGCAGTATCAAGCAATTAATGATGACAAGCATTGTTTTACTGAGACAGATTAGTCATTTTTCTGCACTGTTTTCTGTGCACAAGTCTGTAAGTAGGGGATCTCTGCACATTATAGATGGAGCATTACTGACATCGATAGTTTAGAAAGACAAGGTGGGGGAGGCAATACCTTTTATTGGACCAACTTCTGTTAGTAAAAGAGACAAGATTTCAAGCTTACTCAGAGCTCTTTTTCTGGATCTCTAAAGCTTGTCTCTTTCACCAACAGAAGTTGGTCCAATAAAAGATATTACCTCACCCACCTTGTCTCTCTAATCTCCTGGGATCAACATGGCTACAACAACACTGCAAACAACCTGTAGCTTAGGTGCTTAAGTGTTATCATTGTAAACTCACTCTTTCATTTGCATACAACTTTCTGAAATTTTCATCATTCAGGATGAAACATTCCAAGCCGGGTCTTTGCCTGAGGCAGAGGTACTTCTTTTTAAAAAACAACTGAGCCCTTTTTGAGACTCTGGACACTGGGGAAAGGAGGAAAATACATTTCCATTGCAGCTGAAGATTCCATCCACACTGAGCATTCTCCAGCCGTGGGGTACAGGGGCAAAGTGAGCCTTTCCCTGTAATTGCAGCCCTCAGCTACTCCTGACTGGGATGGGCACCCAAACTAAGAGCAGGGAGACTGTTTTTCCTGTGCCCTCAGTACTCCCTTTGCTGGCTCTGAAGCAGCCTGGAGGAGGAAGCTTCCTGAATCAGATATGGAAAGGATGGACCTGGGGTTGGAGGAGGGAGAAAGAGTAAATTGAGACAAGAACCTGGGGAAGACTGGACTGAGAGACTAGTTGGGTGGATGGAAACAGAGAGAAACTTGGACTGAGTGCCAGGTGTGTGGGAAGAAGGGGTGGGGAAGATTGGCACTAGCTGAGCAAGAAGACTGGAACAAGATGCTGGGGGAGGAGAGACTGGGACTCCAGGGAGGGAAACATAATGGGGACTGGGAGGCAATTTTGGGAAGGAAGGCACTGGACAAGGTCCCCAGGAGACTGAGACTGGCTGGGTATGGAGATTAGGACTGGGAACCAGTGGGAGGGGAGCAAGGGAGGGTGGGACAGATTTTATGAGGAGCTGGAGTTTGCGGGAGACCTGGAATTGGCTGGACAAGAGGTCAGGGAAAAGTGAAACTGGGATGAGGAGCTGGGGAAATTGAGATTGAATGAGGAACCTGGGGAGGGAGACTGGGATTGGGAGCCAGTGGAAAGGGTAAACAAGAGCAGGCAGAGAGACAGATAAGACTGGGAGTCAGGAATAGAGAATTGAGACTTGGCTGGGCGAGGTGAATGAGGACAAGAAGCTGGGGGTGGGACTGGGCAAGGAGACTGTGGCTGGGGAGCAGGAGGGAGTGACTGTGATTGCAAATAGAGGAAGACTGAGACTCATGCAGAGCCCAGAGGTGGAGACTGGGACTGAATGGGCATTGAGATTGGGACTGGGCTAAGGATTCTGAGGAGTGGAGCCTGGGACAAGGAGCCAGCTGTGGGGAAGAGACAGGTCTGGGATAAGGACAGTTTGGAGGGCAAGGGGTCAGACTTGGGGCGGAGGGTGAATGGGCAGAAAGGTCTATGCACACTGGCGCACACACCCCTCCAGAGCCTGGAATGGAACCCAAGTTTACCGAGTCTCTCCATTTCTCTTCTGTCAGCAAATATCTGCAAAACCCACTAACAAGACACATTTCCCCCCCCCACACACACACCAGTGTTGAGCCACGTAGAGGATTACAACCTGCTATTGCTATAAGTCACTCCCTTTGCTCAAGTGGCAGAGGTCTATGCCATGGATCTAAAGATTCCAACTCTGCTGATGTCCCACGTGAGTGTCCATATGTTACGTGATGGAATTTCTGTTTATTCAATTTTTGATTGTTTTTTAAAAAAACAAGGAAATTACACACATGCAAACTACATTAAAAGAACATTATTACGATTGCAAAGTCAAATGCTCAAAGGTTAGGAAATGCCAGAATTGAGGTACTTTTATTACCCCCTTTGTGCAGATGCATTATGATACATTCTTTAATGCCGTGAGAACATACTATTTTTTTCCACAGGAGCCCTGCCTCATTCAGTGCACGGGATGGTTGGCACTCTGGGGATGAATCAGGGCTGGTGTAATGAAAAGGCAATTGTTGCTATAGGACTCCTGCATCATTTGTTGCAGAAGTTGCAAGGTGTGTAGTGAATGAGGCAGGGGATTATAGGACAAGAAAGAACAGAAGACAATTGAATGCTGCCCTGGAGAATTAGATTCAGTCCCAGCCTCTGCCACTTAATTCCTATGTGATGCAGTGCAAGTCCACTTATATCAAACTTTTTACAGGTAGTCACTAATGGTATGTTCCTGACTGACTTGTGACGCAGGTGTATGATTTGCAGAAACGCTCAGCACTCAAAGCTGCAACCGAAGTCAATGGGAGCTGTGCTTTGAACATAGGAAGTCCTGTGAAAAATCAGGCCACAGTTGTCTCAAGTTGGTTACCCACAATTAGTAGACACTCTTGACCTTAACCTTTCTGTTCCTTAGTTCCCCATCTGTAAAATGGGGGTAACACCAACCCTCACAGGGGTGTTGTGAAAATTAATTAATGTTTGTGGAGCATTTAGATTCTATGGAGACGAGCACCACCGGGAAACCCATGAGGATATTGATAACTCTGTTCAGAGCAGGGTTTGATAAGTATGCAGTCAGTGAGGCCTAGGGCCACGTGTTGAACAACAAGGAGAAAAATACTGAATAGCTGCTCACTGACCATGTTCTGAATGAGGCAGGGTCCTGTGGAAAAAAACAGTATGTGATCATGTGATTAAAAATGTATCAAAATACATACACACTGGGGGGCTGGATTAAGGTTGCACAGCCAACTTTAATTCTGGCATTGGTTAACTTTGAGTGTTCGCTTTTGCATGCTGCCAAAATTTTCATGAGCAACAAAAGTAAGAGAAGGGAAATGCCAATCTTCAACTAAACCTGAATGGGATTGAGTAACGGCACTTGTCTAGCCCAAGGGCTATCTTCCTGTCAAATCTCAAAGACCAGCTACAAACAGTGGAAATGTAAAACTTCTCAAAAAATGGCACAACAATCTTTTCTTAAATAATGGAAAGTGTGGTCACCTAAATATACAGTTTGCTACCACCTTCCACTGTAGTATACATACAGAGTATGTCTGCACTACAGAGGCTATATTGGCATAGTTACGTCATGGTAGCGATGTCAGCATAACCCCATAGCATAGATGGGGCCTACACTGAGGCAACGGGTTTTTCTGTCAGTGTATGAACACCACCTCCCCAAAGAATAGTAGCTGATAGAAGCATTCTTCCCTTGACCTAGCTATGTCTACACTGGGGGTTAGGTCAGCATACCTACGTTGGGATTTTTCACACCCTCTCCAATGCACCTATGTTGATCTAAATCAGAGGTTCCCAAACTTATTTGGCCTACCGCCCCCTTTTCAGAAAAAAAATTACTCAGCGCCCCCCTAGAAATCTACCTTCCTTAAGCAAACAAACAGAAAGATGCAGTGACAAATTTGTGTTCTTTTATGTATCTATATTTCTACCTACGTCTTACAATATAGCAGAGGTTCCCAAACTTATTTGGCCTACCGCCCCCTTTTCAGAAAAAAAATTACTCAGCGCCCCCCTAGAAATCTACCTTCCTTAAGTGAACAAACAGAAAGATGCAGTGACAAATTTGCGTTCTTTTATGTATCTATATTTCTACCTACGTCTTACAATATAGTAAAGAAAGATGTGTTGTTAGAATATCGCCCACGACATCAGGTATACAGTGGTTTTTGCGTAAGACGGCAAAAGACAACCAAACTAAAATACTAATGAAACTAATAAACTGGGTTTTGTTCTTTGCTCAGCATTAGATATATGTATTTGATATTAAATTGTCAAATATCAAACTAAATTTATCAAGAAATAATTAATTTAAAAAATAATCAATATGCAATTAAAAATCAGTTATAGTTTTAATTTAGTTTGCCCTTATTTAAATAATTGTTCCTTATTAACACACGCCTTATTTACCAATTAACACAGATGATTCGATAGATATAAATAAATGTTAATAGTTAACAGTTTTTTTCGATTTCATTCCCCTGTTTTCGTTAATATTGTAATAAAAATATGACATATATTGACTGTACACTTCAAATAGTACTGTACCGACACAAGCCTGCTACGATTTTATTATTAGTAAGCACTAGAGACACAGAAACGTACGGTAGATATGTAAGAAAATGTATAAAAATACTCACGTGTAAATTGCTGTTTTATTGAAACAACAATAATACAATTTGCTTTGTATGTGATCCATAATCCGTAAAGATCGAAGGTATCGAATGTGAATAAAAATTTTTAAATACTTATTGCACTATTGTTAACTGCTTTTTACACAATTCAGAAACAATCTAAATTAGATTTCATACGTCGCCTATTTATAGTATCGTATTGTAAACAAGTCATTACACGCACATATTCCTGCCGATGCATGCTGGACTTCCCGACAATGCGCGACATGCTCGCCTGCCAACACTTGCTTGTTAAGAGCTGTTGGCGGACTTGACACCTGATCGGTTATAATTTGTGAATTTATTTGGAAAATAAAGTAATCACTACAACTTTAACTCTATGTTACACAACAGATGAAACATGTACGAGCGGTTTTTCAAAATTTTCTTATATTCTCTTCTTTCTTTATGCTTCCACTGCCCCCTTATTTTTATTCAATGCCCCCCAATTACACCTGAGGCTACTACTGCCCCCCTGGATCGTTCCAGCGCTCCCCAGGGGGCAGTATCGCCCACTTTGGGAACCTCTGATCTAAATTTTAATTGTAGACTAGCCCATAGTTAGATAAAGCATGTATGGGTCTGACTTTTTTCCCCCACTGCTTTTCACCTACGGTAGTCATTTACATCTGTGCACAATGGGTGTAAAATACTATCAAATCAGCATTCTCCACTCACACCAGTGGTAGCATTTTACATCAACTTTGCATAAGTATAAGTAGCTGCAAAAGGTGCAAAGCCCTGGAGAATTGAGTCCTATATATCTATAAAATATGATGACTAAATTTAGCAAAGTAGATATAAGGTTTTCCAGATACATGGGGTTGCACTTAAAAAGGTCATTCCATTTTAAAAGTCACTTCAGAGAGATTCCTTATATGGGGGATACTGCTGGAGCCAGAAATATCTCTAAACACCGAATGAGTTTTCTAAGTATGACCACTGTACATTCACATAAATGTATCTGACATGTCTTTATCTTCAGGGATTCCTAGAATCCTAACCATTTTGTTGTGCATTTATTTCTTCTTAATCAGGTTTTTGCAAATCATTAGCTACCCACGTTTCAGAGCGCAGTTTTCCCATGTTTACTTAATTCACATGTCTGAATGCTGTAACTTGTCCATCATTGTGTATGCTCATGAGGTCACACCTGTAAATCACTGCATTTTTCCTAATTTTCTAACTTGTTTGATGCTGCTTCCTGCAGTATCTGAAGAATAGAAGCATTTACAGAAAAGCCTTTAAGGCAGAGTTTTGTACGGGGCTGCTCTGGCAGCAATACAAGAAGAGAATCCGCTCCAGTGGGATTATTAGCAGGCATGGGGTGGTGGGGTGGAGAGAAAGGAGGGGAGAGAGTTGGCAAGCAAGCTTTACTCATGCCAGTAGGCACATAGGCCACTCGATGGGAGAGCTAGTATGAATAATAATTATTCCTATAAAGAAGTGATTATGTATATGGAAGGGAGTAAGGAGTGAAATGAGGGTAGAGTGAGAATAAGTTTTAAAGAAAGAAATGCAAAGCCATGTATTAAAAATAAATGATAAATTATTAGTAAAAAGTGTAATGCCATCTTGGATTTCTGCTGGCACAGCCCACTTTTGGTGGAGTTAGTTTTTAATGAGTGCCCTGGAATTTTGGGGCTAAATGCTTTCATAATGTGTAAAGAATCACTGCCACATGCATGTACAGACAAACCTGGTCATTACAGGAATCTAATCCTACACGGTGCATTACCAAAAGCACAAGCCTGTACTATGAGGGCTGAAGGAGAGTTTCCTTAGTTGTGTGAAAGTAGCAGATTGTATAGTCACAGGGGTCAGCCACTACAGGCAGACATGATCACATGCCAAAAGCCAGTGTATGACAAGTGCCTGCAATTTAGGGGAAAGGGGTTGTTTGTTTTCGGTTATGAATTGGGCTTTGCACCATTCAATCTTCATGTGCTAGGCTGATCGGTAATTACCAGATAAAAGGAGCTTTGGTTTTGTTTGTTGTTCTCTGCTGCTGCTTGTCTTGCATGATGTTGCAAAGTAGTTTAGGCCTAATTTTTCTAAATTTTATCAAACCAGTTGTCAGCCAGTCTAGGAAACGATGATCTTTTAAAGACTGTTGTGGACATAAGGCCAGACTTGCAAAGGTGTTTGGGCACCTATAGAAGCAGCTAGGCACCTAGTGAGATTTACAAAAGTGCCTAACTCCCATTGAAATCAACACTTCTGAAAACCCCACTAGGAGCCTGTCTGCATCTTTAGGAGCCTAAACATCTTGTGAATCTGGCTCCTTGTTCCTAGAGTCTGCTAATCTCTCCAAGGGCCTGATCCTAAAAAGGGATCAGCAATGTCAGACCCATATGCCTGCACAGAGTCCCATTGAATTGGGTTTTATGGAAAGATACAATTTTAACCTGTGTGCAACTTTAACTTACTCCTGGGTCCTATGCCTCCAATGTGAGAGATGTAGGAAACTCCCTTAGCTCTTTAGACTTTTGGCCCTCTGAGTTGCCTGCCGTCCAGCTGTAAGGCTTTCTCCTACTTAGCAGTATCCAACCTCTGAGACCCCAGAACTTTCCTTTCCGAACGCAGTCAGGGATGGAGCACCAGCCCACCCTAGAAATAATAGTTCTAACCTTGGTGTCACTAGCTGGTAATTCTGCAGCCCCCGTTAGAGGCTTGGTGTCCTTTTCACTTTCCTCTGTCTTCCAGTCAGTCAGTCTATGGGGCCAAGAAAACTTGTCCATGTGAGGTGTTGTTTCACTCGGAACTGACAGAGTTCATCATTATATTATTTATGGGTGGGACATGCCTTAACCTTCCTTGATCTAGACTCATCAACTGTTGTGTAACAATTTAAAAATAAACACACAACCTACAGCCGAAAAAGAATTTATTCTTTTTTTGTATGTAATTTTAGAGGTTTTGAGAGATTCTGACTGTTGGTCATGAGGTACCTGAGGTTGGAGCAAGCTCAGCAGAGCAAGGCACTTAAACCACCTGAAGAGATCAAACATAAGAGTGAGGGGGTGGTCCTGCATGACCAATGCAGGAGGCACAAGACACAGGAATGAAAATCCTGCATATCTTCAGAGAAGCAGAATTACAAAGTATTTCACTATTCCCAGCTCTCGGGATTTTATAATGAATCTTGATATTTGTTGTTTTTCTTATAGCTAGGGTGACCAGATGTCCCGTTTTTAAAGGGACAGTCCCATTTTGGGGGACTTTTTCTTATATAGGTGCCTATTACCCCCCACCCCGTGTCCCGTTTTTTCCCAGTTGCTATCTGGTAACCCTACTTATAGCCCCAGTTCCTGGAATCCTTTGATTAAGTGAAGCTTCTATTTTTTTAAAATGTAAATTTCTAGCCCTCAAATTTGCATAGAGAAGCTTGAAAATGTAACCCAGGTGTACCCTAAAGTCTCAAAAACCAGAAGACAGATTAAGAAACCCCAACTATACCAATCTCATGATCTTGGGACCTAACTCCTGATTTTTGAATGCTTGGGGTTGTCAATACTGGTATTTCTCCATTTTACATGGAAAAGATTTTACATCTTTGATAGTTTGCCTTTTAGGCACAAAACATTAAGAGTTAGCCTGGCAGTCATGGTGAAATATTAGACGAGATGTCTTTATCACGTCATACATGATCTCGCTGATGAGTGAAGAATATCAAAGGTGACAAAATTCAGCACTGAATGTATAATCTCTATAGTTGGTTAATATCTTACCTCGTTTTTCTGAAAGACATTGATGTTCTAAGTTTATTGTTATACTGTATATTTAGTTAGGTTAACCATAGCTTTATACCCTAATCTGAGCTTCATCTATCATTTAGACACATTTGTACAAGTCCCCTCGTATCACTGAAAGAGCTCAGCTGATTAATTTTGAAAATCTTACTCACACTCTTCAGATTCATAAAACCACTGAGTATTGACAAATGTGATGGATTTGAGATAGCTGAATAACTTCCCAGAACCAGGTTATAAATTGCCTGAAGAGGAAGCTCTTCGCTAGAATTCAAGAAGAAATGCAGAGAAATTATTTAAAAGATGAGTAAAAACTAGCTGTTTCTTTTTAATGTTTCACATACTAGCATCACATAATAAGTGGGCCAGAAGTACTACTAAACTTAAATGTCTATTCACTTTATGTTCAGTTCTTTAAGTACTGGCAGAAGGAGTGTTAAAAGCTTTTAAGTCATAGACTCGATTTCACATGAGACAGTTTAATAGCTGGCACAATCCCATAGCAGCAGAACAATACAATAAAACTGAAATGGCTGTAATTATTTTTCAAAAAGTATAAACTTCAAAGCTGCAGTTCACTGTACAGTATACACATACTTTTTATATGCAATGCCTCTAAACTTTCAGAAAAGGATCATCATCTAACAAGAATTCCAAAAAGAAAATGTGCTCTAGACTTAAAATTAGACGGTTCTGACTTACTAGAGTCTGTCTTTTCAAATTACTTGGAGAAATATCTTCAGAGACTTGAGGAGTTCTGCTTAGGCGTAAAACCTTCTTAGAGATGTGTTCAGTGCTTCAAGCCAAAAAATGCAAACTTTTGCTCTCAGAATTTATTTTACTGATCTGCACTCTTCACACACATACACTGTACTCATCCCATGAGGACAATGTGGTGGAGAGAGTGGCTGCATTTGATGTCCATTCTTGTTCTATGGTTAAAGGGTAGATTGGGTTGAAAGACAGATTCCTTTCTCAGTCACCAGAAATGTGAATCTTTCTGAATCCAGTGAGAAGGAAATCGGGCAACTAACTTCATGTCCACACTGGGAATAGAATAGTGACAGCTACAAGTAGATTGAAACTAGCAGAATTTTAGCACAGTTTCCCTGACTGCGTAGGTAAGAATATTTTGTCTTATAACCAGGGCCCAGATCATCTCCTCCCATAGAAAACTCTTCAGCAGGGGGTCAGGGAGAAGGAATTGGTGTGGTGATCCCTGTGTAGAAGACTTCCCTCATTGTCCCATCAGGCGTGGGGGGGAAAGGCAAGTTTTGAGTCAGGAGGAAAAGGCAGCATGGCCAACCCCCACTGGGTCTTTGGGAGGTCAGGACCATCCAGGCAGCGCCCTGTGCCTCTTCACCAGCTCTGACCTTAGTACACCTTCTCTCCAGTGTATCTGGATTGCTCATTTAGTAACGTTTAATATACACATTTGTACAGAAACTCTTTGTTCTTATTATACAGTTCAGGTGCTGTATCAGGCACCCTGAAGAAAATAATTGCCTGAGACTTTATTCTTTGAAGTACAGCTCATCCCGCTGCCAGTTTTCTTAAAGGAGCAAAGACTGGCATCTAAAATAGCTGTGCTTAGCTAATGCCTCTGCTCCAGGCTCCTACAAATCAACTTACAGCAGACCTGCCCAATTTCAGCTCCAGGCTTGCAGAATATGTGCTCAGTACTTGAGCAGAGAATGAGATTTGAACTATCTGTTCTTTACTGTGAAATAACAAAAAATTACTCCATTAATAATTACCGCAAATAAAAATGTAAATGTATTTAATGTAAATGCCCTTGATCAAAACACAGGAAGGGTGCCAAGGGGTCACAGGCTTTTTGGAAAATTATGTGAAAGAAAATTTGGGGAAAAATACATAGGTTCCCAGCTGGCTGAGAGACACTTTCTTCCTTAGTGTATGAGATTGCACACCCCATTCTTCAACCTATCAGGCAAAAAAATAGTCTGGTGAAGTGTGCAGACCCCAACCTATCTTGGGGAGTCAAAAGGGTTAACCCTCTCCTTGAGTGGGGGAGTGCACCCATGTCTTCATTCCAATGGTTACAGTGGAGAAAGGCAGCAGAGAAAACAGGGTGCAAAAGGACAATTCCTTTTTACTCAAGGGAGGCTAAAGAGAGATTTGATGGGTTTCATTTCCCGCTCCCCAAAGAGACTGGGTAAGAGAGCCTGGGTGGTCCCAGCAACAGTCTTGAAAGAGAGTCTTGTTCGATTTTTGCCAGCATGAAGAGGTCTCTGAGCATTCTTTGGGGGCTGAATTCTGTGGACAACCCAATGGCAGTTGTTGCACCTCACCCAAAGAGCCCTTGCTTTCCTGCGTCATCTGTATAAATAAAGTCTGGACTAGAAGTCAGTACTCAGCCAGATGAGCTAGTTAAATGTGCAGGCTTCAGGTACATTCCCAACTTATGTGTACAGCTTTTACATCTCTTGCACAGACTTTAGGAAGAGATTCCCAAGTCCTTCTGTTTCTGTTGTGACCAGCAGGAGACTCTGAATGGTCCATCAACTTCCCCAGTATCTATTGGATTTTTTTATTTTGTTTGGGGGGGTTGTTTTGAATCACTGACAGAATTCTTTCCTCACCTGGGCTGGAGTGTGACTGCATCAGGACCAGCCATGCAGCCACTGTCAGCCTGGGGAAACAGCTGTCCAATGCATGGCTCGACAATCTGTGATAAAACAGTAATTCCATAAGATGTAGTGTTCAGCAATTATTCTGCCTTGGGGCTTTTCAGTTGCTTTGGCTTCTTCAGGATTTCTTGATTCGCCATCATTTGAGGAAAGTCTTAAATCATTTCACAAAGAACAATACCTGGGCATGCTCTGCAGGTTTTCTGGTCTTTTTGTTCCATAAACTGAATTGTGGAGAACTGGATTCTGCAGTGGCAGCTACTTGCAGGCAAAATGGGCAGCTTCAAAGAGGAAAGCACCAATACCAGTATAAAATGTGCTGTATTCTCTATCTGTAAATTACCTTCTTTGAACAGTATCTGCATCTTTTGTTTTGTGATAAATACAGTGTGTGGTCCCTTATCAGAGAGATGATCCTCCATGTTTTTGGGATGAAATGAAGTCAGATATATGGCTGAGTGAGTAACTGCTATCACTTTAGGGAAATGCCCCAGGAAGTTCTTCAGGAACTTCTGCATTTGTGATGTTAACAGGTAAATACACAGGGAATCTGTCTTTGCAGAATTGTGTTCAGTCCTGTAGAGGCTGATCAGAGAGAAGAACATGACCACCTCTGCCATTAGTTCGGGGCATGTAGACTTTTAAATCTGTTATGACTCTTGGTGCTGGACAAGAAGCAGCTTTCCAATCCTCTGTACTTCCTGAATTCCCTCTGTATATGGTTTGTCCATGGTGTTGTCAGTGAGTGGTCATATGAAAACTGCAGTATTTCCTTGATGCTTCTGTCAAACCAATAAATGACGTCCACACTAAGGTCTTTAATATCAGATCCCAAAGTGTTTAAAAAAGTAACTGAGGTACTTGAGGGAATATTGTGTATGATGAAGCATGGCCATCTCCTTACATAAATGGAAGGGTTCTTAGCCTGTGCTGTACTTATCACTGAGATTACCTTGGGAACTGAAATCTCACACACCTCTCAAGGGGTTCTATATGGGTTCAAATTGCTTTAAATGCCATCACTGTTAGAGGATTCATCTTCCGCCAAGTCTGAATTATTGTCTATATTAATTGCAGGTGAGAAGGGATTTTTCATCTTCCTAACCAATTTTGCTTTCAAGCAAATGCAGATACTTTGTTCTGGCTACAGAATAAGGGTTTCCAGAGGGACAATCTGTGTACTAGATCAACTGCAACTTTTATTGGAGCTCTGCTTGTCTCTTAGTTTCAAACTGAAGGAGATTTTCAGACAGGGTTCTTACCCAGCCATTAAGTGACACATTCATTTTTAAATCTGTCCCTTTATCAGTGAGGATGTTGCTATTGACATGTTGGCACCCACCATGGATTCCTTGATGTCGGCAACTCAGTTCTGTTCTGCAAGAACTAAGTTTTAGAACTAAGATGCATCACCACCTTTTTGTCCACTCTGGCTTGACTGTAGGCCTATATCTGTAAAACAGTGCTTTTGAATTAATGGTTGTCTGTCATGGTGAAATATTCCATAAATCTCTATGTAACACGTCTTTTCTCTTAAATTTTTCTTTCCTCTATATGGAATCAAATGATTTAATTTGTTTTCCAGCCTGTCAAAGGATAGATCTAATAGCTACACATACAAGATAAACAGCAAAAGAGACAGGAGTGTCTGTTTAGATCTAATATTAACCACTCCCTTCTCTGTCAGAGGGTTAAATGTTATATTTTCCCATCTCCTCACCCCTCATCCCATGCCTAGCATGGAATGGGATATTTTAGTCTCTGACACACAATAGCAAGGGGTAGAGCTGTGAAGTATTCCTCTTCCCACCACTCTGGGAGGTCTTACAGTCTTCTTTGAAGCATATAGTACTGATTATTGGTGGAGACAGAATATTCTCTGATCAACTGGTTCTAGGATTGCCACCTTTCTAATCTCACAAAACTGAACACCCTAACCCCGCCCCTTCCCTGAGGCTCTACCCCCTGTCCCGTCCCTTCCCTGAGGCCCCACCCCCCCTCACTACATTCCCCCTCACTCACTTTCACTGGGCTAGGGGAGGAGGTTGGGGTGCAGGAGGGGGTGAGGACTTTAACTGGGGGTGCAGGCTCTGGGGTGGGGCCAGAAATGGGTTCAGGGTGCGGGAGGGTGCTTTAGGCTGGGGCAGGGAGTTGTGGTGCAGGAGGGGTTGAGGGCTCTGGCTGGGTGTGTGGGCTCTGGGGTGGGGCTAAGGATAATGGGTTGGGAGTACCAGAGGGGGCTTCAGGCTGGAGGGTGGGGCTGATGGATTCGGAGTGCAGGAGGGGGTTGCGGGTTGAGGCAGGGAGTTGGGGTATGAAAGAGGGTACGGGCTCTGGGCTCAGGGTACGGGCTCTGGTGTGGGGCCAGGGATGAGGGGTTGGGGTGGGGCCAAGAGATTCGGAGTGCGGGAGGGGGCTGTGGGTTGATGCAGGGGGTTGGGGTACAGGAGGGGGTACAGGCTCTCTGGGCTGGTGGGGTGGGCTCTGGGGTGGGGCTGGGGGTGAGGGCTCCGTCTGGGGGTGTGGGCTCTGGGGTGGGACCAGGGATGAGGGGTTTGGGGTGCAGGAGTGGGCTCTGGGTTTAAGGGGGTACAGGGATGGGGTAGGGGGTTGTGGCACAGGCTTACCTCTGACAGCTCCTGGTCAGCGGCACAGTGGGGGCACTAAGGTAGGCTCCCTGGCTGTCCTGACTCCACACTGCGCCCCGGAAGCGGCCAGCAGGTCTGGCTCCTAGACGGGGGGCGGGGGAGCAGGAGGCTCCGCACGCTGCTCTCGCCCGCAGGCACTGCCCCTGCAGCTCCCATTGGCCACAGTTCCCAGCCAATGGGAGTGTGGAGCTGGTGCTTGAGGTAGGGGCAGCGCATGGAGCGTCTCGGAGCCGGACCTGCTGGCCACTTCCGGGGTACAGCCAGGACAGGTCGGGACTAGCCTACCTTAGACCCACAGCACCACTGACTGGACTTTTAACGGCCCGGGCGGTCTGGTTAAAAACTGGACGCCTGGCAACCGTAACTGGTTCTGAAGTGAAATAATTCCAAATACATTGCTGGTGATGAAAAATCTGGGCTTCATAAAGAATGCTGAGGAAAAAATGTTTCCGTAGCTAGTGGTGCTAAACTCATAGTGGAAACTTCTGTATTAACTTTCTGTTCTGTTGTAACTGGTAATCAGCTGAATGTGGGCTCCCAGTGTGATGAGATGGCCAAAAGGGCTAATGCAATCCTTGGATGAATAATCAGGAGAATCTTGAGTAGGAGTAGAGAGGTTATTTTACCTCTGTATTTTGTACTGATGCAACTGCTGCTGGAAAACTATCTCCAGTTCTGATGCCCAAAGTTCAAGAAGGGGGTTGATAAAGTGGAGAGTATCAAGCTGTCTGGAGTGGCTCACGAACATGGGTGCCAACTTCAAGGCAGGCTGTTACAAACCTGGACACAAACCCCAAACTGGTTGTGTGTTCTAGAAGTGGATTTCACCAACCAAGTATTAAGTGTGAACTCCTCAAGCACTAGAACAGCCTAATATGGAGTCACAGACAGTCCCCTTGGATACTCCGGTCAATCTTGCCACCCAGGCAAGCTTGCCTTTGTGATAGATGGTCCCTTACACCAAAAATCACAATAATATTCAGGTTACTCCCCGCCCTAAAGGATCAGTTGCTTACCCCAGGTCGATTGCACCTGAGATCATACACCAAAGGCAATGCTTGTAGCCAATCCTGTAATAAACTAACTAAAGATGTATTAATTAAGGAAAGGAAACAGGAGTTATTTACAAGGTTAAAGCGGGTAAACATACACATACACACGAGTTACAGTCTTAGATTCCAAAAAGCAGTAGAAGTTGCTGTAATGTTCAATCTCTACCTGTCCTTTAGGGCTAACCCAGGCTAAGCAGCTGGGGGATCTCTTGGCTTAGAAATATTGCCCTCTCCAAATCCCAAGTGGCATAGTGATGACATATTCTTCTTGAAAGGGATTTTTATTCCCTTCCCCCAGAGTTAAAGCTGTGGTGGGATGAGCATTTGTGCACATCCCCTCTTCGTGGGGTTGGGGAAAACAATCAACAAAGTCTTTTGTCCACTGGTGTTCCACAATGGTTTGTTTTGTGTCCATAGGCCTTCTTTTGTTGGACAGGAGATACCTCTTGTGGTAAACTAGTATTTCACTTGGTAATGCTTCTCTTCTGACTGGGGGGGTTTCAGTTTCATAGCAAATACTTAAATATTACCTTATTACATGGGCTACAGATATTACAAGTGAGATTAATGCATGCAGCAACTACACAAGCATTTCATAAAGTCCAAACACTCAACACTTCTCTGTATGTCTGGTACCTGTTTTAACAATACTAATGCGCAGGTGAGCCAGACTGGTTTCCAGCTATGCATCTGTGAGTGTTCAGTGAAGCCTAGAGGCCTTGGCATGGACCGGCATCTGGTCTGTCAGCATCCCAGAGAGGTTCAGAGAAGAGCCACAGAGTGATTAAATGCTTAGAAAACATGCCTTAAAGTGACCGACTAACAGAGCCCAATCTTTTCAGTTTAACAAAGAGAATGTTAAAGAGTGACTTGATTATGGTTTAAAAGTACCTACACAGGGAAAAAATATTTAATAATGGGCTCTCCAGTCTAGCAGAGAAAAATATAACACAATTAATGGCTGGAAGTTGAAGCTAGACAAATTCAGACTGGAAATAAGGCATGAATTTTTAACAGTGAAAGTAATTAACCCATTGGAACAATTTAGCAAGGGTTGTGATAGATTCTCCAGCACTGATAATTTTTAAATCAAGATTGGATGTTTTTTCTAAAATTTCTGCTCTAAGAATTATTTTGGGGGACTTCTATGGCCTGTGTTATACAGGAGGTCAGACTAAATCAGTGGTTCCCAAACTTGTTTCGCCGCTTGTTCAGGGAAAGCCCCTGGAGGGCCAGACTGGTTTGTTTACCTGCTGCATCTGAAGGTTTGGCCAATCGCGGCTCCCAGTGGCCGCGGTTCGCTGCTCCAGGCCAATGGGAGCTGCTGGAAGTGGCGCGGGCCAAGGGACATACTGGCCGCCGCTTCCAGCAGCTCCCATTGGCTTGGAGCAGCGAATCACGGCCACTGGGAGCCGCGATTGGCCGAACCTATGGACGCGGCAGGTAAACAAACTGGCCCGGCCCGCCAGGGGCTTTCCCTGCACAAGCGGTGGAACAAATTTGGGAACCACTGGACTAGATAATTACAATGGTCCCCTCTGGCCTTGGAATCTATGAAAAAACTGTTTTACTGGTGAAAATATTATTTGCTCTGCTAACAGCTTTATAAATGACATTTGCTTCAGGATATCGGGTTTTCATACCATTCACTGTCTCTCAAACCTGTTGCTCAATGTCAGCTAATGGTAATGCTTTTACCTCTGTGACTCAATTCTAAATTGCTTTGGCTACTGCCTTCACAGAATGCTGTGACATTGGGAACTTTTCTAGCAAATTTTCAATTCTCTTCCTTTTCCTGTTGCCACTTTACAGTTCTGAAATCTGCTGAAGTTCTTGTTCATGGTCTTTAGCTCAGGAATATTAGATCCAATATACACATGTGCAATATTCATAAGTTCATACTTGAACAACAAGACAGCATAAAGATTAATGTTCTAGTTCATGTGTACTCTGTCATATAGCCTACACAGGCATCTTGGGAGGCAGTCCTTGGTAACTCATACAAGATAGTAGTGCGGGAGGGTGGGGTAAGTGTGTGCGTAGTTTCCTAAAGTCCACCACATTGCTTCATTTTGCACTGTTCAGATAGTTTTCACAGCCAGGCAGAACAATCTCCCAGTAAGCTAACCTGAAGGAAGCAAAAGGTAAGATGTGACAACCACCCAAAGAACAAATATTTTAACTTTAAATACAAAGTTAAAACCTTTGGGATCATTTCATATCTCTGTTATCCTTAACTTCTTTTATCACATAAAGACTGGAGTTGCTGCGATACGATGGTTAACAATATGTAGGGGTAGAGAATTCCCCTGGCAATGGCCTGGAGCTCAGGGTCCTAGGGCTTGCCTAGCTTGCGGGAGCCAGTATCCCAGTTCAGGTCCACAGACTTGGGCTAGCGCTGGCACTTTAAAAATAACAGTGCTTTGAACTGGGGCTGGAGCTCAGACTCTGAAGCTTGGAGAAAGGGGGTGTTTCAGAGTCACATGGACTGCTAGTGTCTGGCACACTGGTGCGCTATACATTTACACCCCAGCTTGCCATACACTGTTTGTCTAGACAAGCCCTTTGTGTGAAGCCCAGCCTTCTTGCCACTCTAAACTGGCACGAAGGGGCATGATGCTCGGATTTCCAGTAACACGCTGTCCTTGGTTTCTGCTCGGTGGCTCCATCTTTCATATCAGCTATTAGCTAATTAGATGTCTGACATATTTGATGCTCTAGCTCCTCTTACTGGTGGAAGAGAAATTCAGTTCTCCAGAGTCTCCTGGCTGCTGTGAGTTGGAGGGAGGAAGAGGTCTTTTGCTACTCTCATTCCCCAGCCTCTGATTTATACACCAGTAACTTTCCCACACACACACTATCCCCTGTCCGTAACTTCAGTGCCTGCCTCTGCTGTTCCCTGCCTTATATATTCAGTACAGCTAACTCCAGACATTCATAAATAATCAGTCAGGGGTCAAAATATCATGAGAGCTTTAGGGGGGGAGGGATAGCTCAGTGGTTTGAGCATTGGCCTGCTAAACCCAGGGTTGTGAGTTCAATCCTTGAGGGGGCCACTTGGGGATCTGGGGCAAAATCAGTACTTGGTCCTGCTAGTGAAGGCAGGGGGCTGGACTCAATGACCTTTCAAGGTCCCTTCCAGTTCTAGGAGATGGGATATCTCCATTATATTTATATTTATTTAAAAATCGTAAGATTTTAAAAACATAATAAATTTAGGAGTATGGGAGTTTTTTGCTTTCTGGTTTCTGAGCCTCCAGGGTGTACTTGGGTCACATTTTCAAGGTTTTTCTCCATACCCAGGAGGACTAGGAATGTATTTTTTTTAAAAAGATTCTCACATAAGTGATGAATGCAGGAGTTCGGGCTATAATAAAATACCAAGTATCATGAGGCTTGCAATAAAATCAGGAGTTGTCAGCTATCTAGATTTCCCAAGCAGCCAATCAAGACTGGGAGTGGATGGGTCATTACACAAAGTAAAAACTATTTCCCCATGCTAATTTTTCCTCCTCCTGTTACTCACACCTTCTTGTCAACTGTTTGAAATGGGCCATCCTAATTATCACTACAAAAGTTTTTTTTTCTCCTGCTGATAATAGCCCACCTTAATTGATTTGTCTCATTAGAGTTGGTATGGCAACCCCTATCTTTTCATGTTCTCTCTCTCTCTCTGTGTGTGTGTGTGTGTGTGTGTGTATGTGTGTGTGTATATATATAAGATATATATATATCTTCCTACTGTATTTTCAACTCCATGCATCTGATGAAGTGGGTGTTAGCCCACGAAAGCTTATGCCCAAATAAATTTGTTAGTCTGTAAGGTGCCACAAGTACTCCTCATTCTTTTTGCTGATACAGACTAACACGGCTACCACTCTGAAAATTGTAAATTGTGTTTTTCTAGATTTCATGAAATTATATATGTAAAGGTCCCTATGGCACATTCTCTGATGCCCCAGGAGACGCTCAGTTACTAAACAATCTTCAAAGTGTATCTGTTTCAGGGTATGTCTACACTACGGGATTAATCCGAATTTAGATAATTCGGATTTGAGTAACAGGTTGTATAAAGTCGAAATGAGTGCGGCCACACTAGCACAGTAATTCGGTGGTGTGCGTCCAAGTACCGGGGCTAGCGTCGATTTCTGCACCGTTGCACTGTGGGTAGCAATTCCATAGCTATCCCATAGTTCCCGCAGTCTCCCGCGCCCATTGGGATTGTGGGTTAAGATCCCAGTGCCTGATGGGACAAAAAACATTGTTGCAGGTGGTTCTGGGTACAGCCTCACTTCCTCCCTCCCTCCCTCCCTGCATGAAAGCAACGGACGGCAGACAACCATTTTCGCGCCTTTTTTCCTGGGTGGGTGAACACTGCAGACTCCATACCACGGCAAGCATGGAGCCCGCTGAGGTCAAGACGGCACTCATGAATATTGCAAACACCTCGCGCGTTCTCGTGGAGTTTATGCTCAGCCAGGACCAGAAAAACGAGGCGAGGAGGCAGCGGCGGCGGCAGCGCAGCGACAAGCATGATGAGGACATGGACACGGACACGGACACAGAATTCAGTGAAACCACAGGCCCCGGTGCTTTGGAGATCATGTTGTTAATGGGGCAGATTCTATCCATGGAACGCCGATTCTGGGCAAGGGAAACAAGCACAGACTGGTGGGACCGCATAGTGTTGCAGGTCTGGGACGATTCCCAGTGGCTGCGGAACTTTCGCATGCGTAAGGGCACTTTCATGGAACTTTGTGACTTGCTGTCTCCTGCCCTGAAACGCCAGAATACCAAGATGAGAGCAGCCCTCACAGTTGAGAAGCGCGTGGCGATAGCCCTGTGGAAGCTTGCAACGCCAGACAGCTACCGGTCAGTCGGGAATCAATTTGGAGTGGGCAAATCTACTGTGGGGGCTGCTGTGATGCAAGTAGCCAAAGCAATCACTCAGGTGCTGCTACGAAAGTTAGTGACTCTGGGAAATGTGCAGGCTATAGTGGATGGTTTTGCTGCAATGGGATTCCCTAACTGTGGTGGGGCAATAGACGGAACCCATATCCCTATCTTGGCACCGGAGCACCAAGCCACCGAGTACATAAACCGCAAGGGGTACTTTTCAATGGTGCTGCAAGCACTTGTGGATCACAAGGGACGTTTCACCAACATCAACGCGGGCTGGGCGGGAAGGGTTCATGACGCTCGCGTCTTCAGGAACACTACTCTGTTTAAAGGGCTGCAGCAAGGGACTTACTTTCCGGACCAGAAAATAACCGTTGGGGATGTTGAAATGCCCATAGTTATTCTTGGGGACCCAGCCTACCCCTTAATGCCATGGCTTATGAAGCCGTACACAGGCAGCCTGGACAGGAGTCAGGAGCTGTTTAACTACAGGCTAAGCAAGTGCAGAATGGTGGTAGAATGTGCATTTGGCCGTTTAAAAGGTCGCTGGCGTTCATTATTGACTCGCTCTGACCTCAGCCAAAGAAATCTCCCCATTGTTATTTCTGCTTGCTGTGTGCTCCACAATCTCTGTGAAAGTAAGGGGGAGACCTTTATGGTGGGGTGGGAGGCTGAGGCAAATCGCCTGGCTGCTGATTACGCGCAGCCAGACACCAGGGCGATTAGAAGATCACACCATGAAGCGCTGTGCATCAGAGAAGCTTTGAAAACCAGTTTCATGGCTGGCCAGGCTACCGTGTGAAATATCTGTTTGTTTCTCCTTCATGAAAACCCTCCCCCTTTACTGACTGATTTTTTGTAAGGAACCCACCCTGCCCCTTCCCCCATCTTTCTTTCAAACCAAATAAAGTCACTATCATTTAAAAATCATTTATTCTTTATTAATAGATTAGAAAAAGAGGGAGGGAACCCGGGTGGTATTTGGGAGGAGGATTGCTGGGAAGGAAAAAGCCACAAAGAAAAGGTTAAAAAAATGACAGCCTTTTGCTTGGGCTGTCTACTGGGGTGGAATGGGAAGGTGTACGGAGCCTCCCCCCCCCCGCGTTCTTACACGTCTGGGTGAGGAGGATACGGAACATGGGGAGGGGGGAGGGTGGAACAGGGGCTGAAGCGGCAGTCTGTTTTCCAGCAGCCGTTCCTGAACCTCCACCAGACGCCGGAGCAGCCCCAGCGTTGCATCCTTCATCCTCTGGTCTTCCTGCCGCCATCTCTCATCTCGATCGTCCCTCCTCTCCTCACGTTGGTCCCTCCTCTCCTCACGTTGGTCCCTCCTCTCCTCACGTTCACTGACTTCTTTCCTATACTTTGAAACTGTTTCCTTCCACTCATTCAGATGAGCTCTGTCACTCCTGCTGGATTGCATAATTTCAGAAAACATGTCCTCCCGCGTCTTCTTCTTACGACGCCTTATCTGTGATAACCTTCGGGATGGAGGAGGGAGGCTTGAGGAATTTGCAGCTGCTGTAGGGAGGGGAAAAAAGAGAGAATTGTTTTAAAAGCTACATTTTGCAGAACAATGCTTATACTCTTTCACGGTGACCAACACTGTTCACATTACATAGCACATGTGATTTCTGTGCAAGGTCGCATTTTGCCTCTTAATGCTGAGTGCCTGTGGCTTTGCTGCTAGAGATCACAGGTCTGGGCAACAGAATTCGGCTTGCATGCGGCCATGGTAAGCCATTGTTTTACAGCTTCTGCACCCTCCTTTCCCACATACCAAGCATAGCCTGTAGAGTGCTGCAGAAGCCTGGCCAATCTCAGCCAGTTGGGGGGGGGCAGTGTGGGGGGGCTTGTCTGGGCCCCTTCAGGCAAGTAGAGTGCTGCGGTTTTTCTGTTAACATTCAGCAGCACCAGAAAACAAACTAACCCCCCCCCCCCCGCCATGAATTCTCTGGGATGATCACGGTACCCCTCCCCCCACCGCGTGGCTGGTATCAGGGAAGATCCCTGCAGGCACCAAACTACCCCCCCCCCGCCGCCGACCCCCCCCCCCTCGCCATGAATTCTCTGGGATGATCACGGTACCCTCCCCCCACCGCGTGGCTGGTAACAGGGAAGATCCCTGCTAGCCAAACGCGAAAAACTCAGGGCCAATTTCCCATCTGCGCTTGGCTAACTGCAGGGAAGGATTTATTTTCCGCCACAGGCAAACAGCCCAGTAGGAACGGCCACCTCTGTCCCCTTAATTAAGTTCCCGTATTTCAACCAGGTTACCAGGAGTGATATCACTCTCCTGAGGATTACACAACAAGATAAAGAACGGATGTTGCTTGAATGCCAGCAAACACCGGGACCATACGCTGCCAGGCTTTGTCAGGCAATGATACCAGATTACTTGCTGCAAGCATGGCGTGGTCAAGTGTCCTACCATGGAGGAGGGAATAAGGATGCACTGCCCAGAAACCTTCTGGCAAGGCTTTCGGAGTACCTCCAGGAGAGCTTCATGGAGATGTCCCTGGAGGATTTCCGCTCCATCCCCATACACGTTAACAGACTTTTCCAGTAGCTACAGACTTTTCCAGTAGCTGAACTGACCGCGAATGCAAAGTCAGGCAAAGTAATCATTAAAAACCGTTTGCTTTTAAAACAAGTTTTATATTTTAAAAGGTAAACTCACCTGAGGTCCCTTCCA
This sequence comes from Malaclemys terrapin pileata, assembly GCF_027887155.1. Lineage (NCBI taxonomy): Eukaryota > Metazoa > Chordata > Testudines > Emydidae > Malaclemys > Malaclemys terrapin. The sequence goes on along the minus strand of NC_071507.1, from coordinate 77,738,784 downwards.
TGGGGTCAGAGTCTTGGGTACTGGCTTGGGAGGCTTGGGAGGGTACTTCAGTCAGGGTGATAAAAAGATCCTGGCTGTTGGGGAGAATGGAGTGCTGTGTGCTCTCTGCAAGCTCATCCTCCTCCTCCTCCTCCTCCTCTACCCCATCGGCAGAATCCTCAGGCATCGAGACTATCCCCGACCCAGAATCCACGAACAAAGGTGGGGTAGTGGTGGCAGCCCCCCCTAGAATTGCATGCAGCTCGGCGTAGTAGCGGCATGTCCGCGGCTCTGACCCGGAGCGACCGTTTGCCTCCTTTGTTTTTTGATAGGCTTGTCTGAGCTCCTTGACCTTCACGCGGCACTGCTCAGAGTCCCTATTGTGGCCTCTCTCCATCATGCCCTTGGAAATTTTTTCAAAAGTTTTTGCATTTCGTCTTTTAGAACGAAGTTCTGCAAGCACTGAATCCTCTCCCCATACAGCGATCAGATCCAGTACCTCCCTCACGGTCCATGCTGGTGCTCTTTTTCGATTATCAGCCTGCATGGTTACCTGTGCTGATGAGGTATCTGTGGTCACCTGTGCTCTCCACGCTGGGCAAACAGAAAATGAAGTTCAAATGTTCGCGGGGCTTTTCCTGTCTACCTGGCCAGTGCATCCGAGTTCGGATTGCTGTCCAGAGCGGTCACAATGATGCACTGTGGGATAGCTCCCGGAGGCCAATACCATCGAATTGCGGCCACACTAACCCTAATTCGAATTGCTAAAATCGATTTTGGCGCTACTCCGCTCGTTGGGGTGGAGTACAGAAATCGATTTAAAGGGCCCTTTACATCGAATTAAATGGCGTCGTTGTGTGGACGGTTACAGGGTTAATTCGAATTAAAGCTGATAAATCCGAATTAAAGTCGTAGTGTAGACCAGGCCTCAGTCTATCTAATGTTGGAGGGCACTGCTGCCAGAATGATAATTTTAAGGAATTAGCTGGGATTGCACATTGTTTCTGAACTCAAGGTGGCACTACAGGACTATATTTGGCACCGACTTTCTAATTTATTGTTAAAAATGTAGCTGTCTGAATTTGTGTACACTAAGAATTTAGAAGAGGTGGGGGGGGTTATTTTAATGCTTTTCTCTTTTGTTGTATGCATTATGAGCAAGATACAGTATTTTGGTTTGCTGTAGCTTTCAGGAATTAGAATTTGCATGCTTATTGTAAAATGAACAGGCAGCAATAATGCCAAAATAATGTACTGATCACTGAATTTATGGTTGCTTTTAAGTAAAAGAAAATATTAAAAACAAAATTCAGATGCCAATCCATTGTAAAACCCTGGCTTTTAACTGTTACCAGTCCCAGTGCATAAGTATCTCAAAAGGACACTGCCAGCCTCTAACAATAATTTCTTCACAGCGTAAATCTGCAGGAGCAAGCCAGACTGATTACATTTCTTCATTCCTTACTGCAAAACTATTGGAGAGAAATTGTTCTCTTGTATTTTCAGGTCTTTCTTTGAAAAGCTCTTGATCCTTTCATTGCTTTGGTGCTTCTGAAAACAGGTTCACAACTGGGCACTCTTTGCCGGCTGCTATAAAAAGTGCCATATATTCAGATACTGTGATATTTATTTTGTCAAATACTGTTTCTTGAAAATGTAATAGTGTTTGTGAAAGATGTCAGGTCGACAGAATTGGAAACGCTATTACCAGCCCAAAGTGTTCCAAAATCATGAGTCAGGACCCCCTAAAAATCATGATATCCACTAGAAAAACAATACATTTGCCTTCTGAGTTTTGAACCTTTGTGGTACGTCCAGGACATGCTTTCAAGCTTATCTTCACAACCATAAGGGCTAGAAACTTTTCAAAAGGAAAGCTGAGTCTCATGTTTTCATTTGATTCCAAGAGTTGGGGCTTTAAGAAGGAAAAAAACAAGTATTGAAAGCCTTGTGATAAAATCATGAGACTGGCAACACTGACAACGGTCACAGGACAAGCACAGAACTAGCAATGATACTGCAAGTTTCTCCATACAGCCCCAACAGTATGTCTTATGCATGTCTTGGAGGGACCACCTCTAGGGGATTAGAGAAGATAGTTCAATTTGCCATGCTCTTTTAGGGTATGTTTACAATGCAATTAAAAACCTGCGGCTGGCCCATGCCAGCTAACTAAAGAGCTGTTTAATTGCAGTGTAGATGTTCAGGCTCAGGCTGGAGCCTGGGCACTAGGACCTCGCGAGGTGGTAGGTCCCAGAGCTGCAGCCCAAACGTCTACACCGCAATTAAACAGCCCCTTAGCCCGAGTCAGCTGGCATGGGGCAGGCCTGTGTGTCTAATTGTAGTGTAGACATACCCCAGTCTTCTCACTTTCTCCTAAGGCTGCCAACAAGGGTGCCAATTGTGATGCAGACATCAGCACAATAACTGTTTAAGAACACTATCTCATTTCACGTGTCATCGAACAGCCATCAGATGGTAACAAGTTCCAGTTAGTACTAACAAAGGCTGGATTTGAACAAATGTCCGAAAAGGAAAAGGCTTTACTGGTATCCTAAGTCATCCAGTTTTCTCTGCTATGTTTTAAAAGTCTGTAGTTATAACAACTTTTTAAAGGGTCTGACCCACAGAACTTGGCTGGGGCCATGAGCTGTTACAGTGTTGGTGAGCACTACGCTTCAGTATCAAAGGTTCCACACTGCAGCAGGGTGTCTGAAGAGCAAAACTGGGGCAGAGCATTGCTGGCTGGAGTGGCACTTGGATGAGCCATTTGTGAAGGCAACAGAATTATTGTTACCGGAGCACCTTCAAACTGCTGGAGATAGAAGACAAGCATCAGATTCTTGGTCCAGGACTCTCTGTGATAGACTACGGGGCAGCTCCTGGTGCTTGGAGTCAGGTTGCTATATAGAGGCCCAATGCCTGATCCTAATGACCCAATTGGTTTTGTCTTTGGAACTGACCTTCATACTTCCCTCTGGAAGGAGCAGTCTTCCTGTCTAATGCTGACATTACAGATTTAAATGTGCTTAAGAAAATTCAGGAGCTGCTTCCTGCAGAGAAGGTGGATGTTATCTGAGTGACATGGCACCTAATCCCACAGGGGTCCAAGAACAAGATCATCAGAAGTGGATGACCTTATGTATGTCCTTTTGGATCTCTCCCAAAGCCTCTTGTAGCCGGGGGGACCATCCTCTGCATAATCTGGGATGGATAGGAAGCCTGTATCCTCCAAAACACACTGAGCATTTCCAGGATGTGACAACTATAAAACCTCAATCCAGAAGGAAAGAGTCTGCAGAGTCCTGTTACCTGGCAAAACTATACAGAAAGGGAGTAAAACATAAACACTGAGGGTTATGGCTGCCCTTCTCATATGGATGGTCAGTGCCTGACTGGATACCTGCATTTGGGGTACATTTTAAAAAATCCGAGTAGTGAGACTCTGAAATTGAATTGTTTTATTTTTAAGCCCAATGTGGGAATATTTGTCATAATTTACATAGCATCATAGGTGTGCATTATGCTTTAAAGATACAAAATAAGAAAAGGTTGCCACCCCACCGAGTTTATAATATAATTATAGAAGTAAAAACATCCACTTAGCTCCCACCTGAGGAGAAAGCTGTTGGGAGTAGAATGGTATGAAAACTGGCCTGGCGTGGAGCAATGGAAACAAAAATAAAATAAACTTTTGTAAAAAGTGTGTAAGGAAGTACAGTACTAGAACTGTCTGGGAATTTTAAAACTATTTTTTGTAGGTAACTGCCAATTTCTTAAAACTGAAACTTTGCAGGAACGGCTCAGTTTTGATTAATTTCATGATTTTGGAAAAAAAGTTTTGAATTGTCAAAACATCCTGTTTTGACATTTTCTAACTGACAAAGGTTCTGTTTGGGGGATCCAAACAACATTTTAATTAAAAAAAAAGTTAATTTATAATAAAAATTATATAAGAAGTCGAAATTGAAATGAAACCTTTCAGATTTATTGGAAATAAATATTTCAATTTGCCCAATGAGGATTTTTTTTTCAGATTTTCCATTCAGAGAGATTGTAGAGATTTCAACTTTTTGCTCTGGTTAGGGATGGAAATTTCTGTTTAAAATCTTGAACATTCTCACAGGACAGGAAACCCATTTCTCGCCCAGTATACAGCACCTGTATCTGAATTATGGCAGAGAACAAAGGGCTGATTTTGAAGGTTGCTGAGCACCCTTAATTCTCATTGTCTTCAGTCTGGCTCCAGTGGGAGTTGAGGGCTCCCAGAGTACGTCTACACTTCAGGCTGGGGTGTGATTCCCAGCTCAAAGAGAAATGCCTATGCAAGCTCTGGTAGAGCTAGCACACTAAAAATAGAATGTAGCTGCGGCAGCATGAGGGGCTCCTAAAGATGCAGATAGGCACTTAGTGGCGTTTTCAAAAGCACCTAGGTGCCTAACTCCTAAAAACCTTTAAAAATCAGTCCCCAGGTACCTAAAATGACCAGAAGTTGACGTGTGCTGGTAAGAATGCGAAGAGCTTTACTCGTAACTGGATATGAATTTTGGTGTGATTTGAAGCTGAGGGATTTTATTTCTAAATTAATTTTTAAGGGCAGGGGTAACAGAACCAAAAATGGAATCTGCATGCCTTATTTTGTTGTATTTTACTATTTTAAGATATATAGAGATGAAGCCTAGAGGAATTTATGTATATTTATTAAAATATTTAACCAGGATATCTCCAGTGAGATGAATCATCTGATGGTATCCAGAGGTGACAGTCCCTTTGACAACATAATAGTCAGAATTCAGTAAAAATATGTATTTATTTCAATTGTATTGCTTGCTTACTATGCCAATTCAGAATATATTTTCATTATTAACTGTTCTACATTGTTGGTGAGTGTCTAATTTTCCTGGCAATCATAGTAATTGTCAAGCTAATTTAACATGTCCTGTATGCTAATTGCCTCAAAACATTAATTTTCAATGGTTTTGGAGACATAATATTATAAAGCAGTTATAGCTAAACATTCCAGATGGCATCTATTCCAGTCTGTAGCCATTGTTTTCTGTCTTACAAGGAGACACGCAATTATTAGGTAATAAAAAGAGTGATTACGGTATAGTTGTAATTTTTTTTTAAATCACAAATAAATTACCTGCTTATAGAATAACTTGAAAAGATTCTGCAGCAAGATTGCAGTAATCAATTAAATAGTGGAACAGCAACAAAAATTCTTGTTAGATATGCACAGGTGAAATTCACCTGCATAATCAAAGGGCCAGCAGAAGAGCTAACAACTTACCGATAAGTTCCACTTAAACCCTGGTACTTAATTGGTGCATAGATGTGGTGCTGGTTCTCTGCAGCCGGGAGACTTTCACCTGAAAAACCCTTAGTTAAGGAAAATATAAAACTGAACTATGAAATAGTGAATTCAAAAATATATATGGTTTGCTAGAGATAATTTAATTTCTCTCCACATCTTTCAGAACTGGAAGAGAACAATACATTGCAGAAAGAATGTCATAAGAGCAAAGAATCTTTTTAAAGAAATAGAAGACTACCAGTTTAGTTGAGCAGTTTGGGGACCAGTATACATAGCATACGCATGCTCAGTAAAGTAACCTCTTCACTTCATTCAGGAGCAAATACAATATTTCCTTGCAATACCAGACACTTATTTCAGCTGCCACCCTGGATAAATAGGGGTCTATAAAAGGATGATAGAAGTATTCCAAGGAGAGTGAGTGGTTTAGAAGAACAGATGGGCAGAGCTTACGAGATATGAGAGAAGCCATTCTAAAATTTCTCTTAGAATATGATTCATTTATCTATAATAGCTATCTGTCTGTCTCTGTTTGTCAGGCTCACTACTGTGGCATTCATCCAAGGCTCTCAAACTGATAAACTTTCATTGAAAACTGTACCAGATAGCTTAAATATTAATTAAAGATGAAAACTATGAGCATGAGTGATGAATGCTGTGGAAAAATGCTGTGATCATGTAATTAAAGGCAGTATCATATGCACAAGGGGGACAAATTAAGGTTGCATAGGCAACCTTAATTCTGATATTAATCAGCTTTTGAGTGCTTGACTTTGCAACCTTAATGTTGTTTTATCATAGGTTTTTTTGGGGGGGTGAGGGGGTGGATATCAGTTTTATATAGCACCTTACTTCTCCCAATGTGGAAAGGCAGCCTTTGGAATGTAACCACCCTGTTTAATGGCACAGAGCAACACTAGATAATATTATAAGACAGAAAGTTTAGAAGAATACTGTGTTTACTTGAAACTACAGGGGAAATGTTAGGCAGAATGTAATTACTGATATTGAAATTTGGCCAGGAAGCTATTTAAAATATTTATCATTCATTTAGTTCTGGAATAAATGTAGGTCAGGAAGTGGCTAAATAAAAAACGTTTTGGGAGGGGAACAAAATAAGAAGAGTATCAGAGGGGTAGCCGTGTTAGTCTGAATCTGTAAAAAACAACAGAGGGTCCTGTGGCACCTTTGAGACTAACAGAAGTATTGGGAGCATAAGCTTTCGTGGGTAAGAACCTCACATCTCATCTGAAGAAGTGAGGTTCTTACCCACGAAAGCTTATGCTCCCAATACTTCTGTTAGTCTCAAAGGTGCCACAGGACCCTCTGTTGCTTTTTATAGAATAAGAAGAGTAGAGTGTGGACACCAGCATTTCTCCATGCACCAAGGAAGCATTCACTAAGGACTTGATCCAATGCCCATTGAAATCAATTAAAATCCTTCCAGTTCTGATGTCCACAATTCAAGAAGGATGTTGATAAATTGTAGAGGGTTCAGAGAAGAGCCATGAGAATGATTAAAGGATTAGAAAACATGCCTTATAGTGATAGATGCAAGGAGCTTAAGCTATTTATCTTAATAAAGAGAAAGTTAAGGAATGAGTTGATTAGAAGTACTGAAAGTACCCATGTGGGGAACAAATATTTAATAATGGGATCTTCAATGTAATAGAGAAAGGTGCAACATGATCCAAAGTCTGGAAGTTGAAACTGGACAAATTCAGGCTGGAAAGACGACATTTTTAACCATGAGGGTAAATAACCAGTGGAACAATTTTCCAGGGGTTGTCGTGGATTCTCCATTGCTGGCAATTAAATCAAGATTGGATGTTTTCTAAAAGATATATGCTCTAGGAAGTATTTTTTCTGTGGCCTGTTATACAGACTAGATAGATGATCACAATGGTCCCTTCTGGCCTTGGATTCATGAATCTAGGATCCCTGTAGTACAGTGCTTCTCAAAGCCGGTCCGCCACTTGTTCAGGGAAAGCCCCTGGCGGTCCAGGCTGGTTTGTTTACCTGCCGCTCCAGGCCAAGAGGGGCTGTGGGAAGCAGCGCAGGCCGAAGGATGTGCTGGCCGCCCTTCCTGCAGCCCCCATTGGCCTGGAGTGGCAAACCGCGGCCAGTGGGAGCGACGATCGGCCAAACCTGCAGACACGGCAGGTAAACAAACTGGCCCGGACCGCCAGGGGCTTTCCCTGAATGAGCGGCGGCCCAACTTTGAGAAGCACTGCAGTAGACCCTTATTTTCTATTATTTTTTTATTTTGAAGCATCCCACATATTATGATACATAACGTATGTTGTAGAGAGTGTAAAACTGTTCTGTCACACACTTGATTCTTACGCATTTTCTTATATTTTAATGCTTATTTGAAACTCTTGTAAATGACTGCATAGGTGATGGAGGGAGAGGGCCTCTATCTGGAAGGCTGTTGTTGATATTGTAGAACAGACTTGTGGCCAGAGCCTCAGCTTGTGTGAATTGGTGTAGCTCCACTGGGTTCTATGGAACTCTGTTGATTTCCCCCAATTGAGGAAGTTACCTACTGTCTCTGGTGGTTTCTCTCTGCAAAGGTTTTTTTGTGTTTATCTATTTTTTTGCCTTTCTGTAAACTTATGCCTTCCTGTATCTTTACACATCCTTTTGCTGTTGCTTGATATTTCTTTTATTATATTGAGCACTGCATTTCTCATCACTTTACTATTCTGAATTATACAGCTTTAAAACTACAAAATTATGGTCCTAGCCCCAAAATGCTTATAGTCTAAATAATTTGAATTAAATTAAAATATGAAAGAAAAATGCTAAATGCCGATGTCCTAGCAGAAAGACATTTTTGCTCTGCTCATGGAAAGTTAAGAATAGGTTTTTTTAATGGGCTGATTTGAGCTGAGTTGAAAAAAAGATTCATGTCCCAGAAATAGTCATTTAAATTTGACTGCAGCTAATTATGGTGCATTATTTGAGAAATGCTACATGATCAGGGCATAAACCAGCCACTAACTGACCAGAGTTAGAAAGGAACTTCCCATGGGGTGCAGAAGCAGCATAGCTAGCAGTCAAAATTTGGGTTGGCCTCAACTCATGGTAGACGGGCAATCACTTTAGCTGGAGTCATTGTTTGAGACACCCCAGGAGGACAAGGATACCTGCAGGCGCCGTCATCCTCAGAGGGAGAGTTGCACCGGCCCCGTGCGGAGCTGCCCCAGCATGGAGGATTTAGTCAATGACTCCTATTCAGCAGCCACATGCTGCAGGCAGGCACTGAGAGGCCCTGTGGGGCAAGGCACAGAGATACAGGACCTCTTTCAGTGCAGTCTGCGAGATGCAGTGCCTGCTCCCCTCCCAGCCTGTGCCACCCTCAAGTGTGCTCCTGGTTTTCCAGCCCAAGGCAAAATGACTTTGCAGGTTCCCCAGCCCTAGCTCAGCATGGATCCTCACAGCACCCACCTGCCTGCACCCTGTGGTGCCTGACTACACTTGGGAAAGTGCCACCACTCACCTGCCAGTGCCACGTAGGCTTGGAGGTAGCTGCCCTGCTCACACTCTGGTCCTAGCAGTAGCAGCCACGCTCAGGCAGTGGCACATAATGGCATGGCTCCATGCACTGTGGAGTGGTTGGACTCAATGCAGCAGCTCAGGAACTTCTGGGAAGGTGGTAGCAGCTCTCAGTCCCTGCAGAGACAGGACACTGGACTAGATGGGCCTCTGGTTGGATCCGTTATAGCAGTTACTGTGTTCTTAAATGGGAGCCACATGGCCAGTGAGCAAAGGGGAGGTGCCGGAGTTCCAAAGGCCTTCTCCTACATTGGCTCTTGCCTCCTATAGAGCCTTCTAATCTACAAAGTTTGGAATTGGAATCACAACGTCATTCTGCAAAGGGCAGCCCTCCCTCTGACCTGCTGTAGCAGGGTTATCTTTTCAGTCATCTGGCCTAGTGGTCAGCTGCCCCAGTCTCTCTCTTTGTCCAGTACCTCTGAACAGGGTTCAGCTGGGGTTAGCTTCCTTGTCAGTAAGCCCCAGGGCTAGGCATGGGGGAATCTGGGGTGGATAGGGAGACCCGGGCCCTCTCACTCCACCAGGTCCTAGTCCATGGTCCTGAAAGTGTGACAGCTTGGGATGGCCTATATTCAGCCCACCTCCTGTTAACCTTTCCAGGTCCACTTCCTAACCACCTGATGTCTGAGTTTGAGGAGCGGCTGCTGTTTGATTATAGTCCTTTGCTCCAAACCCCCAGACTCTCAAGGCTGATGCAAGTGACCCTCTGGTGCCTTCACACATGGTTCTCCCTACTTCTGGGGTGATATCTCAAAGGGAGTGGGGAGGATGGGAAGACTCTCAGCCAGACCTCCTTGGAAAGAGCTTCTTGGCCGTTCTCTTCCTGGAAATTGTTTCTCTTCACACTACCTGAGCTGCTGGAGCTCTTTTTATTCTGTTACTTTCCCAGGAGCATACTCAGAAGTGCTTGAGGGACAGAGATTTCCTGGTCCAGTACTGCTCCAGCCTTTCCCTGACCTCAGCCTTAGTGCATAAGTCTACACTGCTATAAAAGACTTGTAGCACCAACTCTCAGAGCCTGGGTCAACTGACTTGGGCTCACAGAGCTCAGGCTGTGGGACTATAAAATTGCAGTGTAGATGTTCCCTCCCCCCTCACAGGATTTCAGAGCTCAGGCTCCAGCCCAAGCCCAAATGTCTACACTGCAATTTTATACCCCACACCCCAAGCCATCTGATCTTGGCCAGCCACGACTAAACCATAGGTCTTTTATTGCAGCGTAGACAGACCTAGTGAGGGGTTATAAACCCCATCACACCTGACCTTCAATTTAATCATGAGTCCCTCATTAAAGTTAAATATATGCTGAAGAGCCTGGTTGGAACCAGAGAGTTTGGCACCTTTCAGGATCTAGCCATTATTGCTTAATTTGAATATGACAGGTCTCTTCCTGTAACTTGATCTGCTGTTCTTTCTGTATGTCTATATTGGCCAAATCTGTCCATTATTAATTTTTCATAGAATATCAGGGTTCGAAGGGACCTTAGGAGGTCATCTAGTCCAACTCCTGCACAAAGCAGGACTAATCCCCAGACAGATTTTTGCCCCAGATCCCTAAATGGCCCCCTCAAGGATTGAACTCACAACCCTGGGTTTAGCAGGCCAATGCTCAAACCACGGAGCTATCCCTCCTCCCATCTCTTGTGGTTTCTCTCTTGCTTGTCATCTACTTTCCTTTTCCTGTGTCTTAGGGCTGGTCCCCACTTAGTCCGGACTTCGGACTAAGGTACGCAAATTCAGCTACGTTAATAACGTAGCTGAATTCGAAGTACCTTAGTCCGAACTTACCGCGGTCCAGACGCGGCCGGAAGTCTCCCCCCGTCGACGCTGCGTACTCCTCTTGGCGAGCTGGAGTACCGGCGCCGACTGTGAGCACTTCCGGGATCGATCCGGGATCGATTTATCGCGTCTTAACCAGACGCGATAAATCGATCCCAGAACATCGATGGCGTGCCGCCGGACCAGCCGGTAAGTGAAGACTAGGCCTCAGGCTTGGCTCTCTGATGAGAGCAAGCTTGATGTTCATATGATTTCTTAGCTAGCCATTCATATGCCCCACTCTGGGAATGGAATTAAATGGTGCATGCTTGCGAGCTGATCAGCAGGGCAGCATGCAGAACATGTCAAGTGCCATTTCTTCCCCAAACCTTTCTTTATGAAAGTGCTACTTGGTTTATAATTACTCGCATCTCTTCACAATTAAGAGCATTTTGGATGCATCTGTGTCTTTATTCTTGCTCCCTCATAAGTTCTAACTCTGTTCCTGGGAAGTCTGGGCCCAGTCTCGCAGACCTCACTTATTGCTGTAAGTGTATTCACATGCAACCATGTTTCTTTATGGAAATCTGGTGGGTGTGCAGGTAATGGTCTGACAGCAGAGAGTCTCCTACTCTATGCCCTCCAACTCTATCAAAACATATGGAGCAACTTCTCTGGGGTACAAGGGAAAGGGGTATGTTGTCATCAAGTTGGAATTTCCTTTAATTCTATATTGCACCTGAAATGTTCTTTTCTTTCATTCCTCCCTGCTCCCCCAAAGCAGATGTTTAATGTTTCTTTTTTTTTTTTTAATAATGTTTTCATTTATGAAGCAGCTTCTCATCTCTTGGTATATTCTAATTGCAATTCTACTGGAAATATCAGGGTTTTTTATTTTAGGAAAAAATAATAAATGTAAGCAGGGTCTGGATGAGCTCTCCCCTAACATCCAGTGATGAGCCGGGGGAACAGGCCATGTTTGCATAGACACGCCTACTTTGCCTAAGTGCTCGGCATGATGGAGCTGCTGTGCCAGAAGGATCACTTTGGGCTGGTGATGGGTTACAAATCATTTAGTATTGAGTGCCAGAGGAATGAAATGTTGTTATCCTTCTTGTATGAGTAAAGGGCAGCCGAACTGTACTTAGCCTGCCCTGACTGAAGGAATCACCCTAAACAAACTTCACTCACTTAGCAGGGGATAGGGATGCCAAATCCTAGTGAAGGAAACAGAGGTCGGCACCACCATGTTGCGCGATGGACACTTGATACAATTACAGTACTTAGTGATGGAGATTGGGGCGGGGGGGGAGGGTGTTATGTCATTCAGTCATCCAATTTTTTAAAAAAATTATGACAGACCTCAAAATTTTTACCACGGACGTTGCTGACCCTTGGAAGGAAAGAGGGGATGGGGACAGGTGTTCCTACCTAGGATTCTTTGAGCAGAGCCCACACCCCTAGACACCGTTTGATCTTCCCCTCCCCAGTGTTTAAAGACCAAGCTAATTAGACTTAATTAAGAGTCATTATCTCTGTTCAGTGATTACCAGAGCCTAGGGTTGCCAATTTTGGTTGGGCATATTCCTGATGGTTTCATCACATGACATAATTTTTAGTTAAAGATTGATCTTTGAATTCCTGGAGACTCCAAGACAATCCTGGAGGGTTGGCAACACTACCAGAGCCGATAAGCAGGTCTTAGGACTATACCTTAGGGACAGGGGTGAAATGAAAGACAATGCAGAGACTGTACTGGCAGTGTGATTCCCTGATACCCAGTGAAATCACTAAGAGCGGAAATCACTAACGACCTGGGTTAAACAGTAGAACCTCAGAAATGGCAATAGGGAAAAGCAGCAGAGGTAGCAGCAAACAGCCAGTGGCAGAGGCATACAGCAGGCACAGAGACATTGCACGACGCCCCTCCTCCACCCCTTTCTTAAGGAAGTGAACCCCTGTGACCACACCTTCGAATTCTGGGTCTTTGCTAACCAAGGACAGCCAACTTGGGTGCCACGGAGGGAGAGGGGAGTGATGTGTTAAAGGGACATTTGTTCATTGAATTTTCCCATCACAAGGTAAGAACCTGAGGCAAAGGACACTGCCTAATGCACTGTGGAATCAGGTTTGCTTATGGTTGCATGCTTTTGAATGTGGTTGTGGCGTTAAACCTTTATTTTGTAAAATGTCTAATTGAAATAGCAAAATATAAAACATAGAATATAAACTTTGAGCATTGCTTGAATGTTTCATGGTGGCTTCATGAAAAATTAATTGATTCAAAGAGAATAATTAGAGTTTAAAATTACCTCCTTGGGCAGTTTTTCACTAGATTGTCTCACTTTTCCTTGTATGCTGTTTGCAAGAAATCTGAAACTCTCTGGGACCTGACCTGTACCTATGTTGTTGCTCATTCTTGGAATATCAGTTATGCATCAGGAGTGGGTGCCTATAGAGCATTTTATAACTTTTTGTCCATAGCAGAACATTAATTTGCATTTGACAACAACAAATCTGGCATGACAGAACACGATCACTCACTTGCATGGGCAAAAGAGATTGAGGGAGAGTGTGACGTACACACACACACTTTTGCGCGTTAACGCAAAACATAAACAGCAGTGTTAAAGTAGAATAACTTTCCAAACAGATGAAATGTGTGATGGTCAGATGTGCTGATCTGTTGATATAAATGATATAAACAGACATTAGGTCACTGTAAAGCTTTGACTTTGAGTACAAGTTTGATTAAGTTGGAATATGTATTGCTTTGGGGTATGGGTTGGAGATGGATGTGAAAGCCTTATGATGCTTTGGAGTATGTTATCAAGTGTTGCAGTTAATACGAAGGTGGAAAGGAATGCATGTGTCTTTCCCTGTAATGTCTTATTTCCATTATTTTAAGGTTTTGAGTAGGTGGGGTGTGCCCCACTGCAACCTTAATGGCCACTAGCTGCTGTTTGTGTGCTGGTATTATATAGGTAGATAGTTAATTTGTTACCAGATTTTTGTTGGAACATTGATCCATGAAACTGGCAAAGCACATTTCAATTGTTACTTTTGGGATGGATGCAATGTGACCATCATTATTGAAATTGACTCCATAACCTGATGTTCATTAATATCTGTTTGATTCTACCACTAAGGTCTTGTCTAGACTAGAAAAGAGGTCGAGGTTAGATCAGAGTGCGCTAGCTAACATAGCCTATAAGGTGCCACAGGACTCTTTGCTGCTTTTACAGATCCAGACTAACACGGCTACCCCTTTGATACCTAACCATGATGTTTCCCTAGTGTAGCTCTGGATTAGCACCTTTACCTCAGTTCAGCTGGTTGCTAGGGTACACTTGGATGAGCTGAATGGAACAAAAGGGTGTCAACTAAAGGCTTAGTTAACACCCCCTGACCTAACCTCAATGGCTTTTCTAGTGTTCATAAATCCAAGAGACTACAAGGCCCTTGGGGCACCAAATAAGAAAGAGAACAGAGATATGCTCTTGATTAGCGTTAATGGGGAAAACAGAAGCTGTAGTCACAAATCCTTGTCACAAAGGGTTTGATCACAAGATTCTACATCATAGAAGCAAGGATGAAACACAGCCCTGAAAGCTTCCCCAGCCAAAATCAGTGCTAAGAGATGTCTGTTAGTACTGAATGACTGCAGCTGATGGATTCTGGTGAAGGGCTGAGAGCTGTCAAGTGTTGGAAGGAATGTTGGATTCATTCAGCAATCCAAAGAAAAACTCCAGTTGATACAGTCAGAAGCATTCTCAGTATCTAATTGTCTCAGAGTTCCTGCTGATATGTAAAAGTCTGCGATCACCAGGGAAGTGGAGTGCACAGATTTGTGTCATTGTAGTGTCCTCACATTATATCATCATCTTATGAATCCAAGCATAAATGCTTTTTCCCCAAGACTTTCATTATACTTTGTTTTCCATAATGTTTGAAGGTATATGTTCTCTCACACTAAGTTTTCTGAGGCACAGGTAGAACAATACCATGATTTCTGGTATTAACAACACACAGCTACTGTGTTTTGTGGGTAAGTGATAAACTATTTTTAGGAGTTTGGCTTTCCTTCTCTCTTTCCACTCTGTTAACTAAAACAGGCAATGTGGGAAAAGAAAGAAGAGAGCAAAGGTATTCCTGTGGCTTTAGCAGCTGGAGTGCTACCTATGCCTTTTGGGTAGTCATTTTAAATCTCAGTATTCTGTTGGCTCCTTTCCAAGTTATTTACTGTGATCCACAGACCACAGGGTCCAGGTGGGTTGTGAATTAGCAACTCTTAACAAGTCCGTTGAGGAGCTTTACAAGAGTGATCTTTTTCCCCATTGTTCATCTTTTGTATGTCTCGCATTAGGTTTCTTCTTTTTCACAGCATCTTATTGATTATTTTGTTTCATTAGTTCAAACCTGTGTGTTTTACTCTTGTTGTTCTGTTCTTGCTCCTGTAAGACATCAAAATTTGTGTATCCTGTTTTTTCCCCCACACTGGTATTTCTACTCATCCGTTCTGCCATTTTCTGTTCACATTGTGGTCGTATAATCAGTGATTATTAGCAAAATGTATCCCATCAATTTACAGATTTCTGATTTCCATACAATCATGTGCTTCCTTATTACAAATCTCTGACCTCAAGCCTTTTAGATTTTTTGGTCACTTGTATTTGTTACACTTTTGTAATCTGTTTAACTTTAAAATCTGAAAATGTGTATAGTTTCGCAATAAATTTAAAAACTGTTCTATGTAAATCACTTCCCAGACATTTTAGACATTTTCAGAAAAATGGAAGCCAGACAATTCTATTAGTCCTGAAATGACATTTCCCCCAAAGTTTCAGTCCTGCTGTTTCGCTACTGAGTACTGCAACTGTCTTGTTATAGGTCTGGAATGGTTTATTAATAGCATGAGATTATGTTGCCATACCCTACTTACTGATTTTGGATATTTCATCTGACATTGATGATAATAACTATGACATTTTGTTGCATTGTTTAAATATTTTCATGAATTTTGACCCAAAAATATATGGTTACTGCACTCTCACCTATCAAATCATACTGAGGTGGCTTTCATTAGCTGAGAATGTTCTGATCATTATTCTTTAAATTCGTTTGTCCAAGGTAGTTTACTTTTGTGGGTTTTGTAGTTTTTCCCTCACTCTTTTCTCTCTATGCCCCCAGTTTTTAGGTCTGGGTCTTAAAACTGCCTTCTTTTGGAGTTGGAGACATGCACACTAAAAAACTTGGAGGTTTTGGTACAGATCATTACAGCCAAGACATCCTTATTTTTTCCAGACAATATACCCTATTAATCTTTCTGTAGCTATGGATTTAAATAGCTCTCCTCTTCCTAGTATCTGAGCATATCCCAAGTGGAAAAAACATAGCTACAAACAAAAGTCTCTCTTACTCCCGCTCCCTTCTCCACCTCTAGGAGAAGCATGTGCTGAACTGTGTATGTAAGTCAGTGGGGAGAACTTATTGTAGAAAAGCTATGTCAAAGAGATGAGGTTTGCATTAAATTATGAATACAATGAGGCCTGTGATCCATTCTTATTTCTTGCCTGGATTGAATTCCACAGTCTAGATCTGTTTCCCAGGAACGTTCTATCCCCTGCACTCACAAGCCTCCCCCTTTGGTTGATGGAGGGCGAGGTCTTGGGGAAGCGATGATTTCACACGTTGTTAGGGCCAATCCTGTAGAGGGCTTTGAATATTAAAACAAAGACCTGGAACTAGATTCTATTCAGAGGAGGGGCTGAGCAGAGTACTAGAATGATGTGCTCTTGTGAACCTCTGCTATCTAACCTAGTACTTGTGTGGTCCACATTCCCCTAGTATCTGAGCACCTCACAATCTTTAGGGTATTTATTCTCCTCATATTCATATGAGGTAGGGTAGTGGTGTTATCCCTGATCATGGGAAGCTGAGGCACAGACAGACTAAGTAATGAGCCTAAGGTCACACAGGAAGTTTGTGGCAGAGCAAGGAACTGAACCCAGGTCTGAGACTAGCACCCTAAGCACTAGACAATCCGTCTTTGCATGCTGCTAACACATGGGCTGCTGCATTCTGAACCAGGTGTTTTAGGGTGGATAGTTTTGTTCCTAGCTATAGGCCCTGGAAAGCACCTAAGCATGTCAGTAGGACCTAAGCACATGCCTATGTGTTGTCCTGAAGAGGGATGCTTTCCTAAGTCAAGGCTGTAATGCGTTGCAGTAATCAAGCCTGGAGATCATGGATGCATATTGCCAGATCTCTTCCGAGTAAGACAGTCCTGAAACACTGGGGACAAAGAGAGGACAGGAAGAGAAAGATGTTATTGGAATCAAATACATAGTTTCCTAACAGAAAAATACTTATCAGAAATTGATTATTCTTAATATCATTTTTATACTGTAACAACAACTGACAGGTAAAATTTTCAAAAGTGCCTAATTGACTTAGGTGCTGAAGTGCTATTGAAAGTTGTAACGGGGCACTCGCCTCTTGAGCACCTCCTAGCAGCTGGATGTGGTACTCACCCCGGCACCACCTACGAGCTGCCAGCCAACCTTGGTGGATCTTCAGCCCTTTGTTCAGGCTCTCAAATAGGCCCTGGCATCCTCCTGGGGTTTATGCCACTGTAGTTGGTAGAGGAACCCTGGCCCGCCCACCACGCCAGGTTCCACCCAGGAACCCTATAAACAGCAGCTATGCACTGCTCAATTTCAGTTCAGTGCTGCTTTTACCCTACCAGGCCTCTCTTAACTTCACCCTTATTTAAGTTCTTAGGTCCTCTCTCTCCCTGCAAACCCAGCTTAAGCAAATGCAGCCATAAATAAACTCTAGTTATCCCTCAAGGTCCTCTAGACAGAGAAGAGCACCCTTCCCTGCCCCTCTGGTCCCAGCCAAGAACTGACCTGCAGCTCCTTTTATCTGAGCTTGCTGGCCTCTGATTTGTTGCTTCTATGAGACCTCTCGAGGCAGGCCTGGGGAACCCACCAACACTTCTTCTTTCCTGGGGCAATGTGTGGTAGGACTGTGGGGCTTCCTGTAGGGAGCCGCAAAGGCCAGGTACACCCCCGTCACAAAAGTTAATGGAACTTAGGCGCCTAAGTCACTTGGGTAAAATGTTCAAAAGCCACTAAGTTCCTGTTTGGCTGAAACAGTCTTCTGTGTATCACCTACATCTTATGAAAATGCACCAAGTAGCGCAGTTATTACATACAGGTAGTCCTTGACTTTATAATGTTCGACTTACGATGATTCTGAATTGACACCCTGATTTGACTTACAACAATTGGTTTCGACTTTACAACACTGGGTCCCGCAATGGAGTGTATTGCGGTTCCGAGTTACAACGTTTTGACTTATGACACAATTTTCAGGAACCAATTGTGCCATAAGTCCGAGGACTGCCTGTACTGTGAACACACTATAACTCCTTATCCCACTTCTTCTACACTGGTGTCTCCACCAGCTTGTGACGGATTGATTTTTCAGATAGTGTTGTTTCCTTTCTGGTTGTTTAGCGGGAACCTGAAACTGCACCTGAGTGTTTGATCGACCTGAGTTCAAGTTCTCATCCTGTTTGCTCCCTTCATTCACCTAATCAGTCAAGTAACTATTCCTAGACTCTGCACTACTGGTGGCAGCCTGACCTTTTTCCTGACAAATCAAGAAAAATATTGATAGAACTTTGGCTTAGCACACCCTGTTCTGGATTCCATAGGCACACACAATGTAATCCTCGGCACAGCCACGATTATTTCAATTACTATTTTTACCATAACCCTACAGCATTTTGTGATCTCTTCATGAATCATGTAACATAGTATAAATAGAACTTGGTATTATGGTATAAAACATTAGAACCAAAATTACCCTGTTATGTAAGGGAGAGCACAGTCTGATGGACGCTGATTGGGTTAGTGTCTAGTCCACTGTAGTGGGAGGATCTTCTTAGGCAAAGGACTATCCTGAAAGGAGTACTTAGTTCACATAGGGCCTGATCCTGTCAGGTGGTAAGTATCCTCAACTCACACTAAGGTCAGTGGGAGTTGAAGATGCTCAGTACCTTGCAGAATCAGGCCCATACTAGTGAATTTAAGTTGTTGACACCTTAAAATACTGTAGACTACATGTTATGTTTAGTTTATTGAATCTGAGCTTCGTCCATTTTACTAACTTATTTTTCTTTGAAAAAGAATGGCCTTCACCTGTGACCAAAGTAGTGTGAGTGCTGTCGGTGTGTGTTTGGGATCAAGAACCTGTGAGTTAGATTTTTTTTTTTTTTACTTGTAATGAGCCTGATTTTCAGAAATTCGGAGTACCGACAACTCCATTTGAAATCAGTGGGAGTTGAAGGTGCTCAGCACCTCTGAAAATCAAGATTAGGTCCGGGAAAATAGAAATAGCTGTGTATTCATATTGTTTCTCATACTGCACCATTCCAAAGCATTTACATAAATACTAACTCAGCCCCTCAATATCCCTGGGAACTACTGTATGTAAAATGAATATTTTAATACACATTTTATAGATGGGTAAACTGAGGCACATAGCGAGTCAGAGACTTCCAAAGGGATATATCAAATGAGTGGCAGGACCAGGAATGGAACATAGTTAGACATGCTATTCCAGTGGTGTTGTGTAAGTTCCTGGAAAGCACAGAGTAGGAGTTACTTCTGTATGTACCCATCATTACAGGTAAATTGGATACTTTTGTTACTTCCACCGCTAATAGTATGTAGACTATGGAGTGCTACAGCACACGTGTATAATAACTTCATCCAGACCAAAGAACAAAGTAAAGATGACTGATACAAAAGCAAATAAAATGTTATAGTAGTATAGAATACTGTATGTAAACGTAGATTACAAGTAATTATTTCAAAAGAAACTTCCTTTCTGAAGATTCTCAATGTATTTATTTTAAAAAAAGACCCCTGAGAATAACAGATTATTTCAGTTACAACCTATCTTTGATATTATTTAACTATTTTAAGGCAGATAACTACCAAATAATAATTTCCCCCTCTGAATGTTGTACTTCGAAAAAGTCAAAAATAAAATGAATAGGGCTATCAACGTCTATTTCAGGAAGAGGTCTGGGGAATTTATTACTTATTGAGATGCTAATTAGTCTCTACTGAATAATGCTTCATGCCTACAGTCTAATTAGCAGTATTTCTAAATCTCCAACAATAACATATTTATCACAATTAAATTTATTTCCAGAGTGGCAGTACAGTGGCATGTATTCATTCTATAACACTTAAAAATGCTCTGAAAAGCACCATGTGCATCTAAAGGGTCTGTATGGAAATACTACTACTAATAATACATTAAAATTACTCTTTCCCTTAATTTGGAGCATGTTTTTTGGCATTTTATTGCTTCAATTAATTTAACATTATGTTAGGAATGTTTTTTCTAAACTATTTCTTAATATAAGATGAAGATTTAACCCCTACTTTTTAATAATCTTACTTTCTAAAATGTGTAGTCCTCAATCCTCAAGTCCACCCGAACTATGGTCAGCACAGGACCCAAGTGGGGTGGAGATGAGTGGAAGAGGTGGCTACACAGCATATTGAATCTATTCTGACCTGTGTGGCAAGTTAGAGAATCCACTAACCTCCAACTTGTGCTGGCTATTGACAGCCCATAAGAAGCTGTTATAGAACCGAGGAATAACTGGAACACAGAAGCTCTTCAGACATTATGGAAAATCTAGTAACATGGTAACATTTTAACTAGAGCTGGTCGAAAATTTTCCAATGAAACAGTGTGCCATCAGAAAATGCTGATTCAACAAAATCAGAATGTTTCATGGAAACAAATTTACTTATCCAATATGTTCATGGGAAATTATTGAAACATTTTGTTTTGATAAGATCAAAATATTTATTTTTGACTTTTTTGTTTTGACTTGTGTTATATGTATTTATAATACAAAAGTCAAAACATTTAATCCTAACACAATAGGACTGTTTCATGCAAACCCTAAAAAATGTGCATTAGCTTCCAAATCCAGTTCAGGGTTACCCTTCTTATTTTCAAAATGTTTGCTATACTGGCTTCTTTGAGCTAATATCCACCTGCTCCGGCATTCATTCACTCTTAGTACTTGGCTTCTTCTTCATTCTCTCCCTGAAGCTCGCTACAGTCCAGGTTTCATCATTCTCTTGTGTAGTCCCATTTCATGTGATGTGTCATCCCAAATTTAGCTCTGAATTAATTATCTTCCAGTATCAAAAAATGTTCCATTCCAAGCTTCTCCTTGTTTCCCAGGCTAACAGCAGTGCATAAATCAGCAGATTTATTAAATGATGTAGAGAAACACAAAAATAGCAAGGGCGTTTAATGACCATTTTTGGGGGTGGAGGATCCCATGGGAGAGAGAATAGCATCTGAGGCCATTTTACTGTATACCATGAGTTTTAGGCCCTGTTTAGTCTCATGGATTTCTGGTTAAAGGACAGAGGGAGCTGGCAAAAATATCCATCCTACTGCTGCCCCTCTTGTCCCTAACCCCACACGCAGACTTCCATCCAAATGAACTTTCATGTCTTGGTAAATCAGTATGAATAGGTCAGCAAGGTGAGTCAAGTTTTTCCCCACAACCTTCCACTGAACATTTATTGTGAGAAGAGTCCTAGCATAACGTGTCTGCCAGAAAAGCAGCCCTTCTGTCTTCCAGGGTTCAGCTCAGCAGTTTATGGAAAGGCAAAGTAAATCTTA
Source organism: Malaclemys terrapin pileata (assembly GCF_027887155.1). Classification (NCBI taxonomy): domain Eukaryota; kingdom Metazoa; phylum Chordata; order Testudines; family Emydidae; genus Malaclemys; species Malaclemys terrapin. The sequence goes on along the minus strand of NC_071507.1, from coordinate 77,717,432 downwards.
TTTTATGGACACTATGAAACATGATAGATAGATACATAAGCTAAACTATATAACCGTGAACATTAGATGAGCAAATAAGTCTGCTTATAGTGCATTCACACCCATGGAGCATGCAGAGGATAAAGCGAGATATGATCCAGCCATACTTCCATCCAGAATAGCTATTAATGGAATAGACAGCTCAAAGAAGAGTCGTGTTTGAAAAATGGGCAGGACAAAAATAACCTGAGGAGATAAAAGATGCATTTACCTCTCCTTAAAGGGCTGACAGCATTCACTTTTTTAATCTTTCATGAATGAATTATGCATGTTTTTATGCCTGCCTTATGCATTAAGACCTTACTGCACATGACCTTAGAGGGTTTGTTTTTTCTGTAATAGCCCAAAGGGAACGCTGTAGGCCATCACATATCCCTTATCAGCACCGTAATTAAGGACATCCTGATTGCTGAAAAAAGAATGTAAGGCAGCTAATAATATTATAACTTTGGCAATGGAGTACTAATTTCGAACCATATGTTTTAAATAATGATATGAAAACCCATCTTTTTAAAGACATAGATAAGATTTTTAATGATAAACATTCATGGTAACATTGGATTAGTGGAATTCAATGAGTTGTGGGCATGGAGCAAACTCCTTTTTCTAAAGCTGATGGACAGCTTAGTTTTGTAAGCCAATTATTTTGAATGGATTTCAATTTGACTTAGGCTAAACATCATTAAACATCACCATGGATCTAAAAAAAACAAAAACCAAAAAACAAAGGAGCACAAGAAAACCTGGTGTTTAAGACAAAAGTGAAGTACAAATAGAAAACTAGAACACTTAGAAGAAGCTTTGTCAAAATCTACTACTCAGCACAGATTTAGGTAGGTAAGTTCTCTCTTGTAGTTCTTTGTTGTGACAGAGGTTGCTGCTGAAAGGAAAAAAGGATTAGACCTAAGTAGATGTACTTGATGTCTTTCACAGAGAAAAGAAGAGTGTTCAGATTTAGAGTATCCATATTAGAGTTCTTAAAGTATCATTGAATTCAAAAGGGTTGTAAATGAGTTTGAATAACAGAAAATCCAAACCATTATTGTCTCGTTTATAATCATCAATGTAAATTATATTCTAAATTTTCCAACTGGCCAATGAAATTGTAGTTCTAAATTTCACATCTGTACTTACAAATTGTGTATGCAAAGGTGTACTTATTCATACAATTACCCATTTTGTAAGTGCAAATGAGGTATTTGCAGCTATAATTTAGGGTGATCAGTTTTTAATATTTGACCTTTCATAGGTGTGTACAAAATGGGTTCCTGTATAATCAAAATGTATTTGTCTGAGCCACAGAAACAGCATGTTGACAGGGGAAATATGGGGTATTGCAAATCTGGCGGGCTAAAAGATTAATCAGATACAGCCACTGCTTGAACTGTACCTCTGTTAAGGTCATTTAGACATTTCTTTAAGGATCTCGATTAGGAGAACAAATTGTGAGATTCCATAGAGCACTAACGAAGTTCCAGTCAATGTCCAATCAGGAAATCAACAAACATTAGTATCTGAAATTATAATGGAATTCAGGGAGAATTACATATGGATGTATGGATAATAAAGCTCCCTCTTGCAGCACATGGCTACTTTGTGTTATTAGCAACAAAAAAGTAATAATTCCACAGAAATATTTCTGTACTTTTCTGTCAAAATGTAGTAAAGGGGGATGATGAGCGCTACATTTAGTCTTATAAGATCCTTGTTGGTCACCATATCTAATAGAATAAACCCTGGGCATCATGGGCAGGAAACAAAGATCACAACTTCAGGGTTCACACAATGCAGCCAAATGACCTGCAATAATGGAGGAAGTGGTTGTAGCATTAATATTTTGTATGACATTGATTTAGCAGTAAGCCTCAGTGTTTTCTCTGCGTAGATATGATCAGGCTCCAATTAGGTTAAATGAGATGATAGGTAATGTTTTCCAGGTGAAACATTTCTCCTTCTGGTGGCTTCAGGACTTTCATTCATTAAAGGGCACATCTCTGCCCAGTCTTGATTGGTCTCTTCTAAAAGGCGATACACATTTGTCTGGTTGGGGGACAGGAATGGTTCTGCTCCAAGTAAAGGGTCTACATAAGCATTAAAGAGCAAAGAAGTAAAAGGAGCTACCTCTTAACCTTCCAGGCCCAGATCCTCAAAGCTGTCTAGAGGCTTATCTCCCATTGATTTCAATAGGAGCTAGGTGCCTAAGTACCTTTGAGGATAGTGGGCCCTAATGAATTCTGTTAGGCAAGCCAGTTTTCTCTCCAGGCTATCTACCACAGCCAACTGTTCAGCTGATAAATCACATCTGATGGCTCAGTTTTGTCCAGCAGGCCACTGTGATGCTTTATTTAAGACTATAAAATGTTTAAACCTTAAGACTCTGTGTGAGGGTAACCCTTTCCTACACACCTCTCTTTATATTTTTCCAAATGCCAAAGCTGTCTTACATTGTGATATAATGATGGTAAGCACAGAACAAATCCTTCCCAGAGTAGCATTTTCTTGGTGACTAGTTGGTTCCTATCGGCTCTCTTCAGTATAAAGTTGTTGTCTTATAGGAAACCTTTCCCAGCATGCCTTTCTGGAGCTGGCCCTTTAAATTTGGCAATGACGGGCAGCTCCAGTTATTTTGCAACTGGCTGCAGCAGCATTTCTGTCTCTTAGAGTAAGTATTCCTGAATCTTATTATTGTTTTTCCCTTTCTCATTTTTGAAGTGGTACATGGTCTCATCCCTTTTGTGACACCTCTTGTGCAAGATTGCCTGACAGATTTTTACCAGTCAGAAGATTATCCTTCTTGGCTTTCTTATGACATTTTCTTTCCAATGAAGCTCCACATCTTAGATGTCAGAAGGCCTATGACCTAAATTGAGAGATGGCCAAAGAAAGGGCAGGACACTAGGGGCATAGGAATTTGCTATCCATAGGGATTAGAATGTGTATTCTTAAAATGTATGTCACTTGAGGTGAGCCTTGTCCCATAGCAATAAGAAGTGCAGTTGCTTCTTGAATAATTACAGGTTTCAGAGTAGCAGCCATGTTAGTCTGTATCCGCAAAAAGAACAGGAGTACTTGTGGCACCTTAGAGACTAACACATTTATTTGAGCATAAGCTTTCGTGGGCTACAGCCACTTCATCAGATGCATAGAATGGAACATATAGTAAGGAGATATATATACATACAGAACATGAAAAGGTGGAAGTAGCCATATCAACTCTAAGAGGTTAATTAATTAAGATGAGCTATTATCAGCAGGAGAAAAAAAACTTTTGTAGTGATAATCAAGATGGCCCATTTCAGACAGTTGACAAGAGGTGTGAGGATACTTAACGTGGGGAACTAGATTCAATCTGTGTAATGAAAGTTTTTCTTCTCTGGCTGATAATAGCTCATCTTAATTAATTAGCCTCTTAGAGTTGATGTGGCTACTTCCACCTTTTCATGTTCTGTATGTATATATATCGCCTTACTATATGTTCCAGTCTATGCATCTGAAGAAGTGGGCTGTAGCCCACGAAAGCTTATGCTCAAATAAATTTGTTAGTCTCTAAGGTGCCACAAGTACTCCTGTTCTTTTTTCTTGAATAATTAGTTATCTGAATGAGGGTGGAGGGAAGTTTCTTTTCAACAAATCTATGAAGCTGCTGTATGATCCTCTGCCCACACTTTTGTTATACAAGATGTTGAACACAGTAAACACATATGCCTCTGCAGGTGCAGTTTGCTGCAGAACTGTTGTAGCCTGGATTCTTGAGGAGTCCTATCACCATATGATATAGAAGGAACCTACTCAGATCCCATCTAGTTAGAGAATGACTTTTCCTTTTGGAGAATAAATAACTTTTCTTACCTGTGAATAGTATTTCGCTGGTGAACATGGTCAGTCTCTAAGTACTCACCTTATCTTCTTTCTGATTGGATTAAAATTTTCTACTAAAGCCTATGCTAATCAGAGTGAGTTTTGTTCCATTACCAGTTACATTAATAGGTTCACTTTTTATTTGCTGTGCTACTTCTGACATCTTTCTAGTGAGGAGAATCTCTGCTAATCATTTGTAATTTGCACTTTTTTGATAAAAGTTGTTCCCTTTAAGCTTGAGTGAGATTTGATTATTCTGTATCCAATTTCCAGTCAGGTGTCTCACTTTGCATTTTGTAATCTCTTCTCATAAATAATGTCATTCATGCCAGGAAAGCTAATGGGAGCCTCAAGACAATTTATATCAGTGCTCAAAAATTCTACTGTTCCAGTTAACCAATTGTGCCTGTACAAATATGCTGAAAGCAAAACCACAGCTAGAGACTGACCTTGTCAAGCAGAGAAATAACATTTGCAGGTAAGAAATAAACTATGACTTTCAAAAAACTCAAACTCCAAAACCCAGCATCACCAGCTGGGTAGACTAAATGTCTTTAAAAAAGCAAAAACTTTAATAAGACTGAGACTTTTCCTCAGGTACACACAGCTCATTACATTGGTGGTGTTAACTCAAATTTGTTATGAAGGTATGATAGAGGGCTTGGAGACCTGGCCATAATTCATATTTTCAGCAAAGGAAAAAAATTGCTTGGAGAGGAAACTTAAAACCTCTCTTTATTAACCAAGGGCCTGGATACAATGGATTCTGACAGACCCAAGAATCTGAGCTGAGTTGTTTAAATGCTCTTTTTAATCAGATTACAATTTGGTTGATAATGATAATAATGCTGATGTAATAGACTTCTGTAAGGCATTTGGCTTTGTATTGCATGGTATTTTCATTAAAAAACTAGAACGATACAAAATTAATCACACATTACATGGATTAAAAACTAATGGGCAAGTCTCAAAATATAATTGTAAACAGGGAATCATTAAGTGGGTGTGTTTCTAGTGAGGTCCCACAGGGATCATTTCTTGGTCCTACACTAACATTTTTATTAGTGACCTAGAAGAAAAGCTAAAATCAGTGCTGAAACTTTGCAGATGACACAAAGATTGGGAGATGGTAAATAATGAGGAGGAGAGGGCTTCTCCTGTCGGGGAGGAGCAGTACCTATGCCAAGGGGAAAAGCTCTTCCATCGGCATAGGTAGCGTCTTCACTGAGCGTTACAGCAGTATAGCTGCATCAGTACAGCTGCGCCTCTGCATCACTGTAAGTGTAGACAAGCCCTTAGAGATTGCAGTGTATTCCCAAAGCCTATTCTTGTTGGAAACTGGAGATAACATCTGAGAGTCCTGAGCAGATGGGGAGGTGCCTAAAGCCCAAATCAATGGGAATTAGGCATCTAAGTCCCTTTGTGGATCTGGGCCTTGTGCCCAGTCTCTTTCCTCTGCATTTCACTTCTGGCTAGCTTAGGAATTTCCCTGCTCAGCTTGCTGGCTTCTGGGAATCCAGTCCTTTAACACCTAATTCTCCCCCATATAATACATTGGCAGCTTGGGGCCTAACCCAGAGCTGACCTAAATCCTCTTTGTAAATCTAGCCTCTAGGTGTTTTTGAAAATCGCACTAGGTACTTCTCTGTATGTTTAGTTGCCTAAATACCTGTATAAATTATTAGGCACCTAAAAACCTTTAAAACTTTGGCCCTTAGACTGTAGTTCAAACTCTCTGAAATCAGTACTAGTCAGCAAGTTCTTTGTCACTCTCTCTAGGGTACAACTTACAAATGTACTTTATAATTAGTTAATTAGCCTTTATAATTAGTCTATTAGTCAACCATGCATTCAGGAACCATTCTAAAGTGCATTGAAGGAGCTCAATCACAGAGTTTTAATGAACTATTCCTAAGGTTCTTAACAAATGGAACGTGAAGTACTAAGAAACTAAAGATAAAGTTTTCCTTAGTGTACCTTTCTCTGCCCTTAACAATGTATGCAGTGCAGCTGCCTGATATCTGATCAGCCATTTGGCTGCACAGTAAATATCAAGCTTCCCACAAGATTTTGAGAATTAGAACACTTTTTCAATATCCATGTATCAAGGTCTCAGTTGGTCCACTGAGCTGCTGGGGGACGGTGGGGAGCTACTGCCTTGCCAAAAGGCCTTGGTCACACCTCTCCGTTGACAGGGAATTAGCGGAGGGAGGTGTGCTGTCGCAGTTGGCACGACTCAGGAGTCTGTGGCGCGCATCTCAGGCCAGGGAGCTCCGGCAAGAGTCCGTGGCGTGCCCCTCAGGCTGGGGAGCGCCATCAAGAGTCCTCAGCTCTTTATCAGGGTTCTGCCATGGGTGGCAGGGGTAGGGGAACACAGGCCCACCCAACTCCACTGCGTTCCAGCCCAGGGCCCTGACAGTGGCAGGAGAAGAGGGGTCCTGCCACTGAGTCAGCGGGGATCCGTCCGCAACGTGCTGACCAAACACTAACTCACCGTACTGTCCAGTTCTGCCCCTGGGCTACTTCCTACCTGGTCTCTCAAGTGGGTCCCTCTAGTTCCTCCAACTTGTCAGGGTATTCAGCCACCAGTAGCTCCAGCTCCCCCTCAGTGTCGGGCTCACTCGGGCTCGGGTCGCTGCCCGGCTCCTCCAGTTCTTCGGGGTACTCTGCAGCCGGCAGTCCTGGTAGCCCGAGTTCTTCCTCTGGGTCAGGTTTCCCCTGGTCCAGGGCGTCCCCTGGTTCGGCAGCAGGGTCTACAGGGAACAGCCGGCAGTCTGTGTCTGTTTCCCTCCCTGGTGCTGCCCTGACGGGGCTAAGAGCCTGGCCTTTTGTACTTCCCGTTCCATCCCTTCTCTTCCAGGGGGTGGAGTAAGCTTAGCCTGGCTCCGCCCCCTCAGGCTGAGAGAGTGGTTCTTTACCCTCTGATTTGGAGGGAGGCTGCCCCGGCTCCCTACAATCACTATGCAACCAGGGTGGATTGATTTGAATCAAAATTATTTAAATTACCAATTTTAATGATGACTTAAATCAGGAGGCAGGAATTCTTTACTTAAATAATTGATTTTAATCTTCTATTTGCATTTTTACTTTTTTGGTATTTTCCTAAAGAAAGGTTGATTCTTGTTGGTTGGTAATTGTTAAAACATTGATTTGCAACAAAATATTGCTTTTATGGTACATGTAATGCATTTTGCTAAACAGGAGTATATGCTCATCTATATACGTTTATGTATGTAATTATATGGTTTTACATTTATTCAGATTCTTAATTTTTTATGTTACAAATGGTGAATGATGCATTTCCTATTTACTAGATTATTAATTTTTTCCTTGTGATTTGTGTCAACCCTCTATATGGGTAGAAATTGGAATTCAATTAAATATGCACAAAACCAGCATTTTAAATGTTTATTAGTTAAATAAAACTACCTTTTAATGTGCTGGATACATATGGGGAAAAGTAAGTTTATCAAAACATGTTTCTCATTTAAAACTAACTGAATTATTAGACAAAGGAAATAGTGAATTGAAGTGACGGTTTCTGGTCACCATATCTGTCAAGATTTTAGAATGAGTAGATCTCATCCTCACCCTCTATTCATGGATTCGAAGACAAAAATAAGCTTCCTTGCTTTTTCAGTTCCCAGTCCATTTCTCAACTTTGAATGAACTAGTCATTGAACTGAGCTAGTTTAATAAACTGAAATGAAGATAATATTTCTTCTGCACCTGCAGAAGAGACAACTGCTATCAAAAGCTGGTTTAACACTTCAACAAACTCTGGTTCCAGATGTTTAGCCAGTGATTTCCACCAGTTCAGTGATCTGACTTTCTTTAAAACTTCAGCGGCAAACGTGTACTGCATAATATTATTATTTATTAATTATTGTAATATGTCATAGTAAGTTTAGGCCTTAAGATAGGTTGTCATAACCTAGATTTTAATTTTAAATGGGTTTATTTTTAAAAGAAAAAATGTATTTAATTTAAATTTAAAAATTCTGATGTTTTTATTTTAATAATTGTTTTTTATCCACCTTCTATGTAACTAACACCTTCTCAGTTGGTAAACTGTACCTGTATTTGTAGGAGTGAACAGGGTTCACAAGATAGATCCCCTGCAGTGAGAGAAAAGGAAGACAGCATAGGTGTGTGTGAATGAAGGAGAATGTGAGACATGCTTGCCATTTGGCGGGCTTCTCAAGAATTGTCTGTGCTTTATACAACACAGGTGCTCTCGTATTTAACGTGGTGTGGTCTATGCAGAGGGATTCTCACTGGCCATCTCCCATCCTGTTTGTAATTGCACAACGTCCTTGTGTTAACTACAGCAAGCTCCTGGATGGAAAAGTAAAATATGTCCGTCACGCTGTCCTGAGTGGCTCACGATCCAGAGTGCCAACCTCAGGGCAGACTGTCAAAAAGCAGGGCAGACATCCCAAACTGGTGATATGTTCTATAACTAGACTGCACCAACCCAGTAACAAATGTGAACTCCTAGATCACTGTAACAGTCTTACCATGGAGTCACAGACAGTCCCCTGGGGCACTCCAGTCTATCTTGCCACCCGGGCAAGCTGGATTTAGTGATAAGTGGTCACTTATACAAAAATCACAAAATATTCAGGTTGCTCCCCATCCCAAGAGACCAGTCACTTACCCCAGATCAATTTGTGCCTTAGATCTCACACCAAAGACAATGCTGGTAGCCAATGCTATAGAAAATGAATTCAGGATTTATTAACTAGGAAAAAGAAATGAGAATTATTTATAGGTTAAAGCAGGCAAGATATATGCACAAATGAGTTCAGTCTATGGTTCCAAAAGGTGACAAAGCTGTAGTAATCTGCCAACACTGAATGCCTTTTTAGGGCTAACCCAGGTTGACGCTGGGGATCTCTGCTTTTTGTTTCTTAGCTCCAGCCCTTGTCCAAACAGCAAAGAGATGAAAAGTGTTCATGTTAGCTATCTTTATTTCCCTCTTCCAGAATTCAAGCTGATGGGATGTGCTTTCTCAAAAGCACCTTTATGGGTGTAAAAGGGTCATTAAACCAGCCTTTGTGTTGTGATGTTTCACACTGGCCCATTTAGTCTTGATAGTTCTTCTGTATTGGTGGGGGCACCACTTTTCTTGCCTAGATTCACAAGTGCAGAGCAGGCATTTTTACAGTTATAAAGCAAACCTTACATATTACCTTATAGCGTGGGCTACAGGCATTACAGGTAAGATTAATGCATGCAGCAACTTATGAGCATTTTATAGAGTCTAAACACATTCTAACAAGCTCAGCAACTATCCTGAACAATATTAACATACAGGTGAGCTGGTCTGGTTTCCAGCTATGATTTTGTCAGTGATCATCTGACGCCTACAACCTTGGGCAAGGGCTGGCACCTGGTTTTCCAGCGTCACAATGTCTGTACTCTCCAAATATAAAATTAACTTGAATGCAATACTCCTTTGTATTGGATTACCCCCAAAAGCAAGTTCCCTGGATCAGTGATATGGAATCCAAATCTGTCATGAAGACATTTGTTGCCTTACATATTGTGATGATTTATACCCCTCATCTTCAGGACTTTTGGCCCTGTTCAGTTTCATGCATCTCTCTTTATGGGTTTCATTACTCACCTAAGAGCACAGGCTTCCCTTTAGCTTAGTAGAGCTGTAGCCCTCTTAATAATTGATATTTCCCACATGAACAGGTAAGTTAGAATATTTCCTACATGCTATCCATGGTGAACTTGTATTGTTTCCTAACTGATAATGCCCTTTAAATGCTCCCCAATGACAGCTTTGAAACTAGTTAAAGCTCCTCTGTTTGTTGCTCCTTCCCTCCCCCTTGTTGTCCCCAACACTAACAGGATCTGTTAGAAACTCGGCTTGCTTACTTCTCTGAAGAATAATAATCATAACGCTTATCCTCCTGATGCACCGATCTAATTAGAATGCAGACTTGTATACCGGAAGGATTTGCCCTCCAGTGGAGATTGTGGAAGGAATCCCATACAAAGAAATATTCTATTAGTGTTCTAGTTTTGTAAACTGCAGCCAAGCCAGTTATTATTTTATATCTTGTAGTCATCACATCCTCAGTTATTAGCATCAAAGGCTACATTTTGCAGTGTGGTCTCTTTAAATGTAGGCACCAAAGATATATTTTTGTCTTTCTTTTTTGTTTGGGAGCAGATAATGGGAGAGTGAAAGGTTTCCTAACAATTGCTGACAAATTGCAATATCCTTAATGAAGAAAGAATTATCCTATCTGAATGGAATGTCAAGTAGGGCAGTTTCATCATTGTATACAACAAATATCGTATTAGATTGTTGCTTATTTGTATTTTTTTCTCCTGCTAAACTCCTGTCTTACTGATCCACAAAAGTGGGTAACATTTTATCTGACATATTGTGAGAAAATCCTATAATCTTTTGCTATACAGCTAAATCTAACTGGCTATGCAGTTTCTAGAACAACTCCCATTTTCCTTTCCAATCACATTAATTACAAAAAGAAAGATTATCGCAAAACATTAATCAAGTTTTGTCAAGAAACAATTCAGGAAGGGCACTGAACATAGAGTGAATGATTATCCATCTCTGGGCTTCAGAAAGGAGGACAAGGAAATCACATTTTTGTTTTTGTAATACTAAAAAATACTTATTGTAAAAAGTTGCGCTCTCTCTTTTTAAAAATCAGATTTCGAAGTGCAGAATATTCCTCTCACAGACAGAAATAGACTGATGCTGCAGCTCTGGCTGTGAGTGCATGTACAACATCAGAGGGAATGAAAGCTTGAGTGGGCAAGTGAGACTTGTTCTCTCAGTTGACAGAAATGTATTGTGGGTGGGAAGTATATAAAGTGAGTGAGGGGCTTTGAATAGTGTTTTGCTAGAAGGAGACTAAAAATAATTATGTAGTTTTTTATGAATTCTGAAGTTATGATAAATAACAATATCCAACGCGAAGTCCACAAGGCATCACAACTAAGTTATCTCAGTTCTGTTACATCAATCTTGTCAGCAATATTTAAAAACCACTAACATCCTGAGGCAGAAAGATCTCCCAAAAGAAGAAGTAAATCACATCTAGCGTGTTGATCATTAATCAAATTTTAAACCTGAAGGATCTAATATAACACTAGACATTTAAAAAGATGAGAGTCTGGGGGAGGGATAGCTCAGTGGTTTGAGCATTGGCCTGCTAAACCCAGGGTTGTGAGTTCAATCCTTGAGGGGGCCACTTGGGGATCTGGGGTAAAAAGATGAGAGTCTGTCCATTACCTACAGCACATTACAGCTGTGATGTGCAGTTTTAAATCTCTGATTCTGAATCACTTTCAGGAGCTTCAGAAAGACTCTCTCAGTTTGTATGCAATGTTACTCTATGGATGTTCAGGTGGAACTGTTGATCAGCAGATTTTCTGAGGGGAAGGATACTGTTATGGCTTGAGTACAGGACTGGGAATCATGAGGTTTGGTTACTATGCCTGGCTTTGCTGTGTGACCTTGAGCATGTCAGGGTAACCTCTCTGTACCTATGTACAATGATGATAATATCCACTTACATCATAGGCGTGTATGAGACTTAAGTCATTCAGGTTTGTAAAGGTCTTTGAGATCCTCAGATAAAAGATGCTATAAAGGCCAAAGTGTTATTAATTATTATTATTACTGTTGTGTGGGAAATCATTGCTTTTCATTTTTGCCTGTTTCTACACCTGTGGCTTCCAAATGGGATGGAAAGAGAAATGCCAGAGTACCAGGCGAGAGGCTGTTCTCTTCTCACAGAGCAACATGCAAGCAACAAGCACATGAGAAAAACAAAGCTACAATGGGCTCAGGTTTAAAGTGGCAGATAGCTGAGGTGATTCTTTGATTCTGGAAGAAGTAGCAGTGTGTTCACAGAATGATCAGGGAGTGTCTCTGTCCCTGCCTTCAGAAGTGTGCAGAACCCAAGGATCCATGAGGAAATGCAGCACTTTCCCCATGGAACTCATCGGGGGTGATGGGGGGGATGCACTGGACACCACCTTGATGGTCCTTCTAGCTTTCAGCCTCCAGGCAACACAGATCCTCCCAAAAACATGCTCCCCTCTAGCTGTGATTGACTGTTCCCCACTGCCCTTTCTGGGGTAACGGGCAGTCTAGAGTGTAATTCTGCTTTGAATAGCATTATGTTACATGAGGAAGGCTACTTAATATATGGCAAGATCCCTAGAGAACGTACTTCATGGATTGGCTTCTCCCCAGCTCCACTGCCCCACTCTCTGTTATGTCCCTCACGTACAATAGTGAATCCCTCAACCATGGTAGTGTCCCAACTGAGGGCTTCCACAGGTTCCCAAGGAAGAGCATGCTGCAGACTCACTACTCTCAGCCCTCATGTGGCCCTTATCTGGGCATATTTGATTTCATTTGTTCTCCTCTATCATGCAGAATGGAGAAGTAAATGGTGCCCAGGCTATTTTGAGTCTGGTCAGAAGCAGCAATCTTTCTCGGTTATCATGAAATTCCTAAACTGTTGAGCTATGCGCATTCAGATATAATGTTTGTTAGATATTCCTCAGGCATTGAGTAGTGGGGGATCACATCCAGAGCCTGTAGCTCCTAAAACACAAGCATGTAGCCACTTGAACTAAAAGAGAATTCCCATTAGATGTAGTGATAGTAGGGTTTTTATCTTTTCCATGGGAAGCCACTAGAGGCACCACATCCCCACACAAAACAGCCAGTATATTACAGCACATAGGCAAATCAAAGAGGTTGTGATAAGCACTGGTGTTCTTAGGTGCTTACCTGAAACAAAACTTCAAACCTTTGGCAATCCACACATGATTGGTGGCAATAGAGGCAATATAGGTTTCTGGTGATAATTGCACAGGTGTCACTGAGCTATGTGGTAAGTAACATACCATCATCAGAACAAAGGCAAAAGAGGTGGCCACAGATTTTCTTTTCTCATGATGTATTAGGATTCCATTCCCTACCATTTACAAATTCTGATATTGCAGTTCAGACTGTCAACAGCAATTCTCACAGGGCCGGTGCAACCTATTAGGTGACCTAGGCAGTCGCCTAGGGCGCTAGCATTTGGGGGGCGGCATTTTCTTCAGCGGCGACCGCGGCAGCCAGATCTTCGGCCGCCCCGGTCGGCATTTAGGTGGAGGGAGCTGGGGCAGGGAGGGCCACCTGCAGCAAGTAAGGGGGGGGGGCGGCATGCAGGGGAACTCCCCGCCCCAGCTCACCTCTGCTCCGTCTCCTCCCCTGAGCATGCCACCCCACTCTGCTTCTCTCCCTCCCAGGCTTGTGGCGCCAAAGAGCTGATTGGCACCGCAAGCCTTGGAGGTGGGAGAAGTGAAACAGCGACGGCGTGCTCGGGGAGGAGGCGGATCAGATGTGAGCTGGGGTGGGGAGCTGCCGCACAGCTCCCTGGGCCGGGGGGGGAGCTGTAATGGAGGGAGGGCCTCAGGGCGGGGGAGCTGCCACGCAGGAGGTGCCTCAGGTTGGGGGGGAGCTGCTGCAGGGCTCAGGGAGGGGGTGGAGCAGAAGTGGGCTGGGGTGGGGAGCTGCTGCATGGCTCCCCAGGCCGGGGGTGGAGGGGGTGGGGAGCTGCCATGGGGGGGGGCGCCTCAGGGCAGGGGGGGTGGGGAACTGCTGCGGGGGGGGCTCCTCAGGGCGGGAGGGAGCGGGGAGTTGCTGCAGGGCTCGGGGAGGGCACAAGGTGGAAGTTTCGCCTAGGGCGCGAAACATCCTTGCACCAGCCCTGAATTCTCATAAGGGTAGATAACCATTTCCTTTCCCTTCTGGCCATAGGGCAAGTGGAAGTTAGAATTTCACTTTTCTCTAGCCAGCTACCAGCCTCGAGTTGCTGTATGGAAGGCAGAAAACTGGTTAGGAAGATCGGGCCACTGCTATAATTTAGAAATGGTTAGTGTTCTGCAAGCTGCGGATCTTTCAGGGAGGGATAGGAATCCATTTTTTTGCTTCCCCCTGAGGCTGTCCCATGGGTAAATGGCATTCCCTGTTGAATTAGAATTGGAAGCTGAAAATTAAGAGGTTTTTCTTTTCCTTCTGAGACACTGGGCTGCAAAATGCTGTCAACAGTAAAATTGCAAGAGGCAATGCAACATTTCTTGAAGGCTGCTTTGCTCAAGTTTTGTTTCCCACTGCAGCTCTGAGAGAGAGAATAGTAGCAGGAGGCAGGAAAATAAAAGACATTTATCTGATTCTCACTGCAGGATTTCCATCACCGTGCAGTAGTAGAAGGAAAAATAATGGGAGCACATTGCTAGAACTTGCCATCAGTTAGAAAATTAATAAGGGAAGAAACTGCCCTCGGTTTCAGAACACCTGGAATCAGATGCTGTGAAATGGGATTTAACAATCCCTGGTTTTAAGTTTTAAACTACACCAAAGAAGAGGTCCTGATGCTTGAGACCACTGTGAACTCTGTTTTTCATTCCAGTTTTAATCAAATTTTGAAATTGGCGTACTTATTGTAAGATGGAGCACGTTTTCCTCATGGCTGCAGAGTAATGAAGAAGCAGAACGGAATTGACTTTAAAATAGCATTCACCTGATTGTCAGACCACCTCAGTCTTGCATGTTAAACTCAACAGTGACTCCTGATTTATGCTGGTTTGAGAGAGATCGTAGCTGGGGCCTCTAGATACTATTGTAATACAAATATTAAATAATACTAGTTGCCATTCCATGCCAGGCAGCATTATTTCTGCCTGCTGCTTGAGGAGGTCTCATTCTGTAGCAGTCACGTGTTTTGTGAGCAGAGAGTTGAATTAACTGTTTCAATCTTCTTTTACGTACCAGTCAGCTTCTGAGTTCAGGATTCTGTGTTTCTCCTGCAATAGCTAATGGGCTCAGGCCTTGCCTACATAAGAAAGGGTTTGCCAGTATAACCCTCCCAGGAGAGACGTAGCATATACTGGTGAGAGTTCGTTAGCTGGTATAGCCTTATACTAAATCCTCGAATGAAATAAGCTGTCCTGACAAAAAGACATTATTGCCATTATAACTGCATCTACACTAGGACTTTTGCCAACATAGCTATGTTGGTTAGGGGAGTGATTCTTTCATACTCCCAACTGACGTAGCTATGGTGCCAAAACTTAACTGTAGACCAGGCTTCACTGACACCTAAGGCAGTTCTCTGCTCCATTGAAGTCTGGATGTATAAGATATTGAGTGCCACCTGCTTTCTCCAGAAGTCAGTGTATGTTATAGGTCCTAGGTGTTTGTGATGTCATCTACTCTTCTGGGAGAAGCAAAGAATCTTGGAATTGAGTCTTGGCAGGTTGAAGGGAAAATGCCTTTTCATTTTAACTTTAAATTGTATTTATTTGTAATTTTAAAGCTCCAGTATGTCATTTTGTTGATGGTTTGGGATCTCACACTATCCCCGTCTTTGTTGATTTATTTTTACAACCTTTCATCTCACCTTTAACACGCTGAGTTATTGTAGCTTGTCCTCTCTTCTCACAGCAGGCTTTATGACTGTAGGATAATTCACACTTGCTTTGCTGTTGTATATTTACCTCACCCTTAAATTATAGCTGAAGTGTTTTGTTTCAGCTTTAGGTCATTAATCAGATTCCAAGATGAAGCCTTTTCTCAGACTACATTGTAAATGTTATTTCATTACAACCTAATATGTTAGTGGCCTTTGTTGAGCACTTCCAATCGGGAAAGACTGCTTGCCAGAGAAATAAATGTTATTTACAATAAAGACTGTTAATTGACGTTGGCATATAGGGCATAACATTGTAGAGATTGTATTTGAGGGACTGCCAGTGAAATCAGAGGGAACGTCAAGAACTCCTTGCTACCTTTTACTTTCATTCCAATTTCTACCCTGAGATATGTGCACTTTCATTTCAGTCTTTACTCCAATGGAACAGTGCCACCTTCACTGTCTGGATAGCTGCTAGCACATTGTTGGAACTACCAGAGGCAAATGGTAGACAAGTATCTGATGGCAGACTTTGTCAAATTTCCTGCATTGCTCTGGCCCTGGAATCTGCAGGGTCTGGCTACCAAAAACCCTCAGTTGATTAGAGGACAGGCACCTCTGTTTTGTTTATGCTATGGCTATTAAAACTGGCTGCCTGTTAGCCTAGAAACACTCTCCTCTTTCCTGAGTGGAGGGTGAGGAAGGGGGCAGACATTGCCCAGGGGAGAGAGGTGGCTAGGAGGCATAGCCCAAGGCATTCATCAGAGGGGAACAAGAGAGGAGAGGGTTCCGTGGGGATGTGTGGAGGAGGGGAGAATGCACAAGCGATGCATGGAGGGTGAGGGCAATAAGAGATATTAAGTTAAATGTCCTTGCCATCATTGAGAAGGAATGGTGGAGGCCCCCTTTTCATATATGCGCTTTTCGTACATCTCATGGTCAATCTGAAATGCATTCACAAAAATGGAAAAAGTTTCCCCAGGGAGTTTAAAAATCAGGAGACAGATTCAAAAGAGTGGGATTTTTTTTCTTTAACCTCATGATTGTAAAGTCAATGATGCCTTTTATTTTTAAGTCTGTCTCATGGTTTTGAACTTGTAGCCATGGCAATACTGGAGTTGGAGGAGATCCCCTTTGGAATTTATTGGTTTGAAGACAGAGGAAGGCATAGGAAGGATTGAACTCTGGGAAAGCTTCCCACTGATGAAATTCAGAAGAAATACTGTGTGTGTTTGAGAGAAGTCTACTGAAAACTATTAAGGAAAGACAATAATAGAAATTGTAACAGTGGGGCAAGGGCTTAAGGTGAAAGAGGATTGCTCAAGAACTTGCGGCCTAGATTATTAAAAGCTTTTACATACCAGTATTAAAGACCAAATACAGTTTGTCTTAACTTATCTGTGATTTTTCCACAAAATGTAACATAACAAAAATCACTATCCTAATTAGTGATCGCATGGGTCAAGCTAAGGACCGTTGTCTTGAGCTATCAAACCATTCCAAAAGGTCTTACTAAAATATAGTCCTTTTCTTGACAGGTATCAAAGCTGTTTGTTCAGTTCCCAGACATGAACTTCTGGATCCAGTACTGAAATAGCAAGGATGTAACAAGTCAGATTTGAGAAGTGTGGAAGTGCCCTCACCATGCTTGTAATGCATGTGGGTACTCCACATAAAAGATAACTTCCTCCTGCTGCAAATAACTGGCATTACTTCCTTAGCTCAAGAGGTGTCAGTCTGTGCTTTGGTGTTAAAGGTCTAGAGCAGGGGTAAGCAACCTATGGCATGGGTGCCGAAGGCGGCACGCAAGTTGATTTTCAGTGGCACTCACACTGCCCGGGTTCTAGCCACCGGTTCGGGGGGCTCTGCATTTCAATTTAATTTTTAATGAAGCTTCTTAAACATTTTAAAAACCTTATTTACTTTACATACATCAACAGTTTAGTTATATATTATAGACTTATAGAAAGAGACCTTCTGTAAACATTAAAATGTATTACTGGCACGCGAAACCTTAAATGAGAGTGAATAAATGAAAACTCGGCACACCACTTCTGAAAGGTTGCCGACCCCTGGTCTAGAGTTCAAATCTCAGTAATGAGCTGTAGTGGTTATCATTACTTTTCACATTCCTTCTGTGTCAAAATCTAGGCCATAGTGAAAATGTCTTTGCTTTCAGGAGCACTAAATTAACCAACAACAAAGGTATAGCAACTTAAGCAAAGGAAAACTAGTGTTTGTTTTGTTCATAATTGTTATAGCCAAAAATATATATCAACTTCTTTTGGCTCTCTCTTTTTAAAAAACTGTTATCTGAGTTCTCCTGAAAGTGAGGCCAGTTTTAATATGCCCTGGATCTTGACACAGAAGGAATGTGAAAGTGTAACGACCACCTGCAGTTCCAGGAAAAAGGATTTTGAATCAACCTTTATTTTGTTATTTTAAGCAATCGTAGGCTGCTGCAGTGTAGGTGGGTATCATCTGCAGATAAGCTTTGTATTCCTGACAATGAGTCTTGTGACATTTTTTAACATTTTGGAACAAGAAGGTTGAGATGCATAGCACATTTTTGACTTGTAGTATTTCTAACCTTGTTCTTCAGTTGGAAAAAGATCTTGTTTCTTTGATCTCAAGACAACGTCTATAATCTTCTCAGCAGGATCAGATAGGCAGAAAGCAATGGAACATCTCTATGACTCACTGTATTGCATTAACAAGTACAAAATCTGAGCTCTATATCTCTCCAAAGAGAGGTTGTTTGATTTTAGAAGTCAAGGTCAGTGTAGGTTAATTATTTAAAGATGTTATAATATGGGAGCACGGTTACCATTGTATGTTAAATCTGTTGAGCTACAGTGACTGATTTCTCAAGGTTTTCTATAGTAATGAATCTCTGGGCTTGGACAGCTCTGAAGTATAGAAGATTTGCCATTCCCTTGGTATCAAAGGCAAAATGCTCACAGCTTTAAAAGCACGTGGTCAACTCATTCACTGTGTCGCCAGTGGAAGTTTTGTGTAAATACAGATTACAGAACTTGTCATGAGATAACTAGAGTAATAACCAATCATAGTTTATCTGTCCCTGATCCTTCCCCTCTAGTCCTGCAGTGATGTCAACCCTGGACAGAAGAGAAAGAAATTCCCTCCCAGGTTCAAGCTCCCCACATCTACAAGTAAAAAGATGTGTTTTTTCTAGAGGTAAACTCAGTTGGGGATCTGAAGTTCAAGCTGGGTTCTTTCTTTCTTGTACATCACCAATAGCAATAAAGATTCTGCGAGCAGAATGTACCTGGAAGGTTATTCAGGAAATGTAAGATGGAAAATAATCTAACTGGCTACCCTATAGCTGTGATAGTCTGCATGGCTAACAAGAATGAAATTTTATGTTAGAAATGCCATCTGAAAACATCCATGCAGCAGGCAGTTGAGTGAGAAGGTGCATTTTAACGTAGTCACTTTTCTGTGACCATGCTTTATAGGGAGAGTAACAAAGACATACATGGATTCTAAACTCTGCACTGCATTATGAACCAGGGATAAGGAACAAAGCACAGAAAGCTTGTAAAATAATCAAGTTCAAATTCTGCCCACAGAAATTTGCACCCAATTCCCACTGAAGTTAAATGGCATGTGCATTCATTCCTAAGGGCAGAATTTGGTTCAGAAGCTTTGCTTTTCCTTGAATTGACCATAGATCTACCCAAATAGTGGGGGAGGGAGGAATTGTCAAAAAGTGTATTTAAAATACCACAAAAGCACAAATGTTATCCACTGTTTGATTAATATTGTTTTACAAACATTAACTGACCATAACAAGTACCTCCTTTATTGCAATTTATAGTGCTTATTCTTTTTGTTCTTTTAGAAATTTAATGCAAAACATTTTTAAGCTAGTGAATAATTAGTTTTTATTGGTACCCCATGTGTTTGCTTTGTGTTACTCTTCTTTGTTACATTATAAAACACTGATACTAGTGAAAGGTGCTGTTTAAAGAAATGATACTGTTTTTCAAAAAAAGTCTTTAAAAATGTGGATCAAGATGACTCGTGTCTAATTTTGAAGGAAAGGTGTTACACTTCATATTGTCCTTTGCAGACCTTTTTCAAGGACAGTTTGTCCTACGGAAAATATTACTAATGCCAAAGTCTGTGTCAACCTGTGTTATTTGATGTATCAGTGCAGTATGCTGTGTCCCAGACATGCAAGATAAAGCTTCCCAGGGCCATATTTTATTTGCCCACCTACTATAGCTCTTATTAAATTTCTTTAACTTTTGTGATTACGCATTAGTGTAATTCGCTTGTTTATTCTGGATCTTCACTCTTTTCTTCCTCTTTTTTGAGCTATGTTTTCTACTCTCACCACTGGAAAAGTTACCCTCTTCCTTAAGGAAAACTAGAATTTCACAAAGGCCCCTACATTTCCCAAGATATGGAGGAGGATTAATGTAGAATGTGCACTAAAGGGTAAATAAGAGTGGGCTTTTGTCATTTTCAGTCTAAATTGTTATGGCCCTGATCCAAAACCCATTGAATTCATAAGGTGAAATCCTAGCCACAATGAAGTCAAAGGCAAAACTCCCATTGACTTCAAAGGGATGGGTGTATTCTGAGAGGAGATTACAGCTCTTTAGAATGAATGAAACAATTATCGAACTTCACAGTACTCACTCAGAGTATAATCTTCTGATCTGTTGTGTATGTTGCCAGCAAAAAAGTCCTTTTGCTTTTCACTGTCAGGTGTGTTTACTTGCAAACTAACTGATGCGCCGTTTCCCAGCTGTTGATATCAAAACTGTGCTGTCATATGCATTTGTTACAGGACACTATTAATTGGTTTCTTCCCTCTAAATCAGCAACCATCAGGAAGCTCCTGGATTCCTGTTTATAGAACAAAACCCATAAGATCTATATAGCTTTCCATCTGAAGCGGTGGGGTTTCTGAATCTCTCCCATTCTGTGGTATATATCATGGTTTCTGTAGTTCCACATTAAAAACATCCACATTTGAAAACTTCAGATGCCAGGTACCCTGAAGAGTGTAACAAGGAAAGCTATTTATCTCTGTGACCTGGACGGAATCAGAATCTGGGACAGACTCTAAGTGGAGGTTAATCAACAGCTTAAAAGAATGCATTTTAGTGGATGAATATGGACAATTTTAAGAAGTAATTGTTTATGTAAAAATCCAGCACATTTTAGGTGTTCAAATTCCAACTTTAAGGGCTCCATTCTGTGATGGAAATGTGTGTTTGTTGTTGTTGTTGTTGTTTTTTTTAACTGGCTGCAAGATGGTTATGGGGGACATCTTATATAGCAGCAATGTACAATCTCTTGAGCTAACAACTACAGACAGCTCCTCAGCCCATGTCAATCAGTGAAGCCCTATGGAAGTTAATGGAGCTATGCCAGTTTACACCAGCTCAGGATTTGGCCCTCAGATATCAACTACAAATATTATATAAAGCAGTAAGAATCTTTAGAAAATAACAATTCATTAATGGAAAAAAAGGGTTTAATCCTTCTCTCATACAAGTCACTGAAAACATTTCCATTGCCTTTAATGGTGCAGGATCAAGCCCTACACGAGGAGCAGCGGTGATATATAGGCCAAATCGAGAGAAGTACTGAGTGGGATGTAGGCCATTAGCATTCATAAAACCCCCTCTCAGCTGCCACCTAATGTTTCTCTGTGCCTAAGTGTCTGCTATAAAGTCCCCAGTGTGCCCAAATTTTGGCAGCCGAGCCAGGGCTGGCTCTAGGCACCAGCCGAGCAAGCTGGTGCTTGGGGCGGCAGCTTATAGGAGGCGACATTCCGCCCAATCCTAGGGCCGCACGGCCACTTTTTTGTTGTTGTTGTTTGTTGTTCCGCTCCGGTCGCCCTGTAGGGAGCAGTGGCATGGAGGGCGGGAGCGCCCTGCAGCAAGCCTGGCAGGGCAGCCCGCGTTCTTCCCTCCCAGCCGACCAGAGCGGAGTCCTCCCGGCAGGTGGTGCAGCAGTTGGGGCCGCATGCAAGCGCCCCGCTGAAGCCCTGGCTGCCCCCCTTCTCTATCTCCCCCCCCCCCCGCTAGCCAAGGCACATCTGCAGGGCAGGGAGTCCCCCTGCACCCTGGCTCCGGCCGTGCTGCAGGTTTTTTTTTTTTTTTTTTTTTTTTTTTTGCTTGGGGCGGCCAGAAAGCCAGAGCCGGCCCTGAGCCGAGCATATGCACAGTCACTTCAGTCCCGACCAAAGCCCCAGTGGATTTACAAGCTAAGCATTGCCCATCCATCTTGCATGTGGGGCACAATCTGGTAGATGTGCTCAGAGCATCTCTAAACCCACCCAAAACAGCCAGAGAAGGACATGGTGCCCCCCACTTATAACTTTTAGCCCACTGAGTAGGGTTCTTACTCAGAATGGGGGAGACCTCTGTTCAGTTCCCACCGCTGGCTGATGTGGAGAAGGGATTTGAACTTGGGTTGCTCGTCTAACAGAGAGAGAGAGCACTAACCACTGGGCTATTCTAAGTCTCATTTTTCCCCATCTTTCCTATTGGCTTCATACCACTGTGTATAAATAAATATTCACTGGGCCAGAGAGTGAGACTGACTCTCTAGTCCAGGGGTTAGGGCAGTCACCTGGGAGGTAGGAGACCCAGTCCCCTTGCTCCAGTGAGCAGTTAATTATTTATACACAGTGGAATGGCTCCAACAGAAGGGACAGAGAGTTCTACCCCAGAGTAACTTAGTGTTTGGGGCAGTCTTGTGGGAGGTAGGAGCCCCCAGTTCAAATCCCTGTTCTGCATCAGGCAGAGGGAGGAATTGAACTGGGTTTCCTTCAGCCTGGATGAGGGCCCTAGCCAGTGGTCTAAAGATTATATAGAGATATGCAAAAAGAAGAACAGGAGTACTTGTGGCACCTTAGAGACTAACAAATTTATTAGAGCATAAGCTTTCGTGGACTACAGCCCACTTCTTCGGATGCATATAGAATGGAACATATATTGAGGAGATATATATACACACATACAGAGAGCATAAACAGGTGGGAGTTGTCTTACCAACTCTGAGAGGCCAATTAATTAAGAGAAAAAAAACTTTTGAAGTGATAATCAAGATAGCCCAGTACAGACAGTTTGATAAGAAGTGTGAGCATACTTACAAGGGAAGATAGATTCAATGTTTGTAATGGCTCAGCCATTCCCAGTCCTTATTCAAACCGGAGTTGATTGTGTCTAGTTTGCATATCAATTCCAGCTCAGCAGTCTCTCGTTGGAGTCTGTTTTTGAAGTTTTTCTGTTGTAATATAGCCACCCGCAGGTCTGTCACTGAATGACCAGACAGGTTAAAGTGTTCTCCCACTGGTTTTTGAGTATTTTGATTCCTGATGTCAGATTTGTGTCCATTAATTCTTTTGCGTAGAGACTGTCCGGTTTGGCCAATGTACATGGCACAGGGGCATTGCTGGCACATGATGGCATATATCACATTGGTAGATGTGCAGGTGAACGAGCCCCTGATGGTATGGCTGATGTGATTAGGTCCTATGATGATGTCACTTGAATAGATATGTGGACAGAGTTGGCATCGGGGTTTGTTACAAGGATAGGTTCCTGGGTTAGCAGTTTTGTTCAGTGATGTGTGGTTGCTGGTGAATATTTGCTTTAGGTTGGGGGGTTGTCTGTAAGCGAGGACAGGTCTGTCTCCCAAGATCTGTGAGAGTAAAGGATCATCTTTCAGGATAGGCTGTAGATCTCTGATGATCCGCTGGAGAGGTTTTAGTTGGGGGCTGAAGGTGACAGCTAGTGGTGTTCTGTTATTTTCTTTGTTGGGCCTGTCTTGTAGGAAGTGACTTCTGGGTACTCATCTGGCTCTGTCAATCTGTTTTTTCACTTCGGCAGGTGGGTATTGTAGTTTTAAGAATGCTTGATAGAGATCTTGTAGGTGCTTGTCTCTATCCGAGGGATTGGAGCAAATGCGGTTATATCTTAGAGCTTGGCTGTAGACAATGGATCGTGTGGTGTGTCCTGGATGGAAGCTGGAGGCATGTAGGTAAGTGTAGCGGTCAGTAGGTTTCCGGTATAGGGTGGTATTTATGTGACCATCGCTTATTAGCACAGTAGTGTCCAGGAAATGGACTGCTTGTGTGGATTGATCTAGGCTGAAGTTGATGGTGGGATGGAAATTATTGAAATCATGGTGAAATTCCTCAAGGGCTTCTTTTCCATGGGTCCAGATGATGAAGATGTCATCAATGTAGCGCAAGTAGAGTAGGGGCATTAGGGTACGAGAGCTAAGGAAGCGTTGTTCTAAGTCAGCCATAAAAATGTTGGCATATTGTGGGGCCATGCGGGTACCCATAGCAGTGCCGCTGACTTGAAGGTATATATTGTCCCCAAATGTGAAATAGTTGTGGGTGAGGACAAAATCACAAAGTTCAGCCACCAGGTTAGCTGTGACATTATCAGGGATACTGTTCCTGATAGCTTGTAGTCCATCTTTGTGTGGAATATTGGTGTAGAGGGCTTCTACGTCCATAGTGGCCAGGATGGTGTTTTCTGGAAGATCACCGATGGATTGTAGTTTCCTCAGGAAGTCAGTGGTGTCCCGAAGATAACTGGGAGTGCTGGTAGCGTAGGGTCTGAGGAGAGAGTCTACATAACCAGACAAGCCTGATGTTAGGGTGCCAATGCCTGAGATGATGGGGCGTCCAGGATATCCAGGTTTATGGATCTTGGGTAGCAAATAGAATACCCCTGGTCGGGGTTCTAGGCATGTGTCTGTACAGATTTGTTACTGTGCTTTGTCAGGGAGTTTTTTTAGCAGATGGTGTAGTTTCTTTAGGTAATCCTCAGTGGGATCAGAGGATAATGGCCTGTAGAATGTGGTGTTAGAGAGCTGTTTAGCAGCTTCTTGGTCATATTCCAATTTATTCATGATGACGACAGCACCTCCTTTGTCAGCCTTTTTGATTATGATGTCAGGGTTGTTTCTGAGGCTGTAGATGGCGTTGTGTTCAGCATTGCTGAGGTTATGTGGCAAGTGATGTTGCTTTTCCACAATTTCAGCCTTTGCACGGTGACGGAAGCAATCTATGTAGAAATCTAGTCTGTTGTTTCGACTGTCCGGAGGAGTCCACGCAGAATATATAGAGATATGCTGCCTCATCCTCAATTTCTCTTATAAAATGACTGGCCTGTCCTGGGTGAGGCACCTAACTCTATGTGAGGGTTCATGGCTGTCAGTCCCATGTAGAGGGAGGGCCTCCCTCCTGCCTGGACCTTGGTGTCTAATGCTGTTTGAGGGCCAGGGCTTAGGCCCAACCTCTGTCCTTGGTATTTCCTAGTGGCTAGCTTAGGTGGCTCCCTGCTCAGCATGCTGGTTCTTGTGAAGCCCCTTTTTAGGCATCTAAGGGTATGTCTGCACAGTAAAAAAAAAAAAAAAAAAGCCCCACTGCAGTGAGTCTTAGAGGTCGAGTCAGTTGACCCAGGACCTGAGACTTGCTGCTCTGTTTTTGTATTTGTTTTTTTGCAGTTAGATGTAGCCTAACTGTCCCCAGGAATTGTATAGGGATCTATTCCAGGCACCTAACTCAGGGTTGTAAATTCCCCTAACGGGCAGGGCATCTAGGAGTTCAGCATTGCAATACCTAAGTACCTCATATCCATTGAAAAAATCTCCTGGAGTCATAAGTGTTCAGTAAGTCAACATTTGGCACATGTTTACTAACTACTGTCCATCATTTCTTTGAATGCAAGACATCATTAGTATGGACATGAAATTAATACAATTAAAATCGTATGAAGTAAGTTATGCCTTGCTTTGTTTTCCCACTCATACTCTTAAGTTGCATTGAGGGTGAAAAATGATATCTGTTTGAAGCTTATTTACAGTACGTTGCCTGCATCAGCAATGCTGATTGTAAATATGACATTCTAAAGTTCTGCAAATTTTGCACGTTGTTCCCACATCAATATTTTGTTATTTGATCAGTCCTCATAAAGATCAGATGCTAGCTGGCTGATAACAAAAGAGCCAAGACCGTTCTTGTTAAACTCCTGCACTATTTCTCTCATCCCTGTCAGAGTGCTTATTGAGTTTCACAGCACCCCCAACTGACTGCTAGAATAAGCGTTATTTTATCAAATGCTTCACAATTAGGTACAGATTCTTTGCTGGCTCAATTCCAGTGTCTGAAGTGGAAATGCTCCAACTGAGAATTGGGTACTTGATCCAAAGCTCAATGAAGTCAATGGGCTTTGGAACTGGACCTTAGCCCTTAAGGCCAGATTTTCAACCCCTGACCTCATTGGTAAGGAAATAATCAGATGAGTACTCCCAGTAAATGAAAGTACTCACATGAATAGCTACTATTCTTTGGGAGTAATGAGTGCTCAGTCTGGCTCTAGGTTTCCTGCATTGCCTGTGTCCCTGACACAGTAGTTCATTGTAAATAAAGAAAGATATTAAAGTGGCATTATATGAATGTTTTCAACAAACATGCAAGTAGAGCTAACACAGCTGTTAATGCTTTTACCTAGTTTTCCTGCTGACTCATACAGCAGGCAGACAGACAAGCTAATCACCTTGAATTTTTGATTCTTTTCGCATTACTTTATACCATCACTCAAGCATGTAACTGGTTTTTCATTTGGGAGTAATCAGATTTTTATATTTGTCAAATGCTGTGGCAAATTGTGCATAAGACCCTGGGATGTCTGTCCTAAGTGTTTTGATAGTCAATCAATTTAGCTTAAAAAAATAATACTTCATGGTTGATCATCTAGTCTTGTGTGCATTGAATCTGAAATTGCAGCTGACATTGTTTATTCTACTGTGATTCTCATACTATTTTGATAACAATAAATCTTCAGCAAACAAAAGAAAGGGAGAAGACAGTGATGTCTAGTAGTTATTGCAAATGAACACGAGTCAAGATTACTAGATTCCCTTCCCAATTCCGGCACTCCCCATGGGCAAGTCACTGCATGTTGCAGGGCCTCAATTTAACCATCCGTAAAATAGTTACCCCGGATCTGTTGTGCTCCAGGTTGAGGTGAGGCTGATGTGGTAAAAGAAATTAATATAATAAATAGTAGCAGGTGACCAGGAGAGGATGGGATACATCCAAAGGTTGGAAAGAAATTTCACAATGAAATGGCTGGGCTGCTACCAAAAATGTTAGTTTAGTAGGATTCATAAAAGGATTAGTTTCAGAGTAGCAGCCGTGTTAGTCTGTATCCGCAAAAAGAACAGGAGTACTTGTGGCACCTTAGAGACTAACAAATTTATTAGAGCATAAGCTTTCGTGGGCTACAGCCCACTTCTTCGGATGCATATGCATATGCCACAAGTACTCCTGTTCTTTTTATAAAAGGATTAGACATTCTTAGGGCTAATGAGGGTATCTGTTGCTATGTTAGTGTGATGGGGTGTATGAACTCCACACTGGGGAGGAAGGAGGTAAGGAGCTGCTCTGGGTCCAGTTAGCAATGCCCTGCCATACCTGCAGTGTGTGCACAGGCTGGAGGAGGAGCTTGAAAGGGGGAGCAGAGTGGGTCACTTGCAGACAGCCAGTGGAAATGAGCAGGCTTATGTTCTGAAGCGCTGCAAAAGGAGCAGTGTGGGAGGCCTGGCTATTGATGATCTACCTAACCTGCTGAGGGAAAAGGACTCAAGCATTGGCAAGGTTGCAGACTTATTCTTTTGTTTATGTTGTTTACATTTTTGTTGTTCCCTCTTGCGTAGGGAGGCTGGTAGGAAGTAATCCAGAGAGGCAGCTGCAAAATACTCCAGGGTGCAGAACTTAGCTGCGTAACTTTGAGTCCTGGATCAGAACCTGATGGAGAGGGTGGGCCTGGGTTCCCCTACCTCCCCCTGATGGAGCTGGAAGTAAAAACCTATTCCTGATGTCAGAGGCCCAAGACTAGGAAGACCCTGTATCCCAGAGAGTCCAGACTCCAGATTTTGGCCGGATGAGGCTGTGACAGTTTCTTGGGGCATGTAAGTCACCTCACTACCCCTCTGCCTCAGCGAGCGAGTGAGAGATTTGCTGCTGCTAAACTGTGTCAGCTCCCTGACACTCCACTCTGGTAGCCAGCCCAACAAACTCCTCAGGACTCTGCCAGTCCTCTCATTGCCTTGCAGGTAACTCTTGGTGTCCCCCTGTCCCCGAACCCCCTTGAAGAGCCTCTATCACTTGATGGCCACGGAAATAACAAGTCTTTTGTCTCCCAAGACAGAAGACACACCAGCCTGCTGACTCAGCTGAGCATGCACACCTCACTTTAATGTAACAGCACTGAGCTAAACTTATAATAAAACAAGAGTAGGTTTATTAAGAAAGATCAGAGATTTAAGTGATACTAAACAGAGATAATAAAAACAGAAAATGGTTACAAATAAAACAAAAATGTAATCACGCTTTCTAGTGACTAAAATTTAACAGGTTACAATCCTTGTCTAAGATAAGTTTCTTACCTAAAGCATTTCTCAGCATCACCAACCCACAGAGTTGGGGATCCAACGTTCACAGATACAAAGAGTGCCGACCTCTTTGTTCCCTCAGTGCTGGATCCCAAGATGCCCTTTTGCTTCTCTTTCTGTTCCCTTTGTCTCAAGAGTCAGGATAGCCCTCTGGGGTTCAGACTGTGGTGTCCTCTGGTGTGCTGACGTCATGCTGCTTCCGCATCCTACAGATAATTGGTGTTTTACCTCAGATGCAGATGAACTGCCCACTGTCTCTGGCATTCCCTTGCTTAATTTACATTGTAGACACAGGCAAATGGACATTCCTTTGTTCATCAAGTCTGCCCCCAAACATATTTAGGAACATATTTTCAGCACATGTACACAACTCTTTACACATCATCTGTATATATGTCACACAATAATATTAAAGACTAGTGTCATTTGATACTATGCACGTTAGTCTTTACAGAGAAATACTATGACAGCAATGCATTAGGTATAGTGAGTGTGTCAGGCCTGGTAAGAGTTACAAAACAGTGGGGTCTCTGCCAGTTAGCACTGAGGGACTCTTAGGGTCACAAAGGCCTCAAACCTCTTGCTGGACATCAGAATTAGACTTCTGGGGGCTCGTTATGTACCCTGGAAGCAGCGAAGACAACTTGTGGCCCATCTTGAATCATAGAAGAGGATAGACCACTGCATGACAGGGATGGCTGTCAATAGGGGGTGCCACAACAGAAGAACGCCTGACACTCGCTTGCCTGAGCAGTAGGTGGTGTTTGTGGGGGAGCGAACCACTTCACAATTAGCCAAGATAAAAAAATATAAGAAACATAAATTCTCATGCTCCAGGGCATACGTCAATCAGTTAAAGAAAGGGAGGGTTGTTAGTAGCCCTTACAGTAGAGCCCCAGTTCAGCAAAGAACTTAAGCTTGTGCTCTGTCTTAAGCATGTACTTTAAATCTGCTCAGCAAAGTACTTATTTAAGCACATGCATAGCTGTAAGCACGTGTTTAAGTTGTATTGAAGTCAACATTTGGGCTATGTCTACACTACTGCAGTAAGTCGACCTACGCTACGCAACTCCAGGTACGTGAATAATGTAGCTGGAGTCGACGTACCTTAGGTCGAGAAAATCTCCCCTTGACTTACCTTACTCTTCTCGTCGGGGGTAGAGTACAGGGGTTGACTGGAGAGTGATCTGCAGTCGATCTGGCGGGTCTTTACTAGACCCGCTAACTCGAATGCCGGTGGATCGATCTCAGAGCATTGATCCCCGCTGTAGTGTAGACCTGCCCTTGATAACCAATCATTTCAAGTGCAGTACTGAAATTAGAGAAAATATTGGGACGCATTTCCTGAAAGCAGTTGAATGTGTGCATAAGTGCTTTCTTAGATAGGGATGTTTTCTGAATCGGGGCCATACTGAAGTATAATGCCAGTGGGAGACAAGTTACAGCAGCTATATTATAGAAAATAGAATATAGAAGGCATAAAAAAGGTGATGAGAATCTGCCACACAGTAGATACAAAATAGATTTAAAAGGAAGATATACCTTCTAGGGGTGTTGACTTAGCTCCAGCAGTAGCTGAATGCAAAACTGCAGGAAAGGTTGGGCTTGACAAGCAACATGGGAACTAGGGGCAGCAGTAGCCTCCTGATTCAATAGATGCACTATGATTTTCCATCACTACTTAGATGAAAAAACAGAGGCAGATACACACTCACACACAGTGACAGAGGGACACACATGCAGAGATGTGTACTGAAACCTTAACGTATTAAGCACCATGCTGAGCCTGGTACACTCTTTAAGACCCATTTCCTTCTATATATGATACATGCCACATGGAACTCTGTGCCCACCAAACCTATTCTCCAACTCACTTGCTTTGTGTGTTGTGCAGTGTATTGTGTATTGTTTACTAAAACAACAATAAACATGGTGACATAAAATGACAATGGAGAAACTAGTCACATAAGAAAAGGAGTCTTGTCTTAAAATGTTCCCAAAAAGTGAATGAACCTATCATTAGCTGAAATGAACTCCTTTGCAATTTTAGACATCTTCAGTTCATCCACAGTTGGTTTATGCACATACAAAAGCATTGCATTGTTCAAACATTCTTGGGCCATCATTGTTCTCAGAGAGGTTTTCAGTCTTCGCAGTGCCTAGCATTGCTCAGCTGTAGCAGTGGATACTGGTAAGATGAGGAACAAAAGTGAATGAACTTCGGAAAACAAAATGTCAGAGGCTTGGATAGCACTGAACACATCAGTCAACATGCCCACCTTCATGACTTTAGTGATGTTCAGCTTCAGAACTTTATTGGCTGCACAAATCAAATCTGGTAGAGTCCTCAGCTGGTTTTGTAAACAAGTGAGCTCCACCTCTTTTGCATATGTGAGCTGTATAACTCGAGGAAGAGCATTTTCGCTAACTCGTTGCTGGTTTCTTTCTCCATTAGCACAAGAAATCAATACATTTTCAATTTCTCCTGGCAGACCCAGGGTGGTTTTATCAAACTGCTGTCTCAGTTCACCTGAAACAATATCAATCACTTCAAAATATTGTTACCTAAAACAGGCATCTGAAGTTTCAAATTGATGAGTATCTGATCCGTCATCAGGATGCTTGGGCAGCCTCTTGCTCTGGGTAGTGAAGGCTCACCTGATAACTTAGTTTCTTCTGCAGCCAGGGTCTGGTAAAATATTTTAAATGCTTCATCGTTTCTCTGATGTGTCTGATGTGCTACAGCAAGCTCAGCAGATTGTGAGCCTTCTTGCAATGAACAGTCTTTCTTCTTGGCAGAATTCAAGAAGTGCGTTCAGTTCAACTGAATATTAGATGTGCTAACTGAAGTCCAAAACATACCTTGAACTGTTTGAGCTGGAGAAGAACACCTCTGGCTATTCTGCCATGCTCAGTGGGACAAGATGAATTGATTTGCGGGCAATGTTCCCAAAGAACATAGTGACTTATAAGAGCTATGTTGATGGCTCCTGTTTGAACTGTTGACCTGGACAGAGCAGGTTGTTAGAAATTCCTGCGAATAAAAATTGGTTTGGGATTTGTTCAAAAGTCACCATCCACTTGGCTGAATAGCACCCAAGTTTTGCAATGTCCATGCATCTATCTAAAGTATTCCTTATTGTGACCTGCTGGCAGCTGGAATCCTGCAGGGACAAGGTTAAACTGCACAAAACAGTGATCAGACAATGCTGTTGGTTCTAATTCCTGTATCCATTCATCAAGTCCAGGAAGTTTCCCAGCCTTATTACCCACTCCATCATAAGTGTGTCCCTGACAGGGGGAAAGGAGTGACATGCGACAAACCAGTATATCTTTCACCACGGTGTGTGGGTATTGTGCATCCGTTTTGTCTAGCTGTACAAGGCCTGTGCAGTCTTGGTGAATGTGAAAGAATTTGTTGACCCATCTAACACAAATAGACATTTGGTCCTTTTTAGATAAGTCAGTGGCTTCATCAGCAATGATGCCATACCAAGGGTTATGCTGGGTTTCATGTCATTAGCTTTGTAGAAGTGCATTTCCCAAGAGACAGAGAATTTCATTTATAATCTCATGCGATTGATTGTTTTATTAGCAACCCTGCACTGACATTCAGATTGTCTTCAGCTGTTGGAGGTTTCCCAGAATTTAGATCTGCATATTGCCATGTCTTGCCGTAACAGGAAATGCGCGGAGTATAGCTGAATCATTAGCATCCTTCACAGTACAGTTCGGTCTCACTGAAATTGGTCATTCAGATGCACTATCACAGAGGGCTGATCTTTTGTCAGATACTTCATCTTGGTTTCATTACAAAGATCACTTTTGTCATGTTCTGTGAACCTTACCATTGCCTTCCAATTATTGTAACCCTTCTCTGTGAAAGCATTGTTAGCTTTCTGACTCAGAGTTAACAAATTTGGAGCATTTCCCCAGAAACAATAGAAGTAAAATGCCACGTTCTGTCAAGGACACAAGCTCAGCCATGGGTAATGACTGTGCCAGCTTGCTTGAAATGTTATGTACACATTCTTGTTTCCAGCTTGTTGTCTGGTTTCTTCAATTTTGTCGTTTGGTATACACTGTCACTATGAAGCAGCTGCTGCTCACCACCAGAAACATTTGCTTTCCTTGTTGGATGACGATAAAGGCATGTCATCAATAACGCTGTTAGTAGAGATTGCAGCTTCCCAAACTTCAGTAACTCACACTTCAGTAGTTGATGGATGGAGGGGGTTCTGGAGAGCATGCCTTTTCAAGAATTGTCTTGTATCCATCAGCACTGTACAATAATAGCAATGCTGTGCATACCTGTTTCTTGGAAGGAGCCAGCTCTTGTTTCTCTTATGCTGAAGGAGAGGAGATTATATCTTATACTGCTTTTGCTTTATTTAAACATATATGAGAAAACAAAGAAACAGTTCTTTCCTCTCCTCTGCATGCTCCCAACATCCCTGCTGCCTGGAGACTGGGACACACAGAGGCATCACCTCCTTTCTCCTTCCCCCTTGTGGGCCTTCTGGCAGAATTTGTCCTTCAGACCTCCATAGCAGTGCATGACTCTGACCTCATCATGCAGAGACATGGACGGGGAGCAGCACAGCCATGTTCTGCAAGTGGGAGTGCATGTGGGTGGGTTTTTGTTTAGTTGTTTGTGCCCTTGGTTTCATTATTTCTGTGGGTGCAATTGAACCCCCATTAAAGCCACCCCTTATTGAAACACATGTGGTTAATGATGTGTGTCTGAGCCTTCTAAAGATCCCTGAGCTAAGTCTGGTTGACTTCTGGGGTCTAGATAGTTTTGCTTTCTGTTTTTGTAGATGTGATGCTCAGTTCAGGCCATTGACGGAGTTTGTGGCAAATTCCTGAATCTTGGCTATGTCGAAATTTAATCCAAGGAGGAGCAGAATACATTTATCTTAAGTTTGGTTAAAGAAATATGTGTTGTAAAGAAAGGCCCTAAATAGCAAATAGAAGGAAGGCCTTGAAAGTGATGAGTTATAAGTCCAGAAGGAATGAAGTAGGGGAAATGTCTGGTTCAAAGAATAACTAATGAAATGAGAAGTTTCTAAAAAGCTGGCCTCTGACCAATAGGGGTGACTGAGGATGGTTTTAAATAACACAAAGAGAATCTGTCTTAAAAAGAGCCAACATGGAGCTTCCTATCCCACATACCAGTGTTATCTCAAAAACTATGGCCTATCTGAACTCAGATGCAGAGGAGGGGAGAAAGGAGGCTGAAAATCTTATCTGGATTGAGACTGGAAATAAGAGTGAACTGTCTCAAATAGGTTATTAGCTGAAGTCAGTAATTGGCGATGATGTCATTTGCTTGTTAAAAGGTATAAAAAGTGAACACTTAAAGGGTTCATCGCTGATACCTGCCTGACCACTCTGGAGCCGACCAATATGGGTCTAAGCACCCTGGGTTTAGCCCATTTGTAAGAATATTGATCAAATTCATATATAAGTTTTGTTACTGTTTGGATGGAGTAAATAGCTTATTATTTAGGCTTTTTAGGCCTGTTTAGAACAATTGTATAAATACCATTTGGCTTTTGGATTTAATAACGGAATTTATGGTTAAATTAGTGTTGTGATAATAACCTGCATAAATAATAATTCCAACAGGAGGGAAAGCATAAAAGAGAAAATATGAAAAACAAAATGGCTCCCTTTTGTGCTTTAATAATAAACATGCCTGACCTTCAGATCATAGCTTACAGATTTTCCAGGGTTTTGTTTGTTTTTTGTTTTGGGCCTTTTCAATTCCAAGTGCTTTTTTGATCTTTCTTATTTTTCAGCGAAGTCTTCATTCTTCAGTATTTATATTCATCGTAATCTTCTCAGTGCTAAACAACAGATAATTCTCCTCTAGTCCAGAGAATCTTCTCTTTTCTCTCTTCTCAGCCTATGCTACATGCAGTAGCAGTTCTAATAATGACTACAGAAGTTTCATAAACATTTTATAAGTGATCTTGTATCATATTTTGACACAGTCCTATTCTGATGGCAGTATATCTAAGATTATCTCCCATCCTCCTGTTATGTTGTTTCCCTCTGAAAATGGCTATGAGGATTTGAAATAGGCAAAATATAACCATCCAAGTTGGAAGGTGGCCAGTACATTGAGTTTATGCTCATACTCTTGCTAAATAAATAAATCAAGGGATCTTTAATAACCACAACTCATCAAGACTTCAGTTTTACATTTTGAAGAAAGCCTCTTTGTTGTCCCCTAATGCCATAATGACATGTCACATCTATGCTCAGATTAAAGAGGACTATATACAGTACCGAATGACCAATCCCCCTAGAGGTCTCCCATTCAAGTACTGACCTCCTTAGTCTGATTTATGTATAAGAACCAATGGATACACGGCCTTGTGGTACAAGGCTTTGAAAAACCAACGGGATCATGGACTATATCAGGACTGTAATAAAATGTGCTTCTGTGGGCAGGGCTGGTGCAACCCATTAGGCGACCGAGGCAGTTGCCTAGGACGCTAGCATTTGGGGGGGTGGCATTTCGGGTCCTTCGGTGGCAGCCGGATCTTCGGCCGCCCCGGTCGTCGTCGGCATTTAGGCGGAGGGAGCTGGGGCAAGGGGACACGGGGAGGGCCACCTGCAGCAAGTAAGGGGGGCGGCACACAGGGGAACCGCTCCCTGTCCCAGCTCACCGCTGCCCCGCTCTGCTTCTCTCCCTCCCAGGCTTGTGGCACCAAACAGCTCATTGGTGCCGCAAGCCTGGGAGGCAGGAGAAGTGGAGCAGCAACAGCGTGCTCAGAGAGGAGGCGGAGCAGAGGTGAGCTGGGGTGGGGAGCTGCCGCACGGCTCCCCGGGCCGGGGGGGGCGCCTCAGGGCGGAGGGGGGGAGCTGCCGCGGGGGGGGCACCTTAGGGTGGGGGGGTGGGGAGCTGCCGCGGGGTGACGTCTTAGTGCGGAGAGCTGCCACAGGGTTCGGGGGCAGGGGGGAACCTGCAAGATGGAAAAAGAACAGGAGTACTTGTGGCACCTTAGAGATTAACAAATTTATTCGAGCATGAGCTTTCGTGGACTACAGCCCACTTCTTCGGATGCAGCCCACTTCTTCGGATGCATATGTGGGCTGTAGTCCACGAAAGCTTATGCTCTAATAAATTTGTTAGTCTCTAAGGTGCCACAAGTACTCCTGTTCTTTTTGCGGATACAGACTAACATGGCTGCTACTCTGAAACCTGCAAGATGGAAGTTTCACCTAGGGTGTGAAACATCCTTGCACCTTCCCTGTCTGTGGGTTCTCTGCTGATGGTGAATTTTTGGAATGTTAAATATTTTATTTCACAGACATTCTTAGGAAGAGGGCAATAAAAGGTGGAGGGAAGTTATTATTTCACTGAGGACCACAAGTAAACAGGAGAAAGTTACAATTTACTACATATTCCGATAGGCAATAAATCCAAAACCAGAACTGCCTACCCTGAGGTTTTATAGAACCCAAACAAAAACACAATTAGCAAGACTCTTTAAGCAAGAAAATAATTCTGATTATGCTTGTTTCTGTGGTATAAGTGTTATGGATGGCGTCTGTCAGCCAGTGCTTTATTTTCTTTAAGAACAAATAACTACATTGTGTGTATGCAGGCCATTAGAGTAGGTACCAGATATTATTGTATTTATATTGCTAGTCAAAATATTCAATCATCCCCACACCAGATTGTTCATGTGTTCTCTCTGATGTGGAACACCATGGTGAAGATCCGTTCCTCCACTGACCTGGGTAGGAGTTTTGATGTTGATGTCAATGTGTGACATGAAGTACAGCCAAGTGAGAACACTGGGAGCAGGCAAGCAGCATTCATGTAGGTAGCTGTGGTGCTGTGCTAGGCGATAGATTTTTTTCATTTGCATACTAATTGAATTATAGGGACATTGAAAGTGAAAGGGAAGAAACATTTGATCATCCTCTGTCAACACCAAGAGTAGGATCTTTGAGACAGGAAATACGCATTTGCTCCAAAAGCATACATTGTTGTTTTGAGTACACTGGTTCTCTTGTTCTTCCTCTAAAGGAGAATCCCTTCTGTTTCATGACTTGCCATTGCATCTATCTGTATTACCTTTCATGTCCTATTTTAATGTTCTGCCACTTTCCTTACCTGAATTCAGATTTTATAGTTCTTAACTCTGAAATTTGTCCAATTCAAAGTATTCTTGTTCTATCTCCATGGTGGGGTTACTCTGGAAAACAAATGCAAGAAGCATGAAAATCCTCCTGGACAAACTTATTACATTTTGTCACTTTGCATATGCTGACACAAGAGGAAGGATTTAAATTCTGATGAAGAGCGAATGAAATATCAATGACATAATTAGAGACTTTTAAAATGAGCTTTTGAAACTTGGAGACCTATTAAGACTTTTCTATCTAAACTCCAAGTTTTCATAATTAGCTGCTTTAGATAAATCCTCAGTATCAGGTGGCCAGAAAAATCACAAACAAAGAACTCCGAAGGAGGATGAAACAGTAACTAATAAGACAGGAAATTCTAGAATGAAAATGGAGATGGCCGGGACATACAGGGAGGAAAGACCCGAATAACATAACAAGACAGGTGTTGGACTGGTATTGCCAAGGCAAGAGGCAACAAGGTAGACTAAGGATAATATGAAAACATACAATCAAAGCAGAATTGAACGCTATCAAAATGACATGGGAAGCGGCTAACACTACAGGAGGAGACTGGCAAAGGTGAAAGTCGTGGTAAAGGCTCTGTGTTCCGCATGGAATAGAGAGTCATAAGAGAAGAGAAAAGGAGCTTTAGTTGCTGAATGCTAATTCTAGTGGCCCTTGTTGATTTCATAGACATCAGAACTAGAATTTTATGTGACAAACAAGTCACATTCTGCAGCTCTCTTGTGAAAGGGTGGAAAATGAAATAGATGCTGTCTAATTAAAGGTAACATATGGAAAAATTATATTTGAGGTATGGAAGAGATTAAGGACATTTTGAAATGTATAATTTGGCTAACAGTATTTCTTTTAAACTTATCAATTAGAACATCATTGGGCATTGTTATTTGCATCATAACATTGACAAATAATATGCCATTGAGCAGTTGCATTATCTTCTAGGCTACAAAGGGCTATTTTTTAAGGCAATGAGATTTAAACCAGTAATCCTCCTGCTCCTCAGGGATTTAGGCATTTAGAGATAAAACATCAAGTGGCAGTTAAATTGCGTAAAGCTTACTAAATAAAGGGAAAAGATTCAGTAAACCACAATAGGCTTATTTTCTGATCTGTAATAATACTTTACACTTTTAGGCAGAAATGTCAGAGCTTTTAAAAGTTATTATCTGCTTCACTTGGGTGTTGTGGGGCTTAATTATCATTATTCCCATTTTATAGATGGGGAAACCAAAAGGTTAAGTGACTACCTCAAGATTTCTTATATTCCTGTGACAGAACCAGGAACAGAACCCAGATTCCCTAATACCTGGGCCAGACCATACTTCCTGGCTTCTATTCATTTAAAGTGCTGTATGATGAAAATAACAGTCCTTCACTGTGCTGATCAGTTGGAGCCCGGTCCTGCAAGTCTTACTGAGCATAAGGCTTGCTACCGTGAGATGACCACTGGTGGTAAATATTCTCAGGATTTGTCTCTTAATTTGATGACTGGCTTCCAAACAAGTGAAAGCAAAATGGAAGTCATCATCATATCATCGGCGACCACTCGATTCACGGTTCTCTAACGCGGATTTATATATAGGTCCTGAGATGACTCAGGAGTCCGATCCTGGAACCACGGATCCAACCACAGTAGGTACAGACATTTCCTGGCGGGTCAGCTGCCTGCTGGGAGAAAGGTCTTTCTTTTTCCTTCCTTCTCTCTCTCTTATCGGCTTCAAGGACGAGGCGTTTCTCCTCGAAGCAGGCGACTGCCTGATGGAGGATGTGGCACTTTTGGGGTTGGTTGGTGGCTTGCTCCTTCCAGTTTGTGATGGCCACATCAGTTTTCTTGAGAAATGCTTTCAGTGAGTCTTTGTAGCGTTTCCTCTGACCGCCACGGGATTTCTGACCATGGCTGAGCTGAGAGTAGAGGATTTGTTTTGGGAGACGAGAGTCTGGCATCCGCACACAATGTCCAGCCCAGCAGAGTTGGTGCATGAGGATCATTGCTTCAGAGCTGGTGACATTGGCTTCAGTGAGGATGCCGGTGTTAATGCAGCGATCTTCCCACTTGATGCAAAGAATCTTCCGGAGACATCGTTGCTGGTACCTCTACAGACTCTTGAGGTGCTGTCGATAGATCACCCAGGTTTCGCTTCCATAAAGGAGTGTAGGACTAACAATTATTCCTGGATCTTAGTGTCCTGCCATAGGTCACGGTCCGTGAAAACACGTCAGAGCAATTTCCCAAAGGAAGCACTTGTGCACTGGATCCTGTGCTGGATCTCACTGTCAATTTTTGCATTTTGAGAAAGTTGGCTAATGAGGTAGCAGAAGTGCTCGACTGTCTCCAAAGTCTGTCCCTCTATGATGATTTGTGGAGGGTCATGTGCAAGGCCTGAGGCAGGCTGATGGAGCACTTTAGTCTTCTCAATATTGAGTGAGTGTCCTAGGCTTCAATAAGCTTGTGCAAAAAAATCCAGTGTGGACTGAAGGTCATTCTCAGTGTGCGTGAAGATGGCACAGTCATCAGCACACTGAAGATCAGTAATGGATGCCCTGAGGACTTTAGACTTTGAGCAGAGACATCAAAGATTAAAAAGCCGTCCATCCAGTCTGTATTGAATGTCAACTCCACTGGGGAGGCGGTCTTTAATGAGGACCAAAATGACTGCCAAATAGATGGAGAACAGGGTTGGGCCAATAACGCATCCTTGCTTAACCCCAGTTTTGATGACGAAAGGGTCCGTCTCCAGGCCATCACAGAGAACGGTGGCAGTCATCTGATCTTGGAGAAGCCTTAGGACCTTAATAAATATTGGAAGGCAGCCAAATCTGGCCAGCACCTTCCACAGGGCTTCGCGATTGCTGGAGTCAAAGGCCTTTGTCAAATCGATGAAAGCCATTTTTTGCTCCTGAGAATTTTCCTGCATTTGGTGGGCAACGAAGATCATGTCAGTTGTCCCACAGGATGGTCTAAAACCACACTGAAATTCCAGCAATATATCCTCAGCAAGGGGAAGTAATTGGTTTAAGAGGATATGAGCAAGAATTTTCCCTGCTGTAGATAGGAAGGCAATGCCTCAATAATTTCCACACTCCAACTTATCTCCTTTCTTAACGATTGTAACAATGTTGGCGTTTCTCAAAATGCAAGTATCCTGCGTGTGAATATGGAATCATAGGAATGTAGGTTTGGAAGGGATCTTAAGAGGTCATCTAATCCATCTTTTGTACTGAGGCAAGTAAACCTAGACCAAGTGTTTGTTTAATTTGATCCTAAAAACTTCAAATGGTAGGGATGCCACAAACTCCTTAGGGACTCTGTTCCAGTGCTTAAAATATAGTGGAATCCTTATATGAAGGATTTTTTATCATTATTATTTATTTTTAACTGAATGCAACACATACTTTCATTATAATCTGAATTGCTCTTTGCATATGGCCTGGAGAGACTTCGGATATCTTGTTTTACTTGTTCATTTAGGATGGGATTTTTCAAAAGACCATAGGTGATTTAGGAGCACAAGTCCCATTGATTGAGTGCTTCTAAGAAACTTAGACATTTTAGAAAAATCCCACCCTTTATATCTTAAAATGAAAAATCCTAAATGACTGAGAGTTAAAACCATCTAGCTGTTTACATAGCTAGTCTAGTTGTTTGGTCCCACCCTTACAATCAGCTGTTCAAATTTGAGAAATACCAAGTAATTTGACTTTGGTTTTCACTGAATCCAAAATCTGACTATTGAAGAGATTTATAGGGGTTGTGGGAGGAAGCATTTGTTTTGTGCATATTTGTTTTATGTGCTTATTCTTGAGTTCAACTATATACAAACACAAATCCAGGCAACATGTCAATATTCATGAATCAGATGCAATAAGTCACACAGACACTCTAATGATGAGGGCCATCTGGATAGACAGAGAGAACTGAACCCATTTCAGAGATGTTGTATGTCATCTCTAGCACATTTCATCCCAAAGGATCACAAAACACTTCACAAACTGTGTGCTTTCTTACAGCATTTGCCTCTTGACATGGAGTACAGCCACAGGGCAAACAGCATCACAAATAGATATTTTGGTGGTGAGGA
Organism: Malaclemys terrapin pileata; assembly: GCF_027887155.1. Classification (NCBI taxonomy): domain Eukaryota; kingdom Metazoa; phylum Chordata; order Testudines; family Emydidae; genus Malaclemys; species Malaclemys terrapin. Next base: position 77,677,351 of record NC_071507.1, on the reverse strand, counting down.
CAGTAAAAAAAAAAAGCCTAGATAGATACACCAACTTACAGTCTCACCTAGATACACCAATATGTAACATACACCATATTAACTTATGTTGCTATTGTATGAATTAGCCTGAATTATGATATTCTGAGGAATAGGATAGCCCTGGCTGTACACGCATCATGACTATAATTACATACACCACAAAACATCAAATCTGAATTTGGCCTAAGCCATCATCTCTTTATTTCTTATAGCAACTCTTTACATCTTCAGATTAAATTAAAGAAACAACTCTGGGCTACATGAAGCTTCAGAATCCTTTTTGGACACTGTCCTGGATTGAACTCCATTCCATCGGTCCCAGCAAAGACAGTTTGTATCGGCAAATTTCATCTGGGTAGTAAGTCATGTGCTCACTTTGTTCTCCAAGGTGTAGCATGGATCTACAATAAGTTCAATATGTTTCTCTGCCTGCTGCCTCTGGAGCATTGTTGTGAGTCAACATCATGTTGGTTTCAACATGTTTGACAACAATGCACAGAAATGTTGTGCAATATAGTCTGTTGACCTTCTGGCAGTTTGTTTTATATAGCAGCTGTATGAGTGTTTGCTGTTGTTGAATGTTGGAAGCTATACTATGTAGAATTTCCTATCAGTAAAAATAACTGTCTTTACCCATGTGTGATTGGAAAAATGTTGTCACAGCCTTAGTCACTAAAGGGTCTTAGTTTCTTTTGTATTTGGAGTCTCATATCCAGTAGGGCCTGATCTTGCAAGCCCCCCCCCCCCCCCCCCCCCCGTGCATGGAATGACCATGGAAGTTGTAGCCTTCTTTATGCTTCTAAAACAACCCAAAAAGGGCAAAGGGTCAGTTTCCCCCCCCCCCTCCCACCTCCTCTTTGCAGGCAGGTCTCTTGGAAGATTTCATGAAATCCAGAAGGGGTTTGTCATTATCTGCATATAATTTTGTACCCTGGAGCATATCTATCTTTCTAAGGTGTTTCTAAAGCTCCTTTCACTGTGCTAAGTGCAGCAGTGCAATTGACAGCACTGAGTGTGCCTAAATAGCAATATTCTGATAGCCTGCCTTATTTCTAAATGCACAGTAGCATGTTGGTTTCCTCCTTCTTGCCTTCCCCTAGAATATCCACAGGGTTAAACCTAGAAAGATGCCATTGCTGGGGAAGGGCCTTAGCAACAGGTGGGTCTTGCATTTAAACCTGGACCTAGGTGAAGTAGTTGCACATTCACTGTGCTTTCCGAAAGAGCCATCATCCATTTCACCAGTGATAGGAGAGCGTGAACTCTGCTTGCCTGAGGTTCACCTTCTTAGCTCTCCAATCACAGACAAAACAATCTTGTCGCACACATTAGAAATGCTAGTATCTGAGCCAGCTTTAAATCTATGCTGTATGCTAAAGAGCTACTTATGCTCAATTACTTATTACCTGGAAGTACTTAAAGTGATTTGCAATGTGTTTGTATGCTGTTAACCCCAATACAGTGTACACGTGTGATGTTTATTACCATACTGGGAATGGGAAAAAATAGAACTTGATGTTGTACCACTGAGTATCAAAGACCTTAAGCTATTTTTTAAAAGAAAGCAGGTTACTTAAATTATTTCATTTAACTTATGTTGCTATTATATGAATTAGCCTGAATTATGATATTCTGAGGAATAGGATTGCCCCGGCTGTACACGCATCATGACTATAATTACATCAAGCAGCTCCAGTAACATTATGAACTGAGAGCAAACTTCAAGTGATCTTTAATGCCATCAAATCCCTGAAACAGTCATGTTTTATGCACAGTTTGAGAGAAAAGTAGTGGATGTAATATGTGGCTACATAAATCTGTTTCTCCCTCTCAATGCTATGGGGAAAGTTTAACCAGAAATACAGGGCTGAGGCTAGTAGAAGTAAGGGAGGAGAGAGAGACACAGCCATCATGGTGGGAATGATCCATAATTCAAGACTTTTCTGAGGAATGTGGTCTTGATTATACATAGGGGCACAGAGCCTGGTCTCTGGCTAATGAACTAGGGGAGCTCAAAGGTAGCTGTAGGGAACCTTTGTGTCCCCCCCTGACCTGGGGGGGCCATTCAGGCACCAATCTACTCCCTGACATAAATTAGAATATTGTTCACCTGATTCTAATTTACGTTGGTTGCAAATGGCTCCCAAGGGCTATTTCAGGAGCTTGGGATCACCAGTGCAGGGGGGAGCTCCAGACATACCTTCTTTCCCCGGCTTACACCCACTATACCAGCAGACAGAAGGTGGGTGGCATATGAGCCGCTATATCAGCTACGTGGCATCCAGGGAATTCTCCTGTGACAAGAGCCGCCAGATTTAGGGCTGCTTTATGTCCCAAAGCAACTGGGATGCACCAGAGAGTTTGGTCCAGGTCGCTAAATGAGAGGATCAGACTAGCTCCTAAGGTCTTTTTCTTTGTTTTGAGACCAGAAAAAAGTCTCTTTAAACAAAATTAGTTCTTAAACCCAAGTGATACATGCTGCAAGACAGACAGACACATTGTACTGGTAATCAGTGGGTGCACTGGAGCAGAGGTTACGCCAACTAAAAGAAAGCAGATGCTAACAGTTAATATCAATGGAGAAAGGGCAGACTCTGATCTCACCTGAATCTCTCCCTACCACCAGTCACAATGAAGTTAGCTAGCACAGGAGGGTGCTTCAGCATTGCTGAATTTGGCCCAATATCCTTGTAATTCCTGATTGTGACATGTTTCTTTGTGTAACTCACTAAAATAATGTTTATATTTCCTTAAGCTGCTGTCTCTAGTCTTCCTCTCTCTCCTTCTATACCTTGGAAACTCTTGTCTGATATCGTTGCCCTTCTTCATTTTTTCACATGTACTTTGATCCTCCATCCCTGTCTCCTAACAGTTTCATGTTTTTATAGCAATTAGGTTCCCAAATGTAAAATAAAACTAGTGCTCTGTACTTTGCATGTCACTTGTTTATGTATTTTGTGGTTACAATATGTGGGTACTGCTCTCATTGAAGTCAAAGACAAAGCTACCATTAACTTTAGTGGGAGCAAGGCTGTGCTCTAAGAATGTACAACATCCATTTTGTGTAAGCCTATTACAGGCTTCCATATTGTACTATTAATTACCAATCCAGATCCATTCTTCAGAAGCATTAACTAAATCCACAAACCCAACTATAGAAGCTGAGGGATTAGTGATACGCAACAAAAAGTCTTTATAAGTAGCTATCTCATTACGGTATGTGTAGAATACTTCAAAATGTACTATGGGTTATCTTGGGATCAGGTCTCACTGCTTGTGTTAATGTTATGATCCTCCCCAGGCACAGTGAAAAGCAGAGTCATATTTCGTGCCACAAAATAAACATACTTTTCTATCGAAAAGAATTTGCCAAATAGTTCCAGTAAGAGGTGATTTATAGAGTGGGTTGGCTCATCTTCTATGGGCATATCCAAAAATCTGTGTATCCTACTATATTAAAAGTAAAATCACACATATTAACAACATGAAAAATATTTTAACAATAGCTAATTAATATTGGATGGGAAAAGCCTGTCATATCTGCTCCCTCCTACCCCATATAGAAACAACAGAAAAATAGCCAAAACCACAAATGCTGCTGCATTTCTAGTAGATTAAAACAAATCTCTGGCAATTGCAGGAATATATTGATGACAGTCCCCTAAACGGTAGCAAAAGTCAAATAATGTTTTTATACATTATGTAAATATTCTATACCTTTTTGCAAAGGGGTCTCAGAGTTTGGCACATGGGCTCTCCTTTGTTCCACCTAACTTCAGTCAGGCATAATGGACTGGCTAATGTCTATCTGAACCTCTGTGCTCTTCTGGATGAAAAGCAAGAACTGCTCATGTGTGTGATTGTTACTTTTTAATGCCTACAACTGATGAAGGGTGAAGAACTATTTAAGCTAAAGGAGAATGTTAGCACAAGAACAAAAGGGTATAAACTGGTCGTGAACAAATTCTGGTTGGAAATTAGAAGAAGGTTTCTAACCATCAGAGGGGAGAGGTTCTGGTACAACCTCCCAGTAGGAGTTGTGGGGGCAAAACACTTAATTAGTTTTAAGAAAGAGACGGACAAATTTATGACAGGTTTCAGAGTATGCATCCGAAGAAGTGGGCTGTAGTCCACGAAAGCTTATGCTCTAATAAATTTGTTAGTCTCTAAGGCCTGGTCTACACTACGGGTTTAGGTCGACTTTAGCAGCGTTAAACCGAATTAAGCCTGGACACGTCCACACAACGAGGCCCTTTCTTTCGAATTAAAGGGCCCTTTAAACCGGTTTCTTTACACCACCTCCGACGAGGGGATTAGCGATAAAACCGGCCTTTGCGGGTCGGAATTGGGGTAGTGTGGACGGAATTCGATGTTATTGGCCTCCGGGAGCTATCCCACAGTGCTTCATTGTGACCGCTCTGGACAGCGCTCTCAACTCAGATGCACTGACCAGGTAGACAGGAAAAGACCCGCGAAGGTTTGAATTTCATTTCCTGTTTGCCCAGCGTGAAGAGCACAGGTGACCACGCAGAGCTCATCAGCACAGGTAACCGTCATGGAGTCCTCCCAGGATCGCAAAAGAGCTCCAGCATGGACCGAACGGGAGGTACGAGATCTGCTCGCCATATGGGGAGATGAAGCAGTGATAGCTGAACTCCGTAGCAGTAAAAGAAATGGAAAAGTATTAGAAAAGATCTCCAAGGCCATGAAGGACCGAGGCCATAACAGGGACACACAGCAGTGCCGCGTGAAAATTAAGGAGCTAAGGCAAGCCTACCACAAAGCCAGAGAAGCAAACGGAAGGTCCGGGGCAGAGCCGCAAACTTGCCGCTACTACGCGGAGCTGCATGCGATCCTAGGGGGTGCAGCCACCACTACCCCAACCGTGTGCTATGACTCTCTCACTGGAGAAACACACAGGGAAGACGGTTCGGGGAACGAGGAAGATGACGATGGAGGTACTGTAGGTAGCTCACAGCAGCAAGGAAGCGGAGAAACCGGTTTCCCCAACAGCCAGGATATGTTTGTGACCCTGGACCTGGAACCAGTAACCCCCGAACTCACCCAAGACACTCAGGGCACACAGGAGACCTCTGGTGAGTGTAACTTTGTAAATATTTGTAAACATTACAAAAAAAAAGCAAGCAAGTCTGTTAACGTGTATGGGGATGGAGCGGAAATCCTCCAGGGACATCTCCAGAAAGCTCTCCTGGTTGAAATGGGGTGATTTTATTAAGGGGGACATTCAGAGGCGCCCGTTCCTGCTCTTCTGACCAGAAATGTTCCCCGCTGTTAACCACGCGGTGGGTGGGAGGGGTGAAGTGATCATCCCAGAGAATCGTGTGTGTGTGGGGGGGGGGGTGGTTTACTTGTGTTTGTGCCGCATGTTAACCGGGAAACCGCAGCCCCCTCCTTTTACATTGAAACCCCATTTTAAATGGACAACCCAATTCATCCTTGATATGGGAAATGCGCTGCTGTTTGCAACCTTTCCCGCATGTTAAGAAGGTTAAAAAAGCCAAAACACTGTGGCCTACGATGGCTGCCTGCAAGCCGAAATATGCGACCTTGTAATGAAAGAGTGTACCCATTGTTCCCTAAAATGTGTCTTTTTTAACCACCTCTCCCTTCTCCTCCACCAGCTGCAAATGTTTCTCCTTCGCAGAGGCTCGTGAACATTAGAAAGAGAAAACGTAAGACGAGGGACGAGATGTTCACGGAGCTGCAGATGTCCGCCCAGGCTGATAGAGCACAGCAGAATGCGTGGAGGCAGTCAATGACGGAGATGAGAAAAGCCCAATATGAACGAGAGGAGAGGTGGCGGGCTGAATCGCGGGAAGAACAGAGCAAGTGGCGGGCTGAAGACGATAGGTGGCGTCAGCTTGCAGACAGACGGCAAGAGGCAATGCTCCGTCTGCTGGAGCATCAAAGTGATATGCTCGAGCGTATGGTTGAGTTGCAGGAAAGGCAGCAGGAGCAGAGACCGCCGCTACAGCCCCTGTGTAACCAACAGCCCTCCTCCCCAAGTTCCATAGCCTCCTCACCCAGACGCCCAAGAACACGGTGGGGGGGCCTCCGTCCACCCAGTCACTCCACCCCAGATGATCGCCAAAGCATCAGAAGGCTGGCCTTCAATAAGAGTTAAAGTTTTAAAATGCAGTGTGTCCTTTTCCATCCCTCCTCCCCCACCCATCCCAGGCTACCTTGGCAATTATCCCCCTACCTCTGTAAGGAACTAATAAAGAATGCATGAATGTGAAAAAACAATGACTTTATTGCCTCTGCAAGGGGGAGGGGAGGGTGGGGTGGGGTGGTTGGTTTACAGGGAAGTAGAGTGAACCGGGTCGGGGGGGGGGGGGTTGGAGGGTTCATCAAGGAGAAACAAACAGAAGTTTCACACAGTAGCCTGGCCAGTCACAAAACTCATTTTCAAAGCTTCTCTGATGCGCACCGCGCCCTGCTGTGCTCCTCTAACCGCCCTGGTGTCTGGTTGCGCGTAATCAGCGGCCAGGCGAGTTGCCTCAACCTCCCACCCCGCCATAAAGGTCTCCCCCTTACTCTCACAGATATTGTGGAGCGCACAGCAAGCAGCAATAACAATAGGGATATTCTTTTCGCTGAGGTCTGAGCGAGTCAGTAAGCTGCGCCAGCGCGCTTTTAAACGTCCAAATGCACATTCCACCACCATTCGGCACTTGCTCAGCCTGTAGTTGAACAGGTCCTGACTCCTGTCCAGGCTGCCTGTGTACGGCTTCATGAGCCATGGCATTAAGGGGTAGGCTGGGTCCCCAAGGATCACGATAGGCATTTCAACATCCCCAATGGTCACTTTCTGGTCCGGGAAGAAAGTCCCTTCCTCCAGCTTTCGAAACAGAGCAGAGTTCCTGAAGACGCGAGCATCATGTACCTTTCCCGGCCATCCCACGTTGATGTTGGTGAAACGTCCCTTGTGATCCACCAGGGCTTGCAGCAGCATTGAAAAGTACCCCTTGCGGTTTACGTAGTCGGTGGCTTGGTGCTCCGGTGACAAGATAGGGATATGGGTTCCGTCTATGGCCCCGCCACAGTTTGGGAATCCCATTTCAGCAAAACCATCCACTATTGACTGCACGTTGCCCAGAGTCACTACCCTTGATATCACCAGGTCTTTCATTGCCCTGGCAAATTGGATCACAGCAGCCCCCACCGTAGATTTGCCCACTCCAAATTGATTCCCGACTGACCGGTAGCTGTCTGGCGTTGCAAGCTTCCACAGGGCTATCGCCACTCGCTTCTCAGCTGTGAGGGCTGCTCTCATCTTGGTATTCTGGCGCTTCAGGGCAGGGGAAAGCAAGTCACAAAGTTCCATGAAAGTGGCCTTACGCATGCGAAAGTTTCGCAGCCACTGGGAATCGTCCCATACCTGCAGCACGATGCGATCCCACCAGTCTGTGCTTGTTTCCCGGGCCCAGAATCGGCATTCCATGGATAGAATCTGCCCCATTAACAACATGATCTCCAAAGCACCGGGGCCTGTGGTTTCACTGAATTCTGTGTCCGTGTCCGTGTCCAGTGACACCATGATTTCCACATTTCTGGGGCCTGTGCCTTGTGAGAGGTCTATGGCCATGTCAATTTCCTCATCACTCTCGTCGCCGTGCTGCAATCGCCTCCTCGCCTGGTCCGGGTTTCGCCTTGGCATGTTCTGGCTCTGCATATACTCCAGGACAATGCGCGTGGTGTTCATAGTGCTCATAATTGCCGCGGTGATCTGAGCGGGCTCCATGATCCCAGTGCTAGCTATGGCGCCTGGTCAGAAAAAAGGCGCGAAAGTAGTATCTGATGGACCAGGAGAAGGAGGGCGGGAGGGAGGGAGGGAGGGCCGAGTGACGACATGGTGTACAGGTACAGGAACAGGGAGAAACACAAACAACTGTCACACAGAATGGTCCCCCCAAAGATTAAACTGGAAACCCTGGGCTTAGCAGGCCGTTGATTTCACGGAGGAAGGGGAAGCAAATGAACACAGAACAAATCTATTTTTTACATCTTAAGGTGGCAGCCGACGCTGCAGCATGAGTGACAGCCATACCAGTACGATGATGATGGGTACCAATCATAATATACCATCATCTGCCAAAAGGCAAGGGGCTGCTGCTGTGTAGCAATGCAGCCCCACGTCTGCCAGCCCCACGTCCGCCAGCATCGCCCTCGGCCTCTTCTGGGTGCTTAGCAGACAATATTGGGCAATTGGCAGAAAATAGTATATTATGACTGGTAACCGTCATCATCGAGACAGTAGCATGTCTGCCCAGGTGGCCATGATTGACAGCCACTCCAGTACGACGACGACGGGTACCAGTCATAATATACCATCGCCTGGAAGGGGCTGGTGCAATGCAGCCCTACGGCTGCCAGCCCCACGGCTATCACTCATGCTACACCGTCTACCGCCAAAAGGCAGTTAGCAGCTGCTGCTGTGTAGCAATGCAGTCCCACGTCTGCCGGCACCCAGAGGACATATGGTGACGGTGAGCTCAGCTGTGCTGAGCGGGCTCCATGTTGTCTGCACAGGTAACCCAGGTAACCCAGGTAAAAAGGCGCGAATCTATTGTCTGCCATTGCTGTGACGGGGGAGGGAGGGGCCTGACGACATGTACCCAGAACCGCCCGCGACACTGTTTTGCATCATCCGGGCATTGGGATCTCAACCCAGAATTCAAAGAAAAGGCGCGAACCGCTTCTCGGCTCGAGCTGTGGCGCAAACGTAGTATCTGACGGCCTAGGGGAAGGAGGGAGGGGGGCCGAGTGACGACATGGCGTACAGGCACAGGGAATTAAAATAAAGAACGGTGGCTGTGCATCAGGGAGAGACACAAACAACTGTCACAGACTGGTCCCCCCCAAAGATTAAACTGAAAACCCTGGGTTTAGCAGGCCGTTGATTTGACGGAGGGAGGGGGAAGCAAATGAATACAGAGAAAATCTATTTTTTACATCTTAAGACGACGGTGCAGCGTGACTGATAGCCCTCGGCATCTTTCTGGGTGCTTGGCAGCAAATACGGGGCGGTGTATGACGATGGTCTTCAGGCCTATTGCACGAGCTGCTGCTCAGGGAAGACTCTGCTAATGTGCGATGACCCGACTTGTAATAGGCCGGCTAACAGTCATAATACACCATTTACTGCCAAAAGGCAAGCCCCACGGCTGCCAGCACCCAGATCGCCGATGAAGGCTACCAGTCTACTGCACCGTCTACCGCCAAAAGGCAGTTAGCAGCTGCTGCTGTGTAGCAATGCAGTCCCACGTCTGCCGGCACCAAGAGGACATATGGTGACGGTGAGCTCAGCTGTGCTGAGCGGGCTCCATGTTGTCTGCACAGGTAACCCAGGTAACCCAGGTAAAAAGGCGCGAATCTATTGTCTGCCGTTGCTGTGACGGGGGAGGGAGGGGCCTGACGACATGTACCCAGAACCGCCCGCGACACTGTTTTGCATCATCCGGGCATTGGGATCTCAACCCAGAATTCCAAGGGGCGGCGGAGACTGCGGGAACTGTGGGATAGCTGTGGGATAGCTACCCATAGTGCAATGCTCCGGAAGTCGACGCTAGCCTCGTACTGTGGACGCGGTCTGCCGACTAGAGCACCTAGAGCATTTTATTGTGTGGACATACACAATCGGCTGTATACAACCGATTTCAATAAAACCGGCTTCTATAAATTCGAACTAATTTCGTAGTGTAGACATACCCTAAGGTGCCACAAGTACTCCTGTTCTTCTTTTTTTGGACAAATTTATGAGTGCAATTGTATGGGGAGGGGGGTTGCATGTGATGAAAGGGGACAAGGATCATCAACAGCCCTGGGGCTCACTTCTGGTTTATATCTTATGTTCCCAAAGCTCATGCTTCAGCATTTCAGGTGACCACAGCAGGGATCAGGAAGGGATTCCCCCATCCCCACCTCCACCCGCCAATCTATTCCAGCAGGGTTTTTTATCTCTTTCATCTGAAACACCAAGGATTACCATAGCTGAAGATGGGACTTGGGACAGGGAAGGACAGGGATCTGAGGGGCACTGATCATTCTTTCTCTGTCAGGTGCTTGGCTGGCTGGTTCTTTCTCATACGCTCCGAGTTTATCTGATTGCCATGTGTAGAGCTGGGAAGGAACTTTCTCACAGGTTTGATTCGCAGTGGCTGTGGGGCTGTTTTCACCATCTTCTGCACCATCTTCTGCCAGGATTTTCTGGGTATATCTCACTTAATCATTTCCCTGCTATTGCAGGGGCTTCGGACACTGGCACATCTTGGTCCCTCCTATTCTCTCCCTGTGCCACATAATACTCTAGTCTCCTATGGGCTGTAATACTTTGGTCTTATTTTACTTGTGTTTAGTGTGCAGGTGCTGGTATTGGTGGTCTGTGCTATACAGAAAGTCTGCATCTGTGTAGTTGAGCTGATGTCCGCATGTTTGCAGCATGCAACAGCATCATTTAAGAGAATACTCATTTCCCCTAAGCACTGACTAACAATTTGTGGATGAATCTAATAGCAAGGTTGTAGTATTTTCCACTGCTTCATTTTGGGCTAGCTACTATTTATAACTGCATCTTCCTGCTCCCACATAACAGCTATGTGCTGCCTGCACAAATATTGTATTACCCTGTGCAGGGGACGAGGGGAAGGAGAGGCTTCGTGCCATATCACAATCAGCTGCTAAAAGTGTAGAGGTGCAAAAGGGTGATTCAGATGAGATCGTACACTTTCCCTCTGTACCCACTTTCCTCTATCCTTCCTATTGGCCCTCTGGGATTCATCGGCCATGACTTTTCCATGTCTACTAAAATCAACGGCTGTGTAGTAAATTATCTCTTCAAAAACACATTCTATTTCAAAGGTATCTGTAAGTTAAGAATACAGGAGACAAAGTGGATTATTTATGCTAAGTACTTGTCACTGAAACATCATTCTTTTTTCCTCAGTCTCATCATCTGGGAAGTTATAATAAGGATCCTTATAATGTACTGTAAATGTTGGCAGCATTATTTTTGTTAATAGCACATCAGACTGAGTTTAAGATGCGCATTAATGCTAGGCCTTTGGTACCAATTATACTCACTGCACTTGTGTAATTCTAGGGTAACTTCACTGAAGTCTGTGATGGGTTGGGAGAGCTATGAAGGATGTGGGACTGATCTGTAATCATTAATGAATTCTGTATATGACCTGGTTATTGAGATAGTTATTGCCATTATATTGGGTTATTGGAATGCTTATTTTATCCATATATTGATTTAGTTAAATAGCAGGATAGTTAGTGCAATAGCAAGAAGGCAACATAATGTCTCTAGATAGGTAACCTCCTAATAAACACAGCAGGGGGTCATTAAGAAGCAATTCTGAGCTATTAATATGCTATGATGCTCCTTGGCTCCAGCCACAATTACACAGCTGTTTTGCTAAGGCCCGGAACAGAGACCAAAATAACTTGAAATGGTTAATTGACTTGCTAGAAAGAAGGGGAGGCAGCTGTCAGAGGCTGTTTGTGGGGATCACACTGACACAGAGATAGGCCTTACGAAGGGGAGTCTGAAGAATTTGGGCCTTCCTAAGGCTTACCACCCCCTGAAAGCTTAGGAAGATAGACAGACATGCATAAACTGTTTTGTTGTTTTAAAATCCTTCTCTTCTGCTTTGCTATGTTCTTACTGTTAAAATTAAATAATACTTTTTAAGGAAGTTGTCTGGTTGCTGTATTAACCACTGGTCAGCGTTCCCAAAGGGAAGACTGGCAGGTGCCGAGGCCAACTGGACCTGCTGAGAAATCATGGCCGGTCCACATGGGGATAGGGCCCAGAGACCTACTCTAAGAGTGAGAGAATCATGGGATTCCACTGAGACAATGGCTTCAGGGAACTGTATTGCATTTGTGAATCTTTTGAATCCAGCATAGGTTAGAACAGACCAAATGGTCTGTGTAAAATGAGTTGATGGTCTCTGTCCATGCCTCTTGACTGTTCACCTTCTAAAAAGTTCCTTCACAGTTACTGTAGTGCTAATGGACAGTCTTATTGGCAAACTCAGCAGAAAGGTCAGAGACTGAATGAGTTTAGAGTCTGAACCTTCCTTTTCACCCATAGAGATGTTTTTTCTGCCTAATTAGATCTGAAGCACGTTGACAGAGAAATGTAGTGAAGCACACATCACTGTTGCCTGTGCTTTGTATAAATTTAGTGCTCCTGTCTTCAAATCTGTTACCTTTTCAGGAACACTAAATTCACTTTTAATAAAAATCAAAATAGCTGGTGACAAGATATTTTCCCATTTGCAAGTTGAAATAAAACATAGATATTGCCTGACTACACCATAAAACAAAACCTAAAAATGAAGCTTACATAATCTAAAGTTAAAGGTCCAAGACCTAAAGAAGCTTTTTATTTTATTGGTGTGACAAAATGAGGGAGAGGCAACCAGGGTTATTTGAAATGCAGCATTCTCAAGCCAGAAAAGTGGGTGACTGACTCAGAATTTGTTTGAGAGAGAAAGTTATGACTTTAGTAAAGTGCACCACCCTGCTGATCTTTCTTTACTGCTCACAAAAGCAATAAACATTAAAGCTAATTGAAAAAAACCTACAGGCAAGATATTCCCACCAGGGCTCTTTATATCCATGTCTAAGAACTGGGTTATACCATTCCATTGGTGAGAGAATCTGAAATACACTGGGGATAGGAATTATTAATCAAACTCTTCCAAGTTCATACAGTCTGGCAAACAACTGGAACCAGATTTCATTCAGTTGCCATGACTTCCTTTTTCATCTGATATCCAGCTCTGTGGACACCAGTGAAATGACAGAAGACATATAACTAACAAAGTTCCTTCACAGTTACTGTAGTGCTAATGGATGTTGGGAAGGCAAAGATCAGAAAGATATTGTCATTACAATGAGGTAAATATTGCAAAATAAAACTAAAACTGACTGAGTATAAAACTTCTTACTGAATTTGCATTGACTAGACTCTTGATTCTTTTGTGTTAGAGTCCTGTGAATATAAAAGACTCGCAAACTATATTACTGGTGAGTTTTCACCAACACAGCACATTTGGAGTGAATTTTGCAGCACATTTGCAGAGCAAACTTCATATTCAAAATTACCAGCATTACCAGCATTTGCACATGAAACAGGCTTCTAACAGGTAGTAGGTGTATCGAGTTAGAAATAAAAACATTCCAAATAACCACACACAAAAAAAAGCTCAATTTTTTAAATACAACCAACTGCTCACAAACAAGCTACAGACTGAGAATTATCTAGAGATTACACTGCTCTACAGCCAAAATGCTTCTGAAATAAATGTAGTCAAACTTTACTAACTCTGGGTCACTGAGAATGAAAATGATGCTTAAAATTGTTGATTGGCTCTAGTTTTCAAGATATGCTATTGGGTCAGTATATACGACCCTTGACTTGGGAATGGCGGAGGATAAGTGAGTTATAAAGGGAAGGGATCTCAATTTAAACCAGAAATGACTAAAATACATCTTTGACTGGATCTATGAATAAATCTAGGACTGGGTTTGGACAGTACTTGTTTTTTAGGCAAAACAATGAATGATGCAATCTGAAGCTGGTATTGCGTCATACATGATATGAATGCAGTGCCAATGATTTGGAGAGAGCCAACAGATCATACCAGCAACTGTTACTTCTGCATGGTGCCTCCAGTTGGGAAAGGTGTGTCAAAGAAAAAAAAGTGGGCTGTGCATTATCCAAACATTCCATCAGCTATACGCCCAGTACCCCACGGAGAAGGACTGCTGGTTCCTGATGCACCAGAATCATTCTCACTTGAGTCAGATGAGGAAGAGGATGAGGATGAAACTTCTGGTCCTGAACCATCAATGTCACAGGACCCACATTTTCTCCCATCCTCCTCCTCTGAACCACACCTCATAACACAAGGTGAACTGAATGACCTTGTCAGGGATTTGGAACTATCCAAGAGTAAGGCAGAGCTGTTGGGCTCCAGACTACAGCAGTGGAATCTCCTGGCAGGTGATGTTAGGGTTTCCATGTTCCGTGACCGTCAAAAGGATCTTGTCCCATTCTTTTTCATGGAAGGTGATCTTGTAGCCTGCAACAACATCGATGGTGTGATGGCAGCCCTCAACATCGTTCACGATCCAGATGAGTGGAGTCTGTTCATTGATTCATCGAAGACGAGTCTTAAAGCTGTTTTACTGCATAATGGCAATGTTTTGCCATCAATTCCAGTTGGTCATGCAGTCCATATGAAGGAAACCTATGACAACATGAAACAACTTTTGAGGTGCATAAACTATGACCAACATCAGTGGCAGCTTTGTGGCAATTTGAAGGTTGTTGCTCTCTTGCTTGGTCTGCAGACTGGATACACAAAGTACTGCTGTTTTCTCTGCGAATGGGATAGTCGTGCAAGAGATTCCCACTACATCAAGAAAGATTGGCCACTCCGACAGTCATTGGAGCCTGGGAGGAAAAGTGTTCAGCATTCACCACTTGTTGAATCAAGGAAGATTTTGTTACCACCCTTACACACCAAGCTGGGCCTGATGAAGAACTTTGCCAAGGCCATTGACAAAACACAAGCAGCTTTCAAGTACCTCCGTGGAAAATTTCCAAGGTTAGGTGAAGCTAAGATAAAGGAAGGTGTCTTTGTTGGTCCTCAGATTCATGAACTTCTTCAAAATGATGCATTTGACCATGCACTGCGTGGCTAGGAAAAGACAGCATGGAAAGCCTTCCAGTTAGTGGCAATAAATTTTCTCGGAAACAACAAGGCAGACAACTACAGGTTGTTGGTGGAAAACCTCCTCAAGGCATACAAAAGCCTTGGTTGCAATATGTCACTAAAGATACATTTTTTGCACTGTCATCTAGATTTTTTTCCACCGAACTGTGGAGCAGTGAGTGACGAGCACGGCGAGCGATTTCACCAGGACATTGCAACAATGGAGAAACGCTATCAGGGCAAATGGAGCCCATCAATGCTTGCAGACTATTGCTGGACAGTGACAAGAGATGCTCCATTTAATGAATACAAGAGACAAGCCAAGAAGCGCCGAGTAGACACTGAATAGGACTAAACTATGTACAGAATAGTTTTTTGCCTTTTGTTTCATAATAAATTTTATTTATATAACCCTTTTGCTGATTTTTACAGTGTTACATAAACAGGACAGGTGAAATATTATCATGTAAAGCAACCATAAACACATGAAAAGACCTTGGTTTACAATTTATGATTAAAACTCTACTATCTACACAATATACATAGATATAAAATGTAAAAACTTAAATAACTTAGAAACAGTGGCCAATCAGTTGTTTTAATTGTCATATTGAATTCAGCACATCAAAATACATAATAAATAGCACATTTTATCTCTGAAGCAGACGACTTCTCAAAAATTGTAGACCAGTGTTATTGAGCAAATCATAGAATATCAGGGTTGGAAGGGACCTCAGGAGGTCATCTAGTCCAACCCCCTGCTCAAAGCAGGACCAATCCCCAGACAGATTTTTACCCCTGTTCCCTAAATGGCCCCCTCAAGGATTGAACTCACAACCCTGAGTTTAGCAGGCCAATGCTCAAACCACTGAGCTATAAACTTGAAACTGTAATCTGGTCATAGACAAGTTGTGGACAGAAAAAGATATTTACCTTTCTCGCTGAGGTGTTGTGAAAACTAATTAATGTTTTGTAAAGTGTCTTGAGAACCTCAGATAACTTCACTGTAGGAGAACAAAATACTTACTGAGAGCACCATGCAAGGTTAGAATTGCCTCTTTTGATGCAATTTCTTTCAGTGCACCGAAGCCAACCAGGTTCCAGGATAAACCTGCCCAGTGGTAGAAAATGGACCCATGGTTCTCAACTAGGGTGACCAGACAGCAAATGTGAAAAATCTGTATGGGTGTGGGGGGCAATAGGAACCTATATAAGAAAAAGAACCAAAAATCGGGACTGTTCCTATAAAATCGGGACATCTGGTCACCCTATTCTCAACATACTTTAAAACAACTCTATATGTCTGTGAGCTCTAAAATCACGGGAAACTGAACAGAAAGTGTTGTCTGATCCAACCAGTAAGGATTGAAATATGAAAGCAAAGCTTTTTCATTTGGATCATATTAGACTCTTCAGTCTTAGAGCTCACCAGGCCAATGCTCTCCTGGACAATCATTTGAAAAGGACCCTAACATTTTCTTTGATAAAGCTCATCACAATGACCCTTGCTGCAGAGACATAGGACATATGAACCAAAATCTTTATGCTTCATTAATCTACAACCCATCAGATGAGATCTTTCCGAAATAACACTTTCTGGCTGTAGCCTGCAGAAACAATTGGCCTCTGAATATAAAAGAGCACGTAGTATTTGACTTGTCTGCAGGAACATGAGGCATTTTTTAAACATTTGTTAGAGTTTACCACACATTCCTTTAAAAGGCTAGTGTTTGCATACTATACCTTGGGGTGTTTATGGAATATCAATAGCTGCCTGGTTTTATTTGCAATTTACTCTAATTTTATTTTGCCCAAATCTTGAGCAATGCTGATTACCAGCAGCTCCAGTTGCAGGCACCTCTCATAATTACACCCTTTGAACCTGATCCTACATGGTGCAAAGCCCAGATCCTCAAAGATATTTAGGACCCTATACTCAAAGGTAGGTGCCCAAGTGCTCTCAGGTCTCAGTGAAGTGAGTGGAAATAAAAGGTACTCAGCATTTTCCAGGACACACTCACCACCAGGCAGGATCTGGCCCTTTGACAGTAGCTATACATACTTATATGAAAGAGCCTACAGTAGTTCCATATTCACCAGTTAGAGCCTATCCTCCTTACATAAAATCCTTTTGATACCAGTGGGACTTCCACATGCACACTGAGGGGTAAATCTGCCATATGTTGTTAGTAAGTGTATTAAAAACTTTTTTGAAAAAATATTGGAAAAAGTTAATGCATACGAGGGACCTCCAATTATCAGTCATCATCTTTTTTCCCCTTTAATTGTGTATGTGTGTGTGGTGAAGTTAGTGCTCAGTTTAATCCATAGCTGTGTTCAAAAAAGCAGATGAGTTATTAGTCTGTATAAAGAAAGGGATAGAGAATGTTCCTGCAGGTATTATAATGCCATTATATAAATAAGTTGTGCAGCCTGATCCTGAATAGTTTGCCTAAGACTATGTCTTCGCTAGCGCTTTTGTCGGTATAACTTATGTTGCTCAAGGGTGTGAAAAAACACACCAGTGAGCGACATAAGTTACACTGGCAGAAGCGCTGGTGTGGACAGTGCTATGTTGGCGGGAGACACTCTCCCACTGACATAGCTACGCTACACCACTTGTTGGAGTGGTTTAATTATGTTGACGGGAGAGCCCGTTGACGTAGAGTGGCTACACAGGAGATCTTACAGCGGTGCAGCTGCATTGGTCTAGCTGTATCACTGTAAGCTCTCTAGTGTAGACACAGCCTAAGTCTGGTCACATCATCTCAGAAAGGGCATAGCAGGAGTAGAATGGTGCAGAAAAGAGCAATCAAAGTTCTTGGAGATAAGGGGAACACTTCCATATGAGGAGAGAGTAAAAATATCAGGCCTAGTTAGTTTAGAGAAGAAATAAGACGGGAATAATATGGGTAAATAAAATAATTAGCAGTTTAGAGAAGATAAATAAGGTGTTTCTACTTACTCTTTCTCATAAAACAAGGGAACAGCCAATGAATTTGGAAAGCAACAAACTGATAAAAATAGCTTTTTTACATAACCCATAATTAACCTGTGGAACTCAGTACCACCAGATATCACTGAAGCCAAGAGTTTAGTAAGATCAAAAATATTAGATATGTATTTACATTATTCTTTACTTATTGGTATTACCTTAGTACCTAGGAGCTCCAGTCATAGGCACCCCATTGTGCTAGGCACAGTATAAACAAAACAAAAAAAAGGGGAAATCATCTCTCATGCTCCAGGACAAAAGCCAGTCACCGGGCAGGTTAATTGGAAAGTTATCTATCAATTTTATCTATTTTATCTATTTCAGTATTTATATCACTCAGTTTTACCCTTTCTTCTGAAGCATCTAGGGTTGGTCACTGTCAGAGACAGGGTGTTCGACTTGGTGATTCCTATGAAAGGTGCTAGCTTGACAACCCAGGAGCCTGAAGTCCTCTACCTAAAGAATAGATACAGCACAGGCAGTGCAAGCTTCCCCACGCTGCCCTGCCAATATGCCTCAACTCTGACTGGGAGACTCCACTTTTAGGGATGAAGGTAATTTGTTCTCCATGACTATTCAGTTGTGGGACCCACAAGTCTCCACAGTGTTTCTACAGTCCACCTTCTCTCAGGCAGCGGGTGACTTCACCTACTTTCCCCTTGGGCACTGAGAAGGTCTGGAAACAGGGCCAACCAGAGTGGGGGCTAGAAGGGCCATTTGGCCTGGATCTCAAGCTCAAAGGAGGCCTGAAATTTACACACTTGTTAATTTTTTGGCATTTGATAAGTTTTGCAACTTGTTTTTATGCGCATCCCTATCGGACCAAAATGTGATACACACTCTCAGCTTAGAGCTGCAAATTTAAGCAAATAAGAGATGTAATTTGGTAAAAGGCATAATTTTTTTTGTTAACTGATATAGATTTTGTCATATTAAAGAGTTAAAGATGTTCATAAATATTAATAAAAATATATCGGTTCTGATGGCACAAGATTAGACCATGATGAACATGTCCTCTCAGATGAGCTGATTATATAAACAAACCACTGCCAGTGACTGGTGCTGGATCAAGTGCGTATTGAAAGGTAGAAAATTGTTATATTTTAGTGTCTTTATAGTTTTACGTCTAGTTGACTAAGGAATTATTTGTGTGAGAATTCCTCATTATTATCTTCATATGGTAGCTAAAATAGATGACTGGTTGGTTTGTTGAGCCCTAGCTTGGTAGCTTAGTAATCATCGTAGTCTT
The DNA here is from genome assembly GCF_027887155.1 of Malaclemys terrapin pileata. Taxonomy (NCBI): domain Eukaryota; kingdom Metazoa; phylum Chordata; order Testudines; family Emydidae; genus Malaclemys; species Malaclemys terrapin. The sequence goes on along the minus strand of NC_071507.1, from coordinate 77,658,327 downwards.
TCGTAGTCTATAGGCTCAGATTCAAGGTGAAAATTTGTGAGGACAATCTTGTACAATGAGTTTCGTGAGGACACTCGTTTGAAATTTTTGGACATTATCCCTCTGTCTGTATCCGTGTCTATGTTTACTATATATATGTCATCCCTTTGTCTTCAGCTCAGCCTGTTATATTATACCTTGTGTGCCTGAGTTTTCATTCAGTGATAAGGATAATAACCTGTCTGACAGTTTCATTTTGTGTTCTTAATTAGTATTCGTCATTTGAAGTCTTTTCAGCATTTGTGTACCATTCAGCATTTGTGTGCATGTTTACAGTAGAAGATTTCAAGTGTAGATAAGCTACTTATTTACAGCAGAATATTTCAAGTGTGGATAGGTGACATATTGACCAGATAGATCACTATGAAGAGGAGATTTGAAAGTGCTGCAAGCAAGAGACGGCAAAAACAACCTAAGCTAGGTCTACACTACCTGCCTGAATCAGCGGGTAGAAATCGATCTCTCGGGGATCGAATTATCGCGTCTCGTCGGGACGCGACAATCGATCCCCGAATCGACGCTCTTACTCCACCAGCGGAGGTGGGAGTAAGCACTGTTGACGGGGAGCCGCGGAGGTCAATTTTGCCGCCGTCCTCACAGCGGGGTAAGTCGGCTCCGATATGTCGAATTTGCGTATCTTAAATCGCCCCCCCCCCCCGTAGTGAAGACCTGCCCTGAGTAAAGCAGCAGCTAAGAGCTCAAAGCCAATAACTTCATTTCTCAAACCACTGGAAAACACACCTTACCCAACAAACAATGCTACAGATAATGAAAACCCTGCAACTGCAACAGGTGATATATTCAGTGTCAGTCTCTGAACATGAGGACAGTATTCAAGAAGGAGATGTGCCAACCATAATTGATGCAGCAGAAGATCCTGTGTACGATCAAGAAACTCAACAGCAACATGAAGATGTAGATCTTACGCAGCAAGAGCAATTCATGAGTACTGCAGGTTTGACTATGACTGACATTGGAATTATTGACAAGAGCAATACTGCCCAAATGCAATCTTTTCTTTAAATTAGTTATTTTGAAATTCCAAGTAACATTCCACGGGATGCTGATAATCATGCTTTCCCTACTTGTCTGCTGACAAAAATTCTTCCAAATGGTGAGACCTGCCTAAGAGACTGGTTATGCTGGAGTACGGAAAAACAATCTCTGTACTGTGCACCCTGCTTCATTTTGAACAAAAGTGCTGCAAATGCATCAGTTCTCTCTGATCAATCAGGATGGAGCATCAGCAGAGGTTGGAGGAAGTTGAAAAACCAAATACCATCACATGAGAGTTCAACATCACACAAAGACAACTATGTTGCATGGAAATCAGCCAGTAGGGCAGCATCAGCTGAAAGTTCAGTTGAGAATTTACTCTTGACTGAACTCTCTACAAAAACTAATAACTAGAAAAAAAAACTTCTTGAGTGAATCCTGAATGTCATCCTTTTTCTTTCTCAGCGGAGATTGGCTTTCTTTGGTTCCAGTCAACGTATTGGTGATCGTGCAAATGGAAACTTTCTAGGCATAGTTGAGCTCCTCAGTAAATATGACCCACTTTTATCAGAGCATGTTAAATGTGTTTGAGAATCACAAGAGAGTCAAAAGTGCATACAAGTTCATTATCTCTCCACATGCATACAAAATGAGTTTATTGAGCTATGTGGGTCATTTGTACAAACAATTCTTGATGAGATTCAAAATGCCAAGTATTTTTCAATCATCGTTGGTGCCACTCCAGATTGTTCTCACAAGGAACAGACTACTATGGTTATTCGATATGTTCAGATTGTAGACAGCTCAAAATTTTCAATTGAAGAAAGGTTTATTTTGTTTGATTTCATGAGGAAAAAGTGGAAAAGAAATTGGTGCTTGAGTACTAGCAATTCTAGAAGGTTTTAAGTTAGATTTTCAAGTCTGCATTGGCAAAGCCTATGACAACGGATCTAATATGGCTGGGAAGTACAAAAGTGTACAAACAGTTCTGCTTGAGCATAATTCAAACTGTATTTTCTCCAGCTGTGGAAACCACACACTAAACCTTGACTGTGCTTGGAATGCTCAAATCCACATAAGTCCTTCCTGGAGACATTCAAGATACCTTGTGGGCAATGGCTTCTGCCTGTAAAAACTGTGAGTCATGCATGGACATGTGACTTGCCCAGGTGACTCCAGAACTCCATCTTGGAGCTGGACTTTGCATAGGAGAGAGGAGGGGGTCTCCACCCACAAGAGAAAGTCTATTTAAGCCTGTAGGAGACCCCTCCATTTTGTCTTCAGCTGGCTAAAGAGAGAGTCTCTCCACCCCTAAAGATACCTGAAAGAAACTGGAACAAAGGACAGTGACTGCAAGAGGTGTGAGTGATTGCTGGACCCAGGCTAAAAGATTAATCTGTAAAAGGAAGCATTCTGGAACTGGTGAGGATCTTATCTGTATTCAGTTTCTTACTGTATTAGACATAGACTGGCATGTTTTGTTTTATTTTACTTGGTAATTCACTTTGTTCTGTCTGTCACTACTTGGAACCACTTAAATCCTACTTTCCGTATTTAATAAAATCACTTTTTTTATTTATTAATTAACCCAGATTATGTGTTAATACCGGGGTGGGCAAATAGCTGTGCATATCTCTCTATCAGTGTTATAGAGGGCGAACAATTTATAAGTTTACCCTGCATAAGCTTTATACAGGGTAAAACAGATTTATTTGGGTTTAGACCCCATTGGGAGTTGGGCATCTGAGTGTTAAAGACAAGAACACCCCTGCTAGCTGCTTTCAGGTAAACCTGCAGCTGTTAGGGGATGTGATTCAGACCTGGGTCTGGGTTTGCAGCAGGCTAGCAAGTCTGGTTCAAACCAGGCAGGGCACTGAAGTCCTAAGCTGACGGGGCAGGAAAGCAGGGGCAGAAGTAGTCTTGGCACATCAGGTGGCAACCCCCAGGGGGTTTCTGTGATCTAACCCGTCACAATTGGCCTTTCATCTGAGTTCTCCACCAATTGCAACTTACCTACTGAATCGGATGCTGGTCAATGTCTTCCATGTCATCATTGACTCTATTCAATCAGGTCTTACACATCGATATGAGTCACTGCGACTAATTTGTACCCTTTTGGGGTTTCTTTGGCAGTTCAACAAACTGAGTAATGAAGATCTACTTTCTGCAGCTGAACAATTTCAGCAACGATACAACAAAGAAATCTCAAAAGATCACAGTGATGAGGTCATCTTCCTCAAACGAATATATTCCACGAACTTTAAATTGGATTGCAAGCCAAAGGAATTGCTTCAAGAAATACTCAAACTTGGACTCTCTGGGGTGTTTCCTAATATCACAGTTGTATTGCATATTTTTGTCAGTTTTCCTGCATCAGTGGCTTCAGGTGAACACACCTTCAACATGTTGAAGCAGGTAAAGAACTATCACCATTCAACTATGGGACAAGAGCATTTGAATGGGCTTGCCATGCTCAATATTAACTGTGATATTGCACGAAAGCTAGATTTTTCCTCAATAATTAGTGCATTTGCACAGAAAAAGGCTAGACAAACATTTGTTAAATAAAAAAATATTCAAATTATGTTTCACTCTTTCTCTGGTGCCTTATTTTGTTTTCATGTGTCATCATTTTTTATTTTTATTATGGCTAGGGGCCTCAAAAGCTGGAAGTGGCCCAGGCCTCTCTGGACCTCTGAAAGGGCCTGACTGGAAAAACTGAGTGGGGAGGGGAGGGATGGTGGATTTCTATTCCAGGAAGCATAATACGATTTAGATGCTGGCTCCCAGCTCAGTGAGAACCCTACAATAGTTTCCCCCAAGACAGGTTTAAAAATGAGCCCAAAGCTGCCAGATACCTGGGGTTGGCATCAAATATGCAAAAACAACGAGGAGTCCTTGTGGCACCTTAGAGATTAACAACTTTATTTGGGCATAAGCTTTCATGGGCTAGAACCCACTTCATCAGATGCATGGAGTGGAAAATACAGTAGCAGATATAAATACACAGCACATGAAAAGATGGTAGTTGCCATTTCGCTGACATAGACTAACACCGCTACCCATCTGAAACCTATCAAATATGTAGTCATTCTAATTTGATATGTGCTAAAACAAAATAAAATAGCCCCCCAACAATTGGCACTAAAATGGTTGGCAGTAACTGTAGAGGCATCATGGATGGGCTCTCCTGAGGTGGGTGCTGAGACCCTGGCAGAGGCGGGAAGGGAAGCTTACAAGGGCCACTATCCATACAACTGTCATCGTGTCAGTCTCTGGAGAGTCAGTTTCACACGCTCTGCAGCCACTAAAAAGTGTAACAGGTGCTAGTGGGTGCAGTGTTGCTGTGGGCAGAGTGGTGTGAGTGTGTCCCCTTCATGTCTTGGTCCTGCACGTGTGTGTGGCTGTGTCTGCCTCTCCATGTATTGGTCCTGCCCGTTCGCATAAGCTGTCACAAAGTCTGCAGTGGGGCGGGGGGGGGGGAAATAAGAGCCTTCCACTCCAAAGGTGACAGAATCACTTGCTCGTCCATGGAAAGGCTGCAATGGCCCGGGGGGCTCCCATAGCTCCGGGCGAGTGAAACGCCTAAGTAGTGTCCACCGCTACCCCCGCGCCTCAGTCAGGCACGGGCACGGGGCCTATCCACACAGCATCTGGGCGCTAAGGGGGGCTGTGCTGGCGGGTCCGCTTCCTTGCGGAACTGAAAGGTGAGTGAGCGAGCCAGGGCAGCTCCCCTTCTGCCCAAGCCGGCGGGAGGGAGGGGGGGGGATTTGCATGTGACGTTTTGTTTGCAGCAAGCCTCAAAGTAGAGGGGAGAGCGCGGGGTGAGGGAGGCAGCGGCGAGCCTGAGGACGGGGCGCTGCTGCGGCAGAGGGACGCGCAGGGGCAGGGAGAGCCCGCAGAGCAGGCAGCGCTGGCTGGAGGAGGCAGCGGGAGCAGAGGGCGCTGCAGCCGGCCCCAGGATGTAGGCGAGCAGCTGGAGAGCTCCTGCTGGCAGAAGGGCTCACCATGAAGAAACACTCAGCCAGGGTCGCCCCGCTCAGCGCGTGCAACAGTCCGGTCCTTACCCTCACCAAAGTGGAAGGTAAATCCGGCCGCAGCGGAGCTCGGCAGCCCCGCGGATTGGGGCGTGGGGACCCCGCCGGTCAGTCCGCGGCTGTGCGGAGCTGGACATGCGGCGGCGGGAGCTCAGCGCTCCTTGGCCGAGCGGGAGAAGGCGGCAGCCCGGCGCTGCGGGTTCCGTGGGTGGGAGAGGGGCTGCGGGGCGGGGCGGCTCTGCTGCTGGGCGCGCCCTGCGGGAGGGCGAGGGGCGGGTTTGCTGCAGCCGCGCGGGGAGAGCAGGGGGCCCTAGCCTGAAGGGACCCGCCGACTTCCATTGAAGGAGGATTTCGCCAATGCAGACATCGCCGTCCAGTGTGCTGAACGTCACCTCCCTCCTGCGGGGAGCAAGCCCTCCTCCCGCGGGGGCCGGAGCCTGGCACAAGTTAGCGCTAAGTTTTCCCGGGCAGGGGAGGGGCTGGCTTGGGGAAGGACATGCTGCCCTCAAAGGAAATGGAGAACCGCTCATTGCCCACATCGTCTGCCTGCTGCGGGGCTGCGACTCTGCTTCTCTGCGGGGGGTGGGTTTGGTTGGAGGCTACATTGCGGTGCATTGCTGCGATATTGCCACTGCTGTACCAGAGCCTCCTCCAGCACTCCCCGGCCCCCTTCTGAAGCCTTGGAGAGCAGGAAGCCGATTCTGCCTTCAACTGTGCTGGCACTGAGCTAAAGCTGACCCCAAGCCCTTAACGCGCATTGGGCAGTGACTCCCCCTCAAACACACCACCACCATCCTAGGTGCTCGAACCAGGGGTGCGGGGTGCTGCAGCACCCCCTGACTTGAAGTGGTTTCCATCATATACAGGGTTTACAGCTTGGTTTAGTGGCTCTCAGCCAGGGCCGGCTCCAGGCACCAGCTTACCAAGCAAGTGCTTGGGGCATCCACTCCGGAGAGGGGCGGCACGTCCAGCTGTTCAGCGGCAATTCGGAGGATGGTCCCTCACTCCTGCTTGGAGCGAAGGACCTTCCGCCGAATTGCCGCCGCAGATCGCGATTGCGATCGCAGCTTTTTTGTTTTGTTTTGTTTTTTTGTTTGTTTGGCTGCTTGGGGCGGCCAAAACCCTGGAGCCAGCCCTGCTCTCAGCACCCCCATCATTCCAGCACCCCCGGCCACCATCACACTGACTGACTGTGCACTGGTTGCAGGACACCCTTGTGAGGCAGGGCAGTGCTCTTATCCCATTTGACAGATGGGGAGAGACTAAGGGATTTACCCACGGTCACACAGGAAGTCAGTGGTAGAGCCAGGACTTAAACCCAGGTTTTTCAAGTTCCAGGCTCACACTCTAACCACTGGACCTTCCACTTAGTTGGTAATTGGTTAGAATCTGTCAACACTAGCAGGTGGATGGAACGGAAGCATTGGAGGTTGTTCAGGCTGAACTGATAGAGCTGGTGTGCTCTGTTGGCCTGAAACAATAAGCACATTGGCTCCATACGGACTGAAACTAGAGGTGCTAGGGGTGCTGCCGCATCCCCTGGCTTGAAGTGGTTTCCATCCTATACAGGGTTTCAGCTTGGTTCAATGGCTCCCACTATACAAATAGTTCAATGGCTCTCAGCACCCCTGATTGTCTCTAAGGTTATCAGAAGTGCAGAGAGGTTTCAAGAGGCAATTTGCAACCAGGAGAGGGGAACCTGCAGTCATTCAGATACCAGGCTCTGGGTGTTCTGGTCTACAGTGGTCTATAGTGAAGCTGCAGTCGCAGAGGAAAGCAACCAGGGAAACCCGAAGAGGTTATGCTCCAGGTGAAATGACACTGGAGTGTAGCGTGGCATGTGGGAAGGCAAGGAATGAGGCACCATGGTCTGGAATGCAGTAGGCATCAGAGGAACAAATGGGCCAGATGCTGGAGCATAGGAAAGAAGCTGAGGGAGGCTATGGGGAAGATGTGGAAAAAGAGAATGAAGAGATGATGGGGGCAGGGAAGGGAAAGGGTCAGTGGAGGGAGAAAGAGGGTCTTAGAGGGAGCAAGTCAGTCACTGTAGGAAAGAACAAAGAAGAAGTGCAAATAGGCATTGGGAAGAAATATAGACAATGTGGCATTGGGAGAAAGTGGCTGGGAGGAAAGGAAGAGAAAGGGACTGGGAGAGAAGACAGGTAATAAGAAGGCCCATCAGAGAAAGGAGGGAGAGAGAAAAGAGGAAATGGGATTGAGATTCAGGAGCACTCAAAGGAGGAAAAAGACAGAGGGCTTCTTGGAGGAGAAATAAAAATGGGGGGTTCCAGTAAAGTGGGGAGGAAAAACAGAATAAGAAGAGAAGTATTGAAAGAGAAAAACAGAGAGGAGAGGAGTGAAAATGGTAGAAATACAGATGGAGAGAAAGAGGAGGAAATGAAGAAATGTGGTGAGAGAAATAAGAGGAATAAATAAATGGAAGGTGAAAAAGAAAAATCAAGACCACACAACATTAAGGCTAGTGGTTCTATTTATTCAGAATACATGTTGCTCTATTTCCCAGGCAGTAATCCCCCTGGGGACAGTGTGTAGCCAATCTCCTGGCCAGTTCTTGATGGAAGAGTTTTTAGACTGATTGCTCTTTCCTTGAGCTGTAAATTGAATCCTTTCAAGCCTGTCCCTGTCAGCTCTGTGTACCAACTTTCAGAGACCATATTATCAGCTACCAAGAACTTAGCTGACCTAGTTGGCTTTTTCCAGCTTTAGTTTCTATGTGCCTGATTCTGCTTCCCTTGAAGTAATGGAATGGCAAAATTTAAAACACTGTACTTAAATGGTTCAGGATACGGACCAGAGATTTATGGAAACCGCTGGAGTTACTCTTGCCATTTATGTCTTTTTCATGAGATAGACCAACTCTGTGTGAGAGCATCTCTTACCAAATTAATCAACAGGGCAGTTCTTGGGATGGTTACCAATGACACAGAACCTCTTTTCTTGCAAACTGTGGGCTTACAGTGCTAATGAAAAAGACAGAACACAGTTCTAGACATAAATGAACCGAAGTAAATTGCAGACAAGCTTTGATACCCAGCCCTGCTGCTGCACCTTTGCAAAGGTGTGCTACACCATTGTTTTGCTAGCTGATCTCTGCTTAGCACAGGCTGAGAGCCCTGAAGTTTGTCAAGCTGTGTAGTGGAATCAAGGCTGATTCTGAAATAGCAACACACAAAAAAGTTTGTCCCCACTTCAGCTAGCAGGAGTGATTACCCTTTTCTGCCCAGCACCAAAGCTACTTGGAGGAATTGGAACTGGTGGAACCTGAGGGAATGTGCCTCTCGCTAGTCAGCCAAGAGGAGCCTTTCATTGATATGCATTACTGTAATGCCTTTCAGCATTCCCTCCCTCTCTGTCTGTACAGTTGCTGCTTTGCTTTAAAAGGGAGATAAGGACTTTGTGCTCTTTCAGAAGCGTGACTGCCATTTCAAATTATCCCAGAGATTGAATCATCACTATGCACCGAGCCTGCTGTACCAGCACTTTGAAAGACAACCACATCATATACATATCATTCAAAGAGGCAGTACCATACTCCTTTCTCCTGTGTCTGATGCTGCACCTGTTTATTTTTTGTATAGCTCCTGCCAAGCATAGGCTCAGTGTCCATTGCTTATGTTTGTCCATATTTCTGTTGTTTTTATAGGCAATTTCTGTAATGCAGTGGCCATCTTAAAGCTATGCTTTGTCTCTCTAGCCAGTGAGCTAGCTTCACCTCCATGGATGCACGGAGGTGCAATTTACTCTGATGTCTGTATTCACCCCAGGGAAGGGTAGCTAGTGTTTTCTCCTACCCTCCATCTTGGGGTCTTCCAGAGAAGGGCAGCTTTGACTTTCACCAAAAGCTCCAGGACACCCTTTCTGTGCAAAGTGAATACACCAAATCACTATCAGTACATTCTACAGCTGTCCTAGCCATGCCTAGCCTTGACTGATACCACCCAATTCCAAGCTCTGGGCCCACACCAGACGGGAAATGGTATCTTCTTTCTGCTACTGCTACCGCCACTTCTAGCTGTGCACAAGGCTATACACTGGCAAAAGTCAGCATAGATTCAGGAATTATTCTGGCCCATTGTTTTCTCTGTTTATTTTGTCCCTGATAATTGTCTGGTTATATCAGATTTTGGACCTGGTGTTCATCTCTTGTCAGGTAAATTAGGACTCCTGTGAAGTCAACGAAGTTATATCAGTGTAAAGGAGTTCAGAATCAAGCCCTTTTCCCCTAAAGTTTAACTTTCCTTTGGAAATTTCCCCCTCGAAAAGATATGAAAAGCTATAACTTTTTCACCTATTAAATCATTTGACAGTTTTATTGCATCTTAAAACTCAGAACTGTGAATCGTTATATTTGCAGTACATAATATAACCTTGGACTTTTCAGGACTTTGTCAGATATATTTGTATGTGGGGAGAGAGAGAAAGAGAGAGGAAGAAGGACTAACTAAAAGGCATTGTGCATAAAAGTATAAATATATGGAGCTACTCAGATTCACAGCCGCTGAGTATTTTGCCCTTTATTTACCTCAGTTAGGGATGGCAGCATCTCAGTCACACACCCCACAACCACACCCTCACACACTTTCCATGTTGTATAATTATACCTCATTTAGTTCTTTCTAATTACATTTATTATAATCATTCATACTTTTACATTCTAGTTAATTAACAGGGAAACATTGTTTTACTTTTGCCAGAAGCTTAGCTGAAGCTATGGAAATGCAACTAGTGATGTTCAGAAGCTGCTCACATCACAAGTTATATCTCTCTTCTATAAATTGTTGCATATGCCTGTCTCTGTTTAGATAAGTTAGGGCCAAATTCTGCCTTGTGCAAATCTGGAGTAACTCCATTGGCATCACTGGAATTATTCAGGATTTCCACAAGCATAACCAAGGCCAGAATTTGGACTTTAATGTGTTATACATTTTCAAGTTAAATTAATTCACCATAAGTGCAAAAACATGGTAATCACTGTAATAATGATACTTCCAAAGCATCTGTTATTTAAAGATTTCAAAGCACCTTAAAACCATTAATCCTTGCAAAACCCCTTTGAGGTAGAAAGAAGAACAGGAGTACTTGTGGCACCTTAGAGACTAACAAATTTATTAGAGCATAAGCTTTCGTGGACTACAGCCCACTTCTTCGGATGCATATAGAATGGAACATATATTGAGGAGATATATATACACACATACAGAGAGGTAGGTAACTCTTATTCCCATTTTGCAGGTGGGGCAACCGAGGCATTGCAAAATTAAAACCAACTTGCCTAAATTCACAACAGCACATCTGTCACATGGACAAGAATAAAACCTAAATTCCCCAACTACCAAATCACGATCCTTTATCTCGAAAGGATGCTTTGGGATGCAATAAGACTCTTTCCACTGATATCAGTGTGCATGGGCCAAGCCTTAATTTAGTGACCATCTTGATTTTCATAACAAACTTCCTTTTTCAGGAAATTACCTCAACTGTTGCACAAATATACTTGAGGCTAAATACTGTAGAAGGACTGGCAATGCTCTATGGGACTAGTCTAAAGCTCATACAAAGCTTTTCCCAGACTTCCATTGACTTCATTGGGCTTTGGATCAGGCCTCATAAGAACTCAGCCACAGAATTAATATTTTTTAAAAACTTTCAAACATTTCACATAAAGAGGCTAAGCTGTGAAAAAGAGAGAAATGCGTGGCACTCACTTTAAACACTCTTCCTGTGCTCCTGTAATTTAGAAAACATATAGCAACAGATGGGCCAATAGGAGATGCCTCTGGTTTTTTATTTTTGTCGGGGTCTATGCTTTCAGAACTGGGAATATACCATGTGCATAGAAGCCAATCCTGAATTCCATGGGCATCCATAATTTCCACTGACTTCACAAGGAATGCATGACTGGGTCTACAGTGAATAACTTGCAACATGTCTGCTTTAGTTCTCACCAATTTTTTGCTAAGAAGAAGGCTCTATTTTGAAACTTCAATGGTTTCTCTGATGTGGTGTTTGTGATCAGAACTGAAACCGACAAACTCATTCACACATGTCACTGACAGATGGTAACAACTTTCAGTAACTGGGACTGGATTCAAACCAGTGACCTAGCGGTAAAACTGGATGGGGTAGAGAGCCTGGGGCTACCAGTCTCCCCATAGTGTTCCCTCTTAATACCACAATATCTTTGGGCAGATGATCAAGACCCTGTTGCAGTGGAGTGGTTGGTTTCTGTGCTACACAGCACCTGCCATCTTTCCCAAGTGACTCAACACTTTCATAGTCCTTAAACAGACTCAATACAAACTTCTTTCTAGTTGCTGTAGGCTCGCTCCTTGGAGATTTGATTTTGATCATGTTTTACTGGTTTTTAAAACTGTGTCCTACCTCATTGGTCTTAAGGGAATAAACCCTAAGTTATAGGCCTAGTGAGGACCAATTACATATAATATATCTGCCACGAATAGCATGTAAATAAAATATAAATGGGACCATTTCTATGCTAAGGGCGTATAGATACACAGAAATCTCTTACTACACTGTTGGGTAATGCTAAAGTGGAAACTTTATTGCATTGTGAAGCCAGACGATAATAGTTATTGAATATTTCTTCATGCTTTGTCACTTTTAAAGGCAAATGCATATGTGAATACATATGCAATTTGAACAAAAAGTGTTTTAATTTAGATTAATAGATTTATAGAGTTTAAGGCCAGAAAGGACCATTAGATCATCTAGTCTGGCCTCCTGTCTATCACAGGCTATTAAATTTCACCCAGTCACATCCTGATTCATCTTGGGTATCTTCTAGGCCAGTGGCTCTCAACCTTTCCAGACTACTGTACCCCTTTCAGGAGTCTGATTTGTCTTGTGTACCCCCAAGGCTCAGCTCTCCTAAAAACTACTTGCTTACAAAATTAGATAATAAAAATACAAAAATGTCACAGCACATTATTACCGAAAAATTGTTTACATTCTCATTTTTACCATATAGTTATAAAATAAATCAATTGGAATATAAATATTGTATTTACATTTCTGTGTATAGTATATAGAGCAGTATAAACAAGTCATTGTATGAAATTTTAGTTTGTACAGACTTTGCTAGTGCTTTTTATGTAGCCTGTTATAAAACTAGGCAAATATCTAGATGAGTTGATATACCCGTGGAAGACCTCTGCATACCGCTGTTGGCCAAATAGGGCCCGTTTCCCCCCGGAGCTTACCTAATTACACCAAGGAGGCACGGAGAGACAAGAAGACGGGTACCAGGTCCTTTATTTGTCAGTCAGCTGAGAGGGTGCTCCCATCGGCTCATGCCAGAGGAGAGACACACCTTACATGGCCGAACAGGCCCTTTTTATAACCAGTAACAAACAACTCAGTTCTCATCCTTTTTACGTCATTATGCTGACCTATAGATAACAGGTTACACAGAATACATGTATTATTTTGGGGAGGGGGGATACAAGAGACATCTGTTGCGGATACATTTATCATGTTGAAGGGAGAACAAGGTACATCCCTTGACCCTTTGCACTAAATACCTTGGGGATATATGGGAAAGCGGCTACAAACTAACTATTTCTCTCTGTTCCCTCCTTATCTCTATTATTTCTGCTAATATGAGTGAAACTACAGCCATCTGCCAGAAACGCTGACCAATACATTTCTGCTTCAGCCTACTTCAGAGCATGTAAGCAGTTAGTATAGAAGTAGGTGAGAGTTCCCAAGATGGAGTCACTGTGGTTCACAGATAGGCCCAGAGCAAAAGAGCTTTATCGGCACTTTTGGCCTTCCACTTTCCCGAGTTACCTGGTAGCTATGCCTAGTGGATCCCAACAATCCCCCCTTTGAGAACACTCAACAAACCTTTGTCAGAGTTTTCTCATACTCTAAAGACAAAATGCAATTAAGCTCCATGCAATCAGGATTATCAATGAAAATAAAACCAATGCTCAGGGTTCTCGCGGGGAGTATGCCGTGACTATTCAGAAAGATCACAACGCATTCCCAGCGACCCTTACTGTCTTTTGAATAGCAGCTTAAGTCCCAAATCGTCGTTAGCAGTCTTTTCCGCAGGCTGGACAATTCACTGTTCAGGAGTGGGCACTGCTTTCAGTCGAGAGTGATGAATTCAGTTCTTGTGTCCTTTGACCTTTGCCACTGTATGGGTGACAAGCAGGACGGTGTGGGGTCCCTTCCACTTCTCTTGGAGAGGCTCGTCCTTCCAGGTTCGCACGAGAACGGAGTCACCAGGCTGCAGGGAGTGGACCCGGAGTATCCAGCAGAAGAGGCTGTGAATCTTTGGTGTGCCTGTGAAGAAAAGAAAGAACAGCAGACAGAGGGCACATGTACTGAGACAAGAAACCATACCCCATCTCCCACTCCCCTGCCAGAACTGGGGTACCATTCATAGGCCATGCTCTTCCAAACATAATCTCGAAGGGACTAAGCCCTATCCTGTCCTTAGGGAGAGCACGAATGCAAAGTAACACAAGGGACAAAGCATCAGACCACTTAAGAGAGGCCTCCTGACAGACCTTTGAGAGGTGTCGCTTGAGTGTCTGATTTGTGCGTTCCACTACTCCACTGGCTTGTGGTCGCCAGGGTGTGTGGAGTTTCCAGGGGATTTGCAGAGCACTTGATATCTTTTGAACCACTTGAGATGTGAAGTGTGTTCCATTGTCAGATTCCATCCACTGAGGAAGGCCAAAGCGAGGAATGATCTCCTTAACAAACTTAAGAGCCACTGTCTTGGCAGTGTTGTTGCGACATGGGAAGGCTTCAGGCCGCACGCTGAATCGATCCACTAAGACGAGAAGGTACCTGTACCCTTGAGTCCTGGGAAACTCAGTAAAGTCTATTTGCCGCACCAATCCTGGGCCTGGGGTAGGTTCCAGGGTGGCTGGTGGCACTGCTACTTCTGGTCGAGGGTTATTCTTTTGGCAGATTAAACCTTCAGCTTGTACCTGTGATGCTAGTGGTTTAAGTCCAGAGGTTAGAAAATATTTATTCATGAGCTGGACAAGAGCCTCTCTGCCTGCGTGTGTGGTTTGATGCAGTTTCTGCAATACTGGTCGAATCAGGCCCTTGGACAGGAGGATTTTTCCCTCTGTGGAATAAAGCCATCCCTCCTTTTCCTGGAGACCGAGACTGTCAGCCAGGTTTCTGTCCTCTTAGGAGTATTGAGGGGCTGCAAGCTCACTCACTGATGGGATGAGGGCATGCATTTGGGCATTCTCCTCAGTTGGTGATTTCAGGGTAGCAGCTCGTTTAGCTTCCCTGTCTGCTCTGGCATTGCCCTTGGTTACATCTTGATCTTCCCTTTGATGGGCTTTGCAATGCACCACTGCTACTGCTGAGGGGAGTTGTACCGCTTCTAAAAGCCGGAGAATTTGAGACCCATGCTTGACCGGAGAGCCTTGGGCTGTTAGCATTCCCTTTGCTTCCACAAACCAGCGTTAGCATGCAAAACCCCAAAAGCATACTTTGAGTCAATAAAAATATTAACCCGTTTGTCTTTTGCCAGCTCAAGTGCCCGAGTCAGGGCCACTAGTTCAGCAAGCTGGGCCGACGTTCCTGCTGGTAAACTCTCAGCTTCCACGGTATCATGAAGAGACACAATAGCATAACCAGCCCTCCTTTGCCCATCCACAACAGCACTACTTCCATCTGTATACCATTCCAAGTCAGCATTTGGGAGTGGCTGATCTTTTAGATCTGGGTGGCTAGAATACTGAACATCTGAACATCTATGATTTCTAAACAGTCATGTTCCTGCTTTTCTGTCTCTGGTAGCAGTGTAGCTGGATTAAGGGAGGGACAGGTCTGCAGGGTGACTTCAGGATTCTCTAACAGCTTCGCCTGGTACCGAGCAACCCGAGCCTGTGTGAGCCAAAGACCACCCTTAGTGTCCAGCAAGGCTCGGATCATATGGGGAATATACACTTGGACAGTTCCTCCCAGTGTGAGTTTCTCCGCTTCCCCAAGCACTAGAGCAGTAGCTGCGACTGCCCTCAAACAGGCTGGCCATCCCTTTGAAACTTGATCCAGTTGTTTAGAAAAGTATGCCACAGGACGCTTCCAGGCACCTAATAGCCGAAATGCCCTGTCCGCTTCTGGGGACCAGTGAAAGGGATCATGTTCCGCTCCCTTAACACATTCATACAGAGATTTAGCCCACAGTCCAAACTCTGGAATCCATATTCTGCAAAAACCTGCCATGCCCAGGAATGCCCTAAGCCGTTTGCTGGGGATGGGAACTTGGCAGATAGCCTTCTTTCTTTCGTTTGAGAGCTGTCTCTTTCCCTGCGTGATGTGAAATCCCAGATATTGAACCTCTGAAAGAGCAATTTGGGCTTTGCTTTGAGATACCCTGTATCCTCGCAGTTTAATAAAGTTTAGGAGACTCACAGTAGCTCTGAGACAAGGGATTAGATCCACAGCAGCAATTAGCAAATCATCTACATATTGCAGTAGGAGGGCTCTGTCTGAATTATCCCACTTCTCCAAGTCTCTGGCCAAAGCCTGTCCAAACAGAGTGGGGGAATTTTTAAATCCTTGAGCCAATACTATCCAGCAAAACTGTTTTTTTTTTTAACCCTTCTGTTGTCCTCATTATGCCTTGCAGTATTTTGCAGATCTCATAGTTGGTTGGGCACATTCAAGCCCCCCTTTTTCTTGGTTGTCAGCAAAGTTTTGGCTATGTGTACAATGTCCTTGGACTGAGGCCAGCTGTATTTTCCTCTGTTAACTCATTCTGTGCTTTTTTTCTTCTTTTCCCTTTCTCGGCTTTTTCTAACTTTTAAAGGAACCTTCTACTCTTCACTTATACACCTTTTCTCTAACCATTAACACATACTCATTGCCATCATACACCTTTCCAGTAACATAACTTCTGTGCAAAGCTTTGAAGCAACAAACCAGGACAAGCACACTCACTTCTGAGGATTTCACTCTGTACAACCTCTGGTGTCCAATAGCTTTCCCTTTTTAAACCTTAAATGCCTTCTCTCTCTTTACCAGATCTTTTATCTGCTATTTTGTTACCCAAAAACAAATTCAAATCTTTTATTCTCCTGGCTTTGACTACCCTGCTGCAGCCACAACCTTTGGTCTTTAGTTAAAACATTTTAAATCTTATAAAGCGTTAAGTCACCTTAAGGATCAAATGCTAAATACCTTAAACAACACTAGTTTCCCGTGTCTGGAAAAAGTATTCTCAGTTTTGCAACTTTAAAACAATACCAATTCATCTCAAACTTATAAAACACAGATTGTACACAGCAGGAGTGTTCTTCAGCAAATCAGACTAACATATTCATAGTCGAATAATTCCACTTAAATAACCTCTTGCCTGAATTACTTACAGACATTCCTACCAAGTTTCACTGCTTGATTCCCTCTAGCAACTACAGAGTTAACTTCTCACTCTCTTTTCTTAAATCACTTGCTTGTCTCCCAAAACGACACCCAATCAACTCAGATTTTACCATTCCAATTATTGTCCTGGGGATTTGAAATCCCCATGCTTATAATTACTTACTCTTTTCCTTCCACTATGCCCTCAAAGTTTCCAACCTGTTTTCCAATCTCTCTATTTGTTGCCTGCCCGCTTGGGCCCGATCCTGCTTTTCTCGCTGAACCGTCCCTTCCATGGGCACCGGACACCTTTTCACTACCAATTTAGCTAGGAGGGTGGGTTTCTCAACTAGCCCCCACCCTTCCTGGTCTCTTCCCTTAAACATTCTTACTCATAAGGCTACCCGAGTCCTCCCTCGTGAGGCTTATGGCTAGCTAGACAACCTTCAAAGATAGAAATGAACTTGCTTGGATTCGTTGAGAATTCTCCTGCCTCTGCCTTAGACTCATAGACTCATAGACTTTAAGGTCAGAAGGGACCATTATGATCATCTGGTCTGACCCCCTGCATGCTGCAGGCCACAAAACCGTCCCTACCCTTCCCTTGATTCTGCTGATAAAAGCAGCCAGATGTTAAAAGCAACATGACACAAGATCCTGTGTTCCTGGACGGGCTAACACACTCTCAGTAATCAACGGATACAATCCCACCAAGGGGGGGAGGGTACTCTCTAACGCCTGTGGGGGTGAAGGAGCCGAAGGGGACACCGATTCTGGCATTACAACAGTGGGAGGGTTCTGGGGTTTAGCAGCCGTTACTACCGAGCCTGTCGGAGTCAAATGGCACTTGAACAAAATATCAGATCATTTTTACATAATACCATTCCATAATCAGCCTGGCATCTAAACGCCTTCCAATTATTTAACATACATTCCAAGGGTGTCCCAGCATATGTGCTTTGTCCGGACCCCATTATGCTCGTGTTTAATTAAACCTGGTCACGGGTTTGACCGACCCCCCTTGCGATCAAGATATCCTGGTCACGGGGTTTCCCCTCGCAGGAGTCTCGGTGCGGCTAGAGTCGGTTTAAGTCCTAGACCTGGTTATCACAATTTTGGCTTCCAGCATATCATTAGTATGAAAAAGAACAGTACCCCTGCCAAGAATAAAAGCAGGCCCTGGGACTTTTCTACGTCCCAATAATTGTCCAGTACGGTCCACAGACTAGGGAAGTTAGTGAAATTATTCATTAACCGTTGCCTGGCTTAGTTATCATGACCACAAAACATTTGTCCATTTACAGTACCTTCCCACACAGGGATTACCCAAAGGGTCCAATTCTACACTGCGGGGGCGTTATCCCTCAAACCCAAGAGGTAAACGCACTTACCGCCCGGAGTGGCCGCGTCCGGCTGTTGGACCTTCCCCTTCTTCTGGTACCGTCTTATCTCCGTGTCGTTAGGAGTTCTCTTTAGAGAGGACACAGCCGCCCCGACCGATTGTGACGACCCGAGGCCCGAGCAAACCAACAGCTCGAGGTGGCCACTCCTCGGAATCGCCCTCGGTCGTCGGTCAGTGCCCTCCACAGGGAGAGAAGTCCCGGCGGAGTCGCCAATTTGTTGGCCAAATAGGGCCCGTTTCCCCCCGGAGCTTACCTAATTACACCAAGGAGGCACGGAGAGACAAGAAGACGGGTACCAGGTCCTTTATTTGTCAGTCAGCTGAGAGGGTGCTCCCATCGGCTCATGCCAGAGGAGAGACACACCTTACATGGCCGAACAGGCCCTTTTTATAACCAGTAACAAACAACTCAGTTCTCATCCTTTTTACGTCATTATGCTGACCTATAGATAACAGGTTACACAGAATACATGTATTATTTTGGGGAGGGGGGATACAAGAGACATCTGTTGCGGATACATTTATCATGTTGAAGGGAGAACAAGGTACATCCCTTGACCCTTTGCACTAAATACCTTGGGGATATATGGGAAAGCGGCTACAAACTAACTATTTCTCTCTGTTCCCTCCTTATCTCTATTATTTCTGCTAATATGAGTGAAACTACAGCCATCTGCCAGAAACGCTGACCAATACATTTCTGCTTCAGCCTACTTCAGAGCATGTAAGCAGTTAGTATAGAAGTAGGTGAGAGTTCCCAAGATGGAGTCACTGTGGTTCACAGATAGGCCCAGAGCAAAAGAGCTTTATCGGCACTTTTGGCCTTCCACTTTCCCGAGTTACCTGGTAGCTATGCCTAGTGGATCCCAACACCGCCAGGAGTATGTGTACCCCTGATTGAAAAAACATTGTTCTAGGCATCTTGAATTAATTCAAGCATTCACTCCCAAAAAACAAACAGCCTAAAAAAGTTATTGCTAGTCAACTGATTTCATTTTAAAAAATCTCCCACTAGAACTCTGAACACGGCTAGTAAAATCAAAACTTCAGTCAACAAAATCTAGTATTGATGCTTCCTGTTTACATTGTATTAGTTTTCTACAGAAGCAAATGCTGTCTCCCCACCTTGCCCCTCTAGGGAACTTAAAAAATAATATTTTTAGGCAGGACTCTTCATGGCAAGGAAGTTCTTCAGATTCCTCCATTTAGAGGAAAGTCAATGATAAAGAAGAGATAGGGTTCATAAATGCTGTAATGGCCTGATATGGTACCAGCACAGAAACCCTACAATTTCATACTGATAAAGCACATAAATTATGTAGCAGATGTATTTTCACATTGTATGTTGGGCTCAGCAGAGGATATAGAGCAATATACCAAAGCAGCTCCCTTTGTTCAGTTGAAGTACTGGTAGAGGAACCACTCTGCATCCTTTAGCCCAGAATCCGACCTCCTTCTTAAATTCTCAGATGGCAGATCAGACTCTGGGTAATATTCCTCAAGAAGCAGATATCCTACAGATAATGGAGCAGAGTCACTCCAGGATCAACATTGGCTTCTGCTGGCAGAGATGCTGGCGTAATGCTAAAGACAATAGGAAGGACGTGGCATTGATTATTGTACCCTATGCTGCTCACAACCTCCAGCAGCCAGTGCTGCCCCTAAAGTATGTGGCCCTATCCAGAAAGAGGATCTTGCTAGAGTAGCGAGGGAATGTGTCAATGCGCTTTCTATTGCCAGGTTCTTGAGGAGCTCTCAGTAGAACTTAAATCTGCCGTGTCTTGGCATAAATGATACTGGAATCTTTTTGCCTGTCTAACTTGAGAAATGAATTCCTCCACTGGGCCCAGAATCTTTTGCTGATACAGCGAGGTACAGTTTGTACCTTCTTGGAGCAATGCGGGTAAATCTGGTCCAGTATCACTATTAATGTTGTTGGCCAGATAACATACTCAGCAGATATATTGATAGATTCCCAGGCCAGGAGGGATCATTGTGATCATCTGGTCTGACCTGCTCTATATCACTATAGAACTTCCCTGAAATCATTTCTAGATCGCATCTTTTTAAAAACATCCAGTCTTGATTTTAAAATTGCCAGTGATGGTGAATCCATTGTTCCAGTGGATAATTACCCACACTATTAAAAATATATGTCTATTTCCGATCTGAATTTGTCTAGCTTCCAGCCATTGGATCAAGTTGTACCTTTCTCTGCTAGAGATTGAGGAGCCCATTATTAAATATTTGTTCCTCATGTAAATATTTTCAAATTGTTATCAAGTCACTTCTTAACCTTCTCTCTGTTAAGCTAAATAGATTGAGATCCTTGAGTCTATGCTAAAAGGCAGCTTTTCTAATCCTTTAATCGTTCTTCTTGATCTTCTCTGAACCCTCTCCAATTTAGCAACATCCTTCTTGAATTATGGACACCAGAACTGGACACAGTATTCCAGCAGTGGTCACACTAGTGCCAAATACAGAGGTAATATGACCTCCCTATTCAATATTCCCCTGTTTATACATCTAAGGATTGCATTAGCCCTTTTGACCACAGCGTTGCACTGAAAGATCATGTTCAGCTGATTATTCAACACGATCCCATGAATCATCACATATGAGATTGTAATAAGAATATGCAATTAATGTGGCTGGGCTGGATAATTCAACCACAGAGAATATAAAAGCTGTGTAGGCCAAACCTAATATCATTTTAAAACACCAGCGTCTGCCTTTTCCATAGTCATCTCAGCTTCCACAGTGCAACTTTCAACAAAGAAGGGAATGTCTTTTGCACTGAAAACACATGAATTTGACCTCCACAATTGACTGAACCAAATGGGGAACAGTGGGATGTAATTACACCAGTGAAGGCCATTTCTTTCTAACATCTACAAAAGTCTCTCTCTCTTTCTCTCTCTTTTTTTTTGAAAGGACAGCAAGAGAGTAATTGGAGATAAAAACAAAAACTAGGATCCCTGCAGGTAAGTGTGCTCTTTGCTATGCAGAGTGACTTCCTGCTAAGGCAAGTCGAGCAGCATGACTACTGAGATTGCCAGAGTGGAGCTTTTTTCTAGTTCTTCTGGTAAAGCTGCTGCCTACAGATCACAAGGGTCCTTGCTGGGTTCTTAGCTGCCATATCACATGAGACTTGCATGCTCACTCAGTGAGTCCAGCCAACAAAGGCTCTGCTAATTTGTCAAGTCTACTCAAGTGTCTGGCCACCAGCTGACAGACAACAGCTGCTCCAAATGTCTTATTCTAAATTGTAGCAGATAAGCAAAGTGTTGTGAGCAGTTTTAGTTGCCATTCAGCCCTTTATCTTCTTAACTAGCCACAACCAAATGAAGTCAAAATTTAACATGTGAGAAACTAGTGGGCCCTAGGATCAAGAGTAGGTACTCTTTTAATAAACTGAATCACCCATAGCAACATTTTCTGTCTCAAGTTTAATAAAGCAGACAGGAATTTTAGAAATATCTAAGACAGACAGATACTGTAGATAGAAGTTTATCCCTATTTTTGAAGTTTTTCATGTCCTTGATTAATTCTGTAATCAGCATGTCTACTCTTCCAGTATGAACTCACCTACACCTGCAGTGAGCTCAGTATAAATGCCTGGATGTATGAATAGACTTCATCAGAGATGAAGCCATTCCTTGAGAAGGACATTCACTTGCTCATGTGGTGCTCAAACTGTTGGTTAATCAATATAACAGTTTCTTGCTGAGAATCCAGTCTCTTTTTCATTACTAAGAACAAACATGTCTAAACCTTTCTGCAGACTGAAATCCCGTACAGATCTAGCAAGATATTTGTTCCAGAACCCAATACTGTGTCTTTGGTCATGGGAGTTTTATTCTATGAAAGCTCTGCTTCCACACTCCAGGGGTGAAATCCTGGACCCATTGAAGACAATGTCAAAACTCCCATTGACTTCAGTGGGGCCAGGATTTCACCCCAAGGTTCTTTCTTAGTTGCAGTAAAGACTGCAGGATCCTTTTGAGAGTTCTAATGCAACTTCAGTTCAAGACAGGAATAAAAATAAGGAATAAAAACAAAAACATCTCAATTTCAGATTATCACAGACATGTTTTCTCTGGCTATGACATGCATGACTCCCCTCTTGACAGGGCCGTCCTTACCCATATGCAAAATACGCAGCTGCGTGCTGCTCCAGCCCCTGCCCCTCCTCTTCCCCATGGCCCCTATCCCTGCTCCACCCCAGCCCCGCCTCTTCCTGCCCCCACTCCACCCCTTCCCCAAAGCCCCTGACCCAGCTCCGCCCCAGCCCCACCCCTTCCCCAAAGCCCCGCCCCTGCTCTGCCCCCACTCCCCTGAGGACTGCTGCAGGGGTGGGCCTGCACTCACCGCGTGGTATATGGAGCAATCCGGCCCCACCCTGCTTCGCTCTCCTGGCTCTCAGCCACGCTGCTGGTGAGTGCTGGGGGGCAGTTCACCCCCTGCCCCCAAGGCTGGGAGCCAGGGTAGCAGAGTGGAGCGGGCTGGGGCCGCGGAGCGGTTTTGCCCCAGTCCCTGCTCCCGTGGAGGCCTGGGACCAGCCCCTCCCCACCCCCACCCCCTGCGGAGGCCTGGGTCTGCATAAGGCACGCAAATGGCCAGGGACAGCCCTGCCTCTTGATTAGGGTTATTCTTCAAACTGCTTACAACAAAACACCTTACAATGTAGAAACGATTGTACTATGATGATTAAATAACTGGTACCTTCCTTATTAATTCTGGACTCTTAATTCAGTGGGTGAATAAAAGTAAAAAAGACAGTATTGGGGAAAAAAGCATCGAAATTCACAGTGGAGCATAGTGTCTTAATTATGACTATTTCCATGGTTTGAAAAGAAGTTTTAAGCGGGTGCCTCTGGGAATAAATTAAGCAGCCCCTTTTTAGTATAACTTTCCAAGCTGTTTCAGTTTGGACTTGATAATTTATCAACTCTATTTCCCCTAACAAATTAGAATATATATTTTCCAGGAAATATTTTCTGAATGTTTAATAGAGAAAGAGGGAATATGTAAAAATAGAAAGGGAAACTTAATACATCTTAGGCTAATTTTTTGCAGTTGAAAGTTTGTTTTTACCTAATATTTCCTATTTAGAAATTCATCTCATGTAATACACAATATTTTGCTATTATTTTGTATAATGGAATATTTTGCAATTTTTAAAAATTATGATACATTAATCAGTATTGTGATTATGATACATTAATCAGTATACATTAGTTCTGTTGCCCCTTCGGCATTTATGGTTTTCTGTAACACAAACCATGATAAGGAATGTAGTCGCTTCTTCACAAGATGCCCTTTAGTAGCTCTGAAACCCTAGTAATATAAGTAATGATAGTATAGTTTCAGCGGTATGGGTAGTATAACTTTAAATAGCTTAGATCATAGAATATCAGGGTTGGAAGGGACCTTAGGAAGTCTTCTAGTCCAACCCCCTGCTCAAAGCAGGACCAATCCCCAGACAGATTTTTATCCCAGTTCCCTAAATGGCCCCTCAAGGATTGAGCTCACAACCCTGGGTTTAGCAGGCTAATGCTCAAACCACTGAGCTATTCCTCCACCCTGCTAGTCAAGAGCAGCATACTGTGTTCTCTGTTTGGAAAGCCACCAGCACCCAGTCAGAGCATCAATATGTAGATGGGTCTTGTCTGTTTAGTGAACATGGTTATTTGGGACCCAGCTGTGTATGGTTTCTTCATATTGTAATTCTTGTGTGTAAACAACAAAAGACATCACAGTTAGAGCTGCGTGAAAATATTTTGGTTAATTTTTAACCTCTTCAACATTATGGATTTGAAATTAGACCCCGAATTCTAAACTTTGGAGTTTCAAGTACCATCTAATTTAGCTGTTTTGCCAGATCCTCCTTTCCCACTACTTTTTTCCCAAAACTTCTTTTGTGAAATGCCCAATCTATCAAAGAATAGTTTGAGTGACTTGTGATGCACAAACACCTTGAGGTTTGCTCATTTGTAATTGTTAGTGAGATCCTTTATCACGTGAAGAATCCTCATTCTCTCAAAATTAAGAAAAGCTTAACTCCTCATTTGGGCCCCAATTTAGGAAGCTGTTTAAGCATGTGCTTAAATTTAAGCACAGGAGTAGTCCCATTGAAGTCAGTGAGACTGTTCACATTAGGTGTGTGCTTCGGTATCTTCCTGACTAAGGTCCTTAGATCATGAGGGACAGTTTAGGATTCCAGTAGGCTGGAGTGGGCATATTGCACACGTATAACACTCCGTCCTCCATTAGTGACACTGATTAACAGTGGTTAAAATGGTTAGAGATAATTGAATAAATTTGTGTTGAATACATGGAGTCTAAGTCTAATCTCACATCATTTTTCATTTCGGTGACTTCAGTGGATTTCCTCCTGATTTACACTGGTGGTGTTAGAGCAGACAGAATCAGGATCTTAGTTTTCATCAGTATCACTTTATTAGACCACACAGGTTAGTTATAAGCTATCCCTGTAGTGTTCATGTTAGGTCTTTAACTACTAACAGTGCACAAGAGACTTGTGCCATCAAGTAGTTACTGAACTGGTGTAGACAGGGTATTCAGAGGTGATACACTGAGACCATGTCTACACTGGCGAATTTACACCGGCACAGCTGTACTGATGCAGCTGCGCCATTGTAAGATCGCTCATGTAGCCACTCTGTGCTGATGAGAGAAGCTCTCTCGCCAACATAGCACTATGCACATGAGCACTTATGCTGGCAAAATTTACGACGTTCGGGGGAGAGGGGGAGCCGCTGTTTTTTTCCACACACCACACCCCCCCGAGCGACATAAGTTTTGCTGACATAAGTGGTAGTGTAGACATGGCCTTAGTCTCTGGGGAGGATTGCAGACGGACAGTTGCTATTGGGCATAGGCACTGTCCTTGGTTGTGAAGGCTCCTTCCTTTCATTGTCACTGAATGATAAGGAGCAGTGGCTAAGAAGAGAGGATGACATTGTATGAGGATAAAAAGTAGGAACGATTGAATGAAAGTTTTCTTTAAAAAAACAAAAGTACTTTTTCTTTGTCCTGGTATCATGATTGACTGCTTCAGGCAGGAGGCCCCTTGTGTATACTTAAGCCTGCTGGGAAGGAGCAAAGGGAGCATAAATACTAAAAATCTCGAAATCAGAAAATAGAATTTCTTTAGTGTACTACATTAGCAAATATAAAAGGCATTTTGTTGGTATGATACAGATGCAGAGCTAGATTCTAACTGATCTGTATGCTGATGTGCACTGGTGGAAAGGGAGTAAGGAGTCTCTCCTCCTCCTTGTGCATTTGCACAGAAACTGGCCAGAAATGCACTCCACTCCACTCAAGGGACTGCGCCAGAGACATTTCCCTAGGGAGGCA
Organism: Malaclemys terrapin pileata; assembly: GCF_027887155.1. Taxonomy (NCBI): domain Eukaryota; kingdom Metazoa; phylum Chordata; order Testudines; family Emydidae; genus Malaclemys; species Malaclemys terrapin. The sequence continues at coordinate 77,633,088 of NC_071507.1, read as the reverse complement.
GGGAAGGGAGAAGGTAAGCAAAGCTGTAGCTCCGCCTATCATACATGCCAGCCAATACAACTGTCTGGTCCCACCAGGAGAGCTGTAGGAGATCTCTGAACACTTTAAAAAGGTGTTGCAGTTTGTATACTCCTGTACACTGTATGAAGCTCCAGGAGGATATCTGATTCTGGGACAATGTCGTTGGGTCTCTCTCAAGGGCAATGCAACTTTCCCAATTGATGACTGTACCTGTATGACATATTCTAGCCCTCCATGAATACAGGAAATCAAAGATGGGTGGTGCAGTTTGTCTTACAGACAAATTAAAAGAAACCACATGCAGAACTCTTATACAATAGGGTAAGCTAGAAAAGCCTTTTTGAAGAGAGGCACAGGACTCTTTCTCCAACATTATGTAGCTCATTTTGACAGGAATAAGTTTTACTCCATCCAGCATGCAAATTAGATGGTCTAAGGTACGAGCATCCTTAGAAATTCAAACCCTGATCTGTGAGATCATTTTCAAAGTAAAGTGATACATTCAGTATTGTCTTTCACTGCATTTGTGCAATGTGAACACTTCTATTGGTGTATTTAACACATAGCACCCGGGATCTGGCCAGGGAGCAGGTAGAAACTGGGATGATAGAGCCGGGAGGAGCTACCCCGGGCAGCCAGTAAGAGAGATGCAAACTGCCACACCCTCTCTTCCCAGTCTAGAGCCCAGCTGAGTCTCAGTAGCTCCCCTTGCTCCCCATGCAGAGCAGACACCCCACTACCCCTCCATTCAAAGCTAGCTTCAGCCATCTCTGGTGCCTGGCTACAGCAACTACTGCAAAGTATTGGGGAAGAAGCAGACACTGCCCACTATTCCCCTTTCTCCTGCCCCTATGTGGAATTTTGCTGTCAGGGATAGGGTTGCCAACTTTGTAATGTTTAAAAAATGGACTCTCCAGCCAGAGTGCCGGAACCTCCCTCACCCCACCTGTTCCCCCAAGGCCCTACTCCTACCCCGTCTCTTCCCCTGAGGCTCCACCCCCCATTTGCTCCTCTTCCCCACTGCCTCCATTGCTCTCTGCTTTTCATCTCTCCCCAGATTGGGAGGGACTCACCTGCAGAGCCGGGGCTGGGATCTGCAGCCGCCCGACACAGGTTGGAGATGGCTCCGGCTGAGTAGGGGCTGGCGTGGGTGATAACCCGGTGTCCCCCCTGCAGTAACCAGACTTTACTGTCAGGTCCCCTTTTTGACCGGACTTTCCAGTTGAAAACAGGACACCTGTCCACCTTCCCAGAGCCGGGGATCTATGCAGTGCTTGAACTCTGGCCACACCCCCAATATATGAAGGACCCCTGTGCTTGTTTTCTGCTTTCTAGCCCATAAGTGCAGAGGTAGCACATTGTTTATGCTCTGTTTGGATCTTACACAGCCACAGTGACACTCAGCATTTGGGCCTAAAGAATGTCTGCGTTGCAATTAGAGATGTGACTGCAACATGTGTAGATGTACCCGAGCTAGCTTTCATGTAGCTACCTCAAATAACAATAGCAGTGAAGCAGTGGCAGCATGGGCTGAACAACCCTTCCCAGGACCCTGGGTATGTACTCAAATGCTAGACCCTGCTGTCAGAGCTTCACTGCTGTTGTTATCAAGCTGGCTATATCAAAGCTAGCTCTGGTATGTCTACATCAGCTGCAGTATAGACAGACCCTCTGTGTGCACATGCAAATTCAGGAAAAGCAGAGGGAAAAACCTCACACATCCTCACCTACTTGGGAAAATAATTCTACTGCAGATCTAAGTGCTGAAAAGCCTGAGGGGGTGAGACCATTTTCCAGAGCTAATGCATGTGATATGGCATGAGGTACAAAAGAGACAGGGTCAAAGACAAAATGGGTATGGTCTGCAGGAAAATGTGACTGCATACATGCAGGAGGACCAAGCATGTAAGTCCCTACACATAGTTCTTGTGCAACTTATTTCACCTCAGATCAGGAATCAGAGTAAAGTGGGGAAGAGGTGTAATGAAGATAAATTCATTAACATTTGTGAATCACTCAGTGCTACAGTGACACATGCCATAAAGAAGACCATGAGGAAATTAATAATTCCTTATTCATTGCAAGGGTTATATGGTGTTCAGCATATAAGTGTGGGGAATTACACACTGAATGATTAAAAAGAAAAAATATTGAACAGCTGTCTCGGTCACTGAATTCCGTCCAGTCTATGTGTTGAATGAGGCAGGAAGCTTTAATTACATGTGATCATGTAATTAAAAAAAGGTATAATAATGCATCCACACAAGGGGACATGAATTAAGGTTTAACAGACAAGTCTATCTGTCTCAGTTCTGGCATTTCCTAACTTTGAGTGATTGATTCTGCAATCTAAATGTATTTTTAATGTAATGTTTTATTAACCTTGGATAATAAGTTGACCCTTTAGTGCATGTAAATTTACATGGGAAGCTGCCCACACGGTTTTTCCACTGAAAATTGAAAGTAGATGACTAAGGCCTTGGCTACACTTGCGAGTTACAGCGCTGTAAAGCCTCCCCCAGCGCTGTAACTCACTCCCTGTCCACACTGGCAGGGCACTTACAGCACTGTATCTCCCTGGGTACACCGCTGCAGGTACTCCACCTCCCCGAGAAGCATAAGAGATACAGCGGAGTGGCTACGACTCACGGGTGTGAGTGTAAACGCTTGCAGTGCTGTACTAATCACCTTGTCAAGTGGCCAATCCTCTCCATTGTGGTGACCAGCTGCAGGAATGAGGAAGTGCCGGTTTCAAAGCTCGTACCACAGAGAAAAAGCAAACAGTTTGCTGTTTGCTTTGAGTGAGTGAAAGAATGAGCAGGGGGCCGGGAGTTCGGAACTTGCAAACTAGAGTGCTGACACGCTCCAAAAAGCACTCTCTCCCCCCACACTCCCTGTCGCACTCCACCCCACCCCCGTTTTGAAAAGCACGTTGCAGCCACATGAATGCTGGGATAGCTGCCCATAGTGCACCACTCCCAACACAGCTGCAAATGTTGCAAGTGTGGCCATGCCACTGCGCTGGCAGCTGTCAGTGTGGACAGACTGCAGCGCTTTTCCCTACTCAGCTGTACGAAGACAGGTTTACCTCACAGCGCTGTACAGCTGCAAGTGTAGCCAAGGCCTAAGAGATTAGAACTCTCTTTTCCCTACTTCTGTGTGAATATTTTAAACCCATTCAAAAAAACCTTATATAACTGCATATCTACTTAAATATCCTTGCTCCTGTATACTCATGTGGCCCCATTTTTTGATGTCTAGATGTGCAACTGATGCACAATGTTTTGAAAACACCCCATTGTGCTTAATCGGGGGCAGGGAGGGAGTTCTTTTGTGTTTTTTCTGTGTCAAAATAGTTTTATTAGATGATATAGTTACCTCATATCATGTACTTGATCTTTTTTTTTTTTTTTAGAGTTAAGTAGCAACACAGAGTGTACTTTTGGAGAATACCTTTGGTCTACATGTGTATTGGCTTACATACGTATTAGCTTATATACCTCTACCCTGATATAACGTGACCTGATATAACACGAATTTAGATATAACACGGTAAAGCAGCGCTCCGGGGGGGCAGGACTGCGCACTCCGGCAGATCAAAGCAAGTTCAATATAACGCGGTTTCACCTATAACGCGGTAAGATTTTTTGGCTCCCAAGTACAGCATTATATCGGGGTAGAGGTGTATCAGTAAACACCCAAGTCACACTGTAAAACTCTAAACAGACATATAACCGTTCAACATACAGATTGCATGATCTCTTCAGTAAAAAAAAATTGTGTGTGGATGTCCCATAACCTGGCTTTAAATTGTGTAGTGATACAGAACTATTGTTCTTGATGCTAATTCTAGCCTGCAGATGCAGTGCAGCAATGTGAAAACCTCTGGTTTCCACTTTTCAGTGTATTAAATGACCTGTGAATGCATTTGAAGCTTTCTAGGTTCCAGCCCCTCAACATGAATTAGCACTTCATCTGTGTTCAGAATGAATGGACTAGCATACCTTAAAGAAATCAGCTTTTAAAATGAAAACACTGCATAGCAGCATCACATGCAGGTGACTAATGTCTTAAACAGAGCTTGAATTACTTTAAACAGCCATCAGAAAGCTTGTAAGCACCTGGTCCTTCAGGGAGCAGAGCACTTCCTGAAATATGCTGAGGACCATCAATGCCTACTGATTTCGATACGAGTTGAAGGCATTCATCAGCATATAGGATTGGCCTTTAGTTCAGAAGGTAAAAGTACAGTATGTGCTGGTGTGAACATGGTGCCTGGAGGGGCCACACTGAGAATGCTTACTCAGGGCAAACTGCAAGGAATAGGGCAGACAATTCCCAGAACTGGTGGTTTAGTCTATAATTAATTAGATTCGCCAAGCTAGTAACCAAATAGCTTCTGTAATACCACACTGGTTACCAAGAAGCCAAACTACAGTCCCCTTTAAACAATCCAACCTTTGGCTTCCATCCAGGCAGACTAATATAGTGAGGGGTTATTGAAAGCCTTATTCACCATATTTAAAGTTCTACCAATCCCAAGGGACCAGACACATTGCCCACTAGATCAATGAATATTTCAGATCTCACCCAAGTACATGCTTACAGCCGATTTTTATTAAGTAAATCTAAGGTTTATTAATAAAAGAAAAAGAAAGATTTACATATGGTTAAGAGATCAAAATACATACAAATGTGTGTAAAGTTCTTAGATTAGTTTCATAGCAGAGATGGTGAGACTGCTGATTTGTAAAAGAATTCTGGAATCAATTTAAAAGGATACAGTCCGAGTGCAGAGTTTGTTCAAATTCTTCCATGAGAATTCCAGGGTAAATCCAAAGAAATCCTGGAGATCTCAGTCTTGTGGTTTAGACTTTCCCTGTCAAAGTTTAAGCAGATCTGAAATTAAAAGGATCAGGTCCGAAGTTTCCTTTATAGTTGAAGCCATTGGATACTCTCTTGATAGCAATTGCCACAGCAGGCTCTTTGCTTTGAAGTTAATCTCCTGTTTCCTATGCATACACAGGTAACTAATTGTATTCATTAACATAAGGCAGTTAACCAATCAAATTGTAAAGGCAGTTCATTATGGCATAGACAATTATGTTGAAGACAAATGTAAATAATATCATTTCCTACAGTATCCTACATCTTTGATCTTAAAGTTAATTGACCCATCCACATGCAATTAAGACATGAAAGGGAATTAGTATCTACAAACTAATCTGGTTACATTTTAGAGACTAACAAATTTATTAGAGCATAAGCTTTCGTGGACTACAGCCCACTTCTTCGGATGCATATAGTTTCTATATGCATCCGAAGAAGTGGGCTGTAGTCCACGAAAGCTTATGCTCTAATAAATTTGTTAGTCTCTAAGGTGCCACAAGTACTCCTGTTCTTCTTTTTGCGGATACAGACTAACACGGCTGTTACTCTGAAATCTGGTTACATTGTTAACTTCTAACAAGATATAGGTAAATGCAAACCCACAGCATCTACACTTTGATTCTCTAACAAACAATACAGGCAAACATATTAAAGATTCTAGTCTACTTAACATGGCTTTGAGAACTATCTACAAGGAATGGCCCTATTTACCATTTCAGTGCCTCCTGTTAAGTTGGTATGGTCACACACAAATTGACCAATCTGTCAGTGTCACAGCTGGTAATAGAGAAGACATACCAGCTGTCATTCAGGCAAAGAATAAAATGGTGGCCAAGTTTTCAAATTTAGCCATGTAATTTGCCTACTGCAATGTTATAATTGATCAGTCAAATGGGCACATAGGTGCCCAACTACCCAATTTACATGTCTATATGCAGATTCAAGCAGCCAAATATGGATTTTGCACATTCTGTTAAGATACCAATGTTTGAAAATTGGTCTCTCTGGGCCATATTTTGATTGCAGTTACATTGGTGTAAATTTGAAGTTGCTGGGCTTGTTCCTCGGGTCTGGCTGAAACCTGGTTGGTACAGGACTCAAGGAGGTGCAGGCTAAGGTGGCCTAGTCCCTAGTGCAATTTAGAGAATCCCAAAGGCTGCTCTAAGTTTCACCAGCTGGTAACAGCCCCCCAAAGGGCTGTTTCACCAGCCAGGGATTACTGGAGTTCAGCAGTGCTCCAGCCACACCAATAACACTAGCTCATTGCTGTTACTCCAGAGTAACGCCAGTGTAATTGAAAGAATAAATAAATTTTCCTCTCCCTGCTTTAGAAAGAAACATGATGTTGCACAAAATATGCAGTTCTAAGACTCCCAAGACAGTATTGATTGTGAATGTTGCTGTTATTCCCATTGATCTTTCATGAAGCTAAACAGCACAACATTCATTCATTTGCATGTCATAGCAGAGTTCAGTATTATTTTTGTAAATCTTCTAACGTAATGACTACAGAACAGCATGTAATTTCACTTTTCATTTTGCCCCCTTACTTCTCGCTGTAGAGATGATAATTATTATTAGCCTGCAATTGTCCCCAAAATGTGCTAGGTGCTTTAGTGTGATATGAAATGAACTACATATTTGTGGCAAGATCCTTATTTAATTGAAGTCAATGGTAAAACTCCCTTTGACTCCAAATGGGCCCAAGATTTGGTTCTTGGAAAGTAAAATGCTGTGTAGAATTCTTTATTAATTCTTGTGTTTTCATCTCTTCAGGGGATGAGCACTCCCGGGAATCTCCAGCCCCAGCAGAAGCACAGATGCAGGCTGGGGTGGAAGGCAGTGGAAGGGGAAATCGTTGCTGTTGGAAATGCTCAGTGACCCAACTCAAGAAATTTTTCTGGGGAGTGGCAGTGGTCCTGGGTGTCTGCTCCTCCTGGTCCGGTTCAACCCAGCTAGCAAAATTGACCTTTAAGAAATTCGATGCACCCTTCACTCTGACATGGTTTGCAACAAACTGGAACTTTTTCTTTTTTCCTTTGTATTATATTGGACATGTTTTCAAATCAACTGAGAAACAGTCTCCGAAGCAGAGATACAGGTAAGAGAGCTTTGTGTTTTCAGTTTTGCTTTCATGATACTTGAACGTTGCTGTACCCCTTGAGCTGATGTTTTATTCAGATCACTTTGTTAAATCAATATTGAATGTTTTTCTATTCAGCTTTGTTAAAGAGGGTTCTGAATTCACTATTGAAGGCTTGCAAGCTGAGTATGTTTTTTATTCCTTCTATGAACTTATTCCAAAAGAAGACTTGCAGGTTCATTTCCAATGCTTGTTTTAAAGGCATTTGATTGAAGTGTGCACTTTATTTTGTTACCTGTCTGGGGTTTTCCATCTTATCCTTGAAAAAAATTGCGTTCTTCCTCTACTTTAGAGCTAACTTTCTTGCAATCTTTCCCTCATAGTAAAATGGGAAAGCAGCTGCTTCCAAAACCTATGCTTCTGTGGCACCATGGATTGCCTGCAAAGGATGCTATAACATTGGGTTGGCAAATCCCTTTCATCTCTAGATATTTAGAGCTGAACTCTGACCCCAGTGACACCCCAGCTACCACATACATTTCATTGGGGTAGCACAGGTATAGCTGAGGGTAGAATTTAGCCCTTAATGTACCTTTTTCCATCTACAAGGTGTGGATCACCTCATGGGAAGTGCTGAGTGTCTAACTCCCATTAGCTTCAGTTGCAATTGAGGGCCCTTAATCAGCTTCAGGATCTGGCTCATTTCGAGGTTCTCCCCCAGTCTTGGAACTGCATTTTTCACTCCTTTTCCAGCCTTAGCAAAAACTTCTCAGATAAAATGTTTGAATTGAAGATATCCTTCAATGAATAAAAGTCTCTTCTGTAGCCCAGTGATGCTTAGTGCAGCTTGATGCAATGCCAGAGTCTAGTATTACTTCATGTAAACAACCTCCTTTACATTTATGTTAAAAAGGTACAAAGTCACCAAGTTAGTCCCATGTCAGTCTGACATCTTCGCAAACATTACCTTCTCTTTTTAAAAGGTTGTAGAATTAGGAATCTAATTGGGCTATGCAGAGATGAGATGTCACTGTTAGAGACCCGCCTGAAAAAGTCTTTAGCCCAATGTCAGGGCAATGAAAAACCGGACTTGGGAACATCTTTTGTCTCAGTTATACCAGTGGGACCCTCGTGACTTCAGAGAGGTTGCCCAGATATGGGAGCAGGTATAATTTGCTCCTTCACTGAGATTTTTTTAACTTCCAGATGTGTAGTAATGGGTCAGAAACTTACTATAGAACATACCTATGAAATCAGGGCACTCAAGAGGTACTGTACTCTATGTTACTATGGTAAAGATTAAAAATCATGGAATTTCATTCTGGTTAATGTTAGTTATATCTTCTTACTGTTATAACTTCGTCAGGGAAATTGTGGATGAAGGGACTTCACCACAATTCTTCAGTTCCTACGGCAATACCAAGGAGTTTTAGAATAAGGTTTAAGATGACGCTGTCATTACACTTCAACTTCAGCCTGCAGCAAGCCATAATGTCAATGAAATATATTTCCATTCATTTTTATCCCCCTTTTGAGAAATGAGAGAACCTAGACGTTAGAGATTGTGACAGTTTTGTCCAAAAGTGATCATGAATACTAACATATTACTACCAGATTTTATTTCTTTGGTTTGTTTGTGTTGGGTTTTTTTTTACTTTCAATTTGCTGCAGACAACCTTATGTTTAAATACTTGTGAATCCTGGTGTGAGATACTGTAGCCCTTCAAATCCCCAGAGCTTAAAAGCAGCACACTAATTTTCTTCTTCTTTAAGGTTAATTAATTCTGCTGATAATCTTATGCCTTCCATTCAATTAATTGATGACTGAGCTGAAGAAAGAGTGCAAATTCTAAATTCTATTTGAGAAGTAGCTGAGATTTCATTTCAAATAAACATATTGCCTGTTTAGTGAACAATTGTGAAGACTGTACATTTGCACCTTTGACCAGCAGAGTGAATTGTGATTAACTAAGCATATTATAGGCATCTACTGGATAGGGCACTGGATGGTGTGTTAAGAGACCTGGGTTCTATTTCTGTCACTGACTTACTGGATGATTTTGGGTAACTCACTTCACCCCTCTGTTTCTCCTCCATACTTTGTCTATTAGATTATAAACTGTTCACGGGAGGGACTGTCCCTTGTTAGGTGTATATACAGTGCCTACCACAATGGGTCCATGATCTAAATTGGGATTTTTATGTGCCACTGCTATACAAATAATTATTAATAACATATATGCAAAATCCTATATTATTCCTGAGGAAACACAAGGGTATGTTTCCTGCAGCAAGTGTTATTTATTGCCTTTTCTGCATATATGTGGTAGTACTTTTTATAGATTCATAGATCCCAAGACCAAAAGGGACCACTCTGATCATCTAGTCTGAGCTTCTGTATAATACAGGCCATAGAACTTCCCTGAAATAATTCCTGTTTGAACTAGAGCATCTGTCATAGGAAAAACATCCAATCTTGATGTAAAATTGTCAGTGATGCAGAATCCATCACAACCCTTGGTACATTGTTCCAGTAGTTAATTACTTTCACTGTTAAAATTTATTAGACCAGAGAGAGGCTGATTCTATAGTCTGGTGGTTAGCATAAGGTACTCAGTTGGGAGGGGGAGAGTCAGGGTCAAGTCCCTGATCCAATAAACACTTAATTATTCATACAAAGTGTAACAGCTCCAACAGGAGAAGTTAAGAAAGACCCAACCCAGTTTAGCCCATAATCTGATGGCTAAAGCACTCACCTGGCATACAAGAAAACTTGGATCAAGTCCGTGTTCCAAATCAGATGGAGAATGGATTTGAACTCAGATCTTTTACATCCCAGGTGAGTGCCCTAACCACAAGCGGGGTCATAGGTGCTGGAGCTGGATGCGCTGCCACACTCCCTGGCTTCAAGTGGTTTCCAGGATTTACAGTTTGGTTCAATGGCTCTCAGCATTCCCACTGTACAAATTGTTCCAGCACCCCGGGGGGTTACCTAGTCCAGAGGTATTAGAAAGTGGTTCAGGAGGAGATGCAGTGTCCGCACCAAAGGACATCACAGAGATGACAGGGCCCGTGCTAAAAGAGGAGGCCCCAGAGCATTGTTTCCCACTGTCGCATCCTTTAAATTCTCCTCCCGGCTCCCTCCCATTACAAGTTTTGGTGAGAGCTGTGGATTACTTGACAAAGGCTAGATGGTAAATCATGTAAAATGTCACATTAATAAACCTTGCATTTTAAACCTTTTTATACTTAAACTTTATAGAAAAGAAAAAGGAAATGAGAAATCATAAAAGCATCATAAGAACGGATGGATGGGTTTCTCCCCCAAAGACAAACATTTGAACTACTTATTCTGCTTTTAAAAGCCTCCTGTACAGTATCTCCCTATATAATTCTAGAACATCTTGTAACTTCTTCATAGAAGGCTATATCGGTCCTACACACAAACTAGTTTAAAGTTAGGCACCTTTTTGCATGGTAAAGCACATTTTATTATTTATATGCCTAAATGTGGATTGAGGAGCCTACCTTTAGGAAGCCAAATTTGAATTTTTTTGACTAAAACTGTATCGCACTTCTTTACATTTAACAGGTTGGTTGGTTGTTTTCTTTATACGATTTTCCAATGTTTGTCCATAATGTGGATTAATCATTTAATGGATGTTTTAAAAAATTTATTAAAACAGCCATATTATTTTACTGAAAAACTAGCTGAAGTACAAGTTGCAAACAGCCACTTATAAACTAGTTGGTAAGGATTACTGATAGGATTCTCTCCACCTGCGCAGTAACACTACAGGACCTATAAAAACCCCACTGAGAACACCTTATCAGAGCACAATGGGAGTATCAATGATAATTCAATTCAGACAATATTGATTAATTTCAAATTATATCCAGGTTGAGGGACCTTCACAATTAATAGGATGCCATTCTTCAGCTGTACTTTTGAAGATGGGTTAGGATAAGCAGAAGCACCTCCATTGTCTTAAGAACTACTTTGGGCCTAATTCTTCCCTTAAGCTGTAATCCAGGCTATCTCACTGAAGACAAGGTAGACTTAGAGCCTTAATAAGATATTGTTTAACTCTGCATTTATCCAGGGGGAAGTACCTCTTAAAAATTCACTTTAGGCTTGTCTACACAGGGACACTCAGGAAAATTAATCTAAATTAACCAAAGGTGTGAATTTAAAGTAGATTAGCTAAACTGTATTAAACCCCTGTGTGGACACTCTCCTTCAGAATTAGTGTCTCTAATTTGGTTTAGCATAATTCACTGTTAACAGTTTATTAATGGGCATCAGCAGGGCCTACAGGGACAGTTAGACCATGGCAGGATAGTGTCGGGTAGATTCGGCCTCCAGCTTGTCGTGAACTAAACATTTGTATAGACAAGCCCTGAGAATAATGACTAAATGTAGGTTTATATGGAATTGGACCAGAATACTGGTGTTAACAATGTGCAGGGCCGGGGGTGGTGAGGAAGAGGGACCTGATTCTGATCTTATTTACTCTGATATAACTCCATTGATGCCACTTTGATTTACATTTGTGTAGGATTAAAATTGGGTACAGAATCATTAATTACCAGAAGTGTTCAGTGTCTCAGTTTTATATTACACCCAAAAGATTACTATAAAAAGATCAGACTCTAGCCCAGCATCTCCCGTAACCCCAACAATTTACTGGAGCCCATTAGTTCAATATTGACTGAGGAGCAGGAGCACTACTCCACTGAATCACCAACACCACTTCCTATGCGTGGGTTCCCCTTAGAAATCTCCCACCCAGAAACAGGCAATCACCTGACCATGATGAAGTTAGGGAAGCTGATGAGGACATAGTCTGAGATGGTACGACTTGGGAGCTTTGTGCTATTGATTTTTAATGTTCAATGTTCATGAATCATTCTTATCCAAATAGCATTAAAATGCTGCAGTGTGGTTGGCTATTGACATTCCACTAATTTATATTTCTGCTTATGTATGAGCGTTACCACCAGAGAACACAGCATTAACAAAGCCATAAATAAGACAGGAAAATATCAGGACATCATGAATTTAAGCATATTTAGCAAATGTTATCCAGCAAAGCATAATATATTTTTGCTTTTAAAAAAACTTCCGTTTATAAATTCTGCCACTTCTAGTTCGGTACATTAGCCTTAAATTAATGCACTTTTACTCCACATTCCTACAATATAATTACTTTACAATTCAATTCCACATTAGCAAATTGAAACAAATTCAATTTAAAATAAAAATACTTTGGGCCAGATTCTGATCTCAGTGATTTTAGACTGGTGTAAATCTCCAGACTGAACTCCAAATGAAGTCAGTAGAATTACATGGAGTTTATACCAATCTAACGGGGATCTGTCTGGCCTAATGGACATACTCATGCAAATCAGTTAACTGGGATAACATTTGAATATTGCTGCCTTACAAAAACTCAGATCTCTGCTGCAGAAGCATTGTTGGTGTTCTATGCAAATGGATTATCATAATCATAGAGAGCTAATTCCAGGTGAGTTATTTTTGACCACTGTCATCTTGGGTATTGGTCCCACTACTAAGATTGCTTTAATTGAAACTATACTTTACTTCTAACGTATTTGACTCAAAGGAGACAAGGCAAGAGTTTCAGTATCGCTCATAAATAGGGCCCTACCAAATTCACAGCCATGAAAACACATAATGGACCATGAAATCTGATCTCCCCCATGAAATCTGGCTATTGTAGGGGAAGAGGGCTCCTACTGTGCGCTGGGCTCCAGTTGCTAGTCCCGGCTGGGGTGGGGAGGAACAGGACTTCCTCTGCCCTGAAGAGGAAGTCCCATCCCTTCCCAGCCTGACTAGCAGCTGGAGCCTGGCACGCGGTAGGAGCCCCCGATTGGGGCGCCCCCAGCAGCCTGGGGGAGGTCAGCTCCACCTCCGGGAACCTCCCCCTGCTGCAGAATGCTCCACGGCTGCTGGTTGGGAGCCCAGCTCTGAAGGCAGGGCAGAAGTGAGTGACCAAGAGCTTCCTGCAGCTGGAGGAGGTTCCCAGAGGTGGGTTTGACCCAGCCCTGGGAGCAGCCTGTGCAGGGGAAGAGGAAGTCCTGTCCCTCCCCAGCCCTACCGGGACTAGCAGCTGGAGCCTGGCGCACAGTGGGAGCCCCTGGCTGGGGCGCCCCCGGCCCTGCCCCTCCCCAGCTCCGAGCCTAGCCCTCAGGATCAAAGGGGCCTTGGGCTAGCTATGTGGGAGCGGTGTTATGCAGACAAAACTACACAGGAACGTTTCAGGGGGCAAGGCACATTTATTATGATAACACAATTTGATTTACGACCAATAACTAATACCTAATACCTATACACACACATACACACACACACACATCAGATGTTCTGCAGCTGCTGTATAGTTACCAGTCCTGAACGTAGCTTGAGTCCGTGGCTTGATTTTGCAGCTTGGGTTCGTAGCTTGTGGCGGCTAACTGGCCAGGAAAGCCAGGCACAAGGAAGGGCTGGGTCTGCCCTCCCATGTTGGCAGCAGAACTTTACCCTTTCAAGTCTTCCATCTCACCCATCCTTTTTGTAGGCTTTAGTTTGAATCCAGAGTCTATAGGTCTTGCTGTGTCACGTTGCCTCTGGGTTCTGTGTGACTGATCACCCATCAATTGCAGACGTGACTTTCAGCCTCAGACCTGGCTTTGATCTTTCTTCTATTGTACCTTTGTTCTTTTCTTTTTAGGGTGGACTCTTCTTACTTTGTTAGGGCTGTTGTCTGCATCTTCAGCCGTTGGTGTTTGAACTCTGTTTCGTCAGGACAGGCTGGTGTTGGAGGTTGATTCCATCATCCATACATACCTTATTTACACATCTAAACTAAACTAATAAAATTACAGCAGGGTTTTCCAAAAATGAAGGTTGCAGCAAGTTTTTACAAAATGGAGTAAGCGTTGTAAAATGGAGTTTGAATTACAATATGGCAAACAGTGAACAGACGTTACAATATAGACAAGTGTAATGAATGGCAAACAGTGAACAGAAGTTACAATACCGAAACAGTGCAAGTCTCAGTGATTTAAGCAGGAATTGGATTGACAGTGAAAGTTACAAGGGCAACTGGCTGAACAGCTATGGCTCTTAACAAGCATCTTAATTGTCAATTAGCCAGTTATTGGGGTAACTGGTTTTATGAATGAATGTTGTTTTATTCATAAAACTTTACTTATGAAGTTACATTAATACAGTGAACAATTAAAAACAATTTCATTCATCAGTTCTACAGCAGGGAGACCACAGCATCCCCCTGACCATGGAGCCTGGATGGTTGCTCACCCGTAAGGCTGGCCCTGCCCCCCCCCCCCCCCAGTGACATACCCCCCATACCCTGCAACCCTCCCTTCTAGGCTGCTACTGGCAGCAGTGCTGGCTTTAGGGCTGGGCACCCAGCCATCAGCCACTGCTCTCCAGCTGCCCAGCTCTGAAGGCAGTGCCCCTGCCAGCAGCAGCGCAGAAGTAAGGGTAGCAATCCCATGAATCCCTTTTGGGACGGGACCCCTTGAAATTTACAACATCATGAAATTTCAGATGTAAACATCTGAAACGGTGAAACTGACTATTTAAAAAATCCTATGACCATGAAATTGACCATGAAATTCCCCTCAGCTTGGGGAGGTATGTAACTCACACACCTCTGGGGTGTGGTGTTCTGTCCCCTCTAGTGGGACTGAGACCACTTAGAGAGAGAGATTAATGAATCTGCACTACAGCCTTAGCTAACAGCCATATGGCTTTTAGCTCATGCACCAAGCTCCAGAGAACCGAGGTTCAATCCTGCCTGCCGACAACCGAGGTCTGTCAGCGTTACATTAAACAGCAGATATTTAATTCTCTTACCATAAACACCATGACGCTGTCCCTGGCACTTTACAGCACTACAACTTGCTGCGCTCAGGGGGGTGTTTTTTCACCCCCCCTGAGCGGAAAGTTGCAGCGCTGTGAATTGCCAGTGGAGACAAGTTCTAAGTATATCTTGGTGCCACTAGATGGGACAGAACACCACGCCCAGGAGGTGTGTGGGTTACACTAACACCCTTCCTCGCTTCCTCCAAATACAGAGTCAAACTCCTTATATGGAGGTTGGGTTTAGGCTTAGCCCAAGTTAAAGCTGAAATCAATGGATAAGTGTAAGTGAGCAGGATTTGGCCCTGTTTCTTCTTATTGGCAAAAATGGCTTACATAAGTATAGCTGAAATTCAGGGCAAGGATGTGAAGCTACAATCATTTAAATTGTATGTTTCCTTTTGGAATTACTATTTTTCCCTATCAGATAATAAATGCTTCCTCTAAAGGAAAATGTGCTTTTCTCTTTAAAGGTGTCTATTCTTCTCCATCTGATATATCAGTCTGGAACTAGTGTCATTCGCTGTCACCTTGTGAGGGATAGGAAGAGGCACCAGACTCACTGTGACAAATATTATAAGAACCACCCTACTGGTTCAGACCATAGGTCCATCTAACCCAGTATCCTGTCTTCTGACAGTGGCCAATGCCAGGTGCCCCAGAGGGAAAGAACAGAACCGGTAATCATCAAGTGATCCATTCCCTGTCACCCATTCCCAGCTTCTGGCAGACAAAGGCTAGGGACACCATCCCTGCCCATCCTGGCTAAAAAGTGAAGAGCAACAAGCACTCTCGGCCCTGCCCTGTCTCCCACCAATTCTTTGCCTCATTTTGAGTGAGTCAGAATGATGCTCCAGCTCCTTTGACAGAAAAAGATACAGTTATATTTACTTACCATGAATCAGAAGGCAGGTAAACCAAGACAAAGGGGCAAGGAATGTGCACCTTGGAGAGCTACTTCAGCCCATGGCTGCTGGATCTATTTGTCTCTCCTTCCCAGAGGACTCTGACCCTTGATGGTGACAGTCTTTGGCACTGCTTGTACCTGTGCCTTCCACCTTCAACACTTCTGACTGTTGTGCTTTTTTGGATGCACAGAATCATAGAATATCAGGGTTGGAAGGGACCTCAGGAGGTCATCTAGTCCAATCCCCTGCTCAAAGCAGGACCAACCCCCAGACAGATTTTTGCCCCGAGATCCGTAAATGGCCCCCTCAAGGATTGGACTCACAACCCTGGGTTTAGCAGGCCAATGCTCAAACCACTGAGCTATCCCCAGAAGAAGTGGGAAATCCCCAAGTGGCCCCCCAACTCTTCCCCTCCAACTAACGTAAGCAGGCTAGCTACTGAAGCTAAGAAGATGTATTGGTACTCTTCTGCCACAGATCAGGCCTCTTAGGGCAGGTCTTCACTACGGGGAGTGGTCGATTTAAGATACGCAAATTCAGCTACGCAAATAGCGTAGCTGAATTCGACATATTGGAGCCAACTTACCCCGCTGTGAGGACAGCAGCAAAATCGACCTCCGCGGCTCCCCATCAGCGGCGCTTACTCCTACCTCCGCTGGTGGAGTAAGCGCATCGATTCGGGGATCGATTGTCGCGTCCCGATGAGACGCGATAATTCGATCCCCGAGAGATCGATTTCTACCCGCTGATTCAGGCGGGTAGTGTAGACCTAGCCTTAGTCTCAGCTCAGACAGATTCTGTTGTTAAACTTTGTCAGAGAAACTAAGATTATGAAGAACTGCTCCCTGATGGAAACTGTGATAACCACATTCTCTTTTCTTCTGAAGTGGTTGTGGATCCCACCAATCTGGAGGACCCGGGGATAATGGCAGATCCACCCCATGGGATGTTCCAGAGATAGCTTCCAGTTTCCATCTTCAGGTGTTCTATTAAAGATCCTGCCATACCTATGCAGAAATATTACCGAATTATTACTTAAGCCCATCACTTTGGTCATTTCCTCAGGGAAAATTCTCATTTTAGAAGAGGACTAATTTATAATAACACTGCTCTACAGCCAAAATGCTTCTGAAATAAATGTAATCAAACTTTACTAATTCTGGGTCACTGAGAACGAAAATGATGCTTAAAATTGTTGATTGGCTCTAGTTTCAAGATATGCTATTGGGTCAGTATATACGACCCTTGACTTGGGAATGGCGGAGGATAAGTGAGTTATAAAGGGAAGGGATCTCAATTTAAACCAGAAATGACTAAAATACATTCTTACTGAATTTGCATTGACTAGACTCTTGATTCTTTTGTGTTAGAGTCCTGTGAATATAAAAGACTCGCAAACTATATTACTGGTGAGTTTTCACCAACACAGCACATTTGGAGTGAATTTTGCAGCACATTTGCAGAACAAACTTCATATTCAAAATTACCAGCATTTGCACAAGAAACAGGCTTCTAACAGGTAGTAGATGTATCTAGTTAGAAATAAAAACATTCCAAATAACCACACACAAAAAAAAGCTCAATTTTTTAAATACGACCAACTGCTCACAAACAAGCTACAGACTGGGAATTATCTAGAGATTACACTGTTCTATAGCCAAAATGCTTCTGAAATAAATGTTGTCAAACTTTACTAATTCTGGGTCACTGAGAATGAAAATGATGCTTAAAATTGTTGATTGGCTCTAGTTTTCAAGATATGCTATTGGGTCAGTATATACGACCCTTGACTTGGGAATGGCAGAGGATAAGTGAGTTATAAAGGGAAGGGATCTCAATTTAAACCAGAAATGACTAAAATACATCTTTGACTGGATCTATGAATAAATCTATGGCTGGGTTTGGACAGTACTTGCTTTTTAGGCAAAACAATGAATGATGCAATCTGAAGCTGGTATTGCGTCATACATGATATGAATTGCATCATGTTATTCCTAGAAGTCATGGATGATTCAATCATAACGAAGCTTACATCACTCTGCTGAACAAATTGCCCTATATCAGCTCTAGAAATCATACAGTGTCGTGCTCTCTTATTTGTCAGTGTTTGATTTTGCAAAGGGACACATTTCTGTTTAGCCAAAGTGAGAAGAGATGCCTCGTACTTGTGTGAACAGTGCAGATAACTTCTGCTATGTTTGTGGTGAAGTGACTTTTGCATCACAACAGCGCAGGTTAAGAAAGCCTATCACCTTTATTTTGGCTGCAAAATTGGAGATCAGGACAAGAGATGGGCCCCGCACATATGCTGCAACACTTGTGCAACAAATCTTCGCCAGTGGTTGAACAGGAAAAGGAAATCTATGACTTTTGCAGTGCCAATGATTTGGAGAGAGCCAACAGATCATACCAGCAATTGTTACTTCTGCATGGTGCCTCCAGTTGGGAAAGGTGTGTCAAAGAAGAAAAAGTGGACTGTGCATTATCCAAACATTCCATCAGCTATACGCCCAGTACCCCACGGAGAAGGACTGCCGGTTCCCGATGCACCAGAATCATTCTCATTTGAGTCAGACGAGGAAGAGGAAAAGGATGAAACTTCTGGTCCTGAACCATCAATGACACAGGACCCACATTTTCTCCCATCCTCCTCCTCTGAACCACACCTCATAACACAAGGTGAACTGAATGACCTTGTCAGGGATTTGGAACTATCCAAGAGTAAGGCAGAGCTGTTGGGCTCCAGACTACAGCAGTGGAATCTCCTGGCAGGTGATGTTAGGGTTTCCATGTTCCGTGACCGTCAAAAGGATCTTGTCCCATTCTTCTTCATGGAAGGTGATCTTGTAGCCTGCAACAACATTGATGGTGTGATGGCAGCCCTCAACATCGTTCACGATCCAGATGAGTGGAGACTGTTCATTGATTCATCGAAGAGGAGTCTTAAAGCTGTTTTACTGCATAATGGCAATGTTTTGCCATCAATTCCAGTTGGTCATGCAGTCCATATGAAGGAAACCTATGACAACATGAAACAACTTTTGAGGTGCATAAACTATGACCAACATCAGTGGCAGCTTTGTGGCGATTTGAAGGTTGTTGCTCTCTTGCTTGGTCTGCAGACTGGATACACAAAGTACTGCTGTTTTCTCTGCGAATGGGATAGTCGTGCAAGAGATTCCCACTACATCAAGAAAGATTGGCCACTCCGACAGTCATTGGAGCCTGGGAGGAAAAGTGTTCAGCATCCACCACTTGTTGAATCAAGGAAGATTTTGTTACCACCCTTACACATCAAGCTGGATCTGATGAAGAACTTTGTCAAGGCCATTGACAAAACACAAGCAGCTTTCAAGTACCTCCGTGGAAAATTTCCAAGGTTAAGTGAAGCTAAGATAAAGGAAGGTGTCTTTGTTGGTCCTCAGATTCGTGAACTTCTTCAAGATGATGCATTTGACCATGCACTGCGTGGCTAGGAAAAGACGGCATAGAAAGCCTTCCAGTTAGTGGCAATAAATTTTCTCGGAAACAACAAGGCAGACAACTACAGGTTGTTGGTGGAAAACCTCCTCAAGGCATACAAAAGCCTTGGCTGCAACATATCACTAAAGATACATTTTTTGCACTCTCATCTAGATTTTTTTCCACCAAACTGCGGAGCAGTGAGCGACAAGCATGGAGAGCGATTTCACCAGGACATTGCAACAATGGAGAAACGCTATCAGGGCAAATGGAGCCCATCAATGCTTGCAGACTATTGCTGGACAGTGACAAGAGATGCTCCATTTAATGAATACAAGCCAAGAAGCGCCAAGTAGACACTGAATAGGACTAAACTATGTACATAATAGTTTTTTGCCTTTTGTTTCATAATAAATTTTATTTATATAACCCTGTAGCTGATTTTTACAGTGTTACATAAACTGGACAGGTGAAATATTATCATGTAAAGCAACATAAACACATGAAAAGACCGAGGTTTACAATTTATGATTAAAACTCTACTATCTACACAATATACATAGACATAAAATGTAAAAACTTAAATATCTTAGAAACAGTAGCCAATCAGTTGTTTTAATCGTCATATTTGAATTCAGCACATCAAAATACATAATAAATAGCACATTTTATCTCTGAAGCAGACGACTTCTCAAAAATTGTAGACCAGTGTAACCTGTCTCTTTTTCTGTCAGTGAAAGCTCTCATTAATAACCTCTCGGTAGCCCCTAACACAAAATTCACCAATCCTGTCAAATGAACTGCATTGTACAAATTCCCTCTTATTAAAAAAAATGTAGTCCTGGGCCTCCAAAGTATTTCTGCTCACATAAGTCTTCTCTACTCGCTGAAGAGAGCACCAGTTCCCTGCAACTCCTAGAAGGGAGATCTCAGGAGGCTCTTAAGGGAGATCCTTTGAGTTTGTATCTACCTAACTTGCTATCTCTATCCCCTCTCTTTAAGTAGCTTAGATAGCTTTGAATTCTTAGTTCTTAGCTGCTATGTGAAGATTCTCTTGTTCTTCCTTTAGGAATCAATCATTTTATAAAAACAATGAGGAGTCTGGTGGCACCTTAAAGACTAACAGATTTATTTGGGCATAAGCTTTCGTGGGTAAAAAACCCACTTCTTCAGATGCATGGAGTGAAAATTACAGATGCAGGCATAAATATACTGACACATGAAGAGAAGGGAGTTACCTTACAAGTGGAGAACCAGTGTTGACAATGCCAATTCAGTCAGGGTGGATGTGGTCCAATCCCAATAATTGATGAGGAGGTGAGCCAGCCACTCCCAGTCCTTATTCAAGCCCAAATTAATGGTGTTAAATTTGCAAATGAATTGTAGTTCTACAGTTTCTCTTTGAAGTCTGTTTTTGAAGTTTTTTTGTTGAATGATGGCTACTTTTAAATCTGTTATTGAATGTCCAGGGAGACTGAAGTGTTCTCCGACTGGCTTTTGTATAAAGAACAGGAGTACTTGTGGCACCTTAGAGACTAACAAATTTATTAGAGCATAAGCTTTCATGGACTACAGCCCACTTCTTCGGATGCATACCGAAGAAGTGGGCTGTAGTCCACGAAAGCTTATGCTCTAATAAATTTGTTAGTCTCTAAGGTGCCACAAGTACTCCTGTTCTTTTTGCGGATACAGACTAACACGGCTGCTACTCTGAAACCTGGCTTTTGTATGTTACCATTCCTGATGTCTGATTTGTGTCCATTTATTCTTTTACGTAGAGATCATTACTTTCTCAGTTTCTACATGGTACAATTTTAGAGTCCCTTTGTATTTCAGCCCATAACGTAGTAAGAAGAGTTTTATGGCTATGCTGCGGCCGTGCCACCTGGCCCAGCCCTCTGGAACATGCTGCGGCCGCACCACCCGGCCTGGCCCGCCGGAGCAGGCTGCAGCCGCGCTGCCCAGCCTGCCGGAGCAGCTCCAGCCAGGCCAGAGACATCCTCCCCTGGCCCTCCCCAGATAAGGTGGGAAGGGATGGGATGGGGAGAGTGTGGTTGTCCCGGGCTAGGGGTGGGGTTACGTGGGGGGTGGTCACAGGGGTTACTCCCCTGATCCCCAGCTTCTCCCCCCCAAAAAATGTCCCCACCATTTGCTGTCCCGGCTCGTCAAGGTAAGCAGCTGGTGCATCGGGACACTTTGTTTACTTAGGTTTACCTCTGTGCCTGCAGACTCTCGAGGTAAACAAACCATCTCGGCCCGCCAGTGGCTTATCCTGGTGGCCCGGGAGCCAAAGTTTGCTGACCCCTGAATTATAGGGTCGGCTTATGAATGGGTCATAAAAATTTTCCATTTTTATTTATCCATCTTGGGGGGTCAGCTTATAAATGAACTGGCTTATGATCAAATATATATGGTAATTGCCAAAATTAGGCTATCCCATCATACCATCCCCTCCATAAACTTATCAAGTTTAGTCTTGAAGCCAGTTATCTCTTTTGCCCCCACTGCTCCCCTTGGAAGGCTGTTCCAGAACTTCGCTCCTCTGATGGTTAGAAACCGTCATCTAATTTCAAGTCTAAACTTCCTGATGGCCAGTTTATATCCATTTGTTCATGTGTCCACATTGGTACTGAGTTTAAATAATTCCTCTCCCTCCCTGGTATTTATTCCTCTGATATATTTATAGAGAGCAATCGTATCTCCCCTCAGCCTTCTTTTGGTTAGGTTAAACAAGCCAAGCTCTTTGAGTCTCCTTTCATAAGACAGGTTTTCCATTCCTTGGATCATCCTAATAGCCCTTCTCTGTACCTGTTCCAGTTTGAATTCGTCCTTCTTAAACATGGGAAACCAGAACTGCACACAATATTCCAGATGAGATCTCACCAGTGCCTTGTATAATGGTACTAACAGCTCCTTATCTCTACTGGAAATACCTCGCCTGATGCATCCCAAGACCGCATTAGCTTTTTTCACAGCCATATCACATTGACGGCTCATAGTCATCCTGTGATCAACCAATACTCCGAGGTCCTTCTCCTCTGTTACTTCCAACTGATGCGTCCCCAGCTTATAACAAAAAATCTTGTTATTAATCCCTAAATGCATGACCTTGCACTTTTCACTGTTAAATTTCATCCTATTACTATTACTCCAGTTTACAAGGTCCTCCAGATCTTCCTGTATGATATCCCGGTCCTTCTCTGTATTGGCAATACCTCCCAGCTTCGTGTCATCCGCAAACTTTATTAGCACATTTCCACGTTTTGTGCCAAGGTCAGTAATAAAAAGATTAAATAAGATTGTCCCAAAACTAGTCCCTGAGGAACTCCACTAGTAATCTCCATCCAGCCTGACAGTTCACCTTTCAGTATGACCCATTGTATTCTCCCCCTTAACCAGTTCCTTATCCACCTTTAAATTTTCATGTTGATCCCCATCTTTTCCAATTTAGCACATTAGTGTGCTTGCAAACCTGCATTTGAGCATGCAGATTTCAGCCATTTAGGTCACCCTTTATGGGTTTAACAGAAAGTTATAACCATTCTATGGATTATTTTTAGAGCAACCAATAGAATTATCTAGCAGGGGGATAATCCTCTATAACATTCTGTAGGTTCAGGACTAATTTCTATAGAACTATTGTTTTTGTCCTTATTAAATTCTATAGGACTTTTCCTTACAGGAGAACTTAGTTAGATGTGCTAAATGATGGATAAAGTCACCATTTTGTGGTTTGTAAAGCATTAGAGCTGAAAGCTCTGGGTAGTTTATTTCTGAAATAAAAAAGATAGAAAATTAATTCTTAGAAATGGTAAACCAGATTCCCTTCTAAGTTTTATGTTGACATAATTCCAGGTGGAAGTTTCCAGAGGCAGAGGTCTCCACTGGGAGACAAGCTAGGCCATTGAGATCTCTGCCCGAGATCTCTCTTGTGGTGATGAAGGAGGTCTATAAGAAGTCAGAGATGCCTGACAAAGTTGAAGGAAGACAGCTGTAGTAACAACATGTCAGGGAGGTCTAGGTTACATTCTCCTCCACCAGTTTTTCTGATACAGGCCCAATAAACAATGTTTTAAATCCTGTGATTTAGAAATAGAACCCTTAAAATACCATTCTGAGATTCCACGCCTAAAATGGTCAGAGCACTTTAGCCATAGTCGTCATCATGGCAAATTGCAAAGGATAGGAATCCAAACCAAATTTAACTCAGTAATACCTAATGGAATTTTATTCATATCAGCAGCTGATGTTTCAGTTGCTGACAAACCTGCTCCTTGACTAGCTGAATGGCCAAATAAAAAGTTCCTGTAGTAAACTCCATAATGTTGTTAAAGATACATTCTCAGGATCTTTTTCTAAGGCCAAGATTTTCAAAAGTGAATGCACAAAGTTAGACCTCAAAGTCCATATTAAAGCACCCAAATAAATGGCCTGATTTTCAAAGTGTCTATATTTTGAAGTAAACAGGAACAAATTTGACAATAAGGTCACTTAAAATAGGTGTGTAAATATAGACCTAGGAAGCTAATTTTTGGCCACCGGGTTTGAAAATCTTGGCCTAAGCTTTTTTATTTCTTGATTTTGTTTTGTTGTTTTTAAAAAGTTAACAGCTGGCTTCCAAAATGCATCTCTTTCGAGAAACTAAAGACAAATAACTGTTGTTTCTCAATAAAAATTGTACTGAAAAAAACCCCAACTGTTCTCTATGTAAAGATTGCTTTAGACATTTGCCACTATTAAACTACAGGTATCTGGAGTCGCGTTACCCAAAAAGCCATGTCTAGTGCAGAATGATAATTAACTACAGATTTTATACACATGTAGGAGTATCTCATTAAGGAAATTTGAGAGCAAGGAGACAACTAATGAGTTTGAATCAATATGATGTCATGATCTGAATATGTAATGGCAATCCTTCCTCCTTCAATTAATTCAGCTACTGAACCGCTGTAGAAAAGTATGTTTCAAGATGGGAGCACATCTCTTGAATGATAGGAGTGTTCTCTGCCCTTAGAAATAAAAAGATGCCAACCAGCAGTGACCAGACACCTAGCAAGGAGGAATGCACTGATATCACCTGACTGGATGTTGCATAGATTACAAGATAAAGAAATGATAGTTGATCAGTCATCCTGTATAATTCAGACTTTTTCAAAATGAATGGCATTTAAAACCCCATTTCTGTTATACTGTAGATGCATAATAATCACATTAAAATTGTCCATCTGCCACCAAAGTGATGAGGGTTATTTGCCTTTCTAGAAGATATTTTGAATAATAAATGTTTGTAAAACCCATCTGCCATCCTATTAGCCAATACTCACCACCCTGGCCAGTTTCTCAACTCCTTTACACGCCTGTGAAACCAAAATAACGCCACTGACTTTGGATTTGAGATCAGAATCTGTGGTTTAGTGCACTTAAATCTGGAGTTTTTTCAAAATCCTTCAATAGCACTTTGCTAATCAAACCAAATTAGTGTAATCAGTAAACTCCCCTGACCTGCCTGCTTCATTCTCCACATCATGATTAATTAGTTTAAACAGTACTGGCCCCAATACCAATCCTAGGGATACTAATACTGCTGACCCGTCTCCTCTCTGAGGAGCAGCTGTTGACTATGATTTTTTCCCTATTTTTCTTTTTTTGAATATTTTCTATCTTAACAGTAGCAATAGCAGTGTACGCTGTATGGTCAAATTGTTATTAGCATCAAACTAGTAGGTTGAATCCTGAAGTCCTTACTGAGTTCCTACTCAAGCAAAACTTGTGGATGTTAATAGGAGATTTTCCTAAGGACTAAGTAAAAGGTGAATGAGAACCATTAGAAAACAGTTTTTAATTCACAACAATACTTTACCCCGACTATGCTTAGTAGTTAGTCACTTTCTTTAATAATCTCTTATCGCAACCATTTTGAAAATCCATGTAAATTACTCCATCCGGTTATCTTTATCTACTATTCCAGGAACTATTCAAAGGAGTAGATGAGTCACTGCTACAGGGCAAGCTGTGTTTTACACCCCTTGTAATTCTTCTCAAATGCACTCCGTAGGGACAGGTCTGGCTTACTGCATCTCCCTCAAGGGTAAAACTCCACAATTCAACTAGTCTAGAACTGGATTTCTGGGTGGCACCCTCCCTTTCCCTAACATGACAAGCCCACCTAAGTTTAGCACTGGTGAGCCCTTTTCCTCCAGGGGCCTGTGATCAGCAACTGATTAAAGTGACCCAAGAACAGCTTCTTCAAAACCAAGTTTTATTTATGCACCCAAAGGTACATAGCACACAGAGACAAGGGGTAAAACAGAAGGCCTACATGTCTGGTTCCAAACTAAACTTTATTCTTTCCTTGCAAGTTTTGGATAAGTTTCACTAAGCTCAGATTCCCTGCTCCTTGGTTGGAAGCATCAAATTTGATCCCAGTTTCAGGCCCAGGAAGAATAAACCTTGCTAGCCCTACTTGGAATCAGGCAGGTGGACATTGTTTCCTGAAGGACCCTTGGTAGTCTCTCTGACAGTACCTTATCTTTGTCATTGTTTCATTTCCTGTTTGCTTCCCCATAACAGATTCCTTTTATTTAATTCCTTGCAGTTAGACAGTATACTATCAATCAGGTAAACTGAGGCACGTGTGATGTTTATAAAAAAATACAGATAACTCCTTCATTCCCCACAGTGGCTCAGCTGGAAGCATTATTGTGGAATGGAATGAGTATTCTCTGCCTTTAGAAATCCAAAGATATCAAGCAGTGACTGTACACCAAGGACAGAGGACCACATTTTTCCCTTACAGAAGCTTTGTTAATTTTACGCTGTCATCTTATATTTCTTCAAGGGTTGATTATTCTGTTCTTAAAGTCTCAGTAAAAATTATGTGGACCTTCTGATTCATAGATCATGCTCAATAGGCCCAGTCCAATTTCTAATAAACATATTTGCCTCATAGTCTTCCAAGTAAATCTTAGAATAAAATGTTTATGAATAAACTGGGATGCCTCATGGAATGATGGAAACAGTTTTCACTTCAGGATACAGAACCATATGATAGATCTCCCCAACCAGCTTCTTTCTGCTGCTGATCCTTCTGCCTGGAAGAAGGAACTGCTGCTCTTTCTATGTGGCTCCTCTGATTATGGAGAACCAACTCATAGACTTTAAGATCAGAAGGGACCATTGTGATCACCTAGTCTGACCTCCTGCACATTGCAGGCCACAGAACCTCACGCACTCCTAAAATAGACCCCTCACCTCTGGCTGAGTTACTGAAGTCCTCAAATAATGGTTTAAAGACTTCCAGTTACAGAGAATTCACGATTTGCGCTAGTTTAAATCTACAAGTGACCTGTGCCTCCTGCTGCAGAGAAAGGCAAAAAATCCCCAGGGTCTCTACCAATCTGACCCAGGGGAAAATTTCTTCCCAACTCTAAATATGGTGATCAGTTAGACCCCGAGCATGTGGGCAAGACTCACCAGTCAGACACCTGGGAAAGAATTTTCTGTAATAACTCAGGGCCTTCCCCATCTAGTGTCCCTTCTCCAGCAGTCAAGGATTTTTGCTACTGGCAGTTGCCGATGGGCCACAATCCATCATAGGCCGTCCCATCATACCATCCTGTCCATAAACTTCCTCAAGACTGGCTTGCTCAGCAGGTCTTCAGCAAATAAATCTTCCTGTGCTTCAGTGAGAGTTCAAAATATTGCATCTTGTTCACTGAAGTCATGCTGAGTTTCCTGGCATTGAAGAGGCTGCCTGGCTCTCCATAATTGGAGGTCAGGCCAGCAAGCTTTGAAGTCAGCTGAGCCAACTTCCCTGATCATTTGACTATCTCTCGAGACCTTTGGATAATCGAGTTTGCACTGTTGTACTAATTGCCACCCTTGCTGGGATCGCAATAGAGAGGCCAAGGATTGAACATCAAGAGGGAATTATATCTCACCTCAAAAGGTGATAATTCCCAAACAAGGTTGAGGTATTTAGGTAGGACAGTGTGGGAAAACTTTCCCATCAGCTGTCTTGCACTACCAATATACCTGTTCTGTGAATAAACAGAGAACTTGATTTCCTAGTAGTGTGAAGCTGGTACTATATCTTTCATTCATTTTAAAAAAACTAGTCAGAAAGTATTTTAGAGAAATAAATATCACCTTTGCCAAACATTTACCCACCAAATAAATATAAATTCACATAATAGATTAAAACTTCTAGGTCATTACTGACATTTACTTGTGTAACACTTTGAAAATAAATTAAAATACATTTACTCTAAAGTCTGAGAACAACATTAAATGTTGCTCTCTCCATTATTGTCTCTTCTATAAAGGCTAAAGATTATTAAGTAATATCTCGTCTTACACTCACCACAGCCAGGGCCGGCGCTTCCACTAGGTGACCCTAGGTGGTCGCAGGATTTCGGGGGCGCCATTTTGCTGCCCTCGGTGGAAATTCAGCGGCGGGGGGTCCTTCCGCTCTGGGTCTTGGTCGGAAATTCGGCGGCGGGTCCTTCACTCACTCCAGGACCCGCCGCCGAAGTGCCCCGAAGACGCAGAGCAGAAGGACCCCCGCTGCCGAATGCTCAGAGGAGGAGCGCTGCCGCCTAGGGCAGCAAAAACCGTGACGCCGCTCCTGACCACAGCATATTAGTTTTGAAAAGAGGCTGAATCCAGTTGCTGAAAATCCAGATGATAAACAAATAGATGAGTTCCCGGCAATTTCAAATTAGATACAGTTCACTTAGTGCAAAGTTACATCAGGATGCATCAGGTTACATACATTGTAAATCAGTGGGACTCAGCCTTAAGGAGTATGTGAGGCACTTTGCTCCTTGCTAATGATGTCAGAGATCCATACAATAATCATACTGTGATACCTTGACATTTTGGGTGGAATTTTCAAAAGCACTCAGTGTTGGCCTATCTCTGCCGCTGACAATGGTAAAACTCCCATTGATGTCAATGGGAGCAGCATTAGGCCAACACTGAGGGCTTTTGAAAATCCCTCCCTATGTTTGTTCCATAAAGCTACATCACCATAAGCCACTTTCACTACATGCTGAACAAAGATACAGCCAAAAAGACATTGCAAGGCAATGTCAGGCCACCATTAATTTATTGCTTTCTGAATCCACTCAACTTACTTAATACGGTTCTTTTTCCTGATTCCACAGCCCCTATCTTGGCAGCACAGAGTGAATTAAAGAGGTGCTGACACTTGTGGTCTATTAGCCAAATGCCCCCTGCACTACTTTGCATCTGTTATCATATTGCATGGAGAGCACTTCTGTGATTGGTGCTCTCCATTAGGGTGACCAGATAAGGGTGAAAAATCGGGACAGGGCTGGGGGGTAATTGGCACCTATATAAAACAAAGCCCCAAATATCGGGACTGTCCCTATAAAATCAGGACATCTGATCACCCTACTCTCTATTCACGCTGCTATAGACCAAAATGAGCTCTGGTCAGTCCTGTGGACTCTGTGGGAGATGCAGATATGGCTCTCAAGAGTGACATGTGGTTCTAATGCCGTGGGTTGAGTATTGTTACTGTAAAGCAGTTAGATCTATAAAGTGGTTGCCACCCTTCAGCTATCTTCTCTCCTCTTACTTAGTAATGGGTTTAATAAATCTGTTTTGAAGTCATTGTGCAGAGATAAGAGGGAATTTGAATGGAGACTTATCCTCTCTCTTTCTCTTTTTAATTTATCCAAGTCTTCTCAACCATGTAAGGATTCACATTAATTCAGTGGATAATGGACCTGGTCTAGCTTTCTCAGATGGACACCTAAAGGAGACTTAGCAGCAAGAGATTTATGATGCCATCAATTACCATAGGATTTCCTGAAATTTACATTCATAAAATTTCTATCCATTCCCCTTTTTCTCTCCCCTACCCAAGAAAACAACGAAAAAGGAGGCCAGGTCCACTAATGCTGGTGCAGGGACCTTCCTGCTCCAGTGAAGGCACTTGTGCCCCAAAGGATGGCAGGCATGTTATCTCAGACCTCTTTCTTGAGTTTCCCCAAAAAGAAACCCATGCCCAGAGCTGAGTAGGAGCCCTCCAGTTGGGAGCCACTGCAGCATTCAGACCATGGTCACAATTTTTGGTCACAATTGCCAATTTTGAGCTGTGCTGGCCCTGTACAGTCTACATTGACCCAGGAGTGAATCTATCCCATGATCTTGGTGGAGATATTACTAGTATCCAGATCTCTTTTCCCAAAAGAAAATACATATATTTTTAATTATCAGTAATGTTGCCCTGAACTACAGAGGGAGTCTGTTGATTTTTGTGGATCATATGGCAGGAGTGATCACTGCAGAAATGTGTTTCCCAGCATGGAAATACTGAAAGGAATAGTAATACTGGCACTGAAAAGACAGCTGAAAAATTCTATATCAAAGTGACTGATGGTGAGTCATCAGGATCACAGTCAGTATGGCTCAGTGTGAAGCATACAAGTCTGTCAGAATAGTTTTGAAATATTTTCAGAAGTGTCTTTGGTGTTCTCTTTAGAACAGCACAAATTGATTTCACATCAGTAAGAATCCTCCTACAAACACATTTTTCTTGTAGTCGATACCTTATCTATGACCTTGTGCTGTTGATCATGCCTAAACCGTGCTGCTGTAGAAAAGCACATGCCCTGTTGGTTTTTTACTGTTAAGGCATATCCTGTGGGCTCAAATACTGCATATACCAGAGGGGCAGTATCCCAGGAACTCTCAAATAAATTAATGGAGATATCCTATCTCTTAGAACTGGAAGGGACCTTGAAAGGTCATCAAATCTAGTCCCCTGCCTTCACTAGCAGGACCAAGTACTGATTTTACCCTTGATCCCTAAGTGGCCCCCTTAAGGATTAAACTCACAATCCTGGGTTTAGCAGGCTAATGCTCAAACCACTGAGCTATCCCTCCTGCAACAACTCTGAGAGGCATTGTTCTGGGAGTCACATACAATACTCTGGGAACCAGCAAGGTAGCACATAAGCTATGTCAACTTTGAAGAAGGTGGCAGTATCTGTTCCATTCTGTGTCTGGACCTTATTGCTTTATACCTGACATCTGTGTTTGCCATGTCAGGCCCTTGAGGTCTTGCCATTCTATAATATTCTGCAGATTGTAAGATTTCATATAAAAAACAAAGTGCCAGATTCTGCCTCTGTTACACCAGTACAAATCTGGAGTAACTCCATTGACATAGGTGGCGTTAGCCAAGAATTATAGTCACGTAACTAAGATTAGATTTTAATTCAGTGGGACTACTTGCACAAGTAAAGACTTTGGGATTGGGCCTTTACTCATTCTAAAATTAGCCCTGTTCAGACCAGGAAGGCCACCTATTTTCAAGCATGCAGCTACTATCACTGCAGTTGCATTTTATTGCAACTCCCACAATCTATACATCCCAGGAAGCATCAAGAAAGATGCCACCCCATCCCTTCCTCCCCCATAGTGGCTGCAGAAACCAGTTATTTCACTACTGGGCTCCATTCATTTGTGAGAACTGGTATTTTCAATTCAACTGCCTTGTACCCTTGTGCTTTGCCTCTATGAGTGCGCTAGAGTGCACACAGTAAGATTTGGCTCTTTTGGAAGTGTTTATTCAGGGATATCAATACCAAGAGGTACCAAGAGTGTTAAAAAGCTGAGTGGAACCACAATAGCAAAGCCCAGAAGAGGTGCTATCAAATCCTATTGCCATGAAGGCAAGGGACTCAGCTGACAAGTTTTTTCCCTGCTAAGGTAAAATTGATCAGGATTTAATCTATAGTATGTTATACATATCATCTTAAGGGTTTAGCTAGAGATCGATCTACCCCCTTTTTCTGTGGCATGGTATTACTACCTAGACAATTCCAAGATAGAATTTCTGTTTGCTCAAATACTGAATAGTGGAGCTGATCCCAGCCCAATACTTACAAAGATCCCCATACCCTACTGTGTGAATTGCAGAGTATTACCCATTGGTGCGCCTCTGCAGGGGATTGGAGATACTCTATGTTTAAACTGGTGTAACAGATCAGAATTTGGCCCTTACCATGTATATTCACAAAATTACTCCTGTTTCAAAACCAAATTTCATCAAACATGGCAAAACAACTGGCTCCTCTTTAGGACTATGGACATGCCAATTAAAAAAAAAAAGACATTTTTTACCCACAAACAAAAAATCTGAAAAATTTCTTAGCTTCTGCTAAATATTTCTTCTCCCTCCACAGCCACATTCAAAAAACCACAGAAATAAAATCACTTCTGTATTAATAGCAAGTATGAGAAACATTGTCCTAGAAGCCTAACTTTAAAATCCATATTTAGTTATCTAAATATGTGGCCCGACTTTCAGAGATGCTGGGATAGCCCACATCTCCGTTTGAA
This sequence comes from Malaclemys terrapin pileata, assembly GCF_027887155.1. Lineage (NCBI taxonomy): Eukaryota > Metazoa > Chordata > Testudines > Emydidae > Malaclemys > Malaclemys terrapin. The sequence goes on along the minus strand of NC_071507.1, from coordinate 77,601,455 downwards.
ATCAGTGGGAGCTGACAGTAATCAGCCTTGTGAAAATGGCCATGTATTGAGGTGCCTGAATATTAATTTATGTTTTTCAGTTAAGTTCCTCTAAGTTCTTTCATGTAAATGCAAGGAAATAAATTCCTTGCAGCTCTGCCTGTATACCCTGTATCTTTTAAGAATTGTTTGTCAGACTATTTTATATAATCTTCATGATAATTCAATTTAATCTTGCCAGACTGAAGTCACTTGTCCCTATTGGTTCAGCCATTTTCATTTTCTAAAGTTTTTTATTTCTACATCTAAGAAATGGCCAGCATTTTCTTTACATAGTGTGTAAATGTTAATTTACAAAGACAACATGGGACACCCAAAGCTTTACTAAAAGCAGGATGTCAAATACAGTGACCCCCATTAGGATTGGAAACACAGACAATCCAGATAAAAAGAGCTTAGTAAAATCAGAGTTTACTTGTTATTGTTTCACAAACTGCTCTTTGTAATTAAGTGAAAACTGACATTCATTATGTGCGCTAACTATAAAATTGATTAATTATATAGATATTTGTCATCACAAGGGAACAAGTCAAAAAAATTTATTCAAGGAACACAAAAATAAAATAAAAAATGGATCATAAATCAAACTTGGCTATCCTAGAGATTACTTCTGCTAGGCATTGCACCCTCCTCTGGTGGTGTCTTCACCCATCCTGTCTCACCCTGCGGCCCCTCTCTCTCCAGGAACTGCAGCCTCCTCTTTGTGACTGAGCCCTCTGGCTGGGTCACCATACATATTTCCCTTCTAGGGGTGATGTAACAAAGTCTTTCCCGGACAAACCATCCCAGTCAATCTGTTATCCTCTGCCTGGCCTGTGCCACGTCCCTAGTGGCTGGTAGGGGAACCTGGGCCTGCCTGCTACTCCAGCTTCAGGCTCAGGGGTCTTCCAATCAGCAGCCACAGCCTGTACTGTCCTACTTTGCTGCTTTCCCCTGAGCCTTTTCCTGCCTTCCTAGCTTCCCCCCTCTCTGGGGTCACCAGCCTCCCAACTCCCTCTCTCAGGCCTCTAGCCCTTAAAGAACCTCCCTCCTCCCAGGAGTGACTGCAGCCTACTTCCCTGCAGCCCCTTTCTGCTGCCAACTCCTGGGCTTTATACAGGCCCTCCTATTCCTATCCAGCTAAGCCTGCTCCCAATCAATTCCCTGCTCCTGCCTAGGGTTACCATATTTCAGCGAGCAAAAAAGAGGACGGGAGGAGCCCCGCCCTAGCCCCGCCCCTGCCCCTCCCACTTCCCACCCCCCCTGACCTCCCAACCCTCCCCCCGTTCCTTGTCCCCTGACTACCCCCTCCTGGGACCCCTGCCCCTAACTGCCCCCCAGGACTATCTAAGCCTCCCTGCCTCTTGTCCCCTGACTGCCCCAACCTTTATCCACACCCCCACCCCCAGACAGACCCCTGGGACTCCCACGCCCCATCCAACCACTCCCCACCCCCTGACAGCCCCCCCCAGAACTCCCAACCCATCTAAACCCCTCTGCTCCCTGTCCCCTGACTGCTCCGATCCCTCTCCCCACCCCTGCCCCCTGACAGCTCCCCCCCAGAACTCCCAGCCCCCTACCCCCCCCGCTCCTTGTCCCCTGACTGCCCCCTCCTGGGACCCCTGCTCCTAACTGCCCTCCAGAACCCCACCCCCTACCTAAGACTCCCTGTTCCTTGTCCCCTAACTGCCCCCTCCTAAGACCCCCCCCCAACTGCCCACCAGGACCCTACCCCCTACCTGTACCCTGACTGCCCAAAACTTTCTCCACTCCCCCCAAAAAGCCCCCCCCCGTTTCTTGACTGCCCCCTCCAGAACCTCCCTGCCCCTTCTCCTGCCCCCCCTTACCCTGCTGCTCAGAACAGGGTGTTGGGCTCTGTGCGAGCCGGACACGTGGCTGAGCTCCCCAGCACAACAAAACCCGGTCCTTGGCCCTGCACAACAAAACCCGGTCCCTGGTCCGGACCGGGTTGCAGGGGAGAGCTGCCCTTGTATCAGCACAAAGTGCTCTCGCTCCCGTTTTGCTACCCTGCATGGCAGAAACCGCTCCCAGTTGCAAAAGGGGAGGGCTGCACTTTGTGCTGAGACACTTGCTCAGAATGCAGGGCGGAGCTCCTCTCCAGCTGCTCCGGAGTCCAGCCCGGGACTTTCCTGCAGCCCTCCCAGCCGCTCGCTCTGCTGTGCCGGGGGAGGGGGAAATCCCGGACATTGTGAGTGCTTTACAAATTCCCCCCGGACGCTATTTTTAGCACAAAAAGGAGGACATGTCCGGGTAAATCCGGACGAATGGTAACCCTACTCCTGCCTCCTCCTACAGGGGCAGGAGGGATCGGATAGTGGCCGGGGCCGGGCCACACCTGGCTGTTTGGGGAGGCAAAGCCTCCATACAATTTTGGAAACCCGATGCGGCCCTCAGGCCAAAACATTTGTCCGCCCCTGATCTATCCACATGGCATTCAGTCATGTGGTATCTGAGCATCTAAATGTAAGCATCTCAACAGGCTGTGTTCCAGACACTTTATTAAAAGCCATTACCAGAGAAACATCAAAATGCAATAAGCATTGAGACAGATAATAGCTTGAACAGGTTCCATATGAAATACATAGTCTATACTGTGTAAAAGAAATCCAGGTTAAAATTTGTCATGTCAGCTTTAAATGATCTCCCATTCGGTTTCACATTTCTCAGACAAGTGCAGGTACCACTCTCCTCAATCACTTCTGCTTTATCATCAACAGCGGTCTTCTGCAACTGTAAAAATAAATGATTGCCCTGCCAAATTTTCCTTATATTCTTGCTGGAAAGAGTAATGCATGATGGATAGTCCTGAATCTGCCATGGTGATTCTCAAATAATCTTTATTCTTTTATCTAAAGGGATACAGCCTCAGTAAATCTCAACTTTCACATTATGAAACATTATCATTCCAGCTACCATGGATGTTTTATCTCATAGAAAGAGGTACAAAAAATTGACAGAGCAGCCTGCCATAGAGAAGGCATGGATTTATTCCTCATATCCTTCTGGCAATCTCTAGGCTGAGCTAAGCACAATTGGTTTCAAGAAGTCCATCCCAGAAGTTCACTTAATCACTTCATACACACAAAAAAGCAATACTTCTTCTTTGCACTTATACCCAAGGAGCTCAGAAGGCTCTACAAGCATTAATTAATTCTCACTGCTCACAGACAGAACTATATTATACCTATTTGATAGGTGGATAAACTGATGGATGGTGTGGTTATGATGTGCCCATAATGAAAGGTAGGAAGAGTAGGAAATAGAACCAAGGAGTGCTGATTCCCAGGCCCCTACCCAGCATTCAATAGAAGACACAGTAACATTGTCCAGCTCCATCCAGTCATAAATAGCTGTGAGTTAATTCTTCTCTGCCATAATTTTTTGTGGGACGTATTATTGTTTCAATCATTTTCATGCTGAAATATGAATGAGGCATTTGGACCAGAAGATGTGTTTTCCAGTTCATTAACTCACAGCTCCACAATCTGCATCTTGTTCAAAAGAGTTTCCACGTTATTACTACCTACAGATAAGGAGTCCTGGGTGGTATCAAGTCTTTTATGAAGTAAGTCTGTCCTGAAATCCTGAAGTGTAGATTCATAGCCAAGATTAAAATGGCCCAGTAAATAGCAGTGCTGTAAGGGCCTGATCCAAAATGCATTTAAGTCAATAAGAGTTTTTTCATTGACTTCAAGGGGCTTTGGATCAGGCACTAATATTTTACAGTTCCATAATTATGTGGTATCAGAAGCTGCCCTTGGGCTTTTCATGTCTGGCACAGCTTGCTGACAACTCTGCCATCTCTAGCCTGGAAGGTTTTAAATGTTTAACAAATACTAAATATTTTATTACACATTTTTAACTTTTATAAAAAAAAAAGCTTTAAAAAATAGAGTGACTCTGGAGAAGATATCAGGATCAGGGGAAAATTCCTTCCTTATCCCTAAAGGGCAGCCAGCTACCTTGCTCAAAATAAAGAACTAACTGATATTTAATGTTCCACTCTATATAGCCATTAGATGCTTTTCGTTAGTTGGTGTAGTTATTAACACTATTCCACTCCATCATCTCAATTTCAAGTCCATTCTATTTATTCATTACTCAGTTTGTAACATATGGGATCTCCTTAAATTCTTCTTATATATAATTCCTGGTTATCTTAATCCTCTGCCCCTATTTCTGGTCTTTCCAGTGGCTTCAAATAGATCATCAATCTCATTTTTTTTATAATCTGTAGGTAGTTTAAGTACTTTGGCAATATCACCTCATCTCTCAAGGCTCATCAATCCCAGTCTTATCACTTTCCCCTCCTGTGTAGCTTTCTCTATTCCATTTAACACCTTTTCTTTCCCTGCTGCATGCTCAGTAGGTGATGAAGAGCTAAATTCATCCCATTGTTTTATTTATTATGTATTTATCATCTTTCTCGTTAGAATCAATAAGAAGCATCCATACACAGGCTTTGAGTGCCCTGCCCGTTACTTAAAATTAACAAACCATGGTGCAGTACAATCACTTCACCCCTTCTATCTAGCACAGCACCTAATCAAATACCAGCACACCGACATCTCAGTCCACCTACCCCCCTCTCTTCGAATGCCAGGGGAAACAAATGGGCCCTGCAACAGGCCCTAAAAGTTGACAGATCCAGTTTTTTTGGACCGACTAGGGAGAGCATTTCAGTCCCCGGGTCTCTTACAGAGAACGCTGTGCTAGCCTCCCTCTCTGTTATATCCAGGGGGATCTAGCATCAGCATCTCTATTGACCACTGCTATGGCAGCATATCAGGGAAATCTTTTCAGGTAGGTTGCTCCTAGGCCATTTAGGGCTTCATAGGTCAAAACCAACAGGCTCACAGGTAACTAGTGCAGGACCTAGAGCTCAGGTTTCATGTGCTGTCCGTAGGATGTCCCGTTTACCAAGCGGTTGTTGTCTTCTGCACCAGTTCCAGCTTCTGAATCAATTTAAGATGTAGCCCCATGTAGAGCACGTGGCAAAAGTCAAACCTTGAAGTGACAAAAGCATGGAGCCTGGGAAAATACAGACACGTGCATCTGAACAGGCAAAGATGGGAAAATGCCTTTTAACCTCTGTTGCCACCTGATTTTCTGACTGCAGCTCTTGGTCTAGCCAACCCCTTAAGGTGTAAACTCAGGTTGCCAGCAGCAGTTGAACATCCTCACACTTAGAGGCTCATACATACTCACCATCTTCCAGTTGTTTCTCCTAACCCAGTGTTTCTCAACGACCGGTCTGTCGACCGGTGCCAGTCCCTGAGATCTCCCAGACATGGTTTAGGAGGGCAGCAAGCCAGTCCCTGGTATCAAAAAGGTTGAGAAACACTGTCCTAGCCTACCAGAATCACCTCCCTCGTCCAGATTCAACCTATAGCCGCTTCCTCTCATCCATACTGCCACGCAGTAACTACCCCAAATTTGTTTCCCCTTTGCAGAGCAAATCCAGTTTTGGTGCCAGGGCCCCACACACACCACAGAACTGAGAGCAGAATGTTTGGCTTTGTTATTTTTGTGCTTTAGATATTTGTTTTGTGGTTCTATTTTAGCACTCCCTGCATTCATCTTTGCTGAAATGCACTGACTCTGGGAGGGAGTTTGGATATGGGAGGTGGTGAGGGGTCGGGCTCTGGGAGGGAGTTTGGGTGTGGGAGGGATGAGGGGTACAGGAGGAGGTCAGTGGGCCAGCGCTTACCTCGTGTGGCTCCCAAAAGCGACCAGCATACCCCTCTGGCAGCAGCTCCTAGGCGCCGGGCCCAGGAGGTCTCCACGTGCCACTGCCTGCAGGCACTGCCCCTGCAGCTCCCATTGGTCACAGTTCCCAGCCAATGGGAGCTGCGGAGTCGGTGATGGGGGCGGGGGCAGCGCATGGAGACCCCCCTGCCCCATCCCAGGGGCCGTAGGGCCATTCCAGCCGCTTCAGAGAGCGGCAAAGAGTAAAGGTGGGCAGGAAGCCTGCCTTAGCTCTGCTGCACTGCTGGTGGTGGCCAGGGACCCCCGGGCCCTTTTAAATCGCCCGGTCCCCTGGGCAGTTGCCCCCTTTGCCCCCGCCATCGGCGGGCCAGGTTTTCCAGCCCCTCTCCTGCTTCAGAACCAGCAGTAAAGCCATGTTGCTGTTGCCTCTCCCACCTTGGCCCTGCAACCCTTCGCCCCTGGCAGGGGTAGTTGAAGCAGAGGGTGAATTAGCACCCATTGCTATGTGAGTATGCTTCACAGAGCAACTGCTCCTTAGCGTCACCCTCTCACTAGCCACATCCCATGCAAGGTGTGCTGGCAACGAGAGGCAGACAGGTAAGACATGTCACAGAGACACCTTTCTCCTCCATGTGCACAGCCAGTCCTTGTTGAGCATCTTCTCCCCTCCACTCCATGGCACCGGGGAGCAGAGGGGCCAACTCCTGCCCATGGAGACCAAAGATTTCTAACCTGATTAAGAGGAGGGTGGGTAAAGATCACAGATTTTTTTTAAATGAATGATAACAGAGAGACTTGTTTGGGAAATTGTAGGGCACTGATGGTAGGGGATGACTCTGTGCTGTTCAACTATAAAGAAGTCTAACTGAAGTGTTCTAAACCTAGGAGAAATTAAGTAGTTCCTGTGCCACAGGGAGAGAGCAAGCAGCCACAAGGGACATTACAGAAACTGGTCAGGAAGAAATTTGAATTCAATAAATGTTTTTACCTGAGGATAGAGCTTGTGTTAAGCTCCATTAACTCCTCTCACTACTGTGTGAGGATGTAAAGAAGGGAAACCAGTAGCTTTAAGGAGTGTGAAACTCAAAGATCGATCTAGTAAATCAGATGAGGGTGAGCTGCCAACTGATCCCGTAGGGATATGTAGAGCTTGAGCAAAGAATTACTAGGATTTAGGCTCCTCACAGTGGAATTTTTTGAAAGACAAATGTAAAAGTTTTATCTGGCTTTGCCCCAGGTACCTAGCAGGGAAATGGATAAAGTAAAAAATCTGTACTGTATACCCTGAGGAGAATCTTAAAGAAAGGTTTTGGTTTTATATAGTGCCCTTAATACGCAGTTTCACCAGAAGTTTTTCAGAGTCTGTTGTAAATTGAAGTATCAGAGGGGTAGCCGTGTTAGTCTGAATCTGTAAAAAGCAACAGAGGGTCCTGTGGCACCTTTAAGACTAACAGAATTATTGGGAGCATACGCTTTCGGGGGTAGGAACCTCACTTCTTCAGATGCAAGTGGGTAAGAACCTCACTTGCATCTGAAGAAGTGAGGTTCTTACCCACGAAAGCATATGCTCCCAATACTTCTGTTAGTCTTAAAGGTGCCACAGGACCCTCTGTTGCTTTTTGTAAATTGAAGAGGCAGGAAGGAGAGAATTCCCGATAGACAAGGCAATTGAATGGGTGAATCTGTAATCTCTATGATGGGTTCCAGCTCTATGTTTTCTGATTATAAGTGTGATTAAAGAAAGCCTTATATCTTTATTGAAGGACCTCTCTACCTCATTATTTATAAAGAATACTACAGAAAACAAAGCACATTGTAAGGAAGGACAAAAAGACACCCAGATCTCAGAACTTAGTGGGGGAGGGGGTATTTCACATTTAGTTATTTCTCCACTGATGCTGGCCGTAGGTGCTTTTTATTCAATAATATTAAAAATGTGGTTATGGGGCAAAGATAGCAGAGGGGTGATTAATAGAGATGGATAGGAAAGTGGGATCCTGCAAAATTTTTGAGATTTTGAATTTTTTTCCCCTTGTGAATCAGGACAAAGTTAAAATCTTGAAAATTTTTGTGAACCGAAAATCAAAAAAAAAAAAAAAAAGATCAGTTCTGGTCGATTAAAACCTTTTGTTTTGCTTCTGACATTCTAATTTTTAAAATTGACTGTAAATTAACATTCATTTTGAATCAAAAGATCATTTTGAACCAAAAAGATAGAACTTTTCATTTTGAAATACCATTTCCACAACTTCAAAACTTTTTTTTTCAAGGTGTTTTTGTAAATGGGAACATTTTGGTTTTGACAAAATGGCATTTTTTTGACAGCAGAACGAGTCAAAAAATTCCTGACGAACTCTAGTGATTAAAAATGAAAGGCTTTATTGACACAGAGCCCAGTGGAACATCTCTCCAGAGGCATGACCTCCCTTGGATATTCATCTTTCCAAAAATTAAACTGCATCACTCACCTTTTGTGGACATGATTCACTGAGATTTCAGATTCCACAGCTCCCTTTCTGTGTCATCTATTATTCCTTTAAAAAAAGAATATGAGTGTCAATGTTTTCAACTCTGTGAAGCTTTGCCTGCCTTCTACCCAAACTGAGAAAACACATTGACTCATATTGGGAGCCAAAAATTACTTATTTCTGCTAGACAGCAGTTAATTTATTTCCAAGGTGTCCTCCTTCAGAATGCAGTTTTATGAACTATATGTACCAGCAGTGAAGAGAAGAATCATTCAATTAATGTTACAAATCACACTGGTTAGACCTTTCCTGCTGAGGTTCCTAACTAAATTAATGCAACTAGCAGCAAAAACGTATCATGCAAATGTGTTTATTGAGGAACTATCCATTGGAAGAAATATCAAAACAAATAGAGCCACCAGACAAAATGAATAACAGGCTATAAATCTGTATTTTGTAACACGGCCCTATTGACGCTAAAACCGTTGATTGGTCCCCTTTATTTAGTATGATATAATGGAAGTAAATTTCTAGGATTCTCATACTTTTCATTTTCATACCCTGTTACACTCTAAAACATGCAGTGATCTCAGGCTTTGGAATGAGATTAAATGTAGTCAGTGGGCCTGGAGAGCTCCCACTTTAGCTGCCATAGGAAGTTCTAAGCTCATTGCACTCCTTGCTGTGCTGCTCTATTAGTGCCACTACTGCAGCGGCTGGGATGCTTTTTACTGATGCTGTCCTGCTAGTATATACAGACCAGGAGAGAGCAAGACAACTGGCAGGAGCAGAAAAGGGCATGAGAGAGAGACAGACAGACAGACAAAGTTCGAGAGAATATTGGAAAGGGACACCATCAACTTAAAAAAATCAAACATCTCTGAAAATGTTCCCCAACTATTGTTACGGAGTTGTTTTGGTTTGTTCCTTTTTATCTCTTCCTTTTGCATCCGTTAGCAATTTGTGTGTAGTCAATGACTTTTTCTCCTATGTCAGCCAGTTAGTCATTTTCCTTCCACACCCAGAACTTCTATTAACTTCACCGGGAATGTTGCATGATTAAGGAGTGCAAGATCTGACTCTGTCAGTCAAAGGCCTGAAGCCTACAGTTTATATTCTCTCTCACTACATTCTTATCTGATGCCTCTCACTTATTGTCTGAATACTACACAAATATACCAGTGAAATTGACTTGCAAATTGACTTGTAGAGTATCTTCATTTTACAAGTGAGAACTCTGAGGCACAAAGAAATTAAGTGACTTGCCCAGAGTCGCACAGAAAGTCTGTGAAAGCTGAAAAGCTGCATTGAAAGCTGCAAATTGGAGCCAGATTCAGTATCTTGAATCCCAGTCCATTATCTTAAGCACAAGACTCTTCTTCCCTTTAAGTCAGGGGTGGGCAAACTATGCCCCGCGGGCTACGTCCAGCCCGTCAGACATTTTAATCCAGCCCTCGAGCTCCCGCTGGGGAGCGGGGTCAGGCGCTTGCCCCGCTCCACACGTGCTCCACGTGACTCCCGGAAGCAGCGGCATGTCCCCTCTCTGGCTCCTACATGTAGGAGCAGCCAGGGGACTCCACATGCTGCCCCTGCCCCAAGCACTGGCTCTGTAGCTCCCATTGGCCGGGAACCGTGGCCAATGGGAGCTGCAAGCGTGGCGCCTGTGGACAGGGCAGCGCGCAGAGCCACCTGGATGCTCCTCTGTGTAGGAACCAGAGAGGGGACATATCACTGCTTCTGGGAGCTGCTTAAGGTAAGCGCTGCCCGGAGCCTGCACCTCTGAACTCCTCCCATGCCCCAACCCACTGCCCCAGCCCGATCCCCCTCCTTCCCTCCAAATCCCTCTGATTGCTATCTTGTCACGCATTCCTGTTGAAGTCCACCATTATTTTAGATAGTGGATGGTTTTGAGAGCACATGGTCTTTCTGTATTAGAAGGAGAAAAGAAACAACAAAAGCAACAGTCCAGTTGTGCCTCTGGCAGAAGATAGTTACCTATGAATTAAATTATGGATCATGACCCAAAGACAACAAACATCAAGGTAAATTGTCTTGCTAGATTATACCATGCACTGTATAAATCCATTAATAATAATCTTTCTAATAGAGGTTGGGGACTCTTGCCATTAAAACACACTTAAGATATCATTAATTGGGGAGGAGGGCGCACATGGAAAATTTAAACAGACAGAAGGTGAGTTAGGGCCCTAGAAGGGCAGGCAGAGCTAGATGGCAGTTTTTATACATGTTCAAATATACTTGTAGGAGCTAATGCTGGATCTGGTGATTGGGTCTTCAAGTCTGGTATCCTGCTTCCAGCAAATCCCTGATGCTTCAGAGGTAGGGGGCTGTCTTTCCCCCTCTCCATAGAGTATGTGGGCAATTTTGCAGTCAAAAAGATGTTGAAGGTGGATTCCTTCTTGACTCCCACAGAAACCATCAGTCACCTTGAAATTTGAGATATAATTATCTTAATGATCAGGAGAGAGAAATTTGCCCCTTTCCTGGGGTCCAGCAGAAAGCCTACTAAGTCCTATTTGGGTCAGATTTTTGAAAGGTAACTGGCTTGATACTGCTTTTGGTGAAGTCAGTAGCAAAACTCTTCTTTATTTCAGTGGTTCAGGCTCAAGCCCTGACCAAGGGATCAGTGGTGCATAGGTTTTGTACAAGTCTTCTGTACAAGGGTGCGCTGCTGTGCAGCTCTATTGCTTTGTAAGTATTTGTGTTATACCTGAGCCCAATTCTATTTTTCCATCACTGCATTTTCATCTATATTTTAGAATTAATGTAAAATATTTTGAACCAATGTATGAGAGAGAAAAAAAATTAAATGTGTTTTCAATAATGCACGAAATGTGTCATGTTAACAAAGTAGAAATAAATGGGACTTGTGACTTTGGTGGCATGGCCGTATAGTCAAAAACTTCATTACAAGTGACATGGGAAATGTATTCTGAAGTCGTGGGACCTTGGGACCTTTTGTTCAAAAGAATTTGGCACTTGCTTCCCTGAACATTTTAGTTTAAATTAGATTTCCTGTCATTCCTTTTGGCACAACTTTGCAATGAAATGTAATTCTATTTTTTTAAGGTGATTTATTCTGCCTCTGATTCATGGGGCTGACTCCCTTTACACTGGCATAAGAATGGCCAGAGGAACTATCAGCATCCATCCTTGCTCTTCCATAAGAAAATAGGGAATGGGGTCTCTAGGGTGTTGCAAGAGCTGAGGAGGGGCAAGGTTCTGAGTGAGGCTGGGAAGCTCTTTGTGCCTCACAGGGACTTCTGTGGGTTTGGGTAGTTCAGAAATGCACTCAAACAGGGAGTCAGGAGCAAACAGGGAGGGAAGAGTCCATCCAGAGTGGCTGATCCTTATTTATTCATTTAGTGAAGCAGGGTGGGGAGAATACTGGTAGATCCAGGCCCTGTTTAATACACCTCCTTCCACAGGACAGGTACCAAAACAGGCAACTGTGGCTTCTTCTTTAAGTGACTGTCTACATAGATTCCCCACTCTTGGTGTGCATGAGATCAAATTCTTTTGGCCAGCAGTGTTGGTTGGGAGGACCCTCCTGCATCCTATGTGTCCTCCTGCCCCACCCTGACCCAACGGCATTAAGGGCATTAAAAAGTATTTAAAATTCCAAACTTTTTATCAGTTGATAGGCTAGCTGCCTCAGCCCCCCCTGCACAGGGGGTCTAGCCACCCTGGCAAAAGTAAAATCCTTGTGCGGCTGCTACACTTTTAAATTATGGGCATTCTATATGCCTTTTTTGTTTAGGGGAAGGGCATATCCTGGAGCACTGCTCCATCTGCCACTCCAAATGGAACCAAAAGGCCTGAGAAGCTCACCTAAAACTATTCCTTCTTGAGCACTTCATGAAGGTCTCTTCAAACATGGAAAAGAAGGACCTAACAAAGGATCAGTCCTCTGCCCAGACCTTTTTCATGAACAGAAAAAAGAAACGACCTAGCAAAGATTCAGTCCTGTGCCTTGTCTCTTTCGATGAGTGGCCCAGCCACCCATGGTTCCACCCCAAGCTCCAGGGCAACATCCATTGAGAGACAGCAGTCTTTGATTTGATCCCTGGGATGGCAGCTTCAGAAAGGAGTAGGAAGGAGCACCACTGTAGAGGAGTCTAGCCAAGACACAGGTCACCCTTCCCAGTGCCTACAAAGTTCAGACACAAGTCATCCTGGATCTCACCACCCCCATCTGAGCAGTTGAAGGGCAGCTATCAGCCTGTCAAAAGTCCCTCTGGTGCTTTGGTACCAACCGTTAAACTGGTACTCACAAAAGCCTGTGGAAGACTCCAGCATCAATTCCTGTTTGAAGAATGTCCCTGTTTCTGAAATTTGTAAGGAAGCTTCATGGAGCCCAGTCCACATATTTACAAAATATTATTCTTTAGTAGAGGCTTCCAGATTGGATTCCTGTTTTGGTAGAGCTGTCCTGCAGTAGTCATTTAAGCACGACTCCTTGTACCCGCCTTCAAGCAGACAGCTGTTTGTTAGTCACCAAGAATAGATCCATGTAGACAGTCATTCCAAGAAGAATTACTTTACTGTAACTGTGGTTCTTCGAGATATATTGTACATACGGATACCATTACTTGCCCTCCTTCTCCATTACTACAGAGTCCTATACCACTGGGTTTGTGTATTGGCAAAGGAAATGAAGGACAGTTGGACCTGCTCCACTCTTTATGCCCTTGGTGTGGGGGGTGAGGACAGATTCCAGAGCACAGGTGTGGTCCCAATAGACACTGCTGGCCAAAAGAATCTGATCTCATGCACATGGGGCACATGCGCACCAAGAGTGGAATCCATGTGGACATCACATCTTGAAGAACCACAGTTATTGTAGGATAAGTCACCATTCTTTCTGTTCACTTTGTTCCTTTTAGAAACATGGAACCATCCCAACTCTGACATGTTCCCATCTTCTGGTTGTCTGGAGAATTAGGAATCAAGCTGGGTTTTGGATTTTGGACTTCCCACATGCTGAAACAGACAAGTACTGTAGCAAGGCTACTTGGCTGGTCTGTTGTTCAGTTTATAAATCCTCAAGAATGGTCTGGAGCAGAACAACAACTTTTAATTGAAACTGATTATAGTTTTTATAACTCCTTTCATTCTAATATAAACCATAGATGGAGGGAAGCAGAAACCATTCTTGAATATGTAGAGTTAAACCCCATGATGTATTTACGTTGTTTACCTTTGACTGAAAGGGAAGTTTAACCTGCCTTAAAGATTTATTATTGTATACGTTGTACAGGGTGAGGTGTAGTGTAAGTGGTTTGAGCATAAGTGAGAGCCAAGAATGCCTGAATTCTAATCCTGACTCTGATCATAGTGAAGATGTGTGTATTGTTTCTTTAAATTGGTGGCAGGAAGTCAGACAGGTCTGCTGAAGGATCTAAGTAGAAGCTCTGCAATGAAGCAGAGAGAGAGGACAGTAGCTTTAAGAATGGTGCTGTTTTCCTTTTGATAAAGTTCCTTCTTCAGAGTTAGAAGAAAGTGATTCTTTCTGTGATTCCTTACCATTGTCATATGTCCCTTTCAGGCCTTGGGCAACTCATGTAAACTTACTAGGGTAAAATCCTCCCTGGTGTAACTGCACAGAAAGAAGTCCATGGAGACTAACCTTTGCTTAAATACTGCTGTGCTTAAATACTGCACTATCAAGAAACCTAAGACAAATAAATAGAATGAACTTGGCCCTCGGCCTCAGTTTCTTTCTCTTCAAGATATCAACCTCTTAGGTATTTAATGTTTGTATAGCACTACACACACTAAGTATTTATAATTAATTACTATCATTATTGATTATAAATGCTTTATTTTGTGGAGGTTGGATGCTTATATACAACATAAACAGCACCTTTCTTTACATAGCCAAAGTGCTGTTAGGTTTTATGTACTGTACAGAGATTATTTGACCCACTTCTGAGGTGGAAATGCAGGAAATATAAGATAACGCACAATGTTATGAAATGTCATCACAAAATGCATAGCATAATTTTTAAAGGTACTTCCTAAAGCAAATACTTGTTACCAGATTTTTTTAGGAATTGCTTCTCATGATTCCATTAATGTTAACTACCCCATGCAGTAAACTGGGGCACAACAGTGTATAATACTGGCCTGATCATTAATAATTTCTATGGAATTCATTGTAATAACATTGCTTCAGGGTGAACTCATTTGGTGTTAATGTGGATAGATATGATTCCAAAGAAAATCTATTGTCATGTCCACTTTTATTAATATATACAGTGTAATTCCTTTAAAGTGTAACCAGCACATTAATGCCACAGTCTGACCTTTACCTCCCTTGTGACACTTCTTATCATGTCATCTGCCTCTGAGTTAGCTGCAGACTTGCTTGTGGAAGACCAGCCAACATACCCACAGAAATGTACACTGTCTTCTGTAACTAAAGTTCACATAAAGGAATGAAATATTCATCCTAATGTAATTCGAGTGCATATAAGCTTTGCAGTTTCCAAATATATATATATATAAGGATTTATGGGAATACTGCTATACATTTTAAATGAGTTGATATGTACAAAGTGAGTCAGATCCTTAGCTGGTGTAAATCAGTGTAGTTCCATTGACTTCAGTGGCACTAAATCAATTCACTCCACAAAGAATCTACCCAGCGTTCCTTTTTTGTAGTGATAAATATTAAGCAGCCTTAGAATAAGAACTTAGAAATAAGGCAGTCAAAGTCATTTGAAGAAACTGGAGACAGCGACACAATATTTTGTTGAAAAATCCAGCTATTTCTACGACTACTGTTTACCTTTGCAAGTACTATGCAATACTTGTGTGTGATGCAGTACTGTGACATGGTAGGACTAGGGTTACCATATTTAAGGTTTTAAAAAAGAGGACACTCCACGGGGCCCTGGCCCCGCCCCTTCCCCGCCCTTGGCCCCGCCCTTCCCCGCCCCTGGCCCCGCCCCAACCCCACCCCTTCCCCGGCCTGGCCCCGCTCCAACTCCGCCCCTTCCGCCCCTTCCCCAAAGTCCCCGCCCCAACTCCGCCCCCTCCCCTGAGCGCCCTGCATTCCCTCTCCTCCCTCCCAGCCACGCGAAACAGCTGCCTGAGCGCTACCAGCTTCACGGTTTTCCGGGCAGCTCCCAGACCTCCAGACCCGCTGCGCCCCCAGCCGGGCGCTTCCCCAGCGCAGCCGGAGTCCGGGAGGGGAAGCACCCGGCCGGGGGCGCAAGGTCTGGAGGTCTGGGGGCTGCCTGGCAAACCGTGAAGCCGGTAGCGCTCGGACAGCTCCGCTCTTCAGCTGCACAGAGCTGAGGTGTCTGGGGGGAGCAGCAGCCGCCGCCACCACAGTGGGGAATCCGCCTGCAGCTCGCAGCCTGCCGGAGCTGCGCAGGTAAGCAGGGGACTGGGGCAGGGATGCCAGCATTTTCCCGGACATCTTCAGCTTTTTGGCAATTCCCCCCGGATGGGGATTTGAGGACCAAAAAGCCGGACATGTCCGGGAAATTCCAGACGTATGGTAACCCTAGGTAGGACATGCTCAGAATGGAGTTCCTCTTCATTTCTGAAGGTCTTTGCTTTGGACAATTTAAACTCAGTACTTTATAATTTCCTGAAGCAGTTTACTGTGTGTGAATTTTCCTCGTGGGTCTTTTTTTAATGTTAGTTTACACAATCTCTCATCAAGGCATCTGAGTGCATATTAAGAGGGAGGAATCTTGGTAATATGTATTCAGGCAGTTGGTAAGATTTGTATTATTTGCTTCTTTTGGAGCCATTCTAGTCTAACATATTTAGACATTTCCTGAGACCATTTATTGTGCAAATACATAGTTTGGCACATGTACAATACTGAGTAAAACCAATTGTTTCTCCTTCTACACTCTAAGGGAGAGATGAGCCTGTTTTTTTTTTTTAAGTTAAAAAACAATTTTCTCATTTAGTTTCAGATCAGAGCGGTTTCTTACAAATGAGTAGTAAATCCCCAAAATATTTAAACCCCAAAAGTTTAAGAGCAGCAAAACATCAGCCAGAATGTTTACTTAAGTACCTAAATATGGTTATTTAGGAACCTAACTTCAGGCACCTAGATTTGAAAATTCTAGCTATAGTCTGTATTAACTCAAATAGACTTCCATGATCCATCTCGGAACCACTCACATTTAAATATATATTTATGGTGCTGAATGTGTAAATAAACACATAGTATAATGGTGCCTGCTGGTAATGTCAAACTATTCAATTATTTTGTTTTAGAGGGAAAAACAACTTTCACTTGGCAAAAAAGAATATGTTGAATTATCCATATTTTCAAATCATTATAGTTACATAAAAGACAGTTTTGGAGGCAGAGAGTGAAATCTCAGTGTTTCTGCTTTTCTCAACCCTCTGTGGGAATTCATTTATACAGCCACTAGAGATCACACAGATCTATAGGAAAGCCTGAAAATAAGATGAAATACAACAGATACAACAGACATTTCTGGCAGGGGTAGCTCTATGTTTTTTGCCGCCCCAAGCACGGCAGTCAGGCGGCCTTCAGTCCGTGGTCACGCGTATTCGGCAGCGTTTCTGCAGGTGATCTGCCGGTCCCACAGCTTCGGCGTACCCACCGCCGAATTGCCACCGAAGCCGCGGGACCGGCACACCGCCGAAGGCCGCCTGACTGCCGCCCTCACAGCGTGCCCCCCGCAGCTTGCCGCCCCTGCTTCCTGGTGCATATTTAGGTCCAGGTTGTGCCAGAGAGTTTGAAGTCACAACTGATTGTGATCACAAACATTATCAGTTAGCCATTTAGGGGCTGACACTCAACCAGGCCCTTTGCAGCCTCAACTTTTATGGGTATAATTTTCAGAAGGTGCTGAGCCAATGGGAGCTGGTGGCACTCAGCATTTTGCAGGATCAGGCCCTAACAAACTGCTGAAGGGGAATCAAGTCTCTCATGGATCAGCTTCATGCTTTGGCACATAACCTCTCTAAAATCCAGGAGCCCAGCTTACCAACCTGAAGAACTCTGCCAGTAATTTCAGCAGAGGTTCCTGCCCTGGCCTGTGACCCTTCGAAGGTGTAAAAGGAGCATTAAGAGGAAAAGGAATCCTGGCTTTTGATGTTCAAGTAGTAGTAGACTTTTGGGGACAGTCATTCCAAACACTATCTCTTTTAGCGGAGACAATGAGAGAACGATTCTGCCTGGCCCTTATGTTGGTGCACAGCTGGTGGTAGCACTTGAGTGTAGACTTGCCCTCACTCCAACTATCGTGCAGATTAGTTTACAGAAAAAATCTAGTTCCATAATCCATTGGACCAACATTAAAACATGAGCTTAGTATATAATAGAGACAAGTTGCTTTGCAAAACAAACTAACATCTGCATTTTAAGTGTCCTTTCTTTGCTAAGCCCATCACACTAGTTGTGTAACTTTGCCACCAAACAGCCCTCTCAATATCTTTATTACAGTAATGAAACTCTACAGCAGCCTGAGTATTACTGTGGGTGTAGTGTTGCATTAGTAAAATACAAAATATTTTCAGCTGTGAGGAAAAGCACTTTGTAACCCACCTGCAGTGTTATCGCTTGTAAATTATGGGCTGAAATTCTCATTCATGAGCACCAAAAGCACACATAGGGAAAAACCTACATCAATCCTTGTTTCAATGCTAGCATGTTAGTGGAATTAACAAGGTGGCTTGCTACTTGAATTTCATGGAGTGCAGTTTTGGTAGCAGTATTTCAAGATCAGGTGACTAAAAATAACAATGATCAATTATAGGAATGTTTTCACTGTGAAATCTACTGCAAAAGTGACATCTGTTTTATAACATGCACTGCTCACACCATGTTTTCCATGTACGTCACAGCACCATATCTTCCGTGCTTGCAGCCTCTTCTTCATATATTTGTTAGTTAGCACCTGATCACACAAACATTACGAAGCAATAAAGCAATCGCAATCTATTGGCCCTGGCCTCTGTAACACATTAGGAGGGGTACTGAGATAATAGTATGAATAATTCTCAGACTCTCCACTTTTTCCTGCCTCTCAGACTACTTATCTGCTGAAGTCCGGGCCAGAGCTCAGTCTTTTCATGATGCTAAAAATATTACACAGAGTTAAACCTCCAAGAGAGTGTGCCATACAATTTCTTAAGAAATGAAATGTAATATTTACAGACTTTTGCAACCGGCATTTGGAATACTTGTGAATTATTTTCTTAAAACTATTATGCAGTACCTCTGTTGGTGTTTTTCCCACACAGCCCTCCCCACTTCATTGCTGTTAAATACGCTTCAATGCCAGGTACACCTTAACACACACCTACATACTTCCCTCCAGTCTTCGCACAAAGATGACTTCTTAATCTCTGCAGTGTGGCATCAGAGTGCATGTGTGTCACCTGAACTCTTCAGAGCCAGAGGAGAATGGCAGCCCAGCTCCCCTCCAAACTCATTATCGTCTTCTCAGCAAAAACAGGCCAAAGAGCCTCAGAGCCAGCAGCAATTCCAGTTCCTTCCTCAATAGCTGGTCATCTCTTCAGCTTCCAGCAAGGTAGGGTGTCTTGTAGGTAAGGGTCTCGGGCGCAACTCTCACATCAGACACATCTCAGTCCTGCATAAGTCAGCTGCTGAGTCCACAGGCCTGTCTCCAACTCCCAGTATTTATAACCTTTTCTTTACTGAGCAATAATTGGCTCAACTCTCAGAAGGTGAATGTGTGATTGTGTGGGACCAGCAACACTGCTTCCCCATAATAGAAACCCTATGCAGATCTTCAGAAACAGTTATTGAGTATGTCTGGTAGCTACACACCCTGTTTCTGGACTCTTCTAACTAAGTTGCCTTGCCTGCTTTCTGCATGGGTGCAGAGACACACAGGACAGAATTCAACTAAAATCCATGTCCCCTTCCCACTGCGTCTTCCTTTCTTAGTACAGTATTTATAAAAAATTATATAAAATGCTGCAATATAAGCCTATGGATTACACTTCCTTCATTTTTCTGAAGGTCTAGGAACCAAATCAGACACTTCCTTGGCACAAAAGGAATTTTCACATTTGCAGCAGAGAGCCTGGATGCACAAAATATACCCTGCAGAACAACTTTGTTTTAGTACAGAAAGCTATGTGTTTACAGAAAGCATCACACTCAGCCTGCAAGAATTTCACAGGGTCTCTGCACTATTCATTTTTAGCTGATGTAAACTGATCTATTCTTATTATTATTTTATTTTATTTTATTATTATTGGGATTCGTTATTAATTTATATTGCAGTTGTATCTAAAAGCTCCAATCAGGAATTGTGGCCACATTGTGTTAGGCACTGCACACGCTTATAACAGCCTTCCCCCACTGCTGGAGCCTTTCACTGCTACATGTAGCTACACACCTCAGTGACATGCATGGGGACAGCCTGCCTTTCACTGTGGCATAGTGCCAGATAGTAGCTCTGCCACAAGTGGAGACATAGCCTTAGTGGCTTTATTAGCCAGATAGTAGCTTTTAAATAGTACTCTTATTTATTTATGTATTCAAAATTATAAGATGAAATATGTATAGGGAACCTATCTCATGGGTTAAAACACAAAATAATACCAGAAGATGGCCCAAAACTATGAATTTAACAAGAAGACTTTTGTAAATAGGCACTGATATGTTGATTACTTTGAAATGAGATGTTACCACTGTATGTCCACTCTAAGCTATTTATTAGAAGATTGCAAAAGATGTGCTGCTCATTATCAAGCACTTTTCTCAGTCTTGAGACACGGATGTGGCAAAGAGGAAATATTAGGTCTTGCTGAACTGTTCATAAAAGAGCTTAAGTGGCAGATTTAACAACCAGCAAGGTGAGCAAAGGCTGACCGGGCTCCACGCCCCGCGTCTCCCTCTCCCATCTGCCAGTGGCAGAGGAACAAAAAGATGAGCCCCAATGCAGGTTTTTATTGTGGGCCCTCTCACTTCTCTCACCCTACCTGACTCTACACACCGGCTCTGCTCCCCCATCCTCCCACCTGCCCAGCTCCATGCCGTGCCATCTGCTCCCTCTGCCCGGGCCCTGCACCTGCCATTAGAGCCGGGACCACTGCTCCCGCCAAAGCCAGGACTGCTGTTGCAGGAGTCAGAGCACATCAGTGCTGCTGCCACCAGAGCTAGAGTCAGAGCCGCTAGGAAGAGCGGCACCCCAGGTTCAGCTGCCCGCATTTGAATTTGCCCAGGCAATGGGAGGGGAGGAGGGGCCTCCGACCAACATGGAGCGTCAGCCATTGGTGGCCCCACTAACCAGAATTCATGGCAGAGTCCTCATTGTGGAGGCCCTGTGGAAACTGAAACGTGAGCAGTGGGGAGCAGCACATTGCCCTTCCTAGACGCTCCAGCAGGCCGCAGAAAATGGCAGCAGCCTGCGCCAGGGATGTGTTGTGCGGCCGAGCAGCCCTGACCCGGGGCCCTCCAAGTGCATGGGCCCCTCAGCAACTGCACCAGCTACTCCTCTGCCACTGCCACCTGCCCTCCTCACGCAATTCCAGGGCCTCACCCTCACAAGTAGCTGAGTCAATTACCAGGCAAGGGGCCCCCTCGCTGCCTCAGGGCTGATGCAGTCGCATGGGTTGCATGTGTCTAACGCAGCCCCTGGCCATCAGCCCCCATTTTTATAGGGGTGTCACTGCCAGGGGACCCACCCCCATCTGTCCTGCAATGCTATGCCTTTGCAAAATGCTACAGCACTGAGCCTGCCCAGCAATGTGGTAGTAGTAGATGCTTCCTACCCATCATGCAGGGGTCACAGCCACTGGCCATGCTCCTGTGCTGAAGGGGCTGCTGTTGGGAAATGTAGTTTGTTCCCATAGGCTCCATATCCTCCTCTTGCTGTGGGACACACAGTTTTTGTGTCTGCCTGCTCTGGCCTCTCCCCAGCCCCACAGCACTCTCCCCAGCCAGTCCCACTCTAATTCGGCCTCTCTCTGTTAGATTCTGCACAGAAAATCAACTTTTTTTAGGATTACCCCCACAACTGAAGGAAAAATTAAACAGCACAAAAATATACTTTATTTAGGCCTATATACTTCCAACTTAGTTATTCTCATATGTTTGAAAATGAAAACCATAAAGACAAATACAAGTCTGGTTTTACAAAACAAAAAGAAAAATATTTGTGTTACTGAACACATTAAGAAGTGTCAAAAACTACATGCATTCAACACTGTCACAGACATGGCTGAGCGACTTTGCTCTCCTTGCTGTTGGGAAAGATGATATGAGACAGCAAGGTTGGAGCTGGACAGCATCACAGAACAATTTGCCAAGGAAAAGTGTCGCCGTGGTGCAAGGTTCCAGTATTTGGAATCAGCAAGCCAGCACAGTGTGGGTGAGATTCCACTTTTGTTTAGCCCTGTGATTTTTGTTTTATGGGTGTGTTTTTTAACATTTTAAAAAAGCCTCAGGAAATGTGACCATTGGGCCCCCATGCTTCATGTTTGCTGACCATGGTCTGACCCTTAAATCTGCCCCAGAAGAATACGCTTTCTTACAAGGGCATATATTTGGAGATTATTATTTAAAGAGCATCTAAAGATGTGCCGGGAATCTCACAGCAAAAAGACACGAGCCTTGCGTTAAGGAGTTTACTGGCTGAGGCCTTGATCTTGCAACTGACACTTAGTGGTGTTCTGTGCTGGTGTAGCTGTCTACCCATGTGCTGTCAACTGCAGCATCAGGGCCTCACTACCAGCAAGGTGTAATGAGAGGGGCTAACAAGACAGAGGGGAAGAATGGTGAGTAACACCATGTAATAAACTTACATGGTTATACAGTGTATGCTACTCTGCAGCATGATTGAGCACAGAAAAATGAAACAGTATGAGACTTAATCAGCAGCAGGTTTAACCACTGAAGAAGTGAGCCGTGATAATGGATTTTAAAAAGGAGCGAGATGAGGTTTTGAGGACAAACTCAGGAAAGGCGTTGCATGCACAGAGTTGGCATGAAAGAAGGTGTAGAGGTACGTGTGGGAGAACTGAACAAACAGGAAATGAGGCTGCTGTCACTGTAGTAGAGAAGAGGGCATGGGAGGTGGGAATGTAATAGCGTAACACAGGGGAAATTGTTAGCCCAGTACATAAAAACTGAAGACAAAGGGCCTGACTCTCTGCTGCCATGCACCTTGTGTAATCATTTCTGTGTGTTACAGAATGCTACTGTTCTGCTTCAGTAGCCTACTACAGTGGGGTTGCACAGGTTTGTTACTGGAATCTAGTGACTGGAATTCAGTAAACACTTCTGTTGATGATGCACAAAGAGGAATAGAATCCTGCTCACACTCTCATGTGTGTAGGCTCTGCGGGGCTAAAGAGAGTAAAAAACTTATTTTAGTCACCAACCTAAACAGAGAGGACTGAATACATACCAGGTGCAGATCTCATGAACAATAACCAGTTTCATGGTCACTTTTTCAGCCAAGTAAGAACTGGGGGATGTGACATGCAGCACCAGCTGAGGCCAGGGGTCGGAAGTTTCTATTAGGCTGCCCAGTGCAAGTGCTTTAGGACAGGGCACCTTCTGAGTGGAGGTGGCTGAGTGGCTTTTTGCCCCATTAGAGCTAGGGAAGACTCTTTTTCTGAAGCTAATAGCGTGTTCAAGAGGTGGGGAGTTGCCTCTCTGAGCCCAGAGGCAGAAGTAAAGGAACAGGGAGTGATGCTTTTGTTGAAGAGACATGTGATGCGGAGGGTACTACAAGCCACAAAATAAATGTTGGGTGCCTCCATGCAGAATTCTGAGGGTATGTAGACTACTCCTCAGTGTCTAAACTGTGCAACATCCTAACTATGATCTTCAGATCTCCACAGGAGCCTGCATGCAACATTGTACTGGCATGTAAGCTAGTGGAATAACACAGCAGGGAAAAAGCAGTCATAGCCAGCAAGGTCTTTTCCTAAAAGCCTTGATTAATGTTTATAACAAAAGTGTTAGTTGTTTGTAGTGTAGCTATAGCCGTGTCGATCCCAGGATATTAGAGAGACAGGATGGGTGAGATAATGTCTTTTATTGGACCAACTTCTGTTGGTGAGAGAGACAAGGGTGTTGTGGTCTTTTATATTTTTCCTGTGTGAGGAAATCTGTGAGGGAGTTTAAAATGGTATTTTCATCCCCTGGTCAGACGGCTTAAACTCCCTCCGAGATTTCTACCACAACTTCAACAACCACCATCCGTCCATTAAACTCTCTCTGGAACTCTCCCGCACCACCATCAATTTCCTGGACACCACAATCAGCTTCAGCAATGGAACCCTCCAGACAGCCATACACAAGGATCCCACGGATCACCACAGCTAGTTCATAGATCACTCCAAATACGCCAAAATATCTGTTATCTATAGCCAGACACTCAGATACCACAGAATATGCTTTGAGGCTAAAATCCAGGATATACACCTTAACACACTTAAAACCGCCTTCACCAAACAAGGATACTCCACCAGAGAAGTAGACTGCATCATGGAACAGGCCACCCAAATACCCCGAGAGAACCTGCTTCAATACAGAAATAAAATCCCCTCTGATTGCACATCCCTAGTTGTCACCTACCACCCCACCCATGGAACCCCTCTGAGGGATCATCAAATAACTACCTACATCCCATACTCGATGGAAACCCCATCCTGAAACCCCACTCCCACTTCTGGTCTTCAAACAACCCCCCAACCTCTCCAAGCTCATCAATAGAAGCAAGCTCCCCACAGACCAGGACCCACCAACTCAAAGCAACATCGGACCCTGCCAGAACAACAGATGCAAAACCTGCAGATGTCTCCACTGCTACAATGATCAACACCCCCCCACAACACACCTTTCCAGATCCCTGGATCCTATATATGCCTATCACAACATGTGGTATACCTCATCCAGTGCACTAAATGGCCCAATAACAACAATGTAGGTGAAACCAGACAATCACTATGCTCTTGAACTCACACAGGAAAATGATTAAAAAAAACCCACTCTATTTACTTATAGGGGAACACTTTTCACAAAGCGATCACTGTATATGTGGCCTATCAGTCTCCATCCTCATAGGAATCCAGCACAACACTTTCAAAAGACGAGCCTGGGCGCTTAAATTCATTACTCTGCTAGACACCAAAAATTATGGACTGAACAGAGACAATGAATTTATTGCTTATAACAACAACCTATAACCCACTAGCCCCCTCTCTTTGTCTTTTGACTGCAGAGGTATTACCAAGCTACTCTACCTTGAATGGTCCCTTACAATATGTGCTATTTGTGCTTATCAATCTGTTCCACCTTGCATTTTTGCTGTGGTGCTGTGAGTTCCTTTCCCAGACCTGAAGAAGAGCTCCGTGTGGCTCAAAAGCTTGTCTCTCTCACCAACAGAAGTTGGTCCAATAAAATATATTACCTCCCCCATCTTCTCTCTCTCAAAGAGTTAGTTATAAGCTAACATTAAAAAAAAAACTCCATAGTTTAAGCCCGGCACAAGACCCTGGAGGATAGAGCAGCCCAAGAGTATGTATTCCTGCTGCTTCTCGAGCAGCTGTTCTCATAATCCTTCCCTGGAGCACCTGTTCAAGGGAGAAGGAAGCTGTGCTGGAGTTAAGTCCTTGTTCACTGTGGACCATGTAGGGCCCTGTAACTCATGAGAGGGCATTTTTCAGGAATGACCTCAATGAAGTTGGATGTAATATCCACACAGCTTTTCCATCTTGTTTAGTTCGTAAACCCAACGCTTTGGGAGTCAGACTCTCACTATGACCCAAACAGGGTGAGTGATGAAAAAACAACCCTTGTATATTCTTTTACGTTTTAAGTGAATTCACTGGCTAAGACTCGATCCAGATAAGATTGAGGTGACGTTGGTTCACTCTGTATTCAAACCTATTTTGTGCTCCCTTATTATTATGCTCACAATTATCTAGCAAATGAGTTCACTGGCAGAAATGTTCACTGAAACAGGGCACTTTATGCAAATATCACAAGCTAAATTCCCACTGAACTCTTTGGGGACTGTAGGGAACACAGAAGCAGGCCCAGAGTCCGATGGCACCAGTTTGATAAATGTACTGTGTTTCTTTCATTGCTTCATTGTTCTTGCCATTTGTCCATATTTTGAGGGGCTTTAATTTCTTGCCTATATTTTTCCCCTTGTTGGAATTCCCCCCCCCCCCCGTTTTTTTAGCTTTAGCTGCACCCTCATTTGCTGTCATTACCGCTGAGCCAGAATCCAGCTGAGTCTGTTTGTTCCCCTGGTAACCCAAAACACAAACCGATGCATGTTGTTTTATAGACTAAACCTTCCTCTCCCTCATTTAATGGATTTAAAAGTGTTTAGGGAGGCCAGCATTCCTACAGTTATTGAGGCTTGCACGCCCCTATTTTAATGCAGTCAAAATAGCAACCAATTCTAAGTATATCAACAATCAGCTCTCTTTGAGTTTTAGTCAGTCAGTGCCTTTCTTGGTACATGAAAAACTGCCATGGCATATCCTGGCTTTAAAGTGTTTGATCCAGTAGTGCAAGTTTCCTTAAAACAGTGGTTATTTGCTCCTTTTATCATCTGCATATTGCATATTACCTACCAATAATTACTATTCTTTAGCATAGTTGTAACAACATTATGGGCCTCATTCTCACATGACGTTGTCATTTGCACCCTGTGTAAAATGAATGCCAAGCAGTTGTGAAATGCTCCTGTATCAGAATTCTGCACTTTTTCACACTGCTCAGCACCCATTTTGCTGTGGTGTTAATGACTACACAAAGTGCAAGGCAATGAAGAGCCCAGCCGTTAGGACCAGATCCTGACCCACAATACAGGCCCTTTGCACAACCCTGATGTCATAAAGGAGCCATCTAGCTGTCCTAATTGAGCAGCTGGGGATTCCCTCAGCATAGGAAAATCCCTCTCTTGGGTAGAATTGGCTTTAAACCATAGGCGTGCGCAGCACATTTCATTAGGGTGTGCACCCAGGAAGCCCCACCCTAGCCCCACCCCTGTCCTGCCCCCATCCACTCCCTCCTACTTCCCACCCCCTGACTGCCCCCCTCAGAGCCCCCAACCTCCCCTGCTCCTTGTCCCCTGACTTCTCCTTCCTGGGACTCCTGCCCCTAACTGCCCCCCTAGGACCCTACGCCCTACCTGTCCCCTGACTGCCCCGACCCTTATCCACACCCCCACCCCCAGACAGACCCCCAGGACTCCCACGCCTATCCAACCACTCCCTGCCCCCTGATAGGACCCCTAGAACTCCTGACACATACAAACCCCCCTGCTCCCTGCCTGCCCCAACCCCTCTCCACACCCCTGCCTCCTGACAGCCCCCCCCAGAACTCCCGACTCATCCAACCCCCCCCCCAGCTCCTTGTCCCCTGACCACCCCCTCCAGAGAACCCCCCCACCCTAACTGCCCCCCCGGACCCTCCTTACTTCCTGTCCCCTGACTGCCCTGACCCCTATCCACCCCCCACCCCCTGACAGACCCCGGGACTCCCATGCCCCATCCAACCCCCCCTGCTCCCTGACTGCCCCCTCCAGAGACCCCCTGCCCCTAACCACCCCCCCCAGGATCCCACCCCCTATCCAATCCACCCTGCTCCCTGTCCCCTGACTGCCCCCACCCCTTATCCAACCCCCCCGGCCCCGGACCCCTTACCATGAGGCTCCGAGCAGCATGTTTGCTCCGCGCAGAGCCAGACACGCTGCCCCACAGGAGCGGGCAGCCCCACCCCTCAGAATGCTGCGCGCGCAGCGGCATGGCTCCAAGGGACGGGGGAGGGGCCGGCAGCTTGCTGCGCTCCGTCGGGCGCTCCAGCCCAGGACCGCGGACCCCATTGAGAAGTAGATGATCTCAGAAGAATGAGAACCCAAAATCAGAGTAAAATAAAATCAAAGATAAATAAATTAATGTATTACAATAGCACCCAGAGGTCTGAATCGTGACTGAGGCCCCACTGTGCGAGATCCCGTGCATATGCATAGCAAGACATGATCCTGGCCCCGAAGAGTTTACAGTCTAATTTAATACAAGGTGCACCAAGTGGGTTGGATAGCCTGAGGGAGTGACTACTAATGTGATGTACCTTCATCCCAAGTCTATCCATGCTCACAGGTGTTAATTGAACACAGTCTTCCAGAGGAAGATGCTATATGGAGGCAGCTGCTCCATTGTGCCAGGACAGCTGCTCCCATGTACATAGAATCATAGCATTTAAGGCCAGAAGGGACCAACAGATCATCTAGTCTGACCGCCCAGCCACCCGCCTGAGCTAACTTGAATCCAGCTAGCGTTGGTAACAATAGCAGTGAAGACAGCGCCACCCAGGCTTCAGTGTGGGTAGTGCAAGCCTAGTATGGCCCCTGGATGCATATTTGGCTCACTAGCCCACACTGAAGACCATGCTTCGCTGTCTTCATTACTATTGTTACCTGCGCTAGCTGGATTCAAGCCAGCCTGGATAGGCCAGTTCCTGCACAGTGATAGCTCTGGTAGGTCAGCCTGTGCACAGCTTTTGCTGTGTAGACATACTTCTAATGTCACTTGGTGATAGCAGTGTAGCTGCTATTATATCACAGTGATGTGTGTGATGCACTTAGATCCTTTAAAAAGAACAGGAGTACTTGTGGCACCTTAGAGACTAACAAATGTATTAGAGCATAAGCTTTCGTGGACTACAGCCCACTTCTTCGGATGCATATAGAGTGGAATAAATATTGAGGAGATATATATATATACACACATACAGAGAGCATGAACAGGTGGGCGTTGTCTTACCAACTCTGAGAGGCCAATTAAGTAAGAGAAAAAAAACTTTTGAAGTGATAATCAAGCTAGCCCAGTACAGACAGTTTGATAAGAAGTGTGAGAATACTTACAAGGGGAGATAGATTCAATGTTTGTAATGGCTCAACCATTCCCAGTCCTTATATCCTTTAGTGAGAGGTGCTGTAGGAAAAGCCTGTGATGGATCTATGGAATAGATCACTGTTTATGCCATTGACTCTAACTAAACTGTTTACTACTTTAATATTTTATGCATTCATTCTTGTTTTCTTCATAATCTTTTTTATGTACATCTTCAATAACGTAGTAAATGGCAAATTAATTGATGCATGACAATAACACAACCAGCTCATCAAAAACATTTCTAAACACGGGGAGCTCTGCATCTCCAAATGAGGTAAATCAAAAACGATTACTGCCTAAATTGCATGCTAAGTAAGTAAAAGATAATCATATTAAAAGCAGGTGTTGCAACTAAATAAAACTTCTAACTGAAATGCTACATTAAAATCATTGCTTCTAAGTTTCTTTCCCATCAGTCTCACAATTAAAGTTTTTAGCAGCATGCATCTTTCTTTGCCTTTCCTCTCTTTAATTATTGTCTCATAAGTGGTCTGATTCTCCACTGCTTTGCATTATGTGTAGGCATTTACACCTATGGAGTATGTGCATCAAACCCACTAAATGAGAGTGGATGCATTTCATACCTACTTTGCACAGGTGTAGATGATTGCACAGGTTGAAAGGCAGAGGAGAATGAGACCCAATAATTATACAGCTGGGCAGGGCCACCCAGAGGATTCCGGGGGCCTGGGGTCTTCGGTGGCGGGAAGAAGCTCCGGGGGCCCGGGCCCTGTGAGAGTTTTCCGGGGCCCCTGGAGCGAGTGAAGGACTCCACTCCAGGGGCCCCAAAAAACTCTCATGGGGCCCCCTGCGGGGCCCAGGGCCTGGGGCAAATTGCCCCACTTGCCCCCCCCCCCCCTTTGGGCAGCTCTGCAGCTGGGTAGGCCAGAATAAGTATGTGTAGAGTTGCACCAGTGGTGACCTGAGTGATCTGACGTATTGGTGCTACAAGCCAATAGAAAAGATGATTGAAGATAACCCACTGGAGTTGACAGTAAGCATATGGGAAAAACAAAGTGAAATATGAGAAGACATGGGAGGAATATGTATCAAAAGTGAATAATTTGGGCAAAGCAATCACTTTTCAAGCCTTTTATTTCCTGTACTGTTGATCCTTTAATTACACAACTTGCTTATCACCAAAATGTACTTTCTGAAACCATCTAATCAGAAGCAGGTTTCAGAGCTGATCAGCTGTTGCTCATTACAGGTGTTGTTTTCCTGTGAAGACTGCACTTCATATTTTGGATATTTGACCTAGTAATAACGTCAATGAAGTTACTCCTGATTTTCACCAGTGCAAGAGAAGACTCTTGCCTTGTGTACCATTGCCCTCTATGGAGGGAAATTCAGACCTGCTCAAGTGTGTAGGATCTGTGCCTCTCTAATGGCTACAGTCCACAGATTATATATAAGCCCTAAAGGTAGGATTTTCAGAAGTGTTCAGTATTGGCCTAACTCTTCTCCTATTGAAGTCAATAGCCAAACTCCAAATTAAGTGTTTTTTGAAGATCCCACTTTAATACTATTAGAGTTTAACTTAGCTCAGTGGTCAGAGGCATTTGTATTGGAAGCAGAGTTCTATCCCCACTAATGTCCTTGAAACATGAGTTGCCACAGTGTGCAGCAAAGCTGAAAACTATGAGGAGCTCTGTCATTGATCTCCATTGAAATTCTCCATACAATTCTTCAGTGCAGGATGGAGAGGAGAATTTTGTCCTGTATCTCTAGATGGAAGCCTATGGGTGAGAGTATATGCCCACAGATATATATTTATATGGATGCTTGTATTCTGGTTTTGTAAAAAAAACCTGTCCATTGGGATCTTACTATAAACAGCCCTAGCTGTTCCACAAAAAGATTTCAATGCCTGTTCTGGGGTCTCTTCTCTTCTGGAAACATATGCTTTACTGTAACTCTCCTTTGTTCTAATTAGACTTACAGGTGAGAATCTAATGAGACTAGAGGCTAGGTTTGCCATTGGCATGAGCAAGTGCAACACTATTACTAGCAATTCATTACACATGCTGACAACAATTGCAAATTTAGCTCTTGCACCTATTCGATACCTTGTTTTTCTTCAGTTGTGATATACATCAGTTGTGAAATATCTTTATTTGTTCAAGGATTCAGCACTCCAGTGTTTTACTGACATAATCTAGCTTTGGACAATATACACAACAGACTTTGGGAGCTGCTTATATTTGTCTGGAGCCAGAATGTAGCACTTAATACCGGAGGCTTTTTTGTTTATTTTTCTCAAGAAGACACTTTTTTATTTGTGTGTACTTTCAAGAAACCAAATCCAGGTTTTTTCTGCGTAGAAAGTGTGGGGTAAATATCTGGGGCAAGATTTGCCAGAACACTCACTGCTTTGTGCCACTCCAGCAACACAAAACAACGGTAGATCCAGACAGTTAAGCTGGCTTTAACAGCTGCTTTGCATTGCTAGCACTGAGCAAAGCAGCTGGAAGGTACCGATGAATCTGGTCCCATGATTAGGGGTTAACAGGTGAGTCGTATTAGATAACCTTAGCAACTCTTAGACCTGCACATAGTTTGGAAGAATTCTGTTATCATTCACATCTGTGTTCAATCTATAGAAAAGGACTACAGAGAACTGAAAAGGCAGCATCTTTTCAGAGAACTTGATGCCAATAATACTGAGCAAGGCCAATTAGAGAGAGTGATTGTGTCACATGTTAAAAGACAAAAAACCCAACCAAATAGCAAGTACGACAGGTACAAAACTCCATTGCAATCTAGTTGGCACACAGTTCTGTGGTGGGAGAGCCCTATTCTGGTATAGCTCTCACCAACCAGGCAGTACCATTGCACAAACTAAACAGCAAGGCAAGGTAGTTTAGGCTCAGTAAGGCAGATCAGTGGATCTGGGACCTCTTGCTCTGATGAAAAAGTATTTTGCAACCTCTCCCCAGCAGCACACCCTTCACATCTGACCCCTGTAGATTTTGTTTTTCAGCTTCCAGTGCCTCCCCACCCAGCCAGTTCCACCACTCTTGTAGAGTTTGATCTACCAGCCATCACCTCACACACACCTCTGGGTTATGATTTTTACATTTTCCAGCAGAATCCTCTTCCCAGCCACAGGAGAGGTTCTGCAGCTCCATATGTTTGATTAATTTAGGTCCCATTTAGGAGCAGGTTGTGACTAGTCCCACATGGGCATGCAAGGTTGTGGGGAAGGATGCTGGAGCAAGGAGCCTTTCCCCACTCCAACTGTGCTCCCAGTGCACGTGCTCCTTGAGTTTGAGCACTGTTCCCTCTTGACAGCTCTGTGTGTTTAAGCTACCCTACAGGGGGCAAGGAAGAGCAAGAACCCATTCCACCCTCTGCACCAGCTAGCACAGCTGCCAGGACACGCAAGGGGATATATATGCTGTAGCATCCTAAAGGATTGTGTAGCAAGATATGCTCCCTCTCTGTGCCTGGGAATTGTGGGCAGGAATTATGTCATAATGAAACAAAAACCCTCCTAGAACTGCCCCAGAGGCAGGATAGCTCTGAGTAGCTAAACACAGCCCTTAGTTTTGCTCTGTCCCAGTTCCGAGCATTCCCAATCAGTTCATGGCTCTGCAATAAACTCAGAGGGCTCTCAGACTGGCGTAAGTTAAGAATTTAATGTAGTTACACCTGCATCAAACTTGTGCGAGAGAAAAGAGAATCCAGTCCAACGTGTGGCATGTGCCTGTCTTTATTACCTATACTTTCATCTAGAACCATGCAGAGTGAAACTGTCTGGTTAAACTACGGTTGCGTAAGCACACCTGCAGTATAACATTTCTCTGGAAGTGGTTCCAAACTGCCACATGTGGCAAGCCTCCCCATCTCTCAGTTCGTAATGCCGTGCTGTGACATGTATTAACAGAATTATCCGCTTTCCACTTCACAGTCATGGACTTCAGATTTCTTGAGAATGTGAATACTGTATTTCTGAATGCAAGCAAGACTCCCAGCATTAACAGAATACTGAAGTGGGCTGTGGTTGATACTTACATTGCCACTTTCTACCACCTTGAATTCTACCCCTACTTATGGTTTTCATTTTTTTAAACCAGTGCATGTGATCAGTTGCAATAGCTTATTAGCAATCCTGACAGCAGAGTCAATGAAGTTAATGTCTGTGACCACCTTCTCTCAGGAACATGTTAAGATGGTGTTGCATACTGTAACATGAAAGAATCCTGCTGTCTTGCCAGTTGAAATTACTGCAGAAGATTCACCGTGGGTTACACCTGCAGGTGCAGGGATCCCACAGGCTTAATGTCTACTAAGGGAAGGTTGTGACCGCCCGAAAGTGGTTGCAGCCATCTCTACACTGGGGGGTCCTTTAAAGAGCCAGTACAGTCCAAAAAATGGTCACCAGTGATGTGGAAGGGAACATGACCAGAGTGACTGAAGGATCCACTGATCTGGGGCACCCTCTGAGTTCTCTACCCTGATGGGGTTCCTATATTCCTATATATAGGTCCTTGATGGTGCAGAGGGGTCCATTTTGCACTGCCCTGTTCCAAGCAGAGTGAAACTTGGTCCATCATTGCACAAACAAAAGCTGCGTCAGCAAGAGTGCAGCCAGGCAGTTTTTAAGACATAACCTTGATATACGTGAAACTATCTGAACTGTGGAATTTCATTAGGTTATGGAGGGGGGATTGGGTTTGATCACTTTCAGTTAAGGATCAAAGTAATTTGCAAGCTTTGAGAGGATCAGGGGGTATCTGTGGCTGAGCTCAGTCTGAGATTTAGAAACTAGAAGAGCACTACAAGATTATTCATTTCACATAACCTGTCTGCCACCATTTGACTTTCAGTGGGATGTGGGCACTTTTGAAAATTTTACTCCTTATCTATAGCTATGAGATGACAAGTTGACAAATCCATACGCGTGCACACTATCTATACAATGGAACAGGCAGAACAGGTTAAGGCAGTCACTCTTGCTGGGCCTCTTGTAGGCACGTGACCATAGTATGTCCATGACAGACATATCTGATTGTCCTCATAAATCAGCCCCTTATTTAAGCTTAAAATACGCCACTGGATATGAAGGTGGGGTGTTCATTGAGAGCTTCAGACTGAGTCATAAGGGTGAGGACCAAAGGTACGGGTTACATGGGAGTGAAGCTTGTAGGAGAGAGTCTGTCGATCAGTAGTTCTGTAGGGAACTGCCCTTGACTGCAGAAATGCTCCAAAATTGTAATGGCTTTGAGTTTGGAATAAGGACTCTGCCATTGCTCTGCATGAGAGTACCTGGCATTAAATGAGGATATTGATATAACAGGCATCACAGAAACTTGGTGGAATGAGGATAATCAATAAGACATGGTAATATCAGGGTATAAAATATATAACAATGATGAGTAGATCATGCTGGTGGGGGAGTGGCACTATATATATAGTAGTAGGAAAATGCTGCTGACCACTTGACCAGGATGGTGATGGTGATTGTGAAATGCTCAGGTTGATTAGAGAGGCAGAAAACCCACTAATAATGGGAGATTTCAACTATCCCCATATTGCCAGGGTACATGTCACCTCAGGAAGGGATGCAGAAATAACATGTCTAGACGTATTAAATGACTGCTTCTTGGAACAGCTTGTCCTGAAACTTACAAGGCAGTTCTTGATTTAGTCCTAAGTGGAACACAGGATCTGTTCCAAAAGGTGAATATAGTTGAACTGCTCAGTAAGAGCAACCATAATGTTATTAAATTTAAATCCCTGTAGGAGGGAAAATGCCAAAGAAACCCATCACTGTAGCATTTAACCTCAAAAAGGGGAACGACACAGAAATGAGGAAGGTAAACAGAAATTAAAAGGAACAGTCACAAGGGTGAAATGCCTGTAAGCTGCACTGAGACCGGGGCCGGCTCCAGGCACCAGCTCAGCAAGCAGGTGCTTGGGGCGGCCAAGGGGAAGGGGCGGCACGTCGGGCTCTTCGGCGGCAATTTGGCCGTGGGTCCTCGGTCCCTCTTGGAAGGAAGGACCGGCTGCCGAATTGCCGCCGAAGAAGAAAGTGGTGCGGTGGAGCTGCCGCTGATCGCGATTGCGGCTTTTTTTTTTTTTTCCGCTTGGGGCGGCAAAAACACTGGAGCCAGCCCTGAGTGAGACTATTTAAAAACATCATAATAGAGGCTCAAACTAAATGCATACCCCAAATAAAAAAATAGTAAGAGGACCTGTGATGGGGTGTCCACCCCACACAAGTCCTCAGCAGGTTAATATTGGCCAAAAGGGGCCAATCAACCTTATATGCTGCACCTGAAGGAGAACCAGGGATTAATAAATCTAATGGCAGATGAAGCCTAGCTGGGGGAGGAGCTGGGATAGGATTATAAACCAGGAAGGGTCTGCAGGGAAGAGGTTTGCAGTCACTCCCTAGAGGGAAAGGGAGTTGGCCAGAGACAAGGAGGAGATTCAGGGGGAGAGTAAGCTCTGGGGTACTGCTCTGGACTGAGGAGTCGGGCAGGAGGCCAGGAGACTCTCCAGTGATAAAGAAGAGATAGGCAAGGAGATAAAGAGGTGAGGTTGGAAGGAGCCCAGGAAAACAGAGCCTGAGCAAACCTGGATTGCTAGTCATAGGGCCCCTGGGCTGGAACCCAGAGTAGCGGGTGGGCCAGGTTCCCCAACCTGCCACAGGACCTGGAGACTGGAATGGAAGACCTTCTGAGACAGTGTCTGGACAGTTTGTCTGGTGGGCCTTTGTTATCTCAAAAGGGGAGGAACTCTATAGTGACCTGGCTGGAGGGCTGAGTCATGAAGAAGAAGTACCCTGAGTCACAGAGAGAGAGAGCGGGTTCACAGCATGGGCACCCAATGGAAGGGGGCGCCAGATGGGGTGAGAGCTATTTTCCAGCCCCAAGGAGGCACAACCTGTGGTGAGTGGGACCCTTTTACAGTACAAAAAAAAATGCTACATGGGTAAACAGTAAAGTAAAAGAGGCAGTTAGAGGCAAAAAGGCGCTCTTTAAAAACTGGATGTCAAATCCTAGTGTGGAAAATAGAAAACAGCATAAAATCTGACAAGTGTAATAAGGAAGGCCAAAAAAGAATTTGAAGAGCAATTAGCTAAGGACACAAACACTAACAGCAAAAAACCCTGTAAGTACATCAGAAGCAGGAAGCCTGTTAAACAGTCAGTGGGACTACTGGACGATTGAGGCACTAAAGGAGCACTCAAGGAAGACAAGGCTGTTGCGGAATAGCTAAATTAATTCTTTGCATCAGTCTTCACTTCAGAGGATGAGTGAAGATCCCCACAACCAAACCATTCTTTTTAGGTGGCAAATCTGAGAAACTGTCCCAGATTGAGGTATCGATAGGTTTTGGAACAAACCAATAAAATAAACAGTAATAGGTCACAAGAACCACATCGTATTCATCCAAGAGTTCTGAAGGAACTCAGATATGAAATTGCAGTTCTACTAACTGTGGGGTGTAACCTGTTATTTAAATCAGCCTCTGTTCCAGATGGTGGATAGCTAATTTAATACCAATTTTCTTTTTAAAAGGTTCCAGAGACGATCCTGGCAATTACAGGCCAGTAAGCCTAACTTCAGTACCAGGCAAATTGATTGAAACTATAGTAAAGAACAGAATTATCAAACAAACCCAATATGTTGGGGGAAAGTCAACACAACTTGCCTCACCAATCGATTAGAATTCTTTGAGGGAGTCAACAAGCATATGGAGGAGGATGGTTCAATCAATATAGTTTGCTTGAGCTTTCAGAAAGCTTTTGACAAGGTCCCTCACCAAAGGCTCTTAAACAAAGTAAGCTGTCATGCAATAAGAGAGAAGATCCCCTCATGGATTAATAACTGGTTAAAATATCAGAAACAAAGGGTAGGAATAGTCAGTTTTCACAACAGAAAGAGGTAAACAGTGGAGTTTCCCCATGGGTATGTACTGGGACCAGTGCTGTTCAACATATTCATAAATGATCTGGAAAACAGGGTGAACAGTGTGGGGACAAAATTTGCAGATGATACAAAATTACTCAAGATAGTTAATTACAAAGCTGACTGCAAAGAGTTGCAAAGGATTCTCACTAAACTGGGTGACAAAATGGCAGATAAAATGCAATGTTGATAAATGCAAAGTAATAAACATTGGAGAAAAGTATCCCAACTATACATATAAAATGATGGGCTCTAAATTAGCTGGTACCACTCAAGAAAGAGATTGTGGTGTCATTGTAGATAGTTCCCTGAAAACATCGCTCAGTGTGCAGCAAGAGTCAAAAATGCGAACAGAATTTTAGGAACGACTAGGAAAGGGAGAGATAATAAGACAGAAAATATCATAATGCCACTGTATAAATCCATGGTTCATCCACACCTGGAATACTTTGTGCAGTTCTGGTCTCCCCATCTCAGAAAGGATATATTAGAATTGGAAGAGGTGCAAAGAAGAGCAACAAAAATGATTAGGGGTATGGAACAACTTCCATACGAGGAAAAATTAAGAAGACTGGACTGTTCATCTTAGGAAAGAGGCGACTAAGGGGGAGGCTATGACAGAGGGCTATAAAATCATGAATAGTGTGGAGAAAGTGACTAAGGAAGTGTTATTTACCCCTTCACATAACACACAACCCAGGGGTCACCCAATGAAATGAATAAGCAGACATAGGCTCTGCACCCACTGGCAGCTCCCTCCCCCCCGCCCCAGCTCACCTCCGCCTCTTCCCCTGAGCGCACCGCCGCACCCTGATTCTCCCCCCTCCCTCCCAGCACTTGGGAGAGGAGGCGGGGCCAGGATGGGGATTTGGGGAGCGGTTCAATAGGGGCAGGGAGGGACGGAGTTAGGGCGGGACTTTGGGGCAAGGGTGGAGTCGGGGCGAGAGCAGGGCCGGGGGCAGGGCCGGGGGCGCGAGCACCCACTGGCGCAGAAGAGAGTTGGCGCCTGTGTAGTCAGCAGGTTTAAAACAAACAAAAGGAAATACTTCTTCACACAGTGCACAGTCAACCCATGGAGCTGATTGCCATGGGATGTTGTGAAGGCCAAAAGTATAAATGGGTTCAAAAAAGAATTAGATAAGTTCATGGAGGATAGGTCCATCAGTGGCCCAGTATGGCCATTCTTATGTTCTTGTCAGTGATTGCTGTAGGCTTTTCTTGCAGTTGCTTTGTGGTAAGTGTTGTACGGATATAATGGCCACCTACTGCAGGTGTGTTGTGTTCTTCTGCTATAGAGTACACTCTGGGGGAAGACACACACACACACACACACACACACACACACACACACACTTTTAATCTCCATAGAGCTTGTCAGCACAGATCCCAGTTACTCATGCTGTGTGCTGGCATCACATTGTTTGAAAGTGCAGTTGTGTTGTAATTAGTGCCAACAACACAGGAGATATTCCTATTTACAAATATTTATTTTAGTTCTTTTTAAAAGATGCCCATTCAGTGTCCTAAGTGCATGTGCCCATATTAAGACATGGCAATAATTTAGGACCAGTATCCAAGAGATTGAACCCTCCTAATGAAAGTACCACTGTCTCCATCTACCTGATCACCCTCTCCCCATGCCCCAGAAAAGCCAAAGACCAGTCTGGCAGCAAAACCAGGGAGACCAACAAATTCAGGCTTTGGCAAACTGAAGCAGGAAGAGTTGCACAGTTGAGGACCCTCACTGAGAACAACCTGCCACCTGCACCCTCATAATGAAACCAGAGGCTACTAACTGAAATGCTTCAGATGATCTGAAGTGCTGGAGGCACATCACACAAGGCAAGTTGCAATCTCTGACTACCTAGAGTTGGTAGACAGACAAGCAGGCTCCAGTCCACTTAAAGCTCTATGGGCATGATCAAAAGCCCACTGAAGTCAATGGGAATCTTTCCACTAACGTCAGTGGGCTTTGGATCAGGGCTTTAACAAAACTCCATGACCTGTGTTGCGCAGGTGAAGCTAGATGATCATAATGGTCTCTTCTGGCCTGAAAGGCTCTGAATCTATAAACAATTGATAATTTTTTCTTGAGAAATACGAAGAATATTTTTGTTACTAGATGAGATTGTTTAAATATTTAAAACAAGTCGCCTCCTTCAGTGTATTTAAGCATGCATGGATGGCAGTGGGACAGAACCTCTGATCGAGCATACGATTAAATTGATTTTTACCAAACAGTATTCATAAAACATGAAGATTAAAACATTTGATGTGCATCATGTACTTGTGCGGCCGGAATAAAAATGATGCACAGCATGCTGATATTTAAGAAACAGCTGCCTCCAAAGTGTACTTAAGAGGTATTTAATGAAGAGGCCAATTATCTATTGGTGATTTCACATCCAGCCTGTGTTGTAACTACCATAACTCCAGAGGTCATGTCTTAGTCCTGTCTCGTTTCCCATAAAATGTCTGCTCTGGGGTATTTATCTAACATTATTCATCCACAGCAACCTTTGTCAGATGCCTGTTGGTAAGTCTTCATAAGTAATGGGCTTTTTCCTTTGAGCACTGTATTGTTTTGGTCTCTTCTGATGATGCACCAAGAAAACATTGAGCTGCTCTGATAAATAACTAGGAAAATGTCGGGAGAGAAATCTATTGAGAGCAAGCTGTCATACTTTGAAGGATTTTGTGCATAAAAAATACCACATATCCCTCAGATCTCCTTGGACTTTATTAGCATGATGTTTAGAAGGCACCAAAAATGAGTAGATTTAGGGGTGGGTATATTTTTCAGCAACAATAACCCCATACTTGTCACTTACCTGGAAAAGCACGTGGCCTGATGGTAAGAAGACTGGGGTTCTGATTTTCCATCTTCCCCCCTTTTGTAGTCCTTTATACATTTGCAGAATGCAAAGAGGGTACAAAAGACTACCTAATCAGAATGGTTGTATTTTACACTGGTTTTGTACTCTTTTTGCACAGGTTGAAGTGATTATACAAGGTTCAAGGCAGTGTAGAATCTCTCAGGAACCTTTTGTGTAGAAGAGCACATATTCTGATCCCAACTGAACCACTGACTCACCGTGGACAAATTTCTTGACCTCCTTGTTTCTCAGTGAAATCCAGCTAAAAAATTAGAAGGACCTAACCAAAAACCTGTTGCTTTTCAAAGAGGAGAACTCCTCCAAAATGTCAGAGAGCAGCCCTTCCCAAAGCAATACCATGACAACATTTCTGAAGAGCCCATTTGTGTGTGTGACGGAGGTAGCTCGCAGAAGCTCTAGATTACTATTCTTTCCAATGTGGTAACGCCAAAAGGTCCCAGGATTGGGTCCCCATTGTGCTGTGTGCTATGCAACTAAAGAACAAGACACAGTCCCTGCCCACAAGAACTTGCAAAGTAGAAACCCCAACCCAGGCAGGTGATGGGGAAAGGGTGATAGCACACAAGGGCAAGCAGAGCAATTACGGTGATGGATGGCAAACAGCATCTTTCCTTCATTTTTGACTTAGTGAGTCAAATAATTGTTTTGTTTACATTACCAAAAATATTGTTGTAAGGGTTTTTTTTGAGGGATGGGCACTCAGGGTTGAAGTGGGGAAGAGGAAGGGATTTCTGAAGTAAGAGAGGAAGGTAAATAAAAGAAGAAAAGCAGAGAGGAGAGAGAGGGGGGAGGGGAGAAGCATAAGAGAAAGGCAGTTGCTATGGTTGTTGAGGGGGAGGGATGAGGAGCTATCAACAGCCAATTGCAATACAACAAATGAAAAAAAAAATTCTGGCCATGATTCTCCAGGGCATAAAGTGACCTTAACCACTGGGGCACCCAGCCCAACCAGAATCCAGGTTTCAGAGATGAATTGATGTCACCAGGCTGTGAAGACTCTTCCCGCTATCTGCTGCTACTTCCATGTGGAGGATTGCAAGAAAGGCAGAGGGCTTGGTGCTCTGGTGGGTCTCTCAGGGTGCAGGAGTGGGCTGGAAGGCCCTGGTTTACCCTCTCAACTCTAGTTGGTATGGATTGTTTTGGGGAAAGAGCTCAGAGGGTCTGGTAAGGGCCATCTGAACATGTCATTAGTCTGCAAACAATATTCTTCAGATTACAAATCCCTGTTTCCATTTTGCATTACTGAATTTGCATGCAAACAACTTGGCTAGCACATGCCATTTTAGTTTTATAGTAGTTATAAAGCCAATGACTCTTGATTTTTAGCTTACAATGTTTACACCAAAAAAGATGTCCTACAGCTGTGTTCTTGACCCCTCTGACTATCTAATCCCTGCTTTATCAACATCTCAGCTCTCTGTTTGACATTAAACATCATGTTTATACTGATGACACCAAACTTTTTCCCATCCATCCTTTGTCCCTGCCAACATCTCTCTTTGTCATATATTCCTTAGTGCTTGGTTCCACTCAAATTTTCTCCACCCTATTGTCTCCAAGTCTGGTTCCTTCTGTTAGACTAGAGTAAATGCCCTAATGCTCCCCAATTTCTTCCATCTACCTCCTTGACTCTGATCTCTCCTTGTCAGATGTACCAGAAATGATCCATCAATGTTTATTTTTCCATCTTACCAACAGTATCTGCAGGACCTCCTATAGCTGGACCTGGATTCATAATATTATTCATACCTGCCCTTATCTTCACTTTCTGTCTGCCCACTTCCTTAATCCATGCACTCCCAACCTCCCACTTTGATTACTACAACTCCCTCTGGGCTGGTCTCCTTGCCAAATTTCAGCTTGCCCAAGAACACCTGTATTCCATCAAGAACTCACAGGCATAACCTCATTTCCCTGATCCTTATTTATCTTCACTGACCCTATTGCCTCCTCAGACCTGACCTTACCAACTCCCTTTTCCTCTCCTCCATTCATTGAACTGGTTATGGGCAAAGCTTAGTCCATACTGTGAGTCTCTGACAGTGGCAGTGCCTTTAGCCACATCCACCTGTCTGATGGAAAAGCCTTGTCCTGAACTTAGTTCCAGTGAGTCCCCAGCCATTTCAAATCCTGCCTTAATATCCATCTCTTCTCTTTTCTGCTTACTGGGGAGGCCGCTGGCTCAGTGGCTAAGGCAAAGAGTTGGACATCAGAAGGCCTGGATTCTGCTCCCAGCCTGGCCACTGATTTGTTGGATGATCTTGGGCAAGCTAAAGAATCACTTCTGTTTCCCCAGCTGTAAAATGAGAATAATGAAACAAAGCGCTTTGAGAAATATAGATTAAAAGTGCAAGGTGCAAGCACCTTATTAATATTGTAGTTATTCACTTTGATCCCCTACCTCCACCTTTCACCATACTCTTATGTGCTCATCGTTTTCAGTTTTATAATCCCTTCTGTGTGTTCAATATTTTTGTGCAAATGATGGCTTTTGCAGCAGACTGAAACTTGTTACCCTTCTTGTAGGAAAGACTTGGTACCAAAAAAGAGCATTTTAATTGGTACGACGCATGAAGGACTTGTTTGCCACTCAGGTATAATAACATTGCCTTTCTTTCCTTGTTTTAGGGAGTGCTGCCGATTTTTTGGAGACAATGGCTTGACTATGAAGGTGTTTTTTACCAAGGCAGCACCCTTTGGTGTTCTTTGGACACTCACAAACTACCTGTACTTACATGCAATAAAGAAAATAAACACTACGGATGTCTCCGTGTTGTTCTGCTGCAACAAAGCTTTTGTGTTCTTGCTTTCATGGATCGTTCTCAGGGACAGGTTCATGGGAGTGAGGGTAAGTGTCTCCTTATCTCTCTGTCTGTCTCCCTCCTTCGCTTTAACCTTTTTCCAATTGGCTCATTTAGATCAGCATCTGACACTACTAACAGCAGGTTTCTCTGATCTTTTAAAGAGGTAAAGTCATGAGATGAGTCAGCATAATATCCTTACAGAGCTTGCAGTCCTCCAGCCCTGGAGTCTGTGCAGAAATGCATTCATTACAAAACAAATCAGCGCTGAGAACCATCACTGTGTGGATCTCTCTCAACACTGCAGCCTCCTCTTCCTAGAACTTGCTCTCTTTCCTCACTGTTCCTTCCAAAGGAGATAACTTATCCCAGTCTGTGACATGAAGGATAACTGGTATCCCCGTGTGGTCATGAACATTTATCATCCCTTTCCTGTTCTCTTTCGATTAGAAAGGACTGAGCCTATGGTACTTAGAAATTTTTTTTTTAACTGTGCATTTCTATGGGTGCTTTACATGTCCTTGTGCATTTTTTGTCCATATTCTGTGAATTCATTGGGGCAGCTCATATCTGCATATGACACAAGCCCTGTGGGATTGGAGTATTAAGTTCTGTGTCATACCTGGTTGTGGATAGCAACTGATATAAACACAAATGTGGCTAATGCAGCTCCTATTTTTCAAGTATCTGTTTTTAAAAAGGTTTGTTTCTGTGTGGAAGGGCGGGGGGGCAGGGGGAGGAGAGA
The DNA here is from genome assembly GCF_027887155.1 of Malaclemys terrapin pileata. Taxonomy (NCBI): domain Eukaryota; kingdom Metazoa; phylum Chordata; order Testudines; family Emydidae; genus Malaclemys; species Malaclemys terrapin. Next base: position 77,558,948 of record NC_071507.1, on the reverse strand, counting down.
AATGCCCCTGTAGTGTGCTCAGCAATCCATTCCATGACTGCACAGTTTGGGCTAGAATTCAGTGAGATCTTGTGTACTAATACTACCTAACACAGTCTGTGTAAGTCACTCTGGCAGGTGAAGAGCTAGAGAGAACTATCGGGTCTTAGTTTGTGTCCAACAGGCTAGATAGAGGGGAGGAATTCTGGGGCAGAAGATCACTGAGTGGGGCATTGTGGAGGTTGGAACTTGCCAGCACAGCTCCAATAAAGCACAACTCCAATAAATTCTCTGTTAGATTTTCTGCTTAATTCTGTGGGCCCATAGGTGGGAGACAGAGATTTCCCTGCAGCCTGCCCAACCTCTGCATAGACCCTGCAGTCACACAGAGCCCTCTGTTTGGTCCAAGAGGTGCCACCAATGCAGCTTACCCCTTCCATGGGAAAGATGGAGGAGGGTGCCCACAATGCATAGCTTTGAGGGACGATCTGATCCAGAGTTCCCTTTGCAGTTGTTAGAATTAAGTCCTGTCTCCCTTATGCCCTTGGAGAACATTCCAGCCCTTAGAACCAAGAGGCAGCTTCTCACATTCCCCTCTGACGGCAGAGGCAGCACCAATCAGCAGTTGGCATTCATCGGCATTCCCCAAAAGTGACATGGTGTCAGGTCTGTGGCTCCTGTAGTGGGGCTGAAAGCAATTACAGTGTGAAGACACCAGCGATTTACTCCTGCCCCATTACACCAGCTGAAGTGGAGATGAGGAGTCAGCTCTCTTCTCTGTAAGCCTGGGCAATATTTCTAGTTTGTTTTCAGAGAGATTTTAAACCCCAGGATACGCAGAGATTAAAAATTAACTTCAATAGAAGAATTTATTTCTGTGTGATTGAAAATCTTGAGCCACATTGTTGTTGTTGCAGCCTGGCCCTGAGGCTATAATAGGGAAAATTACAAAAGGTACCAGCAAAGGAGTACCTTCCTTGCCCTTCCAGCTGTTGTCTGCACATTAATCTTTCTGACTGACTTGACACTGAACTTCTTTTAACTGGGGGGTGGGGGGGAAGGGGGTTGAGTAACAATAAGGGAGCCTCTGTAGGAGAGCTGTAGTGATTTTAGGGGGTGACTGTAATGCTGGTTGTGTTGTCTTTTGGATAAGAGGAAAAAACGATCAGGGTCTCTAGCCTTCCCATGGGACTGTTAGTAAGTACCCCGTTATCCTGGTCAATTTCTAGTGGAAAACATTTACATCCTTCCCTCTTTAATCCTCCTGCATTTGCAGCTGGAGATGGTATTCCTAGTGACTTTCCAAAGCAGTGTATAGTGTTGCTGTACTCTGTTAAACAACTGATGTGTTGCACCCATTTAGGTGGCTGCATTTCTATGGTTAGTGATGCAAAGATTGTAAACATGTAATCACACACACAGGCAAGAGAGATGGTGTGTTGGCAGAATGCTTTGTAATCCTGCTGGATGAAAAGCACTGTATAAATGGAAGATACTGGTAATGATGCATTCATGTCAGAAGGATCGTATCTGGATTCCTAGGCTCAGATCTGGGGTTTTGGCTTGATTGAGTACAGAGCTAATGACTGAAGATTGGATACAGGTCTGAAATTTCCCCCGTTTCAAGAGAGGAAAGGGAGTGAAGTGATGAATGGGCTGGATCTAGGGTTTGGTCTGAAGCATCTTTAATTATTCTTTATTAATTTTTAATATTGTCTTGGGATAAGCCAACTTGTCAGCAAACTAGTAGCAAATAAATGGAGACATGGTTCTCCAATAGTCCCTGATAAGGAAATAGTGCTTTACAACCAAGGTATGCCAAGGTATCTCCACCTGTCATTGATGGCATGTGGTACCAGAGGGAGGAACAACGTGACAAGGAAGGTTATATATCATGGAGAGGTGCTGTACCCCTTCCAAACTTCAGTCCTCCACAATGGTGCCTGGCACTAATCAAAGATTTAGTCCAAGTGGTTTTCACGAGGAACTGTCTCCCATTTGTGCTGAATGAGAGTGGCGTGCTACATTCTCCTCACCCAGTTATTAATTGGCAAAGTGCTAGAGGATGAAGGAGAACTTTCTGGGATACTTGAACTTCTTGGATATTAACTTCTTGTCTGAGTAGGGACAAATGTATTGCAGGTGTGGGATGTATTTTCTTTCCCCTGGAAAATGGGGCAGAAAGGACAGGCTCTTCCTTGACTCCTTCGTATCTTTCATGGGGATTAGCAATGGCTCCTCCAGGGGAGGGCTTGGGCATTTTGGTGGAGGGAAGATGCTGCAATGGGATTTTGTTCTTTCTTTTCACTGTGTATTGAGTAGCAAGTGTGCTAGGGTACTTCCCTTTATGATGGGGGATTTGAATGGAGTCTCCTCCTCTTTCCTTGTTTCATGGCTGGCCACCTTTTCTTCCTTCTGTTCCTTCTCGTTTTTGTAAGTTCCTGAGTCCTGGTGGAGCTGATCTATTCAGGTACAAGGACAAACACCACATGTTTGGAATTTAATTTGGGGGTGAACTTCTAAAATGGTGGGCCCCTTTCTAAAATCAGGAGCTAAGTGTTCGGAGTCACAGTTAGTTGTTAGTTGTTATTTACCTCGAGGCCAGGGTCCCACTGCACTAGGCACCCTACAAATATATAAACCCTGCCCCAAAGAGTTTATAATTAGGGCTCCGTGTCTGTCATGGAAGTCATGGATTCCGTGACTTTCCGCAACCTCTATGACTTCTGCAGCGGCCAGTGCAGCTGGCCCCGGGGACCGCCCGAGCAGCAGTCACTGGGGCGGCCAGAGCAGCCGCTGTTCCAGCAGCCCCTGGCAGCTAGTGCCACTGGCCCTGCCCCTCCCAGCAGCAACAGCCCCTCGGGGTGCCCCCTGCAGCAGTGGCTGCCCCAAGATTTAGTCAAGGGTATTTATAGTATAAGTCACGGACAGGGCCATGAATTTTTGTTTATTGCCCATGACCTGACCATGACTTTTACTAAAAATACCCATGATTAAATCATAGCCTTATTTATAATCAACTGCTGATGCGCTGCACTAGTATTTCAGATTCTGTAAGGCAGCGAAGCCTCAAGAAATAGTTAAAATCAGATATTGAGGGCTCAGTTCTCCACCATGTCCAAGCTCAGACACAGTAGAGGTGGAAGAGGTGCAGGGAGCTGGCCTTAGATGCCTAGTCCTGTGTTCATCAGCCCCAGTGGAATTTAGAGCAGCCTGGGGTCTGCTCTAACTTACACCAGTAGAGAAGCAGGATAGCAGAATTCTGCTCAACCAGATCCCTTCCTCCTCCCTATGCCAGGGATGGAACTGAAGCCGGTGGCAGAGGAGTTGCCTTCTCCAGCCATACACAGTGGAGAGTTCCCTTACGTGAATCTATTCACCTTGTGCTGCCTGGGCCTCCAGCCTCCTGAGTATGTGTGTGTGCATGTGTGTGAGCACGTCTGCATGCTGCTACACTCCAGAGAAGGGGAGGATGGTCCCTGACTTAGTGAGCAAGGGCCAGAGACTTAAAGGTATTTCGGTGTCTAAAGATGCAGATAGGCATCCAGTGGGAGTTATGTGCCTAGGTGCTTTTGACAATCGTTAGGTGCTCCAATACCTTTAAAAATCTGGCGCCCTGTGTGCATCTGCACTCCAGCATGGAGGATGTTCTTTTGACCTCCCACTTGCATGTAAAGAAACTTAAGCTACTCAATACAGCCAGCTTTGGCCCATAGCTAGAACTTCCATGTCCTCCTGGTTTCGATAGCAGCAAAGATGGTGATCAGTCAGGTGCTGCAGGCAAGTAACTTCCTCCAAGGCTAAAACCAACACCACTCTGTGAACTGGGAGGTGTTTCAGAGCAGGCAACTTCAGTGGCCTCAGAAATGTTGCGTAATACATCACTGGGAGCCTGGAAGTCTTTAGTTAAGATTCAGCATTCATGTAGCAAGTTATCAGCTTTATTGAATATATGCCCTCTGGCTGGACAGAACTAACTACAACTTCCAAAAGTCCTGTCTGAGCATGCACTGGGGCTTGTGAGAAACCTCACATGGGTTCCTCACTCTGCTTTGGTTGTGCCAAAGTTCGGGTCAAGAACAGAGAGGGGTTCTTCCCTGGTTATTACAAGGAACAAGAGATCCAAATCTGGCAAGCCTTTCTAGTTCATTAACAAACTGATGCTTATTCTAGAATAACTTTTGAGGGCTACACTGTAGACTTTATTTGCTCCAGAATAATTAATGATCTTTCACTTTTGTTTCACACACACACACACACACACACACACACACACACACACACACACCATCTTTATACTTCTGTCCTTTTCGCTTTATTTTGCCACAGGGCGATTGTCCGAATAGGGCAGGAGATATCTTACTTCCTTAACACAAGTCGGTCCAATGAAAGATATTACCTCATCAACCTTGTCTTCCTTAACACAGGATAGATATCTACAGAGGAAATGACTACCTTCAGAATTCCCTCCTAGAGCACCATTCCCCTACACTGTGTCTCATTTTCATCACATAGGGCGTTATTAGGAAACGTATAAATATCTGCAACCCAGAAGCTATGGTGAGCCAGGAGTTCAAGCAGAATGTAACAACATACTTCATAGGCTGAAAAGCTTTCAGAGAAAATGTGTGTAACATTGATAGGCAGACTAAAGTTTAATCCAAGACCATATCTGGCATTCATGACATGCTTGATAAAGAGGCTGGAACCTCTGTAAGAGAAAAATCACTAGTGTGGATTTAGTTGCTTTAGACTTTGACATCTGCGTTCCCTTTTCATGCTACAATCAATAAACTAGTCCAGTATTCAAGAGAAGTAGCCAATTGCTAATTCTGCATACGTGTTACTGTATATCTAAGCATGCCATGTCAGTGTGATTTGAAGCTGGAAACGCACCCCAGAAATCAGAGAGTGCCTCCCTCTCCTGGGAGGCTCTGCCCACTGAAATTAGTAGCAAAACTTGATCATTCTTTCAAAAGTTCATAAATGCACTTTTGGAATTCTAGTCCTGCAGAATTGCTATTCTTGCTAGTGCAAAGTCAGCTGTGGCATTTTTTTTATCACGTTCCTTTAAGTCAATATGTGTTCTGCAGCTAAATCACTGCAGGTTTTGATCTCCTTGGATCTCTCAAGTTAAGGAGGGTTAGGCTGGGTTAGTGGCTGGAAGACCTTCAAGGATAAAACAGATGCTACAAGAAGTGCTGAGTCTTGGGGTGTCTCTCTTCTTTCTGAGTCAGTATAGAACCAGTGCCTTAGCATTGGTGGTATTAAAGGGCATTGTATTGCTGAAGGTGCTATCTTTCAAATGAGATATTGAGACATAAACCTAGCATCCTGACCACCTGTATTCATTACAAACCCATAAGCCTTTTTCTTTCCTCAAGCATCGGTGTGTTAACATGGATAGCATTGCCAGTTCTGCCTACTATGCAGTTTCAGTGAAATGCAGTACTTTTCCCTTCCTGGATTTAAAATTTTTTTTTAGAGTTTTAGTGCACTATTAAACACAGGTGCCATCTTTCACTTCAGAGATGGATACACTTCAATTGTGGCAAAAGTTATCCTGGTAGAGTCGATAGAAATGGGTGTGAGTTAAAACCCCATATCTGAGTACCCCCAAAATTTAGTAATGTGTGGATTCAGATCTCACCTTTGCAGCTCAGACCCCTCTCAGCTTTAATTAGTTTGTAAATCCTTTTGGTATCCTCCAGGATGAAAGAGGCTATATTAATTTAAGATTAGGCTCTTTTAACTTTATGCAAGTTGAGCTCAATCCTGCATAGTGCTATAATGATAGACTCAAGCAGTTCAATCTATTTACCTTAACAAAGAGAAGGTTAAGGGGCAAGTTGATTACCATTTATAAGTATCTACACGGGGAACAAATATTTAATAATGGGCTCTTCAATCTAGCAGACAAAGGTAAAACAAGATCCAATGACTGGAAGCTGAAGCTAGGCAAATTCAGACTGGAAATAAGGCATAAATTTTTAACATGGTAATTAACTATTCGAACAATTTACCAAGGTTTGTGGTATTCTCTATCACTGGCAATTTGTAAATCAAGATTGGATGTTTTTCTAAAAGATCTGCTCTAGTTCAAACAGGAATTATTGAGGGAAGTTCTATGGCCTGTGCTCTGCAGATCAGACTAGATGATCACAGTGATCCCTTCTGGCTTTAGAGTCTATGAATCCTGCGAAGTGCTGAGCTCTCTCAACTCCTATTGTAGTCAGCAACTTGTCAGGTCAAACCCCATCTCATTAGCATTTCTAATATTGAACATTAATTTTAGCTAAATAAAGGTCCCAGCTCTATACAGAATAGATACCATTTTCAAATGTTTCAGTCTCTTCTGATTTTGTCCTTTGCTCTGCTCATACGACTCTAACTCACTAAAGAAACTCTAGCAAAATTGTACATTCATGCACACAAGAGTAACTGTGCAGGTAGTGGCATACCCATATATAGAAACAGGTTGCATGTTTGATTACTTGTGCATGTACACCTTTGCGGGTGCAACCTAGAACCTTAGTTTTAAAATTTGGCCCTAAGTCTGTAAACTGCCTCCATCCAGCTGTGGTATGTCAGATTAGTTAGTATTTATACTTTTCAGCTCTCTCTTGTTGCCTAAATTCTATTATATTCTCTACGGCTGTAGATTTTTGGACTCTGGAAAAAACTGATGGGTTCACCTGCCTGAAAGTTGTATAACCTTATTAGGATTATATACGATATATAGGATCCCCTATATATGGTTTGAATAAGATGGGTTATTCTAATTACATCACAAAGAAAGCAAAGATTGTGAAGCCTAGATATAAGGTTTAAACAGATGCCTCTCACCAAAACCACCACTGGCATCAACTGGCCTCCCTGTCGGTAGTGCTGGCAGAGGCATAGGATTGAATGGGCTTGGAGATTGAATCCTTCCACCCCTAGAAGGGCACACCTCCAAACAGTGTTGAGGAGTGCTGGTGGGGCAGTGTGGCGAGACCTACACTGTCATGAGCCAGGTTGTTCCTATTGTGTAGAAAGAGAAATTTACCCTCAAGGGCAGTCAGTCCAGCATCTTCAATGAGCAACTAAAGTTCCTCGGGCAAAAATAGCATTCAGATTTTGATGCTCTGAGGAGTGACATTGCAGCATTTACCTGGCTGACACATAAAACCTCCCTTTCCTTTCTAAATGGAACATGTATGATATGCTGGTCTCTCCCTGGTTTTCCAGCCACTCCTTTTAGAATATACAAGCAAGATCTTGGGGGGAGTGAAACAGGGATTCTCCTATTTTTATTGTAACTTCTTTCCATCCCTTTGCTTCAAATGCCCAGGATAGCTGAGACACTGTGCTGACTTTCTTCCCCGAGGGATCCGTATGAATAGTCTATGAAGCAGGAGACATCCTGCTCTCACCACTCTACTGTGCCTACTGATCCGCACTGTCAATACTAAATACGCAGCACACAACCAATTTTCTCAGCTAAGCTCTTCTCCCAAATCAATGTATACTCTATGCTCATTGGGTAGAATTTTCAAAAGCACTCAAGTGATTTAGGAGCCCAAGTGCTACAGAAAGTCAATAGAAAATGTGCTCATGGGTCCTTCAGGCACTTCTGAAAATCCCATTCAAAATGTAAACATTCTTCTGAGTCATAAAGTCTATCTCCCCCTTTACATCTGAATAAACTCACTGGCTGACTTGTAAAATACTCAGATATTCTTTATTTTACTGTTTTTTTCAATAAGCCCCTTCCCCCTGACATCTCCCCCGGATTTTAGTTCATTCCTTCAAGCACTGGGAAATTCAAAGTCATATATTATTGTCAAACACCTGCTGCAGGGGCCACCTGCTATCAAGACTCAGTAACAAGGCTGAAATTCCCTCTTCAGGTTTATCAGAAGACAATGCTCTGAAGAGCACCTCCTCTCTCTCCAGTTGCTCTGAGATCTGACACAGTCTCTTCTTCACCGTTCCTTGCATGCAGTTTCTCAACCAGCTGGTGGGGCTTGCATATACTCTTAACACATTAGCAGACTGCTCTGCTGTCTATGGTTGCTCTTTTCTCATCAGTAAGGCTTGAAGTAGATGGCACAGAAATGTTGAGCTCTCATTCAGAACGGCTCTTAAATATTTCAGTCACCGGGGGCTGTTAAATAACACTTCCTTTGTTTGTTTGCTTCCTACCAGATTGTGGCTGCTATACTTGCTATTGCAGGGATAGTCATGATGACCTATGCTGATGGATTCCACAGTCATTCAGTAATTGGAATAGCACTTGTTGTGGGATCTGCCTCAATGTCTGCTCTTTATAAGGTAAATACACACAAACCTCTTCGGGCTAAAAAATGTTGACCACCTCGTATTAATGAGCCGGTCCCAACTTACCACCAAATACTGCCTCTCCTAAGCTTTATGCAGGGCAACATCGCATGCTCTTTTTATGGATACCTGCTATAAGCATAAAGACCAGTTTAACATTGGAGAGAAATATTTATTTACGTTGGCATCATCTGTCCCTATTTAAGGAGCAATAAGTGTCTACTTTCGGGGGGGGGGGAATGACTCCCACCAAAGAATCCATCTGCTCCAATGCACTTCAGCAGGAGCTGCAGGTGCTCAGCACCTCTCAGAATCAGGCTCCTTTCATTTAGGGGCCAAATCTTAGCAATCCAAGTCTGAAAATTGTGTCCAAAAGCTTTTTCAAGCTCTTGGCTTTTAAAGTGTCTCCGTACCCTTCTGACTCAGACCCTGATTCAGCAATGTGCATAGCACAGATCTAACTTTAAGCATTGATTTTTGTGGGAATAGTACATGCTTAAAATTAAGGCGCTAGCTTACATATTTTGCTGAATTGGGTCGTCGGTCTGGGGACGGGGAAAGCTTCAGCTTAGGTTTCACCTTCTATGAGGTTACTATAAGTTCGCCAAAGATTGCAAGAGGCCTCCAGTAAAAAAAGGGAAGTTGAGCCCAGATGCTGTAGCTCTAATGTAAACAACAACCATAGGAACATTTTGAAAACCTCTAAACTTGAATCAGTCTGTCTTTAGCCCTCAGAAAGGAGGAGTGACCGGGCTAATGCTACTTTTGGGGGCTGTATTTGCTTTTGTTTCTAGGATTTTAATCAGTTTTTCTTTTGTTCAGAACAAGGAGCATGGTGTGATTACTGTCAGAAATTACAGGAATGACTGGAAATTAAAGTCCACTCCCTCCTAGTCAGTTCAGACAGAACAGAATTGATTTTCTGCCTTGTGTTTTTGTTTATTGGTGATAAAAGGGACATATGAAGACATAAATGTCATGTTATGCACATATCGGATTTTCCCATCACCGTTGCAGGAACAAACAGCTGACACTGGCTTGTTGTTCCAGTCCTCTCCTGCAGCCCCTTAGCCATCTCTGTTACACAGACACATTCACTGTCTGTCTCCCCCGTTCTCACTCCTTGTCTTTACTCAGTGAAATAACCAGACAGACTGCCCTGAAGGTGTCAAATGAGGAGCAACTGGAATTCAGATTCATTAAAGACCTTCTGATCCATAATGGACTCAGAATAACGAGTATGAAAAGTAGCTGCTTTGGCCAGCTCTGACTGTGGAGATATTTCTGATGGTTTCCTGTCACTAACATGGTTTTGTGTGTTGTATTAGGATGTTCTCAGCAGAATAAACTCACTAAATAAAGGAGAGATGGTGGCTAATTGACTCTAACAACAGCAGCACTGCTAGCACACTAACCTCTTTAGATTTTACTTGATACACACTAGTTTGATGTAAGACAGAAACTCAATGTCTTTAAAACCATAGTGAAATAGGAACATAGGACTTGCTATCCTAGAACAGTACAATGGATCGGTTAGTCTAGCAACATTCAGGCTCCAGCTCTTGCCCACATATATTGCATGCATCAGAGCAAGGCGAAAGTTGCAATGCACCTTGGCTAATTTGTGCTTTGCTATTCCGGAGCAGGAAATGTCTTTCTGATGCCAGCTTATGATGGGAAACAAGCCATCTGACAAGTCAATAGGAACACCAAATGAGCCTTCTCCCTCACATTCATTATGTTATATCGCTCTAGCATATCACCTCTGACTCCTGTTCTCAAAGTAAACAGACAGGGGGTCGCAAATCACTCCTCTTTGTACTGCTGATCATTTCCACTGTCCTTCACTGGGCCTCTTCTGTTCCTGCAGCATCCTCCTGTCTGAGATAAGGTTGCCAAAGCTCAGTGCCCCCTCGGCTGCAAAAGTGGGATTGAAGGGGCATGGCTGCTGAATTGCCATCACATCCCTCAGGGCAATGACTGTAGGTCAGGGCTAAGGCACATTCATGAGGCGACACAGGGAGGCTGGTGAGCATGTTGGGAGAGTATAAAAAGTAGCACTTCTTCATGTAATATCTCAGGTATAAAACACTGCAGCTCTTTTCTCCAGCACAAGATTACTGCTCAATTTATTTCATTTAGTATATTTACAGAGCTCCCAATAGTGTGAGAGATGCTTTACACACACATATATTTTTCCAGGCAGGAAATATTATGATTGAATTAAGGTTGCGTGTACGTCAGGAACCGAACATTAAAATCCTTATAAGAATGTTCTAATGAGTGGGGAAAAAATCAAAAGCAGGAGATTGAGAGTTATGGTTACTATTACAACCAGGATCAGGGCCTAGCTAAGCAACATGCCAGCCAGACAAAGGAGGTCATGCACAGTTATTTGTTCCCCAATTCTTTCATTTTTAGTTTTAGTTTTACTTTTTCTAAAAAGAGCATTACAAAGAAAAACAGGTTTAAGGGAATACGTTGGGGAAGCCACACGCCACTCAAGAAACTTCTTGTGTAATTCCTTCCTGTTTTGCAGGATAAAAAGAGCTGAGCCTCCTCCACATACATATTTTATGTTGCATTAGTGGTATCAGCAGCAGACGCAATCCTTGCACTAATATATTGCTGGAGTGGAAAAGGGTCAGCTGATCAGGCATGTTTTTGAGTTAAAGCAAACCCACTTATTTTTCCTCTTGCAGGTTTTGTTCAAACTTCTCCTGGGCAGCGCTAAATTTGGAGAAGCCGCCTTATTCTTGTCTGTGTTAAGTGTCTTCAATGTCCTTTTCATCACCTGTATTCCTGTCATTCTGTACTTTACCAAAGTGGAATACTGGAGCTCTTTTGATGTTATTCCTTGGGGGAACCTTTGTGGATTTTCAATTCTCTTATTGAGTAAGTAAATGCTGTAAGTTCATAACACTCTCTGATGGGAGCGGTAGCCAGAGGCCACACACCCCCATGGAAGTTTAGATTTTTCTGAAATGGTGTAGATTTTTATTTTTTTCTGCTCCCAAAGTTTAGCGTGAGACATCATCTGGAGGGCCCATTGCACAGCTACAAATGTAGGGCCGGGTTCCTGTGATTTCTGTTGGGAATAATACTTACTGCCATGCAGCGTCCCACTGACGGCCACAGAACTCTTTCAGTAGTAAGCACTGCACTCGGTCGAAAGGGTTTGCAGAATCAGACCCATAAACTTTGTCCTAATGCATACTCATAAACTCTCCTTCACACAAGTGCAAAAGGCCCATGGTTCAAAGGGAATACCCACATGTTTGAAGATGCGGGCTTGTCAACTTTCCCAAGCTAACCAGAGCTAGGCCAGTTCAGCCACCGTCTCACCAACTAGCACTGAAGTCAGTGGGACTCTTCCCATTGACGTCAATGGTAGTTAGATTTACTCCCTAAATGCATAGGAACCTCCAAAGACAATCTAGTGTACTGCAGTACTGTTGGTGGTTCAGTAGGTGGCACTCTTTGCTTTAGTTAATGACAGGGCTGTACTGTGCTACTGAAGGAAGCGTTTGTGGATGAGCTGTAAAACAAAAACCTTGACTACAGGTGAGCACTAAAGATGCCATGCCACTCTTTGCTAAATTAGAGGTATTCACCTGTTGCCCTGGCCAGATTCTAATTTGGGTAATTACATTCTGCCCGCTAAAATGTGTCAATTGGAAATAGTATTTTCCCCTTCTTGTTCTAGATTATAGTGTAGTTCTTTGTGCTTTCAAGCAGCCGCCATGTTCCACTACAGAAGTGGCTGCATTTTAGTTATTAAGCCAAGGCAATAGTTTCAGTGCAGAATTTGGACTTTGGTGTCCTTTGAGTTGAAAAGCGCCATATCCATGCAAACAGTCATTTCTAGAATATTTGAACATACATTGTGGGTCAGACTCCCCGCTGGCATATCCTTACTGACTTCAGCGGAGTGAGACCAGGGATGAAGTTGGTTCCCCAACAGCTATTTATTTGTCATAAAAACTCTATTTTAGTCATATGTTCTCTTTTAAAATGAAATGCTGTTTATCAAACAGGTTGAATATCATCAAGGTTAGATTTACAATATGTGCAGCCATCATCTACAGGCAGTTGGTATGCAAAAATGCCTGGAAACAAATGCCTTTTTCACCCAGGATTTCCCAAATGAAGACATTAAATTTTAAAATGGGAGGACAGAATGGATAATCGTAGGGAATGGGGACTGTCATGGGGATGTAATTGTGTTATTGATCACTACTGTGTGATATGGGATGTATTCTGATCTGTATGGCCCCAATCCTGCAATCAGATCCCAGTCAGCAGAGTCCTGTTAAAGTCAGTGGGCCTTCCATAGGCTCAAGGCTCTGCCCAGGCAGATCAGATTGCAGGGTAGGGGCCTTTGTGTACAGGTAACTTCCAGAAATACTAACGGGAGTTACCTGAAGGCTGGGAAAATGGACCATTAAATACTCTCTTTGTACTGTAAAATAAGCTAAGCTTGGTTTCACAAAAACTGTGTATCTAAAAATGAAAGTTGTTTTTCTTTCTTACTTCAGCATTCAATATTCTATTAAATTTTGGAATTGCTATTACATATCCTACCTTGATATCTCTTGGAATTGTGCTCAGCGTACCTGTCAATGCAAGTAAGAATTTTTAACTTCCTTTTTTATTTTACTATATATACAAAGCTTATTAATGTTTAAACATTCAACAGAACTAAAAACTAAGAGCTTATCAGAGGTGAATAAAATGATGTTTTGTCTCCATACACACAAAAAGCAGAGAACAAACTGGTTAAAACAATATATATTTTCCTGCATTACATATTTTAATATTGTTCTTTAAACTACAGACCTTCCAAAGAAGATAGGATACTGAAAAATAAATCGATTTGAAGTCAGTCATCCTTGTGATTGGATGAAAACTAATAGCTGAAGAAATGTACTGCTAATTGAGTTCTTCACCAGTTCAAGGGAACGTGTCTAATGCTAAACATACGTAGACCAATCATATTACATTTCAAAATAAAATTCTGAGAAATCACGCTGGGAGGTGTATAATAGTAACAGGGGTGCTGGAACAATTTTTATAGTGGGGGTGCTGAGAGCCATTGAACCAAACTGTAAACTCTGGATATAATGGAAACACAAGAAGTCACGGGGTGCTGCAGTATCCCGCATACCCCTAGCTCCAGCACCTATGAACAGTAATAGTTCAGCCTTGGGCAAGTAAAATATCATTGGTGTTTAACATCCTCAATCATTATGGTAAAGATTAGGCAAGTAGATTTTGGAATGGGCTGGTAAATTTTTATGACAATTTTGTAAGTCTTCAACCTATAGCCCCTCTCAAGCAAGACTTTCCTGAGAGATAAGGGATAAGCAAGAGCAGCCACAGAAACTAGTGCCTGGCCTGGGAGTTAAGGGGAGAGCTGGTCAGAAAATGGTATTTTCCGTGGAAAATGTCTAAAGAAATGAAAAAAATTCTGAGTTTTCAACAAAATAACAAACAATTTTACCAAAACTCAAAACTATTTTTGGCTTCTTAAAAAAATATTGAAATTTTTGAATGAAACAAAAAATGCCTGTGCAAATGTTTGCTTTGGGGGAAAAAAAACAAAAAAAGTTTAAAGAGGAGAATTTCAACCAGCTCTATTTATGGGGCTTTGAATCTCCCTTCCATTAGGCAATGCAACACCAGCACGTAATGGGAGAAGAATTGTCTAAACTGGGAATCCTCTGTCTGCCTCTGCTCTGCAGGAAAATGTGTCTGCCAGCAGGTTTCCCCTCCATTGCCAGGGTTACAAAAGGAAACAGGAAAAACTAAACACTAACTCCCACACCCGTCCCAGGGAAAGGGAGACCATTCCAGCAGCTTCTCTGATTCAGAATCTAGGGGAAACAGAATGTGCCTGTCAGTTGCCTCTCCCCTCTTGGCTAGGGTTACCATATTTCAGCAAGAAAAAAAGAGGACGGGAGGAGCCCCGCCCTAGCCCCGCCCCTGCCCCTCCCACTTCCCGCCCCCCCAGAACCCCCAACCCTCCCCCCGTTCCTTGTCCCCTGACTGCCCCCTCCTGGGACCCCTGCCCCTAACTGCCCCCCAGGACTCCACTCCCTATCTAAGCCTCCCTGCCTCTTGTCCCCTGACTGCCCCAACCCTTATCCACACCCCCACCCCCAGACAGACCCCTGGGACTCCCACGCCCCATCCAACCACTCCCCACTCCCTCCCCAGAACTCCCAACCCATCTAAACCCCTCTGCTCCCTGTCCCCTGACTGCTCCGATCCATCTCCCCACCCCTGCCACCTGACAGCCCCCCCCAGAACTCCCAACCCATCTAAACCCCTCTGCTCCCTGTCCCCTGACTGCTCCGATCCCTCTCCCCACTCCTGCCCCCTGACAGCTCCCCCCCAGAACTCCCAGCCCCCTACCCCCCCCGCTCCTTGTCCCCTGACTGCCCCCTCCTGGGACCCCTGCCCCTAACTGCCCCCCAGGACTCCACTCCCTATCTAAGCCTCCCTGCCTCTTGTCCCCTGACTGCCCCAACCCTTATCCACACCCCCACCCCCAGACAGACCCCTGGGACTCCCACGCCCCATCCAACCACTCCCCACCCCCTGACAGCCCCCCCCCAGAACTCCCAACCCATCTAAACCCCTCTGCTCCCTGTCCCCTGACTGCTCCGATCCATCTCCCCACCCCTGCCACCTGACAGCCCCCCCCAGAACTCCCAAACACTCCCCCCCTGCTCCTTGTCCCCTGACTGCCCCCTCCTGGGACCCCTGCTCCTAACTGCCCTCCAGAACCCCACCCCCTACCTAAGACTCCCTGTTCCTTGTCCCCTAACTGCCCCCTCCTAAGACCCCCCCAACTGCCTCCCAGGACCCTACCCCCTACCTGTACCCTGACTGCCCAAAACTTTCTCCACTCCCCCCAAAAAGCCCCCCCCCCCGTTTCTTGACTGCCACCTCCAGAACCTTCCTGCCCCCTGACCTCCTTACCCTGCTGCTCAGAACAGGGTGTTGGGCTCTGTGCAGCCGAGCCGGACACGTGGCTGAGCTCCCCAGCACAACAAAACCCGGTCTGGCCCTGCACAACAAAACCCGGTCTGGCCCTGCACAGTGCTGCCGGACTGGGCTGCAAGGGAGCTGCCGGCTCAGAATGCAGGGCGGATCCGGCTCCTCTACAGCTGCTCCTGAGTCCAGCCCGGGACTTCCCTGCAGCCCTCCCAGCCGCTCGCTCTGCTCTGCGGGGGGGGGAATCCCGGACATTGTGAGTGCTTTACAAATTCCCCCCGGACGCTATTTTTAGCACACAAAAGGAGGACATGTCCGGGTAAATCCGGACGAATGGTAACCCTACTCTTGGCTCTTCATAGTGGGGAGGGTGGTTGGGAGCACCACAGTTGTCCTCCAGCTCCTCACTCTGTGCATGCACCCACTCTCCGTCTCTCACATACACTTGTTTAGCTGGCCCTGGGCCTGTAGGGGACATAGGCTCCTTTCAGATATATTTATTCTCTTCCCCATGTCTCAGCACACAAGGTGATGCAGAATCACTTCTTTGCTTAACATCAGCAGTCATGAGGCCATATAGTCACCAAGTGTGGTTAGCTCCCCTCTCCTATTATCTATTTTAGCCACAGGCTTGTGTATAGCTTGAGGCAGCTAAAGCACAAAGCTCCTCTCCCCAATGCACAGCTGTGCAGGGGAGAAGAGAAGATGTGAGGTGCCAATGCAGTGACTGCTCATTACTGCCCTGCAGTCTCCTGCACAGCAGAACTGCCCCCGGTCCTCTGCAAGAACACTTTCAGCAGATACTCAGGAAGAGGAAAAGAATGCATATCCACCACCACTATGCAGCAGGCACTCTGAAGCGAGATTGGGAATGCAATACCTCTGAGAGGCTTTGGCATTTAAAACTTAGAAGTAAAAGTAACTTTTAAGGGAAATAAAATTTGAGGCCAAAAACTTTCTAGTGGAAAGTAAGACGTGGTTTTCTCCAGTGAAAAAACAATGTACTCCAACATTATAGTATTGTAATTACAAGAGCTCTTTACTACAATGTGTTGTGCTGCAAAGTTTATTTCATAATACGACAATGTGATATAGCAGTTAGCAGAGGGCCTTGCAAGTTAAGAGCCTTGAGTTCTACTCTCAATTCAGACACTGACTCACTGTGTGTCCTAGGGCAAGTCACTTGATCTCTGGGGGGGCCACAGCTTTCTCATTTCTCTAATGGAGCTAAAGCTTACCTGTCTTTGTACGCCACTTTGAGATTGTCTGCTGCAAGGTGCTATGTAAATGTGAAATATTGTTACATGTTCAGCGCAGATCTGTGTGTGCCAGGGTTGCTAAATCTTGTCTACCAGGGCTGCACATTCACACTGTAGCAGCTGGTCCAGTGCAGCTCTACCCTAGCATCTTTTGTGCTTCCTCCTGTGTTGCTTCCCAAAAGGCACTGCAGGAATCAGTACAAAGGATTGTGGGTCACAGCCAGGATCTGAGGAGGATGGTCGCAAGTGGCCTAACAAATCTGCCTCAGTGGCGGAAATACAGGGAATAGGATCGGGCTCATACCTCCCCTCCCCCGAACCTCAGACACCTGCTAGTCACCATCTTGAGAGTCACAACCCAGAAGTAAAAAAACACTATTCTGATAGCTGTGCTTGGAACTAATGAACACACTGGTTATGCAATGTCCTTTGCCTTTTAATCCAAGTGTGAGGCTATTTACACTTAAACAATAAAAGTAAAAGCCTAACCTCTTTGCTCTAATGAATAATCCAGATAAAAGAACCTCCAGAGCTTCTTAGGATACATCTGCACTGCAAAAAGGTGTGTTCTTAACTCAGGTTAAAATGACAGTGAAAGCAAGTCAGCTTTTCACACAGGATGGCAGCTTGTGTTCCTCCTCAGATTCCCCTATAGGTTGAACTCAAGCTGTTAACCCAAATTCAAAGCTGAGTTGCCATGTCTTCATTGCTGTTTTAAACTGAGTTAAGAACACGGTTTATTTATTTATGTATTTATTTGCTTATTTTTCCCCTCAGTAGAGCCAGGTTAGGGAGGTGAACGAGATGCACACCTGAGCTGTGGTGTCAGGAGTCTTTGTAAAGCAAGGATAGGCAGCAGGCCTTGCTGTACCTTTAAGTAGCCGCCTGTCAGTACTGGCTAGTGTGCAGGGTGAGAAGTGCAGTGCCACACAGCACCCCTGGCTCTATTTAAGGTAAATTCTGGCGGCTCTCTGCCCTTGGTAATCTGGACTCACTGAATGCCCAGGTTAAACTAACAGGGAAAGCTCTAGACCCACAAGTCTGTCGCTAACAGGCTTGTTCTCCAGTGTTTCATGTCCAGAAGTCCACTCGTTCTAAGCGAGCGAGACCCCACCTATATTAAAAGCCTGCCCTGTGCTGCTTCTCTGCAAGCAATGTACTGCAGAGTGTATGTGTGGGGGTGCGGGGTGGGGTGAAATGTGCCCCAACGCTGTGTCCCTTTTAATAATATCAGTTCAATGTTTCATACAGTTGTTGATCACTACACGAGTGAAATTGTCTTCAACAGTGTCCGTGTAATTGCCATTGTCATCATTGGCCTGGGCTTCCTCTTATTGCTTCTACCAGAGGAATGGGACGTCTGGTTAATGAAGCTCCTCACCCGCCTCAAAGTGCGGAAGAAGGAAGAGATCCCCGAGGGGAACGGAGACATTGTTTCAGGATTGCAGAGCAAAAGCAGGAGAACTCGCCCTTCCATGTCATCCTTCGCTCATTAATGTTATTTTTATTGAAACTCTGTGATTAACATTGTATGTTATGATTCAAGGGTCTTTTCTTGCGAAGCACATACGTCCAGTATAGTGTACATACCTGTACAGTTTTGATATGATACAGTCTAAGGCATCAAGTTTTGGCATGTCCAATTTGCTTGCACTTTTTTCACATCAGACCTTTCACTTAGAAATACCACTTTAAAAAAAATCAAAAGAAGAACCTCTCTCCTCTTTTTCAGTGAATGTAATGTATAGTCAAATTATCTTTGCTTATATCATTTTAAAGATCAATTTTCATGAGAAGCAGGGCAGATATTTTGAACATTAGAAACTGAATGACGCATCACACACTGTGATTTAAAATGAGCAGATGCTATGCTACATCATATGTTTATTTTCTACCAGAGCTATACTCGTAACTTTAAAAGTTTTCAAAAAACCAAAAGCAAATCTTTTGGGGAAGGTGGGAGAGGAAAGAGAGGGAGAATAGGAAACTGCTCCGTGAAGATGAGTGCACTTTGTGCCAGGACAAGAGTGAGGTTAAAGTGCTAAAAGGCTTGCACTGAAGTAATACAGGAGAAGCAGTCAAGAGCCCAGTCTCCTTATAATGCACATGACTGCGCTCCACGTTTAAGACCATGCAAGAGAAATACAGTGCCTTCTACAGTATCCTAGTCTTTATCCGTGTAGAACCAGATCACTCTGCAAGTAACTTCTGCCATTTTACAATATAGGGGGCCCCCAGTGCTCCTAAAACTCCCATTGAAGTCAACAAGTGCCCACTGAGTCACAGACTTCATTGGGAATTTAGGGGGATCAGAGGCTGCAAGTTCATGCCCTGTGCACCTAATTCTCTTCTCACTTGCACAGATTTTACCCCCAGGTGGAGTTACTCTTGATTTACACTAGTGTGAGTAAGAGGAAAACTTTACTTGAAATAAAATTAACAAGGAAGCTGACAGCCAGGTCTAGAGAAACACGGTTCATGATGTACAGTTTGAGCCCAACAAGGTGAATTGCCAGTTGCTTTTACTCTACAGTTGGGAGTTTTAAAAAGAAATGTACGATATTTACATCAAATGTAATGTAACACCTTTTTATGAAACTTGTAAGCACCAGGATGTTTACTTATGCGATTTAGGTTCGCCATTAACTTTCTATCTGTGATAGATCACATGCTATGTAAAAAGGAAAAAAAGTTATAGTTTACTATTTTTGAAGTTTACATTGTTGCATACAAAATTAAAATGTTATTTTCAACGGTTGCCATAAGCTGATGGTACCTGCTGTCACAGAGGCATACTTTGTGTCAGGCAAGTGTGACGTTCACTTTGAAACTTTTTAGCAAATGAATTTCAGAGTCCATTATCTGTTTGGCAAAACTAATTAATAAAAGATTTAAAAAAAATCCCAAGTCAATGACTGCTATGTTTTTTCTTCCCGCTGCGCTCCCCCCAAACTTATATTAATTTCATTCTTTCTGTTTGAAATACTTTATCAAAAGTGATGAAGAAGGAGAGAGATGAAATACAAAAATATGGCCCCACTCCTGCAAAGGAATCTACAACCACAGAATCTTACCCCCCCCATGCACAGCCCCACTGATTTGGCCGCCAAAGAGATTCGTAAGTGTGGTCTCATACTGCCACCTGGAGTCCCGTGGAAGTCAACAAGACTCCCTGTGGGTGTGAGGGGCCATTACTGACTGATTGCAAGAGCAGGACCCATAATACACAACTATGGGCCAGGATACTGTATTTAGGCACCAGTCAGAAAAACATAAGCCCAGCAGGAGGAACATAGCAGGGTAAAAGTTGTCCATCCAAAGTCTGACATCTTTGAAACCACCAGGGGCGGTGACTAATATTTCTGATTCAGAGCATAGTCCACATTATTATCTATGCACATATCCATACCTCTCGAGACCCTTAAATACCCACTGCTACAGAGATTTTTATGTGTTAATAATAATCTGTGGGGGAGGAAGCCTGACTGGGCAAGTGGGTGTTGCCCCTGGACAGCAGATGGAGCCCCACCCCCTTAGGGGAGGCCAGCTGTGCCTCTTCTGCCCACAAGCGGACGGAGCCCCGAGGACCCCCCCCTCCTGCAGCTGGAGCCATGAATTCCCGTACCCCCACCCCCCGGAGAAGTCTCGAGTCCCATCCCCCGCCCCCAGAGGAGTCCTGGGCCAGTCTAAACCATGTCATGCCTCCCCTCCCCAGACCCCAAGCCGCTGCAGGAAAAAGCCCCTCAGCAGGCTGCCTTTGGGGGGCTACACAGCTCCTCCCACAACACCTGTCTGGGGCCTTTCCCTCACCGATGGGATGCTCAGCATCTTCTTCCTCTGACAACCATTTCTTTTTACCTACCCCCTGCCACACTTCAGACACGCCTCAAACTCACGCCATCACAAACTCACCCAAGGCCCCTTTAGCTTTAGAAGCGCCTCTGGAGGGCTGCAGCTTCTCAGGCCCATAGACCCTTCCTTTCAATGCTAGGGTGACCAGATGTCCCGATTTTTATAGGGACAGTCCCAATTTTTGGGTGTTTTTCTTATATAGGCTCCTATTACCCCGCACCCCCGGTCCTGATTTTTTACATTTGCTGTCTGGTCACCCCATTCAACGTGCAGTGGCCAGACATTCGAAACACAGATGTGTCCAGGATAGCATACGTTGCTTCCGGACGTTGACACCCAGGAAGAATTCCTCTTACTCTTTTTTTCTGTTGGATTTAGCTGATGGACTTTCCTTCACCAAGCGGAAACTAGGGACCAGCTGCTGGCTCTCTTTGCAAATGGCCACAATCAGGCTAAGCCACTAGGTGCGTGTCAGGAGATCTGCCACTGAAAAGTGATGCCGTGACTTGGATTTGAGCTGAGGTTGCCGCAGCCACGGCACAGAGTACTACCCTCTATACGACCACGGCCAGCCACAAGGGCCGCTGAGCGAGAAAGGTTCAGGTCTGCGCTCTCAGGGCGACCACCTACCTCAGCTATGGCCACAGGTATTAATCAAGTCTCCCCATTACTGTCACAGTTAAAATGGTAACAAAAGAAAAAGTCAGGAGACCAGCCTGCTGCCTGTCTGATTTTTCTCTTTCTCGCCCCTTGACCAGCTGCCCCTCCCCCCCCCCCCCGATTTGTCTGGGCGATTGTCCTCATGCTCTTGGCCAGAGTATTGCCCTTTGCAACTCCGAAACGTGCCCCGACGTGCAGGTCTTGAAGCTGGGCCCAGTCACAGTGGCGGAAGGCGCTGTAGAGGCTTTGGCCATGGCAAGCAGGCAGGAGTGGCTGTGCGGGCTAATTGTCTCTCTGGAGGTGAAAATTGACAGTTTAGAAGTCGCCATAGAAGAAGGAGGTGAGGAATGTGCTGGCTGGGCCAGGCATTTCTTTCTTCCCATTCAAAGGGCATCGCTCTCCCTATGGGGGAATCAAATCTGGTCTCCCACGAGATAGGCAGAGATACCCACCACTATACTAACAAGGAGTAGGCCAGGCTTTTTACTGCATGCAACTCCTTGAGACCAGCTATGGCCAGCTTATGCCACACCACAGGCCCCACCCTGGCAACAACTTCTCTTCTCCTTCCTGAAGGCTGCAGCAACAGCCCTGGGAAAAGCCCTGTCCCTCCTCACATGCAGTTGCCTCTCACTCATAGAAGCTTTTAATATGCTCTATGCAGGTTCTGGGGGCCACTGAGGAGGTGGTATTTGCTACTCACCTTCCTAGGAGTCCAGAGAGATTACTGATGAACCCAGGAAGCTGAATAGCACCTACTGCCTCCTCAGCCGCCCCGGAACCTGCCTTGGGCATAATAAAGCAAAAACTTCCCCCCTCCCCCCCCCCAAAGCCCTGCAACTGGGGGTCTGGCAGCAGCAGCAGTACCAGGGAGGCAGGGCCGCCCCTGGCCTATTATACCCACCGGCCATGGTGTTGCCACAGTATAACATTAACATACCTGATCTTTTCACCCTCTTTTTGGTGAGGAGGGGATCACCCAGCTCGCCCAAAATACAGACCCTACAATCATTGCAGTCATTTCTGTGGAGCATTTACAAACCTACTCTTTCCTCTTCCAAATTAAAAATTCTTGCATCTCATGGTTTATCAGGGTTTGCTGCTCTCACATAGCTGCCCCAGAGTCCTGGCGGGAACAATTCCAAAGACGATGTACTCCCCTTTAATCGC
This sequence comes from Malaclemys terrapin pileata, assembly GCF_027887155.1. Lineage (NCBI taxonomy): Eukaryota > Metazoa > Chordata > Testudines > Emydidae > Malaclemys > Malaclemys terrapin. The sequence goes on along the minus strand of NC_071507.1, from coordinate 77,536,704 downwards.
TGTGTTTTATTGTACAGTGAGTCCAATATGTTCAACCAGGCATCCCACAGGAGCGGAACCATTTTAATATCAGCTTCTTAATACATTTTACTAATAACCAATGTATATTAAGGCCTTAAATGCCCGTATATTGCTTAAAACTAGGAAATTTGCACCTGGTTCTGCAGCATCAGTAAGACTTTGTGATATGGTGAAATTTTAATAATAAATACACTAGGTTTATAAAATCCTTCCCAAGACTGACTAAAAGAGGACAAGACACGTGATTTATACAGAGTAAATTATAGCTGTTCCAAGTAGAGACTGGGCAAACCAGCTCACTGCCTTTGGGTAATGCCAAATTAGGGCTAGCCAACTTGGTTGAAGGACGCAATAAGACCCAACCTAAATTTCTTCATGCAATACACCACCCTAAGATGAGCACCTGGATGAAGACCGAAACCTGGATGGGACTTGATGAAGTGTCAACAAAGGGTGTGTGTGTTTTAAATGATATCAAGCTATATCTAGGCCTCTCTGTAGAGCTGGGGGTTGAGGAGTGGGCTGAGAAAAAGTCAGGAAGGAATGGGAATAATTAGCTCCGGCCCAAAGGGATCAGTTGTAGAGCATATTGTACTGGGAAGAGTGCATGAGGTGATCAAGCGGCCATGCTGAGGAGGACATTGTGTGCTGTCTGAAAGAGGTGCACACAGCACCAGCCCAGGCAGTGTGTGTTGGCAGGAGATGCTGTGTTGGCTTTTTTTATACACACACACACACACTCACTCTCTCTCTCGCCTATCTACTGCAGGGCTGACACAGATAGAATCCTCCCATAGCAGGAACTGGTGCTTTTAGATCACTAGCGCTCAATACATGAGATTCTACTCAGTGAGTTAAACGCCATATGGCTGTTAGCTCAGGCTGTAGCAGACTCATTAATCTCTCTAAGTGGGGACAGAGCACCACACACCTCTGTGGGTTACACATACAGCAGAATAATATTTGTTACATTGCTGTACGGAGTGGCCACACCTGCTGTCTCCTTATTTGCTGCCCCTACTTTCTGTGCTTTAAGATGCATGACCTTGAGGGTTATGATTGGGGTAACGGGTCCTATGAGAGGAAAGGCCCCAGGTCTGCAGCCGACCCAAAGAAAGCACTGAATGATCTACAGCAGCGATTCTCAATTAGCATACAGCTGTGGCCCAGCTCAGCTATGTGCTAAAGACTGGGGGCTCCAGGCTTCCTGGCTGCCCTGCCGCCCAGTGGGCTCCGGGTTCCAGCTTCCCTGATGCCCAGCGGGCTCCGGGCTCCCACCCGGTCCCACACAGCAGTGTCCTGGAGCTGGGGTCCTGGCTGCCCCACATGGTCTGGGGTCGGGGTCCCTGCCCCATGGCCCACGCCCAGCTCTCTGCTCCTGGCCCCACTCTGTGGAGGGGGGGTCTCTGGGCGGAGGGTGCTGAACATAGGGGTTTGTCAGGGGAGGTTAAGTAGGGGGCACTGTGGTTCTCAGCCTGTGGCCCAGGTAATACTTTGGCCGCATATGCAGCCCACAGTGATAAATAGGTTGAGAACCACTGATCTACAGTGACCAGCTATAAGAAATGACAAAAAGGTTGTTATGTGAGACGCAATTGAAAAGTTGGCTACAGAGGGGAGGCCAGGCAGCAGAGCCTCCAAGCCCAGGCCTATGGAATTGGGACCAGAAGAAACAACAACCTGGCTGAGAGCAAGTTGGAAAAGGGGACCACTGCTGCACTATGGGGGTGGGTGTCACGCTTGTCCCAGCTGCTTCAGGGGACAAGCACTCCCCACCCCACCCAACAGCTTCTGAGGTGTCTATGCCACAGCCGTAATTGTTGTGCAGCCTCCTCCCGGCACTAGCTCTGCTCATCACACCAGCAGCCCCAAAGGGCCTCTCCCAGCCCAACCATCTCTGCCTCCCCTTTCGGCCGCTCTCCTTTTTCAGGTGTGAGCGGGACTAGTTCCCGTCATCCTGCACTACTGCGTCCTCCGCCCTTCAGGGACCGCGCCTGACAGCTCTCAGACCGTGCTGCCAGGCGTTGCCCCTGCACCAGTTCCCTGGCTGTTTACAGGCTGCGGCTCACACTGCCGCTAGCTATTCCTGGTTACTATGGATCGCTTAGTGCATCCCTCTCTTCAGCAGGTGCAGACCTGGCTCCTCCATCCTGGGGTGACCTGTGGCCCAGGCTTTGCCCTCTAGGTCATCATGAAATGTGTGTGTGGAGGCCAAGGGGACCCAGCAATGAACCAGCAGGCTCATTAAAACAGTACATGAAATAGCTCTATGGACAGTACATAGCATCACAGCATCTTAGTCACTTATTTCCCCTGCTGCAGAACATCGTGCTGATTATTTCAGTGAAGTAGTGACAGTCGCCCTCCTCCCCCACAAGTCTTTTTTCTGGTCTGTTTTTTGTAGCATTGCATTGTGGCAGGCTCCTGCTTTTATCAGTATTTTTAGTCCTGGTGCTCAACACTTTATGTTTTTACAGTGACTGTGTGAGCCTTTCATCGGCCCATGATTTGGAGCTATGCTCATTATTTCAAATGTTTCTTCTGTTCTGTCGAAGCTGGCTGTGTTTGTGTCAGCAGGGAGATGCTATGGGGAACAGCTGCGAAGAAACCCAGAGTCAGCCAAAATATTCAATGGAAGAAGAGAAGAAATTGAAAATTTACCTGAGCCTCATGACCCCACACAACCTGAGGGCTTGGGGTACATTAGTGAGATTTGAAAAGCACAAAGTGCCAGGGTAGGGAGAGTGCTCCTTATGACTCAGAATGGATTCATAGATTCTAGGACTGGAAGGGACCTCGAGGGGTCATCGAGTCCAGTCCCCTGCCCGCATGGCAGGACCAAATACTGTCTAGACCATCCCTGATAAACATTTATCTAACCTACTCTTAAATATCTCCAGAGACGGAGATTCCACAACCTCCCTAGGCAATTTATTCCAGTGTTTAATCACCCTGACAGTTAAGAACTTTTTCCTAATGTCCAACCTAAATCTCCCTTGCTTCTTGTTCTATCCTTAGAGGCTAAGGTGAACAAGTTTTCTCTCTTCTCCTTATGACACCCTTTTAGATACCTGAAAACTGCTATCATGTCCCCTCTCAGTCTTCTCTTTTCCAAACTAAACAAACCCAATTCTTTCAGCCTTCCTTCATAGGTCATGTTCTCAAGACCTTTAATCATTCTTGTTGCTCTTCTCTGGACCCTCTCCAATTTCTTCACATCTTTCTTGAAATGCGGTGCCAGAACTGGACACAATACTCCAGTTGAGGCCTAACCAGTGCAGAGTAGAGCGGAAGAATGACTTCTCGTGTCTTGCTCACAACACACCTGTTAATGCATCCCAGAATCATGTTTGCTTTTTTTGCAACAGCGTCACACTGTTGACTCATATTTAGCTTGTGGTTCACTATAACTCCTAGATCCCTTTCTGCCGTACTCCTTCCTAGACAGTCTCTTCCCATTCTGTATGTGTGAAACTGATTTTTCAGTTGATGAGCCTCTTGCTCCCAACCCCACACTTAGTAATTCCTTAAGATTGCCTGACTTCAAGGACTCTGAGCGGGGGTTTGCGATGTTTCACCTCACAGGGAAGAGCCTCAGTTCCCTCAACAGTGCCATGAGGAGGAGGAACAGATTGAGCAACCCATGTTCTGATGAGGCAGCGGCATCGGTCTCATCACTGCAACCAAATCACTACCCGAACAGTTTCAGGACCTCCGAAGGAGGATTGCAGAGCCTCTCCTGATTGCCCTGGAGAATGTTCAGGACCCTACCCACAAGGTGTCCATATTACAGGCCTTAGCGAGGTGGAGCCCTAATCAAGGAAGCCATATTGGAACCGGTCAAAGCAGTTTGGAACACTCCAGCCACCTGTGCCCTGACTCCAAAAAAAGTTGGAGAAAAAGTACTTTGTTCCAGCTAAAGGGGCGAAATATTTGTTTTCTCACTGCACACTGAATTCCTTAGTTGGCCAGGCAATCACTGCTCACAATACACTGCACCAATCTAGATCCATCCCTTCCAACAAGGATGCCAGAAGATTGGACCTCCTCAGAAGAAAAAGCTTCTCTTTCACCAGCCTACAATTTCATAGAGCATATTAGCAGGCCCTGATGTCTAAATACAACTTTATTAACAATAATAAATTGAATTTGCTAACAAGCTTCCACAGGAGTTCAGGCCTCAGTTGCAGGCTATTCTTGATGAGGGAAAGCTGAGAGCGAGGTCATCCCTCCTGGCATTTTTTGATGTAGTGGACACAGCTTCCCAATCCATGGTGACTGCAGTTGTCATGAGATGGGTTTCATGGCTTCACTCCTCTGGTTTTCCCAAGGAAGTTCATGCTACATGGAAGACCTCCCCTTCAAGGGCAACAATCTGCTTAGCAAAAAAATCAGACTAGTCGTTACACACCTTCAAAGACTTCTGTGCAATTCTCCATTCCTTGGGTATTTACATCCAGCACCTTGGAGAAAGTACTCCAAACCACCTCCATATAGACAACATCCTGCTCCTCTGCCCTGTTACCATCAAAGGAGCAATGAGTCCCCCAGGGAAGCAACAAGGGGTACACCCCCAGTACAGGAAACACCCTGCCATCATTTCCCTCTCAGTCCCAGCCTCACACCAAAAAGTCATTTTGATGGGACCTTCAAGAGCCACCAACCAGCCTCCACACTACCTGATACCCTCACCCTCTTCGGTGGCCACCTTGCCAGTTTTTTTTTCCCAATGTGGCAACATATCACGTCATACAGATGGTTCTTACAGATCATCTCCATTGGCTACTCCATAGAATTCCTTTCCATCCCTTTTCACAAGAGGCCCCTCAGACAGGGAGTAAACTCCCTTGTCCAACTAGGAGTTATAGAGCCCGTTCATCCTCAACACAAGGAAAAGGGTTTCTATTCCAGATACGTCTTCATTCCCAAAAAGAAGGAAGGCTGTAGACCCATTTTGGATCTCAGATACCTAAATATCTTCACACATCATTCAAGATTCAGGATGACCACCCTGGCCTGTTTAATCCCCGCCCTAAACTAAGGTGACTGGATTGCAGCTCTTGATTTGAAGGATGCCTGCTTTCATACAGACATTCACCCAATGCACAGGAGGTTCCTGCTCTTTACGGTGGGCCTAGAACATTATCAGTACAGAATTCCCCGCTTCGGTCTCTTGGCAACACCAACAGTTTTCACGAAGGCGCTCTCCGTGGTAACAGCATACCTGTGTCACCAGGGCAGCCTAGTTTTTCCTTACCCCAATGACTGACTGCTCATGGGGCAATCATTTTGGGAAATTCAGTCATCAGTTCTGTCCCTTCTCAGCCTCCTGCACTTCTTAGGTCTTCAGTTAAACCTAGAAAAATCCACTTTAATCCCCACACAGAATATAGATTTTATTGTAGCAACTCTGGAATTGGCCAAAGCATACAAACCATAGGAGAGAGGGACCTCATCACTCAACTTTGACTGAGCCCTCAGATGACAGCTTGTTCGTCCATCTAGGCCACCAGGCCTCCTACACTTACTTGACACCCTTCACAAGGCTCCATCCATGGTGACTGCAGGCATGATTACAGACAGTCTACACAGGGCCACCCAGAGGATTCAGGGGGCCTGGGGCAAAGCAATTTTGGGGGCCGCTTCCATAAAAAAAAGTTGCAATACTATAGAATACTATATTCTCGTGGGGGCCCCTGTGGAGCCCGGGGCCTGGGGCAAATTGCCCCACTTGTGTGTCTCCCTCTCCCCCCCCCCAGGGCAGCCCTGAGTCTACACTCTGAGCTGAAATACCCTAGACAAACAAGTCTCAATTTCCCAGAGCATCCTGGCATCACTCACCTAGTGGGAAAACAAAGAGACTATGTGTGTAGGGGTTCCCTTCCTTCCCCCTCCACTCATGAAGAAGCTAGTTACAGATGCTTCCCTATTGGTTTGGGTAGCACAGCTGGACAACTACATGGCTCTATACTCTTGGACCCATCAACTATCTGTTACTGTCTAGCACTGAAATATTTTATAGCAACTGGTGTTATGTATAGATAAGATACAGCACTGAGGGTCTACTGGACCTCAAACAGGAATATAAAACAGAATTTTCTTGTTTTTAATTTAATTTTCTTAGGGCTATATTATTTCTTAAATTAAAACAGAGATGAAATGATTATGCATGCCTGAAAGTACAAACAAAAAGAGTTGACATTCAGAACACTGGAGAAACTGTGGAAAAGAATCTTAGCCAGGTGAAAAATGAGTCAGATGTCCCATACTCAGCTAGAACTAGGTGGTCTGAAACTAGCTTTAAATTAGGCTTCAATTTTTTCTAATATTTCAGAAAATTATTAAAACTAAGCTATATATATAAGCTATATTCTGATTGTACATCATTAAAATGAGATGCAGATAACTTGTTCATTCAAATGATACATAAGTATAAGCAAAGTAGATGTGAGTAACATTCACATAGAGCCTGTGATACTTTCTGATTCCTTCGGAACAGAATAAGACCAACACAGGCTTCTTCCTTGTTAATCAGAATTACAGTTTTGTTTTGCTTTTGGATGCACTGAGGAGCAAGGATTGTGTCAGACATCCTAGGAGGAAAAAGGTGCCACTTACTCCACTTTTCAACATGATCAGTTTCTCTGCAGTCATTCATCACGTTAATGGAATCTCTCATTGCATTACAGAAATTCTGTCACATTTCCAAGCAAGATCAAGCTGTATATAGGACAGAGACATATTGTCCTTGCCCCCTGCTTCAGCTGAAAGATACAAAATGTGCTTTAAGCAGCCTGAAGCAGGTTCAGCAGTGCCTGGGCAGAGTTCCATCCTGCATGAAAGAGCTTCACAACACTCTCCCTGGTCAATATGTCACACTGCTATAGGTTTGGGCCTGATTTTCCTTTCATGTGCAACAACTGTTCACAGCTTTAACCACAGGGACCTCAACAGAAGATGCCCCGTTTAGCACCGTGGCCAGTTAAGAATTCCCTCTAAAAGTGGTCCCCATCTATCCAGTGTCTGATGAGTTAATCAAGCTAGTTTTTATCAGGAATACTTCACTGGTCTTACTTACAGCTAGTAAATCCATTTTTGGGATGAAGGGATTTTGGGCAAGTAGATCCAGAAACAAAACTCTATAGCAGTAATTTTCAGCTTCTTATAAGGGGGGTTGGATGAGGAATTGGAAGTCAGTATGCTCTGGAGGGAGATTACAATTTCAAAGCTGCACAAAATGAATAAGAAGGTTGATCCTTAGCGACTCACCTGGATGCCCTGAAATGACATAGGACAGGACGCTTACTGAAAACTGAAAAGTGGTTGGTTACTAGGTCTCCTCAGAAGCTGAATCTAGTCCTGAAATCCTTTATTAAACTCCAGTTGAACCTTTGCATTCAGCTATTGCACTTCATGATTCAACAGCTTCACTCATTACCTTCTGTTCACACAAAACACGGCCAATGAAATACAGGCATTTTCCACTAGAGGGTATTGCTGATAAATGCACAAGGAAAACGTTACACAAATTTGTTCCAAAAACCATAGTAACCAGGCGATCATCCTACCACGTTTCCATCCAAATCCAGAAACACAAAAGGAAAGGGAGATACATAGATATCAGAGAGAGGCACTTAATGTGTATTTGGCAAAAATCAAATGACTTTTTTGCAACCAGTAAAGGATTGGCAGCTTCAAAAACAATCCTTGCCAGAGGGATTGTAAAATGTATCGCTGGGAGACATTGTTGCTAAGGTCACTTTTGTGTCTCCCCATAGTACCCTGCAAATGGTCAGCCAGCCAGCCAGGGAAATCAAAGCTGCAGCCCAAATTTTATGAATCCTGCCAAAACTACAAGAGTTCACATGGACACTTAGGCCTCACTGGGGTCCCAGCGTTTAGGCCTAGTGCTGGATCAATAGCAAGTAAGATGACAGGGCCAGCACAAGGCATGTGCAGAATGTGCAGCCACACAAGTCCCCAGGCTCTGGAACAGCATTCCTGGCAAAAATAACTAGAGTGGGTTGACTAAAAGAGCTCCTGCTACAAGCAGGGGGAGAAGGAAGGGGCAAGATTTCAGCAGGACCTAGACCTTTCAGTGATTTGCCCTTTCAAGCTGAAATGGAAGAGGACTACTGGTTTTATAATACCTCAACTCCATTCTTTTTTTTTTTTTTTTTCAGAGCATGGAGGAAAAAAATCCCATGTAACTATAGCATGTAACTTCTTTACCCCTACAGTATCAGGTTCATTCTAATTCTAGAGGAAGGATATTGATGGAAATGGACTGGGGAGCCAATTCCTTTAATCCTCTTCTCCTTCCTCCAACAGAACTATCCTGCTGCCTCCTCCTACTCCAGCAGGATTTTACCCCTTCCATTTTCTTCCCATTTAGAAATGATAAATGTCCTTGGAATTTCTAAACATTATAGATGACAGTTTTGTAACTAAGAAAGTGTTGCAGCCGGTACAGGGGGATTCTATATTAGACCTTGTCTGAAAAGATAAAGAACTGATTTCAGAACTAAAATTTACTGCTTGCTTAGATACACGTGATTATACCTTGATCACTTTTATAATGTACAGGCAGATTAAAGTCCATACCAGTAATATATACAATTAATGCTTTAATATGGCCAATTTCATAAAGCTGAAAACACTTGTGAGCCAAATCAGCTGGAAGGAAGATTTTAATCAGAAAAAATTTGAATGATAATTGTGAATCTTTTAAGAACACCTTACTAGATGCTCAAAAAGTCACAATCCTACAACTGAGGAAGAAGGCTGTGCTGCTTAAAAAAACAACCTGATTTAGAGGGGACGTGAAGGCAACTATAAAAAAAATATTTATACCAAACAGAAGAAAGGGGGAGATGATAATAATGAATATATATCACAACTTAGGAATTGAAGAAAATTGACAAGGGAAGGCAAGAGACAAAAGGAAAAATCAATGGCCAGCAGAGTTAAGGATAATAAGGAGTTTTTTAAATATAATAGGAACAAAAATAATCCTGACAATGGTATTGGTCCATTACTAGATGGAAATGAAAAAAATTATCAATAAAAATGCAGAAAAGGCAGAGGAGTTCAATAAATATATTTTTTCAGTATTTGAAGGAAAAACAGATGATGCAGTCTCATAATATGGTGATTATAATACTCTTTCCATTCCACTAGTATCTCAGAGAAATGCTAAACAGAAGCTACTAAAGTTAGACATTTTTAAATCAGCAGGGCCAGATAACTTGCGTCCGAGAGTTTTAAAAGAGCTGGCTAAGGAACTTGCTAGTCCATTAATGTTGATTTCCAATGAGACTTGGAACACTGCGGAAGTTCCAGAAGACTGGAAGACAGCTAATGGTGTGCCAATTTTTAAAAAGGGAAACAGGATAAAGTGGCTAACACATGACTTAATTAATAATGGACTAAAGGAGGGTAAAGTAATTAATGCAAATCAACAGGGTTTATGGAGAAAAGATCCTCTCAAACTAACTTGGTATTGTTTTTTGGAGAGATTACAAGTTTGGTTGATAAAGGCAATAGAGCTGATGTAATGTACTTAGACTTCAGTAAGGTGTTTGACTTGGTACTGCATGACATTTTGATTAAAAAAAATTGAACAATATGAAATTTAAAAGGTACACATTAAATAGATTAAACACTGGCTTACTGATAGGTCTCAAAATGTAGCTGTAAACAGAGAGTTCATCTGTTTCCAGTGGTGTCGCGCAGGGATCAGTCCTCGACCCTATGCTAGTTAACATCTTTATCAATGACCTGGAAGAATATATAAAATCATCACTAAGGCTAAGATTTTGTCATGGTTATTTGTAGTAAAAGTCAGAGACAGGTCACTGGCAATAAACAAAATTTCACAGAAGCTGTGACCTATCTGTGACTTTTGCTGCTGCACTGCAGCACCATGGTTTCCCCTGCCACCATGGTGGCTAGCAGCTGTGGGGTTCCCACTCTTGACCATATTTCCTTCTATTCCCCCCCCCCCTCCCCATGAGGCTGTCACCCTTTGCTGAAACCCTGAAGAGGGCCCCCCTCCGGAGTCTGTCACCTGTCTCTGGAACCTTGCAGGGGACCCCTGTTGCTTGTCGCAGCTGTCGCCTGTCGCTGGAACCCTGCCAGGGCCCCACTGGCTGCGAGCTCCAGAGTCCTGCAGCCCCTGGGGCTGAAGCAGAGAATGTCAGGGAGGTCTCTGGAAGTCATGGATTCCATGACTTCCGTGACATAAAGGTAGCCTTAGTCATCACTGATCAAAGTTTGCAGATGACACAAAAATTGGGGGAGTAGTAAATAATGAAGCAGACAGGTCACTGATTCAGAGCAATGTGGAGCACTTGGTAAATTGGAAGCCAGCAACCAATGTGTGTTTTAATATGGCTAAAAGTAAAGGTATATATCTGGGAACAAAGAATGTAGGCCATAGTTACAGGATGGGGGACGCTATCTTGGGAAGCAGTGACTCTCAAAAAGATTTGTGGGTCGTGATGGATAATCAGCTGAATATGAGCTCCCAGTGTGATGCTGTGGCCAAAATCCTGGCTATGATCCTGGTATGCATAAACATGGGACTCTCAAGTATGAATAGAGTCATTTTGCCTCTATATTTGGCATTGGCGACTGCTGCTGGAGTGCTGTGTCCCATTCTGGTGCTCACAATTCACGAAGGATGCTGATAAATTGGAGCATTTAAAGAAGAGCCAGGAGAATTAATAAAGGATTACAAAACATGCCTTATAGTGATAGATTTGAGCTCAATCTATTTAGCTTAACAAAGAGAAGATTAAGTGGTGAGTTGATTATAGTCTGTAAGTAGCTACATAGGGAACAAATATTTAATAATGGGCTGTTCAATGTAGCAGAGAAAGGTGAAACATGATCCAAGGGCCGCAATGTCTACACCACCACAATTAAATAGCCTTGTTGCCCGAGGCCCACAAGCCCAAGTAAGCTGATAAGGGCCAACTGCGGGTGTTTTATTGCAGTGTAGACATACCCTAGAAGGTCCCAGCAGAGATGCCATTGTAGTTTTTGTTTGGGAACTTCCTTGTTCTTTTAAATTAAAAATATCATACATGAACACTAAACAAGAAACTGAAACAGAATGTCACCATGTAATATTTCTAATGAATATATGAAGTTTCAACATCAAATCATATTTTTTACTTTCACTTTCACAGCCATGTTCAGCGGTGCACTCTGGTTGATTTACTTCATTATGGAGCAGCACAAAACAGCCATAAAATATGGGCCAGTTAAACTAGATTTACAGCTGCTTTGTTTTGCCAAGCAGTGAGAAACAACCAAAATGTTCGCTTCTGTTTTCCGCTCCCTCCGGGTCCCAAATTCCCCTTAAAAGATCCCAAGGTCTCTGCCAGTCTGACCTGGGGAAAAATTCCTTCGCAACAGTAAATATGGTGATCAGTTGAGCATGTGGGCAAGACCGACCAGCCAGACATCTGGGAAAGAATTCTCTGTGGTAAGGCAGAGGCCTCTTCATCTAGTGTCCCATCACCTGCCTTTTGAGAAATTTGTTAAGAGCAGTTGCTGATGGGCCATATGCCACCATACGTAGTCCCATCATACCATCCTCTCCATAAACATTTCAAGCTCAGTCTTGAAACCAGTTAGCTTTTTGCCCCCACTATCCCCTTTGGAAGGCTGTTCCGGAACTTCACTCCTCTGATGGTTAGAAAACATCATCTAATTTCAAGACTAAACTTGTTGATGGCCAGTCTATATCCATTTGTTCTTGTGCAAACACTGGTCCTTAACTTAAATAATACCTCTCCCTTCCTGGTGTTTATCCCTCTGATGTCTTTAACGAGAGCAATCATATGTCCCCTCAGCCTTCATTTTGGTTGGTTAAACAAGCCAAGATCCTTAAGTCTCCTCTCCTAAGGCAGGTTCTCCATTCCTCTGATCATCCTAGTAATCTCTCTACTTAACCCTACACACACATGCCAAATTCCATCTCCCTCATGCCCCAGCCTACATACACCCCGTGAGGTTTCCACTTCCTACCTTCTCTGTTGAATAGCTGTGGTGCAACTGTTGGTTTTTAAAAAGAAATATTTAGGATTAATGGTCATTTTGGGCATGATTTTTCACAACACATAGTTTCTGTCAGAAGAAGCAGAAAAATAGGATCTTCCAAGAAACTCATAAAACTTTTCTCTTCCAAAATGACCACCATGTCACACTGTTCTCATATGGGAGAAGCCAAGTTGTCCTCAGAGAAGATAGGAGTGTCCACTGCTGTGAGGAGCAGAGACAGTCAAGCCTTTTGAGAACAACAGCTGCCAGTGTGAGCCGCTGTGGCTTCAGTCCCACTGAGAACACTGGCAAAGTCAACCATTGAACCCTTGACATAAGTACAAAGCTGAAGCCTTAACTATAGAACAATGAGCAATGTTTTCATAATTATTCATATTACAGTAGAATCACAATATGCTAATTGCTTTCCAAACATATAGGAAGACAAATCATTTTGGTACAAAGTGCAGTCTCTGTTAGATATAGTTCAGCGGAATGTAGGATAAATAGTCTACTAGGCAAGAAATGTAGCACTTCTGTATTATAAGATGTTAACTGGAAGCCAGAAAATTTACAGTCTATAATAATGTGCATGTATTATACATTCCAGTCAACAACAGGCATCAGCTGATCATAGATCTGGAATACTATGTAAATTCCCAAACACTTCACCTCAAGACATTCTGGGACATTCTTGGAAGATGATTACCCATTTCTTTCACACCGCAGTAATCACTAAAAGCAAATGAACCCAAAAAGCTTTGATTGTTCACAGTTGGCTCATCTCACAAATCTTCTGGGATCAGCCAGGATTTTTATCTTTCCAGAACACTATCTTGAACTAGTTTCTTATGTTAAGGGCACATTTTCTCCAAAGTAAGAGACAAGATAGGCATGCTTAGAATTCTTACAGTAGCGGCAAGAAAATTATCACAATCATAATTAGAGCTGAATGAATAATTTAAAAAGCTGAAGTATTAGACAAATTAAGCTTTTTTTTCTGTTTATAAATTTTCTACAAACAGATTGCAAAATTCTCCAGTATGCTCATTCTACAAAATTATTTGCAAATTTCTATAGTGAATAATTCATGGTATGGAGATCACTAAAAACAGTTCATCACAAATATCCAAACTGTGCAGTTTCTATTGGGCTGATAAATTACATGTAAAGTCACATGGTACTGTTTCTGTTCCTTGATTGGATGACCAAAGTAACTGACCAATACATCACAAACCATGAATTTTAAAATTCAGAATACAATCTGATATTTGCTATCAGCAAATAGTCCTGTAGTTGAACCTGAAATTCACTTTTCTAAAATGTTCATGCTAATAAAACTTTAATTCTCAAATGTTTGAGTGGAAAAGAGTGGAAAACATTCTCCTCTATTCAATCAGTGCTAATAATATCCGACATTTACATCACCCCTTTTAATAATAATCATAATAAATACTTTGCATTTTTATAGTGCTTTCCATCAGAGGATCTTAAATTCCTTTATAAACACTGGTCAATAAACAGTACCTACCACACTGCTGTGGCTTACAAAAAATAGTCCAACTATCACTGCGTGTCTAAATAAAATTGCAAGAGATTAGAATATGGATTGTGTCAAATCATGTATTAGGAAATGAGCAGAGGCAGTTTCCCCCCACCTTGCTCCACACACAAACCATGCAAGTTGTAGTGGGTCAAATCTTATCCCCACCTTGGGGTTTGTTTTTAGTCACAAAGGAAACTCAAAATGAAATTTAAAAAAATCAATCAAGCCTTCTTTCCCAGCTTGCTGGCTTAAAGGGTTCTCCAAGGACTGCTCAGCCCATGTCCTTGTTCCTCTCTACAGACCCATTCCCAATTCCTTTCTCTCAGGCCACACTCAACAGTGACTCAACAAACCATCCTGAATGTTATCCAGCAGCAACCTCATGTTTTAACATGAGATAGTTTTCAGAAAAACGCTGTTCGTTTTGTGAATTGTTTACCATAAACATTCAAATTAAATACACTGCTCAGCAAAAAATATGAGTTTGCATTACCTGGTACTGAATTTTATTTATTTATTTATTTATTTTTGCTGCTGAACTCAATTACTTGAGATCTTTTTTAATGCTAACGTGACAGCACCATTAGATTTGATTTAATATCTTTGATTTACAGGTCTGCTTCCTGCATGTAATCTAGTTGCCCATCTGCTCTGGGCAGTGTTGGAGCAAACAGTCTGTTATACTTCTATCATAATTGGTTTTTTAAGCTCTTCCAGCTAAGCATGTTCTACCTTGCCCAGGTTTTGAACGTTGGGGTGGTGGTCTAATTATACAGGGGTTCCTCTTACTAAAGTCCTGTTGAGAGGACTCCAACATTTTAACCAAATTATCTGTGTTTCTTGGGAAAAAAATCTGATTATCTAATTTCATACTTTCACAGCCCATCTACAAACACAACTGAGTCAGAGGTTACACGGTTACAACATGGTTTTCCCTTCACCCAGTCACAACAGCATTGCCAGCTTCTTCTTAGCATATGCGCAACATGCCTCAGGTAGCACATGACCAGGATTCATCATTGAATTTGGTCTGCTGCTTGGATCGTTAGCTTCCCTGGCTTTGGCCGGGTACTGACATGGAGTGTGATGTGAATGCTGAGCCATGCCCACCAGCGTTGCCATGATTTAGCTCAATTTAAAAAATATGGTTAAATTACAGTTATTGCTTGTCCATGATACAGATGTTAACTATGATGAATCTGTGCCAAGGGACAGCTGCTTCATAGCTGCAATCCATAACTTGGTTGTATTGGTAGGCTAGAAAAGCTTTACCGTGGGGCACAACTCTTTTGGGGGCAGGAGGTGATCCGAGGCCTCAGCCATCTCAATCTTGGAGGCCAAATGAATGGCTGCAGCTAAAGTTCCTGGCTTGGCCGTTTTGAGGTGCACTGATATCTCTGGGTCAGTGTTTCTCAACCTTTTCAGATCGATGAGTTCTTATTTGAAGTAAAAAATGTCACAGCTCCCTTACATTTACAATAAAGAGTAAAATTTATGAGCAACCTTTTAATCCACTGGTTAGAGTACTCATCTGGGACGTGGGTGAGCCCTAGTTCAAGCCCCAAAGCTGTTGCACTGTGGATAAATAATTTGAGTAGGGGGACTGGATCCTGGGTTTCCCACCTCCCGGATGGGGTGCAATACAGACTAGCAAGGGGTGGTGTCATCACCTGCCCTGCAACCTTGGGTGCCTCGCAATGCCCTGCTAATATAACCCCCAGTCTTAGCCGCACACAAACAGCATGCAGGTCGCACCCTGAGTGTCTGTGTATAGCTATAGTCCTGGTCCAGCAACTCTGACCCTAATAGCCTGTCAGCAACACATCAGCCTTGGTTACCACTTGCAGGGTGACCTCAACACATACTCCCAGTCCTAGATTTTCCCCAAACATGTGTGGTCTGCAGTGTACAGCCCTCTCCTGGACAGTTCAGATATTAGAGGTCTGTTGCCTCTGTAAGGGATCAATGTACAACAGTTCGCTACTTTGACTGGAGTTACCAAATAATTCAGTTTAAACACAGCACTGGATTAGTTTTGATTAAAGAATTAAACAAATTTATTTAACTACAAAGAGATAGATTTTAAGTGAGTACACGTATAAGGCATTAAAGTCAAAAATAGTTACAAAAAAAATAAAGATAAAATGCTTTCTAGTAACTAAACAAACTAGACTGGTTCAAGGAAAAATCCCTTCCCACATGTTCCCAGCTCACCAAATTCTCAAGTCAGGATCTGCCCTCACAGTCCAAAGGGCTGGTTCCTTTGTCTTCTTAGGTGAAAGAGAGAGAGAGAGAGCTAGAAAGAGAGAATACATGGAGTGTTTTTGCCCCTCACTTTTATAGTCTAGTCCCCATTTGAAGTGGATTCTTCTGAGGATTACCCCTCAAAGCAAACTTTATTCAAACAGGAAAGAAGGTGATGTGAAGTTTCAGATTAGTTCAGTTAAACTCTGGAATAGGCGTCCAAGGGAGGTTCTGGAATCCCCATCATTTGTAAGAACAGGTTGGACAAACACCTGCCAGGGATGATCTAGGTTTAGTTGGTCCTGCCTCAGCCTGGGGGTTGGCCTTGATGACCTTTTAAGTTACCTCCCAGCCCTACATTTCTATGATTCAACAAGAGAAACTGAGAAAGGCCCACATCAGACTCCCCTGTAGCCCAATGATTAGAGTACTCACCTGTGAGGTAGCAGACCTCTGTTTAAATCCCTTCTCCTCTGGTGGAGAGGAGATGAGAATTAGGGGTTTCCCACATCCCAAGTGAGTACCCTAACTGCTGGGCTAAACAGTATGAGGCAGGACCTCCTCCCTATCCTTGGGAGGATTTTGTGAATCCCAGTGGGGCCTGATTCTGGGATTTAGGTGCCTAAAGTGGTAGTTAGGCACCTAAGTCCTTTTGTGACTAGCACCAAGTGTCCCTAGTGGAGAAATGTAATGCTGTACTTGTAAATCTTACCCTGTGCTTTTAAGGTGTGGTGCTGAGGAGTGCTAGACACCTACCAGCTCCCACTCACATCATTTGGCGGTGCAAGTGCTCAGTATCTCTCAGGATCAGGCCCTTGTTACAAACCTGTCTCTTGTTGTCAAAATTCCAGACTGTTCAAAATTGCAGCTCTGTGGGTTCCCATGGAAACAAATTCCATTGCTTTTTAGGCTGCCACCAGTAAACTGCAAAAATGTTTAGAGCTTACGGGCTGCTGAAAGCCATGATTCTTCTGGGTACAAACATGGAACTCTGCTAGCTGATTCCCAAGCCTGAAATAAAATCATTAAATAGGATTTACTATTCTGTATTTCTCGCTAGTATTTCCACTGTGATCTTGTTTTCAAGCTGAGCTGACCAGTCACCCAAAGAACCAGATCTTAAACGAAATGTATTATCCTATAAAGGTGCTAAGGGTAAGTTCTCATCATACTAAAAAAATACTGTTTATTCATTCTTGTTTTGTACTGGTCACTGGCTTAAACCCGCCCAGGAATCAGTAATGACAGAAAGATATTTGTGGTAATTATTTGAAGGTTGCTCGGGAGAATTATGTGAAATGAGCTGGTAGGCTCAGTCAAGTTGCAATTCACATAGGCACTAGCACACAAAAACTACATCCCCGATTATTATTAAGTGGCACCGTAGCAGACAGACGTAGCATAGGATTGAATTAGCCATGGAACCTAAACTATTCTGTTACATTCGGAGATGGTTCCTTCCAGCTCAGGGTTAAGTTACAGTGGCTGGGCCTCATGGGGGAAGCTCGCTGCCCCTGGCAGTGCTGTACCAGTCCTATTTATAAGCACAGGTCTCCAGCGCTGTCAATCAAACTCATTTCCCAACAGCTATACACATTCAAACCACCACACAGCCAGGGACTTCCTTCTCCTGTTATTCACTCCTGATACATTTTGCAGACTAGATGAAAACAACAGAAACACAGAAGAACAGGAACATAAAATGTTCTGTATCCATCTTGTGCAACAACAAAAACAAAACAACCCTCCAATATCACATAGAAACTTTTAAATGAAAATGACATCCTGTGACCTACTTTAACCTTTTTTTAACTTAATATCCTCCAGGTTTTAAATATTCTCCCTTTAAAAATTCACTGATTCCCTGCAGATGAGAAAAATCAATGATATTGGTGCATATGTAAAGGAAGGAAATTTAAGGAGCTATGTAAATTTCTACTCCACTGAAAATACAAGTGGGAAAAAAGTTGGCAAAATGAAGTTCTATACTGATACACAACAACTACTGAGTGTGACCCGGGATGCCTGAGGTAGCCCACACTGAAAATGCCAAGGTCAGGGCAGGCTGCAAAAGGGAGAGCAAATACTTCCAAAACTGGTGGTCAACATTGAAGTTAAACTCACCAACCAGCCACAGACTGGTTCACACTGATCTCTCACACTGGTTATCAAGAAGTTAAAGAAAAATCACGCAGCCCCCTTTAGTGCATTCCAGTTCTCTTGCTCCTAATCAGCACCTAGGTCCAATACAGTGAGAAGTTATTTAAAACACTCTGCTCACTATACAAAATGTTCTTCTGCACTCCAAAGGGCCAGCCACATTGCCAGGTCAATATTAGGTTGGATCTTATCCAAAATGCCACGCTGCCAGCCAATCCTTTAGTGTCTAAAACTAAAGGTTTATTATAAAGAAAACAGAAAGAACAAGAAGACAATTGCTAAATGGTAAAGCAGTCAGATACAACAGAAACGTCAAAGTCCATCTATCGGGTTCTTAGCAATATTGGTGAGTTTGCTGGCTTGAAAGTCCCTCTGGACACATCCACAGCTTGGATGGGTCATTCATTCCTTTGTTCAGAGCTTCAATTTGTAGAAAAGTCACTCCAGAGGTAAGACGCAGGATTGAAGACAAAATGGAGATGATGCAACTGCCCTTTATATTCCTCTTGCCATGTGGCTTGTACTTCCTCTGTCCCAAACACAAGCTTTACAACACATGGGCATGGAAAAGCCCTAAAGTTCTCTGTCCATAGCCTGCCCCTACAAGTCATGCTGACTCATAAGGTGTATTCCCTGGCTCCTTTCAATGAGTTCATTGTACCGCTGACGACCCTTGATGGGCCATCCAGCAGCGTTAGTGCTGATGCCAATCTGTCTAGGATGTCAACCAGAAACATAGCACAAGTTTGGAAATATAGATATACCATACATATCTATAACTCATAGTATTATGTGATACAAACATATAAACAAGATTATCACACTCGGCAAATTATAATGTTTTCACAGATACCTCACATGGTATATCTGGAATGATTCATCTCAATTTTATAATATTGGTATCAACAATATCATAAAGTGTCCCACATATTCCATACAACGTCACAATGAGTATTACAAACAGAAGCACAAAGAATTAAAATTGACTGTCACAGTTAGACTGAAACAATTCTTGCTAGAACATATGAATTATAGTTGTGACCTGGAGGTTTTCGAACACCATACAAAGCTGTACTAATTTGTAAGCATAGACATCAGATTTCATATATTTTACATAGTTATGATATTGCTTACCATGTGCTACACCTTCTAGAAGTCTGCTCTCTGCAGTCGGCTGCCATTTTTAGCACTTAAACTACAGCACTTGAGACCAGTGGAACAGAGCCATATGAGGATATAATGCTTGTTCCACCCCCCACCAGTCCTGTTATCCCACCTGATTCTTACTATTCCTATTTACTGTCTCTATTGCCAGAGTACCTCAGAGCCCCCGTCCTAGACCCAGACCCCATTGTGCCAGATGCTGGACAAACCCCAAAGAAACAGCCAGTCCATTATTCTCCCTCCACGCCCACGTCATGCCCAGGGCCTCAGTGTCCGTGGCTGGGTTGGACAACAGCCTCCAGCTCTGGTCTCCTCTCTGTGCCCCCAGCCCCAGTGTGACCCTTCTCCTGTGCTCTCTGTTGCAGCGCCTGGACCTGTTGGTACGAGATTGGCAGCTCTCTGGAGCCTACGGCGCGGACGCGGGGCAGGAGTATCTTGGAGAAATCACACAGGTAATGATCAGATACCACGTGTGTTCATGGAAACAGCAAACTTTGGGGCGGAGCTGAACGTTTCCACAGCGGGTCTGATTCCCTGCTGATGGCCACAAATGTTGCTTTGACTCCCGCAGGACCTGGAGGTCTCTGCTGAGCAGCCCCTGGTGTTGGAAGCCCTGAGGGCGAGCGGCACCCGGTGCTACCTATTGCCCGACCCTGGCACTCAGTTCACCAGGAGCAGGGCAGGGACGCCAGATGGTAAGAGACCCTCATCTTCTCCCCTCTCACCCCCTGCTCTGCTCCCCCAGTCCCCACCCCGTCCTGCACTGCCCCCACCCTCTTCCCTGCCCCCATCCCCACCCTCTCTCCTCTGCTGCCCCTTTCTTTCCCTCTTGCACTTCCCCCACCCCAAAATCCCAGTGCCCAGCTCACCCCCCTTGACTTAGAATTGACTCTACTGCTCACTGCACAGGGGCACTCGCTGGGTCACAGCATCTGTGTGGGAGGGGAGAGGGACATGGGGGGAGGGTGTCACTGCTGGGGTCCTGGTCTGCTAGGGGAACGCTGCTGGTGTCCCCCTTTTGGGTCTCCATGGGTCCCCTGGCACCACCCAGTGGAGACTGCTGTCTCCCCACTGCAGCCTCTCCTTGCCCCCTCATGCCTCTCCCCCATTTTCCCCCAGGCAGTGGGGTGGGGGGTGTTAAGCAGCTGTTGCCCAGAGATGGAATCTCATTTCCTGTGGCACAAACTAGCCCACCCAATCGCATTTAACGTGTTTCCTACCCTGGACACCTGGATCCCTCCCGGATGCCTGGGTCCTTTTCCCCTCTGCAGACATGGACGAGGATTTCCGGCAGTGCCTGTGTGAGTACGTCACCAGTGTGGTGCACTCAGCAGGGACACACGTCCGGACGGACCGAGCCAGGCAGGTGCTGACGGGGGCTCAGCTGGCTGCCAGGATCAAGGTGGGAGAGTGGGGGCTGTTAAAGGGGGGGGGGCTGGATGGGAGACAGCAAAATGGGCCACAAGGCGGGGACAGGGATTCAATACGGGGTGCCATTCTGCAGGGAGCGGGGCAGGGTGCTCAATAGGGGGCGCTGGGCTGCAGGGAGCGGGAAGGGGCTCAGCGGGGGGAAAGGGGCTGAGCTGTCCCTGATGCCAGTTCCCCCGGGGCGTTATTCCCTGCAGGGCGTCTCCCGATATTGGAAGACCCAACGCTACGACTTCTCACCCATGAAGGTACCAGGTCACCCCTCCCTCTGCCTCTCTCTTTCCAGCCTGCATTTGGGGGGGGGGCCTGGTTCTATTGACCCCAACCCCAGGTCCTCCTGACATTGGCCAATCACACTAGCCCAGAAGGGGGCACCACAACAGCTCCACCAAATGTCCTGATCGAGGACTCCTACCACCCAAGAGACAAGGGGACCTGCAGAAAGCCCTGCCAGAGAACCTGCCCCTCCACTGGGGTGGCAGCAACGTGGTCATGGCTGTGGGATCGAGGTGCTGCCCTCTGGCTCTATTGAAATGTGGAGGGTTGGGGACCAGTTCGGAGGTGATAGCGAGGAGCAGGTCCTGTACGAATGCGGGGAAGGTGGTGACTGTGGGGGGGCTCCCAGTTCAGAGATGGACCCATCCCATCCGCACCCCCAAGCCCGTTCCCTCTCCCCACACAGATGGCTGAGGCGTTTGCAGTGATGAGACAGGAGTTAAACAGGAGAGCAGTAGAAGCCACCAGGAGGGAATATGACCAATTTGTGCAGGAGCTGGTGAGTGCAGAGGGGCTGCGGATTGGGAGTGAGGGGCACCAGCATACCTGGGGGGAGGCAAGGCTGAGGTAGCAGGGGGCTGCGGATCGGGAGTGAGGGGGCTGCGGGTGTGTGAGGAGGCGGCGCCCCCTGTGGCTGGGTAACGCTAGTGCTCGTCCCTAATGGCCGATCACTCCCCCATCCCGGCAGGACCGTGACCACCAGAGCATGAGCAGCTGCCTGAGGGTGAAGCCCCTGGAGATGCAGCGACGCCTGGAGGGGAAACGCCAGGAGCTGCTGGAGCGCTGCCAGGGGGAGCTGCGGGGCGAGGACCCCCAGAAACAGGCGGCCCTGGAGGAGCTGAAGAAGGAGCTGGACAAGCAGATGGCGGAGTTCCTGCCGCGACATGAACAGCGCTTTAAAGTGAAGAAGGCCGAGTGGTTGGGCCTGTACATTGGGCGGGGGGGGGGGGGTTCTGGCAGTGGTGGGTGCGGGTATCGGAGTAGGCATCAGGGCGGGTGCAGCTCTAGTGGGGCTGGAGGAAGCAGTGGCCATTGGGATTGGGGCCGGGGTCTTTGGCCTGATTGGGGGGGTTGGGCACTGGCTGCGGGCCTGGTTTGGACAGAAGATGGCCCAGAACAAGACAGGCACCAACACCCCAGATCAGGGGAATGAGCGGGAGAGGAGGGCAGGATGTTCAGATTAGGAGTCCCTTCTGCGGGGGGCAGATAGTGGGAAGAAACCATCACACCTCACTCTGGGTAAGGGTCTGTCCCAGCCGTCAGCACTGGGAACCTCTGTATGCAGGGGATAGATAGATATGAGGATGTTTGGGGATAGATAAAAACAAATTTACAACAGGTAATTTTGCGAGATTACAAAAGGACACAGAGGTTGACTGATTTACAGCCGGGTCACCGAGATCAGAATCCAGCCCAGATCCCATCGACCTCAGTAGATAAATAACATGGCCGTGGATCCCATGCTCCGAGCCGCCCCCAGCATCCCTCGGTCACAAGTTTTGTTGGTTTTCATTTTCAACAAGTGGAAGAAAAATTGATTTTCATACTTTATGTTTGTTTTAAATATTTTCTCCTCCCCTGATTCAGTGCATGTGTAGAGGGGACAATTTGGGGGCATTTCCTCTCATTTCCCCACTGATTTTAAAACAATCCTAAGGGGTTAGGGAGGTTAGAACACCCCCAAATCCCAAACCAACAGTTTCAGTTTATTCTCACCCCAGATCCTCCTGCCATTAGCCAGTTGCAGTAGGACAGGAGGGGGCACCACCAGAGCCCCCTGCAAAATGTCCTGATTGGGGCTCCCTGACCCCAGCCCCTGAGAGATAAGGGAACCCCCAGAGACCCAGCCGGAGAACCAGCCCCCTCCACAGGGGTGATGCTAATGTGGCCCTTGCTGTGATGTCATTAGGGGGCTGTCCCTGGCTCTGGGGGAATGTGAGGGGTCAGGGGGCAGTGGGGAGGTGACAGTAGCGAGCAGGGCCCTGGAGGAATGGGGAAAAGGTGAGTGGGGGGAGAGGGGTTCCCAGTTCAGAGATGGTTCCATCCCCATCCCCCACCCTTTTTCCCATCCCACCACAGATGGCAGCGATGATGGAGGAGGAAAACAGAAAAGCAGTAGAAGCCTCCAGGAGGAAATATGAACAATTTGTGCAGCAGCTGGTGAGCACAAAGGGCTGCGGGTCGGGAGTGAGGGTCACCGGCAGAGCTGGGGGGCGGAGGGGCAGGGATGGGATAGCAGGGGGCTGTGGTGGGTCGAGTTGAAGGGGCTGTGGGTGCATGACATAGTGGTGCCCCCTGAAGCTGGGAAACACTAGAACCCGTCACTAATGGCCAATCTCTCCCACTCCCCACAGGACCATGACCACCAGAGCATGCACCGCTGCCTGAGTGTGAAGCCTGCGGAAATGCAACGACGCCAGGAGGGGAAACGTCAGAAGCTGCTGGAGCGCTGCCGGGGGGAGCTGCGGGGCGAGGACCCCCAGAAACAGGCGGCCCTGGAGGAGCTGAAGCAGGAGCTGGACAAGCAGATGGACGAGTTCCTGACGGCCTATGGGCAGCACTTTAAAGTGAAGAAGGCCGAGTGGTTGGGCCTGGCCATGGGTCGGGGGGTGGTTCCTGGCAGTGGTGGGTGCGGGTATTGGAGTAGGCATCAGGGCGAGTGTAGTTATAGTGGGGCTGGAGGAAACAGTGGCCGTTGGGGTTCTGGCTGGGGGCTTTGGCCTGATGGGGGGGGAGGGTTGGGCAGCTGGGTGGGCCCCAGTTTGGATGGTAGGTGGCCTCGAGCAAGACAGGCACCAACACCCTAGATCAGGGGGATGAGCGGGAGAGCAGGGCAGGGTGTTCAGATCAGGAGCCCCTTCTGTGGAGGGACACACAGCGGGAAGGAACCATCACACCTCACTCTGGTAAAGCGTCTGTCCCAGCCCTCAGCACTGGGAACCTCTGTATGCAAGGGGATAGATAGGTAGATAGATAGATAGATAGATAGATAGATAGATAGATAGATAGATAGATAGATAGATGGGGCGTGTGGGGATAGATAGATAGATAGATAGATAGATAGATAGATAGATAGATAGATAGATAGATAGAGTGTATGGGAATAGATAGATAGATTAGATAGATGAGGGGTTGATGGGGGTAGATAGATAGATGAGAAGGTTGTGTGGGGATAGATAGATAGATAGATAGATAGATAGATAGATAGATAGATAGATAGATAGATAGATATGAGGGGGTGTAGGGGGATAGATGGATAGAGGGTGTGTGTGGGGATAGATAGATAGATAGATAGATAGATATGAGAGGGTGTAGGGGGATAGATGGATGGATAGAGAGATAGATGATGAGGTGTGTGGGGATAGATAGATAGAGGGGGTGTGTGGGGATAGATAGATAGAGGGGGTGGATGGGGATAGGTAGATAGATTAGATAGAGGTGGTGTATTGGGAAGAATGGGGAGAAGGTGAGTGTCCAAAAGGACACATAGGTTGATTGATTTACAGCGGGGTCACCGAGATCAGAATCCAGCCCTGACCCCATCGACGTCAGTCAATAAATAACCCGGTCCTGGCTCCTGCGCCCCGAGCTACCCCCTGCATCGCTCAGTGACAAATTTAATTGGTTTTCATTTTCAACAAGTAAGAGAAAAATTGATTTTCATATTTTGTGTTTGTTTTAAAGATTTTCTCCTCCCCTGATACAGTCCGTATGTGTAGAGGGGACAATTTTGGGTGATTCCCCTCATTTCCCCACTGATTTGAAAACAATACAAAGGGGTTAGGGAGGTCTGAAAGCCCAAATCCCAGTCCGACAGTTTTCAGTTCATTCTCACCCCAGGTCCACCCGCCATTGGCCAATTGCACTAGGGGGCCAGGAGGGGGCACCACAAAGGGGGCACCAGTGGGGCACCAGTGGGGGGGTGACAGCAGCAAGCAGGGTCCTGGAGGAATTAGGAGAAGGTGGTGAGTGGGGGATGGGGGGCTCCCAGTTCAGAGGGGATCCCATCCCCACCCCTACCCTTTTCCCTCTCCCACCACAGATGGCGGAGATGGCAGAGATGAGAGAGAAGGCAAACAGAGGAGCAGTAGAAGCTGCAAGGAGGGAATATGGACTATTTGTGAAGCAGCTGGTGAGTGCAGAGGGGCTGCAGGTCGGGAGTGAGGGGCACCGACAGGACTGACGGGGGGCAGGGCTGGGCTAGCAGGGGGCTGTAGGTTGGAGTTGAGGGGGCTACAGGTGTGTGAGGCAGAAGTTCCCCCTGTGGCTGGGTAATGCTAGTTCCCATCCCTCATGGACGATCTCGCCCCCCTCCCGGCAGGACCATGGCCACCAGAGCATGAGCAGCTGTCTGAGAGTGAAGCCCCTGGAGATGAAGCGACGCCAGGAGGGGAAACGCCAGGAGCTGCTGAAACGCTGCCGGGGGGAGCTGCGGGGCGAGGACCCCCAGAAACAGGCGGCACTGGAGGAGCTGAAGCAGGAGCTGGACAAGCAGATGGACCAGTTCCTGTCGGCCTACGGGCAGTGCTTTAAAGTGAAGAAGGCCGAGTGGTTGGGCCTGTACATTGGGCCATCGCTAGCTGCCATCGCGCGCCGGGCACGGGCTCGCCCCGACTGGCCCGCGCACCTGCCAATCAGCAAATGGCTGCCCCTTCAGGAGGTGGGATGGGGGAAGCAAGGGATTCTGGGACTTGTAGTTTTATGTACCCACTGGAGGAGAAGGGGGAGCTATGGCGCTTATGGGGGGGGGGTCTAGTGGTTGGATCAGAGCCCTGGGGTAGCAGGGGGCTCCAGGGGCTATTTAAAGTACCGGGGCTCCAGCTACCTCTGCTGCCTCGGTCCTCTAAATAGCCACGAGAGCCCCACAGCTTCCCCAGGGCTCCGGCAGCTATTTAAAGGGCCACGGTGGTAGAAGCAGGGGGGCCCCTGCCCTACCTGCAGCCATCCCCTGCTGCACCCCCTGCCCTGCCTCCAGCCCCGCACCCCCTGCCCCCACCAGCCCGTCTATAGCCAGCCCCTGTCTCCAGCCAGCCCCACACCCCCTGCCTGCAGCCAGCCCCTGCTGCACCCCCTGCCCTGCCTCCAGCCCCACACCCCCTGCCCCCACCAGCCCGTCTCCAGCCAGCCCCTGCCTGCAGCCAGCCCCGCACTCCCTACCTGCAGCCAGCCCCTGCTGCACCCCTTGCCCTGCCTCCAGCTCCGCACCCCCTCCCCCGCCTGCACCAGCCCCTGCCTGCCTCCAGCCCCACACCCCCTGCCCCCACCAGCCTGTCTCCAGCCAGCCCCTGCCCGCACCAGCCCTGCACCCCCTGACTACAGCCAGCCCCTGTCTCCAGCCAGCCCCGCACCCCCTGCCTGCAACCAGCCCCTGCTGCAACCCCTTCCCGCACCAGCCCCGCACCCCATGCCCTGCCCGCAGCCAGCCCCTGTCTCCAGCCAGCCCTGCACCCCCTGCCTGCAGCCAGCCCCTGCTGCACCCCCTGCCCACACCAGCCCTGCACCCCCTGTCTGCAGCCAGCCCCTGCTGCACCCCATGCCCTGCCTCCAGGCAGACCCTACCTCTAGTCAGCCCCTGCCCTGCCTCCAGCTAGCAATGTATGTAATATATTATTTTTATTTTATTTATATAGTTATGGAAAGTAAATAATACATGAAAGAAATAAAAGGGTGTTTTTTACGTGTTTTTTTTTTAGTCATCCCTGTCGGGGCCCCGCCTAAAATGTTCAAATTGGGCCCCGCACTTCCTAAAGCCAGCCCTGCATACAATAATAGCAAAGTTCTTGGTTCAGGCTTGTAGCAGTGAAAGAATAAACTGCAGGTTCAAATCAAGTCTCTGGAGTACATCCACAGCTGGGATGGGTCATTCAGTCCTTCGTATAGAGCTTCCTTTTATAGCAAAGTCCCTCCAGAAGTATGGAGCAGGATTGAAGACAAGATGGAGATGAGGCATCAGCCTTTTATAGTCTCTTGCCGTGTGGTCTTTGCTTTCTTTGTCCCAAGGACACTCTATCCAGCATGTGGCATAGGAAAACCTTAGAGTTCTGTCCATAGGCAGGTCCCTGCATGCCTTGCTGAGTCACAAGGTGTATCTACCTTCTCTCAATGGATCAATTGTATAGCTCATGGTCCTCAGTGGGCCATCAAGCAGGCTAGGCAGAACTAACACCAACTTGTCTGGGGTGTTCCCCGGAAGCATAGCACAAGTTTGAAATACAGACAGTATAGAGCCAATATTCATAACGTCAACTACAAAACTGATACACATATACAGATAGCATAATTATAATCAGCCAATCAGAACCTCTCCATAGACCCCTTCCACGACAACCTTTATACAATATTGGCTGCAAATATATAACGGTGGTCACAACGGTGATCTATACAGTTACAAGATTATGTCAATAGCATCACAGGAGGTGACACGGCATCAGTGAGACTGATATTGGAATACTGCATCCAGTTTTGGTGTCCTCCTTTGAAAAAGATGTTGTGAAATTGGAGCTGGGGCAGCAAAGAACCACCAAATGTTCTGAGGGCTGGAGAAAAATGCCTTCTAGTGAGTGATTGAAAGAGCTCAACCTGTTTAGCTTATCAAAAGAAGATTGAAAGGTGACTTCATTGAAGTGTTGAAGTGCCTTAATGGAGAGAGAAGATTGGGTATTAAAGGGCTCTTTAATCGAGCAGAGAAAGGCAGAACAAGACCCAGTGGCTGGAAGGTGAAAAGAGACAAATTCATATTACAAATAAAGCACAAATATTCAACAGCGAGAATGATTCACCACAGGAACAAGCTACCAAGGAAAGTGGTGGATTCTCCATCTCTTGATGTCATTGAATGTAGACTAGATGCCTTTCTGGAATGTGTTTGCCCCCAAAGTAGCTATTGTGTCATACAGGAGGCCTGTGACATGCAGGGGGTCAGATTAGATGCTCTAATGGTCTCTTCTGGCCATCAAGTCTACTAATTTCTGAAAAACTGAGTGTAGCATTGGGAGCAGCCTCTGAGGTTTTACTGTCTAGTCGGCTTGCTTCCTAAAATGAACACTCCTTGAGTGGGGTGATCCACAGGGAGTAGCTCAAAGCTCCCAAGTGCCTGGCCAGGGGCAGGACATTAGCACAGCAAGGGAGGGGCATGGCAGTGACATCACAAAGGCCTTTTGCAGGACCTCAGACTATTGGTCAAAGGTGCTGACCTCACAGAGAGATGCTGACATCAGCCAGGCAGGACAGAGGGCGAGTGGCCCGGGAAACCTCAGAGACTCCTGTGGCTTTGCTTCAGCAAGTCTCTGTCTCGAGGTCTCTCTTTGAGGACTGAGAGAACATTCGGGTTCACGTACGTGAGCGGCAGAAGGAACCTCTGTCGAGTTTTCTCCTTCCCTTTTTGTGATTTGTACTAGAAAGCAGACGTCCCTGTGTAGAAGGTAAGAGCCTCCTCGAGGTTTGAAACCTGTTCAGTCTGATCCATCGGGTGAGAGTTGAATTCTAAGCATGGAAAACACGAGCTTAAGGAGGCAGAATTTTATTCCGCACCTGGGATTTTGTCCCTTAGAATCACTGGGGACATTGGGGTTTGTCCTTTTTGTTTCACCTTTTCCTCCAGCCCTCCCTCCTTTCTTTTCTTCTCTTCTCTTGCTTCTTTTGTCCTTTCCCCTGTTCCCCTCCCAAGACCAGGGTGTGTGTGTTTGTGTGTCGCGGGGGAGTGCTCTGCAGCTCCCACGGTGGGAGGTCCACCCAAAAATGTGGGGCTGAAATAGTGCCCCGGCAGTGATCCCCACCAGTAGCGTAGCTAGGAGTGGTGCAGGGGAAGCAGCCACTTCCCCTCAGCACATTTTCCAAAAGTGGCGCCTTAGTCAGGGGTTACCATGGCGCCAGCGGGCGGGGCCCACGCTCCGCTCTGAAGCTTGGCCTGCCCTGACCCCTGACCTCCTGCACGCAAAGGGAGGGCAGCACGGCCGGAGGAGCCATGGGGGGGGGGGCAGCACGGCCGGAGGAGCCATGGGGGGGGGGCCGCGGGGGCGGAACGGCACGGCCAGAGGAGCCATCCTTTGGGCTCTCTGGTGAGAACCCTCAGCCTCCCGTCCTCAGCCTCTAACCTGACTGGCTGAGCAGGCGGTTATTGACAGGGAGGAGACTCAGGTCCTTGTTCTCTTTTAAGACCAAGTCAATAAGTCATAAGCAGTTCTATGTTTGATGAATTTTGCTGCTTCTCTGCATTAATTGTCTCTGAGCAGCTCATGATTCTCTCTACCATTGCAGTTCTCCTAAAATACTTGCTGAATAATTACTGTGCACTGTTGTTGCTCTGGAACTCATCTGAGAGCACTTTATTCAGGAAATTCAAGATCCGATAGTTAGTTTGAAAATCAGGGCTCTTGGGTCCTATTCCCAACTCTGCCACTGACTGGCTGTGTGACCTAAGACAAGTCAATTCTCCTTTCTCAACCTTAGCTTCTCCCTCTTTCAAGTAGGGATAATAATGATCCGCTCCTACTTACCTCACGGTGGGTGGAGGATGGAGATCCATTGGAGAGTGTCACTAGGAGGAATGCATTATATGAGGTGTCCTATCACATTTACTCAGATCAGATTGTGACATAATAGAATAGCTGAAATAGTTTATTTTATTTGTATTTTTTTATTTTGAAATTGATAAGAGCAGCAACTACTTAGCTCAGACTGAAGCATCTTATCTAATTTTCGAGATCTAAGTGTCTCCTCTTGGTGTGCGAGGAGACAATTTAGCACACTGTGACAAACAGGAGATGCTTTTGTTTTGCAACAAAATATTTTTGCAAAGAACTTTCATCCCACTTGTTATGAGTTCAAGAAACAAACTGGTTTAGTCTGAATGGGATTTTATGACAGAAACGGTTTCAATGAAATCTCCCCACCATCTTGATTCCTGGGCTCTATCCCTGCCCAGGGGTGAAAGGAACTTAAAGGATTTACCATTACGCCGGAGTCCTGAGCGGGGGTGTAGCCTCAACCGGAAGAGGCGGGGCCTTTCAAGATTTAAAGGCCCAGGGGCTCCGGCTGTGGCTGGGAGCCCCAGGGCCTTTAAATCACCCTGGAGCTACCAGCTGCAGAGGCGGCTGGGAGCCCCGGGGCTCAGGGGCGAATTAAAGGGCCCGGGGCTCCAGCCACCGCGGAGCTCTGAACCCTTTAAATCACTGCGGGAGACCGCCTGCCGGAGCTCCAGCGGCGCTTTAAAGGGCCCAGGGCTCCCCACAGCGGCTGGAGCCCTGGGCCCTTTAAATCACCGCCGCGGAAGCCGGTTCAGTCCGGCACGGCATACTGGCTCTTGCCCCTACGCTGTACCAGACAGGACTGGTTTACTTTCCCCTCTGCCGTGCTTCTGGGGGGTTTGTTGTCCATTAGAACAGGAGTCAGGACTGGTGGCTTCTCTTTCTGGCTCTGCCACCGCCTTGCTGTCTAGGCACGGTGCTTGGCAGGGGCTGGGGCCGGGGGCGCGGGGCCAGGGGCCGGCGCGGTGCTGGGCCGGCTGTGCGGGCACTTGGCCGGGGGCCGGGGCGGTGCTGGGCCGGGGGCCGGGACCGGCGCGGTGCTGGGCCGGGGGCCGGGGGCCGGCGCGGTGCTGGGCCGGGGGCCGGGGGCCGGCGCGGTGCTGGGCCGGGGGCCGGGGCCGGCGCGGTGCTGGGCTGGGGGCTGGGGGCCGGCGCGGTGCTGGGCGGGGGCCAGCGCGGTGCTGGGCTGGGGGCCGGGGGCCGGCACGGTGCTCGGCCGGGGGCCAGCGCGGTGCTGGGCCGGGGGCTCGGCCGGGGGCCAACGCAGTGCTCAGCCGGGGGCTGGCGCGGTGCTGGGCCGGGGGCCGGCGCGGTGCTGGGCCAGGGGCTGGTGCCGGCGCGGTGCTGGGCCGGGGGCCGGGGCCTGCGAGGTGCTGGGCGGGGGACCGGTGCGGTGCTCGGCCCGGGGTGGGGGCACTTGGCCGGGGGGCCGGCATGGTGTTCGGCCGGAGCTAGGGCCGGGGGCGCAGGCACTTGGCCGGCGCGGTGCTGGGCCGGGGGCCGGGGGCCGGCGCGGTGCTGGGCCGGGGGCCGGCGCGGTGCTGGGCCAGGGGCTGGTGCCGGCGCGGTGCTGGGCCGGGGGCCGGCGCTGTGCTCAGCCGGGGGCCGGGGCCGGCGTGGTGCTCGGCCGGGGGCCCGAGCCGGGCGGTAGACACCGGGGCCAGAGCCTCTTGGCCTGGGCCGGCCGGCCGCCGAACAGAGCCGCCTGGCCAGTGGGGCCGGACTGGGACGCGCTGCACCCCGCCCCAGCCTACCTGCTGCCTCCCTGTTTCAGGCTTCCCGCAAACATTTGATTCGCGGGAAGCAGGGGAGGGGGAGGAGCAGGGGGCGGAGCGTTCAGGGGAGGGGGCAGAGTTGGGGCGGGGCTGGGGGCGGGGAAGGGGCAGAGTTGGGGTGGGGCCAGGGCCCCATGGAGTGTCCTCCTTTTTAAAAATTAAAATATGGTAACCCTACTAGTGAGCATGGACTTGTCAAGAACAAATCATTCCAAACCAATCCTAGCTCCTTCTTTGGCAGGGTTATAGGCCTAGGGCAGGTGGGTAAACAGTAGATGTGATCTCTCTTGGTGTTTCTAAGGCTTTTGACACAGTCCCATGGGACATTCTCACAAGCGAACGAGGGAAATGTGGTCTAGATGTAATCAGTGAAATGTGAGTGCCGAGCTGGTTGAAAGCCCAGACTCCAAGAGCCCTTCTCCATGTCTGGCTGTCCAACGGAGAGGGTGTACCGACTGGGTCCGGCAGGGATCAGTCCGGGGGCCGGTACTATTCAATATTTTCCTTCAGGATTTGGAAAATGGAGTGGAGAGCATGCTTCTACAATTTGCAAATGACACCAAGCACTTTGGAGCACAGGACTGGAATTCAAAACGCCCTTAACAAATTGGAGACTTGGTCTTCTTGAGCCAAAGTCCATGGCTGGGCCCCTCTCTCTAGACTGGGCTGAAGTGAAACCCCAGAGCCAAACACTCCTCCTCCTGGGCAGCGCGCTCCCACCTTCAATGGGCAGATGCTGCTTAGCGCTGTCAGAGCAGCTTTTGCTGGGGGCTTCTCCCAGCACTTTCCAATAGTGGGAAAGTATGAAATCCCCGTTTGACTGCTGGGGACAGAGCCAGAGACGGGGGAGCAACTTGCCCAAAGTCCCACAGGAAAAGGAAAACAACCATCAGTGGAACCAACAGGAAACCCAGCAATAGAACTCAGGAGTCCTGGCTCCCAGTCCCCTGGTCCAGTCACTCCAGCGGAGCACACTCCCTCTCAAAGGCAGGGGGAGTGGACATGGGGGCCTGGTTGTAATTGCCAGCTGTGGGAGGGAGTGTGCAGCAGTGGTTAGCGAAGGGGCCTGGAAAGAAGGCCTGCTGGGTCCCATCCATTCTTCTGACACTTGGTGTGACCCTGTGCCAGTAGCTTCCCCTCCCAGGCCTGGTTCTCATCAGTGGGGTTGGGGTCGCAGTCCCGACAGCCCAGGGGGGTTGGGAGGCTCCAGGAAGGTGTGTAAAGTGCTGGGATGTCGGGATCCCGGAGGCGCTGTCACCCCTGCACTAGGGCGGTGTTCTGCACCCCCTGCTGCTGGCCGAGTTTCTCTGTCCCTTGGCAATAAGACAGACTCTTGTTTTCACAGCCAGCCGATCGCCCTGTGCCATCACCCTGCCTGCTTCCTGGGCAGGGTAACTCCTCAGCTCACCACCACCCTCTCCTGCCTGCCTTGGGCTTGGAGAGTGAGGAGAAGGGCGAGGGACGACCCTGAACATCCTCCATCCATCTCTCCGTCACCAGAGCAAGTGAGTGGCATTAGGGTTCCTCGGTGGCATCCCCTGTCTGTCTGGGGAGAGGCAGAAAGAGGGGGAGAGAATCTTTCCCAAAGGAGATTGGATTTTCAAACAGCCCCCAGGAACCCCTCGCTCTCAAGACTGGGAAGGGGCTTCTCCAGAGCCGTCTCCAGGGTGTTTGGCAAGGTCCCAGCAATGGGGCTCCCAGCCCTTCCCTTGTGGGAGACTGTTCCCCAGGCTGAGAGTCTGTGAGCTGGGCCAGACCCAGTGAGCTGCTGAGCATGGAAATCAATGGGAACCGAGGGGGCCCTGGCCTTGCTATGCCTAGGGACTTTGAAGTGGGGAATGGTTTCCCAGGAGAAGTCCAGACTCCTGGGTTCAGGGCCGGGTTTAGCAAGTGCGGGGCCCAATTCCTGGGGCGGCACTTCGGATTGCCGGCTGCGGGAGGTGGCCCCGCGGGGCTGCCGCACTCTGGACGGCGCTCTGGCCAGGAATGCAGCGCCACGGGGTTTGCCGCGGTCCGGCCGGCGGTCTGGCCGGGGTCGTGGAGCTGCAGGGCTGTTGCGGTCCGGCTGGGGCTGCGGGGCCGCGGGGCTGGCCGGAGCTGCAGCCAGGGTGGCAGGGCCAGGGGGCAGCCACGTTCTGGCCGGAGCTCCAGCCGGGGTCGCGGAGCTGCCGTGGTCCGGCCGGAGCTCCAGCCAGGAGAGCGGGGCTGCAGGGCTGGCCGCGCTCCGCCGGAGCTCCAGCCGGGGTCACAGGGCTGCCACGCTCCGGCCTGGGTCGCGGGGCCACGGGGCTGCCACGCTCCGCCGGAGCTCCAGCAGGGAGAGTGGGGCCGCGGGGCTGTCACGCTCCGGCCGGCGCTCTGGCCAGGGGAGCGGGGCCCCCGAAGTCGAATGCCACTGGGGTGAGTGCGCGGGGCCCTCTTAGGCCTAGGGCCCGATTCTGGGGAATCGGGCGAATCGGCCTAAAGCCGGCCCTGCCTGGGTTCTGTTCCTTCTCTAGCCTGGGCGGAGGGTGGGGGGAGTGAGTGTGGTCTGGGGTGGCAGGAGGGAGCTGCTTGTCCAAAGTGACCAGTGTCTTTGTGACTGACCCCAGTGCTCGAAAAGAACGAGACTCCCTGGTTCTTGCAGCCCCAGCGATGACGAGGGGGAGCGTTGAGGGGGAGCAGATTATGCAATGAACTCCTGCCAGTGGGGGTAGCTTCCCCTCCCTGCACCCCTGTGGGGGGAGCAGGAGCTGCTCTGGCTGGGGCAGGGATCGGGAGGGACCAAACAGGCTGGTTAGTGAGAGGTTGCCTTGACCCCAGACTCACGCCTGCTCCCTGCTGGGTTCCAGGATGGCCAGGCTCCTGAGGATGTTCAGGAAGAAGCAGGTGGCCCCAGAGCCTGAGGGAAGCAGCCACCATCTTCCCCAGGAGCGAAGCGGCCCCTCAGTCCCCGCTGGAGGGGAAGAAGCTCCCGGCCGCGCCAGGAGGTGGAAGTGCCCAGCCTTCTGGCGGAGGAAGCCCACTCCCGGCACAGGCGCCGAGGTGGGAGCATCACCTCCGAGGCCAAAATGGAGCTGGGCCAGGCTGCGGCTGGGCAGGCAGGACCCAGCCCAGGGGCGGAACCGGGCAGGGTGGCTCTGGGGCTTGTTGTTGTGTGGGCAGCAGCGGCCCCAGGAGCCCAGCCCCAACTTCCAACGGGGGGCATCGCCCTGCTCGGTCAGGTAGGACCTTCCAGCCTCCCCAGGGCAGGAGGTGGAGGATCCCTCTGCCAGCCCCAGCAGCTCAGGCCGCTCCCCATCCGACCGCAGCAGCGCCTGCGACTCGGACATCAGCCTGGCCGACGGACGCTTCTGCTTTGTTCTAGGTGAGGAGCCAGGCTGGGCTCGGGGAGGGGTGAGGAGGGGGCTGTGAACACCCTGGGCCCAGGCCCTCGAGCAGTGCTATGGGGGCGGGTCTCCAGCCCAGGTGTCTGGCCTGAGCCATGTGAACCCCACGGACACTAGATGCTGCCACTTTGGTCCTTGGTGCTCCATTGGGCGGGGCTGGGGGGAGGCACCTCCAAGGGAGTCCAGGACAGTGGGGAGGTTCTCTTTGCTATGGGCTCCTGAAGGAGTTGGGGGCTGATGCCATCACTGAGAGAGGGCAGTGTGGGGCCCAATCTGCCCTACGTCCCAGAGGTGGGAAGGGGACACATTGTCCCACCATGCCCCTGTCCTTCCCCCGAGTGGCAGCAGGAGTCACCTTGTCCCCTTCTCTCCCTGGTGCAGCGTCCGCCAGGGACTCCGAGGACGACGAGGAGAAAGAAGAACGGGTAGACTTGGTAACAGAGGAGGCTGCTCTCATGAACATCCGAGAGCAGCTCCATGCCCAAGAAAAGGTACAAACGTTCCCCAGCTGTGCTGGAACTGAGATTGTCCTGCTCCTTCCCAGCATCCCGACCCCCTGCAGAAGGTCTTGGCTCTAATGGGGACCTTTCTCCTTCATGATCTGGGACCCCCAAGATGGGGGTGTTTGTCACACACCAGACGGTGTCTCCTCCCCCCACAGGCACTGTCCCAGTTCCTGACCCTGATTGTGGAGGAGTCGTGGGTGATTTGAACAATAGGCAGGTCCCCACTATCCCCCATTCAGGCCTAAGTCCTGCAGTTGGTGCGGCTGGGGCAGGGAGGTCCCTGGCTAACTGGCTCTCTCTCCCCTAACCCCACTCCTGGTGGGCGCAGGACGAGGCGCAGCAGCTCGTCTTCCTGCACGCCATCTACCCCGCGTGCCTCGCTGCCCAGCAGAGAGGGGACTACACATTGGAGCCACACTGCTCGAAGGCGGCTGTGGCGGAGAGGATTGTGGTGAGTGAGACACGGCGCCCGGGAGCTGGAGGGTGGACAGAGATATGGGAGGGGCAGGGGTCTCCCCGGGCCGAGGGTTGGGGGATGGCTGGTGCTGGAGGGCAGCTGAGGGCAGGGATTGCTGGGGCTGAAGATTGGGGAGAGGAGACGGGAGAACTAGTGGGCAGGAATCGGAGGAGCGGGAGGCAGCTGGGGGGATCCTGCTGGCTGTGTAATCTCCTCCTTGGGGAGTGTCAGTGAGGCCCGAATCTCACACGCTCCTTTATCTCCTTTGCGTCTCACAGGAGCTGATTGAGCAGCTTCCTCCTAACTCTCCACCCGGCGCCGTCCTGGCCAACTCCCTCATTGCTGTGGCCAACCTCAGGTACCGAGACCCTCCCGCCCGGTTCCCCTAAGCCCGGTGCTGCTCAGGCCCATGGCTGGGAGTCACTGCCCCTCCCACTCCCAGCTCACCTCCCAAGGGTGGCTCCTCTGGCAGAGGTGGCAGGAAGGGTCACTCCCTCTCCTGGCTGCTCTGTTCTTTTCACTCCAGTCACATTGCAATGGCTTTGGGGAGAGGCTGACTCCCAGGATCAGATACAGGAGGGGCAGCAGGGTCCAGGCGCCATTCCTGCCCTGCCACTGTCAGTCTGGGAAACTTTGGCCTTATCATTCCCTGGCTCAGTGCCTCAGTTTCCATTCTCGCCAGCCTCTGCTATTTCCCTGCAGTTTCACGTCCGTGTTGGTGCCAGTCCCACCCCCGCACTGCACAGTCTAATACCGGCTCCTCTCTCTTGCCAGCACCATGACACCTGCCCTGGAGCCGGAGCTGGAGACCCACCTCCTCCGAGCCACCCTGCACGCCGTCTTCACCCTGGGCACGCAGACGGACACCAACCAAGTCCAGGTAGATCAGCCAGCTGTTATCCTGCCCGAATCCTTGCTAATTGCCTGCAGTGGGATGTGAATGAGAGAAGCCAGGATATGTGTTTGGGGGTCTCACCAGTGCTTCCCAGAGACCCCTCTTCCCATCCTGTGGCAGGTGTAGCCCCAGTTTCCCTAACTCTGACCCATGGCTCTCCCTTGCTTTGCAGGATCTGCATAGGGTCATACCAGACCTCCTGGACGCCATGCTGGGGAACCTGCTGGCGAAGACCCCAGACACAGACAAGCTCCACTACATCTTGGAGGTGAGCCCGATGAGGGGGTGGGGGCAATTTTACCTTAACTCTTAGATCCATTTTCCAGTCTGTCCTCCTAGCTGGGCCCCCAGTGGCCATCCTTGGTCAGGGCAGTCAGTGCAATGCAGGGTCAGGCCTTTCCTCCTTGAAGGACAGAGGAAGGAGCTGGGACTTCAAGCCAGAGCTCTGCCTGCTTGTGTTGAGCACTAACCACAGGGCCCCGGGCTGGCTTGGGGAGTGAGAGTCTGAACCCCTCCTGGGAGATCCAGAAGATGGTCCTCAGAGAAGAGCCACAGCCTCATTGCTAGAGAAACAGGAGGGCCCCAGAGAATCAGCCCTTGTCTCTGACGGGCCCTGAGATTCCTGGGGGGATTGTGCTCACACTCAGTCCCTTCACCCAGCCAAGGACTTGAGAGCCAGGGAGGGGGGAGGGGTCTGTCTCCTTCCTGGGGAGCTGTTCAGGAATCAGGAGTTCAGGGGGGATGGGACCAGCCCCGACACCGAGCATTGTCCCAATCTGGAGAGACAATGACAAGTTGTGACCTGCAGGATACAAGCATCGTCCTGGGGGCAAGAGTCCCCTTCTAAAGCTCTGCAGTCAATGAATCTGATATTCCACCCTCACCGCATGCAATGTCTCAGCCCCCTTGGGATGGGGGGGACCATTAGCACTACACATGCACCCCCTCATCAATCCTGAGCTGCCTCCTTTCCCCACAGCACATTAACTACTGGACCGTGTCCAGGGTGCCACGAGAGAGAGCCAGGGCCATCAGGAGCAGCGCGGCCCTGCTCACGTCCGTCATCACCCTCCCTGACTTTGACGTAAGTGGCCTCTGAGCCCAGCTTCCTGACTCCAGGCGTAGGTGGGCTGGCTCCAACGGGCTGGAGGATCTGCTGCTGCAGGGGCTGTGGGCTAGGAGTGTTCCTCTTGGGGAGGCAGAGTCAGAGCAGAGAATGAACCTGGCTTGAGTCAAGTTCTTCTTGTCCTGGTTAAGTGGCGACTCTCGCTTGTAAGGAGACCATGCTCCAGGTTC
Source organism: Malaclemys terrapin pileata (assembly GCF_027887155.1). Lineage (NCBI taxonomy): Eukaryota > Metazoa > Chordata > Testudines > Emydidae > Malaclemys > Malaclemys terrapin. Next base: position 77,498,992 of record NC_071507.1, on the reverse strand, counting down.
TTGCCTTCCTGTCATCCTGGAGCAGCTGGGGAAGCAAATCCTCCTGGAGGGCCCTGCCCACATCTCTGTTCTCCAGGCTCCCTTGTGGGTAGAGATAACTAAGGATTCAGCTCTAGCTCCTATCCTCTAGCATCTCCTGCAGAGGGGCTGAGGGGAAGGAGAGTCCTGGCCCAGGCGGGGACTGGGAGCTGACAGGAAAATGCTGATGGAGTCCCCTCTCCCTCTCCCTTCCATTAGAACTCAGCCGAATTCCCCAGGATGGGCCACCACGTGGCACAGCTGGCTCTGTTCGTCGGTGACCCAGACGAGGACATCAGCCGGCAGGCCAGGGAGGGGGTTTACCGGCTCTACCAGCTCCTGCTGCGCCAGAGGGGTAAGGAACCCGGCTAGACGAGTGAGACTGGGACCCCAGCCAATTTCTCTCCGAGTGACCCCGGCTGGCGGATCAGTCTCTCTCTATCTCTTTCTGTGTTCTCCACCACCCCCGCAGTTCTGTTGGGCTCTGCCCACTGTGCAGCCACCAATGGGATTGGAAGGACACAAGCCCTGCAACCAGAATGACCAATGTGTATGTGTCTCTCTCTTTCCCAGACCTGAACATCCATGAGGTCGAAGACCTTTGGTGCTGGGACTGGCACCAGGACAGCAGGCTCCTCGGCTATAAGAACACCGCCAGGGTGGGGGAGGTAAGGACACTCTGCCAGGGCATGGCACAGCTCTGCAGGGCAGGTGGCTGCCTCCTGGAGCCATGCGACGGAGTTGCCGTTCTAGGCCAGGATTTGGAGCCTGGTTCGGGGCAATCTGCTGAAGCCTCACATCTGGTTGGTTTCAGGTTTTTGCCAAATTTTTCTCAGAGGGGCAGAGAAGATTCTTCCTGCAGACAGCAGTGCTGGCCATGCACGACCCCCTGCTGCGTGTCAGCCAGGCTGGGCTGCTCCTCACTTACTCCCTCCTGGGGCAAGCCGAGCAGCTGATGGGGAGCAAGGTGAGCAGCTGCATTAGACTCAGGAGATTGGGGCGGGGCCCAAGCCTCATTCCCATCCTCTGGCCATTCGCCGGCCTGGCAGCAAGGCGACTGGTGGGGAATGAGAGTGAGAGCAGGTGCTCCTGGGAAGGGAAATGAATTCACCTCCATGAGCAGGAGGGAGCCAGCTTGTTCCTGGAGCAGCTCCAGCCCAGGAGAGAACTTGAGCTGTGGATTGGAGGTGGAACAGCTGTCAGGGGCACTGGGTGGGAGGTGGCAGGAGCTCCCCCTAAAGGAGGTTGTTGGCACTGGAGGTCCCTTGAAAGGAAAACAAGACTCCATTCTGGGGGTCAGGAGGGGGACTTCATCCCTCAGAGGTGCGCGGGTGCTGGGTGGAATTGCTGCTGGTCCCAGGTGCCCTTAATTCCCCCTGATTCCACAGAGGCATCTGAGTCTCTGACAGGTCCTCGTTCCCTTGCAGCAGGAGGTCGTCACGGTCAACATAACGAACCAACTTCACATCATCCGGCACTTGCGCCAAGTGCCGGAGGCGCTGCAGGAATTCTGCCTCCAAGGCCACCAGCAACTCCTGCTGCCTCTAAACGGGGAGTGTAGTGAGACTGAGTGGCCTCCCTCCGAGCAGGAGAGCGAGGGCCCCTCTACACGCCCTTTGGAGGGCAGGGCCTATATCACCCCACCCGCCTTGCCTGTTGGCTGGCCGCTGGGGCCTCTGGTAGACTCTGTTGCAACTGAGCGGCCTCCCTCCGAGCAGGAGAGCGAGGCCCCCTCTACACGCCCCTTGGAGGGCGGAGTCTATATCGCCCCGCCCCCCTCGCCATAAGGACCGGGGCGTGGGGTCAGAAATATAAAAGGCCGGCCCTTCACCACAGTTGGGGGACAGCCTGCAACAGAGGAGGACACTTGGCCTGTTCTCCAGAGTCCCCTAACCCTAACCCCAGATATGGACGAGGACTGGCCCGGAGTACCCGCTGCGGTTTACCCCAAGGAGCCGGAAGAGGCCTAGAGGCCGCATGTACCAAACCCCGGGGAGGCAGGAAGTAGCCCAGGGGCAGCCCGGGAGCTGCTGGCTGCAGAGCCCGGCGCGGATCAGTCGGCGTGTTGCGGCTGGATCCCCGCCGACGCAGGGGCAACCAATCCTGCCCCTGCCAGCGCCTTGGGCTGAGACGCGGGGGAGGAGGGTGGGACCGCGTCCCCCTGCCACCCCACCCCGGGTGGCTGACCCCCTACACGATGCAAGGAGGCTCTAGCCCAGGACAGGAACTGTTTGTTGGCTGGCCACCGGGACCCCGCCCAGGCTAGAGCCAGCCCTGTCAAGTCTGTCTGTTTACTGGCTGCCAGGGTTCCACCCAGGCCAAGGCCCGCCCTTGAAGTCTGGTTGCTTGGGCCCGGCTCAGGCCTGAGCCACCCCCGATACAGTGTGTTGAGGGGCTGACCACTTGAGCGACCTCAGCCCAGCAGCGCCGGCTCTACCATTTTTGCTGCCCCAAGCAAAAAACAAAATACAACAGCGCTCGGACTGCCAAAGTGAGCAAAAAGAAAACCAAAAAGCACCCAACCACTTGGACTGCTGCCACCCGAACTGCCGAAGCAGAAAAAAACAACAACGCTCGGACTGCCGCCGCCCGAACTGCTGAAGTGCCAAAAACAAAAAAGTCGCCCGGCCTGTGCTGCCCCAAGAATGGACGGAATGCCGCCCCAGGCATGTGCTTCCTCCGCTGGTGCCTGGAGCCAGCCCCGCAGCCCAGGCCACAGCCTGGTTGGGACAGCTGATCGCTGAGGTGGGGCAGCTGTTCCACCCCCATGCAAGAGGGCGCTAGAGTAGGCCAGAGCGGCTGCAGAGGCTGGTAGCCAATCAGAGAAGGGCCAACTGAGAGCCAATCAGGGCCGAGATTAGAGCCAGCCAATCTGGACTAAGCTAGGCCCTATATAAAGGCTGCCCAGGCGAGCGGCAGGCAGTATCCCCCAGACCTTGATGGGAGAAGGTCTGTCTTCAGAGCAGGAGACCAGCATCTCCGAAAGAGCAGTGCTGGGCAGGCTCAAGGGAGCATACTATAGCTCCGGCCCAAGACCTGCCAGACTGCGGGCCCTGATAGAAAGGGCCTAGAGGGCCCAGAGGAGAAGTGGCCCAGGGACAGTTGGACAAGGGGAGAGCAGGGAGACTGCCACTAGAGGATCCCTGGGTTTGGACCCAGGATAGTTGGTGGGCCTGGGTCCCCCCGTTCCCTCTTGTACTGCACCTGGCCATGTGGTGGCTGAGTCAAACTGCAACTGGGCCTTGAGACAAGGGGCTAGACTTTGGGGGTTTTGGTTGGCCACTGAGGCATGTGCAAGGACTGTTGCTAACCTGCTTCCCCCCTCCCCGCCGGAAGGAGATGAGGATGGATTAGGGGGCACTGCTGGAGGGAAGTGGCCTGAAGAAGGACACTGTCAAGCGGACTAGGCAGATTGTGCCACATGGAGAGACCAAAATGGTGGAGAAAAGAGACTTCTATTGGAGGGCCTGGGTGGCTCGGCTTGCTGAACAGCAGAGGGAGTTGTTCTGGCTGCTGTGGAGGTCAGCACCCAGACCAAACAAGAGATCCGGCACCAAGGGCGAGAGGCCAGGAACGCTGGACTACTTCGCCTGTATGTGACAGGGACACTAAAGGAGGGAGTGTCCCTCCTGGGAGGGGGCAGAGAGGCCCCACCCAGAAAAGGCACCCCCTGTGAGAGTAACGGGGGGGGGGGCCCAGCTTGTTGGGTCTGTGGGGAGCCAGGGCACCTGAAGAGAGAGTGCCCCTACAGGACTCCCAAGGCCCGGGCCAGCTCAGAAGGAAGGGCTAGGGCCCAAACAAGCAGGAGTAGGGATGTGGCAGGGGGAAGACCCAGATAGTGCTTCCACTGCCACCAACGGGGCACTGCCCCCTGAGACAGAAAGGGGGAGTGTCTGAGACAAGGGCTCGGTGAGAGACTAGCCACAGAGAAGAGGTGGTGAAGACGGAGGCCCCTAGAGAGAAAGGGGCTGGGGCAGAGAGGCCCCACCGAAATGAGGGAACCCACATAGGAGCCAGGAGGGCCCATGTGGGAACCCAAACAGAAGTAGGAACCCACGTAGGACCAGGGCGTTCAACAGTGGGAACCCAGACCCTACAGCTGGGAAACAGCTGGCTCCAGACTTTGGAGGGCCTGCGAGAGGAAAGAGATGCCCTGCAGGCCCCACTACGAAGGAAGCTGGGGTGATAGGGACCCCTTTCCTCCCCTCCCCTGTGAGCATTTTTTAAGGGGGAGGGTTTGTGGTGGGACGGATGCCCCACCCCCATGTGAGAGGGAACTAGAGTGGACCAGAATGGCTGTGCAAGCCGTCAGCCAATCAGGGAAGGGCCTACTGAGAGCCAATCAGGGCTGAGATTAGAGCCAGCCAATCAGGGCTAGGCTAGGCCCTATATAATGGCTGCCCAGGAGAGCAGCAGGTAGTATGTCCCAGAATTTCATGGGGGAAGGTCTGTCTCCAGAGCAGGAGACCAGCATCTCGGGCTGGGCAGTACTGCATCTGGCCATCCGATGGCCGAGACAAATTGTAACCGGCCCTTGAGACAAGGGGCTAGACTTTGGGGGTTGCAGTTGGCCACCGAGGCAGGTGCAAGGACTGTTGCTAACCCCCGCCCCTGGAATGGGGTGAGGATGGACTAGTGGGCACTGCTGGAGGGGCAGTGGGCTGCAGGGCAGTGTCAAGCGGTGAGCAACGCGGCTCCAGATGCCAACGGAGAACAAGAGACGGATGGGACGCTGCTAGCAGAGGGCGTTCCCCATGGACTGAGCTAATTCCCAGAGCGACCAGCGGGAGGAGCCATGCTGGTGAGTCCCAACCCTGTCAAAACCACCCAGCCCTATTGTGGGCCCACTGCTACCCTGCAGACTCTGGTCAGGACCAGACTGGGCCAGGTGGAGTGGCCTCCCTCTGGTTGGGAGAGCAAGAAGGGGAAATGGAGCCCCCTGGCACTCACAGAAACTCTCTCCCCTCTCTATGGAGCAGGGTTCTTCCCTCTGCCCTCCAAATTCCTTCATATGGGGCAGGACCTTTTTCCCTTGCACCCACTCCCCTCCCCCCTTTCCTTGGTCTAACCCCCCCTCATTCCCGCTGCGCCCAGGCAGAGCTTTCCCTGCCCCATATGGTGCAGAAAAGCCCTTGTGTCAGGGCCACAGCCCCACTGGAGCTTGGAAAGCTCCACTTTTGAGGAGGTGGGGGTGGAACAGAGGCTCAGGGCTAGCTTCACCTTCTGCCCTTTATTCTCCCCTTGGCCCTTCTATGGGGTCTCTGGGTGTGACAGGAATAGGAGCCTCATTCCCAGCTGTCTTCCTGGCCCTGGGATCTGGCACAGCCTCCCAGACGGGCGCTTCCTGTAGCTGAGCCACGTCAGGGAGCAGTGGGGATAGGTCACCTCGTCCCAGCAATGCCGGCTCTCAAAGAGGCTTAGATGGAAGACCCCAGTCCCTCATTGAGGTAAGAGCCATTTATTTCTTGGGGCGTGTGGGTCTCTTTGGGGAGAAATGGCATCCCCGATGCATAGCCTGTCTGGGAGCTTTCCCTGTCCCTGGATCCCAGCCCTGGTACAGAGCCCTATTTCTCATCATGATATCCTCATTTTATTCTCAGAGGCAGTGTCCAGGATCCTGGAGACTGTCTCCTACTGCAGGAGGTTTGAGCGGGGAGAGATCACTCACTGTCACGACCCAGGGGTCTCCAACCCGGGTCTGCAGGGTTCATGGGAGCAGCCACACTCCAACCCTCCACTTAGAAGCCTGCTGAAAATTGCTTACCTCAGACCTTTGAAGTTCAGCCCCAGTTTGAGGCTCCATTCCTGAGGTCCTATTGGAGGAGTCCCAGGAAAGCTCACTGGCCCCCTGGCCCTGCGTAAGACAGCAGCAGGAACACGAAGCTGACTGAACACCAGGCCTGCTCCCGGTTCTGGACCGTGCGCTGCCTGGTTCTGCTGCCACTCCCCTGGCTTGATTTCCTGGCATCTGAGTTGTGGTGGTGATAGCAAGTTTGTCTTTTGCTGCTCATCTTCCAGTATCCTGACCTGGCTGACTCTCCACTCCTGTCATGTGAGTGTGGACTCTGGCTCTGACCAGTAGGTCTGGCTGCCCTTGACCCAGCTGTGACATTGACTTTCGTACAATTTCTCCATTGCCCCTTTCTGATCTCCAGCAAGATACACCAGTCCCTTGGCTCCCAAAGTCCCAGTTGCCCGCTATTCAAGGGCTTGTATCGCCCCCACCCCAGCTGCTTTTCCTAGGGGAATCTCCCTAGAGCAGAGGAGAAATCTGCTCTTTTCTTAGGATCAGTCCCACCCTGGCCTCAGCTCGGCTACTTTGTTTACCTGGGGTCAGGCACCACTTTTGAAGCCCTTAGCCTGGGGGTGGAGGTGGGAGCAGAGGCTGAAGCTCCAGCAGTTTCCACCAAAGAACACCCCCCTGTCTTTCTATGGTCCGGCTAGGGCTCCCCATCCATCCTGGAGTTGAACACCAGATGGGAGCTGATGGATTGTCCTTGGTGGGCCATGTTCTTGTGTGTGATGAGAGGGCCAGGAGCAGATGCACTACGCCAGGCCAGGACCGGGCTAAACAGCCTGTAATGCTAGTCAAACCAGGGCCACAATACAGACGCCCTGGGCATCCATGGGGACTGAATCTGGGCCCTTCACTACCAAGAGCACAACTGGTTCCAACTTGAGTCATGACGCTGGTGACCCCTGCCAGCCCCTCTGAGGTAGGTCAGTATTATCCCTGTTCGCTGGGGCATAGGGATAGAAAGCAACTGGCTGCAAGGTCACACACGACGTCCCTGACAGAAGCAGGAAGGAAGCGTAGGACTGATACCAGTCCAGCTCCAACCGCTAGACTCCACCCACTTCCAAAGTCCGAGAACCCAGGAGCCCTGACTCTGACACTAGGCCTTAAATGACAAGACCAACCTCCTTCCCACTCAGGACGCCATAGAAGGGACCATCTGCTGAGCTCCCCTTGGCAATGCCGCTGTCCGAGACCATTGCTAGTGGGTGCCAAGTGCCTGAGCAGGGAACGGCTTGAGAGCCTCCTAGAGACTCGCAGGTGTTTGACTGTGACCCTCAGGGAGCCGTGGCAAGAGACTCTCTGGCTCTAACCAAGGGTTTCTGGTCTCCTAGACAGTCAGCCAGTGAGGCCAGTTTGCAGAATGTGGAAGAGCCCTTTGGCAAGGCATTGGAGGATTCACCATGAAGGTGGCGGCAGTACCTGGGGTCCCTATGGGCCAAGCCTCAACTCCTGCCAATCCAGGCGAATCTCCCCCTGCTTTCAGCAGCGCTTGGCTTTAGCTGCTGGGCCTGTGAGCCTAGACCAGGGGTCTCAAACTCAAATGACCACGAGGGCCGGATGAGGACTAGTTCATTGGCCCGAGGGCCGCATCACTGACAACCCCCCCCTCGCTGCCCCTGGTCCTGCCCCCAGAGGGGGCAGGAGGAGTGTGGCAGGGGCTCAGGGGGGGAGTTGAGGTGCAGGGGGCTCAGGGCAGGGGGAGGGAGAGGTGAGGTAGGGGGTCGGGGTGCAGTAGGGGCTCTGGGCAGGGGGTTGGCATACAGGGTGCGGGAGGGAGTGTGGGGTTCAGACAGGGGGCTCAGGGCAGGGGGTGGGGGATGCAGAAGGGGGCTCAGGATAGGGAGTTGGGGGGCAGGAAGGATGTAGGATGTGGCAGGAGGTTGAGGGCAGGGAGTTGGGGTGCAGCAGGGGGTTGAGGTGCAGGCAGGGGGCTCAGGGCAGGGAGTTGGAGGGGTGAGGTAGGGGGTTGGGGTGCAGTAGGGGGCTCAAGGCCGGGGGTGGGGGGGCAGGAGGGAGTGCAAGGTGTGGCAGAGGGTTGGGGTGCAGGCACGGGGCTCACAGCAGGGGGTTGGGGTGCAGGATGGCATTGGCCTGTGGCCCGGAGCCGCTTACCTAGAGAAATAGCCCCCCAGGCCGTGTGTTGCAGACCCCTGGCCTAGACAGAGCACTCAGGTATTTCCATCAGCCTGCTCAATGGCAAATGCAGCCACTCAAAGAAGTGAAGAAGAATGGAAGTGAAAGAGTAAAGCTGGACCATCCGCTGAGCTGCTGCACTCAAGTGAGCAGAGCCGGGGAGCAAAGAGGGGGAACTCGAAGGTGGCTGGTGGCAGTAGGGAGGAGAAGCAGTTTGGGAGCCAGGAGAGGAGAAATAAATAGTTAATGACAAATGCTGCCGGCTTTCTCTTGTGTGGTGAAGGGTTGAGAAGGGATCTCTTTACTATAAGGCTAAACTTTAAAATAGCTGTGTATGGGGAAGGGGGGGGGAGTCTATAAAGGTAAGAGGTCACTCTAGGGGCTTGAAGTCCCAGATTCTGGGGCTATTGCAACTCCCTCAGGTGGTAGCAGTAGTGAGCGCTTGTCCTCCTTTTCTGGACTAGCCACCAGAAAAAGGACACGATACATGTGGCCAAGGAAAGACAGAGGCAGTGTTGCCTGTTAACATGGCTCTTGTGGGGGAGCACGGCAGGTTACTTTGGACTAGGTAGGAGCCACGTGTCTCCAAACCTGCACCTCCTAAGGCTCCAAAGACTTCGCTCCCGATCCCAGAGCGTCCTCAGCGTCCTACAGCGCCAGATGGAATCTGGCCTCTCCCCCCACCTCAGCAGTCCAGAAAAAGTTATTTGTAGACATGTTCTGTGTCCTCTCCTGCCACACTCCCCTGTTGGCGACTAATGCAGTCACAGAGTCCAGGCTCGGATATTAGGAAACACTATTTTACTAGGGAGGTGGTGAAGCACTGGAATGGGTTATCTAGGGAGGTGGTGGAATCTCCAGCCTTAGAGGTTTTTAAGGTCAGGCCTGACAAAGCCCTGGCTGGGATGATTTAGTTGGGGATTGGTCCTGCTTTGAGCAGGGGGTTGGACTAAATGACCTCCTGAGGTCTCTTCCAACCCTGATATTCTATGATGTCTCTGTCCCTCTTTTATGCTCTCTTTCAGTTGCTAGAAAGATCGTTGCTGTGTCATGGGGGTCAGGCAAGCCCCTTGGTCAGGCAGTACCCCACTGACTAAGTGCCCTCTCCAAGGAGTCTCTCAGAGAGTGGATTCTTCCTGATGGGCCATCAACACCTTTTTGGCCCTCCTTTGTTTCTACTGTTAAGCTGGCTGGGGGCGTCTCCCAACCTCACAACATATTTCAGAAACGCACAGAGAGCATAACTTCCCATACAATGACAGCACATCCAATCCAACAGGTTATTAATGTTCAACAGATCCAGACATTTTACATACCACCTCACAAGGCATGCATGATACAAAACATCTCATAATCATATCACAGTGGTGAATGCTGTGTGCTACTGAGGGATACAGGGTTCCAGAGTGTCAGTGTATCATGGCCAATGGCAGTAAAAGCCCAAAGGAGATGCTCCCCTGGAACAGCCTTTGGTGACAGCAAGGTCCCCACTGAGAACTTCAGTACGGCTCTGCAGCTGTTACCCACCTGTCCCGCCCCCCAGCATCAGCCGCAACTCAGTGCTTTTTGAGTGGCTTCATGCTGGCTGCATGCCTGGACAGCAGATAAAATCTGCTAAATCTTTTCTTTCCCAGAAAGAGCCATTCCCATGTTTCTTTCCATTTCCACCCGCGTCAGACAGGAAACAAACCCAATGCAGAGTGGAGGGTGTCACGGCCGTGATGCAATCTGAGAAAACCCAACAGCATTCACAGCTGGCTGTGTAACTTTTCATTGTCTGATCACTGCCTTCATGCCTTCCAGCCTGAGAACCAATGTGAAGATGTGGGGTGTTGAGAAGTGGCTTGCCATTAGTAGGGTTCAGAGTTAGCACCACATTGAGATGGACTGAGGCCAGCTCGCCCCCCTCTCTGACAGCTGTTGTGTGAGGCCCACTACAGACTCAGGCAGAAGTTAGTTTGTTCTGGAACAGCCTTCTAAGAGGAGCAGTGAGGGCAAAAAAAACCTAACTGGCTTCAAGACTGAGCTTGATAAGTTTATGGAGGGGATGGTAGGACGAGACTGCCCACCATGGCATGTAGCCGATCTGTAACTGCTAGCAGCAAAAATCTCCAACAGGCGGTGATGGGACACTAGATGGGGAGGGCTCTGAGTTACTATAGAGAATTCGTTCTCAAGTGTCTGGCTGCTGGGTCTCCCCCACAAGCTCAGGGTCTAACTGATCGCCATATTTGGGACTAGGAAGGAATTTCCCCCAGGTCAGATTGGCAGAGACCTGAGGGGAGGGGTCGCCTTCCTCTGCAGCACGCGGCACAGGTCACTTGCAGGTTTAAACTAGTGTCAATGGTGGATTCTCTGTAACTTGAAGTCCTTAAACCACGACTGGAGGACTTCAGTAACTCAGCCAGAGGTTCGGGGTCTATTACAGCAGTGGGTGGTGAGGTTCTGTGGCCTTCAATGTACAGGAGGTCAGACTAGATGACCTTCTGACCTTAACGTCTATGAGTCTTATTGAGTGGTTCACCCTTAATCTAAAGAACCAAAACCTGGGAAATACCAGACAGGAGACCATCAAACAGGAGTAAAAAGCAGTAAAAAGCCTCAGCAAAGAGCTCCAGGATACATAGCAGGGCTCATGTGGCAGAGAGTTCCAAAGACAAAAGGACCCATTCATAAGATCACGTTATCTGAAGAAGCCACCCCAGAGACAGCTGCACCTCAGCGCTGGGCGAGCCATCCCCATGTAGTGTTGCTGTGCTGCTGTTCCTCAGATGTTTCACCCCAGAGGTGACTGCATCTCAGCCCCAGGTGACCATTACCCAGCAGTGGAAAGAGTTCAATATTTGCTAAGGATTTTTGTTTTCAGCTCTAAGAAATGCCTCATTTCTGAGAAGAGGCAGTTGGGATGACATTTTTGGACGGAGAGGCAGTGGTCACATCCAGAAATTCACTACGGGGGTGTACCTCTGGCCAAGCTGTCCGGCCCCCCAAGTTGATCACAGTGCCTGGCACTTTCAGTGCCTTTTAAAGCACGTGCACTTCCAGACCCGGCTGCTCCAAAGAGCCCGTGGGGGGATCTGGGGAATGAAGATTCTCTGCACCCTCCAGTCTGTCATTTGCTTTTCCAGCCTGGCCCCATCTCTCCGGGCCTCTCTGTGCTCCCCTCCCACACGCACTCTGCCTCCCACCCCCTCGCACTACAATGTGAGAGCAGGGCCGCCCCACCCACCTTCAAACCCCCGCCAGCTGGGCTGCTGGAAGGATAAGACTCAGGGAGTTACGCTTTTGTTTCTCAGACAAAATTTTGCCTGCACGGAGAGAAGCGGAGATTTGGCCGGCTAAGAGCAAGAGGCGGAGGGTGTGTGGAGGGTGTTTGCCCCAATCTAGCCCACCCCACCCCCCCAAGGAGCAGGATTGTCCGCCCCAACTCTATCCCCCTCCCGCACCAAGGGGCAGGATCGTCCCCTCTGCTCTATTCCCCCAGGTTGCAGGATTGTCCCCCGCAGTCTATTCCCCACCCATGGAGCAGGATCGTCCCTGCTTGTTCCCCATGTTTCACCCTCCCTAACTGTGCTAGGGCATTGCCAAGTCACATGATAAGTCCTGGCTCTCTGTGGGGCAGAAATTCCCTGCAGCTGGGGGTGGGGGGGGTGGGACAGGGTCAGTTCGGACCTTGCCCTCTGTCCAGCAGAAAGATAGGCTCCGACAGCGGCTAATCTACCCCCAACACTGGGTCTGGCTCATGGCGTGATTTGAAACACTGTCAAACTCTGACCAGTTCAACCAGCTAAAACCGGGGCAAACCCTTGGGCCTGTGGAATCCCCCAGAACAGTGGCTTGTCTTGCATTAGCCACGATCGGGACATTTACAGGCACAAGCTAATCTATGGAAGGAGAGCCGGCCCCTCAGAGGGTAGGCTGGGCACAAGCCAACAACACGTGCTGTGATACAGCCAAAGAGTGTAGGCCATGCTCCCAGTCCGGTGGGGGGTGGGTGTCTCTCCAGGGACGCAGAGACGCTGAGTGTAGGGGGCCATGGGGGATAATCAGCTGGACGTGAGCCCCCGTGCGACAGTGTGGCCAAAGGCGCTAAGGATGCCCAAACGGGAATCGTGCGTAGGAGCAGAGAGGTCAGTTTACCTCTGGATTTTGCGCTGGTGCGACTGCTGCTGGGGTCCTGTGTCCAGTTCCGGAGCAGTCCAAGAAGGATGTGAATATATTGGAGAGGGGGCAGAGCGGGGCCAAGCGAATGGTTAAAGGATTACAAAACGTGGCCTGGAGTGATAGACCCCAGGAGCTCAAGCTGTTTAGCTTTGCAAAGAGAAGCTCCCACCTCCCGGGGTGACTTGACTCCAGTCTAGAAGCACCTACGCGGGGATCAAATATTTAATAATGGGCTCTTCAGGCTAGCAGAGAAAGCTCTAACGTGACCACATGGCTGGAAGTTGAAGCTGGACACATTCAGCCTGGAAAGAAGATATCCGTGTTTATCAGGGAGGGGAATTAACCATAGGAACAATGTACCAAGGAGTGCGGTGGATTCTCCCTCGAGGTGGGATGTGTTTCTAAGAGATCTGCTCTCGTTCAAACAGGAATTAACTGGGGGCAGTTCTCTGGCCTGTTATCCAGGAGCTCAGCCTTGGTCCCTCCTGGCCTGGGAATCTACCAATCTCCGCCATGACTTCTTGGAATCCGTCTATTCTCTCTGGTGCTGCCCGGTGGACAGGGACACAAAGTGGGCAGGTAAACTGAGTCACACAGCTTGTTCACAGAAATATTCCCATGTTCTCTCGCTCCTCCCCAGACTCCTGCTGCCAGGAAGGGGCACACCTGGGCTAGAGATCAGCCGTCCTCCAGCAGAGCCCTACTGCTCCGGGTGCCAGGTCCTGACCCAGTAGGTTCCCCCCACTCAGTGGGTCTAGAGAGATGGATCAACTCAGGGAGGACGTCACCTGCTCCATCTGCCTGGATGTCTTGGATGACCCCGTCTCCCAGTTCAGAGATGGGCCCATCCCATCCGCACCCCCAAGCCCGTTCCCTCTCCCCACACAGATGGCTGAGGCGTTTGCAGTGATGAGACAGGAGTTAAACAGGAGAGCAGTAGAAGCCACCAGGAGGGAATATGACCAATTTGTGCAGGAGCTGGTGAGTGCAGAGGGGCTGCGGATTGGGAATGAGGGGCACCAGCATACCTGGGGGGAGGCAAGGCTGAGGTAGCAGGGGGCTGCGGATCGGGAGTGAGGGGGCTGCGGGTGTGTGAGGAGGCGGCGCCCCCTGTGGCTGGGTAACGCTAGTGCTCGTCCCTAATGGCCGATCACTCCCCCATCCCGGCAGGACCGTGACCACCAGAACATGAGCAGCTGCCTGAGGGTGAAGCCCCTGGAGATGCAGCGACACCTGGAGGGGAAACGCCAGGAGCTGCTGGAGCGCTGCCGGGGGGAGCTGCGGGGCGAGGACCCCCAGAAACAGGTGGCCCTGGAGGAGCTGAAGGAGGAGCTGGACAAGCAGATGGACGAGTTCCTGACGGCCTATCGGCAGCACTTTAAAGTGAAGAAGGCTGAGTGGTTGGGCCTGGCCATGGGTCGGGGGGTGGTTCCTGGCAGTGGTGGGTGCGGGTATCGGAGTAGGCATCAGGGCGAGTGTAGTTGTAGTGGGGCTGGAGGAAGCAGTGGCCATTGGGGTTCTGGCTGGGGGCTTTGGCCTGATGTGGGGGGAGGGTTGGGCAGCTGGGTGGGCCCCAGTTTGGATGGTAGGTGGCCTCGAGCAAGACAGGCACCAACATCCTAGGTCAGGGGGATGAGCGGGAGAGCAAGGCAGAGTGTTCAGATCAGGAGCCCCTTCTGTGGAGGGACACACAGCGGGAAGGAACCATCACACCTCACTCGGGTCAAGGGTCTGTCCCAGCCCTCAGCACTGGGAACCTCTGTATGCAAGGGGATAGATAGGTAGATAGATAGATAGATGGGGCGTGTGGGGATAGATAGATAGATAGTGTTGGAGAATAACAGAGTTCTCACTTTTTGTTTGGGTACAGCAAGTCAGATACTTTATTTTCTCTAACAATTGCGTAGAGGGAGAGAGCTAAACAGGTCTCTCTAGTGGTAAACAGTTAGAGCAAACCTTTATACCTTTCATTACAGACAATAATAAGCAACAGCTGCATTTTGTTTATACATAGGCCATCTTGATATCTTATTTTTCTCACTTGTTTTGACTCTAGTCTACATACAATATTTTCTACACATTATCTACACAAGGTCGCAACAACTTCTCACACAGTTCTTTCCCACTAGCCTCACACAATCCTCGCGTCTACAAATCTCGCGTTATTAGGGTTACAGTTGCTGACTCTTGCTAACAAACTGTCATGCATTGCAATCCCCTTCCTGTCAGTTTTTTCTCTGCTTCCACAACCCCCCCTTTTGTATTACTAGTACAACAAATATTTTTAAATTTTTATTTGCATTAAGTTTTGGAATTTAGATTTTACATTGGATGCTTTAATCTTAGGGGTTTTGATTGGATGTAATGATAATGCATGATGAGCATGGACATGAAAGGTATTATTATTATTATGTTTTCTACAATAATAATAACATACTTTTACACTAGCTAACAACAATACAAGCAATAACATTTTTATAGCGATAATATGATGGGGTTGTTGTACATTTTTAGTTATAAAACATAATATATTATATTTAGTACATAAGGTGGACATTTTATAAGCTGTATGAAAGACATACTTTTTTACTTGATATATATTTTGAAGCATGTGAATTTGCTTTTGTACTTTAGAGATTTTTTGAACCTTTGGTAACAGTGAAAGCAAATTTTGAAATTGATTTGGTATTAAACTAGTTTAATTAAAGGGTATTTGGAACTTAAGGGCTATTTGCAAAACTTTATTTGCAGGCCAGTAGATAATATGATTGCTGCAGTGGTAGTGAGATTAAAATGTATGTCGTGCAATGTGGTGGCATTAATATACACACAGCTATTATTAGCTTGGAAAAAGTAAATGTTTTCTTAGGGTAGTTTTTTGTTTTTTATTTTTTTAGCAAACATAATTATGAACAGTGACAACTTTTTTTGGCTTTAGTTTACATATACACTGAAGCTGTGGGGGTTTTAACGGCCAAAATGTCCATTGACTTTCTAACTTTATTTAAATGTCAGGTGTAATTTTAGGAGCACTGACTAAAAATTGATTGGGCATACCAGGTAGTTTAATTTTTTTAGATGTTTTGGTGAATTACCCAATTCCACATGCATTTTTTTCATGGACCCGGCAGGATTCGGTATGTGGGAGCCCACACCCCCGTAACCGGTTCATATGCTTGGAAGGAGCACTGAGAACGTCCGCACTTTCACCCAGAAAGTCTCCAAGTATGTTTTTATGGCCACAGATTAGATGGTACTTCTGATGTGTCTGTAAGGGCAGTGGACCAAGCCTGATGCTCAAGATCATTTTGAATGGCCATTAGCTGGTTATTTAGGAAATTCTGAATTTTTGAACTTGCCAGATTTTACTGCAATGCCTTTTTAGCCTTAGTGATATTTAATATATCACTTTTAGACTCCGCCCCTGTCTCCAGCCAGCCCCGCACCCCCTGCCTGCAGCCAGCCCCTGCTGCACCCCCTGCCCTGCCTCCAGCACCGCACCCCCTGCCCTGCCCGCAGCGAGCCCCACACCCCTTGCCCTGCCTCCAGGCAGACCCTACCTCCAGTCAGCCCCTGCCCTGCCTCCAGCTAGCAATGTATGTATTATATAATTTTTATTTTATTTATATAGTTATGGAAAGTAAATAATACATGGAAGAAATAAAAGGGCATTTTTTACGTGGTTTTTTTTTTTAGTCATCCCTGTTGGGGCCCCGCCTAAAATGTTCAAATTGGGCCCCACATTTCCTAAAGCCAGCCCTGCAGAGCATGTTGGGCGTAAGCTAGGGGATGGGCACTACTGTTGCAGCCTGAGGCTCTATGACTGCTGCCATCACCAGCCCGAGTGTGGAAAGGGCAGTTGAGGGACCTAATCCTCCTCTGTACCTCTTGGCCATCTTTCACTGTGACCGAGGAGCAGCAGCTGTGCCATGTGGCCCCAGGAGCGGGGAGGAGCAGGGGAGGTATTTGGGTTGTTTTTTCTTGTCCCCATCAGACATGACCCAAGTTGGGGCCGGGGGACAGGTCTGTCTGAGCAGTAATCCCCACTTCTGCATGGGAGATGAAGGGGTTCAGGAAGGGCTAGCTCCAAGAAACCCCCTGGTCAGAAGGAGCCCAGGAATATTGGGTACAGTAACTCCTTACTTAACGTTGTCCCGGTTAACTGTTTCATTGTCACGTTGCTGATCTATTGGCGAACATACTCATTTAAAGTTGTGCAATGTTTGCTTATAACGTTATTTGGCAATGGGGGCTTGGAACCAGGGTGGGCCGGCAGCCCCCTCAAACCCCCCCCCCCAGCACCTCCCGCCCACCAGCGGCCCCACAGGTCAGCAACTCCTCCCTCCCCACGCCTCCTGCCCGCAGCAATCAGCTGATTCATGGCGTTCAGGACACTCTGGAAGGGAATGGGGGGGGGGGAGTGAGGATGTGGTGCGCTTGGGTGGAGGAGGGGCAGGAAGGGGTGGGGCCTTGGGGGAAGGGGTGAAGTGGAGAGCAGGCCTGGGGCAGAGCCAGGGGTTGAGCACCCCCCAGCACTTTGGAAAGAACAGCAAGCGGAGCAGCTGGACGATCCACCCTCTTTCACCCTCTAACTCCACCACCTCAACCAAGCTTCACAATCATCATTGCTGAGTACATTATTAAATTGTTTGTTTAAAATTGTTTAAAACTTATACTGTATATGTATATAATGTCTTTTGTCTGGCGGAAAAAAATTCCCCAGAACCTAGCCCCCCTCCCTCCATTTACATTAATTCTTTAGGGAAACTGGATTTGCTTAACATCGTTTCGCTTAAAGTCACATTTTTCAAGAACATAACTACAACGTTAAGTGAGGAGTTACTGTATTTTGCTGTCAATAAGTAAAAATGCCTTTTCCTTTTTGGAAGGGGAAGGTGGTAGTGGTAGGGGACTTAGAAAAACTCCCAAAAGCTCTGTCAGAAGCAGAGGCTCTTGGTCCACTGCCCACATATGTGTGGTGATAGAAAACTCCAGGAAGGCATAGTCCCTAGTCCCTACATGCAGCCACATTTATTGGTAGGGCCCTAACAAATTCATGGCCATGAAAAACGTGTCACAGACCATGATATCTGGTCTCCCCTGTGAAATCTGGCTATTGTAGAAGAGCAGTGGCTGCTGGCCGGGCACCTATCCCAGAGGCTGCACCGCCGCCAGCAGCAGTGCAGAAGTAAGGGTGACATGGTATGGTATTGCCACCCTTACTTCTGCACTACTGCTGGTGGCAGTGCTGCCCTCAGAACTGGGCGCCTGGCGAGCAGTCGCAGCTCTCTGGCTGCCCAGCTTTAAAGGCAGTGCCTCTGCCTGCAGCAGTGCAGAAGTAAGGATGGGATGGTACGATATTGCCGTCCTTACTTCTCTGCTACTGCTGGCGTCAGCACTGCCTTCAGAGCTGAGTTCTTGGCCAGCAGCTGCCACCCTCCGGCCACCCAGCTCTGAAGGGAGTGCAGAAGTAAGGGCAGCAATACTGTGATCCTCCTATAATAGCCTTTTGATCCTCCCCGTGACCCTCTTTTGGGTTGGGACCCCTACAGTTACAATAGCATGAAATTTAAGATTTAAATATCTGAAACCATGAAATTCAAGATTTTAAAAATGCTATGACTGTGAAATTTACCAGGATGGACTGTGAATTTGGTAGGGCCCTAGTTATTGGTCTGCCTCCACACTTCAAAGCAGAGGAGAACACCCCTCCAGTTTGGACATGAGAAACACTGGTCGCAGCTTTGTCATTCTAGCTCCCTACAGCTTCTCGGTATGGCTTGAGAAACAGGTTGCTACAGTAAAAATACATTGTAATATCTGTGGTCCTATCAATCACGTGTCCACAGACCCCCGACTTATCCTCGACATGCCCATGCTTGGCTGCGTCCTGAATCCCGCGCTCGTCCCGCTACCCAGCACCGTTGACTGTGATAAGACCAAAGATCAGCCTCGGCCCACGAAGCTGCGACATTTGCCTGGCTCAGCATTGGCAGGATCAGGTGTTACGCGGGGAGAGAGTCGATCACGAGTAACAAAGCCACAGTCAGGATTCACACTTCAGCCCAGTCGGGTACAACCTCCCCTCACAGCCCAAGCCCCTCCCCCCTCGCCTGGGGCTGCAGCCCGAGGGCAGGACTCGGCTGTGCACCACCGGGGCTTTGCCTGACTCCCAGCACCCGGCCTGACCACTGGGGGCGCAGATGGGAGCTGGGGAGCCCCCCGCAGCCCTAACCTGGATCAGGCTCCACCCCCTCGCCTAAGAACCAGGGTATTTGTGCCTGGGCCAGATAGGTCCCGCTCCAGCCCCGCCCCGGGCCCAGCAGCCTGAGGGGCGCCCCGCCCCGCCCCGCCCCCTTGGGAGTTCAGCGTCCCCTGCCTAACGCTGCGACCCGGGAGCGAGAGTAACAGCAAAAGGTGGCACTACTAGGCCCGGGAGCGTCTCCTAGCAACGCGGAAATGGCAGCCCCCGCAGCATTGCGCATGCGCACAAAATCCCGGTCCCATGTGTTGTCTTTGCTACCGTCACGTCCGGCTCTTTGGATCTGTATCCGGTCTGGGGTCACAGCCTCAGCTGTGCAGCTGCCGGAGGGTGAGTGGGGCAGGTGCCTGGGGACAGACGCCAGAATCCCGCCTTCCGGCTCTGCCGGCGGAGACGGGGCCGGCCCCGAACCCGTGTGCAGTGGGGTTAATGCACCTTGTGGGCCGGGGGAGACGCTCCCTGCGCCGCGGGCACACGGGGGTTTCCCTGCTGCTCTCCCACGGGGGTGGTGGTTTCGCTCTGCAGGCGCTTAGTTTTCACCGCCCGATCAGCGTTTCTATGAGCTTGGGGCCTGGGGAAATAGCTTCAGATTCTTGTTATTAAACTGTAACAGGGGCCAGGAAAGGGGGAGCCTTAGTGCAGCTTTGTCCTATCACTACACTGATTTAAAGTGTAGTTTAGTGTTTGCTCTTTTAAAGGGAGCATATACCCAGATTTGTAATTTGCGTTGCTACTTTGTTAAGTGCGGACCCTTTCTGGTTCCTGTAAGTGGAAGCCGGCTGATGTGAAGCATCTTTCCTCTTTCTAAAATTAAATGTTGGTGACTATAACTTCTTGTAGGGTTAAGCTTCTCAGACGTACAGCAGCTGCCTATCAGCAATATGATTCATTTTATTTAGTTCTCCACCGTTTACTGTGGCACAAGATCAAGTGGCACACTCAAGGTTATTGAAGTCATTACAAATAAAGTCTCACATCTTGCCACTTCTTGGACCTTTTTCACTAACCAGTGCAGTATTTGTGTGTGAATAAACTTGAGGCAATAGGCAGATCACTGTTTAAAGGGGACAAGACATTTACAATTTTTTTTTTTTTTTGCCAGTAATAAAAATGTCAGCGCCATCAATGGAGGAAAGGAAGGCTTGCTGGGGAGCCAGGGATGAATACTGGAGATGCTTAGATGAAAATATGGAAGATGCATCTAGCTGTCAGAAGCTTAGATGTTCTTTTGAATCTAGGTGTCCACAGCAATGGGTGAGTGCTAGTAGCTTTTCACCAGTCATAAGATGCAACCTGACTGTTGTATCAAAAATGAATTTCTTCTGCACATAAATTAGTTCAGATAAGCATTCTCAAGTAATACTGCAATCTGCATTATTCATAATACCTTACAGTAATTGTTTTTCATTTAACAGACACTGCTTCCCTTTAATTTTTCCAGTTATGTAACTATCCAGAATATTTGTACATTGGCATAAACACATGTAAACAATGCCCTACAAATAGTTAACTTCTGCTGCACAGTGAGCAAAGCATTACTATTGTAGATCCTCTTAAAGATTGGGTATTTGTTTCATGGAGTGGTATATTGAAAAAAACAAAGTGTGTATTAAATCCAGAAGACTGCCTAGTCAGATAACTGGTGAAGTAGATTTCACCCTATCTAAGTTATGTTGAGATACCACTGGCAAGGTATTTGGGAAACGTCCTGTCAACTCCCAGAAACAGGGAAATTAATGGATACTATTTCATAAGTGAAAACCTTGACTTCAAGGGGAGAATGCTCATGTAATAGTGGCAGGGCTTGCAATTGCATGGCACTTGAGACCAATGTATTCCTATGTGCTACATCCCATTTTTTCCTGTTTCAACGACTGAGTTCACATTCTAAACCATTAACATACACCACTTTTCAGTATCAACTTGGTCAAGTGTGTATGTTTAAATAATGATCAAAGACTGTTCTTTTCGCAATCCTGTTAGATGATGTGTGAATAAGAACTTTTCACGTTGGAGTCCCATACTACACCAGTTTGCTTTGATGAACATAAAGTGATCTCTCTTTAAAACAGGTAAAATACTTTGACAAAAGAAGAGACTTTTTAAAATACAAAGAACAGCTTCAAGCAGGAGAATATCAGCCTCCTGGGACTACTGAAAAGTCATAGCTACGCATCAACTTATTGAAACACAATCAATGAAAGAATAATAATATGGAAGAGAAGTACTGAAATATGACAAGAACTCCGAGTTAAAACTAACTGTATTGTATCTCTAGAAATTCATGCTGCTTTCCTTGTTGCAATGTCTCGCTTTTATGCGAGAACAGTAATTAAACGAAAAAGACAGTGACTGTAAGTGTATGTATCAAAGAAATATGGTATATAACTTTTCCTATACCTGATTTTTTTTATCATGTAACTAGGATGAAAAGCAGTGTTTCCCAGAAATTAATGCACTGAATTATAAATTTATATTTTAGGGAGAATATTAAACTGTTTTCAAACTTGACAAGTTTTTCTATGCATGAACTAACTTTTCTAAAAAGCTCCTGCATCTTCCCTCCTTCTCTATGAGGATAATGTGTCAGTGTAAGTGAGCAGGTATACTCCATGCTAATTCTTTGAACATTTTGTGAATCAAATTAATTTCAGCTGTCTTACTGTATGGCAAGATTTTAGATAAAGATCCAGAGGTATAAATAACCACTGCATCTCATTTCTTATGTAGCTGGTCTTCATTTATGTATTTTCATAAACATCTGCACAATTATAGTTGAGATTTGTAGGTGAACAGTTTCTCTAGTATGTCACCAACTTTTTTTTTTTTTTAATTTGGAGATATATCTATTATAGAACTGGAAGGGACCTTGAAAGACCATTGAGTCCAGTCCCCTGCCTTCACTAGCAGGACCAAGTACTGTCCCTGACAGTGTGTGTCCTCCCCCTCCCATCATCCCTAAATGGCCCCCTCAAGGATTGAGCTCACAACCCTGGGTTTAGCAGGCCAATGCTCAAACCACTGAGCTATCCCTCCCCCCTGTATTTGTGAAAAATACAATGCTACAGGTATGATTTCTTATATCCCTGTTTGTATAATTTGGTGGCAATGATATAACCAACTCCTGTATTATTCACAATGGATTTGCTTCAGTAAAGGTTTGTTTTACGTGAGATAGTCCTTAGGCAAAATAGCAGCTGCTTTAATAACGGCATTTTCCAAATTGTCAGTGAAAAAGGCTTAAAAAAACATTGTGTATTAGGACAGGGCCCTACACCTGAATAATTCACCTGGCTAAATTACCAAGCATAGAGTTTACTGGGATCAGCAAACACTGTTTAGGTGTTTAAAACCTGTGTTTTAAAAATGCTCACTAACATACACATGATTTATCCCATACTCCTAAACCACTTCCCCATTTCCTGATGTAAAAGACCCTAACTGGTCCTCTGCCAAAACTTCCAGCTTCACTTCTAAAAATGTTATCACTTCAAAATCTGCAGTACAGTGAAAATTTAGGGAGAGAGTAAAAAACTGAATTTAATATGAAAATGACCATCACGAAGGAATAATATAATAGATATTTCATACTTAATGTCAGTTTTTAACTTCACCTAAGACAGCTGCTGTACCCAGATGCTGCAGAAAACAAAGTACCTTACCACAGCCTACACAAGAGTGTTAGTAGTGAGTATGGGTGATAAAATTAAAACCATTTGAACCTCAGCTACAGCTATTGTGACCAGAATGACTGCTATAGTAAAAACCCTAGATTTTGAAGTACACTGTATGAAACAGTTAAATGTCAGTGAGTTGCGTGTTCGAGGGGAGAAGTCTGTTAACTCTGATTGTTTCCACTGCAATACGAGATCCACACATACGTAAGCACTATACAAATAAGACTATTTATTACCAATAAAACAGTTGTATACAATCAGATAATACACGTTAAGGCATTTAAAAACAATTTTTGTACTACATAATACCGTTGTATGACATGCAAAATTTAAAAACATCGTCATTCACCCTGAGTCTGTAATTATTCCATGTGTTTAAAAACATATTTTACAGCACCATAAAAAGCCATCCAGCTGCATTACAAATAAGGCACAAGACTCCTGCAGTTATTTCAGTTGTTTTTGCTTGATCAGTTGTTGCCTTGTATACTCCCAAATCAGCAGTGCTCCACTTACATGAACATTCAGTGATCGAATGATACCCTGCTGAGGAATTTCCACACAAACATCCAGATGTTGAATCAGGTTTGCTGGGATTCCCTCATGTTCATTTCTAATAAGGAGGAAATTAAAAAGATGTAAATCTTTTACCCAGAAAAGAAGAAATATCACTTCATGCTGTCTCCAATATGCACCTGTCTGGAGAAACCGAAGTATCCCACAACAGAAAAAACAAGAAATGAGCTACAGTAGCAAACACCACTCACACCACTAGTTGCTGCCAGCTCCACCCATCATGGAATAAGTTTCTTATCCATGCAGCTGATGCTTACTTCTTCATACATATAACTGATGAGCACAAAAAAAGAAAACCTAAAAATTCCATAGCATTGTAATCGGAAACTTACAAAATGCTAAAACTAGCGTCTTGCTTCAGAAGCAAATGTTACAGAAACACTGAAGACAATGGAAACTAGACAGTGTAGTAGTTTAGTCCACTATCTTTTTGCTTTAAGAAAAACTCAGATTGGTTCATTTTGGTTGTGACTTAACCAAAGTATAATATGGTCTTATCCGAATAGAGGTTTTCCACATCTCAAACATGAGACTGATATACAAGGATCCTAGATTAATCTTTTTGCCACAGGAAAACAAGGAATTTGCATTTTTACAGAGAATCTTCAGTTTTTACATTTTGTGAAAATAGTTAATATGTTTTTATTTTAACTAAATTTTATTGACAGTACCAGTATCACTTATTCAGTGCGCGCAACCTCCCCGCTCTTGTGGTTGATTTTTGAATGTGCTTTAAATTTACATAGCTAAACATACTCCAATAAACTGCTTCTGGCATATAGAGGTTACTCAATGGCCTATGGGAGTTCGTGTTTTAATGCATCTCAAATTTCACTTCAGCCTCCAGATGTAATTAAAGTTATGAAAAGATGCCAAAAACTTTAAAAATCACCCCTAAAGATCGAGTCACTGAGTTTGGCAAGGACAAACTTCACATTGATGGTAAGATTTCTGTGTTTCCAGGGCTGGGCCAGCTAAGGGATAACCAATCACTAAATACCCGTGACTATCTTAAATATTCCCACACTGGTCCATAGGTATCCAGGTCTGCTATTTCTAGTGACAGCACCTCAGAAAGCACTGCTTACACAGACTGTACCCCCTTCTGAATGAGGTCACTGAAAATAACATCACATAGTTATGCTGAAGATAAAATGGGTAAACTAAAGTGTGCAACATAACTGGAAAACAAAGTGTGGAAAAGGAGGGTGAGTGAAAGAGAGGCTGTCACATTACAAAAGAGACTCAGGGCATTTATTCTGTCACGTGAGAGACTTATTACTGGGTTTAACTTTAGCTCATTGGCAAGGCAACGTCTATGAAGCTCTACATTAACACTGTATTCAGCTCATGAGAGATGAGAGCACTCTCTTTGCAGAAATTCCTGTGGCTGAGCAAATGAATTAGCATTATTGGGCTCTACAGTCCTATCCAGAAGCCCTAGCCAAGGAATAATGCCATGGTGTGATGCTTTGTGGTGAACCACAGAGACCAGAGTTATAAAGCCCTCTTTAAAGACAAAGATATTTGATCCATGGGGTTCTATATTTTAAATCTTTTATACCAAGTGGAAGAGAAATACTGTTATATACCGTCTTTTTTTTCCTTCCACCAACATTGCTTGATTTTCAAATCATTAAACTGCTGCTCACGAGGAAGGGTGGCTTGATGGACCACAGTATGGAAACTACAGATACAGGTTATTTGTAACTTACCCCAGCAATAACAAGGATTTCTCTGGAAAGCAGTATTCAGTCAAGTCAGAACTTTTAGCAGTTTGCTCCACACCTATGATAGTGTAGCCTTCAGTTTTCTTCTGCTGTAAATAATTAACAAGCTGAGATGGTTTCACCTGCATGTTAAGAATGGGGGGAAATGTATAAATATTTAAATATTTTGTATATAAAAATATATTACCGCAAAAAACTTTTACACATTTCTAAAGTTGAGAATAGAACATTCTACAGAAGAAAAAATAACAATTAAAATTTTAAACTAATTTTAAGATTTTTTTTCAGACTGGTAATTGGTAATAATACAGAAATATGCTAGGGCTCTGGGCTTCACAGATATTCGTATAACGCAGATCGTAAGTTTTACTGAATCCATACATGATTATATCATATGGGAGTGTTACTGCAGATCAAGTGCTGGACGTCTGGTGTTGCCCCAGCTTATGTTTACAAGGCCTCATTATAAAATCCCTTTTTAGGAGGAAGTCAGTAAAAGAATGGGACTGTTGCTAGATAATCCCCTGGTATAGCTGACCGAGAACCTGCTAGAAAAACAGCACCCACTGGGACTATACAAGTATCCACTCACAGCAACAAATGCTCAGGAGCTGAGGTGACAAGAGGCAGTGAGTCCCACATCTGCCTCATTTCTTATTGCCAACAGCCAAGTCCTTTTGAAGATGGACGTGTAGTGTGAATAGCAGGACAGCTCTACCAAAATAGGAATGCGATCTGGAAGCCTCTACTAAAGAACAGTGTCTTGAAATTGCGTGGACCAAGTATCAGAGGGGTAGCCATGTTAGTCTGTATCCACAAAAACGAGGAGTCCGGTGGTACCTTAAAGACTAACAGATTTATTTGGGCATAAGCTTTCGTGGTTTTTTTCACTCACAAAAGCATATGCCCAAATAAATCAGTTAGTCTTTAAGGTGCCACTGGACTCCTCGTCGTTTGTGTGGACCAAGTACCACATAGCTGTGCTGCAGATTTGGCTACTGGTACATTCTTCAAACAAAGGCAGCAGAAGCTGTCTGAGCAGTAGTGGAATGAGCTCTAATATGGCTAGGTGGATCTAGTCTACCTTTAGTATGTCCTTATACAGGTGAACGCCCATTTTGATAATCAATGGGAGGTTACTGCCTGACCCTTAATCCTATCAGCAAAGATCACAAACTGGCTAGGTGTGTTCCTGAAAGTTGTTGTCTTGTTAAAGTAGTAAGTATGACAATGCCCTTAATACATCAAGCATATGAAGTTTAACTTCCCAGGGGATTGAGTGAGGCTTGGGAAGCAAACTTGGTGATGAATAAATTGCTTCATATGGAATTCCAAAACCACTTTGGGCAGGAACTTGGGATGAGGCCTCAGAGTAAGCCTGTCCTTATGAAACTGTGTATATATGGGGAAGCCCCCCACGAAAGACTGCATCTCCCCTACTCAAGCTGATGTAATGACTACTAAAAAGGCAGTCTTCAATGATTGACGGTATACAAGGTTCAAAGTGGGGAGCGATCAACCTTGTTAATACTATATTGAGATCCCAAGAGGAAGGTCCAAGGGCGGGCTCCTGAATTGGGTGAAAAAGCATGAATGAAGTCCTTAAGGAATATAGCCAGTGTTGGGTGAGAAAATACAGTGTGGCCTGACATGCAGATTTTAGCTAGATAGATCTTTATGGAGCTAACAGAAAGCCCCAGAATAGAGATATTATTGCTAGGTAGATCCATATGGGGCTGACAAAAAGCCCAGAATGTTTCTGATAGTAAATAGTTCTGTATTGTTGAAATGGGTGTCCAGTGAAATGAAATGGGTGCTCAGATGTCCAAACAGAAAACCACCACTTGGTTTTATAAGTAATTCTAGCTGAGGCTTTTCTGCTTTGGAGCAGAATGTACTGACCTTCAGGAGAACACCTTATGGTGTACATCAGCCAGCCAGCATCCAGGCTGTCAAACATAAGGAGATTGGGTCTAGGGGTGGATCTAGCCTCCCGGGATGTTTTGTGTGACCATGTCAGACTCAGCAGGTAAGAGATCAGGGGCTGCATTGAATAGTTCATCAGATCCGAATACCAGAACTGCTTGGCCCATCATGATAATCAGTCCAGCATCTTGACTCATTTTCCTCAGGACCCTCTGTCTCACAGGAACCAGAGGCAAAGCATATATCAGTCCCTGTGTACAGACGGTAAGAAAAGCATCCTGGATTGGAGCCTTCTCTGGAGCAGAACACTTGGGATTTCTTGTTCTGGTCTGTGGCAAATATGCTATTGATTGGTATCCCCCCTTGCAAAAGATGCTCTGCAGCACCGGGTCCTTAACTGACCACACATGGTTGTCTGTGAACTGCTTGCTGAGGTGATCTACTAGTAAGTTCTGTCTGAATGTCTGCAAGGGCTAGTGATATGAACCAGTGACAAATATGCAGCAAGTCAACAGCCAAATGGCCTGACAGAGCAGAGATGACCTGGCGCCACCCTGTCTGTTGACATAAAGCATAGCTGTATCAGGCCTACAGACAGGTCTATTGGTGCAAAATAGGCCACAGGTACCGAAAACAACAGTACTGACATGCCGGCTACCAAGAGTGCCAAAGAGGTGTGTCAGAAAAAAGGCAGTCAGTGGATTTAGCCAGTACAAGTAATTTTTTTCATGGCTGTAATAAGGCGCCAAAGGGACCCATCTTAGACTACTGGCTGCCCATAGACTAGTCATAAGCTTTGCAGCCAAACATGTCAATTCTTGGGTCTCAGTCTAAAGGTCCTGGAGGGGGGAGATCTACATGTGTAGGCTCATCTCTGGAGTGATGCTCCTTCCTAAACCTGCTTAAAGAAGTCAACACATGGACTGAAGTTGGCAACTGGGACCTCAGACATCTCAGCCCTGGAGCTCAAGGTGGAATCCTGGCTCGCGGGGACACTAGCCAGAAGGGACTGGAGGGAAGACTAGGCCTTAGCTACATTCTCCTCCATGCCCAAGGAAGGTGTCAGAGCATTTCAGAAGTAGTAACTTTAGTCGGGCATCTCTAGACTTCTAAATCCAACTGGAAAAAGAGTGTCCACCATTGAGGGACACAGAAGCAGCACAGGAGGGGCATGCCTTAACCCTAAGGAGTTAGCTTCCATCATAAAGAGCTTGACTCTAGCCCTGCCTACTGAGGAGGGCCCCAGGCTCACTGGCAGGTGTCCCTGGTCACGCTAGTGTGTGCAAGCAGCTTGCACGCTCCCAGACAGGAGTCCCTTCCATGCAGAGGTCTACATCTTGCACACACTAGCCTGACCAGGGACAGCTCGAGTTGCCAGGTGTCCGGTTTCTGACCGGCACACCTGGTCGAAAAGGGACCCTGGTGGCTCCAGTCAGCAGTGAAAAGTCCAGTTGGGGATCTGGCAGGCTCGCTACATGGCTCTGCGTGGCTCCCTGGAAGTGGCAACATGTCCCTTGGCTCCTAGGCGAGGACACAGCCAGGGGGCTCCATGTGCTGCCCCCGCCCCGAGCACCAGCTCTGCAGCTCCCATTGGCTGGGAACCACAGCCAATGGGAGCTTCTGGGGCAATGCCTGTGGGCGGAGAAAGCACACAGAGCTGCCTGACTGTGCCTCTGCCTAGGAACATGTTGCTGCTTCCGGGGAGCCCCTCATGGTAAGTGTTGCCCAGAGCCTGCACCCCTCACCCACTCGTGCACCTCAACCCCCTGCCCTAGCCCTGAGCAACCTCCTGCACCCAAACTCCCTTCCAGAGCCTGCAGCCCTCACCCCCTCCTGAGCTCCCTCCCACACCCAAACTCCCTCTCAGAGCCCACACCCCAACTCCCTACCCCAGTCCTGATCCGCCTCCTGCACCCAAACTCCCTCCGAGAGCCTGCACTCCAACCCCCTGCTCCAGCCCAGAGCTCCCTCCCCCACCTTGGAGCCCACACCTCCAGTGGGAGCCATCACCCCCTCTCGCACCCCAACCTCAGCCCAGAGCCATCTCCCACACTCCGAACCCCTCGGCTCCACCCCGCAGCCTGAAGTCCCCTCCTGCACCCCAAACCCCTCATCCCTGGCCCACCCCAGAGCCCGCACCCCAATCCCCCGCCCAGAGCACCCTCCTCTACCCTGAACCCCTCATTTCTGGCTCCACCCCGGTTTTGTGCAATTAGGAAGTTGGCAACCCTAGGGACAGCTGCCAGTGAGCCTGGGGCCCGCCCGGTGGGCATGGCTGGGGACCGTACAGCCACACTGGAGAATCTGTCTGGGTTGGGCGCTGGCTCCTGCGAATGGCAGCCCGACATCCTGCTGCTTTTGCCGCTACGATTTCTGGTATAACACTACAGCTCCACAGATATCCGCTATATCTGCGGATATAAACTTTGTATCCATGCAGGGCTTTACAGATGAGATTTAAGGGACAGGGACAGTCTGGGAAACTAAAATCAGGCAATTGCACAGAAAGTGCCTAAAATTAACTATTTATAATGTATTAACTATAACAAGTTAACAGGAGATTTTTCATTAAAACCAATAAAGGTACTTTTGACACAGAGTGAAGGCCTTTTTTCTCACAACTAGTCACAGAAAGAAAGGAACTGAGGTGGCTGGGCACCACAAGACGACCAAACAAAATATAAAGCTTTAGATTTATTCCCTCATGAACTTGTCTATATACGAAAAAATCCTTTTTGCATATAACAAAATAGGAAATTATTAGTATTTACCCTAGAATCCTTTTCTGGAACTCTGGTGATTAGCTGATGTTTACATGGGCTTTCTTTCCACTGTGTATGCTTGTGTGGTATCTCTGACTGGGACCTTGGAATACAATATTTCTTTTTTTTCCTTCTTTCTCTCTTTATAATCTCAACTTGTCAGATACATATCAGAAACCAAGTCTCACAGGCAGTGTAAAATGTATCATTACTATAGTGTTCTGTACAGGCTGGGTGTGGAAAATGTTGTTTAAATGCAGGTCTGTTATCATGTAATTGAAGCAGAGTACTGTATGGCTTTATAATTTATTCTGAAAACAAAACTATTTTAAAGGATTGACAATATTGTGAAAATACAGAGAATTTTACTCTTACATCAGAAATAAAGTTTTCCAGAGATTAATTGTAAGTAGACTCAGAGTACTATGAAAATATACAAAGCTGACTCTGAAAATGGATATATCTATTAGGGCTGTCAAGCGATTAAAAAAATTAATTACGATTAATTGCTCTGTTAACAATAATAGAATACCATTTATTTAAATATTTTGAATGTTTTCTACATTTTCAAATATATTGATTTCAATTACAACACAGAATAGAAAGTGTACCGTGCTCAGTGTTATATTTATTTTTGATTTCAAGTATTTGCACTTTAAAAAAAACACACCAAAATATAGTATTTTTCAATTCACCTGATACAAGTAGTGTAGTGCAATCTCTTTATCATGAAAGTTGAACTTACAAATGTAGAATTATGTAAAACAAAAACTTCATTCAAAAAATAAAACCATGTAAAATGTACAGTCTGCAAATCCCCTCAGTCCTACTTCTTATTCAGCCAATCACTCAGACAGACAAGTTTGTTTACATTTACAGGAAATAATGCTGCCCACTTCTTGTTTACAATGTCACCTGAAAGTGAGAACAGGTGTTCTCGTGGCACTGTTGTAGCTGGCGTTGCAAGATATTTACGTGCCAGATGCACTAAAGATTCATACGTCCCTTCATGCTTCAACCACCATTCCAGGGGACATGCGTCCATGCTGATGACGAGTTCTGCTTGATAACAATCCAAAGCAGTGCAGACTGACACATGTTCATTTTTATTATCTGAGTGAGATGCCACCAGCAGAAGATTGATTTTTTTGGTGGTTCGGGTTCTGTAGTTTCTGCATCAGAGTGTTGCTCTTTTAAGACTTCTGAAAGCATCTCCACACCCTGTCCTGATCAGATTTTGGAAGGCACTTCGGATTCTTAAACCTTGGGTCAAATGCTGTATCTTTAGAAATCTCACATTGGGTACCTCTTTGCATTTTGTCAAATCTGCAGTGAAAGTGTTCTTAAAATGAACATGTGCTGGGTCATCATCCAAGCCTGCTATAACATGAAATATATGGCAGAATGTGGGTAAAACAGAGCAGGGGACATACAATTCTCCCCCAAGGAGTTCAGTCACAAACTTAATTAACACATTATTTTTTTAAACAAGCATCATCAGCATGGAAGGATGTTCTCTGGAATGGTGGCCAAAACATGAAGGGGCATATGAATGTTTAGCATATCTGGCATGTAAATACCTTGCAATGCCAGCTACAAAAGTGCCATGCAAATGCCTGTTCTCACTTTCTGGTGACATTGTAAACAAGAAGCGGGCAGCATTATCTCCTGTAAATGTAAACAAACTTGTTTGTCTTAGCGATTGGCTGAACAAGAAGTAGGACTGAGTGGACTTGTAGGCTCTGAAGTTTTACAATGTTTTGTTTGAGTGCAGTTATGTAACAAAAAAATCTGCATTTGTAAGGTGCACTTTCACGACAAAGAGATTGCACTACAGTACTTGTATGAGGTGAACTGAAAAATACTATTTCTTTTGTTTATCATTTTTACAATGCAAATATTTGAAATAAAAAATATACACTTTGATTTCAATTACAACACAGAATACAATATATATGAAAATGTAGAAAAACATGCAAAATATTTAATACATTTCAAGTGATATTCTATTGTTTAACAATGCTTTCAAACTGCGATTAATTTTTTAAATTGTGATTGATTTTTTGAGTTCATCGTGTGA
This sequence comes from Malaclemys terrapin pileata, assembly GCF_027887155.1. Taxonomy (NCBI): domain Eukaryota; kingdom Metazoa; phylum Chordata; order Testudines; family Emydidae; genus Malaclemys; species Malaclemys terrapin. The sequence goes on along the minus strand of NC_071507.1, from coordinate 77,467,864 downwards.
GTTAACTGCGATTAACTGACAGCCCTAATATCTATATAAAAGACTACAACCAGAGGCTTGCATATAGTGCTAAGTGTTAGACCTACAGTCTGAAGCAAGATGCCCTGATTTTGATAAACTATAGAAAAGGCTCTGAAATCTACTTTGTAAATTAGTTTCAGGCAAACTGTGTGATTAATTATTCTCATCATCAAATAAATGGGCTAAACAAGATGAGAATAACAACATTTAAATGAATCATTTAAGTTTTACAAAAGAATTTTAAATTTCAACGTACAACCATCAGCTGTAAAATACTAGAGTCAGAGTATGTTATAAAACAAGAGGCAACTAATACAATCAGTTTCATTAACACAAAAAACAATCAACAAACCAACCTTTTAAAAACTGCTACAAGGGTTTTCAAAAGCAGCAAGCTAATGCAAAAATACCTTGATACTAGCATAAAAAAGAAGCGTACTTATGCCAAATGGGTAAAGCAGTTAATTTTCAGGAGAGGGAAAAAAGTGAGACCCTTGACTTAGAGGGCATCAGTTTGAATGAATTTATATGTACAGTGCTCCTTTTAAGTAAGCACCTAAAATACTTTTTCCACTCACCTCGACAAGAGGAAGCCACTGTTCCGCGGAAACACTGAGATGTTGAAATTGCTTATCATTTATATAATGAAGACTGCCAACAACTAAAGCAGATGCCCCAAATATTTCACTTGTACGACACAAACCTACAAATAAGCACAAGATTTAAAATATAAAGAATACTTTAAACAACAAAACTAAGGTATTAAAGCACATGAAAAAGAGAAGACAATCTGAAAACAAATAATCTCCAGCAATATAAACATTTATTTCTCTAGTCCTGCTGTAGATGGTTTGGCAGTGATGATGAGAAGTGTGCTTGAGGAGTAACTTTCTCCTCAACTTCAGCCTTCAGTTCCTCCCTTGCCTGTTCAGGAGCTTCAGAAGCCCTCCAGGCTGCAGCTCAATGGTGTTTCCTCGGTTGCTGGTAGGTCACACTAGAGCAGTGGTTCTCAAACTTTTGTACTGGTGACCCCTTTCACATAGCAAGCCACTGAGTGCGACCCCTCCTTATAAACTAAAAACACTTTTTTATACATTTAACAACATTATAAATGCTGGAGACAATGCGGGGTTTAGGGTGAAGGCTGACAGCTCACAACCCCCCATATAATAACCTTGTGACCCTCTGAGGGGTCCCGACCCCCAGCTTGAGAACCACTGCACTAGAGGTAAGGGAGAACTGTTGTCTTTGAACCTGCTAAGGATTACAGTATGGCCACTGTGATGGGAAGGCGCTGGTGGTTGGTGCACAGCTGACCAAACCAGGAAGGCTGTGGACCAGGGGGATGATATGCCTGAGGTCCATCGTAAAACTGGGTCCCATATGGCAGGTGAGAAGAGTGATGGGAAACCATGTCCTCTTGCTCACTTTCTGAGTGCAACAATGAAAAGGGTGATGCATGGTAAGTCAAGGGTGGTCAAGGGCTCTCGCTGAACTCAGTACTGGGTCCCCGGTAATGAGCAGAGGCGAGTCGGGTGCATCAGACACCAAAAGATCTGTTGCGCACTGGAAGTCTGGCGGTCCAGAGGGCATCGGTCCCCGCAGTGGTTGTCGGTGCCAAGAGGCTTGTATAGATGGGGTCAGAGATGTGGACCTGATTGCAAGATCTGTTGGTGCCAGGCGTACCACAGGCAGTACTGATGTTGACGTCTGTACTGACGGAGCCTTCCCCAGGTCGGATCTTCTATATTTTTCATGCCCCTGTGGTACCAGTGCTTTTTTGCCGGGGACCATTGGGTCACTGGATGGAGCAACTCGACTTGCTCCATTGGCACAATATTGTGCATGCTCTGGGTACCAGATTGACACAACTCTGGTGCCATTGGTACTGGATTTGGGCTTCAGTTGCTGATACAAACCACAATTCTGTGGAATGTAGTTCTCTCCCGGGCAATGAACACACTGCGAGTGTCCATCAGTCACCAGGCTAGACTCCTTGCAATTGAGGCACTTTTTGAAGCCTGGGATGCAGGGCATACCTTTGTCTAGGGGGGGTAGTCTCCCCACCCGTCCCCACAGCCCCCCGACAAGGGGTTGGCAGAAGACAAAGTCCTTTTTTTTTCCTTTCTTTTTTTAAGGCGATGGCCAAAATAAAATCTAAACGAAGTAAAGAAAGAAAAAGGGCTTCAATGGAAGCTAAAAATTGGCAATTCTAAAAGAGTTAATGATCTGCGGATGGACAACTATAGCTCTGTCATTAGCCAGAGGCAGTTGAGAAGGAATTGAGGAGGGTTCCCCCGCGTATGACTTTTAAAAAAATTTAAATCAGATTTTTTTAAAATTTAAATTATTTTCAAAAGAGATATTTATTTAAACAAATTACATTTGAAATTATGACAACCTATGTAAAGGCCAAAACTTAGTATAATCTACTAAAATCATCTAAATTAAATACAAAAAATAATATTCAAGTACTCCGTGTTTACTGTCAAAATTTTAAAGAAAGTCAAACTCCTGAACTGGTGGTAGACTAAGGCTAAGCACCTGGAACTAAACTTTGTCGAAGTGCTAAATCAGTTTTCGATAGCAGTAGTTCCTTTTGCAGATGCAGAGTGAATATTTTCTTCATTTCAATTTATTCAACTAGTTCAGTTCAATGACTAGTTCATTCAAAGTTGAGAAATGGCCTGAGAATTGAAAAAGCAGGAAAGCTTATTTTCCTCTTCCAATCTATGAATAAAAACTAGATGTAAAAGGATGTGATTACGAGTTCTAAACTCCTGAATGACATGAAGGCCAGAAACCATCAGTTCAATTCACTAATTACAGATAATATTTACTTTGTTTAATAAATCAGTTGGTTTTAAAGGCAAAACATGTTTTGCTAAACATACTTTTATTTCTTATGTATCCAGCACATTTAGGATTGTTTTTATTAGTTAAATAAAACTATTTGAAAACACTGTTTTAATAATTTTTTTAAATTTAATTCCAATTTCCAATCCAAATTCAGTTTAATACAAATCACAAGTAAAAAATTAATCTAAACAATAAGAAATGTGTCATTTTTTCACCATTCTAACAATAACAAAAAGTAAAGATTAAGAATCTGAATAAATATATGTTGAGCTATATAACTTCTTAAATAATGACTATCCAGTATATTTTCCTGGCTAGCAAAACAAACAAACAAAAAGGTACTAAATTATACCAACCAATAAGAACCAACCTTTCTTTAGGAAGATAAATAAAAAGTACAAATGCAAATAAACTTTAAATTGATTATTTAAATCAATATTTCCTGCTTACTGATTTAAATCATGAATAAAATCAGCTATCACAAAAAGTCAATACACCCTGCTCAAATAAAGTATTAAAAATATGCATTGAACCTTACCTCCTAAATTGGTGGGTTTATCAATAAGTGAGGCCACTACAATCAACCTACTGTTGGATTTACCAAGTTTAGCTGCCCGGTCCTGAAATACCAGTTCCAGGTCTAAATCAGGACTACTGTTTTTCCAAGGGATGATCTTTTTCTGAACATCTGTCCATTCTGTTTGGTTATCCATTTCAACTAAATCTGAACCTAAGAAAAAAAGTGTTAGGTTTAATTATTTAGATGTGGAAAATACTGACATGATAATGAAACGGTTTGGGAACCCCTGTTTACTAGGACATCAAAGTTATACCTTTCTGAAACTCTAAGGGTCACATATGATCATCAATCTCTATACATGATGCTAATAGCACAGCATAACTATATGCTCTACTGCAGGTTTTTTAACAATTATGTTTAGCAGAGCAAGTACTGACCAAATATATTGCTACTACCAAACCCAAATAATTTATCTTAGATCAAAACATATATGAATTTATATTTTACCCATATCTTGCTGAGACCAGTCACTTGGTTTTAGATTAAGAAGTTCAGTTCGAGAATGCAACCAATGAAATGCTGCAGGCAAAGAAATGTCAGTATATCTGGTAAATTTACAGAGTGGGATCCATTCATCTTCAACAAGTTCTGAAAGGCGTGGAAGGGTGTAAAATATTGTCTGCAATGTAACACAGAACTTTTAGGATAATCTCAGAAAAAAATAAACTTCAAAGAGATACTAAACTAACTTCAGCATTATTTTATATTACAAATATTTTATCTATCATAAGCTATAACTTACTGATCAATACATCTCTGAATACTCATCACCTGGTGCAATACAGTAACATATATTTAACATTATGGACATTTTCCAGTTTTAAAGATAAAACCCATAAAATCCTACCAAAGCAACAATCTAAGAAAAGGTCTTTACAAATATTATGCTGGAAAATGCCTCAAATGTACAACTTTTCTAATGTTAAAAATTGCTTGTTTAAGGGGCTAGCAGCAAAGGAACTCAGACACACACTGGAAGCTTATACCTCAGAACATAGAGTTTTGAAGGGCAATAATTTTTTAATCCCTATATTTCAACAAAATTAAAAAAAAACAATAAAAGATGTTAACTCCTAAAAATAAACCACAATTAACTTAAATACAAAACATGGGGGTGGAAAGGGGAGGGGAAATCAGGAAAAAATAGAAAACCACAAATTGAAAATCCAGACCTTCTTTCAATTTCAATGGTTAGTTTTATTTAATCAGTGGAATGTTATGCCACCCTCATATGTTGGTACAGTCACTAAACTTCACAATAGTTTGGAACTAAAAAATGTGTAAGTCTGAAAAGAAAAACAATCCTTTTGTGATGTTTCACTCATTCTTTATGAAAATATGCTTATGATATGAATATGACATAACTGAAATGTACTTTATACAAGATGGCGCTTGTAAGATATCATTGGAAAGGTTATAATTTATTGAATGTAATTATCCAATTTGTATGCCTGTATCATTTCTGTATCTGAAGTTAGAAATATTAACTATGTATCTGTATTTCAACTATGCTACTTTGGGTGACACCCACTGCTAACACTTCAGGTACAACAATGGAAATGCCAGACAGGGCTGATGACCCATCAGCCAGGACAATGGACAGTGAAAAGGCTTGGCCTTCCTGCAGACGCTCCATACTGCCACTGACTCATGGATGCTGTGATACTACAGAGTCAGGTGGTCTTGTCACCTGATACTAAACATTGCCTGGGACTTCTTGTAACTTTCCACTGGAAGGGAAGGGGGGTCAAGTTTGGGAAACAAAGGATTCCCGCCTTATGTAAATCCTATTTAAGGGCGGGGAGGAAGGCAAGCACACCTCCACTCCATGGCCTGTCTGCCCAAGAAGAAAGACTGCGAAAGCCTCCTGAAAGAGGGTGGGGGGGGGGAAATGAGTCCAGATTGAGACGGGTCCAGTCTGAAAAGGAATATAACTGGAATTCTGAATCACAGAAACTTTGCAGCCTGCCTAAAATAACATTTAGGGTGAGAATTTACATTTTGTGACCTGTTTCTTAAGTATATTAAGCTTAGCTTGCATATTTTGCTTTATTTGGTCAGTAATCTGCTTTGTTCTGTCTGTTATCACATATATTCACTTAAAATTCACCTTTTGTAGTTAATAAAGTTACTTCTTGTTTATAGTATAACCCAGTTTATGTAATTTCTAACGGGGGCAGGGGGGCAAGAAGTTGTGCATAACTCCCTCCACATTGAGGGAGGGGGCAAATTTCATAAAACCTTTGGGTTTGTACCCCTTAAAGGGAGTGGGCACCAGGGTGTTGGGGCAAGCACCTAAGGCTGAATCTTTCCAGAGTGGACTTCTGCCTCTCTGTGCAGCTGGGTGTGGCGCTTCCTGTGTGCTTGACTGGAAAAGGCTTGTGAGCCTAGCCCAGCAAAGCCAAGTAAAGGGAATCCAGGCTGGCAGAACAGGCTGACTCAGTGGCACCCCAGCACATCAGGTGATACCCCAAAGGGCCCAAACCCATCACACCTTTCTTTTGAGAAATTTGGGAAAATTTAGTCTACAGGAAAACTAAGGCGATGATCTTAGGTGAATCTCCCTGAAAGAAATGAGCAGATACAATTTGGACTCTAAAGAAGCAAGAAATGTAATTCATTCACTGACTTCCTGTTACTGTTTTAGAGCAACAGATTAAATCACTCTAGCTAGGATTGCATAGAAATGTATTGAGCCATAACAAAAAAATATTAAGATATTTAGAAAACTAATTGATCACCAATAGCATGGATGGATTGACTATGTAAACTATTATTTTATTAACTGAGATGCTCAAGTATAGAAGACACTCCAAATTCATACTCTTATGTAATACATCTGAAAACAGGTAGTTTTCCCTCAATCAACAGCAAGCAAATTTCAAATTTCTGAGAGGATGTTCTGTTTTTGTCAAGATAGCTGTGCATTCTTCCTCATTCTTGCCTCTTTTCTGCTTTAGACACCCTACTCCTGTTTTTCATCTTCACCTTTATTTTGCCTTATTTTCTCTTCCCCTTTTGTTAATCACTCAGCTTTGAGTTATTCTGAGCCACAGTGATGAAGCTGAGCTGAAGGAGGAACTGATGAGTCTGACTTAAATGCATCTTTGTCTTTAACTGACAGAAAGTGAGTACTTTTAGCTAAGCCACTCCAAAAAGCAGTTTAACAGCACATCATAGAACAAGTGCAAGAGTGAGCGGGATAAAATTCTGAAGGTGGGTCATATAAAAAAAACGTTGTGGCGGCCCATGTGTGTCTTATTGGCTGCAACTGAGCTACTGCAAACAATTGATCGAGCAACAAATACAAATATGACTAGAAAGGAGTTCACTTGTCTGCTTCCTCCAGATTAACCAACAACAATTATAATACACTCCTACATTCTTGGGTTTTCTATGTCATTGATTTAGTTTTCTAGCCATGATGGCTATAAAAAAATAATTTAAAAAATAATTTGAGTCCAAATATATTTGTTTTAGTCTAAGATGCACTAAAACGTTATGAAGTTATTTTTCATGAAATCCAAAAATCAGTTACAACTGATCATTACTCATCATGCAGTAGAACAATGTCCAAATTACAAATACAGTAGCAAAGCAGTGAAAAATCATTGACTATTATATACAGTATTTTGTACTTGCCTCTAGACTGTAATCCTTCAGGGGATGAAATGTTGCAAAAAAGAAATGATCCTGGATTCGTTGCCAATTCTTTCTAGCATTCCTATGCATTGCAAAAATACAGTAAGATATATGCCAAAATTCTACATGTTGACTTATTACAGTCTGACAGTAAAGAAGTCCAGTCTAAATGCATATATTATATATTGTGTTAATAGAAAAGAGACTATTTTAAATATATATTAACCACTCATATTTATGAGACTCATTTATGAATACAATGAACTGGAAATAAATTCACTTTGTGTTTCCAGGAACTGGGAAGGAACATATTTATATGAATTATGGTAACTAAGATAAGTATGTTTGATAGGGAAAGGTATCATACCCTCTCTTAGAGAAGGGGAACAAAAGTTATCCCAGGAACTCAGAATAAGAGGACTTATGAATGGTGACAATAGAGATGAATGAAAAATTAAACAAACTAAACTGCTTAAGACCCCAAACCAGTAATAGGAGGAGTGTTCATGTCGATCTAATTACAAATAAATACTCTGCAAAAATAGCAGATAATCAATTTCTCTATTATTTCAACCTTCTCTTTCTCTTGCCATGGTTAGTGAAATTACGAACACCTAAAACAGTGCAGGGAGTTGCATTCAACATTTTATTTCTTTGGGTTTCAGTGATACCACAAATATTTGCAGGAGGATCCTAATTTAAGAACATAAGAACAGTTGTACTGGGTCAGACCAAAGGTCCATCTAGCCCAGTATCCTGTCTACCGACAGTGGCCAATGCCAGGTGCCCCAGAGGGAGTGAACCTAACAGGTAATGATCAAGTGATCTCTCTCCTGCCATCCATCTCCACCCTCTGACAAACAGAGGCTAGGGATACCATTCCTTACCCATCCTGGCTAATAGCCATTAATGGACTTAACCTCCATGAATTTATCCAGTTCTCTTTTAAACGCTGTTATAGTCCTAGCCTTCACAACCTCCTCAGGTAAGGAGTTCCACAAGTTGACTGTGCGCTGTGTGAAGAAGAACTTCCTTTTATTTGTTTTAAACCTGCTGCCCATTAATTTCATTTGGTGATCCCTAGTTCTTGTATTATGGGAATAAGTAAATAACTTTTCCTTATCTACTTTCTCCACATCACTCATGATTTTATATACCTCTATCATCTCCCCCCTTAGTCTCCTCTTTTCCAAGCTGAAAAGTCCTAGTCTCTTTAATCTCTCCTCATATGGGACCCGTTCTAAACCCCTAATCATTTTAGTTGCCCTTCTCTGAATTTTTTCTAGTGCCAGTATATCTTTTTTTTTCCTCAAGTCTTGGCAGATAAAAAGACCCAAGTCTGCACACATTTGATTAGATGTGGAATAGAGAGATAAATGAACAGAAGCAGTATTAGTAACTGTAGTGAGCCGGTGTGGCACCCCTCCGTCTCCGATAGGGCCGAGCTTCCTCCAACCCCAGCGTGGGCGGAGCCACCGGGTCCGGGGCCCGCGCCTCCGAGGTCACGGCCCCGACCCGGAAGTATAAAAGCCCGCCAGCAGAGCTCAGCGAGGCCCAGACCGCCAGAGAGAGCAGACGTCCCGGGCCGAGCTCCCGCTTGGGAGACAGCCGCAGGCCACGAGCCGCCTGCTAACCCCCCGCGCCGGTCAAGCCTACCTCTCGCCAGGTACCCCGAGGAGGACTGGCCCAGCCTGTCCCGGGCCCGCTACCCCGAGGAGGAGCCAAGCCTGCCCCGTGCCAGCTACCCTGGGGGAGAGTTGCCGGACTGGCCCCCAAGCCCTGCACCAGAGGAGCCGATGCTGCTGGACTGGCCCGAACCCGGCATCGCCAACGAGGTAGGCCCCGAGGGGGAACATGGAAGTAGCCCGGGGGTAGCTGACCCCGGTCAGGCTGCAGAGGCCGGTGAGCCAATGTCAGTGTGTTTCAGTCAGGATACCCCACTGACCAGCAGCGGCAGTAACCGCTGCTAGGGCCCCGGGCTGGAACGCAGTGGAGTGGGTGGGCCTGCGTTCCCCCCTGCCACCCCGCTCACGGGTGGCAGGCTTCCTCCTCACCCGACGCTCAGGTGTAGAACCCTGGGCTTACCCCAACTGCTTGCCTGCTCAGCCCCTGCGCCAGAGGGCCTGAGTTGTGACTGTTTGTGTCCCGCTCTGACCTAGGGCCTGGGCTCCTTAACTGCTTGTTTGCTCAGCCCCTGCATCCAAGGGCCTGAGCTGGGACTGTTTGTGCCGCACCCTGACCCAGGGCCCGGGCCTGCTTAAGCCGCTGATTAGCGCCCAGCCCCTGCGTAAAGGGACCTGAGCTTTAACTGTCTGCGCTATAGTGAGCCGGTGTAGCACCCCTCCGTCTCGGAGAGTAGAGCCCCGGCGCGACCCTACTACAGTAACATGTCAACATGTTCGCTGTAGGTTTTGTGATGTGATCCTACACCCAGGAAGGAATTTGTAGTGCTCACTAAACATTACTCTTTGAACATGGATCTCCTATGTGAATGATCCTTTAAGCCAAGTACAGGTGAACCTCGATTTTATGAGCACCAATCTTATGAATGGCCATTTATACGAACCATTTTTCCTCCATAGAAAAAAACAAAAGGTCACATAATGAGAGAAATGTTGATGAAAAATAAGTCAACATCCACTCACATTCCAATGCCTTCAATGCACTGAAAATCACTTTGCAGTGGTTTGATCGCCAAGAAGGCGGCTATGCAGTACACCATCCTGCAATTTATACACCATACGGACTGTAATTTTGAGATGTTCAATGTTAGGAACTTTTGAATTTTACAAACTCATCAATCTACAATTAATTCATAAAATAGGGGTTCTACTGTAACTCCACATGCAGGGGACACACAAGTACTGGCATTTCTTTATATATAGCCAAGAAATGCAAATCTTTTGGGAATCAATCTGTTAGATCAGGGGTCGGCAACGTTTGGCACGCAGCTTGCCAGGGCAAGCACCCTGGCAGGCTGGGCCAGTTTATTTACCTGCTGATGCAGCAGTTTCGGCCGATCGTGACCCTCACTCGCCCCGGTTCGCCGTCCCGGGCCAATGGGGGTGGTGAGAAGCGGCACGGGATGTGCTGGCCGCGGCTTCCTGCCGCCCCCATTGGCCCGGGATGGCAAACCGCGGCGAGTGGGGGCCGTGATCGGCTGAACCTGCCGCGTCAGCAGGTAAATAAACTGGCCCGGCCCGCCAGGGTGCTTACCCTGGCAAGCCGCGTGCCAAACGTTGCCAACCCGTGTGTTAGATTAAACGTTTAAACACCTGTATTTGTAAACATGTTATATTGACAAACTAGCCCCAATTCACAATGCACAGAACAAATAAACATTTACTGTAATTTATTAGCTAATAAGCTTTGTTTTTCAATCTGGGAGGCAAGATGAGAAAATTCAGGACAGACTACAAAAAGTTATAAGCCCTATTCCCCAAGCCACTAAAGCTCATCTCCATTACACTGCCGATAGTCTGAATAACAGTCTGCTCACATTCTCAGACAGGCACAATAGTTATCGGATGAATGCATAACTTTCTACCGAGGATTCAAATTAAATGAAACCTTTTAATTCTGAAGCACAGAGAAGGGAGGAAGTTTTCTATAATTTCATTTTATCTGCTGATGACATCTTTAAATTCCATTTCTAAGTGTTCTACTTAAATAGATGAAACACATGAAAATCACAAAGATTATCAAGTGCTACTTGACAAGATTAGACAAGTGGTTTAAGAAGGTCCTCAGACACTACAAATGATTCCAGCAAAGATAGATGGAAGAGCTGCATTCTAAATCAGAAGAATTTCACTAACCCTGCACCATGCATGTTTTCCACTTGATGAAGACTCGATTCAATAACTGGTGTCAAAGCTTCAAATTCTTCCACACACAATGCTTTGCACATGCCCCAGATTTTCTTGAGGGCTACTAATGCATAAAGTCGAACACTGAAATTGTGGTTGAAACACCACTGTAGAACAACAAGAAGGGCTTTCTTCAAAATTGGTTTCTAGAGAAGGAAAAATATTCTTTAGTTTACATTTTTGACTCATCACAGCATTTTGCCCTTGGAGAGCATAGGAAATAGTTTGGGATTGTGAGATAAGAATATTAGCTAGTGTTCTGCTAAAATGGTCAGCACTGAAATACCTAACAGTTTCATTTAAATTGCAAGCTTTAAGTTTCAGACTTGACAACCCATTCACATGAATGGAACAGTTCACATCTTTCAGAACCAAAAGCTTGTCTGTACATGGAGTTAATTCATTTCTGAATAACTCCATTTGTGGACACTTATTCCAGAATGAAAGTGCCTTGCTCCTGTTTAGCTTATTAAAAAACAAATACAACTTTTATCTGTAAATGTTTAAACTTCATGTTGGCTTTCATTTGTAAACACACCAAAATATTATTTACTATTTGTATTACCATGGTACCCAGAAGCCCTAGTCATGGGCCAGGAGCCCATTGTGCTAGATGCTTACTAACACAGAACAAAAAAGATAGTCCCAGCCCGAAAGAATGTGCAACCTAAGTATAAGACAAAAGATGAATACATTCAGCTAGACTGGAAGTACCAGGAAACAATGAGACAATATTGATCAGCATGATAGGCTCTGATTTCAGCATACCACTGGCCTAACCATTGTCACATTTCTTGTAGACATCACAGGAAAGTAGAGTTTTGAAGGAAGACAATGAGGTTGCTTTGTGGGTGATTATGGGGAACTCCTCACAAGTATGAGAGGCAGCATGGGAGAAGCCTGCCATCTTCTCCTGGAGGTCTGCATCAAGCAATTAGTTAAATGGACAATGTCAACTTGAAATCTAATCAGTTTCAAAAAATGAGTTAAAAACAGTCAAGTACTATACCCCTTCCCTACATTTTCCTCCCATTGTGGTTTTAAAAATCACCTTTTCCTATTTTTTAAAAAAATGTATCTCTCTCCCCTCTTGCTGTGTGAAAGCTCTCACACAAACTGTAGAGGAAACCAATATATTATTTTGGGGCGGGGGGGGGGGAAAGAGGGGGAGTTGTCAGTAAAACTGACTATACACAAAATGACCAAACTGGGGAAAAAAAAAAAAAACAGAATGTTTTTCCTTCAACCAGTTTCAGCTCAGTAATCTGAAATGCCAACTGTAATAATATTAGGTAAATGTTTTTCAGACACAAGTGTGATTTTGATGTTGACAATAATCCTTTAATAAGCACAATTCCTTTTTATATGTGGTCCAAAACAGAGAAGAGGACAGAAGGCAGCAGTGTGTGTGGGTTTCTGCTCCATAAGAAACACAAAAGGATGGGGTAGGGCAAATAGCTATGTTAGGCTCAGAAATTTAATTGAACATCACACAATGCTATCTAAAACATTAAAACCTAAAACTGAACAGGCACAATCAGATATTAAAAGCACACTAAACACACACATTAAAAAAACCTTTCACAACCACATCTTCAGGGTTGATTTTGTTTTTCTCTGATTTCCGCCTTTAATTTAACATTTTGGACAATAAGGGAAGAGCTTTATTTAACTTTGATAGTCTATCACTGATTAACTTGATCCTGACAACTTATACAAAAGGCACTGAAGATAGCAGGATTACTTATATGAGTAATAGTTTGCAGGGTTGGTCTCTATATGCATTTGGACTTTTATCCTGTACAAAAGACTCCAGAAGTCATCTAAACTAGTGGCAAACTGACAGAGTTACAATGAGCACAGGAAAAGTTAACATTTGACAACTTGAGAGAGACTGACAAAATTACTAGGGAAATAAACATTTCCAAGATTCCAAGAAACTATTACAACCCATTTTTAAAATCCCTATATAATACAATTGTGAGCATTCCTTTAAATGTTTGTTCTGGTTTTCTGTAATTTGAACTTACCTTCTCAGAGGTATTTTCAAGAATAATGTCAAAGTGAGACAACACAGATAAAAATGTACAGATGCTAGTTTTAAGCTTTTCTTCACCCTGAAGTGAACACAATGTAATAAATGGAAAAATGTTATTGCTGCACCTTTTTGTATTTCACAAAGTGTTCTATAGACTCCAATTATAGCTGCAGTCTTTGTAACCACAATGACCATTCTACTGGAAAAACATGTTTTCGTTAGCAACACTTGTTTAAAAAATTAAGTAATTTTGTACAAGAGTATGGTTTTAGTTATTCATGTTGTGTTCGTTTTTGTAAAATATTTTAACCAATACTAACTATACTATGGTATATATGAAATAAGCTGCATTCTCAGTTAAGTCTAGATAAAAAAATTATCGTGACAATTTGTCCCTGTGCAAAAAAAAGCAAAAGTGTGGAAAAAAAACTGATCGGAACTGAACTAGCTAAAACAACAAGGAGTCTGGTGGCACCTTAAAGACTAACAGATTTATTTGGGCATATGCTTTCGTGGGTAAAAAACCTCACTGCTTCAGATGCATAGAGTGAAAGTTACAGATGCAGGCATTATATACTGACACATGGAGAGCAGGGAGTTACTTCGCAAGTGGAGAACCAGTGTTGACAGGGCCAATTCAATCAGGGTGGATGTAGTCCACTCCCAATAACAGATGAGGTGGTGTCAATTCCAGGAGAGGAAAAACTGCTTCTGTAATGAGCCAGCCACTCCCAGTCCCTATTCAAGCCCAGATTAATGGTGTTAAATTTGCAAATGAATTTTAGTTCTGCTGTTTCTCTTTGAAGTCTGTTTCTGAAGTTTTTTTGTTCAATGATAGTGACTTTTAATCTGTAATAGAATGACCAGGGAGATTCACTTACTGGCTTATGTATGTTACCATTCCTGATGTCCATTTATTCTTTTGCGGAGGGACTGTCCGGTTTGGCCAATGTACATGGCAGAGGAGCATTGCTGGCACATGATGGCATATATAACATTAGTGGATGTGCAGGTGAATGAGCCCTTGATGGTGTGGCTGGGTCCTCTGATGGTGTCGCCAGAGTAGATATGGGGACAGAGTAGGCAACAAGGTTTGCTACAGGGATTGGTTCCTGGGTTGATGTTTCTGTGGTGTGGTGTGGTGTGTAGTTGCTGGTGAGTATTTGCTTCAGGTTGGGGGGGTGTCTATAAGCGAGGACTTGCCTGCCTCCCAAGGTCTGTGAGAGTCAGGGATCATTTTCCAGGATAGGTTGTAGATCGTGGATAATGTGCTGGAGAGATTTTAGCTGGGGGCTGTATGTGATGGCCAATGGGGGTGGCGAGAAACCACGGCCAGCACATCCCTCAGCCCGCGCCGCTTCCCGCCGCCCCCATTGGCCTGGGACGGCGAACCGCGGCAAGTGGGGGCCACGATCGGCCGAACCTGCCACATCAGCAGGTAAATAAACTGGCCTGGCCTGTTAGGGTGCTTACCCTGGTGAGCCGCGTGCCGAACGTTGCTGACCCCTGGACTAAAGTATAACTTGTATTTTGCTAAAGCTTATCTTATAGAAAGGCATCCAGTCTGGATCTGAAGACTTCAAGAGAAGGGGAATCTATTACTTCCTTTGGTAATTTGTTCTAAAGGTTAATCATCATCACTGGTTAAAAATGTGTACCTAATTTCTAATTTGAATTTGTCTGGCTTTGGCTTCTAGCCACTGGTTCTTGTTATGCCTTACTCTGCTACATTAAAGAGCCTCATGGTACCTCATATTTTCTCCTGTGAAGGTACTTAGGCAATTGAGATGCAACTTGATTACTATGTATTTCTGATAAATTAAACAGATTGAGGTCTTTAAGTCTCTTATTCCGAGGCATTTTCTCCAGTCCTCAAATCATTTTTGTGGCTCTTTTCTTCACCTTCCCCAAGTTTTCAACACCCTTTTTAAAATGTGGACACCAGAACAGTATACAGTATTGGGTTTTATCAGTAATGTGTACAGAAATAAAATCACCTGCATATTCCTACTCCCTGATTATATATCCATGGATCATCATTAGCCCTTTTTGTCACATCACATTGGGAGCTCATGTTGAGTTGTTTGTCCACTATGACCCCTAAATCCTTTTCAGAGTCTCTGTTTTCCAGTCCCCCATTCTGTAGGTACGGCCTGCATTCCTTGTTTCTAGATGTACAACTTTGCATTTGGAGTATTAAAATATATATTGTTTGAACAGGTCCAGTTGACCACGCAATCCAGATCACTCTTTATGACTGCCCTATCCTCATTATTTACAACTGTGCCAATCTTGGTGTAATCTGCACATTTTATCAGCAATGATTTTATATGTATTTCTAGAGCACTGATTAAAATATTGAATAGTGTCAGACATGCAAAACCCCACTAGAAACACCCCCTTTCAATGATGATTCCCCAATGACAACTACTTTTTGAGCGGTCAGTGAGCCAGTTCTTAATCCATTTAACATGTGCTTACTGTATAATACTAAGTTTTTAATTCAGAATGTCATGCAGTACTAAGTCAAATGCCTTAGAAAAGTCTATTATATCCACGCAGTTACCATGAAATTACAAACTTGGTTGACAAAGAGTGAAATCAGGGTTGTTTGACAAGATCTATTTCCCATAGAAACATTGAGACTAGCATTAATTACAGACCTATTCTTTACTTGTCAATTAAATCCTGTATGAACTTTTCCATTATTCTGCTGGTATTGATGTCAGGCTAATCAACCTATTGTTAGCTTTAGGTTTTCCTTTTTGATAATGGCACATTAGCACTCTTCCAGTTTTCTGGAATTTCTCTGGTACTCCCCAATTTATTATAAGTTAATATCAGTAGTTCAGAGATCTCCTCAGTCAGCCCTTTTACGATTTTTGGATGCAAGTTATCTGGGCCTACTAATTTAAAAATGTTTATCGCTAATAGATGTTATCTAACATCCCCTTCAGCGACGAATGGACTAAAAAGTAGGTCTTCATCCTCATAGGATACAAGTACATCATCCTACTTCTTTCCAAATATAGAACAGAAATATTTATTGAACACTTCTACCATATATCTACCATCAAGATTAAAATAAATATTTACTTTATTTGTACATTTTGTTTGGAAGGTTTTTCCTCCCCTCAAGATGGTGAATTTTAAGAACTTTTTTTTAGCAACATATGAAAATGCAAAATATCTTGAAAGACAAAAGTGAACAATATTCAAAATTTGTCTCCAACACTCATAACTGGGTAACATGATGCTGAGCAAAACGGCCACATTAAAAGCTATAATTTATAAATGGGAATATTACTTATATGACACAAGCACACTAGAAACCAGATTCTGTGCTGCACTTCGCAGATGGAGATATCCTATCTCCTAGAACTGGAAGGGACCTTGAAAGGTCATCGAGTCCAGCCCCCTGCCTTCACTAGCAGGACCAAGTACCAATTTTGCCCCAGATCCCCAAGTGGCCCCCTCAAGGATTGAACTCACAACCCTGGGTTTAGCAGGCCAATGCTCAAACCACTGAGCTATCCCTCCCCCCCAACTTAGATGGGGAAACAAATTTGACTTTTTAACACCTTTGTACTTCCAAGATTTGAGGCTGGTCCAAAGGCTGGCATGGCTCCCACAGTAAGACAGAGGAGTTCCTATGGCTGTTTTAATTTACAGTGCCTTCAATGACTTTGTGGAGCCATCCCATGTCCCGTCATACTCCTGAAAGCCCCTATGTTGTTGGCTGCCAGGAGGGATGTTACTGGGCTCTGACACCAATACCAGTCTTCCTGGGGAACCACAGCGAGCATGGGGATTTCCAAGCTGGAGGCATCCATGCGGGTTACAGCCCCCTGTCACACCAAAGTATCATATCAGGGTGCCACACAGAATCAGATTCTGTGGGTTTGATCTTGTGGTCTTTAAGCACTCAAAACACTTACTGACTTTAAGAAAAATTATGGATGTACAAGAAATATTGCATTAGATCCCATGTATGTGAGAAGACATCTTACATTTGTTCAAATTAGACACAGAATGAATGTCAAGGTTCTTACTTACATAGCAGAAACAATTCCAAAATTTTTCAAGACACTGGGGGTATCTGTGCAGAATCAAGATGATAATCCATTCTATTAAGTATTTTATGGATGCTTGATTGTTACCAAATCCAGCCTGAAATATCTTGTCAAGAGTCCCAGTCAAAAAATTCTGAGCAAAATAAAATTAACCCCCCCCATTGATTAGTCATCTAAAGTTTCATCAATAAATTTCAAAATCTTGCTAAACTACAAAAACCAAAAACTTTACAGTCATTTGTTCTTCAAATCTTGTTTGAAACACCTTAGAACAATCAAAGCAACAATATTTAATAGATACATTTAATATCTATATGCTACATGTTCACCAATGTGGGAAAAACTCTACTCTGTAGGGAGATACTGAAATATCTGGGGCCAAAAAGAAATATGCTGCAGAACTGCTGCTTTAGTCTCCTCTGCCCTATCTTGCCAAATATGTTAACCTCAACACACAGCAGAAGGTGGTCCTTTATTTTTCGTTAAGAGGTAGCAAGGAAGTGCTGTGTTTTTGTTTTTTTTAAATTATAACTGTATTAACAAAATACCTTATTTTCAAAACAACTCTTTTATATAACCAATTCATATGAAGTGGGAATAAAGAGCGAGTATCTTTTGAACTTTTACATAATTAAAAATTATATTGCTGTGCCAGAATTTAGGTCATCACTAACTGTTCTAAAGAATGAATGTAGCACCTATACAATTCTTTCAATGGCTTCTTTCAATTCTTTCCATGTGTTTTTATGTACATTATGACAGATTATCCAAACAGTACAAAATATTCCATTAGGAAGAAAAATAAATGAAATTCAAACAAGCACCAGAGGTTTAGAAAAGTAAATCCTAAACATTCTGAATATTTTAAATAGTAGTATTTTTATTAAATGAAAACTAGAATCAGCATCTGTCCATGATATTTAAGGGCACAAATCACTACAGTATCTAGGTGTTGGCTATACAGAATTTAAGGACTAAATCTTGCAAATGAATCCAACCTGTTCACATCCCAGACCTACTGAAGTCCATTTGCAGGATCCAGCATTAAGGCAGCACATACAGATAACTGTATTAGTCAGCCTTCATGTAAATAAATTAACAATCAAATCTGTTGTAATGTACATAAGTGTTACAACTAATTTTGTCTCTCTAGAAAATCTATCTTACATGAGAGTTCATGTTACAGAAATGAAGTTTATATTACACTGGACTTTTGGATGCCAAGTGCAAATATAGATCAAATATTTATGAAATTGCCTACTCCATTTAATATATTCAATTTTGCTTAACAAAAATTACATAAAATTACATAGTATTCCATTAAAAATAAAAGCAATTAGGTAATACCTGATCAAGTTTTGGAAAAATAACTAGCAGTGTTTGCCACAGCCGATTTTTAATTCTGTGTTGTAAAGAGTTCACATAATAGCGTGTTCTAGATTTGGACACCAATTCATCCTGAAAAGAAATTCAAAGTACATGTAATAAGTCTTTTAAACTTTTAAAATTTAAAAAAATGGATTAAACAGTAGATATAAGTGGTCTCTTCAATAGCTCTTCAAGTATTATTCTGAAATGTATTGGTTTTTTAGAATTACATTTTGAAATCCACACACAAAAAGTAACTGAACTTAAGAAGGATACTAAGGGTACATCTACACTACAGCGGGGAGTCGATTTAAGATACGCAAATTCAGCTACGTGAATAGCGTAGCTGAATTCGACGTATTGCAGCCGACTTACCCCGTTGTGAGGACGGCGGCAAAATTGACTTCTGCGGCTTTTTGTCGGCGGCGCTTACTACCACCTCCGCTGGTGGAGTTAGAGCGCCGATTCGGGGATCGATTGTCGCGTCCCGACGGGACGCGATAAATCGATCCCCGAGAGGTCGATTTCTACCCGCCGATTCAGGCGGGTAGTATAGGTCTGGTCTATACTACCCGCCTGGCAGCTTGCGACCCCCAATGTAATAACCTCGTGACCCCCTGAGGGGTCCCGACCCCCAGTTTGAGAACCCCTGCGCTAATACATACCAGAGTAATGTTTGCTTTTTTTTTTTGCAACAGTGTTGTTACACTGTTGACTCATATGTAGCTTGTGGTCCACTGTGACCCCCAGATACCTTTCTGAAGTACTCCTTCCCTAGGCAGTCAATTCCCATTTTGTACGTGTGCAATTGATTGTTCCTTCCTAAGTGGAGTACTTTGCATTTGACCTTACTGAATTCCAACCTATTTACTTCAGACCATTTCTCCAGTTTGTCCAGATCATTTTGAATTTTAATCCTATCCTCCAAAGCACTTGCAACCCCTCCCAGCTTGATGTCATCCACAAAATTTTCTAAGTGTACTCTCTATGCCATTATTGAAATCATTTATCAAGATACTGAACAGAACTAAACCAGAACTGATCCCTGAGGTACCCCCCTTGATATTCCCTTCCAGCTTGAATTTGAACCACTGATAACTACTCTATGAAATTCATCTGGAATTATAGTTTATATGACAATTTTACAAAGCTGTAAGATAAAACAAGTGATAGTCCAAAATAGCACCCCAAGGACTGCCAAGCTGGCTTTCAGTCACTTTTGCGCTGTTCTGATCTTGAACCAGTTGCGTGCTGGTCTAGTCACCCAGCAGAACATAGAGTAGTTTAAAGTCTACTCTAAATTACACCAGCTGCCGATAGCCCTAAGGGGATGTCTCAGTAGCCAGGGACTGCTGGAGTGCATGGAAGCCCTAGGTCAAGGCCCTACACCAGACACAGGAAAGGGATTGCCATAGGAGCTTACATGCCCCCAGAGGGTCTCCCTATCCTCTCATGGCAGCTTTGGAATGCTTTGTGCCAGCACTGGGGGATAGAGTAACTATAGGGTAGCTGAAGATTGGGCCTTCCACTGCCATCAGCCAAAAAATTATTTTTATAAGCCAAACCTCTTAAAAATGCTTACGAATAGCCTAGAGTTTATTGGACATGAAAGATATTAGACAACACAGTAGAAGGCAAGGGAAACCCAGCATTTTCAACATCGCCAAGCCAAATACAAATTCGAGACAATGATGCTTATGTTTTGAATATGTGCAATGAAAAAAACAGCCCAGCACAAATGGAGTAACAAACCTGAGACTTGCCACTGTTACTTCCTCAGTTCTGGCTGAATAAACTCTAATCTCATCCTCAAGCAATAATATAGTCAGAAATATTCAAATCACACTGACAGGTCTTGTGGTGGTGGTAAAAAGATATTATTTATTGGATAAGGAAGTCAAAGCTAGAGATGCTTTAAAAAAAAGATTTTGACCATTCTATAATACCCCTTGAACTGTGAGTACCTTATATTTCAACTAATTAGTATGATATCAACATTATCTATATTAAATAACAACAGAAATTTACTTTATCAAGTAGTTTGATGACAAGGTCTTCCATAAACATCTTGTGCAATGTATTTGATCCATCCAACCAGCATAGAAATTTGACAGCACAAACTCGCACATAATGGTCATCTCTGTTTGTACTGTAAAACATTTTATTAACACAAAAATGAGAATGAACTAATTCAGATATTAAGCAAGCTGAACCTCATACATTATAAAAACCCATATATATTTATTATCTAAAATATTAATTTGATATTTACATTTTATTAAAAACAAATATGAAGACAGAAAGAAGCTGGGGAGAGTCAGAGGACACCCCTAAAGGTTAGTATATTTTGCACAAGTACTTGGTATTACGTTAAAAGAATATGCATGTTTTAATCACATTATATGGCAAATGAAAATCTAAATTCCAAAATACATTCCAAACAGCAGGTAAATGTCTTCTAGAGTTCCATGTTACAAATGAAATACCCATGAAACATCGTAAAGAGATTTCTTTAGCGTCACAGCATCCATCTGTCAAGAGGGACTGGGTACTTGTATGATGCTGAAGCTGTATGTAGTGAAATTATGTGAACTACTCACCAACCAACTTCAATGTAAGTAACTAGCCGATATACTCTGAAAGGTTTCAATTGTGTGTGTATATAGCTTTTCATTCATTAAAACATTTATATTTTCTTAGAAATAAGCACATTTTGAAAACCATATCTGGACTGCAAATTTCATTTTTACCATTTAATTCCCCCTATCCCCACATTCCTCCTTCATCCACACCACAATCAAGACAAAATACATGTTTCTCTGTCTACTAATAATGATTTTTGCCATATAGGCTCTACTCCTGCAAAGGTTTATGTATATGCTTACCTTTATGCATGTGAGTAATTCCACTGACATCAACAGGACTACTCACATGTAAAGGTAAGAACATAAGCAGGCAGAAAGCCTACAAGGAATGAAACAATGGATCAGCAAGAAAAGGGGCCTCTTGGAGGCCAGACAGTGTAGGGGAAAAGTGAGACCTGCCAGAAGCCAAGCAAAGTTGGACCTTGCAAAAGAAAGCAAAATCAATAGTAAAAAGGTTCTTTAGCCATATATATGAGAAGAAAACAAGGAAAGAGGAAGTGGGGCCACTAAGCACTGAGGATGGGGTGCAGATTAAAGATAATGTAGGTATGACCCAACACATAAATGAAAATGTTGCCTCAGTTTTTAAGAGTAATGAGGAGCTTGGAGACAGTGGCAGGATAGCTAATGGGAATGAGGATATGAAAGTAGAAATTGCCACATCCAAGGTGGAAGCAAACTCGAGCAGTTTCTTGGGACAAAATCAAGGGTAGGAGGGCAGCTAATCTCCATCCAAGAATATTAAAGGAACTGGCAAATGAAACTGCAAACCCACTAGGCAAGAATTTTTACTGACGGGAGAACTGCAAATATAGCACCTATATTTAAAAAAAAAGGGGGGGGCCGCAGGATGGGAGAGAAGCAATCTGAGAAACTATGGGTCCATTAGTTTGACCTCAATTTTATGCATGATCTTGGAACAATTTTTGAAAGAGAAAGTAGTTAAGGACATAGAAGTAAAATGGTAATGGGAATAAAATACAACATGGTTTTACAAAAAATAGATCGTGCCAGACCCCAACCTAATCTCTTTCTTTGAGAAGATAAACAATTTTCTAAATCTAGACAAAGGAAATGCAGAAGATCTAATCTACCTGGATTTCAGTAAAGCATTTGATACAGTTCCATGTGGATAATTATTAGTAAACTGGAGATGATGGGGATTAATATGAGAATCAAAAGATTGATAAGGAACTGGTGAAAGGGGAGACTACAACGTGTCATGCTGAAAGATGAACTGTCACGCCTGAAGGAGTTTACTAGCGGAGTTGCACAGGAATCAGTCTTGGGCCAATCTTATTTAACATTTTCATTAATGACCTTAGCACAAAAAGGGGGACTGTGCTAATAAAATGTGCAGATGACACAAAGGTGGAATGTATTGCCAATACAAAGGAGGACCAGAATATCATACAGGAAGATTTGCACAACCTTGAAAACTGGAGTAATGGAAATGGGATGAAATTTAATAGTGCAGAGTGCAGGACATACACTTAGGGACTAACAACAAAAATTTTTGCTGTAAGCTGAGGACGTATCAGTTGGAAGTGACAGATGACGAAAAAGACATTGGTATTTTGGTTGATCACAGGATGACTATGAGACACCAATGTGATGCGGCTGTAAAAATGCTAATGCATTCCTAGGATGCATCAGGCGAGGTATTTCCAGCAGAGATAAGGAAGTGTTATTACAAGTATACAAGGTACTGGTGAGACCTCATTTGGAATATTGTGTGCAATTCTCATTCTCCATGTTTAAGAAACATGAATTCAAACTGAAACAGGTGCAGAGAAGAGCTACGAGGATGATCAAAGGAATGGATAACTTGCCTTAGGAGAGGAGAGTTAAGGAGCTTGGCCAGAGAATGGCGGCTGTTGGCTGGGTGCCCAGCTCTGAAGGCAGAACCCCACCACCAGCAGCTGAGAGGTAAACGTGGCAATACCATACCATGCCACCCTTACTTCTGCACTGCTGCCTTCAGAGCTGGGCGGCCGGAGAGTGGCAACTGCTGATTGAGGGCCCAGCTCTGAAGGCAGCAGCGCAGAAGTAAGTGTGGCAATACCACACTATGCCATTCTTACTTATGCGTTGCTGCTGGCGGTAGCTCTGCTTTCAGAGCTGGGCTCTTGGCCAGCAGCTGCCACTCTCCAGCTGCCCAGCTCTGAAGGCAGCACCACCACAAGCAGCTGCGCAGAAGTAAGGGTAGCAGTACCACAGTCCTCCCTACAATAATCTTGCAACCCCTACCCCACAACTCCTTTTGGGGTCAGGACCCCTACAATTACAACACTGTGAGGTTTCAGATTTAAATAGCTGAAATCATGAAATTTACAATTTTTTAAATCCTATGACTGTGAAATTGACCAATATGGTAGGGCCCCAGTAATAAATGTTCCATTTACAAAATGGTGTTTGATTACATATGAATTAGAAGAAAGGGTACCCTGAGACTTTTGGAGTGAGTGATCTCAACTCCAGGTTTTCATTACATTACGGACAACTGAGTATCTGACTGTCATATCAAACTCTTTGTAAACTGAGACCCTCTTGGGTGAGAATGCTGAAGCAATAAACCCCTAGAAGTGTCAAGTAAAGGCTGGCGATTGTCAATTAAGTTTTTAAGTAGCTACTGAAACTAGCTAGAAATGCTATTTGGGTGCAGAGGTGCTAGGGAGGACATATTTCCTTGGGTCTGGGTGGAAGTGTGTGTCAAGCTGCACAAAGGATCAATATTCTGGTGGCCATAGTTTTTCATTCAAATTTTCAGCTACAGCCATGACGGGAGGCAGAGCTTGCTGTTGAATTGTGCATATTAGACCAAACTGAAGAGTGGTCTACAACCAAGAGAACAGAGATCAAGACATACTGGTAATAATTAGGGCAGCCAAGAGATCAAAAAAATTAATCGCTATTAATCCCAGTTTTAATTGCATGTTAAACAGTGCAATTAAACTCCTGTTAAACTCCTTTTACTGAGCTAAGTGGGCTCTCTTCAGCTGAGCGAGCCCTTGTTTGCAGAGGAGAATGGATTTTACCTTAGGGACTCCACGTGTGGCAGGAGAGGTGAGGCTGGTGTAGGGAGGCGGAGCTCACCAGGCCCCTGTTCTCTATGGGATACCCCCAGAGGGGGCCGGAGGGGAAAACGGGGGGCGGGGCAGGGCAGGGAGGGGTCGGTTCCCCATCCCCAGAGTGAGGGGCCAGGTTGTAGGTATTGGGGCATGGCATGCATGTGGGGGTTTGTCATCTAGTCCAGTCCCCTGCATTGATGGCAGGATTAAGTATTATCTAGACAATCCCGGAATATAAACATACATTAAAACATGTATGATTTACCAGTATTTAGGATAGAGTTTATGACCATGTTCATAAGAACTTGGCTTTGAAGAACATACAAAGAATATAATTCCAACCCCCAGCAACAATGAAGGATGCAGTTATCACACATGTTAACTATAAAAAACATACCTTTCTGTGACAACATTTGCTGCACATTCATCTCCAAGATTTTCTACAAAGGCATGGACATCCTGAATGAGTCTTCTCAAATGAAAAGTTATTTGAAAGACGAAGAGAGAAAACACAATTAAGTGAATCTCAAAAAACTAAACCGAGTAGCTAAAAAGCACAAAAATCAAATAAAAATCACACATACATAATGAAAATCTAATTAAATGCAGGGTATTTTATACCTTTGATCTCGCCTAAATACCATTCCAAAGACACAGGCCTCCGTGATAAGTTCACTGTAGTTTCCAGCATTTGAGAAGGGATTCTCTAAAGCACCTGTGTCATCAGACGTAGGAAATAACCATGACTGACAGCAATAACTAAGCACTGTATTAAAGACTCCAGTTCTTGCAGTGGACATTTCAACTAGCTTGACTATGATCTGAGGAGGGAAAAAAAGAGATAAAAATCCTAACTCCCAACAAAATATCTAGATTATTTAAATCTTATTGTAGCTGTATTGGTCCCAGGCTATGAGAAAGACAAGGCAGAGGTGAGGTAACTTATTGGAAGTTATATACACCTTTCATATAGCAGTTGGTCCAATACAAGATATTACCTCACCTACCTTCTCTTTAGATTATTTAAATGTACTTGTAGTACTGATCCAATATGTTGGGCTTGATTTCCGAGACAGAGATTTGCTCAGCATAGTGGAGATGAGGGTGTCTTGGAGCCAGTTACAGTTCCCTAATTCTGAGGGCCAATGGCTGGGCAACAATTCACCCATTATGTGCATCTACTTCAATATATAAGTAAGGCTACAATTTTATCACAGATCGCGGAAGTCATGGAATCGGTGACTTCTGAAAACCTCCATGACTTTAGCCCGCAGGCGGCTGGGAGCAGCAGGGTCCCACTACCACCCAGGGCAGCCAGGAGCTGCAGGGTACCCCCGCCACCCAAGGCAGCGGGAGCCCCAAGCTCTGAGGCGGTGTGGGTACCCAGCAGTTACCGGCCACCGCAGGTTGAACCCAGATGCCCCGGCCACTGCCGTCAGTGGGGTCCCCGCAACTCCCCATCACCGTGGGCGGCTGGGGGGGGACTCTCATAGCTCCTGCCCGCTGTGGGTGCAGGATACCCCACAGCTCCTCGCCACCATGGGCGCTGGGGGACTCAGAGCGGCCACGGGGGACCCCGCAGCTCCTGGCCTCTGGTGGCAGGGGACCCCACAGCTCAGAACTGCGGGGGATGGGGACCCTGAAACTCCGAGCCCCCATTAGTGGTGGCAGCCCCTGGAGCTCCCAGCCAGGCCCCCGCAACTGTCCTGCGGCTCCCCATTTTGTGATGGCTATTTTTAGTAAAAGTCAGGGAAAGGTCCCTGACTTTTACTAAAAATATCCGTGAAAATATCTTAGCCTTATATATAAGAAATGGTTACTCACTCTGTGCATTAACTGTGATTCTTTGAGATGTGTGTCCCTATGTCTGCTCCACTCTAAGAGCACTTGTGCCCTCTGCACCTTTGATCGGAGATTTCTCATAGCAGCATCTATTCAGCCTGCGCGTGCATATTACTCAGTCTCGTGCTCTGTGTCATTGTTATATAGCATGGGCAAATCGCAGTCTTCTACCGAGAAGCTGCATAGCGGAGAACTCTGAAGTAGAGGGGAAGGAGTGCAGGTAGTGGAGAATCCAGAAGGACACTCATCTCAAAGAAGCACAGTTACTGCACAGGGTGAATAACCATTTCTTCTTCTTCGAGCAGTGTCCCTTTGGGTGCGCCACATCAGATGAGTACTCAGCAGTTCCCTCTAAGGAGGAGGGGGCTTTGGAGTTCAGTCCAATACTGATGAAAATATAGCCAAGCCCAACGCAGCATTGGAAGCAGAGTCATGAGTTATTGCATAGTGCTCAGCAGACACGTGTACAAAGGTCCAAATCACGCTCTACATATTTCAATGATGGGAACATTTTTGAGAAAGGCTGTAGAGGTGGGAATAGCCCTTGTAGAGTGAGTTTGTATACCCCAGGGTGTTTGGAGATTATAAGATTGATAGGAATAAATAATGCAGTCAGATATCCACTTGGAAAGTCTTTGTTTAGAGAGTGCAGACCCTCTTGATCTGTCTCAGATCAAGACAAATACTTTGGGAGTCTTTCTGAAATGTTTAGTCCTGTCAACATAGAAGGCCAGGGCTCCCGACATCAAGTGTATGTAACGGCGCCTCTTCTTTGCCTAGGTGAGGTTTAAGGTAGAAAATCAGAAGGGGAATGGGTTGGTTTATATGGAACTCAGAAGATATTTTTGGTAAAAACTTGGGATGTGGTCATAATATGATCTTGTCCTTGAAGAATACTGTAAAAGGAGGATATACCATAAGGGACCTTATTTCTCCAACTTGTTGAGTCAACGTGGTGGCTACCAGAAATGCTGTTTTCATGGATAAATGGAGGAGTGAGCAGGTAGCCATTGGTACAGACAGCGATCTTGTAAGGCATTTAAGAATCAGATTGGAGTCCCAAACTGGAGCAGGATGCTTCCCTGGCAAAAGGAGAATTCCAAGCCCCCTGAGGAACCTCATGTAGTTGGGTGGGTGTGATGGGAGTTGACGGTATTGTGAATCTCGACCACTCCTAGGGAGTCCAATCGAGCCCGGAGTGGGCTTCTTCAGTAGTAGGTGAGAAGAGGTAGAGCTCTTCTTGCCACCGTGGTCCACTGACAGTACCAATGACCTCTCAGAGCCCAAGACTTTACAGTCTTTAGGTTTGAGAGTGCCCTTGATACCTGAGGAACAAGCAGTCTCATTGGCACTGAGTCAGAGAGCAATGGGTGCTGAAGTGGATGGAGTTATCAGAGACCACAGCTTCTTCAAGGTAGATTTCCTACCTGGAGAACTCGAGCGATGGTCTTTGGGAGTCTTTTGGGTACTCCTCTGAGATGCCCTTGAAGAATGCAGTTTGGAGAAAGTGGAGGCAGCAGACTTACTCAGAGGCTGGTGTATAGGGGGTCCCCTGGCCTGGGTCGGAGGCTGGGCGCAGCGACCTCTCCATCATGAGAAGTCGAAGTATGATCTCCCTGTTTTTTTCTGGTTCTAGATTTTAATGTCAGACAGAAGTTGCCCTTTGGGGAAATACGAGATTCTCTGAGGCAACTGATGCACTGGGAGTATCCATCACTCTCCGGGATTGCCTCCCAACAAGACAAGCAATGCCTGAAACCAAAAGAACCAGACACACCCTCCGAGTGAAGTAAAACTCCAAGGAGTGGAGAAAAGCTAACTGTCTATTATATATACATACATACATACATACATACATACATACATACACACACATATATATATAGAGAGAGAGAGAGAGAGAGAGAGAGAGTTTGAAATATATATTTTTTAAAACTACTACAACTAAACTAAAACTACTACTAGGAACAATTAAGCTAAGGTAAAACTCAATGCAGTCAACTGTTAAGGCACTATCTCAGACCAAGGCAGCCAGGGCCAGCTCCAGGTACCAGCTTCTCAAGCAGGTGCTTGGGGCGGCCGCTCCGGAGAGGGGCGGCAGGTCCAGGTATTCGGCGGCAATTCGGCGGACGGTCCCTCACTCCGCCTGGGAGTGAAGGACCTCCCGCCGAATTGCCGCCGCAAATCGCGTTCGCGGCTTTTTTTTTTTTTGGTTTTGTCTGCTTGGAGCGGCCGAAACCCTGGAGCCGGCCCTGAAGGCAGCTGAGAAGGAACTCATGGTGATTCACTCACACAGTGGTGTGGAGCAAGAGACTGAGTAACACTCATGTGCAGGCCAAACAGACACTGCTATAAGAAATTTCTGATCAAAGGGGCAGAGGGCACAAGTGCACCTAGGAGTGCAACACCCATAGGGACACTACTCAAAGAAGAATACAATGATCCAGTGTTTTCACACAAGTAAAAATCCTTTCCTTTGTCTGACCCTCAAATATTTGGAAAAATTTGTCTGTTTATTTCGATGAGCGTATATATTTGGAGTTGTAGAACCGCTTCACAATTTAGTGGGGGGGGAAATCTAACTTCTATTTCCAAACTAAATTTCTTCATACATATCAAATGGTACTTAATCCTCAGTTGGAAAAATTAGAAAAAGTCCATGGCAAGTTTAAAATTAAAATGGTTGAATTACAAAAGTGTGTCCGAACCATTTTCTTAACACGTGAAACCACCCTTCGTTGCCATTGCTCTGACATTTCAGTAGCTGAACAGATTTTACTTTTCCAAAAAAAAAAAAAAAAAAACACCCAACCCCAAAACCTAAATACACTTATGCCCCTTTGGGCTGAGTGTAAGAAATTGCAGGCCCAAAGTAGAAATGCTTCCAAAAAGTGGTAAGCCTCTAAAAAACAGGGATTTAGAATGGTAACAGTTCAGCTGTATTTTATATAATATGTAATTTGAAACAGAGTTTTAATTGTGATTTCTTCTCAGAATGGTTTACTAAAGTAGAATCAAGCCTGGAGAAGGCAGAAGATTTTATGGAGTAAAATAATTTATCTCCAGAAAAAGATACTATTTTGCCATTATTATACAATTTTCTGACTGCCATGTGATCTGTCTTTGTAACCATAAAATGTGCTGTGATTACTACAAACTAAAATATTCCCGGAAGAAGGATCTTTAACTGGAATACTGAAACATATATGATTTCAGATAAAAATAATTCTAGGAATATTTCTTAATATTCTTACCAAAAAAATCCGACTCGTGAAATTATCTCTCTGAAATTCAAGGATGAGAGTTGGTAAAACCACAATGAAGGAGGGACCTATACTGCTCTTCAGCTATCTGTTTAACTTGCAGAGAACAAGCATGATACTTTCTGTACATTTCAACAAAATCCTAAAATCCTTTTTCACAAATTCCTTAACCAATAGGGTAAAAATCCATCACATACAAAAAATAAATTTAAACCCGTGCAGGAGTGTGCATTAGTATGGATCCAGTGGAAAGGAGGAAAAAGGCAGAAAAAATAAGACCAGAAGCACAAAGCTGTGGACACTGCTCTATGCAGTCTATGGTGGGAGTACTCCATGTTTAGCTCAAAACTACCCTTATGCCCACTTTTTGGCTAATGTTTTAAAGCCGGTAGAGTCCACCACGGTAGACATCAGAAACATTTTAGCTATATTTCTAAAGCAACTCAGTATTCCACAATTCAATTTTTAATGTCTCTTAAGCTAAAAGCTATAGGGACACTCTACAGAGGTCAATGGAAAGAGGTACTGCCAAAGAGTGGGGTAAGAATGTACATAAGTAGACACCTGCTTAGGAACTTTATCTTCATTTTCTTATGAAGGGACAGAAGGTAGGTTGGACTCTTAGTTGTGTATAGGAGACCTTCATTACCTCCTTGATTCCTGTGGTCATGGTATGTCCCAGTGCAGACAATGGGATAGCTGTCACAGAGACTCAAGACTCTCAACACTGGCACAAATATACCTTGGCAAGAAAATATTTAAAATACTAACACTACTACTACTAACAAAAACTACAAATATTTAAAACAAACAACAGCAAACAAACAATGGCTACAGCTCATAGGTTCAAACAACACTGAACATGCGATTGCCAGGTGTGGTGGTCTGTGAAGAAAGAGAGACCAAACAGAGAGGTCAAATACTGATTTCTACCACTTGGAATTATTTTACTTGTATATACTAAGGCAACAACATGTCTTCTTTCAGCTGGGATCCAAGCAAAGATTGCTACTGCTAAATCTGATGTAACCATTACTTAACATAGATGCTGTTACATCTTAACATTTATTTGATTAAGTGGATTTCAAAAAGAATGAACTGACAGAAAAGAAAACCAATGGGTATTATTTTTTGAAAGCTCTAAAAAGAAAAAGGTTACTCACCTTGTGCAGTAACTGAGGTTCTTCGAGAGATGTGTCACTGTGGGTGCTCCACTTCAGATGTCAGTGCGTCCTGGCGCCGTCGATCGGAGATTTATGGTAGCAGTGTCCGTATGGATCACGCATGCACAGTAGGCATCTTGTTGTGCCGTTGGTACCGCGTCTAGCGCATGCATGACGGTAGCCCTCCAGTTCCTTCTCTTCGCAGTAAGGACTCTGCAGTACATTCTGAAGTAGGGGGAGGAGGGTGTGTAGTGGAACACCCACAGGGACACACATCTCGAAGAACCTCAATTACTACACAAGGTGAGTAATTGTCTCTTCTTCTTCTTCTTCTTCTTCAAGTGCTGTCCCTGTGGGTGCTCCACTTCAGGTGAATGTAGAGCAGTGCCCCCCAGAAGGCAGGAGGGACTTTGGGTTCATTTGAGTCATAGAGGTAGATACAGCTAGGCCAACTATGGCATCAGCCCTGGAGTCTTGAGTGATTGCAGAGTGCTCAGTGAATGTGTGGACAGAGGCCCAAGTGACCGCCCTGCAAATCTCTAATATCGGAACAATGTTCAGGAACACTATCGAGGTTGAAACTGATCATGTGGGGTGCGCTCTGATGTGCGCAGGAGGGTCCACGTTCCAAATACGATAGCAATGTTGAATGCATGTGGAGATCCATTTAGACAGTCTTTGAATAGATATTGCGCAGCCTTTCGAATGGTCGGTAGTAGAAACAAAAAGTCTAGGAGATTTCTGCAACAGTATGGTCCTTTCCAGGTAAAACACTAATGCACTCCTGACGTCCAGGGTATGCAAGACGGCCTCTGTTGGGAGTCCCGTAAGGCTTGGGATAGAACGTGGGAAGATGGATTGGTTGGTTCATATGATATTACCTTTGGTAGGAATTTTGGGGGCAGATCCAGCACAACCTTGTCTTTGAAGAATAACGTGTAGGGAGAATCAGCCATGAGAGCCCCTATCTCACTCACCCATCTGGCGGAAGTAATAATGACCAAAAAGGCCATTTTCATGGATAAACGAAGGAGGGAATAGATGACTAGGGGTTCAAATGGTGGTCTGGTGAGGCATTTCAATACCAGACTGCACGCCAGCGTAGGTTAGCGAACCTCTGGGTAAATGTTCTGGAGACCCGCGAGAAAGCGTTTAGTAATGGGGTGTGCAAAGATCGAGGTCCCATCAATCTCATGATGGAATTCTATAATGGCCACGAGATGGACTTTGACTGAGCTCATTGCTAAACCCGAGCATTTCAGCTCCAGTAGGTATTCCAACACTAATGGTGGCGATGTTGTGGAGGCTGTCACACGTTTTTCTTGACACCAGGAGGAGAATCTCTTCCACATCTGAAGGTAAGTATTACGTGTGGTCACTTTCCTGCTGTTTAGTAATACATGTTTAATTTGTTCCAAACAGGCTAGTTCGCCATAATGGAACCATGCAGGAGTCATGCTTGTAGGTGGAGTTTTTCCATACTCGGGTGAAGCGTGCAACCGCTGTTCTGAGACAACGGGTCCGGATGGCAAGGTTGAGCTCAAGGGCCACATATTGCCATGCCCATCAGGTAAGGGTACCATGCTTGCCTGGGCCATGTCGGAACTATGAGGATGACCTTGGCCTTGTCTATTCATATCTTGTGTATCACACCTAATATCAGGGGAAATCGTTGGGAACGCACACATCAGTTGTGCATCCCATGCAATGAGGAAGGCATCCCCAGGGATCGTGGTCCCATTCCTGCTTTCAAGCAGAACATTGCACATTTGGGGTTTGTTGGGGATGCAAGCAAGTTGATGAGGGGAGTGCCCTACCGGCGGAATACAGATTGCCGGACTCCCTCGTTCATTTCCCATTTGTGGTCTTGAGAGAAGTACCTGTTTAGTGTGTCCGCCATTGCGTTCTGGCAACTGGGAAGGTAGGAGGCCAAAATGTGTGTGTAGTGGTGAATGCACCAGTTCCACAGTTTCGTGCCTTCAGTGCATAGTGAGTGAGATCAAGCGCCCCCTGGGCGATTGATGTAAAACATGTAGGCAATGTTGTCAGTCATTATGTGAATTGATTCGTTCTTTATGTGAGGTAGGAAGTGTCTGCAGGCATTGTGGACCACGCGTAGCTCTAGTAGATTGATGTACAAATGAGTCTCCGCAAGAGACCATTTGCCTTGAACTGTGTGCAAATGCATGTGGGTGCCTCAGCCTATCAGTGAGGCATCCATCATAATTACTATTGATGGGGGTTACTGTTGGAAGGGGATGCCCATGAATACATTTTCTGGTCTTGTCCACCAGTGCAGAGTCCAGGACACTGGGTGATACTGTAAGTCGTCCAGGATACTATGATACTGTAAGCCGTTTGTGTAGGCTGTGTTTGCTGTGTCTCCTTCGCTTGGGACTCAGTGGTGCTGGAGGTGCCCGGAGTGTCATAGGTGCTCACCCAAGCATGTGTAGGCATCGGGGATAGCGACCTGGCAGGAGACCGCCTATGTTTCTGTGCCCTCTTCCTTGGTCTTTTAGAGGAAGGTATGTCTCCTGAAGGAGGGGTGCCCGGAGAGGAGATCCGTTGTTCTGTCTCTCGTTGGAGAGATTTCTCCATTAGGATCATTTTGAGTCGGAGATCCCGGTCACGCCGGGCTCTCACCTTTAGGTTGCTACAGTGGGCACATTTTTGTGGATATGCACCTTACTGAGACATTGGACACACAAGAAGTGCCCATCAGAAACTGGCATTGCTTCGCGGCAGGAGCTGCATAGCTTAAAGCCTGGGGAGCCAGGCATCTTAAATGGTTAACCGATCCCGCAGCAGGGGAACTACGGGAAGGTAAACTGGGAGAAATTAAACTTTTTTTTTTGATCCAACAAAACTAACACTAACTACAACTTTCTATATGACTAACTATTTAAACTATTATTTCTAAAGGTTTGGCAAGAGTGATGAACACTGCCCCAGAGCTCAGTCTTCAGCTGAGGATGGCTGACAAGGAATTGGAGGACTCAGGTCATGTGCATGCTAGACTCGGCACCAACGGCACCGCGAGACACCTACTGTGCATGTGCAACCTGCACAGACACTGCTACCATAAATCTCTGGTCGACAGCGTCGGGATGCACAGACACTTGTAAATGGAGCACCTACAGGGATAGCACTCAAAGAAGAATCAAGATTACACTGTTTTAAAAGTTTCAGAGTAACAGCCGTGTTAGTCTGTATCCGCAAAAAGAAGAACAGGAGTACTTGTGGCACCTTAGAGACTAACAAATTTATTAGAGCATAAGCTTTCGTGGACTACAGCCCACTTTCGTGGACTACAGCCCACTTCTTCGGATGAAGTGGGCTGTAGTCCACGAAAGCTTATGCTCTAATAAATTTGTTAGTCTCTAAGGTGCCACAAGTACTCCTGTTCTTCTTTTTACTGTTTTAAAACTCTTCCCAATATTTATGGTTTTATCGGCCAAATACAAGCACAAAGCTTTTTGGAGATTATTTAGTTTCCCCATAAGAACTTCCTGTTCTTTGTTATTTTGTAGCCTCTCAATGCAACTCACTCTTCAGTACCGTCCCAAAGGATATGCTATCTTTCTATAGCACTGATCATCTACAGTGGAACCAAATATTTTTAAGGGGGACTATTTTTCCACTTTAATCAGAAGTAGGAAGCCAGTGGAGTAAAAGGTTTTTCTTGTGTTGACATAAGTCAAGAGATCACACAAAGTCCTTCAAGTCCTTATCGGCTTAATATTGCTGTGGGTGTCATCAAAAACTCAATATTTACTAAGCTACTACAAGACGTATCTGAGATACTACATTTATTTTCTATTCTAAACAGAAAGGAAAACAACAATATTCTCAGTTACCACTATGTGGTAACTGTTGGTAAACACTGACTTTTTAAATTCATCTACTAAAGTAACAGATTAAGAAAAACATAATTCATAAATTGGTCAAACATATACACAAAGATGAGGAAAGGAGCTAAAGAAAATGCTACAATTTAGATCAGAATGGACTACAGTTATTTGGTGCCAAAATACACTACAATAAACTTGCATGCTGGCATCAAGGATCTAACTGTAAACATGATTAAAAAATCCATAAGCTTCATAATCAATACAAACATCCAAAAAGGATTTTACTAAAACCCAGGAAAATAGGACCTTTCACTCAATTCCAAGTTTTCCTGAAACTCCCCCTCCCCCTTCATCAAATGTAGCTGAAGCAACTGGACTCCTGGAGGACAGGAAATGACATACTTCACCAAATTCAGTAAAGATGGATTTCCTGTTTTCCAGAATGGCAAGTAAAAATATAATAGAACTGGCTCCAATGTTAATAAATTAATCTTTCTTTAAGATAATAAAATCTTTGTTTGCAAGATTACATTTTTTCTCAGCATTCTGGAATCCTGGGAAAAAACCTCTCTACAGCAGCAGCAAAAGTTGTCTGTTTAAATAGTGTCCTAACTTCTTATCTAATAGCTCACCAATGTCATCAAAAAACAGCTCTATAAACCATTGGATAAAGATACAAGTAATAATGCATACTGTAGATATGAAATTATAGCAAAACACTCACTAATGAGACCAAAGGAAACTGAAATCATTTTCATGAATTCAGAAGATCTTGGATAGGAAGGGAAGTGAATAATTTACAAGTCAAAGGTATAGTACCTTTCATTACCTATATCACAGGAACAAGTAAAGGGGAACTGGATGAGTGAAACAAATTGTAATGAGATATAAAGCCTCTCTCTTGTAGGTCACCATTTTGAAGCCAGCACAGATTGGTAGCGACCAAAAGTCATTGCCATATAATGATTTTTTGTGATCTACAAGAAATGGTCTTTTTCTGTGTAGTTCATAGTAGACAATTTTCCCTCCACTGCTCACTAGAACCCTAGCTGGCAGGACCAGCAGAGACGGCATGGACTTAATGGACCTGAAAATTAAACAACCTTCTTACCCCTAAAGGCAGTCCCTCCTGAAAGGGTGGAATACACTATATTGATGTTCTGAGGATAAACAAAAATGACTTTGGTTCTAGTGTTCTCAATCCAGCATCTTTTGTGAGGAGAAAAATTCATTGAGATAGCTGAGAGAGGAAAAAATCGTCTATTAAGAAAAGATGTCTTCCACTCGACAATTTACATACATTTACAAAAAAGAACACTAACACTTACCTCCTTTATTTTTGAATATGCTTGACCCTTGCTACTTGCAGCAACAGCAAGAACTTCAGTGTCAAACACAAACTGAACAAAGGCTTTTAAATTAGACCAAAATATTAGCTGTGTGTTGCTCAAAGAGGATATAACTTTCCAAGCCAGATCAAATGCATCTATGCAGAGAGATTCGGATGAGCCCAGAAGCTGAAAATAAAGAGGAGGAAAGCAGTGTTTAATTTCGGGCGGGGGGGGGGGGAATCTTCATTATTGTTACTGACCATAGGTGTGCTTTTTTGTCTCTTACCTTGGGAACAAGCACTTTCATGCAATGAAACACAGGTAAAACCTGGTCAGAAGGCAAAAGAGTTAGAGCTTCCAGTGCAGACTGTAGAGTTCTTATTGGCCTTTGGACTGCAAGCAAAGATAGTTCCAGAGTCTCATCATTTGACAATGGTATAAATTTATGATACTTATTTAAAATAAAATGAAGGCAAACCCACTGGTTATGTACATAGCTTGCAACGATTTTCCCCCATCCTTGAGAAGATGTTGATTCTTCAAATAAACTGTAACAGAGAAAATACTTTTAAGTCCATATTAATACTTCAGTTTCTTTACATACAAACTACAGGCCATAATGTAATGTCCTAACAGAAAGCAGATTAGAATCAAAAGTCTAAATGCCAATTCAACTCCCATTAAATTCAGTGGAAAGATATCTATTCACTTCAGTAAGAATCAATTGAGTCCTAATTCTCTACTCCTACTACAGAAAGAGCTAAGATGAGCAAATCCATTTCGCTTCCACCATATTCTGGATCTGAAGAGTAAGAAGGCTCTTTTAGCTACTTAGACATCCTAAATTAATTAAGTTATCACTTATGAAACTTGTATCTTGTCACAAATTACCAAAAAAAGTTACTTTACTCTGTATTAAAGATGTATAGATAGTGACTTGAACTGTAGCATAGACATACCTATTTTTTTCCTCAATTTTGGAAGGCTTCTTTAATACTTGATTAAGTTGAACAGAGGAAATAAAACCTTTTAGGGTTTCAACAGCATGTAGAGATTTAAGTTGCAGTTCAGGTTTCTGATCAATAATCTCACAAACCACAGTTAGTGAGGCCATACTAACTACTTTTTGAATCTGTTCTCCAAGCTTTGGTTCCTAGTAATGAAAAATTAAAAATCACACAATCAACATACTAAAATTTCCCCTAATAAATTATGAATAATATACGGATACATATTGAATACCTTTAAAATATTCTATTATATATGAAAATCTGATTAGAAAGTAAAATGTAGGGAAAAACAGGTGTGTATGTATCTATCTATCTCATCTTACAAATTACAAGCATTCCTTTATCAGCACCAGCCCTGTAGTCTGAATATGACATGACATTCATAGTCAACTGAGTGGGCAGAAATTAACTTATGTATTTTTACTAATAATGGAAATGGTAAGAAATTAATTTCATTCTAGTAAATTACAGCACTTGTGCCAGTACAGTTAAGGCTGAACTGCAACTAAGGTCAGTCTTAATTTCATATTTTCTATTTTATGTCACAAACTTAGTGTTAAGCAAATATTCAAATGTATACCTGTCACAAGGATATTTTCCCCCAAATGAAATTCCTCACAAATTATAAGTTTGAATTCTATTATTTATTGAAATCTGAACAAAAAGTAAAATTCAGGCACACGTAGCCAGAGTCCTCCAAGGCCAGTAGAGAGAGTAGTTAAAGCAGTCTAGAAGGCAACAACTGTCACTTCAACTAAAGAGGAATTATTGTGTCTGAGAAGCAGAGCAAGCAGAAGAGACTATGCGA
Source organism: Malaclemys terrapin pileata (assembly GCF_027887155.1). Classification (NCBI taxonomy): domain Eukaryota; kingdom Metazoa; phylum Chordata; order Testudines; family Emydidae; genus Malaclemys; species Malaclemys terrapin. The sequence goes on along the minus strand of NC_071507.1, from coordinate 77,430,430 downwards.
TCTATTATAGCATAAAATGCAGCTCACTCCTAATCAAAATATATTAATTTGTGTGTAAAGTTATATAAGAACAAGTGTGCAGGGGTGAGGAAAAGGGACAGAAGATTATATAAAAAATTACTGAGCACTGTCAATGTGTACAGCAATGTACAAAATGCAATATTATAACAGATTATTTTCTGACTGCCTCCAGCTATCAGAAACACAGAAAATGTTTCGAACCTCTGCCCACCTTCTCTATGAAGAATGGCTGTAAGAATTTGCTGCAATCTTTCAACAACACATAACTAACATAGAGACCCTATTCAAACACTCATTACTCAGGAAACCCCCTTGATTCAACTAACGTATTGACTTGGGAAGAATTACTGAGTCAGGCCTCAATATACTGTTCCAATATGCTACTAATCGACAAATGTCATTTTTGTTTGATAAAATGATAAATTATGATAAAGTCACAAATAGCTGGAAAAAAAACTAACTTGTTTTTCCACTTAGTCATGCAAAAATGATACTAGTGTGTTTTATCTCTCATTCTGCTCTCAATGTATGATTTAATTTCTTAACTTCTTTGAGCCTACTGATTTGTTCTGACAAGGATAGGATCGGAATATTAGAGGGTGTTTATCACTGCCACTATAATCAAGGTTGAAAAACAGTTTCAAACATACAATTCTGTTTTTACACAATTCACCAAAACATTCACTTTGTGTAATAAGGATGACAGTGATTTATGCTAATAAAAAAATGAGAAAGTGAGCAAAATCTGTCCATCCATTTTTTCACTTTGTGAAGGCTTAAAATGAACACATTTTTTCCCATTTTAAAATTCTATCCTTTTAAAAATATCAGGGCTACCATAAAATAAAAACAGATACGGATTTGGCATGAATACAATCCTCCTCTCTTTTTGAACTATTATCTTTGCTTGGCTTGCGGGAGAAAAATATTTTGATTTAAGAAAGAGATGAATGCATATTCTATAGAGGATATACCTTAAACCTAGAGACACCAACTTAAAGATTAACTGAGCTGTGAATGCATGCAAAGTACAAGACATTCTGCTGCCACTGTAGTAATCATTAAACTCCCACTAACTTAAAAGGGAGCAAGAAAGACAGACAGACAGACACACACATAGGAAATTAAATCCCCCCAAAATCTTTTTGACAAAGCATTAATGTCAAGTCTGGAAATTCCAAAAGTTAAAGTTCCTCTAGCAATATGAATTCAGCCATGTTTCACATCAAACTTTTCTCTTTCTCTTGAAAAATGAAAATATTAACCTATTACTCTACATATAACACATATATAACTGTGGGATATAAAAAGTGGGGGGAATGAATACTGCAACAGAATGTTAGCTTTTGGAATTTCTTGACCTTGCAAATTTAACACTGTATTAATACTAACGTTTGGGAGATGGGGTTTCAATTTAATTCTATTTTCAAAGCTATCTAACATTTTACTGTATTTTAGGCAAAGGCCTTTGAGTACTACACAAACAATCTTATTTGAGAAAAATGTGTTTATTGCCACCAATGCATTGCTTTAGCTATATAGCAGCTGTATATCGTTAACAAAGAACTACAGCCAGGGCCGGCTCCAGGGTTTTGGCCACCCCAAGCAGCCAAACAAAAACAAACAAAAAAAAGCCGCGATCGCAATTGCGATCTGCGGCGGCAATTTGGTGGGAGGTCCTTTGCTCCGAGCAGGAGTGAGGGACCGTCCGCCGAATTGCTGCCGAACAGCTAGACTTGCCGCCCCTCTCCGAAGTGGCCGCCCCAAGAACCTGCTTGGTAAGCTGGTGCCTGGAGCCGGCCCTGACTACAGCACTACAGTCCTAACAATGTCCTTTGGGAAACAGAGTGTTTCACTGCAATATAACACTGCAGATGAATTACACAAATGAGTTTTCTGTAAAGTAATATATTCATTAATATTTGTATCATATAGTTATGCCATTTATCCCTTGTAAAATTACCTGTTCATTGCCCGTCTCCTGCAGATTTTGAATAGAGGCATTTATGAGAGAAGAGATGAAATTCCAAATGGAGGGCCCCTTTTTCCAGCCAGCGTTTGAGCATAAATTCACCAGCTCTGACGATAATGCTAAGTATAAATTACAACGATCCAGATCTGAAACCTAAAATGAAGAAGGTAGGTAGTGTCACTAAAAAGGAGAAAAAATAAATTGAAAATGAGACAGCTAGAAAAAGGCAGGAGCAGCAGCAACAACTACAGTTGGACAGCCTTTTCTTCTTGTGGCTAAACACACTTTCTTCTCTCCCGTCCTGTCAGGTTCCCCCACTCCACCTTAGGGTTCTCTGAGTAACCAACAACAACTTTGGTACTATGAAAGGAATCTCCAGTCGTCTTTTTTTACTAGAAACTTCCTTTCCTCTCCATTTGACCACGGGCTCTGCCCTTCTTTCTGAGGGTCCATATATTGTTTCAAGCAAAATCAGCTGTTTGATAACTGGACCACTGCTTTTTCTTCTTCTGCAGATGTCTCACCGCAGAGTCCTAAGAAAATAGCATACTTCTCCCTGGCCCTACTTCGCTTTCCCACTATGTCCCCTTTGTTCTCTGGCTTCTAGCTTCTGCACTCCCCTTCACTTACTTCTCCTACTCCACACCACATAATATCACCACCACCTTCCTTTTCTCCTCTCTTCACCCATTGTGTACTTTCATGAACTTTACTGCCTTCTCTACTCCCGGAGAGGTAACACCTCCTCTTCTTTAGGAACTATTAGGAAAGGGACAGAAAATAAGACAGAAAATACCCATAATGTCACTATATAATCCATGGTGCACCCACACCTTGAACACCATGTCCAGTTCTAGTAGCCCCATCTCAAAAAGGATATAGTGGAACTGGACAAGGTTCAGAGAAGGGCAACGAAGATGATTAAGGGTATGGAATGGCTTGAGGGGAAAGAGGAGAGATTAAAAAGATTAGGGCTGTCCATATTAGAAAAGAGACAACTAAGGGGTGATATGATAGAGGTCTATAAAATCATGAATGGTGTGGAAAAAGTGAATAAGGAAGTATTATTTACCCTTTCCCACAATAACAAAACCAAGGGTCACTCAATGAAATTAATAGGCAACAGGTATAATACAAACAAGAGAAAGTACTTTTTCACATGATGCACAATTAACTGTGGAACTCCTTGCCATGCGATGTTGTGATGACCACAAGTACAACTGGGTTCAAAAAAAGAACTATATAAATTAATGGAGGATAGGTCCATCAACGGCTAGGAGCCTAGATGGTCATGGATGCAACCCCAGACTTGGGGTGACCCTAAACCTCTGACTGCCAAAAGCCAGCAGGGGATGGATCGGGGCGGATCACTCCAACTGCTCTGTTCTATACACTGCCCCATAAGCTTTGGTACTGTCGGAGACAGAATACTGGGCTAGATGGACCACTGGTCTGACCCAGTATGGCCATTCTTATGTTTCTTTTCTCACTTTCACAAATCCTCTTCTCATTTCAAACTTAGTCTTTGTCTCAGTCCAGGTCCCCTCTTCATCCCATCCTCTATCATGAACCTCTCTTGTACTCTTTCCATATCAGTTTTATTTCCATACTCCACGCTCCCTCTTTGATTATGTTCCCTCTCAAAACTCCCACTCCACTGCTGAAAAACTCACCCTGATCCATAACCTCTATTTACCTGCTACCCTCCACCTCTTCACTCTTGATGAAACACAGCTCTTTTCTGACGCCTCAACCTCTGTTGCTACATTCCTCTTACAAGGACCATCTTTTTGCACTCCCCCAAGTGTTAGAAGTGGCTATGAACTTCTCCTCCCTCCCTGTTAGTCACTTCCTGTCCCTTCCTCCTTCCCATACAACTTTCTTCTCTGGAGTCTACACTGGCCAGTTTAGCCTAGATTCACAAAGGGACTTGGGCTTTGTGACATGAGTGTCACTTTTAGGTACCTAGAAAATCACAGGGACAAAACTGCGATTCACAAAGCCTGAGTCAAGCACCTTAGCTCCCTATACAACAAATGGGGGGAAATAGGCAACTTAGAATGAGATTTACAAAATCAAACAAATGAGGCAAGGAAGCGTCTAAGTTAGCCAATAGGAGACAGCAATGAGAAGAATGTGTGCTAAGTCCCACTCCCCTCAGAGAGGTAAGTGCTGAGACAAGGCTGCAGGGAAGTTCCCATCACTGCTAGCGATTTATAGCTGGGTATCCCTCTCATGGAGTCAGGTGGCATAAGTGCCTAAAGGTGTTTCTTGTGAGAATGAGCTACGCAGGTGCTTAACTCCACACAAAATGGCCGGAGGTGATACCCACCTTATAACTTTTAGCCCACTGATTAGAATACTAACCTGGGATGAGGGAGACCCAGATTCAATTCCCCCTGAACAGAGGGAGAAAGCATTCGAACTGGGGCTACCCACCGCTCAGATGACTGCAGTAACCACTGAGCAATGGGATATTCTCATGTGGGTTTTTCTCAATTTCTCCTGTTGAGGCTGTTCCACAAAGGATAAATACTTAAAGGGTCACTGGGCCAGAGAGAGAGAGAGAATAAGACTGTAGTCTGGTGCTTAAGGCACCCTCCTGGGAGTTGGGAGACCCAGGGTCCAACGACTCGTTCATTAGTTAGCTACAGTGGAACAGCTTCAACAGGACAGACTGAGGGAGCCCCATATCAAACTATCCCAGAGCTCAGGGGTTAGAGCACTCTTCTGAGAGGTGTTGGAAACCCCTGTTCAAATCCTTTCTCCTTCTCTGGCACAGAATGGGGAATTGAACCTGGGTCTTAGACACTAAATGCTATTGTGAATCTGGACCTTTCTCCCTTTACCCTCTGAGTAGCCACTACCTACAGTTAAAATCTTGCCCATGATCTCCTATCTCTTATCTTGTTTACAGTAACCTTGTTTCTGTCTTTCATCTTCTCACTTCTCCCCATTTAGTCTATCCAAATTGCATCTGCTGAAATCACCTTCCCCTTGTCACAGTGCTCATCTCCTTGTACTCATCTTCAAGGCCTTTAAATCTTTGATCTCATTTCCTTCTACACTTCTATTGCCACTCAACTCCCCACACTTCTATCAACCCATTCATCTTTTTGCTTTCTCTCTTTCCTCACCCTCTACCTTTGTACTTTCTGTTATACTGCCTTCTATGCTTTGAACAGCCCTCCTCTGTCTGCCAAGTCCCTCTCTCTTCTCCTGAAAACCCACATCCTTCAGGACTACCTCTTTTCTCATCACCATGTCTCATTCTACTCTTTCTCCCATGAACCATTTATTACTAGTTTCACCTTGTGTGTGTCTTTTAAGCTCTTTTGTAAAGCTCTCTGTGCAAGTCCAACACATATAACTAGTACTCCTGGGGGAATTCTGCGCCAAAAAATAAAAAAATTGGAGCACAGTATTTTAAAATTATGCATATTTTAGTTGCCAAAATAACACAATATAATCACTCAATTTTTAATAATTTTGGTAATTTATTTAAAAATATCTGTCAACAAATATGTCAGCAATACAGACAACAGCAAAAAAGAATCCCCCAGGAGTAGAGAGTTAAAGAAACCCCTACAACAACCCAGTTCCAGTTGGAGGATGATTGAGGGGGCTGTGTGGGACTCCCAGAGCCCAGACATCTGCACTCCCATCCCCCCAGAGTCCAGCTTTGGGGCACCCCCGCCCTCCGGCCCAGATACACACACCCACTTCCCCCCAAAGCCAAGCCACGGAGCACCCCCTGGCCTAGACAGCAGCCCCTCCCCCGTCCCCCCGCACAGAGCCCAGCTGCACAGGGAACCCCTCCAGCCTAGACACCAGCCCCCCACCCCCCAAACACACACACACACACACACACACACACACACACACACACAGAGCCCAGCCGCAGGGCATCCCCCAGAAACCAGCCCCTTCTTTCCCCCCAGAGCCCAGCCGAAGGGCAGCCCCCAGTCCAGACACCAGCCCTGCCAGAGCCTTTACTCCACCCAGCTTCTATACTGTCCCGCTGGGGGACATGGTGTAGTGCGGCCACCTGCTCTTCCTCACCCTTTGCTAGAGCTGGCTGGGTCTCCCAAGCCCTCTCCCGTCCTGGGAGAATGAGGATCAAAGAGCATGCAGCCTCCAGCCCTGCCAGGCTGGGCGCTCCAGCAGCCCTTAGCGGCAGCCAGAAAGTCTGTGGGCAAAATAGGGAATTGTGCATTCTGCAGTAGCGCAGAATTCCCCCAGGAGTAAACTAGTTATTAGCTATTTTTTATGAAGTCAAATACCACTAGCACCTCTCGGGTTTCATTTTAGGACTCTCCGTGAAACCACAACATGAAAAACTGTTTAAATTTTAACTAGCCATTAACTGAATACAGTAAAGAGGGAGAGGAAAAATAAAATTTTGACTAGTACTATAAAAACAAATTGCCAAGTAACTGTCTCTCAAAACCCGCAGTTCAGTACCTCTGCTATAGAATTTCTTTAAACCAGAGCAGTGACAATTAATGTAGTGAACCGTTCCCACTGTGTCAAATTTCAAGTCAGTTTACTGGCTAAGGTAAACCGAATATTTGCTGAATTCCCTTTACAGGAAGAAACTTCAGATATCTGTCTCAGCAGGCTTTTATCAAAAACCATAACAAGAGTTTAAAAAGTATTTCTATGCAAAATGATTTTCTGGGTGTTGAAATATTTCATTTGGAAACATGTAAAAACATTGCCAATTCTGTGCATAATAGATTAACAATCAGAACTGCACTGAAAAAACAAGAAATCAGACACAGAGTCTTTCAAGTATCTACAGTAAATACTTACAGTATTCAATTCACTTGTAGTGAGTCTTCTGAGGACAAAGTCCAGTATACTTTCTGCAGCAGTCATAACAGAATTAGAGAGAAAACTTAACACCACATCTATACAGAAAACAAAACAAATGCACTATTAAAACAATGTACTTTTTTGTGTTAGAGATACATGATATACAAAGTGGACTAAATCAGGTTACCATACAATGTCAAGCTATACAAGAATAAGCATTTACAGTTCTCTTAAGCTTCTGATCATTCGGTATAAATGACTGCTCTTCATTTTATTGTATACTGTATTATTGCAGTGGGTTCTACTTCTCTTTTTGAGGGGATCTGCATCTGATTGGCTAGAGGGCTATAAAATGGTGCACAGAATATCAGGGTTTTCAAGAAATGTTTATGATTGTCTTTTTAGGTTTAGGCATTCTATCTTAAAGGACACACGCAAAGCTCTGCTGCTTAAAAAATTATAAAAACTTGATGTTAAGAATCCCTCAAATCTTCTCTAGTGTTAATAAATCTGGAGGGCATTCAGAGTTCCAGATCAAATCTCAAACTGGTAGGTCCAATTTAATGGCCAGGTAAACCTGTAGTTCATTGGTTTGCTTTCTATGTTTATCAGAAATCAATTTGATTGAATAAACACCAGAGAGATCTCAAAGTCAATGAGATTATTCAAGTGCTTAAAGTTAAAGCACATACTCAAAGGCTTTGCTGGATCAAGGCCTAAATTAATTAGAACGACTCTCAAACTTTATTATAGTACATTATATTATATATATGGGGGGAGGGACAGCTCAGTGGTTTGAGCATTGGCGTGCTAAACCAAGGGTTGTGAGCTCAATCCTTGAGGGGGCCATTTAGAGATCTGGGGCAAAAATCTGTCTGGGGATTGGCCCTGCTTTGAGCAGGGGGTTGGACTAGATGACCTCCTGAGGTCCCTTCCAACCCTGATATTCTATGATTATGGTATTCTAATGCCCAAATTATGTGTGTGTGGTTGTTTGACCTTTACTACAAAAGTTTCTCGGTCTTCAATCAACAATTTAAGTTAAGGCTGCAAAACAGGTTCCATTCAAACTGAATTTTCACAGTTTCATAACTTAAAACTGGAGCAAAATCCCTTCAACTGCTTTTACAGTTGAGTGAAAGTGAAAAAAAAATACACCTTTTCTGATTTAAACCAAAACTGCTATGATCATATACATCACTGAGGAGTAGTATGCTTGTATGGGGAAATTATGTTATATATATTATATATAAAATACATTTGTTTACACATTTATGATTGGATGCAATTGCAGAATGAGCATGCACATCAAAAAAGATCACCATGGGCAAGACTTTCACTTGCCCAACGCACCCACGCAGGAAAGTAAGCGGTTGGGCTACCTGGAACACCAGTGTATGCAATGGGGACAAGCGCAGGCACCACTAACACTAGCCCTCCTTTACCTCCGCAAAGGTAACCAGGGAATGGATAATGAACACAACCACTGGCTCTGTTCCCACAATATGCCAGTTAGCACAACTGAACTGGCACAGAGGGAGAAGAATTTGCTACTACAATAGCCAGTAGCAGATACTTTCTCTCTTAGAACAAAAACGAAGGAAGCTGAGAAAGGAACTCTTTCCTTGCTGCACCACACTCTGGGATAGATGTAAGGTCGCAATCTGGCCCAATGTCTCTCAATAGACACATAAAGATAGATCTATTTCATTTTTACGCACAGCTAGTTAAAGTGGGGTTCTAGTAAGAAAAGCAACTATGTGAAAATGACATGTTCTAACTACCGATCTATCTGCTCTTTTTAATTATTAAAATAAGGATATTTAAACTACTTTGTACTTTCATAGCATTGCAGAGCCACATGTTGCAGTGTGAAGTGGGTTATATTCCTTCTTGTGAGTGATCAAAGTTTAGTGAAATTTGTAAAGATGAAAGATAAAGAGCTGGACTGTTTTCAAATGTTCATAAACATTATTAAATTCCCAACCCATTTTTGCCCAAACTTTGTCATGAGCTTATTCCTCAGTGATGACATTTAGAATGCTCAGTTTCCAAATTCAGCTACTAATGTAATGTACCTGGGGGAAAGTTTTTTGTTTTTTTCTTAAACACATCTGCATACACAACCGCTAAAAGAGCATTCCTTGAAACTTTCTAAAGTAATTCATCTTTAGGTAGAGACCAAGCATGGAAGATTTCAGCCTAAAAAGTTATTTTCAAAAAGTTATAAGTAAATGAGAGCACAAGATTGTAATGGAAAATAGCATTTGTTACTTAGGGAACGCTATGATAAAACATGTACAAAACATAGTGCCACACAATACATTTGCATGGCACTTAATCATAGAAAATGACATAGGTATGTTACTCTGTAGGGGCTGTAGTGGGTAAATGTGGCAAAATGTACTTCACCACCTATATACCTCAATCTATATTTCAAGGGAAACCACAGTGGCACTGAAAGTCAGACGGATAATACATCAATATGGCGATGGCACTGAAAGCCTCTGCATGCCCTTTTTGCACCAACATATGGGGAGTTAACAGAACACAGGGAGGATAACAAAGCATGAAAGTGGAGTCTATCTGATTGGACCTGCTATGAAATAAACACCTATGAAGCACAGGTTGAGCTCCCAGAGAGATTCTCAAAGAATACCTTTGAGGATTTCCTCAAGGTTTTCTGTGTCACCTTAGAATTACAACAAAGAGCAAGCTCAGGGGAAAGCCTAGTACCCTTCCTGGAGACTTGCTCTGATATTTAATTTTTGAATTAAACACAATTTTAATTAAATGGAAAACTGCCAAATGCCAGAAACAATATGGACATATTCCAAAACTATATTGTGCTTATTATCAAGGTTCTCTATTTATTAACATGGCTGAAAATGGCTCAGCTGGCTGCTTTTATAGGAGTGCACATCTCTAGTTTGTTCACAAGGTTAAACGTTATAATTTAGTTCCTACATCAAATTATTACTATTACACCATAATTCCCCCTTGCATGCTGTTTGGTTCATGCTTTATCTGCAATAACAATTCTGCAAATGGAACTTAGGAATTCTTTTGATAAACCACAACCCAGAACAGAATCCAGCTAACGCTCCTATAGTTCTGTTGGCCCTCAAAGGTTATCAATAATAATAATTAGTAAAAAGTCATTTTTCAACACTAATGTCTGCAGACTCAATAAACGCAGATCTGTTGAGTAAGAAAATGCCAATAATACAGTCACCTTTCTGACCACAACCACATTTTGAAAGGAACATCAAGTACATTTTTGTACTTTTTTTAAACAAAGCATTCACCACTGTTAGTAACATCACTGTACAAGTTTGAAATCAGTTTTCCATACATTGTGTCCCTCTCCCTTTTTTTTAAATGGTAAACATGGCAAGACAACTTGTACATTTACTGTATTTCCCTGTTCAGTTCATAGCTATGGCAATTAAGTTTATTACTTGGCTTTACTCTGCATCAGAGAAGCATGAAAACACAGCAGGTCATACCTAAAATGTGGCGTGGCTTTTCTTATATGTCTTGATACCAAAGCATTTAAAAGGAGAAAAAAAGTTTGGAGTTCAATCCTGTAAGATGAAAGCAGCCTCCTGGGAGATTCCTCGGACTGCTAGGAACTCTGCAGGCTCAATTCCCAAAGAATGGGCTCATAGTTATTTATAATATGTGCATGTTATCCAGGTTCTAAATACCTGTGGGTCCAATCCTGAAGGATGCCAAGTGCTTTCTTGGAAGCATTCTACATCCTCAACTCACAAGCAGTGGTGGGATTCCTGCTGAAGCCCTTCTGGGGTTTGAGCCCAAATTCTGATTTGGAAGGCATGCCCTTGATTATAAACTTTTTTATGTACATTACTTATGAACTGATATTACTTGACAATATCCCTTTATCGTAGTAAATATCCACAAGTTTAGTTTGATTATAAATTATATAGGATGCAATATACTGAAGAGATCACTAACCATCTTGTGGACTAGACTGTTTTAACAAACAGGTCTGTAATAGCTTCAAGAGTAGCTGTAGACTTTTATCCGTTTTCAGTGTTGGTATGTAAGCATTAGTGCCAAGTTTCAACAAGACATCCAGAAGAGGGTGCAAGAAAGACTTTAGTTCAACCCGTTCAGCGTTGCTTTTTTTGCTGCACAAAACAAAAATTAAAAACAAATATTCTGTGAACTTTTCTTAAGTGTCTAAGTCACATGAAAATCTAGGACTTAGGCGCCAAAGTCATTTAGGCACTTTTGAAAATTTTACAAGACAAGTTCTAAGGCAATTGACTACAGGATGATCCAAAGCCCACTGAAGTCAACTGGAGTCTTTCTACTAGCTTCAGTGGGCTTTGGAACAGGCCCAAAAGAAAAATGTGACGAGATTCCTACTTGCCTTTGTTTATTCTTCATCTCCTCCACATCTGCAGCCAGCAGAATCATTGTAGCAACAAGCTTAGCTTCAAACCAGTCAGGCATACAGCAGTTTTCTCCTGATTAAAGAGAATTTAAATTTTCCATGATATTTTTAAAAAAAATCTCAGAATAGTAATTTTAACTGCTAATGTAGGTTTCCAATCCTATTAACAGCAGGCAGTGATATATAAATGATTCATTAATTCAATGTACAAAATATCAGCATAAATATTAATAATGAACACTTTGCATTCTTGTATATACATTTAAATTAAACCAGGTTAATTTTCATCCTCTACCTACTACATAAGAAGGCATCTACCTGCCTTTTGGTTAAAATACATTTTAGGCTACATGTTAGGTTCTTTATCAGTAAATCCTGATAAACTTTTTTTAAAAGTACTTTTTAAAGGGAGGCTGGGATTCTCAAAGGAGCTTAAGGGAGTCATCCCCCTGAAATTCAACCTACTTAGACTTAAAACAATTCTTAAAAACAATTATGAATGTTTGAAATGTGGCTGTGAGGCAAAAAGTAGAAAATTCTGTTCAGAATTTAGCTTTGTGCTCGTGATTTGCATGCATTTATTAAACTGCATACTTCTTGTGTTATAAGAATTTACAAATTCATCTGCTGAACAAGGTGAAGACTAATCTCAAAAATCCTAATTGCTTGCAAGTATGTGCAGAAAGCTGTTTAGCTCCAAACTAAAAGTACGACACAACACATTTGTATATCCACAAATATGTAAGTCCAGAGTATGTAATTTATAAATTCTGTTAGTGCATGCTATGGATTTTGTAAACTGTGCAACCTCAATAAATCTATATTTTTTTCCTTTCCTAAACGGAGACTGGGAAAAAAATAAAGAAGGAAATTAAATGCACAAAACTACTAGTGCTAATGCAACACTGAAGTTGCAAATCAAGCATTCAATTCAGCTAATTCCAAAAGTTTAAATTTTTTCTGCAATATTGTATTTTTTAGTCCTGTTTCCTTTCTTAAATGCAAATACTTTTTTATTAAGCATTAACAAAACAATATCATGAACTACATAGGATTGTGCAATGTAACAAGGTTAACACTGTATAAAAATCTTTAATTTTACAAATTTGACTTTAAGACATTAAGCTTGTTATATCACTAACTCTGGTGTTTGCATTTAGGAGCTATTAATTCATAAAGATTAACTGAACTTACTTTTTGATGCAGGTGCCTTAAGGTAATCTTCCACGAGAGTATGTACATATACACTTAATGAAGATCTTTCTTGATGCTCAGCATGGCAGTTTATGGACTTTCTGAAGCATCTGTCATGAGTATACAGCCAATCGCAAAGCTAAATGAAATAAACGTTACTATTTAAACACTTCTGCCAACTTAGGTTATACAGAAGAAAACAAGTAATCTGACACAACTCAATACACTTAAATTCTCTCGAAGTGTGTGTGTTGGTGTATGTAATAATACACTTTTGAGACATATGTAGAAAAAGGAAGAAACCTACAGTATTTTAAAAAAAAAATCCTGTGCTTGTTTAAGCTTTTGATACTCATAACAAGAGTAGAAAAGATGCTGAGCATAGTCATTACTTCATTAACCTGCTGTGCCATCGCATGCAGCTATATCTACTTATTCAGCCCGAATGTTCTGAAGTCCAAATATTACTTCTTCCATGTTTTTTCATTTAAATTTCTAATTCTGTGGCTGAATGTACCCCTTAAAGGTTGTGATATACGTGTATTTTGAGAATTAAAATTCACAATGGAAAGCAAAAAATTAATCTTACATGCAAATTTGTCTTCTTTGGGAATGGAGTTCTGTTATTCTTGTAAATGCTGGGTTTTGCCACACACACACGAAAATCAGAGGCAATTCTCATGCAATTTTTTGGCACCCAAATACTGGCCCTTTAAGAGGCTCCCAGACACCCACTGCCTCAGAAAATACTTCCAAAACTATGAAAAAGGAAAGACACATATAGCAGATAATCATTCTGAAGAGAAGGCAAATTTAAAGATAAGACAAAACAGTTTATTACTCCAGCAAACAAATACTATGTCCACTAAGAAGGGTGGATAAAAATCAATGATGTTAAAAATATATATATAAAAACAAATCTGATTTTTTTTTAATTTAAATCGGTTTTTTTTGATAAAATGCTTTTTGAGGAAAAAACCTATTAAGATACCTTATAGCTCAAAGATATCTCATTATGGAATAGGGATTATAAATTCTAATTCTGAGTCTGAGTACATTCATGTAATGTTTAAGAAAAGTTTTGAAAAAGAGTTCCAATAGTTCATGGATTAGGGACCCAATCTTACGGAGTTCCAGGGGCTTCTGTATAGATTATTTAGGTTAATCTTTCTATTTACCCAATGGGACTCAGTGCTCACTCTAGAAGAGAGCATCAGAGATGCTTAGTTGTGCAGTTCTCAAACTGTGGATTTGTGTCTCCGGAGATAACATGCTTGTTAACAGCAAAAATGTTTTAAAATACATAAATAATATATAGAGGTGAGAAATAGACTGCAACTCTATTGTCCTTCTGCAAATTTGTGTACACAGTCAGTCCCTTACCTCTCTCTAAAAGTGCAAAGTTTCAAAAAGTTCAATGAATAGACGATTGTTGGGGGCAGAATAAATCTGGACAGGGAGAAGAAGTCTGGAGATAAATGTGAGTAGGGAGGGACAGACAGTAGAAACAAAAGTGGAACTGTTTGAGCAGCATATTCCAGAAGTCTGGAGGTCTTTCTGAGTGTAGCCTTCATTGATTTGAGATCTACCATACCATTCTCTCACTATAATGGCAGCAGGCTGTAAAAGAGGCCCAGTTTGGGAATATTTTAATGAAGTTCCTCTACCTGTGGGTAAGACAGGCATGCATGCAAAATGCAAACAGTGCAACAAAGAAATGCAGGGCCTGGTTGCCCAAATGAAACAATATCATGAGAAGTGTTCCTTCTCAGGAGGAAGCTGCACTGAAGATGATGAAAGGAATGTCTGAACATGCAGGATCTTCAGGTTGGTAAACCTTTTAATTTCATACTTCTTTCTTAAGGACTGCTTGTCTTCCTTCTGGACTATTCTTGAATTCTCATGTTTGAGCAAAAAACTGTAGTGGTTACTCTATGGTACTAGCATTTTAAATGCAGTTGTGATAAAAAATAAATAACTGAAATAGGCAGATCTTCCTTTTCCAATTTCCACCTTTAAAGAAGTACGGAGTGTCAGTGAATGCAATGAGTAATACTAAATGAGCAGTATGGTAATAATAATTAAATAACTGCATTGACTTATTTTGTTTAGGAGAATCCATCCTCAACATACAGGATTCTGAAGACTATCCACCTTCAATATCACCACCATTTTCTATATCTGTTATCTGCCAATTATAGTGTTTCAGTCTCATCATGTATGTCACACAGCCACAGTATATCACCTGTAGCAAAAAGAAAAAAATATCTCCATCATCCAGAAACAACCACAGATAAGTTTGTGATAACCATCAGTTTACAAAAAGAGGTAATTGATGAAAAAATTGCCCGGTTTGTTTATGCAACAAACTCCCCTTTCTGTATGATTGAGAACCCACAAGTCATTAACATGGTTCGGTCATTAAGACCAGAATACAGTCCACGCAACAGAGCAGATGTCGCAGGAAAATTGCTGGATAAAGTGTATGAAAGAGAAATTGAATAGTGTGCAAAAGGTCTAGAGGGTGAAATTGTTAACCTGAGTCTTGATGGGTGGAGGAATGTCCGCAATGATCCTGTTGTATGTGCTTGTGTAACACAGAAGAAGGGAATGTCTTCCTTACAGAAACAATCAATAAAATCAGGAAATGCACACACAGCAGAATACTTACAAGTAGCAGTAAAAGCTATAACAAACTGTGAAAAAAAATGTAAATGTCTATTACGCAGCTTGGTCACAGACAATGCTGCAAATGTATCCAAGATGAGAAGAAATTATTTAGAAGAGTCCCAAGCTAATAACATACGGTTGCAGTGCTCATCTGCTGCACCTCCTAGCCAAAGACTTCAGTGTTCTAGAAATAAAGGCTAATGTTGTTGAAACTGCAAAATACTTCCGTAACAGCCACTTTGCAGCAGCTGCTCTGAAAAATGTGGGAGGAACCAAGCTAATTCTCCCACCAGACATGTGATGGAACTCAGTAGTGGACTGTTTTGAGCACTATATCAAGAACTGGCCTAACCTGATGAGAGTTTGTGAACAAAAGCGTGAAAAAATAGATGACACTGTCACAGCCAAAGTTCTCAACATTGGGCTTAAGAGAAATGTTGAACACATGCTGAGTGCCCTGAAGCCTATTTCTGTAGCCTTGAACAAAATGCAGGGAAATAGCTGTTTTATTGCTGACGCTGTTGAAATTTGGAAGGAACAGAGTGAGATCTTAAAAAGAGAAATATGCAGTGACAGAGTTAAATTACAAGTATTAAAAAATGAA
The DNA here is from genome assembly GCF_027887155.1 of Malaclemys terrapin pileata. Classification (NCBI taxonomy): domain Eukaryota; kingdom Metazoa; phylum Chordata; order Testudines; family Emydidae; genus Malaclemys; species Malaclemys terrapin. The sequence goes on along the minus strand of NC_071507.1, from coordinate 77,414,725 downwards.
TGGGACAAGCACTATCTCCAGCTCATTTTCTTACAAATATTCTCAATACTCAGTAGCAGGGTCAAACCTTAACTGCTGAAGAAGAGGAGTTGGCTATGACATGGACAACCAGCAATCATCCCTCCATAATGCCAACTATAATAAACTTCAGAGCTAAGGGTGAATTATTCAAGAAATACATGTTTGCTGATGTTTTAAAGAAAGTCACACCAGTGAACTGGTGGAAGTCACTTAAGCACTTGATTCAGAGACTGCTGAAGTGATAATCTCACTTTTAACAGCAGTAGCTTCTTCTGCCAGTGTAGAAAGTAAATTTTCTTCCTTTGGACTAATTCATTCCAAATTGAGAAATTGTTTGGGACCTGAAAAAGCAGGAAAGCTTGTTTTTCTTTTCCAGATTATGAACAAACAGGAAAATGAATGTGAAGATGACCTGAGTTACCTGCAGAAGCCAATATTTTAAGTTTCTCATGTTGACCTGGCGGACACAATCTATTTAATTTTTTTTTTAATATTTCCATGTAACTATTTTAGTTAAAAATGATTTTAACAAAAACAAACCTGATTTTAAAAAACTTTAATGTTTAAATAAATTCAAAAATGCATATGCTTGTTTTGTTAAAATATTATGTTTGCTGTTGAAGAAAAAAATCCAGAATACATAACATTGTTGTTTTAGTTAAATAAAACAATGTAAGTGTCTGTCTGGTGACGTTCTCCTCCTAATACTGCTTGGCAAGAAAATCCTCCAAATATTAATGATTAATCTATTGAATTGGAGATAGTTCACCTCCCAATGACTTCATAAATATCTGCTTCAATTACCTTTGATAAATGAAATAACCAATCATTCATTTTCTGATATAAAACTCATCTGAAAAGTTTTCAAAATAAATCACTTTAAAAATGTATAGTGTGTACCTTCTAAAAACTAAACCTACATCTACCTCTAAGTTGTGAAGAATATGTATTAAGGTTATAACAACCAACAAGAATGCACTTCTATGTAGAAATCCATGATTAAATCGAGTCTTCCTGACTAGTGATTTAAATCATGATTTAAATCAAATCCACCCTGGCGCTAACTTTGTAATTTCTGAAAAACAGCAAGTAGTAGGGGGAAAAGTTGGGGAGGAAAGTACCTACAATGAGGAAAAGAAAAAACATGTAATACAGGAATAACTGCTTGAAGGGCAGCTTCAGCCAAGGATATTACATCCATCTTGTATCGTTAATAAAAGCAGAGGGAAATGCCCAACTCGTGGCTCTGAATATCTCATAAGAAGTCCTGCTTCACTTTCTCTCCATGAAGTTACCACTGATCTAATGCAGTGAGCATAGATCTCTGATGGAAAAGATTACAGACACCAGTACAGGCTCCCCAAACTGTAGCCTTAATTTCCAAGGGAATGGCAAGGAAGAAAGCAGGCTGGCACTGTGGATGCCTGGAAGTCTTTTGTAGAACAAGTATTTGGGCACCAAAAGTGTGCATGAAAGAACTGATTCTGATTTGCACTAGGATAGGGCTAAACACAAAAGTTACAAATTAGCTCATGTTCTCTCTCTGGAGAATGCTGTGGCAAAGCAGGGCATACAAGTCCGGTATGAGCTCAGCTCCAGCTCTTATGCTGCTTTGAAGTGCAACAGAAGCTCTGCCCTCAGGAGAAAGCTGCTCTTGTGCAGAATTCAGGTGCTCTGCAGAAGAAAAGAAAAAAAACAACCTTCCCCTTCTTCCTTACCGTCTCACACAATGGAGGTACATATTAACATCTTCTGACTAATTATCTGCTGGATAGCAGGTTGAGGGGTAAAATTAATCCCCTCTTTAGTGTTACATGTTACAAGGTACAGATACAAAGCACAAATCAATTAGCACTCAGTGCCAGAAGCGCCAGATGTGCCAGTGCAAAAGGGACTGAAAATTACTTCACATGCATATATTAGAGAATTAAAACATTCGCTATAACTAATACCAATAGATCAGAACATTTTGATTAACACAAAACCAGCAGCAGTTTCAATTCTCACCTCCATCCATAGTATAGTCCCTCTGCTTAAAGACTCCTCTGGTCTAAGAGACATGAGAAAACTTGAAATCTCTGGAAGTGACACTTTCTCCTAAAGACATTATTTAAGGTTCATTAGTCCCCAACACACACACACTCACATACCCACGTAATATTTTAGTGTGAAACTGAGACGAGTTTGCTTTCATCTGGCAAATGTTTCAATAAGAAAATCATCTTTTCCCTCCCACCCCCAATTTATTACCACAGGGATATAAACTTTCCAGAAATATTCATTTTTGCCTTTTTTCAGGACACACGCACAGTTCATTTTCCTACAGTCTGATGTACCCATATAGAGATGTACACTGAAGGCGAATGAATGGCTTGAAGCGAGGTATTCACTGATGGCTTTTTTTTTTTAAGTGAGGGGCAGGGTGTGTAAATGGACAACCTTAGTTATATTAATTTTAGATATTTAGAAGCCCCTGACTAATTCTTCTGTTTCTGCCTTTTCACAGGAAGCCCTGCTCAGGTCAGCTCATGGTCAGCCACAGCAAAATCTGAGACAGCAAAGAGAAAAGGTAAGCAGCTGTATTAGCAGACAAAAGAAAATGGGGTGGAGAATACAAAAGAGAACCTTTCATGTGGCTATCAGGCATAAGCAAGAGTACTGTGCACTCCCCTTTCATTCAGTCACAAACACCTCCATTCTCACTGATGATCATATGACATCCTTATGGCAACTACAGCAATTGCTTATGTGGAAATACATTAGGAAAGAAAGTAATTTTAGATTATTCTAAAAGAGATTTAGCAGATTAAAAAAAAAAAAAAAAGAGCCAGCAACTATATGATAGTAAGTTCTCCAAATACCACTGGTTGGGAATTGCTACTTTGCAGGAAATTATTATTAACCTACCACCGTAGCTGTTAGGTGATAAGCAAACAACAATGTATTAGTATTATTGATTAGTAGTAGTCTTCACCATGTGCTATGCATTGTCCTAGCAAGAAGACATCCCCTACCCCAAAGAGTTTATAATCTAAGAAAGCAAGACACACGTGAATGGAGGGAAAGAGGGATACAATCAAAAATATGTATTTATATCATGTAGGTTTTATATACATTATATACATCAGGGTCTTTTTTTTTTTTAAATTAAAACATATAAATTGAACTCAATTACACCATCAGCCTATCCGCTGTTAGATGGCCAATGTCTTGTAGGCTTCACAAAAGAAATGAGGCCTGAGGAGAGGGCTTTGTTCAAGGAGAACACACACACATTGCTGGTATAAATGAAAAAGGCAGAGAAACATTTATCAGAGGGTGAACAACAGGCAGTCAGGACTAGCATCACTTGATGGAAGAGGCAGGAAGCTAATGCTATCAGAGACAAGAGTAGATAAGGAACAGGAGCAGAGTCTTTAAGGTGGAGAGAAGCCGTTTCTACTTACATTTGGATTTCTTTTAAGTGTAACATTAACTCTGGATTTCCTGGGTTTCTATTGCCCTTTTTATTTATTTATTTGCAACAGTTACAACATAGCTGTAATACTTTATCCTTAAATTACTAATATGTACTCAGTCTTAACTGCAGTTAAATATATAGTTTTTATCCAGGAATTCTACTGAATTACATCAATCAAGATAAAAGCATGATCCTTGTTTGAGGTCAAGTTTGAAGTTTAAGAAGAAAGTTTTCTGAGCTATCCAAAGCATCAAAATCATTTGAAAATTTTTGAACCACATTTTATAGCTTAAAAGTGCCTAGACAAACTCTTGTGATGTTATAGAGGAGAAAGAGGGGAAGGATTTCCTTCTGATTCAACACCGAGCATGAAAAATTTCAGTCCCATAAAATAATTTGAGAATTAGACAACTTATATTCAAGATTCTAAAATGAAAGTGATATTTTAACCTGACTATAAAGTCATCATGCTAACATTACAAATATTGTTTTAAAATCTTTTATGTCATTTTGAAAGTCTCTTTAATATTAAATTTTAATTGTTAAATAAGTGTTTATATGGCACCTAGCACAACGGGATCTTGGGTCCATGCTTCTAGGCATTGCAATAATACAAATATTATCAATAAAGTACTGCAAATGAAATGCTGAATAAAAAAGGATCAAGTTGTTTCATATGAAAAATAAAGTTAAAAGAATTATTAGTATTAGCATACAGACCTACATCACTCAAGCACATTTTTAAAATGGACATTGCCAAAACTACAAATTCAGTAAAATCAGCTGCTCAAGTTCTATTTGGCAGCACTTACATATTGCATTATCATCTCTGAAAAATAAAACATTACACTAGAAAAAAAAGAACTTACCACATCTGTCAAATGCATAGCTGTTTGCAGAAGAAAACACTGAGCAGCTCCCCGCAACAAAATTTGATGTGTGATCATAGTGCACTGCAGGACATCTCTGCAAATGGATAAATATGCACCTTAAATTATAAACAGATTAAGTAGCTCTTAAAATACATATTTACCAACTATATTTTAACTGTAGTGATCAATATATTAAGAATGCAGGAGCATTCAGAATGTGCGCTGCACTTTCTAAATATACAAGATGATATAATTCCTCCCCTGAAGAGCATACAATCGAAAACAAGTGGGGTTATGATTCTAAATAAACACAAAAAACTTTTGTTCAGTGACAATTAAGGTTGCATAAGGACAAAACCCACCAACTCAAAATCTGAAAAGCCTGGAAATGAAAAGGTAAGGGCCTCTATTCCATGTCACATTCACATTGCCTATAACGCTGTTGGTAAAACACTCCAACAATTCAGAAGGCTTTCATTCACTTACATCTCTAACAGATATCGAAAAGTAATATGTACCCAGAGTTCATTAAATTCTCACTCTATCACAAAACCTTAACAGTGATCTCAGATGCTCCTGTATCACCAGATTGGCACATCTGCCTGTCATACATTCCATGCATTTGGGAAATTACTCCCTTAACATTGCTGAGGTCATCGATAAGATTTTGTGCTAGAATTCAAAGTTGATTATGTTGCGATGAGCATTGGTTTTCAGTATCTGTTGGAGACAAAAGCAAAAGCCTTACAGACTGATGGAGTGTATTATTAAGTGTTATAGGCAATGTGAATGCCAGATACTTTTCCCTTAGTTTTTCATTTTCATGTGTTTCAGATTTTGAGTTGGTTGAGTGTGTCCTGACACAACTCTAACCGTCAATAAACTACATTTTTTGTGTTTGTTTCCAGTTCTTTTTATACAAGGTTGGTGTACCTCAGTTGGTAGGTTCCAGGATCAAGCAAGGAAGAGGAGCTGACAAATGACTGAAATGTAAAATATCTGTATTTTGACACACATCTTGAATAACCGCAGTTCCTGCACAAAGTGAGTAACCTCTTCTTCTTTGAGTAGTGTCCCTATGGGTGCGCCACTTCAGATTACTTCCAAGCAATATCCCTAGATGGAAGAGGGAGGTTTGAAACAGTCCAGAACTGAAGACAGTACGGTAGAACCAAGTGCCGCATCGGATCTGACCGCATGGATCAGAGAGTAATGTTTCAAAAACATATGTACTAAAACCCATGTAGCGGCCCTGCATACTTTAGATACAGGTACATTCTTTGTTAATGCTGTAGATAATGCCTACAATCTGGCTAAATGTGCTATCATCCTTTGGAGCGGATGAACACCTGCAGCATCATAACAAGTGATAATACATCTAGATATCATCCTGACAGTCTCTGAGTAGAGCTCAAGAACCATGCAGATCTATCCGTGAAGGAAATGAAGAGCCTAGGTGACTTCCTAAATTGCTTGGCCCTATCTAAGTAGAAGATCAATGCCCTTCTAACATCTAGGGTATGTAAACCTGATTCCTGTAGAGAACTATGTGGCTTTGGGAATAACATTGGTAGCTGAATGGATTAAGGTGAAATTCCGATATAACCTTAGGTGAGAATTTAGGGTGTGGATGTAAAGAGACCTTGTCCTTAAAGAATGTCGGGGGGGAAGAGGGGTGGAAAGGATCTGCCATCAAGGCTCCAATCTGCCAGACCCTATGGGCCAACGTAATGGCTACTAAAAATGCTGTCTTCATAGATAAATGCAACAGAGAACAGGTTGCCATTGGTTTGAATGGTTGTTTCCTAAGGTAACTGAGTAGCAGGTTGAGGTCCCAGGTCAGGGTAGGGTCTTTAATCTGCGGGTTGTCACTTCTCAGACCCTTAATAAACGTAGACAAAACCAGATGAGCAAATATGAAGAAACCATCTACCAGAGAATGAACGGCTGATATTGCAGTCAAATGGACCTTAATAGAACTGATAACCCAAATTTCCACAGATCCAAAAGACAATCTAGGACGACTGAAAGTAGCACCAAATCAGGCAGGAGGGAGTGACAACAACACTAATAGAAGAAACTCTTCTATTTCTTCAGGTAAGTAGTGCAGGTTGATCTCTTTCTACTAACACTTGTACTTCCATAGAGCAAGAGGATTCTAACCACGTGAACTATCGGAGCTGGAGAACCACTGGTTGGGATGAAGCACAAAACCCGCATCCTGTGACAGGTAACGAGGAATGGTTGGGAGCCTGAACGAGAACTGACACATACATGTAGAAGGTAAGGGTGCCAACCGTCTCTTAGCCAGGTTGCACTGTAAGGATAATTCTGGTTGTGCCCTGTCTGATCTTGTTCATCACTCTTAGTATCAGCAGCATTGGAGAAACGCATAGAAGAGAACTTTCTTCCAAGATAGAAGAAGGGCATCTCCCAAGGACTGGTGGCCCAGACCCCCTCTTGAGCAGAAAAGAGGACATGTCCTGTTCCTGGAGGTGGTGAAGACATCCACTTCTGGCAGTCCCCATTTTTGGAATATGCTGTGAACTTGGGTTCTAGATCCCATTCGTAATCCTGTGAGAAGCGTATGCTGAGGAAATTGGCTATGATGGTCTGAATGCCTGAGAGGTAGACCACTGATATTTGGATTTAATGAACCATGCACCAATTCCATAATTTCATGGCTTCAGCACACAAGGAGGGGGATCTTGCTTGTTGATATAGAATGCATGACCTTGATTGATTTGCCCATGATGAAGGGTAGGAAATGAAAGCAAGAATTCCTGACAGTCCTATTCTCCAACAGATTGACGTGGAGACTGGTTTCTTGAGTTCTCCATTTGCCCTGAGTTGTGAGGGTATGGAGATGGCCTCCCCATCCCAATAGTGATAAAGTCACTGATAGGGCTACACTACAGAAAGGAATGCCCGCACAGACATTGAGTTGATCCTCCCATAGTCTAAGGAGTTCCTCACATTGTAAAGGAACTGTCACCTGTCTGCCCAAGGTGTGTCTGACTGGAGAACAGGTCATTCTGAGCCAACCCTGGAGGCGGCGGATACACAGCTTTGTGTGATCATTCACAAAGGTGCAAGCTGCCATGTGTCCCAGCTACTGAAGACAGTTCCTCATAGGTGATACATAGGGGAGCATGCGGGGTTAAGTGCCCCACCTCCAGATTTCTGCTTGGCTTGCCGGGGTGCGAGGAGGGGACTCTGTCCTCCACTGCACTGCCCCCTGGCATGCTCAGCCCCTGTCCCTGACAACTGGGCCCGGGCAGGTAGCAGAAGGGGCAGGACCAGCCACTTCTCACACCGGCTGCTCTAGGTCACTGCTCTGTGCAGAGCAGCAGCTGCCTGAGAGAGAGCCTGGCTGGGGAGGTGATGGCGGCAGCAGGCTGCCCCCCACCTTGGCCCAGTTGCCAGGGACAGGGGCCGAGTGAACTGGAAACCAGCAATCTGGAAAATTGTTGTTGATGGGCAACCCAGTATGGTCATTGGCAGGGCCTGTAGTACAGAAGTGGGGATGACATGCAGGGTTGGTTCCACCACTCTCAATGAGTCCAATCTTCCCTATGACTTTCAAAGAACGTGTTTCTGAAGGAACATGTTAGAGAACCATGAACAGAAATAGAGACTGACTGGAAGTCACTTTCGTCCTCCTCCATCTCATCCAATGGAGGAGCACATGTAGAACACGGTAGAGTCCTGTAGTCCAGCCAACAGTAGTCTAGAGATCGGGATCTTAGTACCGAGAGATTCTCAGTACCCACCAGGAGCAGGGACTCCGGTTCATCTGTTATTGAGAAGTCCTTAGTATATCTGAACTCCTGTGGTACAGACACAGTATTCAAGGCCACAGTCACTGAAGCTGATGATTGATGTACTGAAGTAGATGCCAATGGTGTCTAGCTGAGGATGCCACATGCATGGGTTCTGACAGCTATGCTGAACTTGGTGGTGCCAGCCCCAAATGTCTATGCTTCCCCTCCTTGCTGATAGAAGGTACCCAGACCCTACTGGAGCCATGTCTCTCCTTCATGCTCTGGGACTTTACGGTCCCACTAGTACTGGAGGAGGAGTCCTTCAACTCAATGATACCAAGTCAAGAGGTTGAAGCTTCAGAGATTGTGGATCTCACCTGGACTTTTTGGAGCTGGCTCTTTTTGGATGCCTTCCCCATCCGGGGGGCGGGGGGGAAGGGCACGGAGGAGTTGGAGGGTGGCTCCTGACCTAACTCAGAAGCTGGCCAAAGGAAGTGATCCTTCATTAGCAGTCTGCTTTTAATCTCCCTGTTTTTCCTTGCCCTGGACTTGAGGGTCAGGCAGAAGTTTAACTACCGGGAGACGTAGAACTCCCCCAAGCAATGGAAACACTTTAAGCCCATCACTCACAAGTACAGGAGAGACATCATCTGAAACCTGGAGAGCCAGGCATTCCCCTGCTACAAAAAAAACAAACAAACCAAAAAACCTCTCTCTGAGGGGAAAGAGGAGTTAGATCAAGGGTTTGTGTGGCACACGCACACCTGAAGTGAAGCACCCTTAGGGACACTATTTGAAGAATCCAGGGTTCTATTGCTGACTCTGGGTGAAGCATGAAGTTGAGCGGTTAGAGACTGAATGTGATTTGATTATCCTATCTGAAAGGCAATGCAGCCAAATAGCTAAAAATCTGCGTCTACCCCATTAGAATCCTATTCCTGCTATTAACTTGTTTGCCTAATGCAGTGGCAGCTCTTAATCGTCTACATTCTAGGATCCACATTCATGCGTTTGGTCAACAGTAAGAGTGGGGACCTGCATGAGGCCCATGGTTGTCTCTTGCCCAGCTCACAAAATTTCTCCTTGGTTAAAAGGGTATTTGGTGGGTGGATAGGCTGATTGACCTTCCTCTGTCTCTCTCACCCACCCACAGATGATTTCATCAGAATGGAAGGATTACATCATCAGTGCTAAATATGGTGGGGTCATCCTGGTGCATTTCTTTTTCCATTTATGGAGGAAAAAGTGAAAAGTCATGACAATCACAAGCACTATGTATTTGTAATTGATATTGTATTAATCAGCACATACGGAGCAGCACATGGAGCAAAGCAAAGAGCCCAATGTCTTAGATGTCCTGCAAAAGAGAATCCAAGAAAGATGAAACAATCCATTGAAAAACTTCAAAAGGGGGATTATTTTGGAATTATTATTCTCTCTGAATCAACCCAATTTTCAAACCAACATGAAAAATTCAAATTGTACTCAAAATTTACAATCTAGGTTTTGGCCATGTTAATAAAAGTTTAAAGTGCCTGTTGAAATTAAAACGGATTTCACCTTAACTATAAATTCATGACCAATGCCTCCGTAATTAATGATTATGTAATATTGCCATGAGTACTGCAAAAGAACCTTCTAATGTTAAACACATAGGTTATAGGCACTATCACCCACTGAAGAGCTCTCCAATTAAATCAAGTTTTCCCTAAAAACTGCAGTATATGAGTTAATTCACCCCCACTGGATGGGTAAGAATTGGAGTGCAAACTGTATCGCCTCTAAGCAAGCGGACATAGCTTTACCCAAATTGGGGAATTCACCCTTAAAAGAGGGTAAGCACCATTTGAAATATTGCTTTCACTTGGAAGTTCACCAGAGGAGAGTAGCTTTACATTCCAGAGGGTTCACCACAAGATCCTTAGTGGCAAAGGAAGCCAGGAAATACACTGAATTAGCACATCATTTTTGTGCCATGACCATAACTCCTTCCCAGACAGCGTCATGTGCTATGTGGGTTGTGGTAATTAGCTGCAAAAATGGTACTGTGTCAGGGCTTACAAGAGGGTTGTGCTTGCTGCCAATACCTCTCAAGGCAGACTTTCTGCCACTAGAGCTTGGCATATCCATTAGGGAACCAACCAAGACCAACATGGGAGAAAAATTTGCCACAAGGTTCACAATTTGTCCCTCACATTCACTTTGTGTTCTTTAATCAGAATGCTATTGACTACACCTGTTTAATGCTGCTTAATTTACTACTGTACTTATATTCTTAGATACTAGGAATATGCAAAAGTGCTCGCTTAACGAAGATGTCTCTTTACTGAAGAACTCTGAAGAACACGAAAATTTGTATTAGTAAGTATGCCGTGTAGTCATACCCATGTTGCTCCCAGCATATTAGAGAGACCAGGTGGATGAGGTAATATCTTTTATTGGACCAACTTCTGTTGGTAAGAGAGAAGCTTTAGAGCTTTCACAGAGCTCTTCTTCAGGTCTGGGAAATTAAGGCATGTCAACACTAGCACTGTCCGCAAAACTTTTGTTGCTCAGGGTGGGGGGTGGGGGGGGAAAACCACACCCACCTCAAGCGACATAGTTTTGCCAGCATAAACACCAGTCAACACACTCTCCCGTCAACATAGCTACCGCCATTGGTTGAGCTGGTTTTATTATGTCGACGGGAGAGCGCTCTCCCATCAGTGTAATGCAGCTACTTGAGCAACCTTATGTGTTGGTACAGCTGTGCCACTGTAAGCTTGTAAGTGTAGACATGGCCTAACTCAAAGTGTCACTGCTAAATACAAGATTTGAACTGACTATGTGGTATAAGCAGTTAACACATATTTCAAGGGACCATTCAAGGTGAAGTGCCCCATTAAACACCTCTCCAGACACAGGGAGGAAAGGAAGAGTGGAGGGAGCAGCAGCTGGGAGAGGTTGTCAGTGGGTTCAGATTGTTGTAATAAGGTATAAATCCAGTGTTTCTATTCAGTCCATGATTTTTGGTGTCTAGCACAGCTATGAATTTAAGCTCCCAGGCTCATCTTCTGAAAGTGTTGTACAGGTTTCCTTTGCGGATAAGGACTGATAGGTCAGATATAGAGTGATCGCTTTGTGAAAAGTGAAAGCTTTTCTATTGGACCATAGTTGAAGAGAGTGGGGAAGGATAGAGAAAAAAAGTTTCTTTACAAGTTTAAGCTTTCAGTCTTTCTACTACATTTGATGATTTAAAATTTTCCCAAAAAGAGTCAGACTCTGCTGTGCATTCCCCAGAATTGTTTTATTAGTCTCCCAGAACCTGTGCATAAGTAAGAGACATAAAACCGCTGAAGTGTGTTACCTTAGAGCATGAAGTCCTTCTGTACCCAATGCTTTACATGATGGGATGCAGGCCAGTGCCATAGACAGAAACAAAATGGGAACAGCACACCAGTGCCTACTTGTCATCTTCTGAATAAACTTTAACAGGAAACTACCTTTAAATAAGAGCAACCAGAAAAAAATATATATATTTTGTAGGTCAGCTGAAATACAATATTGAAGCTACTGTATTTTGAAAAAATATCTTAACTGATAAAGTAGCATTTTCAATGAAAAATTCCGTTCTGTATAGCCAGAATCCACTTCTTGTTCTTTTGAAACCATTTAAATGATGTAGGTGCAGAGAGAGTGAAAGAGTGGGTACTTTCATGATGAAGATTCAGGGTCAGTTGCTTGAGCAAGAAAGCCAAAAATCAAGCTCTTAAATAGCAAGGATTGTCTACTACTATTTGGTTTCAATTTTAATATTTAATTTGGTTTTAAATTATCTATTTTATCATGATTTTCAGTTGTATATTTTAATTGATTATGCAGTGCTACAAGCACTTCCACAGAAAGGACAGTAGCTTTTCAGGAAAACTGAATTGCAGAAGCACAAGTGTAAGATACTTTTCCATTTACAATTACTGAAATACAACTTCCTTGAAAAGCTTATTGACTGTCCATTACTTCTCTTTTAACTATGTTACTGTGCTACAGGAAATTCAATATTTAATTTTTTTTTTTAAATGAAAGAATAAAAACTAGAGAAAACAAAATGGACCGCTTAACCGCTGAAAGATAAATTGCTTTCTAAAAATACTACATTTTGGCCCTTCCTCCTACCTCCCCCCCTTTTTCTTCCTCATTTCCCTTCTTTCCTCCCTCTTATCTCCTTTCCCTACCTCCTTTTTCCTCCCAACAGGTCAGCAAGGCTCCTCCTTCTCCTGAAAATATCTGCCATACATTTGTAACACTGTTTCAAAACTGAATTGGGAAAGAAGATTTACCATGTGCAAGCAAACAAGAGAAACTAAAAACTCTAATATACAACGCTTATTGTGGAGACGAGACCCAATGGACTGTAGGAAGGGACTTGGAGTAAGAGAAATGGCTCAATCCTAGGTTCTGATTTTGAAATGTGATCTGTGTGATCCAAGAGCGAGACTGGGGCCCATCCCACTGAAATCAGTGAAAATTTTCTTGAAGTCACTGAAAGTATTTTCCAATTACTTCAATAGAAAGACTGAGCATGAATCATAAAATCATAAAAATGCAGGGCTGGAACAGAGCTCAAGAGGAGGAAAGTTAGTCAGTGGGTTCTTAAGCACTTTTAAAGTATATTTTCTTTTGTTTGCTTTTGATTTATTTCGCCCTTCTCTTTCTTGTAAACTTCTGACGTTTTTGGTTCCTGCTAAAGGAAGCAAGAGGCTGAAACGCTGTCTGCATTGCTGGAAAACAGCTTGAAAATTCTGAACCCAAAACCACACAGAGCAAAAGGATTATCACAGAGAGAATTGTATGTTTGAAGTACTGTCACTGAAAAATAACTCTACAGCAACTATACAAATCCCTGCGTTATGATTGACCACTAAGACTGTAATCCAGAATCATATGCTGCACAGCTGAGAAATAACCATATGATGTGTACACAGATCAGACATTTAGAACCAAAATTCCATCACTGAGAGGGAGGGGAATGTTATTGCTCTATTGTTCTCAATGGGAATTGCTGGGTGCGGAATATTTTTATAAGTCACAGAACTGGAACGGACCTCGAGAGGTCATCTAATCCAGTTCCCTGCTTTCATGGCAGGACTAAGTATTATCTAGACCAGAGGTTCTCAAACTGTGGTCTGCAAGCTCCATTCAGGTGGTCTGCGGATAGTTCCCTCTAAGGTGGACTATCCGCAGACCACCTATCCCCCCTCCTTCCCAGCCCCAGCTTGGGAGCTACCGCGCACATCCATCGCATTAGAAAGGTAAGACTACTGATATTAAAATATGAGTTGTGTGCTTTTATTTGTAGAACAAAAAAAGGTTAATGATTAAGTTTAGAGAGAGCGAGAGCACGCTTTTATCCAAAGCGCTTTACAATAGCTAGCTAACGGTACAAACAACATTTGGAAAGATCATTAAGTGGTCTGCCAAGACTGTCAGCAATTTTCAAGTGATCCACAAAAAGAAAAGTTTGAGAACCACTGATCTAGACAATCCCTGATAGAGGTTTGTCTAACCTGATCTTAAAAATCTCCAATGATGGAGATTCCACGACCTCCCTAGGCAATTTATTCCATGGTTTAACCACCCTGACAGTTAGGGAGTTTTTCCTAATGCCCAACCTAAACCGCCCTTGCTGCAATTTAAGCCCATTGCTTCTTGCCCTATCCTCAGAGGTTAAGGAGAACAATTTTTCACCCTCCTCCTTGTAACAACCTTTTATGTACTTGAAAACTATTATGTCCCCCCTCAGTCTTCTCTTCTCCAGTTTAAACAAACCCAGTTTTCTCAATCTTCCCTCGTAGGTCATGTTTTCTAGACCTTTAATAATGTTGTTGCTCTTCTCTGGACTTTCTCCAATTTGTCCACATCTTTCCTGAAATGTGGTGCCCAGAACTGCACACAATACTCCATTTGAGGCCTAATCAGCGTGGAGTAGAACCGAATAATTACTTCTGGTGTCTTGCTTACAGAGGTACTGAATCTCTGGAGGTCTTGTGCCTCTTCCATGGCACCAATGACAGTGATCAAGCTCTGGACTCAGACAATACAGGAGGAGCACTGTGGACCAATATCGACATGCCCAGTGCCCATTCCAAACTGACGGCTCCAAGAGAGGATGATTGCCACCTCCACAAGAATACACTTAAGCTTGGCCGCTCTCTCCTTTTTTGAGCAATGCTGATAACCTTTGCAAATGTGACATTTGTCACTAACATGGGACTCCCCCAAGTGATCAAGGCAGCTGGGGTGCAGGTCGCTCACCGGCATTGGTTTGCTGAATGAACAACATGATTTAATCCCAGAGATTGAGGTACAGTTCCAGTACTGCTCCCAGTACCTAAAGCTGAACCCAGCAGTCTAAGACCTAAATCTGAAACTTATAACTAGCTAATTATCTTAACTACAGATTCCCTAAACTCTATGAAACTACGCTAAGCAAAACTGGGTATATTTTACAAAGAGTGAGAGAAGAATTTGGAACGATTGCAGCCTTACTACTGCAACAACCATCATGGTTGATAACAAGGAACTGAGAGGGGCCAGGGGCACCTCCACCCTTTATACCTGCACACAGCAGCACTGGATGCTCAAGCCACCCTAATAGGTACTGCTGAGGGGAAAAAAAATCTCCAGCATGCACTCACCTACAGTGGAATGGACATGTGCAGTCACTCAAAGAAGTACTATTGCTCTTCCAAATTTGGTGTCTGCCCTGGTTGACAAGTCAAAGGCATAATATTTCATGTAAGTCAATGGGTTACTCCACATTACTGTCTTGCAGTTTTAAGGGATTGGAAGATTTCTGAGGCAGGCAATAGCTGCAGGCTATGCTCTGGTGGCATGTTTCTTGATATGCTGTAGTTGGTTCAGGTAGGCACCCCAACCTGTCCCTGAAGCATCTGTGATAACACGTAGTTGGGAGGGGACAGGGAATGACTCCTTTTTTACATACACACACTGGGTCCATTCCCCTCTATTCGGCATTGGTGAGGCCTCATCTGAGATACTGTGCCCAGTTTTGGGCCCCACACTACAAGAAGGATGTGAAAAAATTGGAAAGAGTCCAGCGGAGGGCAACAAAAATGATTAGGGGGCTGGAGCACATGACTTATGAGGAGAGACTGAGGGAACTGGGATTATTTAGTCTGCAGAAGAGAAGAATGAGGGGGGGGGGGGATTTGATAGCTGCTTTCAACTACCTAAAGAGGGTTCCAAAGAGGATGGATCTAGACTGTTCTTGGTGGTAACAGATGACAGAATAAGGAGTAATGGTCTCATGTTGCAGTGTGGGAGGTTTAGGTTGGATATTAGGAAAAAGTTTCTCACTAGGAGGGTGGTGAAGCACTGGAATGGGTTACCTAGGGAGGTGGTGGAATCTCCTTCCTTAGAGGTTTTTAAGGTCAGGCTTGACAAAGCCCTGGCTGGGATGATTTAGTTGGGGATTGGTCCTGGTTTGAGCAGGGGGTTGGGCTAGATGACCTCCTGAGGTCCCGTCCAACCCTGATATTCTATGATTCAGTCCTCAAATAGTATCTAGCAGGGCTGGGGGTGCTACTGTGACCCTTTGGTACCTGTGGTATCTGGACAGGGTATACATGGACCTTAACGTAGCTGCATGGGCTGCAGGTGAAGTCTGGCAAGCAGCATACATACACACTAACATATGGCCTCAGAGCCCCAGACACACATGTATAATCATTGTTGGGTTTGACTTTACATTGTTTGCCATCGACTGGAGAGAGTGGAATCTCCCAGCGGGGGTAGCAGCCAGCCGGGAGCCCAGGAGGCAGCTGTGCTCCCAGCAGAGAACGGAGAGTCGGGGGGGAGTAGGGGGCGGGAAGAGCTGGTGTGCTGAGAGCCCATGAAGCAGCCAGGCTCCTGGCAGGGAGCTGCGAGCGGAGCTGAGAGACTGGGCTCTCAGCTCCCTACACTGCCCCTCTTAGGTCAGTGGAAGTGCTCCTGGTGAAGACGCACACCACTGATTAAAGGAGGGTAGTGTGGACGTGAACCACCACAGTAATTACTTCAGTTGCTGTAAGTCGATCTAATATAGGTTGACTTAAGTTTTTAGTGTAGATGTACCCTAAGTATACCTAGATCATCCATGACAAATGTTTTTCTAACCAGTTCCTAAAAATTTTCAGTGATTAGGATTCCACAACTACCTTTATAGTTAAAAAAAAATTCCTATTATCTAACCTAAATCTCCCTTGCTGCAGACTAAGCCAATTACTTCTTGTCCTACCCTCAATGGACATGGAAAACTATTGATCACCATCCTCTTTATAACAAACTTTTATATATTTGAAGATCATTACATCCTCCCACAGACTTCTCTTCTAAAGAGTAAACATGCCCAATTCTTTCAACCTTTCCTCATAGGTCATGTTTTCTTATTCTCTTATTTTTGTTGCTCTTCTCTGGACTCTCTCCAATTTGTCCACATCTTTAATCTAGCTGAGTCCTCACCAGTGCCATTACAGCAGAACAATTACCTCCCATCTCTTACATATGACACTCCTTTTAATACATCAGAAAGTGACATTTGCCTTTTATGCAACAGCATTACATTGTAGATGAACATTCAATTTATGATCCACTATTACCCCCAGATCCTTTCGGTGCCCGATTTCAACATGGGAGTTGTTGGTGCCTGATTTGATATTCTTGTTGAGGTCGGCGTCTTTCCTTGGCACTGTCTTTTTTGCCACAGTCTTAAGCGATGCTGACTGCTCAATGGGTCACTTGATAACACTGGTTTGTTCATTAGTAGGATTTTGGAACTTGTTTCATTTATAAACTGTTCCAAAAGGTGGAATTTCAGTCTTGTCTTGTGCGACTTGCACACCCATATTGATCATCTGTTTAGAATGTGCAATTTGCCCAGAGAACAGAGATACCTACTGTATCCATCCTTCAGAGGGAATAGTCCATTGCAGGATGGACAGGGCTTGAAGCCTGTAGGTTTCAAGTGCAACAACATGCTGATCAGAGCCGGCTCCAGGGTTTTTGCTGCTCCAAGCAGCGGGGAAAAAAAAAAAAAAAAGGCGATCGCGATCAGCTCTACCCGCTGCTTCAGTCTTCAGCGGCAGGCCCTTTGCTCTGAAAGGGACCGAGGGACCCGCCGCCGAAGAGCCAGACGTGCCGCCCCTCTCCGTTGGCCGCCCCAAGCACCTGCTTGCTGGGCTGGTGCCTGGAGCCAGCCCTGATGTTGATGAACCCTGTTAGACTTGGTGGTGGTGGTGGGGGAGGGGGAAATGTACAGAGAAGGGGCATATAGGGTCTGACCAGCAAAATTTGGTCCAGGCAGGTCAGCTCAGATCATGGCAGTTGAAAACAGGAGATAAGAAATGGTTCTGAAGAAGTTCGTCTGAGCTACAAACTAGCAAGTTAGACACTCTTCCGGCTCTGTCTTGCTGGCACAGATAATAAAAGAGAACTGAAGAGACATTGCAACTGTTCTTCCTTTGATGCCCTCACATGGGAGTACAAGGAAGCACACGGCACATGCACAATTCCAACAGATACACCTGCTCAAAAATTTGAGGTCTCATGTGCACTGGGCACACGGGTACCTACAGTGGGATCCACACTGACACATACTCAAAGAAGAAGAAATTTTTGTATGAAAACATTTTAAAAAACATAGACAGACAGACTAAGGAGATTCAGTCTATGACTCGTGCAGTACACTAGCAGGGAGAGAACACACTAGTAAACATGTACATTAGATACTGGAAATGGATCCATGACCCTTACTTCCCTTATCTTTCGAAAGAAAAAATTAATTAAAACGTACTTCTTTCTTCTTCTGGAAGAAGTGTGAGGTAAGTAGACAAAAACTTCTGTAACTTCATCCCTAAAGGAGGACAAGCTCCTATCAACTGGCCTGGTGACCTGTTTGGTTAAAAACATAAAATTAACAATATGCACTTTATAAGAAGGGACGTCAAAGCCCCTTATAAAACAAATTAATCAAAAACATTACCTAATTGTCTAACTCATTAGAGTGCAAACAGCCAATCAAAGTAAAGTGTTTCAATATGAAGAATTGTTTGGGTTTTTTTTAAGTGCTTTTGATACTTTTAAAGGGTATTGAAAATGTAAATATTGAAACTGAAATACAGCAATTGCCATGCTGAATCATAACTGTGGTCCATCTAGTCCAGTCTCCTATCTCTGACAGCATCGGATGATTCCCAGAAAGATGCAAGAAACCCTGCAGTATCAGATGTGGGACAATGTAATCGCAATGAAGGTTTCATCTTAATCATCTTAAGACCTGAAACATGAGTTTTATATCCTTTTCAAAATGTATCAGCATTAGCTATTTATAATTCTGGATATTCTTGGTATCCATATAAATGTCCAATCTCTGTCTATTTCTCTACCTTTTTAAAATACGCCTATATCCACTCATCCAGTGCTCTGAGTGCCTATCCCACATGTTAAAAATTACAAGAAAAATATACACTGTTGTTGTAGCCATGTTGATCCCAGGATATTAGAGAGACAAGGTGGGTAAAGTAATATCTTTTATTGGACTAACTTCTGTTGGTGAGAGAGACCATAAAAGATATTACCTCATCCATCTCATCTTGCTAAGAAAAATACAGACAAAGGACTGTCCATAAATATTTCCAGCTCAACCCTCACCCTGAACAGCCTTGACAAAGAGGGGAACAAGATGGGTTTTGCAGAGTGCTCAGAAGGCAAACAAATCCTACCTCTGGCAGACCAAGGGGGGAGGGGGAAGCAAGTTCCAAAACTGAGGATCTTTCACATAGAAAGCACTGCCAGCAGTTCCCTCTTATTTATATTGAGGGAGATCCAGATAGAATGCCTCTGTTGAGCTCAGCTGTGGCAGAATATCGTAAGAAGAGAGGCAAGCTCTCGGGTAATCAGGTTCCAAACCATTTAGACTTTATGGGTTAAAAACAACACTTTAATTCTACCCAGAAACATACTGAAAGTCAGTGGAGATAACGTGCTCCCAACATGCAACTCCACTTAATAAGCAGGCTACACCATTTTGCACTACCTTCATCTTCTGAATATTCCCAATACAGCCCCATGTACGACACATTACAGCAATCTAATCTTGAAGTGACAGAGGCATAGATTTTTGTGGCAAGGGCCACAGAAGAGAGAAACGGTCACACTCTTCTTGCCAGGTGCAGAAAAACACTCTTGGCCTCAGCCCCAACCTGGGCATCCAGGAGCAGCCCAGGATCCAATGCTACCCCCAAACTAAACTCCCCCCCCCCTTTTTTTTTTTTTTTTTTTTACAAATGGTGGCTGCATGCTCTTTATGAGGGGCACAGATGTAAGTTCTACCAACTCTTCCAGCTGCTCTCTCCAACCCACAAATGCTATCTCAGAGCTAGTCTGCACTATGGAGTTAGGGTGGCTTAACTACATTGCTTAGGGCTGTGAAAAATTTCATACCCTGTACTATGTAATTAAGCTGTAATTAAGTCCCAGTGTAGACACAGGTAGGCCAACGGAAGCTGTGCCACTAACGTTTCTAGTGTAGACATCCTATGTCTATTCTGGTTTGAGTTTGAACAGTCAACTAATACTTATCCAAACTCCAGGTTCATCTAGGGCATTGGATAATTAATTCCGCTGTTCTGGCTGGGTAGGATGTGATAGAAACCTAGAGCTGGATATCATCTGCATACCAAGTGCACTACCCATTTCTCCTCACCATCCATTCTAGCAGCCTCATACACACATTGAACAAAAGAGGTCACAATAGATTCTTACCCTCCAAGATATCCTGTAACAAAACATTCCAAAATCTAGTTACATAGAAATTTTATCAGTTTTGAATTTGCCACCTTTTGACTTCATTGTGCTATGAGACACAGAGAACAGAAGCTCCCTATCTTCACTACTTTTATCATGTCCATGCTTATATTTCTCCTTTCTAAAATAAACAACCCCAATCTTTTCAATCTCTCTTCACATTAGAATTTTTCAGTGCCCTTTTTATTGCCCTCTCTGAAACCTCGACTTCTGCTGTATCCTTTCTGAGAGTGTGTAGTTCTGACCACCCTTATTCCCAATGAGGATGTACCAGTTATTTATATAATGGTATTATGTTTTTTCATATTATTCCCCATTTGTTCCTTATGCATTCTAACACTGTTTACTTTTTAGACCACAGCTACACACCAAGCCAAAGTCTTCACTGAGCTGTCCACAGTCATGCCAACTTTTTTTTCCTGAGTTGATACAGTTCGTTTAGAACCCTATGAGATGTATCGTTAATTATTTTTTTCCCCTTGAGTGTGTATCACTTTGCATTTATGAACACTGAATTTCACTTGACATGTTGCCCATTCATCTAGATGGGTCCATTCCGTCTGCATTTCCTCCAGGCCTTCTCTAGATTTGGATTAAGCTAAATAACTTTGTCTTCTGTAAATTTTGCTACCTGACTGCTTGCTCATCCCCCTTTCCAGACCATTAATAAATACAGTAAACGATATCAGACTTAATAAAGAACCTCGAGGCATCCCATTATTAAATTTCTGCATAGGATGAAAACTGACCATTTATTCACACGCTTTGTTCCTGTCTCTTAGCCAGTTTTTGATCCATGACAATTTTTTGCCTCTCACCCATGACAAAGTAAGTTTCTTTAGCACCTTTTTGTCAAAGGCCCTTTGAAAGTCTACAAAAGTCTACAAAATTATGTCAAATGCTTGACTGACATGTTTAAAGTGATATCAACTGATATTGCCCATCAAATGTAACGGTCCATTGCTCAATAATTACTAAAATAAATAATCAATGGTTTACCTGCCATAGAGAGAACTTTCTGAAAGTGCATCCATTAATGGTCCAATAATAAACTGGAGAGAGAAAAATTAAATTTACATTAAAACCAAACATTAAATTTTATACACGCACTAACTAGATTTATTTTACTTGTGATAAACAAGATAGAGGAAGGGTTCCTACTAATGAGAGAGACTTATTACTAACCTACAGCAGCAGGGGATTAAGCAATGAGCTTTGTACAGTCAGTCATTTTTGCTAGAACAACAACACTAAAAGAGCGGTGGTTTGCCTATTTGGTATAGAAGTTGGGCTACTGAGGAGAGGATGTAACCTGATTCGAGGAACAAGAAAGGCATTAATATTAGTTGCACATGGAAGTTGAAAGGAGGAAGAGAATGTGTCTTCACTGATCACTAGTAAAAATGTTAAGTAAAAACAGTCAACTTTAATAAAAAAAACCCCACCTGTTCCCCACTACTGTTCATACGTAGGGCCCTACCAAATTCACAGCCATGAAAAATGCATCACGGGCTGTGAAATCTGATCTCCCCCGTGAAATCTGGCTATTGTAGGGGAGACCAGATTTCACAGAGTTGGGCAGCTGGAGAGCAGCGGTTGCTGGCTGAGAGCCCAGCTCTGCAGGCAGCATTGCCACCAGCAGCAGTCCTTTACTTCTGCACTGCTGCTGGCGGTGACGCTGCCTTTACAGCGGGACGCCTGGCCAGCAGCTGCCCTCTGTCTGCCCAGCTCTTAAGGCAGCAGCACAGAAGTAAGAGTGGCAATACCACGAGACCCCTACCATAGCCTTGCGACCGACACACACACACACAACCCCCTTTTGGGTTGGGACCCCCATGGTTACAATACCGTGACATTTCAGATTTAAATATCTGAAACCATGACATTTATTATTTTAAAAATCCTATGACAGTGAAATTGGCCAAAATGGACCATGAATTTGGTAGGACACTATTCATAAGTAACCTTTAAGAGTACTACAACTGAAAAAGAAAAAAAAACGTTTTTCGCTTTGTACATTTTACAGCACTTGGTGTATAGTCAGTTCCTCTACTACAATCCCCTACAATCTATTTTCCATTTGGGTCTGTTTTTCATAAAACAAAAAAGAAAATTATTTTTTACAAAAGAAGAAAAAAAATTAGAACCATAACACTGACAGGAGTCCTCAGGGATATATTGTAATTGTAGCTATTTTTAACCTTTTTTTTAAGTTGACTATAAATCAAGTTGGTGTCACTTTAATGAGAGATTGACCTTAATTGTATAAAACAGAAATTTTGGCTTTTGAGCTACCTGCAAGCTATTTCTTGGAAGTGGGGCTGGACAGAGTACAGAATAGATCATTTATACCCTGTGAGATGTAAGCTAACTACTAAATCTATGCAAATGCAATATGTTATTACAACAGTAAAACAGAGTGTAGTTTTAACACCTATAATATTTCTTTATTATATAGTAAGACATACTTTTTTCATAATTTATTATAAGAGATACAGTAAAAAAAATTATTCAACAGTCTCTAGGGATATCGGAACCTTCCCACAATAAGGGGGGATAACCATCAGGCTTCAAAGTCTGTCCTTAGAGTAGTGAAACGCTGAGCATGGACTTCAAAACCTCCTCAGTAATCTCCTTTGTGGCCGGATGGTTCTGCTGAACTGAGGTGCTCAACAGCTCCAGTTCTGAAAAAGCTGAGGAGCTCTGCAGAACTGGAACATCAGCAACCCTCAGGGAGAAAGAGATCATACCAACCTTCATATAAAAAGAGTCCCAGTTAACTGGGATTCAACTAATTAAGGTTAGACTGCACTGGTCCCTGAAATAAGTATTTGTGGTAAATGACAAGGAACACTGCAATAGGCACTCTTTCTTTGACCAACATAATGTTAACCCTGATATCACTTCTAAATAATGTCATTACTATTGACATAGCTAAATTTGATATGGTTTCATAGAATTTGTCTACCAACAGCTCATGATTTAAATAATCAATTTAGGAAATGTTTCAGATTAAAATATCTATTTATCCTGGAAAATAGTTGGGAGGGAGGTTGGTTAGGGGAATACTCTTACCTCTGAAAATCCTGGTGAATTTGGAAGATGTTTTGCTTCATAAATCTCCAGAAATTGAGCAACACCTTCCCTTGTCAAAGTTTTGTTTTCACTCTCAAACATCCTTTTGTAAATGCACATATGCCATGATGGGTGAAACAACCAACAACCTGGTACAAAGATGACAACTTTAACTGGTGTCAAATGATAGTGACATCAGCATGTAATCTGTCTAGTAGTAAATTTTAAAGAAGTGTATCAAACTAAAGCGTAAAATATTGAAGGTATCATGACATGATGGTTAGCCATTACAAAACACTATTTAGAAAGAGGTTATACAAGTAGCTATTTATCTGGTGTCTAAAATGCACTTTTCTCTAAAACACACAATATAAGCATTTATTAACATAGCTGGAAAAACTTACCCAATGCTTTCTAGCCTAAAGACTAAAACTAATAGCAAGAGTGAAAAATACTTGTTTCCTTTTCCCCTCCAAGCCACTCCCTCTGTAATTCAAAGCAATAAACAGCTATCTACTGTATTTACCTGTGACAAACTGTCAATCAACTATCTATTTAACAGATTACAATTTAACTTACTACTCATATTTTATTTTGGTTAGATCTTTTTTCCCCTTCTCAGATTCACTCCATCATGGTGTATCTTTCCCAGTATTGTCTCGGATATCCAGTTCCTTCCTCTCCTTTGTCTACTGCAATGTTGCCCAGGCAGCCTGGCTCAGCACCTCCCTCCCCAGCATGTAAGACAGGGAAAAAGGAACTTAAAACTGGCTTCATTAGTTCATATTGCTGGCTCCCTGGGCCATGGCTGCTGCATTGTTCTTCTGGCATTCTACGTGGCCATCTTATTCTCTAGCTCCCACTGCTATCTGTCTATCTTAAGACAAAGCAAACTCAGTGGAAATGGGCCTATTTGTGAGGCGGGAGGGATGAGAATTAAAGGAATTTCATGGTGATAGAATAAGTAACTTTGCTGCAGGTACTGGTCTAAACAGCACTGACTGTCAGCACTGAGATCAACGGCACCGGTAGGTCATGTCTCATTTCAGACAGTAGTAGGGGGAGTTGAGCCATAGTTCTCACTCTGACCTTGGTACCGTAGGACTCAGGAGATGATGTGTGCGAGGAATGAAAATGACCCGAGTCTCAAGTGTTTGAGTTGCCCTTCTTGGGTCTGGATTCAAGTTTTTGTTCCAGAGAACGAACAAACAGTTTTGGACCTTGTGAGAAGATCCTAGCGAAGGTGACATCTCTTCTCCTCATGAAATCTAGGAGTCTTTGAATCCTTGTCAGGGGAAGCAGATGCAGAGCTTCAGGGGCACTTCTAGTCAGTATATACTCAGCTCTGCCAACTTCTGTATGGACTAGATCAGGGGCTGGATGCATTGATTGTTCAATAAAGTAGTCCCTCAAACACACCTCCTGTTATTTCTGTGTTCTCTTCTTGAATGACTTGCAGATGCTACATTTCTCTCTCACATGCCCCTCTCCCAAGAATATGAGGCATCTGATGTAAGCATCGCTCACTTGTGGCATAACAGCCCTGAAGGAAGGACAATGCTTGAAGGCCAAGGACTTCTGCATTTCAAAGCTAATGCTGGAGGCTTTGATAAAAATATCAAAGGAAAGTCCCATCCCGAATGAAAGAATAATTAAAACTAGTAAGCGATCTACTAACACTACTCTATTTACACTAACATTTACAAGATAGTAAGTGATAAACATGTGAGAGAGGGGGCCATTGGCACCAGACGCACAGGAAGCTCCAACTCCTAGGCACAGACAATTCAGTCTGAGATCATGAATAATTCTATGGGCAAGTTAATGACAGAAAGATAAAAGTGGTGTTATCTGATTCATAAAAAAATCTACAGAATCATCATTTCAGTGGTGTCACCCTGTGTATCATGACAGGGAAGTTTTGCTACTCTCCAGCTCCAAGTCCTCCGACTGGTGGAAATTTTGCTAGTACAATGTCATCAGAAACGGGTAGAATTGGGTATCCTTTGAAAGCCCTTTTTTCCACAAATACAATGGTACCAAACACTACAAACTTAGAACAATTATGTAGATATATAGGCAAGAAAATGATTAAAACGATCAACTTTTTTTTAATTATACTTTAGCACAAGCATGTCAAAAATGCAGCCATCACAAAATTAAATTGTGGCTCTCAACTGACAGTACTGAGTTATCAGTTAATGCTCATAAAATGATAACTAATTCCAACATGATCAGCCTTTAACTTGGCACTACACGAGGTGCCAGAATGAATGACCTGTGTATGAATCCTGCCAATCATAGCAGCTAGCCCCACTGATTGCTCAGTTCATTTAACATTCCTTATGCAGCTGGAACACATGAACAAATATATCTGCAGAATTGAATCAAAATGTGTCACAGGCCTGTTCAACAGAAGGCTAAACGAGAGAAGATATGAGCAATCAGCAGGCACAAAATCAAGATGTTGGGAACAAAATTAATCAAGAAACCTACAGCATGCAGAGAAAAAATGCTTGAATTGCCTATGCATTAATAGTAAGAGTTCAAGTAACTAACAGACTTGGAATTGCTCATTTATGAACATAAATTTGCTCTAACTGGTATTGCTGAAACCTGGTGGGATGATTCAAATAACTGGAATGTTAACTTCAATAGTTATAACTGATTTAGGAAGGACTGAGTGGGCAAAATAGGAGAGAGGGAATGGCACTCTACATCAAATATGGCTTTACCTGTCTCAGAGTCACTGATAACTCAGAAGAAAATTATCTTGAATGCTTATGGATCAATAACCTCACAGATAAAGCACAAGATGAATTATCAGACACATAGATCAACACAATTTGTTGGAGAAGAGCCAATACGGCTTTTGTAAAGAGAAATCCTGCCTCACCAATCTATAAGAATTCTTTGAGGACAGTCAACAAACATGTGGACAAAGGTGATCCAATGGATATAATGTACTTGGACTTTCAGAAAACTTTTGACAAGGTCCCTCACCAAAGGCTCTTAAGCAAACAAAGCAGTCTTCGGATAAGAGGGAAGATCCTCTCATGGATCAGTAACTGGTTAAAAGATTAAAAACAAAGGGTAGATATAAATGGTCAGTTTTCAGAATGGAGAGAGGTAAAATAGTGGTGTCCCCCAGGCAACTGTACTGGGACCAGTGCTGTTCAACATATTCATAAATGATCTGGAAAAAGGGGTAAACAGTGAGGTAGCAAAATTTGCAGACAATTCAAAATTACTCAAAATAATTACCATACCTACTCGTTCATTAGCCCATTCGTTTATAAGCCAACCCCCCAAAATGGATAGGTAAAAATAGCAAAAACTGTATGACCCTTTCATAAGCCAATCCTATATCTCAGGGGTTGGAAAACTTTGGCTCCCGGCCAGGGCCAGCTCTGGCTTCTTTGCCGCCCCAGGCAAAAAAACCTCCGGCCGCGCCGCCCCCCCCACCCCCAGTGCGGCAGGGGAGGGCGGCCGGGCTCCGCTCGCCCCCCGGCGGCCAGAGACGGAGCACCGCACCGCCCCCCTCCAGGTGCCGCCCCAAGCACAAGCTTGGTGGGCTGGTGCCTGGAGCCGGCCTGGCTCCCGGCCCATCAGGGTAAGCCTCTGGCAGGTTGGGATGTTTTGTTTACCTGGAGCGTTCACAGGCATGGAGTCCCTCAGCTCCCAATGGCTGGGGTTCGCCATTCCCAGCCAATGGGAGCTGCGGGAAGTGGCGCCACTTCCTGCAACTTCCATTGGCTGGGAACGGCGAACCACAGCCACAGGGAGCTGAGGGGCTCCATGCCTGTGAACGCTCCAGGTAAACAAAACAACAATGTATTAGATATTCAATTAAATGATTCCATAGAGTTTAAAATCATCAAATTTTGGTGTAGACCCATTTATAAGCCGACCCCTGCTTTTGATGAGTCACTCTTTTACCAAAAATATTCGGCTTATGAATGAGTATATACGGTAAGTCCAAAGCAGACTGCAAAAAGTTACCAAGGGACCTCACAAAGCTGGGTGACTGGGCAACAAAATGGCAGATGAAATTCAGTGTTGATATTTGCAGAGTAATGCACATTGGAAAACATAATCCCATCTATACATAAAAATGATGGGGTTAAATTACTGTTACCATTCAAGAAAGAGATCTTGGAGACACTGTGGATAGTTCTCTGAAAACATCCACCGAATGTGCAGTGGCAGTCAAAAAAACCTAACAATGTTAGGAACCATTAGGAAAGGGATAAATAAAAAAAAAAAGACAGAAAATATCAATACTATTACATAAATCCATGGTATGCCCACACTTTGAATACAGCACACAGTTCTGGTTGACCCATCTCAAAAATATATATTAGAATTGGAAAAAGTACAAAGAAGGGCAACAAAAATTATTAAGGATATGAAATAGCTTCAATGTGAGGAGAGATTAAAAAGACTGGGACTTTTCAGCTTGGAAAAAGAGACAAGTAAGGGGGATATGATAGAGATCTATAAAACATGAATGGTGTGAAAAAATGAATAAGGAAGTGTTATTTACTCCTTCACATAACACAAAGACCAGGCATCACCCAATGAAATTAAAAGGCAGCAGGTTTAAAATTAACAAAATAAAGTACTTATTCACACAACACAGTCAATCTGTGGAACTCGTTGCCAGGGGATGTTGTGAAGGCCATGTCACAATCAATAAGCTACTGTCTCACACTTGCATGAAGGACAAGTTAACTTCATATTTTGCAGGGGAAATGCTACAGCAGGCAAAAAACTGCTCGAAGAATTTTGTCATCACATGAAATAACAAAGCTGTTGAAACGCCACTGAACAGTGTGGAGTTTCTTCATTAAAAGACACTAACATCATCTTGCATCAATGCCCTAGAGAGAGTTGCAACTAAACTCCAGATTTTTGCACAAAACTCTACCCAAGACTTCCACAAGATTCTGTCTTTGTGCCTTCTGCTAGGGATCAGAATTGCTGTATAATCCTCAGAAATGTGTCCCTATCATTCAAAGCATTAAAAGCCGCTGCCCTGCCAGGTGTCCACGCCCTTTTAGGATGTGACACTATTGGAAGGCTGGCATGAAAAACCAATTTATCTTACTGAAAAGCATCTGATTCAGCCTCCGAAAATTCTCTCCTCACTCTGAAGGGGCTCGGAATGGCTAAGACAGTCATAAATGCACTGAAGGTGTTCATAACATGCGTTTACCATTTGAAAAACAACATTACAACACTTGCAGAGATTAATGGAAAACATCCGCCATTGTAACTGACAAACAAAGAAAAACTGCCAGGGATAAGGGATGCATTTATACTTGCTAACAAGAAGGCAAGAAATGAAATGGTTCTGGGATGGTCAAGCACATCCAAAGCAAGCCTCGCCTATCAGGCACTGATAGGTCTTGGAGAACAGACTGATCACACCAGTTATGTGTGAAATATCATGCGCTCCCAAATCAATCCTTCAGCTAATCAAATGCTTGTCTGCAAAGACCAGATGTTTGCCACCTTACAAGTTTATGGCCAGCAGCCTGCCCTGAACGAAGATGTATGAGCGTAGCGCAAACAATAACAGTGTTACAACATAGATTCATAGATTCTAGGACTGGAAGGGACCTCGAGAGGTCATCGAGTCCAGTCCCCTGCCTTCATGGCAGGACCAAATACTGTCTAGAATAGACCATCCCTGATAAATGTCTATCTAACCTACTCTTAAATATTTCCAGAGATGGAGATTCCACAACCTCCCTAGGCAATTTATTCCAGTGTTTAACCACCCTGACAGTTAGAAACTTTTTCCTAATGTCCTACCTAAACCTCCCTTGCTGCAGTTTAAGCCCACTGCTTCTTGTTCTATCCTTAGAGGCTAAGATGAACAAGTTTTCTCCCTCCTCCTTATGACCACCCTTTCAGATACCTGAAAATTGCTATCATGTCCCCTCTCAGTCTTCTCTTTTCCAAACTAAACAAACCCAATTCTTTCAGCCTTCCTTCATAGGTCATCTAGACCTTTAATCATTCTTGTTGCTCTTCTCTGGACCCTCTCCAATTTCTCCACATCTTTCTTGAAATGTGGTGCTCAGAACTGGACACAATACTCCAGTTGAGGCCTAACCAGCACAGAGTAGAGCAGAAGAATGACTTCTTGTGTCTTGCTCACAACACACCTGTTAATGCATCCCAGAATCATGTTTGCTTTTTTTGCAACAGCATCACACTGTTGACTCATATTTAGCTTGTGGTCCACTATAACCCCTAGATCCCTTTTTGCCATACTCCTTCCTAGACAGACTCTTCCCATTCTAATCAAAGAGGCTGATAAAGGAGATGCTGTTGTCATCATGAACAGGTCTGACTACCAGACGGAGGCTGCCAGACAACTCTCCAATACCAAATTCTACAGGCCACTGTCCTCAGATCCCACTGAGAAATATACTAAGAAACTGCACCATCTACTCAGGACACTCCCTACACTAACACAGGAACAATTCAACATACCCTTGGAGCTCTGACCGGGGTTATTCTATCTACTACCCAAGAGCCACAAACCTGGAAATCCTGGACGCCCCATCATCTCTGGAATTGGCACTCTCACTGAAGGACTATCCGGATATGTAGACTCTCTGCTCAGACCCTATGCCACCAGCACTCCCAGCTATCTCCGTGACACCACTGATTTCCTGAGAAAACTACAAAGCATTGGTGATCTCCAACACCATCCTAGCCACCATGGATGTGGAGGCTCTCTACACAAACATCCCACACACAGATGGAATACAAGCTGTCAGGAACAGTATCCCTGATGATAACACAGCACAACTTGTTGCTGAGCTCTGTGACTTTATCCTCACGCACTACTATTTCAAATTTGGTAACAATATATACCTCCAGACCAGTGCCACCGCCATGGGCACCCGCATGGCCCCACAATATGCCAAAATTTTTATGGCTGACCTGGAACAACACTTCCTCAGCTCTCATCCACTCATGCCCCTCCTCTACCTACGCTACATTGACGACATCTTCATCATCTGGACCCACGGGAAGGAGACTCTGGAAGAATTCCACCACGATTTCAACAGCTTCCACCCCACCATCAACCTCAGCCTGGACCAATCTACACGGGAGGTCCACTTCCAAGACACCACAGTACAAATAAGTGATGGCCACGTTAACACCACACTATACCGAAAACCCACCAACCACTATGCCTACCTTCATGCCTCCAGCTTCCACCCCGGACACACCACACGATCCATCGTCTACAGCCAAGCACTGAGGTACAACCGCATCAGCTCCAACCCCTCAGACAGAGACCAACACCTACAAGATCTTCACCAAGCATTCTCAAAACTACGATACCCGCACAAGGAAATAAGGAAACAAATCAACAGAGCCAGACGTGTACCCAGAAGCCTCCTGCTACAAGACAAGCCCAAGAAAGAAACCAACAGAACTCCACTGGCCAACACCTACAGTCCTCAGCTTAAACCTCTCCAACGCATCATCAGTGATCTACAACCCATCCTGGAAAATGATCCCTCTCTTTCACAGGCCTTGGGAGGCAGGCCGGTCCTCACCCACAGACAACCTGCCAACCTTAAGCATATTCTCACCAGCAACCAGGCACCGCACTATAACAACTCTAAATCAGGAACCAATCCATGCAACAAACCTCGATGCCAACTCTGCCCACATATCTACAACACCACCACCATCACAGGACCTACCCAGATCAGCTACAACATCACCAGTTCATTCACCTGCACGTCCACCAATGTTATATATGCCATCATGTGCCAGCAATGCCCCTCTGCTATGTACACTGGCCAAACTGGACAGTCACTACGCAAGAGGATAAATGGACACAAGTCCGATATCAGGAATGGCAATATACAAAAACCTGTAAGAGAACACTTCAACCTCCCTGGCCACACAATAGCAGATGTAAAGGTAGCCATCTTACAGCAAAAAAACTTCAGGACCAGACTCCAAAGAGAAACTGCTGAGCTTCAGTTCATTTGCAAATTTTACACCATCAGATCAGGATTAAACAAAGACTGTGAATGGCTAGCCAACTACAGAAGCAGTTTCTCCTCCCTTGGTGTTCACACTTCAACTGCTAGCAGAGGACCTCACCCTCCCTGACTGAACTAACCTCGTTATCTCCAGACTGATTCTTGCCAGCATATTTATACCTGCCACTGGAAATTTCCATTACATGCATCCAACGAAGTGGGCATTCACCCACGAAAGCTTATGCTCTAATACATCTGTTAGTCTTAAAGGTGCCACAGGACTCTGTTGCTTTTTACAGATCCAGACTAACACGGCTACCCCTCTGATACTTCCCATTCTGTATGTGTGAAACTGATTGTTCCTTCCTAAGTGGAGCATTTTGCATTTGTCTTTATTAAACTTCATCCTGTTTACCTCAGACCATTTCTCCAATTTATCCAGTTCATTTTGAATTATGACCCTATCTTCCAAAGCAGTTGCAATCCCTCCCAGTTTGGTATCATCTGCAAACTTAATAAGCGTACTTTCTATGCCAATATCTAAGTCGTTGATGAAGATATTGAACAGAGCCGGTCCCAAAACCGACCCCTGCGGAACCCCACTTGTTATACCTTTCCAGCAGGATTGGGAACCATTAATAACTACTCTCTGAGTATGGTTATCCAGCCAGTTATGTACCCACCTTATAGTAGACCCATCTAAGTTGAATTTGCCTAGTTTATTGATAAGAATATCACGTGAGACCGTATCAAATGCCTCACTAAAGTCTAGGTATATCACATCCACCGCTTCTCCCTTATCCACAAGACTCGTTATCCTATCAAAGAGGCTATCAGTCTACATGATGTCTAGCAGTGATAGCTGGAGACAACACTGATGATGACTTTGATGAATAAATCTTTCCAGTCCTACATGTCAAGGTTAACTTCCCTAGGACTACCAAAGATCAAAGTCTTTTTCATGTACACAATGCATACCTGTGTTGAAGTATTTTAAAAGTTGCTTTTTAAACATTTTCGTGAATATATATCTGCATAATTGTTCTAGTTTTGTCATGTTTGGTGCTTTGTATTCGTGGGAGAAAGAGCTTTTAAATGACACTCAACTCAGTCCATTTCCGACAACATTGTATTAGCAAAATTTCCAACAACCAGAGGACCTGAAGCTGGCAGCAAGTCCACCCACCGCAATGCAGAGGGTGACACCACTGAAATGATAATTCTGTAGATTTTTATGAATCAAATGACTCCTCCTCCCTTGCCTTTCTATAACTAACTTGCCCATGGAATGAGATTTAACTACATTATGCTCCCAGATACCGTAATAAGAAGGAACTGAAGTGGGGTGATTTCACCCTTTATACCCTCAACTGGAGGCACCAGGAAGCTCATGAAAACTCTCTGACTCAAGTGCACTCAACACACACACACACACACACACACACACACACACACAGCTAAGTGAAACAGACACGAGTACTCAAAGAAGAATTAGGGGTTCTTGCCACAAAATTAGATTCCATCTTACTTTGGAGTACAGTGGGCCCTGACAAAGTATGTTTGGTGGATAGTCTATAAATCAATATGAAAAGCAACTCTGGATAGGACATACATCTAGCTAAAAGATAGTTGTTTCAAGTGAATGGTAAGGAAAAAACATTATTTTATTTTCATTTGTATGGTAATGTCTGAAAATAATTACCTTACCTTTTTCTGATAATGCATATTCATACAAACTGTTTAACTTTGGTAAGACTGGCTTTATAACATGTATCTGAAATTCAAAAGCAGATTTTACATCATTAATTTAGTTCAACACTCAAACCAAAAAGTTGGTATCATAGCTATACTTATGGGTTAGAATTTGCTCTCAGTTACACTAGTATAAAACTGGAGTAACTTTATTTAAATTAAGAGTTACTCTGAATCAGTACCTTTTGTAATTAATCCTAGGATCTGGTGCATGGTACTTAAAGTTAGTTTACAGGTTTCTTATTGAACTGCCTTCACTGTCATGCTGTTCTATCACACCAAACACTGCACTTACCCATCAGCAATTGACATTTTCATTCATGATTGAAAACTTGTAGGTTTTCAATTCAATAAAACAGCACAATATATTTACTAAAATTTGAAGGTTTAGTTGGAAAGAAAATTGTAGGAGTTATTTCTCTCAGTAAAGGCTATCTGTTGATACATTTCATTTTAGATAGTGAAGAAGTGCAAATGGTTTGACTACGGGTGATGGATAGGACCCTACCAAATTCACAGCCATGAAAAACATGTAATGGGCCATGAAATCAGACCTCCCCCAAGAAATCTAGCTATTGGAGGGGTGGGAGATGGAAGGGGCTGGGGGCTCCTACCATCCACCAGGCTCCAGCTGGCTGGGGAGGGATGGGATTTCCTCTTTCCCTGCACAGCCACTTTTGGGGGGAGATCAGACCCACCTCTGGATACCTCCCCTTATTGCAGGAAGCTCCATGGATGCTGCCAGCTCTGAAGGCTCCCAGCAGCACGGGGGAGATCAGACCCACCTCCCTCTCCGGGAATCTCACCTGGCTGCAGGAAGCTCTGCAGCTGCTGCCTTCTCAGCCCAGCTCCGAAGGCAGCACAGAAGAGAGGGTGGCAATCCCATGACCCCCCTTCATCAGCTTTGTGATCCCCCCATAACGTCTTTTTGGGTCAGGACCCCCATGGTTACACCGCCATGAAATTACAGGTGTAAACATCTGAAAACGTTAAATTGACCAATTTTAAAACATTCCGGCCGTGAAATTGATCAAAATGAATCCTGAATTTGGTAGGGTCCTAGTGACGGGCTTTACAGACCCCACACTATGGATAAAAGGAATAGTGAAACAATACTGTGCCCAGAAGGCCCCACCTCTCAGCAGCTGCCAGGGATGTTCCCTATGGAGGATCTACTTAAACGGGAAGCTCTGGCAGTCAGCAGGGGGAAGAGTGAAGGAGAGACTGGCTGCAAGAAGGCAAATGGAGAGTAATTGCTGAAGCAGAGCAATATATAGGGGGAAGACTGGGACTGTGAGTAAGACATAGCCAGGAGACCGGGGTCTGACCTTGCCCCCTCTTCTCCCTGACCCAAGAGAACAAGTGGACTCAGGGAGTGAGCTGGAAATCTCCCCCTGCAGCTGGAGCTCTGAATTACTGAGACTGTGCAAGGATGGGAAACAGAATGAAATAATGAAATCTGATTTTCATCATCAGATAAGTGACTTACCCATAGTCTTTCAGCAAACTCAAATCAGGTCTCCCAACTGCAATCCCCTGCTCAACCCACTAGATTTATTGTTGTCTCAAAGAAATTATGAGGGGGTTTCTAACTCCAAAATAATTCAATCACACTAACTTATAAAAGCTGTATGTTAAATGTTTTGCATGTGAAAACCAAAAAGTCTAAGGCAAAAGACTTATAAAGCTGTAACAGGCTATTTAAACATGCTTGTTAAAGCAAGATTACTAGTTTGTGATATCTGAACAAAATGTGTGATTGACAATACTGTTCAGCATATGAACATATAATCAAAAATACTCAACATGTTATACACAAACTTAAAGTACACTTACCTGATTTCCTTCCAGAGTCTCCATTATTAAAATGTAATTTTCCCAAAATTGCAAAAGTTTGTCATTCTTCTCCACAGACCACCAGAAAAGACTTGGTTCTAATTGAAAATATTAAATTGTTTAAATTACAAATATATTTCTGCTCCTATTCTTCAAGCAAAAAGTAATATAATGCCATCTCCAGCATGAGTTATCATCACCAAGAAGAGATAACACAGGACTTGATCCTACAGTCTTTTCATTCCTACCAATATCAACAGTTTTGCCTCAACAAGGGCTGAAAAAAGCAAATTTTGCAATTTCCCATGTGGCTGAAGTGAAAATATATGAACACGCAGATTTTTCTGATAAACCCATTTAAGATTAGCTAGAAAACTGCGACTATGCTAATCACCTGTCAGAATTTGCTATTCTTTCCAGATCTCATCACTCGTTTTTCCAATAATAGTAACTCATATTTTGTTACCTGCTGTATAAATGGTAAACTGACATGAAAGTGACACTTCTCAGAATCTGCTAGCAACAGCAGAAGTAGAGATTGAGTGTTTTATCCCTTTGTGGGGATGTTGGATTGCAGATTTTATTTTTTAATTAATATTTTGCACCCACTTAAGTAGCTTGCCCACAATTACACAGGAAGCCCAAGAAAACAGAACCATTTTCTCTACTCATGCCATGTGCTTTTAATGACAGTGCAACAATCTTGAAAGTTTCAAATAATCTGAGACTTTAAATATTTGAAACTGTTAAGGGAGAATCTTGCTCCTACCTCTTAAACACCAAGTGCTAAATTATGCCTTGCAGAGTGGGTGAGGCATGAGCAGGGCTAGCAATCCTTCCCCATGCCATTTCAAGACAGCCCTCAATGGTCAGGCTTCCAGCACTGAGGAATAGAAGGGGGAACCAGCTGGTACAATTGCCAACCCTAGCAGCCCTACAGTGCATATTTCAAGATGCACTCTTCCCAGTGATCCCCCAGATTTCCGAGTTAAATCTTCCATAATAGTCTACAAGACTGACTAGGCATCATGTGAAGAGCGTTGGCATAGAAAGTATTCTGCAAAACGAAGGATCATCTGATAGGCTACAAAGTGGGTCAAAATTTGGAATGCACCTTTGCCCACTGTCTACCTCCATCTTTACTTAAGCCTCGGTCAGTGGTTCATTAGAAAGGTGTTTAGTTTCCTTGGCTATTTAGACAGGGCCCAGGGCTTGTCTGTGCTGATTTTTACCAAGTTTGAAATGAGGTTGTAACATGGTGGCCTCCATGAACAGTTTGTTTCCATACTTTATGATTAACACATGCTTCTGAGCCATGTAACTGCAGAGTTTCAACTTAGCTCATAAGTAGCTGTAACAAATGCCAGAGTGTAAACAGACCCTAACACCATTTTTGTGCTGTACTGGTTAACCAAATTTGCCTATTTTCCTACCTCCCAATACCCAGTACAAGAGGACAGAAATACAATAATCTCCCGGACACCAACAACTCTGCAAGGCACCTATGGAACAATTATCATCTTGGCACCCAAGCACTGGCAGAACAGGCTGGCTGTGCAGATTGCCCCACAATGCAGTAATGCACACATGGCCGTGCAGGGGGGCAGGCCGACTAAGCTGTGTGAGTCGCCGATATGTGGATGTGCTCGGAGGGGTTAGCAAGGGCAGTCGACTGACAGGTGCGGGCTATGTACCGTCTCCATTGTCCGGGGGGCAGGTGCAGTCCGTGCGCAGCTGATCGGACACCTCCACCGCTCGCTTCAGCAGGTAGCGGGCTCGTTTCCGGCACAACCCGTCCCCGTCGGTGAGTCCCTCCTGCACCACTCGCCAGAAGCCCCCGCAGAGCCGAGCGTCCAGAGCCGGGCCCTCCCGGCCGCCATCCCCGTCCAGGCCGGGGAACAGCAGGTCCGCCAGGGCTGTCAGGGCCAGCAGGGTCCGGCTCACCCGCTGGGCGGCGGCGCCCCCCTCCCCGCGCCCCGGCAGCAGCCCCGCCCAGACCCGCCCCAGGGCGGCACGGTTACTGCTCAGCGCGGGCAGCAGCCGCCCGGCCACCAGCGCCGCCGCCACCTCCTCCCCGGCCTCGCGCCCGCCCGCCCGCACGAGCGCCAGCGCCGCGTCCACCGCCCGCTCCAGCAACGCCGGCTCCTGCAGCTCGGGGGCCACGGCCACCAGCGCCTCCACCGCCGCCTCGGCGCCCAGCCCGGCCCCCGGCGGCTCGGCCCGCAGCGCCGCCAGCGCCTCCCCGGCCAGCCGCGCCGCCAGCTGGGCCCCGCAGAGCCGGGCGCAGAGCCGCAGCGCCCCGCAGGCGGCTCTCACCAGGCGGCGCCGCTCCGGGTCGTCCGCTCCCCCGCCGCCGCGCAGCAGGGGCCAGCAGCGCCCCAGCGCCACCTCCCAGGCCGCCCGCCGCAGCGCCTCCCCCCCGGCCCCGCCGGCCTCCAGCCACTGCAGCAGGAAGCGGAGGGTCTCCACCCGCTCCACGGAGAGCGGGGCGGCCCCATCCCCGCCGCACACCGCCCGCAGCAGCGCGCAGGGCTCCGGGCTCTGCGCCAGGCCCAGCAGCGTGTCCGCCAGCACCAGCTCCATGGGAAGGCGGGGGCTCCGCGAGGGGAAGGGGGCGCGCGCGAGTTCAATCGGCCGACCGGCCTCGCGACCCAACTGTCACCGCCTCCGTTCTCCGCTGCCCCGCCCCTTTTCTCCCAGCAGCCTTTGCGCTACATTGGGGCGCCCGCTGGTTTCCAAAGTCGGGGGATGTCTCGCCCCAGTATGGGAAGAGCAAGGTGGGCACAACCCTTTTGCCACCTGTCGTGTTCACGAACCCCCGCTTCACAACACCTGCCTTAGCCAAACTATATGCAGTTACATTGTCTGCAGATCATGTACTTGTTATTGCAGTGATTTCTGCCTGTCTGGCCAGACAGGTCTACTCTGACTGTAGTAAAATGGGTGACTTTGCTAGTAGTCAGTGATATTAACCCAAATTGGAGCAGGATTATGGGCAAAATTACATGAACTGGAAGGTTATTATGCGTCCCTGAGACCCTCATTCCATGCAGTTTCTAAAAATATATAAATATGCTACCAGCGTGTCATTATTGAGTTTAGCTGCTGCCCTGGATTAATAAAGTGGGAATAGTCCAAAAGGGGTTACAAAATTCAGGAGGAAAAAAGTGAAGCACTGATGGTGTTTTGGGTCCAACAGAAACTTGTCCTCTCATGAAAAGGTATTTCCATGTGGTGCTCTTGTAGGCTCCACCTACAAGAGCACCCTCCACACACACAAACTCTATGCACAGATTCCCCTCCCCCATTCACATGAGATGGGGCCTCAGATGCCTCTGCAGACACCATCCTTTCCCCCTTGAGGCTTCTCTGCAAGGTCTCAGATCCTCAGGGGGAGGGAGGGCACAGCATCTCCCCATCCAGCCCTCCTATGATTCCTTGAAGAAGATAGGAGGCATAAAGCCTTAGGGCTTGGCTACACTTGCAAGTTAGTGTGCAATAAAGGAGCCCTGTGTGCACTAGTTCACTCCCCATCCACACTGGCAAGGCACATAGAGCGCTCTGACTTCACGGCTAGAGCGCTCCTGGTACTCCACCTCAGCAAGTGGAATAACGTTTACTGCGCCCCTGCTGGGGCACCGCAGCGCCAGTGTGGACGACTTCTCCTGTTAATGCGCTCTGATCAGCCTCCAGAAGTGTCCCACAGTGCCTGTTCTAGCCACTCTGGTCATCACTTTGAACTCTACTGCCCTGCCCTCAGGTGACCAACCGTAAGACCCACCCTTTAAATTCTCTGAAAATCCCCTTCCTGTTTGCTCATCCAGGCATGGAGTGCTCTCAGCGCATCTTTCCAGGTGACCATGTCTCCACGCGCCAGGCGATCCCCAGCATGGAGCAATGGCATGGTGCTGGACCTCATCAGTGTTGGGGGGAGGAAGCTGTCCAGTCCCAGTTGTGCTCCAGCTGTAGGAATTACGATACCTTCAGGCAGATATCAAGGAACATGATGGAAAGGGCCATGACCAGGATGCACTGCAGTGCAGGATTAAAGTGAAGGAGCTGTGGAATGCCTAGTGCAAAGCCCGCGAGGCAAAAACCGCTCTGGTGCAGCCCCCATGATCTGCTGTTTCTACAAAGAGCTGGACGCGATACTTGGGGGCGACCCCACCTCCACTCTGAGTGCCAGCATGGACACTTCAGAGCCCAGTTCAACATGGCAGGAGGAGGAGGAGGAGCAAAGTGGGAGCAAGTGTGCTGAGGCGGAGGAAGGCACCCCAGAATCCCTAGATGCATGCAGCCAGGAACTGTTCTCAAGCCATGAGGAAGGTAGCCAGTTGCGGCGGCTGGTACTTGGGGAAGGACAAACATCAGAGGAGGTTCCCGGTAAGCGGCTTTTATTTTGGGAAGGAAGTTATTCGGGGCGGGCTCTTGGGGCGAGGAAGGTTAGGGCTGCACGCATGCCTAGATGCGGAATAGGGCGTTGATGTGCTCTCTCACATCGCGGTAATCGGCCTCAGTGATCTCTTCAAAGGTCTCATCAAGAAGCTGTGCAATGTGCTTGCACAGGTTTCTCGGGAGAGCCACTGTGGTCCTTGTCCCAGTAAGGCTAACATGTCCACACCACTGTGCCATGAGGGGCGGGGGGACCATTGCTGCACACAGGCAAGCTGCATATGGGCCAGGGCGGAAGCCGCATTGCAGTAGAAGACCCTCCCTTTCTTCCCAGGTCACCCTCAGCAGTGAGACATCTTCCAGGACAAACTCCTATGGAAAATGTGGGAGAGGTGTTCAGTATAGGGGCCCCCTGCTGCTGTTGGCTCTCCCCATGGCACAGAAACCCAGAGGACAGTACAGCCGTGAAACAATCAGTCACGCTTGACCCTGTGCTTTCTCACCATTTTGGGGCTCCCATGGGTTATGTGCGCTTGCTTTGGGATGGGCAAATTATGCTATTGTGTAGACTGTGCTTTCCCTTAAGTACGGGGGAATCATTGCTCTGTCTGGTGTGAACAATGCTGCCTCTGTTAAGTGTTGCATTTTGCCTTTACAGATGCAACCTTGAGATCTCAGCCGTCCGTATTATCACCAGCTGAAAGACTCCAAAGAATCAGAAAGAGGCCACGTAGAAGCAAGGAAGACATGTTGCATGAAGTAATGCAGCATTCAAGTAATGAAAATCAAAAAGTGCAGGATTGGCGGGAGAGTGAAAGGAGGATCCGCCAGCAGAACAAGGAGCACCGGCACAAAAGCGCGGTGCTCCGGCAGCAAAGCACGGATCGGCTGATAAGCATAACGGAGTGCCAAGCAGACTCTATCCAGGCGCTCGTAGCCATGCAGGCGGAGCACTACCGTGCCCGCCCCCCCCTTGCAGCCCTTGTCCCAAAACTCTTTCCCTTGTGCCCCCATTTCATCTCCAACCCACTTTCCCCAACATCCAGGTTCTTACTGCCACCAGCTGCCTCCAACACCTGTAGCTTCACCACCCAGCCCTGAAAACTACGACTCT
Organism: Malaclemys terrapin pileata; assembly: GCF_027887155.1. NCBI lineage: Eukaryota > Metazoa > Chordata > Testudines > Emydidae > Malaclemys > Malaclemys terrapin. The sequence continues at coordinate 77,374,571 of NC_071507.1, read as the reverse complement.
TACCCACTGCACTCAACCCCCATAACCATCCTGAACTGCAGCACTCATTGCACAGCACTCCAGACAGGACATATGCAAATCTGTGATTATACCATTCCCCACCCCACCCCCTTGCCCTTTCTGTTTCCCAAGCAGTTGTGTTTCTTTTCAATAAATGAATTTTCTTTTCAATAAATGGATTTTTTGGTTTTGAAAAACATTCTTTATTATTGCCTAAAGTAAAAGATACCTTAGCCCAGAAAAGAAACAGGCACTGCAAGTTACCTTAGCAAACACAGATTCCTACTAACATTGGAACCACTGCACTTCACTCCCGTGCAGGGCACCAGACATTACTGGTGGCTTTCAGCCTCAAATTGCTCCCTCAAGGCATCCCTAATCCTTGCAGCCCCGCACTGGGCCCCTCTAATAGCCTTGCTCTCTGGCTATTCAAATTCAGCCTCCAGGTGTTGAACCTCCGAGTTCATGCCTGAATGAATCATTCACCCTTCCCTTCACAAATGTTATGGAGGGTATAGCACGCGGATATAACCGTGGGGATGCTGTCATCGGCCAGGTCCAACTTCCCATACAGAGAGCGCCAGCAGCCCTTTAAACAGCCAAAGCACACTCCACAGTCATTCTGCACTGGCTCAGCCTGTTGTTGAACCGCTCCTAGCTGCTGTCAAGGCTCCCTGTGAAGGATTTCATGAGCCACGGCATTAATGGGTAAGTGGGGTCTCCAAGGATCACAATGGGCATTTCGACTTCCCCTACGGTGATCTTCTGGTCTGGGGAAAAAATGTTGAAAGATGGCGCCAAATGTGGAAGGAAGCACAGGGAATGCTGGGATGTGAACCGATGCATCACGGAGTGTTGGGACAGGACCCAGAATGCCCCATACATCCCGCCCCCTTCCCACAAGCCACAGTGCCAGAATTGGAAGAGGTGCTCTGTGGGATAGCTGCCCATAATGCACTGCTCCAAATGCCGCTGCAAGTGCCGTAAATGTGGCCACGCCAGTGTGCAAGCAGCAGTCAGTGTGGACAGACTGCAGCGCTTTCCCCTACTGCACTCTCCGAAGGTGGGTTTAACTCACAGCACTCTACATCTGCAAGTGTAGCCATGCCCTTAAGGTACTGTGGATTCCTTCAGGTGGAAGGGCAAACTTCACCACTCTTCTCAGCAGGACATATGGGGTAGTGGAAAAGGTTGGGGAAGAGATCTCAGTATAAAGGAGTCCTGCAGGAGATTTCCCACCAGAACCCTGTCCTACACTAACATGGATTCTAATTAAAGCACTTACTGAAATTCACAGATGTCTCCAAATATATTAGATGCCTCTCCTCGGCTTTCCCCGTGCTGCCATGCAACAAGTAGCCCCTTAATTGTCTTATGGGGCAGCCTTTGCAGTGAGAAAAATACAAGGGAAGAGGGAACAGGGTACTGTGGCTGATGTTCAAATAAAGATCCAAAGTGTGTGACCATATGCATTGCAGAAGGTTACCTGAAATTGGGTAGGCGAGGGGAAAGAAAAATACAAAACAACAGAAAATGATTGCATATCAAGCCACAGAAAAGAAAAGATAGTAATAGATGTTACCTACAGTCTTGTGACTGAGCTTTTGTGAGGAAGAGAAATCAAAGAAAAACGGAGTGCAAGCCAGGATAAATGATAAGAGCTCTAGAATACTTGCAGCAGCAAAGCTCTCACTCTTGCTAAGGCAGAGTAGTAACATAGTGGCTCACAGTTCTCTGTCCTGAGCAAGACATCACAGTCCCATCCCGACAGACAGTGGACTGGCCTCCGTTATTCATACCTCTGTCACCTCTCAGCTGACACAGCAATGCAACATACTTGGACATGAAGCCTCCAACTGGTACACAATGCTGCAACATATCTCCTGAGCAACACAGGTTACTGCAAACACATCACACCTCTCCCTCCACTCTCCACACTGCCTCCCCATAGTATGTTTACTTAAGTTCACGTTCTCAGTCCTTTTTCTTAAGGGCTCCATGGCTTGCAACCAGGGTATCTGAAATATTGCCTAAACATCTAGGGTGAGGACCATGGTCAACAACTTTGCTTCTGTGGCACAATGTCATTTTCTATAAGGATAAAACTCATCTGTGTGGGAGACAGAACCTTCTCAGAGGCTGGGCCAATGAATTCCCACAGGAACTAAAGACCATCACAAACCTCATCCCCTTCTGTTCTAAGTGTAAAGCACATTTCCTTGACATTGCCTTCTCTAACATAAACTTATAGCAACATTCCACACATGTAGCTACATATTATTAATTTTTTAAAATTCCAAAACAAAATACTCCCCCGCACACACTTCTCCCCTGGGGAAAGGATGAAAGACAAAACGTGACAGATGTGTAGTCACATTGTTTAATGCACTGTTGGAAGGCACTCAGATACTACAGTGATGAGCATAATATAAGTACCTACACAGAACAGAATATACTTAGCAAATTACAAAATGCAAAATAAAAAGATCCCCCTCCCTCCCCAAGCCAAAATACTTGTAATGTCCTAGTTATCACTTTGCAATGCAGCATTACTGAGACATCCACATTTGAATCACAGGCTCAAGGCTAATGCTATTTTGGTGAGCAAAGCTGGGAGCACTGCAGAGGTAGCTACATTCAACAGAAGCCCCTGTTAGGATATTCTAGGAAGTTGATGAAAATATAATATGTAATAAAGGTTGTTCAAGATATCAAAGGGGCACTGCTTTGTGGTATTTAGTACTCCCCTGACAACACTTTACGTAAATATCGGTAAATATGTATAGAGTGAAGACCAATTCTTTTTTAAAAAATAAGTGTAATATTGCTGCAATTTCCAACAATAAAACAGCCTACACAATATGCACTGTTAATCTGAACAGGCAGGTTTCTTTTGCTGGTTTATTCAATTAAAAGTCCTCAAAACCTGGAGGCAATCCAGGTAATAAACTTTCTGCTCCTACATCGGTTTAAAATCAAAATTAATCTACTTATTCACTTAGACCAAGAATTTTAACATCCTCCAGAGTTTGATGCAAAATCTGTTCTCACTTGCACCAGTGTAACTGAGTGGAAAATGTGTCCCTTTGTGTTTAAAGCAAAGCCAGAGTCCAACTGCTCTAATGTGGTCAAAAATCTTTCATTCTGCAGCTGAGAATCTAAATGGGTGGTTGGAAAATAGTGTTGTATCTGACTTGCGCATTCCTAATGAATAAAAAGTTGCAAAGCTATAGTAGGTGGTATGTCACTGTGAGCTGTCGGGGGGAATTAAGCTGGTAAAGCTCTAGTTAGAGTGAGTGAAGTACAGTGGTCTGCAATGGCTATGTTAGGATGAAGAATTAGACTTAATACTTCACCATCTGTCTTTATTTTGCTAACCTACTTGAGTGGAGACCACAGAAAGCTCAACAAATCATGTTCGATCCCTTTCATGTGGCTGAAGAGCATTTACCAAACAGTATGTAGTGGAACTATTATGTTCACCAGTAACAGTCTGCTTTCCCATTTATTAGCCTGGATCACCTTCTTTGTAGGAATTTCCACTTAAAACTAGATAGGCTACAGCATTCACTTTTGAACATTTACACGCACTTAGACTCAGAGCCAAGTTATTGTGGTGAAGCTTAAATGGATGTCACCATTGGTTCACTAGCAAAGCGACGATGTTGTTAAGATGTGCATAGTCCAGATTTCTTTAGCTTTGAGCACTGAAAAGCTTATCTGAATTAGGCATAAATACGATAATGGAGAACACAACTCTGAATGCCATCACTCACCTTCTCCATAAAATCAGCCTTTTTCATATAGGTCCCCATGCATCAAATCATTTAAACATGTGCTTAGAGTTAAGCACATGCTTATGTGGTTTGCTGAATCAGGGATATAGAGTACAAGGGAATCTGCTGTCAATGAATTGGATAGTAACTGTTCATAGTGAAGAAAGCACTATATTATTTCAGGGCATTTTACTGTGCCAACTGCAATCCCAATTACAGTGACATTAATGGGAGCATAGCTTGAGTAAAGATTGGGGATTTGGCCCATGGACTATAATAAAGTTATTCAATTTCAAAAACAGACCACAACTTCACTGCCTTACTATGGGGCCAGTCCAATTCCCATTGTCTTCAATGGGAGTTGGATCAAGCCCTCTTGGAGGTTTCCACTTCATTTTGACTCCTTGGTATTGTCTATCTGAGAACATAATATGTAGTTTTTCTTTTAAGAAGGCAAAATATGAAGAACTTTGAAGTTTCTTAGATTAAGAAAATAAAATACAGTTGAATAGTTTTTCGGTTATCTACTAAACACAGGTCTTCTCTTCGGAAAGGCAGAGATAACATGCTACCTATGATAAAGTTATTTTTGACTTGGAAGACTGATGGAGACACTAATTGACACCATGTTTGTCCTATGATTATGAACTTAGACCGAAGTTTAGGCACTGTGGGCTCAATTCACCATTGCTGTGCACCTTGTATAGTCATTTATACCAGTCCAAAGTGAGTGCAAGCTGGGAATAAAATGTTCTTCTTCAAATGATACCTCCAGTCTGTAGTTTGTCAACTACCACCTTCCATCTTTTGCAGTCATGACGAAGTTGTAAAACTTCCACTCTCCTTTGGATACCATTCCATCTGATGATATTTCTGATATAACTGGCTCTCTTTCTTCCTCTTCCTAATTTGCTTGCGCTCTTGTCTGATAGTATGAGTACTAGAAGCAAGTGGCTCTGCGATCGGTGAGCTACGTGTCCACAAAAAGATGTTATTCTGTACAAAATGTTACCATTCTTATCTGGTAGTATTTATAGTCACCTTGAACTGTATAAATGACTACACAAAGCACAAAGTAACACTGAATTGGGCCCTCTGTGCCAACATCTCATTGTCACTTTTTGGCTTGCACATCAAACTATAGACTTCAAAGAGTTCCCTCTTAGTTTATTTTAATGTGAGACATTTCAAAATAAAGACAGCATCTCATCAATTTGGATGATAACAGTACCCTTGAAAACATTAGCCAAGGGAAGCTCTAGTGTTTAGAAAATAGACCTTAATGCAGTACGTTCTCTTTAATGATTATGGCTAATCCTCTCAGTCTGCTCATATTCACAGCAGCTCCTTCTGAGTTGAGGCTTGCCAGTTACTTTGAAAACTCCTGACTCATTCCAATATCACTTAGGGCTCCCTTAATTGAGTGTAGAACATCTTCAGCATCAGAGGAGGGCCCTTGTTTGATGCTGTAAAGGGCTTTCTTGGAGGTTACAATCTCTTCATTTTTTGTAATTTACTTTAATCTTTCATGGATCAAAGAAGAGCCCCCAGATCAGCTCCTTTTTAGAAACACTCACCTCACTTATACCATCTAATTACAAAGAAAGATATTTGATTTTTTTATTTTTAAACTCAGCTTCCAAGATACACCTTCAGACCTTTTCCTGTACTGTTTCACAGGATTTATTTCAACAATATTAACACCATGTTTCCCCTCTGCCCCACCCCCTATTTCTCAACTCTCTTCTATTTTAAAAATAAAATAATGCTTTGAATTTTCATAGCACCTTCCATTCAAGCTATTTCAATGCAATTTTTAAACATGAATGTATTAAGTTCAGAGCACAGTTTTGAGGCAGGCATTACGTATTTTACAGATGGGGAAATTGAGTCCAGAGAAATTAAGTGATTTTCCCAAGGTCATATGGGTCAAACAAGGTCATACTGATTCCCAGTTCTGTGCTTTAGCCATCAAACTATTTTGTTTGGTTAAAAAAAATAGACACAACTTGAAAGACAAGATAATTAACAGTGATTTGGGGTACCTTGATTTTTGTATGCTTAATTGGAGACACCTTTAAGGGACCATCTTTTCAGAGGGTGAGTGCTCAGAACTTTCTGAAAACCAAGCCCCTTTAAGATGCCACAGGTTGGGCACCCAAAAATGGAAGCATCCAAAATCACTAAGCACCTTCAAAAATTTTGGCCTCCGCTGTTTTGTTTCTTCCCACCGCCCGCCTTAGTTCTGTGTTTAATCCGTCTCTTCCCTGACAGATCAGATATCTGCAATGAATTTAGCAGCAAGAAGTTTTAACAAGTTTTTCCTCTTTTCACACTTAGTCATTTTAGGCCCATTGTGAGACATGCCCATTTGTTGTGCATCTTCAAGAGCAAGCCACTAGCACTATGCTCTGGAGAGCAAGTAGGACACTCAGAGAAATAGTGGCTACCCCATACATTGTACTGGATTGTACGAAGGTTACTTAGCCCTGCTTAGTTCCTTTGCAGCCCAGCTTATGAAGCCTGAAAAAACTGTTGGAGACAGAGATGAGGAGACAAGAGGATGAGTAGATACTCTCATAAGAACATAAGAATGGCCATACTGAGGCAGACTTCAAAGGTCAACATTTTATTTCTTTGGGTTTCAGTGATACTACAAATATTTGCAGGAGGATCCTAATTTAAGAACATAAGAACAGTTGTACTGGGTCAGCCCAAAGGTCCATCTAGCCCAGTAGCCTGTCTACCGACAGTGGCCAATGCCAGGTGCCCCAGAGGGAGTGAACCTAACAGGTAATGATCAAGTGATCTCTCTCCTGCCATCCATCTCCACCCTCTGACAAACAGAGGCTAGGGATACCATTCCTTACCCATCCTGGCTAATAGCCATTAATGGACTTAACCTCCATGAATTTATCCAGTTCTCTTTTAAACGCTGTTATAGTCCTAGCCTTCACAACCTCCTTAGGTAAGGAGTTCCACAAGTTGACTGTGCGCTGTGTGAAGAAGAACTTCCTTTTGTTTGTTTTAAACCTGCTGCCTATTAATTTCATTTGGTGACCCCTAGTTCTTGTATTATGGGAATAAGTAAATAACTTTTCCTTATCTACTTTCTCCACATCATTCATGATTTTATATACCTCTATCATATCCCCTCTTAGTCTCCTCTTTTCCAAGCTGAAAAGTCCTAGCCTCTTTAATCTTTTCTCATATGGTACCTGTTCCAACCCCCTAATCATTTTAGTTGCCCTTTTCTGAACTTTTTCTAATGCCAGTATATCTTTTTTGAGATGAGGAGACCATATCTGTACGCAGTATTCAAGATGTGGGCGTACCATCGATTTATATAAGGGCAATAATATATTCTCCGTTTTATTCTCTATCCCCTTTTTAATAATTCCTAACATCCTGTTTGCTTTTTTGACCGCCTCTGCACACTATGTGGACATCTTCAGAGAACTATCCACGATGACTCCAAGATCTTTTTCCTGATTTGTTGTAGCTAAATTAGCCCCCATCATATTGTATGTATAGTTGGGGTTATTTTTTCCAATGTTGTATTTTTTCATGCTGTATTCCAAGTGGCTCTTACATACCCAATGGGCTGTCCAGCAGTCACTTCACTCCCAGTTGCTGTTCCTATGTAGTTAACTCCAGATGGTTTGCTAAAGAAAGACAGTGTATATTTTTATCTCCAACATCATTTATTACTTTGCTTCTCACTCCGTTACCTTCCTAGCACCTCTTGCCTGAACACTCCCTTTTTTAAATCTCTCTCCCACCCTTGTCTCTGTGCCTTTTCCATGCTCTTCCTTAGGTCTGGAACACACTGTCTGAGGCAAAAAACCCAGCTCCCCGATGGTCTGAGATCCTCAGCAGCTGCAGACACAACAACCTGTCTCAACCAGCCTGGGGCCAATACATTTGCCAAAGAATTACTCCTTATAGATTTATTTTAGCTGGTGTAAGTGGAAAGTCATCTTTCTAGACCCTGGCAATTCTAAATGTCGAAAAAGAAACATCTCACATATCCCATTTAAAACAAAGCAAGCCTAAAACACCTATTTATTTATTTATTTAAACAGTATGCACATGAGCTAACCCCTAAATACCAGCCCCAGTTCTGTGCTTATCTCTCTGTCAGCAAAGGGCCCTCCCAAGGGGAAATATGCATTAGTTACCTGCTTGTACTTGGATGCTCCTTAGCTAGGGCCCAAAAGTACCTAAATAATTTCATTGAAGCCAAGGGCAGCTGGATTGAGCTCCCCCTTACATTGTATGATCCACAAGGCAGGAACCAGTGTATTGTGTCTTGTACAGCATGAGTACTATCCATTTTAAAAATAATAAAGACATGATAATAAGAATGACAAGATTACTCCAACACAATGGTAGCCCTGTGACTTTACAGGCATATAGGATCAGGGCATTTGAAAGCATCACACATATATTCTTACAATACAGATGGCCTTTTGTTTAAAAAAACAAACATGTGAAGTGGTATTTTCAAAAGCACTCAGCATTGACCTAACTCTCCCATTAGTCACCCTTGAATGTTTGATATATGCTTAATAAACATTTCTCCTTGGGGATCTGACAGTTTTGCTTTTAAATTTGAAACCAACTTTGCAGCCCATAGCCACAATATTATTATTGTAGGTCTGCAGTCTAGTTTCCCTCTAGATCTGCTAGAGCTACCTTACAATTATCTACCATCTGTGCCTTTTAAAATGATATTTGCAGCTCCAGGTGCCAATTTTTCCTTACCAAAAAAAATATATATATATATATATGAACAACAAAACCCTCACAGACACATCCGAACTCCTAACGTTCAGTTAGCCCTATATATAAGTTCTCAGAAGAGCAACAATATGGAGCTGTTCTGGAGTGATCATAGTTACCAGGCCAAAATGTATATACAAAAGCTTCCCCCTACCTTTCAACTTAGATGCTTTCATGTACAAAACTACTTCTTGGAACCTAAAGTCCTGAATAATAGTGCTGCATATTTTTGGACAGAGAATATTTAAATACCAAACAGACACTCATGCTAGTGGAACTATAGGGTATTTTTTAAAGTGCGGTTCTACTCTGAAGAACAAATCTGTAAAAATGGCACTAAGGTTTGGAAGGGGTTCCATGTTTCTTCTCTCTCAATAGTTCCGTATCATATTGACCCCGTTTCCATGATTCAACTCAATCTGGAGTCTGAAAACCAAGTCATGTTCTTTCTGGCTTATGGATCATCATTAATAATGAAAATACCGCAACTGGATTTTAGTTAATAGTTCTGTTGATATGCAATGCAAGCCAGAATCCAGCTCACTTTCAAATAGCTGTGTTGCGTCTACAGAGCTAACAAAAAATACAAATTAGTAAAAACTTATTTTTGTCAGTAAAAGAAGCAGACTAAAAAAAACCCAAATGAGCAGATCTGGTGATTAATAAGGTGACATTTTTACATACCCCTAAGTATGGCTTAAATATTTCCCACAAAAGAGAAACCTCAGTATTACAGTCATGCAAAATGTAGATTAGCTAGGGCACCTTTCACAAGGAGTAGGACTAGTTCTACATTACTCACTGCTCCTTTCATTTATGACTCCAAACTAGGGAGTCACAAAATATGTTTAAGAAATGGGGGGTGGAGGAGGAAGAGATTAAAGGAAACAAACAAGTGCATGAAAAAGGGGCTCAGCCTACTACTGCAATTACAAGAAAACTCCTGCAGATGGCATATGAAAACCATCATGAGAGGTTATGTTCAGACTTTGTTTCTGTTATGGATAATAGCCCTTAAGAAATATGTTCCAGTGTCTTATTACTTGCAGCACATGGTATATTTTAAACATAAATGGGATCAGAATTTCCTAGTCTTTAATTTTGTTAAGGTTTTCAAAAAGTAAAGTGAAATAATGCAAAAGCCATTTTGAATGAAAAGTCAAATTCACCCTATATTTTTAAAACTAAAATGTAGGGGGTTTTGCTCCAAAGCCCATTGAAATCAGAGAGTCTTTGCAATAAAGTTTCAGAGTAACAGCCGTGTTAGTCTGTATCCGCAAAAAGAAGAACAGGAGTACTTGTGGCACCTTAGAGACTAACAAATTTATTAGAGCATAAGCTTTCGTGGACTACAGCCCACTTCTTCGGATGGAAGTGGGCTGTAGTCCACGAAAGCTTATGCTCTAATAAATTTGTTAGTCTCTAAGGTGCCACAAGTACTCCTGTTCTTCTTTTTGCAATAAAGATTATTTTGACCAGCCAAGGTACTGAAATGAGAATTTTTTGCAGTTATTTGGATTTATTGCCAGAACAAGTGGATAAGCAGCTGCACCTTCCAAGCATGCCCCAACATGTTGCTTTGCTCAATTGCCTGGACATGATGGAGATAGGAGAAGGAACATTCCATATTTATACCATACTGATTGTTGGAGTGACAACAGCACTTCCTGTGTCAAGTAACTTTCAGGAGAATCAATGAGGACCCAGAATTAAGAGGTACATCAGCTTTGAACTCAATTGATTTACGGTCATAGAGGTTGACATTTCGTTTTATCAGGTTTATCCTTAAAATACAGTTTTTACTTTTAAAGCCTTGCATATGGCAAGTCAAAACAGAAATGAAACAAGCAAGAGGACAACATATTGCATATCAGAGGGGTCCAACATTTTCAGCCAGAGGGCCAAGATATTATAGCATCCAACTCCACTGCAGGTAGCTATTGTGAATTTTGTGGTACACCGGTCAGACAGGCTCTGCAAGCACCAGGCTCTATAGATTCCAGGCCTTAGTGGGTTCCTGTACACACTCATATATTTCCAACAACTAACAAGATTATTTTACTCAAGAGGACAGAAAATAAACTTGCAATAACCTAGGCACAATTACTTTCACAGTTGCACAAAGATCAACCCACCAGTTCCACACCCAATCCCTACAGGCAGTTCTGCATGAGGCTATAATAACTGTACCTCCTACGGTTCCTCAGGCCTAGTGCCATGGCTAGGTAATTCCATCTACCCTCTCCCAGAGCCAATGAAGCCCTGGCCTCCAGACAGGGCCAGCTCCAGGCACCAGCCCACCAAGCTTGTGCTTGGGGCGGCACCTGGAGGGGGGCGGCGCGGTGCGGCGCTCCGGCTCCGGCCGCCTGGGAGAGCGGGGTCATGGCCAGTCACTCCACCCTCCTCCCAGGGCTCCGGCCGCCCTCCCCCCGGCCGCCGGGGAGAGCGGAGCCCCAGCCGGGGCTCGCCACCCTCCCCCCGGTGCTCTGGCCGCCGGGGAGAGCGGAGCCCTGGCCGGGGTTCCCCGCCCTCCCCCCAGCACTCTGGCTGCCGGGGAGAGCGGAGCCCCGGCCGGGGCTCGCCACCCTCTCCCCGGTGCTCTGGCCGCCGGGGAGAGCGGAGCCCCGGCCGGGCACTCCACCCTCCTCCCAGGGCTCTGGCCGCCCTCCCCCCCCAGCACACTCCCCCCGGCTGCCGGGGAGAGCGGAGCCCCGGTCGGGGCTCGCCGCCCTCCCTCCCCGGGGCTCCGGCCACCCTCCCCCCCCGCGCCCTCCCCTGCCGCCCCTCCCAGAGCCGGCCCTGCCTCCAGACCCCATTGGCCAGAGTTCAGTACTTTTGTCTGTGGTCTCATTGGGGTCTATCCATACCATTCTCCTGAGTCCTGCCATGCATATGCAGTTTAGGGTGGCCAACTTTCAGGGCCGGCTCCAGGCACCAGCCCAGCAAGCAAGTGCTTGGGGCGGCCAAGGGGAAGGGGCGGCACGTCAGGCTGTTTGGCGGCAATTCGGTGGTGGGTCCCTCTCGGAGGGAAGCACCTACCGCCGAATTCCCACCGAAGAAGAAAGCGGCGCGGTGGAGCTGCCGCTGGAGTGCAGCTGATCGTAAGTCCGATCGCGGCTTTTTTTTTTTTTTTCCCCCGCCGCTTGGGGCGGCAAAAACCCTGGAGTCTGTCCTGCCAACTTTCTACCTGCACAAAACTGAAGACCCTTGGCCCACACCTGCCCCGCCCCTTCCCTGAGGCTCTGCCCCCCCCACTCACTCCATCCCCCCTCCTTCTATCGCTCGCTCTCCCCACCCTCATTCACTCACTCATTTTTACCTGGCTGGCTCAGGAGGTTGGGGTGCAGGAGGGGGTGAGGGCTCCAGCTGGAGGTGCAGGCTCCAGGGTGGGGCCAGAAATAAGGAGTTCAGGATGCGGGATGGGGCTCTGGGCTGAGGCAGTGGGTTGCGATGCAGGAGGGGGTGAGGGCTCTGGTTGGGGGTGTGGGCTCTGAGGTGGGGCCAGGGGTGAGGGGTTTGGGGTACAGGAGTGGGGCTGGGAGATGGAGCCAAGGGGTTCAGAGTATGGGAGAGAGCTTCTGCTGAAACAGAGGGTTGGGGTGTAGGAGGGGTACGGGTTCTGGGCTAGGAGTGCGAGCTCTGGTGTGGGGCCGGGGATGAGGGATTTGGGATGCAGGAGGGGGCTCCAGGCTGGGGCTGAGGGGGTGGGAGTGTGGGCGGGGGCTCCAGGCTGGGACAGGGGTTTGGGGAGGGTGAGAGCCACCAGGGTCCCTTTTCGACTCTCCGTACCTGGCTCTCCGCTGAACCCAATCACCTCTGACCTCCCAGTGTTACTTCCTTTTCCTATACACTAGGGATTATGCCCTCTACTGGCGGACTGTTGAACTGGGTAACCTGGTGTCCTCCGTGGGCTATATCCTCCCCCTCTGGCTCACGGGAGGAAGGGAAAAGGTACCCAGTAATGAGACAGCATTTCTTTATTTCAGAAAGGCCAAAGGATCGCAATCAATACTGTGGGGCACATCCTCTGCCCTGTTCTGCTTCCTTTGAGCCTCTTGGGCTCTTACACCTCCCTCTCTGGAGCACTGCCACAGGGGACATCGAGGCTGAAGAAGGAGAGAGGTTGGAGTGTGCAGCATGTCAGTTATACCCAGTGGGCACACAATCCATGGGACTGAGACAGGGAATCAGGGACCATTGATGGTTCTCAGCTTCTCCTCTCTTCCATTCTCCACCAGCTGCCCTGGGTATGTTATGGTGTGAGCTAGGCACAGCCCTAATCTCAAGCAGAGCCAGTCATGCTCCTGTCCCGTTCTTCTGGGGTTCCAGCCCAGAAACAATCAATGGAACAGCCAAAACTACTTTCTCCTTCCTCCCCTGTGATTCAGTAGCAGGCTAGTAGGGGAGCTGCAGAGCAGTTGCCACAGAGGAGTTGAGTGCACTCCTTGGGGGAGATATTCAAAGGGGAGTTAGGCACCCAACTCCCATTAAAAGTAATTAATTTTTGTAAAACCATTTACATGCAAAACCTATTTTGGGACCTAACCCAGTGGTTCTCCCCTGGGAGTTCACAGAGGTCTTCCAGGGGGTACATCAACTCATCTAGATATTTACCTAGTTTTACAACAGGCTACATAAAGCACTAGAGAAGTCAGTACAAACTAAAATTTCATATAGACAATGACTTGTTTATACTGCAGTACACTCTATACCCTGAAATGTAAATACAATATTTATATTCCAATTGATTTTCTTTTTAATTATATAGTAAAAATGAGAAAGTAAGCAATTTCTCAGTAATCGTGTGCTTTTGAATTTTTATGTCTGATTTTGTAAGCAAGTAGTTTTTAAGTGAGGTGTAATTTGGGGGTACACAAGACAAATCAGATTCCTGGGAGGGGTAGTCTGGAAAGATTGAAAACCACTGGCCTAAACTACCTGATTGGTCTGATGTGTTTTGCTCCTGTGCCCAAAATTCCCACTGACATCCATGCGAATTGTAGGTGAACAGGGAATGCAGGATGAGGTGCAATCACCTTTTTAATGGCCACAGAAGAGTCATCCCCACTGGCCTATTACACTCAAGGTAGCCCCAAAGCACTTTGTAAAATAATGAGTGAAATACTGGTAGTGATATGATTGCATAGACACACAAAGTAACCACTATGCACTCAACAATAGTACACTTTGACACTAGAGCAACCTTGACACTAGAGATTGTGTATACATATAGTTTACAGATATCCTCAGGGATCAGAAAGTCCCTCAGCAGCCCTCCCCCATTATACCAACTACTGAACTTACGTTTCCAATTGGATATTCCTTTCTCATACAAAAGTTGAGATCTATCATTATCTTCTCTGGAACATTTTAGCCTGCTGGTCACACAACAGTGTGTCTTTATGCACACACACAGTTACAACACTCAGCAAACATCTAAAAATTTTAAAAAATTGTATTTCTCAATTTTTTTCAACTAAAGGAAAATGTGAAGGCATAAATGCAAAAGTAAGTGATAAAGAGAAAAGAGAGAACACTGGTTGTGGCAGCATCTTGAAACAAAATAGGGAAGTGTTGATGTATTGAATGTTGTTGGTCTTGAACAGGATTTAAAGCAACTTAAAGCTGCATGGATGTGGGAAATGACCAACATGAGACTGAAGATTCTCCTGTTAACTGAACTCTTTGAAGAGATCCCAAACCACTTGAAAGCCTGTATTCTACTTGACATGCTTGCCTTAGAAATTCATATCAAACCTTCCTCTCTATGGAACCTAAGAAATTAGAAATTCCATGGGCCAGATCATCAGCTGGTGTAAATCTATTGATTGCAATGGAGCTACTCCAATTTATACCAGAAGAGAATCTGGCCCCAGGAGTTTGGACTTGTGGAATTTCTACCGTGACATTTCCTTGGGGTTGCATTGTCCCTCTGCATTACAAGCAGAGTTCAAGGCCCCAAAATGGGACAAAGAAGCAAACAGAGGGATCCACCAAAGGCCGGAACTCAATGTACAAAAGCCCTGGTCCTCCACACTACTTCCCAGCTGCCAAGATCCCATTCCTGCAGGAGCAATGCTTTCCCCACTTCTACAAGCCCTCATGATGGGTGGCATGGGAAATGGCATAGGTTACACCAGGAATGAGAGGGGACAAGGTCAAAGAGAGCAGGTGTCCCACCAACCTTTGGTTTGGCCAACCCCCACCCCATCTACAAAGCACCACACCTGGGGAGCACCCACAGGAGGGCTTCCATAGGATCAGGGGAAGGACATGTCATACTTTGAAACGCTACTTTCCCTCCCCATCCCAGATCCCCTAGTTTGCTATTCATGATAGAGGAAAGAATGGTCTATGCCTCAGTGATGAGAATCGACGCTGTAAAATAATATGTAGAATTTCTAGGGTGAATGACTGATGAAAATGAGTTTAGAAATTCTGTCTGGAATTTTCAAAGGATGAAATTCACCCCCAGGCAAAGAGTTTGCAGAATCCTCTATGCACCACTTAAACCCTATGCTAAGTTGGAAGTCATCCATATAGCCTTGTGTGAGCACTCTCGGGTGAAATTCACCTAAAAAGCACAGTTAGGAAGGAGAACTTATGAAGAAGAATGATTATTAGCTATATACCTGTCTTTGCAAAGGCATGAACTTAATTATTTAATAGTTCTTTTCCACTGCTGACTACTGTGATATCATATGCTGTATATCATACTAACAAAATAAAAGCTTTGGAGTATTTTTTTTTTCTTAGCCTCTTTATGTCAGGACCCAAATCTAAACTATGTTTGGTTAACATTTATCTGGATAATGAAAAAGAAACTTACTCTAAAATTAACTACTAATTATTGATGGGACGCTCATCATGTCAATCTTCTACTCACTGTCTCAATAGAATGACAATAAGGCAACACCTTGTGAGAAGATTCATTTGTCATAAATGTCCTCGATTTTTTGTAAAACAACCCAAAGCCTAACAAGCAATACAATTGTGATTAAATTGCCTGGGACATCCTCTGAAAGAAACAGCATGGGCTGGATTCTGAGCTCATATACACTGGAGTGAATCAGGACTAATGCTGTGAAATCAATGGAATTAAACCATTGCAAACAAGAGGAGAATCAGGCCCTAGAATCTAATTCCATGATGAAATTGCTAGTGTAAATAATGAGTGTTGTCATTCAACCTTTTTCTTTTTCCAAAGTGCTTTTAATTAATAATGAATTTTATGAATAAGCTTTAATGAATGACTGAATACATTTTAATGACTAAACTAATAAGATCATAAGTTAGAGTGCTTTCCTTCTTGCTTTCCTCTCCTCCTTTATCACCTCCCCTGCAAACACACACACAAGCACCCTTTTAAAACTTCATATCAATCAGAGGAACAAGCCGGGGTGGGTGACAAGGGGCTACCAAACTGCAAAGGTGCACAGGATGCACTCAAGGAAAAAGAACAGCCCCTGATTACTGTAAGTATGTGAGTTATTCTCCAAGACACACGCATTTGAATGGAACTGACATTTAAGCATTTATTTCATTGATGTTTTTTTCGGAGACATTAAAATCCATACATGTCAATCAAGCAAGCCAGAGGAGGGTTGTTTAATGAATCCTCTTAATGGCAGTTTAATATAGTGTATAAGGAATTCCTACTGGAGGTCAGAGAGTCTTTTGTGAGCTTGTGTATTGTCAAATAATAATAGTATTTAAATAGCGTAACACTTTGCACTTCTATATTGCTTTCCATAGGAGGACTTTAAAGCACTTCAAACATTAATGAATGAACCTCCTAGCACCCTTGAGAAGTGGGTAAATACATTATACCAGATGGAAGGAAACTGGGGCACAGGGAAATTAAGGCCCACATTTTCAAAGTAAAAAGCAACAGAGGGTCCTGTGGCACCTTTAAGACTAACAGAAGTATTGGGAGCATAAGCTTTCGTGGGTAAGAACCTCACTTCTTCAGATCAGATCTGAAGAAGTGAGGTTCTTACCCACGAAAGCTTATGCTCCCAATACTTCTGTTAGTCTTAAAGGTGCCACAGGACCCTCTGTTGCTTTTTACAGATTCAGACTAACACGGCTACCCCTCTGATACATTTTCAAAGTGTTCACCAATTTCGAGTGCTTGACAAGAAGCAGCTTCTCAGCGCTGCTGACCACCTGCAGTTCCCATTGACTTCAGATAGAGTTGTGTGTTCAGGGCCTCTGAAAACTGTGCCCCTAGTTAACTCAAGCTGGGCACCTAAAAACAGAGGCACCCAAAATTAGCAGGCACTTCTGAAAGTGTGGACCCACAGGATCTGACTACACTGCATCTAGGAGATGTGATTCCCAGTGGGGCTAGACAGACTAGCACCAGCTCTGCAGTGTGAATGTTGCAGCATAGGTGGCAACTCGGGCCAAGCACCTGTGTCCAAGCCCACCCAATCTTCTGGGTCCAAGCTCAGCAGCTTGCCCAAACTGTTAGCTGTGCTGAAACGTCCGCAGTGCTATTTTTCACACACTAGCCTGAGCAGAGCTAATGCAAGTGTGTCTACCCACACTCAGTAACAGACCTGAGGGTGGCAATTTTGCAACAGAAAAGCTTCAAAAACAGAC
The DNA here is from genome assembly GCF_027887155.1 of Malaclemys terrapin pileata. Taxonomy (NCBI): domain Eukaryota; kingdom Metazoa; phylum Chordata; order Testudines; family Emydidae; genus Malaclemys; species Malaclemys terrapin. Next base: position 77,357,403 of record NC_071507.1, on the reverse strand, counting down.
TCCAACGAGAAACTGCTGAACTTCAATTGATATGCAAACTAGATACAGGTCCGTCTCATCTTACGCTGGGGTTACGCTCCGCGGTCAGTGCGTAAAGCAAAAACCGCATATAGTCAAAATTACATTGAGTGTAATGGCAGGCAGAATCGCCCGCACTACAGGACCAGTATTTAAATTGTTATTTTTCTCTTTTTTTTTTTTTGCTTTTTGTTTTCGCCAACCGCATAAAGCTGAAATCGTGCATGTTAAATGTGCATAAGATGTGACAGACCTGTACAATCAATTTAGGCTTGAATAGAGGCTAGGAATGGCTGAGCCATTACAAACATTGAATCTATCTCCCCATGTAAGTATTCTCACACTTCTTATCAAACTGTCTGTACTGGGCTATCTTGATTATCACTTCAAAAGTTTTTTCTCTTACTTAATTGGCCTCTCAGAGTTGGTAAGACAACTCCCACCGTTTCATGCTCTCTGTATGTGTATATATATATATTTCCTCAATATATGTTCCATTCTATGCATCCGAAAGCTTATGCTCAAATAAATGTGTTAGTCTCTAAGGTGCCACATGTACTCCTGTTCTTTCTACCCACACCGGGAACCACACCTCCCAGCTGCAACAGTGACATACCTTCAGTGACTTAACCACAGTCACATAGATAATCAGTATCAGAGCCGAGGGCAACTTCTCAACAGGGAAATGTGGGCCCAATGGGGTGGCATGGGTGTGTAGTTTTAATGGCTGAGAAAATTAATGGAAACAAACAAATAAAAAAAACCCGGGAAAATAGAACTAGCAATGCAGTTGAGCACCTGTGTCATTATCTGATGAACCTGACTATTCCTCTGCAACTAGTGGATCCTGTTTAATCCTGCTGGCCACCAGCTTCTACGCTATCCTGTTTGTATTCACATTCTCCATAGGCTTTTAACAATGTTATTGGGCTGGATCAGTCACATAATGCAAAAGGATTAGCCAGTTAGAAAGATTAACAAGAGACACTAACCACCAGTTAATAGCCAGGGGGTAGGGAATGGGAAAGAATCAACAATACTCCAAGGGATAGCGAGATGCTCCAAAATGAAATCACACTGTTCGCTTAGCTAAGTAAATATACACTCAAACTCCATTTAGCTAAACCTCAGTTATATCAAATGATCATTCTTCTGAAAGAAGGTCACACTCCAGTGACATGGATCAAGCACAATGACACCACCCCATCCCCACCACATAAGTAAAAATGCATCGATCAAAATTACTTCCGCTTACCCCATCTCATTTGCCTCTTATATCCATTTACCATTCCTGCAAGAAAGCCAGTAGGGAACGCTATGTTTTGTCATGACAAGAATCACAGGTAAGGATGGTGAAAGGGGGAAAGGTTAGAGAAATATGCTTTGTACAATTCTGAAATCCTCAGGCACTGTTCTGCTCCCCAGTCACCTAATTTCCCTGTGTTTGTTTTAGGGCAAACAACAAGAATAGTGCTTAACAGTGTGTATTTTTTTTAACACAGGAGTTGCCATACCAGAGCTGATCTTTGTAAGCCCAACCTGGCTCTTCATACTTTTGTCTGCAACTGGCTTTCTTTCTTTCTGTCTTTCGCCTCGGGGAAAACATGAACTTCACGACCAGGACCAGTGGAAAATATAGGGGATCTTTTTACAGTGATGGTCACATAGATATTTAAAGTTACCTAAATCAAGTTGTTGTGAAGTTACTCATTAAAATTGCTTAAACAGGTACACTTGGGTATAAAAAAGATTTAAAATATACAGCTTATCAAAGCAGCAGGGGTCTTTCCGTAGCTACAGTGGGAGATGGACGCCTCAACTTGGACTGATTCTTCTACTCCCAAGGTTTGGGCAATAAATCCCAGTATCGGCTGAGTTCCCAGGGGTAAGGTGCAGGCCCTTTCCAGGTGATGTATGCAGCAGTTTAAAGAGCCATGTGCCAATCTCTTACTGTGATTGCTACAGAACAGCGATTGAGAAATAAAAGGAAACATTCCAGTTTTTCTAGTATCCCAACTTATGGCCCCTTGAGGACTAAATGCCCTCAGCAAGATTCCACTTCTTTGACCCTCTGTGTTACTACAATGTTATCCCTGAGTTCCTGCTCTCTTCTAACCTCCCAGGCCCCCCTGAATTCCACCTTGCTGCTCCTAAGGCTCCCAGTGAAGTGTCTTCACCACAACCAGTCACACTCAAAAAATTACAACATGCAAATATTTCATTTATTTTCATATGTTTAAAAAGTGCCCATCACAACATCCTCGGCTCCCTGTAAAAATATTCCTAACACAGTGCACAAAACACATGGACTGAAGCCCCTATATAATTAAACAGACTCAGCAAAGGGTTAAACTATGCAAAAACTCCAGAATCGTCCTTTCCAACCAGAGCCGCAGCCAACAGATGGGCCTTACACTGTGTTCTTAGAGCCAGCAACTTGGAAGCAAATTCCAGAATCAATGATCCTCCACTAAGATGGTCACATGTAGGGACTGGTCACAAAAGCTGCTCCAGTTGATTTCAGTGGTCATGGCATAGCATGGGGAAAGATGCAAGCTAGGATGCAAATTATATAGGGCTTTATAGATCACTATCTACATCTTGGGGCCTGCTCTTACCTCCATTAAAGTCAATGGCCACACTCGCACTGACTTCCATGGGAGCAAGGTTTGGCCCTGGTGCTACACCTATGCTTCATTGGGAGAATTGGTGCGACAGGCTCTCTGCAGGAAACACCTAGGGTGACCAGCCGGACTGTCCCGATATTTGCTTATTTGTCCCGCGTCCGGACCTACCTTCGGTCGGGATGCGAATTGTCCCGATATTTTGCCTCACAGATGGAGCGGAGGCAAGCGGGGGTGGGGGGCGTGGAGCTCCGGTGGCTTTTTTTTTTTTTTTTTTTTTGCTCCACCCCTCCTTCCCCCCCACGTCCCGATATTTCACTTGTGTGTTCTGGTCAACCTAGAAACACCGCTGACCAAGATGGCAGCTATACGCACCATTTGTAGGTGGTCAGTGGTCCTCTGTGATAGACGCATGTTACCAAACCTCAAAAGCCATTGATATTTTCAAAGTCCTGTGCTTTTTGTGTACAACAGACCCCAATTCTAGCGCTAGCAGACAGTTCTGTGATAGCACCAGGTAAATGCAAACCCATTCCCAAGCAGAGTTTCATTCAGTTAAATATTAGAATAATGAAACAGTCAATCACAATACAGTGGTTGTGTTTCAATTTCTCTGTTTTTAAGGCTTTGCTCCCTATTTCACATTGTCACAGAAATGTCAGTGTGCAGCAGATTTTACTATTGACAATATAGAATTGCACTACAATAATAGGCAGTGGGAGCCAAAGTATTTGGCAACAGGGAAAGACTGAGACAGAAAAGAGTAAGATTTCGGGTTCTATGCTTGAGATTGAGGAATTTGGTGGGTTATAGCCGTTGGAGGAAGGAAGGAATGTGGATGGGAGGGATGAGTTGTGTGTTTTGAGAGAAGGAAGCACTTAATCTCTCTTTGCCAACCCTAACCACTGATAGGAGAACCTCTCTCTCCCCCAAATGGGTGCATGGCCAGCCTAGGTAGGTACCCCTGGTATCTCCCTCCAAAAGTGGATGCATGTGACTCTTTTGCTCCCACTCTGGAGGAACCAGAGCCATCCACACGGCTAGATCAGTTTACTCACTGCTCCCCTGTCCTGCATCAGAGTAGGCAGCAATCCTATAACTGGTGATGATCTGTTGGCTATGCCCAAGCACCAGCCAGCATATTTCGCTGTTCTGTCAAGTGATTTCAGGAAACAACTCTCTGCAGGGTCCTGTGCAGGAGGCACATTCCACAACCAGGGTCAAATTCCATGGCTGTGGAACTCACAAAGCCTTCAATATTTGATAAAAACATGAAAATAATAGAACTCGTGATTCCCAGGACAAAATTCCAGTTTTAACTGACAGAGGGTTTTTTCAACCTGGCTGCCTCAGTCAGTTGATTGTGTAAAATGCACTGTGACAATTATAAATCATTAAGTAGATTTAATAATGCCCCTTCACCAAAATTAAGTTAGTTATCAATTGATTTCTTAGACTGACTTCTTTAGCTTGTTCTTCTCAAATTATTACATTACAAGTACATGATTAAGTACTATAGCAACTGGATTGCAATTTTAAGATTGTCACATAAGAACAAAAAGACACCCAGAGAAGAGAAGATGTTTACCTTTAAGCTAGAAGGAATATTTTCTAATTTGGTAAAGTTTATCCATTTGTATTTTCAAATAAAAATAGAAACAAAAGAGAACACAACCAGTTACGTGGAAAGGCAGAAAGTGAGGCAGGTTAATATGTCGTTAAATATGAGCTCTGTTATTTCTCACAGTTTTAACTAACTAATTATTTATTGAATCTAGAGGTCACTGCGCACACAGTTCTAGAGCTTTCAGGCTTTAACCTGAAGTTATTGCATTTAACTTGCATTCCTGAAACAATGTCAGCTAGTATATCCCAACTGTTAGCAAATTCCAGCATCCAATCTAACACGCACGGTTTCATTTTCTACAATGTGCTGTTTTGAAAGGATAAACAGGGTGCCTTTGTCAAGGAATGTTGCTTTCCTTAAGAATATAAACAACAGTCAACCTACAGATAGACTGTCCACTTCATTCAAACCTGAATGTAAACACTTTGACTCCCAAGAAGGTATTAAGCATAGTCTGTTTTTCAAAATGGATTACAGCAATGAGATACACTAGATACTCTGTCACTAAGTGTTTTTGGAAGCGGAAAAGAACTATTCAGCATTAAAGATTCAGGAATGTCTGTTGACATATTAAGGAAACAACCTCAGGGGACAGCTGACAAGGCTCCAAGAAGCATTACCAAGGGAACAGTGACGCAAATGTGTTCCATTTTTACAGGCTGGCAATTTGCCAGATTCTCTCGCCTGATGTCTGATGTAATGCTAATCCCTATCTGGGTTAGTGCTTAGATATCAACCATAGCAACTCACTTTGCAGCAATCAATATAGAGCACTTTTTATAGAAGATAGTAAAAAAATATTCTGTACATAATATACATGGGACATGCACATTACAATAACAACAATAATGGGGAAAGTAAAATGTCAAATGAAATCCAGTAATCTTCATAAATATCTATGTGCATAAATATATGTTTCACACACATATATATTCACACATATTAATGCCAGTCCTAATTTATGGCCTGATTCAAAACCTTTGACTTCAATGGAGTGTAGAGCAGGCCTAAGAGAAACAAAGAATCTAATGTTAAATTACATATAAATGGAAGAAAATGTACAGCGTGAAGCTGGAAAATAATATTTATTATCAATTAAGGCATAGTTAAAAGGTTTCTTTATGCAATAATGTTAATATTTTGTACTTATAGCACCGTTCATCTGTGTATATCAAAATGCTTTATAAACATTAATTAAGCCTCACAATACCCTTATGGTGACAGGTTTCAGAGTGGTAGCCGTGTTAGTCTGTATCAGTAAAAACAACGAGGAGTCCTTGTGGCACCTAAGAGACTAACAAATTTATTTGGGCATAAGCTTTTGTGGGCTAGAACCCACTTCATCAAATGCATGAAGTGAAAAATACAGGATTCCACACAAAGATGGACTACGAGCCATCAGGAATAACATCCCTGATACCATCACGGCAAACTTGGTGGCTGAACTTTGTGACTTTGTCCTCACCCACAACTATTTCAGATTTGGGGACAATTTATACCTTCAAGTCAGCGGGACTGCTATGGGTACCTGCATGGCCCCTCAGTATGCCAACATTTTTATGGCTGACTTAGAACGCTTCCTCAGCTCTCGTCCCCTTACGCCCCTACTCTACTTGCACTACATTGATGACATCTTCATCATCTGGACCCATGGGAAGGAGGCCCTTGAGGAATTCCACCAAGATTTATTCACACCTTCTTGTCAACTATCTGTAATGGGCCATTCTCTTACCACTTCAAAAGTTATTTTTCCTCCCTTGGTATCCTGCTGTTAATTGATTTATCTCGTTAGACTGACCTCACACTTGGTAAAGCAACCTCCATCCTTTCATGTATTTATACCTGCTCCTGTATTTTTCACTTCATGCATCTGATGAAGTGGGTTCTAGCCCACGAAAGCTTATGCCCAAATAAATTTGTTAATCTCTAAGGTGTCACAAGGACTCCTCGTTGTTTTTGCTAATACCCTTATGGGATACTAAGGGCCTATGTAGCATGGTGAATCGTCCCTAAACTGATAAGTAAAGGATATGTAAAGAATTACTTCATTCAGGACTGGAGTACAGTCACCTCTGAGGTTTGATGCAACAGCTTTTTTATTAGTTCGCAGCAACACTGCAGCGGTTAAGGACAGGAAGGGAAGATAAGTGTATATAATAGAAATTGCAGGGAAATTTATGGATTCTAAATCATCATTGAATCACCTGAGTTGGAATTTGTCTTGCTCTTAGGGAAAGCATAATGAGCTCTTTAATGACATCAAATGGTTAGGGCCTTAGTTTTATGTCTCATGTAAAGGACAGACTGACACTCCAGTTGTACAGCATACTGACCAACATTTTACATTAATTTCAGGGAGAATGGTGGTGGTCCTTAATTTGCTAATAAGGCCTATCTCAATAGACACACAATGAAAGTTCCCTTATGTTACTTTGCTGTATAATAACATTAAACACACTTTTCCCTTATTAAGGATCTTGCTGAACTACAGTGAATGTAACACTCTTTGCCTTCTTTAGCATCTCCTTGCTTGGACTGAGCTGGTAACAGTCCTGTTTTCACTCCCCAAGATGTTCTCTGATTCAACTGGTGATCCCCAACTAAATTTTGGCAAGGGGGCAAGATGTGACTTTCCATTGTGGCAACCCCAAAATGCTGCCAATCATCTACAGAAGCCTGCATGGGAAAGTTATTTAGAGACAATTAGGACCAGCCCTGGAGTCCAGTCCCTTGTCTAGGATGCCATACCTCCTGCCCCCTGCACACAGTGCAGAAGGAAAGCGTGCTCCATGGTTACTTTCGAGAGGCCCCAGCCATCCCTGCAGCTGAGTGTGGGACACTGCTTCATCTGCTCCTGAGCTGGCAAGAGGTTCAGTGTAGAGTGGTATGTAGGGTTACCATATTTCAGCAAGCAAAAAAGAGGACAGGAGGAGCCCCGCCCCTGCCCCTCCCACTTCCCGCCCCCCCAGAACCCCAACCCTCCCCCCGTTCCTTGTCCCCTGACTGCCCCCTCCTGGGACCCCTGCCCCTAACTGCCCCCCAGGACTCCACTCCCTATCTAAGCCTCCCTGCCTCTTGTCCCCTGACTGCCCCAACCCTTATCCACCCCCCCACCCCCAGACAGACCCCTGGGACTCCCACGCCCCATCCAACCATTCCCCACCCCCTGACAGCCCTCCCCCCAGAACTCCCAACCCATCTAAACCCCTCTGCTCCCTGTCCCCTGACTGCTCCGATCCCTCTCCGCACTCCTGCCCCCTGACAGCCCCCCCCAGAACTCCCAACCCATCTAAACCCCTCTCCCCACTCCTGCCCCCTGACAGCTCCCCCCCAGAACTCTCAGCCCCCCACCCCGCTCCTTGTCCCCTGACTGCCCCCTCCTGGGACCCCTGCTCCTAACTGCCCTCCAGAACCCCACCCCCTACCTAAGACTCCCTGTTCCTTGTCCCCTAACTGCCCCCTCCTAAGACCCCCCCCAACTGCCCCCCAGGACCCCACCCCCTACCTGTACCCTGACTGCCCAAAACTTTCTCCACTCCCCCCCAAAAGCCCCCCCCCCGTTTCTTGACTGCCACCTCCAGAACCTTCCTGCCCCCTGGCCCCCTTACCCTGCTGCTCAGAACAGGGTGTTGGGCTCTGTGCGAGCCGGACACGTGGCTGAGCTCCCCAGCACAACAAAACCCGGTCCCTGGCCCTGCACAACAAAACCCGGTCCCTGGCTCGGACCGGGCTGCAGGGGAGAGCTGCCCTTGTATCAGCACAAAGTGCTCTCGCTCCCGTTTTGCTACGCTGCATGGCAGAAACCGCTCCCAGTTGCAAAAGGGGAGGGCTGCACTTTGTGCTGAGACACTTGCTCAGAATGCAGGGCGGATCCGGCTCCTCTACAGCTGCTCCAGAGTCCAGCCCGGGACTTTTCTGCAGCCCTCCCAGCCGCTCGCTCTGCTCTGCCGGGGAGGGGGGAAATCCCGGACATTTTGAGTGATTTACAAATTCCCCCCGGACGCTATTTTTAGTACAAAAAAGAGGACATGTCCGGGTAAATCCGGACGAATGGTAACCCTAGTGGTATGTGTGGAAGTTTCTATTCCCCAGGGGAAGGCATCTGCTTCCCAATCACTCCTGAGCAGCTTGTGCCTGCACTGTTCTACATGCGGAAGCGTGCAACTCCCAACAGCTCCAGGCCTGCCCTGCTGGTTTACCTCCAGTGTAGAGAACATTCTGTAGAGCTCCTCCAGCATGACAGGGGTGCTGCTGGGCCAAACCTCAGCGGTGCTGTGACCCAGGTGGCAATGCCCAGAGTGGGGAGCCAGTCCCAGTCCCACAGGACACAAGAGCAATTGCTGCAGGGTACATGTGGGGAAGGCTTACTCTCTGACATGCCACCACCACCACCAGGGCCTCCCTTCACACCGAGCTGGTAGCGTGACCCACCTAGAGACTTCCCATACAGAAGTGATGGACACACAAGGAAGTCACAGTAGCCATGACTTTTTCACTGCCATTTACAAACCTGCAACCCTAATAATAATATACACAAGTCCCAACTTGTATCCAGAGTATCAGCGCACCTTATGGCTTGCACCTTTGTTGGCCAATTTAATTTCTTCTTCTATTCATCCCATTCTATTAAACAAAATATAGGAGGAGTTTCAGGAAAACAGAGGTTAAAACAGGAGCTAATGCTTCAGTAATAAGAGTTCATGGATTTATTTCTAGTGGATGTGAAAAGATTTTACTAACTTCATAATTCAGGGGACCCTTAATGGGGCCTGCTTCACAGAACAGCTTCACTATGGGTGAAATTTCATGCATCAGAGTTTACAAAAGAGTGAGTTCTACTGTAATGCAATGCTTATAATAACCTGTCTCTAGCTTTCCAGAGAATTTGTTTAATGTGAATTGACATTCTGATTGCAACGGCCTCCTGAAATAGTCAAGTGGAGGACACTAATAAAATGTAGATTAAGCTCACCTTGCCTGTGAAGATTTAGGAAGTTGTGAAAACTTAGGAAGTTTGAGTATTGAGGAGTCTCTTTATAAGCTAAGTAAGGGGATTGAAAAACTATATACCATCTTATACGCACCAGAAGATATGGTATATTATATGATATTATTCCATTAGTTTGTAGCAAATTCCTAAATGATAGAGAAAGAAAAATATGGGCCCAATTCTCCTCATTTAAGGTAAATCAGGAGTAGCACCATGGAATTGCACTGGTATGAATTCAGTGTGAGGGGAAAATTAGGGCCATTTATATCTAATACCTAGTCAACTTGCTTGATTTTGTTTGTATATATTTCTGCTTATATTTAGGATTTTATTACATGTTCAAGAACATACATGTTTTGCAAAACATTGATGTAAATGTCGTTGGTTGTGTTTGAATTTTCTTCATCTGCATTTGTTATTTTTTCCACATGTTGATAGGTACATTATATTAAATACACATTCTACCCACACAGACACACATTGTGTGTTTTATAAATATTTTGCATATTTGAAAATATGTCATTCATATTTTAGCATGTTTTTCCATGTGCAATATATTTGGACCAAATTCTGCTCTCCATTACACCAATATAAAAACAGAATAACTCCACTGAAGTCAGTGGTCCAAATTCTGATCACTGAAGTCATAGGGTCACAAGGGTATAAATTAATACAGAATTCAACCCAATCAGTTTACTCTAGATTTACAGAGAGAGCAGAATTTGGCCATTTATCTCTCTCACAGCACCGCACAGTTAAACAGTAGGTTCTCCTCATCAGAGATTCCTATCTGAAGATTCCAAACAAGTTCATAGTGCAGTTTAGATAGTGATTCTCTGTATTCTCGTAGCTGATGTTGCGTATCTTAGATCGATCCCCCTCCCCCCCCACTCCCCAGTGTAGACCAGTCTTTAGCATCAGTGCCCTGCAGGGTTTACTGCCCTCCTAGTTGCTCTTTCTCTCTCACACCCACACTTGGCCTGGTCTACACTGGAGAGGAGGGGGGGGTCGATCTAAGATACGCAACTTCAGCTACGAGAATAGCATAGCTGAAGTCGACGTATCTTAGATTGAATTAAAATTACTTACTTCGCGTCCTCGCGGTCCCCCGTCGACTTTGCTTCCGCTTCTCATGGAACTGGAGTTCAGCAGTCAACGGGAAAGCGATCCCCGATAGATCAATCGCTACCTGCCCATCAGGGCAGGAATTGTCTTCTAATTTCAGAGCAGATATCATCTTTTCCCAGTCCATTCCATGCTTCACATGGGGATTTCCATGTTATTGCTATGCACAAAGAAAATAAATCAGGGTGTGGTTTGGCTTAGCTGTTCCAAATCCTCTGATTCCATTCCAAAATGATGGCCCTGTTAGGTACAAAATATATTCCACCTCCAAATTAGGATGACTAGTATGCTAAAGCTACTGCAGAGGCTAGGTAGGTGGAGGTACATATGCTATATGCATGTTAATGGAAAGGTCACAAAGCAAATATTAGCAATCAAGAACATTAAGTGGACACTCCCTTTAGGATATATCTTTCTACACCCCATAACTAAATTGGCTGCTTGGGAGAGGCACAAGCCAGCTATCATGCTTTAATGTATGACATCTTGGCTTGACAACAACTAAGTTTAACAAAATTCAGGAAATACCAGTGATAGATGGGTTTTTCCGTAAACAAAACAATGCCCCCTCCCATAAAACCCCACACAGAATTTTGAAAAGAATTTGGAAATTTGGTTGCTTTTTATTGAATTAACAGGAAAAAATAATTCATCAGAAATCAAGCCCGTGACATTCATTTTTTATTTACTAATGAATGACAAAGGGATAACAATTGTGGTTTAGGTCTTTTTTAGTGAACGTGCTTCTTTTGTGTTGTTAACTGCCAATTGTTACTTGTCTTGACATAAATCCTCGCTTCGATTTGTTTGAAGCTGCACCGACTCATGTATGTGTACCATTGCCCTGTACTGGATGGAGTGTCAGACCTGTCGAAGCATGAGTGACCATGTCACACTGTAGCAGATGGGCTGCAGAGGATAAAAGTCTTGTTAATACAACTGATGAGTCTCATTTAGCTCAAGGTGTAGAGGCCTGTGTTTTGTTTCCCTAGGCTGCCTATGTGTGATGTAGCTAGAGATGGAGTGTCAATTGTTTGTGGGCACTGCTTTGTTAAAATAGGCTTTATGCACAATTAAAGAAAAGTGTACCCATGCTCCTAACATTAATACTCCAGAATATCCAAAGATTCATGTCTTGGCACGAAGACACTCATGAAGAACAGTACATAGCATTATCCCTTGAAATAAATGCACAACTTGCTGAGGAGCTGAAGAAGAAACAGTCGAACAACACGTGTGAGGGAACCATAGGAAATGATACTTCCCTATTCTCAACATTACACATTCCTTCTGCATCCCACTGTATGTGACTGCATGACAATCACAGGAACTAAGCATGGGTCAAACTAGTTGGCAGGGCTGGATTAAGGCATAGACAATGTAGACACATGCCTAGGATCTAATGTGTGTATGGGGTAGGGTGGGGGGCAACCTGAGCCCTGGCTGGTCTGGTTCAGGTACTGGTGCAGGAGATGGCCCCATATCAGAAGTAAGGAGGAGCAGTTCTGGCCACCCCACTGCCTGCTCAGGTTTGGCCTCACTGACCCTCTGTCATGATGGGGAGGAGGCAGGGCTAAACTTGAGGTGAGTGGCATTGCAACCCCCGGTGCACCAGCTCGCAACTCCACTCACTTTTGGCCCTGCCAACCCCGCTCATGACAGAGGGCTGGCCGGGCCAAACCTGACTGGGCAGTGGTGCGGCCAGAGCTGCTCTTCCCACCCGCTATTGTGGGCTTGCTTCTTCACCAGTACCTGAAGGAGTCCAGCTGGAGCTTTGCCACTGTCATCCAGGCACTGGATGGTGTGTGCCTCCATGTGGGAGCTGGCAGTGGGGTTTGCTTAGGACCCAGAGATGGGTTAATTCAGCCCTGCTAATTGGAATTATTTTACCCTCAGATCATTAGTATTGTCAGTCAGGGTTCCATACTTTAGTGGCACAATGAATGTGGGAATTAAAAGCCTAGACAAAAACTCCTTAAACTTAATCTTGACTCTTACACAGACCCTCTCTCTGGTTTGGGTAAGGCACATGACACCTCTGCCTCAGTTTCCCCATTTGTAAAATGGGGCTAATAATACTTACTCCCCTACCTCACAGGGGACTTTTGAAGACTCATAGTTTAAAGTAAAGTGGCTAGAAGATGAAAACCGTGATGCAAATGTCAAGTATTATCATGACTACCCACTGTTATCTCCATTTTTTTGAGAATTGCTTTCCCATTCGAAACCACGGAAAAATATTCCTTTTAGTCTGACACCATCAACGTTCTGCACTGAATTTCCTACGGATTTGGTAAGGACACTCAGGAATATGAGAAAAAGAAACAAAATATTGCCCCCCTGATCCTAGTTTACCTCACATCTGCCAGGAAATTGTTTTGAAAGTACCTGACATTTGGTGCAATGTGCTGCAAATCCCAAGGCAAAATGTTTACCCTTTCCAAAGCATTGTCCCGAGCCCCAGGAATAAGCTTTTTCTAACACAAACGATTCAGCAGAATCTGGCGGGAACGTGACACCCCAAGTTTTCCTTCAGTTTGGTGGTGGAATTTTAACCAAGAGATCTTGAGAACCTTTGTCCAATATGTTGCTGGAATATCGACATTTAAAAATTCCAGAAAAAAATATTTACCGGCCAGATTATTTTCTTCTAACTCAAGCCAGTTAAACCTCGGATTTTAAGGTAAAGTTCCAATATGACTAACCATGTTTAAAGAAAAACAGTCAGTACAGGCAACAGCAACATTATGCTTAGGTCAACATCTTCAAATACACTACTGGAATGGTGAATGACAACAATCCCTTGGTGTGCTGGGGGGGCTGGGAGACTGGTGAGTCACTTGACTATTATGATATTAGTTGTACTGAGAGATAATTGGGTGCAAACTACAGTAAATGAGCATGGAACGATCAATTTAATAGTAGCAAATGCCAATATTATCGGGGGGAAACTGTTATTTTCCATCCCAGAAAAAACATTTAGCCTGTTATGATTACTCTGACCCTTCCCTATTCCCTGACAGAAATTGTTCTCTCTCCTAGAAATTAGAAGCATTTAGGCATTGCATATGTTTTATAATATAGTTAAGTGATTCGTGCACATTAACTAGCTCTCCCGCCCCCTCACTGTGAACTATTGTTTAACTTTCATATGCATCATAGGAATAATAAAATGCCAGAGAATAGGAGCTCACATGAGCTGAGCTCCAGGACTTGGGTTTTTTAACCACACGGTCTGAGCCAGGTACCAGCATGTCTCCTGGATTTAAAAGTGTTTCTCTCTGTTTCACTTGAACAAGTAAACAGATGATGTCAAATTTAAAAACAAAACAACCTTTCCCCCCACCCCCAAAAAAACATAAAAAGCATAAAGCAAAGGGAAGAATGAGACTAGAGATGTAATGTTCCCTCCTGCTTTACCAACTCTCCATTATGTGGTGTTCCACAGAGCCTGCACTGCAGTCTGAGCTGCCCCACTTTGAACATGGATTGTTCAAATCAAACAGGATTGGGACCAGTTTTAGGATTTTGAAGAAAACTGGGCCAGATGATTCTATGGGAGAACTCCCTTACTTTACTGTCCCCTCCCAAACTGACCAGAGGCATTTACAATGAAGTTGGTGCGGTGGGATAGAATAGAACAATTGTAGAATCAGGGTTGGAAGGGACCTCAGGAGGTCATCTAGTCCAACCCTCTGCTCAAAGCAGGACCAATCCCCAGACAGAATTTTACCCTAGTTCCCTAAATGGCCCCCTCAAAGATTAAACTCACGACCCTGGGTTTAGCAGGCCAATGCTCAAACCACTGAGCTATCCCTCCCCATAGGGAGTTGTTGGGCCCCCATGGTAGGGTACAGCTGCTCCTGTGCTCAGATTCATGTATACTGGAGCTGCTAATATTTGAATCCTTTTCCAAGGACATTTTCTAAATAAGCTGAGGGCCTGGGAGCAACCAGAGGGTTGTATATATACATTGGTGATTTTCAGGTTATTTTCTTTTCCCTTTCCACTAATTACTTACTCATAGATTTTGAGGCCAGAGGGGACCATCATGATCATCTGGTCTGACCTCCTGTACATCACAGGCCACAGAACCTCACCCACTCACTCCTGTAATGGACCCCACCAATGGCTGAGTTACTGAAGTCTTCAAATCTTGATTTGAAGTCTTCCAATTACGAAGAATCCACCATTTATTCTAGTTCATACCAGTAAGTAACTGTGCAGAGGAAGATGAAAAGCACTCAGGGTCTCTGCCAATCTGACCTGGAGGAAAATGCCTTCCAGACCCCAAATATGGAAGTCAGTTAGACCCTGAGCATGTGGATGAAACCTACCAGTTGGACACCTGGGAAAGAATTCACTGTAGTAACTCAGAGCCAACCCTCAGAGCCCTCCCCAACAGCAGTTGCAGATTGTCCACATGCCATTGTAGGCAATCTCATCATACTGTCCATTCTATAAACTTATCAAGCTCAGTCTTGAAACCAGTTAGGTTTTTTGCCCCCACTGCTCCCTTTGGGTGGCTGTTCCAGAACTTCTCTGATGGTTAGAAACCTTCATCTATTTTCAAGCCTAAACTTGTTGATGGCCAGTTTATAGCCATTTATTCTAGTGCCAACATTGGCCCTTAACTTAGATATCTCCTCACCCTCCCTGGTGTTTATCCTTCTGATGTATTTAATGAAGGCAATTGTATCTCCCCTCAGCCTTCGTTTGGTTAGGCTAAATAAGCCAAGCTCCTTAAGTCTCCTCTCATAAGGTAGGTTCTCCCTTCCTCCGATCATCCTACTAGCCCCTCTCTGCGTCAATACATAGGTATAGAATCGAGAGCGGTCAACAATAAGTGATGTAAACCGCCATCCCTATAGACAAATAAAATGTCTGACAGGGCACTACAGTAAAATGTAGTAGCATGAAAGAAATAAAAATAAAATTCACTAACCTAAAAGCAGCATGTATCTCTCCTTGCTTTTCCTGCCTTCTCCCATTTCTGTATCCCATTTGTCTCTTCTTCCACCTCTGACTTGCTCTATCCATCTCCATGTCCTTCTTTTAATTTCATTCTATTTTCTGGTGTGTTTTTTTAAAAGTCTCCCTCCTTCTTTGGCCTTTTTCAGTTTCTTTGTAAAATAACATCTCCTGTCCTGTCCCGTTCTTTTCCAGCATCATCCCCATTCCCTCTTGACCACCACTCTCCTGCTCATGCCGATCTTACGTTCTCTCTTCTTTCTTCCTCTGCTCTCTCCATGGCCTCCAGAATCTCCAGCCTCTTGATGGTGCCACAGCCGCAGGAGCTACAACCATGAAGTGAAGCTGAAGAGAATAAGTAATAGGCTGCCAAGTGTGTTCATGAATGCAACAGTTGTCCAGTTTCATCTAACATTGGGGAGAAATTACTTTCAGGATTAATTTTCATTTCATTTCATTTCATTTCATTTCATTTCAGGATTTCAAGGTCAGGAGTGGCCACTGTGATTGTCTAGTCTGATCTCCTGCATAGCACGGACCATAGGATACCTGTACTAATTCCTGCTTCAAGCCCAATAGGTATGTTTGAACAAGAACAGATCTTAAAGAAAAACATCCAGATTTGATTTTAAAATTCCCAATGGTGGGAATCTATCACAGCTCTTGGTAAGTTGTTCCAGTGGTTAATTACCCTCACTGTTAAACATTTGTGCCTTATTTCTAGTCTGAGTATTTCTAGCTTCATCTTCCATCCTTTGGATCTTGTTGTACCTTTGTCTGCTAGACTGAAGAGCACCTCTATTATCACTTTTCTGTTCCCCATCTCGGTACTTATAGACTGTGATCAGGCCACTCCTTAACCTTCGATTTGATGAGCTAAATAAATTAAGCTCATGTTGTTTTAATTTGGTATAATTTTCTCCCAGCAAGGGAGAAAAATCTCAGCCTTTTCAGTTTTTCATAGTAGACAGCTATGTGTGCCCCTGATTCTGTTGCTCCTTTCTTTCCTTACATAAGAACGGCCATACTGGGTCAGACCAAAGGTCCATCTAGCCCAGTATCCTGTCTTCTGACAGTGGCCAATGCCAGGTGCCCCAGTAGGAATGAACAGAGCAGGTAATCATCAAGTGATCCATCCCCTATTGCCCATTCCCAGCTTCTGGCAAACAGAGGCTAGGGACACCATCCCTGCCCAACCTGGCTAGTAGCCATTGATGGACTTATCCTCCGTGAACGTATCTAGTTCTTTTTTGAACCCTGTTATAGTCTTGGACTTCACAACATCTTATGGCAAGGAGTTCCACAGGTTGTTTGTGCGTTCCATGAGTTCTCCCGCCACCCTTCCTCTGTCCTACATGTTTTCTCCTCAGTCTCTCTAATCATATTTGGAGGTGGGAATTGTTGCTGTACTTAGGGCATGTATGTTGTAAAGCCTGATCCCTTCTTCAGATCAACCCACTGCAGATCAACATAGGATCAAGCTCAGTTGTTGGCAAGCAGCCAGCCAGTGGCTGGGAGGGTGTTGATGGCAGTCCTAGTACCAGCATCAGAAGCTCAAGTGGTCCTCTTCACAGCAATGAATCGACAGGGTGAGTCACTCCAAAATTGGAGACCCATGGATTTAGGCTTTGCAGAGCCCAAATATTGACTCTAATTATCTGTGATAGAGACCCAGATAATGAAAACAAACAAAAAATCTGCCATGACAAACTTTCTACTCTAGTTTACCTTGCGATGGTTATCTTCACAATGAGAATGGCTAGAAGCTGGACCAAACTCTTCCCGAGGATAACCCTACTAACATCAACAAATTTGCAATACAGGTAAATGTGGCCCACTGTTTTAAAATAAATACTCACAAAAACTGCTGGACCCGGAGCAACAAAATTCAGAAGCCCCAATGTCGGCCCTGTGAAAGATAGGATGCTAGAAACAGTCACACAACTGATGACACTTAGCTTTTCTACTTCATAACATTGTAGATCATTCTTCTCCCCAGACGCCTTCCCAAGAAATGTACACACTGAATAATTCTTTCTGCTCACACAGGGCCTAAAATTCACACAAAACTCTTCTGACACAGGGAAGCAATATCTCCATTACAGAGATGGAAAACCTGACACAGAAACGACTCACCTTCCAGTCACTTGCCCCAGGTCTCACAGGAAGTCCATGGCCGAGCCAGGAATAAAGCCAGACCTTCTGACTCCAGATCTTGTGCCTAATCCACAAGACCATCGCTCCTTCCACTCTGCCTGTGTTTGTACAGTACGTTGACCTGACTGGAAGAGGCACGCTAACTTAAAATACTAAATTCCATGTATTGGGCCAATTTAAAAAAAAACATTTTTTTGTCATGGTTCATTGTTTTTTCTAACTAGACATTAGGCCGTCTCCGTGAAGCGAGACAGCCTTCCTTTCAGAATTTTCCAGGAAGCACAGTTGTCTCCCACATGTTATGCTTAATGTAACTCAAACAAATGTTTTAGGAAATTCCTTCTAATTCAGTGAAATTGTGAGCTTGGCAATGGTGCAACTGGAAATGAGACTGAAAGATATTGTATTTTTTTTTTTTTTAAGTGTAGAGGAAAGTTTGGGCTTAAAATTGGCTGCTCAGGGAGATAGAAACTCATGTTATGCATAAGGGATTTGGCAGGTCTGAACACAGAAATTTCCAGAAGTGTTTGCGTGGCAACAACTCTATGCCAATCCACATTTTTTAGCTATTCTGGCCAGCTGCCCAGCCTACAAGAAAGACTTGTATCTCCACACAGTTCACTGGCGTCCCTGATGAGTTTCCATACTGCATGGCAACATTGGATAATCTTATTTGTGTGCCAAAAAAACTCCTGCTACTTATATTGTTACTAAATACCAGATGTGCTTAATAAAGAGTAAGTGGAGCCAAACCTAGGGTAATCACATAACCTATCATTAACATTTTCTAACAACAAAAATGCAATTGGAACACCAGATTACTGTTTTGCTTTGTTTGCTTAACGCCCTATTACTGGAACCCCTAGGGTGATGGGAACAGAACGCGGTAGGAGTAGACAGTTCTGGCACAGTTGATGACGTTGTTTACAATCACACCCCTGCACATCTGAAACATGTGTGAGAAAGTAAAGGCTAAGCAGATTTCCTTTGCACTCGGCACAAGGGCTGAGAGGGAAGGGAAAATTGCAGCAGGAAGTCTACAATGAGCTAGAAAGTAGAGGGATCATATTTCTTTATCCCATGGTGGGGGATAGAACAAAACAACTGTGTGGGTTTGATCCTGCATTCCTTGCACATCCAAAGCTCCCCAATGCACAAGGAATGCAGGAGTAGGCCTTGTTAGATTAAATTTAATGACAACTAAAATCCTCAAGTCCATTAAAAACATATTTTTGTGTGTGGCAGGGTCCCAATCACCACATGTAATGTATGCACATTAAAATGGGAGGTGCACATGTGCATATCCAAGGCTGACCAGACCCTTGGGGGAAAAAAAGTTAAGTCATGCCAATGGCAACAGGCCTCTATAGTAACAGGCACATGATAGAAGGAGGGATACAAATATGCTCTGACATTTATAGATCCTCTGTATCACCAAAAGAAAAGGCCTGCTGAGATTCAACAGGAACACTGTAGAAGCTGTGAGTCAACCCAGTGCAAAGAGATGTCATCCTGACTGAAAATAGATGTGGGTGAAAAGGCCAGCTTTTCCCCACAAAGTTATCTGAAATTAGGCATTTTAATGAAACGAATAGAAAAAGTTTTCATTTATCAATGCATTTTTAATCTGCATTGTTATCTGTATGGGGGGGGGGGGAGAGGCTGGAATCAGCAAAAATACACATAACTGAACATAACTGAAATTTACCAGGAAAATCAGTTCTTCAGTGTGACTGTTTTTCATTTTTGGGTTGTGGAAAAGAAGATGACTGGGCCAAGGTTGGTGGGAAGTTCATGCATTTTTATGCATTATGTGGTGCAGCAGTGAATACAAAACAAAGGCCAACAGCGGTCCCATTCCCTTGGTCCCTGAAGAGAAAACTCCCACTGACTTTATATAGGAGTTTCGCTTATACCGAGATTGCAGCATTGGTCCCAGGAGCCACAGCCCAGGTAACAATGGGTGAACAGGTTACAATGGGTGTAGTCTGAGCAGCCTGGAGGCTAGAGGGTGGATGCCTTGACTCTTGATCTTAATGTTGTGTAACATGACTAAATACAAAAGTGCATTACAGTTCCTCAGCAGGGACAAAGAGGAAGCCAGCACACAGAGGGAATACAAAGGCCTCAGTCCTGCAAGGGGAGCTACAAATGCATATCCTTCCTCCCATGTAGAGTCCAATTTATTTCAATGAGACTTCGTGTGGATGTAAGAATTTGTGTTCTGCAGGATCAGAGTCAAAGCCCATTTCACTTACCATCAGTTTGATGATACTGGTTTTCAAGGCTGAGGCAAACTAAGGGTATGGCTACACTTTGAGCTGGGGGTGTGATTCCCAGTTTGAGGAGACATACTCATGCTAGCTCTGATGGAGCTAATGTGCTAAAAATAGAGCTCAGCTGCAGCAGCGGAAGCAGCAGCAGGGGCTAGCCACTCCAAGTATGTCCCTAGGGTCTTGGCTGGGATTGTGCTTGGGGCGGCTAGCCCCTCCCACTGCTCCTGATCAGAGCTAGCAGGGGTACATCGCCTCAAGCTGGGAATTATATCCCTAGCTCTAAATGTAGATGTACCCTAATACAACTGGCATGCTGCCAAGTAAGGAAGGCTTTCCATTAGCCAGCTTTCCACACTTGACCTCTGCACTAGTGCTGTCGTAGTTACTTCTGTTTTGCTCCTGCTTCCATTTTTGCTTCATACACAGTGTGCACATCACATCTTCTTTATCTGTGTGTCATCACTATCGCCTTTCCTGTCTTTGTCTGTTGTCATAATTTCCTGTGCTAGTACTACTCAGTTAGGACCATGTGTCCATCTACTCCCCTATGGAGTCTTACAGACTTCAGTGCAACTTGGTCAGGAGTAACTATATGTATGGTTGTAACGCTTTTCAGGGTCAGCCCTTTAGATTGTAAGCCCGTCAGTGGCAAGACTCTCTCTTTAGCACCATGCAAATGTATGGTGCTATTATATAAATAAGCAATAAAATAACAGAGGGCTCTAGTCATCCATCCTTCCTCACATTGCATTATACTTTACTCCACAGGTAGTTCCACTGAAGTCAGGGGAGCTGAGCAAATCCAGAGGAAGAAGAGAAACATGCGACCCCCTGTAAAAGGGTAGCACAGCTCTTGCTTGTATTGTCACAGAGGTCCTGGGCACTATGACTGACCCAGCCAGAATGCCTTCAGGGACTCCCTCTGCTGCACCTTCCTTTACTCCAGATGGAGCCATGCTGCCGGGAGCATGAGGAGGATGCTGGCTCTCAGACCTGGTTCAGAGGCAGAGGACTCCCACACAGATGGCCCCATCCCTCCTGCAGAGCCCAGGAAAGCCATGGGGTTTGGGAGCCAGACTCAAACTCAGGGTGACCAGATTTCCAAAGTGAAAAACTGGGACAACTGTGCAATGGTGGCAGCTCCCCCCCTCTGTCCCCACCCTTGTTCACTCACTTCCCTGGCACCACGTCACTCACCTAAGGTAACAGTGACTGAAAGCTCCAGTTTAGGATAGTCCTGCCTCTTGTGGGTAGTTTGCTGGGCATGCAACAGTGAATGGAGTAGCAGCTCCTCCTCACTGCCTCCAACATCAGCCTTTTCAGGGCCTAGACACATCTTCCGGAAGGGTTAGGAGAAAGTGTAGGAGAGCAACTAATCCCATCCCTTGTGTGAGAGCCTTCCCTCCCCCCGCCTCAAACTCCCCATTCCACTTCCCGTAGCCACTTCCAGTCATCTGCCTTCTTCCTGGCTACGCCCTGCCTTTGCAGCTGTAGCTAATATCCTACACTTCCCAGAAAGACCCCAGTCCCTCTACTCCCAGGAGACTCCAAGACAGAACATTGACATGAAAATCAAAACCTGACTGAGCCAGTCCAACATCTGCTCATCCTAGATGTGGGGGAAACTCCACATCGGAATGTTCATGGAATTTTGTTCCTCCTGAGACTCTTCCTGCAGGTTTTAAGGCAGGAGGTGGCAATATGGCCTGTAATTCTTTAATTAAGTAAGATGAGGAGACTTTCTTCTTGAAAATTGACTGGGACAAGGAGGCACTCTTATAAGTGAGTGAAATATGAGAACCCAGAGGCCAATCCCTAAAAATACCTTGTCAAATGGATTCTTTCCATGCTAGGCCCACATATTCCATTCCATCCAATGTACAGTAGGAGCTAAAAGGAAGGCACAACCTCCCACACTCACTTAGAACCAGCCTTTTATGAGGACCGAAGATTTTATTGTCTTTTTATTATTGTTGTTTTTTTTAAAGAATGTCACACACACACCAAATGATCCCTCAAGTGGACACCTAACCCCAGCCCAAGGTTGCTCTCCAGCTATACAGGCACAGAACACACTGTCTGGTTTCTCTAAACAGTCTTGCAAATACAAGTACAATACTTGGCTCCTGGCAACCCAGTTGTACAGTAACATCCAGGATACAGCTTACTTCAGCTATTCCCCCAGTAGATACAGCCCCTTTTCAGCAGGAGGCTCCGCTCTGCTGATTAAAGCAGCTTTTTCTGGCTCAAGTTCATGCAAAACTGAGCCCTGCTGCTCATGCCCTTGGTGAAAGGATCCTTCCCTTGACTAGAGCCCCTCTCTTCTGAGAGAAGTCTCTTTAACTTGTAACTGGGTCCAGCTAGAGTATTTCCTGTTACCTACCCCTTGATTCTGCCTTAACCTCTTCCCTGCCATGATGCAGGCTAAAGGACACTCCATCACAGAACCATGCTGATCCCAGCTGGGCAACACAATGGCAGGAGATAAGTGCAAATTAAAGCACATGGGAAAGATCTGTGAGCGCTCTCATACACATTGACAAGTCTTATATAACCTGTTACCATTCAGGACACAGACCTAGATTAGTATTAGTGAACATTAGCTAGGCACGCCTGTGTATTCTTTTTAAAGAACCAGGGAACAGCCAATTTAATTACAAGGCCAAAAACACATTTACAACTGTTCAAAGGAACAACCTAAAAAAAAAACAAAATAAAACCAAACCATAGTTAACCCATGGAACTCACTATCACAAGGTATTACTAAGACAAAGGTTTTAGTAAGAGACACACATATTAATTTACATGAATAATAAGAATATCTGCAGTTTACTAGCTAAGCTAAAAATGTATAAAGGATATCAGCTCCCATGCAAGCAGGTCATTAATGGCTAGGGATTAGGAAGAAACTTTCTCCACAGGCATGTTATTGCAACATTGTCCATTAGGAGTTTTTTACATCTTCCTCTACATAGCACATAGTGTTGGCCAGGATACTGGACTAGCTGGACTTGAGAGGCAGTGTAGCCCAGTGGAGGAGGCACTGAAGTAGGAGTCAGAAAATCTGGGTTGTATTCCTGGCTGTACCATAAGGGACCTTGGGCAAATCTCTTTGCATCTGTTTCCCCTTTGTCTATTTTAACCCTAGGCTCTTTGATGCAGAGATTGCCTCTTATTGGGTACAGTGGCTAACAAGAGGGACTCTGAGCTGGGCTTTGCTTTTAGGTTCTATCATAATATAAAGAAGTAGTTGCACTATTGGTCTGTACTATTATGCCAGTTCCTATACTTCCTACAAATGGGGACAGTGGGCCTGATTCTGCTCTCAATCACACCACTGTAAAATTAATCAATTAAATCATCTCACTAGCTAAAATTTTGGTTAAGCATTGCTCTGTGCTGGAAAGGTGCTAACTCCATGTCCACAGCCCATGCAGAAAAGGTCTGCCTAAATTCCTGTTTGAGTTCCGTAGGCTTGTTTGTGCTCTCATTTACACTAGTTTTTTACTGGTATAACTCCACTAACTTTGATGGGGTTATGCCTCATGAAGGGGGGTTCCAAAGAGGATGGAGCTCGGCTGTTCTCAGTGGTGGCAGATGATAGAACAAGGAGCAATGGTCTCAAGTTGCAGTGGGGGAGGTCTAGGTTGGATATTAGGAAACACTATTTCACTAGGAGGGTGATGAAGCACTGCAATGGGTTACCTAGGGAGGTGGTGGAATCTCCATCCTTAGAGGTTTTTAAGGCCCGGCTTGACAAAGCCCTGGCTGGGATGATTTAGTTGATGTTGGTCCTGCTTTGAGTAGGGGGTTGGACTGGATGACCTCCTGAGGTCTCTCCCAACCCTAATCTATGATTCTAAGGGCCTGATCCTGCAGAGCGCTCAATGCTTTCCACACCCGTGGACCACTATGGGAGTTGACGGCACTCAGCAACTTGCAGGATTGGGCCCTTTCATTGGTGTGAAATCAGGACCATTGTGCCCTCATTGACACTCACCATTCTTGAAAACAGGTTGTCTCCCCTTGTTGGCCCAAGGTGGAGAACAGCTTCTTGTTTGCTACGCCAACTAAAGGTGCAGATGTGCAATGCTTCTTCTCAAGTTTCCATCATGTCCAGAGCCCTGAATAAGGTGGCACAAATAATACGCATATAACTATTCTATGCATATAACTATTCTATGCAAGAAAAAGGTTCAGAATATAGTGTTACTGCTCCCAGCTCCGCTGCCAATAAAACACCTGATGAAAAGCATAATTCCTTTGATGCAGCCTCAATCAAGTGCTTTACAAATAAAGGTGGATCTAATATATGTTGTACTTGCAACATGGTAAACAGAAAGTCCACTTGTGAAATCAATATGACTGACTACTCCAGAGAAATCATAATGCAAATCTCTGAGAGCTCTGAATTGCTCTATTGTTCTATGGATTTTGGCTGCAAATTGTTCTGGATGCTATAGGATATTTGGTTGCTAATGGCTCATTTCATATTGAACTCTTAAGGACATCCTATATCTTTCAGGCTGTCAACTACCGGTGTTATTTTTCCTCATTTGCAGTATCATAGTAGAAAAAATATTAGATGAAGTTAAACTCTAGATGATAACGGGACTGACAATTTGTCTTCTATATGAATATTATTTGTATTCCAGTATTATTGGGTTGGAAAATATTATTGACTCTGCAGAATTATCATTTGTTCACTAATTGCCCTTGGAACCTACTCACTATGGGCCAAAGTGGTTAGGCACTAGTGTGAGTCAGTAGGGCTGGGTTCAGGGCCTGGCTCTGCCACAGATTTCATGTGTAAGTCACTTAACATGACATCCTCAGAGGTATTTAGGTGTCTAAATACCTTTGAGAAGCTGGGCCTTAATCTCTCTCACTCCAATTCAGCAAGGTACTTGAGCACATTGATATGATATTGATTGAGACTCCTTGTGGGCTTAAAGTTAAGCACGTTTCAGTACTTTGCTTAATCAAGGACTCTGAGGTTCATGCCCTTATCTATCAAAATGGCGTCAATAATATGTCCCGACCTTATTGCGTGCCCTGATGCGCTCAAATATCTTGGTGATGAGTGTCACAGAAAATCTTATAAATATATAAACTAATAAATAACTCCCCCTCCCCTAACTGCAACTCTTTGACAGCTGTGCTTCTCTTTGACAGCTGGACCCAACACCCTGCAGTGGAGACTCAACCCTACCTCAGTTTCCAGGACTGGCCCAGTAGTCCCCTATCAGCTGCTCCATAGAAACCCCACAGGAGGAGACTGCTGAAGGGACATACTGGCTGGCCACTCAACCCCCACTCAGTGCTGCCCATGCTTCAGGATTCATTGGCTCACTGTGGGTCCCCACTAGGAGTAAATTACAGCTGCTTTCTATCTCAGTTTCACTTGCATGGTCTTTCTGCTGCCAAAAGCCATTCACCAGGGTCTGTGTGAACATAGCCTTTTCTAACTCCATTTCCTCAGCTTTTAGATGATAATGAAATTATGTAATGATATAAACCATATCGAAATAGGTGACTTTTATTCCGAAATAAGTGTGTTCATGCACAGATTCACAGACTTGTTCCCAAATAACAAAAAGGTGTGATTTAAAATTAATTTAGTTATTTTAGTGCAAGTTTGTGTTTAAACCAGCTCTTATATTAGTTTAAAACTGGCTTTAGAGCAGTTTTATTTGCACTTCTACATTTACCAATGGAAGACAAAATAATATGAACCTAGCTGAAATCGAATTAAGAGTATCCACACAAGGTTTTGCCTTAACTTAACATCATACCTTTGGTCAAACAAATACAACATTGAGTGTAGGCCAGGCAGAGCCGGCGCAACCCATTAGCCTCTCTAACCCTTCCCAAAACCCTTAGCTCGGCCCTGTGTGCAATGAGATGATCATGGTGACCAGAAAATGATTACATTTAGGGTTAAGGGGTGATGTTGTTTCCTGGGCTAATGTAGTAATTGCTGTGGCTGGCTCTGCTTGTTGACATTTTCAGTCCTGCCTGAAGCAAGGATGGGCCTGGCTGGGATTCACAATAGGCAGCTGTCATGGTACAAGTGTGCCCATGGCAGCTGCAGGAAAACAAACATTCCTCCTCCATCCCCCACCAGTGCTGCTAGAATTGCATGGGAGGGGGTACATCATGCAGCCCCTGCCCTGGCCAGCTGCTCCAGCAATGTGTGAGGAGGAAGAGAGGAAGTAGAACCAAGCTGTTGCTGTCACCTCTCCCCGACTAGTTCCACTCCAGTGTCAAATCTACAGCGCTGGCACTGGGAAAGAGCTGGGAGCCCTGCTCCTCTCTCATCTACCCGGGGAAACCCCCCGTCCCACCCCCCCTCAGTGATTTTTTCTCTCATCTGTTAAACTGCTGTATTCTCATAACTAAATGGTGCCCAGTCACTACTGTGATGGGCTCCTTTGAGGTTTGTGTAACAGTAATGATGGGCAATTCTGCAGGATTTGGCCTAATAATGATTAGTAGTAGTTGTATTATGGTAGTGGCTAAAAACCTCAACCAAGCTCAGGGCCGCATTGTGCAAGGCACTGAACAAACATACAGTGAGAGACAGCCCCTGTCCCACAAAGTTTAAAATCTAAATAGACAAGACAGTGGGTAAAAGGAAATATCATTATCCCCTGTTTTAGGAGATGATGCCCGAAAACCTGTTCGACTTTTCCAAGTTCAGGGATTGATGCCATTTCTTTTGAGTCCCAGTCTGATGACTTAACTGCAAGACCTGCCTTCCTCTCAGTAATAATAATCAGTGTCTGTACAGCAGTCTGAAATGGTAAACAGCTACGTAAGAACTCTATTTATTACTTTAACACGTGACACTTTGTTTTATTTGTGCAAATTCATTAGAGAATTTCCTTAAGGGCCTTGCTGACACTGATAAACCCAGATGAATTTGTGGGAATAACTTTTCCCTCCTCTTTGCACAACAGCAGACAGCTGGAGTTATTGAGATACAAATCTTGTGGGTGTGGGTCAAATTTATTCTTTAATTAATCTTGGTGTAACAACTGCATGTTTGTTCTGACATGAGAATCATTTGATGTAAAACCTTTTTGTATCACACCTTCTCAGTGTGGTGATCCTTTCTGATAACTCTTTTAAAAGAATTTCCTTGAGTGATCTGTCCACACCTTTCCCTGTTAGTTCCTCCCAAATGTCACTCTGATGCTCAGGTCACCCTGTTCACTTGAAATTAAAACAAAATCCTAGTCTGAACAAGCTCAGGATAATCAGTGATGTCAATTCTGAACATAAAGCGGTCCCCATGATATTATCAACTCTATTTGTTCCTCCTATCTTTGGAGCAGTATATATTTCACAATGGCACTAAATTTGGCAGGTTTTTATCCTGGTTCTTTATTGTATAAGCCCTGGGGCAAATGACAATGGAATGGAAGCTTGAATGGGCTTGTTTAATAGACAGACTTAAATAACGCATCT
Organism: Malaclemys terrapin pileata; assembly: GCF_027887155.1. Classification (NCBI taxonomy): domain Eukaryota; kingdom Metazoa; phylum Chordata; order Testudines; family Emydidae; genus Malaclemys; species Malaclemys terrapin. Next base: position 77,330,142 of record NC_071507.1, on the reverse strand, counting down.
GCAATACTGCACTAAGGCTGTGTCTATACTAGCCTTTTTTCCCTAGGATTTCCCAGCACCGCAATGGGAAATGCTAGTGTAGAGACAATGCTCAGGCCATGGCTGGCACTTTAATCACTGTGTTATCTAACCTTGCTCAAAGCAGGCCTATGCTATACAGCATTTAGAAGGCTGGCAACTACCTCAGCCCAGTCCACACTAGCACTCTCACCTTCGCTACTACCAATGAGCTGTATTTTAGGGAAAACTGGCTAGTGTAGATAAGACTATGGGGTCTGATCCTGCAGGCATGGGTAATCCTTATTTAGGAGAGCGGTCCCGTTGACTTCATTGACCGATTGCCTGTGTACCAAGGGTGAGGGTCAAACCTCTACGTTTGAAATGTCTTTCCGACATCTTACTTTGTGCTGGCAGGAGGACTGGCTCCATGCCGTGCCGTGCTCTTTATCTGAACAAGCCATAGTCAAGGTAACAATACGATTCCCCAAAAAACTCAAACCGGAAACATTATTCACAGGCACCGCTGATGATACAGTAGCAGCCTGTTTATAGGCCTGATCCTGAGAGGTACTGAGCACCCACAACTCCTGTTGCAGTCAGTGGGAGTTGAGGTCACTCTGCACTTCACAGGATGCTTACAGCACCTTACAGCTTAAAGGCTTAGGATCCGTGATTTTAATGCTGTGAATAAAGCTAGAGGGCTTGGCAACTGGAGTATGTTCTTATACATCTAAATTGACATCTATTTTAAATTATAAGAAGACTTTTATTTAGAAAGTAACACACACACACAAGCGCTTAGGGCGCTGAACAACAATCACAAAACCAATTTCTCATTCATTAATAAAAGAACAGCCTGACCTCAACAGACAAGGTGGGTAAATAAAGACAACATAATAAAACAGCAGCAGCCTCAGTGGCAGTCATTTCAAAACACCTCCTCAGAAAACAATACATTTTTAGGTTTGTTTGTTTTTTTTAAATGTGGAGAGATTAAGTGAGCCAGATTTCAGGAGACAGCAAGTTCCACCATGTTGGGGCTGCTACGGCAACAGTTTGATCACCTACCGACTTCAAGCATGATAGTGGAACCAAATACCATATGGTTTGAGAGTGCAAAATCCCCTCTGGGGAGGCTCAAGGAGGGGGTCTCAAATATAACCAGAGCCAACCCCACTCAGAGCTACCTAGTCCAATAAGGCTAATTTAGACTGAATCCACTACTCAATATGATCCCGATATCTTAAACCCTTTCTGGCAATGGTAATGCTGCATTCTGAGCAAGCTGCAAATCAGCTTCCCTGATAACCCAGTGAAGAGGGAATCGCACCAGTCGAGGTCAGGAGGCTGTGCATTGCCACCTCCAGGTCGTCACGAGATAAATTGCATAGCTGAAAAACCACAAAAAGGGCCAGATCCTCTGCTGGTGCAAACTGGCTCATTTCACTTCCATGGAGCTATGCCAATGTACAGCAGCTGAAAACCTGGCTCAAAACATATTCTTTATTTGTACAACTTGGTTTATTGTCCAACCTTCAATTTCACAGATATACCAGAAAAGGATCTGATCTGTATTTCCCCTCTGGATGTGTTACGGTAAGACCTTTAGCTGGACACATGTACCAGAGAAGTGTGTGTATACAGAGAGGGAGACTATATGTATTCTAAAATGCTCAGTTTGCAGTGGTGCCATTTTTACACTGAACAACAGCACAGCATCACTATCAATTTCCCCATCCCAGTCTGCTAAAAAACAACCGATACTAACTGCATACCAGAAATACCAAGTCCCCACAAAGCCTCTGCTGTATAGAGTCTCTTTTTTGTCTGATTCACTAGATCTTTGGCAGCACTCCAAGTTTTTTGGGGGGGGAGGGGGGGACTTCCTGAGCATACCAACAGCCTCATTTTGATCTGTGATACTGAGCACTCATTTCCACTTCACAGACTGTGCTGAGCAGTGCCATAGAGAGACAAATCCCAGAAGTGGAAGAAGAGCGGAGTGGGGAGGAAAGATGAAAGCAGAAAAGAGCTGCATTTATTAAGCTGTTTTTCTTTCAGTGAAAAGCAGCATTTATCAGTGATTTCATATATCATGTGAGAGGTGGCTTCCTGCCAATTTCCAGGGATCCAAACAACCCACTGACATCATATGCTAAATATAGAACAGCCCTTGCTTTAGGTGAATAAATAATGCAGCTGCAAAGGCATAGGTCTTCAGTTACACATGTCAGGTTCTTATAATCAAAAGAATAATGTCCAGTCCAATAAGGAATGATTGGCAAAGAACTCAAAACAATTACAGACAATAGCTGATTACACCAGTCTGCTGCTGATTTCCATGCCACTGAAATTATAGGTGGCTGTAAACCATGTTCTAGCTTTTCAACCCAGATCTGCTGTGTCCCTCCCTTTTCCTTCAAGCCGGGATGTAAAGATGAAAGTGGTTGGAGAGGTTATGAACAAAGAACATTGCCAAAAATGTGAAAACTTCATTAGCTCTTGCTGGGGAAGGGGGAGAGACGGGGGAAGATATGATCAAATTATGCCAGCAGTAAAATAGCAGCCTCTGTGTATGTAACTGCTTTAGTGCAAGAGGCTTTCCAAACTCATTCAGAGACAATTTTTAATTGATGCCAGCCAGTGCTAATCACTCTTGATTCCTCTAATATTTTTATTTAAGGGCACCTGTATCTAACAAGTAGTTAACCAAGAGCTGTAGTTGGCAATCTGGTAGCTAGGTGATGTCCCTGAAACCACCTGAAGAAGGATTAAGATTCATAATAAAATCTAACCAATATTTTCTCCCTTCAGATCGAAAGCATCATCAGATAGGAGGGACAGCCTCTGAAACCATTCTTAATGAGGGAAAATGGAAAAGGAGAGCAAGAAATAAGAGGACAATGCACCATAAGAGCTGCCGCAAGGTGTTGGATCAATGACAACATCTGCATGAATTCTTTTTTTACACAGTCTTGGATACAACAGAGGTTGTTACTATGGAAACTGGTGTAAAAGCATCACACAGAAGGGAGAAGGCTAGAACAAAAGATGAAAAGTAAGAAAGATAAAAATTTTAGATCACACATAAGGAACACAATGAAATGACATCATCCAGGCTCATTGTTTGCATCAGGGCTCTATAACACATTGTGGTTTCTGCTCTGGACTGCTGAATGAAGAACTGTTATATTTGTGAATGATAAAGAATGCGGTAAAATTTGAGTTCAGGAATTATCATCACCATTCCGTAAAAAACAGAAGCATTTAATACCATGCAGCTGTGGATTCATCATGCAGTGTGAGAAATATTGTGCCAATGATCGTAATATTCTCAGAAAGTTATAATGACTCATGCTTTTATTGCTATTAAGAAGCAAAGTGAAAATAATTTTACACACATTTGATCTTTTGGGTATTGACAAGCCTTTCAGATAAGAAAAATATGGCCTAATTTTCCAGTGTGTTGAGCACCCACAGCTCATACAGAATTCAAAGGGATTTGCAGATACTCAGCACTTCTGAAAATCAGAACATATATTTTGAGTCAGAAAGTCTCATCAATTTCCAAAATAGCAAAGATGCATAAAATTATTTGCACTTTGCTTCTTAATTAGGGCCTGATACTATTCAGAGCTCAGCACCTCCAAAAGGGTGCTGAGAATCATCAGCACCCATTTATTATAGTCCTGAATCAGGACAATATTTAAGCATGTACTTAAGTGCTTACCTGAGTGGGAGCTGAGGTAGATGAGAATCTCTGAAAAGAATCAGTGTACGTATTTAGGTCCCTTGATATAAATGTACGTACCTAGATTTTAGGCACGTGAGTTCAAAGTTCTTGGCCTCAGCATTTGGCTGGATCAGACTCTGAGTTTGCACAGAAGACTAATGAGTAAAGAAAAGTTGTAACTTAGATGTTGCTCATACCTGGTAAATAGAAAAGAAAGTGCATGTGCAGGCTATCGTCAGAGGGAAGGGGGAGGATGGGCATCAAAATGCTGGTGTGTGGAGCCTGCTGTACATAGGAGACTTGCATCATTATTCCAGTCACAGCACCATCAGTAAAGGTAGAAGGGTAAACCCAAAGGAACACATTTCTTATGACTGAGAAACTTTCAGCGTGCTCACTGCACTAGTATAATGATCAGTAAATGCTGTACTCAGCCAGAGTGTAACAACTGTCAGTGCCATTGTTGAATCCTGTCACTAGACATGTGCTGGGACTGAAAGTCCCAAACATGTAGCTATCCACAGATACGGCCAGGATACCATTTGGTAACTGACAGCCCACACTTTTGCTCTGGGCCAAGTAAAACATGTGACCAATTGTTTTCACACTTGTGATCAGGCTCCCCCAGCCTCTGGATGGCCATCAAGCAAGTGCAAAGTACACTTGTGACAGATCTTGCAATCCTAGGGAGTATCTCTGGGGACAACTTCTGTGTATTGTTGTAGGCTAGAGATTGTATTCTACTCCTTGGGGGGTGGGTTATTTCAGCTCCTCCAGCAACTAAAAACAGTTGAGGGAGAGGGGGGTTGATTACTGCAGTCCCCTGGGATTTTAAACAGCTCCAGAGAAGTATCACCCTGGGGGCTAGTTTGCATATACTGGTCCAAACAGGTGCCAGAGGCCAAGGAGACAACGAAATGACTTCTTTTTGATTCAGTAAACAGACCTGACCTTTGGTCCAAAGATTGGCCCAATCCTGCATTGTCTCTATGGGATTGAAGGGGAGCTACTAGTAAAGTATTTAGATCCTGGTTTTGTTATATATGTTTTCTCTGTATGCTTTTATCCTGGAATAAATGTACTTTGCTCTGGAACAGCTGTGTGGTCCCTGATATGTCACTGTCCTTCCAGAGAAACTAAAGATCAGAGGGATTGTTTGACCTGCTGGAGATAATCAGTGAGTCCAAGGGGACTGCAGTCTAAAACCCCTGGTCAGGAGGGACAGGGACACAAACCCCTGCCCACAGAGAGGTGATGGCCAGAGGCCTGAGCAATTCCTGGAGCTGACCATGCAAGGGGCCAGAGATGCAGTTACCCTGAAACTGAGACAGCACTTATACAAGCAGCATAGCAGGAGCACAAACAAATAGGGAGAAATAGTATGAAATGGTCTGTGGTGCAGGGTCTGGCTAGTCTGAGACCCTAGTTTGAAGACACAGGCAAAAGGAACAGAGAATGAGTGGAGAGGAGGGGCTGCAGGCCAAGGATAAAGTAACAGCCTCCAACAACCACTATTGTTACTGGGGATATTGCTGACAGCTGTTTGATATCAGGACATCAGCATATAAAGGAACCTAAGTGAACACGTAGGTAGCAGAGACATATGATTTCCACAAGGAACTGACTAACCTGACTCTGTGTACCTCAGAAAGAGTGGATCAAATCATTACCTGAAAAATTACCTCAGATGTGCCTGTAGTTTGGACAAGTCAGACAAGTCAAAGTTACTTTATTGGCATGACTACAATGCATGCATTGCCAAAGCTAATATATAATACAAATTAAATGATATACTAAGTATTGTCTCATCCTCATCCAACACTAATATTGTAAAATGAAGAACCCTGGCCTCCTTCCTTAAAAAAAAAAAAAAAAAAAAAAAAAAAAAAAGCATGAGAAGAGCCAAAAAAGAGCAGCTAGAAGAAAAAAGTGATTCTACACTGTGCTGGACATTGTCTTGACTAGAGAAAGCGGTTGAGTTCCGGTTGGACTTAACTAATCCATGCAGGGTAAAATCCTGTACCTCCATTTAGCTGGTCAAGTTGTAACTGAGACTCCTGTCTTTTTTATGTTCTAGCTTAGACAAGAGCATAGGGTACAACTTAACTAGCTAAAATATTGCTTAAGAGTTTACACTAGGAAAAAGGTTGAGTGGAGGTTGGGTTTTGCTAGCACTCATTAGCTAAACCTGACCTAAACTCAAGTGCTTTTCCTACTGCAGACAAAGCCATTGTGGACTTTGTTTCTCTTAAGGGATCCATTGCTATCCTAATCTACACTATGCTAAGCAGCAATCATATGCCATTTTCAAGCTTAGAGGGAGTTGAAGTTGGATCAAAAGTAGCATATATGCAATCACAATATTTACTTGTATTAGCTACTTAACCAGTTAGAAGCCAGATCTTTTGTGAGACAGGCCAGTAACAAACACCTATCATTGCTGCAGAGGTTAGATGAGGCCATCTATTGTCATTTGCTTTAGTGGCCTGAGAAAAAGCACCAGGTGTCTGAACTAAACCCAAGTGTCATCCCTTAGGCCCCTTCCTATTTCCACCACTCATCTTCCCTTCATAAGCCTATAAGGTTTTCTCTCCAGGTCAGACTGTTGACGTATCCAGTCCCATCTTGTATGGTGCATGACTCCCTTCACCAAGAGAGAAAGACTGTATATACTTTGAGACTCTATGCTCTCTAGGGCAAGGATAGTCTCTTCCTCTTTGTAAGCCATCTAGCTTACATTTTGGGCACTGCCATGATCTAAATAACAACAACCTGTTCCTTCCCTTTCTGTCAGCTCAGTCCTTTGCCTTCCCTCCCTTCTAACCCATACTTTAACCCTTCCCTTAATCTACTCTGACCCATTTCTCTCCCTTTGTCCCTCCACCCGCTCTACTCTCCTGGGATGCCTTGGAGCTCCTTCTAGTCTGAGAGGCTCCAAATTGCGTTGCACACCTGAAGGAAGCACTGTGTAATGCAGGATTTCTACAATGCAGGGATCAGCTGGCATCTGGACTTTCATTTGTTCAGCAAAGGTAGGGATCATTTGAGGGAGGTCTGAAGAATGGGTGGAGCACAGTAGAATTCTTTACTTCAACTTAAAAAAAAAAAAAAGATGATGGTGATTTGGGTTGAGTTTTGATCAACAGGACAGGTGACGTTTGGGTCAGATCACGTATTTATTGAACCAGTTTATGCAGCTTCAGATGAGATTTGCCAGGACCCAGCTGAACAATTAAAGTAAACCTTGCCTAAGTCACAGGCCTTGGTTAACATAGCCCAATTAAAGCCCTGCCTTCCATGAATAAAATTAATCACTCACTGATTCCTTAATCAGCCTTATCCTCGGAGGTGTAAATTACAGTGACAGATGTATAATCAGGGAAGTCTTCCAAATTAATCTTTTAAAAAAAAAATTTAAAAAAAGGAAGGATCTCAATGCTGGCTGCACTAAGCAAGGCCCTTCTATCTATAACAAGCACAACAGCAGCACTAATAGTGCCAGGCAAAACCAAGCTGAGAAATGGCCAAGTCTGAGAAGTAAGCCATTTTTTTCTAAAGCTAGTAGCAGCTGACTAGACCAGCTATCATTCTTAATCATTACATTGTCTTCCACTGGAATAGCCCACTCCTGCAGGGTTCTGAATACTCTCTACAAAGCACTTCAACTCAGATTTTTAAAGGTATTTAGGTGCCTGACTCCAATTAAACCACACTGATCTTTAAGCACATTGTGTTCAGTGGGAGTTGAGGACACACAGCAACTCCCAGAATTGGGCTCAGAAAGGGCTCACCTGACATCAATAGGACTACGCATGTGCTTAAACATAAGCATGTATTTAAGTGCTTTGCTTCATCGAGACATGAGTGCTCAGCACCTTGCAGGATCCAGCATAGAGGAAACAGATGGATCTCCTTCAGACGGCTCGCTCTGGCATGAGAAGAAAATAACTACATTATCCAGACAGCATATTGTTTTTGTTGCTGCTGCTGGAACTGGCCTTGATGCTTTCAGTGAAACTGCTGGAGTTTTGCTGGTATCTTGTGCACTTACAGTTATTCCTAGAAGATATTGTCCTCCAACAGATGGAGTTGGAAGCTGAAAGGAGAGGAAGGATAATGCTGCAGCTTCCAAAATGTTGCCATATCTTCCCAAAATTTCTGCAACCAAACATGGTCATCTCCTTTTAAGAGCTAGTGTTCCACTTTTTCAAAGGTGATGTACCTGGTACATGACACAGCCCTGATGATGGGTTTGCCCATTGTACACAGTATGCACAAAGTGGTTAAAGCGTCCATCCAGTGACTAATATCTGCATAGGATGTAAGAATAATTAATTCTGTCCTGGAAATGTGGAATTAAATAATGTTGTAAATACATATTTAATAAAATAGGAAATCTAAGTTAACAGAGTTTCAAGTTTAAGATTTAAAACTCAAAATTGGATTCATTTAAAAAAATTCTTTAGTTAAAGCTCCGCACTACAAGAGTTTTGGGTATGCTAGGAGTACAGGATTGGGCCTAGCATGCTGTTTTATGTAGATACTGCTTTATAATGTGAAATAAAAATAAAATGGTTTCTAGAAAATGTTAATATTTAATGATCTAATTAAGCCTTATTAATGTAACGGTCTTTATTTTGCAAATTAAAATTTCACAAGAATTTGTCAGACCTTTAATCTTTATTACTTACTCAGGGAGTCTGTCATACTTATTTGTTATGTATCTTCATAAACATTTGATTGATGTTAAATGTTTCACATTAAAAAAAAATCAGTTTATATTTTAGTTGTCATGGCCATGTGGAAATATTATTAATACGAGTCAGTATTTATAATGTGCATTAGTTCTTAATATTTCTTTTGATATTTTTATTGCCATATAGGACAAATATAGTTCATTACAGATGAAAAATGGTTTAATCTTGAGGTTCTTTACAATGATCTTGTAAAACAATTAGTTTTTAATGCTACTTTGGTTCTGCGTCCCCGGCATGCTTCCCTGCTCCTTTTCTTTCCTTTTGCTACTATGTCTACTTTCCTCTATGTAGCCTCCTACTCCTGGAACCCCCTTCCCGAATGCAGTCCACTGGCTGTAGTGCCATTCTCTTCTCCTTCAAGCCCTGCCTTAAAACGTGTATCTTCATGACATCTATAAATCCTAAAATGAAATAAAAACATCTCTAACATTGAAATAATAATGGGTAGAGATTTGTAACAAGTTAGACATTTCTAGGCTCCTCTGTTGAGCCACCCTAAGCTCAGGACCTAGACCCCTGCAGAAAGATGCAGGTAGTTACTGTTGACTGTGACTGGTGGATCTTCGCTCCAGGAAGCATAGAAGAGGGAGAAGGAATCTGGGGCAGAAGTAATTCGGGCTGGGATAGATGAGGTTCTGCAGGGAACCCTTAGGTCCAGCCAAGTTTGAGGAAAAAGTTCAGCTCAGATTTATGTATTGTTATTTGAGTTACCCATACAGCCAAACAGCCACATAAATTGGACTACATGCAGTGTGTTTGGAGCAGGATGGGAATACTTACATTCCAACTTTAGTTTAGCAACAATATCTAATTGTGGAACAGAGATGTGGGCCCTGCTAACCAAAGCAAGATATTATTGTTCTAAACCTTCCTCCTCTTTTCCTCTTTTTTTATAATCACTTGCCATGCTCTGTCTCAACGTAAGGCTTGTTCCTCCAGAACTTCACTTGTACATGGAGCCCTTACTCTAGCATGTAAGTCACACTGAAAAAAAATAGACTGCTCACATAAGGCTTGAGGATCAGGCCTTTGGACTTTCACTTTTGGGGGAAGGCAGCATGGGCCTGATCCTGGACACTTACAGATGCTAGTAACCCTTGTACTGGTAGTTCAACTGATGTCAGTGGGACTATTTTTGTGAGTAAGGGTTGCAGGATCAGGCCCCGTGTCTTCACTGCATGTCCTTGGGCACATACCTTAAACTCGCTAAGCCTCAGTTTCTCCATCTGTAAAAGGGATAATGATACCTTACCTTGGCTGTAAACCACTTTCGCAGATGAAGACTACATAAGTATTAAGTATTATTATGAAGTCGGGGGTGGGGGGGAAGATACTTGCACACTTGCTCAGGGTGTGTAGAAATTTTGCCTGGGCAAATGGACAGAATGGGGCCAAGTAGCTTCTGCCTCCTTCCCTGAAAAGGAAAGGCAATAAAGGCCATTGATCATTTAACAGGTGGCAGAGGAGGGAAGCAGAGCACTCCTTGGGCTGCTCCTTTCACGCTGGAATGGGGAGTAAGAAGCAGAAGTGGAGCTGAGCTGTTAGCCTTCTCTGGAGGACAGTATCAGATGAGCTCTACAGAAAGGTGGGGCTCAGTATTAATTGATTTGGGGAGGTGGGGATTGCAGCATTCATTGATTTATTGGGAGCATTATTCGTTGGGTGGGATAGGAATGATTTTTACTGGGAGAGGGCAGAATTGGTTGGGGGATAGAACTGTTTTATTTGGGTATGCAAGGTAGAACAGACCTATTTTGGAGTGAGAGTGGGGCAATGCAAATTAAGTAGGCATGGCTTTGAAGGGCATGACAGCACAGACATTTATACCCATGGCGTTCAGGTTTATAGGTATCAAGGTGAATTTTCAAGTCCTGATTATTATTATTACTAGTCTGTCAAGCAACTTTCACATGCATGTTGCTGTGTAAATAAAAATCATAACAACAACGTTATATGTTCCATGACAGCCCAGAATTCTGGAAACCTCTCCGATCTAAAGTGGCCTGTGGGAGCTGACTTACAATGTTTACTGTATGAAGTATTTCTATACTGTCACATAGCTACCCATGCTTTGAAAATACGTATTTTATAAGTATGTGTAGTGCTATGTGATCATAGAATGAAAGACGGTTTGTCATGTATGCTAGGGCTTTGCCTGCAGTAAACAAATTAGGACCCGGAAGTCTCTGACAGCGGAAGAGAAGGTGGTAAAAATGTCTGAATCCTGTCTGCACTACAACTTCCACTGGTGGAACTGTACAGTGGAGCATTACAGCTCCCAATTTTCCTAGCATAGATGCAGGCAGTCCTCCTGTCAATGCAGCTTTGCTTGCCTAGTTTCCACTGCGAGATGTCCAAAAAGCTTCATTAAGTTTACATGGGGTCTGTAGCGGGGTGAACACCTGCTTCGGCCCTGAAGGGGTTGGAAAAGCCCTACAGAGGGCTGGGGCTGGGCAAGGTAAAATCCTGGCTGATTGGGGGAAGTGGCTGCAGCTGGGCCATGGCCCAATCAGGCCTCAGCTGGCCTGTATAAAGAGGCTGGGAGCCAGGAGCTCAACAGAGTCTTTCTCTCTGTGTTCAGAGAGAGGGGCCTGGCTGCAGAGAGATAGAGTACCTGAGTGGAGCAGGGCTGGGGAGCTCCAGCCTAGATAGCCCCAGGCTGCGGCCTAGTAGGAGGCCAAGGGGTACTGGGAGTTGCAGAGGGCAGCAGGTCCAAACCCAACCTTGCCTGTGATGAGTGGCCTATACTGCAGTCCACCCCAGGGAGCAGGGGCTAGTTGGCAACTGGCAGTGGCCTTATTCTGAGGTGAGGTAGGGATAGCGGGTGGGGGTTCCCCAGGGAGGGGAGACCCTATTACTGAGGGGTGTACTGCCAGGGGGCAGCACCCCAGATATAAGAGCACCGGGGTCTGGGAGGGACACAAGGGCCAGAGGACAGGTGGATCACCAGCCTGCATGGGGTGCTCCAGGATGCTGGAAAAGCTAATTCCCAGAAGAGATCAGCAGGAGGTGCCGCAGGGGTGAGTCCACTCCTCTACAGGGTCCAATACTCCATTGCCTCGCATCTTGTATAGTCATTTACACCAGTGCAAGGTAAATGTAAAACCCTACCAACCTCAGAATGGGAGGGTTTCACACCCACTTTGCACTGGTGTAAACAACTATACCAGGTGAAGGACCATGATGAGTGAGTGAGGACTATGGTGACTGGAGACCTGGTGCGGCCCTAACATCCTTTCAATCAATCATAGCTGCGGGAAGCAAACATATGGTGCCAAATCTATATTAATTAGGCAATAGTAATGCCAATAAATTTTTCTTCACTTTAAACACATGCCACTTTTTCTGAAATGTGACAGCTTGGCAGCCAGATTTCCTACCCCTCTGTTACAGCACCACATCCTAGGGCTTTAAGTTTATTTAGCATTTTCTTTTTATTTTATCAAGGTGAGCTGACAGCACACTGTAACAAAAGGCTTGCACTCACATTATCATTATCTGTAACTTGCCAACTGACTTATCAAATAGGCAGAGATAATCTAACTGAACTTGTAAAGATTTAAGTGCTGGAGGTAAAAGCAATTGTCTTTCTAAGTGAATGCTTGCTATCAGGAATTTATACTGATTTTCATTATGGTTCCATATACTACAGGCACATACCAAATGTGGCATTCCAAAGAGGTGGAACCTCTTGGTTTTCCAAGAGGTCTGATTTGGAGAAGGGACTGAACAGCGAAGTTGCAAAGTTTGCAGATAATACAAAATTATTCAAGATAGTTAAGTCCAAAGCTGACTGTGAAGAGTTACAAGGGGATCTCACAAAACTGGGTGGCTGGTCAACAAAATGGCAGATGAAATTCAACATTGATAAGTGCAAAGTAATGCACATTGGAAAACATAATCCCAACCATACATATATAAAGATGGGTTCTAAATTAGCCATTACCATTCAAGAAAGAGATCTAGGAATCACCACGGATTTAGCTCAGTGCACAGCAGCGGTCAAAAGGGCTAACAGAATGTTAGGAATCATTAGAAAGGGGATAGATAGTAACACAGAAAATATCCTAATGCCACTATATAAATCCATGGTGCACCCACACTTTGAATACTGTATCCAGTTCTGGTGGTCCTATCTTTAAAAGGATATAGTGGAACTGGAAAAGGTTCAGAGAAGGGCAGCAAAGATGATCAAGGGTAGGAACAGCCTCCATAGTAGGAGAAAGTAAAAAGATTAGGGATGTTCATCTTAGAAAATGGCCAGCTATGGGAGGAGGTGATAGAGGTCTATAAAATCATAAATGATCTGGAAAAAGGGAATGCAGAAGAATTATTTACCCTTTCTCACAATACAAAAACCATAAGTCACCTGATGAAATTAAAAGACAGCAGATTTAATACAAACAGGAGGAAGTTCTTTTTCCACACAACACACAATTAATCTGTGGAACTCATTGCCATGGGATGTTGTGATGGCCACAAGTATAACAGGGCTCAAAAAAAGAACTATATAAGTTCAAAGAACTATATAATATAACAGGGCTCAAAAAAAGAACTATACAGTTCCATCAATGGCTATTAGCCAAGATGGTCAGGGACATAACTCCATGCTCGGGGTGACCCTAAACTCTGACTGCTGGAAAATGGGAGAGGAAGACAGCGGTGCATCATTCCAACTGCCCTGTTCTATACACTCTCCCAGAAGCTCTGGTGCTGGCCGCTGTCGGAGACAACATACTGGGCTAGATGGATCCAGGGCCGGCTCCAGGCATCAGATGAGAAAGCACGTGCCTGGGGCGGCACATTGTAAGGGGTGGCATTCTGGCCAATTTTGGGGCGGCCAACCCAGCCCTGCAGGGGCACCAACTAGCGATCCCCGCCGTTCACCGCCGGGCTCCCCGGGACGTGCCACTCCCCGCTGCCTGCACTGTCCTCCGTCTCCCGCGCCACTCTTAGTCCGCCTGGCCGAGCCGCCTTTAAGGAGCGGCTGAGCCAGCACCTCCTGCAGCCACCGTGGGCTCTGCCTGCCTGGCCAGAAGTGGCACCCCAAGGCTGGAGGGCTGCCCACTGGCAGAGCCCCCTTGACTGCCCTCCACGCGCTCCCTGCGGCTGCCAGGTTTTTTTTGCTTTGGCAGTCTGGCCGCCATTTTGGGGGGGTTTTTTTGCCTGGGGCGGCAAAAAAAGCTAGAGCCGGCCCTGGATGGACCATTAGTCTGACCCAGTATGGCAGCTCTTATGTTCTTATGTTGGTTGAACTGATATTTAGCAAATTGTTTTCTTCCTGGAGTTGATACAGGAATTTTCAGGCTGTGGGAGAATGGATAAAATGTGCAAGTCTTGTATACATTTTCATTATCACAGTTATTATGCACACAGAATCACTACAAATGTAGTTGTTGAAACAGTACAGAATATGTGTTGTCCCAACTCTTTCCAGACTGTGATGGTCACTTTGTCTGATACCATGAATCCAAGATTTAGATAGGTGGGGGTGGAGGGAATAACCCCCTGCTTCAAATTGGTACTGCAACCTCTGCTAAAGGACGAGCACAGTAGTATCCTTTTCAAAGCTAGTTCTTTAGCACCTGTTAGTCATGGATCTCAAAGTGCTCTTGCCATGGTAGGAAAGCAGTGCATGGTTATCCCTCTTTTAGAGACAGAGAAATGGAAGCGTGAGGATGTTAGTATCATGCCAAAACTAAACACAGCAAGTCAGTAGCAATGTCTGGAATAGAATTCAAGCCTCCTGACCCCCAGCCTGATGCTCTGTTCACTAGCTACAGCTTACCATGAAGCGATATTGCTGCATTTTTCTTGATTACATTTGATTGGGGGGAGGCACGGGGAGAGGGATTGGTCAAAAATGGAAGACTGAGTAGTTTGCTTGCCTGTGACAAGCAAGTAATGTACCTGGCTGTTTGACAACTGGCCACAACATACTGCCTCTCTGATTAGAATAGGGGGCTCTTCACCTTGGTTCAGGAAACACATTTCACTTCTGTTGAAGGTTTCAGGGTGTCTGAAAAGAAACAACCAGCGGTTTCTTTGGGCTATGAAAACTGGAAGCTAGAGCTGGGGAAAACCTCTCACTTACACTGTTAAAAACATACCACCAGGTACAGGAACAGAAACGTTTAATTATATCCCAGCTGGTAATGGGAAGAAGTGTAGTCCCACTGTCTTCCACCCAGAATCTAGCTCTAGACCAGGGGTAGGCAACCTATGGCACGTGTGCCGAAAGCGGCACATGAGCTGATTTTCAGTGGCACTCACACTGCCCGGGTCCTGGCCACTGATCTGGGGGACTCTGCATTTTAATTTAATTTTAAATGGAGCTTCTTAAACATTTTAAAAACCTTATTTACTTTACATACAACAATAGTTTAATTATATATTATAGACTTATAGAAAGAGACCTTCTAAAAACGTTAAAAGGTATTACTGGCACGCGAAACCTTAAATTAGAGTGAATAAATGAAGACTCGGCACAGCACTTCTGAAAGGTTGCCTACCCCTGATCTAGACTATATTGAACAGCTGGCATGTCACGGTGGACTGGGGTGAGTGAGGCCCCTTATCACTCTATAGTCCATAAGGATCAGTCTCACTGTCATCTGTGTCAGCACCATACAGCTTTCTACAGCAGTGCCAGCACCATTAGACCTCCTAGTGCTGATGCCGCCGCTGCATCTGTTTGCTTTTGAAGACTCAGACACTTCTGTTTAGGAATCATGACAGGGGAAGGCACTTGTACTTAGCGGTTGAAATTGGAGCTGAAATCTATTCCTGGCAAGGACTCTAAACTAAATTCAAGGTCAGAAATCAACAGAGTGCCTGCCCTATTGGTATGTGTTGTTAGATGCTGCTATCACTGTTTCTTTGGCAGTGACAGAGTTTAGGTTTACTAAACCCCTCTTTCTGGAGACTGCTGATCCTCTCTCCCACCCCTCATCTGCATTACTCTCCAAGCTTTGCTCACCACCCAAGTTGTGTGACCCCAAAATAAGATGCCATTCACAGCAGACTGTGCAGATCTTCACAACAAGAGCAGCCCTCAGCTTGTTTATATTCTTGATCATCAGTGAAAAGCACTGCCTCTTAAATTGTCTTCACTAGGCTTCAGAGTTACTACCCCATTAAGATGAATGGGAACGATTCACTCCACCCTGAGAACTATTGTTTCAGGTTGTGTGCACATTCAGTTAAACACCACTGCATTTTCTTAGATCTGTCTCACATTCTGAAGGCTATTTTCACAACTACAAGGTCTAGAGAATTAATTTTTTTAATGAAAGTTCAGGGTCTGGCGCACCAGATGGCAGCCACGACAGTGGAGTGCCAGCTCTCTAAAGCCTGCTCTACACTTAAAAATTAAGTGATCTAACTACATTGCTCAAGGCTGCTAAAAACGTTGAGCCTTGAGCACTGTAATTAGATCAACCTAACCACCGGTGTAGATGCAGCTGGGTTGATGGAAGACTTCTGTCAACCTAGCTACCGCCTCTCAGAGAGGTGGACAGTGGTTCTCAAACTTTTGTACTGGTGACCCCTTTCACACAGCAAACCTCTGAGTGCGACCCCTCTTATAAATTAAAAACACTTTTTAATATATTTAACACCATTATAAATGCTGGAGGCAAAATGGGGTTTGGGGTGGAGGCTGACAACTCGCGACCCCTCACATAATAACCTCATGACCCCCTGAGGGGTCACAACCCCCAGTTTGAGAACCCCTGAACTACAGAGATAGAAAAACCCATTCCATTGATGTAGGAAGTGTCTACATTATGGCACTACAGCAACTCAGCTGCAGGGCCTTAGCTGTGCCACTGTAAAGGCTGTAGTGTAGACGTGCCATGAGTCATCACTAGCCAGCCTATCTGGCACCTTCCCTTTTTGCTTCTTATTTCTCTCTTAGGCCTGGTCTACACCTAAACTTAGGTTGACCTAGATACATCACTCAGGGCTCTGAAAAATTTCATGTCCTGTGTGATGTAGTTAGGTTGACCCAGTACCGACTGTGGATGCAGCTAGGTTGATGGAAGAATTCTTCTATCGACCTGCATACCATCTCCTGGATAGGTAGATTACCTACAGTAATGAGAAAACTCCTTCTGTTGATGTACTAAGTATCTATACTACAGCAGCACAGCTCTGCTGATTAAGCCACTGTAATGTGGATGTACCAAGAAAGTTACTGTATTTGAGGCCTCAACGCTTGCAAGCAGGCACAACTGCTATACCTTAAAAGTGTCTGCTGCTGCTTTGTCTTGGATATAGCTATGGAAAGCAACTGCCACTTTTTTGGGGGGGAGGGGGAGTTAAAGGAAGCTGCTTGAGGGCCCAGGGCATGGCTTGCTAATGCTGCTGCTATAAAGTCATGACCAAAGTTGTCTTAGAGCAGAAAGGAAATGCTACAGCAGCTGTGTCTGCTGATCCTTCTAGCAATGTTTTGGAGGCCCTGTCATTCCCAGATCTGTTTTCTTTAGCCTTAACTCCTGCTGCTTCTTGCAGCTCTTTAATTAGATGAGGAAGAGACTGAAATCTGTAGGCTGAGCGACGTTTGTTTTCTACTGTAGCACTGATGTTTTCACAGGTACATTTGTCTGCAGTGCCTATCAGCACGGTATCAAATACCTCCCAAAATTCTAAAGTGTAAATGCAGAGCGATAGTTCTCTTTCTCTCTCTCCAGTGAGCTGGGACTAGTTTCTGGAGTTACTAGGGGAAGAATCAGTTGAAGAAGTACAGTCTGCACATTATTCTGAAGTGCTCTCTCCTGCACACTCAACTTCCACTCTTCAGGCTGACAGAATGTAGCGGCCAGAGGAGGTCATGACCATTCAGTATAAGTCACCCTCTCACCCCCCCCCCCCAATGTCATTTGTACGAGTCCTGTGAAGGGGCAGGGGGGCAGTTTGAAGAAAAGGACCAAAAGTTTGAATGCCTCAGTATTCAATGGCGAACCAGACCAGAGCACTGGGCTGACGTGCTGCTGAACAGCAGGAGTGCTGTGTTTATGGAGATCATGTCATCATCCTCCGCAGTTCCCAGGAAACTAACTACAACACCACGGGCCAGGCCCTCAGCTGGTGTCAATAGGTGAAGCTGAAGTTGTTTACACCAACTGATGAGCCGATCCTCTTAATTTAAAAGTGCAGCAGAGATGAAGCTGTCACCTAACTCTGCACTTGGAGAGTCACGGCCCAAGTCTCCACTGCTTTGTACATGGTATCGCTGTTAACATCTCTGCAACATACGTGTAAAATGTTACCATTCTGACTCGGCTGTTTACACCCATGTTGCACAGGCGTAAACCTTGCATAGCACAAGATACAAGGCAATGGACAATGCAGCCCACAAAACCCTGCCATACCAATACGTGTCACCATTTAAGAGTCATTCCATCTTGGGAGCCATTTTTAAAGGCAATGCTCAGTGGGGATTTTGCATACAAGGGAAAGGCAATAAGGACAGTGAATAAAAAGTACAATAGTCTGAGGTAAATTGAAGGCGGTGAAAGGTGCATATACAGATGGGCAGGTTGTCCATCCTCTTTCCCTATCTCTGTCTCATTGTTTGTTACACTCCCTTCTTGCATCTTGCCTTAATTTAGATTGTGAGCTCTTCACAATTGGTGGATAGCCAATTTCTGTTAGGGTGTTCTAGAACACCCATCACCATGGTATCTGTGTGGGATTTTTGTCATTACATCACATGCAGAGTATGGGAAGAGGACTTCCTTCTGTTCCAGTATCTCTGAGGAGCCACCGGAGCTAGGACAAGTGTGCTGTCCAAGGAGAACTGAAAAAAAAATTGTGTGTGTTCATATAACATCTCTCCATGATTGCTGTTGGTATCCTGTCATTCCAGGAAAGCACAGATAAGCATTAGTGCTCTTAAGAAATGAATTGGGAGGTATCAGACAAGGCTAATGTCAACGGTGTCTCCACTGGTGGTTTGTAAAGAGACAGAAGCTCTCAGAAGCCTAGAGTTGTCATTACTTCCTCCACCATCGCCAGCAAATGGCTTATATTACTACAATGCTCCAAATCCCACTTTAAGTCCTCCCTGAGAGAGTAAATATAGTTTGTGAAATGGCTATATTTAGAAGCCTGTCTAGTCTCTAAGGATGGATCTTTCTCAATGTTCTCTTGCTAATACTAGACTGTTTCTTTCTCATTTGCTTACTTCTGCCTGCAGTGCGTCACTCAGAAAAAGAAAAATACAATGGGAGATAGAATGTTCTTGTGATTCAGAGACAGAATACTCAGGAGACCTGCTTTCCATTTCTGGGTCTGCCACAGACTTCCTGGGCACTTAGTCTTTGAGCCTCAGTTTCGCCATCTGTAAAAAGGGCTTCATAATATTCACCTAGCTCACTGGTGTGTTGCAAGGCTCATTCATTACAGTGCTCCTAGTTCCTCAGAAAGAAGTGTTGCATTTTTCAATCCATGTTTTTTAAACATATGGTTTCTCAAATTCAGAGGATTATTATGGTGTGGGAAAGAAAAATAAAAGAAAGCAGAAATTTTGTGAGATCAGAAGTGACCCTGGAGGTGTATATTCTCCAAAATTGAAACTAAAGGCAATGGTTAAAGCAGATTTAAACAATAGGGGGAGCTCTTACCACACCAGCTAAGGAGGGAGGAGCTGTGGGGAGCACTGCTTTCCAACAACAGGTAACCATCAACCCTACCCTTACTTGCCTTACTAAAGGAGAATCTCCTTTAGCTTTCAGCACTACGGGGCATATGCCAGTTAGTTGTACAGTTCTGTTTCTAATGTTTTGTGTGCATAATTCAATGTGGAAATCAGGAACTTGGGGCCTATTTCTGTCCATGGGTATCCGAAGGCACAACCAGGCCCTCTGATGAGTAAACTGTGTGCACGCTTTTAAAAATTAAGCACAGTAGATCAAATTCTCTTCCATTTACATGTATGCAACTCCTATTAACTTCAATGGGAGTTGCATGCATTTAAAAGGGCCCAAATCTCCTGTCATTAAGTTTATAACAATAATACCAAGACCATATAAACATGTACAGTATAGTGTAACACCCTACCACCACCAGTATGCAATCCTCTCTCTCAAGCAAATATGTCAAAGTATTCCTATGCAATTGCCATTACAACTCTGTTTGACCTTTAAAGTCCCACCTCTACTAGGGAATTGATTTTTGAGTAGTTGCTTAGGACAGATTTCATTGTATATCAGAAGAGACGCCAGAGAAGACCCTTAAACAGCTCTGTCTCCAGCACACATTAGCTTTACCCTTGTGGTGGACAGCTCCATTGTGCCTACGGAGTGGAGATGTCAACCATGGTCATCATGCTGAAGCTTCAGTCTACCTTTTAGGTATCCTGAGCCCAGACTACTGAATGCCTTGAGGATAAGGAATAATGACCAAAAAAAAATGGATTTTGAGTAGATGTGCTAAGGGAAGCCAGTGTTGAGAGCAGAAGACAAGTTTGATGTGCTCTGGACTTAACCAGCAACCTAGTATCCTGGAGGTTCCTTTGTAGAAGCACCAAAAAGGTTGCTTATTTATCCAAATTGATGTGAACCTTTGAGCTTCACCAGGCTAGAAGTCTCAGAAGACCAGATTTTCTTGTGAGATTTTCATTATTTCCATTTGGGCTAAGAAATACCAGGAGTGTAGGTTCTCCCATAGTATTTCAGGACTTAGGGGGGAAGGGGTCAGCAAAAATCAGGAAGGGCAGAGATATACAACATCCCACCCCACCAAAAAAGTTAGCCACATTTTTCTGAGCCCCAGAAGCAAGTGTTGGGGCAACAGTTTTTCTCTGTTTGTCCAACTCCTAGCTACTCAGGTCCAGAGAGATGAAATTTTTTTTTAAGAAAATTTGAGGTATTTACTAGAGGTGAGGTAATAATTTCCAGCAAGTTATTTTAGATGTGTTTCACTTTTCTGCTGTAGATCCTCTGTTTTCCTCAGATTTATTTGGTATTTGAAGTTACTTGCCAACTGCTCTTGGTTATACAAATAGTTCTTGGTCTGGAGAAATCGAGTTTCAGAAACTGAACAGTGTTAATTGAGTCACATGGACCATGCTGTTGTTTCTTCTCCCTGATTGGGTGGAACTCTATGAATCAGGGTTCCAGTGGGAATGCTTTACAAGTTAGACATTTCCTTTGCCTGGATAATCTCTAATATTTGCTTAAAATTTGCTGCTTCTGCAAATGATATTGAATGATACTTTCCTAGAATATGGGCAGAAAGTGAACACCAGAGAGATGTGAATGCAGGCAAAGAGAATTCAATGTCTATTTTAGTGATTATTTATGGAAAATGTTTAATTATTATCACAATGGAGTTTGGTTTTATGAACTGTTCCTCCTTGTGGCTGTTCAGCTACATGAAATAATAATTAAGTTTACTTGTAGTTTGATAAGAATGTGGCTATTTGTTTGTGATGCTGCTCAGTAACCAAGTGTATTCCAGCTTGTGGCAGGTTATTGTCATACACTGGGTCAGAGTCTGATCTGATCCCCAGCCCTCCTCAGGAGTTTAATCACTAAAACAAATACACAAGAGAAGAGAATTGGGTCTAATATATTTTGCCTACTTTAGCTACTGAAGGCATAAGAATGCTGAATTACTTAATGCACCGCCAGTATTGCCTACGCACGTTGTGCACGGCTGTCATTCCCTGATATTACAAGCTAACAAAATAACCTTTTCACTGCTAATTTTCAAACAAACACTTCCCTGTGGTGTCTTCTTTATCTAAGCGAAGCCAACAGCCATACCATAGGCAATTGGTGTAGCACAGAGCTCAGCTGAGACTCAGACATAATGAAAGAGGGATTACAGAGAGATAGTTAATGGACACAGCTGCTGCTGTAAGCTTCACTCTCACAGGCTCCACTTAATATGAGAGGCATCATGTTGCAGATACTTCTCTTGTGCCGCAATATACAGCGTCACTGGGGAACTCTCCAGAAACAGAACAGCATCATTTCGGTGCTGTCTGTCAGACTGAGAACACCAATCATGCTCTTTGACAAGAAGGACCTCCCACTTTCCCCTCCACTACCGAAAAAAGTCTCTTCCAAGCTTCTAAGGGCCAGATTCTGATCTCAGGTACACCACTGAGAATCTACAGCCCTCTAATAAAGCAGACAATGTTACACCAGCATAAGCAAGATCAAATCAACCCATAGACCTACGGTTGAGATAACAGGGACTAGAGAACGTACAGGTGCACAAGGAGGTACTGTGGTATAACGATACCGAATCGCAGCCAGGAGAAATTCCACCTATGATTTTGAGAATGGTAGAGAATCCAAGATTAGTTCAGAGTCAGAGGGGACAACAGAAGGAGAGGTTCAGTTTTGAGCACTGAGCAGCCTGCTGCAATGACTCTTCTCTTGACAAAGAACTAAGGAAGATGCTGTTCAAATCTGCCCACCATTGGCTGACTAGCTAGTAACTTTAAAAAAAAATCAAACATCTACATGCCAGATAGACTGCAAACAGCTGTGCATGGGGCACTGCTGAGCCATCTGCAGATGCAACAGAGCTGGTGCTTTCTGCAGAATGGGTAGGAGGCAGAATTTATAAGGTATGATTTTCTTTCTCTTTGGATCTCCTCTTATTCACTTTTCTTCTGTTATCTTTAAAAGAAAGAGGGAAAGCATAGATGCAGAACTGGAAGAGGATGCAGCTTACCTCTCTGAAGGCAGGTGTGCGATCATGCCTCAGTTTTCCAAATGACTACTGTCTTCCCAGGGCTGGTAGGGCAATTTAGCCCTCTAGTCAAATCAAAAGACACCCATCTTCCTCCAAAAAAGCCCCTGCCTAGACTCTGGCAACCATTACATCCTTCCCTTGTGGCTGAAGGGGGCTCCTCCTCTCTCTTTATATCAGAGATCAAGCAATCCTTGGCACTTCTAGGCCACTGCACTTCTCAGAGACCTTTCTCTCCATTGCAGGGTTTTACCACTACCTCTGGTGGTACCAGAGGGAAGCCCAGGACCTCCCACTACTGCAGGCTCCAGCCTTGGAACCCTGTACTATGGAACAGCAGTCTGCCCTAAACCCCAAACTGCCTTGTATCATGATTCCCAAGGCCACTTCGGTGTAGGCCTTCTCCCAGCCTCTTGCACTCCCAGCTTCCCTCTGTGTGGAGATCACCACTGGTCTTATTCTACAGCCCTTGCTATTGCTCTTCCTCAGGTATCCTCCTCGCCTGTCTCAGACAATTTCAGCTAAGCTCCTCCCAGACTCCTTCCCCAGCTCCCTCTCAGCCACGAGCCACCCAGGAGAGCTTCCCCAGCCAGCTGTTGCTTTCCTCTGTTCTCACTCCTGCACTGAGAACAGAAAGCTCTTTATCTCCTATTGGCCCCTTCCCAGCAGGCTTAGCCATAGCCAACAATCACTCAGTAGGGTCCTGCGCTCTTTTGCGGCCCAGTCACATTAAGCAGTTTTGGGATGCTCTCTAACTAAAAGAAGAGTAAAATGTGTTTAACCCATTTGCCCCTGCACAGAGAACACCTCCATTTTTCAACTTGATGTGATTAAAATGAAGGGAAGAACAGATCTTCAACATGGTGTATGTGAAGGAAGAGGCAAGTTAAACTGGACAAGCAGTACTATGGGCACTACTGCTAAAATAATCTGCACAGATAGTTTGGGAATCCCCCTTCTATTAATCACCAGTACATTCATGCATACAGTTGCACACTGTAACCACCACGCTGGTCATTTCAACTGTAGGGCATTAACATGCCTTCCATTTTTAGATGCAAAGAGGATAAAACTGGGCATTTGGGCAGAAATGGCCCAAAATCTGTTGGCGGGAAGGGGGCTAAGAGATATTACACCTTCCTCCCACAGCCCTCTGGAAGCCCCACTTCACTGCTAGGGCTTTGTGGGCTTAAGAGGTATGGCTGAATAGACAGTGAACACAGCCATTCTGTGTACCATCATCCCTTGGCAAATCTGTTGGGAGATCTCAGTAGCTCTTAATGCTGATTGTCAGTGTTAATTTCCATGGTTTCTGCTCTGTGCTGCTAGCCAATACATACATGTCTGGCGTAGTATACATCACATTAATAGGCATTATGTGCAGTGAATTAATATAATATACTAATTATCTCTAGACTGATTCTTGCCTACATATTTATACCTGCCTCTGGAAATTTCCACTACATGCATCTGACGAAGTGGGTATTCACCCCGAAAGCTTATGCTCCAATATGTGTGTTAGTCTATAAGGTGCCACAGGACTCTTTGTCACTTTTTATAATATACACGTGTGTCTTGGGAAGTTATGTTAACTGAATGTATCATTCTCTCCCCACAATTCTGTTCGCCCATGTCAAGTATCCCAGCTGAAGTCAGCTATGACATTAGAAAATAGGAAGCCTGTCAAAGCCAAGATGCATGACTGGTGTGTCCTAGCACAGGCTGGGATAAACCTCTCCACCCAACTGCTTTGGAATGTAGTATGCAAACGAGAGATAAGAAAGAGACCGAACAAAAACAAGTTAAGGAATTGTTATGAACTGGTGGGTTGGATTTTAGTGCCATGTAAAGAGTTTTGTAACTTGTAAAATCAGACTATAAATACTACTCGCTGAAAGGCAGATTTTTGAAGCACACTTTCTGTTTAAGCTGAACATGCTGTGAGAATATTCTTTCCAGAAGAAGGGTATGTCTATCTCCTTTTTGTATTGTACTGCTTTGTCTTCAGACAACACATCTGGCTAAGTTCGGTGTTTTGAACATTTTTAAGAATAAAAGCATGAATGTAGTCAAGCAATTTGAGTTAATAGTGCCATCAAGTGCCTTAAGAAGTTGGGGGTTGACCCAGGAGCAGATAAGGAAGGGATTGATATCCCGTATCTCTGAGGCAGCTGTCAGGCAAGGGGGCAAGGAGGTCTGACAAGTAGCATGCGGGGGCTGGCTCAGTGTAGAAATATTTCAGAGCTCTGAGGATGCACACAAACCATGCCACCCTTCCTTCCTCCTGCTATTCTCCCAATGGCAAATCACCTCAAAAACCAGAACAGTTTTCCAAGTAAATGTATCTCTTATGTGTTTTTTTTCCATAGAAGGACATGGTAGGGCCCAATGTTTTTTAATTCTTTATTAGTACGTACAATAGCAAAGCTTGAAGTGGACAGGGCCAACTAAAGTAGCAGACTGAAAAAGAAAACAGTTGAGAGCTGTGCCGGAAGTCTGTTACAGCAATCTCCAACGGACATACAGTGCACCATCAATATCAAAATCCAAAGGTATTTTTTTTGTAAATGTCCTGCTTGTTTTAAGAGACAACACTATTTGCAATTGTATCAATGCACATGCATGGCAGAGAGATGCAAGCACTGGGGAAATCTGGTGCATTTCAGGTTGTTAAAATAAATCTGATAGAAAAAACAAACTAAATCTGATTTGAAAAAAACTCCAGCATTAATCAAACCTGCCATTTGCCAGTCAAGGAGCACCATGTCAGACTCTTATGTCTGCTCTGGTTCCATTCTCTGTCAGCTTCTAAGGCTACATCTTCACTATAGCCGGGATCAACGCTCTGAGATCAATCCACCGGCGGTCAATTTAATGGGTCTAGTGAAGACCCGCCAAATTGACAGCAGATCGCTCTCCAGTCGACCCTGTACTCTACTCCCAACGACAAGAGTAAGGTAAGTCGACGGGAGACCCCTCTGCAGTGTAGACCCCATGGTAACTCGACCTAAGGTACGTCGACTCCAACTACATTATTCATGTAGCTGGAGTTGCATAGCGTAGGTCAACTTACTGTGGTAGTGTAGACATAGCCTAAGTGCGCTAAGGGAGTAATTACAAAATATGCCCCAATTCACAAATTCAAACCATTTCCCTTTGCCAGGCGGTCTGCTTCTGCAACCCAGTACTAACACCACTTCCCTATACCTTTTGGACACCTCTGAGGATACAGTAACAGCATAAATGGATTTTAAAACGCTGTCCCAACCCTAAAAATGTGTTACAAATGAATGCCATTCCTACACAGAGATCTGCAAGTTCTTGAAATATAAACAGGGCCCTACATAATTTATATCATATACCAATGATAATAATGAAGTATAAATCTGTTATAATTTATTTATGAATAAATAATAATGTACTGTTGGTAATACATTCAACTACAATACATATTTATAATAACAGGATTTCTTATCAATAATTATAACAGGGCAGACTGTGCATTAGAAATGTGACTGATAGTGCAAATCTAGGCCCTGCTCCTACAAACACTTTTGCGTGACCGTAATTGTACACACGCGAATAAGCCCATTGAACTCAGCGAGTGTACATGTTTGCAGGATGAACCCCAGCTTGGGTCAGTCCAAAAAATAACTGATTGCAAAAATAAACTTTTAACCAAGTAAGCACAGAACAATTTAATTCTAAAAAGTTGTGCTTCATTTTATGCCTGAAAAAACCTTACTTTTGCATTATTTTCCTTTTTTAAACCCAGTTTCAAAGAGAAAATAAAACCCAAATAATCCTCTCTCTATTTTATAAATATTATTTTGTTTAAATTTAGTCAAACTATATTACATCCAAAGAGGACTTAATTTGTTTTATCTAATCTTGTTTGATTATTCTACACCAGGGCTATTGGTGTAGTTTTGAAATTATTGAGATCTAGTAAATTTATGGGTCGTATGACCAAGGGCAGGTCTACACTTAAAACACTGCATTGGCGCAGCTGCACTGATTCAGCTGGGCCACTGTAGCAATTAAGTGAGGATGCTCCTATGCCGACAGGAGAGCTTCGCCTGTCAGCGTAGTTAATCCACCTTCCTCAGAGGTGGTAGCTATGTTAACAGGAGAAGCTCTCCTATCGACATAGTGTTATCTACAAGGGGAGTTAGGTCGGTATAACTATGTCGCTCAGAGGTGTGGATTTTTCACACCCCTGAGAGATGTAGTTACACTGATATAGGCCTGTAGTGCAGACCTGGCCCAAAAGACTGACATTTATTTATTGAAAAGTGATGAGAGAGGTATACCTAAAGGGGTGTGCCACATGCTGTTTCTGTTCTGAGCAACAGGAGTAAGTCTGTTTCCATTCTGCATAAAAAGGAAACTACTGCATGGAATCCATATTAGTTTGTGGCGGATTACAAACGGCAAAATGCTTGGCTGGAAAAGATGCCTCCCCCCCCCCCAAAAGATAAAATATTAAGTAAGGGATTGATCCTGAATCCTTTATTTATTGACTTGAATCAGAGTTTTGCCTAACCTATAAGATTGGGTCATAAGTGTAGGGTTTTATTCAGAGCATCAGTATGGCTCAATTGGCAACATTCTTGCTTCTGACCCAGAATTCCCACCCTTGGACTCAGTCTTATCTTCCTTTCTGATATCATAATACAATGCTGTAGCATTGAATTTTGCATGAGATATTAAAGCATGGTTCCTTATTCATCGTTTAGCCCTTTGAATTAATTTCTTGTTTCTGATGCATAAATGTTTCCCATGCATATGTAGGCCTGGAGAACTGACAACACCACAATTTATGGGAGAATATTCCTTAATCTGGGCCATTATTATCCTTCCTACAGTTGGCTTACCACACTTTCTTCACTATCTCTTTTTAGCTGAATATTGTTTCATCTCTTGGGCTGGCCTATGTGAAATTCTCAGACAACAGTCTTAAAACCACTTGGATTGTAGTAGATCTCGACTTAGAGTGTGGCAGGAAGTCATTAACCAAAAGAAACAGTACGCATTGCATATCTGTACTCATGCAAGGCAACTGTAGCACTTACTCAAC
Organism: Malaclemys terrapin pileata; assembly: GCF_027887155.1. Classification (NCBI taxonomy): domain Eukaryota; kingdom Metazoa; phylum Chordata; order Testudines; family Emydidae; genus Malaclemys; species Malaclemys terrapin. The sequence continues at coordinate 77,302,859 of NC_071507.1, read as the reverse complement.
TGCTTCCCTGTCAATCTCTGGAGAGGAGCTCTACACCCCATTGTAGGCTGTTTGTCCATATGCAGCATTGTCAGTATGTTTATCTATGTATCTAACTCATTATTTGGATAATTTCAATATGAAATGGGCACATATCACATTATGTTCCATATTCCCTTGTGTTTTAATCCGAAAGAAACAAACGAACCCTAGGTCAAATCCAATGAGATTTAATGTGACTATAGAATATTATGGTCTTCACTCAGTTATACCCGTACAGCCTCACTGAAGTCAGTGAAATTCTACTGTGCATAGAATCTGACTCTGTTATTATTTAAAAGGGTTCTAGAAGATACTGGGAGTGGGAGGTGGATAAGAAAGACATGGTGGGCAGCGCATTCACTTCAGATGACATCACACAGAATGACATTGTCTGTGTCAAATGAAAAGCCCATGAACTAATAATATTGCTGTTAATTAGGGACTGGTTAACTCTGGGGATTAGCTATAAAATACAGATTTCAGAGTAGCAGCCGTGTTAGTCTGTATCTGCAAAAAGAACAGGAGTACTTGTGGCACCTTAGAGACTAACAAATTTATTAGAGCATAAGCTTTCGTGGATTACAGCCCACTTCTTCGGATGCATACAGAGTGGAATATCTCCTCAATATTTATTCCACTCTGTATGCATCCGAAGAAGTGGAGAGTAGTCCACGAAAGCTTATGCTCTAATAAATTTGTTAGTCTCTAAGGTGCCACAAGTACTCCTGTTCTTTTTATAAAATACAGAGTTTCTCATCCACCAGGTCAAGTTCTGTGTAGGTTGGTAGTGACTGAAAGGTGTCACCAGATGATGATTCTTCAGTGGCCTTCATGAAATGAGTTGGTTGGTTTCACTCCAATTCCTTGTGCAGTTCTCCAGAAAAACATGCCTCCAAAATTGGCATGCTCAGTAGAAAAAGGTAACAACCCCTAGAGGAGTTTATCCTCTTAAGGGCACATTTGTGGCACAGAATGGAGAAGCACACACTGCTGCAGCTCAAACTGGTCCCAGTTTGCAGATAATAAATAGACAACTTCAGTTTCCAGGGTTGCCAATCTAGCATCTTTAATAAACACTTAAAAAAAAATCATACAAAAAATCCCCAATCCATTACTATTAGTACTCTGAGAGCTGAGGCAGGAGGCCAAGTGACTAGCTACTCAACAAGTGCAATAATTCCCAGAAATACTCTACCTGGAATATCTTGCTGCTATTATGACATGGATTTCAAAAATGAAAAGAAGAAAATAAAAGATCAAAGTCAGTACTGCACACAGACTGGTTATTATTTACATGTGTCTGACAACAATGGAAGCTAGTTCTGTTTGTGTCCAAAATTCTAAAGCTATGTTAATCCAAATAATAACTGAACCAAGATGGTGCTAGTTAATGACCTCCTATGCTGTAAATACATCATGGGGGAAAATGAATATGTTCAATTATTGTTACATTATGTTATTCTTCTCTTCCAAGAAAAGAAAAAGAACTACCCAAAAACAAAAGCTCCAGCAATATAATCATACAAGGAACTAGTACTGTACTGCAATGGGGGGAAATCAGTCTATTTCATACCATTTATGCGCTTTTTTCTTCTCCTAGTCAAAAGCAGGGGGCAGGGGAACAGCTCAGATGTCTAAGCTTAAATTTGGAATTACTTACCCTGCCTACAGCTTCAAACACCAGCAGGTTCCACTCAACCCTTCATCCTTCAAAGGTAGATAAACTGAGATCCATCCCCATTTACTGTATGGGGTCGTTTGGCCAAGGCCCCAAAAATCAAGTTGTTTCTACTTTACATGGACATTAAAGGTTCCATGCCACTTTTTTTATATGAGTAGGAGACTTTTACCTCCTTTGCTGATGTATTAAAATATATTACTATAAAAATGTTACAGTAGATTATATTATCATGGGGCAAGCAATCAAATCTGGAAAGAAAGCACAGCAAGAGACGCATGACTCAAATAAACATTGAAAATGATCAAAACAGCCATCCGGTGAAGGACTTCAACATTGGAGGAGAGACTGTCAAGTTACGAATGTCCATAAAAGGTGATCTACAATGGAGAAGGTGGATTTGTGCACTGTTCTTGTTTCACTATTGCATGTAGTAGATCTGAAAAGGTATGCCTGGGTAGAGACAGGCACCTAAGAATGAATGCCATCCACAAAAGACAGCATGCTAGGCAGGAGCTGCCATAGTTAGCCAATCGGAGGGGTGTATGCCACGCCTCTCCCCTCTCATGGAGTTAGGCACCGGTCTCTGCTTGTGATCCAAAACTGGGAACCCCTCTCCTGGAGTCAGGCAGCTTATGCACCTAAATTGTTTCTGTCAAGAATGAGTTAAGTGCCTACTTCACTTCACACACAACGACGATGAGGGTGGTGATGCCTTAAACCTTTAGCCCAGTGATTAGAGCACTCATCTGAGATGTGGAAGGCCCAGGTTCTACTCCCAGCAGTCTGCTTGATGGGTAGAAAGGATTTGAACAGGGGTCTCCCATCCCTCAGGAGATGGCTCTACTCCCTGAGCTATGGGATAATGGGGGGGGGGGGGAGCTCCCCTCCCCTCCCTCAGTCTCTTCTGTTGAAGCTGGTCTACTCTGGATAAATAATTATAGAGACCATTGAACCAGGGATAACTGGCTCCTGGGTCACCCAAGTGGGTACCCTACTCACCAGACTACAAAGTCCTATCCCCTCACTCCTGGGCCCAGTGACTCCTTAATTACTTATCCAAAATGGAATAGCTTCAACAAAAGAGACTGAGAGAGCCTTACATCAGACAATCGCATAGCTCAGTGGTCAGAGCATGCTCCTGAAAGGTGGGGGACCCCTGTTCAAATCCTATCTGCTTCCGTAGCAGAGGGGGGAGAATTGAACCTGGCTCTCCCCCATGAATGCGCTAACTGCTAGGCTAGAAGTATAAGGTAGATACTAGCAGTGCCACTGCCAGCCAGATTTCTGAATGGGACCCGATGCAGTAGGCAGGCTCTGAGCACACCTACTGGATCAAGCCCTGCAGGCAAAATATGCAGATGAGTGCCTGTATTCCCCCAGTTCATGGATCACTCTGAGGCTTCGGTAGGAGACAGGCATCTAGGCACTTAGTGAAGCAGCAGCGCACATGCTTAAAGGCAAAAACATAGGTGCCTAAGGAATTTATACAGCAAAAATGTAGTCACCAACTGAGTTCAGGTAGCAGCAGAGCAAGAGTTTTGCAAATTGCAGTGGGGTCTAAAACTGGGACTTAAGTTGGCTGCTTAAGTCTGGGGGCTAGGGGCCTAATACCTCTTTGAATGTGGACCTTTAAATTTAAGAGAGGAAGAATAAGAATATAGTTGTTAGATCGGGGTATAGGAGTCAGGAGCACTAGCTTCCATTCTGGGTCCTGCCACTGACTTGCTGCGTGACCTCTGACAAGTCACTTAGCCTCTTTATGCCTCAATTTCCTCCTCTGTAAAATGGGAATAATAATACTTACCTGCCTCGCCTGGATGTTGGTAGATCAGTTAATGTTTGTAAAGCAGTAGAAGATTCTCTCATGAAAGAGGGAACAGAAGTGCAAAGTATTATTACTAAAACAAAGCAAAATCCTTAGTCATAAAATAATTCATTGTACTTACAACACTTGTTACATTTTGAAAGCGTTGACAAGCAATAAGTAAGGGCTTGTCTACACTTAGAGTTGTTCCTGATTAACTGTTCCTGATTGTCCCATAAATCAGAGGTGGACACACTATGGCCCGCAGGCCACATCCGGCCTGGGGGACCCTCCTGCCCGGCCCCTGAGCTCCTGGCCAGGGAGGCTAGCCCCTGTCCCCTCCCCTGCTGTTCCCCCTACCCCACAGCCTCAGCTCACTGTGCCACCGGTGCAGCTGCAGAGCCATGGCCTGACCCGGTGCTCTGTGCTGCACGGTGGCGTGGCTGCTTGTCCTGGTGTTTTGGGCGGCACGGTTGGATAGAGTGCAGGGGAGTTCAGGGTAGTGGTCAGGAGGCAGGGATGTGAATAGTGATCGGGGCAGTCAGAGGGTGGGGAACAGGGGGGTTGAATGGGGGCAGGGGTCCTGGGGGGGCAGTCAGGAAGGAGAAGGGGAGTAGGATGGGGTGGCAGGGGGCAGGCAGGGGACAGGGAACGGGGGGGTTGGATGGGGCAGGAGTCCTGGGGGGAGAATCAGGGGGTGAGAAGCTAGGGAGGTCGGATGGGGACAGGGGACAGGCCACACCTGGCTGTTTGAGGACGCACAGCCTCCCCTAACCAGCCCTCCATACAATTTCAGAAACCTGATGTGCTCAGGCCAAAAAGTTTGCCCGCCCCTGCCCTAACTCAAGAACAAATTCCCTGTGTTGAAAAGCCCAAAGTAATCCTCCCAACTGAGTTGACTACCTACATTTCAAGGAAATAGAGAACAACTGAATAATCAATACAGGGCAGCACCTTTATAAGGAATCCACTTCAGTCATTTACAGGTGGTGCAAAATAATAAATAAATAAATTTGTAGCACAGCATATAATCCCTTGTATGAATACTACTTGAAAACTATTTAGGTAGCCAAATGCTCCTTAGTAATTCTTAGCTGCAGGACACAAGACAGACATGAAGCAAAAAAGAAAGGACATCCCTTAAAATACAGGAGAGTATATCATTTTACTCACAACCCCACCATGAGGTGAATGACCTACTGAAGGCCACACAAGTCAGCAGCGGAGCCAGGATTAGAAGCCAGGAATTCCTGGCTCCCAGTTCTGTGTCCAGGTCATTAGACCATGCTGCTGCTTTTCAGAGATGACTTTTAAAACAACCTTAAAATCAATCCAAACATGAGCACAATTTCCTCCAAACACACAGGATCTTAAAGGGGTTCACCTGTGCAACTCTCCCACCCCACCTCTACACTGGAAGATTTGCCTGATGATCTGCACTAAGTTCAGAGCATGTGTGCGGGTTCCATGCGTTTGATCTTTCTTGGGTTGTGCAATGCTGGATTCTTCCCCTTGGAAGAAGCAGCATCGCTAGCAGCAGCAGTCGTTTACTATATTTGGTTCACCACGAGGTGACCCATCCAGATAAAGAGCTGTAGTCAACACACATGAATTCCTTTCTTGGTGCGGCTGAGGGAGGCACCGAGGGGCGGCTGGGTGCGGGGGGGAGAGGGGGGATTATCACCTTCCTAGGTTGCTCGCTCTAATTATAGCTAGCGCAGCTGGTACAGTTCCCTTTGCTGCCGGCGCTGGAGAGTCAGTCAGGGAGGGAGAACGGGAGCTCTCAGCCCAGCAAAGCACAGGCAGCTTCCGGGGCCTGCGGCTGCTCCTCCCCATGCCCAGACTGCATTGCTGCACGATGAGCCAGCGCTTTGCTATTGTTATTGCACCACAGTCAAGGGCGCTGTGCACAGTGACTGTACAACTGCCTCACTCGGAAGGGGACTCCCTCCGCCTGGATTCATGTGTCAGGCACGTTTTAGTGTCTCCTGGCCTCTTTTGTGATGGGAGGAGGTTTTGCGGGTTCTCGCGCGCTCTTTTTTTGTGAATTGCATCTCCCTGCTCCTCTCCTCTGCACGCCCCGCCTGCAATATAGCCTGGTGAGCTAGTGCTTTGCTATTGCAACACGGGAGGATGAAATCCCAGCGTGGCCCCCACCCCCCTAGACTGCAAAAGGATCAGGATTCAGCCTCTTGCGCTGAGAGAGAACAACTGATGGCGTGTGGCCACAGGAATCACAGGAGGCGCCTCAGTGGGGAAGGTGAACTTGGTTGTGTAACTACTCGTACTGGGAGGGACTCAGCTTGTCTGTAGCAGAAGAGTGCCCTGAACAAGCCTTGATCACTGGCAAAGCACGTGACTAGACTGCAGCTCAAAAGCTCTGCCTGGGAAGTTAATTACTCACGACAAAACCCCACTAATGAAGTTTACACTTGCGAGCGTACTAATAAGACGCCACTGATTGCGGTGGATACTGTACAACCACGGCATTGACTGCTACTGTAATTTAAAAAAAAACAAAGTGAAGGATAAACAAATTTATTAGAGCATAAGCTTTCGTGGACCACAGCCCACTTCTTCGGTGGGCTGTAGTCCACGAAAGCTTATGCTCTAATAAATTTGTTAGTCTCTAAGGTGCCACAAGTACTCCCGTTCTTCTTTTTGCGGATACAGACTAACACGGCTGTTACTCTGAAAAGTGAAGGATGTAACCAGTGCGATGATTAAACAAGGTACAGCCTCCCATTACACCCTTATTTCCCTCCCCTTCAAACAGACACCCAAACAAGACCTGAAAGTTAGGCAAGGCAGGGTTACATTTTAGTACCTTGGATTGTGCAATGAATCTGGGTCAAAGAGGCATCAGGAACAATTAACAGAATTACCGAGTTGCTTACAGGGGAAATCCAGGGTGGATGAAGAACACCAGTGGGTAGGTCCATGATCAAAGGGCAGCTGCTTTCCTCTTCCCCCATCTGTCTCTAAGCAGCTCACCTTTGTCTCGTAGGTCCTTTTGAGGCTCCTGCTGCTGCCTATAGTAAATAGAAAGGCTCCAAGCTGCCTCCAGGGGACAGCCTTTTTATGCCAAGCCTATGCACCCACCATTCCCATCCACATCCACTCTGCCTTTAAAGTAATTGCTTCCAATGCACAGCAGAAACTGGAAATCATAAAGGGAAAAGAGTAAAACCAGCAATAGCCTGCTTTTGAGGAACTGTGGAACCTCCCCCCTCATAAAAGTCCTATAATACTGGTGCTAGAAGATTTAAATTTGAGAGGCATGAGCCATGTAAAGAGCAAAGAGCCAAATGCTGTCTGGAGTAACTGGAGCAATCTCATTAAAGACCATGGCATCTTCTGTCTGTAAATGAGAACAGAACCTAGCCCTGGGATTTTAAACAGAAACTGTTATCAAGGGATGTAGCTGGGATTCCTTCTAGGGCCCAGTTTTCCCATGTCAGTGCAGCAAATCCTCCCTATTTTTTTCTGTTTGCCTTTGATCCTGTCTTGTTCCACCACATGTATGAAAATACTCACCACTGGTAAGTAAACACCACTGCGCACTGTCCTCTCCTCTCCCGCCCCCCATTTATTTCCATTATGTAACTCCAAGGCAACTGTCATTCACCAGGGTACAAAGTTATCTACAGCAGTTTGGTAACACACACAAATTAAATATCTGAGACAAGATACTGTAGCCCTATTCCAACTAGCAGACATTGTAATAGTGTATTTTTCTGTATGATTTTGATTTCTCATTATACTAAAAATATGTTGTGTTTAAGTACAAATTATTAATCTTACTATTTTGCAATGTTATTTGTTAAGGATAATAAACTTTTAAAGATCGTGAATGGTAGAAGCAAGATTGCAAGCGTTAAATTGTGATAATATGAACACATCTTACAGCTTTTCTATGAACTCATCTGGTATCATGATTCTTCTCCATAGAGGACTTTGACTGTTCTACTGGAATAAATCTTCCCAAGCTAACTCAGTAAAAACTGTTCTTCAACTGCAGAGAGAGGAGTTAAGATAGTCTAGTTGTGCATTGTCTATCTAAGCTCAGTTATTGGAACAATGGATGTTGTATTTTATATTCTCACTCCAGCCACGCAGACCTGCTTATTCAAGTTTTGTAGAAGTTATTTTCTGAAGTGTATTTAGGATCTTCTTAAAATACGAGGGTTGCATGCCCCCATTTCTCTTCCTTTTAAAAAGCAAACATTTTCATAAAATTTCAGCTCAACTTCATTTGCATGAAAAAGATATGATTAACAGTTAAACTGTAGTCTTAATGCTGAATTGTAAAGAGTGCATCTCCCAATAGTCTGAAAGGCAGTGAATGAGTTAATCCTGGCGCCCCAGCTCCAGAAAGCCTGGAATGATGAAATGGGTAAATATGTATTCCATTCATCTGTTAGCACAGCCTGACCTTGCTCTGTAACAGAAGAAAGGCGTGTCTTCTCAATCTGTTCTTCTCAATCTCGCCGACTGAACAAAAGGCAAGCAAATGACTCAGGCCTTCTATAGTGTCCATGTGATTGAACATTTTCTGAATGATCCCACTTCTAGTCTTAGGAATCAGAAAGAGAAACCTTTTATGCATTACTAACCAAATAAAAATAATATATAAATGGTCCTGAGGCACTTTCTTTGGGGTCTGCCACATTGATAATATGAAACAAGAAGTGTGAAAAAACATCTTTGGCTTGTCTATTAATGTCAGTCTAGTTTTTTTTTTTTTAAACTAATCCAACAAACTCTGCTTTAATTTATGGTTAGAATGAATGTAATAGTAAAATGTAATCAGGAAGAGTTTTATTTAGAGCTGCTGTCACAGATAATGGATAAGAAAAACTGCTTTTGCAACCTTCAGGTTGCATCTTCTAAAATAAACCCTTCATCCTGAATGCCCAGCACTCCATTTACCACTCCTTACTCTGGCTAAACTTTGACAGAAATAACAAGTTTTATCTTTAAGTGCAGGATTTAGGACCCTAAATGTAAATATTTGACACAATCAAAAGATTTACTTTTAAAAGTGGTTAATTTCTGAAGTATCAAGGGATTCCTTCCACTTTTTTTTATTTTAATAAGGACTCTTTATTTACATTCTTCCATGGTAGCTTACGTTTTACTGCACAACACTGCAAGTGTTACTACAGAATATGCTACAAGCACCTTAACTATTGCTGCAATCCATGGCCTGATTAAAATGCCAAGTGATAGTTAATATAGTGTTTGCCATCCTCATGGTCTGGACTTTTTACAAAAAGGATTCCAACCAACCAACAATAAAGACAAATGGCCAGTCCTGCTCTCCTTCCTGGCAAGAGAAGTTCCCCTGAAATCAGTGGGACATTGTTGTTATCCCTGTAAGCAGGGCAAGTGGGATTTGGCCCAAGTGCAGAAGGAAAGGATCCAGGGGTTCTGTTGACATAATAAACCACTAGAGAGCACACTCAAATGTATTTATACCCTTTTCATAAGTGCTAGTTCATAAAACACATGGTTGCCAGGGCCTGGTTTACAGCATGTCTCTAAAAAGAAAACAACTCCAAAAACATTCCAGGTTTTCTGAGGCCACCACAAAGGCCACTTAGTCTCCCTTATGCCATGTTACTTTCCCACCCACTGGGGGCTCTGATGGACGATACTGCACCATAATGTAAAAACCAAGGATAAAAAGAGAGGGCTTTTGCCCTCTACTCTTCTTGGAGGGAGGAATTTCATTTTCCCAATTGACTATTCGTTCTGCCCTTTCCATATTTCTGCTCTCTTGTCCCTACTTTTTACTACCCTATATGCGACTAAGGACAAAAAGCCATATTTTTAAAAAATCCTGTTGATTTTGCCACTACATCATTGCACTTCAGTGCCTGTAGCCTTTCATTTTATTTACATTTTTTTAATAAAAAAAAACACTCACAGGAAGTGCATAAAGCTCCTAATATTTTATTTAATGCCAAAGATAAAAAATAGGTAAAAATAGTAATGTGTTAGTTTAGCAGTTATAAACAACCAAAGCATAGTGCAGGTGATATTCCAGTAAAAAGTAAAACCTTTAAAAAGAGTAATTAAAGTGAGATTTGAGAATCACACATTCTTCATTAAAACACTTTACTTTATTACTACACAAACTATCACCTTTTAAAAAGTTTTAAAATATTAACAGAAGCACTGTTGCAGCTAAAGCACTTTTAAAAAAAAAAAAAAAAAAAGCTTTGTAGCCAAGGAAACAGTAAATTGGTTTAGTGAATAAAGTGATCATTGTGATGTCATAGCTCACCAAGCAACAAAATAAGACACACTTAGTTCAACTGAAATTTGAGAAATGCCAAAAAAAAAAAAAAAAAAGCACGCATACTGGTTTCAAGCACTTTTGTAATAATGAAATGTCATTATGTATATTAGAATCAATTGAGATATCGGGACTAGAAGTCAGAGCAGGTATAGTAACTTTTTGACATTTCTTTTCTACCTGTGTTGTCTATGTACCATCACCTAGTACAACAACAAGGCCTGAGAATTCCCACCCTTTGAACTACTTTAAAGAACAGGTCCAAAGATACTGATGGGCTGCAACATATTGGCACACTTCCTCCAGATAAAAGGTTAAGTGAAAGGCCTCCTTGGAGAGCAACACAAATGCCAGTCAGACCAGGAAGCAGGATATGTTTGAGTAGCGGGAAAAGTTACCTTCCCACCTCACCTCAAGGTGCTCAAAGCTGAACAGTTGGCCAACACAGCAGAGCAATCCTTTCATGCAGTTTTTAGTAGGGATATCACTTTATCAAAAACATATACACTTCCATACTATGCGTTATTATGCCAAACAACTCTGAAGAACTTGTTACCATCTATCAGCTTGAAATCCATTTTTTAATAAAGTGCTAAATACACATTTACAGAGACCATAGTGTTCCAAAGTATCCTTTACAGTTGTATATATGTGCGTTTTTTCCAACTTGTCTGCATGTTTACATAAGACACCAATCTGAATTATAGGTATAATTTTAAAGCGTAATATTGACTCAATGAATTGGTCTACCATGCAAGTCTGTATTTAATATTACATTGACCTGTAATAAGGAACATAATGTTAGTTGTGTGCTCATTGAAACACTTAATAAAAAATGACTGGGGCATGTGCAGTTCTGAACTTTAAATATGAATAATGATCTTTTTAAAAAAATCTTCCAAAAAAGTTCTACTCTGCATTAAATAGCAGCCTGAATATTATCATAACACTTGATTAAAAAGCATCCCAAACTGTTAAAGTTAGTTGAACAGATTTTTTTCCCCCTAAAAAAATTGAAAAATGTATATTATTTGCCCCAAGGATGAGAACTTGTAGTCACGTTTCTGCTCAGAACAATTGTTTATGACCAAGTTAAACACACCTAAACATCAGGGGTTTTGCAGTGTTGCTAATGAACTAAACAGCACAAAAACCATCACTATAAGACTTAGCCATTTCTAATAATGATTTATTTTAAAAAAAGTCTGCTTGCTGATTGATGCAGAGGCTGGATCAAAAGAAATGACTTTACAAAGAGTACTCCAAAGTAGTTAAAAAGGCGGGGCATGCCCCTTTTGTGAAACCCTATTTGCTTTCATTCCACCAGTTTATTTTTTCATTTTCAAAAAAGTAGTATTAGGTTTGTTAAAAAAAAAAAAAAAAAAACACATAACAGAGATTACAAGTTTCTTCCACCCACATTTGGGTTGTCACTGATATGCCCGAAGGCAATCCTGGCAGCATCTCAGTTGCTTCTGTCATTGTACCATCTTGTACCTGCCACTACCTGGAAATATGATGTAAGAGATAGTTAATAATACCAACAGTACTATAAGTAACTGATAAGCAAACTCAAAGTTCACCTGCACTATGTGCAAATTTAAAAAAAAAAAAAAACTTTAGTTTTCCCCAAGCATAAATATTATGTGAGTGGCACTAAAAGAGCTATGGATCTTTAAAGATGGCAGTGCTATACTGGTGTATACACCAATATAGTAATTAAGTTTATTACCAAATTCTGCATTAACATTATGTAATCAATGAATAAATGCAGTTCTGTAATCTTACAACCAATCACTTGAACTGTGGTCAACTTTTCCTTTTAGAAAAAAAAAGCAAACAACCCAGAAATCCCTAACTCAGCAGCGCCTCTCAGACATCTCTCAACATCCTATTATGAAGGCAACTTCCTTCTAGAAACAGTGGAATTGGACTCAGTCTAAAAAATTTGCCATTGCAACAAGAGAACAATGTTTCAGAAAGAAACCACTTGTGCTTTCTAATATTCACCTGCCTTTCGGCTGTAATGGTGACATCCCATTTCACCCTATCAATCTCTTTTCCCCCCACTACCATTTCATATCAAATCTGCACGCATCCAGCTTGACTCTGAGCAAGGCCCAAGAATAAGGAATCACAGACAGTAAGGCGATCTTTACAATGTCAGAAAATGTATTTGGCATTTTAAAAAGAAACAAGTGCATACAAATACAGCTAGAAGCATTTCTGGTTTGCCAAGTGCTCTCTAAAAAAAGCAGCGCAAGTCACAGCCTACATTGAACAGTAACTGTCACCAAGGAAGCACAACAAATAGTTGCTATAACAAAAAGAGGAAATGCCTTTAAGTACATACCTTTTGTCTTCAAAAAAAATATAGAAACACAATGTATTCAAAAAAATCAAAATTATACAGCCATGTTTTATGAAGTCTACATTTCCCTTGTCTTGGAGATATATATATATATATATATATTTATAGATATATACACAAGTCAAGCAGTTTCAGTTACAGGTGATGTTGGGTTGTGAACTGGAAAAAGTCACGAGTCTCTCTCTTTTTTCACTTTCACATCTCCTGCAAGAATGGTTGCAATCTCCCCCTGCATGAAAGCCCAAGGGACATTGGAGCCCACCAGAGGGCATTTCTCCCCACTGGGACAATACACCTCGCCACTAGCTCCTTGCTGTTTGATGCTTTGTCTGGAGCAAGGGAAGCAGAACTTGTGGGAAGGGACTGAGGGACACTGAACAAAATGGGTGTCTTCCAGGCGCTCGTGGCACAGGGTGCAGCACAAGGGAACACTGGCTGCTAGAGACGAGTCCGGGAGGCTGGCAGGATGCACCGGCTCCAATCCCCCAGCAGTGTTTGTCCCCTGACTTGGCACCTCCCTGCTTGGACCCAGCCTTCTTTGGTTCATAGAGGACGGAGAGGGCGGGCTGTTGCTATTCCTCCTGGTGGTGGAGTGAACTTGGTTGGCATCTTTGGAGGAGTGGTTGCCCCCTGCATTGTCTGCTACTAAAATGAGCGCAGCCATAGGAGACTGGCCATTCTGGGCTGCTTCAGGCGGTGTGGTCCGGTTGGAATGAGGCGAGGCAGTTGGTGGTGGTGGGGACATGAACGATGTAGCAGTCATGGACATTTTCATCCCCTCTGATGAGGTTGGCAACCAGGGTTGTGACTCTCCATTGATCTTAGGGGGTCCAGCTTCACCTTCTGGTTCTGGGGAAGGCTTCCTCTTCCTCGCTGCCCGAGCCCCTAGAAATACAAAGGAATGGGGAGGAGAAATGCATAAGGAAAAATAAATAATAATAAGAAAAACCAATCAGATGAATGCAGCTATAAGGGGATTACAGCTACACAAATCAAGCTTGAAAAGGCTTCCATTTTAGATGTATACACAGCCAAGGCGTTGCACACAAATACCAATTATACAGTATGACGTATGCAAATACATACACAACATGGCACACAGCCAAAGTATGTGTGTATATTCTATACAACTTATGCATGTGCACACTCACCCACCACTTGCAGGCATGCAATCTGCAAAAGCACATCTCTAACACACAGGCAGGCGGGCGGGCTGGGCAGCGCTGCTAGCAGGCTAAAAGGTTACTGGTGCCTACACTGCAGCTCCTATGGCGAGGCCGTCGCAGGGAGGGAAAGCCCTCTCCCTGTCAGCGTCTACCAGCCAGCCCTGACTCATAGCTCTCTGTTGTGCTGCTTCAGCACATGAACACGTTGCCGCCTAAGCAACGGTGCCGCGTTAGGCACCAGGAAGTGGAGTTAGGAGCTCGGGGTTTGTAAGGGGGAGCCGACACCCTCTTTCCCCTCACCTGCTTTGGCCACGGCCCCGTTGCTCTCGTACCCCAGCAGCCTGCTCCCCGCCATGCCGGGCTCCTTCTTGAACTTGCTCTCGAAGGGCACCGCGTGGCCCCCGTGCTGGTGCAGCGCCAGCAGCGTGTCCCGCACCGTCTTGGGCTTGCCCAGCCACTCCTGTTCCGCTCCCCCGCGGCCCTTGCCCTCGACCCCCAGCTCCTCCGCCGAGCCCCGTGGCTGCTTCTCCTTGCTCTCGTGCTCGCCCGCGCCGGCGCTGCTGCTGCTGCTGGAGGACACCGAGCCGGGCCGCTTGTGCCCCAGCTCCCCGGGTGGCGGCTGCTGCTGCTGGGAGACGGAGACCTGCATGGAGGCGGCCGCCCCGGAGATGGCAGCCAGCGAGGCGGCGGCGGCCCGGCTGTTGATGCTGATGGGCGCGGGCAGGGAGGCTCCGTTCATCAGCGGCACCAGGGTGGGCGGCACCGTGTGGGTCCGCCGGGGGTTCGGGCTTTGCCGGTTCAGCTCGGGCGGCTCCTCGGGCTTGGGGAACCCGTTGGGCACCAGGATCCCGTTCACCTGCCGGCTGCCCCCGTACTCGGCTCCCAGGCGGGGCGGCTGCCGCTCGGAGGAAGCGGCGGCCGCCAGCGGGTAGCGCTCCAGGGGCTGCGGCGGGGGCCGTGACACCGCGTCGCCCGCCACGGCCGTGTGGTTCAGCTGCTGCTGTTGCTGCTGCACCAGGATCTCCTTAGCGCTGAGCGGCGGCTGCTTGGCGTGGGGCGGCGGCGGGGCCCGGCCCTCCTGGAAGCTGTGAGCCCGCTTGAGCTGCCGCGCCGTGTCGATGACGAACTCCACCCGGTCGGCCCCCTCGTAGTTGACGCAGCCCCGGCAGACGGGCTCGGTGAAGTCCCAGATCATGGCCCAGGGCATGCGGGGCAGGTCGCACAGGTAGCACGACTGCCTGCGGGAAGCAGCCGCCACCGCCGCGGACGACATGTCCCAGCCCAGGGGCAGCGAGCGCCCCCCGCGCGTCCTCCTCCTCCAGCAACCGGAGACCAAACGGGCAGGCTCCGGCTTTGCAGCTGCCGCAGGATCTTCCGCCGATTGCCCGCCCCCTGCAAACAAGCGGCTCCCGGGCGCGGAAGCCTCCCGGCTGGAGTCACTGGGACGCGGGAAAGCGCATAGCCCAGTTGCTGCACACTGGGCTGCCTACTCCAGTGCGCTGCTCACTCCGCCTGTCCCGCTCGCTCGCTCACTACTGCAGCCCGGGCGCTCGCACTGGGGCGGGGACTCCAGCAGCAGCAGCCGCCGCCTGTGCGCTCTGCTCCAGTGACTCGATTCTTCGACAGTGCCTCGAAGCGCCTGCGCGCTCGGCGCCCTCTTCTCTGGCCGCCTGCTGCTGCTGGTGCTGCTCCTTGAACTTCTGCCAAGAGTCCCAAGACAACAAGAGCTGCAAGAATAGTCAGCTCCCTCCTACTCAGCCGAGGGTGGGGGAGCGGCAAGGGCTTGCACATGTGAATGGGATGCAAATAGGGGTCTGTGGAGTCCTTTTAGCTCCTTTCCCCATCTTCTTTGCAGCCTAGCTAGTGTTAGTGAAGTGCTCTGAGGAGAGAAGGGCTAATTCTGTCAGGCAGGACTGAAAAAAAATCTGTTCAACAAAAATGTTTTTAAAAACGATGCCATCTTGATTTAAAAAAATATATTTTACAGGATGAATTTTGTGATGGTTCATTTTTGGCTGGAATTTAATCTAACCTTTGTTCTAATCCTACCTCTGACGCTGACTCGCTTCGTGGCCTTGAGGAAATCACTCCGGGCCCGATCCCTTTGACTTCACAACTTTCCCAATTCCCCCCCTCTGTTAAAGGGGTTAACAATACCCAACACCCAGGGGTTTGCGAGGGTTAGTTAATATGTGTACAGCACCTGGAAGATCGAAAGCGCTAAGTAATGTAATTTCTTTGTACATGTATACGGATTGTTTTTGCATTGCCTTACACCAATGGAAGGGACCATTATAAATGCAATTGCTATTTAACTCTTCTGTATTTTTAAATAATTGTTTCATTTGGTTCGGAAATGGGACATTCTGGATTTCCTTGTCATTTGCAGCCATAAACCATCCCTTTTCTAGTGCAGATTAGCAAAGAAAACACAATCTCTCTCCTCCCCAACCTGCGGACATTTTTTTTTCCTTCTTCCGCACTAAGAATTCCAAACAGCTCGTCTGACAATTGCAGCCGGTCAAAAAGAGAAAGGGATGTTGTTCTGTTCATCTGTCATTTGCACATGAAGTCATCATTCAACCCAGAAGTAGTCCAAATATATAGAGAGAGCTGTGTGTGTGATTGTGCAGAGTAAACAAAGTGGAAGCTGTTCTCAAACTCTTGCTCTTGGGTCACCATTCCCACAGTGCCGCTGCTGAGTTATGTAGGTTACAAAGGGAGGGATGGAGGAAGCTGAGCTCTAGCCTCTGACGTCCGCATTTTGTTTCAGGGCTGCAGCTGCGCCCTGTGCGCAGACTCAGTGAGGGACGTGACTCTATGCAATTGGCACTTGAAACCTTATTAAACGAAATGCACATTCCAGGGACAGACTCAGAGAGAGAATCTACAGCCAGCACCGCCGATGCCCCGTCACAGCACTAAGTACCGCCTCCCTTGCTGCTATTTCTGGGTTCTAAAAGCTCCCTCCCACTGCCAGGCTTAACTTTTACTTAACGTAGCAAGAAGAGCAGCATGTACAGTACACAGGAATGGGTGTATGAGCCGCATTCTATACTGTAGTACTCTCTCCCTTTGCATTGACAACCAGCCCAGGCTTTTGTTACTCGGGCTTACTGCTCGCCAGTAATTGAGACAGGCTGGCATGAGGCTGATTTTCCCACTGCCGACTATGTTGCTGTTGGGAGATTTGTTCCTGCAGAACCGACTGGCGGAGGGCATGGGGTTGTCTTGTAATTACAGACCCAGCTGGGCTTTTGATGTTTTGTCATTTGCAGCCCGTGTACAAGATACGTAGCATGGACACATGATATTTTTATGGAGCTAATGAGTGCGATGTCATCAAAGCGAACAAGTAAATTGGTATAATGTCCTTGCCCTATTTGCTGGCGAATGCTTTCATCCAACTGCAGAATTAAACTAGGGAAATGATCTCCCCCCGCCCCCATCCTCAAACTAAGTTTCTTTATCTGTCAACTTTTCGAGCTCCACTCTCCCCCGCCCCCCGAGAATCAAACGCCGTAGGCCGCTGTCTCTCAACACACCCCACCCCCTCTTTGGACTGGAATGAGCTGGCTCTGTTGGACGAGGCGAGTGTAAATTATATGATCTCCCCTACTGGCTTGGCCAGGGGGATGGAATCTTGCTAAGGTTTCTGCCGTGCTGCTGTTGAAAATGCCAGGTGCCTTGAAAGGTTTTTTTAAAAAGCGCGGGGGGATGGGAGAGGGAGAAATAAACCACCCTCGGAGAAACAATTGTGTTGAGCTTATGTCACATGAAAAACCCTATTCTAAAATTACACGGAGGACATTTCATCCCAAAACTGAAGCGTTTTTACATGCAAACGCCGCATGATTCTGCTCTGGGGGATTTCCAGAAACGGTGCCGCTTGCTAATGCGTCTTCTGACAGTGTCATTCCCCCCACCCTGCGCGCGCGCCGTGCAACCGGGTGTTGATGCAAAACACGCTTCCCCCCACCCACATCAGTGCAAGTGCAACGAGGATTTTGATACAACGCCGCCCATCCCCGTACACACCCTGGAACTAGGGGTAATACACTCTCCCCCCCCTTCCCGAACCAGTTGCAACCGGTGATAGCGCAATTCCCCGCACACGCCACTTGGCCCCCGGGTAATGCAATCTGTCCCTTCAAGGGTTAAGCAGTTCCCCGCCCGTAGATCCTTCCCGAGTGAAGCAAGAGTAATGTAAACACCGCCTTGCACATTCACTCAAACCAAACCTTGCCCTTTTGGGGCTGCCCCATCAGCTATAAACGAAATGCAAAAACATGGTCTAGTTGTAGGATCTCTCACTCCCTCTCTCTGGAGAGAGTTCCTTTTATTTTCCCATTAATCATCCGTTAATATTTGCAACTTCATCGGTATAGTAGCCCTGGTGACTTTCCTGAGGTTAGCTTGTCAATGAAATGGCTATTTTTTGGACTACACTCCCGTCCTGATTTTTTTCGGCACTAAAAGGGTTAACACGTCTTGTTTTCTGCTTCACAACAGCTCCCCGTTCATACTGTGTCAAATTCTTTTAAAGCTACTTTTTTTTTTCTTCTAAAGAAGCTTTATCAATGTATACTAAGTAAACAGATCTTTGTTTTTGCCTTCCACCCACTGCCCTTTCTCTCCAGACTGAAATTGGATTCCTTCCAACCCGGCTGCAGAAATTGCTGCCTACACATTCACAGAGGAGCGCAGGGTTTCTAGGGTGAGGCAATGCGTCTGCGATTCGCAGAGACAAGGCAGGAATTGTAAGTGTACTTCATCATGTGATGACTTATGAAAGAGGAAGTTAGGATGTTTTAGTCACGTACTCCTTTGCCCTCTTGCTTAGCCTCTAGGTTCTTTGAAGGAAAAATTGCATGTATTTATATATGTTGGGTGGGAGCCAAGAACGAGTGTTTGTGCATTTAGGATCATGAGCCGTTTGCAGTGTTAGTTAGTAAACCTTTCAGCTGTGGCAGGCTTTAAACTGCAGGGCAAAATTGTGATTACTTTTCCCCCATAAGAAGCAGAACTTGATGGAAAAATCAAGATGAGCCATTTTAAGTTTTTAACTATCATTTTATTGCTTCCAGTTAACTCTGGAAAAACGGAAGGGAAACATTACAGCACTCATTGTGAAAAGCTGAACATGATTTTCCTCAAACAGTGGCTGGGTTAAATAGAAAATGTTGGTTTTATACCACAGCCTATAAGCTCCCCAAACCTGATGATTTCATGGCCTTGCCAGTATGGAAGTCAAACAGAGGATATGTTCAGTTGTTCTTTTTCTTCCCTTTCTTTCCTACAGAATCTAGCCCATAGGGCTTACTCTATCTAAAATACCCATTGCTATATTATTGTAATACTATATAGAAGAATAGAGTTACTGCTAGAGGACACCTATTGGTGGTTTGTAGTAATGCCGTGTTGCCTGCAGAGAACTATTGAAGGCTTGCTTTACTCACAGTTTAATTGATTTCAATAGGACTGCCTGTGGGTGTATGATGAGCAGGATATGGCCCATTATAAAGAACAATTTACCCTCAATTGTGCATAGTGAGACTGTTATTTCATCAGTGGTTTCTGCTGATGTAATTGAATTATTTGTTTGCACCACTAGGGGGTGCAAACTTCATAACTGTAGGCCAAGCACCATCCTCCCTCCTTTCCCCCACTTCCTCCTTTGTCCCCCATGCCAGGCGCTGTGTGTGCCCCCCATTCCCTACATGTTCCAAATTTTCCCCCACCATTATTATTTCTTTTCTATTTGTCTGGGAGATATGTCATGCAGAGTGTCAACATGTTCAGTAGTATTGGGAGGATGGGCAGAGCTGTGATGGGGAGGGTAATAGTTATGCTGGAAGGTGTTAATGGGTGCCATCAATTGTTGATCTATAGAGAATTAAAAAATCCATAGGGTTCTCGCCATTGAGAACTAAAATATTCCCTGAAATTTTGTAATTGATCCGATGCTGTGTTCAAAAGTTTTCGTGTTCTATCCATAAACAGAGAAATGCCATCCAGTTGAGTGTAGAGCCTCCCAAGTTGGGACAACTAAAACCTGACATTAAATTACAGCCTTAATTTAGGCACATTTTTGGGTATGCAGTTATTTTGCATTTGTGAGAACTAAATTCTGTAGAGGTTCTGCACTGAAGGTACTTCAGGTTAATACTTAAGGCCCATTCCCAAGGGTTGCCAGGTGTCTGATTTTCAACCTGAACACCCAGTCGGAGATGGACTGCGTGGGGCGGAGCTTCGGAGAAGGGGCGGGGCAAAGGCGTTCAGTTTTGTTCTGTTAGAAAGTTGGCAACCTTTGCAGCCAAAACTCCCATTGACCTACTGACATTTCTACCTTGTTATTGCTATTGAAGGTGGCAGGTTGCTTGAAAGGATTTACAAAAAGGCAAATGTAAGCTGACTTTAACAGGTGATTTGCTTATTGAAGGACTGCAAGATATGTGCCAAATGGTTCAGAAGCTAAAGCAACCACACGGACTTGCCTGTAAAAGGCCACTCACTCTGCTTAGGAGAGAGGCTGTGATGGCCATTTTAGAAACCTTAGAAGTTTTGTTTTTCATTTAAAATACCATGTTCTTCTGTAAAAAAAAAAAATTTTCTATTTACAAATTTTGAAATATACAATTCACGCTGTAGCACTAGCGAGGCAGCAAATGTTACATGCCGTTCATTCAATTGAAACTAATCCCTAAGGAAACATTACAGCAAACTTTTCCAGTGAAAAAGAAACATCCACTGGCGAGACAAATGCCAAACAGTCCTGAAAGGGCCTCATTGTGAGGGAAGTTGAATTTGATAAAATAACAGCACAGCCAAGGTTAAAATGAAAAGTACTACATTCAAAGATGCAGCTTAAAATAGCCACACTGGATTTGCTGCTGTGTGTCACAAAATGCCTGTGAGATTTTTAAAATAAATTTTTAGAAAGTAAAATCTAGGTCACATCCTGCCAGCTTTATTCACTGACTTCAGTGGAAATACTGACAAGAGTAAGTCTTATCTTATTGTGTCCTTTTCTAATAGCATAGCAAGGACATAGGGCCTGATTCAAAGCCCACTGTAGTCCGTGGAATTGTGCCATTTACTTCAATGGGCTTTAGAATAGCCCATAGTAAGACCTTCATCCTGCAAACATTTATGTACACTTGTAACTTTATGCATGTGAGTAGTCCCCGTGAATATAAAGCCATATGTGATCTTAACTGTTTGTAGGATCAAGGCCTAAACACACGTGCTAATCTTCAAACACGAGTACTCCCATTGATTCCCATGGAACTACTTGTGCCTAAAATTAAGCACGTGTGTGTGTTTACAGGATCAGGCTTATGTTTTTAAAAGCTGTTAATAATCACTATGTTGCATGTTTCTATGTATTGCACAGCTATTGTTCACAATGGAAGCTAACTGATGGTAGCAGAAGTTAAGGGAAACAGTGGATAAAAAATAAAATGCCAAAAGGCAAGATGAAGGTCATCACACTAGCTCAGTTTGGAAGAAAATGTGTCAGAGAATCAGAAAAAATCCAAACAGAAGTTTGATGTCATCTTTTTACTTTATATGGAACCCTGTTATTGACTCTTTGAAGCCTGCTATGAGGGACTCTTTTGGAATAATTTCTCAGTGGATCTGGGATACCACGTTTGCAAGACACTTGTGAAAAGGAAACATCAGGAAGGCCATGATATGCCACTTGTCCACAGATAAGGCCTGAAATATGGAGATGCTAAGTCTTGTCTTATTTTGTTATGATTTTGTTATGATTTTTCCTATAAAAAAGTATTCATGCATATATATGAGTATGCTAATTTTCAGAAAGATACACTGTAAAAAACTAAATGCCCAATCCTGCAATGTTTAGCAGACTACTCTGCTCCTGCTGAGGTAGTCTGCAGCAAAATTTGTAAGAATAAAATGAGTTTGTTGGAGAGAATGGAAAATGTTAAACCTTTTAATTAATTTTGTTTTTAATCCAGCAGCTGACTTTTTTCATTTTCAGGTAGCACAGTTGAAAAATCTAGCAAAATGACCTTATTCCTCTGTGTTAGAGAGTCAGATGCAACAGATATTTACAATGTGTCTTGCCAGGAAGGGAGAGGATTATGAAAATATTTGAGAAGTTCAGAGGTTACTACAATCCAATTAAAAATAGAGACTTGTGAGCAATGTTTCCAGGTGCCAGAAGTGAGGACAGTTTAGGTCAAGCTTCTAATAGTTTTCCTCAGATTGATAAATAGGGAACGTCACATTTTCTATCCCTACTTCGCGTTGCTCCTTTGCATCCAAAAATGCAATCAACAACTGGATTTGTTGAGATCTGAAAGCGGATGGAGTGCACCCTGGCTTTGGATTTCCTGATGTGAGGGGTGGAGGGATGATGGTGACCCCAGTGACCCCTTTTAAAAATAAACAGGAAGTCATGGAATCTGTGACCCCTCTGTGACATAGCTGTAGTTGCGTTCATTGCTTTATACACATTAGTTCAATAGGCTACTAAATGCCCCACAGAAAATGGGAAAAGGACAAGTATTTAACAGGAAGCCTGTTACAAACTGAGACTAAAACACAGAACTAAGATTATCATTTGGCAGGCACGATTTTTTGTTGTTGTTAAGAACGCCTAGTTTGGCCTGCATACAACTAACAAATAATTAATCTTTGTCCCAAGCCTACACCCTCCTTTGTCAAAATACTATGTAAGACATGAAATTATTAAAAGGAAAAGACAGAATCCGTTTAATTGCAGTCATGGACAAATATAAAAGCTGATTATGCTCAACCAACACACATACAGTATCCAGGAGCAGTTTGTGTCAATATATTCCTAAAGTGTTGTGAAGATTTCAAGCTCTGCAACGCTTTGTCCATATGGGTCCTTTTTGAACAAAGATCCTCACATATAATAAAAGTCTAAAATCTCTGAGCCAAGGCCAAAACCGTCTCAAGGCTTGTGCCAGAACCATTAAAGCTGTTTGCAGTGTGGAGGTTCCAGTATTGTCAAAATGTCCCCCCGAAGCAGTGAAGTTGAGCTGGTTGTCAGTTCCATACCAGATCAGCTAGAATTAACATGTTCCCCATCGGCCTCTGTATATAGGCAGACTCAAACGCTGCATACAGTACAGCAGTTTAAAGCTTTAAAGGGACCACCATCAGCTTGAAATCTAGTCCAATTAAAGAAAAGCTAAGCATAGTTTCAGGTACTACCCTTGGCCTTGTTTCTCCCTGCCAATTTTTTTGTGGTTTTACAATCACATTTTTCTATTTGTTTAAATGTTGGTCTCTCTCTGCCCATTGAAATCAGTGGGAGTTAGGCACTTATATAAAGTGCTTAAGTTGTGCCAGGGCTTGCCAGGCTGAGCCACAGCACATCTAGGCTTGGTAGTTCATAGCCCTGGCACTCTGGGCTTGCTGCATCAATTATGAATGTAAAAAAAATTGCTTGAGCCCCAGTACCTCTTTCATTACACATGAAGCACTGCTTACACACTTCGAGGATTTGGGCCTAAGTGCCTAACTCACTTCTTAAAGTGAGGCTTAGACTTCTAAATCAATTAGGTACTTTTGAAAATTTTACTTGAAGTGCTGTCAAATAGACAAAGACAAATTGAAAAGACAGAATTGTTATCCCTCTTCTCTTTCAGTAATATTACATAATGTGTGCAACAATGATAGGTAAAAACATTCAACTGTTAAGGCATTTAACGATATATTTCTAATCTCTGAAAACAGCTACTACTTCATTGTTTCCATCATGCTTTTTCCAGTTTAAAAAAACCCACCACAGTAAGCACTCTTGCTCACTTTGACCACGGGAAGGAGGCCACTGGTAGGAATTATAATTAATACATGCAAAATTAATTAAGATAACTAATGATAGTCTGCACTTCAATCTATGTACATTACCAATATATAATAACAATAATGATAATGCAATTAACTTAGCTTCATAATACCCTGTCAGGTAGGTAGGTGTTAGTCTCATTTTACAGATGAGGAAATGGAAGCACAGGCAAATTAAGTGACTTACTCAAGGTCACACAAAGAATCTGTGGCAGAACTGGTTAAAAAACAACAACCCTCAGATCTCCCAGTTCTGGGCTTTAGCTATAAGATTATGTCACCAAGGATGGACTCTCCATATCACTTGTTTCCCCTATATTGGGTTTGCCTGTGGGACTGTGGGCAGATTGTCCTTGCATTAGTGCCTGTGCAGCCTCAGTACTTGTATGTCAAAAGGGTCTTCATATTTACGGTATGGAGGATTGCATTAGGGTGTGCAGGGTAGGCTCCAGGATTCACTTTTATTCAGTGGCCTTAACGTGCCATTCGACTGGTGCAGAAAGAAGTGCTGGTGAAAAGTGTTAGGCTGACAGCCCTAGCACTGACCTCTTCGATCAGTAACACAACTACACGGTGGACACATATTTCCACAGTGACTTACCAAGATCAATAAGGGTGAGAGACTAGTGCAGTGCCTATGCCTTTTCATTCATTAGCCTTTCCTCAGAGACTGCTATCAAGAGAAGCAAACGGGAGTGGAGGCCAGAGTAGAGGAGTTTTTTTATGATGGGGATATTTGTACACTAGGAAGTGGATTAATGCCACCAAACTCATTCCACATAGGGCATCAAACAACTTTAGAAGGCAATAACATTTCAACATTAATGACCTGAGCTGGATTTGAATTGCTGACCCAGAGGTGAAAGGCTCTGTATCTCATTACCAATCCCCTGAATCATCTACTTCCCCTCCGCCAGTTACTAGTATTACTAAATGTAACATCGCACACATTATAATTAAGAAAAAAAATTCAGACCAAATAAAAAAATGGTTGCAGCTTCTCAGAAACATCTCTGTGATAGTTGCTGCCTGACTCAGCCTTCAGTTAAAATTTGTGTGTGTAATACAACTTCTGTTGTATCTTACGTAATATTGGTATCCCGAGGACCCATCTCTGGAAGGGGACACACCCAAAGAGAAGGATTCAGCCAATTCCATGGTAGCACATCCTCCCTTTCTTGATCCAGGGATCAGCATGGCAAGAGGGACTTTGAAATGAGCTGGCTATGAGAAGAGTGGGAGTGATACACATCGACCAACACCAGTCCTGTGGCCTCCAACTGGATTACTTTTCAAACAAACTCTCCCAATGAAATGCACGCCACAGCACAGGGCCCCAACTGGCCAAGAAGAAACCTCCCCTGACTCCAGGATTCTGGGTGAGAGCAAAGAGTGTGTGCATCTCTGCTCCCACCTGCACTAGCTAGAGAAGGATTTAGCCCATATTATCCATATTATATATTATATTAGTAGTTAGGGCAGGATTTAGCCACACATACCCCTGTTAAAGGAACCTTATTAAGGCTGCAAAGTCAAGCATTAAGAAGACAGGAAATGCCAGAATTCAACTTGCCTGTGCAACCTTAATTTGGCTCCTTGTGTGTATGCATTAGGATACAATCTTTAATTATATGATCACATACTATTATGTTCATGGGACCCCTGCTTTATTCAGTGCACAGAATGGAGGGCATTCCCTTAATGAGCAGCTATTCAATATTTGTTTTCTCCTAATTGTTCAATATGTGGCCCCAGGATTTATTTACAGCAGACTATTCAAATCCTGCTCTGAACACAGAATTATTAATTTTGTCACGGGCTTTTGTATGGTGCTCATCACTATAGTATCTCACTACCTCACAAACATTACACTCCCGTGAAGTGGGGAGGGGGCGTCAGGAGCGGCAAAAGATCTCTAAAGGTGAGAGGGCCATAGGTGCCCAAACCGTGGCCCCATCCTCCCTGAGCCACCTCTTTCCCCGAGGCCCTGCCCTCACACCGCTCCTTCCCACAGGGCCCCGCCCTCGCACCGCCCCCTCCCCCAAGGCCCTGCCCTCACACTGCCCCTTCCCCTGAGGCCCTACCCTCACACTGTCTCTTGCCCCAAGGCCCTGCTCCAAAGCCACCTCTTCCTCCCAAGACTCTGCCCCCCGCTCACTCCTCTCCGCCCCCTCCACCCAGTTGCTTGTCCTTATGGCCGGTAAAAAGTAGGTGGGCCATGGTCCACTGGGTCCCCTCTATTCCAGCACCCCTGGGTGCTGGTGTCCCCATTTTACAGATCAGGTACTGATGCACACAGAAATTAAATTTGGGTGCCCAATTTGAGATAATTAGTACTTGATTTTTCTGAGTACTTAATATCATATACATTTAATATGTTCAAAAGACAACTCCCATTCACTCAGCTGCAGCTGTGAGTGCTCAGCACTTCTGCAAAGCAGACCTCTGGGTCCCAAGTTGGACACCCAGAAAATGAGGAACACACAATTAGTGATTACCTGTGAAAAGCTTTTTTTAAGTAGCTTGCCCAGCATCACAGAGTAACTGTGGCAGGAGCAGTAATAGAATCCAGTTCTCCTGGGCAGCATCTTCACCATTGTTGTCTTCACCATGAGATTCTTTTCTCTTCCTGGAATCCCCTACCTCATATTCGTGATACACCCTGGCCCGGATCCACAAAGGAACTTACGTGTTGCAACGCTCAATGTTTATCCAAAGTGGAACAGGTTCAACAGGAGAGACAGAGAGACCCACATCAGAATATCCCAGTGGCAAGGGTCCTCACCATTTTAGTGTGCTGGCATAGACACTGACTTTCTAATGTGCCGGGGGATGCTCCCTCCCAGCTCTGTCCCCACTTCACCCCTTCCCCCAAGACCCCACCCCACCTCTTCCCGCCCCACCCCACCCTGCCCCACCTCTTCCCGTCCAGTTCCACCCCCTCCCCCAAGTGCACCCCACCCTTATTCCTCTCTTCCCCCCCCAGCGCCTCCTGCATGCCGCAGAACAGCTGATCCGCGGTGGACGGGAGGCACTGGGGGGGGAAGGGGAGGCATTGATGGGGGGCTGCCGGTGGGTGCTCAATACTCACCTTTTTTTTTGACGTGGGTGCTCCCCTATGGCTGGGGGGCTAGGGAAGATGGAACAGTGCACTCAACCTACTATTGTTTGGTATGTATGACCTAGTGAAATTGCTGAAACACATTGGTCAACATTCCTCCATAGCGTAACTCCACTGAAAGCTATTGGACTTACACCAGGTGTGAATTTGGCCCAGTGCGATCAGAAACAATGCCATTCAACACAAGGTCAAAAGGTTAAGTAGCTAACAGATCACCACAGCATTTGAGAACATCATGCCTGTTTTGCTAGAGCTGGAATCCCAGGCCAGCACGTCTAAACTGCTGTCTGTAGTGCGTGTACATGCTTAAGGAGAACTACGTCACCCGGAGTCCAACCTTTTGTTAAGTAACTTTAAAAAATATATCATATACATTATAGTGAATCACAGAATGTGCTCAAGCCCTTCTTCCTTTGGAACGGACCAAACTGGAAAGGCCAACACAAGCTGTTAAGAAGCATGTTGATGAGAGAGCTTGCTTACAAGAACAAAAAGAGTTCTACATGCATTAGCAGACTTTTTGCTGAATAGGTCAGCAGGGCGTATAAACTTGTTCCAAGACTTTTTGTATCTTTGCACAAGTTCCTAGTTGCTCAGAGATAGTATAATACTTCCCATGAACAGGTTTAAAAGAACATGTTCAAGAGGTAAATTGTATGCAGGGTTCACAAAGTATCAGATATTTTTAGAAATAAATTCTAACTAGATTTTATATATTGCTTGTAATTTATACAAATTTTATTTTACAACGGTTATGGAAATTATAGCTACTGTTTATAAATACCAAACCCACCATAACATGCTCCACTAGTGTATTTGAAGTGAGGCTAGATAACATACATAAATATACTTACACAGTTCTATGATTCAGAATTTGATGCAGAGTAAATATGTAAAGAATCTGCTTGGGGCTTTTTCAACTCTTCTTCCAAAACTAGCAACTACAGGGAAAAATAGACATACATACATAATTTCAAATATTTATAAAATAAGTCAGTGTGTCTGTACATTAGGGCTTCAGAAGCAGACTTCTAGATGCCTTCCTCGTGAATATAGTGGGAGGAAAAGGTAAGAAACCCTTTTCCCATGTAACCAGATACCTCATTTGACAGATTGTAATGCTTAAAATCCTTTCTAATAGAAAACATGTTAAGACATGCCTCTTTCAAATGCTGTCAAATAGCTCAGCCCCCATATTTTACATGCCCTCCTGATTACATTCATATGTTTGGTTTTAAAAGTTAACCTCTCCATTTCAGTAGTAAAAAAGCCAAGCACTCTTGGTAGGTCTCATGCACAAATAAAGCTGGAGAGATGCATGATTCATTATTATAATGCACACTGAGATGTGCACCAATAGCAGTATTGCCAATGACAAAACATTCAGGTTCCCTAAACATCATGAGATTGGCTTTAAAAAATAAATCACCTTGGGATTTTTTTTTATTTGCCTTCTGTTTTTTAAGCCTTTAAGGTTTTCAAGCTTTTCTCCACAACTATAAGGGATAGACACTTTCAGCTTTACTTTAATAAAAGCTTTCAGCTTTTATTAAAGTAAAACAAAAAAGGACTCTCACAAAAATCACACAATCCTGGGGTGAAAGTCTGATCCATTGAAGTCAAGGGAAGTTTTGCTATTGACTTCAGAAGGGTCAATGTTTCACTCAAGGAGCTGGGTTTTAAGGAAAATCCCAAATATTGTGACGCAATAAAATTGAGAGTTGGCAACGCTACATATAAGACCCTGACGCAATAGATAAATGCACAGTTCTTTTTGCACCTGATCCTGCCCCCCACTAGAAGCAATGACAAAAGTCCCATCAGTTTCAATGGGAGCTGGACTGGGGCCTTTGCATATGTGGGCTATTATAAATTTGGTCATTCAGAGCTAAATACATGTATTTTTTAAAACCAAATACCATTATAGATATAATTAGGAGGAATATTTGAATTTCAAGTGATTAATTATTTGTGGCCTAAAATACTGAATAGTGTCTCTTTAAAATATTATTTCCTGTTTTGTTTTGTTTTGTTTTGTTTTGTTTGTTTTTTGAGTTGGGGGTATGCAAATAAAGAACTCATCCTCCAGGGTGAACTTCACCTCTGTCCAAAGGGCCAGCCTATTTTGAGGG
This sequence comes from Malaclemys terrapin pileata, assembly GCF_027887155.1. Lineage (NCBI taxonomy): Eukaryota > Metazoa > Chordata > Testudines > Emydidae > Malaclemys > Malaclemys terrapin. The sequence goes on along the minus strand of NC_071507.1, from coordinate 77,274,407 downwards.
CTCAAGTAATGCAGGGCTTGTGCGGGCACCCTGCACAGGGGTAAATTTCACCCTCAGTCCTCTCTCAGGCAAAACAATAGGACTTTCCCCAAGTAAGGACAGCAAGACTTGATCTACAGTTTATCAACCTTCTAGCACGTTAGGAGTTTTAGAATTAAGCCAGTAAAATAAGTTTGACATATTTTTGGTGTTCTGTTCTCCCTTCATGTTTTATTTGGACGGTGTAATTTAAATCTCATTTGGTTCTGCTACCATTTAGCACTGTTATTACAGCCTTGTTTATGAAGAAAGAAGAGTAATCCGTATGTAAAAATAATAGTACTGCAGACGTAGACAGCAGATGGTGTTATTAAATACCTGGTCAAAGTCTAAGGTCAGAACACACTAACAATTAACAGGACATACTATTTGTTATTTAATGGGTAACCTAAGAGATGGAAGGTATTTGTAATGCTGTGTAGGGTGGCCAATAGTATGTTGTCAGATCTCCATTCGAGCCCTCCGTTGTATAGATATTTTGTAATGCACTTGTCTAAACTTCACTGACACGAATAATCATATCCAGCTTTGCCTCCTGTAAATTTTTCCTTCTTTGGCAACTAATTCCTCATTTTAAAATTGGCTATGACAATTAAAGCACTTAAAATGATCAAACTATTGTTGCCCCCTTTTCAACCTACTTGGCTATTCAAAGTTTCAGGTCCTGTGGGTGTCCAGCTGGGAGAAGTTGGTGATAGTCAGATATTTCTTTGATTAAATTTTATTTATTTATGAAGAATATGCAAAGTCCTGTATCTCTGAACACAGAAGGAATCAAGTAGCAGGAAACAGTTTCTTTTGCTCAGAGCACCAAGAGTGCTCTTTTCAGCATGCACTCTGATCCCAAAAATCTCTCTCTAGTTTTCTTCCAAACCACCATTTCAGTTTTCTGTGTGTTCCTCTCCACCCGAACATTTCCCCCAGTTTGTCACAAGACCCAGACGAACCCTTCACACACCTGGTGCTAGTTTCTGGGCAGATTCCATTAGGTTTTGTTTTAGATGTGGCCCTTAACTATCTCTTACAACTGTCTTAAATGGGGAACTCAGTCACACAATTTGGAGTTTGTTTAAACTCAATCCATAACAACGTTTCACCCAGCTCATAAGAGTATGCTTTCTCCTTTGGGCCAGTCCCATTTAGGAGGGTGGCGTATAACTCCTATGTTCAGGTCCCTCTTGATGAGGAAGACTCTCCCTTCTTGGTAGATCCTGTTGTTGCTCAAAAGCAGTGACTCCCATACAAAATCCCTCCCCCGACCCTTCAAAAAGTCTTGTCTCCCACCCCCTCTTGAGGCCTATGAGCCTGGGCCAGATCACATAATCTTCATCCACCAAACAGAACCACTGTATTAAAAAATTCACAGCTGTCCCTAGTAGTGTAGTCAAGGGTAAAGTGAGCTTACTCACTTCTCATTTGGGTAACATGGAGTTTAGTTTAGGTTAGTTTACGCCTTTTTTTAACCACTATACCACAGCTATGTTTTCATCCAATTGTGTGTACCCAGGGAGCCCGATACAGGAGACATAACTCTTTCCAGTTTGTGTACTCTGTGGTTATGAAAGATGGATGCCCTTAGGTGCTCCTTGCCTTCTTTTAGCGCTATGATGCCTATTTTAGAGGCATACGGAAAGCCAGCTGCATTACTTTTAGAGATATCAGCCTGTAAACAAGCCCACTCATTCTTTCTGGGGTCTTCAGGGAAGGTAAAGAGGCTTAAAAGTAAGCTGTGAACTGCTCATCAGGATAGGACCTATCTTTGTTTTCATTATTGTACAGTGCCAAGCAATTATCAGTGCAAATAGAGTAATATACAGATAATGACCCTGAGACTTTATAGATTAGTCTCCTACAAGGTAGACAATGGGAAGGAAGCAATCCTTTCAGTGGACAGAGACCAAAATTTTGCCGCCAGTAATACCTTCAATACTGTACTTTTAATCCATGATAACTACTCTCTTGCTTGGAACTATGAACTTGTGAGCAAAGTACATTTTATTATTTACAAGGTTCAGATCTCAAATATAAACAGATGGTGCCAAGATGACTCCTACTGCATAGTGATCAAGGTATTTTCATATTCATGGGCAAAGCATGAATGATTAAGTAAGCAGAACCAAAATCTGTGAGGAAAAGTATCTTATAACAATGCATACATTCACTGGGATATTTTGTGTCTAGTTATTATTCCGGTCAGAATAATTTAGTATAAAGAGAGATCCTGACCGGACTCTTCTGCCTTTTGGATAAGATCAAATCAGGTAATATCTGGTGGACAAACACTAGAAAATCGGTAGGGCCTCTTGGATTTTTAGTAAGTTTGAGAATAGTTCCATTCTTCTAATTCTCAGTTGTATTTTTTCCTAGTCAGGATTTGTGGGCTGCAAGGCGTGGAATATCCTCAGCTTCTAATGGATAATGGAAATTGAGCACCTTAGGGTCTGATCCTGCTGCTCTTATCGGAGTGGTCTTACTCACCCAAGCAGTCCCATTGGCTGCTTGGGTGAGTCAGAACTACTCACACAAACAAGGGTTGTAGGACTGGATCCTTATTATGCAAGACATATTTCTTTACTGGTAATGATGCTTCTCAAGGCAAAGACCTGATTTCACTGTTGCTGCTTTCACATGCGGTCATCTTGGAGTGAGGATTTCAACACTGAAGAATATTTCTGGGCAGACCCTCAGCATCATTCAGACTTGGCTTAGATAGACTTTTTCTTACTACTAGTTACATCAGCTGTATTGAATTGTGACACTTTCTTGTGTAAGTGAATACTAGAAAACATTATGTAAGTGATTTCCAGACCATTGGGCCTGTCCTTCAGTGCTAATTTTTCTTATTGTTTTCATCTTGGTCAGCTGTTCCCCACATTTCATCACAGGTATATTTGATGGGATACTTCTGAGAGATTATCAGATAGGCATTTAACTAAAAGTGTTGGGAGAAAAATCAGGAAAGGAAGAGTTTACTGACATTGTTGCCAGGCAGTTCCACAATATTGACATCTTTGCCCAAATCAGAGGTAGGCCCTTGAGTAAATAGATCACTTGGGGCCTGATCATTTTCTCCACTCATGCTATCATAGGGACCTCACAGTATGTGCTAATGGAATCAAAGGCAGAGCTTTGTGGTATGCCCCACTCTCTTTTTCCTTGAGTTTTGGAAGCCCCTTGGGGATACAACACAAGGTAGGAATTCCATGGATTAGAAGTCAGTAGGTTTGTGACAAACTTGGAGCATGGCTTAATTCTGCTGTACTCACCCTCTCAAAGCTCTGGAGAATTTGCAAGCAAGGATGGAGAACTTCCAGATGGCGATGGTCACATGCTTCTCCACATTGAATGGAACTCTCATGTTGGTGTTCTACAGCTGCAGTCCGGAGTGAGCTTTGCAAAGATATCCAGGAATACTTCTGCTTCCTGAAGTTCTGCTTCCACAGCTGGTCATCACAGTCCTAGCCCACCTGTCATGCTGGTGGACTGAGCCCAGAAGTGGCACTCTACCAAATAAATCCACTCCATGATAATATCATGCAGAAGTAACTGCTCAATTTTATTGTTCTCCTCCTCCTCTAGCAGTATCTGCATGGCATCTCGGTGGCTGCATTCCAACTCATCCAAAGCCATCCAGCTCTGTGACTGCTAATACATCTGGAGCACTCTGTTCCTACTAATGACGGCCAAGATCTTAAGGCTCAACAGTGTTTCCTCCATGCTGCCTGACAGCAGTTTGAAAATGGTTTTGGATCACTAAAAACAGAAGAATTATGGGATACGAGGAAAGCAATCATGGGAGTTGGTTAATTTGACCCCAAGTTCCAGAATTGCAGCAGGCTCTGGTAGGTATCCCACAATGCTCTGCAAGAAAAATCTCAGAATGCATAGAGTCTAGCAGCAATACATTGCACCATGGGATATCTGCGCAAAATGCTGTGCAGTTATTTAGGAAAAAAACAACCAACCAACCAACCAACCCCCCATAGAACTGTGTTGGGCTCAATGATTCACATAGGAATAGTTTAAGCCGACAAACAAAGCAGTGTGGACACATCATTTTGGTATAGGTATAGCAGAAAAACATACTGAAATTTTCCCCCAAGAATTGTAGAATCACAGAAATGTAGGGTTGGAAAAGACCTCAAGCGGCATCTATTCCAGCCCCCTGTGCTGAGGCAGGATCAAGTATACCTAGACCAGGGGTTCCCAAACTTGGTTCGCAGCTTGTTCAGGATAAGCCCCTGGTGGGCTGTGAGACACTTTGTTTACAAGTGTCCGCAGGTACGGCCACTTGCAGCTTCCCAGCCAATAGCAGCTGTGGGAAGTGGCGCGGGTCAGGACACCGCTTCCTGCAGCTCCCATCATCCGGGAACGACAAACCACAGCCGCTGGGAGCTGCGAGCGGCCATACTGGCAGACGCTCAGGTAAACAAAGCGTCACGCGGCCTCCCAGGGGCTTACCCTGAACTAGCCGCGAACAAGTTTGGGAACCCCTGACCTAGACCATCCCTGACAGGTGTTTGTCTAATCAGTTCTTACAAACCTCCAGTGATGGGGTTTCTACAACCTCCCATGGATTCCTATTCCAGAACTTAATTATCCTTATTGTTAGAAAGCTTTTCCTAATATTCAACCTAAATCTCCCTTGCTGCAGACATGCCTGCCATGCAGACAAGGCCTAAATTAATGTTAACCCCATCTGCATAAAGAATCCCATCTTCTCTTTCGAGCCATGAAATTTACTCGTGACTTTCAGGGCATCCATAGATTGAAATGGCCAAGGCCCTGCTGCTGAGAAGAAACAAACTCATGGCTCTTAGGCCTGGTCTACACTGGGGGGGGGGGAGGAGGGGGAGATCGATCTAAGATATGCAACTTCAGCTACAAGAATAGCATAGCTGAAGTCGACGTATCTTAGATCGACTTAGAATTACTTACTTCGCATCCTCGCGGCACCAGATCGACGGCTGCGGCTCCCCCGTCGACTTTGCTTCTGCCTCTCGCCGAGCTGGAGTTCAGCAGTCGACGGGAGAGTGATCGGGGATCGATTTATCGCGTCTACACTATACGTGATAAATCGATCCTCGATAGATCGATTACTACGCACCGATCCGGCGGGCAGAGGCAGCTCCAGGCACCAGCGCAGCAAACGTGTGCCTGGGGCAGCAAGCCATGGGGGGCGGCAAGCCATGGGGGGAGGCGTGCCAGTCCCCATAAGGGCAGCAGTCAGGCAGCCTTTGGCGGCATGCCTGCGGGGAGGTCCGCCGGTCCTGCGGGTTTGGCGGCAATTCAGCAGCGGGTATGCTGAAGGTGTGGGACCGGCAGATCGCCCGCAGAAACGCCGCTGAATCCACGTGACCAGCGGACCTCCCGCAGGCATACTGCCAAAGGCAGCCTGACTGCTGTGCTTGGGGCGACAAAAAACATAGAGCTGCCCCTGCCAGCGGGTAGTGTAGACGTACCCTTACAGATGTTTTTCCCATGTAGAGAATGCTATTGTTCTTGTTTAAACAGCGGAAAGCTATGCTGAAATTCTTATAATTTATGCAAAGTGTCATTTTGTGGCTTCTCCCCCACCCCCTCCTTCAGACCAAATGGTGTGTTATAATGGCATTATAACAATAATAGATTGTATTGCATCATTTTGTTTGTGTAATTTGCAACAATTGGCAGGACACTCAGACCCTGTGTACAGGCACTTTTATGTTTTCTAAACTGAAAGAAACACAAATGAAATAGCAACAGAGGGTCCTGTGGCACCTTTAAGACTAACAGAAGTATTGGGAGCATAAGCTTTCGTGGGTAAGAACCTCACTTCTTCAGACGCAAGAAGAAGTGAGGTTTTTACCCACGAAAGCTTATGCTCCCAATACTTCTGTTAGTCTTAAAGGTGCCCCAGGACCCTCTGTTGCTTTTTACAGATTCAGACTAACACGGCTACCCCTCTGATACATGACAAATGAAATAATACGTGAAAGCTCTGATAACGTTTGAAAATTACCCATATTTTTGTCATGTGCGTGTTCCATGTGAACGTGAAAGCCCTATGCAGCAGAGTCACTGCTCCTAATTGTATGTTAGGAGGCATGCTGTAGAAATATTTATCTGAATAGAAAATGAAATTTGCAGGTAATTGCAATCTCCAGGTAACCTATCTGTAAAAATAATGTGTATATGGGAGCATCCATAGCACAAAAATGGACACAACGTTTGTGCAATGCCTTTTCTTCCCTAAATCCCGGAGAAACTCGAAAGAACCTAGTAAAATTCAAGATAGCTAAAGAGCAATCCACAGTGCTGAAACACTTCTTCACTCCAAACCATCTCAATGCCAGCTGTTTAATTTACTGTTTTGTTCGGTTTTGGCAAAACAGTATTAGCATTTTTGGCGGGCCTACAAAACAGCTTTTCACTGCCTTCACCCAAACACGACCCAGTCCTGTCTTTCATGATCACACCGTACAAGACCAACCTGACAGTTCTGGTGAGGATTATTCCAATGATTCTTTGGGATAAATCCCAAATGTAACTGATTAGTTTTCTATAGAAGTGTTCATGTTAGGCGGAACCACAGAATGATGACCTCTCCAGCAACAGGTGCTGCCTCAGTTTCCCCCCTTCTTTGTCCCTCAGTTTCCCAATTTGTCAGTAGACTCCCTCTTGTTTGTTAGGTAGCCGAATCTAGAGAAGTGAATGATTAAGAACATATTAGATTACAAGCAACAGGACATGGATACCAATGTGAATTAAACCCAGGATCCAGAATAAGTTGGTTTGCGTCAGAACAGTGTACCAAAACCTCTTTCATGCTGCCTTATTCTCCTGAATCCATGCCCTTTTTTAAAGCAAGTTTCTAGCTATTATGCTTGAGGAGACAGCCTCAAGAAAGGTAAACCAAGTGTAACAGATGCCTGCATTTGCTGAACCTGAAACAATAGCTTTGAGAGGTGTGACTTGTCCCATTCATCTCCCGGGATGCCAAGTCAGATAACAAGGCTGACATTTAAACTATTAACTATTTCACTGCTCAAAGCACTTACCGCAGGATTACACTATGAAGGTCTGCATAATCTACAGGGAGTCAGGGAAAAGGAGAGGGCAAACCCAAAAAGCTTACGAGCCCAATGGGGCATCTGAGGTTCCTTGAGGGATGGCCAAGAAGCTCAGTGGGAGCCCATGAGCCTCAATGAGGGGGAAAAAAGCACAAGAAGGAGTGTATTTGGACTCCACTGAGTGGGGCACAAGCCCAAGGAGCACAAAGAGCACATAAGAATGAATGTGTTTTGAATATCTGCGCAATCGACGGTGAGCCATGCCTCACGTGGGTGGAATGTATTTGTGAGTGGAACTTGAAAGAGTTACCACCTCTTTGTTCTCAGATATGACCCCTGCCTGTTTAGAGCCCACAGGACCGGGTCAACAGCATTGTGCTACATTATGCACATTCCCCAAATGAGGAGATTTATAAAGCAACCACATGGGCGTGTATTCACCAAGCACTAGACTTGTCACCCTCAGGGGACACAGGCTTTGATAGGTGAGTTTTCCAAGCAGTGGTTTGAAAAAAAGTTAGCCTGAGGGCCCAGGATGCCTTCCCTCCCTTTTTCTGAACTAATTGCTAGTAATGTTGCACTACTGAGGAAGAAAAGAAATTTTGGCCTTGCTTCTAAATTTCCTTTCTCCAAAACAGGGTGTCTGACAACCCCGAATCATCCCAGAATCAAAGGGCATGGAATCTGGAATTATGTTCCTTGGAAAGAAATGTAAATAGACACACTTATCGCATGTCTCTTGAAAGTATCAGTACATAGTGTAAGTGTTTTATAGCTGTTAAGTACACTGTTCTGAGGGGTACACAACAAAGAACTCTCCGCCAGCCTGACTAATCCTGTGGACAGACAGGCCAACTGAAAAACTGGCATAGAGCGGATCATCAGTAACAACATGTCTGGGTCATGTGGATCTGCTGAAGGTCGGAGGAGCTAATGTGAATGCAAAAGAGGGATTGTCCATATCCCTATGCGGAGAGGATCGCATTCTGCCTCCTGCAAAAGGGTGAGAGAGTTTCTGCTGCTGCATATACTTCCCCAGAACCCCAGATTTCTCCTTGTAACACAGCCCTCTCTGAACCCCCATCACCACAGTCACCACATGTGGTTCCTTAAAGACACATTCTAGCCTTTAATCAGAATTAGCTATGCACTGTTAACTGTCAACAGCTCTTTTGTTCCTCTAATGGGTGTTTGCTGTTGCAACATTGTGCTTATTAACCTTTGTCAGTGACTCAGCATGACCCTTATACTGAATACTGGAGTTTCAAGATGGGGTGAGGGTAAGACAGTGATGGCTTAAACAAGCATGTCTGCAGAGTAAGTGTGGGTGGGAGGGGGTGTTCTTTTTTCCTGTTCTTATTTTAATTAAATCTTGATTCATTTTCAATATTTTTTCCACAAATAAACATAGATAGGAAGTAAATGCAAACAAGGCAATCATTAAAATGTCATGATTAACAAATAGTCATTTATGTGCCTCTACTGTAGGAAGAAAGATAGATAGAAGGCATAAGAGCTAGAAGAGAAAAATAAAAGGTTAGGGAGAGGAGAGGAATCCGCTATAAAGAATTCAGCACCGAAGTAAAAAAATTAAAGACAAAAAGAACAAAGAAATAGATGTTAGAAAAATCTGACCCATTAGGAATATTGCTTAGCAGCTTTGCTTGTATGTAAAACACAATTGGTCTGTGTTAAACCAAGATAGGTAACATTAGTCTGTAAAAGACAGCATGCACACATGAAAAAGTTGCACTGGTTTAATTTGTGTGTGGTTTTAAACAAATTTTAACATTTAGTTAAACCAGTGGACACTCCTATGTTGGTTTAAACCAGTGTTACTTTAGCTTATTTATGTTGATTCAAATAAGCCTGGTTTAAATCAAACTAAGAGGAAGTATTATCTTTTATTGGACCAACTTCTGTCGGTGAAAGAGACAAGCTTTCGAGCTTGAAGAAGAGTTCTGAGTTAGAACAGAATATTCAAGAGCTGTCATTTCTGATGACGTATTTGACCAGTCTCTGAGCTTGAGAGAGTAACAAAATTTCCATCTGTGCAAGATAAGCTCTTTGGTTACAAGGGCAGCTCAAAAGGAAACAGAGTCCCCAAGAATTTGTAAAGCCTAATTTCACCTTCATCAGTGCTAGTTTGAAAGTTCCAAGTGTTAAAAGGTAGGGTTACCATATGTCCGGATTTTCTCGGACATGTCCGGCTTTTTGGTCCTCAAATCCCTGTCCGGGGGGAATTGCCAAAAAGTCGAACATGTCCGGGAAAATACTAGTCCCCTGCTTACCTTAGAGCTGCTCTGGCAAGCTGCGAGCTGCAGGCGGATTCCCCTGCGGCGGCAGCTGCTGCTGCTCCCCCCAGACACCTCAGCTTTGTGTAGCTGAAGAGTCGAGCTACCCAAGCGCTACCGGCGTCACGGTTTGCCGGGCAGCCCCCAGACCTCCAGACCCTGCGCCCCCAGCCGGGCACTTCCCCTCGCGGGCTCCGGCTGCACTGGAGAAGTGCCCGGACGGGGGTGCAGGGTCTGGAGGTCTGGGGGCTGCCTGGCAAACCGTGAAGCCGGTAGCGCTCGGGCAGCTGTTTCGCATGGCTGGGAGGGAGGAGGAGGAATGCGGGGCGCTCAGGGGAGGGGGCGGAGTTGGGGCGGGGACTTTGGGGAAGGGGCAGAGTTGGGGCGGGAAGGAGCAGGGCCAGGGCCCCGTGGAGTGTCCTCTTTTTTTAATTTTTAAATATGGTAACCCTATAAAAGGAATATCCACAATTAAAATGTATTCTGTCCCACACATCTCTCCAAACATCCTTCACCTTAGCGCAGTCCCAGAGCATGAATATCAATGAACCCAGAGCTTACCTATGCCACCAACATTTAATATTCCTCTTTTATGCCAGTGCATCTTTAGGAGAATCTTATGTTGAGTCAACTGTAACTGTAGATTAGGTAGGGATTTTTTAAATATTATAGCTGATATTCCATTTGATCAGGGGGAGATTTAAGGGTCAGAGCCTGGCCAGCAAACATGCAGCATAGGGCCTAATGGTCATGTCACCTTAGACCTGAAGAAGATCTGTGTGTGAGCTCGAAAGCTTGTCTCTCTCGCCAACAGAAGTTGGTCCAATAAAAGATATTACCTCACCTGCCTTGTCTCTTTAATATCACCTTAGGCTTTTTAAAACATAAACAGCTTTTTAAAAAAATTAAAAGTACTGGCCTCAACAGAAGTGGAATCTCACCCAAATTGTGTTGGTTTGTGTATTCCAATAATTGGACCCTTGCACCACAGCAACATTTGTCAATTTTGGCAATTTGTTCTGTGATGCCGTCGAGCTCCAACCTTGCTATCTCGTCTTTCTTAATTGCAAGGAGAGTAAGGTCACCCAGCCATGTCTGAGCTCGCGTTGAACACATGCAGTTTTTTGACATGTGTTAGTTAATGTGCTCATTGCACATTCAGCACTAGCCACTCCAATTGGTATGGTGAGAGAGAGTCAACACAACATTTCCATTTCTGGTAAAACATCATCAAGAGAACTTGACATTATGAAATTCAGGTATCTCTGGACTCCACATGACAAAATGAACACCTCTGTGTCCTTGGTAAAATAACACATCTTGAAAGACAAGAGCTCATGAACCAAGTCTAAAGAAAAATATGAGTATTTTCCCCTGAGTTTAAGAACTTCCTCCTTTGACTCTTCTAGCATTATATTTTGAAGTTGGCTGGGATGGAGGAAAACAAATAGAGTAGCTACATCTTGAAATCCCTCATACCAAGATTTTAGTTCCCCTACCATATTGCCTAAGACCTCAAAATATTTCCTTTGATGGTTATCCTTTGCATCTAATACAGAATCATGTACAAATTCATCATCCATGTGGCATACACATCTCTTCCTGTGGCTTGGATAGTTTGCATTTTCAAAACTCATTGTTTCCCACCTGTTCTGAGATTCTTTTACAATTTCCTCATACTTTTCTTCAGATCTGAGTTTGCTGAACTTGTTCACTTTGCTGTCAAATGTCTGGAGGACTTGGAACAGGTCAATTTTATTTGATGGAAGTATTCCAGAGGCTTCAGCCATGATAACTAAATTCCTATGCCACCATAACAGATTTAGGTAGAACAGCCAATCCATCAGAGACAGGTTGCTTTTTGCCTGACGTATGTCCTTACTATTCCTGCGTGCAGCGACAGTTTCATCTTCTAGGCATTCAATTATACGCTGAAAATTTACTATCATTGCCTCAGTGGCTTTCATTTGAGCGTCCTATCTAGTCTTGCAGAATGCCTTCAGATGTAAAGGTCTCCTTCGTTCTTCAGAAACATGTTCAATTTCATCTGCTGCCTCAATCCTGTCAACTTCTTCAGGGGCCTGAAGCGCATCATCAAATTCCTCTCCCATTTGCAAAACTGTATTCTTTTGAGCCAGAGTCTGAAGATAAATATTATTTTTAGATTTAATAATTAGTTTTTCTCATCTATGGTTAGTCTGTGAAATATATAGATATTTCCTACAAAATTGAGACGAAAACTTTCAGTTCTGGACTGGTCTTATCTTCAGCATCATGGACCAGAACTAGGTTAATTTGATGAGCTGTGCAATAGATGTAATGTGCATACATTTTGCCTCCTTTGCCTGAAAGATATTCTGTCATTTTTTGCTTGCAATCCTTCACAAATTCCAGCCATAACACTGGCCCTATCATATACCTGTCCAGACATATATTTGGGGTCTAGTCTATACTTGTAGAATAAAACATCAATTAACTGGCCACACAAGCATAGACGCCGAATTTCTAATCTGCCGGGGGATGCTCTCCCCTGGCTCTGCCGAAGCCCCGCCCCCACTCCACCCCTTCCTCCAAGGCCCCACCCTGCCCTGCCTCTTCCTGTCCCACCCCTTCCCCACCCAGTTATGACCCTCCCCCGAGTGCACTGCACCCTCGCTTCTTCCCCCCCCTTGCCTGCTGACGACATGAAATAGCTGATTCACTGCAGGTGATTGGCGCTGGGAGGGAGGGAGAGGCACCAGCGGGCAGGAGGCTCTGGGGGGAGAGGGAAGTTCTGGTAGGGGGTGTTGCCAGTGGGCACCCACCATTTTTTTCCGGTGAGTGCTCCAGCCCTGGTGCACCCACGGAGTCGGCACCTATGCACACAAGGATGCAGCATCTACCTCATACTGCCACAAAACTTACAAAATTCTCTGTTGTATCTACTTTTCCTTTGATATGATCAGTATTAACAAAGAGAAGCAAAATAATTATTTGATCAGTATGGCTAATATCTGTGGTTGCATCGGCAATGACAATAAAACCGTAGCTTCTTTGCAGCTATTAGGTATGTGCCTCCTGGTTTCTGATGCTAAAAGGTTTATAAGTTCATCAGTAATTGTCTTGCTCAAGTATTTGATTATCTTGGTGTCACTAATATGATGGGCAAAAGTTATATTATGTCTGGCAAGTAGCTTAATGATGCTCAAGTAAATACCACAATTCTTGCTCTCCAGCACTTGACAGTGGCCATGGAAGGGACATAAATTAGCTAAAGTTTTGACTGTGTCAAGCAATATTTTTAGTACTTACAATTTTTTTTATATTTTCAGATGCTTCTCTATTAAAACAAACATTGATACTATGACCCTTCAAACTGTAGAATTGCCACATGACTACACATTGTTTGCTCCTCCCATGAACAGACATTGACTTCAGCATATTCTTCCACTCCCAGTTAACCATGTTGGTTTTCAAGTTTCTTTATTTCCAAACAACCAACAAACATGGCCATGTGTTAAATTTAAAAGATACGAGTATGCTGGCCACTTGACATGCAGATCTTCATGCAATGCTATTGTCATTCTGTAAAATGAAGATAAAAAATGATGGCTTGTAGGTAAAAAAGGAAACTGTCGTTTTGGCATATCGCTTTCAGTGGGCTGGAAAGGACCTATCTATATTCAATTGCTCAACTGATAAAACGGAATCTTGAAAGTGACTTTTATTAGATGGGTGCTTCAAACCTATTTCATCAGGAACACTGCTTTGATTTGTTTCATTGTGGACCTGCTCATCTACAGGGCTTTTTGTTTTGCTCCTTTCAAATTTTTTTTTTTTTTTTTTTTTTGGTTTTAAGATTATCTGTGGTTGGTTTGTAGCTCATTCATTTGTGCTAGTTTCAAGCAAACTTTCTCTGGAAATATCATCAGCCATGACTACAGGTGCAACTTCAGTGGTACTGCACAAATCGTTTTCCTGATTTAAACCTTGACACAATGACAGATTAATGCTTGCTGAATTGAGAGGCAGTTCTTGACTTTCTACTTCAGACTGCAGGAGTTAATCAGGAAGTTTACAAAATGATAGTTTCTGCTGCTTAGGATCTTTGGAGGCAGTTTGTAATAACAAAATATTCTTTTTCTTTTGTAAAATCAGACATGTATTTGTATTTAGGGTTTTCATTTTCAAACATCTTCCCATATGAGAATATCTAAATTGGAAGTACAGTATATAGGTCTAAATAAAGTGTATTTTTGTGCTGCTTCATTTTTCTTTCTGTTATGGGGGTAATCCTTAAAAAAAAAAAGTTGATTTTCTGTGCAGAATCTAGCAGAGAGAGGTAGAACTAGAGTGGGGCTGGCTGGGAAGAGTGCTGTGGGGCTGGGGAGAGGCTGGAAGCTGGCAGAAGCATACCACTCAGTGTCCCACAGCAAGAGGAGGATATGGAGTCTATGGGAACAAACTACATTTCCCAACAGCAGCCCCTTCAGCACAGGAGCATGGCCAGTGGCTGTGACCCCTGCATGATGGGTAGGAAGCATCTACTACTACCACACTGTTGGGCAGGCTCAGTGCTGTAGCATTTTGCAAAGGCATAGCATTGCAGGACAGATGGGGGTGGGTCCCCTGGCAGTGACACACGTATAAAAATGGGGGCTGATGGACAGGGGCTGCGTTAGACACATGCAACCCATGCGACTGCATCAGCCCTGAGGCAGCGAGGGGGCCCCTTGCCTGGTAATTGACTCAGCTACTTGTGAGGGTGAGGCCCCGGAATTGCGTGAGGAGGGCAGGTGGCAGTGGCAGAGGAGTAGCTGGTGCAGTTGCTGAGGGGCCCATGCACTTGGAGGGCCCCGGCTCAGGGCTGCTCGGCCGCACAACACATCCCTGGCGCAGGCTGCTGCCATTTTCTGCGGCCTGCTGGAGCGTCTAGGAAGGGCAATGTGCTGCTCCCCACTGCTCACGTTTCAGTTTCCACAGGGCCTCCACAATGGGGACTCTGCCATGAATTCCGGTTAGTGAGGCCACCAATGGCTGACGCTCCATGTTGGTCGGAGGCCCCTCCTCCCCTCCCATTGCCTGGGCAAATTCAAATGCGGGCAGCTGGACCTGGGGTGCTGCTCTTCCTAGCGGCTCTGACTCTAGCTCTGGTGGCAGCAGCACTGATGTGCTCTGACTCCTGCAACAGCAGTCCTGGCTTTGGCGGGAGCAGTGGTCCCGGCTCTAACGGCAGGTGCAGGGCCCGGGCAGAGGGAGCAGATGGCACGGCATAGAGCTGGGCAGGTGGGAGGGGAGGGCAGAGTGGGGTTACTGGGGCTGTGGTTTCCATCATATCCAGGGCATACAGTTTGGTTCAATGGCTCTCAGCCCCCCCCCCCCAATAGAAATTGTTCCAGCACCCCGGGGGGCAGTCTGGAAAAGGAACAGGCAGAACTAGATGACCTGTCACTATGGAGTTCCAGCAGCCATTGCTTGCCATGGAGAGGATACAGCATCAGGTGCTCTTAGAAGCTGTAGAGTAATGCTGCTGTCATTCCACAGAGGATTTCTTTCCTCCCCACAGACCTATGCTGCTCAGAATGGTGTAGGGCAGTAAGAGGTGGGGAGGGGGGGAGAGATTTGGCTTCTCTTACATAACATCATCGATTGGTACTGAAGCAGAGAAACTTGCAAGTTAATTCACCTTCAGTGAACTGGTTGTGTGCTATAGCGGAAGAAGCAGACAGCCAGCTCCTTGGGGATTCTGCTAGGGAACCTGGGTCAGATGACTAAACCCTGGCTCCTAGAGCAAAGCTTTATCTGGGGTGGTGAACGTGCTGATGAACTTTACCTGCTCCTGCCTCTGGAAGCAGCATTCTGTAGGCTAAAAATCTACAAAGGGGTTCTTTGTTTTGAAAGTTTTGTGTCTGTCTTTTTCTCATTTTGGTCCTTTTACCTTTTCAGTGCAGAAGAATTTCAAACTGGAAATGGGTTTTTATGGTTCAGGTTCTTTCTCTAATATACAATAAACCACAAGGGCATTTGATTCTGCAGAGCACAAAGTCTCTAATTTCTTTTTCTTGTCTCTTTTTTTGCTAGAATGTGGCTGATGGAAACCATCCCCTTTTTTGTTGTATATTTAATACAATGGTACAGTTCCCATAAAGTTACCCTTTGGAGCTAGAAATAGCAAGTGTGCTTTTCTCTCTCCCGGCAAATGAGAATGGGTGAGAAGACCCACTTAGCATAGATTTTTACCTCTTACGAGTTATAAGAGGAGACAGTTAAAGAGTGTCTTTCCATATTTCATCAGTTGAAAGGACATGGTTAGTGTCACTGCATCACTTTAGATATCTGTCTATGAGCTGGGTTGAAAGCAGTGCTAAATGGGACAGAGGTTTAGCTTGTGTCTTTGAAAAAAAACTCTCTTTTATTCCTAATGTATTGATGCTGTAATGCTCTCCTTGTCACAGCTCCTACTTACAAACCACTCCATCACTTTCTGCATTTCTACTTTTAGAAGTATCATTATCTTCAACAAGACTTTGACTCCTCAGAATGTGTCTATGTGGGAGGCTGTCCTTCAGGGTATGTGATGAAACCTGATATTGTGTTTTTTAAAGGTCTTCTTGTCCTTTCCATAGGCATTTGTATGAAGCTGGTTATCAATTCTTTGAATTCTTACACCCAGGAAGTGCATTCCCTTAGAACAGTGAGGTATGAAAATGTTAATTGTCCTGTGGATTGAATTGATATGAGACAAAAGTAATTCAAGTTCCTTTTCAGTGTTTTCCCAGCTCATAAAAATTCCCTCTTTGTGTCTAAGATAGCATTTGATCATAGATGAATAATAACCATCTTCCCATTGCTGACCCTTTATCTTAGGCCTGATTTAGGGTTCAGTCTTGTTTCCATTGAAGCTAGTGGGAGTTTTGCCATTGATCTGTTAATGGGAACAGAAGCAGGATCTTTCTATTTCCATACAGAAAACTTCGTTAAACAAGAGGTAGCTGAAATCCACGGAAACACACTTTCAGCCTTAACACCCCCAAAACACAACTTTCTTTACATATATTTTGCACCATTAAAAGAATCCCTCACAAAAGTTAGCAAATGTGGAACTGTCTAATAAAGGGATCCAGATAGTTCCCACTACCATATAACTCTTCCTCATTCACTATCACCCCACTGGATGTACACTGCCCAGAATGTGGTGGTTCATCTGCCAGCGTTGCTGGTCATAGAAAGCACATTACACCAATGTTTCAAAGACTGTACTCACTTCTGGGTTCAGTTCAAGTTGTTTGCTGTAGATCAAGTCTTACCTCTTTAAAGACCTCATTCAGCAAAATACTTAAATATATGCTTCTGTCCCACTGAAGTCAGTAGGATTTTAAGCAAGCACTTTGTGCTTTGCTGGATCAGGGGCTAATATCCTATATAGCTTGAGGCAGAGCTACATGGAGGGCCACCTATCTTCTATGTTCTGCCATGACAATTGAGATCAGCCATTACATTTGACCTACAGTCCCCAGCTATTAACATCCAGAAGCTGGTGGGAGGATGGAAACACATATCAGTAGAAGGCCCTTGAGTCTGGTATTAGCTTCCCCTTAAAAAGCCAGACCTTCAGGGAGCAGTGAATGGCCTGTTTTCTCAAGTGTATTTCTGAACAGTGAGAACAAGGGGCACGGGTTCTACCAGGTTTTAAATTTTGGGGTGGAGTCTATTTTTTTTCTGTTAAAATTGGGATGTGGAGTGTGTTGGTTTTAAGAAGTTGCACAAACAACCAGAGGATTTTGTAATGAGTGCACTTTTATAAACTGAATAATAATTTTCATGTCCACATCTCCAACTTCTTGAGGAACCAAAATCATTCCTTATGTAACCCCATGGAAATCAATGAAGTAGCAGTAGAGAAGAAGTTGCCCCAAGGTATATTTATAGAACTCCATCCTCTGAGGTTTGCCACTGGCTTGTTGTCAGAATGGAGTGCATGGGGTGGTATGTGGAGCTATGTAACTGAAAGGAGATGGTGTCATTCTTTTTCTTGTGTGCTGAACCTTTAAATGTAGAGGAGTCTGTACCAGCCAGTTGCAGGAGCAGCTTTGAGGTATCTGCCACTTGGGGTCTTTCAGGTCAGATGCAGAATGTTACTGACTGAGTAACACACAGTGTTGACGTACTCATGGAAACAATGGCTGAAATCCTGAGCCCACTGAAGTCAATGGGAGTTTTGCCATTGACTTTTGGGAGCCTGGTTTCACCCATTATTTGTTCTTTTTTGGGCTGTCATTCCATAATCTGAAACAAAGTCATCTAGACTGAGAAATGTGGGTTTTGTTCTTTGCATATGGACAAACTAGCATGCGACTGGCTGCTTTACACTTAGTTGAAAATAGCTGTCACTATAGCAAGTGTGTCCACAATAAATTTCAAGGAGAATTTTTTTCTGCTAGAAGTGTCTTCCCCCTTGTCACCTCCCTAAATTCACAACTGCCTTACAGTATAGGATAGGTCAAGAGAATCAAACAATTCCTGTTCATGTGGCAACTACTGTAACTACCAGGCCACAGTTTAGTGGGGAATGTAAAGCGAATCAACAGGGATTAGGCGGTGATGGAGTAACATAAAGATCACTTTGGACGCTGCTGTCAGCTACTAAGAAAATAATTTTAAATTAGAGTTAAACCGGTCCTGAAACTTCCACCACAAGTGGTTACAAGCCTCAATGTTGTATAACTGACCAGGGTTATTTCCTCTTTTCCTAACAACGATCATCTCATTTAGACTTCTTTGGCAATTCTTGCGTACTCATAAAAAGGCATGACACAGCATATCTTTTGTGGCTTACCTTGCCAAATAAAATTACAGTGTAAGTGTAGTTTCTTTGCCTTTGCATAACTAACGATACAAAGCAGATATAGAGAGAGTATTTGTGCTAAGATACAAGCATAAGTCTTTTAAAAGTAGTCTTCTGTTCAAAGTGATTTTTAAAAAAATTAATTATCTTGAAACTGTTGCAGATAGTTGGGGAAAGTGAGAAGTTTTTAAATGTCTATTATGTTTTAATTCTCCTACTATACTGCTGAGATTAAAAAAAATAATAGCCACTATTTTGCTGCAGGGGAGAAGGTTCCAAAGTAGCTGTTTATGCCTCCTGACTGTGGGGACCTTTCTGTCTCAGTTTGGCTCTCAGTATAGTCTAGAACAGACTCAGGGCTACACTAAACTACACCAACTGTCAATGAGGGGTATCTGGCAGCTGGGGATCCGTGGGGCATAAGAATAGCCCAGCCACACCCACTTTTCCCTAGCCATGCCCCCTATGCCAGGGACTTATCGGGAGAAGTATGTACAAGCCACTTTGGTAGGTCTACTCCATGGAAGAGGATTCCCCTACATAAGGGAATCTTCCATTCACTGTATCTGCCAACTCTAGAGCAGCCTTGCACCAGGAGACAGGAGCAAAGCTGCCCTAACTGACCTGAGAATCAGACCCAGTGTTTTTATGCTTGCTTGCTGGTTGTGCAGTGACTCTAAAACAATAGTATAAACCAAATGAAATACTGAGAGGTGATTCAAGTTATCTGATTGGCTCATGTACAGAGCATTGAGTGCCTGATCCTAGTCCCATTAAAGTCAATGGCAAAACTCCCAGTAATTTCAGTGGTGTAGGATCAGGTCCTTATTTTCTAGAAGTTCTCTCTCTATACCAAACATCATCCGCTAAAAACAAAATGTAAAGAATCTAGGGGCCAAATGTGCACTCAGACTTGCCTGCTGGCTTCAGTGAGGTTGCACAAATCGAGCAGTGGGCAAAATTTAGCCCTATACCTCTATAATTTCCTCCTCACTTTTACACAGCATCAGGCCTTCAAACCCAGTCTTGTCATTTATCATCATTACAATTTAACGTTTGTATTGTGGTAGTGCCTACAGGCCAACCAGCTCAGGGTCTCATTGCACAAATGGCAAGAAAATGACAGTCCCTGTCCAAAAAGCTTCCTACCCTGTTTCCCCGAAAATAAGACATCCTCCGAAAATAAGGCCTACTTACAGTTTTGCCTCTCGTTGTAATATAAGGCATCCCCCCGATAATAAGACCTCCCCGATAATAAGGCATCCACCGATAATAAGGCATTTTTCATTTCTGAAAAATAAGACATCCCCTGAAAATAAGACCTAGCGCATCTTTGGGAGCAAAAATTAATATAAGACACTGTCTTATTTTCGGGGAAACAGGGTAGACTAGGGAAATGCCCTGTACAAGGTCATTTTAGCCAAACCTTGTTTATTTCAACAGTTGCTGATTGGAAATGAGTTGCATCCCCTAACAGGTATCAAAGACATCGATACATTAAGTACATTGAAATGTCTCCTGGTTATCCAAAACCCTATTTATCCAAATTACTTTCAAGTCCACTATGTTTTTCGATAAACGAGGTTTGACTACACTGCTTAATTATTCAAGAGCTGTGCTGACATCGATTTATGTTACTAGTGGCCAAAGATGTTTTGGCATAAAAAGGCACCATGTACAGTAAATTGAAGTTATTCTTAGATAAGAAAGGCAATGCTAATTTCAGTTCTCCTCAAAACACATGGGAAAATAAATCAATGGTTGACAAATGGAAGAAAAATCAGTATGGAAGAAGACATGATTTGCCAACTGCTAAGGGTAAGTTACAGCTGATGTCAATTTTCAAATATTTGGCAATATCCTTCTTACATAGGACTTCCCAAACACATGCTGATAAAATCTTATGGCAATCCTACCACCATGGCCTCATTTACAATGTGTGTCAGCAGTGAGTTCAGATGAATCGGCACTCAACACAGTTGAATGATCAATGCACGCCAGGACAAAGTGTGCCCTACTGGTTCAGAAATCATGGTTAAAACCTGCTGGCAGACTCCTGGAGTGAAGTTGTGTGGAGACAGTCATGTAGGAGAAATATCACTTAACAAGAGGGCTGCTGAATTCTGTACTAACTGCTATTTCCAGATGGGATCGATGTAATCCCAAGTAAAGCACACTGCAGCATTCCAATGTGGAGTTGACTAAGGCATAGTTAGCCATGGGAAAGCCACCTTCAAAAGAAAAAAAGTCACAGCTTTCTGACTTGTAGAATTGTAAGAAGCAACCACTATCAATTAGACATCCAAGAGCTGCTGGGGAGACAATAAAACCTCTCAGGCTATGAATTTGAATTTAAAATAGCAATCACGGGCCTCAAAAAGAAGCACTGTTATAATCTCTGCTATTTGTCCAACTGTTTCACTTACCCTGATAAAGGTTACCTTCCTCTTTATCTCAGACAAATCATTTATGTATATGCCTCGATCTCTACCAGACACTAGGTAAGTCACTCCACTGTACTGGACTGGTTGGGTGAGATACAGATTAGTGTCGTGCATAATGACGGTACAATAATCCAGATATCTCCTCATTAACTCTCCCAAGGCCCCCTTAAACACATTGAACAGGAAGGTGGAACGAAAAGGAATTCTGCCAAACCCCACACAAGAGCAACCTCGAAGCAAGAAAGCTGTTGCCCAATACTATCCCCTGGGATCTCTCAGAAAGAAAAGAGTGGACTCCATCCATCCATTCTTGGCCTGAAGGAGTGTTAGTGCTACCTTCTGGCCAAGAGTTTCCAAAAGCAACTGACAAATCTGAAAGAATCAACACAGACACCTGGAGAAGATCATCAGCCTGCACAGTCTCCAGGCTGTATCCAAGACTAAAATCAAACTGATTGGGATAAAAAGCCCCTAGCACTACAGATGTTGCTGGAATTGCCTTGCCACAACCTTCTTGATAGTTTTTCGTAAAGAAAGAACGTGGAGAGAATGTGAGCATTAGGAGATGGTTTCTTGAACAAGTAGCTAACAGTTGGTTTTTAAAGAAAAGCTGGCATCTTTTCTCTTAGGGAGGCCTTGCAAATCAAACCCAATAATGGCCCCGCCACTTTCTCACTGGCCTTCAGCAGCGGGGAGTAAGATGGATCTGTGGTCCACACGTGCCTCAGAACCTCATTGGGTGACACCTGCTAAAACTCAAGCAGAGCAAACTTTGCATTTATGCCCTCCAGAGTTCAGACACAGCTCTGCTATGCTGGAGGCAGACAGCTCTGTCTTTATCTGTGAGTAAGCTTATCTGCAGCACAGTTTAAAATGCCTCACAGTGAGAAGTACTCAGCTCATCCACTAAGTGCAAACAAAAAGGGATCAACCAGGTTGTTCACCACCCAGAACAGTTAAGCTATGACTTTGCAGATGCTATAATGGGAACTAAGGGCTTGTCTACTTTAACAGTGCTGCAGCAGTACTTAGTGAAGACACTACCTACACCAACAGAAGAGCTTCTCCTATCAGAATAGGTACTCCACCTTCCCGAGAGGCAGTAGCTATGTCTATGGGAGAAGCCCTCTCATTGACATAGTGCTGTCTAGACCGGGAGTTAGGTTGGTAAATAGAACTAAGGTTTTTGCATGGATTTTCCACACCCCTCAGCGATGTAGTTATACCGACATAACTTTGTATTGTAGACCAGGGCTAAGAAACCTTCCTTCACAGCAATGGAAAACTTTTAAAATTCTTTCTGTTGTGGTCAGTCAGCCTCAGGATGAGACTCTGACACACACATAGGCAACTGCTTCTTGTTTTGGATCCTAACCGCTGTTTAGATAAGGGACATGTGTTGTGTAACTATACCTTTAAGGCAATAATAGAATTCATTTGAGCTCTGACTCTGTCTGTGGAGCTGAGTGAACAGTTGGCTTTTGAGCTGCAACTAACAGATTAAAATTTCCAATAAAACAAGTGTTTGACAAGAGTATCAATGACCAATTTCATTGTGTGATTAAAATTATGCAGGGAAAACATTTGAGTGTTTGTTAATTCACACTAACACACATATTCCAAAGTAATGGAAGCAGTTTCCTTAACTTTAAGGGGTTGCTACTATTACTTAAAGCCATCGCCTCCCATGGCTTCAACTTCTACTGCTGCAGGACACATCATTAATTAAAAAAAAAATACTATAGTGCTGGAGATTGGTCTGGGGACAAAGTAGACAATATAATTAATTATATCAGTCCACGGAGGCTACAGGTCCCAGTATGCACCCTCCATTTTCCATATTAAAGGTGACCTGCAAAGGATTGTTAAAAAGTTGGATTTGTACCCCCTTTTGCATTTTTATGATGTATAACAGGGGTAGGCAACCTATGACACGCGTGCCGAAAGCGGCACATGAGCTGATTTTCAGTGGCACTCACACTGCCCGGGTCGTGGCCACCGGTCCAGGGGACTCTGCATTTTAATTTAATTTTAAATGGAGCTTCTTAAACATTTAAAACCTTATTTACTTTACATACAACAATAGTTTAGTTATATATTATAGACTTATAGAAAGAGACCTAAAAATGTTAAAATGTATTACTGGCACGCGAAACCTTAAATTAGAGTGAATAAATGAAGACTCGGCACACCACTTCTGAAAGGTTGCTGACCCCGGATGTATAAGAAGGCCTCGATGATAGATTTTTAGTTTGTTTTCCCCTGCTTATTTAATATCTTAAGAAAAGTCAGGAATGTTAAATCTATCCTTTTTAGTTTTGCTGGAGGACAGGTAGGTCTCAGATGTGTATCATGAGGTCTCACTCTCAATTGAAGAGATGGCAGTGTCCACTTTTTTAACAAAGACATCCCTTTTCCCCTGTGTTTCTTATGCATTAGAGTTAAATAAACAGACAAAAAAATCTCTCACAGTTAGTTACTCAGTTACTCACACTTCTCAGTTATTCACCTTTCAATCTCTTACAATATCATAACTTCGCTAGTTCTACTTGTTCTAGTTCCAGTTGCTAAAACAGTCTGCCAGAGTAGACAAGACCTTATCTTTAAAAAAAAAATCCCTTTCTGACTAAAGAAGCAATTTGAACCAAAAGGGGGTAGAGGAGGAATTAGGGGGCAGATCCTCAGCTAGTGTAAAATTGTCCTATCTCCATTTGTTGTTTAATTGGAATAAAGTCAACTCTATTTGATGGCCTGCCTGAAATTGTCTCACCACTTGGTAGTTTCTCCAAAATTTTCTTGATTTGTCTTTGCATGTCTCTCCCCTCTGAGTTCTCCTGTGCCTCTCTTATTTATTTTCTAAAAATCTCATAGTTTTGGGGGTTTTTTAATTGACATTGCTTGTATTGTGATAGAGTGGACAAAGCATGTATCGAGACAACTGTATAATATAGAGAACAGATCAAGAAATCTCTCTCCTCTCTTTAGGGATTTTTGGGGGAAAGGGGAGTATCCTGTGAAAAAAATTCTATTTTTTATAATAAAAACAACATTTTTACTGAAAAATGTTAGGTTTTCTTCCAAAAAACAGAAACATTTGACCAAAACACAAATTTTTGTTTGGTCAAAAAAAGCCATTTTTTGTTAAAAACAAAAAGTTGACCACCTTTAATAATGTAGCTGTAAACAACTCATACAAGTAAATAAAAACTTAACTACATATACGAAAAAGTAAACAAGATGAGGAAGAAGGGTTTGTAGGAAGTGACAAAGAGGAATTTGTTTGGATAAGCATCACCTCCATTCATGAGGATAAGATTACTATGGATTCAGTGAAGTCTAAGAACACCAGCTGTGTTCAAGTGAAGCATGTTAGTATTCTTGTCTCATCTGTGGCTTCCCTTGCAAATGTACATTCCAGCTTCACTTTGCTGAGCCACTTGTTAAAGATTAAGGGGTAAACAGCCTTTCCAGCTGGCTCTGTGTAAATGTTAATAGGTTTTGAACCTCCAGAGGCTGGGATTTGATGCCTGATTCTACTCAATGAAAGTCAATGCAAACTTTACTATTGACTTCAGTGTGTGCTGGATGAAGGCTTTGGTGGCCAAGTGTTCTCAGTGGAGGAGGGTCCTCATCTCTGGAAATAGCTTCTCCCCTTTGGTCCAACAGATCTGAGCTTGTTAACCTCCAGGGTGCAGTGCAAAGTCAATCCGTTCCCTCATGCTTTTACCTTAGATGGGTTTATCTAATGGGTATTTCCTTTTTAGTAATGCTCAAGTGGTGGGTTGGCGATGTTAACCTTGCATGTCTATGTTATATTATGGGAGGAGGCAGCTGTAATTTTAGGGGGTGTTTTTCTTATTGCCGACTGTTGCTAGTATGTTTGAAATGGGAGTACATCAAAGTGCACTACAGAACTTTTAGTACACTGGAGCAGTGTCCACATAGGACCTTACTGTGTGGCAAGCTAGTGCGTTGTAGTCATACCCTGGCTTGCTGCCCAGTAACATCCTGTGTAGACAAGCCCTCAACTAGTAAAATACAGCATTTCACATCTCTCTTGCGGTATTGTAAGGGTCTTATACAAAGCCCCCTGAAGTCAATTTTTCAACTTTTCAATTGACTTCAATAGACTTTGGATCAGACCCAAAGAGAATATGGGCAAAATAGGAATCTGTTCTCCTCACATGTTTGTTTTTGTGAAGAACCACCCTTCAGAGACCCAGTTTGTTAACATATGCTGTATTTGGTGGTTTTGCTTACCCAATTTTCTGTTTCTATGTAGTTTCCTCCTCTTGAGGTTCAGAAACCACTGCACTTTTCCTGGAGTTTCCCAGGATTCCAAGGCAGAGAGAGCAGCAAAGGATCTGGTAGACCCAACAGTTGCTAGATAAAATGAAGAAGTAGTCAGATTTGATCCAGCATCTGAAGCTAGTTGGGAATCTTCCATAATAGCTTTTCTGTTCTGGGGCAGTTTGGGGAGTGCTTTCCTTTTGTGCTACTGTAGCAATTGCATATTTATAGGAATCAAATATAAGGGCATGTTTAAATTGCACATGTGGCTGTAATGTGCTCAGAATAAGCCCTCCTGGGTGACTGACTGAGACGGAGCGAAGTTCACAACACCCACAGAATCCATCCCAAGTTTTGGACAAGAATCAGAGGACACTTTGGGAGTTTTAATTGGTTCTAGCCTATCAAACAACACTAAAGAAATAAAGCTGCTAGTTCTTCACCTTAATACAAAGTTTGAATGTACTGCAGAAAAAGTGATAAAGTAATGAAACCAATAATGTTCTTTAAATAACGTGCACAAGAGTAATGGCCTCTGTGCTAAGTTCAATTTCATGACATGTTCAGAGATGGGTGCAGGTAAGCATGAAAGCTGGTACTAATTTTCCAGACATGAGTGAAATACTGACTAGACAGAGGGTTATCTATTTAGCTGCATTCTGTTACTTTTTTGTGCAGTTACATTTCTCATTGATTTGAATAACACAATCAATATCAAATATTATCAAATAACATAATCAATATCTCTGACCTCCCTGTTCCTACCAAATAAACTTGTGGATTTTTCTCAATTGCCTACCATTAAATGTCTCAAAGACTGAAGAGCTTCTCTCGGAGAAGACGAGTGTTAAGTCTCCTGATCACATAGACTAATCATGCATCCGAAGAAGTGGGCTGTAGTCCATGAAAGCTTATGCTCTAATAAATTTGTTAGTCTCTAAGGTGCCACAAGTACTCCTGTTCTTCTTTTTGCGGATACAGACTAACACGGCTGTTACTCTGAAACTAATCATGTCGTCAGTTAACTAAAGAACTTTAAAAAGAAGAACAGGAGTACTTGTGGCACCTTAGAGACTAACAAATTTATTAGAGCATAAGCTTTCGTGGACTACAGCCCACTTCTTCGGATGCATATAGAATGGAACATATAATGAGGAGATATATATACACACATACAGAGAGCATAAACAGGTGGGAGTAATTTAACAAAACAACAAGAAATAAAAACAATCCGAATTGAGTCAGCACAGTGTGAAGGGTTGTTTTTTATAACTTGCGTCCAGTCTGCTCCATTCACATAGTCAGTCTCCAACCAACTGATTTCTAAGTGATAGGTCTTTTTATTCCAGATTGTAAAAGTGCAGCAGCTATAGAGTATCACCATGGTTCTTAAAGCTCCCTACACCACAAGAAGTGTCCTCAAACTCAACTCTGCCACCTATATCTCCTACCTTGACCCAGACCTGCTCACCTTCTCCCACATCTCTTGGAGTGTCTCTGCAAATCTGCTTTACTTCTCTTATGAAATGCTGCTGCCTGTGTTCACTGCTGCCTCAACTGCCCTTTGGGGAAATCCTCATCGATGCCCCAAACTCCCCTCACAAATCCTAGATATCCAAACTCCTGCATGTGCCCCATGTTCTGCCAATACACAGGTACAAAGAACTACAACTACATCATTCCTAGGCCCTATTCACCCCAAACTCCACTGGCTTTTCCCTCAGATAAAGATCCAGTTCAAAATGGTCTTCATTTTTAAAAGCCTCCATGTACTTGATTTACCTAGGCTCAGGGCTCTTTATTTTATTTTATTTTTTCCCTGATACCTTTTCTCATCTAGCATTAGTCTCCTCCCTGTCCCTTCACAGGAGATATCCATTCTAGAACCTTCCTGTACCTCACTTCATGGACTCTCTGATTTGGATTGTAATCTCTTTGGGACAGGGACTGGCTCTTGCTATGCTCTGAAGACATATCTTTTCTTTCTCTCTCCTGATATTTTTTGAATGATTTAGCTCTGTACTTACAGGTCAGATGAGAGCATCATAATAGTCCCTTTTGGCATTAAAATCTAAAAATTATCTAAGACCAAGAAAGTGTTTGGGTTTGCAACAGGTATAAAAGGTGCTATCAAAAATAAAATAAATTGTATTGTTAACCAAGTGCTACAGTGTTCATCCCCCGGTACTCACATACTTGATGTAGCTGTTGATTACATACAGTATGAGAAGTATAGGCTTCAGTGCTTTTATATGGTTTGCTTTACCGTTTGTCTATTTTTTGTTTGATGTGTGTACTGATGCGTCACTAGATTACTTATATCTATTCAATGTATTTACATAAATTGGATATTTAGACCACTATCTAGTCATGTCATTGTTATAAGGATTCATAATATTTCCTTCCCATCCAAATTCCCTGGGAGCTATGGTAGTTCAGGATGAGTGTAAATGAAATGATGGAGATTTAGGAACATATTCGTTGCTAGCACAAGCAGGTATTTCACTGACTTAGTAGAGCTGTGCTTGCTTATGTCGTTGGTAAATTTGATCTGTTTGTGAACAGTGCATGGAACAAAATCTTATACCCAGTGTCATGGCCTAGAGGCTGCTCCACAGGGAGGATAAAAAGTCCACCACCACGGGCAGCTACGAGAGTCCTCTTTACACTAAAGTGAGAGAAGCTTGTGTTTTTGGAGATAAAAATTAGGGATCTATAGTTCCAGGTGTGTGTGTGTGTGTGTGTGAGAGAGAGAGAGAGAGAGAGAGAGAGATTTATCTAGTAATTGTGGGTTGTCAGTAGCACACAAGGACACAATCAGAATTTACCAAGGGAGGGAGCCCAGGTTACTTGCCAAGTAGCAGAGGTCACTACAAAAGATGTTTGCGAAGGTGGGGAGTCCTAGGGGAGCTGAGTCCCAGGGAAAGAGCTGGAGGTAGTGGGGGGAAGGTAGGAGCAACAGGAGAGATGGGAGAGGCCCAGGGCAGAAGGGGGTGACTCCCAGTGCACAGAGGCTGTCCCATCCCTGCCTCCCGCCTACCTGTGCACAGCTCCCGCTCCCTCTGGGTGGCTCAGCTGTCTAGGCAACCCAGCTCCTGTCTCAAAACAGTGCCTGGCTCCAGC
The DNA here is from genome assembly GCF_027887155.1 of Malaclemys terrapin pileata. Taxonomy (NCBI): domain Eukaryota; kingdom Metazoa; phylum Chordata; order Testudines; family Emydidae; genus Malaclemys; species Malaclemys terrapin. Next base: position 77,246,341 of record NC_071507.1, on the reverse strand, counting down.
TCTAGCTCTGGCTCAGGCTCCTAGTGGCTCCATCCCCACCACTCCCCTGCCTGATCCTGGCTGCAGCGTCGCCAGCTCCCTCCGCACTGAACCCCTGCCAAGCATCCCCTGCCCAGGCCTGACACCGGCACCTGCCAGCTTGGAGGATACTCTGCACCAAGGGAGGAAAAGGGGCCACTTGGTCCAGAACCAGCTTCCCCCATGGGATACTGGAGCCAGGGCCCTCGGAAAGGCACCTATTGCTGCGGGAGGGGTGTCTCCCTTGCCCCATACCTATGCCCCTTGGACACACCCCACTTCGTTGCACCTCAGTAGCACATGAATCCTTTTCAGAAAAGAAAGTAGAAAATCTTCCCCAATCCACATGTGACTTGGGACAGACACTTAGAAACCATCAGACCTTTCATCTTCCCTTCCAGCTCCCCAAGACATATAGAACAAGAAGAGGAGCCAATAAAAACCATAAAATGTTTGGGGAAAGTTACACAAAAATAAGCTAATTAAATATAAATACTTCAGACCAGAACTGCCCTTTCTGACCTTGCCAGTAAAATACACAACGCCTAATTCTGTAAATATTATGATGTAAATGCCAAAGCAGGGAAATGGCGGGGAAGCCGACATAAATGACAGCTGGTTAAAGATTACACAAATTAGCAGAACAACACTACAGGTAGGGGTCTATTATATGAGTGGGTGGGTGAAATTCTGTGGCCAGCAATGTGCAGGAGATCAGACTAGAGGATCATGATGGCCCCTTCTGACCTTAAAGTCTACGAGACTCTAAGAGGTGGATGTTCAAACAGTTTTTTCCAGTACAATGAAAAGCTCCATAAAATCCGAAAGCTATCCCAGTGTTTCCTTCTGGGAGACTTGGACAATATACCAGAAGGGGGCACATTTCCCACCAGTCATAACCAACTTTGCACTCATTTGAAGGCAATGACAAAACTTCCATTGACTTCAATGGGAGTATGACTGGGCTCTGTATTTGTACCAGTATCTATTGTTCATCTTTAATCCAGCATCTAAAACCATGCATGAAATGTAATTGTCTGCAAGAGATTTTGACTACTGTGATGCCAATTAAATGTTGTTGTTTTTAATGTATATCTTCAGGATTGGATCCCATAAAGGCTTCACACACACAATTGCTTTCAGAATCCTAGATGAGCTAATAACAGCTAATGCCTGCAATTCAGAAGTCAGGAAACTAGAACACAAGAAATGCTAGGACAACGTGCCAAACAGTTCCCCCATTGCAAGGGCGACAGAAAATTACATTTCAAACAAAAAGTGGCTGGCAACCTGCCAAATCAATAGCTATACTATCTGCCCCAAGGTTGTACGTTAAAACCACTAAAGGACTAGTCCTGGAGGAGAAACTGAAGATATCGATGCATAGGGTGACCAGATAGCAAGTGTGAAAAATCAGGACGGGGGTGGGGGATAATAGGCACCAATATAATAAAAAGCCCTGAAAATCAGGACTGTCCCTATAAAATCAGGACATCTGGTCACCCTATCTATGCATAACCCTGGCTCTCTTTCTTGAAGGCATGTAGAATGCTCCTGACTGCAGAAGTAACAAGCACCCACCCTGCCACTGACAATAAAAAACAGTAGGAGAAGCAACCTTTGGAATCTGACCTATGTCATGTGACTGGCGCCAAGAAATAATGTTTCTGTTCCTTGCCAGCTCTCCTGTGTGTCAGATCCTAGTTACAGCCAACAAAATGGAACAGTCTGTATATGAAAACCTTCAGTGCCAGGACAGGCATTGCAGCAACAGTTGGTGGAAGTGCTGCCGTGGAAATAATGACAAAGGAGTATCAGAAGCCCAAGGAAATAAAACCATAACAAAAGACAGTTACACAAAGCAGCACGACAGTTGACTGTAAGTAGTGTGGTCTGAAGCATAAACCCAAACAGTACCCAGTGTTTGGAAAATTGCGTGCCAGCTGCAATGAAAATAATCGTTTTGCTAAAGTATGCTTTATCAAGGGCAAAACTAAAAGACAGGCATGGATTAAAGCAGAATCCATGAATCCAGGCCCTGGCTGGAAAGGTTCCTAAGGACAAATGTTGGATCTTTGCCCACTGACTTGGCATAGGAGGTGTCTAGCACTCAGGGGCAAAACAGGGCAGAGAATCACAATATAGCTGTTTGTGCGTCTGCCCTCACAGCTGATCTGGCAGGGGACAGCTCAGCCACACTGGGAGAAGGAGCAGTTTATAGGAACCCTTAGGCCTTGAGAACTCCCACTGAGGTCCCCTCTCATGCTAAAGGTTATGTTGGGTCCCTATCTGCCCACAGTCAAGGGAAGGAGCTATTCAGATTTGGTGGTAGTGGTTGCTGTTGGGAGAGGGCAGAGAGCAACTGAGTTAATTAATCAGGGCTCACCTCGCTCTTCTTATCCAACTGGTCTTGAGTCTGACACCTGACGGCTACTGAGCCAAGGCCTAGTTCAGCTCAGTCAGCCATTCAGATTACTTGTTGCTAGGTTGAAAACCTTCCAGGACTGACTCTCCTGACTCTCTGTGTCCTCAAGTGATGGGAAAATGGCAAAGAAAGAGATACCTTAAATGACTCTGCCCCTCTGAGTTCCTCATTCTAACCTCTATCAAAGAGAGAAGAAACCACAGCAGTCCTATGGGAACAGGAGAGAAGAATTCCCACTGCCTCCTTCTTCAGGCAAGTGGAAACAGGAAACCCTACAAGTTCCTCCCTTGACTTGGAAGCAGAAAGGAAAATGCATCCTCTCTCTCCAATGGGAATGAGCAGGGCTATCGAGAGGGGGGGAAGCCGGTACAAATTACCGGGGCCTGGCGGTCCAGCTCCCCCCCTCCTCTCGTCGCCTTACCGGGGCCCGGCGGTCCGGAAGTGGGTCCGGGGTCCGGCTTCCCCCCCATCATTGGCCCTGTTTAGCCGGTCCGCCCTTGCTGGGGGGCCCTAAAAATTTTTTTCACTGGGGCCCAAACCTGCTCTCGGCGGCCCAGGGAATGAGGGAGACGAAATAGCTACTCAATCCTTCTCCCCCAACCATGCTTCAGTGGGGAGAAGGAATAACAGTGGCAGACAGTGAATGGAGTGTGAATGTTGATAGTAGAAGCAGAAGCCAAAGGGTGAGTGATGGGTTTAAGGACCAGCAGGGAGACAGAAAGTGGAAAGATGGAAATGGAGGCAAAAAGGGAAGACTGAGGAGTTGGGGATGAAATGAAGGAGCAAGATATTGAGGGGCTTGGGAAGATGTGTGTAGAAGAGGAAATAGGAGAATAAGAGGACCTGAGGGATGGAGAAAGATGATTACATAGGAAAAGGGAGGAAGGGAAAAGAGACTCTGAAAAAGCATTCCTTAGATTGTAAGCTCTGTTGGGCAGGGAACAGCTTTATTTTATGTATGCATACAGTGCCTAGCATAATGGGGCCCTGGTCTTTGATTAAGGTGCCTAGGTACAGCTGCAATATAATTAAACAATAGTGAAGATGACTATGGATAAAAAATATACAATATACAGAATGAAGAAAAATTGGAGGGAAGTGATAAGAGAACACAAGCTGGGGAGGGGACATATTGCAGCCAGTTTATTTAATTGACATTTTTTTAATTAACATTTTAAAAAGTTTAATGCTACAAATACCAAAAATAAAGACACAAATGTTTGATTCTGTGCAAAGTCTTGCCTAAACTATAAACTATGTGAGAGTATCTGAAGAGTTTGTATATTCTGGGAAACACAGAGAAAAGCAATATCATTGGAGCATTAAATGACCTGGCTTTACCAGTGTTGTAGGCAGCATAGTTGTAGCCGTGTTGGTCCCAGGATGTTTGAGAGACAAGGTGGGTGAGGTAATGTCTTTTATTGGACCACCTTCTGTTGGTGAGAGAGAGAGAGAGCTCTGTGTGGCTTGAAAGTTTGTCTCTCTCACCAACAGAAGTTGGTCAAATAAAAGGTATTACCTCATCCATCTCTCTGGCTTTACCACGACAGTCCCAGTTTTTCATGTGGTGTCCCAAGAACTTCTTTCAGGACACTTGAAATGTCCCAGTCTTTCATTGCACCAATCAAAACTCTTTTTAATAACCACAACATGTTTTTTGAAGTTACATTGACACATGGGTAAGAATTTACCTTTGTTTACCCGCAGCGAACAGCCCAGTGGAAGAAGTGTTCCATGTCGTGAACAGTGTTTGGGGTGAAGAGAAAAGCCAGAATAGCATAGATAATATCAAAGCTCTTCTTGTGCTCAAACTAAATATTAATGATACTAGTTCAGTATTTCACGATAAACTTATTCAGGATGCTAAATTACTGGAGAAATCCTCCACTTTAAGAAATATGCTGTTGTTGCTTTTGACTCAGTGTATGTCTACACAACAAAAGCTGTGCATAGCCTACCAGAGCTAGCTTTAATGCTTTATGGGAATATGACATAACTGGAATATGTTTTGTGCTGCCTGTGCCATGCAACATATCTCTGTAAAGGTTATGGTCTACTATATCTATTCATCCTATTTGTACATATATATCATTTTGTACTTGAGGTTAAGAATATTGGCTGTATACTTGCTTGATTTCTAAGTAAGTTTTGTGAGGCATTTGGTCAGCTTCTTTAGGAAGGAATTCGCAAGGTTAAGTACCCAATCAGGAAGCACTTGGGGAACAATGCATCTTGGAATGCTCCAATCCACATAAGAAGTCTTCCATGAGACATACAAGATACCATGTGGACAATGGCTTCTGCCTGTAAAGACTGTGAGTCATGCATGGACATGTGACTTGTCCAGGTGACTCCAGAACTCCATCGTGGAGCTGGACTTTCCATAGGAGTAAGGAGGGGGTCTCCACCCACAAGAGAAAGTCTATTTAAACCCCTGGAAGACCCCTCCATTTTGTCTTCAGCTGGCTAAAGAGAGAGCCTCTCCACCCCCAAGGATACCTGAAAGAAACTCCAAGGGGGTGAGTGATTGCTGGACCCAGACTAATAGGAGATTAGTCTGTGAAAGGAAGCATTCTGGAACTGGTGAGGATCTTATCTGTATTCAGTTTGATTAGCAGGAGCGGCGCCAGAGTTTTTGCCGCCCTAGGTGGCAGCGCGCCTCCTCTGAGATTCGGCAGCGGGCGTCCTTCCGCTCCGTGTCTTCGGGGCACTTTGGCAGCGGGTCCCGGAGCAAGTGAAGGACCCGCCGCCAAATTTCCGCAGAAGACCCGGAGCGGAAGGACCCCCTGCCACCGAATTTCCGCCGAGGACGGCAAAATGCCGTCCCCCAAATCCTGCCACCCTAGGCAACCGCCTAGGGTTGCCTAGTGGAAGTGCCGGCCTTGTTGATTGGATATAGATTTGCGCATTTTATTTTATTTTGCTTGGTAACTTACTTTGTTCTTTTCAGAGTAGCAGCCGTGTTAGTCTGTATCCACAAAAAGAACAGGAGTACTTGTGGCACCTTAGAGACTAACAAATTTATTTGAGCATAAGCTTTCGTGGGCTACAGCCCACTTCATTGGATGCATAGAATGGAACACACAAAAAGAAGATATTTATACATACAGAGAACATCCGATGAAGTGGGCTGTAGCCCACGAAAGCTTATGCTCAAATATATTTGTTAGTCACTAAGGTGCCACAAGTACTCCTGTTCTTTTTACTTTGTTCTGTCTGTTACTACTTGGAACCACTTAAATCCTACTTTCTGTATTTAATAAAATCACTTTTTATTTATTGATTAACTCAGAGTATGTATTAATACCTGGGGGAACAAACAACTGTGCTTATCTCTGTATCAGTGAACAATTTATGAGTTTACCCTGTATAAGCTTTATGCAGGGTAAAATGGATTGATTTGGGTTTAGACCCCACTGGGAGTTGGGCATCTGAGTGTTAAAGACAGGAACACTTCTGTTAGCTGCTTTCAGGTAAACCTGCAGCTTTGGGGCAAGTAATTCAGACCCTGGGTCTTTGTTGGAGCAGACGGGAGTGTCTGGCTCAGCAAGACAGAGTGCTGGGTCCCCGAGTTGGCAGGGAAGGCAAGGGTAGAAGTAGTCTTGGCACACCGGGTGGCAGCTCCCAAGAGGGTTTCTGTGATCCAACCCGTCACACCAGCTAGTGCTGATAACAATAGCCATGAAGGCAGTGAAGCACAGGTTTCAGTGGGGGTAGTACAAGTCTGGCACAGACCCTTGGTACGTACTCAGCTCATGAGCCCACTCTGAAGCCTGTGCTGTCTTGAGTGCTATTATTTCCCATGCTAACTGGATTCACGCTAGCTTGGGTGGGCTAACTGACAGTAGGGATGCTAGCACACTCTGAGAAAAAAAATTAAAGGTTTCGTATGAGTATTCCATATCTCTAAAAAAAAATGTTGCCACAAAACTGTTTATTTTGTCCCAATTTTTTTATTTTGAAAATAATGTATTTGAGTATCCCTCGAAAACTGTTTATATATATATATCTGTATACAGAGAGAGAGAGAGAGAGAGAGAGAGAGAGAGAGAGAGGTATATTATGCACATGCACCTCACAGTATGGTAAACTGAGGGGAGTTATTGTGGATTTTTGTGGGCCATAAAAAATGTTGGCTAGACTTCATCTGCTTGCCTGACCAGCCCTGGGAGGTGGTGGGGGGGGGGAGGAAGAGAAGGAGAGTCTGTTATTGAGGAGGAAGTGTATGTGGAAATGAGCCTCAGTTGGCTTTAATCCACCTCTGCTAAAAAGCATAGACATTTCCACACTGTAACTAGGATAGACATCTGTGAGGCAACTTATATTGAAACTGTTCTTTTTGAAGAAGCACTTGAAACTGCACAGAGCTTATGCGCAAGAAAACACATCCCTGTGATGGTATTTGCACGGCAACAGCTGACCACTGGTTAATTAATGGATCAATCATATCCTTTAAAGGTGACGTATAAAGGAAACAGAAAGTGAGCCAACCACAAAAAAATGTGCTGAGTGCTCCAGTTAACCAGCTGGAGAGGGGAAGGCATTCAGCGCAGGAATAAGTTTAACAATGAATCTGGAGCCAGCCAGAAGACACACTGGGACCTATACATTTATAGAGGTTATTTACTTAATATTACCTTCTGTAGGGACTGCACCTTGACATGGTGATTTATGTGTTCCAATGATCCTGAGAGCTCTGCTGGCAGGAATAGGGCTACTCAAGCCAGATAAGTCAAAGGGTAGGGAGCAGACGAATAGCAGCCCACTGGCCCTTTGGGTTGGGGGTTCAGCAATAGGCCAGCAACCTATACTAGGAAAAAAAGGGAAAAAAGCAAACAAAGTCAAGTTCTAGAACCACAACAAGGTAGCCATTCTGTCAAGCAGCATGACAGCCAGGGATGACAGAGCCTCGTTCAGACCTTAAGTGATGTGTGATGGCACAGGAAGGATTTAGATTCAGTACTAGCTTGGCAACATCTCTAGCTTATCCTTATTTCTGTTCTAAAATTTCCCCCATTGCATGCTTAGTGAGGCCATTCAGTAGCTATTTCTGCAGCTGGGCCCAGATGCATGGTGCAGTAACAGGCCATCTTGAAATTAAGCAGTGGCATAAAAACAGTTTTGATAACCATGAAGCCTGAAGTATAGGCCAAATTATACAAACAAGAAAGTTTCACTTAAGCCCATTATGACCCTGCAACTGAAGTGGCAGGGAGGGTGTTTGAACGTGACCAAAGAAGGTAAAAAGCATTTTTTGCTGTTCATTGTAACACCAGACGGAAGAGGTTCTCTTAGGCAATCGAGCATGTGAAATTCTTGGGCTAGTTCAAGGAGCATAATATATCAAAGACACAAAGTGTGCCAGGGAATACACTATTTGCATCACTGCAGCTAGAAAAAATACCCTTTAAAGTATTTTCCAAGGGTTTGGAACACTGCCTGAATTTGTAAGAGAGCTGGGAGAGAACTAGAGACCCATCGTTTGTAAGAGATCTCAAATATATGGCATGGAGTAGCCACGTAGCTCAGTCGAGACATGTTTTCCATTCCCAGAGAAAGTAGAACTAGGAGCTGGAATATTAATAAAAGCAGAGGGGAAACATGGTCTAGCGCAGTGGTTACCAACCAGTCGATCGTGATCTCTGGTGGTGCAGTGTGGCTGCCGCTAATGCAGACTCCCTTCCTATCCCAGCCCCACGCCGCTCCCAGAAGCGGCCAGCACAGCTCTGCAGCCCTGGAGGGCAGGAGGCCAGGGGTCTCCCTCCATCAGGGCCGCCCGGGGGGGGGGGGGGGTGGCAAGTGGGGCAATTTGCCCCGGGCCCTGCAGCGGCCCCCACGAGAATATAGTATTGCAACTTTTTTTTAATGGAAGGGGCCCCCGAAATTGCTTTGCCCCAGGACCCCTGAATCCTCTGGGCGGCCCTGCCCTCTGTGCACTGCTCCTGCCTGTAAGCACCAGCCCCACAGCTCCCATTGGCCGGGAGAGCTGCAGGGGCGATGCTTGCAGAGAGGGGCAGCACGTGGAGCCACGTGCCCCTCGCCCCCCCCCCAACGGCCGCAGGGGTGCATTGGCCCCTTCTGGGAGCGGTGTGGGGCCAGGGTAGGCAGGGAGCCTGCCCTAGCCTTGCTGTGCCCACCACTGACCGGGAGCTGCCGGAGGTAAGTGCTGCCTGGTGGGAGGCTGCACCCCAACCCCCATTCCCGAGCCCCCTCCTGGAGCCAGCACCCCATACCCACTTCTGCACCCTGAGCCCCCTCCTGCACTCCAAGCCCCAACCCTGATCCCCCCTCCCAGAGCCAGCACCCTCCAGTACCCCTCCTGCCCCCCAACCTCCTGCCCCACGCTCAGCCCAGAGCCCCCTTCCACACTGCGAACCCTTTGGCCCCAGCCCAGAGCCTGCACCCTCTCCAGAACCCCAACACCCTGCCCCAACCTGGTGAAAATGAGTGAGGGTGGGAGAGAGCGAGCAACGGAGAGGGAGGGGATGGAGTGAGCAGGATGGGGCTTTGGGGAAGGGGCAGGGCCTTGGGGAAGGGGCGGGGTAGATCCTGGGTTGCCCTTAGATTTAAAAAGTGATCTTGGTTGTAAAAAGGTTGGAGACCATTAGTCTAGTGAGTAGGGTGCTGCAGCTGGGAGTGAGCCTCCCAGCACTGGCAGCCAGACTCAAACTAGCTCTGCTCAAGCTAGTGCACTGAAAATAGCAGCGTGTACATTGGTGCACAAGCAGTGGCTGAGGCTAGCCACCCAACCTCAGACCCAGGGCTTCAGGTGGGCTTGGACTTGGGCAGCCCAAGCCACCATCCGTGCCACAACGCTCACATGGCTATGATTAGCACACTAGCTTGAATGGAGCTAGCATGAGTCTGTCTACCCGGGTTGGGAGGCTTGCTCTCAGCCACAGTGTAGACATATCATACAAGCCAAGAGACTTGGGTCTTTTCCTGGCTCTGCCGTTGATCTGCTTTATAACCTTGGGCAAGTTACTTTTCCTCTCCATGTGTTGGTTTCCCCTCGCATCTATTGTCTGCCTTGACTGTATACTCTTCAGGGCAGGGCTCTGTTTTAGCATAAGCCAGTATAAAAAAAAAAGCACAGTGGGACCCCAATCTCAGTTGAGGCCTCAAGGAGCTACTGTAATATAAATAATGATAAAAGCAAGTAAAATGGCTGGTGTCTATGCAAAATAAAATCCTAGAAAGTTATAGTGATCTGCAAAGAAAACAAGCGTTTGTGCCCTTAACTGCTACTTTCTGATGGATATGAAGAAGGCCTTATCTGCATTTTCTCTCTTTAGAAACATGAAACCTTCACTTCCCTCTCTTTCGGTTCTTCTTGTGGTGCTGCAAATATTGGAGGATCATGCACCCTGTGCTTGCAACCCACATGACAATAGTGCAGAGCTGTGCAGGATCCATGCTTCTGTCAGAGATGGCAGACAGTGAGGAGGGCCACACGGGTGTGAGGGATTTTGAAAAAAGGCACAATAATTATGGGATATAGATGACATCATGGGATGGAGATGGTTACTCACTGGGAACTTGACCCATTGCACGGAGTCACCCCTATATGAATTGTTTCTGTCCCACCATGCATGGCCAAAATTTCCCAAAAGATAGCGTGTTGGATGGTGACGAGTTAGACAGTGGGATACCTAGCCATGGTGCACTGCACTGTGCAGTGATACAAGCACTCCTGGTGAGTACGCGCATTGCTGACACAAGGAGCCAACTATGCATGTCCACAAGCGATATACTAACCATGGAGGCTGTATGCTGACGTAACTCACTTTGGCAAAACGTTGCAGTGTAGACATAAGATTCACTGCGCTACTCCTTTCCTCACACTGTCCCCTGTGCCTTCCTCTTCTTGTGCACAAGCAGTCTCACTTCTCTTGGTTAACTTTCCACCATTAACCTCCACCCCAGCACTCTCTACTCCCACTCTCGCAATTAACCATTCACAGAAATATATTTTCTAAGATCAATGAGGACCAGTCAAACAACACAACATGTATAAATTTGACCTCTGGGAGGAACATGCATGTTACCTCAGGAGTATGCCTTGCCCATAGCTTCCAGGTGTCTATAACTTTTCTCTCTCTCTCTCTGTCTTCCCTATCTACTAATGTTATTTTATTTTCCTCATTACACATCTGTGAACTATGCGGGGTAGGTACAATACCTGTCAGAAGGGGAGTCATTTCAGAAAAATTTGAGGAGGGAAGAAGTTGTGTCAGCACATAGGCTACTATATGTGATTCTATTATATCCTGTAAAGTCGGGAGGGGAAAAGGAAACTCTCTGGATCTCTGAGAAAGAAAGGAGCAGAGTTACTCAAGAGTGACTGCCTGTGACAAGGTAGAATGGCACTGCACAAGTCCCACTGCATAGTGGGTTATCACAGACCTCTGCCTGTCCTGTGGATGATCTGGGTGTGGTGGGGTGTTTAAAGGCACAGGAGAAGGGGCTATGGTGGTGGCTACTGAGGGTTAAGGGTATGTTTCCCACCCCCCTGCCATCCTTTCATCTAGCTCAGAAGCTGGAAGGGTGTCTGCCAATTGGGCCCCAGTGTTCTATGTGACTTATTTTTGTTTGGAATCCTTTGTTTATGTAACTATATAATAAAGCCCTGAGGCAAGGGACTGAAACTCTGCCGCAGTTCCGCCAGGAAGAGCATTATTCTTTTCCCCCAGCTGTTGGTCCTGCCCACCAGCCAATACTGTCCTGTGTCAACAACATTGAAGGCAGCCAACAGATCTGAAAAGATCAGCACAGAAACTAGACTGGCACCATGGGTAAAAACCCGGCCCCACCGAAGAGCTAAATGGATATGAGTCAAAACAAACAAATGCAAAGCCCACCTCATTGCCCAAGCTTTTCCTCCACAGTATCTCCACTCTTTTGTAGTCATTAGAAAACCAAACCTATCTGCTAATATTAGGGAAGGGAGAGAGAAAAAAAACATTCCTGTCATTGTTTTATTCTGGGAAGGCACTCAAATATTACAGTGATGGATGCCAGTATCAGACCCTAGACAGTGAGATAGATCCAATTGGTACTAGAGAGAGACAAGAAAACAGACCGAATGGAAATCCATTACCATCACTCTCATGTTTGGGGGGAGGAATCACCGGCACAAAAATCCACCTCCAGAAAAGAAAAGAAACAGCAGCATCCTTTTAACAATTAGAACCTACAGAGGAAACAAAAATATTCTCAGCCTCACCAGGTGGGTTACTGCCAGTGCAATTGGGGTGGATATAAGTTAGAAGGATTAAGACATACAGATCTTTTAAGACAAATATTAGATCTCAGCATAAAAGGTACATGAGACTGTCATTTTATTAATATGCAAATGGGTAGAAAATGACAAACATGGCTTCACATTATGCAGATAGAAAGACAGAACTGGAGGCCCAAATGCTCCTTGGCATAGACCTTGATATTGGCAGGAAGGGCCTCATATCCTGTTTTGTGTATTGTTCTGCTAACTTGCTTGGTGGCTGGGAAAGTTTCTTCCAGCTACTTACTGTCCTTACGTTGCAGCTGGTTTGCCTCCTAGCTATTGATTCACTTCCCCAGGCATTTCTCCGATTGTCATGCTCTTGTCATTGCGTCAGAGAATTCATTGGATTTGCGGGGTTGGTTTCAGACTGCTTGCTGCCAGCGCAAACTTTCCTGCATTTCCACATTTTTAACCACTGAGAATAGTAAAAGCAGATGTGTGGATAAGTGAACTTTCAGCCAAGTTACAGGTGGAGTTTCAGGGGATCCCAGCTGCCTAATATGAGAAAACATGCATTTCATTACCCAGTGCTATTTCACTGGATAAGAAAACTACCTTCCATATTTATTGTTCCTGCTTCTTAAAAAAAACCACACACACACACACAAAACCCATGGGGTGCAAAGTCTTAGCACAAAGAGCAACTTTTTATATTTTATCAGTTTTCCCCCAGTTATTATGTGTATATATATTCAATATATCTGATCCAATTGTAATTGTTGGGTGGTGTATGCAGCTTGCTTCTGCTTTGAATTACTTTGTGCATTGCACCTTTAAATCAAGAATGGTTCCCTCTCCCCAACCTTGTTGCAGATCTAGCTGCCATTTTGTCTTCAGCTGCAGCTTGCTACAGAGGAGGTATGCCTATGCCCCGCTCATGGAGACCTTATTTTGGTTCATCCTTGTTTGAGTCTTCTCTACACAGACAACGCAGGTTGTTAGGAGAGGGGAAAAGTCCACTCCAGTGTAGAGGGCGCACCCAAGGCATATTCACCATTTGAGTGGGCCGTCTGTGGTGCATATGCTTTGTACAGCCACTCTGCACAAGGGTAAGTTGTGCATCCGAAGAAGTGAGGTTTTTACTCACGAAAGCTTATGCCCAAATAAATCTGTTAGTCTTTAAGGTGCCACCAGACTCCTTGTTGTTTTTCCCAGAAAACTGTGTATGGTTGCTCTTTGTGTAGGGCTAAACGTAACAGTTTGGTGGACAGAACCGCACAGAAACCTGGTAACAGGAGTCAGCACCTTTAACATCTAGGTGACTGGTTTGAACCTAACCCAGACTGGTTGTGGAAGTAAAGCTATTTTTGTTTAAAATTATGTGAAAGAACACCATGAAGAATAGAGAAACTGATTGGAAATGTTTCAGTAGCCATTTGAACATGTGTATAAAAAATGCACACTGGAACTCTTCAATCACTGGACGTAGTCAGCAGTACTTTGACCTCAGACTTCCTAACACACTCGATAGATAACACCATAGTTGCAAATCCTGTCTTGCATTATTGCTTATTTGGCTTCAAGGCAAATGGTGTTGTCAAGGCTATTTCATGATGGGTACAAGGAAAAACAGAAAACAATGAACCATTTCAGGACAATGATGACCCAATGCAGTGACGGGCAGGAAGACAGTAGGCATTGATGCTGCTGGGTACAACCAGAACTTAAAGGTGACCTCAAATAATCTGTTTAAAAAAAGGATAGAGTGTCATTATGTCACAGGCTGAATGGTCCTTTAAGGCATCCCTGTAAGGCATTGCCTGTGACTAGACAGCTATTCCCCCAGCTGAGTGTGAGGGAGACTTAATTATAATGTTTGATCCCAGCTACAAGGGGTCAGAGGGACGACTTAAACAGAGCCGTGAACTCAGCTGGGGGAGTAGGGTTGCCAGGTGTCTGGTTTAGTCTAAAAGGGATCCTGGCGGTTCCAGTCAGCACCTCTGACCAGGCCATTAAAATCTGGTCGGCAGCACAATGGGTTAAGGCAGACTCCCTGCCTGCCCTGGCTCCGCACGACTCCTAGAAGCAGCCAGCATGTCCAGGCCAGTTCCTAGGCACAGGGGCAGCCAGGGGGCTCCACGCACTGCCACGACCTTGAGTGCTGGCTCTGCAGCTCCCATTGGCCAGGAACCATGGCCAATGGGAGCTGTGTGGGTGATGCTTGCCGGTGGGGGCAGCGCACCGAGCCCCTGTGGTTACCCCTTCCCCTAGGAGCCAGAGGGACATGTCGCAGCTTCCAGAAGCTGTCTGAGGTAAGCCTGCACCCCAAATCTCCTGACCCAGCCCTGACCCCCCACACACACACCCAAACTCCTTCCCAGAACCCACATCCCCTCCTACACTCGGAACTCCTCGGCCCCAGCACAGAGCCCCCTCCTGCACCCCAAACCCCTCATCTCTGGCTCCACACCAAAGCCCACACCCCAGCCGGAGCCCTTACCCCTTCCGCACCCCTGCCCCAGCCCGGAACTCCCTCCTGCACCCTGAACCTCTCATGTCTGGCCCCATCCTGGAGCTCGCACCGCCAGCCCAGATCCTGTACCCCAAACCCGTCATCCCCAGCCCCACACCAGAGCCCGCAACCCCAGCCGTAACCTTCACCCCCACCCCAACTCCCTGCCCCAGCCCAGTGAAAATGAGCAAGGGTGGGGGAGAGTGAGCGACGGAGGGAGGGGGGATAGAGTGAGCCAGAGAGGGGCCTCAGGGAAGGAACAGAGCAGAGGCGGGGCAAGGGTGTTCCGTTTTCTGCAATCAGAAAGTTGGCAACCCTATGGGGGAGAGGAATCCCAGGAGAGAGGAGCAAAGGGAAATCTCTCTCTGGGTAGGGCCTGGGGAAGCCAGGCTGGAAGGGACCTACAGGAAATAGGTTAGGCTCTTGACAGGGAGGTCATAGGTTAGGGTCTGTAGGCAGCAGGGAAACTGCCAGAGTCCCTGGGGAAGGGAGACAGTGGGAGAATCCTGCTGGGGAAGAATCAGCAAAGCCCAAGAGGGGCAAAAGGATTGAGTTTGGATATTTATTTGGACTTGTAGTTGGACCTTTGTTACCCTGGAAAGAGTGAGAAGTTTTAAGTGACCTGGCTGCAGGGCCAGGCCATGGAAGGCCATTGTGGAGCCAAGGAAGTAGCTACCAGGGGGTTCTAGAGGTGAAGTCACTTACCATGTAGTGACCTGACACCAGCAGGTGCTATGGCAGCAAGATCAACCGCGTACACATGACATTTCAAGTCCTTTGGGACGTGGACCACTCTGCTCTTTGGCACAACCTACTTAATGTATGTCTTCACGTCCCTCTACAGCAGGGGTCTCAAACACGCGGCGGCCCACCAAGCTCCCCACGCCCGCGTCCCCCCACCCCCGTCCCTCTGCCTATCCCATGGCGCCGCGAGCCCTGCACCACTCCCTGAAGCGGCTGGAACTATGTCCCTGCAGCCCCGGGCGGTGGGGGGAGGGGAGTAGAGGGCTCCATGCTCTGCTTCCGGGCAGTGCCTCCTGCAGCTCCCATTGGCCGGGAACGGGGAACCGCGGCCAATGGGAGCTTTGGGGGAGGTACCTGGAGGAGCAAGAGCAGCACATGGCGCCGTTCCCCCCGACCCCATACCCCTGGGACTCTGGCTGCTTCCTGGAGCAGAGCAGAGTGGAGTGGGGCCAGGGGCCAGGGCAGGCAGGCAGGGAGCCTGCCCTGGCCACGGTGCTGCCACCCCGGAGCCGCTCTAGGTAAGCGGCGCTGGGCCGGAGCCCGCACCCTGCACCCCCTGTCCAGAGCCCCCTGCCACATCCCACACCCTTCCGCACCCCAACTCCCTGCCTGAGCCTCCTGCCCACCCTGCACCCCAACCCCCTGCTGCACCCCTCACCCCTCCTGCACCCCACACACCCCAACTCCCAGCCTTGAGCCCCCTGCTGAACCCTGCACACCTCCTGCACCTCAACTCCCTGCCCTGAGTCCCCATCACACCCCGCACCCCTCCTGCACCCCCTGGGGGCAGGGAGGGGGCAGAGTTGGGGTGAGGACTTCAGGGAAGGGGTTGGAATGGGGGCAGGGAAGGGGCGGGAAGAGGAGGTGCAGGGACGGGGCCTCATGGAAGGGGTGGAGTGGGGGCAGGGCTGGGGGCAGCGAAGGGGGGGTGTCAGTGATGCGGCCCTCGGGCCAATGCACTAGTCCTCATGCGGCCCTCGTGGTCATTTGAGTTTGAGACCCCTGCTCTATAGCGTGACAGAAATAAAGGGAATGATGAAAAAACACAAATAGCTATTTTTTAAAAAGTGTTTAAGAACTGAAATATTTAACATCTATGAGCAGACTTACAAATGATAAAAGGCATTTTAAAAAGCTGGTGCAACTCAGAGCAGAATTTGGCTCCAAATGTCTCCATATTGCTGGTGTCGGTCGAGTCTGTTCAACCTGGTTTAATTAAAAATTATTATTATTATTTATTTCTATTGTGGTAGTGTCTAGGTGCCCCAATTATGGCCCAGGTCCCCATTGTGCTAGGCGCTGTACAAACACGAACGAAGAGACAGTCCCTGCCTCAAGAAGCATACAGTCTAAATAAACATATCATCCTCTGCATGGTTTATCCCTTAGCATTTTGGCTGCCATGGGGCCTTTACAGAAGGGAACAGAGAAGATCCCTGTGTGGAAGAGGAAGCCAGTCAGCCCAAAAGAGTATTTGGTTACTGTGACGTTATGCAGTCTATATGGTTTTATAAAAACATGATAATAAGTGAATATAATGTAACTGGGATAGTTTTATAAAGATTTGATAATAAGTGAATATAATGCAACTGGGATATGCTTCGTGCAAAAGATCTCTTGTAAGGTATCATTACAAAGCTCATAATCTGAGTGTGATCATCCTATTTGTAAAAATGTACCACTCTTGTATCTAAAACTAGAAATATAAAACATAATTCTGACGGCCTATTGTAATTATGTAAAGTGTGGGCCATTAATGATGGTTTGGAATCTTGATGACTCCCATTAACAAGGACCATTGTCTGCAGATGGCTGTTTATCTGTTAGTCTTCCTGTATATGTGTGTGCTGGCAAGTGGGCAATGAAGTCTTGCAGTGACATGTGATTGTGTCACCTGAACTGGAATCCATCTTTAACCTGGTGCTTTTCCAGTGGGGGGGGGGGTGTGTGGAAACCCAGAGGGACATAGGGTTCCCGCCTTATGCAAAAGATATATAAAGGGGTGGAAGAGAACAAAGGGAGAGAGGAGCCATCATGAAGAATCCCCTAGCTATCACCTGAGCTGGAACAAGAGCTGTACCAGGGGAAAGAATTGTGCCCAGGCCTGGAAGTTGTCCAGTCTGAGAAAAACTTACTGAAGCATCTCTGAGGGTGAGATTATCTGTATTTAGCTTGATTAGACATAGATTTGCACATTTTATTTTATTTTGCTTGGTGACTTGCTTTGTTCTGTCTGTTACTACTTGAAACCATTTAAATCCTATTTTCTGTATTTAATAAAATCACTTTTTATTTAGTAATTTACTCAGAGTATGTATTAATACCTAGGGGAGCAAACAACTGTGCATACCTCTCTATCAGTGTTATAGAGGGCGAACAATTTATGAGTTTGCCCTGCATAAGCTTTATGCAGGGTAAAACGGATTGATTTGGGTTTAGACTCCATTGGGAGTTGGGCATCTGAGTGCTAAAGACAAGCACACTTCTGTGAGCTGTTTTCAGGTAAACTTGCAGCTTTGGGGCAAGTGATTCAGACCCTGGGTCTGTGCTGGAGCAGACGGGAGTGTCTGGCTCAGCAAGACAGGGTGCTGGAGTCCTGAGCTGACAGGGAAAACAGGAACAGGGGTAGTCTTGGTACATTGGGTGGCAGCTCCCAAGGGGGTTTCTGTGATCCAACCCGTCACAGTTACCCAAAGGGCTTTGCAGGGGAGTGAAACTAAAAATATTTTGCCACTCTTCCTCAGAGGAAAAGGACTGAAATGAGTCACTTATTCTTAAGAAGCTGTGGATGTGATCGAGGCCAGCACACTGTGACACATGTACAATATTCATTGATTGTCTCTCCTCACTGTTGTGAAAATTGTGGGCTGTGTTACAGAATTAGAGAGCAGATTGATGTTCTCAAGAAGATCAATGACTTGAGAGCTGATTTTACAAATCTGGTTTTAGATCCAGGAGGCCAAAGTGTGGATAAGGGCTTAAATGCAGGACAGCCATCTGAATTCTAAAACGTAGAGGTGCAGCCTTGGGAGACTATAGCTTTGTGCTTGCAATCCGGAGTCAAGCAGTGTCCATCCACACCGAGCAGATGGCCCTTCAATTATAGTGCCTTTCCCTTCCATGTGGAGATGTCTGTCTGAGGCTTGGTCTTCACTCCAGGCCTATATCAGTATAACGACATCACTCAGGGGGTGTGAAAAATGCATAACTCCAAGTGACATAATTATACCGACCTAACCCTCTTGTGTAGACAGCACTATGTTGACAGACTGGCTTCTCCCATCAACATAGCTACCGCCTCATGGGGGAGGTGGAGTGAGTACCTATGCCAACGAGAGAAGCTCTCCTGTTGGCATAGGTGGCATCTTCACAAAGTGCTACAGCGGCACAGCTGCCCCGCTGCCCTACTCTACAAGCCCTGAGCCAATAAATTACTGCAAGAGCTGGTCAGGAATTTTTTGACTACTTTTTTTTGTTGTTGTTGAAAAATGCCAATTGGTTGAAACCAACATTTTTCATGGGAAAGGGTCAGTTTCTCAAATTTCTCTACTTGAAAATTTTTGGAAAAAAGTTTAAAGAATTGTCAAAAGGTCCTATTATCCACATTTTCAAAACGCACAAAAAATTAAGGTCTCCAATTTGAAAATACTTTGTTTTGAAATTTTATCTATTTATATTAGAATGTTAAAAAAATTGGTCACAATCAAAATGACACATTTGAATTTACTTGAATTTTGTGTTTATTTGTAGAAAATTTCAAGATTTTGACTTTTTGTCCTGATTCAGAAAAGGAGAAATTTCCAAAAATTTGCACAGGATGGTAAAACTCAGCTCTAGTCATTTTCTTGGCATGATTTTTAGTTAGAATAAGTCCAAAACATTCAGTTTTGGATATTGCTTTCTGCTAAACAGTGTTTCTTACTACTGGTCAAACACATGGACATCCAGTCACATTCTCTGGAATTATCCATTTCCTCCCATTTATGCCAGCTCCTTGATTGTTTTCTGTCTGTTATCTGGTGAAAATTGACATGTTTAATTTCCAAAGGACCTTTTCAGACACAGATTTCTCCCCAAAGCAGTACTGCTGTTGTGCTCTTTAAATCTTGCAGAGAAGGCCAAACAACCCCATTATTAATACTTCCTTACAAAGGAAATTGGGGTCTTTTACACAGCATTCTAGCTGAAGATACAGACATAGATCTTTAAGATATACCAATTATTAGCCTTCTCAATATTTGTACAGTCAAGAAGAATATATCAGATAGGCTGGACACTGTTACGGAAACTGCAGAGAAATAAAAAGGAAGTAAGAGACGTGCAAGGGATAAAAGTAGTGGTGTGAGATGAGTTTTAGGTCTGGCTACCAAGTTGGTTCTGAGGATGGGTTCTGTGAGGAAAGCATGTTGTTGTGTGGATAGCTCTCTATCTAACAAACCTGGTTATCAGGACAGTGATTAGTCTTCCAGGAGCCAGACATAAGGACAGTACAGAAAATGTGATTAGCCAACAATACTGACAATTAATTTCTTGTGTGGGATGTGTGAGAAAACTCTCCCTTCCTGTTGCATATTGATAACAGAATGCCATCTGCAGCTGCAGTCCTCCTCAGACACAAGATGTGAGTAGCAGGGGACAGATTCTGCTCTCACAGTTACACTGGTGTCAATCCAGATATAAGTGGAGTAACTGGATTTACTGGAACACCATGTGTATGTGAGATCAGACAGACATCCAGGGGCTTTTGTTTAATTTATTTGCTTTTTGTTGTTTAATTTCCTTTTTTTTTCTTGCCACTTCAAACAAAGCAAAAATATGATGCTGTATGCACTGTTGTTGTTGCTGTGTTGCTCCATGATGGGTGAGTTAGTTTCCCAGAAGAGCTCCGTGTAAGCTCGAAAGTTTCTCTCTCACCAACAGGAGTTGGTCCAATTTATGATGCTGACATTTGAGACTCCTTTAGGGGACCCGGGTTTTGTGTACTCCCTAACTTGAATTCTTTAATGTAATATCTATTATTGAATACATCAGGCCAAATCCTGTTGCCAGTTTCACTGGGGTTAATGCAAGGTAACTCTCTGATTCCAGTGGAGTTTCTCTGGAATTTCAGGGTGTAAACTGATAGCAAGATACGGCCCATTTTAAACACCTTTTTACAAAGTGGTTACTGTGCAAGCTAAGGGCTTGTCTACACTTACAGCACTGCAGCTGTGCTGCTGTAGCACTTAAGTGAAGATGCTCTGATCTGTGTGATTAATCCACCTCCCGGAGAGGTAGTAGCTGTGTCAATGGGAGAAGCTGTCGACCCGGTGCTGTCTACACCAGGTAGGGTGACCAGACGTCCCGATAAAATCAGGACTGTCACGATTTTGAGGAGTTTGTCCCGCGTCCCGACCGTATCATTTGTCCCAAAATTTTGTTTCAGGCGTTTTCTTTTACACTCACCCATTTGGGTCTTTGGCGGCAATTCGGCAGAGGGTCCTTCAGTCACTGACGGTCTTCGGCGGCATTTCAGCAGCGGGTGCTTCTGTCTTTAGCAGCAAGTTTTATTACCCACTGCCGAAATGCTACCGAAGACCATCAGCGACTGAAGGACCCTCTGCCGAAATGCCACTGAAGACCGTCAGCGACTGAAGGACCCTCCGCCGAATTGCTGCCGAAGACCCGGACGGGTGAGTGTAACAATTAAAAAGGCGTCCCCCATGCGGTGGTCCCGATATTTTCCACTTGGCATCTGGTCACCCTATCACCAGAAGTTTGGTTGGTATAACTGTGTCACTCAGGGCTGTGGATTAAGTTTGTAGTGTAGACCAGGGCTAGGAGACAAACACCAGTCTGAAAATCTATACCATCTTGGCCATTTAAAGTGATTTGTCTTGTAAATACTAGAACAATGTAGGGCAGGAGCGATGAAAGTTCGGCCTAGTGCAATTCAGGGATTTCTGCAATGGAGCCTGCACCTACCCTCATCTTCCAAAACAGATGCAGCCTGTGAAGACTAGTCATTGGCTTGTGTAATTCAGCAGAGCACCATTGACGTCAGTTGCTGCCCAGATGTACACTAGCCGATGATCCGGCCCAATGGAGCTCAGCCTATGCCTCCGCTGCTGCTGCCTGTGCTATCACAGCTACGCTGCTATTTATACCCACTCTGGCTCTCATGAAGCTACAAGTATGTGTCCCTGAGCAGGGGAATTACACCCACAGGTTCGTAGTGTAGACACAGCCTAAGCGGCCTTTGGGCTCTCGGGCTAGTTGCCAATGTGGTCCTCCATTGGGCACAACTTGGCCTTGACAGCATTACGGATTAACCAGACAGCTTAGCAAGCTGCTGTTATTGTTTTTTAAACAAACCTATTTTCCAATTACAGGAATGCAAAAAAGCTTTTGAGATGAACAAACTATTTCTTTTTGGCTGCCTTTGCGTTACAGGTGTGCAAACAGCCGCTGCTGTTCTCAGACA